>NC_091076.1:103387108-106359608 GCF_032405125.1 Capricornis sumatraensis | reverse complement strand
GGAGCTGGGGCTGGGGCTTGCCCTTCGGGATCACGCAGTCAGAGGGATGAGCCTGGCAGGCTTGGCCATCTCTGAGCCTGGACCACTCAGGGCTCCTGGATGAGGATCTGGGTTGTTGAGAGGCCCCAGTTCTGACAGCAGAAGCCAGGGGAGAGTGAGAAGAGAGTCTTCTGGAATGGACCCCCCACCCACCCACCCCACACACACACCCTGTGCCCCATGCACAAGGGAGATGGCAAGAACCCCTTAGTCCTGATGGATCCAGGATAACAGTGGGCCCTTCCCCCTCTACAGCCTCAGAATTGCCGAGGCCCACAGACATTGTCAGGGCCCAGGCGATGGCAGGAACCCAGGTGTCCCCCCATTAATCTCACACCTGCTTACACACTCACACTCTCACACACCAGACACACACTCACATGCACACAATGCACTTGGCCCTGAAGGTCTGACACACAAACACCAGCCCCAGTTCCTCTCCCCGAGGCTGAGATTTCCTGGGACGCCCCACAGAGCTGAGCTCAGATGCCTTCACCACCAGTACCAGAGAAAAAGAGGGTCTTACCTGGGGAGACAATCACTTGAACCTGGAAAAAAGGATCAGGCAGGAAGCTGAGGAGTCCTTCTTCCTTTAGAATCGTTGCAACCCCACACCTGTATTTCCCTGCATCGTCTGCAGTGAGGCTTTCCAAGGTCACTGTGAAGGCGAGATCCTCCGGACGGTCTGTGATGGACACCCGGCCGCTCTTCACCTCCACCTCAGGCCCGCTGGTCTGCACAGTCCGCTGCCAAAGCGGGAAGCATGGCTGTCTGCACCAGTATTTGTGAAATGCCCTGTATGCCTCTTCGTAGCAACACTCCACACTCAGGGAGTCCCCCACAGCGCCCGTCACGGTGCTGGGGCCACTCAGGGACAAAGAACCTGGAAGACACTGGAAGTCAGTCTCGTCTTCATTCTAAAGAGCCTGGGCCAGAGGAGCCTGGGGGGTCAGGTCCTCTGGGAGCCTGGAAGTCACCCTGAGGCCAGAGGAAGGAGGGATCAGAAGCCAAGGAGGCAGGGGAGTTAAGCCGGTGTAAATTTCGGGTGAGAAACAGTTGTGGCAAAGTACCAAGCTTCTGAAAAAGAACTGTTTATGTAATATATTTGTGTGTGTGTGTGTTAGTCGCTTCAGTTGTGTCTGACTCTTTGCAACTAACAAGCTAACAAACTGACTAACAAACATGTGAAAGACGCCAGAACTCTGTGATGATTGTTGTTTAGTCGCTAAGTTGTGTCCAGCTCTTTGCACCCCCATGGACCATATAGCCTGCAAGGCTCCTCTGTTCATGGGATTCTCTAGGCAAGAATACTGGAGTGGGTTGCCATTTCCTTCTCTAGGGGATCTTTCTGATCCAGGGATCAAACCCGGGTCTCTGTCATTGCAGGCAGGTTTTTTACCATTTGAGCCAGCAGGGAAGCCCAAATAATCTACTTACTGATAACCTATCTGTCTGTCCATCCAGCCATCCTTCCCTCCCTGCCTTTCTCCTTCCTTCTCTCTCCTCATCCACCCATCCAACCAACTATTTAGGCAATATACTGTCACCCACAGATTAGGAGCCTTTTGCTTTTGTTTAATGTTCAAATTAACATTAAAAATACATTTTTTGCTTCTTCATTAAAAAAAAAATTGGGGGCTGAGCTGCCCAGCTTGCAGCATCTTAGTCCCCCACCCCACCCCAGGGATTGAAACCAGGGCCCTCAGCAGGAAAAATGCTGAGTCCTAACTACTGGATCACAAAGGAATTCCCACTTCTTCACTTTTAATATCTTGAATTTGGACCCTTTATTTCCCAGCAAGTCCAAGTGGCCCATTGACCTATATTCCACAACAGAATGCTGTCCACTCCTCCCACCAACATCCCCTAGTGCAGCGGTTCCCAAGCAGCAGCGATAGTCCCCGCAGGAGATACCCGGCAATGTTTGAAGACATTTTCTTTTTTAATTTATTTATTTTAATTGGAGGCTAATTACTTTACAATATTGTATTGATTTTGCCATACATCAACATGAATCCGCCATGGGTGTACACATGTTCCCCATCCTGAACCCCCCTCCCACCTCCCTCCCCGAACCATCCCTCTGGGTCATCCCAGTGCACCAGCCCTAAGCATCCTGTATCCTTCATCGAACCTGGACTGGCGATTCATTTCTTATATGATATTATACATGTTTCAATGCCATTCTCCCAAATCATCCCACCCTCTCCCTCTCCCATGGAGTCCAAAAGACTGTTCTATACATCTGTGTCTCTTTTGCTCTCTCACATACAGGGTTATCTTTACCATCTTTCTAAATTCCGTATATATGCGTTAGTATGCTGTATTGGTGTTTTTCTTTCTGGCTTACTTCACTCTGTATAATAGGCTCCAGTTTCATCCACCTCATTAGAAGTGATTCAATTGTATTTTTTAATGGCTGAGTAATACTCCATTGTGTATAGGTACCACAGCTTTCTTATCCATTCATCTGCTGATGGACATTTAGAGCTAATCAATGAATATAGTAAAGTTGCAGGATATAAAGTCAACACACAGAAATCCCTTGCATTCCTATACACTAATAATGAGAAAATAGAAAGAGAAATTAAGGAAACAATTCCATGCACCATTGCAATGAAAAGAATAAAATACTTAGGAATATATCTACCTAAAGAAACTAAAGACCTATATATAGAAAACTATAAAACACTGGTGAAAGAAATAAAAGAGAACACTAATAGATGGAGAAATATACCATGTTCATGGATCAGAAGAATCAGTATAGTGAAAACGAGTCTACTACCCAAAGCAATCTATAGATTCAATGCAATCCCTATCAAGCTACCAACAGTATTTTTCACAGAGCTAGAGCAAATAATTTCAGAATTTGTATGGAAATACAAAAAACCTCAAATAGCCAAAGCAAGCTTGAGAAAGAAGAATGGAACTGTTTGAAGACATTTTTGTGGGTCACCATTCCAGGGCGGGGAGACGGGGGAGAGGGAGGGTGTGAACTGCCCCATCCAGTGGGCAGAGGCCAGGGATGCTGCTAAACATCTCTCAGTGCACAAGGCACCCTCACCACACAGAACGAGTGCTCCCATGTCAGCAGTGCTGAGGTCCAGCAACCTTGCTGGAAGGGGCGAAATGCCCCAGCTGGAAGACCTCCATACTGAGGCTTGGGACTCAAGGCGAGCAGGGGCAGCCTCGCTGAGCCATCTCTGCGCATCTGCTGCTGTTCTGGGCTCAGGCTCTGGGGGCACTGTTCTGTCCGATTCTGACCGCGAGGATAGGAGGGAGCGGAAGGGAAGAGGGGAGGAGCGGAGGGACGGGGCGCGGGAGGAGGGCGACTTCTGGCCTGGACTCTTGACATTCGACTCTTTCAGTTGCCTGGGACCCACCCTTCAAGATCTGGGGCTGCGCTTCCTCAGATGCAGACAGGAAACATGAGGGAATGTTCCAGAACCTCCCTGCCCTCTGATGCTCCACCAAGACCCTGACCCCAAGCCAGCGTGAGCGGCACCCCCAGCACCCCCTAGAGCAAGCTCCCTGCCCCCCAGGGCCTCAGAAAGAAACCTTGACTTTTTCTCTCAGACCAGGACTGACCACATTCCCAGCAGTCTTACTTTCCAGGGGTCCACAGAGCAGGAACACCCCTGCCCTGCCCCACGCACCCCCCCAACCTGGGGCCAGCCCAGACCCCCAGAGAGGCACTGGACCCCCAGTGCATCAGGGCCTCCATACATAAAGGGATATTCACCAGGGGACTTAGAAGTAACTGACATTGTACTATTAAAAAGACTGATGCCCTTGGATATAAAAATATTTGGTTTGAATCTTGACTATGTCTTTTATATATGTATGTATATATATAGATACATACATATTTATCTACTTATTTTGCTGTGCTGGGTCTTTCTTGCAGCATGCAGGATCTTTAGTTGCATCATGTGAGATCTAGTTCCCTGACCGGGGATGGAACCCAGGCTCCCTTCATTAAGAGGGCACAGTCTTAGCCACTGGACCTCTGGAGAAGTCCATTGGCTTTGTGTGTCTTTATGAACTGATTTAGAATAAATTATCTGCACCTTTCTGAGTTTGCCTCTCTTTTTCTAAATGTATTTATTATTTTTATTATTTATTTAATACAATAAATAATATTTATTAACTAATACATAAATAATATAATCAATTTTATATAGTTATTTATTATTTAAAAATTTTTTTACAATGTTGTGTTAGTTTCTGCTGTACAGCAACATGAATCCATTATATGTCTACATATATCTCCTCCTTTTCAGCCTCCCTTCCAGGGAATGTTGAGTCATTCCCTTCCACCCTACAGTCACTTGTTTTAATAAGAATCACTCATTGGAAAAGACTTTGATGCTGGGAGGGATTCGGGGCAAGAGAAGAAGGGGACGACAGAGGATGAGATGGCTGGATAGCATCACTGACTTGATGGACGCGAGTCTGAGTGAACTCCGGGAGTTGGTGATGGACAAGGAGGCCTGGTGTGCTGCGATTCATGGGGTCACAAAGAGTCGGACACGACTGAGCGACTGAACTGAACTGAACTGAAGGACTGGATTAAGTAACAGGAGGAAATCTTGTCTAACTGATGTGTCCAATTAGTATTAGTTCTCTGCTCCCCCTGCCCTTCTCTCTGGTGTATCAAGACAACACTCCTGATTTTAATCATGTTGGGGATAACAACTCAAGTAGCCAGATATAAACTTAAGCCTCAGTACGTACTCTCTGTGTGGGAAGCAAGCTTTTCATCTCATACTCTTCCTTTCCCAGGGAGCAAATACGCTGAACTGGGGTTTTTACAGGCACATCGCACCCTCTGTTTCCTTATGCTTCTTCTTCCCATCAGCACCCTTTGCTCACACCGTGCTCGCCCTGACTCACCCGCATGAACTTCCCCACATCAGGCCCAGCCCCACTCACCTGGGACGCAGAGAAGTAGCAGAGCCACCAGCAGCTGCATGGCCCAGGCCCTGGTGATCTCTGCAGGCTCCTGCAGAGCCTGGCGCCTCCTCACCCAGTTCCACTCACTGTTTCCCTTTTCTGCTTTTCTTGGCACTTTTCTGCTTCCTCTCTCAGCCTCCTAGAGCTGTTCTCCTAGAGTTGATCAGAAAATGAGGGAAGCTGGGGCCTTTGGACATCAGATAATGATGCTGAGAATTTGTCGAAAGTCATTCTCATGCAGCACATTTGAATTTGCAGTTCCAGTTTCTGTTCCTTGTGAAGATGATGTCCTTCCCATTCCTTGCCTGTGGTTGATGGGCCCATCCCCCCTTCTCTAAATCAGTATTGCCCAGACAGCCATACCAGTCTCAGTTAAATTCCATCTAGATTTTCTGAGCAAGTCCTCCTCTTTGTCAAGAAAGCCCATTTTCTGTGGCTGGCGCAGGCAGTCCTGTGTGATCAAGCATTGACTAAGCCTTGTCTGGACACAGTCAGCTGTTTGCAGGGCCCAGTGAAAGATGAAAACATCCTCATTCTGGAAATATTAAGAATTTCAGGAGTGGTCTAGTGGCTAAGTCTCTGTGCTCCCAATGCAGGGAGGCCAGGTTTGATCCCTGGTCAGAGAACTAGATCCCACATGCCACAACTAAGACTGATGCAATGAAGATCAAAGATCCTGAGTGCCACAACTATGACCCAGTGCAGTCAAACAAATAAAGAAATACAAAAAAGAAAAAAGAATTTCAAGATGGTGGCAATGGAGTATCAGCCAAGCATGTGGCCCTTCTAAGTGTGAAGCCTGATGATGCTACACCAGCTGTACCCCTGTGAGGCTGGCTCTGTCTTGGCCCTTGATGGCACAGATCAAGGGCATTGTGGAGGCCAGTGAGGCTGCCAAGGATGGAATGGAAGGAGATTAGTTGGACATGATGTCAGAGAGAAACTCAAGAATGAAGTGGGGACCTTGGAGAGTTTTGAGCAGAGGAGTGGCATGATCCCATGTTTGCTTTCAAAGCATCGTTTTTGCTGTTAAATGGGGAATGGGGACTTCCCTGATGGTCCAGTGGTTAAGACTTCACCTTCCAATACAGGTGTGTAGGTTCAATCTCTGGTTGGAGAGCTGAGACACCACCTGTCTTGTGGCCAAAAACCCAAAACACAGAACAGAAACAATATTGGAAAAAATTCGGTAGAGACTTTAAAAATGGTCCAGATCAAAAAATATATGTATATTTTAATAAATAGAGAGTAGACCATCCCCTCCCTAAGAAAAAGAAATGCAAAAAGGCAAAATGGTTGTCTGAGGAGGCCTTACAGATAGCTGAGAAAAGAAGAGAAGCTAAAGGCAAAGGAGAAAAAGAAAGATAGACTCATTTGAATGCAGAGTTCTAAAGTATAGTTAGGAAACATAAGAAGCCCTTCCTCAGTGATCAATGAAAAGAAACAGAGGAAAACAATAGAATGGGAAAGACTAGAGATCTCTTCAAGAAAATTAGAGATACCAAGGGAACATTTCATGCAAAGATGAGCACAATAAAGGTCAGAAATGGTGTGGACCTAACAGAAGCAGAAGATATTAAGAAGAGGTGGCAAGAATACACAGAAGAATCTTATACCAAAAAGATCTTCATGACTCAGATAACTACAATAGTGTGATTACTCACCTAGAGCCAGACATCCTGGAATGTGAAGTCAAGTGGGCCTTAGGAAGCATCACTACAAACAAAGCTAGTGGAGGTGATAGAATTCCAGTGGAGCTATTTCAAATCCTAAAAGATGATACTGTTAAAGTGCTGCACTCAATATGCAAGCAAATCTGGAAAACTCAGCAGTGGCCACAGGACTGGAAAAGATCAGTTTTCATTCCAATCCCAAAGAAAGGCAACACTAAAGGATGCTCAAACTATTGCACAATTGCACTCACCTCACACACTAGTAAAGTAATGCTCAAAATTCTCCAAGCCAGGCTTCATGAACCATGAACTTCCGCATGTTCAAGCTGGATTTAGAAAAGGCAGAGGAACCAGAGATCAAATTGCCAACATCTGCTGGATCATCAAAAAAGCAAGAGAGTTCCAGAAAAACATCTATTTCTGCTTTATTGACTATGCTAAAGCCTTTGACTGTGCAGATCACAACAAACTGTGGAAAATTCTGAAAGAGATGGGAATACCAGACCACCTGACCTGTCTCCTGAGAAATCTGTATGCAGGTCGGGAGGCAACAGTTAGAACATGGACATGGAATGACAGACTGGTTCCAAATCAGGAAAGGAGTATGTCAAGGTTGTATATTGTCACCCTGCTTATTTAACTTATATGCAGAAAACATCATGCAAAATGCCAGGCTGGATGAAGCACAAGCTGGAATCAAGATTGCTGGGAGAAATATCAATAACCTCAGATATGCAGATGACACCACCCTTATGGCAGAAAGCGAAGAACTAAAGAGCCTCTTGAGGAAAATGAAAGAGGAGGGTGAAAAAGTTGACTTAAAACTCAACATTCAGAAAACTAAGATCATGGCATCCAGTCCCATTACTTCATGGCAAATAGATGGGGGAATAATGGAAACAATGAGAGATTTTATTTTGGGGGGCTCCAAAATCACAGCAGATGGTGACTGCAGCCATGAAATTAAAAGACACTTGCTCCTTAGAAGAAAAGTTATGACCAACCTAGACAGCATATTAAAAAGCAGAGACATTACTTTGCCAACAAAGGTCTGTCTAGTCCAAGCTATGGTTTTTCCAGTGGTCATGTATAGATGTGAGAGTTTGACTATAAAGAAAGTTGAGCGCTAAAGAATCAATGCTTTTGAACTGTGGTGTTGGAGAAGACTCTTGAGAGTCCCTTGGACTGCCTGGAGATCCAACCAGTAAATCCTAAAGGAAATCTGTCCTGCATATTCATTGGAAGGGCTCATGTTGAAGCTGAAACTCCAATACTTTGGCCACCTGATGTGAAGAGCCGACTAATTGGAAAAGACCCTGATTCTGGGAAAAAGATTGAAGGGGGGAGAAGGGGACAACAGAGGCTAGGATGATTGTATGGCATCACTGACACAATGGACGTGAGTTTGGGTAGGCTCCAGGAATTGGTGATGGATAGGGAGGCCTGGTGTGCTTCAGTCCATGGGATTGGCATGCTGCAAAGAGTCGGACATGACTGAGCGACTGAACTGAACCAAGTAGACTGTTCAGATGAGGAAGGGCGTCTAACGTGAGAATTGGGAGACCAGTTAGTCCGCAAAAGTCCAAGAGTTGATGGTGACTTGACTCTCAAGTTAAGAGCAGGGGAGGGAGTGGTTAGATCCTGGAGATCGGCATTTTGAAGGAAAGATATTTTAACAGATCAGATATGGTGTATGAGCAAAAGAGAGGGGTCAAGAGTATCGCTCCAGTTTGGGGAGCAATGGGAGGAATGGAATCCAAATAAACTGAAGTGGGAAAAGCTGGTTTGGGGATGAAGATCCTAGTCTGACTTGTTTTGTTGTTACTGTTGTCTAAAATTTTTGGCTGGGTTGCACAGCATGTGAGATCCTAGTTCCTCAGCCAGTCATCGAACCCAGGCCCCCCTGCATTGGAAGCACGGAGTCTTTACCATTGGACCACCAGGGAAGTCCCTGATTTATGTTTTAAGATGTCTGTCAGTCATCCATCATGAACCAAACATCTGTGTCTTCTTCCAACCCCAGTTTATATGTTGAAGGCCTGACCCTCTAAGTGACCTGACCCTCCTGGGGGAGGTAACGAGGTTAGATGAGGTCATGAGGGTGGGGCCCTGTTCTGATAGGATGGCGGCCTTATTACAAGAGGAAGACTTCTCTCCCTCTACCTCCATCTCTGTCTCTATCTTTATTTTTCTCTCTCTCTCTCTCAAAAAGATAAAAGCAGAATTTAGTGAATTTTAAAATAGAAAAGCAGTAAAACCATGAACAAACCCAAGGGCTGACCTTTTGTGGAGTGGAGGAAAATGTGAGGAAAAAGAGACAATACAACAGAGGAATTTAAAAAGAGAATATTTCCAGATAAAGAGAAAATTAAAAGACTCTCACGAGAGCATTTTGAAAAAAGTATTTACAAGTATGCTCATAAACAGATTAGACCAGCAATTTTCTAGGGAAATATATATTACCTAAGCTTACTGCAGATGAAATAGAAATCTTCAAAATACTGTAGAAAGGGCTTCCCTGATAGTTCAGTGGTAAAGAATCCTCCTGGCAATTCAGGAGACACAGGTTTGATCCCTGGTCCTGGAAGATCCTGTGTGTCCCGTGGGCCACGACTACTGAGCCTGTGCTCTAGAGCAGCACTCACAACAAGAGAAGCCACGGCAATGAGGAGCTCGCGCACTGCCACTGGAGTGTAGCCCCCACTCTCTGCAACTAAAGAAAAGTCCATGTGGCAAGGAGAACAGCCAAATAAATAAATAAATTTATTTTCTTAAAAATGCTATGGAAAAATCTGAGAATGTTACCAAGGAACCATTTATTCCCTCCAGTCCCCACTCCAACCCTCAAAATGATGGACAAACCCCAGTGATTTGTCCTTCCAAAGTTTCAAGGAACAGATGCTTCCAACACTATGGAGACCATTCCAGGCCGTCCAGAAAGAAGGAACATTTTGGGGTGAAGTCAGCGTAATATTGATATGACAACCTGACCAAGAGAACATTTATGAGAAAGAAAATATAGTCCAATCTCATTGATAGGCATTGATGAGAAGGTTCTTATATTAAAAAATTGAAGATAAATTTGGGGAAGTACTTTAAAAGAATGATACAATATGATCAAGTTTGATTCATTCTAGGAATCTTAGGAATCTAGGAATCACAGGGTGATTCATACAGGAAATATGTTTGTATTATTAATCACTTTAAAATTCTATTGAGAGATAGAAATATAAGCAAATGGAAAGCTATATCTCTTTCATTTCATTGCCCAGAGAATCCCAGGGACAGGGGAGCCTGGTGGGCTGCCGTCTATGGGGTCGCACAGAGTTGGACACGACTGAAGCGACTTAGCAGCAGCGTATCTCTTTCAACCCCATGGACAGAGGGACCTGGTGGGTTACAGCCCATGGGGTTGCAAAGGGTCGGACACGACTGAGTGACTGATCACACACACACACACACACACACACACACACACACACCTCTTTCAATACTGTGAATGTGTGTGCATGCCATGTGCCCTTCTGTTCCCTCTTTCAGTCCCATCTTGGTTCTGGCCTAGAGCCGGTCACAGAGTCAGGAGGCTGGGGGGCACACCAAGCCTAGAGATGGTTCCACCTCATCCTACTAACCCTATTTAGATGCCAGTCCTCATGCTGCTCTCGCCCTCAGTAAATATCTGCGCCCCTCCTTCTTAGCAGTTAGAGGGACCCTCATTTCCTTTACCAAGAAGAACAGTTGTGCTATAGATCAGGCCAGGACCAAATTTTTTTTAATGGTTCTTTCAATTTTATTTTTTAATTGAAGTATAGTTGATTTATGATGTTGTGCCAATCTCTGCCATACAGCAAAGTGACTCAGTTATACACATACAGAATTTATATAAATATAAATATAAATATAAATATATATTCTTTTCCCCTTATGGTTTATCACAGGATATTGAATACAGTTCCTTGTGCTATACAGTAGAATATACTTGCTGTTTATCCAGCCTACAAAAAAATAGCTTACATATGCTAAACCCACACTCCCACTCCTTCCCTCCCGAACCACCCTCCCCCTTGGCAACCACAAGTCTAACCTCTGTATCTGTGAGTCTGTTTCTGTTTTGTAGATATGTTTATTTGTCCCATATTTTAGATTCCACATATAAGTGATTGTTGTTGTTGTTCAGTTGGTAAGTCGTGTCCAACTCTTTATGACCCCATGAACTGCAGCATGCCAGGCTTCCCTGTCCTTCACTATGTTCCTGAGTTTGCCCAAATTCATGTCCATGGAGTTGGTGATGCCATCCAACCATCTCATCCTCTATTATCCGCTTCTCCTCCTGCCTTCAATCTTTCCCAGCATCAGTGTCTCTTCCAATGAGTCGGTTCTTTGCATCAGGTGGCCAGAGTTTTGGAGCTGCAGCATCAGTCCTCCCAATAAATATTCAGGGTTGAATTCCTTTATGTATGAAATCATATGTTGTTTGTCTTTGTCTTTCTGGGCACAGCTCCCATCACCTGCTGCAATTCATCTTCTCAAAGAGTGACACTCTTTCCTCCTAATATATAAAATGTAGAAATAGGTGCTGACAATGGGAAATGAATCAAAGACAAGTGCAAACGAGATTCAAACAGCTTCACTTAAACCTTAAGGACATCCAGGGTGTCCACTCTTGACCTTGGCTTTGCATCCTTGAAGGCTATTAAGCATGTGTTACCACCGAGGATGGGAGGCTGGACCATGTGGCTGCTCCTGGCTCTGCTCTTCTAGTCGTCCAAGGTGAGTGGGGCTGGTGCTTCAGACACTGGAGTGACTGAAGTTGGGCAGGAGATCATGAGGGTCTGTCCTGGCTTAGAGATAGGCAACTTTGTACTGTGACCCTGTCTCTGTGTCTATGCATAGAGAGAGAGTGTGGACCTCCAGGGGATTCTCTCTAACAGACTCTTGAGGAAATCCACATTGGAACTTTTGACTGTGAGCACAGTAAGTATCAACTTCCCTGGTCATTCAGTGGAGTGTTAGGACCTGTCTAGGTCCCCATGCAGCCTCATTCCTCTGGCCATCTTCCCCCTCAGGCAGAGTTAGCAACCATGTCCACTCACAGAACAAAGGATTGAATGAACACCAGAAGAGAGCTAGCCAGCTGCAAACCGGCCCATCCCCTGCCAGAGGCAAAGAGGCAGGTGGGTGACATCCACAGCCAGAAGGCAAGGGGCAATCTTGGCACCAGAAACAGCATCCTCCACCAACCTGCAAGCAGGCTCCCAGTTGCTAACCAAGACTTCCTGGGGTCCTGGATGGTTGACATCCTCCAGGAGGGTCACAGTCAGAGATCAGCTCCCCAGAGGAGACCCATGGCACACCTGAGACAGCATTCTTGCAGTGCACCCAGGAAACCCAGCAGCTGGGACCAGGGAGATGATAAGATGCATCGCCCACCTGGGGAGAGTGTGTTCACCAAGTACCTGGGCATCTGAGCTGCTCGGACCTGGGAAGGACACAAAACGCAGGCCCAACCGAGTCTGTGTCTTTGTGGAGTACCCAAGAACTTGAACCTGAGTGGCTTAGACCTGGGAAGTGCACACAACCCAGGGCTGGCCTCAGACAGTTCCCCTGCAGAGCAACCTGGAGCCTGAGCAGTGTAGACTGGGAAAGCACACACACCATGAGTGGGGGCAAACCCAGTGTGGCCCAGACACTGCGAGCACTTCCCACACATGCCAGTGATATTTGTTTGCAGTGTTCCTCCCTTCCCACAGCACAATTGAAAAAGTGAGCCTAAATAAATGACCACCTTCACCCCCTTGTGTCAGGATGGAAATTAGACCCTGAACAGACTTGCAAACAGAGGGAGCCAAAATAAAGAAATGGGAACTGCTTTGGAAGTAATAGGTGCAACATATTAAAACCTATAGTTAGCATTGACTACATTGGAAGGGGCCTAATAGACCTTGAGAAAAAATATAAGCTGGAACAAGGAACTATCTGAAACTGAACTGACCCCACACTGCCCTCAACAGCTCCAGAGAAATTCCTAAATATATTTTACTATTATCATTTTTTATTTTTTTTAATTTTTAAGTTCTTTATTACTCCTTTAATTTTCATTTTTAAAACCTACTATTACCTTGCAAAAAAAAAGATCCTATTTTAAAAGCAAATTTCATATATATATATATATATTTTATAATTTTTGCACTTTTGTTTTGTTTTATAAATACTGTATTTTTGAGAATCTAACCTCTACTCTAGATTTTTAATTTTCTTTTTGGTATTCGTCATCAATTTTGTACCTTTAAGAATCCAATCTTCAGTACCCATTTTTAGTTAGGAGTGTGATTACTGGTTTGATTGCTCTCTCCCCTTTTGACTCTCCTTTTTCTCCCCCAGGTCACTTCTATCTCCTCCCTCACCCTTCTCTTCTCTGCTTAACTCTGTGAATCTCTCTGGGTGTTCTGGGTTGTGGAGAGCACTTAGGGAACTGATTACTGGCTAGATTGGTCTCTCTCCTTTTGACTCCCCCTCCTCTCCTCCTGGTCACCTCTATCTCTCTCCTCCCTCTTCTCTTCTCCATGTAACTCTGTGAACCTCTCTCGGTGTCCATCACTCTGGAGAATCTTTTCTCCATTAACCTAGATGTTTTATCACCAGTGCTGTACGGATGGAGAAGTCTTGAGGCTACTGTAAGAATAAGACTGAAAGCCAGAGGCAGGAGTCTGAAATCCAAAACTTGAGAACACCAGAAAACTCCTGACTCCAGGGAACATTAATTGACAAGAGCTCATCCAAAAGCCTCCATACCGACACTGAAACCAAGCTCCACCCAAGAGTCAAAAAGTTTCAGAGCAAGACATACCAAGCTAGTTATCCATCAATGCAGGAACATAATCCTGAGCATTAAAATACAGGTGGCCAAAAGTCACACCAAACCCACAGACACCTCAAACTCACTACTGGACACTTCATTGCACTCCAGAGAGAAGAGATCCAGTTCCACCCACCAGAACACTGACACAAGCTTCCCTAACCAGGAAACCTGACAAGACACTTGTCCAACCCCACCTACAGGGAGGAACCTCCACAATAAAGAGGAACCACAAACTTCCAGCATACAGAAAGGCCACCCCAAACACAGCAATCTAAACAAGATGGAAAAGCAGAGAAATATTCAGCAGGTAAAGGAACATGATAAATGCCCACCAAACCAAACAAAAGAGGAGGAGATAGGGAGTTTACCTGAAAAAGAATTCAGAATAATGATAGTAAAGATGATCCAAAATCTTGAAAACAAAATGGAGTTAGATAAATAGTCTGGAGACAAGAATTGAGAAGATCCAACAAAAGTTTAACAAGGACATATAAGAAATAAAAAAAGAGTCAGTCAGTAATGAATAATGCAATAACTGAGATCAAAAGCACTCTAGAGGGAACCAACAGTAGAATAACTGAGGCAGAAGACAGGATAAGTGAGGTGGAAGATAGAATGGTGGAAATGAATGAAGCAGAGAGGAAAAAAGAAAATGAGGACAACCTCAGAGACCTCTGGGACAATGTTAAATGCCCCAACATTCAAGTCATAGGAGTCCCAGAAGAAGAAGACAAAAAGAAAGGCCATGAGAAAATACTTGAGGAGATAATAGTTGAAAACTTCCCTAAAATGGGGAAGGAAATAGCCACCCAAGTCCATGAAACCCAGAGAGTCCCAAACAGGATAACCCAAGGCGAAACACCCCAAGACACATATTAATCAAATTAATGAAGATCAAACACAAAGAACAAATATTAAAAGCAGCAAGGGAAAAACAACAAATAACACACAAAGGGATTCCCATAAGGATAACAGCTGATCTTTCCATAGAAATTCTTTAGGCCAGGAGGGAATGGCAAGACATACTTAAAGTGATGAAAGAAAATAACCTACAGCCCAGATTACTGTATCCAGCAAGGATCTCATTCAAATACGAAGGAGAAATCAAAAGCTTTACAGACAAGCAAAATCTGAGAGAATTCAGCACCATGAAACCAGCTCTTCAACAAATGCTAAAAGATCTTCTCTAGACAGGAAACACTCCAGTACTTTTGCCTGGAAAATCCCATGGATGAAGGAGCCTGGTGGGCTGCAGTCCATGGGGTCACTAAGAGTCAGATATGACTGAGCGACTTCACTTTCACTTTTCACTTGCATGCATTGGAGAAGGAAATGGCAACTCACTCCAGTGTTCTTGCTTGGAGAATCCCAGGGACAGGGGAGCCTGGTGGGCTGCTGTCCATGGGGTCGCACAGAGTCGGACACGACTGAAGTGACTTAGCAGTAGCAGTAGCAGACAGGAAACACAGAAAAGGTTTATAAACTCAAACCCAAAACAACAAAGTAAATGGCAATGGGATCATACTTATTGATAATTACCTTAAGTGTAACTGGGTTGAATGCCCCAACCAAAAGACAAAGACTGGCTGAATGGATACAAAAACAAGACCCCTGTATATGCTCTCTACAAGACACCCACCTCAAAACAAGGGACACATACAGACTGAAAGTGAAGGGCTGGAGAAAGATATCTCAGGCAAATGGAGACCAAAAGAAAGCAGAAGTAGCAGTACTCATATCAGATAAAATAGACTATGAAATAAAGCCCATGAAAAGAGACAAAGAAGGACACTACATAATGATCAAAGGATCAATCCAAGAAGGAGATATAACAATTATAAATATATACGCACCCAACATAGGAGCACCACAATATGTAAGGCAAATGAAAGCAAGTATGAAAGAGGAAATTAACAGTAACATGATAATAGTGGGAGACTTTAATACCCCACTCATACCTATGGATAGATCAACTAAACAGAAAATGAGCAAGGAAATACAAACTTTAAATGATACAATGGACCAATTAGACCTAATTGATATCTATAGGACATTTCACCCCAAAACAATGAATTTCACCTTTTTCTCAAGTGCACATGAACCTTCTCCAGAATCGATTGTATCCTGGGCCATAAATATAGCCTTGGTAAATTCAAAAAAATTGAAATCATCTCAAGCATCTTTTCTGATCACAATGTGGTAAGATTAGATGTCAACTACAGGGAAAAAACTATTAAAAATACAAACATATAGAGGCTAAGCAACATGCTTCTGAATAACCAAGAAATCACAGAAGAAATCAAAATATGCATAGAAATGAAAGAAAAAGAAGACACAATAACCCAACACCTATGGGGTTCAGTAAAAGCAGTGCTAAGGGGAAGGTTCATAGCAATACAAGCTTACCTCAAGAAACAGGAGAAAAATCAAATAAATAACCTAATTCTACACCTAAAGCAACTAGAAAAAGAAGAAATTAAGAACTCCAGGGTTAGTAGAAGGAAATAAATCATAAAAATTAGGGCAGAAATAAATGAAAAAGAAACAAAGGAGACCACTGCAAAAATCAACAAAGCTAAAAGCTGGTTCTTTGAGAAGATAAATAAAATAGAAAAACCATTAGCCAGACTCATCAAGAAAAAAAAGAAGAATCAAATCAACAAAATTAGAAATGAAAATGGATAAATCAAAACAGACAACACAGAAATACAAAGGATCATAAGAGACTACCATCAACAACTATATGCCAATAAAATGGACAACTTGGAAGAAATGGACAAATTCTCAGAAAAGTATACCTTTCCAAAACTGAACCAGGAAGAAATAGGAAATCTTAACAGACCCATCACAAGCATAGAAACCAAAACTGGAATCAGAAATCTCCCAACAAATAAAATCCCAGGACCAGATGGCTTCACAGCTGAATTCTATCAAAAATTTAGGGAAGAGCTAACAACTATCTTACTCAAACTCTTCCAGAAAATTGCAGAGTAAGGTAAACTTCCAAACTCATTCTATGAGGCCACCATCACCCCAATACCAAAACCAGACAAAGATGCCACAGAAAAAGGAAACTATAGGCCAATATCACTGATGAACATAGATGCAAAAATCCTTAACAAAATTCTAGCAAACAGAATCCAACAACATATTAAAAAGATCATACATCACGACCAAGTGGGCTTTATCTCAGGGATGCAAGGATTCTTCAATATTCACAAATCAATCAATGTAATATACCACATTAACCAATTGAAAGATAAAACCATATGATTATCTCAGTAGATGCAGAGAAAGTTTTTGACAAAATTCAACATCCATTTATGACAAAAGCCCTCCAGAAAGCAGGCATAGAAGGAACATACCTCAACATAATAAAAGCCATATATGATAAGCCCACAGCAAACATTATCCTCAATGGTGAAAAATTGAAAGCATTTCCCCTAAAGTCTGGAGAAGGAAATGGCAACCCACTCCAGTATTCTTGCCTGGAGAATCCCAGGGACAGAGGAGCCTGGTGGGCTGCCATCTATGGGGTCACACAGAGTAGGACACAACTGAAGTGACTTAGCAACAGCAGCAGCCCCGAAAGTCAGGAACAAGACAAGGGTGCCCACTCTCACCACTACTATTCAACATAGTTTTGGAAGTTTTAGCCACAGCACTCAGAAAAGAAAAGGAAATAAAAGGAATCCAGATTGGAAAAGAAGAAAAATACTCTCATTGTTTGCAGATGACATGATCCTCTACATAGAAAACCTTAAAGACTCCACCATAAAATTACTAGAGCTAATCAATGAATACAGTAAAGCTGAAGGATATAAAATCAACACACAGAAATCCCTTGCATTCCTATACACTAAGAATGAGAAAACAGAAAGAGAAATTATGGAAACAATTCCATTCACCATTGCAACAAAAAGAATAAAATACTTAGGAATAAATCTACCTAAGAAAACAAAAGACCTATATACAGAAAACTATAAAACACTGATGAAAGAAATCAACGATGACACAATTAGATGGAGAAATACACCATGTTCATGGATCAGAAGAATCAATATAGTGAAAATGAATATACTACCCAAAGTAATCTATAGATTCAATGCAATCCCTATCAAGCTACCAACAGTATTTTTCACAGAACTAGAATAAATTATTTCACAGTTTGTATGGAAATACAAAAAACCTCAAATAGCCAAAGCAATCTTGAGAAACAAGAATGGAACTGGAGAAATCAACCTGCTTGACTTCAGGCTATACTACAAAGCCACAGTCATCAAGACAGTATGGTACTGGCACAAAGACAGAAATATAGATCAATGGAACAAAATAGAAAGCCCAGAGACAAATCCACGCACCTATGGACACCTTATCTTTGACAAAGGAGGCAAGAATATACAATGAAGAAAAGGCAATCTCTTTAACAAGTGTTGCTGGGAGAACTTGTCAACCACTTGTAAAAGAATGAAACTAGAACTCTTTCTAACACCATAAACAAAAATAAACTCAAAATGGATTAAAGATCTAAATGTAAGACCAGAAACTATAAACCTCCTAAAGGAAAACATAGGCAAAACACTCTTTGACATAAATCATAGTAGGATCCTCTATGACCCACCTCCCAGAGTAATGGAAATAAAAGCAAAAATAAACAAATGGGACTTAATTAAACTTAAAAGCTTTTGCAGAACAAAGGAGAAAGGTGCAAAGCAAGGTGAAAAGACAGCCTTCAGAATGGGAGAAAATAATAGCAAATGAAGCAACTGACAAGAGAGATGTTATGGGGAGGGAGGTGGGAGGGGGGTTCATGTTTGGGAACGCATATGCACCCAAAAAACAGAAAATTTAAAATATATATATATATATATATATATATATATATATATATATATATATACAAGCAGCTCCTGCAGTTCAATTCCAGAAAAATAAACGACCCAATCAAAAAATGGGCCAAAGAACTAAACAGACATTTCTCCAAAGAAGACATACAGATAGCTAACAAACACATGAAAAGATGCTCAACATCACTCATTATTAGAGAAATGCAAATCAAAATCACAAGGAGGTACTATCTCATGCCAGTCAGAATGGCTGCTATCAAAGAGTCTACAAACAAATGCTGGAGAGGGTGCAGAGAAAAAAGAACCCTCTTACACTGTTGATGGGAATGCAAACTAGTACAGCCACTATGGAGAACAGTGGCGCAATTCCTTAAAAAATGAAATAGAAGTACCATACTACCCAGCAATCCCACTGCTGGGTATACACACCAAGGAAACCAGAACTGAAAGAGACACGTGTACCCCAATGTTCATCGCAGCACTGTTTATAATACCCAGGACATGGAAGCAACCTAGATGTCCATCGGCAGACGAATGGATAAGAAAGTTGTGCTACATATACACAGTGGAATATTGCTCAGCTATTAAAAAGAATGCATTTAAATCACTTCTAATGAGGTGGATGAAACTGGAGCCTATTATACAGAGTGAAGTAAGCCAGAAAGGAAAAACACCAATACAGTATATTAACATGTATATATGGAATTTAGAAAGATGGTAATGATGACCCTATATGCGAGACAGCAAAAGGGACACAGATGTAAAGAACAGACTTTTGGACTCAATGGGAAAAGGCGAGGGTGGGATGATTTGAGAGAATAGCATTGAAATATGTATATTATCATAAGTGAAACAGATCGCCAGTCCAGGTTTGATGCATGAGACAGGGTGCCCAGGGCTGGTGCACTGGGATGACCCTGAGGGATGGGATGGGGAGGGAGGTGGGAGAGAGGTTCAGGATGGGGAACACATGTACACCCATGGCTGATTCATGTGAATGCACAGCATAAACCACCACAATATTGTAAAGTAATTAGCCTCCAATTAAAATAAATCAATTAATTAAAAAAATAACAAATGGATAACCAACAAGGACCTACTGTCTAGCACAGGAAACTCTGCTCAATCTTATGTGGCAGCCTGGATGGGAGGGGAGTTTGGGGGAGAATGGTTACATGAATATGCATGGCTGAGTCACTTAGCTGCTCACCTGAAGCTATCACAACATTGTTAATCAGCTATACTCCAATACAAAATAAGAAGTCTTTTAAAAATGAAAAACAGGCTACTTTCCCATCTGCTCCTGGTGCAGCCCCCTCCCCCAAGTACAGAGTGGCAACATGAGTAGCCTCCCTATCTGGTCTTAAGGCAACCCAGAAGTAAAAGTCCCAGAGGAACTTGAGAAGAAGAAAACAGTTGACCTTTTCTAGACTAGCTCCCTGAGGCCCTGCCCCCTTCCTTCACAATGAACCACAGGAAGAACTTAATTCATATCCCAGGACTCTTAGTCTATCGGTCTTTTTAAGAAAAGAGTCCTGTCCAAGCCCCACCCTCCCCAGTCTACCCTAGCTCATAGCCACTGATCTGTTCTAACTCCAGGGTCTGACTGATGAATTACTTCACAGTCCCCAAAATGCATGGAGGATCTCCTCACAGACCCCAAGTGAGAGTCACAGCCAGACTGAATACATTCAAGACGGGGAAGAAAATGGAAATATTAATGGGGTGGGGACTTATAGTAACAAGGAGAGGCTGTGAGATCGTTCTCATCTTCAGGTGTGCCCAGGACGTGAGGAATGGCACTGGTATTAGAATCTCATTTCAAACACACAAAATATATCAGGGCAGGGATGCCAGAGTCTTCTGACCAGTTTTTAAGAAAATATTTATGTATTTATCTGGCTGCATCGTGCCCCACCCCCACCTCCCACCCCGGGATATTCATGAGTCACGCAGAATTTTTTGTTCCACTGCAGAGTCATGGTTCCCCAACCAGGGATCAAACCCACAGCCCCTGCATTGCAAGGCAGATTCTTACCCACTGGACCACCAGCAAAGTCCCTCTGTCCACTTATACTTTCATATCTTCACATGCAGTTGGCATATTATCATCGTTTTGCACATTTTTCTACTTTCATGGGGGCTATAATTTCCCGGGTGGCTCAGTGGTCCACCTGCAAACGCAGGAGATGCAGGAGACACGGGATCAACACCTGGGTTGGGAAGATCCTCCTGGGGAGGAAATGGCAACTCACTCCAGTATTCTTGTCTGGGAAATCCCATGGACAGAGGAGCCTCGTAGGCTACAGTCCATGGGGTCACAAAGAGTCAGACACAATCAAGCACACACAGAGAATCTCAAACCCACAGTTGGCTGACCCCTGCCCCGCACACAATGCAAAAACAAGTGCATTACATTGTGTGTGACACAGACTTGAGATGATATATGTCCTCCAAGGAACTGGGCCCAGAAGAAGGCATCCGCTCTTCCATTCCTTCCTGTAGTTTCTCCTGTGTTGGAGGCCTCAGGATGAAGAAGGCCAGAGGCTGTGCAGGGAAGGGCGAAACTAGAGCCAGACTGGAGCCTCACAGCAGCAGGTTTCCAGGGACTAGGGGACTGATTCTTGAAGCGGGGAGCCACGCTGCCTCAAGAACCACAGTCGCCACTGACCACCATCATTGCCTGAGAAAAATGCCTTTTTCTTCTGTTTGAGGGTCTTTCTCTCTGGACAACGTCGAAGAGCATGGGGGCTGCTGGTTTTCCTGGGGCTTCCCCCTGGAGCTCCTCAGAGGCCTGTTGACCCAAAGGACAGCACCGAACATGCCCAGGAGCAGGGGCACCTTCAGGAAGACCAGGAGCAGGAAGTGGATGCTGCCCAGCAGGGGCCTGTGGGGGACACGTGGACAGGAAGTGAGATGCCCCCAAGCCCTCTCCTCCCAGCTCTCCTGGAGCCTGGGTTACAATAACCTACACGAGGGCCAGCCTGGGACCCCAGGATACAACGACCTTCACACCCCAGACTCTCTTTCTTCATGTCTCCCTGATCTGACCATTGCTGCTCTCCTGGGCAAGAAAGGACCAGTGTCCTCATCAGAAGGAGGAGAGCTTAGAACATAGACACACACAAAGGGGAAACCACGAGATGCACAGCGAGGAAGACGGCCATCTACACAGCTAAGGAGGGAGCCCTTGGGAGAAAGGAGATACGCTGACACCTTGACCGCAGACCCTGGCCTCCAGAGTTGTGAAAAATGAACGTTGTCTAAGCTGCCTGGCTTGTGTTACTTTGCCATGCCAGCCAAGCTAATACAAGAATCATCCCTTATTCTTCACTCTTCACAGAAATTTGTCAAATGAAGTCAGCAATCAATCACTTAACTCTGTTTGGTACGTTGATTATGTGATATAAGTACCTGGAAGGCAGAGAGCTGGATATTTGGATAATCCTCATATCCCCTCATATTTCTAAAACAGGGATGGGCAGGCTTCCCTGGTGGTCCAGTGATAAAGAATCCACTGCCAATGCAGGGGTCATGGGTTGGATCCCTGTTCTAGGAAGATCCCACGTGCTGCAGAGCATCTAAGCCCATGTGCTACATCTTCTGAAGCCCATGCACCCCAGAGCCCACGCTCCATAAGAAGAGAAGCCACTGCAAAGAGAAGTCCGCCGACCACAACTAGAGAGAGCCTGCATTCAGTGATGAAGACCCAGAGCAGCCAAAAATAAATAAATGAATTAATTGGAAAAACAGGAATAGGTAGGAGTGGGTGCTCAATGCTTAATTTTTGGATAAATGAGTGAATCAGCCATCTCATGTGTATCAAAGGCCCTGCCTGATACTTACGGGTGCCTTTGATCCATTCAATGAAGATATTCCTTGGTGATCCTTAGTGATTCCTTATTCACAGCAGTTTGGTAGAAAGAAACCTTTCCAAACACAGAGCAAAAGTGACAGGGGAAGGCAAGTGTTCCTGGAGGAGGAAGGTGGGGGGTGGCCCACAGATATTCTGTGTGAAGGCCCAGCAATAGGAAATGGGGCAGATCTAGAAGCAGAGAGGGCCAGGGAGGGAGAAGGAGGAAGTGAAAGGGATCTCATAGCATACAGAAAGCCCCTTTGGCTGCAACGGCTGGGCAGGGCACTAAGGAGCATGGGTGAGACCGAGTTTGTTCCTCTGTAAATGGGGAACGTGCCTATCGGTCCGTTTCTTCTCATGAATGGTGTAGGCAGGGGTGAAGAATTAACAGTATAATGACAGGAAAGCCTCTGTGAGCTGCCAGGAGATATGAGTGTCACTGCTGTTGCCATAGCAGAAGTTAGGGAAAACAGCACTTATCAGGCCTTCCCTGCTCTCCCAGAATCTGGACCAGGAGACTCGCTGGGGCCCACACATACCAGCTGTGCCATCCACACTGGCTGCCATCCCAACCGAGTCCCAGACTCAGAGTCTCCATCTCTGAGCTCCTCAGGAGATGCTCCTTGTCTGTGTCCCCGGAGCCCCACACAGTGCAGGCCACATAGAAGTTCACTCCATAAAAATGGGACAGATGAACGTTGGAAGCAACATGCCTGCAAAAGGCACTGAGCCCAGGATGAAGGGTCTGGGGGCTCCAAGGACACTTGCAGCCCAGGAGCAAGTGGGAAGAGAGCCCAGAGTCCTTGCCCTCTTGACAGAGTCTGAGAGTTGGGAGACAAGCTCTGGCCGGACTCTAAAGGGTGCCTCCACTGGAGGGCTGGGCCACAGGGAACAGTAGCAACAGAGCTGACTGACCTGCTGTCGGAGCGGGGTTTGGTCACAGTCGGGGACCAGAAGGGCCACAACTAGAAAACGCCCGTGCACAGCCATGAAGACGGAGCATATCCAAAAAACTAAAACACTTTAAAAAATAAAAATGGGGATGGGCAGGAGTGGGTACGCAGTGCTTATCTGTTGGTTAAATGAGACAATCAGATATCTCATGCATATCAAAAGCCCTAACTGATACTTACAGTTGCCCTTGATTCTCTTCTGGGGCAACTGGTGCTGTGAACATGTTGGCATTGGAGGTGGCGCGGGTGGAGATCGACACTGCTTCTGTAGGTGCTGCAAGACGTACAGACCAGGTTACACAGCACTCTGCCTGCTCACCCGCCCGCCACCCTAAACATGGTTAGGGATTTGGGAAGCATGGGCCTTCCTATCCTGAGTGTCTGGAGCAGTGCCAAGGGAGGGGCCGAGAGCCCGGACTGCTCATATCTCCCTGGCCTCCAGGAGACTCAGAGCCTCAGAGGCAGTGGGGCTGGCACAGGTCCAGACGTTAGAGGGGCCCAGGGTCCCCTCAGGCCAAGGGCAGCTGGAGGGAGCGGAATTCAAATGCTCCAGTAGCTTGTGATGGGGCCACAGCCAGTGCCTCCCCCATCTACGTATCCACGAGGACAGGAGTAGAATGGGGGCTACCAGGCAGCTGACACAGCCAAGATCTGCAACTTCAAAGGCCAGGACCAGCCCTGAGCAAAATCCCGAGGCTCAGGAAGAGCCTGCACTTGGAGGACGTTATTAAGCTCCGGCGATGGGGAGAGTCCCTCTCAGGAGTGTTGTCAGGATTGACTGAGATGAACCTGGTCTGCTTTGCAAGTATAATGAGCCTCACAGGTTCAGGGTGTATGTGTAGGGAGCTATTGACTGTGTGCCAACCCCTCTCTGCCAGAGATGCCCCGTGAGCTGGTGTTGCCCGCTCCGAGGGTCAGCAGAAGCAGAGCCCAACAGACAAAATCAGTCAAACCAAGGTGCCTCCACTAACATGCCCAGGAGTGCTTGCCTTCTAGATGGATTGAGGAAGAGTGTCATTAAATGCAAAGGTATAAATGGCTCATGATGGGGTTTCATGCATCAGAAATGCAGCCTTCTGACTGTGGAGCCCTGTCCAGACCCTGACATTAAGCACAGCATCACCCACTGGGCTGGGACTTCCCCCTGAGATGGGATATGGAACACGCGGTGGGCATGGCAGCTCTGAAGACCCAACCCCAAATTCCAGAAAGAGCAAGAACACCGCCAGCAGAGCAGAGGTCCCAGGAAAGCACTGGCAGGAATCGGGGTCTCCAGGTCCCACAGAGGAGGGTCCCTTGGCCCACAGACTGACACGGGGACCACCACCTTCATCCTCTTGGGAGCAGACTCGGGCACTGACTGTGCACAGGGAAACAGGGTGTTGGGAAAGCCTGATCCCGCCCAGAGGTGACCCTAGAGCCAGGAGAGGGTCGAGGGGAAGCCCGGCCCCTCCCAGCCCAGGTGGTCAGCGGGGGCTCCGTGAGCCCTCAGGACTCCCCCATCCCTGGGACATTCCCTCTGAGGGACAGCTGGGTCCCTGGACAGAGCAGGCCCTGAAGAGACACGTCCACACACACACATAGTCTTACCTGGGTCAATGGTCACATCAACTTCGTCCCCCAGGTCGACTCCAGTTCTCTCAATCCCACACCAGTAAGTGTCTGAATAGTCTAGCCTGAGCTTCTCCATGGTCACGGTGAACGAGAGGTCTTTCCAGTTGTCCTTGATGGACACGCGGCCCTTCTTCACCTCCTTCTCTGATCCACGGTTCGTTTTAACAACAAACCGGCAGCTGCTCCAGTCAGCCCCCCGGCACCACCACTTCACGTGCGGCTCCCACCCAGGGTCGTATCGACACCGCACAGTCAATGAGCCCCACTCCACACCTCTCACTGCTCTGGGACCTGAGACGGCAGATGAGCCTGGAAACACAAATCCATGTACGTGTCACCTCCCGTCCTGGGGGCAGGGCCACAGCCTCCTGCATTGTGAATCGTTCAACGAGACCCAAGGGCCTCCTGAGCTGAGTAACAGTCAAGGAAGGGATACACCTTCCACAAGATGGACCTTTTGCCCTTCAAAATTCTAGTCAAAGCCACCAGGAAAATCCCATTAAAGCACAACTGCAGATCTCGAAGAAACCCAAACACTGACGCAGAGCAAGAGCAGTTTCCTGTAATTATCCCCTCTTCCCCGTCTGTGGCCAGTAAGTCTTTCCATTCCAGTCGTGTCCATTTGCAGCCATCCCTGTGTTACTCTGCTCTGATGGGGAGGAAAGACCAGAGGACCCGTTTCCACAGAAGATGACTCTGCACTGACGACCTCAGGAGGTCCAGCTGAAACGCCCCCTTAACACGTCTGTGGGGAGGCTGTTCCTACTGGTTATGATGTAGTAAACCGGTAAACTGTAGTACACTGGGTATGGTGTAGTAAATGTACTGGCAGGGGCCTCCTTGAAGCTGACCAAAAGCGTGGTTGCTACTGGGGCTCCATGTGCTATGGACTCCATACAGGACACATCCCATTATGTCCACTGAATTGTAAATTCCACTCCCAAATTCCTGGGAGAAGTGCTTTTGTAAGATAAAAGCAAGGACAGGACAGCACTCACTTACTTATTATCTTCAGTCTAGGTCCGTCTAGTCAAGCCTGTGGTTTTACCACTAGTCGTGTATGGATGTGAGAGTTGGACTATAAAGAAAGTTCAGTGCTGAAAAGTTGATACTTTTGAACTGTGGTGCTGAAGAAGACTCTTGAGAGTCCCTTGGACTGCAAGGAGATCCAACCATTCCATCCTAAAAGAAGTCAGCCTGAATATTCATTGGAAGGACTGACGCTGAGGCTGAAACTCCAATATTTTGGCCACCTGATGTGAAGTACTGACTCACTGGAAAAGACCCTGATGCTGGGAAAGATTGAAAGTTGGAGGAGAATGGGATGACAGAGGATGAGATGATTGGATGGCATCACTGACTCAATGGACCCGAGTTTGAGTAAACTCCAGGAGTCGGTGATGGACAGGGAGGCCTGGCGTGTTGCGGTACATGAGGTCACAACAAATTGGACAGAACTGAGAGACTGAACTGAACTGAATTGAACTGAAACTTGCATAAAGGCACTCAGAGCCTTGGAAATCACTTCAATCAGACCTCCATTAAAAATTATTTAAATTTACTGAAGTCAATGCAAACCTGGAGCTTCCCAGTGGCTCAGGGGTAAAGAATCTGCCTGTAATTCAGGAGCCACAGGAGACAAGTTCCATCCCTGGGTCGGGAAGATCCTCCGGAGGAGGGCTTGGAAACTCACTCCAGTATTCTTGACTGGAGAATCCAAGGGACAGAGGAGGCTGGCAGACTACGGTCTATGGAGTCACGAAGAGTCGGACACGACTGAAGCAACAGTACACATGCATGCAAATGCTAACCCATTCACAGAAACTCTGACCACTTCTTTACAGTCAATAAGCATTCAGCGTGATTGTTCAGCATGAGTGTGAGATGCAATCAGAAGCATGTGGAACACGATCTAACAACTTCAAACAACACGTTTTTTGAAAGCACATAGAGAACATTTACAAAAATTGACCATTCAATGGACTGCCACAAAATAGGTGACTGAAATTTTCCAAGGACTGAAGTCATTGAGAATGTTCTCTGAATATAATTCAACCAAGCTAGAAATTAACAATAAAACAGAAGTTAACATTTCCACGTGCTCAGAAAATGTCTAAAGAGCAAAATAAAATGGAAGTGTTATCGCTAAGTCGAGTCTGACTCTTTGCCACCCCATGGTCTGTCATGGAATTCTCTAGGCAAGAATATTGGAGTAGGTTGCCATTCCTTTCTCCAGGGGATCTTCCTGTCCCAAGGGTTGAACCAGGATATCCTGCCTCACAGGTGAATGTTTTACCATCTGAGCTACCAGGGATGCCCCAAATCAACAAAACAGTGAGGAAAAAAATCACAATAAAAACGTTAAGGACTTCCCCGATGGTCCAATGCAGGGGCACGGGTTCCACCCCAGTCCAGTGAGATTCCCCATTCCACGGGTGGGGCGGGCAACTCCGCGCCTGCACCACGGCCGTGGAGCCTGCACCCCTGGAGCCTGTGCTCTGGGACCAGAGAAGCCTCTGCTATGAGAAGCTGGCACTCCGCACCTGGAGGAAGAGCTGAGCACCCCCATGACCCAGTGCAGCCAGAAATGAAGCTTTAACAAGCTCTTCAGGAGTGGGTTCCTTCATTACCCCCATTTTCTTTCATTCATCTGTGTGTCTAGAATGGCCGAGGTTGGAAAACACTGTCCTATGGAGGGGGGGGGACACTTTGGTTTGGTTTGATTTCTTGTTTGCCAGCACCTAGAAGCTGTGAGGTGATAGTAAACGTGACATTTGATTAACAAATAAGTGTCTGGATGAACGAACGGACCCTGCCATGTTCCCCCAGGACAGACCCTCAGGATCTCCTGCCTCAGTCACTCCAGGGTCAGAAGCCCCACCCCACTCACCTGGGATGATGAGAAGAAACAGAGCCGGGAGCAGACAGGTGGTCCTGCCTCCCATCCTCAGAGCTAACAAGCTCTCAGTCCCTTCAAGGAACCGGAGCCAAGGTCAGAAGTAGACATGCCAGACCTCCCTCAAGCCTTGAGAGGTTTCCTGAATCTCCTTGGCACTTGTCTCTGGTTCACTTCCCACTGTCAGCACCCACTTCTGCATTTTACAGATTAGGAGAAAGGGGTGTCACTCATTCAGAGGATGAATTGCAGCACGTGATGACAGCTGTGTCCAGACCTCTGTGCCTTGGGGAAAACAAGTGGCCCGGGTCCAGGCGGGTTGCCCACAAGGAGCCGAGACATCACTGCTGGGGGGAGGGGGCAGAGCTGGTGGTGGGTGAGGAGAGAGGACCCCAGAGCAGGGGTTGGAGGCAGGAATGGACTCAACTGGGTCTGCACTTGGGGAGAAGGCGGAGCTCAGGGCTCAGGTGCAGCCTCGCTGCAGAAACAGCCCCATCCTCCCCTCCCTGAAGGCAGCACCCCCACCTGCATCTCAGACCACCTTCCTTTCCTGAGCCTGACCCCTGCCCCTCCCTGGGGTCATCTTCCTTTGAGGTCTTGAGTCACTGCAGAGCAGAGGCCGCCCTGGGGCAGGATCAGAAAGGAGAAGCCCCTTTTCCTTTCACACATTCTGTCCAGAGGCTTCCTCTCCCACGTCTGCACGCACCCCGGCTCCTGGCTGCTGGTCACCGCCCTGCACAGGCGCTGCTTATCTTCCATCTCCTGGGTGACCCTCCCCACTGCCCTCGGGGCCCTGTGTCCCCTGCTCCCTCTCCCCCTCCTCTCTGGACTGATTCTTTGTCTCTCCTTTTCTCTGTCATATTTTAGAAGGCAAATTTCTCTGAGCTTCTGACCCCTTCTTTCTTACTCTGTCCTGGCCAGTTCTGTTTATTTCATGTAATGTGTGGCTTTGTGGCTTCTGAGCTGCTAAGAGCTACCCAGAGGTGAACAGGCCCAGCTCCCCAGGTTTGGAAAGTGTGCTGAGTGCCCCCATGCTGTGTGTACGTGTGTGTGTGTGTGTGTGTGTGTGTGTGTGTGTGTGTGAGCCCCAGGTCGAAAGACTCCTCCTTGGTCATCATGAGATTCCACCACTGGGATCTGTGTCTTGAGATCCACTTCCAGGCACGCCCTCTGGTCGTGATGAAAGGAACTCATTTTCTTCTTCCCTGGTAGCCCCGCACTCCCTGGGGCCATGCCCACACTCAACTTCAACCATTGATCTGAGGTTGGGAGGGGAGGCAGATTGTGGGGGCAGGAGCATGTCCCGGCTCCCTCTCAAACACCCACATGTACTGCAAGGGAGCTACTGTCTTCTAACGGGTGTTCAGGCCTCTTTTGCCCAACGTGAGGGTTCAGGGCACCTGGGCAGGTGGTGAGGAGCTCAAGTGCCCTGGTCTCAGGGCCTCAGTTTCCCTCCAGGAAATTGTGTTCTGAATCACTGGATGTGGCTAAAGATTTAATCCTGGATGAAATCCCACTTCTCTTAGAAGCAGGTCTCAGCCATTTCTCCAAAGGAGACATCCAGGGTCTATGTAGGCACATGAGAAGATGCTCAGCATCACTAATTAGTAGAGAAATGCAAATAAAACCTTCAATGAGATATCACCTCAGACTGGTCAGAATGGACATCATTAGAAAGTCTACATTTAACAAATGCTGGAGAGAGAGTGGAGAAAAGGGGAACCGTCCTACCCTGTTAGTGAGAATATAAGCTGGTGCAGTGACTATGGAAACTGTGTGGAGGTTCCTCAGGAAACTAAAAATAGAATCACGATATGATCCAGCGCTCCTATGCCTGGACATATACCTGGACAAAACTGTTTCAAAAAGATGCATGCCCCCCCACGTCCATAGCCCCACTGTTCACAATAGCCGAGACATGGAAACAAGCTAAATGTCCATGAACAGATGATGGATGAGGAAGAGGTGGCGTGTGTACATCCACATACATAGACACACACTGGAATACTGCTCAGCCTTTAAAAAGAATGAATAATGCCGCTTTCTGGAGACGAGAATGGCAACCCACTCTAGTATTCTTGCCTGGAGAGTCCTATGGACAGAAGAATCTCGTGGGCTACAGTCCATGGGGTCGCAAGACTCAGACACAACTGACTGTTTTCATCCACATGGGTGCAACTAGAGATTACCCTACTAAGTGCAGTAACTCCGAAAGTCAAAGACAAACACCATATGATATCACTTATATGTGGAATCGCAAATATGGCACAAATGAACATATCCAGCAGATAGAAACAGACTCACAGATGTAGAGAACAGACTTGTCGTTGCCAAGGGGGAGGGAGGAGGGAAGGAAAAGGCTCCGAATCTGGGGTTAGCAGACGTAAGCTGTTACATGTGGATGGATAAGCAGCAAGATCCTACTGTATACCACAGGGGACTGTCTTCAATATCCTGTGATAAATCACAATGGAAATGAATATTTTAAAAAAGACCATCTCCATACACACAACTGAGTCACTCTGCTGTGCAGGAGAGGTTGGCACAACATTGTCAATCACCTACTTCAATTAGAGAAATAAAATGAAAACAGCCATTATAGAAATTGGGTCCTGACCTGATCTATACACGATTGTTTCTTCCGATAAAGAAACCAAGGTTCCCTTTAAATGCTAAGAAGAAGGTATATAGTGTTAGGGACCAAACAACGGTCTCTAGGACCTGAGTCATGTTTACCAGAAAGAGACAGGATATGCGCTCATCCTGCCTGGCCAATCATGTAACGCCAGCTACTCCTGTAACTGAGACAAAGAACTGCCTGTATATAAGCCGCCATACTCCTTTGTTCGGGGCTCTTGTCAGATTCCCTTGTGTGGGATGAGACTTGGGCCCTAGCGCGCGAGAAATAAACAAACTCCCTTCTTGCATTTGCAATACTGTGGTGGACTTGCTCTCTCGGTCGGTTCGGAGATATGGACTCGGAGCATAACATCTGGGGGCTCGTCCAGGATCTCCATCCCACCAGGGAGGACAACTCTCCTGGTAGAAGGGAGTAACCTCGTTAGGAGATAAGAGCTCTGAGCACCGGTGCTAACGTTGCAGAAGCCCAGATTAAGTCCGAGGCCCGGTATCGTACTGGGGAGGCATCTGGCTGTAAAGTGCAGAGGCAAGTCAGCGTAAGGCCGGGGCCTGGTTTCGTGCTGGGGAGGCAGCTGGCTCTGGTTACTGGATTAAGTCAGCGTAAGGCCGGGGCCTGGTTTCATGCTGGGGAGGCAGCTGGCTCTGGTTACTGGATTAAGTCAGCGTAAGGCCGGGGCCTGGTTTCGTGCTGGGGAGGCAGCTGGCTCTGGTTACTGGATTAAGTCAGTGTAAGGCCGGGGCCCAGTTTCGTGCTGGGGAGGCGGCTGGCTCTGTGAACATCCTGCAGGTAAGATTGAGTGCATTGTCGGTGGCCACCTTGCGTCTGTTATCTGTTTGTCTGTTTGTGGTGTCTGCGTTGCTCTTTGTGTGCTCTGTTGGCTCCCAGTGTACTTTTCTGTGATCATGGGACAAACAACTTCTACTCCTTTATCTCTTATGATTAACCACTTCTCTGATTTCAAGTCTAGAGCACAGAATCTATCATAGCTGGTGAAAAAAAGCAAGTTAGTAACTTTTTCTTCTGCCGAGTGGCCTGCTTTTGATGTCAGCTGGCCACAAGAAGGCACCTTCAGCCTGCCTACTATTCGAGTGGTCAGAGAGAAGGTGCTTGACCCCTACCCTTCAGGACACCCAGCCAGACCAAACTCCATACATTTTGGTCTGACAGGACCTGGTGGAAAACCCCCTGGCCTGGCTAAAACCTTTTGTTTTTCAGCCCCTCACTTCCCTTCCCTCTTCCCCGCCCTTGCTTCCACAGGTTTCATCAGGAGAAGTCAAAAAGAGAACCAAGCCTTCAGCTCCTCCCAGAAAAAGGGGCCCCGCCTAGGGAACTCGGAGAAAGGCAAAAAAAAAAAAAAAAAAAAAAATGGCCGGCGTAGCGGAAGAAGACCCTCCTCCACCATTCATGCGTTTCCGGTCCAGGCGGGGCCAGCCAGAGAGGGGGAGAACGGACATATCAGTATTGGCCCTTCTCCACTAGTGATTTGTACAATTAAAAAACCCAGACTCCCTCCTTCTCTGAAAAACTGCAGGGTCTTATTGATCTTTTAGAGTCTATCCTTTTTACTCACAATCCCACTTGGGATGATTGTCAGCAACTGTTACAGGTACTTTTTACTACAGAGGAGCGCAGGCGTATCCTGTCAGAAGCTCAGAAGAATGTGCCAGGGGTGGATGGGAGGCCCACAATACAGCCTAACCTCATTGAGGAGGGGTTCCCCTTGGTGCGACCCAACTGGGACTTCAAATGCGCTGAAGGTAAGGAGCGTCTCCAAGTGTACCGTCAGACTCTCATGGCTGGCCTTAGAGGGGCCGCCAGAAAGCCAACTAATTTGGCCAAAATAAATCCAGTGAGACAACAGCCAAATGAGAGCCCAGCAGCCTTCCTGGAAAGGATAATGGAAGCTTTTAGACAGTATACCCCTATGGACCCACAGGCAGATGAGTCACGAGCGGCAGTTATGTTAACATTTGTAAATCAAGCAGCCCCCAATATTAAAAAAAAGTTACAAAAGATAGAGAGGTTAAATAAACAATCCTTGCAAGATCTAGTGAGGGCAGCCGAGAAAGTTTTTAATCATAGAGAGACCCCAGGAGAGAGAGAGGACCACATTAGAAGAGAAGAAAAAAAATTTAGATCTGAAAAAAACTGTAAAAATAAAAAAGAGCTGGCCCAGATATTTTTTTGCTGGAGTTGAAAACAAAAACAGGTTCCAAAAAGAGAAAAAATTGGACTCAAAAACTGAAGAAAAAACGACAAGGTGTAAGCTTGAGAAAAACCAATGTGCGTTTTGTAAAGAGTTTGGACATTGGAAAGATAAATGCCCCAAGAAAAATCTAAAAGAGGGGCCCAAGAACACCAAGAACGAGACTCCCTCTCCAGACAGTCATATCCTCTACGCGGGTGAGGATAGCAACTAGGGGGGACAGGGCTCGAAGCCCCTCCCCGAGTCCTGGGTAACTATAAATGTGGAGGGGAAACCGGTTGGCTTCATGGTGGACACGGGAGCCCAATACTCAGTCTTAAACCAAAAAGATGGACCCATGTCTAAGAAAAGTAGCTGGGTGCAGGGAGCAACCGGGACTAAACGATATGGATGGACTACAAAACGGCACGTGAACCTGGGGGCCCACCAGGTGACCCATTCTTTTCTGGTGATACCTGAGTGTCCAGCGCCCTTGTTGGGAAGGGATTTACTGTCTAAAGTAAATGCCCAAATTCATTTCGACCACGGACAAGTGTCGGTTTTAGATGGGACGGGGCATCCTCTTCAGGTCCTGTGTCTGGCACTAAAAGATAAATACAGACTCTACTTGCCAGAGGCCCCAGCAACAATAAGCCCCAAAGTACAACCATGGGTTCAAAGATACCCTCAGGCCTGGGCTGAAACTGCAGGAATGGGTCTAGCCAAACAGAGGCCCCCTATCATTGTAAAACTGAAAGCCAGCACTTCCCCGGTGAGGGTACGACAGTATCCCATGAGTCAAGAGGCTTGACAAGAAATTACTCCTCATATACAACGCCTTATAGACGCTGGGGTCCTAAAAAGGTGCCGGTCCCCATGGAACACTCCCCTGTTGCCTGTGAAAAAGCCTGGGAGAACTGATTTTAGACCGGTTCAAGATCTACGAGAAGTCAACAAACGGGTGAGTGATATTCATCCTACGGTTCCTAACCCTTATACATTGCTAAGCAACTTGCCTCCAAACTACATTTGGTACACTGTTTTAGATTTAAAAGATGCCTTTCTCAGTTTGCCTCTTGCCCCAACAAGCCAAGAGATCTTTGCCTTCGAATGGCAGGAAGACGGTGGTCAGACCCCTGTGCAGCTGACATGGACTCGCTTACCACAGGGTTTCAAAAACTCGCCCACATTATTTAATGAGGCCCTGGACGAAGACCTCCGTGAGTATCGGGTTGAACACCCTACCATTGTTTTATTACAATATGTTGATGACCTTATGCTGGCAGTGGCTACAGAAAAAGAGTGCCAAGAGGCAACAGGTGACCTTCTCCAAACCTTGGGGACTTTAGGTTACAGGGCTAGTGCCAAAAAGGCCCAGATTGCCAAGCAAGAGGTTACATACCTCGGTTATAAGATAAAACAGGGCCAGAGGTGGCTAACACAGGCTATGAAAGAAACCATCCTCCAGATCCCTGAGCCGGCTAACCCTAGACAAGTGAGAGAATTTCTGGGAATGGTGGGATATTGCCGGTTATGGATCTTGGGGTTTGCAGAAAAGGCCAGGCCCCTATATGAGGGGACCAAAGAAAACAAGGACTGGAAATGGACTGAGCCAATGAAAGAGGCCTTCCAAGAGCTCAGGCGAGCCTTGCTAAAAGCTCCTGCCCTTGCCCTCCCTGATCCATCTAAGCCTTTCCAATTATTTGTAGATAAAAAGCGGGGGATAAAAAAAGGGGTACTAACACAGAGATGGGGACCATGAAAGCAACCTGTAGCTTACCTTTCCAAGAGACTGGACCCAGTGGCAGCCGGATGGCCACCTTGCCTCCGTATCATCGCGGCCACCGCGCTCTTAGTCCACGATGCTGATAAACTGACTTATGGACAGAGACTCTTGGTCTACACTCCTCATGCCATAGAGAGAGTTTTAAAGCAACCCCCAGGTAAATGGATTTCTAATGCCCGCTTGACGCACCACCAGGCCTTGCTACTTGACACCCCGCGGATTCATTTCCAAACGCCCTGCACTCTAAATCCGGCCGCTCTTTTGCCCAATCCGGGGGAAAATAGCCCCCTCCATGATTGTGATGAGATACTGGCCGGGGTAACAGCAATGCGAAAGGACTTAACCGATACTCCACGGGATAACAGTGAGCTAAAATGTTTCACAGACGGTAGCAGTTATGTAAAAGATGGACAGAGACGGGCGGGAGCCATAATAGTAAATGATTCTGGACAGACGATATGGGCAGAGGCCCTTCCCCCGGATACCTCAGCACAAAAGGCAGAGTTAATTGCCCTGATTCAAGCATTAGAGAGAGCCAAAGGAAAAAAAATAACTATTTTCACTGACAGTCGCTATGCTTTTGGCACGGTACACATCCAGGGCCCGATATATCGGGAACGGGGGTTTTTGACAGCTAAAAAAAAAAAAAAAATTAAAAACTTGCCTAAAATCCGTAGACTTTTAGAGGATGTACAGATGCCTCGGGCTGTGTCAATAGTACACGTACCTGGACATCAGAAGGGTGACAGCCCCACGGCACGAGGGAATTGTGCTGCAGACCTGGCAGCTCGAAAAGTAGCTGATAAAGATTTCATCACCCCTGTATTGGCGATCGGACTTCCACCTCCAGGTATGGGAACTCTGCCCCCAACCCCTGAGTATTCATCCACAGACTTTGCTTGGATCCAAAAACACACCAACCTTCAAAAAGAGAAAGATAGATGGTACCGAGACTCAGACGGCTACTTGATACTCCCTGCTCAGTTGGGACGGCAACTGTGTGAGCATTTGCACTTGTCTACTCATCTGGGAAAAAAAAAGACTCTGATGCTCTTTCAAACTGCGCGCCTGCAATTTCCCCAGCACCAGACAACTGTAAAGAACATAGTGCATGCTTGTAAGGCGTGTCAACAGATGAGGCCAAAAAAAGGACAACATGCAGGACTGAGGTATCGGGAAAAAGGACCAGGGCAACACTGAAAAATAGATTTCACCGAGGTAAGGCCAGGCAAGTATGGTTACCGGTACTTGTTAGTGTTGGTAGATACCTTCTCAGGGTGGGTGGAGGCTTTTCCTACAAAGGGAAAAACCGCGATGATAGTGGCAAAAAAGATTAAAAAAAAAAAAATAGTTCCCAGGTTTGGCCTGCCAGTGACCATCGGCTCTGATAATAGACCTGCTTTTGTAAGTCAAATAGTTCAGAGCCTTGCCCTAGCCCTGGGGACTAAATAAAAGTTACATTGTGAATACAGTCCACAGAGCTCAGGGCATATAAAAAAATAAATCGGACTCTAAAAAACATCAACTAAATTGGCTATAGAGACTGGCGGGGACTGGGTGGACCCTCCTTCCCTTCGCCCTCTTCTGTGCGCGTAATACTCCTTATCAACTTAATCTGACCCCATTTGAAATTCTGTATGGGAGACCTCCCCCTGTATGTCCAATATTTAAAAAAAAAAAAACTACCGCCTCCCACGTTGGGGCAATTCCAAGAGGCCTTGATGGCCTTAAGCAAGGTGCACTCTCGTGTCTGGAAACTGCTCCGGAAAATACATGTGGGTCAAAATAAGGGAACTATTCCCTCACATGACATTGGCCCAGGAGACTGGGTATGGGTCAAAAGGCACCAAACCAAGGCACTAAAACCCAAATGAAAGGGTCCTTATGTTGTTCTTCTTACCACCCCAACTGCCCTAAAGGTCGATCGTATCGGGCCTTGGGTGCATTGCAACCACGTACGCCCAGCTGCTTCAGCAGAGCAGAAAGACGCTAAAAAAAAAATAGAAAACATCTCTGCACCTGTCCAACCCCCTGAGGCTAAAGCTTCGAAGGCGCCAACAGGACCAGGACAACTCGGCTGGGCCATCTTGTGGATGACCCAGTTACTCTGCTCCGGAGTTGCCAGCGTGAACCCGCATCAACCCGTCAAAACCACCTGAAAGCTGCAAAATGGACTAACACGAGAGGTGCTAAACTCCACTACCGCAATACATCCACCAAACACATGGTGGCCAGACTTGTACTTTCACCTTAAGCTGATGGTAAATGTGCCTTGGGCTAGGGGTTATTTCCGAGAACAAGGGTTCTGGGCATGCCCAGGCGCACCCAGACATGACTGGAAGACCTGTGGTGGGGCACAAGACTCATTGTAAAACTTGGGATTGTGTTACTTCTAATGATGGACCTCAGCGCTGAGAAGTAAAAAATCGAGATTTACTTAATTTTTCATTCGCCAAGCCCCTCCCTAGGGTCCTCGGAGATCCAACTTTTAGCTGTGAAAGTTGCAATTATACACAAGTCAAAATAAGGTTCAATCCAGAAAAAAGCAAACAGGAGGGGATTAGATCTGCTCCTTCTGGAACAAGGGGGACTCTGTGCTGCCCTAGGAGAAGAGTGCTGTTTCTATGCGGATCATACACGAATAGTTACAGAATCTATGGCCAAAGTGAGAGAAGGACTAGCCCAGCGTAAACAGGAACGTGAGGCTCAACAGGGATGGTTTGAATCTTGGTTTCAACAATCCCCTTGGCTGACTACCTTAATCTCCACCTTGCTAGGACCCCTGCTAGTACTTTTACTAATGCTTACCTTCGGCCCATGTATTATCAATAGACTTGTAGCCTTTGTAAAGAAACGCATAAATACCGTACAGCTGTTTGTGCTTCGACAACAATATCAAACTGTGTCTCAGGACCGAGAGGAAGATTCCTCTATATGATCTAAGGACAGGGGGGAATGTTAGGGACCAAACAACGGTCTCTAGGACCTGAGTCATGTTTACCAGAAAGAGACAGGATATGCGCTCATCCTGCCTGGCCAATCATGTAATGCCAGCTACTCCTGTAACTGAGACAAAGAACTGCCTGTATATAAGCCGCCATACTCCTTTGTTCGGGGCTCTTGTCAGATTCCCTTGTGTGGGATGAGACTTGGGCCCTAGCGCGCTAGAAATAAACAAACTCCCTTCTTGCATTTGCAATACTGTGGTGGACTTGCTCTCTCGGTCGGTTCGGAGATATGGGCTCGGAGCATAACATATAGATGTTCACCAAAGGCATGGGCCAGAATGTCAGGGCAACCCTCCTCATAACAGTCAAAATGTGACATGACTCAGACACCCTCCAACAGAAAGGATTGGGACTTCCCTGGTGGTTCAGTGGGTAAGAATCCACCTACCTATGCAGGGGATGTGAGTTTGACCCCTGGTCCGGGAAGGTTCCGCATGCTGTGGAGCAATCAAACCTGTGTGCCAGGGCTACTGAGACCTAGGGCCTGAGAATTGCAGCTGCGGAAGGCCGCGCCCCCGAGGCCGCCCCCCGGAGCCCCCACCCCCGCCCCCCGCGAGAAGCCACCACAGTGAGAAGCCTGCCCTCTGCAACTAGAGGAGGCCCTGCTCACAAGTAGAGAAAGCCTGAGTGCAGCAACAACGACTCAGCCACGCCAACAAATAAACAAATAAATCTTTAAAAAAAAATAGAAGAAGAAACACGGAGGCGGCTGGGCAGGGAAGCCAGTGCGTATTTCTTCTCATGCTCCCTCTGCGGGGCCCTGGAGGCTGACCAAGCCGACAGGGAAGACAAAAGCCTCAGCTTTCCAACCACAGGACCAGGAGGCAGGGGGAAGGGGTCAGGGAGTTAAAGAAGAGGAAGCAGCTCCAGAAAGGGACCCTGGACAGTCAGCTCACCCTCCTGCCCATGGAATTCTCCAGGCAAGAATACTGGAGTGGATTGCTATTCCATTAGCCAGAGGAACTTCCCAACCCAGGGATTGAACCCTAGTCTCCTGCCTCACAGACAGATTCTTTACCATTTGAGCTACAGGGAAGTCTTTTCCCCAGACTGAGAACTGGGGAAAGGCCAACCCTGTGTCACGGACTAGCCGCTGGGTGGCGCACACGGGCCAGGTCTGAAAGCACCTCAAAGCCTCTGAAAGCTGAACTCCGTTGGAACAGCAGTCCTGGGAAGCCTTCAGCACATGAAGCTCTTGACGGCCTGACATTAAAGAAGCAAAATCCACAGTTGAAGACCCTGGAGGAAAGCGATGGAATTGTGCTGTATGTTTGTGGTGGGGTTTGCAAGAAATGACGCCTGCTTTAAAAATTCATCAAAGTATACATCACAAAAGAGTGAGTCTTACTCTATGCAAAATTTGAAAAATAATAAAGAAGAAAAACAAAAAGAAAACAGTTTTCAACTGAGCACTTTCAATGTACACAGCTTATTTTATTGCAATTATAGCACAATGAGGGGCTTCCCAGGTGACTAGGTGGTAAGAATCGCATGTCAGTGCAGGACACGCAGTTCCCACCCCTGGGTCAGGAAAAAACCCTGGAGAAGGAGTGGCAACCCACTCCAGTATTCTGTACATGGGACTCTCCAGGCAAGAATACTTACCATCTAGTCACCTGGGATGGCCACCCACTCCAGTATTCCTGCCTGGAGAATCCCATGGACGGCGGAGCCTGGCGGGCTGCAGTATACGGGGTCACAGAGTCAGGCATGAGTTAGTGACTGAACAGCAGCTCACCTCGATAAAACCAGTGAGAACTGAAGGGAGGGGGAGCTGGTGCTCCCTGCAGTCCTGCCCAGCCCCACCCCTTCATGAGTTCTTGGCTGCAGGCAGAAGCATCTGGGCTCACTGGACCCCCCCTCCTCCCAGGAGAACCCTCAGCCCTCGGACATAAACGCACACAGAAGCGGCTCAGCCTCCTCCTCCTCACGGCTCCCTCCCCAGAACCGGCTCACCACCCCTCTCCTGCTCCTGCAGACTTGCCACTGCACCTCCAAGCCCGCCTCCCCTGCAAGGCCCTTGGAGGGTGACAGGAGGCAAGAAGAAGACTCAGGGAGCTATGTCTTTGGAAGGCTAGTCTGGAGGGGGAAGCCTTAGCCGCAAAGGGATCAGTCTGAGGACTGGAATCACAGACTTTCAAGGAATTTCTTTCTGAGCGTATCTGAGCACCGAATGGGGCGGGTAACTCTGCAGAAGTGCATTGGCTTTGAAAATCAAGAGCCAAGTCGAGATGGGGTGGAGATGTGCGTGTGACGGCCCTGTGCGTGGAGACGCCGCTGGAGAGAGCGCTGGGGATGCTGCTCAGAGACAAGGGCAACAAGGACAGAGTCTGGGAGACACCGGGTGAGGGGCACGAGAGCGAGAAGAGGGACTCGGCCAGGAGAGAGGAGACTTCCCTGGTTGCTCAGCGGTTAAGAACCCGCCTCCCAGTGCAGGAGACACGGGTTTGATCCCGCACCCGGGAAGATCCCACGTGCTGCAGGGCAGCTAAGTCCATGCGCCTCAACTACTGGGCCTGAGTCCTGGAGCTCGGGAGCCACAACTACTGAGGCCTTGAGGGGCCTAGAGCCTGTGCCCTGAGACAAAGAGAAGCCACCAGGATGAGAAGCCTGTCATTAACAACCAGAGAGTAGCCCCCTGCACTCCACGGCTAGAGGAAAGCCGGAGCAGCAGCGAAGACCCAGCACAATCATAAATAAATAAATAAATGCATTTTTTTAGATAAAGGAGAGGGGGCAGGGCACAGAGGAGCGGGGCTCCCTGCAGGGAAGTGGGGAGGGGAGCGCAGAGTCAGTGGAATAAGCAGCTCGGTGGTCAGCAGCCCAGAGCCAGGGGAAGTATGCAAAGAGGTGGGAGGGGCAGCAGAATGAGGGGTGGGGAAGGCGCCTCTCCTTCCTTCCAACTCCCCCGCGGCAGCCTCTGCTTCCCAGGGACCCCGGACCTTAGGAGGCCAACCTAAAAGAGGGGCAGGCGTCGGGCTCAGGGAGGGACCCTGGCCCTGGGCAGGAAGGTGATCTGAGATGCACGGTGGGTGGGGGGCGGGGCTGCTTGCAAGGAGGGTAAGATGGGGCTGTTTGTCCAGCAAGGCTGGGCCTGAACCCCGAGCGCTACATTCTTCCCGATCACAGACCAATGTCTCTCCATCACTCGTCTCCCGGCTCTGCAGCACTCTCCTCCCAGCCCCGCCACACATGTCATGCTGTTCAACTGACGGCCACCTCCTCAGACCCTCACACACACTTGCAGGGAGATCTTGGGCAACTGGGATGCTCTGTGTCTCCCCAGCCACGGAGGACACGTTATCACACCCATCAAACGCTCTAAAGGACAACAATTCATGAAATGGGGAAGAGCAGAAAAACATAAGGGAAGTAGATGAGAAATACTAAAAACTAATGATTTCGACACATAGAGGGCGCTTTGCCTGTGGGTTCAGTTCGAGTCCCTGGAGAGCAGCTGGCATTGATGACCCACAGGGCGGGGACCGGGGCAGGACCATGTGGCTGCTCCCAGTCTTCCAGGTGAAAGGGGCTGGGTTTCAGCAACTGGGACCTGCCAGGCTGGGCTGGGACACAGAGAGGGTCTGTGCTCGGGGTAAACAGCTTTCCTGAATGAAAGCTACACGGCTCAAAATAGCCTGGAGTTAAAGCTCCCCTCCAGGTCCTCCCCGCCATTCTATACAGAGTAAAGAACTTTCTCTCCCCAAAGAAAGGAATGGATGCGAAGATGGATTACGTTCAGCTCCCAGCCGATCCCAGTCTCCGGCCGGTCTCAGGAATTCCTTGCCCCAGTTGTTGAAAGCTAACTAATCAAAAGTAATCTTGAGGAAAAACAGACCCCCTCAAAACAATGTATTTTCGCATATATATGCTTTCTATATATACCTACTCTCTTCTTGACTTAGCGCAGCAGCCCAGTAATCTGACTGCTGCCCCTTCTCACCTCATTAAAGGTGATCTGTTCCTGTAAAGTGCCAGTCGCGTTCTTTTTCGAACCTCACCTTCTCTAGTTCCCTTGACTTACATTTTTGGTGGCGAAACCCGGGAGGTTGAGGTTCCTTCTCATTCTCCACGGCCGGCTCTTCAGAGCGTGGAAGCCTGCCGAGCTCACGTTCCTGCCCGGGCTTTCAAGACTTCCTCGAGAGGACGCCCTGCGCCTTCGTGAACGGTACAAGCCCTTAATAAGGGCTTTATTGGTTTTCCACGTACCCCGAGGAGTACTGGCCTCTCTCTCTCTTTCTCTCTCTTCCTCTTTTCTCTACATTCTTTTTTTCATGAGACTGACCAACTCCAGGGCAGAGGCCTCTCGCCATTTGACCTTCCTCCATCCACCACGAATTCTTGCCTGACCCAGTAGCCCAGGGAAGCTCAGATGGTACTCTAGGGCGCCATAGACTATTGTTTTTCCGGTTTCCCAGGGTACCCTCCAGCCAAAAGGCCCTCTGGGGAGGTACTTGGGGGACGCCCCTCCCTCCTTCAGAGCCTCTCTCCCTTTGTCGGGTTGAAGGATTAGGGGATGACATTTTCTCTCCACCGGACAGTCGTTAGCCATTTGCTGTGGGGTCAAGCCAATCCATTCCACGGGACTCTGTCTTGGCCTGTGTAAAACGAAACCTCAAACCTCTACTCTTGACCACTCTTAAGGTTCATAAACTCGAGTCACTTTGCACTCAAATTTGGCCTCAATACAAATAGGGTAACCAAAACCACTGGCCTGAGTTCAGGACTTCTGATTTCAATATTTTATCAGATCTCACTAACTTTCTCAAACAGAAGGGCAAACGGTCAGAGATCCCCTATATTCAAGCCTTCTGGAAGCTTAGAAGCTGTCCTTCTCTCTGCAAGGACTGTTCAGTTCAGTTCAGTCGCTCAGTTGTGTCCGACTTTGCTACCCCATGAATCACAGCACACCAGGCCTCCCTGTCCATCATCAACTCCCAGAGTTCACTCAGACTCATGTCCATCAAGTCCGTGATGTCATCCAACCATCTCATCCTCTGTCGTCCCCTTCTCTTCCTGCCCCCAATCCCTCCCAGCATCAGAGTCTTTTCCAATAAGTCAACCCTTTGCATGAGGTGGCCAAAGTATTGGAGCTTCAGCTTTAGCATCATTCCTTCCAAAGAAATCCCAGGGTTGATCTCCTTCAGAATGGACTGGTTGCATCTCCTTGCAGTCCAGGGGACTCTCAAGAGTCTTCTCCAACACCACAGTTCAAAAGCATCAATTCTTCGGCACTCAGCCTTCTTCATAGTCCAACTCTCACATCCATACATGACCACAGGAAAAACCATAGCCTTGACTAGACGGATCTTAGTCGGCAAAGTAATGTCTCTGCTTTTGAATATGCTTTCTAGGTTGGTCATAACTTTCCTTCCAAGGAGTAAGCGTCTTTTAATTTCATGGCTGCAATCACCATCTGCAGTGATTTTGGAGCCCCCCAAAATAAAGTCTGACACTGTTTCCACTGTTTCTCCATCTATTTCCCATGAAGTGATGGGACTGGATGCCATGATCTTCATTTCCTGAAAGTTGAGCTTTAAGCCAACTTTTTCACTCCCCACTTTCACTTTCATTGAGAAGCTTTTTAGTTCCTCTTCACTTTCTGCCATAAGGGTGGTGTCATCTGCATATCTGAGGTTATTGATATTTCTCCCAGCAAGGACTGTTCTACCTATCAAATCCTTCTCTGCTCTCTCTCCCCCTCCACTACAAAAGAATCTGAATCTAAAGCCCCTAAAAGGCCCCCTAAACCCTCAGCCCCCGATTTCGACCCGGCAAATGGGCCTCCTCCCTACCACCCCAGAGGTGAGGCTTCCGGAGACAAGACACCACCCTCTAGCCCTTCCTCCTCCAAATTGGGAAGCGATGACCCCAAAACCCCAAAAGAGATTTCCTCTCCCCCGCTCCATCAACCAGGACCCTAAGCAAACACAGATTTTCTCCCAGAGAGGAAGGGACCAGAGGGGCCTACACTGGTCTGTGTGCCTTTCTCAATTTCTGATGTGAGCCAAATTGAACAAAAATTGGGGTCTTTTTCAGAAAACCCTACTAGATATAGGAAGGAATTCCTCTGTCCCACACAAGCATATCATTTAACCTGGAATAATCTCTATAACATCCTAAACGCCGCTTTAACCCCTGATGAAAAGGAACGGATATAGCGGACAGTCCGAGCTCATGCTGATCAGCTCCATAACCAAGACAGGGCTAATCTGGTGGCTCATGATGCAGCCCTTTTAACTGAGCCCCATGGACTTATCAAGCCGGCAGTGCCAGCATCCGGTACCTGCATCGTGTGATCACCAGTTTACCAGGAGGAATGCTAAAAAGCTCTCACATTCCTGTGAACTACAATTAGACTAGGGAAGTGACTCAAGAAAAGGATGAAAACCCTGCCCTTTTTCTTCCACAGCTTACTGAGGCAGTCCAGAAATACACTAACCTAGATATTTCCACCCCTCCGGACTCCTGTACCTACACGTCCAGTTCATAAGTCAGTCAGTCCCCGATATTCACTGAAGACTACATCAGTTACAAAAGGGCCCTGAAACCCCTTAGCGAGAGCTCCTAGAAATAGCCTTTCAAGTTTTCAATAATAGGGAGGAAGAAGCGAAAAAGGAAAAAGAAAAGAAAAGAAAGGCCAAATATGCTTTATTCGCTGCAGCTATCCAAGAAAAAACATCAACCCGTTTGGCCCGCCAACTTCGGCCCAGCTGTACAGGACCTAACCCTCCAGGACCCTGCTTCAGATGTAACCGAAAGGGACACTGGGCGAAGGCCTGCCCCAACCCCCGGCCACCCACCAAACCCTGCCTCCCCCTGCAAACAATGGGGCTACTGGGAAATGGATTGTCCTCAGACACTACCCACCAAATCTCGGGGTTCACCCCAGGCCCAACAACAATGGGCCGGGAACCAGACTCTGGGGGGCCTGGCACCCCAGACCATTGGTCTTCAAATGAGAGGGGAATTGACTTAATTGTGCCTGAATTATTCCAGTGATGGACCCCAAGCTTCAGACGCCAAGTCCGTCCTGTACAGATGGACTCGGAGCTTCAGGTAATTGGCACGGTGGCTGGACACAAAGTCTCGTTCCTAATAGACACAGGAGCAGCCTTTTTACTTTTAACCTCCTTTCAGGGCTGTCTCCAACCTTCAGAAGCGGCCATCAAAGGGGTCACAGCCGTCCCTTGTTCTCCCAAAATAACCCCTCCTCTCCTTTGTTCTTTTGGCAAAACAACACTAACACATCCTTTCATAGTAGCTCCTCAAAGCCCAGTGGCATTGACAGGATGTGATCTTCTGGTTAAGCTACAAATTTCTATAAACCTCCCATTCTTAGATCCCATATCAATTCTTTGCATCCAAATGGCACCCAAACCCACCCCTCACTCCCAAAACCTGCCCTCTGATCTTCCCCTGATAGAGTCTCGGGTTTGGGACACCGAAGCCCCATCGGTAGCTTGACACCATTCCCCGGACAGGTTTTTCTTAAAAACCCCTCTCAGGTCATAACCCAAACTCAGTATACCCTGACCACAGAATCCTGATAAGGACTTAAACCAATAATCTCTCCCGACTGCTCAAAGCCGGCCTTTTGCGGCCTATCTGTTCTCCTCATGAAGTGAGGTGAACTGAAGTGAAGTGAAGTGAAGTCGCTCAGTCGTGTCCGACTCTTTGCGACCCCATGGACTGTAGCCTACCAGGCTCCTCTGTCCATGGAATTATCCAGGCAAGAATACTGGAGGGGGTTGCCATTTCCTTCTCCAGAGGATCTTCCCAACCCAGGGATTGAACCCAGCTCTCCCGCATTGTAGGCACACGCTTTACCGTCTGAGCCACCAGGGAAGTTCTCCTCGTAATGATAATACTACTCCTATACTGGCAGTCAAAAAGGGACCCCACTCCTGGCATCTAGTCCAAGATCCTCGCAAGATCAATGAGGCCATAGTACCTGTACGCCCCATGGTCACTAACTGCTACCCTCTTCTCTCACTTATTTCCCCGACACACTCTACTCCATGGGACTGGACCTCAAAGATGCCTTCTTTACTAAACCTCTACACCGCTCTTCACAGCCTCTATTTGCCTTCACCTGGATGGATCCAGATACATAGCAATCTCAACAATTAACTCAGACCGTTTTACCACAAGGGTTTAAAGATAACCTTCATTTTCTCGGGCAAGCCCTCCAAAGAGACCTACAAACTTCAGACCTAGGCTCTACTGCTGCTGCTGCTGCTAAGTTGCTTCAGTCATGTCCGACTCTGTGCGACCCCATAGACGGCAGCCCACTAGGCTCCTCTGTCTCTGGGATTCTCCAGGCAAGAATACTGGAGTGGGTTGCCATTTCCTTCTCCAATGCATGAAAGTGAAAAGCAAAAGTGAAGTCGCTTAGTCGTGCCTGACTCTTAGCGACCCCACAGACTGCAGCCCACCAGGCTCCTCCATCAATAGGATTTTCCAGGCAAGAGTACTGGAGTGGGGGGCCATTGCATTCTACCTTCTCCAATATGTAGATGATTTATTGTTACGTAGTTTCTCTCACCGAAACTGCATAGTCCACACTGCAACAGTATTAAATCCTCTAGGCAACGGGGGCTATAGCATCTCGCTCTCCAGAGCACCGATTGCTTCCACCACTGTCAGTGACGTGGGATTGCTTCTCACTCCCAAACCCAAAATGATCCCAGCTCAGAGACTTCGAGCCTTGACACAGACCCCCAGGCCCCAAACCAGGAGGGAACTTCTTTCTCTATTAGGTCTATTAAACTTCTTCCAAATGTGGGTCCCCAATTTTCCCCTCCACGCAAAACCTCTCCACCAAGCTACTCAAGGAAACTTAGATGAACCCTTATTGGTTCCCACCTCTCTCCACACCCCAATACAGACTCTTATCAGACATTTACTACATCCAGGCCCCTTCTCTTTCCTTGCCTGATTACACCAGGCCTCTTTTCCTTTTTGTACATTCTCGACAAGGACATGACTTAGGGATTCGGCGCCAGAAATTGGGGGACATATGGGGCCCTCTAGATTACTTATCCAAACAACTCAATCTCATCACGTCGGATGGCCTCCTTGCCTCCAGGCCTTAGCTGCAACTACCCTCTTAATGCCTGAAGCCCAAAAACTAACCTGAAACGCTCCTCTAAGTGTATGCTCACCTCATTCCTTCAAAGATTTACTCTCTCATCAGGCTTTCCTTTCTCTGCCCGCTGCTTGACTACGGATCCTCCAGACACACCTCCTCGACCCCTCCGTTTCTCTTGTGCCTTAAACCTCTTAATCCTGCTAGCTTACTCCCCACACCAGATCCAGAACCAGAACACCTATCGCATGACTGTGTTCAGACCTTAGATATGACACTTAATCCCTTTGAACATGTAACTGGTCAGCCCCTTACTGGCTCCAAAGTCCCAGAATACTGGTTCATAGACGGCAGTGCCCAGACATAAGCCCCATCTGGGGCTGGATGCACTATAGTCCAGGGACAGCCTGACAAAGTGATCCCCCTCGCCTCACCAAGTCAGCCACACTCCCAGCTCACACATCCTCACAGCAGGCTGAACTGATAGCTCCTACACAAGCTTTGACCCTAGCCAAAGACCGACGGTAAACATTTACACGGACTCCAAGTATGTCTACAACATATTACATTCCAACATTATAATCTGGAGGGAGAGGGGATTCCTGACTCAGAAGGGCACACCTATTCTCAATGCTGCTTTTATTTCTGAACTCCTCCTTGTGGCTCAGCTCCCAAAACAAGCTGCTGTAATACATTGCTGGGGACATCAGCGACATGGTCCTATCTCCTTTTATAACATAGATCACGAAGCAAAGCGGCAGGCCGCCTCTGTTAGTCCTGTCTTTACTGTAGCCCAGATTGACGAGCCTGACATCTGCACATTACTTCCATATTTACACTGCCTTTTCCACCCCTCTGCAAGAGTACTGAAGACTTTCCTTCGGAACTTTACTGGGCTGACTAAGGGTGATGTGACTTATTTAAATAATCTGACCCAAACTTGTACCACTTGTCAGCAGACAAACCATAATTCTAACATTCGCCCCCCCTTTCCTTTCCCCACCCACCAAATTGGTGGACATCTTCCCACACAAGTAGATTTCACCCACAAGCCACCCATGGAAAGGGTTAAATTTCTCCTAGTCTTCGTAGATACATTTTCTGGGTGGATTGAAGCTTTCCCGACTACAAACAAATGAGCCCCTCCTGTGGCTTGTCTTATTCTTACTGAAATCCTCCCCAGGTTTGGAATGCTTTCCTCCCTCCAGTCTGACAACGGCCCGAGTTCACATCCCAGATCACCCAAAATACTGCACGGACCCTTCAAATTCCTTGGAGGTTTCACATTCCTTATCACCCCCAGTCCTCCAGTAAGGTTAAGAGAGCCAACCAAGTCCTAACAGAAACTCTGACCAAATTAACAATTGAACTTCATCAAGATTGGACTAAACTCCTTCCTTTAGTCCTCTTAAAGGTCTGGACCTTACCAAAAAAACCTCTAAATGTCAGTCCGTTCGAGGCCATGTTTGGGAGGCCCATAGTACTTTTAGGACACCCCCATTCCCCTGACGGTCCCAAACTGCCATCCCCTTTTCCCTTACTCGCCCAGATACGAGATGCCCTTTGAAGACATATGGATAACCTACTCCCTCGACCACATCCCTATCTCCCCATACCCATCCCTCCAAATAGGAGGCAAAGTCTATGTGACAGGTCAGTCCCACTCAGACCTAACCCCACAAGGACCCTACACGGCAATACTGCTGCCCCCTACCGCTGCAGAATTAAAGGAAATCACCCCTTGGGTGCACGTTACTCAACTGAAAAAGGTTATGCAGCCCAGTGATGAGAATGCTTACCAGACTAGTACTTATCAAGTTTCTCACACAGCCCTACAACGCTAAAGTTCTCACGGCTTCCACAGGCCCCAGCTGACGATGAATGAGCCTATCGGTTTCACGGCTACAATTATTTCCAGAACAACTCCTGGCAGATATCTGGGTCTCGAGTCCTCAAGGATCCACGTTCGAACACGTTGAAGATTACATCTCCACCCGGTGGCTGCAGGGAACGTTTTATAACTTTTACCCTTTTGAAATCCAATTCTTCTCCAGAATGGTTTATCTTATATTCACTTCCCCAAATGTTGGTTAACATCTTCTTATCTTCTTTCTTTCCTCTGACCCAAGAACTCTTTCAAAACCCTAAACTCAACTATCTATTCCGGACCCTTAATTTAACTCACACTCTCCCCAGTGCTTTTAACCCACAGTTGGCTAAAGACTGCTGGATATGTCTTTCCCTAACTCCTCTGGGAGATTCAGCCCTCTCCACATCCATCCTAGACTGGACCACTGGTAACGTATCCCTACACCACGCATACCGTGGAGAGCCTTTATTCGTCTCATATCTTAAATATCTTCACTAGTGATCATATCTGGAATTCGGACAAACTCTGAGAATCTTTACTCACTGACCTTCCCTCCGACAATGGAAAACCTCCAGTAGGAGGCCCTGTCGCCCAGAGAGCAGCACTATTACAGAAGTGAATTGAAGCCACTCAGTCGTGTCCAACTCCTTGCGACCCCATGGACTGTAGCCCACCAGGCTCCTCCGTCCATGGGATTCTCCAGGCAAGAACACTGCAGTGGGTTGCCATTTCCTTCTCCAGAGGATCTTCCCGACCCAGGGATCGAACCCAGGTCTCCTGCATTGCAAGCAGACGCTTTAACTTCTGAGCCACCAGGAACGTCCCCCTATTACACTGTTACAACCAGCTCCTTTTCGCATATCTAAAAATTCCCGAAACCGTTCATATGACCAACCCGTGGGCATAATCCCTAAACCCATGTGTAGCCATCCCTCCACTTTGCTCTTTGCCCCTGGAGAGGCTATATAGAATGTTTCTGGTCCTACAGGACATTTTACCTTCGCAGCACGGCTTCCCTCAGCACACTCCTCCACTTCTCCCATCACTGGGGCCACCTTAGCGGGGTCCCTGACCCTTCTTGAATGAACGATCAACCCCGCCCCCCCTCCCCCCGCCCCCCGCCCTCAAGACTCCTCTTCGCCATCAACTTTAGCTGTTGTATTGTGACACCTGGCCTCTTTTCCTTGTGTGGGACGTCTACACACCTCTGTTTACCTACCAATTGGACCAGAACCTGCACCCAGGTATACTCCAGTCCAAACATTTTTAGAGCCCCCAGTGATCAACCCCTACCTATTCCTCTCATTCACAAACAGATGAAATGAGCCATTCATCTCATTCCCCTCTCAGTGGGACTAGGAATAGCAGCTGGAATTGGAACAGGAACCACTGGCCTAACCACCTCCCTCCAAAACTACCTACCAGACAGCCTCCAGGAAATAACCCAGGATAATAATAACTATCCAAAATCGACTCGATTCCTTGGCGGCAGAGGTGTTACAAAATAGAAGAGGATTAGATCTACTAACTGCAGAAAAGGGAGGTTTGTGCCTTTTTCTGGACGAATCCTGCTGGTTCTATGCCAACCAGTCGGGTGTTGTCCAGGAAGCTGCAAATCCTTACAGATCGAGCCTCTCGAATCCACCAGAGATTAAGCAACTCCTGGCAGTCATAGTTGACGGATTGGAACTGGATGCCTTGGGTTTTGCCCCTTCTCAAATCCTTCATATTCATTATCCTCCTCTTCACATTTGGACATTGTTGGTTTAATCTTTTCCAGGGATTCCTCCAGGACCGAATCCGAGCCATTTCTAAACATCAAGTCAAGACTGCTCTTCTGCTCGAGATTCTGGCAGCTAGAATAGAAAATCAACACTACAGGCCTTAGACTTCCTTCCTCCCAGACCACAAACCCCCGACCCTCGTTTATCAGCCCTGAACATTGACAATGCCCACCTCTCTTTCTCTTTTTATATATTCCTTAGGATCTGGAATGAAGGAAAGCTACACAGCTCAAAATAGCCTGGAGTTAAAGCTCCCCAACAGGTTCTTCCCACCATTCTATACAGAGTAAAGAACTTTCTCCCCTGAAGAAAGGAACGGACGCTAAGATGGATTACGTTCAGCTCCCAGCTGATCCCAGTCTCCGGCCAGTCTCAGGAATTCCTTGCCCCAGTTGCTGAAAGCTAACTAATCAAAAGTAATCTTGAGGAGAAACAGACCCCCTCAAAACAATGTATCTCCGCATATGTAAGTTTTCTATATATACCTACTCTCTTCTTGACTTGGCACTGCTGCGAAGTCACTTCAGTCATGTCCGACTCTGTGCGACCCCATAGACGGCAGCCCACCCGGCTCCTCCGTCCGTGGGCGCAGCAGCCCACTAATCTGACTCCTGCCCCTTCTCGCCTCGTTAAAGGTGATCTGTTCCTGTAAAGGGCCGGTCTCGTTCTTTTTTTGAGCCTCGCCTTCTCTAGTTCCTTTACCTTACAGGGCCTATTCATTCATCTGTGCACTTAAAGAAAGGTTAATACGTTTATGTTCTCTGACAGGTTCGAAGTTAGGTGTTGGGGGAAAAAAATGGAAATGAATAAAATGAAGATCTGCTTTCTAGGGTACCGTTTCTGAAGGCTGCCAGATAGATAAGAAGACAGGAGTATGGGTGGACAGATAGATAGAGGGAGGCATGCGTGTACGGATGTGTGCGTGAATGTGTGAATCTGAGGAGCTTTCTTTTTTAATATTTATACATTCATGTGGCTGCATCAGGTCTTAGCTGTAGCACAAAGGATCTTCACTGAGTCACGCGAGATCTTTCACTGCAGCCCGTGGACTTGCCAGTTATAGCTCTCCAGATGGCCGTGATCTCCCTCCCTCCCAGGCTCTGACACTGACGCCACTTTTCTTTATGCATGGAGTGTTTTTCTTATAATAAAGAAGCATTTTGCTGTACCCTGAACCTTCCAGAAATGAGAAGGTGAAAGAAAGAACAAGAAGAATATATAAGAAAATGCTGTTTAATTCTATAATACTTGCCTTACTGCAAAGCTATAGTATTCAAGATAGTACAGACTGGCATAAGCACGGACAAATTGATCAATGGGAAAGAATGAAACATCCATAAAGAACTCACATGTTTGCTTTTTGACAAATCATCTAAAGAAATTCAATGGGAAGAAATGGGATCTGGGTAATAAGAATTCCAGAACATGGGGAGACCGATTGGCATCACTGCTTTGGTCAATTTCAAAGGTTCTTCTGCCAGGCTGGTTTACTGTAGATCCAGTAGAAACAGAATCAATAGGAACAGTTTCTCCAGAGCTGGGTGATGGGGAGGTTTCCCCTGGGCCTCCTGAGGTCGTCAGTACAAAGTCATCTTCTGTGCAAATAGGTCCTCTGCTCATTCCTCCCCATCAGACCAGTATAACACAGTCAGCCCAGTTCAGTTCAGTCATTCAGTCATGTCCGACTCTTTGCGACCTCATGAATCGCAGCACACCAGGCCTCCCTGTCCATCACCAACTCCCAGATTTTACTCAAACTCACTTCCATCAAGTCAGTGATGCCATCCAGCCATCTCATCCTCGGTCGTCCCCTTCTCCTCCTGCCCCCATCCCTCCCAGCATCAGAGTCTTTTCCAATGAGTCAACCCTTCGCATAAAGTGGCCAAAGTATTGGAGTTTCAGCTTTAGCATCATTCCTTCCAAAGAATACCCAGGACTGATCTCCTTTAGAATGGACTGGTTGGATCTCCTTGCAGTCCAAGGGACTCTCACGAGTTTTCTCCAACACCATAGTTCAAAAGCATCAATCCTTGGCACTCAGCTTTCTTCACAGTTCAACTCTCACATCCATACATGACCACAGAAAAAACCATAGCCTTGACTAGATGGACCTTTGTTGGCAAAGTAATGTCTCTGCTTTTTAATATGCTTTCTAGGTTGGTCATAACTTTCCTTCCAAGGAGTAAGTGTCTTTTAATTTCTTGGCTGCAATCACAATCTGCAGTGATTTTGGAGCCCCCCAAAATAAAGTTTGACACTGTTTCCACTGTTTCCCCATCTATTTGCTATGAAGTGATGGGACCAGATGCCATGATCTTCGTTTTCTGAATGTTGAGCTTTAAGTCAACTTTTTCACTCTCTTCTTTCACTTTCATCAAGAGGCTTTTTAGTTCCTCGTCACTTTCTGCCATAAGGGTGGTGTCATCTGCATATCTGAGGTTATTGATATTTCTCCCGGCAATCTTGATTCCAGCTTGTGCTTCTTCCAGCTCAGCATTTCTCATGATGTACTCTGCATAGAAGTTAAATAAGCAGGGTGACAATATACAGCCTTGACATACTCCTTTTCCTATTTGGAACCAGTCTGTTGTTCCATGTCCAGTTCTAACTGTTCCTTTCTGACCTGCATACAGGTTTCTCAAGAGGCAGGTCAGGTGGTCTGCTATTCCCATCTCTTTCAGAATTGTCCACAGTTTATTGTGATCCACATAGTCAAAGGCTTTGGCATAGTCAATAAAGCAGAAATAGATGCTTTTCTGGAACTCTTGCTTTTTCCATGATCAGGTGGATGTTGGCAATTTGATCTCTGGTTCCTCTGCCTTTTCTAAAATTAGCTTGAACATCTGGAAGTTCACTGTTCACGTACTGCTGAAGCCTGGCTTGGAGATGACTGCAGATAGACATAACTGTGAATGGAAAGACTTCCTGGCTACAGACAGGGGAAGATGGGGTGAACGACAGGAAGCTACCTTTGCTCTGGGTCAGTGTTTTTACTTCTTTGGTCTGTAGTTGTGCTTTTATGGAATTTTCCTTTTCTCTTGGCTTTGACCCAGTAGAATTTTGAAGGACAAAAGGTCCGTCTTATGGAAGGTGTATTCCTTCCTTGACTGTTATTCAAGGAGGCCCTTGGGTCTGGTTGAACTCTTCACAGTGCAGGAGGCGGTGGTCCTGCCCTCAGGGCAGGAGGTGATAGGTACATGGATTTGGGTTTTCCAGGTTCATCTGCCATCTCCAGTCCCAAAGAAATGAGCAGCCTGGAGCAGGGCTCACCAACCGTGTGGTGTTGATAAAACCCTGGGTGAGAGACCTACATGAAGTAGTGGTCCCGAGGGGCTGACTGGGACAGCTGCCCGTTCGCTGTTAAAACCCCGATCAGAGAAGGAAGTAAAAAAGGACCACGTGTCCATCAAGGACAACTGGGAAGACCACTCAATCACCATGACCATGGAGAAAAGTGAAATGAAAGTGAAAATTGCTCATTCGTGTCAGACTCTTTGCGACCCCATGTGCTATATAATCCATGGAATTCTCCAGGCTACAATACTGGAGTGGGTAGTCTTCCCCTTCTCCAAGGGATCTTCCCAACCCAGGGTTCAAACCCAGGTCTCCTGCATTGCAGGTGGATTATTTACCAGCTGAGCCACCAGAAAAGCCCAAGAATACTGGAGAGGGCAGCCTTACCAATCTCCGGGGGATCCTCCCAACCTAGGAATCGAACAGGGGTCTCCTGCATTGAAGGCGAATTCTTTACCAACTGGGCTATCAGGGAAGACCCAACCAGGGAGAAGCTCAGGCTAGACGATTCAGACACTTACTGGTGTGGGATTGAGAGAATTGGACGTGACCTGGGGGACCACGTTGACGTGACCATTGTCTCAGGTAAGAGTATATGTATGTGTGTGGATGTGACTCTTCAGGGCCTGCTCTGTCCAGGGACCCAACTGTCCCTCAGAGGGAATGTCACAGGGGTGGGGGAGTCCTGGGGGCTCACGGAGCCCCAGCTGACCACCTGGCCTGGGAGGGGCAGGGCTTCCCCTCGACGCTCTCCTGGCTCCAGGGCCGCCTCCGGCTGGGATCAGGCTTTCCCAGCACCCTGTTTCCCTGCGCACAGTCAGTGCCCGAGTCCGCTCCCAAGGAGATGAAGGTGGTGGTCCTGTGTCAGTCTGTGGGCCAAGGGACCCTCCTCTGTGGGACCTGGAGACCCCGATTCCTGCCAGTGATTTCCTGGGACCCCTGCTCTGCTGGGGGTGTTCCTGCTCTTTCTAGAGTTTAAGTCTGAGACTTCAGAGCTGCCATGCCCACCCCCTGTTCCATATCCCATCTCGGGGGAAAGACCCAGCATAGTAAGAGTGCTGTGGTTTATTATTTGGTCTGGAAGGCCTCCACACTCAAAGGGCATTGAAATCTACCAAATTCATTTGTCATGATATTCTCTTTACTTCACGAATATGGTATATCACACCTACTGATTTTCTAATGTTTAAACAGTTTTGCTTGCTTGGCATAAACCCAAATTGGTCATGAGGCATGTTTTTTCTTACCTGTTTCTGGATTCCGTTTGCCGATGTTTTGTTTCAGACTCTTGCATTTACACTCATGAGTGATAACTGCCTATCATATTTCTTCCTTTCACTGCCTTGTCAGGTTGGCATCAAACCTATGCCAGTCTTATGGAATGGATTAGGAATTACATCTCCTTTCCTCTGTTCCAGAATTTTTTTAAATATACAAGATAGACATTATTTCTTCCTTAAATATTTAGTAAATATTGACATTGAACTTTAAGAAATAATCTAGCATTTTCCTTGGGGAATATTTTTAATAATGGAGTTGATTCATTTAAATGGTTGTAAGATTATTTCAGCTTTTCTAATTCTTTTTGTGTTAACTTTTATATTATTTTTCAAAGAATTTCATCAAAAGTTTCAGATTTATTGGCATAACTTTGTTTAGTGTCATTTCATTATTGTAGCCACGTATCATCTTATCCTTGTATTCAGTCCAGTTCAGTTCAGTCCCTCAGTCGTGTCCAACTCTTTGCAGCCACATGGACTGCAGCACGCCTGGCCTCCCTGTCCATCACCGACTCCCAGAGCTTACTCAAACTCATGTCCATCGAGTCGGTGATGTCATCTTATCCTCTGTCGTCTCCTTCTCCTCCTGCCTTCAATCCTTCCAAGCATCAGGGTCTTTTCTAGTGAGTCAGTTCTTCACATCAGGTGACCAGAGTATTGGGGCTTTGGCTTCAGCATCAGTCCTTCCAATGAATATTTAGGACTGATTTCCTTTAGGATGGACTGATTCGAACACCACAGTTCAAAAACATCAATTCTTCAGCTTCGACGCTCAGCTTTCTTTACGGTCCAACTCTCACATCCATATATGACTACTGGGAGAACCATAGCTTTGACTAGACAGACCTTTGTTGGCAAAGTAATGTCTCTGCTTTTTAATATGCTGTCTAGGTTAGCTTTTAAATATGTGCAGGATATACAGTGATGTCTCCCATCTCACTAATGATTATTCAGACCTCTGATCTTTCTATTGTAAATATCTTTCAAGGGCTTTTTAAAAAGCAATCACTGACTTTGTTGATCTTCTCTTTTATCTTATTTTCTACTTCATTAACTTTTGCTCTTTTTTTCCAGTATTTTCTTCCTCCTACTTTTTCCTGAGCAAGTGACCACTGCCTGTCATTACGGCCCAGGGTGGGAGAACCATGTGAAGAGGTGGTGTCAAGACGGTGATCAGCAGAACTGTATCATCCTGATCAAACCATGTCATGCATGCAGAAGGAGACAGCGAGCCGTGTATGCTGCAATCAGAACAGACGCGTGTTCACCGTGACCACGTCTTTTGAGAAAAACACTTGTTTTTCTCACTTGCTACCTAAGCATTTTATAGGAAGATAACCCTTCTCACACTCGGAGCTTGGACATTCAGATAAAGATCGGAGTGTAAGATTCCCACCAGAAGTTCCTGCCTTACCGCTCCCGGGCCACCTTTAAAAATAACCACTTAGGGACTTCCCTGGAGGTCCAGGGAAGGCTCTGCACTCCCAAGGCAGGGGGCCCAGGTTTGATCCCTGGTCAGGGAACTAGATCCCACATGGTGCAACTAAAGATCCTGCATGCTGCCACGAAGACCCAGAGCAGCCAAACACATTTTGAAAAATAACCACTTCGCGTTAAGACTGCTAAAAGTCAGCGACCTCTGCTCTAACCACCTACCAAGTCACAGGTGCTTGCTGCCCTGCTCTCTGTCTTCTCCTCTCTCGTGACCTGGGACTGAGAAGCGCCCTTTCCTTGGCTCATTGCCACCCTGCCTCACCTCCCCAACCCTTCTTCTGAGATCTGTCACTAATAAATCTTTTGACTCTACTTCCCTCATACGGGAGTACTGACTCTGCCTTCAATCAAAGGTTTCCCTGGTGGCTCAGCGGTTAAGAATCCACCTGCAATGCAGGAAAGGCAGCTTCAATCCATGGATTGGGAAGATCCGCTGGAGAAGGAAATGGCAACCTACTCCAGTGTTCTTGCCTGGGAAAGCCCAAGGACAGAGGAGCCTGGTGGGCTACAGTTCATGGTGTTGCAAAGAGTCAGACACGACTTAGGCCCTGAACAACAACAACAACTTCAACCAAAAGGACTTCGTGGGTTTCACTTCCAAAGTGGGATATTTGGATGCTGACAGTCAGCTACCTGCCGACCCTGTGTGAGTTGCTTGTACCTCTGCATTCAATGGATTATCATTTTCATATTCTTTTTTTTATTTTGAGGGTTTCAAACTCTTTTTTAAATTAATTTTTATTGAAGTATATTTGATTTACAATGATGTGTTTCAGGTGTATAGCAAAGTGATTAAGTTGTACATAATACATATCATTCCTCAGAATCTTATAGGTTAATAGTAATACAAAACACTGAGTTGAGTTCCCTGTGCTATAAGTAAAGTAGGTCCTTGCTGGTTATCTGTTTTGTATATAGTAGTGCGTGTATGTTCATCTGCTGCTGCTGCTGCTCCTAAGTCACTTCAGTCGTGTCCGACTCTGTGCAACCCCACAGACAGCAGCCCACCAGGCTCCTCCATCCCTGGGATTCTCCAGGCAAGAACACTGGAGTGGGTTGCCATGTCCTTCTCCAATGCATGAAAGTGAAGAGTGAAAGTGAAGTCGCTCAGTCGTGTCCGACTCTTAGCGACCCCATGGTCTGCAGCCTATCAGGCTCCTCCACCCATGGGATTTTCCAGGCAAGAATACACAAACTCCTAATTTATCCCTCTCCTTTCTTTCCCCTTTAGTAGTTGTAAGTTTGTTTTTTCAGCCTCTTCATCTGTTTCTGTTTTTTATATGTTCATTTGTATCATTCTTTAGATTCCACATATGAGGGATGTCATGTGATATCTGTCTTCCTCTGGCTTACTTCACTGAGTATCTTCCTCTCTAGGTCCAGCCACGTTGCTGCAAAGGGCACTGTTTCCTTCTATGATCTGCATAGTTTTCTTTTGACACACTAGCTCCAGCTTCTCAACACATCTGCAAGAGCTCAGGGCAAACAACGCAGACACGTACTCATGTGGGGCTGAGAGAATCAAAGCAGACCCTGGGGTCTGAGCTAAAGTGACCACTGACCCAGGTAAGGAGCCTTCCTCCCTGCATCGTGTTGCTGGGAGATTGAGGTTTCAGGATCCCCTTCATTCTCATTCAGACTATAAAAATGAATCCCCGAACCCTTCCCTGAGACCACATGTGCGAGTGTGAGTGAGAGAAGGAGTGAGTGTGTGACATCAGAAGAAGATGACTGTCTTAGCCTCTTAGAGCAGGATGTGCTCAGCTCAGGTAGAAGAATTTGAAAAAGACCAGTTCCCATTTTGATCATTGATGGCACCCACTCTGCCTTCCTTGGAACTGGGCAAGCCTGACAGTCCTACTGCAACAGAACCTCCAATTTTTATCGTAAGATTTTCCCAGTATTTCATGGGATATACTTATATTTTCAAAGTATTTGCTGTTTAGCCAAACTTCAATTATAATTGAGTGTCCTGTGGAGCTTTTCCCAAGACTTTTTTTTTTTAATGTATACCACTTTAAAGTTTTATCAGTTTAAAATATTGCGTCTGTTTTTTATATTTCTTGCTTTCTTGGCCACAAGGCATGTGTGATCTTAGCTCCCTAATAGGGAGGACACCCCCCACATCCCCTACACTGAAAAGTGGAGTCTTAACCACCAGGGAAGACAGGGAAACCCCAAGTATGCTACAATTGTATTTGTTAAACCTGATAACTCTGTCCTCTGGGGGCACTCAAGCTGAGGCCCCCACACATGGTCCCTCTGACATTTCCTTGTGTCAGCAGAGTCTTTGGGAAGTCTGGGTTGGGCCTCCCCAACCTCATTTTGCCTTTGAATACAGTCAATTTCCCACCTGAGCTTTAGGTATGTGGAGACAAAAATCATCAGCTGGATGGCAGGACAGGAGGCTGAAACACTGATCTCTCTCCTACATGCCCCTCAACTCTCAGAGGGTAAGAGAGTGTCTCAAGGTTTGGCCTCTAGCTTTAGAAGAAAACAGTTGACCTTTTCTAAACTAGCTCCCTGAGGCCCTGCCCCCTTCCTCCAGAATGAACCAACAGGAACAGCTTAATTCATATCCCAGGACTCAGTCTAGGAAATTTTCCTGAGAATAAAGAGTCTTCTCCAAGCCCACCCTCCCCAGCCCACCCTAGCTCATAGCCACTGATTTGTTCTAACTCCAGGGTCTGACTGATGAATTACTCCACAGTCCCCAAAATGCATGGATGATCTCCTTGCAGACGCCAAGTGAGAGTCACAGCCAGACTGAATACATTCAAGAGAGGGAATAAAATGGAGATATTAATGGGGCAGGGACTTAGGGTGACAAGTAGAGGCTGTGAGGTCACTCTCATCTTCAGGTGTGCCCAGGACGTGAGGGATGGCGCTGGTAGAATCTCATTTCAAACACACAAAATACATCAGGGCAGGGATGCCAGAGTCTTCTGACCACTTTTTAAGAAAATATTTTCTTTATTTATTTGGCCGCATTGCGCCCCACCCCCACCCCCCAGGATCTTCATGAGTCATGCGGAATCTTTAGTTGCACTGCACGGTCTCGGTTCCCCAACCAGGGATCGAACCCACAGCCCCTGCATTGCAAGGCGGATTCTCACCCACTGGATCACCAGCAAAGTCCCTCTGTCCACTTATACTTGCATACTTCACATGCAGTTGGCATATTATCATCGTTTTGCACATTTTTCTACTTTCATGGGGGCTAGAATTTCCCAGGTGGCTCAGTGGTCTACCTGCAAATGCAGGAGATGAAGGAGACATGGGATCAACACCTGGGTCGGGAAGGTCCTCTTGGGGAGGAAATGGCAACTCACTCCAGTATTCTTGTCTGGGAAATCCCATGGACAGAGGAGCCTCGTGGGATACAGTCCATGGGGTCACAAAGAGTCAGACACAATCAAGCACACACACAGAGAATCTCAAACCCACAGTTGGCTGACCCCTGCCCCACACACAATGCAAAAACAAGTGCATTACGTTGTGTGTGACACAGACTTGAGATCATATATGTCCTCCAAGGAACTGGGCCCAGAAGAAGGCATCCGCTCTTCCATTCCTTCCTGTAGTTTCTCCTGTGTTGGAGGCCTCAGGATGAAGAAGGCCAGAGGCTGTGCAGGGAAGGACGAAACTAGAGCCAGACTGGAGCCTCACAGCAGCAGGTTTCCAGGGACTAGGGGACTGATTCTTGAAGTGGGGAGCCACGCTGCCTCAAGAACCACAGTCGCCACTGACGACCATCAATGCCTGAGAAAAATGCCTTTTCCTTCTGTTTGAGGGTCTTTTGCTCCTGGAATGTTGAAGACCATGGGGGCTGCTGGTTTTCCTGGGGCTTCCCCCTGGAGCTCCTCAGAGGCCTGTTGACCCAGAGGACAGCACCAAGCATGCCCAGGAGCAGAGGCACCTTCAGGAAGACCAGGAGCAGGAAGTGGATGCTGCCCAGCAGGGGCCTGTGGGGGACACGGGGACAGGAAGTGAGACGCCCCCCAGGGCCCCTCCTCCCAGCTCCCCCAGTGCCTGGGTTCCAATAATCTACATGAGGGCCAGCCTGGGACCCCAGGATACAACTGTCTTCACCCCCCAGACTCTCCTTCTTCATGTCTCCCTGTTCTGACCCTTGCTGCTCTCCTGGCCAGGAAAGGACCAGTGTCCTCATCAGAAGGAGAAGAGCTTAGAATATAGACACACACAAAGGGGAAACCACGAGATGCACAGCAAGGAAAACGGCCGTCTACACAGCCAAGGAGGGAGCCCTTGGGAGAAAGGAGATACGCTGACACCTTGACCGCAGACCCTGGCCTCCAAGTTGTGAAAAATGAATGTTGTCTAAGCCGCCTGGCCTGTGTTACTTTGCCATGCCAGCCAAGCTAATACAAGAATCATCCCTTATTCTTTACTCTTAACAGAAATTTGTCAAATGAAGTCATTTATCAATTAATCACTTAATTCTGTTTGGAACATTAATTATCTAATGTAAGTACCTGGAAAGCAGACAGCTGGATATTTGAATAATCCTCATATCCCCTCATATTTCTAAAACAGGGATGGGCAGGCTTCCCTGGTGGTCCAGTGATAAAGAATCCACTGCCAATGCAGGAAATATTAGAAAGCCCATGCACAGCCATGAAGACCGAGAATATCCCCCCCAAAAATAAAATAAATAAAAAATTTTTTGAAAAAAGGGATGGGCAGGAGTGGGTACCCAGTGCTTATTTGTTGGATAAATGAGTGCATCAGCCATCTCATGAAGGTCAAAAGCCCTAATTGGTACTTACAGGTGTCCTTCCAGGACAATTGATGCTGTGAACATGTTGGCATTGGAGGTGGGGCGGGTGGAGATCGACGCTGCTGTTGCAAGACATACAGACCAGGTTACACAGTACTCTATCTGTCCACCCACCTGCAGCCCCAAAAGTGCCTCTGAGTCTGGGGGATCTGGGTTTGGGAAGCATGGGCCTCCCTATCCTGAGTGTCGGAGCAGGACCAAGTGAGGGGCCAAGAGCCTGGACTGCTCATATCTCCTTGGCCTCCAGGAGACTCAGAGCCTCAGAGGCAGTGGGGCTGGCACAGGTCCAGATGTTAGAGGGGCCCAGGGTCGCCTCAGGCCAAGGGCACCTGGAGGGAGCGGAATTCAAATGCTCCAGCTGCTTGTGATGGGGCTGCAGCCAGTGCCTCCCCCATCTATTTATCCATGAGGACAGGAGTAGAATGGGGGTTACCAGGCAGCTGACACAGCCAAGATCTGCAACTTCAAAGGCCAGGACCAGCCCTGAGCAAAATCCCGAGGCTCAGGAAGAGCCTACATGGGGAGGACATTATTAAGCTCCGGCGATGGGGAGAGTCCCTCTCAGGAGTGTTGTCAGGATTGACTGAGATGAACCTGGTCTGCTTTGCAAGTATAATGAGCCTCACAGGTTCAGGGTGTATGTGTAGGGAGCTATTGACTGTGTGCCCACCCCTCTCTGCCAGAGGAGCCCCGTGAGCTGGTGTTGCCCGCTCCGAGGGTCAGCAGAAGCAGAGCCCAACAGACAAAATCGGTCAAACCAAAGTGCCTCTGCTAACATGCCCAGGAGTGCTTGCCTTCTAGATGGATTGAGGAAGAGTGTCATTCAATGCAAAGGCATAAATGGCTCATGATGGGGTTTCATGCATCAGAAATGCAGCCTTCTGACTGCGGACCCCTGTCCAGACCCCAACATTAAGCACAGCATCGCCCACTGGGCTGGGACTTCCCCCTGAGATGGGATATGGAACACGTGGTGGGAACGGCAGCTCTGAAGATCCAACCCCAAATTCCAGAAAGAGCAGAACACCCCCAGGGGAGCAGGGATCCCAGGAAAGCACTGGCAAGAATAGGGCTCTCCAGGTCCCACAGAAGAGGGTCCCTTGGCCCACAGACTGACACGGGGACCACCACCTTCATCTCCTTGGGAGCAGACTCGGACACTGACTGTGCACAGGGAAACAGGCTGCTGGGAAAGCCTGATCCTGGCTGGAGGTGGCCCTGGAGCCAGGAGGGCGTCGAGGGGAAGCCTGGCCCCTCCCAGCCCAGGTGGTCAGTGGGGGCTCCGTGAGCCCTCAGGACTCCCCCATCCCTGGGACATTCCCTCTGAGGGACAGCTGGGTCCCTGGACAGAGCAGGCCCTGAAGAGACACGTCCACACACACACATAGTCTTACCTGGGTCAACGGTCACATCAACTTTGTCCCCCAGGTCAGCTCCAACTCTCTCAATCCCACACCAGTAAGTGTCTGAATCATCTAGCTGGAGCTTCTGCATGGTCACGGTGAACAAGCGGTCTTTCCAGTTGTCCTTGATGGACACGCGGCCTTGCTTCACCTCCTTCTCTGATCCACGGTTCGTTTTAACAACAAACCGGCAGCTGCTCCAGTCAGCCCCCCGGCACCACCACTTCACGTGCGGCTCCCACCCAGGGTCGTATCGACACTGCACAGTCAGTGAGCCCTGCTCCACACCTCTCACTGCTCTGGGACCCGAGACTGCAAATGAGCCTGGAAACACAAATCCATGTACGTGTCACCTCCCGTCCTGGGGGCAGGGCCACAGCCTCCTGCATTGTGAATAGTTCAACCAGACCCAAGGGCCCCCTGAGCTGAGTAACAGTCAAGGAAGGGATACACCTTCCACAAGATGGACCTTTTGCCCTTCAAAATTCTAGTCAAAGCCACCAGGAAAATCCCATAAAAGCACAACTGCAGATCTCGAAGAAACCCAAACACTGATACAGAGCAAGAGCAGTTTCCTGTAATTATCCCCTCTTCCCCTGTCTGCGGCCAGTAAGTCTTTCCATTCCAGTCGTGTCCATTTGCAGCCATCCCTGTGTTACTCTGCTGTGATGGGGAGGAAAGACCAGAGGACCCGTTTCCACAGATGACTCTGCACTGACGACCTCAGGAGGTCCAGCTGAAACGCCCCCTTAACACGTCTGTGGGGAGGCTGTTCCTACTGGTTATGATGTAGTAAACCAGTAAACTGTAGTACACTGGGTATGGTGTAGTAAATGTACTGGCAGGGGCCTCCTTGAAGCTGACCAAAAGCGTGGTTGCTACTGGGGCTCCATGTGCTATGGACTCCATACAGGACACATCCCATTATGTCCACTGAATTGTAAATTCCACTCCCAAATTCCTGGGAGAAGTGCTTTTGTAGGACAAAAGCAAGGACAGGTCAGGTATGAAACAGAGCAACACCTATGAATGTCTTCAGGTGTCTTGTAAGGTTTTTATTAAATCTAATGGAAATGATTCAATCAGGAGATCAACACTGAGTAAACTGAAAAAGCTATTTCTCTCTTCTCTGCAACCATCTGCTCCAGGTCAGCGATCACTTGCTCATTATTTTCTGTCTGGGTCTGTCTATTCAAAGCTATGGTTTTTCCACTAGTCATGTATGAATGTGAGAGTTGGAGTATAAAGAAAGCTCAGTGATGAACAATTGATACTTTTGAACTATGTTGTTGAAGAAGACTCTTGAGAGTCCCTTGGACAGCGAGGAGAGCCAACCATTCCATCCTAAAAGAAGTCAGTCCAGAATATTCATCATAAGGACTGATGCTGAAGCTGAAACTCCAATACTTTGGCCACCTGACATGAAGAACTGACTCATTGGAAAAGACCTGATGCTGGAAAATATGCTGGGAGGAGAATGGGATGAAAGAGGAATAGATGGTTGAATGGCATCACCAACTCAATGGACACGAGTTTGAGTAAACTCCAGGAGTTGGTGATGGACAGGAAGGCCTGCCGTGTTGCAGTCCATGGGGTCACAAAGAATCAGACATGACTGAGTGACTGAACTGAACTGAACTGAAACTTGCATAAAGGCACTCGGAGCACTGGAAATAACTTAAATCAAACATCCATTAAGAACTATTTAAATTTGCTGAAGTCAGCACAAACCCGGAGCCTCCCAGTGGCTCAGGGGTAAAGAATCCATCTGCAATTCAGGAGCCACAGGAGACAAGTTCCATCCCTGGGTCAAGAACATCCCCTGGAGGAGGGCTTGGAAACCCACTCCAAAAGAGTTGGACACGACTTAGCAACTTAGTGTGCATGCATGCAAATGTAAACCCATTCACAGAAACTCTGAGCACTTCTTTAGAGTCAATAAACATTCAGCGTGATTGTTCAGCACGAGTTTGAGTTGGAACTAGAAGCATGTGCATCATGATCTAACAACTTCAAACAACACGTTTTTTTAAAGCACATAGAGAACATTTACAAAAATTGACCATTAAAGAAACCTGCTGCAAAATAGGCTATGAGAAGCCTGTGCACCTAGAGAAAGATCCCGAGCACCCTGATGACCCAGGGCAGCCAGAAATAAGGCTTTAAAAAACTCTTCAGGAGTGGATTCCTTCATTACCCCCATTTTCCTTCATTCATCTGTGTCTGTAGAATGGCTGAGGTTGAAAAACTCTGTCCTATGTGGGGACACTTTGGTTTGGTTTGGTTTCTTGTTTCCCAGCACCTAACATAGAAGCTGTGAGGTGTTAATAGTAAACATGATATTTGATTAACAAGTAAGTGTCTGGATGAATGAATGGACCCTGCCGTGTTCCCTGCCATGTTCCCCCAGGACAAACCCTCAGGATTTCCTACCTCAGTCACTCCAGGGTCTGAAGCCCTGCCCCACTCACCTGGGATGATGAGAAGAAACAGAGCCGGGAGCAGAAACGTGGTCTTGCCTCCCATCCTCGGACCTAACGAGCTCTCAGTCCCTTCAAGGACCTGAAGGCAAGATCAGAAGTGGACATGCCGGATCGCCCTCAAACCTCAAGTGAAGTCCCCTGTATCTCCTTTGCACTTGTCTCTGGTTCACTTCTCACTGTCAGCACCTACTTCTGCATTTTACAGATTAGGAGAAAGGGGTGTCACTCGTTCAGAGGATGAATTGCAGCAAGTGATGAGAGCTGTGTCTAGACCTCTGTGCCTTGGGGAAAACAAGTGGTCCGAGTCCAGGCAGGTTGCCCACGAGGAGCAGAGACATCGCTGCTGGGGGGAGGGGGCAGAGCTGGTGGTGAGTTAGGAGAGAGGACCCCAGAGAAGGGGTTGGAGGCAGGAATGGACTCAACTGGGTCTGCACTTGGGGAGAAGGCGGAGCTCAGGGCTCAGGTCCAGCCTCGCTGCAGAAATAGCCCCATCCTCCCCTCCCTGCAGGCAGCACCCCCACCTGCATCTCAGACCACCTTCCTGCCCTGAGCCTGACCCCTGCCCCTCCCTGGGGTCAGCTTCCTTTGAGGTCCTGAGTCACTGCAGAGCAGAGGCCGCCCTGGGGCAGGATCAGAAAGGAGAAGCCCCTTTTCCTTTCACACATTCTGTCGAGAGGCTTCCTCTCCCACGTCTGCACACACCCCGGCTCCTGGCTGCTGGTCACCACCCTGCACAGGCGCTGCTTATCTTCCGTCTCCTGGGTGACCCTCCCCACTGCCCACGGGGCCCTGTGTCCCCTGCTCCCTCTCCCCCTCCTCTCTGGACTGATTCTTTGTCTCTCCTTTTCTCTGTCATATTTTAGGAGGTGAGTTTCTCTCAGCCTCTGACCCCTTCTTTCTCACTCTGTCCTGGCCAGTTCTGTTTATTTCATGTAATGTGTGGTTTTGTGGCTTCTGTGCTGCTAAGAGCTACCCAGAGGTGAACAGGCCCAGCTCCCCAGGCTTGGCAAGTGTGCTGAGTGCCCCCATGCTGTGTGTGTATATGTGCGTGTGTGTGTGTGTTTAAGCCCCAGGTCGAAAGACTCCCCCTCAGTCACCATGAGATTCCACCGCCGGGATCTGTGCCTTGAGATCTACTCCCAGGCACACCCTCTGATCGCGATGAAAGGAACTCATTTTCTTATCTGCAGCAGGGGAGCCACTGTCTTCTAACGGGTGTTCAGACCTCTTCTGCCCACCCTGAGGGTTCAAGCACCTGGGCAGGCAGTGAGGAGCTTAAGTGCACTCGTCTCAGGGACTCAGTTTCCTTCTAGGAAATGTGTGTCCTGAATCACTAGTTGCAGCTGAGGATTTAACCCTGGCTGAAATTCCACTTCTCTTAAATGTAGGTCTCAGTCATTTCTCCAAAGGAGACATCCCAATGTTCTACGTAGGCACATGAGAAGATGCTCAGCATCACCAATTAGTAGAGAAATGCAACTCAGTGAGATATCACCTCACACTGGTCAAAATGGCCATCATTAGAGAAGTCTAGATTTAAGCAACACTGGCTAGAGGGCGGAGAAAAGGGAACACTCCTACCATGTTAGTGAGAATATAAGTTGGTGCAGCGACTATGGAAATTGTGTGGAGTTTCCTCAGAAAACTAAAAATAGAATTATGATATGATCCAGCACTCCTACGTCTGGGAATATACATGGACAAATCTCTAGCTCAAAAAGATGCATGTACCCCTATGCTCATAGGAGCACTGTTCACAATAGCTGAGACATAGAAACAAGCTAAATGTCCATGAACAGATGAATGCATGAGGAAAAGGTGGTGTGTATATGTGTACACATACATACACACACTGGAATATTGCTGCTGCTACTGCTGCTAAGTAACTTCTGTCGTGTCTGACTCTGTGCAACTCCATAGACGGCAGCCCACCAGGCTCCCCCGTCCCTGGGATTCTCCAGGCAAGAACACTGGAGTAGGTTGCCATTTCCTTCTCCAATGCATGAAAGTGAAAAGTGAAAGTGAAGTCACTCAGTCGTGTCCAACTCTTTGCGACCCCATGGACTGCAGCCTACCAGGCTCCTCTGCCCATGGGATTTTCCAGGCAAGAGTACTGGAGTGGGGTGCCATCGCCTTCTCCACACTGGAATACTACTAAGCCATAAGATTAGACATCAATTACAGGAGAAAAATTTTAAAAATTCCAACATATGGAGGCTGAACAACATGCTGCTGAATAACCAACAAATCACAGAAGAAATCAAAAAAGAAATAAAATATGTATAAAAATGAATGAAAATGAAAACACAACAACCCAAAACCTGTGGGACACTGTAAAAGCAGAGCTAAGGGGAAGGTTCATAGCAATACAGGCATACCTCAAGAAACAAGAAAAAGTCAAATAAATAACCTAACTCTACTCCTAAAGCAACTAGAAAAGGAAGAAATGAAGAACCCCAGAGTTAGCAGAAGGAAAGAAATCTTAAAAATTAAGGCAGAAATAAATGCAAAAGAAACAAAAGAGACCATAGCAAAAATCAACAAAGCCAAAAGCTGGTTATTTGAGAGGATAAATAAAATTGACAAACCATTAGACAGACTCATCAAGAAACAAAGGGAGAAAAATCAAATCAATAAAATTAGAAATGAAAATGGAGAGATCACAACAGACAACACAGAAATACAAAGGATTATAAGAGACTACTATCAGCAATTATATGCCAATAAAATAGACAACTTGGAAGAAATGGACAAATTCTCAGAAAATTATACCTTTCCAAGACTGAACCAGGAAGAAATAGAAAATCTTAACAGATCCATCACAAGCATGGAAATTGAAACTGTAATCAAAAATCTTCCAGCAAACAAAAGCCCAGGTCCAGATGGCTTCACAGCAGAATTCTACCAAAAATTTAGAGAAGAGCTAACACCTATCCTACTCAAACTCTTCCAGAAAATTGCAGAGGGAGGTAAACTTCCAAACTCATTCTATGAGGCCACCATCACCCCAATACCAAAACCAGACAAAGATGTCACAAAAAAAGAAAACTACAGGCCAATATCACTGATGAACATAGATGCAAAAATCCTCAACAAAATTCTAGCAAACAGAATCCAACAACACATTAAAAAGATCATACATCATTACCAAGTGGGCTTTATCCCAGGGATGCAAGGATTCTTCAATATCCGCAAATCAATCAATGTAAATACACCACATTAACAAACTGAAAAATAAAAGCCATATGATTATCTCAATAGATGCAGAGAAAGCCTTTGACAAAATTCAACATCCATTTATGATAAAACCCTGCGGAAAGCAGGAATAGAAGGAACATACTTCAACGTAATAAAAGCTATATATGACAAACCCACAGCAAACATTATCCTCAATGGTGAAAAATTGAAAGCATTTCCTCTAAAGTCAGGAACAAGACAAGGGTGCCCACTCTCACCACTACTATTCAACATAGTTTTGGAAGTTTTGGCCACAGCAATCAGAGCAGAGAAAGAAATAAAAGGAATCCAAATTGGAAAAGAAGAAGTAAAACTCTCACTATTTGCAGATGACATGATCCTCTACATGGAAAGCCCTAAAGACTCCACCAGAAAATTACTAGAGCTAATCAATGAATATAAGTAAAGTTGAAGGATATAAAATCAACACACAGAAATCCCTTGCATTCCTATTCACTAAGAATGAGAAAATAGAAAAAGAAATTAAGGAAACAATTCCATTCACCATGAATGAAAAGAATGCAATACTTAGGAATATATCTACCTAAAGAAGCAAAAGACCTATATATATAGGAAACTATAAAACACTGGTGAAAGAAATCAAAGAGGACACTAATACATGGAGAAATATACCATGTTCATGGATCAGAAGAATCAATATAGTAAAAATGAGTATACTACCCAAAGCAATCTACAGATTCAATGCAATCCCTATCAAGCTACCAACAGTAATAATTTCACAATTCGTATGGAAATACAAAAAACCTTGAATAGCCAAAGCAATCTTGAGAAAGAAGACTGGAACTGGAAGAATTAACCTTCCTGACTTCAGGCTATACTACAAAGCCATAGTCATCAAGACAGTATGGTACTGGCACAAAGACAAAAATATAGATCAATGGAACAAAATAGAAAGCCCAGAGATAAATCCACGCACCTATGGACACCTTATCTTTGACAAAGGAGGCAAGAGTATATAATGGAGAAAAGACAATCTCTTTCACAAGTGGTGCTTGGAAAACTGGTCAACCACTTGTTAAAGAATGAAACTAGAACACTTTCTAACACCATACACAGAAATAAACTCAAAATGGATTAAAGATCTAAATGTAAGACCAGAAACTATAAAACTCCTAGAGGAGAACATAGGCAAAACATTCTCTGACATAAATCACAGTAGGATCCTCTATGACCCACCTCCCAGAATATTGGAAATAAAATCAAAAATAAACAAATGGGAACTAATTAAAATTAAAAGTTTCTGCACAACAAAGGAAAATAATAAGGAAGGTGAAAAGACAGCCTTCAGAATGGGAGAAAATAATAGCAAATGAAGCAACTGACAAAGAATTAATCTCAAAAGTATACAAGCAACTCCTGCAGCTCAATTCCAGAAAAATAAACGACCCAATCAAAAAATGGGCCAAAGAACTAAACAGACATTTCTACAAAGAAGACAAACAGATGGCTGACAAACACATGAAAAGATGCTTAACATCACCCATTATCAGAGAAATGCAAATCAAAACCACAATGAGGTACCATTTCACGCCAGTCAGAATGGCTGCTATCCAAAAGTCTACAAGCAATAAATGTTGGAGAGGGTGTGGAGAAAAGGGAACCTTCTTACACTGTTGATGGGAATGCAAACTAGTACAGCCACTATGGAGAACAGTGTGAAGATTCCTTTAAAAACTGGAAATAGAACTGCCATATGACCCAGCAATCCCACTGCTGGGCATACACACCGAGGAAACCAGAATTGAAAGAGACACGTGTACCCCAGTGTTCATCAGAGCACTGTTTATAATAGCCAGGACATGGAAGAAACCTAGATGTCCATCAGCAGACGAATGGATAAGAAAGCTGTGGTACATATACACAATGGAGTATTACTCAGCCATTAAAAAGAATACATTTGAATCAGTTCTAATGAGGTGGATGAAACTGGAGCCCTTATACAGAATGAAGTAAGCCAGAAAGAAAAAACACCAATACAGTATAATAACACATATATATGGAATTTAGAAAGATGGTAATGATAACCCTGTATACGAGACAGCAGAAGAGATACAGATGTATAGAATAATCTTTTGGACTCTGTGGGAGAGGGCGAGGGTGGGATGATTTGGGAGAACGGCATTGAAACATGTATATTATCATATGTGAAAAAAATGAATAATGCCATTTTCTGGAGAAGGAAATGGCAACCTACTCTAGTATTCTTGCCTGGAGAGTCCTATGGACAGAAGAACCTCGTGGGCTACAGTCCATGGGATCACAAGACTCAGATACAACTGAGCAACTAACACAATACCATTTTCATCAACATGGGTGCAACTAGAGATTACCCTACTAAGTGCAGTAACTCCGAAAGTCAAAGACGAACACCATATGATATCACTTATATGTGGAATCTCAAATATGGCATAAATGAACATATCCACCAGACAGAAACAGACTCACAGATGTAGAGAACAGACTTGTTGTTGCCAAGGGAGAGGGAGGAGGGAAGGAAAAGGCTCAGAGTCTGGGATTAGCAGACGTAAGCTCTTACATGTGGATGGATAAGCAGCAAGATCCTACTATATACCACGGGGGACTGTCTGCAATATCCTGTGATAAATCACAATGGAAACGAATATTTTAAAAAGAACGTCTCTATACGTATAACTGAGTCACTCTGCTGTACAGGAGAGGTCAGCACAACATTGTCAATCGACTACTTCAATTAGAGAAATAAAATGAAAACAGCCGTTATAGAAACTGGGTCCTGACCTGATCTATACACGATTGTTTCTTCCGATAAAGAAAACAAAGGTCCCTTTAAATGCTAAGAAGAAGTATATAGATGTTCACCAAAAGCATGGGCCAGAATGTCAGGGCAACACTCCTCATAACAGTCAAAATGTGACATGACTCAGACACCCACCACCAGAAAGGATCGGGACTTCCCTGGTGGCTCAGTGGGTAAGAATCCACCTACCCGTGCAGGGGACATGAGTTTGACCCCTGGTCCAGGAAGGTTCCACATGCTGTGGAACAAGCAAATCTGTGTGCCAGAGCTACTGAGGCCTAGGGCCTGAGACCTGCAGCTGCCAAAGCCCCTGCCCCTGGAGGCCCCGCCCCTGGAGGCCCCGCCCCTGGAGACCCCCACTCCTAGTGAAAAGGAAAAGTTAAAATTTTACATCACCTCCTTCTCCTTCTGCCTCTGTAACTCAGTTTGCCTCTTGCAAAATCTAGATCACGTAGGTCATGTTGTCTCAGAAAGTGGGGACTTGCAATACGAGGAACTGGAATTTATCTCACTCACCCTTGTCCTGCTCTTTGCAATCGCCCAGCCCCTGCAAACCTGCTTCATCGTGCATGTCCAGGCCAGGCTTCTCCTTCCCCATTTTGACTACTGTTCCCGCACATGCAAAACCCCTTAGTTTAAACCTGCCTATTAACAGCTAGTGTTGCCCACTACAGTCTGTCTATAAAAACTCTGTAATCCCTTTGTTCAGGGCTCAGACCTTGGACTGTTAACTCCTCTGGGCCCACCATCATAATCAACCTGATTCTCCAACTCTCTGAGTGTGGTGCTTGTTTTCCCGAGCACTGGTTTCTGCAACATTTCTGGAGGCCCCAGCAAGATTCTAACCACGCCGGCCCCTTGAGCCACCAGACTGGTGGCTCTGCCAGGCTGGAGCGAAGGAACCCAAAGATGAACGAGGAGGTGTACCACCTGGCGGTATCCCGGGTTCTCTTTTGGACCAGTGTTCCAACACTCCGGACGGCCAAGCTGCAATGGGACTCTGGAGTGACAGACCAACTCACCAGGAATGGTCACAGGATAAGACAAGGCTCCAGGACTGGTCCCCAGGCAGGAACCTACACCAACAGGTAGAAGAGGAGACTGATCACCTCCCTGGGCTCCCAGGAAGGGAGCATCAGATAGGGAGAACTGGGGACTCCAGAGGAAGGGAGGCACTATGATAGCCTCTGAATGATTGTGAGTGTGTGATTGCTGATTGTGACCAACCTAGCTTGAGAAACATATATACAGGTCAGGAAGCAACAGTTAGAACTGGACATGGAACAACAGATTGGTTCCAAATAGGAAAAGGAGTACATCAAGCCTGTATATTGTCACCCTGCTTATTTAACTTATATGCAGAGTACATCAGGAGAAATACTGGGCTGGAAGAAGCACAAGCTGGAATCAAGATTGCTGGGAGAAATATCAATAACTTCAGATATGCAGATGATACCACCTTTATGGCAGAAAGCGAAGAGGAACTAAAAAGCCTCTTGATGAAAGTGAAAGAGGAGAGTGAAAAAGTTGGCTTAAAGCTCAACATTCAGAAAACGAAGATCATGGCATCTGGTCCCATCACTTCATGGGAAACAGATGCGGAAACAGTGGAAAAAGTGTCAGACTTTATTTTTGGGGCTCCAAAATCACTGCAGATGGTGATTGCAGCCATGAAATTAAAAGATGGTTACTCCTTGGAAGGAATGTTATGACCAACATAGATAGCATATTAAAAAGCAGAGACATTACTTTGTCAACAAAGGTCCATCTAGTCAAGGCTATGGTTTTTCCAGTAGTCATATATGGATGTGAGAGTTGGACTATAAAGAAAGCTCAGCACAGAAGAATTGATGCTTTTGAACTGTGGTGTTGGAGAAGACTCTTGAGAGTCCCTTGGACTGCAAGGAGATCCAACCAGTCCATCCTAAGGAGATCAGTCCTGGGTGTTCATTGGAAGGACTGATGCTGAAGCTGAAACTCCAATACGTTGGCCACCTCATGCAAAGAGCTGACTCATTTGAAAAGACCCTGATGCTGGGAAAGATTGAGGGCAAGAGGAGAAGGGGACGACAGAGGATGAGATGGTTTGATGGCATCACCAACTCAATGGACATGGGTTTGGGTGGACTCCGGGAGTTGGTGATGGACAGGGAGGCCTGGCGTGCTGCGATTCATGGGGTCACAAAGAGTCAGACACGACTGAGCAATTGAACTGAATTGAACTATCTCACTGTAGTGGGAAGCCTCATTCTTATTAAAAGTCTCTTATGATAGATTCTCCCTACTAACTAAACTGCTCCATAGTATAGCTGACTGCGCCCACCACCCCCCCCCCCCACCGCCGCCACTTTACAATAGGCTCAGTTGCTATAGCTGTGACAACCCAAAGATGGGGAGAAAACCTTTTGCTAGTGTTCAGTTATCTGTTATGTGCAAGTTGCTTTGCAGCCTTTTGGTGTCCCTTGCCGTAACAGATGATGCTGCCCCCATCAAGGCCTTTTCTTTCTTTGTGGGACAGATGCTTACTTATGTCTACCTGTCAATTAGATGGGTATCTTCACCTTAGCCTTCCTCACTCCCCAGATGAATATTGTCCCTAACAACCAGACTCTCACGGTACCTCTGGCAGCACATATGTGGTCAAAGAGGCATCCAGTTTATACCCCTACTAGGTGGTCTGGGAATCACAGCTGGGATAGGTATGGGAATAGGAGGAATTGCTTCATCAACCACCTTTTACCATACACTATCCAAAGACTTCACCGACAACACTGAGAGAGTGGCCAAATCTTTAGTGGCCTTACAAGACCAACTCGACTCCCTGGCTGAGGTGGTTTTACAGAATAGGAGAGGGCTAGACCTACTGACAGCTGAAAAGGGAGGACTCTGCCTCTTCTTGAACAAAAAATGCTGCTTTTATATAAACCAATCAGGAATAGTCAGGGACATGGCCCAGCAGCTAAGGGAACAAATCATAAAATGGAGAGAAAAACTAGCTAATTCCTGGGGTAATTGGAGCAATATCTGGAGCTGGGCATCGTGGCTTCTCCCTTTAACAAGTCCTCTCTTCATGCTCTTTGCAGTGCTCTTGTTTGGCCCTTGTATTCTCAATGTTATTACCCAGTTCATAACCTCTTGGATTGAATCCATAAAGTTACAAATGGTAAAAGCTCAGTATAGGCCCCTAAATGATGGGGAGCTCTGAATGTCCTACCGAAACATGAGATGATGCTTTCTACAATGAGTGATAGAAGCATCAAGGGGGAGAATGAAGAGGAAAGGTTAAAATTTTACATCACCCCCTTCTCCTTCTGCCTCTGTAACTCAGTTTGCCTCTTGCAAAATCTAGATCATGTAGGTCATGTTGTCTCAGAAAGTGGGGACTTGCAATACGAGGAACTGGAGTTTATCTCACTCACCCTTGTCCTGCTCTTTGCAATCGCCCAGCCCCTGCAAACCTGCTTCATCATGCATGTCCAGGCCAGGCTTCTGCCTCCCCATTTTGACCACTGTTCCCGCACATGCAAAACCCCTTAGTTTAAACCTGCCTATTAACAGCTAGTGTTGCCCACTACAGTCTGTCTATAAAAACTCTGTAATCCCTTTGTTCAGGGCTCAGAGCGTGGAGTGTTAACTCCTCTGGGCCCGCCGGCGTAATAAACCTGAGCTCTCCAACTCTCTGAGCGTGGTGCTGGGTTTCTCAAGTACTGGTTTCTGCAACACCAGAGCCCCCACTCCGCAACAAGAGAAGCCACCACAGGGAGAAGACTGCCCCCACAACTAGAGTAGCCCCTGCTCACAGCCACTAGAGAAAGCCTAAAGTGCAGCATTGAAGACCCAGCCAAGCCAAAGAATAAACAGATAAATCTTTTTAAAAAATAAAAGAAGCATGGGGGCGGCTGGGCAGGGAAGCCAGGGTGTGTTTCTCCTCATGCTGTCTCTGTCTGACCCTGGAGGCTGACCCAAGCTGACAGGGAAGACAAAAGCCTCAGCTTTCCAACCACAGGACCAGGAAGCAGGGGGAAGGGGTCAGGGAGTTGAAGAAGAGGAAGCAGCTCCAGAAAGGGACCCTGGGCAGTCAGCTCACCCTCCAAGCTGTGCGAGCTGGCGGAACCCTGAGACAGTACCCCAGACAGAACTGGGGAAAGGCCACCCCCTGTGTCATGGACTAGTTGCTGGGTGGCACACACGGGCCAGGTCCAAAAGCACATCAAAGCCTCTGAAAGCTGAACTCCGTTGGAACAGCAGTCCTGGGAAGCCTTCAACACATGAAGCTCTTGACGACCAGACGTTAAAGAAGTGGAATCCACAGTTGAAGACCCTGGAGGAAAGCGATGGAATTGTGCTGTATGTTTGTGGTGGTGTTTGCAAGAAATGATGCCTGCGTTAAAAATTCATCAAAGTATACATCACAAAAGAGTGAGTCTTATGCTATGCAAAATTTGAAAAATAATTAAAAAAGAAAACAGTTTTCAACTGGGCACTTTCAATGTACACAGCTTATTTTATCACAATTATAACACAATAGGGTCTTCCCAGGTAACTAGGTGGTAAGACTCGCATGTCAGTGCAGGACACGCAATTCCCATCCCTGGGTCAGGAAGACCCCCTGGAGAAAGAAAGGGCAACCCACTCCAGTATTCTGTACATGGGACTCTCCAGGCAAGAATACTTACCACCTAGTCACCTGGGATGGCCACCCACTCCAGTATTCCTGCCTGGAGAATCCCATGGACGGCGGAGCCTGGTGGGCTGCAGTCCACAGGGTCACAGAGAGTCGGGCATGAGTTAGTGACTGACCAGTAGCTTAGCTCGATAAAACCAGTGAGAACCGAAGGGAAGGAGGGGGAGTTGGTGCTCCCTGCAGTCCTGCCCACCCCCACCCCTTCATGAGTTCTTGGCTGCAGGCAGAACCATCTGGGCTCACTGGACCCCCCTTCTCCTCCCAGAAGAACCCTCAGCCCTCGGACATAAACGCACATAGAAGCGGCTCAGTGTCCTCCTCCTCACGGCTCCCTCCCCAGAACCGGCTCACCACCCCTCTCCTGCTCCTGCAGACTTGCCACAGCACCTCCAAGCCCCCCTCCCTTGCAAGGCCCTCGGAGGGTGACAAGAGGCAGAAAGAAGACTTGGGGGTGGGGGCTATGTCTTTGGAAGACTAGTCTAGAAGGGGAAGCCTTAGCCACAAAGAGATCAGTCTGAGGACTGGAGTCACAAGGACTTTCAAGGAATTTCATTCTGAACATATCTGAACATCGAACGGGGCAGGTAACTGCAGAAGTGCATTGGCTTTGAAAGTCAAGAGTGGAGTCGAGATGGGGGCAGAGATGTGCATGTGATGGCCCTGTTCATGGAGGGGATGCTGGAGAGAGCATTGGGGATGCTGCTCAGAGAAGAGGGCAACAAGGACAGAGTCTGGGAGATGCCGGGGTGAGGGGCACGAGAGTGAGAAGAGGGACTCGGCCTAGAAGAGAGAGGAGATTTCCCTGGTGGCTCAGTGGTTAAGAACCTGCCTCCCAGTGCAGGAGACACGGGTTTGATCCCTGACCTGGGAAGATCCCATGTGCTGCAGAGCAGCTAAGCCCATGCACCTCAACTACTGGGCCTGAGCCCTGAGCACTACATTCTTCTGAATCACAGACCAACATCTCTCCATCACTTGTCTCCCCGGCTCCGCAGCGCTCTCCTCCCAGCCCCACCACACACATCCTGCTGTTCAACTGGCCACCTCCTCAGACCCTCACACACACTTGCAGGGAGATCTTGGGCAACTGGGATGCTCTGTGCCTCCCCAGCCACGGAGGACATGTAATCACACCCATCACACACTCTAAAGGACAGCAATTCATGAAATTGGGAAGGAAGAGCAGAGAAACATAAGGGAAGTAAATGAGAGAAACTAAAAACTAATGATTTGGACACATAGAGGGCGGTTTGCCTATGGGCTCAGGTCAAGTCTCTGGAGAGCAGCTGGCATTGATGATCCACAGGGCGGGGACCTGGGGTTAGGACAGGTGGCTGCTCCCAGTCCTCCAGGTGAGAGGGACTGGGCTTTGGGAACTGGGACCTGCCAGACTGGGCTGGGACACAGAGAGGGTCTGTGCTGGGGTAAAGAGCAGGGCCTAACCATTCATCCATGCACTTATTTTTTTAAAGAAAGGTTAATACATTTGTATTCTCTGACAGGTTCTAAGTTAGGTGTTGGTGGAAAAAATGAAAATGAATAACATGAAGGAGATCTGTTTTCTAGGGTACCGTTTCTCAGTGCTGGCAGGTAGATGGGTAAGAAGACAGAAGGGTGGGTGGACAGATAGATAGACAGAGGCATACGTGCATGTGTGTGTGCAAGAATGTGTGAATCTCTGAGCTTTATTTTTAATATTTATTTATTAATCTGGCTGAATCGGGTCTTAGCTGCAGCACAAAGGCTTTTCACTACATCATCACGGTCTTCCATCGTGGCATAGGGGCTCCGGGGCATGCAGGCTCTGTGGTTGTGGCTCACGGGCTTAGTTGCCCCTCTGCATGTGAGATCTTAGTCCCCACCAGGGATCAAACTCTCATCCCCTGCATTGACAGGCGGATTCTTAACCACTGGACCACCAGGGAAGTCTGAGGCTCTTTTAAAGAGCACAGATGCTCAGACCCACGTAGTCAAGGTAAGGCTCAGCATCTGGGTCATTTCAAAGCCTCCACAGCTGGTCTGGACTTGGAGCCAGAGCTGAGAACCCTTCCTCTAAAAAGAGCTTGGAGGACAGGGAGGAAGACAGGCAGCAAAACCAGGGTGGGGCAGGGTCTCAGGGTGTCCCTCAACCCCGCACGTCAGCTGCCTGAGTTTCTGCTCCGGACGAGCCAAAGACCAGCCCGTGGTCCAGAGGGGCGAGTGTGACAGACGAGACAGGACAAAGAAGCCTGGTGGCCCCTGGAAGAGATCCAGTCAGCTTCAGAACCAGAGAGCCCTTAGAAGAGATGCTATCTGAGCCAAGCTTGGGGGGACGGGTGTCAGGGTCTGATCCTTCAATCGGAGAAGAGAAGACATTCCAGGTGTGGGAAACAGCTTGTGCAGAGATGTGGAGACACAAAAGAGCACGGTGTTCAGTGTGGGAGTGTGGGGTGTGTCTCGTTCATCAGAGCGTGTGTGTGGGTGTCATGTGTCGGGGAGGCAGAGCTCCGGGAAGTCAGCAGAACGATCTCCCCAGCTCTGGGCTTCGGGACTGAGCCTGTGGACTGCGGGCTGGAGGGGAAGGTGGTGTTGCCTGAGAGCGAAGGGTGGGAGAGTTTCTGAAATGAGGGTGTGGCTAGTGGTCCGCGGGATGAGGAGTCTGCAGATGCTTCTGTATTGAGCAATTAGGACCCCAGAGCAGAGCTTGATGAGACAGGTGACAGCAAAGGTGCCATTGCAGGGAGTAGGAAACAGGCAGGACATGGGATCTGAGCAGTCTGGGGGCAGAGGGCAGAGGCTCCTGGTCAGTCCCTGAGGAAGGTGCCGAAGCCTGGAGCAGCTCCCAGGCCCACCCTGGGCTGCAGGAAGGAGGAGATGGGGGTTGGATTCCTGTTTTCCAGGCTGCTTCTGCATCTGTGGTGTTGGTGAGAAGCCCCAAAGGTGGTCTGGTGACCATCGAGTGTCACTATGACCCAGGGTGGGCGAGCTACTTGAAGTGGGGGTGCCACAGAGAGAACTGGGGCTCCCACCAGATCCTCATGAAGACTCATGAAGGCTCAGAGAAACCAGTGTGGAAGGGCCGAGTGTCCGTCTGGGACGATCATAGGGGGCACGCGCCCACCATGACTGCGGAAGGGCTTGGGAGGGGTGACACCGACCCCACTGGTGCGGAACCAGAGAACTGAGCCTGACCTGGGGCACCAAGCCTACACGGCAACCCACCCAGGTAGGAGCTACCCTCCAGTCCCCCCCGAGGCCCTGGTACTGACCTGTGGGGGTGCAGAGCTCTTCCTCTATCTGCCTGAGGGGTGGCGGGGGCGGGGGGCCTTGAAACTCACCTGAGACTACATGTGTGCCTATGGTTTTGTGTGCCTGTGTCTGCACACACGTGCATGGAAGGCGGCGTGTAGATTTTTCTGGAAAGCCTGAAAGAAAGCGTGAACCTGGCATCTCTGCACGTCTCCATCTGTTGTCATTGGGGGAGCAGACTCAGCTCAGACAGGCTTGTCCCGGGAAGGCAGGGGCTCTTTACCAGGTCATCAGGCATCGTGTCCACCCTCAGAGTAGCCCCAGCCTGACCGGGGGCCTTGTCACTGTGCGGGTGAGGGCCAGAAAGCCATAATCCTGGGTGTCTCAGCTGACCAAGTGAGCCCCACCCCCGCCTTCTCTGGCAACACGAGGGCGGGGAGGATGAGGGACTCTGAACTAGGACAAGGAAAGGCAGGACCCACCGTAACCTAGGAGCCTCCACCGGCCTCCTCTGGCTGCCTCCGAGCCCTGGAGGAGATTCTCAACTCAGCCGTACGTGCCCTCCTTCAAACAGAGGCCTGGAAAGGGAGTCAGACTCAGCTCCCACCCCCAGCTCCTCCTCTAGAACCTTCACACCAAGGTCTTGTCTCCACTTCCAGCACCAGGGAAACCCCTCCACAGCATCCACATAGACACACAGATACTAGGTAAGTAACATCTCTGTTATTCTTTTTTTTTTTAATGGCCAGTTTCTTTTTTTTTTAATATGCATTTATTTGGCTGTGTCAGGTCTTTGACTGTGTGGATCACAACAAACTCTGGAAAATTCTTAAAGAGATGGGAATACTTGACCATCTGACCTGCCTCCTAAGAAATCTGTATGCAGGCCAGGAAGCAACAGTTAGAACTGGACATGGAACAATAGACTGGTTCCAAATCAGGAAAGGAGTACATCAAGCCTATATATTGTCACCCTGCTTATTTAACTTATATGCAGAGTACATCATAAGAAACACTGGGCTGGAAGAAGCACAAGCTGGAATCAAGTTGCCAGGAGAAATATCAATAACCTTAGATATGCAGATGACACCACCTTTATGGCAGAAAGCAAAGAAGAACTAAAGAGCCTCTTGATGAAAGTGAAAGAGGAGAGTGAAAAAGTTGGCTTAAAGCTCAACATTCAGAAAACTAAGATCGTGGCACCTGGTCCCATTATTTCATGGCAAATAGATGGGGAAACAGTGGCAGACTTTATTTTGGGGGCTCCAAAATTACTGTAGATGGTGATTTCAGCCAGGAAATTAAAAGACACTTGCTCCTTGGAAGAAAAGTTATGACCAACCTAGACAGCATATTAAAAAGCAGAGACATTATTTTGCCAACAAAGGTCCATCTAGTCAAGGCTATGGTTTTTCCAGTAGTCATGTATGGATGTGAGATTTGAACTATAAAGAAAGTTGCTGCTGCTGCTGCTAAATCACTTCAGTCGTGTCCGACTCTGTGCGACCCCATAGACAGCAGCCCACGAGGCTCCCCCGTCCCTGGGATTTTCCAGGCAAGAACACTGGAGTGGGTTGCCGTTTCCTTCTCCAATGCATGAAAGTGAAAAGTGAAAGTGAAGTTGCTCAGTCGTGTCCGACTCTTCATGACCCCATGGACTGCGGCCTACCAGGCTCCTCCATCCATGAGATTTTCCAGGCAAGAGTACTGGAGTAGGGTGCCATTGCTTTCTCCTAAAGAAAGCTGAGCGCCAAAGAATTGATGCTTTTGAACTGTGGTGTTTGAGAAGACTCTTGAGAGTCCCTTGGACTGCAAGGAGATCCAATCAGCATCCTAAAGGAGATCAGTCCTGGGTGTTCATTGGAAGGACAGATGTTGAAGCTGAAACTCCAATATTTTGGCCACCTGATGTGAAGAACTGACTCATTGGAACAGACCCTGATGCTGGGAAAGTTTGAAGGCAGGAAAAGGGGATGACAGAGGATGAGGTGGTTGGATGGCATCACTGACTCAATGGACATGAGTTTGAGTAAACTCTGGGAGTTGGCGATGGACAGGGAGGCCTGGAGTGGTGCAGTCCATGGGGTCGCGAAGAGTTAGACACGGCTGAGTGACTGAACTGAACTAAACTGGGCCCATCTTAGGTGCAGCATGCAGGATCTTCAATCTTTGTTGCCGCATGCAAACTCTTAGTTGCAGCATGTGAGATCTAGTTCCCTGACTAGGGCTCAAACCCAGGCAGCTGCATTGGGAGCTTGGAGTCTTAGTCAGTGGACCACCAGGGAAGTCCCTATCTGTGATTCTTAAGCCCACTTAGAAAGCAGAGAAAAGTCTTTTCAATTTTGGTAATATATGCAAATGTGGTATATAGAATAGGGAAGTAGGCTGGTTGTAGAATGTTCCAGAAATTAGCTGAAAAAGAGCAGCCAAGCTGGGGTGGATGTGTGGAAGAGGAGTTGGCACTGGGAGAATCGGAGGCTGAGACCCTCCAAGCCCGACAGTCCTCATGGGCAGGGTGGTGACACAGGAAGCCACTGGAGGTGGAAGGACTCCAGGGGGATGAAGGGGCCACTGGTGCTCGGTCGGGTCCAAGAGAGGGAGCTTGGGGTCACATGGCTTCAGGGCAGGAGGCCCAGAGCCCGCTGCAGCCAAGGCCGAGACTCAGAGAAAGCTATCTTGGCCTGATTTAAAACCCCAAGGAAGGACTTCCCTGGTGGTTATGGTTAAGAGTCAGCTTTCCCATGAAAAGAATGCAGGTTCCGTCCCTGGTAGGGGAACCAAGATCCCACGTGCTGCGGGGCAGCTAAGCCCCCACGCCTCAACCTGAGACCTGCGTGCTGCAACTGCAACCTAATGCAGCCAAAGAGAAAAAGGGAAACAACCCCAAGGGGTGGGAACTTGGTTCTGACACACTCAGCTATGTCAACAGGACTCTGCAATGACTCAGAATATTTGTAAAATGCCCACCTGGCCCGCCACCCTCAAATCCCTCACACGGTGGTAAATGGATTCCCTGTAAATGAAGGAAGGTTATGCTTTGAATAAAAATCAAAAAGCTGCAGGAGAAGGCCAGGGTGGCTGATCGGTGGTACTCAGAGAGAGAGGTTCTTAATGCCCGGGGGCAGTGGGCAGGGGTGGAGAAGGCCAAGGGGAGCCGCCTGGGTCACCTTGGGAGCCATGCTCTGCTCTGTGTTCAGCAGGAAAAGCAACACCCTCCCTGTCAACAACATTCACAACTGGACCTGTGACCACAGACACAGCTGAATCCATGACGACAGACGTGACTGAGCCTGCGACAGCAGACACCCTGGCCAGCCCGGCTTCCTCGCCTCCAGCCCCCGAGAGTGTCAGCAGCAGCCCACCCACGGCCCTGAGCAGCGTCCCCACCAGGCAAGCAGAGACAGCCTCCTGCAGACTTTCCCCACGGCTGCCCAGTGGTTGCTCCCCTGGGGCGCTCAGTCAAGGACCCCCGTGTGGACCCTCTGATGTCTCCTATGCAGAGAGAAGAAACAGTCGTCTGTCCTGGGCTTCCCCCTCCCCATTTATGCCTCTGAGGACTGACAGAGCTGCCCGCTCCCTGCAAGGAACCAGAACAAACCTCTCCAGCTGGGCTGCAGGAGGCAAGGCTGTGGTCTCCCTCTGACCTGCCCCCGCAAACCCAGAGAAGCAAAAGGAGGCGTAGTGGGGTTCAACCTCGAGTGTGCCAGAAGGCAAGCACTCTGTGAGTTTCCTGTGGCTGCTGTAACATCGCCACAAAATTGGTGGCTTCAATTAAGTTCAGTTCAGTTTAGTCGCTCAGTTGTGTCCGACTCTTTGTGACCCCATGGACTGCAGCACACCAGACCTCCCTGTCCATCACCAACTCCCAGAGTTTACTCAAGCTCATATCCATTGGTGGCTTAAAGTATCACAATTTTATTATCTCCTAGCTCTGGAGACCAGAAATCTGAAATAAGTCTCACTGGGCTACAATCAAGGGGCTGGCAGGACTGAGTTCCTTCAGGGGCTCTGGGGTAGCATCCACCTCCTTGCCTTTTCCAGCTTCTAGAGGCCACTGCAGGGTTGCCAAGGGGCTCAGTGGCAAAGAATCCACCTGCCTATGCAGGAGACACAGATTCAATCCCTGGGTCGAGAAAATTGCCTAGAGGAGGAAATGGGCAACCCACTCCAGTATTCTTGCCTGGAGAATCCTGTGGACAGAGGAGCCTGGCGGGCTACGGTCTATGGGGTTGCAAAGAGCCGGGCACAACAAGGAGACTAAACAACAAGAGGCCTCTGCATTCCTTGGCTCTGGGCCCCCTCCGGCTTCAAAGCCAGCTGTAGCGCGTCAAGTCTTCCCTGCATTGTGTTGCTTCCCTTTCAAAATCAGTGGATCGCCAATGTTAAACCTGTCTGCATGACGAAGCCCCCCTTGCTGTGTAACATAACACATTCGCAGGTTCTGGGGGTCAGACGTCTTTTGCGTGTGTGTGCGTGCTGAGTCGTGTCCCAGTCTCTGTGGCCCCATGGACTGTAGCCCGCCAGGGTCCTCTGTCCTTGGGATTTCCCAGGCAAGAATACTGGAGTGGGTAGCCACTTCCTGACCCAGGGAATCTTCCTGACCCAGTGATGGAGCCCTAGTCTGCTGCACTGGAAGGTGGATTGTTTACCACTGAGCCACCTGGGAAGGCGAGAGTCCTTTATCTGCTCGGGACAGTCATAGGCGTACGCTCTGGTCCTTCTCTCCCCAGGTGTTAGGACGTTCCGGGAGGGAGTGGGGAGCTAGGGTCCCTGCTTTCTCACATTCACCACATGGAAGAGAGGCGTGACAGCAGCCTGAAGCCCACCCCCTTCAGAGGTCAGCTCTCCCACAAAGGGCAGCGTCTCCCCCTCAGGCAGCCCCAGGTTCCTCCCAGCACAGCCTGGTGCCCTCCGGCTCCCACGGTCAAGGTTCAGTTTCTCCCTGGGTCCTTCCTCCCAGAATCGCCCTCCCTCATCTTCCTCCCCTGTTGCGGTCCAGCTTCCTTTCTCGAGGATCCTGTTGCTTGGAGCCTGGGCCCCTGGCTCTCGTTTGTTCAGTAATGAGTCTGAATGGAACCAGGTTATGGGAGATGCTTCAAGGCCGTCTTCCGTCTTGCTCACTCCTGTGGGGGAATTGTCCCTTGCAGCCACAGGACGCAGGACTTCAAGTGAAGCTGGAGAAGCCGGGAGCAGTGGGCAGGGGGTGGAGGGCAGGGAGGGTGGGGCAGTCTCTGTGCTGGGACTGGTGAGAAGAGCGCAGTGGGTGCAGGGCTATTTTAAGGCTGGCATCGCAGTGTGCCCACTCTCTCTCTCAGGAAAGCAGGTAGTGACAACATGACTCACCACGCTCAGGGCAGATGGAGGCAGAGACCAAGGCTGGCATGCCCCGGGTGGGGAGGGGGTGTTGCGGGGAGAGGGGGGTCCTGGCACAGCTTGTCGGGGAGAGGATCAGACTCTCTTCTGTACCAGGAGGGGCTATCCAGGGAGCAGAGACCACCACGGGCCCAGCAGTGTGAGACTAGACCAAGTGTCAAATATGGGTACTGTGTATATACATGTAACACAAGTATATTATTGTGTTAAATATTGTATCTTATGCATATATGTAGAATCTAGAAAAATAGCACAGCTGAACCTATGTGCGGGGCAGCAGTAGAAATGGATATAGACCACAGACTTGTGGGCACAGCAGAGGAGGCAGAGGGCGGGACAAACCGAGGGGGCCGAGGGTGGGACAAACCGAGGGGGCAGCATGGAAACCTACATTGCGCATGTCAGTCGCTCGGTCGTGTCCAACTATTTGCGACCCCGTGGATGGTAGCCCACCAGGCTCCTCTGTCCATGGGATATCCCAGGCAAGAATACTGGAGTGGGTTGCCATTTCCTTCTCCAGGGGATCTTCTTGACCCAGGGATCGAACCAGAACCCAGGTCTGCCACACTGCAGGCAGATTCTTTACCAGCATCTGAGCCACAAGGGAAGCCCATTACTGGGTGTGAAACAGAGAGCCAGTGGGCTCAACGCAGTGCTCTGTGACGACCCAAGAAGGGTGGGAAGGGGCGGGGGTGGGAGGGAGGCTCAAGCGGGAGGGGACATATGTGTATCTATGGCTGATTCACGTTGCTGTATGGCAGAAACCAACACAACATTGTAAAGCCATTACCCTCCAATTTAAAAATTACGTATGTGTTATATGAGATATTCCTTCTTATACGCACTGTCTGATGGGGGTCAGAGCAGGGACAGACCCCCCCCAGGAGAACCGAGCAGATAAACAGCCAGGTTGATGGGGGTTGAGGAACCTTTCTCTGCTTCTAAGAGGTGATATTAGATCTGAGCTTGAAAGACAGGCAGAATTTACCAAGGGCAACACAAGGTGGCCAGGGGTGCTGAGGCCAAATCAGAAAGAGGAGAGGGTCTAGACTGCGGGGGATTTGAGGAGGATCGAGGGGAGCAGTCTCAAGGCAGGATGGTAACAGATGGCAAAGGGTGCCAGCCCCCGGCACCAAGCCTGTAGGGAGGCCCTTGAGCAGAATGGCTGTGCCCCTTGAGGAGACCCCAGCAGGGACGCAAGCTTGCCCCTCTGTCACCCAGGTCTGAGCTCTGGGAGGGGGCAGAGAGGCAGGGCCCAGGGCTCCCCTAAAGACGCAGCTCACTCCTGTCACTTGGGCTTTGTAAGTGTCCTCCTCTGCAACATCCACGTGGTGCTCTTGACCTTCATGGAGGTGCCCCTGCTTGGGGGCCTGCTGTGTGCTGCAATGTGGCTGAGCAGGAGTCTGGGGCAGCCCGGGGGGCAATGAGCTGGGCTGAGCTGGAGAACCGCAGCGCACTCACCACCAACATCCGCCCGCCCGCCCACCTGCCGAGCAGATGGAGAAGAAGCTCCTGACTTCTTATCAGAGAAGGAGCGGTGATTTCAGTCCCAAATGAGATGAGTGTCCCTGCTACGGAGAAGATCCCTTTCATCCTGCCCTTGGAAACTTGACAGGGCCTCTCTGCCTCCTGCAGCCTCCACCGCAGGCTCCAAGAGAGGAGAGGAGATGGCATTCCCCTCATACACGGGGTCCTTGGAGGCCCCTGTGATCTCACCTGGAGTGGGGTGTGTCCTTCCAATGCCTCCGTCCCTATGACTCTGGAGGGAGGGCGGCTCTTCTTAGATAATTGACTAAGACCTTGTCCAGGGCTCCCGCCCAACAATGGGTTTCAAAATTCTAGACCCATCGGTTTACATAAAACTGGGATTAAACTAAAAAGCTTTGGGACTTCCCTGGTGGTCTGGTAGTTGGGAATCCGCCTGCCAATGTAGGGGAACACCGGTTCAATCCTTGGCCAGAAAAGATCCCACATGCCTCGGGGCAGGTAGGCCCATGCACCACAACTCCTGAGCTCCAGGGGCTGAGCCCCACAGCAAGACAAGCCACTGCAATGAGAAGCCCGTGCGCTGCAATGGAGAGCAGCCCCCTTGCTCACCACAACTAGAGAAAGCCCACACCCAGCAACAGAGACCGCGTACGGCCAAAAATAAACACAAAAATTATTTTTAAAAAAGCTTTAAAGTGTGTCTAGATGGGCAAAGACCCCCCACCATGGGCCAGGTGTCCAGGGGTCCACCAAGCCCACCTTCTGCTCCATCCGTTCCTCCTAGAGGAAGAGCGGCCTGGACACAGATCATTGAAGACAGAGTTGGTCCAGAGCCCAGCTCGTGTGTTTGCGAGCTGTGCATTTGTGCTGTACGTTTCCTATTAAAATCTATGGATTTCCTGTGCTCCTCTGAGACTGTTTCGTTGGGACACTAGTTTCATTTTTCATGTGTGAGAGGATGACCCATATATTCTAGAGGGTGTGAAGTGACCCTAAAGCAAACACAAGAGTTAGAATATATCTGGCAGTGGTGAGTCGGCAGCAAATAGAGGGGAGAGACCTGGAAGACCCCTTTTTATCCCCTCACGGAGGTCACAGTCAGATTCCCTACATGTAGATGCAAACTGTGAGTAACGGTTTTGCTGGTGGTTTAGTCGCTCAGTCGTGTCCGACTCTTTGCAACCCCATGGACTGTAGCCTGCCACGCTCCTCTGTCCATGGGATTTCCCAGGCGAGGATACTGGAGTGGGTTGCCACTTCCTTCCCCAGGGGATCTTTAGGAGGGTGATAATGGGAAAAGCATTGAGAAACATTGCTCCAGTCTGTGATTGAGGCAGTCCTAGTTCACCCAAACTCAAGGAGGGGAAGTAAGCCCCAACCTTTGATAGGAGGAGCATCAAGGAACTTTGAAGTCACACTTTAAAGCTGCCACACACAAGTCTTGATCCAGCACCTTCGCATCACATATAAGAACAAGGAGATGTGAAGGGTGAAGGCCCTGGGTGTCCAGTCACAGAGCCAGGTAGCAGAGTTGAATCTGCCCCGGACCAGCGTGTGTCTGGCTCACCCACCCTCCCCATAGATCCATCTGTGCTCTTGAGAAGGTCAGTTCCCAAGCCTGCTGAGGGCACCATATGGCCCCAGGCATAAATACCAGGCAGATACACAGGGTTCTGAAATTCTCTGCTTTGCTCAGAAGTCACAGACTGTATCTGTAACTTGCATGGATTTACAGACATGTTTCATTTTGATCATGGTATTTTATTAATGGAATCTCTTGCCCATATGTAAACATGCGGGATTTCATCTCCAGTTTCTCTCTATTTGCCATGCCATGCAGCCTTTGGGATCTTAATTCCCTGACCAGGGATCAAACCCACACACCTTGCTTTGGAAGCATGGAGTCTCAACTACTGGACCCCAGGGAAGTCCCCCAGCTTCTCTTTTAAAAGTAGCAATGGCTGAAAGCAATGGACCCACAATGTCACATCCTCTACATGGCATCAGAGTGTTTTAAACCTTCCCTGGGCTCCCCAGGCCTCCAGGACACCACTAAAACTTAAAGATTGGAAAGGAAGCATAAAAGTGTTCCTTTTCTCAGATGACATAATTGTCTATGTAGAAAATCCCATGGAATCTACCAAAAAAACAAACAAACTGCTCAACCAATAAATGAGTTCAACCAGATCGCAGGATGCAAGATCAATACACACACAAAAGGGTCATATTTCTAGATACTAGCAACAAGTTGGTAGAAAATAAAACACTATTCAGAGCTGCTTCCCCCCAAAGAAGAAACACCTGGGTAAAAACCTAATGGAACCTGCCTAGCATCTGTGTGCTAAAAGTTGCAAAATGCTGATGACAGAGGCCAAAGAATATTTAAATTAATTGAGAGATACACCTCATTTGTGGATGGAAGACTCAACATGGTAAAAACGTCTGTTTTCCCAATATTGATCTATGCAATTGCTTGTTTATTGTCTTGCATGCGTGCATGCTCAGTCAGTTCAGTGATGTTCAACTCTCTGCAACCGTATGGATTTTAGCCCACCAGGCTCCCCTGTCCATGGGATTCTCCAGGCAAAAATACTGCAGTGGGTTGCCATGCCCTTCCTCAGGGGATCTTCTCTGACCCGGGGATCTATCCTGCATCTCTTACTGTCTCCTGCATTGGCAGGGAGATTCTTTACCACTAAGCACTTCCTGGGAAGCCCCCAGTCCCTCCTAACTGCAGGTGCTTCAAGGACTCTGTCCTTGGTCCTGAACTCTTCCCTCGATGATTCTCCCTCTCCCTGGGCTCCAGTTTACCACCCCACACATCTTCGCTCCAGCATGAGTACTCTGCTAACCCACATCTCTAGCTTCTGACTGTTCCTCTATGCCTGGTAATCCCAGTCTCATGGAGAAAACCAAGCTGTTTATCCCTCTAGCCTGCTCCCGACTTCCCTATTTCTCTCAATGATGACCTATCCTTCTGCTCTTTCAGGCTTGACATCTCTGTACTCCCGGACTCTTCCTATCAGACTATCCTATTCATCAGCTGGGTAAACCTTCCTAAAACACATCCATGACTCCATGTTGATCTGCTCAAATTCATCCAAGTGTCTCAGTCAAAGCCTGAGTAGACGCTGGAGTCCAAACCCCTTCAGCACACCCGCACCTTAAAACTAAGGTCTTAAAACTGGGTCTTCCTAGGTTTTTCAGTTAAAACTGCACTGCCACAACTTCATCCCACCAGAATCTTAAACACACCTCCACCATGGGAAACTGTACGTGAACCTCACACTCTGCTGATTGGTCTTCTCTGCCTGACTATTACAATGAGTATTTTCTGCCTCCTTGTTTTCACTTCTGCTGTTGCTCTGAATATGTTCCTTCCCCCGGCTCCCCAACCCCACCTTACCACCCCACTCGACTGAAAGTATATACCTCCTTTAAGGTCAGTCTCAAATATCACCTCCTCCCACTGACCCAGCCAGTGTGACATAATATTTTCCCTTCTGACATCATGGAGCATCTCGCCTGTGACTGTCCTGTGGTGCTTGCCAGCCCTGCCTGTGCTCTACTGACTTGTGAGTTTATCTTCCTTATGAGGCACATTGCAAGCTCTTCTCTTGCCCATTATTATGCTTCCTATACCACCCTGTGTATATTTTACGGTTATGATTAGTATGTGCCTCTTTAGAATGAGGTTTTCCTTCAGCCGAGTCTGGGGCCAGCCCCAGCTCTCCCTGAGATGCCATGAATGTATGCACCCTTATGAGAGCCACATCAGAGCTCAGGTTCAGAGAACAGCAGCCCTGCCTGAGAACTCAGTGCTCAGAGGAGCTCTCAGAGGAAAAGGGTCACTCTGGATGCAGAAAGGTGAGCGGAAATGTTGACAGGCTGTGCAACTCTTGCCTGCATACGTCAGGGAGGAGTAATGGATACGCATCCAAGAAGCAACTGAGCACTCCCCTGGGCTAAGGGTGCCTGTGGTTATGGTGGTGTCGTACGATCCCAGCATGGTAAAGCATCTCCTTTCCTCTGTGTCCTCTACCCTGTGTTTGAAGCTATGTCTGCCTCTTCTGCAAAAATGGTTAATTGTTGATGGATGGTCTCAACCAGACTTCTCCTAAACTGGATAAACCTGGACTCTTCATCGACTCTGTGCATGGGAGACTCTCCAAGTTAGGGAATTCCCGGAGTGACATTAGAAGTATCCACTGCCTCCTTCTACCATTACTGCTCCAAACAGCCCCAGAAGTTTAACTTGAAGCTGCTCAGTTGTGGCTGAGCCAGACAGAGATGCACTCAGCCAAGTCACACATCAGTCACAAGGACACAAGAAGGTTTGAAGCCCAAGAGGCGTTGGAAAAGAGGAAATAACCCTGAACTCACAGGACAGCTGCACGAGCAAACTCTGTCAGGACTAAACTCCCTTGGAATTGTCCCAGAGGAGCAGATGGAGCCCTGTGAGCCCAGGACTGAAGCTGGGAGGGGTGTGTCCTCAGGGAGCCTCCTGTCTGCAGGGAGGAGGTGGTCATTTCCCTGGCAGTGCTGAACCAAGAAGCTTTTGTGCCAAGGGGAAGAGTAAAATGTCAGGCCTCTGAGCACACAACTTCCAGAGAATTCTTGCCCTTGGGAGGTGGGTGTGAAGCCCAGGAATCAGGATATCTGGGGAGGAGTAAAGAGAACCCCCAAGCAAGGGCAGGGGTGGCTGAGCCCTTCCTCACCCAAGGACTCAGAACGAGTGTCTTCTAAGATCCGGGACCCTCCCTGGACCAGTGCCCCCAGAAGACCTGAGTCCTTCCAGAATCTAGCAACTGCTGTCCCCCTGTCCTGGAGCCCAGAATCTGAAGGTCTCTCTTGTCCAGTCTGAAGAGCTGTATTCCTGGACAGGGCATTCCTGGGAACGGCACACTGCACGGTGGACTTCCAGGGTCAAGCTGTCTCTCCCTTCCTCCAGGGTGCCTCTGAGGTCTGTTCACCCAGAGGACAGCCCCGACCATGCCCAGGAACAGGGGCAGCTTCAGGAAGACCAGGAGCAGGAAGTGGATATTGCTGAGCCGGGACCTGTGGGAGACACGGTGACTGGAAATGAGCTGCCTCCTCTGGAGGAGGTCCCAGGTCCCTTCCCACCCCACTTCTCCCTGCGCCCCGACACTAGAGCCTAGATAAAGTGAAGTCGCTCAGTTGTCTCCAGCTGTTTGCAACCCCATGGACTGTAGCCCACCAGGCTTCTCCATCCATGGGATTTTTCCAGGCAAGAGTACTGGAGCAGGTTGCCATTTCCTTCTCCAGGGGATCTTCCTGACCCAGGGATTGAACCTGGGTCTCCCGGATTGTAGGCAGATACTTTACCATCTGAGCCACCAGGGAAGTTCCTAGATAACTCAGGAACAAACCTGGAAGACCCAAGTCAGGGCAGCCCCTCTCTGGGACTCCTGTCATCATTCCTGCCTCAGGAACTGCCCTTGGGACTCTCCTTACGGGGAGGGGAGGGAACGGAAGGAGGAGAGGGACTGGGCAGTGCCCACTTTCAGAAGTGTGCGTCCAAACTCGTCCTCTCCACCCCTTTCCTGCACACATCGTTTTCCCTGTTATCAGCTGACTTCTTGAAAGCAGTCCTCACCCACACTTTAAAGCCCTCGCCCCCTCATTCCCTTCAGGGTCTGACAGCAGCATCACAGCCCTTCTGGGTATCTTTGGAAGGAGGAGACAGACCCAAATGTCAGCCTGGAACCAGCGCACCTCCCACAGACCCCCACAGGCAGCTCCTGGAAGCAGAATCTCTGGTAGAGCAAAGAACTTTAGATGAGAGCCTGGGTTAGGGACTGTGGAATCAGGCCTCTGCATCCACAGCCCGGTGAGAAGGGAGACAGGGAGGGTGGGGATGGGAAGAGGGGCTTCAAGTCCACCTGAAACTAGCCTCCGTCTGTGTCCCTGCAGCTGCCCCTCAGGGGAGAGGGTTCACAGAACGGGTGCTGTTTTCCACTCCGCATGCAGCTTTGGAGAATATAAACATCAGAACCAGAGCTGGAGGGAAACCCAGCGAAGAGTGAGGTACAAAGGTCACGGTGTGCTGCCAGGCCCCGCCCCAGGCCCGGGCCGAGGGCCCCTGAGGCTGCTGACCCTCCTCCCCCACGGTCTCCCAGGCCCTTACCCCGGGCAGTGGGTCAACATCTCCTCGGTGCTGAGGTTCTGTCCATCATTCACTGTCTGGAGGGTGTCTGGTACAGCCAGACAGGCGGTGCTCCCTGGGGTGGTACTTGGTGCTGGAGATCAAAGCATGGCTCAGGCATCACTCTTTCCCCAATCCCACATTAAGCACCCACGTGGCTCTGATGTCACACAGAATCATCCAGTGACCACCACTTTCTACCGAAGCGAGTCAGTGTGTTCAGGGGTCTCTGCCTCTCTGTAAGGGCAAGGATGGTGCCCTGTGTGGGGTACCTATTCCCCCCAGCCCATGCCAAAGCTGAAGGGTCAGCTGCCTTTCTCCCTGAGCACACCCTAGGCTCCTCCCAACACTGCTGAGACAGAGGACAAGACCCAGGACACTGTTCATCCTCGTCCCCCATCTTTGTCCACAAGCCCACTCTTTTCCCATAAGCTCTGCTGCTGGACCAAAGGGAGCTCTTACCTGGGAAAACAGACACTTCAACCTGGACCGAGGGGTCCCAGGACAGCACGTCCAGGATCCAGATGGTCTGAATTCGACACCAGTAGGATCCAGCGTCATTCATGTTGAGGTTCTCCATGGTCACTGTGAAGGTCAGGTTATCCACGTGGTCTCTGATGGACACGCGGCCATTCCTCTTTTCTTTCTCTTCTCCTTTGGTCTCCACAATCTTGCGACACACTCTGCCATACTTTCCTCGGCACCAATATTTGTTATGCCCCTTGTATGCCTTCTCATACTGACACCGGACCTGCAGAGAGCTCCCCGTGGTGCCCGCCACAGAGCCAGGGCCCGTCAGTGACAAACAGCCTGGAAAACACAAGTCAGATCCCAGGACTCCGTCCCAAGAGGCCCCACCAGCAGCTATTTGCTTGAAGCCCAAGGGGAAAGTTACCAGGGAGGCGTGGACCATTCCAGGCTCGGGGACGGGGACCTGGAGAGACACCTTGATTTAAGACCTAAGCCAGAGGGTCTGGAGACAGCGGTCAGCAGGGCCAGCTCAGACCCGTGCCCGGCGAGCCCAGACACGCTGCCTGGCTGCACCGGCACCCTGTCCCTGGGAACAAGGGGAGTTGGGCCACGGTTGGAGGTGGGAGTAGAGAGGGCTGGCAGTCCTGCCCTGTTCTTTTTTGCTGTTTGCTTGTTTTGTTTTAATTTAAACTTTGAAATTTCTATTGGGATATAGCCGATTAACAACACCATGATGGGTGAACAGGAACAATTTGTTTCAGGTGAACAGGAAAGGGACTCAACTGTAAATACACGTGTATCCATTCTCCCCCAAACTCCCCTCCCATCCAGGCTGCCCCATAACATTGAGCAGAGTCCCCCGTGCTACACAGTAGTCCTTGTTGGTTCTCCATTTTAAATAGAGCAGTGTGTACATGTCCATCCCAAACTCCTCAAGTACCCTCTCCTCCCATCCGTCCCCCCCGGCAACCATAAGTTTGTTCTCGAAGCCTGTGAGTCTCTTTCTATTTTGTAAGTCTCTTTGCATCATTTCTTTTTAGATTCCACATGTAAGGGATGTCACGCAATGTTTCTCCTTCTCTGACTGACTTCACACAGTGTGACACTCTCTAGGTCCATCCATGCTTTTTAATATCCTTCCCTGTCCTTAACCCTCCAACCTCTGCCAGGCATGAGGGTTGGGCGTGTAACCAAAACACTTGCCTTTGGAGTAAGATTTCTGCATCCTGGGTGTTTTGTAGTTCAAACTATTTCTTTAAGAGTATAACTTCTTGGGATTTCCCTGGTGGTCCACTGGTTAAGAATTCGCCTTGTAATGCAGGGGACGTGGGTTTGATCCTCGGTCAGGGAGCTAATATCCCAGTGCTTCAGCCTTAGCATAGACGAACCCTCACACTGCAACTAGAGAGTCCATAAGGCACAACAAAAGACCACCTGGCAGCCAAAGGCCTCACGCGCCGCAGCCACGGCCTGACGAAGCCAACACATTGTTTAAAGAGTATGACTTCTTGTCTACTCTGCTCTCCACATGTTCTCAAGGGAGAAAAAATAAATCTCTGGCTCTCATCACAGACCCTCAGATTTAGAAGGTGGATTATAATAGCTCAGCCCAATTTTCTACCTAACCCACACATATATCAAAAGTGTCCATGAAATATGTTGACAAGTGATACCAAGTTACTGGTGTTTGAATGAGGAAGCCAGATTGGATTGGGAAGGAGCTGGTAGGTCTAAGTTATAGGTAGCATCCCAATTCTTGGGTTGGCCAGTGAGCTCACAGAGGTTTGCTAAATTATGTATGGTTAACATAAAAGAAGGACTTCCCTGATGGCTCAGAGGGTAAAGCATCTGCCTGCAATGCAGGAGACCCAGGTTTGATTCCTGGGCCAGGAAGATCCCCTGGAGAAGGAAATGGCAACCCACTCCAGTACTATTGCCTGGAAAATCCCATGGACGGAGGAGCCTGGTAGGCTATAGTCCATGGGGTCACAAAGAGTCGGACACAACTGAGCGACTTCACTTTAACATAAAAGAGGGCCTTGTATGGACCAATGATGAGAAGGCATCCAGGCAAGACCAACCCATTCTGGATACCAGAAGTTAAGAAAAAGAAAAGAAGATTCTACTAATTCCAAGAGAGTACTCTCCTCTGTCCTGCTAGAAAGTGCCTGGATGCAAGATTAGCAGGTCTTACGTGGGACCGTATAAATTCATGTGTGCCTTTTTTAAGGAAAGTGTTTGCTGGTTGCTTACAGGAGCTCAAGTCGGAAAGCAATGAGTTCATAATGGAAACACTAGGTGGTCAGCAGAGCAATCTGCAGGATGCACCTTCAGCGGTTTTGTGAATATCACAGGCTTTGCTTTGTTCTAGATACCCCGTGGGCATTGGAAAGAGCCCTGGGGAGGAGGGTCATCTGGATTTAATTTTCAGTTCTTTCACTTACTGGATATGTCACTAATCCTTTCAAGGTTTTATCTGTGAAGTGGGAATGATACTAACTGCTCTGTGTCATGAAGTTACTCAGAAGGGAAGGGCAGGAAGGTTCCTTAAAAAACTAAAAATAGAGCTACCATGTGACCCAGCCATCCCACTTCTGGGCATATGTCCAGAGGAAGCCATAATTCAAAAAGATACACACACCCCCAGTGTTCACTACAGAAGTATTTACAACAGCCAAGACCTGGAAGCAACCTAAATGTCCATCGACAGGGGAATGGGTAAAGATGTAGTACATACACAATGGAGTGTTACTCATCCATAAAAAAGGATGAAATAATGCCATTTGCAGCAACATGGATGGATCTAGAGTTTGTCATACTGAGTGAAGCCAGTCAGACAAAGACAAGCATCATATGATATTGCTTATCTGTGGGATCTAAAACATGGTACAGAGAGTCACAGAGGTAGGAAGCAGTGTGACGGTTACCAGGGGGAAAGTGGGGGAAAGGATAAATTGGGAGGTGGGGATTGAAATATACAGACTACTGTATATAAAATAGATAACTAATAAGAGCCTCTGTATAGCACGGGGAACTCTACTCTGTACTCTGTAATGGCCTACATGGAAAAGGACCGAAAAAAGGGTGGATACATGTGAATGTGTTCCAGGCAGATTCTTTACTGCCGACCAGCAGGGAAGCAGCCTGCAAAGCAAGAGACACAGGCTTGATCCCTAGGTTGGGACGGTTCCTTGGAGAAGGGAATGGCTACCTGCTTCAGTATTCTCGCTTAGAGAATTCCACAGACAGAGAAGCCTGGTGGGCTACAGTCCATGGGGTCGCAAAGAGTCACACACGACTGAGCGACTTTGACTTATACCCGCATGACTGATTCACTTCGCTATACACCTGAATGCTGTACACAACATTGTAAATCAACTGCAATCCAATACAAGTTTTTGAAAAGTTGCTCAGAGGGCTAAATTGTACCATAGGTTTGAAAGTGTTTGCAGGTTGTAAAGAGCTTAATAAATATAAGTTCTTTTCTTGCTCATTTTATATCGGAATTCACTTCCTCCATCTCCATTCTTTTTCTCTTTGCTCTGGAATCGCCCTTGCCATCTTTCTTTATATCCCTGACAACCCTCTTGGGTGCCCTCCATAAATTTAAAGTAATCACATTTTCTCCATACCATGTTTGTAACCCCAGACGGGTGCACAGGGTGGAGGAGGGAGCTGGGATGAAAAAGAAGAACCAAAATTTAAATCTTTACAAGTGACTTCAAAGTTCCAATCTTAGCCCATGGGAAACATCAGCTGCAAATGTTCTTAAGATGGAAAAATGAGCCTGTGGGTCTGGAGAGTTCAGCCAGTTCCTCAGAAAGGGTGGGAAGAAGTTTCCATCTTCAGTTTAGCTGCACCCAGGCTGGGGCACTTAAACATTTCATTAGATTTAAGCAAGAAGATTTAAACAAGCACTGATATGCTGGTAAACCAACTCTCTAGGGGAGAAGCCTGATTTGTAGCGTTTGCCAATTTCCAAGGTGTGAATACTCTAGCCCATGACTGGTTTCTTTTTCCTTTTTTACTTTTTTTTTAAAAAAACTTTTTATTTTGGAGTATAGTTGATAAACAATGTTGCGTTAGTTTCGGGCTGTACCACAAAGTGACTTAGTTATAATGTGTAATATATTCTATACACATAGTATATAGATATAGATCCTTTAAATAGATCCTCAAAATCTCTCCCTTTTCCACCCACTTTTCCAGAAGAATCTGTCATTACATTGGGCAGGCTCTACATTTTGTGAGGGAACCTAACAAAAAAAATTACTCTAAAAGCATGAAGAAAACCCTCTAATCTTTATCTTAAACTTACAAATATCATATATTAATGCATATATGTGGAATCTAGAAAAAATGGTATAGACGATCTTATTTGCAAAGCAGAGCCGCAGATGTAGGGAACAAACATGCGGACAGCAAGGGTGGAAAGTGGGGCGGATGGGACGGACTGGGAGAGTGAGACGGTCATACATACATTACTATGTATGAAGTAGATGCGAGAACCTACTGTATGGCTCAAGGAACTCTATTCAGTGCTCCGTGGTCATACACACGTTACTATGTATAAAGTAGATGTGAGACCCTCCTGTATAGCTCAAGGAACTCTATTCAGTGCTCCGTGGTGACCTAAATGGGAAGGAAACCCAAAAAAGGGGGGTATATGTGTATGTATGGCTGACTCACTAGCCTGTACTGCAGAAGCTGATGCATCACTGTGAATCAGCTCTGCCCCAGTAAAAATTAGTGTTAAAAATGTGCTCTCATGCACTTTGAATGTCTCTTTAAAGATTTTTTCTTCTGAAAGTTCAACCTTTGAGGAACAATATGATCATGCTCTTCCAGGAGGGAGTTAACGTAGAAGCTGCGGTTGCCCTTCTAGACTCTTCGTTCATCCCTCCTGATAAATCTTTCGTATCCCCTTCAACGGAGCCCGGACCAAACAGAGCGGCTGCTCCTTCCTGAGCTTTCTATGGTCTCCAGCATCTCCACGCTTTGGCATTAGCTACTCCGATTTTCCACTCAGCTGACTCATTCATCCTTCCAGACTAACTCCCAGTGATGCTTTAGGGAGACCTGTATCCTTCCAGGAGCAGAACTGGGGGTCCTGTGTGCACACTCATCACCATATGAGTGAACCTCTTCTATAGCAAGTTCTACACTTGTCTGACTGTTTGAGACCCCACTGACTGCAGCCCTCCAGGCTCCTCGGTCCAGGGAATTCTCCAGGCAAGAATACTGGAACAGGGGACTCCCCTGGTGGGCCAGTGGCTAAGAACCTGCCTGCTAAGACAGGGGATGTGGATTCAGTGCCTGGGCAGGCAAGATCCTACATGGTGCAGGGCAAGTACTGAGGCTGCACACCTCAAGCCTGTGCTCTGGAACGAGACGCCACCACAACAAGAAGCCACACCACAGCAGGGTAGCCCCTGCTTGTCGCAACTAGAGAAAGTGACAAAGACCCAGTGCAGCCATAAATAAGTTCTTTTTTTTTAATTAAAAAGAATACTGGAGTAGGTTGCCATTCCCTTCTCCGGGGGAATCTTCCTAACCCAGGGATCGAATCCACACCTCCTGCATTACAGGCAGATTCTTTACTGTCTGAGCTAGCAGGGAAGCCCTAGTTTCATGCAGTAGCACAGGAACTTGACACCTTCATCCAACCACGAGTCCCTGAGTGCAGAAATTGCTCTGAACTACCGCATTCAGAACAGTCCTGGCACACAGTTGGTGCTCAATAAGTGCATGAAGGCACACAGATGGTGCTCCACAAGTGTGCGTAGGACCATAAGATGAATGTTTGAATGTATACAAGGATATGCAGACAGATGAATTGATGTGTCCCTCCCATTTCTGCTGATGCTCTGCCTCTGGCTTGAACCCAGGACAGACCTTCTCTACCCTTCCACGGTCCTGCCCTCTGCAATACCAAGTTCCCAAAGGCCCCAGCCCCACTCACCTGGGAGGCAGAGAAGAAGAGCTGAGGGCAGCCACATGGTCCTATTTCCCTGGCAGGTGGCCCCAGAGGATCCAGGTCCCAGCTGAAGTCTAGGTGTCGACAACAGAGCCCGGGTCACCCACCTTCCACTTGTTCAACATTCCTGTGGTTACTTGCTCATCTACTTCCCTTATAATCTCTTAGCTACTTCCTAATTTGAAGCCTTACTTAGAAAAAGGGGAAGGGTGGCAAGAGACACTTCAGAGAGCAGACAAATCAATGAGAGAAATCTACCCATTTTTTTGTCCATTTAGTGACAATATAAGGTTTGGCTCACACCTTGAGCCTTCATGATCTCAATCCCGAGATATAAAGCAACAGAGGAGCCCCCTGGCCCCTTGCCTTTCTCTGTCTTCCCTCCTCTCTGGCTGCCTACTTTTGCTGTTGCTGTCGCTTTGTTTTGTTTCTGGACACACCACATCACACGTGGGATCTTAGTTCCCCGACCAGGGATCGATCCGGAGCCCCCTGCACCGGGAGTGCAGAGCCTTAGCCACTGCGCCATCAGGGAAGACCCTTCTCCTGTGTCATTTCTTCAACACTGATAACAGCTGGAGGGAGGCTATGGTTCGCACGTTATTTGATCCACCAAGAGGATCAAACAAATTTCCAGTCCCTTCGGTCTTGCTTTTCTGTTGTTTTCTTCTGCTTTCTTTTTTAATTTCTCAATATGATCCTGGAGATGTTTATAAAGTAAAGGAAACCCGAGCAAGCAAAATCAAGTGCTGATGGCTTAAAATATATATAAAATATGACTCATGTGGTCACATTTCACTAAAATCCAATAAGAAAGCGCACCCCCTATGGTAGATGAGTCAATACAGAGACTTCCTCCTAGACCCAAACAGGAATTCTGTATAAAACACAACTCTGAAAGTTGTAGTATATGACTGAGGTCAAAATCATCCAAAGAACATCCCCAAGTGCCAGAAATGGAAAGGGAATTGAAAGTCAAGACCAGGAGTGGGACCTGATACCGAACAGCTAATGGAAACTATTAGAAATGGATAGTTCTCTTTCAGGAGGTGAGAGGGGCATTTAAACAGCCACTCGGGACTGGGAGGTCCAGTAGCTAAGACTCCGTTTTCCCAGCGCAGGGGGTCTGGGTTCGACCACATGCCACAGCTAAGACACACACAGCCAGATAAATCAATAAATATCCAAATAAATGAAGAAACAGCCACTCAGGGCCAGGAGCCGATGTCTCAGGTCTATATTAGGCAGGAGCTGGAGCTCCCTGCCAAAAGCTGGCATCTGTAAAGAGACCCTACAGCCTCAAACCCTAACCCTAACCCTCATGGAATCATGACACCATCCTGACCCCTTACAGCCACGTATTAAAGAGTCTCCCATAGAAACGGGGACCTAAGTTGCACCACATACAAATATGAGCTTCAAAGTCACAGTTTCTCATGACATGACAAGTAAAATAATATAGATAAACTCCCCAGCGATCTGGTGGTTAGGACCCCATGGTTTTACTGCTGAGGGCCCAGGTTCAGTTCCTGGGAACTGTCAGGGAACTAAGATCCCACAAGCCACATAGTGCAACACCACCACCACCCCACATAAGAAAAAGAAAAAAATATAAAAGCACACTGGCAATCGATGAGGCTTGTAAGGTTGTAAGAGATGAACACAAACCCACAGCCACACCCCCAGCCCTCCCCTTTTTTTGCACAGCCCATAAGCTAAGGACAGTATGACATTTACAAAGAGTTGGGGGGAAGATCAAAAGCAAAAATATTTCATGACATGTGAAAATTTCATGGAAGTTGAATTTTAGCCTGCATAAATAAGTTGTGTGGGAACACAGGTACCCTGGTTGATTTACACGTTCTCTATGTGGCTTTCCGGCTCCAACAGCAGAGTGCAGTGGTTGTGGCAGAGACCAGAGGGCCACAAAGTCTAAGATGCGTGCTGCCTGGTCCTGACAAAAAGAGCTTGCTGTCCTCTGCTCTTAGGATGGAACCCTCCCCACGTGTGCCTAGCGGTTGTTCCTACCCGTAATTATAGAACCAGGACTCTGAGAGCAGAACACCCTTGGGATAGTCAGCGCGTGAGTAACAGGAGCTACGTTAGGTGGTGCGATGGTTTTCCAGGGTCCAAACAACCCAGAAAGTGACCTCAGGCCAAGTCCAGCCCAGCTCAGTCCAGGCCAGTTAGAGACCTGGGTGCGTCTTCCTGGCCCCCACCGTCTTTCTTTGATAGCCCAAGATGTGGGCACTCTCTTCTGGGTTCCATTCACTTGGTACAGCCCCACATGGCTCTGGAGGAAGCAGGTGGGCTTCACCCATGGACAGCCCCTGGCCCCCTAAGCGGCTCTAGTCACACCTGGCATTCCTGCCCGGTGTCTCCAGCCCCTCGCCCCAAGGGCCCAGCTGAGCCCCGTGACCTTGGGACGGCTCCATCCTGATTCCACTGGCATCTCCAACTCAACACAACCAAAGTCTAACCCTTCTCCCTCGCTCACGCACCACCAGCACCAGCAGCATCCCGCCTTTCCTCCTCCACTCTCTGGGGCTCCCACTCCCGACCTTTCACTTCCTGCTTTTACGTTCGTCATAAGTGCTGCTGTTCCAAGCTGCCCTGAGCCCAGGAGACACCCTCTTTGATAGAAGAGAGAAATTAGCCAATGGAAAAAACCACTCTAACTAGCTTGAAGTTTACTTCTGATACAGATAGACTAATTGCAAGTAATCAAAAGAGAGAACATATAATGAGATGTAAAATATGCTTGGGGCTTCCCTGGTGGCTCAGAGGGTGAAGAATCCACCTGCAATGCAGGAGACACAGGTCCCATCCCTGGGTTGGGAAGATCCCCGGAAGGAGGGCAGGGCAACCCACCCCAGTATTCTTGCCTGGAGAATCTCATGGACAGAGGAGACTGGCAGGCTACAGTCCATAGGGTTGCAAAGAGTCAGATACGACTGAAGCGACTGAGCATATCATTAAACATATGTTGAATATTAAAAGTAGTCTCCTTAATATATTTCATGCAAAAAATGCTGTATATATTTAATGCTTTAAAAAGCTCCTAAATAGGCCAGTTTATGGAGATTTAGAGTGTATTTCTGCCAAGGGTGGAGAAAGGACTCTATTTCCCAGGCACAGAGCGGGAGGAGCTGGTCCCCTCCAGGCCCCTCTGTCTGCAGGAAGGAGACTACTGTGTCCTGCAGGAATCCCCCAGAGAAGCCGATGCCTGTGGATGAGGAGAGGAGCAGGGGGTCGGGCAGGTAGGGGACAAGGAGCCTGGACATCCAAGGAGGAGGAGAAGGGGCAAAGTCAAGGACGGGGCGGGCTCTGGGAACTCAGGGTGAGTGTCCCCCGGGCAGAGGGGACGTCCACCTGTGGAGTGAGACTTCCTAATAACGTGCTTTCACCGCCTTGAGAAATTTCACAGGAACAGCACTTGGAAGAACAGCATATGTTAAGAAAGTGTGTTATGATTATTCTTCATGTTATTCTTAGAATAGGAGCCTTGTTACAAACCCCAAGGCCAGACCCAGAAGAGTATGACTGGGATCATGAAAGCATGGCCCTTGGAACACCAGGTCAGCGGCAGGTATGAACACTGCCCACGCACTTGCTGACTGTTCCCAAGACAATCAGAAACGGCCTGGGGCAAAAAAACCAGGAGATCCGGACTATGTCAATGCAGTGTCTTTGGAAAAATAGATCAAAGAAAGTTTGGTAGTCTGCAGTCAGGAATAAAAGCTGGACTCAGAGTGGACGCTACACCTCCAGTCCAATAGAGGCTGAAGGTGCCCGGACCCACTGCACCGGATTTCATGTTCTGTTTGCATTTTCTTCGCTCCCGGACCTTTAAGGCAACACACCTGCTTGGCCCTAGAACAGGAAACAGCACTGTGTGTAGCGAAGGGGCAGGTCCCGAGCTGGGTGTCCAGAGCTGCAGAGCCGAGCAGGAACCAAGCCAGACTCGAGTTGGGGCTTTGCTTCCTCAAAATCAGCAGCACTGCCACCGCCCCTTGAAGCCCGTGCACCTCCGCCAAGGGCACCCCGCCCCCGCGCTCCACACCCAGAGAAAGCCCGCTCACAGCAACCAAAATACAACTTAAAACTAAACGAAAAATAAAGAGCTATGGCAGTGGGTTTCAGCGGAGGGATTTCTGGCCCTAGGGGACATTTGGCAAAGCCTGGAGACAGTGGTGGTTGTCCCAGTCGGGGTGGGGGACGTGTTACCGTCATCTAGTGGGCAGGGGTCAAGGATGCTGCGTTCACAGCAGTGCACGGGACGGCCCCACCACCAGGAGGTACCCAGCCCAGAGTGTCGGCGGGGCCGGGGCTAAGGGGGAAGCATTCCAGGCCGAGGGAAGAGCAGACGCGAAGGGCCTGAGATGAGAAACCACTGGATGAATTCAAAGAACAGGAAGGAAACCAGGAGAGCCCGGCACACCGTGGGGAAGAGAGACGCAAGGGTCTGAGAGGGGGCCTCGTCGAGCGTGGTAAAGAGCTGGAATGTTCGGTGACAGCTGTGGGAAACCTCCGCAAGGTCCGGGGCAGGATGGGCTCTGGTTTATGTATTAAAACAACCACTCCGCTGTGCAGATGCGGGAAAACGAGAAGCAGGGAGGAGCCCGGCTCTGCTGTCACCCGGGAGGGCAGGGGCGGCGTTCTGACGCAGTGATGCACCCAAGCCTACGGTCCCGGGGGCTTCCGGGAAGCCGAAGCATCAGGATTTGTGACGAACTAGGTGCAGAATGAGGGGGCGGGGTAGGAGGAGGAATCCCGAGTGACTCCCGGGTTTCCTCCAGCGAAACTGGGTCAGGGTCAGTGTTCTTAGTTTGCTAGAGCTGCCGTAACAAAGGTCCTTATCTTTTCATACTTCTGGAGGCTGGAAGTCCAAGAGCAAGGTCCGGCAGGGCTGGTTTCTCCGAAGGCCTCAGTTTGTAGATGACCATCTTCTCGCTGTGTGGACATGGCCTTCCCTCTGCATGTGTCTGTGACGGAGTTTCTTCTTATAAAGACGCCAGTCTTACTGGGTTAGGACCCACAACCATGCCCCCATTTAAACTTACTTCTTTAAAGACCTGGTCACCAAATACAGTCACATTCTGAGTCACTGGGAGTTAGGACTTATTTCTTCTTCTTTATTTATTTTTTTGGCTGTGCGAGGTCTTTGTTGCTGCCCAGGGGCTTTCTCTAGTTGCAGCGAGCAGGGGCTTCTCTTCGCTGTAGCGTATGAGCTTCTCATTGCAGTGGCTTCTCCTGCTGTGGGGCACAAGTAGCTGTGGCTCACAGGCTTAGTTGCTCCACAGCATGAAGGATCTTTCTGGACCAGGGACCAAACCCGTGTCCACTGCACTGGCAGGCAGATTCTTAACCACTGGACCACCAAGGAAGTCCGGGGGGTAGGACTTTAATGTAAGTTTTCAGGGGACACAACTCAGCCCGTAAAACTGGTGATGCTTCCTAAGATGGGAGAAGGGCTTTGACGGTGAGGATGGATGTAGAACCCCACAAGGATGTAGTAAGCTCCCAACGTACATTAGACGTCAGGTGGAGATATTAAGAGGGGACCTGAATATGCAGTGAGGGAGCCGGGTGCGAGACACCCATTTGGAAGACCGCAGTAGTTACTGGTACTTCAAACCGTGAGACTGCGTGAGGTACGCAAAGGACCAGTGGAGAGGTCCAAGAGCTGAGCTGCCAGGCTCGGAAATATCTTCTAAATCAAGAAGGGGAGAAAGTGATAAAGTAAAGTAAGGGAGGAGGAAAGCGAAGCAGGAGGTAAACCGGGAGAGCCTGAAAGCTAGGAAAGGAGCCAGTTTCCGCCAGGGAAAAGTGATCAACTAAGTCAAATGTTGCTGAGAAGCCAAGGAAGACGTGGACGGAGATGATGCCTTTGGACCGGTCTATAGACTGCTGGGAAGACCGATGAAAAGCACTGCAGAGTGAAGAAGCAAAGAGGAGACCAACAGCTGGAGAGGCTGGGGGCTAAGGGGCGTGTCCTTCTCAAAAGGAGGAAGCTTTCCCTGTGCCGCTCGGCTGTGAATGACCAAAATGTGAAGCTGAACCTTCAATTTATTAAAAACCCACACTAACTGTGAAGGGCAATAACATAAGGTGTGCCAGGAGATGACAGATGGGTGGGTAGACAGCGAGATGAAGGCCGAGGAGCAGACCGCTGGGCGGACAGGCAAGTGACCAGTAAGCTGTTCTTCTTCTTCTTCACCTCATTCGAGTTATGGAAACATCACTTTAAGGCTTCCCTGGTGGCCCAGGGGTCAGGACTCTGAGATTCCACTGCACGGAGCACAGGTTCGATGCCCGTTTGGAGAACTAAGATCCCGCATGCCACAAGGCACAGCCAAAAGCATAAATAAACATTGCTCTAAAATTATTCTGCAAACTACACATATATGTTTTACACAGCCTTCTCTAAGCATGATATACATTACCTTTAAATGGACATATATGATTACATATATATATATATACAATTAAATATACATATATATGTAATGGAGCAATCTCCATGGATTTTGAGAGAGAAAATCAATGCCCAAGAATGCTACACTTTATAGAGAAAAAACAAACAAACAAACATGGTTTTGAAATACAAGGACTCCACATGTACATTATCCATTTGTAGTCTTTAAAAGAAAGAAACAGAAAAAATAATTCAAAGCACTCCACCCAACCAAGAAATGAACCCAAATAATTTTAGTTTGAGGAAGAAACGATATAAAGGAAATAACAATGGAAGACAAGTCAGTTAAGCCTTAGAATTTATGTCTAAATCATTATTAATATGGTTATATTTATTGAAAATGCTAAAGTTAATTCTTGGAAGAAGACATATCATTTTTTTAAATTAATAAACATTAAAGAGCCAGGTCTCAGAGGTCGTATCACCAAAGACACCTCTCACTTCCTTCGACGATTCCAGGTAAGAAAAGGGTGCCTGGGTTAGTGGGTTCTGCTCAAACATGGACGGGGGTGTGGGCCCTTCTTCCTGGGCAGGACGCTGTATGTGGAAAATCAAATGTTCTGGTGGAAAGCTGAGTGGGAAGCTGGCCGTAGGGCAATGTGAGCCGGAGTTTCTGGAAAAGACCAAGAGCATCTCAGGGGAGCAGTAAGTGGAGGTGCAGCCATTGGAGGAGGCCAAACAGGGTTCCTAGTTACAGCAGCTGCTGTCCTGCCTCGAGCCCAGTGCCGGGGGCTTTGCCCAAATTATTTCTAAGACATGCGCGCGTGTCTGCTCAGTCATGTCCGACTCTTTGAGACTCCAAGGACTGTAGCCACCAGGCTCCTCTGTCCATGAAATTCTCCAGGCAAGACTACTGGAGTGGGTTGCCATTTCCTGCTCCAGGGGATCTTCCCCACCCAGGGATCGAATCCAGGTCTCCCGCATTGCAGGTGGATTCTTGAGCCACCTGGGAATTCCAATTATTTCTAAAGCTCACAACAAAGCTGTCAGATGGGTACCATTATCCCCAGGTTACAGATAAGAAGACAGAAGCCCAGACAGGCCCTGAAACCAGGCATCATCTCATCAGGCTCACAAGTCCCAGTTCCGTTTGGTGTCCTTTGGGATGGTCGGGGAAAGCCAGGGGAAGGGGCAGGAGACGTGCTTGTGGAGGAGACAGAGGGCTGGGTGGCCAGGAAGTAGGCAGATTCCTTTCCCAAGGAATCACAGCCTAATCCCCAGTCCTGCTGGCCCCCTGCCCCTCCGAGCTGGGTGTTGAAGGCTGCAAGGGACACAGGAGACAGGAGAGCTGCCATCTGGGCCTCTCACCACTGCCCGACCCATACCCGCTGGAACCACCCAGAACATGTGCATTTGGGGGAAGCCGCCACACGGAAGAGGCTAAGAATCTGGAAGAGAAGCTTCTCTGCTCTTCACCAAGATCACATACATCCTCAGCTGCCGCTCACCTCTCCTGAGCAGGTCCTCAGCGCTCTCTGAGAGGCTGTGTCCCAGGACCTAGTTTTCTGCTGTTCACTCACTAAGTCGTGCCCGACTCTCTGTGACCCCATGGACCGCAGCACGCCAGGCTTCCCTGTCCTTCACTGCCTCCTGGAGTTCACTCAGACTCATGTCCATCGTGTCGAGGATGCCATCCAACCATCTCATCCTCTGTCCATGAAAGAGGACTCATCCTCTGTCTCATCCTCTGTTTCATCCTCTGTCTGTTGCTCCTTCTCCTCCTGCCATCAACCGCTCCCAGCATCAGGGGGAAAAAATTAAAATGAGTATTTTCTGTTCATCAAAAACACAGTGTAGAAAATGAAACAGCAGGACAGAAACTGAGGGAAAATGTCTGCAGCGTATCGTGGACATCTGAACACCGGATGTCTAGAATATATAAAGAACTCTTATAAATCAGCAATAAAAAGGGGGAGCAACTCAAGTTTTCAAATAAGCCTAGGATTTATTTGAACGGAAACGTCACTAAGGAAGATACGTGAAGAGCTAACGCACACATGAAAAGGTATTCAGCCGCATCCGTTTTCAGAAAAACACAACTGAAAACTGCAGTGAAAACTGGATGGATGGTTGGGCAAAAGAAGTGAGTATATACTCAACGCCACTGAACCGTGCACCTTGAAACGGTTTAACTGGCCAGTTTTATGGTATTAATATGTATATCTCAACACAGTTTTTTTTAAAAAAAGAACAGGAAATGGGCCTTCCCTGGAGGTCTGGTGGTTAAGACTTCGCCTTTCAAAGCAGGGAGTACAGGTTCAATGCCGAGGTTCAATCCACCAGGTTCAATCCCACGTGCTTGGTGGCCAAAAAACCAACACATTAAAAAAAAGAAGAAGAACAAATTCAATAAAGATGATAAAATGGTCCACGTCAAAAAAAAACTTTTAAAAAAGCACATTAAAAAAAATCATAACCTGAGCTTGTGACCTTTAGGTCCCCACGTGTGCCCTGTTCATCTTTTATTGTAGTTTTGTTTTTTATCTTCTAACTCCACACCCACCCCTTGCACCCACCCAAACTCCGTCTCTTGAGTATTTCTATTAGATAACATTTCAGCTGAGCAACATCTCCTTCAGCTGCTTTCTCATCTGAACATCAAAGTTCTGAGATTCATCCCGGAAGCTGCTGGTCGTCCCTCCTGATGGATGGAGACTCTCCCACCCCTTCCGGGTGCCATACTGCATCAGCTCTTTATACACATTTCTGACCAGGGACCTTCACTGTCCATCCTGGAGTCACCCTCGTGTTCATCTCCTGTATGTCTGTGACCAAGGGCACCCCAGGGAACTTCCCTGGGCAGAGCCTCAATCCCCAGGAAGAAGAAAAAAAAAACAAAAAAAACAAAGGGTAGGTGTCTGCCTGAGTTGTAATGCTAATTAATGCTTGGCAGAGTCGGGGATTAAAATGCCAGCCACCAGATTCCAGAAACCATGTGCGTCTCTGGGCCAGGAGGCTGGAGTTGGCAGGAAACACATGTCTAACAATCAGGAAAGAAACGACCGAATAAATAGTTGCCGGAAGTAATGTGTAACAATGTTACAATGTGTCACAGTGTGTTAGGGTCTTTCCAATAGCGACTACAGCCTGTCTCTGAGAGCATTGCTGTCCTTCAGTTGCTCAGTCGTGTCTGACTCTTTGTGGCCCCATAGACAGCAGCATGCCAGGCTTCCCTGTCCTTCACCATTTGCCAGAGTTGGCTCAAACACATGTCCATTGAGTCAGTGATGCCATCCAACTGTCTCATCCTCTGTCGCCCACTTCTCCTTCCACCCTCAGTCTTTCCCACCATTAGAGTCTTTTCCAAGGAGTCGGCTCTTCACATCAGGTGGTCAAAGTTTTAGAGCTTCAGCTTTAGTGTCAGAACTTCCAATGAATATTCAGGGTTGATGTCTTTTAGGACTGATTGGTTGGATCTCCTTGCTGTCCAAGGGACTCCCGGGAATCTTCTCCAGCACCACAGTTTGAAAGAAGCATAACACAATTTAAAAAAAAAAAAAAAAAAAAACAGCAATCTGGATCAGCTCAACATAGGTGACTTCCGACAATAGTCATTCTGGATAACCGATTCTTGTTTTCATCAAGCAGCGTTCAGACTGGTCATTTGGTCTCCAGAACAAACCTCGGCACAACCCCGCCATTCTCAACTCTATCTGGGCCCACCCGGCGGAGAGTAAGGATTACACTCTCCTACTTCTGCTTTTTTGTCTGTCTCATCACTGCGGCTTTCATTCACAATCACAGCCATTGTTTATTCTGCTGCTTTTTCTTTTTTTTTTTTTAAGGAAGAAACTGGACAGAAAACCTGTAAGCGTCTGGCAGACAAGCACTAGAGGAAACAGCAGTGTGACCTCCTCCTGTGCTCACAGCCTGGAAACCCCAGCAGTACTGCGGCCATGGAGAGAAAATCCATGTGCCGAGGGCCCGAGTGCTCGTGGGAGGGTCTCCTCGGAGTGTCAGCAGAGAGAGCCCTGGACACAAATGCTCCTGAAGGCTTTATTCACAACTGTCAAATCTTGAGGCAACCGAGCTGTCCTTCCAAACGTGTCCTTCTGAGATGTTTGGTGACTGGCCAAGCAAACTGTGCTACATCCCACAAAGGAAGGTTATTCAGTGCTAAAAAGAAACGAGCTGGGACTTCCCTCGTGGTTCAGTGGTCAAGACTCGGAGCTCCCAGGGCTAGGGGCCAGGGTTTGACCCTTGGACAGGAACTAGATCCTTCGTGCTATAACTAAAGTTCCTGCATGCTGTAACTAAGACTCGGGACAGCCGAATATATATATATATTTTTGTTTGTTTGTTTGTTTGTCTTTAAAGGAGACACAAGCATAGAGAACAAACTTGTGGACACGGTGAAGGAAGAAGAAGGTGGAATGAAAAACGAGAGTAACGTTGAAACATACATTACCGTGTGTAAAACAGCTAGCCGATGGGCGTTTGCTGTTTGACTCACAAGCTCAAACCCGGTGCTCTGTGACAACCTAGAGGGGTGGGATGGGGTAGCAGGTGGGAGGGAAATTCAAGAGGGAGCAGACATGTGTATGCCTATGACTGATTCATGTTGAATAATGCAAAAACCAACGCAATACGGTAAAACAGTTCTCCTCCAATTAAAAATAAAAAAACTTTATTTTTTTAGAAAAGAAAAATTACAGGTTGATATAATACATAAGGCAAAATTACAAATGAAAACCAGTAAGTGTTTGGCAGACAAGTACTAAAGACAAGGACTTTACTGAATTAAAAATTAAATAAAATACTCACAAGAAAGAAAAGAAATGAGCTAAAGCATCACAGTGGCAAAACATATCCTCCTTTCTCAGTCAGTTCAGTTGCTCAGTCATGTCTGACTCTTTCCAACCCCATGGGCTGCAACACGCCAGGCTTCCCTGTCCATCACCAACTCCCCGACTTCACCCAAACTCATGTCCATTGAGTCAGTGATGCCATCCAACCATCTCATCCTCTGTCGTCCCCTTCTCCTCCTGCCTTCAATTTTTCCCAGCATCAGGGTCTTTTCGAATGAGTCAGTTCTTCATATCAAGTGGCCAAAGTACTGGAATTTCAGCTTTAGCATCAGTCCTTCCAATGAATATTCAGGACTGATTTCCTTTAGGATGGATTGGTTGCATCTCTTTGCTGTCCAAGGGACTCTCAAGAGTCTTCTCCAACACCACAGTTCAGTTCAGTTCAGTCGCTCAGTCGTGTCCGACTCTTTGCGACCCCATGAACCGCAGTATGCCAGGCCTCCCTGTCCATACCAACTCCCAGAGTCCACCCAAACCCATGTCCGTTGAGTCAGTGATGCCATCCAACCATCTCATCCTCTGTCGTCCACTTCTCCTGCCCTCAATCTTTCCCAGCATCAGGGTCTTTTCAAATGAGTCAGCTCTCCCCATCAGGTGCCAAAGTATTGGAGTTTCAGCTTCAACATCAGTCCTTCCAAAGAACACCCAGGACTGATCTCCTTTAGGATGGTCTGGGTGGATCTCCTTGCAGTCCAAGGGACTCTCAAGAGTCTTCTCCAACACCACAGTTCAAAAGCATCAATTCTTTGGTGCTCAGCTTTCTCTATAGTCCAACTCTCACATCCATACATCACTAATGGAAAAACCATAGCCTTGACTAGATGGACCTTTGTTGGTAAAATAATGTCTCAGCTTTTTAATACGCTGTCTAGGTTGGTCATAACTTTCCTTCCAAGGAGCAAGTGTCTTTTCATTTCATGGCTGCAGTCACCATCTGCAGTGATTTTGGAGCCCCTCAAAATAAAGTTAGCCACTGTTTCCCCATCTATTTGTCATGAAGTGATGGGACCAGATGCCATGATCTTAGTTTTCTGAATGTTGAGCTTTAAGCCAACTTTTTTGCTCTCCTCTTTCACTTTCATCAAGAGGCTCTTTAGTTCTCCTTTGCTTTCTGCCATAAGGGTGGTGTCATCTGCATATCTGAGGTTATTGATATTTCTCCCAGCAATCTTGACTCCAGCTCGTGCTTCTTCCAGCCCAGTGTTTCTCATGATGTACTCTGCATATAAGTTAAATAAGCAGGGTAACAATATACACCCTTGACATACTCCTTTTCCTATTTGGAACCAGTCTGTTGTTCCATGTCCAATTCTAACTGCTGCTTCCTGGCCTGTATACAGGTTTCTCAAGAGGCAGGTCAAGTGGTCTGGTATTCCCATCTCTTTCAGAATTTTCCACAGTTTATTGTGATCCACATAGTCAAAGGCTTTGGCATAGTCAATAAAGCAGAAATAGATGTTTTTCTGGAACTCTCTTGCTTTTTCCATGATCCAGCAGATGTTGGCAATTTGATCTCTGGTTCCTCTGCCTTTTCTAAAACCAGCTTGAAACATCTGGAATTTCACGGTTCCTGTATTGCTGAAGCCTGGCTTGGAAATTTTGAGCATGACTTACTAGCATGTGAGATGAGTGCAATTGTGCAGTAGTTTGAGCATTCTTTGGCCTTACCTTTCTTTGGGATTGGAATGAAAACTGACCTTTTCCAGTCCTGTGGCCACTGCTGAGTTTTCCAAATTTGCTGACATATTGAGTGCAGCACTTTCACAGCATCATCTTTTAGAATTTGAAATTTGAAACACCACAGTTCAATAGCATTCAATTATTTGTCACTCAGCTTTTTTTATAGTCCAACTCTCACATCCATACATGACTACTGGAAAACCCACAGCTTTGACTAGACAGACATTTGTTGGCAAAGTAATGTCTCTGCTTTTCAATACGCTGTCTAGGTTGGTCATAGCTTTTCTTCCAAGGAGCAAGCATCACAGTGGCAAAATACATCCCTCCTTTTTAACCCCCCTTTCAGGAACTAAAAGCCAGCATCCACAAGCAAAGCTGCCTCTGTGGGAGTTATGGGATCCAGCACCATACACCAAGGGACCCGGGAGGGGTCTCAATCACCTGTGCATTGAGTAACAGGCAGACAGATCTTGCGAGAGGCTGTGGAACCAGCCGAAGCCACGGGACTGGTCCCAGCCCTGCTCAGCCACAGCTGGGGAAACCTGGTGAAGCCTGACCTGGGCAGACACCCCCGTACAAGAGTCTCTGAAGAAGCCCAGGCTTCCCTGGGCAGATGCCAGCACTGCGCTGGACCAAAATGCACTGGAGAAGGAAATGGCAACCCACTCCAGTATTCTTGCCTGGAGGACCCCATGGACAGAGGAGCCTGGGGGGCTACAGTCCATGGGGTCACTAGGGGTCAGACACCGCTGAGCCACTGAGCGAGGAGGGAAGACAGTTGTGCAGGATAATGCTGGAGGATCCTGTTTCTCTCCTGCAGAATCCAAAGTACTGAGGCGAGACCACCGTGTGACTCAGGGGAGGGAGGCGCTGCAAACGAGGCGTCAGAGGGCACCCGAGGGATGTGGTCCCTACGGGCTGCGCTCAGGAGCCCGGCAGGAAGGGTGCCCAGCAGCCACTGGGAAAACGTCACCGGAGGATCGATCGCCCCCTGCTCACTTTGGGTTAAACCCACTCTTCCTCTACTCTGCAGAGAGCACCCCCCCAACCCCGGGAGACAGGGAGGGAGGGCGCTTGGGAAACAGGCTGGGCTCTGCGGGGAACGAAAAACAAACTTGAGCGGTAGCGCCACCTGCTGGAAAATGAGAGTTTTCCAACAGCCAGCCTGATGAGTTGTACAGTCTAAAGACATAGCGGCTTAAGAATACTGCCCCCAAGGGACTTCTCCGGTGGTGCACTGGTTACGAATCTGCCCTTCAATGCAGGGAACCTGAGTTCAGTCCCTGGTTGGGAAGATCCCCTGGAGGAGAAGTTGGCAACTCACTCCAGGATTCTCGCCTGGAAAACCCCCTGGACAGAGGAGCCTTGGCGGGCTACAGTCCGTGGGGTCGCACAGTTAGGCAACACACACACGCTCACGCACTAGACCACTGAGAGCCTTAAGAGGGTAAAAACAAACAAACTAGAAGGAGACTGGAAGGAAGAGACAGTATATGGACGCTGGGGAACCAGTAAGAAGCTGCAAGTGCAGAGTCTGGTTCCATCTCTGCCATTCCCCCCAGGCCTGAGGGTTCCCACCTGCAGAAGGAGGAAACCAGACCCGTGAGGGCACCGGACCCCAGAGCGCCCTCCTGGCCCGCCTCGGGGCGGTGTCTAGATCTTGGCGTGCAGGACAGAGGGAACCAGCCTCCAGGGAGCTTCCGGCTCCAATTAAGGTACCTTACAAATGAAATTTTATTTAAATAAGAGATTCTGCATTAAATACTTCACACAAAGAGTACATCAACCTAGAAGCAAATGATAAAGAATAATAATAAAATGTGTGTGTGTTCCCCACCCAGCTTAAGGAAATTTCTTTAGTGGTTTGTTTTTTTTTTAGTTTTTAATTTTTGTTCCCTGATTTAAATGTAATATACTCACTATAGGAATTTTACAAGATGCAGAATACTGAGAAAATAAAAATCGCCATTATCTCATTATCTTACTGCTAATGGTCTGGTAACAATGTTGTTGTTTAGTCGCTCAGTTGTGTCCAGTTCTTTGTGAGCCCATGGACTATAATCTGCCTGGCTCCTCTGTCCATGGGACTTCCCAGGCAAGAATACAGGAGTGAGTTGCCATTTCCTTCTCCAGGGGATCTTCCTGACCCAGGGATGGAGCCTGTGTCTCTTGCATTGACAGGCGGGCTCTTTACACGGAGCCACCAGGAAAGTCCTTTCTGGTAACAGTACTTCCCTGTTTAATCTGAATGTACTATTTTTCTGAAATTGAGATTTTTTTTGTACAAATTGTCCCTTTTACACATCATGACCACTTTCCTTTGACAGCTAATTTCATATCCCTTCATCTCCAAATTTCCAAGAAAATGACCCCCAAATACCCTTAGTTTTGAACAGAGAGTTGGTTTTCCAAAAAGAAGCAGAAGCAGAAACTAGTCGACAGGGAAAATCTTTCTTGTTGGGCTTCCACCTGAAACAGAAACTAAATTGAGAGGTTGATAAAGTGCCTCCTGTCGCCTGGCACAGGGCAGTATCTGATGAGTAAATGTTGATTGATGATTGCCTCTCACGTGCCTGAAAGCATCTCGAGATAAGAGGGAAAACAGAAGCCAGTGCTTTCGTGATAAACAAAGATGCCCAGAACGCCTTCTCTTAAACCCAAGCCAATTTCTGAGTCCAGGGTGGAGTCTCCACACAGACCAAGCCTGCTTATTGTCTGTGCTTTGTCACTGCACGTTTATTTAATCACTATTTGTCCAGAGAGTAAGACACAGCCTTGGGTGCTTTGAAGGAGGCAATGAAGAAGCCAACATGGGCTTATGGAATGGATATCCTTTGACGCTAAACCCTTTGCATGCAGCTTCCCATTAAGCAGTCAGCCATCACATCAAACGCCTGTGCTGTGCAATATAATAAATTATTTCTAATAATAATAGCTAATATATATTGTCACAAATTGCACAGATCTGACCCAAAGCTCATATTCTCACCCGTTCTTTCTACTACCTTCCCACTAGAGGACGCAATATAAAGATGTAAATTATCCAGAAGGAAATAATAGGTGACAGAGGCCCCCTCCCTCAGCCAGCCCCTTTCTTAAGACCTTCCACAAAGAAAATCCCTGCTTCTGTGTCTACCACCATCTGCCTCCATCCCCACCAAGACTCTTCCTCAGCTCTCCAAAGGAAACAAAGTCCTATTTGAACCACGTTTTCGGGTGCAGTCCTTGCTTGGATCAAGCATCAGTTCCAGACAGCTGCAACATTCAGCTGGCTGCCCCTTGTCCCCAGGACTCCTCCCTGAAATCTGGATCGCTGCTTCAGTGGGAAAACTGCAGGGCTGGCAATGAGGTCATGTAATGACTTGATATATAACAGAAACAGACAGTGCCAGACTGGGAAATTATTCAGACTGACTTTACTTAGTGTGTCTCACCTGGCAGACTGCGATGCCGCAGCTGATAAGGCAGGACAAGATAGCTCTGACACCTGCATTGACTTCCCAGAGATGAGATGATCCCGAGACCAAATCCCATCCTCAGAGCTCGTCTTGGGTGCAGGTGGCCCCTCGAGTCTAGCCACAGGCAGTGCTGTGACCTCACTTCCAACGTGGCTGGGAGGTGTCAGGCCGCTGACACGCACCTGACTGTCCTGCCCTGTGTCACGAGCTCCCTGTTGAGGGAAGTATTTTTGTCCCTGTCGCTGCCTGGCTTTTGGAGCAGGTAGATGAAATGAGACCTCCCATCTGTTCCCACTTCTGAAATATCAGGTGGAAAGGCATAGTCTCTCTGAATCAAAAAGTTTCCACGTTGAACGATTAATTTGAGAGTTACCCTTTACTCTCCTTTTCCCCTTCCTCTCTGCCTTTCTTCTCCCTTAATTCCTCTCTACCCACCTCTATCCAGCGGCTCCTAAACTTGTCCTCATGTATGAGTCATCTCTTTTTGTTGTTGGCTTGTTTAGTCCCTAAGTTGTGTCCGGCTCTCTGCAACCCCGTGAACTGCCGCCTGTCAGGCTTTTCCATCCATGGGATTTCCCAGGCAAGAATACTGGAGTGGGTTGCCATTTTTCTTCTCCATAGAGTCATCACAGAGCTTTATAATAACAAATTCCCAAGCCTTACTTCCAAGAGATCCTGATTCAGAAAGTCTGGGGAAATCTGTATTTTTGATAAGGGCACCCAACCCCCCCAATTCTAAGGAAACTCACCTGAAGTCTGTATGAAAACTTAGTAGACACCCTCCCTCCAAATCCAGAATTTGAAACTCAGTCTATATAAGGAGCTAACACTACAGCCCAGGTTAATAATAGCAGTGCCTACTATGCACCAAACACCAGCACAGGGATTTATGGATTATCTCAATCACACAAAAGCCGCAGAGCTCAGTATGATTACTAGAGCCCACAGGGAAACTGAGACTCCAAGAGCCAAGTTAGTGTGTTGATGTCGTTCAGTCGTGTCCAACTATTTGCAACCCCATGGACTGCCGCACACCAGGCTTCCCTGTCCTTCACTATCTCCCAGAGTTTGCTCAAATTCATGTCCATTGAGTGGATGATGACATCCAACCATCTCATCCTCTGTCACCCCTTCTCCTCCTGCCCTCAATTTTTCCCAGCATCAAGGTCTTTTCCAGTGAGTCAGTTCTTCACATCAGGTGGCCAAAGTACTGGAACTTCGGCTTCAGCCTCAGTCCTTCCAGTGAATATTCAGGACTCATTTCCTTTCCAGTTGACTGGTTTGATCTCCTTGCAGTCCAAGGGGCTCTCAAGAGTCTTCTCCAGCACCACAGTTCAAAAGCATCAATTCTTTGGTGCTTACCCTTCTTTATGGTCCAACTCTCACACCCGTACACGCTACTGGAAAAACCATAGCTTTTATACAGATGTGATGTCTCTGCTTTTTAATCACTTCCTTCAATAGAAGGGATGTAAAAAACATGTGGTCTCTTCATTCAACCAAACACACAGAGCAATCAGAACAATGAACCACAGCAACAAGCAAAATACAGAAGAATCTTAGCAATATAATCTCAAGTCAAAAGAAACTAAAATTTTAAAAATGTATTTTGATAAATGCATGTAGATGCAATGGAACTATCTGAAAAAGGAAAGAAGGGAGTGATGGACAGAAGAATCAGGATTATCATAACCTCAGATGCAGGAGACAAAATTAGGGGTGGGTTGCGGGGAGGGAATATGATTGTATATAGATCATTGCCAAGGTCCTAGCCTTTGGTTTGGGTTTGCACGTTCTTATTGCATTATAGTAAAAGAAGGAAGGAAGGAAGAGAGGGTAGGAACCTTTCATGGGTGAATGTGCTAGAACACATTGCTTTGATTATCCCAATTCTATGCACCCTGAAGTTCAACTGAAAGAAAAAAATGGGTTAATAGATGAATAAATAGTTTGAGATCCTTGCATCATCAGCTCTTGGAAGGGGGGACTGAATTTTCCTCTTCCCAATTCTGATGCTCAGTTTTGTGCCTTGAGGAGAAAAATCACAAAGGAGAGAGAGCACCTAGAGGCCCAGAGTACCTTCTGCCTCTTCTGAAAAATACCTGAAATTGAATCTGCTGATCCCTGCAAGCAGGTGGCAGGCTGCATAAGAGGGCCTGCTGGCATAGGATCGTGGCCAGGTGGTGTGTGATTTCAGCAAAGAAAGACCCTCAAAATATGATGCCTCCTACAAAGAGGTGTGCAACACACACCTGCTACTAACTATGGATAAAAACCATTTGTTAATCCTCACAGCCAAGTTGCTGTTTGTCGCTAAGTTGTATCCAACTCTTTTGCGACCCCGTGGACTATAGCACACCAGGCTCCTCTGTCCATAGGATTTTCCAGGCAAGAATACTGGAGTGGGTTGCCTTTCCATTCTCCTGGGGATCTTCCTGACCCAGGGATCAAACCCAGGTCTCCTGCATTGCAGGTGGATTCTGCACCATCTAAGCCACTGATGGGTAAGGGCACTGCAGGCCTGACTTCTGTTCCTGCTCTGCAAAAATGTCCCTAGAACGTGTTTCCACCTGTGAGTGTTGCCAGAGTAATGAGACCCAGATGTGGGGCTGGAGCCGTAAGGGGGCCAATCGACTAAGGCCACCAGAGGCGTCCTTACCTTCCTGGCTGTCCCTGCTGGGGACAAATGTCCACAAGGAAGAGACAGTGAGTTACAGAGAGCTTTGAGCTCAGTAGAAGAGACTGCCCAGATGCTCCTTGAGTCTCTTGGTCTGTGCAGCTGGCCTGTGCATGAGACAGAAGAGCGCTCCGGTACGGATGACTGAGAGAAAGACCCCCGGCTTATGGGTCCTAGCCACAGGGGTTGTCACAGTTACCCAGATTCCAGGGAAGAGAGGCACTGGGGCACTGCCCAGAGCTTGGCGGCAATCCCCTGTATGTGCCCGGAATGGGGGTGCTGGAACAGAAGTGGCAAGACTACCAGCATGTCCGTAGCCCTGGAGAGGCAAACCCTCTTAGCGTTTCCTCCCCTGAACCTGACGGAATGGCAGGAAAGGTTGGCACTTGGAAAAAGCCCTGCGTGTCAGAGAGCTTTCCAGCGATGGAGCTAAAAGGACTGAGTGAATCACCCGCCCCCTTCTGAGCCACAACTCTTGACTGATGAGGCTACGCAAGTGAGGCAGCTGCAGGATGTGGGATGCGCATCAGCTCGGGCCGCTCTGCGGGACTGAATCTGGTTCTGTCTGCTATCTGCATGATCTCAGTGATTAATTTAATGTCCCTGAACCAGCTCACTCCCACCATCTATAAAAACAGAAGGAGAGCCTCCTCCTCCCAAGGATTATTGGGTTAGATTAAATTAGACAATAGCTGCAAAGGAGACTGACAGATGGTGGGCATAAGACAGGTGCATTCACTATTCATCCCTGTATCTCCCGGAGAGTGCCCAGTAGAGAAGCTAAGAGAAGCCAAGGCACGAAACTATGGTTTCGAGCTAAGTTACCGCAACGGCTTTAGAGTGAATTTCCCTTACTGGAAGCTCTTGTCAATTGTCAAAGGTGTGACTCCTTGGTGCCCTGGGACAGGGGAAGATACCAGTTGGGGGCCTTTCTCAGAAAGGAAGAGTTGGTGCTTGGAGATCCCTTCCTGGGTGAAACCCTTCCCGGCTCCCTCATCTCCAGGCAGAGAGAATTGATCACCGTCTTCTCCAGACCTGCAGCACTCATTATTCTCAGTATTATTATTCCCAATATATATCAGGTCGTGGGATGACCATTTCCCGTGCCTTATTTCATTTTTTCCTCATGACAATCGCATGAAGAAGGGAAGTGAAGTTTAGCAAAAGTGAAATATTGGGTTGGTTAAAAAGTTTGTTTCAGATTTTCCACACCAGCTTACAGGAAAACCCAAACAAACTTTTTTTGGCCAACCCAATAATAGTGTCATCCAGATTAAAAAAAAAAAAAAAAAACATGGCAGAGCTGGGATTCAGCTCTGGGTCTGTTGGTCCCAGGGCTACACCACCTCCCTGACAGCCCATCATGGCCCTTCTCACCTGGTGTGCTATTTCTGTGTCTGTTAGTCACTAGTAGACTGTCAACTCTTCAAAGGCAGGAAGCCAGAGGGTCTTCAGTCTATTTATCTCCAGCACTTGGTACAGCACCTGGCCAAGAATGAATGAATGAGCAATATTCGCCAAAGCCCCAAGGAAGGAGATAGCCCCATTGTTCCTCGCAGGACGATATGATTCATAACCTCCATCCTCATCCCAGCTTGCAGGGGGGAGGGGGAGATTGGGGGGAAGGACAAGTGGCTGCATATACCATAATCAGGCGGCTCTTTCCTATAGTGAATTTCTCACTCACTCCAAAAGCCCGGAGCTTGATCACGGGAGCTGTGCCAAGCGCTTCACGAGAGGACCAGCGTTGCTGCACCCTTCACGCTAGAAAGGCCATCCTGTCTCCTCCTTTCATGACTCTATGCAACATTAAATTATCGTGGAGTTTTATTCTGAGTGTTTCCTTCAAATCCACTGTCTCAGAATCCTCCTGTTTCACTTTTATTACTGTGGCTTGTAGATTATTTCCTTCGAGACCCAAAATGGAACTGCCACTTAATCCCCACCCGAGGTTCAGCTCAGCCAAATAAATAAATAAATATTTTTTTAAAAAGGAGAAAGAAAACCATGGATCAAGACAAGATCCTAAGAGTTGCTGAAGAAAAACAAGTAATAAAACAGGCCATTTCCATAGCTGAGGAATTAGTCTGGCAACACTTCCAGTTAGCAATACTAACTCCCATTAGTGAACTGGAAGACGATGTAGTAATGTCTTCAAACTTGGGAGAAATAGACTTCACCTGGAATTCCAAATTGAGCTGAAATTGAGTAAGGTTAGAACAAACACTTTTTCAGATAGGTCAAGACTCAGGAAGTTCACCTCCCATGCCCCCTTTCTTAAGAAGTTATTTGAGTACATTCTCAAGAAACTTCCTCAAATACTTATTCACGAGCAGTAAATTAAGAAAAGCAAACCAAGTTCTCAAAGGAGTAAACTGAGAACGAGGAAAGTATGACTCATGGGAAATACTGAGTCCACATAGAAATAAAACTAAAACACCAGAGTTACAGCTACGCAGCAGGCCCAGAAAGCAACCAGCTTAGCTTGGAACGAGAAAATAAAGTCCTAAAGCATAGACGTTATGAGATAACATGGAAGAGAACTTGGAAAACAAGCCTTGAGCCCAGGATGAAGGCCTGGAATTCAGCTGATTTGTTTACTGGCTGCACCATGTCTTCACTGCGGCACGTGGGCTTTCCCTGGCTGCAGTGAGTGGGGGTTATGCTAGTTGTGGCCTGCTGGGTTCTCTTTCTGCAGAGCACAGGTTCTAGGCATGCAGGCTTCAGTAGCTGTGGCTCAGGGCTTAGCTGCCCCAAGGCACGTGGAATCTTTCCGGACCAGGGATCAAACCCATGTCCCCTGCGTTGGCAGGCAGATTCCTAACCACTGGACCACCAGGGAAGTCCCAGAATCCAATTTTTAAAAGCAATTAGACACACTCAAGGGAAAGGAGATATAAGAAAGTCGCTATCTAAAGACAAAGAAACCAGCACATGTCAGACCAAGAAGTCACTGAGATTCAAGAAAGAAATGGAATGAATACCACAGAAAAAGAAAAGTAAAAACACAGGAGATCTGGGAGGTGTAATAGAGAAAGTGAAAGCCGCTCAGTCGTGTCCGACTCTTTGCGACCCCATAAACTAAACAGTCCATGGAATTCCCCAGCCAGAATACTGGAGTGGGTAGCCTTTCCCTTCTCCAGGGGATCTTCCCAACTCAGGGATTGAACCCAGGTCTCCCACATGGCAGCCGGATTCTTTACCAGCTGAGTCACAAGGGCCCCTCTTTCAAAAAGCAAAAAAGAAAAGCAATCACAAACATCAGAGAAAATAGCAAATACACAAAAAGACAAGAGACAGATTAAAACAATGCATGATTTTGAGCAATGGGGGTATATAAGAACAATCTTTCTGAGCGTGGTGATGTAAACCTTTGGAAATGAAATGAAACCATAATAGTAATATATTATCTGGCTCTGCAAGTAAACTGTATTTGCCTAAATATAGCAGTTTAAATGGGCTTCCTTGGTGGCTAAGTGGTAAAAAAAAAATCCACGGTTTGGAAAAGGATTCAAATTTCACAATAAGTCTATAAAGAATCAAAAACATTATAATATATTTACATATTACATAAGTTTGGTGACATAAAATACATTCCTTCTGTCAGTTGAGAAACTGTACAGGCACAAGTACATCTGATAATATCCCAGTAGCAATGAACATATCAAGCACCCAGATCTTGGTCCAAATATTTTCTCCAACAAAATGAACCAGGGGTTCTTGGAGAAATGACTGATTCTAAGTCTGGGCAGAAATGTATATGATAACCCTAACTAACAAATGCACACTGCTGAATATAAAATAGATGAACAACAAGCTCCTACTGCATAACACAGGGAGCTATATTTAATATCTTATAATAATAACATACAATGGAAAAGAATCTGACTTTGATTATGTGTGTGTATCTGTGTATATATATCTAATCACTTTGCTGTATACCTGAAATGAGCATAGGTTTGTAAATCAACTACTCTTCAATAAAAAGAGGGGGAAAGAAATACACAAGGTAACTCTAGAGCTAGGACACTAGGAATCTTAGTTCCAGAAAGAAAGAAGCGCTCCAAAAAAAAGGAGAATGTTAAACAGGAGATAAACGTCAGTGGGTGAACCTGTCAAACACAACCTCAGTCAGATGATCTGGGTTTACACCATCAATAAGTCATACTGATAGTGCATTCTTTGGATGTGATGTCTTGATAATGGCATAATCCCATGCTAACCATGAGAAAAATGTCAGACAAATCCAAATTGAAAGACGTTTCACCAAATACATGACCAATACTCCTCACAAGGTCGTCAAAAGCAAAGCAAGTTTGAGAAACGCTCATAGTCTGAAGAAGCCTAAGGAAGCACAGCGATTCAGTGCAATGAAATGCCCTGGATTGGATCCTAGAACAGAATGAGGACTTTAGGTTTAAAAAAAAAAAAAAAGGATATGCAAATAAAGTATGCTGCCAAGCTGCTAAGTCACTTCAGTCGTGTCCGACTCTGTGTGACCCCATAGACAACAGCCCACCAGGCTCCCCTGTCCCTGGGATTCTCCAGGCAAGAACACTGGAGTGGGTTGCCATTTCCTTCTCCAATGCATGAAAGTGAAAAGTGAAAGTGAAGCCGCTCAGTCGTGTCTGACTCTTTGCGACCCCATGGACTGCAGCCTACCAGGCTCCTCAGTCCATGGGATTTTCCAGGCAAGAGTACTGGAGTGGGTCGCCATTGCCTTCTCCAAAATAAAATATGGGTTGTAGTTAAAATAGTACATCAATGAGAGACGGAGACAGTGCACTAAGTCGTGTCCGACTCTTGCGACCCTGTGGACTGCAGCCCGCCAGGCTCCTCTGTCCATGGGATTCTCCAGGCAAGAATACTGGAGTGGGCTGCCATACTGGTTCATAATTGTGACAGGTATGCAACTGTGAATAGTAAAGGACACTGGATATGGGATGTACAAGAACTCTATACTCTGTGCAAGCTTCTGTAAGCATAAAATAATTCTAGAATAAAGGGCTTTATAAAAGTGTATCTGATACAGCTTGGGAAATGTAAGGGGAAGCAAGGCAAAATGAAGGATAGGGGTGCTAATTCTTCATCTTACATCTTGGGGACTAAAAAGATACAATCTATGGCTAATGAGGCAAGAAATGGAGGTTTTGGTCTCTTGTACGAAATGGTAGCGAAAGAACGGAAGACAGTGACATAACTATATCAAGAAGGATGAGCAGAGGAAATATCGGGGTACAGGCCAACAGAAAGTGTTTGTGGTTGATAAACATAAAATTGGCATCAAAGGAACTAAAAATAAGAAAGAGCTAAAAATAAGGTTGCTGAGAGGAGAGAGATTGGAAGTTGAGAGAAGACCCCTTTCATAGCATTATATTTTCCTTTTTATTTTTTTAATTGAATATATCATTCTGTATTTTGACTTACAGACATTTATTGCTTTTTCATCTCTGAGATGAAATGAAAAAATAAAAATTCTTAAACTTAGTTCAGTCATGATAGATATGGAAAGGAGCCCTACCAAAAGTGATTGCTATTCCCAGACAAAGGACTGAAAGTTTCCTACTAAAATGTAAATGAGGGAGTTCCCCGGTTGTCCAGTGGTTAGGAGTCTTGCTTTCACTACCGTGAACCCAGGTTTTATCCCTGGTCAGGGAAGTAAGATCCCACAAGCCATGAGGCACAGCCAAAACAAAAAAAATTTTTATAAAATAGATAAAATAAAATGTAAATGAGTGTTCTTAAGAATCCCATCTAACAGGGAGATGCTGATAGAGAGATTTCTCAGAGTGGACATAACCTGCCATCGATATAAAAATGTGGATTGTAAACCGTGAAAGCGAAGCGGAAGCTGACCACTGAAGTCACATAGCCCAGCACTGCTGATCACTGAAGTTTTGCACAGATAAAGAAAGAGAACTGAGCATAGACAATTCAACAGATCCTGAAATCAAGGGCTGAAAGAAGAAACTCGGAACCACATGCCCCAGCAGAATTCGAACACCATTTCCCAGCAGAAGGGGGCTGGACCCAGAGGCAAACCTCAGAAAGGGGAATAAGCAGTTGGCTGGATGTGTAACGTAGTTGCCCCTCTGGTGTGAGAGTCCCTGTGCAAATAAATACTTCCTCAGCATACGGAGACAGCTGTCAACAAAAACCTAATAGTTGATCTAAGAAAGAAACAGATATTTGTATTTATTTACTTACTGAAGGATAATTGTTTTACAGAATTTTGTTGTTTTCTAACATCAACAAGAATCAGCCATAGGTACATCCATGTCCCCTCCCTCCCATCTCCCTCCCCATCCCACCCTTCTAGATTGTTACAGAGCCCCTGTTTGAGATACTTTTATTCAAGACAATCTAAGGGGATTTCCTGGGTGGTCCAGTAAGCTAAGACTCTGCACTCCCAATGGAGGATGCCTGGGCTCAATCCCTGGTTGGGGAACTAGATCCCACATGCTGTAACTAAGACTCAATGCAACCAAATAAAATAAATGAAATATGTATTTTAAAAAAAAAAAGACAATCTAAGGATTTAAACCCAGGAGTCAAGTCTTTCAGAAAGCTCTGAGAACTGATATATATGTTTTTGAGACAAAGGGTTGTACCTCAGATGATGTATTTAATGGTTCATACAATCCAGATTTGCACGTACAAAGCAAGCTGTGGATCATCATGATCCCTTACAAAATTACAAGGAATGCTACCTTCTAAGGAGATCGTTGCAAATGCGTGACACACACTGTAGGGGAGGGAGGAGACCAAACAAGCAGACAAATAAGTCATTTTTTTTCTTACCTCATCATAAAATGAGTTTTACTTCATTGCAGTGTAAGAAAATGTCACCTCTAAAAAATTTAGACCAGAGAGCCCCATAAAATGAATCACTCTTCTGAGATAGGTCTGCAGATATGTAAGCGGATAGGATTGATGGGGGTCCCCAGAGGAAGAGAACCAAACACAGCTTTCTTGATATAAAAAGAAGTCATTTTGAAAGAGACACGTGTACCCCAATGTTCATCGCAGCATTGTTTACAATAGCTAGGACGTGGAAGCAACCTAGATGTCCATTGGCAGATGAATGGATAAGAAAGTTGTAGTACATATACATAATGGAGTATTACTGAGCCATTTAAAAGAATGCATCTGAATCAGTTCTAATGAGGTGGCTGAAGCTGGAGCCGATTATACAGAGTGAAGTAAGCCAGAAAGAAAAGCACGATATAGTATATGAAAGCATATATAAGGAATTTAGAAAGATGGTAACGATGACCCTATATGTGAGACAGCAAAAGAGACACAGATATAAAGAACAGTCTTTTGGATTCTGTGGGAGAAGGCGAGGGTGGGATGATTTGAGAGAATAGCATTGAAACATGTATATTACTATACGTGAAACAGATCACCAGCCCAATTTCAAAGTATGAAACAGGGCACTCAAAGCCAGTGCATGGGACAACCCAGAGGGATGGGCTGGGGAGGGAGGGAGGAGGGGGTTCAGGATGGGGGACACGTGTACACCCGTGGCTGATTCATGTCAGTGTATGGCAAAACCACCACAACACTGTAAAGTAATTAGCCTCTAATTAAAATAAATAAATTAATTTTTTACAAAATAAAAAAGAAGGCCTTCTAAGCTTAAGCCAGCTTGTGATCTAAGGCTGGCCACAGTACCCTTGCAGAATGAGTCTCATTAATAGTTAGTGATTTCAAGAGGAAAAAATAATGTAAGAAACATTAGCTATTACCAGCCCAGGGAGATAACTTAACCGTATCAGAGACACTATCAGTTACGAAGACCCACCAGTTCTGTTTTGAAGGTAAGGTTAGCCTAAAGCACATTCTTGAGCTATTTTGCAAGATCCAAACCCCCTAAAGCAATCAACCACCAGACCAACCGGAACCTAAGGAATAATGATGCTGATCTTTGCTGACCATTCTGTCTTCAGTCAGCTAGAGCCTGGACCCTGTCTATGCCCCAACTCTACGCTGCATTCTCCTCTACTCAAGCCCCTTCATGAATAAATATGTACCCTTGCTGTGCTGTGCTGTTGCTGCTACTTCAGTCGCTTCAGTCGTGTCTGACTCTGTGTGACCCCATAGACAGCAGCCCACCAGGCTCCCCCGTCCCTGGGATTCTCCAGGCAAGAACACTGGAGTGGGTTGCCATTTCCTTCTCCAATGCATGAAAGTGAAAAGTGAAAGAGAAGTCGCTCAGTCGTGTCCAACTCTTCGCAACCCCATGGACTGCAGCCCACCAGGCTCCTCTGTCATTGAATTTTCCAGGCAGGAGTACTGGAGTGGGGTGCCATCGCCTTCTCCGGTGCTGTGCTGTACTCAGTTGCTAAGTCATGTCTGGCTCTTCTACGACCCCATGGATTGTAGCCTGCCAGGCTCCTCTGTCCATGGGATTTTCCAGACAAGAATACTGGAGTGGGTTGCCATTTCCTCTTTCAGGGGAGTTTCCCAATCCAGAGATAGAACCCAACCCAGGAATCCAACTCACATCTCCTATGTCCCCTGCATCAGCAAGCAGATTCTTTACCACTGAGCCATCTGGGAAGCCCAGGCATCCTTAGCTTAAAATTTTCCCAATTTTGCTGTTTGGGGAGAAACTGCTTTGGGAAAGACCCCCTGGTGTTCTCCTTATTTACTGCAAGTAATTAATCCTTCCTTCTCCCACCCTTTGGCTTGGTTGTGTCTTTGGTTAGACACTCTCCCAAGAGGTAAATCCAGTTTTCAGGTAACAAAGTTTCTTGCCAATGACACTTGAGCAGCTCCAAATATTAAAAACATACCAATCAAAAATGTAATTTCTGTGAGAACAAGGTGTTTTCAAAAATTATCATGTTGATTTAAAATGTTACAAAAAGGTCCAGAAGGCATGAAGCCCAGAAAAATAGGTTGGAAATCAAATTTCTGTTTCTTTGGTTGGTTTTACAGTTTAAAAAGAAAGAAATATTTTTTACATAGTTGTCTCATTTACTCCTCACAAAAACCCAATGAGATAGGCACAAACTGTTCTACCTATTTTACAGATGAGAAAACATATGCTATCCCAGAAGACTTGCATGGTTTGGTTAAAGCCACCTACCCAAAAAAGAAATTGAAACCTAGAAGTAAAATGTACCCTTTTAATCTTAGGCCTGGCCCTTTCCTTCCATATTGTATTGTCTCTAGAAGCTGGTGGTGATAGAATTTGTGTCTAATGAGGTAGTTGCTTGCTGAATGCCAAAGTCATCATACGAGGATAACCTCTGACATCACTTCTCAGCTCCCAGTTCCCATAGGGGTCAACTTCATGTTCACTTTTTCAGGTGGTAACAAAAGCCTGCAAATTGCTGGTCCCAGCAGCAGGACTTTCCCAGTGTTTAGGAGAAGTAGACAGAGTTCTCATCCCCTTGTCCAGAAGGCACAATAGCTAACATTTTTTGAGTTCCTAATATGTGTCAGGCACCATTCTAGGCTCCTTATGTGAATAAACTTATTAAAACCTCAGAACAACACCATGACGTAGGTACTATTATTATTTCCACTTCATGGAGGCTTAGGGGAAGTTAAGTAACTTGCCGAGGTTACACAGCTTATCATTTTCAGAGTTGTGATTTGAACTCTGGAGCCCGTACCCTTAACCAAACAACCCTTCTGCCTCACCCAAGCCAATTGTTCTTAAGTCGGTCAGCCGTGTCCGACTCTTTTCGACCCCATGGACTATACAATCCATGGAATTCTCCAGGCCTGAATGAATACTGGAGTGGGGAGCCTTTCCCTTCTCCGGGGGATCTTCCCAACCCAGGGATCGAACCCAGGTCTCCCCCATTGCAGACGGGTTCTTTACCAGCTGAGCCCCCAGGGAAGCCATCATTTTTCAGAGTTATGATTTGAATTCTGGAGCCCAAACCAAATAGCCCTTCTGCCTTTCCCAAGCCAAGTGTTCTTAAGTTTGGGGGAGGGGGACATACGCATTCTAGAGAGTGTAATTTAAGCTCTGGACCCTCTCTGTAGGGAAATGCAGGTAAGCAGAATTGTGCAAATTATTTCAGAAATTTCAGGGACCCCTCTGGGCCCTCATCTGTCGACCGCATACATCTTGTAGGGAACTGTCTAGAGATCAAAGAGAAGTGGCTCCAGCGCCGCTGGGCTTCGCCTCTGCAACCGCAGGAGGAGAGCTGAGCTGCGTGGTGTGACGGGGATGTTCGGTCACTAAAAATCAGGAACGGTGAGCTCCCGGGACCACAATGCCCTGAGAACGCAGCCGGGACGCTGAGATCCCGGGATCCGGTAGCTGAATGCGATTCGCACTGACTGCCGGCTAGACTGAAATCTTCCATCTCTCCCAACAGCCTGGAGTCACGAGACAGGGGACGGGATCTCAGAACTCTGGCCCTGGGCGCGCAGGGACGGTATCGCTGTTCCTGGTGCTGAAACACTGCGGTCGCGGAAGGGAGAGGCCGCCTGCTCTTAAGGTACCGCGCCGCAGCGGCTGCGGGAGCTGTCCAGTGCTGAAACGGATGCGGCAGGCCCGCCGGGCTTAGACCCGAGCCTGCTGCACCCCTAGGAGACCGGACGGAGCTGACGCAGAGCGCTGGGAGAGCGGGGAACAGCGGGCTCCAAGCCGGGAATGGACCTGCAGAGACTCGACTCCTACCAAGGGGGAGCCGGCCCTGACTTCCATGAGCACGTCCTGCATAAGGTAAGGATCTCCTCGGGTCACCCCCACCACCACCCCCACCCCCGGCTCCCATCTCAATCCTGGGAGAGGGCGCCGTCACCAGTTCTCTCTCTTCTCTTGGCTTTGGAACTTAAAGGGAAACTAGACCGTTTCTGTGAGCCTGGGGGATCCTTTCTGCCTGATGCTGTTTGTTACTTAAAACAGATGCGTGTACACGGGGGAGGGGCCGCCGCCAGAGGTTCAGATCGTCAGGGGCTTCATTCATTCATTTAAATCACTTGGATCCCTTTCTCACATCCTCTCTCCTGACTCTCAACCCTGTGACCCTCAAGAACCTTTGCATTCCATAACCCTTGTGGAAGGGTACATTGTTCTTCCACCCTTGCCTCCCAAGCTCCAGTCCCATTGAGTCTGGTGGTTGTGGTCAAATACCCGAATTCCTGGCCAACTTGGCTGAAATTAAACATCGAAGTGGTCTGCAGCAAAAATAAACTGTTGTTTTCAAACCAGACTCCCTTGCACCTCCAGAAACCTGCCCTCCAGCCAGGACTCACTCATAGCTTCCTGAAAGTGCTTATTTCATAGCTCACACTCACCCCTTGCTTCTCTCATTCAAGATTTTTATATAACTAAGTTATCAGTAACATAACTAAATTATCAGTAATGTAACTTATCAATAACATCCTCTTGAAGTGGATTGTTGGGGAAAAGTAGCAGCCTCTCTCTAGGCAACACTTTTCAATTCAAACCCATCAGTCAGGACTTCCCTGGTGGTCCAGTGGCTAATACTCTACATTTCCAATGCAGGGGGCCTGGGTTCAATCCCTGGTCAGGGAACTAGATCCCACAAGCTGTAACTAAAGTTTCCTGCATCCACAACTAAGACCCAACGCAGCCAAATAAATAAATATCAGTTTAAATCACTGTGAATAAGCAGAATATATATTTTTCCATAAGAAGTCACCATTGCTCCTCATCTCTTTCTCTGCCTTCTTCGTTCAGCCCTTTTATTTCCTGCTTTGTTAACACTGGTTTATCTTTTAGTCCCTGAAAGGCGGCACATAGTCCTATACATGGAGATTTTTTTTAATCAAGGTATCACTCTGAAAATTCCATGAATGTAAGCTTTGAAGTAATTTCATCCACTTCTGTTCTCTACTATACAGTTGTTGGCCTTCCCACGTTATGTTAGTGGTAGAGAGCCCACCTACCAATGCAGGAAACATAAGAGATGTGGGTTTGATCCCTGGGTCAGGAAGATCCCTGGAGGAGGGCATGGCAACCCACTCCAGTATTCTTGCCTGGAGAATCCCATGGACAGGAGCCTGGTGGGCTACAGTCCTTAGGGTCACACAGAGTTAAACACGACTGAAACCTACTAGCATCCATGCATGCCTACCAGTTGATATTTGAGGAAACTCAAACCTGGAGTGGTAAAGTGACTTGCCCAAGTAAACAAGGTAGTGAATGGCAACATGCTAAAAGCCAGGAATTATATTAAGTCTAATATTCTTTTCTCTCTATAAGTGAAGTCCACGGACCTGCAGCATTGACGTTACCTTAGAGCTTGTTAGAAATGTGACATCTCTGGCTCCACCCCAGACTTGCTGAATCTAAATATGTATTTTAACATGATCTCTAGAAAATAAATATGCACATTAAGCTTTCAGATACTGCCAGGTGCCACACTGGCTATTTCTGATACAAATTGTAGAAAGCCAACTATGAAGAGAAGAGGGTCTATAGATTTGATGAGTCCAGTGACTTTTCCCTTTAGGCCCCTGAAGCTCTAAGGTATAGAGAAGAAGAAAAATGCTTAACTTCCCCAGTTAGGAAGTTTAAAAACCACCACTGTTTGAAATAAACTAGAATAAGGTCTGTGTTCTTAGAGGTGGTGAATCTAGCCTCAGTCAAAAATGCATGCAAACAAAAGGGAACGTAATTGCAAATCAATTACAAAAGCATCCTAGTGACTAGATATATGGGTCTCTCCAATCCATCCTATAAAGATATAAATATCCATTTAAAAAGCTTTAAGACTTGGTGGTCCAAGTTTCAAAATTATTGATCATGTATGGTCTTTCCCACCTCAGTTACCCACACAGGAAATCTAGGCTATAGCCCATGAGAACGTTCACTTCCTTTGGGTTTATTGATTACCAAATTGGAAGGGAGCCTATTCCTACAAGTTCCAATACATTTGAAGACAGGTGTCTACTTACCACCAGTAAATGCTCAATATCTTCAACTTGGTTGTGAGCACCTTGAGGGTAGAAGCTGGCCTTAAACCTTCTGTGATACCAAACAGGGTAACATATGTGGGTAGCAATTTTCCTTTTCTTATAATACTGGTCACCTCCTCCTAGTATTATTTTATTATTGTACACGACTTCTTATTGTGATCCACTTAGAAACCTTTTTGTAAAGGGACAGGGTATCAACATATTTGTATCATTTTAAACTTTACTGTGTAACAGAGTCCAAGGAATTCCTGTTGGTTCATTATAACAAATTGACTATAGGAGGGAGGGCTCCCTTCCAACATTAATTGCTAGGGAGGATTCTTTTTAAATAAACATTTTATTGAAGAATAACACATACAAGAAAAGCTCAAACCATATGTCTTTACCCTTATGGGTTAGCACAAAGTGAGCACTTCTGTGCAACCGCTACCAAAATGAAGACAGAACATTACTGGGACTTCCTTGGAGATCCAGTGGTTAAGAATCTGCACTTCCTGGTTTCCCTGGTGGCTCAGGAGTAGGGAACCTGCCTCCCAGGGCAGGAGACAAGGGTTCCATCCCTGATCCAGGAAAATCCCACACGCTGTGAAGTAACTAAGCCTGTGCTGTAGAGCCCTCCAGCCACAACTGCCGAGCCCACATGCCACAGAGAGTTCAGCGCATGCACCACAGAGCCTGTGAACACCGCAGCTGGAGAAGCCAACCCAGTGAGAAGCCTGAACACCGCAGCCAGAGAGCAGCCCCCACTGGCGGCAGCAAGAGAGAAGCCGCCCAGTAGCAAAGACAGCACCGTCAAAAATAAGCAAATAAATTTTAAGAAAAAGGAATCTGCACTTCCATCGCAGGGGCACGCGTTCAGTCCCTGGGCAGGGAACTAAGATTTCACGTGTCACGCGATGCAGCCAAAAAGCAAATTTAAAAAAAAGGAGAAGAACCTTACCAGCTTCCCAGAAACGACCCCCAACGTTTTTCCCACACACTGCCCCCGTCCTCCTCCCCAGAGGTCACCTTTTCAGAGGGTGAAGTATTATTTAATGTTTTGACAGAGCTACTAAATTTTATGTAGGATAGTCCTAGAAACCTGCCAGAGAAAAGATTTTGCTGTATGGTGGAAAGAAACCCCAGACTTGGAATCAGACCAGACCTTGATTTGATTCTGAAAGACATCTGTGAGCCTTATTTTTCTTATCTATAAAACAGGGATAATAATACCTGGCTTGCTGAGGGTTTGCTTTTTTTTGAGTGAAAATGTTAGATTACATAATGTAATATCTTTATTTATTTATCAGGTGTATAAGAAAATTCAATAAATGGTTGTTATTAGGACACCCATCTTGAGGTCCAGAACAACTTCAGTAGGTGTCGCGCTGGGTCTCACCTAACATGATGAAGCTTCATGAGAAAAGCAGCAGCTTCATACACAGAAACACACACAGACATTTCACAGACACGATCCCAGGGGACTGAGCTGACACAGCCACCTACACAAAACTCCTGACTTGTGTGTGAATATCGCAACCCTGATTTCCTAAGGCGAACATCTCTTTTCTCTGGGAGGTGAGGTATGGGACGCTGTTTCACCAAAAGTTTTACTTTCGTTTGAAGGATTTGTTAACAAAAGAAACTGCTTGTTACGCACACATAAACAATTCCAATATTTAATAGAGGCTTATTTGACTTAATTGCAATATGCTGTCATTAAAAGAAAAGAAATAGAAACAACAGACAAAGGTAACAGTCTATACATCACCAAATCAGGCCCACCACCTTCAACCAGACTTGAAAGCCCTGGGAAGTCCCTCACTGACAGCAACCTGGAATCCCAACTGGGAAAGGGTCTTCCCAGGTGGTGCTAGTGGAAGAAGCTGCCTGCCAATGAGGGAGACGTGAGAGATGCAGGTTCCATCCCTGGGGTGGGAAGATCCCCTGGAGGAGGGCATGGCAACTCGCTCCAGCATTCTTGCCTGGAGAACCCCGTGGACAGAGGAGCCTGGAGGGCTGCAGTCCGTAGGGTCGCAAAGAGCTGGGCACGACTGAAGCGACTTAGCACAGCACAGCACCCAGATGGTGCGTCCAGCCCATGGGTAAGACATCAAATTGCAGTTTGGGGGGCCTCTTGTTTGTAATCCCAGATCCCAAACTGATATCATCATCAGTTTGTGTGCAAAAATGCATCTCTGGTTTAACTTTAACTTTTACAATGCTGTTTATTTCACCTGGTGAGTCATAAGACTTCTTAGATGTGGGGAGAAGGGGGGGAGTTCTGGCCAGATCCTCAGGGACTTAAGAGATTCCAAGACTCACTCCCTTTCTTATCTAAAGTGTCACCTGACTTGCTGTGCCCGCAGGCAGGCCAGGAATCTAGGTAGTGTCCAGGTGGGTCAGAGGCCTGCTCCCCTGCTTGTGAAGCCTGAAGTCCTCCATTTTAATTTCCCTAATGGATACAATGAGACCTCTCATTAAAATTCACTTATCTGAAACACATTCACCAAGGATCATCAGCCTTGGATGGCCCCCGCACTTAACTCATCCCAAGAGGTGAAGGCTGAACCAAATGAGCCTGAGAAATTCTCAGAATATTCCTTGAGTCTGAGCTGGGAGCTGGGAACTGCCTGGAAGCAGAGTTCATCCATCATATGCTTGGAGATTTTAAATAGAGTTGGTGTTGTTCTCACAAATCTGAATATTTGATGCAGCTAAATAATTTAAAACATGTAAACAACCCTGCTCCTCTTTCCATCAGAGAACTCTCAGCCCTCTCTTGCTATCAGTGCAATCTCAGGAGCCACCAAAGGCAGCAATGTGAGTTAAGGGCTCAGAAACCTTCCATGCTGGGTTCTTGCTGTGCCAGGGCCTGACTATGAACTCTGGGGAAAGAGCGGGGGCAGCTTTTACCCCAGATGCTGGTGAATCAGGACAAAGAGACTTCAGTTCAAGAGCTCGCTTCCTAACTCACCATCCCCAGTGCTACGATGAACACCCACAAGCCAGTTTTGTTTCAAGAGGAGCAAATATTTAATATACTAAAGTCAGTCTCCTCCATAGCACCTCAGCAAAACCAGCAACCGGGGAGGGGGAAGGGAGGCATAAAGACATGAACTGTCCATCCATTCATGCAGGGCTGGTCCTCATTGGGGAAAAATGAAATTACTAGGGAAATAAAATCAATAGGTCCCTGTCCTACAGGATTCCCATTCCTTCCAACTCTGCCCCCGACACCTCTTCTACGTGAGTGGGACACGGAAGCAGGTCACCTCTCCTCCCCTCCCTCCTCTCTTGGGCTGATCTTTCACATCCCTCTCGTACGTTTATCTCCCTCAGTAGTCCACGTGCCTCATCTAGTCATTCAGCAAACATTTATGGATCATTTCCAAAGGGTGAGAAACTATGATGAGTGTTATAAAGGATGCATACACATAGGCACACACACACACAAGCACACATACACTGAAACTAATTCCCACCTCCAGCAAGCCCTGGCCCATGATACATACACACAAACTGCTATAATACTCAGGAGGGTCTCAGAGGTGCCCTAATAAAGGTCTGGGAAGATAACAGGGAGGTAACTCAGAAAGAAATGTTCACTTCTAATCTCAATTTGAGGCTTCTCGCTCATGGCCTCTGCTTGAGAATTAATATCTAAGAAAGGCAGAGCTCTATACACCAGCCAGCCTCCCTCCCACAAGGCCACCACACATTCACCCTAGACAACAATCTGGGTTCAGTGGTATTTTTCTTCCCTATCAGAAAATTTTATCAGAGGAAGACAAATCAATCAGCAAAAGACCATACCAGCTAATCTGTCTCCTTCTAACCATTCCTTATCCCTCGGGGACATTTTTTTCCCATCAAACAAAGTTAATGAAACACAAATTGGTGGTCAAAGAATCTGATTTCACAGAAAAATCCATGCCTTGGAGGTGAAGAGATTTCACTTTCAAAGTTCATCATCTCAATAAAGTGGTTTTAAGAAAAGAGAGGGAAAAGGAGAAGGAGGAGAAAGAGAAGGGAGGAAGAGATGGAAAAGGAAAGAGCAAAAGAAAAAATATATTAAAAAATGAACGCGCGAGAAGACTAGGTCCAACTCTTGCCTGATTTCCAGTCTCAGCTCGGAAACAAACAAGAAAGCCTAGAAAGATTAGCTTTCCACTCCTTGTAGGATATTTCCATTTGCTTGTTTTCCTCTCTTGCTCACTCTGGAGACCTTCCAATAAACAAATGATGTGTATGTTACATCAGTAACAATCTCTGACCATCTGGGACTCCTTGGGCTAATCTGTCAGTCTCGCCCAGATCCCAGCTCAGCCAGCTGGCTTGGGGAGGGATGCTGGCTGGTTCTGTTGGATAAGCTTAGCAGGAAATGATCATGACTCTGCCCAACCTCTCCAAGTCATTTTCCAAAGTCTCAGGCTTCCCACTCCAAACACTTCTGCCCTCTAATTTAGAGTTCCTGGGACTGTTTGTGAGGAAACATCTGAAACTCACTAGTGTTGCTGTGCTAGTGATCCTCTCGTGAGCTGTTCTGGGAAAGGACTGGGCCATCTCCCTTCATCTTCAGGGCAGGAAATCCAGCTTTGCTGGAAGTAAACAGCCAGAGGTGAGCAGCAGGGTAGGGAATTGTGGAGCTAGACACGTGAAGTGGCTCTAAGCGTCTCCCAGCATGTTTCTTGTTTCCAACCTCCTCCCAGACAAGAGGAACAATCCCTGGAGATTACAAGCAATGATGGAGATCACAGCTTCTTTGCTACCTAGCAGAGAGCTCAGGAAATGCACCTCCCCAACTGGAACAGCCCTGGACCACCCTCCCATCTGCCAGGAGAGGAAGCTTTCTAGGGGACAGCTAAGAGAGCTCCAAGACAGCAGCAAGCAACAGACAACAGGTCTGGACACCTTAACCCCTGACGGCACCCGTCAAGGCCTTCCAGAACTTGTGCCACTCGTGACGTTAGCGAGGTCCCAGGTGCTGCTTGCTCAGTCCCTTCAGTTGTATCTGACTCTTTGCAACCGGATGGACTGTAACCCGCCAGACTCCTCTGTCCATGGGATTCTCCAGGCAAGAATACTGCAGTGGGTTGCCATGACCTCCTCCAGGGGATCTTCCTGACCCTGGAGTCGAACCCGTGTCCCCTGCATCTCCTGCATTGCAGGCGGATTCTTTACCCACTGAGCCGCCTGGGAAGCCCCTAAGTGATGCCGTGAAAATAATGTAACTGTTGAAACAAGCAGAGCTCACAATTCCCCAAGCAAATGATCCTTATTTCCCTGACCTTGATGCCAAAGTCTACTCCCTCCCTTCTCATTTGCATTTCTGCTTTTAGCAGACAATTTTTACCCATTAACATAAAGGTATCTTTTTAATAGTGGTGCTTCTGTAAGCCCCATAGATACGCTTTTATGCATCTTGAACCAAGTTCTGCTTACGTTCGTCTTTCCTTTTGCTTTCTAGCCGTCTACCTACCCCCAGCTACCAACAGCAGAAACACCACCCCCCCACGCACACACACACACACACACACACTCACAAGGCACAGGCAGGCCCAGTGATGAGGTGTTCTTATTTCTTGTTTCTTATCTTTTATTGCCTCTCAAAGGCAAAGCAAACCTTTCCCCTCCTCCTCCCTCTGCCATTTGAATTTGCAACCGCATCACTAACAGCAACTCTGCTATTTAAAAAGCAGCTCTGCCATGTATCAGAGCAATACCCTCAGGGGACAGTCAGGAACTGGCACCAGCTTATTCCAGCCTCTCCCAGCTTCACACAGAGAAGCCTCTTAACCTCTGGGAGGGAGTGAAGCTGCTGGTACAGACTCAGAGCCTCCTCCAGCCCCTGAGGTACCCCCTTCCTCTGTGGGGAGCAGTGCCAAAGCTCCTCTTTACCCACGTTCTTCCCTCTTCTCTGCTCCCCTTCTCAGGTTTCACTAGGCTAGGAACTAAGTATTAAAATCATCTGTACGGTCAACTTAAAAAAAAAACACAACGTGGCTGTTATGAGTTAAGTTTATTGGGGACAAAATGAGGACTCCAGCCCAGGAGACAGCACCGCAGATAGCTCTGAGAAACTGCTCCAAAGAGGCAAGGGAGGAAAGGTCAGTGTATATGTGATTTTTGGCAAAGCGACTATTTAGTCGCTCAGTCATGTCTGACTCTTTGCGATCTCATGGACTGCAGCACTCCAGGCTTCCCAGTCCTTCACTATCTTCAAACTCGTGCCCATTAAGTCGGTGATGCCAGCCAACCATCTCATCCTCTATCGCCCCCTTCTCTGCTTGCCCTCAGTCTTTCCCAGCATCAGGGTCTTTTCCAATGAGTTGGCTCTTCTCTTCGAATCAGGTGACCAAAGCAGCTTCGGCTTCAGCATCAGTCCTTCCAATGAATATTCAGGATTGATTTCCTTTAGGATTGACTGGTTTGATCTCCTTGCTGTCTTCTCTGCCACCACAGTTCGAAAGCATCAATTCTTCGGTGCTCAGCCTTCTTTATGGTCCAGCTCTCACATCCACACATGACTACAGGAAAAACAGTAGCTTTGACAATATGGAGCTTTGTTGGCAGAGGGGAAACACATGCGATCAAGCACATATTTTTCCAAAAGGTTTCTACTAGTCTCGTGAGGCCTTCGCTAGTCACGAGGAGCGGTCATCATGATGAAGGATTTCAGTGCTTTTCTAGATATGAGGACGTATAAGAATTGGGCTCATAAAATCAGCTCCTGATAATATCTGAAGACCTGTCCGGCCAGTTTTTGCAGAGCACAGAGTGCCTCATTCCTGCTCTCCACCCTCAACTCCTTCAGGGGGTGTTAAAGGTCAGCAGCTGCAGCAGCTCTTGATTTAATCTTTGTAGAGGTAGGCGGCAAGCACGCATGGCAAGAGCCAGTCTGTAGCTGACAGCATACAGTCCAGAGGGACCCCGAGAGACTAATAATTGTTCATTATAAATGATAAAAATAAACCCCTGGTTCATTTGTGGAGCATTATAGTTTAAAAATAAAACTTATAATACATTCTATGACACTTTACTTTTGCCCCATGCTTTTTCCAATAGATTGTATTATTAGTTCCATATGATAAATAAGGAAACAAAAGCCAGATTTAAAAAAGAAGTTACTTGTTCAAGGTCACAGCAGGTAGGCATTATGGAAATTCAAATAGTAACAGCAGATCCTATAAAGCACAGATGAACCAGGCACTGTGCTAAGCTCTTAACAGCCTTCAACCCTAAACAAACCTATTTTAGTCTCATTTTACAGATGAGTAAACTGAAGCACAGAGACATTAAGGAACTTGCCTAAGGTCACACAGCTAATTAGTAGCAGAGCCTAGATTCAAACCCCAACAAGCTGGAAATGCAAATGGATGGATTCAGCAGAGGGCAAAGGACTTCACCAAGGGGATCACAGACTGTCATCTCTTTCAGGTGTTGACAGGGTCCCATGTGTGGCCCCAGCTCTGTAGGATCAGAGACCCAGTTTTGCTCACTCAGTCAAGAGTGGATTCATCTTAAAAAAAAAAAAACAAAAAAAGGCATTAAAAATAAATGCCAAAACATGCACACACACAAATACACAAAAAAACCCAACGGACCCATCTTTCCAGGCAGGCTTGTGTTAATCAAACTCACAAAACTGGTGTATTGTCCTGGATGTCAAGCCATGTTACAATCAGGGGATGGTTTGCTAAGCATGAAATTCAGGGAAGATAAAAGAGAGGGAGACCTGGAGAACTCAGACGCTGAACGATGTCAGGATGATGCGGTTTGCTGGCTGAAAGGACGGCCTCAGTCTACGGCTCCCTCGGCCCTTTCTACCCTCGGGCCCTCTCCTCGCTGATCTCTCCCTCCCTCGGCTGTGTTTAACTGTGACCCAGCTCAGGCAGGCACTCTATTCTCCCCAGATACCCAGTTTCCTGCACCCCTTTAGGGACCACGTGCCTCTGAGCTGGAGCATGCCCTGGACTTGAGCTGGCTGTGGGGAGAGAGGAAGGTGGCCAGGGCGGGGGTGCGGGATGCTTCCTCTTCAAGAGTCTCATCATCCCAGTGGCACTCACAGTTGTGGACCCACAGCTCTGCCTCCGCTCTGCTCAGGGGTCACATCAGGGCCTTAGGGATCTGGGTTTTAAGGGCGAGACCCAGAAAGAGACAAAAGGGGATTGGGGTCCTTTCCTTATACCCCACCACTGTCCCATTCCACATGCCCCCCTTGAAAGTGGATATGCTTGATTGAGAATCTTGAGAATCGATTCAGCAAACATTTGCTGGGCACCATTCGTGTCTGAGAGCCCAGGAACAAGACCCGTTGCCTACCCCAAGGAGCTGAGTCAGGCAGGCTGGGCGGCTCAGCGGGCTGGCTCAGAAGACTCAGGCCATATCTGACTTTAGCCCAACATGGACACACGGATATTGGTGCCCATGAAGATGTCCTGAAGTTGGGGACCTCTCGTCTCACATGATGGGAAAATCAGAGGACCAGGTCAAATGCTTGTGGCAATCTCAGGGTGCCAAGTTTGGGGTCCTAATTCAGTGACTCATCTGAAAGGCTGTAATATCCACACCTCCAGGAATGAGCCCACCTGTGAAGCTCAGAATGGCTCCAGGCACCCAAGACAGGAATCTCTTCAAGTCCAATATTCAAGAAAGGAAGGGTTTCTTCTGAGACATGCCCAGAGCAAAGATGCATGGCCCAAGCATGGCAGAGTCAGATTCAGAGAAGCAAAGCTGGTACCCCTCCATCATCATCTCTAAAGATCCAAGTTAAAAAAAAAAAATCCAAACTCAAAATTGCCAAGGCCCTGGAGTTCCCTGGTGGCTCAGTGGTTAGGAATCCACCTGCCAGTGTGGGGCACGTGGGTCCAACCCCTGGTCCAGGAGTTCAGATGCTGCAGAGCAGCTAAGCCTGGAGCCAAACTACGAAGCACTCACTCCAGAGTCCACGAGCCACAACTCCGGAAGCCCGCAAGCAACTCCTGAGCCAGCGCAGGAGCCTGGAGCCTGTGCTCAGCAACAAGAGAAGCCACTGCAATGAGAAGCCCCGGGCACCGCAATGACGTGCAGCCCCTGCTGGCTGCAACTAGAGAAAGCCCATGCAAAAACAATGAAGACAGTGCAGGCAAAAATAAATACATAAAAAGTCCTAGAGCTGATGCTCATTGGGCTGAGATGGGTCGATGTCACCCGTGAAGGTGGAGTTAGTCCCACCCATGCCCTAGGGATGGAGGGTGGAAGAGAGCATCTTCCCAGGAGAATGGGGGTGACGTTAGCTGTGGGCTCTCCATGCAATGACAGATGCCCCTATGGTAATCCCAGTTGGACCACAGGACCTTTTCAGTGTTTTAGCGAGAAGGGACTGGAAAAGAAATGAGCTGAACTTGTCACTCTCCCACCTAACTGGCCTAGTTGTGTCTCATTCTTGCTGTTGCTGAAGACTAAATCGTCCAACTCAGTTTCTTAACGACCAGACTCAGGAAATGAACTGACGTCACCCTCTAAAGGGACTGGTTTATTGGGGCTGTAGAGCCAGACCTCACCCTGGGGGTGGGAGTAGGTTTTCCAATGGAGGAGGATGACCCAACTTCCAATCTCCCAGGAAGGAGGCTGATGGGGGGTGCGGGGGGCAGGGGGAGGCAGGGGATGAGGATGCAGGCGGTGACGCTCAGGCTGGAATGGAGGGAAGCTCTTCCTTCTCATTTTGGGGTCAGAGTCAGATGGTGTGAAGAAGCCTGGATTTTTCAGGGGGGAGGAGGTGCGGTGGGGCATGCTGTGAGCAGCCCATGGATTCTAAAAAGCAGGTGAAAATGAGCCAAATGAGGCCAGCTTCATGGGCATGCCACCTGGGCCATCACACCAGCCCCACACCTGGAAGGGCCCTATGATGGGCTTAATACTCTGCTGGTTTAGTATTGGTTTAATACTAATACTCTCCCCATCTCGAGACTTAATTTTTTTACGAGGAGCCCCATATTATTATTTTGTGCTGAGACCCACAAAATCCATAACCATCGCTGCTGTCAAATAGGACCGCCTGCAGGGTCCGAGCCTAGGTCTCTGCAATGGTCCTGAGCTGTTCTCTGGATGTGCCCTCCTTTCTTTTGGCCTCACCCCATGCCTGGCTTCAGAGGAGCTGTGAGGAGCCAGAGAAAAGTGATCTTATGCTCTGGGCCAAGTGGCCAGGAAGTGAGCTGTATTCCTCCCCAGGGCCAGCTTTTTAAAGAAATAAAAAGCCTTGAAGGAGCCTTCCCTGGGGCCTGGGCAGCAGCTCCTGGGGGACCTCTCAGAGACAGCTGGGGTTGGCTGGACAGACGTCAGCGAGGCCCAAGCTATCACACACTGGGAACCAGAAGGTCACTTCGGTCGCTCTGAGATCACAGGCTAGAGGGCCTGTGGCCCTTTGGTTAAAAACCATCTGGCAGAGGGATGAACAGACCCCGAGAGACATTCTGTGATCGTACAAGGCCACCCAGCAAATAAGTAAGAAACAGACAGAACCCTGGGGCTTCCGTGGTGGCCCAGTGGTGAAGTAAGACTGTGCTTCCACCACAGGGGGCACCGGTGTGACCTCTGGTTGGGGAGTTAAGATCCCACATGCCACGTGGTACAGCCACAAAAAGAAAGAAAAAGACAGAACCCCAACCTTGGGGCTACCCAGACACCATTGAAAAGTAGGTCTGGTGCAATGAGTCCCAGGAGCAACATTATCCCCTGGGGGATTTGCCTCCATAAAAACACAACTGCGAAAGATAAACAAGTCCTACTGTGCAGCACAGGGAACTATATTCAATATTTATAATCCATAGGCCTCCCTGGTGGCTCAGACTGTAAAGAATCCGCCTGCAATGCAGGAGACCTGGGTTCGATCCCTGGGTCAGGAAGATCCCCTGGAGAAGGAAATGGCAACCCACCCCACTGTTCTTGCCTGGAGAATCCCATGGACAGAGGAGCCTGGTAGCTACAGTCCATGGAGTCACAAAGAGTCAGAATAATCTATAATGATAAAGAATCTGAAAAAGAATATATATATATATAACTAAATCACACCTGAAACTAACATAACTCTGTAAGCCAACTGTATTTCAACAATTTTTTTTTTTTCAATTTAAATAGCCAGCTACAGGATAACAGCCACAGGAAAGCACACCAAGGTTTGCTGACACCAAGATGGCTCCAGGGAAGAATCTCCTTCATTCGCCTCCACTTTCACTTCTCTTCTCAAGTCTCAGCTATTTTTAGGGGTTATCTCTCTGCTGGTCCTGCTTTCATTTGCCACGCGACAGGCATCAGGGTGTTTCAGTGGGAGGACAAGGGCCTCCAGCGTTCAGTCCTTCTGCTTTCGTGGCTTATTACCAATCTTGCAAAGGCAACGTGAACTTTTCAAATGAGTACATCGCCTGAACTTTGCAACTCCTTCCAGTGACCAGGGGGCTGGCACTGGGCACCGTGGATGAGACCTGGGGTTGTGACCTGCTACTTCCTTGTCACAGAAACCCTCACCGTCTCTTACAGAGGGCAGTATTCTGCATGGGGTTGCTGGAAGGAAACTTGATGAGGCTGCCCTCCCAGCCTCACCAGATCCTTAAAGAGCATAAAGGCATGGTCAGGCGTTGGCTTGTGGCTTTATTGAGGGAGAAAAGTTGTATTAAGGTAGGAAGGGTTGTGCGTAGATTTGTTAATTTAGTACAGAATGCTGCATAATGAAGACCAGCTCCTCTGATGGCTTTGGTAATTAACATGAAGACAAGGAGAGTGGGTCAGGGGCTGTGATAGAAGCGTACAGCCACCATAGGCAAGCACAGTCTTCCTTGGAAGAAGCAAAAGACAATGAGCTGAGTGGTTTCAGTGGTAACACTCCATTTCTTCCCTAGGATGGTGAATAGGGAGTGTTTGCTTCCCTATCCTTTAAAACAAATACACGTCTTATGTAGACATATAGTCTGCACCAAGTATGTCATTAAAACTTGTTGTCCAGTCACTAAGCTGTGTCCAACTTTGCAACGCCATGGACTGAAGCACACCAGACTTCTCTGTCCTCCACTATCTCGCAGAGTTTGCGCAAATTCATGTCCACTGAGTCAGGGATGCCATCCAACCTTCTCATCCTCTGCCCAATAAAACTTAAAATGAAACAACTGATGGAGGTAAGGATTTCCCTGGCAGTCCAGTGGTTAAGATTCCAAGCTCCCATCGCAGGGGGCATAGGTGTGATCTCTGGCCGGGGACATAAGATCCCACATGCTCTGTGTCATGGCCAGAGATAATGAGAATAATAAGGTAACAAACAGCGGGACTAGGGGTACCTGGGTTTGTGACTGAAGAAGGAAAGGGTGATGGGGAGGACGTGGGAGGTTTCAGAAAGTCCCCAGGGTGGAGTTTTTATTTTGGAACACAAGATAAGACATCCCTCCTTTCTGCTAAGAGTGGCTTTTCTATCACACAGAAGTTCAGAATGTCTCTTCTCTATTTCTGATCCTTAGGAACAGTCTTGAAAGTGAAAGTGTTAGTCATTTCAGTCGTATCCGACTCTTTGTGACCCTGTGGACTGTGGCCCACCAGGCTCCTCTGTCCATGGGATTCTCCAGGCAAGAATACTGGAGTGGTTAGCCATTGCCTTCTCCAGGGGATCTTCCTGACCCAGGGATCAAACCCAGATCTCCTACATTGCAGGTGGATTCCTTACAGTCTGAGCCATCGGAGAAACCCCAGGAACAGTCTTACCCCCCTCCCTAACTCCGAAACCATTCTTAGAGGTTCTTCAGTAAAACCAGGGTCCGGTCACCTTTCGTTGGTGCTGGAACTACACCCATTCAGGAAGGGGCCGTGTGAGTTTGTTATCGCAGTGGATTATTCAGGGAAGGGCTTATGCTGAGCAGGGGAATCTGAGGGACTGAAGCGGCTCTTTTCCCTGCTGATGTAAGGTCACAGGGCCCTCATGAGTGACAACCTTAGCGTTCAAATGAATAAGTTACTAGGAGGTTTTAGGGGGATGCTGAGCTTCCCAGGTAGCACTAGTGGTAAAGAGCCCGCCTGCCAGTGCTGGAGACATAAGAGACGCGGGTTTGATCCCTGGGTCAGGAAGATCCCCTGAAGAAGGGCATGGCAACCCACTGTAGTGTTCTTGCCTGGAGAACCCCATGGACAGAGGAGCATTGTGGACTACAGTCCACGGGGACGCAAAGAGTCAGACACGACTGAAGCAACTTAGCACGCCTGTGCAGACCATGTGAGCACCAGCCCTTGACAAAGCATTAGTCAATTCGTAGGAGATTTATATACAGAAATCCATGTTGGCCCAAAGTCACCAATTGTCCTCATGGGAAGCACTGCCTACTGTTCTGATTTGGGGCACTCACATGTCCTTTCTTTTATGAAACTATGGTCATAACAGATGGTTTAGTAGAAACTGTCTTAACTAATTCTTTTTTTTTTTTTTTTTGTGGCCATGCCCTAAGGCATGTGAATATTAGTTCCCCTCCCAGGGACTGAATCCTATAGTGCAAGTGCCAAGTCTTAACCACTGGACCACTAGGGAAGTTCCAAACCAATCCCTTTCTTAATCAACTTATTACAGCAACTAACACCTTTCAATCTCTTGGTGGAAATACTGTCTTTGTGCCTGTGGCAACGGGTAGATTCTCTTGAAGTTTCCCTTGCTTCTGCTCTTCACGCATCACCCATTGAGATACATGTTTAACAAGAGTCAACTGCATCCAGCCCAAACCTGTTTAGGCCGGTCATACCTGTGAATTATAATTATGCAATTTGATGAATTCATCCATGAACAAACCAATTAAGGGTATAAACAGAAACAGCATTGACCAATGGCAGGGAGTGTAAACAAAAAAAGTTATTTCTACAAAATTGAGGCGACATCCCTGACAATCCTGTGATTAAGACTCCAAGCTTCCACTGCAGGTGGCCTGGTTGGTTCAATAACCCTGCAGGCTGTGTGGTGCGACCAAAGAAATTTTTTAACTTTATATATAAATAAATAAATCGAGTGTTTTAGAAAGACTCAATTAAAGCATATCATTTTTTAACAGCAAATTAGAAATGAGGGAGAAGACTGTAAAATATTCATAATGAAAGCATACAAATGAAAAAGGATTTTGCAATCAGATTGCTTCATCAGTATCTGCAATGTCTTGCTCTATGTCAGGGAAACTGGAACTAGAAACTCCAGGACCAGGCAATGTGTGTAGTTTGTGCAGAAAAGGCGATTAATCCCTTTTTCTTTTGCAGCAGATTCATCAGCAAAGAAAAGGCTTAGATCTGCATCTTGACACTGTTAATATCCAGTGATGACACATTTAGATATTTTGAGCCAAAGAAAGCATTTAGAGAAAGAATATATCTTTTGTGTGATTCCTTGATAGAACCAACTTTTCCAGTAAACAGACCGTTAACAATTCCAATTACACTGGGTAAAAATACACCTACTTGGTAAGATAAAAGCCTGACCGCTATATCAGTCCTTCCTGGTCTAAAAAGTTCTTATATGTGAGGGACCGTCCTGGTGGCCCAGTGTTTAATTCTTCTGCTTCCAAGGCAGGGGGTGGGGGTTCCATCCCTGGTCAGGAAGCTAAGATCCCACATGGCCCATGGCCAAAAAAACCAAAACATAGAAAAGAGAAGCAATATTGTAACAAAGTCAATGGAGACTTTAAAAACATAGTATGCTTCTTAACAAGTCTTGCCCTTCTTTAAAAAATAAAATAAAATAAAAAATCACTGATGCATGAAATCAACTGATTTTAGCTGCCTGGCCCTTCCAAGATCCAGTGGCTATGAGCTCTGTTTTCAAAGTATCCAACAAAGGTAGCCTGCAGCACCACTTCAGTCTATATATATATATATATTTTTTTTTTTTTTTTTAACTTTTTGACCATGCTATACAGCATGTGAAACCTTAATTCCTCAACCTGAGATCAAACCTGCGTTGAAAGCACAGCATCAGACTGCCGGGCAAGTTCCAATCCAACGTATATATATTAATGGCATATGACTCTCAATTGACTCTCAGAAGGGCCCGGTCCATTCAGAACAGACCTGTGGTTGCGAAGGAGGAGGGAGGGCGGGAGAGGGATGGACTGGGGCCTGAGGTTAATGCAAACTCCCACAGGATGGGCAAACAACGAGGTCCTGCTGAGCGGCACAAGGAGCTGTATTTACTATCCTGCGACAAACCACAGAGAAAAGGATATTTTAAAAGAATATATATGTATAACTGAATCACTTTGTTGTACAACAGAAATTAACACTGTAAATCAGCTATACTTCAGTTTAAAAAAAAAGAAAAGTGGCGGGGGCAGGCTCTGTCTTCTGAAAGCCAGAAATACACATGTATTCTCAAAAGGAGACTATCCAAACCCTCCAGTGTTTTATAAAGTGGAATCTTTAAATATTAATGATTCAAAAACCAAAGGAGGGAAACTCCAGCACCATTGTCAGGCTATAAATAACTGGGAACTCAAACGGAACTGAGTGCTTAAACATCTTGGAGTTTGTCCTGACAGAGTGTGCTTTCCTGGGAAATGGTAACTGCTGCCCTCACTCGGGCCAAATGAGCCTTATCTGAATTTTCTCTCCCTTGCAACCAAGGTGTTAGTCCAGAACCCAACGTCTGCCCCAGCAAAGTCTCTGTGGAGCAGCCGGATACGGCTGAGACAACACCAAGATGGTAATCTCTAAACATTAAGAAACGGTTTCCTTCGGCCCTCTTGCACATGTTTGCCTCCCTTCCCCCACCCTGACCATTTGCCCAGCGTGCTCAGGCTTGAACAAATCGGGCTGGATTCAAGACAGATTCCTGCAGTCATGACCCAACCCCGGATGAACCGAAGTGCCTCCTGTGAGGACCGCCACTCAGAAGTCCTCTGCCTGGCTAGCTATAGAATGGACTGGACAAAGTTTACAAATATCAGGGCCTAGTCAACTCCATCTCTAAGGACACGAAAAGGTCCCTTTTCAGAATGCCATCCATCCAGATGACCGGAATCTGGGATAAAAAAACTTTATATCCAGCTATGTATCTGGTAGGTGCCTATTTTAAAGGCTGACTGAGGTAATTAAAAGTTAGATGGACAGGAGAAAGGCCAGTGAGGACAGAGCAGGGCAAGTCAGGGGAAGAGTAGCCAGAAAGAGGGTCCTGGGGCAGACCCAGATCCACGGGTCCCTGGCCCCAAGCAGAGAGTGATCAGGCCTGTGCTTTAAGGAGATCCCTCCGGCTGCTGGGAGGAGGATGGACTCGGGGCAGAGAACAAGAGGGACTCCAGGCCAGGGACTGGACTAATTTGGTAACCATGGAGATGACGAGCTGAGGCAGGAGTCAGGATTTCAGAGAGAGTGGGGTTGGGACCCTAGAATAGGGCAGTAAGTCTGGCATCTGTAATATATACATTTTTTAATTTGGCTGTGCTGGGTCTTAGTTATGGCATGCAGAGCTTTGATGTTTAACCGTGGCGTGTGAACTCCTAGTTGTGGCATGTGGGATTTCATTCACTGACCAGGGACCAAACCCAGACCCGCTGCGTTGGGAGCTCAGAATCTTAGCTACCGGCCCACCAGGGAAGTCCCAGTCCAGCATCTATAGATACTCACTGACTATCCCTGTGTGAGCAACTGTGTACGCACACACACACACTCACACACACTGTCCTCCTTATACACAGAGTCCAGGTGGTGGCCCAGACTCTGGACTCTGGAGCCAAAATTCCCAAGTTCAAATTTCAATTCATCACTTGCTAGGGGTAAAACTTGGTACGTCACTGACCATCTCTGTACCCAGATTCCTCGTCTGTAAGGTGGAGACAGTAATGAAAGCATCTTCTTAGGGCTGTAACAAGGAGTAAATTAGTTACTGCAGGTAAAGCACTTAGGGACGAATGCCTGTCACAACAGTATATTTTTCCTATTGCTCCTGGAACAACTTACCACAAACACAGTGGCTTCATGAAAATAATAATTTATTCTCCTGTAATTGTGGAGGCCAGAAGCAGGAAATCAGTCTCACTGGGCTAAAGTCAGGGTGTTGGACGGGCTGACTCTTCTGGGCGCCCCAGAGAAGGCTCCGTTCCTGCCTTTTCCAGCTCCTGGAGGCTGTGGCATTCCCTGGGTCCTGCCCATATCGTCCTGACCTCTGCTCCTACCACCATCACCGTCTTCCTCTCTGTGACCCTCTCACTTCCCTTCTATAAGGACCCTTGGGCTTATACTTAGGGCCCAGCTGGATAACCCAGAATAATCTTCCCATCCCCAAATCCTTGACTCCATTACATCTACACAGTCCCTTTTGCCCCTGAAGGTAATGTTCCCAGGTTCTGGGGATTTGGATGCAAATAACTTCAAGGACCATTATTCAGTCCACTGTTCATGATCAAGTGAAAGTGTGAGTCACTCAGTTGTGTCCAACTCTTTGTGACCCTGTGGACTGTAGCCTGTCCACGGGACTCTCCAGGCAAGAATACTGAAGTGGGTTGCCATTCCTTTCTCCAGGGGATCTTCCCAATCCAGGGATCAAACCAGAGTCTCCAACATTGCGGGCAGATTCTTTACCATCTGAGCCAAGAGGGAAGCCCACCACCCATGATAAGCAATAAATAGAAGTGAATTACTGTTATTACCATTATCATCCTGCTTACTCCTTCAGCAGCTCCAGATTGTATCCTCAACCCTGTCTCAAGCTGTGTGGGAGAGAACAGGATGTGGAAAGACCCCTGTCTAACTCTCAGAAGCTCCCTGAGACCAGACCCCAAGCCATCAGACCAGAGCTGGCCATGATGTCAGCTTCATCAGTCAGAGACCTCAGTCGCTGGCTGGTCCCCTGAGGGGACAGAAGGGGCAGAAAGCAGACGAATGGAACAGGAAGGTGCTTAGAGGTCTCGAGGGGACTCAGAGAGGGGCCTCTGGGGCTGAGGCTAAGGCTTTCTGACAGTGCTATACTCTGTGGACTTCTCGAGGATCCTGCTGGGAGGGCGGGTGTTGAGATGCTCCATGTTGCTGTAGGTCGGCTGTTCATCCGAGGTGTCCAAAGACAGAGCTGCGTAGGTGATGCTGTCCCTGGAAACCTCAGCCTGCAGCGAAGATGTCTTCGGGGTTAGAGGGGTGTAGGGGATGTTGTCCCTGAAGATGTCAGCCTGCAGTGAAGATGTCCTCGGGGTTAGAGGTGCTGGCCGGAGGCTGCCCACCCATGGAGGAGGCCTTGGAGGACCCCAGGGAGACAGACCCTCCAGGACTTCTGGAGGCTTCTCCCAGACCCTCCAGCCCCTCCTCCCTCCACTCAGCCAGGCACCCTGAGCTCCAGTCGTAGGAGAAGGTGCTGTCCCTCAATTCTGTGCCAGGGCAGCACATTTTGCACAGAATACTGGGTCACTTGGCCGCACACCAGCATACGGACCGTGTCTGACCGGACTCTGAGTCTCCAGTGCTGAGGTCTGGTATGGAGGTGATGCCAAAGGCCAAAAGCCCGCAGGGGCTCTGCCAGCCAGTCTTTCCATGGCTGCATCTTTGCTCAGCGCCCACCTTCCCACATTGGCAAGAGAAGACCCATCCTCAAAGGAAGAGGCACCAGCGGGTCTGGTCCGAGCCCCACCGAGCACATACCGTGTTGGCATAGTCCCCGTCCCCTGAGTAGGCCTGGGGGGAGGAGGGGGCCCTCTCAGAGGCCTTCTTCCGGGAGGAGCCAGAGGGCTTTTCAATCTGCTGCAGGTTCAGGTCTGCGTAGCAGATGTCGCTCCCCGGGGGCTGAAGCACCTAGGAGACGAGACTCGGGTTCCACAGAGGGACACGCGGCTCCCAGCTTCCGCTGCAACCTCCACTTCCTCTCAGCCTCCCACGCCTGCCCCCTCCCAAGCCCCCTCCCTTCTTGCTGATTCCAGCATCTTCCCAGGCCCCTTCCCAGCCCTTGCAGCTGGGTCATGAGCATACGGGCACTTGGGCACAGGGATTGTCTGAGGCACTTGGGCCTCAGTGCTCCTGGGAGATGGAAAACAAGAAGGGAGGCAAGGTGTCCCAGGTTTCTGTTCTGACCTCGGGGACTCTCTTACCTCCACTGGGGATGTCCCAGCAGCTAAAAGACAAAAACAACCAGAGTTAGAAAGCCCATTCAGAGACTCACCCGTGCCTCCAGGTCTGGGGAAGAAATGAAGTGAATTAAGCTTCAGGCTCAGAGAAAAGAGTAAGTGTGTGTGTGTGCGTGCGTGCGCATGCATGCTCAATCTCTCAGTTGCATCCAACTCCTCACAATCTCACGAACTGCCGCCCTGCCAGGCTCCTCAGTCCATGGAACTTCCCAGGCAAGGATACTGGAGCGGGTTGCCATTTCCTACTCCAGAGGATCTTCCTGACTCAGGGATCAAACCTGCATCTCCTGAATTGCAGGCAGATTCTTACTGCTGAGCCATCTGAGAAGAGACCTGGTTCTAGATCTCATCCCTCAGATGACAAATAAGGAGACCTCGGTCCATCTATTCCCCACATCGCAGAACTGTGTGATCAGTTGCTCAGGTGGCCCTGCCAGCTGTCAACTCCTCTGGGATTAGGCTCCGCCTAGAACTTCTGGAATTCTGCCTGTAACTCCACCATTTCTCAACCTGCCTGTCATCTTTCACAGGTCAACTCAAGTCACACCTACTTTCTGCAGCTACCCAGGCACTTGAATCCCTCCCTTGCCAGCTCCCAGGGTATTTGATTTATGTCTGTCTCATCACCCTTCTGTGGTAAAGAATCCACCTGCCAGTGCAGAAGACCCAGGTTCGATCCCTGGGTCAGGAAGACCCCTTGGAGAAGGAAATGGCAACCCACTCCAGTATTCTTGCCTGGGAAAATCCCATGGACAGAGGGGACTGGTGGGCTACAGTCCCTGGGGTCACACAAGAGTCGACACAACTGAACAACTAAACAACAAAAGACGACACCCTTGTCCCACTGAATTCTGGCCAGCCTTCAGGTGGGATGTGGGCTGCTAGTGGCCGAGCCTGTTCTGCGCTTTCCCGGTGCTGGCTGTACCAGGCGCACAAGGGCTCCAGCAGTACAGCTTGCTCATGAGACAGGATTGTTCTAAGCTGCTCTCCAAGTGAAGCACTTGAGCTGAGTCAACACTGTATGGACCAGCTATTTCTTTATCTCCCTGCCATCTCCTGCACCTAGTTTTGGAGACTACAGAGAAATAATATAACCGCCCCCTAGCCCCGGTTTTTAGGTAGAACAGAATGTATTTAGGTCACAGACAATACATTTGGGAGAAAATATGATGAGCCAAGAGTCAGGCTCCCTTCTTCCCAAACTACAAGATTCCCCAGGCTGTTGTGGGGGCGGGGGGCGGTGAGGGCAGCGTTGAACAGGGCCCCGTGAGAGCTCGGGTCCTGCTGGATTCCAAGAAGGAGAAGGTGCAATCATTTTAAGAATGTGGAAGTGGAGTAAGACAGGAAAAGGGTTGGTCGAGGCCAAACCTCGTGACTGACAAGTGCAGACTTGCGAGCAGGGGCCCTTCCCTAAAGGGTAAATTTACATAGAACATGGAGGGTAGCTTAAGAAAAGGCTGGAGAAGAGGAAGAGCAAAAATAGGCCTGGGGTCGTCCCCGGTAGCTCAGTGATAAAGAATCCGCCTGGCAATGCAAAGCCCCATGAGTTCAATCCCTGGTCCCGGAAGATCCCACATGCCTTGGGGCAACTAAGCCCATACATGACAACTATTGAGCCTGTACTCTGGAGCCCATGAGCCACAACTACTGAAGTCCTCACGCCCTGGAGCCCGTTCTCAGCAACAGGAGAAGCCACTGCAGTGAGAAGCTTGCGCGCTGCCGCTAGAGAGTAGCCTCTGCTCGCCCCAACTAGAGAAATGCCTGAGCAGCAACGAAGACCCAGCATGGCCAAAAGTAAATAGATAAAAACAGGAGTGGCCACCAGCCCTTCTGAGGAAATCCAGAGGACTGTATGCGTGTGTCCGAGCACGCGCGTGCATTCACGTGCGGGCGGTGTTTGCGCATGCATACGTGTCCATGGGCTCATGCGCCTGTGTGTCCATTCGCTTGTGTGTGCATAACTTCCTGAGGGTGTCTCCCCTGCCCCCACGTCCACTCAGTCCCTCCGTGACAACCACAGCAAGTGGTGGTCAAGACTCGAAAGGGTGTGGGTGCTCTAGAAGGGCTGCCTGCCTAAGGCCATTGTCACCTCCGCCACCAACAGTCAAATCAGGAAATGGACCAGGAGGCAGAGCAAAGAGGCAAGAAGAACAAGGAGGGATGTTCAAGGCAGACCTGACGCTGAAAGCTCCTGGGCTCACCTCCAAGCTCCAGCCCCTCAAACCGCCAGCTGCTGAGGCTTTTGGGACAGCAACCCTTCCGGAGTCTGCGGGCGATCCATGCGTCCGAAGGCTCCGGGATGACCACGCGGGCGGTCAACCCCACGCGCTGCTGCCCAGCCCAGCCCACCCCAGCCTCAGCCCGGTCTCCTCACCTTTCTTCCGTCGCTTCGCCATTCTCCAAGCCACGAGCGAGGCCACCATGAAGAGAAGCAGCAACACCGCAAAGATGAGAGGAAGGAGGACACTGAGCCCCAGGCCATCGTTGCTGGAAACAACAGAGGAGGCCCCCGTGGTCGACCTCCCCCCTTGACCTTATCCCACCCACCCGGGGGCAGAGATGGCCGCACACCTTTAGACCTTCCAACTGCAGGGCTCTGGTTTCCAGCCTAGGAAACCCCTACTCCTGGGGGCCCTCAAAGATTTTTTTTTTCCCTTTTCTTGGCTGCACCACAGGGCTTATGGGATTTTAGTCCTCTGACCGGGAATTGAACCTGCTCCCTCCGCAGTGAAATCATGGAATCCTAACCACTGAACCACCAGGGAGTTCTCCAAAAATGTTTTTTTAATATTTCATTTATTTGTGCTGAGTCTTAGCTGCAGCAGGCAAACTCCTTATTGCAGCACATGGGATCTAGCTCCCTAACAGGGATCAAACCCAAGCCCTCCACATTGGGAGCACAGAGTTCTAGCCACTGGACCACCAGGGAAGTCCTGGTTTTAAAAAAAAAAAGATGGGAGAGGACTGTTTCACACGGTGTTTCTGTGGGTCTGCAGGCCAAACAGAAATTGCATGGCAAAGGCTCTGGAAAGTCTTTCCTATTTCTCTGCTTGCCCCCCGTGCAGGCTGAACAGCGTCCTTCACCCGGTAGTTCACTCAGAACCTGAGATCCGTTTGGAAGTAAGATCTTTGCAGAGGTCGTCAAGTTAAGATGAGGTCATGCTGGATCAGGATGGGCCCGAGGCAAGTGACTGGTGTCCTTATAAAGGATAAATTGGTGGTCCAGTGGCTAAGACTCCTCGCTCCCAATGCAGGGGGGCCAGGTTCAATTCCTGGTCAGGGAACTAGATCCCACAGCTGGCAACTAAGAGTTTACATACCACAACTAAGACTCAGTGCAGTCAAATAAATAATTTTTTTTTAAAAAGGGGGCGGGGTGGAAATCGGGGCACACAGACACACAGGGAGAAGGCCATGTGATGTCAGAGGCCAAGGTTGGCGTGATGTTGCCACAAGCCAAGGAATGCCCAGCTTACCGGCAGCCCCCAGAAGTGAGGAGACTGGCCTGGGACAGACTCTACTTTAGAGTCCCAAGAAGGAGCCAACCTGCCCACACATTGGTTTCATTTCTGGCCTCCTGAGCTGTGAGAGCAAGTGAGAGGGGGCCCTAGCATTCTTGAGCCCAAGAGTGCAGAGACAAGCTCTGGCTGGGACCTGGGACTACAGAGGGTGCCCCCTTCCAAGGAGTTTGGGCCCAGTGGTCCACGAGGAATGGGAGCCTCGTAGCTGGCTTACCTGTCTTTGGAGTGGTGGCCGGTCGCAGCTGAGGAGCGAATATTATCTTTTGTGTTGACAGTGGAGGTGGTGGGAATGGTGGTCGGCACTGTAGTTGGTGCTTGGCACAGAGATCAGGTTACACAGCACTCTGCCTGCTCACCGCCCGTCACCCTACACACGGCTCTGAGTCTGGGGCCTGGGGGTTTGGGGAGCATGGGCCTCCCTGCCCTGAGGATTGGTGAGCATGAGCCTCCCTATCCGGAGTGTCTGGAGCAGGGCCAAGGGAGGGGCCAACAGCCCAGACTGCTCATATCGCCCTGGCCTCCAGGAGACTCAGAGCCTCAGAGGCAGTGGGGCTGGCACAGGTCCAGGGAGGTTAGAGGGGCCCAGGGTCGCCTCAGGCCAAGGGCACCTGGAGGGAGCAGGATTCAAATGCTCCAGCTACTTGTGATGGGGCCGTGGCCAGTGCCCCCCCCATCTACTTATCCACGAGGACAGGAGTAGAATGGGGGCTGCCAGGCAGCTGACACAGCCAAGATCTGCGAAGTCAAAGGTCAGGAATGGCAGCCCTGAGCAAAATCCCGAGGCTCGGGAAAAGCCTGCACTTGGAGGACGTTATTAATCACCCAAGATGGGGAGAGTTCTCAGGAATGGTATCAGGATTGAATGAGATGACATAGCTGTTGTACTTTGCAAGTATAATGAGCCTCACAGGTTCCAGGTGTGAGTGGGGGGGCGGGGAGGGGCGGTGACTGTTGACTGTGTACCCAGCCCCGCTTCCACACAGGTGCCCCTTGAGCTGGTGCCATCTATCTGAGGATCAGCAGAAGCAGAGCCCAATAGATAAATTATGTCAAACCAAGATCGCTGAGCTAACATGCCCAGGAGTGTTTGCCTTCTAGAAGGATTGAGGAAGAGAGTGTTGTTCAACTCAAATGTATAAATGGCTCCTGATGGGGTTTCATGCATCAGAATTGCAGCCTTCTGTCTGTGGAGCCCTTTCCGGACCCCAAAATTAAGCACAGCATCCCCCACTGGGCTGGGACTTCCCCCTGAGATGGGATATGGAACACGCAATGGGAACGGCAGCTCTGAAGACCCAACCCTGAATTCCAGAAAGAGCAGGAACACCCCCAGGGGAGCAGGGGTCCCAGGAAAGCACTGGCAGGAATCGGGGTCTCCAGGTCCCACAGAGGAGGGTCCCTTGACCCACAGACTGACACGGGGACCACCACCTTCATCCTCTTGGGAGCAGACTCGGGCACTGACTGTGCGCAGGGAAACAGGCTGCTGGGAAAGCCTGATCCAGCCCAGAGTTGGCCCTGGAGCCAGGAGAGCATCGAGGGGAAGCCCAGCCACTCCAGCCCACGTGGTCAGCAGGGGCTCCGTGAGCCCTCAGGACTCCCCCATCCCAGGGACATTCCCTCTGAGGGACAGCTGGGTCCATGGACAGAGCAGGCCCTGAAGAGACACGTCCACACACACACATAGTCTTACCTGGGTCAATGGTCACATCAACTTCGTCCCCCAGGTCGACTCCAGTTCTCTCAATCCCACACCAGTAAGTGTCTGAATCGTCTAGCCTGAGCTTCTCCATGGTCACGGTGAACGAGAGGTCTTTCCAGTTGTCCTTGATGGACACGCGGCCTTGCTTCACCTCCTCCTCTGATCCACGGTTCGTTTTAACAACAAACCGGCAGCTGCTCCAGTCAGCCCCCCGGCACCACCACTTCACGTGCGGCTCCCACCCAGGGTCGTATCGACACCGCACAGTCAGTGAGCCCTGCTCCACACCTCTCACTGCTCTGGGACCCGAGATAGCAGATGAGCCTGGAAACACAAATCCATGTACGTGTCACCTCCCGTCCTGGGGGCAGGGCCACAGCCTCCTGCATTGTGAACAGTTCAACCAGACCCAATGGCCTCCTGAGCTGAGTAACAGTCAAGGAAGACAGATCAAGAGGGACTTTTTGTCCTTCAAAATTCTAGCCAAAGCCACCAAGAAAATCCCATGAAAGCAGAACTACAGATCTCAATGAAACAAAAACATTGACACAGAGCAAGAGTACCTTCCTATAATTAACCCCTCTTCCCCTCTCTGTAGTCATTAAGTCTTTCCATTTCCAGCAACGTCCATTTGCAGCCATCCCTGTGTTATTCTGGTCTGATGGGGAAGAAAGAGCAAAGGACCTATTTGCACAGAAGATGACTCTGTACTGTCGACTTCAGGATGCCCAGGGGAAACATCCTCATCACCCATCTCTGGAGAAACTGTTCCTAATTAGAAATGGTTCTAATTATGTCTACTGGTTCTATAGTAAACCAGCCCAGTAGGAAAGTAAAAAAGTGAAAGTGAAGTTGTTCAGTCCTGTCCAACTCTTTGCGACCCCATGGACTGTAGCCTACCAGGATCCTCCATCCATGGGATTTTCCAGGCAAGAATACTAGAGTGGGTTGGCATTTCCTTCTCCAGGGGATCTTCCCGACCCACCTTTGAAATTGACCAAAAGAGTAATGCCCATCAGTTTCCCGGTGCTCTGGAATTTTTATTACCCAGATCCCATTTCTTCCCACTGAATTGCTTTGGCTGCTTCATCAAAAAGCAAACTTGTGAGTTCTTTATGGATGTTCCATTCTGTCCCATTGATCTATCCTTACGAAGTTCCAATACTCTGGCCCCCTGATGCGGAGAGTTGCCTCATTAGAAAACACTCTGATGTGGGGAAAGTTTGAAGGCAAACAGAGAAGGTATCAGCGTAGGATAGATGGTTAGATAGCATCACCGACTCAATGGACATGAGTTTTAGTGAATTCCAGGAGATGGTGGAGGATCAAGGAGCCTGGTGTGCTGCAGTCCACGGGGTCACAAACAGCTGGACACGATTTAGCCACTGAACAACAACGAGGCGAATCCATACTGTCTTGAATACTACAGCCCTGCAGGAAGGCAAGGATTATAGAGAAAAGCAGCAGCATTTTCTGATATATATGATTTTCTTGCTCTTTCTTCCATTTCCTCATCTTTGAAAGATCGGAGATACAGAGAAATGTTTCTTTACTAAGGAAACAACACCTCAAGCATCACGAAGAATGGCAGCTGTCTCTAGCACTTGGTGTCAGAACCTGGGAAGTGGTGAGGAGCTCAGCAGTCTGGAGAGCAGACGCCCCTGGATGGGGTCGGGGTGGGGGGCACTTGTCCCACTGTCCTCATGCAAGAAGCAGGCGATGTGGTTTCAGATCTTTACACTTTTAAGGAGTAGCTCAAAATCTGGGTGAAATCTCTCTTTGAAACACCAGCTTAAATAGAAAAAATAGCAATCTAGCCTGGGCCTCCCAGACCCATCTGCTGGCGGACCAGTTTTGTACTGCTTAGGAATATTTTAGAGCTCTAAATGCATGTATTAGAAAAGTAAAGAGAACTTTAATATATCAAATATTTACTTCAAAAGTTAAAACAAAAAACAGAAGGAGGAGTAAGAAGAAAGGAAAAGCTAAAAGAAAGGAAATAATGAAGGTAATAAAAATTAATGAAGTAGAGAGGCTTCCCTGGTGGCTCAGTGGTAAAGAATCTGCCTGCCAATGCAGGGGACCCAGGCTCAATCCCTGACCACAGGCCACATGGTCAACACACATTTGATTTTCTAAAAACTCTTCGCAAATTAAGAGTAGAACTTCCTTTGTCTGATCAAGATTATCGAGTAAAAGCCTCAGCAAATACCGCAATGATTGTGAGATATTGGCGTATACTTTATAATCGTCAACCTGGACACTAATTCTGTATCCACTTTTCTGTACATGTTACCCATCTGTACATGTTATTTTCTGAAATTCTGACCAACGTAGTGAGACACAGAAAAATATAAGATATATATATCGTTATTGGGGGAAAATAATAACATTTAGGGAAAATATTTAAATCTTTAATTTAAAAGGATTTTCATTTTTAATGGAATTCAGTAGAGTGGCTCAAAACACAATAAACGTATTAAAAATCAGTGGCTTTCCTGTAAACCACTAACAAGTAATTGGAAAACAAAATGGAAAATTGCTCATTTACAATAACAATAAAAGTATATTAAATACCAAGGAATAGCTTGAACAGAAACAATTAGGACTTATAGAAAAAAAATCATACACAAACACTCTGAAATTTTCTTGACTGACATAAAGGTTTACACATAAAAGAGCTACATTATAATTCTGAATGAAAATGCTATATATCGCAAAAATTTTCTTCCTTCCCAAATACATTTAAAGATTTAGCTCAAAAACCCCCAGAACATTTTTATAACACGTATATTTTTTCCCAATAATCTCTGTCTATACATAGGTGTAGTATATATGTGTGCGTGCATATATATGTCTATGCATGCATGTGTAATAAATATTATATGTAATGTATGCTAGAGGTTATCTGAATAAATGAAGAGACAAGAATTTTTAACATCTGAAAGTTGAGCAATGAGTAAGGACTTGCCTGCCAAATATTAAAATGGTATCAGGCCTAATAAAGAAGCCACCTTGGAAATCTAACAAGACTAGGTGAATGCTTCAATCGAACACAGTCAAAAGCCTAAAAACAGACCTAGTCTATTTAAGAATTTTATATATGCCATAGAAAACTATGGCAAAAGTGAAAACAAATGAAAGAATCTCTTGATGAGGGTGAAAGAGGAGAGTGAAAAAGCTGGCCTAAAACTCAACATTCAAAAAACTAGGATCATGACATCCGGTCCCACCATTTCATGGCAAGTAGATAGGGAAACAGTGAAATCAGTGGCAGATCTTATTTTCTTGGGCTCCAAAATCACTGCAGACAGTGACTGCAGCCACAAAGTTAAAAGATGCTTGCTCCTTGGAAGAAAAGCTTTGACAGTGTATTAAAAAGCAGAGATATCACTTTGCTGACAAAGGTCTGTCTAGTCAAAGCTATGGCTTTTCCAGTAGTCATGTACAGATGTGAGAGTTGGACCTTTAAGAAGGCTGAGTGCCAAAGAACTGATGCTTTTGAATTTTGGTGCTGGAGAAGACTCTTGAGAGTCCCTTGGACAACAAGAGGATCAAACCAGTCAATCCTAAAGGAAATCAGTCCTGAATATTCATTGGAAAGACTGATGCTGAGGCTTCGATACTTGGACCACCTGATGCAAAGAGCTGACTCACTGGAAAAGATCCTGATGCTGGGAAAGATTGAGAGCAGGAGGAGAGGGGGACGGCAGAGGATGAGATGGTTGGATAGCATCATCGACCCAGTGAACATGAGTTTGAGCAAACTCCAGGAGACAGTGAAGGACAGGGAAGCCTGGGCATGCTGCAGTCCATGGGGTCACAAAGAGTCAGACACGACTGAGCAAGTAAACAGCAACAATATAGAAAACTAAAAGGGTAAGCAGGGAAGGGAAGGGTTAGGGCATAACCCTCTCCTGTCACCTCCCAGTGTACTCCATTGGGTAAATATAGAGAGACTAAGGAGGTCAGCATAAAACAGGAAAGCATTTCTAAAACTGGAAGAAAATAGAAGCGAATATTTATAAAATTTCTAGATGACAGGGAGCAGTTTCGAAACTTGACATTAATGAATGACAGGAAACAAAAAGTCAGTAGGGAATCTGACTACATGCAAAGACAGCATGTGGACATACCAATTAAAAAAGACTGAAAAGGCAAAGAACAGACTGAGAGACATGTTTAGAACAAATAACATAGAAAAGGATTAATGGTGTTTCTCTTTCTTTTAAGTTTTTTTACGTGGACCATTTTTAAAGGCTTTATTGAATTTGTTACAGTATTGCTTTTGTTTTATGTTTTGACTTTTTGACTACGAGGATGCTCCCCAACCAGGGATCGAACCTGCACTCGCTGCCTTGGAAGTCAGAGTCTTAACCACTGGACCACCAGGGAAGATACTATTCCCAATAGTGTCTCTCTTGATTAAGCACGTATAGAAGAAAAACATTTAAGACTCCGTTTGGAAAATTGATGAGAGATAAGAGGCAAGTCACAAAGAAGAAATTCAGTGGCTAATAAAATTCAAGTGTTCGATTTAAACAACGTAACAAACAAGAAATGTGGAAGACAACACCACTTTTCACATATCAAATCAACCAAGTGTTGATGACTGGCGTTTTGCTGACTGAGGCCAGGTGGTCCAGGCACTAGGAGAAGATGCTGGAAGGAAGGTAACTGGTTCAAACACACAGAAAGCCATAAGGCAGTTTCATGTGTCAGACACAGGCATGCCCTTCGCTCCAGTAATGATAATTCTAGGATATAGTCCTCAGGAAACAATCAGAGAGGCACACAAGAAGGGTGTGCACAAAGATTCATTACATAGTTAGCAAAAATTAAGGAAACAAAACCCACTTCCATCAATCGGGGAAATAAGTACACAATGAAATAATGCAAACACTGATAATGAGGCTTAGAAATATTTTTAATTATGTGGAAAATTCTCATATGAAGTGAAAATTAGGGTTTTTAAAAATCATATACAGTATAATATCAACTAACTTTTTAAAATGCATAAAAAAGATCAAAACTAAACTAGAATGTTAACAACTGGTTGCCTTGAGCATTCAGACAGACATGAGGTTTTTTATTTTTCCTAATTCTTCATTTTTTTATGTACTTCACTTTTCTTTTTCCTGTACTTTTCCAAGTATCAATAACAAGATCTTATTACTTTCAAAATCATAGAAAAACAAATGCCTGGACAGGGCTGTTTAATAGTGTAGTGGGCCGAGTAACAACCCCTAAAGATGTCCTAACCCCAAAAACCTGTGAACACAATTAGCCTTACATGGCAAAAAAGGTCTGTGCAGGTGTGATTGAATTAAGCAAAGTCCTTATCAGAGGGAGGCAGGAGGGTCAGGGTCAGAGAAGGAGAGATGACCGTGGAGCGGGGGCTGTGGTGATGTAGGGCCACATCCCAAGGAGATCGGGTAGCTTCTGGAAGTTAGAAGAATCAAGGGGTTGAATTCTCCCCCTAGAGTCACCAGGAGAAATGTTGTCCTGTTGACTCGTTTTAGACTTCTGATCTCTGCTGCTGCTGCTGCTGCTAAGTCATTTCAGTCGTGTCCAACTCTGTGCGACCCCATAGACAGCAGCCCACCAGGCTCCCCCGTCCCTGGGATTCTCCAGGCAAGAACACTGGAGTGGGTTGCCATTTCCTTCTCCAATGCATGAAAGTGAAAAGTGAAAGGGAAGTCGCTCAGTCATTTCCAACTCTTAGCGACCCTGTGGACTGCAGCCTACCAGGCTCCTTCGTCCATGGGACTTTCCAAGCAAGAGTACTGGAGTGGGGTGCCATTGCCTTCTCCGTTCTGATCTCTAGATGTAATATTCTAAGCTTGTGTTCTTCTAATCCCCTAAGTTTGTGGTCGTTTGTCCCAGAGCCCTAGGGCTTTAACATAGACGGCCGCCTCATCTTTAGTTGCTACGCCTCTAACGGCTTGTAGAGAGTTTAGTTTTGGGCTTCCTTGGTAGCAGTGGTAAAGAATTCCACTTCCTTGAATTGCAGTGGGACGTGGGTTCAATCCCTGGGTCAGGAAGATCCTCTGGATTAGGAAATGGCAACCTGCTCCAGTATTCTAGCCTGGAGAATACCATGGACAGAGGAGCCTGGTGGGCTATAGTCCGTGGAGTCCCAGAGAGTCAGACATGATTGAGAGGCTGGGCAGACCTGCACTGACTCTTGAACCATCTGTCCACTCCCTTCTCTCAGACCCCTCTTCGGGGTTCCCACTCCCCATCAACCTTGCAGAGCACTGGCTCTACTTTGGGGAACCGTCCTGGCCCAGAGGCAGCCCGGAGCTCCAAGAAGCAGCACCTTCACTGGGCATGGCTACTCACAGCCTGGAGGGTGGAGAATAATCCTAGATCAGGTGGAAACTGAGCCACAGGGAGGGAGGTGACTGACTCAGTGTCAGTAAGCGACAGGCAGGCCCGGAGCCTGCCTCCAGCTCAACAGGGGACATCAGCTAGTCTCCGCTCTGGGTCAACACTTCTGGGGTCTGGTCCACCTCCGCCACCACTTACAGTGAGGCCAAGTGGGACAGGCAGCTAATTTTTCTCTGAAAAAAAATTTTTGTTATCGTTGCTTAGTTGCTAAGCCGTGTCCAACATTTTTGCGACCCCATGGACTGTAGCCCAATAGACTCCCCTTTCCATGGGATTTCCCAGGCAAGAATACTGTAGTGGGTTGCCATTTCCTTCTCCAGGTGATCTTCCTGACCCAGAGATCCAACCCGTGTCTCCTGCATTGGCAGGCAGATTGTTTATCACTGAGCCACAAGAGAGAGTCATTTAAAGTCTTGCTTCTCACAGAAAATGAATTGCTATAAAGTCCAGTGGAAAGTTTCTGGGTTGTTTTCTGCGTACTTTTGCAACAGTGAGCTCTCGAGAAGAAGGAAGCAGTGCTGGTTAAATGTGTTGCTTGTGATCGGAAGTCCTATGGTTGAGGCTGGTCACAGGTTGGCACCAAGGTTCGCGCTGGCGACTAGGTTCTTATCAGCACACAGCTGTGCCTGTTCCGCTTCAAACATTCCTGCTCTGTCTTAATCCCTCCCAAACCGTGTACACGCAGGCACTACTCTCACATCTGCCAGCCATCACGTTCCCCTGCTCCAGATGTCAGGGGGAAGCACAGAACCCTCTATGTGCCTTCCTCAACCTTGCTTGCCAATTTGTCCCCTAACTTCTCACCCCAGATCTATCTCCTCTGTTTCCACACCGAAACTTGAGGCTGAGCATCCACAAGCCATCTCCAGCCACCCACAAGCCACATGTCTCTCTCCTCCTCTAAGACCTTTTCCCCTAACAAATAAAAGCAACCTCCCCACCAGTGGTTCAGTGGGTAAAGAATCAGCCTGTAACGCAGGAGACAGAGGACGTGGGTTCAATCCCTGGGTCAGGAAGATCCCTTGGAGGAAAATATGGCAACCCGCTCCAGTATTCTTGCCTGGAGAATTCCCTGGACAGAGGAGCCTGGTGGGCTACAGTCCATGGGGTCACAAAGAACATACAGAGCAGAACCTCCCAATCAGCCCCAACAGGAGTGTGTGGGGCCTGTAACAAAGGCCTTCTGTTCCTCAGACGCACCAAGGTCAAGCTCATTTCCATAGGAGAGCCTTGCTGTCCCTCGTGCCTGAGAAACTTCCTCGATCTGAAGTACCTGCTCCTTCTTGTCCTCCAGGTCTCAGCCCAGGTGGCTCCCCCCTCAGAGGGCTCCTTCTAAGCCCACCCATCGAAAGCACTCCCCCCACCCCCTGAGTCAGGGCATGGCACTTAGCTTTGCTCGCAGCATGCATCGCTGCTTATAAGTATCATTCTCATTTCTACGCCTGATGGACTGAATGATCAAAGCAGACAACGCAAAACAGTCACAGGTCACAAAGGACTGTCTGGTTGTCGTGCCTTCTGCAGCCTCAGATCCAAAGGCGACCACAGAAAGTTTTCTCTGGAGACCATAACTGCTCCTAACTCTCCTCTCTGCTCTTTGATTATTTTCTTATTGAGATATAATTCACACATCACGCAATTCACCCTTTTAAGTTGTACAGTTCAGCGTTTTTGTGAGATACTCACGAAGCTGTACAAACATCACCACTAATTCCAGAACGTAGTCATCACCCTAAGAGAGACCCCGTATGAAGGAGTCCCTCCCCCCTAACTTGCTCCCCAGCCCCTGGGGACCAATAATGTACTGTCTCTATGAAGTTACATATTCTAGACATTTCATATGCAGGGAATAATACAACATACACCCTTTGGTGTTTGGATTCTTTACCAAGCTTAATGTTTTCCAGATTCATCCAGACTGTAGCACGTGTCAGTATCTCCTTCATTTTTATGACTAGTGCACCGTGGTATGAGTACACCAAGGTTTAGTTTATCCATCCATCAGTTGACAAGCACTTAGACTGTTTCCGCTATTTAGCTCCTATGAACTATGTTGCCATGAGCATTTGGATACACGTTTTTTTTACGTGGACATATGTCTTCCATTCTCTTGGATATATACCTAGGAGTGGAATTGCTGGCTAGTGTGGTAACCACATGTTTAACATTTTCATGAACGTCAAATTGCTTTCCAAAGTGGCTGCACCGTTTTACAATCCCGTGAGCAATGTCCTCTCCAGGTAATGTTAACAGCCTCAATTGTTTGATTCTATGAAAGTAGAGGGACAAAGATTCTAGGGGGTGAGGTGGGATGGGCATTATAGCAATCACTGTTCCCTGTCCATTAGAGGCATTCACTCATTCAACTAATACTCACTATTTGTCTCAACTGCATCTGTCCTGGTTGTAGGCACAAAAATCCCGGCCCTCCTGAAGTTTATTTTCTATCAAAGTGAGGGAAGGGAGAGGATAAACATGGAGAAAAGTAATGCAAGGGAACTGCTTTTTTTTCTTCTTCTTTTTGGCCACACCGTGCGGTATGTGGAACTTCCCAAACCAGGAGTCCAACACAAGCCCCCTGCAGTGGAAGTGCAAAATCTTAACCACTGGACCATCAGGGAAGTCCAGAGAATGGCTATTTTCATTAGGGTCATCAATGATGGCTTCAGTGAGAAGCAAAGACGGGAAGGAAGTGAGGACTGGACCCTTGGCTCTCTGAAGAAGAGCACTGTGCAGATTGAACATCAAGGGCCGAGGGCCTGTGGCAGAAGGGTGCCTGGCATGGATGGTCACAGAACATCCAAGAGGCTGGGATGGCTGGGGCGGGTTGAGCCAGGGGGAGCAGAGTGGCAGAGGAGACCGGGAGACGGTGTGGAGGGAGACCCGGATGGTACCAGCTGGTAGCCTCTGTAAGGACTTCGGATTTGTACTCTAGGATGGAGGTCATTGGACGGTTTTGACCAGAGAAGAGACAGGATCTGGCTTACATTTCAAAGGCTCACCATGAGATACGAAAGAAGTGATGGATGCCCCTGGGGTTCTGCCCGAGCACCTGAAAAGACAGAGTTGCCAAACACAAAGATGGGAGAGAAAGGAATTTGACAGAGGAGATGTGATCAGGCCACACTTGAAATGTCAACATCTGGGACTTCCCTGGAGGTCCAGTGGTTGAGGTTCTGCGGGAACCCAGGTTCCTTCCCTGGTCCAGGAACTGAGACCCCACAGCTCAGGGCGTGGACAAAAAAATGAAGAAGAAGAAATGTCAACATCTGAGTGAAGAAGTTGAATGGAGAGCTGGATAGAAGATTCTTGAGTGCAGGGAGATGTCCAGGCTAGGGATACAGAAACGGGAGTCATCTCAGAGAGGAGGTGAGATCAACAAGAGGCTGACCCTAGAGAGAAGGTGCTCAGACACCGAGCTCTGCAGTCCCCCAACCTGTCCAAGCCAAGAAAATCCCCTTGACTTTTAATCACAGTGAGATCCATGGGACTTCCCTGGCAGTCCAGTGGTTAAGACTCACGCTTCTAACAAGTCTTAACCATGGGTTCAGTCCTTGGTTGGGTGACTAAGATCCCTTGTCCCGCATGGCATGGCCAAAAAAACAAAAAGGTCTCCACCAACTTCCAGTCAACTTCAACCCTCTGTCTCTGCTCACATCCTAGCCCCCTTTCCCTCCTCATCCTACCACGCTTACCTTCTCTCGACCTTTCCATTCTATTTCCTTCTTCCCCGAAGAACCACCTCTTCCACTCCATCAGGCAAATCCCCTGCTTCCCTTCCTTCCAGGTCCGCCTCACCCTCACCCCTTCTCCAGAGCCTTCCCTTGCCCATAACACTTTCTGGAAGGTGAGAGCAGGGGTGCATACTCCCCATCTCTCCTGAGCACCCAGGGCGCCTCTGCTTCTCCCCCACCAGTGGCGGCCACCAGTCTGTCCATTCTGAAGGATCAGCCCCCAGAGGTCGGGAGTTATGCCTGGTGCTGGCTTCATCGTGAAGACCATGCTCCACCTTCCGCGTGGGCCATGTGAAACCCTGAGCACAGGGTTGAGTGGCTGAAACCCACAGGCTCACAACTGGGAGGAACTGCTTAGAAACAGAGCTGGTGCCTCAGCAGGATGCCTTGCTGAGCCCCCTCTTTCCTCTGCCAGCAGCTTCCTCCCTCCCCATCAACTTTCCCTGGGCGAACAGGCCCGGGCCCCGCTCACCTGAAAGCCAGAGAAAGAGGCAGAACAACGGCAGCAGGTGCATTGTGTCTTCGCACGGCTTCAGGCGCAGCGCGTCAGGGAGAACCAGCTGCAGCCTCCTTCGCTTCCAGCCCTTCTGCTTTTGCTTACTCTCACTCTCACACTTCCTCGTTCGGTCCTTTCCCACTGGCAAATGAGATGAAAAGCGGAAGGAGGCAGGATGGGTGAAATTTCAAGGCCATGCAAGAAGCGATCGTGAATAAGCTTTTGAGAAATACCTCCCTGGCCGGAGCCTCGACGGGTTCTCTAAAAGGAGAACTCTGCTCCTTCTCAGCCTTGAAGGTTGCAGACCTGCTGGGTCTGAGTGGCTTTTACTCAGTCCTTCTCCCCTGGTGGGAAGATTGGGATAGGGGGAGCCTGGTACCCCTGGAGAAGTTGTGGAGAGCCAAGACTGATGGACACAACGGCCTACACGTGGGATTTCAAGCATAGCTGAATGCTCAGGAGCCCAGAAGCTCAGGAATTCTACTTAATCACAGTGGGGCTTGGGCCAAAGTCACAGGAGAGATTCTAGATTCCAAGCTAGACCAGAGATGGGAAGCAGAGGGTGAGGAAGTATCAAAACCCAGACAACTGGGACTTTCCTGGTGGTGCAGTGGTTAAGACTCCAAGAGGGCAAGGGTTCAATCTCTGGTTGGGAAACTAAGATCCCATGCGGCTCATGGGGCAGCAGAAAAAATACTTTAATAAATAATTCATTTAAAAAAAAAAAACAGAGTACCCACTAAAAGAAAAGGGCTCAAAGAGTAGGAATATGTGATCAGGGAACTCCTGGTGCAGTGGGCAAGAGGGGCCTCTGTCCTGAGAACATACCAGAAACTCTTATCACTGTGCCCACCTTACAAGGTAAGCATCTGTGAATGTCGATTCTAGCCTGAATCCTCCAGAAACTTGTCAGTTATACCTTCCTGAAGAAACCAGCTCATTGTTCATAGCTATTCACCCCCAGCGCCTTACCCCCTCAACACACGCTTTGCAATAACTACTTCTTGCAGTGGAAATAAAGGATGCGCCCACCAGCTTCCCCCATCTGACTCCCTTTCTTTCTGACAACTCTGTGTTGGCAGAGTTGCCATCCTTCCCTCCCCTTCCCTATCAGAATCCCAGCAAGACCTGGGATGAAGCCCAGAAATTAGGAAAGGACCAGACCTTTCTCAGATTTTGTTCCTGGAGCTTCCTTTGCCGTGTGCCCCACGTACCTGGTGATGTCTTGGGGAGCAAGTGTGTCCCAAGGAGAGATCTGAGCCCCTCATGTCCTCAAGGAGAGATCTGAGCCCCTCATGTCCTCAAGGAAAGATCTGAGCCCCTCATGTCCTCAAGGAGAGATCTGAGCCCCTCATGTCCTCAAGGAGAGATCTGAGCCCTCATGTCCTTATCAGGAGTGACTAGCTGTCAGAAGGGTTATTTGCACAGGAAAATGCAGCAGCTGATAAGCAAGGGTTTTCCAGGATGTGGCCACAATTGGCTTCTCACATTACATCCTTCCAAGTGGTCAAGTCAGGTCAATGATACAGAGTGAGAACTCGGTCAGCCCTCCGTCCCTACCGTACTGCTCGGCACAGCCAACCTCAGCCTGTGACCCTGAATAGCTATCCTGAGAGACATCTTGTCTCAGCAAACAGAGACATCATTTGGCTTCCAGGGGAAATGACCAATGAGTTAAGTAAGCTGGGGCACCCTGGAAAGCAACGGGCACATGCTTTGAGGGGTATGAGGTGATCTTTCCTTTCTTGGGCACAGTCAATAAGAAGCGAACAGTCTCTGAGCTGCTCCAAATTTCAGCCTGTGTCCTGACCCTCTGATCCTGGGCCTTCCTGGGTCAAAAACAGATTCTGCTTGGAATCAACCAAAGAGAATTCTCTGGAGACATCCCTGGTAACCCAGAGGTTAAGACACCTTCCACACTTCCAGGGAAGATGCCAATTTCTTTGTATCTTGATTGGGGTAGTGATTACATTGGTATATACATTTGTTAAAACTCTTTCACTTATACCCTACAAAGTGTGGCTTCTATTGTACATAAGTTATACCTCAGTAAAGTTTATTAAAAAGAAAGAAAGAAAGACTTCACCTTCCAATGCAGCCAGTGCAGGTTTAATCCCTGCTCAAGGAGCTAAGACCCCACATACCTCATGGCCATAAAACAGAAACAAAATTATAACAAATTCAATAATGCCTTGAAAAGTGGTCCACATCAAAAAAAGAGAGAATTCCCTGAATGTCTCTAGGTGACAGCGAGTCTATTCCTCTACACAAATGCCTCTGGGGACTAGAGGAGTGCCAGGCTACTCTGGGAGGCCCGTGTCTCCAATGACCCATTTGAGGCTCTCCTCCTGGCTTGGCCATCGACATCTGCACGAGCCTGTTACCTCGCTGGGCTCCCACGTCTCCATGTGGGAAGGAAGGGATTGGACGGGTCAGCTGAGATTCCCCTGCTCTGAAGCACCTGTGTGTGTGAGTGAGTCACGTGGGCATGCACGTATGGGCACATGTGCGGTGTGTTCGTGCTTGTACCTGGGCCCGTGTGTGGGAGCTGTGTTACGAGTGTGTATTGTACTGTGTGCGCTCATGCTGTGTGTGCACAGGCGTTGTGGTTCCGTTGGTGTGTTCGACCCTCTGCAACCCCACGGACTGTAGTATTCCAGACGCCTCTGTCCTCCACTATCTCCCAGAGTTTGCTCAAATTCACAAGCAGTGAGCAGTGTGTGTGTGTTGATGCACTCGTCGGGTTGTCCTGATGACTAGGAACAGAAACTTGCTCAGGCTACCTCTCTAGGTCACATTGGGCTTACAAACTACAATCTTTTTCTGGACTCAGTCTTCTCAGGAGCTTCCCAGGTGGCACTAGTGGTAAAGAACCCACCTGCCAATGTAGGAGATCTCAGAGATACAGTTTGATCCCTGGCTCAGGAAGATCCCCTGGAGGAGGGCACGGCAACGCACTGCAGTGTTCTTGCCTGGAGAATCCCATGGACAGAGGAGCCTGGCAGGCCCCAGTCCATGGGTCGCAGAGAGTCAGACACGACTGAAGCGACAGCGCGCAGGCAGGGGGAGCAACCCCTGTATTGAAAGGGCCGGTTTCACTGGGTCTCTCCCACTCTGGAATAGAAGGTCCACGAGATGGCAGTTGCCAGGCCCACTGGAGAATTACAAAACCAAAGTTTAAACGAGGTGGACCTGACGGAACTAAGACTCTCAGTGGAGGAGCAGACGCAAACGGTGCTTAGCCAGACATCAGGGACCAGAGCAGACAGCCGCCCAGAGTCCAGCCGCCAACGCTGGGCTGAACCGGTCTCCCTCTGGGCTCTGCCACCGGCATGACGACGGCTCTCCTCACTGGGGCTTCGAGCTTCTCGCTTCTTTGTGAAAGTGAGGAAGAGGCCACGAATCTGATGGAACTTAAATGTCAGCACCCCTCACTTGCCCAGGCCCCTATATCAAATTCTGTATTCATATTTCAGGATTCTTTCTCCCACTTTGTGTGTGTGTGTGTTATTTATTTATTTGTGTGTGCCAGGTCTTGGTTGTTGCACCTGAGATCTTAGCTATGGCAGGCATGTGGGATCTAGTTCCCTGACCTAGGATCGAACCCTGGGCCCCTGGGTTGGGAGCGCAGATCCTTAGCCACTGGACCAGCAGGAAGTTCCAGGATCCTTTTAAAAAGGGCCTCCAACGTTGTATGAGCTTCAGGCCTGGGATAAATGGTCCCACCCTGGGTATCCATCCCTTGACCCCAGAGCTCTTCTCACAAAAAAGGAAGAGTCTCTTCCCCTCTCTTTGAGTCTGGACCAGACTCGGGACTTACTTTGCCCAAGAAAATGCAGCAGAAGTGATGGTGTGCCATTTCCCAGCCCCAGCCTGCAGGAGCCTCCTGCATTTCCTTTGTTCTTATGCTTCTCTACTTCCTCCTTGAGAATGCACCAGGCTAACCAGAGGATCAAGAGCCACGCTGCTCTGGCCAACAGCTCGCTGACTCCCAGACACGCAAGGGAGCCCAGCTGAGACCAGAAAGACCTCCCAGGCTAAACCGCGGCCTCACAAGCTCGCTACACGCCACTGAACTTCGGACAGCTCATTGCAGTGTTATTGTGATTGAAAACTAAAAGACGACCCCACGAAATCCAGATCCACCCAACAGCGGCTGCCTCATTCTCCACTCCGCAGCTTTAGCTGCCCTGCGGTTTCTGTTCACTCCAGTCCCCTCTGCCCTCTGACTTTTCCGTGCAGCTCTTCACAGATGGCCCGCGCTGCCCCTGCTATCTCAACACCTCACCTCACCTCTCCCTCTAATGTGGTTCAGATCAGAAGGGCCCTTGGACCACTAGCCATCCGTGGCTTGTGATTCAAAACTATAAGTTGCTCTAAGCTAAGAAAGCAATACAAGTTCATTTCAAGAAAATAAATTGTGAAATACAGATAAGGTTAAAAAAAAAAAAAAAGGATATAATTGTCTTCATCTCATCACCCTGAGATAATCACTTTTAACTTTCAGGTTTATACTTCACCCGTCTTTTATCTCTTCCTGCAGAAAAGCAAAGTTATTCCAGAAATCAGGAGGGGACACTAATGTGTGAGTTCATATCACTCACTTCTCAACAGATTTCCATCACAAACAACACCATCTCCTTTGAGAAAAAGATGTCCTATAAGACAAATATCATTAAGAAGTTTGGTTTTAGGGAATTCCCTTGCAGTCCAGTGGTTAGGACTTGGAGCTTTCACTGCCAAAAGCCTGGGTTCAATTCCTGGTCAGGGAACTAAGATCCAGCAAGATACGTGGCACAGCCAAAGGAAAAAAAAAAAAAGGATGGCTTTAAAGCTTTGGAGGGCAGAACCAATTCATGTTTCTTTTTGGTAGAAATGCCTCCAGGGACTAAAATCAAAAACTCCTCTTGGTCACATTGGACTTGCAGACTACAGTCTTCTTCAATTTGCAAAAATAATGTGTATTCATTGTTGAAGAATAATGAAACACAGAGGAACCCAAACAGTGCATGGTAAATCAGTTCTAATGCCACCCCAGAGACAACCACTGTTGAATATAAGTATATGTTTCTATTACCAATTTTGTGTTCTTTTCTTTAGAAAAGCAGTTTATTTCAGGTTACGTAAAGGATCACTCCTGTATGACTTTACTTCATCAATTACTTTATTACATTTATTAGGGATTTTTAATACAGAAAAATTCCAAAAGTAAACAAAGCCAATAATGCCCACTTTGAAATAATCCCAGTTAACATTTCTTTAAAAGGCAATGCAAACAGAGTTTTCTCAAGTGTGGGAGAGACAAAAGGAAAAAGAAAATTCTCCTTTCCAACCCCACCTCACCATGTCCAGAACCTCAAGGAAACCATTGTCAGACTCTGTTGCCTCTTTTTAAAAAAAGCTTATGCAGGGACTTTCCTGGTGGTCCAGCAGTTAAGACTCCAAGCTTCCAATGCAGGAGGCATAGGTCTGATCCCTCGTTGGGGAATTAAGATCCCATATGTCACATGGTATGGCCAAAAAAATTTAAAAAGTAGATTTTAAAGCTTATGCATAACTAGAATATGCATCTAAGTGAAGTGCACGTAACTCATCATACAAACAAACCTCTCTGCCCCTTCATCTTTTGCTTAATAATATAGTTTTTTCCAAACAGCACATACAGATTTTCCTCATTCTTTTATCATTTACAATATTACATTGCATGTAAATTCTAGAGTTCATTTCACCAGTCCCAACTACTGGATTATCTGCCCCTACAAGCACTAAGGTGAGCAGTCCTGTACATATATCTTGGTGCACTTTTGGAAGCAAAGCCCTAGAACTGCTGAGTGGAAAAAAATTGGCATCTGTAACTTTGATCAGTTCAGTTTAGCTCAATCGCTCAGTCATGTCTGACTCTTTCCGACCCCATCGACTGCAGTACGCCAGGCCTCCCTGTCCATCACCAACTCCCAGAGTTTGCTCAAACTCATGTCCATCATGTCAGTGACGCCATCCAGCCATCTCATCCTCTGTTGTCCCCTTCTCCTCCTGCCTTCAATCATTCCCAGCATCAGAGTCTTTTCCAATGAGTCAGTTCTTCACATCAGGTGGCCAAAATACTGAAGCTTCAGCATCAGTCCTTCCAATGAATATTCAGGACTGATTTCCTTTAGGATGGACTGGTTGGATCTCCTTGCATTCCAAGGGACTCTCAAGAGTCTTCTTCAAGACCACAGTTCAAAAGCATCAATTCTTCGGCACTCAGCTTTCTTTATAATCCAACTCTCATATCCATATGTGACTACTGGAAAAACCATAGCTTTGACTAGATGGACCTTTGTTGGCAAAGGAATGCCTCTGCTTTTTAATATGCTGTATGGGTTTGTCATAGCTTTTCTTTCAAAGAGCAAACATCTTTTAATTTCATGGCTGCAATCACCATCTGCAGTGTAACTCTGATAGATATTGTCAATTGTTCTCCAAAAGGCCCTAGTGTAGACTCCCACCAATGGTATATGTATATGTGCCTGCTTCCCCAAGTCTCAGTCAATGTTGACCATAATCAAAGTTTTAGCAAAGCATTCTATATTATTTTTTATCAGTCAGGGTTCCCCAGAAAAACAGGGCTAGTAGGAGATCTATCGATAAAGACAGATCTCGTCTAAGCAATTGGCTGATGCAACAGTGGGAACCAGCAAGCCCAGCATCTGTCGGGCAGGAGCCAATGCTACAATCTTGGGACGGAACTTCTTTCTCAGGGAAAGCTCAGAGTTGCTCTTAAGATCTTTCAGTTAACTGGATAAGGCAAATGTGGATCATTGAAGACTTACAAGCCACCAGTCCCTACTGCAGAACTACCTGCTCCTACAAATGCTCCAGTGAGTGGCCTGGTACACCTATCTTGGTGTACCTTTGCAAGCGGAAGTTGGTTGTAGATGTTAGTCACATCTAAAATATCCCTTCATAGCAATATTTAGATTAGTGTTTGATTGAATAACAGGAACTATAGCCTCGCCATGTTGACACCTAAAACAAACATAACTACCCAAGAGAAATGAAAACATATGTCCACACAGAAATGTGTAAGAATAGATGTTCATAGCAGCATTATTTATTAGTAGCCAAAAAAAGTGGGAACATCCCAAATACCCAACAACTGATAAATGGAGAAAGCGAAATGTGGGATAGCCGTATAATGGAATATTATTCTATAACAGAAAGGAATTAATTACTGCTGCATGCTATCTCATCGATGAACCTCAAAAACAGGACGCTAAGTAAAAGAACCAGTCACAAAATATCACATATGGCATGTTTCCGTTTATATGAAATGCTCATAAAGCCTCTCTATCCATAACCTTTGCTCACTTTTCTATTGAGAACTTCTTCTGAGAGCTCTTGATATTGCTAGGTGTTTAACCCTTTACCTGGCACGTGCTGTGCTGTGTCAGTCGCTTCAGTCGCATCCAACTCCCTGCGACCCCCCAAGACCTCAGCCCACCAGGCTCCTCTGTCCATCTTGCCAATATTTTCCCGCTGTCGTTTCTCATTTGATTTTGTTGCTTTATCTTCTAATGACCAGAGTATTTTTTTTTCCTATACAATCAGATCTATCGATCTTTTTCTTTATGGCCTCTGAATTTCCTATCTTGTTAAGGAAAAAAAAAAAAAAGGTTGCTAAGAACCACTGTCAGAGCCACAGTAACCACTCCATTCATCTTGGTTTTCTAAATGTTCCCCTGAATCACGAAATCACAGGAAAGCAATGTATTTAGACACCATTAGCCCGGCTCCATTGAGAGGCCTCTACGGAAGTGAGAGTAGATGTCAGGCCCCAGCTTTTAGCAAAGATCGATACAAAAGCTGGAGGAAAAGCTTCGCATCTTCTGCAACATTACAAATGCCCATTTTGTCATTCAGCCTCTTGTGTAAGGATCCATACAAGAGATTCCTCTGAGCAGCTCATGCCAAGAGAAAAAGTACTCACTGATTGAAAGGACTCAGGCATTTTTCCTGGCAATAAAGTACCACACACTCCATCTGGCTTCCCATTTCATCTTGACTGCCAGGAAATCCAGAACCAAATGGAAGCTCAGACGCAGGAGAAACCCAACCTCACTTTGGGGAATTTATGCCAGGCATGATCAGGCAGCATCGTTAACTGCCCTCTGGTATAGCGGTGTGCATGCCCACATGCTTAGTCATGTCTGACTCTTTGTGATCCCGTGGACTGAAGCCCACCAGGCTTCTCCATCCATGGGATGGATGGGTTGCCATGTTCACCTCCAGGGCATCTTCCCGATCCAGGGATCGAACCCATATCTCCTGCGCCGGCTGGCGGGTTCTTTACCCCCTATGGTGGGTTTTGCTGTCAATCATCTCAGGTCCCTTTAGGATGTGGATGAGACACAAATAGGGACATAAACAAAATGACAAGAAGAGAGAACAAAGACACTTGTCTAAACGATGGCAACGCTAACCCAGAGGTTTCTGTCACAACCACGATTAATTAACATTTCCATACGTGCTCCCAAAAGTGGAGGTGCCCTGGAAAATCCAGATCTGAGGCTTCTCTGAGCAGTGAAATTTGGAGCACACCCAGAGTAACTTCAGGAAAATCCTGGCAGCTGTTGAGTGGAGACACTCCTTTGTGCATCTAAGATAATAGATTAGCCAGACCCCTCCCTAACATTTGGGGGACCAGGGCTAGCATACAAATGGCGGCCCATATACCATGTGTCTCGATATTTTAACAGTCTAAAGCAAGCTAAGAAAAGAATCTATCAAATCAGCATTTCCCTGATGGTTCAGTGGTTAAGAATCCACCTTACAATGCAGGGGACTCGAGTTCAATCCCTGGTAGGGGAACTAAAGATCCCACATGCCTTGGAGCTACTAAATTTGTGGGCTGCAATTACTGAGCCTGTAAGCCACAGCTAGAGAGTCCCTGTACCGCAAGGAAAGATCCCGTGAACTGCAACTAAGACCCAGGGTAGCCAAATAAATAAACACATATTTTCTTTAAATCTATCAAATCAAATGCATCTGGACTTCCCTGGTGGCCCAGTGGTTAAGACTCCATGCTTCCACTGCGGGGGGCACAGGTTAGATCCCTGATCTGGTAACGAAGGGGCTTCCCAGGTAGCACTAGAATCCACCTGCCAGTGCAGGAGATTCAGATGTGGGTTCAGTCCCTGGGTTGGGAAGATCCCCTGGAGGAGGGCATGGCAACCCACTCCAGTATTCTTGCCCGGAAAATCCCATGGACAGAGCTGCCTGGCAGACTACGGTCCATAGGGTCCAAAGAGTCAGACATGACTGAAGCGACTTAGCACGCATGCATGCTAGTAACTAAGATCCCACAGGCCACACAGTATGGCAAAAAAGAAAAAAGTGCATCTGACCTTCCTACCTTGACAAAAATACCTGCCTACCAACGCAGAAGCCAGATTTGAATGTATCATTCTCAGAAGTTCTGCTCCAAGACATAGCAGCCTAGTGACAGATGTCTCCCTATCCTCAGCCCACCGTTCACAGACGTTCCCCTGCCCTCCCCACTCCCGCACATTCCACACCCCAAGGCCCTCAGGAGAGTGTGTATGTGAACACCCAGCCTTCACACCCAAGCTCTGTCCACATCCCAGCAAACAGCCACCCCTTGGCCACGACTCAGGCAACACTAGCAGTTAGCTTGGAGCAAACTATAGTCTATAGCGGGGACACAAATCTTTGAGCTCCATGGACCACTTATTTCACGGGGAGGGGCACAGCCAGATAAAGACCAGGCATAAAGGTGGCCCTGGGTTTCAGGGGCAATCATTCAATTTCTAAACTAATCAGCTCTGAGCTCTCCATGGTGGCCCAGAAAAAAAGTTTTCCCCCATCGTCAACTCACTCCTAACATGATCATCTTCACGGAGTTGCTGTTTTTAAAAAGACCAGCCCAAGAACATCATCCCTCCCTTGCCTCCGGGCAGAATTCCACTGGATCTGAAATGCTGAACCCCGTCATCCTGGACTGTGTCCTCACTGAATCAGAAAAGGTCACAAGAAAAGGGGACTGTTTTCACAGGAGAGAAGGTGATGGTAACTCTTCACCCTGGAGAGGACAAGGATAAGGGCAGAAAGAACGAGACTCTGTCCTATCTTTTAGTAAAAGTGGTAGATGCAGATGGACAGACTGACCCCTCACATTCTGGAATATTCTCTCTAGGAAGCACTTCTTCCAGTGTGAGGAAGTTAGATTTGAGATGTAAATTATTAAAGCCACTGCATACAACAAACAAATGAAGTCTTTTCACCAGGGAGGAAATAAAGGAGAAGAAAGAGAAGCCGCTCAGTCGTGTCCGACTCTTTGTGACCCCACGGACTATAGCCTAGCTGGCTGCTCCATCCATGGGATTTTCCAGGCAAGAGTACTGGAGTGGGTTGCCATTTCCTTCTCCAGGAGGAAATAAGAACTGAACAGAATTTGGTTCGGGAAGTGGGACTGAGGAACCGTGGTCAAAGGGCGTCCAAAGGCAACATCGTGAATGACCCCTGCTAGCGATCCAGTGCCATAGTCTGACCCAAGGAGGCCCTGTCGATCTCTACAGTTTTTCATTTTGTTTTTTTTTGTATTTTTATGGTTTTATAAGTTGAGCTAAAGCTGGCATCTCCCTGAATGCTTGCCTTTGGACAGCGGCTACTGTCCACTTTGAAACTAATGCATTTACCCAGCCATTCATTCATCGAGGATCCACTGGCTATCAGCCTCTGAGTGCATGTTCATTTCTTCCCTATCGCTTATGATTTTCTTTCAGGTATTGCACCTGAATTTCCAGGTAATTCTCCCCACTACTTCCTGCAAGTACACAAGTAGCCAGACCCTTCTTTCTCAGACTCTGTGTCCCTTTGAAATGTTATCCTCTCCAAGGCCAAGTGCATATTCTTCCCAATGTGTATATCCAGACATCCTCATTTTTTTCATTCTATAGACTTTCCCACAAGGGAGACCCCCAGACACAGGTATTCCAAGAAGCTGGTGCCAAAAGGGTTATGAAATGTTCAGGGATTTTGGACTTCCCTACTAGTCTAGTGGTTAAGACTCTGAACCTCCAACAAGGGTTTGATCCCTGGTAGGGGAAGTAAGATCCCCTATGCCTCAAAGTGTGGTCACAAAAAAAAAAAAAAAGTGCAAGGATATTATTGAGGGAAACACCTATGAGAGCAATCAGGTGGGAGAGGCAGGAAAAGCAGTCAGACTGTGATGGAGATGTCGACTTTAAAAAGATGCACAGCGTGAGAGTTGTGAGTTAAGTTTCATCTGGGGCAAAATGACTGCAACCCGGGAGACAGCACCCCAGCTGGCTCTGAGAGACTGCTCCAAGGAGGTAGCGGGGACGGTCGATGTGTGTGATTTTGGTGAAGGGGGAGTTCGTGCAATTGAGCACCTATTTTACAAAAGGTATGTTTCTGCTAGTTACGAGGAGCCGATATCACCGTGAAGAGATTTAGTGCTTTCCTAGATATGAAGAGATGGGAGGATTAGGGTCTTGAAATCAAGTCCTGAAAGTATCTAACTATCTAAAGACCTGTTCCACCAGTTTTTCTGGAGCACACAGTGCCCCATTCTTCACCCTGAACTCCCTTCCGGGCATCTCAAAGGTCAACAGCTGCAGCAACACCGGATTCAGTCTCCACCGAAGCAGATGTCAGATGCCCTCGCACGCGTGCATGCTAAGTCGCGCCAGTGGGGTCTGACTCTATGCGGCTCTACGGATTGTAGCCTATGTCCGTAGGACTCTCCAGGCAAGAATACTGGAGTGGGTCTCCATGCCCTCCATCAGGGGATCTTCCTGACCCAGAGATCGAACCCAAGACTCTCATGTCTCCTGCATTGGCAGGTGGATTCTCAGTAAAGGGTCTACCTGCAACATGGGAGACCTGGGTTCAATCCCTGGGTCAGGAAGTTCTCCTGATGGAGGGCATGGTGACCCACTCCAGTATTCTTGCCTAGTGAATCCCACGGACAGAGGAGTCTGGCGGGCTACAGTCCATGGGGTCACAAAGAGTCAGACATGACTGAGTCACTGAGCCCAGCACAGCGCCACCTGGGAACCCAGCAGATGCCCTTGGGAAGTGCCAACTCATGGTTGACCCAGGTCTGTCCCCAGGTGAAGGAGGAAGAGCAGGAAGGTTGGGTAGACGTGTGCAAGGCTGCTCTGAAGTCTCTGGAAGTTTCTGCAAAACTGCAAGAGAGTCCAGGAGCCAAAGCTGGCTTTTAGGGAAGTCTTGCTTCTCCCAGGAACAGACCAATGACGGCCCGCAGAGCGCAGCAGTGAGACCTCAGTCAGCAATGCCCTCGGGGCTGGAAGTCTGAGAGGCACATTCTCAAGGTCACCCGAGAGACTGATTAACTTGGGTTGACACAAGATTTCCTTCATGCTTTCATGCCACGTTCAGCGGTTTCACTAGGAAATCCAGAGCTTGGGGGCAGGGGGGGGCAGGGGTTGTGTGTGTGTGTGTGTGAACATGTGTGTGTGCGTTTAGAAGGAGCCCACTCCCACAGCCCCGGAACCTCTCAGCCCCCTCTGTTGCTCCCTTTCAGACCATCCTGGTGGGGGACAGCGGCGTGGGGAAGACCTCCCTGCTGGTTCAGTTCGACCAGGGCAAGTTCGTCCCAGGCTCCTTCTCGGCCACCGTGGGCATCGGATTCACAGTAAGCACTCTGGGCTTGGGGGTCCTGCTGGGCCTCTGACAGGGTCCCAGCAGGAGACAGGTGGACGCTCACACTGGGTCATTCAGGAGGTTTAATAAAACGGCTATTGGCTGAGGTGCAGGCAGGGGGTGGGGAAACCAGGAGGGAAGTGGCAGGGCCCTTGGGCAGTTTCAGGGCATCCATCCCACCCGAGGTCTGAAGAAAGGGAAGAGGGAACCGTCAGCAGAACCAGGAACAAAGAGGGCTGTGTACAGAGGGCTGCCCTGACCCCAGTGGTGGAACACAGCCACCATCGGAGCCCACCCGGGAGGCAGCCGGGGCAGGAAACTGGCCCCTGTCCCACATTGCTCCCCTCCTGGTCCCCGTCCACCTCCCTCTGGGGCTCCCCACGACTGAAGACAGCTAGAAGGCAAGGGAGCATCCTGACATAGATACAGGGCAAGAAGAAGCCCAGAGAGGCAAAGAGGTAGCTTAAAAATTGCACATAAGTCCTTGGGACTTCTCTGGCAGTCCAGTGTTTAAGACTTCGCCTTCCCATGCAGGGGGTGCAGGTTCGATCCCTGGTCTGGAAGCTAGGGTCCTGCATGCCTCGTGCCAAGAAACCTGAACAAAACAGAAGCAATATTGTACCAAATTCTTTATGTTGCTGTTCAGTCACCCAGTCATATCCAACTCTTCGCGACTTTATGGACTGTAGCCCACCAGGCTCCTCTGTCCGTGGGATTCTTCAGGCAGGAATACTGGAGTGGTTTGCCATTTCCTCCTCCAGGGGATCTTCCTGACCCAGGGATCGAATCTGCATCTCTTAATCTCCTGCACTGGCAGGCAGGTTCTTTACCACTAGTGCCACCTGAGAAGCTCTTTATAAGACTTTAAACTATTTATAAAACTTTTTTAAATGGTCCACATTAAAAAAAAATGTTATACACATGTCCAAACTTGGCATTGTCTTGTGGATCCTAGGGCACTGGCAGGTCAAGGGTTAAAGTTCAGGTTTTCACGCTCTGTCTCTCCCTGGACACACCACGGGGGAGAAGCTCAGATCAAGGAACCATCCTCAGGTTTCGTCTATTCTTAGCGCCTCTGCAGGCCGCAGAGCGCTTCCTCTAGCCCACACCCTTACTTCTCTCCCGTTTCACTATGCCTGCCAGCGGCTGGCAGCGACCTTGAATCCTGGGGAAGCCTTTGGAAACCTTTTTGGCCCTCTCTTGGATGGTGGCAGGTGCAAAAGGGCCTTCTTTAGGGGTCCCCAGAATCCTAGTATCTGGAGATGCGGAAGGACAAATGTCATTTCTTGGGCAGCATGGGTGTTTGTAAGGGCAGCCTCCCAGGCCAAACAGAGCACCAGGCCTGGGAGGTGCTGGGACACAGCAGAATCATGCTGGCGGGACCCCCCCAGAATCTGGACTTGACCACTGGGTCACCGTGCAGAAGGCAAGGGACCATGATGGAGAAGAAATGAGAGACTGGCCAGGGTATGTGCCAGCTGAAGTTCAGCCGCAAAAACCAGCACCCAAGGCTCGTAGTGCTGTGAGAAGCGAGGCTGAGTCCAGGAGGGGCGGGGCCACAGTGACAGCCCCCAGGCTTTGGAGCAGGGTGCCAGAAAGCCGACCAGGATAGGGGTGCCAGGCGTCCTCCACCACGGGCCCGCATCACCTGCCCCTCAGCATGCAGGGCACGTGTGTGCCCACAGTCACTCTCCTCACACTCCATCCCTGTACTCCCGCGTGTCAGAGGGTGAGAGGCAGAGAGGGGGTGGGGGAAACTGATTCACGCTCCTCGGAGGCTCAGGGGTGGGACCTCTAACGTTTGCCACCAGCCTGGTGAGAAAAGCGAGGCGACTTGCCAGTGTGAGAAGGAAGAAAGCGAGTGGCCAGCAGCACACGGGCCGGGCCCGCCCTCCCTCCTGGACCTTGGCTGCGTGCTTGGCCCTGGTTCGGACCTCAGGACAAACCCACGGGTAGCTTATGCTGCGTGAGGGCCTGGGGGCCCGATTCAGGCCTGAGTCTGGGGTCTCCTGGGTCCAGTGCGTGGCCTGGGAGCAGACCGGGCACACACCCTACCCCTCAGCCCACACTGGCCGTAGAAGGTGGGATGACAGCCCGTGACAGGGGCCACGGCGAGGACACGTGACTAACCCCAGGCCGGGCACCACGGCCCAGCTCCACACAAAGAGGCCTGCAGCAGTCACTGGGAAAACACTGGTCTCCTCCACAAGCCCCCTCCCCACTCCTCTGGCTAGCGCCAGGGACTTTCCACTCGTTTCCTTCCCAGAGACGGGTCTCCTTCCAACCCTCTGCTCAGACCAGCTGGATCTCTGCCCAGCAGCTGAAGTCTCCCATGTCCTCTGACACAGGGGCTGGAGGACATGGGGGTCTCCTCCCAATATCAGTGGTCTGGGGGCCCCCAGAGAGCTGGGCTGCCGGACACTTGCTTGTCCACCTGTCGTTTGCACATTAACTTGAGACACTGCTGACAGCTCGTTGTTGTTAAGTCGTTAAATCATGTCCGACTCTTTGTGACCCCATGGACTGCAGCACGCCATCCTCCCTATTCTTCACCATCTCCCTGAGTTTGCTCAAACTCACGTCCATTGAGTCAGTGATACCATCTGACCGTCTCATCCTCTGTTGCTCCCTTCTCCTCTTGCCCTCAATCTTTCCCAGCATCAAGATCTTTTCCAATGAGCTGGCCATGTGCAAATGTCCTGTGGCCAGCCCTGGCTGTGGTCAGAATTCCTGGTAGCTGGTGGGGGTGGGTGGGTGTCCTGTTGACCCAGCTCATTAGGCTGAGTGGAGCCTGGGCAGCAGGAGAGAGGAGGAGTCCTTGACCTTCACTTTAAAGGAGACAGAGGTGGGGAGTCCCCTGGTGGTCCAGTGGTTGGATTCCGTGCTTCCACTGCGGGAGACATGAGTTCAATCCCCGGTTGGAGAAATAAGATCCCACTTGCTGCATGGCCAAAAAAAAAAAGTTAGTAATAGTAACAATAAATACAGGAGACAGAGGTGAGTGGGGAGACCACTGGGATCTGCCCCCAGGCCCCCTCTAGAACCTCTGAGCTCATTGCTTCTGGAAGTGGGACCTGCCCAGGTCCTAGGTAGATGGCTCTCAAAGCAAGGTCTTTGCCAACTCCTCTGTCATCATCTGCACCAAACTGGTGGCATAGTCCTGTAGATGAGTTTACTGGGGTGTGAACACCCACAGGGTTCATACAGCAGTCTCCCCAGCCAGCTCCCTCCCCCTCAGTCAGGTCCTCCTGGCTATGTCTTGTCTCAGTGTCCCCTAAACTCTCCAGTCTTGCCTGAACACAACTGTAACGTTCATCTTTCTAAAGCCTCATCCCTGGTCCCCACCACTTAGCACCATCAGTGGCTCATCTACTGCCTTCCAATAAGTTGGAATCCGTCCTCTGCCGGCCAAGGTCTGGCACGTTCAGTCAAGTGGTTTCCAAACACGCAGGTAATGCACATAAAAATCTCCAGTTTGCCTGCAGTCATGGATCCCAAGCTCACCCACACGCACGTGGGGACCGGTGGTCAGGCACCTCAGACTCTGATGTAGATATTCTCCCAGCTCTGCGGGTTTCTTGCCGCCCCCTCTGCTCACTCCCCCATCTCCTGAGTGCCCTCCTCTGAACAACCATGAGGCTTCATGCAGCAGCATCACTTCCGTACTGGGAGGTTGTGTCAGGGTGTGGGGTGTGACTTGTGTACCGGAGGAGGTCAGGGAGATTGGTTAGGGGTAAAGTGTGGGGTGTGTGCCTTCCGGACTTGGGGGTGATGAGAGGGGCTGGGGTCATTGAGAGACACTGTATTCAGAGGGTTATCTCTACCTCTAGGGAAGCTGTGAGATGTGGGGGTCAGTGAGGAGGGTGTCTGTGCAGTGATGTAGCATGCATGTTGGAAAGTGGTGTTGAGTCCTGTCTGTGACCGTGAAGTGGTGACACGTGTTTGAGGGATGTGAGATGTGTGTGTTTGCAGAGGGGGTGAGGCATTGTGTGTCTGTGGTATGATATGAAGGGCACCCATGCTCACTGATAAAAGCGGTGCATGCGGAATGATTTGAGGTGCTTATGTGTCTTGACTTGAGGTGTGCATGACGTGAGCAGTGTGTGTTTCTGTGGCCTGGGTGGTGTGTATGATTTGAGGTGTGTGCGTGAGGTGTGTGCATGATGTGAGGTATGTATTTGTGGTGTGAGCCGTTGTGTGTCTGTGCTGTGAGCTGTCTGCTGTCTGTGATGGGGTGTGAGGTATGTGTGTACCTGGGTGTGACATGTCTGTGTGTGTGTGTCACGTGAGGTGTGTATGTCTGTCATATGAGGCGTGCACATGTCTGGGTGTAAGGTGTCTCTGATGGGGTGTGACATGTCTGTGTGTGTGTACATGAGGTGTGTGTGTCTGTCATATGAAGCATGTGCATGTCTGGGTGTGAGGTGTCTCTGATGGGGTGTGACGTGTCTCTGTGTGTGTGTCTCTGTGTGTGTGTGTCTGTAGGTGTGTGTCTGTCATATGAGGTGTGTGCATGTCTGAGTGTGAGGTGTCTCTGATGGGGTGTGACGTGTCTCTGTGTGTGTGTGTCTGTAGATGTGTGTGTCTGTCATGTGAGGTGTATGTGTGTGTGTCTGTCATATGAGGTGTGTGCATGTCCGGGTGTGAGGTGTCTCTGATGGGGTGTGACGTGTCTCTGTGTGTGTGTCTCTGTGTGTGTGTGTCTGTAGGTGTGTGTGTCTGTCATATGAGGTGTGTGCATGTCTGAGTGTTAGGTGTCTCTGATGGGGCATGACGTGCCTGTGTGTGTGTGTCACGTGAGGTATGTGTGTCCGTCATATGAGGTGTGTGCATGTCTGGGTATGAGGTGTCTCTGATGGGGCGTGACGTGTCTGTGTGTGTGTGTCACGTGAGGTGTGTGTGTCTGTCATATGAGGCGTGTGCGTATCTGGGCGTGAGGTGTCTCTGATGGGGTATGACGTGTCTCTGTGTGTGTGTCTGTGTGTGTGTGTGTCTGTAGGTGTGTGTGTCTGTCATATGAGACGTGCACATGTCTGGGTGTGAGGTGTCTCTGATGGGGCGTGACGTGTCTGTGTGTGTGTGTCACGTGAGGTGTGCGTGTCTGGGTGTGAGGTGTCTCTGATGGGGCATGATGGTCTCTGTGTGTGTGTACATGAGGTGTGTGTGTCTGTCATATGAAGCATGTGCGTGTCTGGGTGTGAGGTGTCTCTGATGGGGTGTGACGTGTCTCTGTGAGTGTGTCTCTGTGTGTGTGTGTCTGTAGGTGTGTGTGTCCGTCATATGAGGTGTGTGCATGTCTGGGTGTGAGGTGTCTCTGATGGGGTGTGACATGTCTCTGTGTGTGTGTCTCTGTGTGTGTGCATCTGTAGGTGTGTGTGTCTGTCATATGAGGTGTGCACATGTCTGGGTGTGAGGTGTCTCTGATGGGGCGTGACATGTCTCTGTGTGTGTGTCACGTGAGGTGTGCATGTCTGGGTGTGAGGTGTCTCTGATGGGGTGTGACGTGTCTGTGTGTGTGTACATGAGGTGTGTGTGTCTGTCATATGAGGTGTGTGCGTGTCTGGGTGTGAGGTGTCTCTGATGGGCCGTGACGTGTCTCTGTGTGTGTGTCATGTGAGGTGTATGTGTGTGTGTCTGTGGTAAGGTGCTAGGAGTGGGTGGGGTGACGTGTGCCCGGTGTGAGCAATCAGGGAGATGCAGGCTGCCCCAGCGTGTACACAACACTAGAGAGGCCGTCAGGAAGGCTGGACTCCCCAGAGGCTGCGTCCTCCATCCGCTCTCTCCGCCACCCCTCCTGTCTAAAGACACTCCCCATCTCTGAGTGGGCTGTGCAGCCTCCCTTTGGGGCAACACTTGCCACCCTGGCACCTCCCAGCTCTGAACATCCCTGACCCCCTCTCACTTCTGCCTCCCTGGAGGCTGCCCTTGAACACCCCACCTGACGCTGCAGTGTCCCAGAGGACAGCATGTGACATACTGTGCACACAACACTGCCCACAGGCCCCAGACCCGGCAGGCCAGACAGACACAGCCCAGAGGAGTCCAGCCGGGCCTCTCTGCCATGTTAGTAGGCTTCATGCCCCACTGCTACCAACCTGCCCACAGTGGAGATGCAGCCACACAGCGCTTGTATTTCTCCACCATTTCCAGAGCATCCACACCAATGGGCAACTTTCTCCATCCCAAACCTGCCACAGGACAAAGACGGTCTTGCGGAAGCTGACACAAACCACAGGTGGAGGCCAGAAATCAAGGCATAGGCAGGGCCACACTCCCTCTGAAGGCTCAAGGGAAGGCCCCTCCTCGCCTCTCCCAGCCTCTGGCAGCTCCCGGAAGCTCTTGGCATTCCTTCACTCGTAGCTGCAACGCTCCCAGCTCTACGTCTGTCTCCACACGGCCGTTTTCTCCATGCGTCCTCTTCTTAAAAGGATACCATTCACGTTGGATTGAGGGCCCACCTCCTCCTCCCTAGACAGCGTATTAAAAAACAGGAACATGACTTTGCCTACAAAGGTCCATCTAGTCAAAGCTATGGTTTTTCCAGTAGTCATGTATGGATATGAGAGTTGGACCATAAAGAAGGCTGAGCACTGAAGAATTGATGCTTTTGAACTGTGGTGCTGGAGAAGACTCTTGAGAGTCCCTTGGACTACAAGGAGAGCAAACCAGTCCATCCTAAAGGAAATCAACCCTGAATATTCATTGGAAGGACTGATGCTGAAGCTGAAGCTCCAATACTTTGGCCACCTGATGCAAAGAACTGAATCATCAGAAAAGACCCTGATGCTAGGAGGGATTGAGGGCAGGAGGAGAAGGGGACAACAGAGGATGAGATAACTGGATGGCATCACCAACTCAATGGACGTGAGTTTGAGCAAACTCCGGGTGATAGTGAAAGATAAGGAAGCCTGGCATGCTGCAGTCCACAGGGTTGCAAAGAATCGGACACGACTTAGCAACCGAACAATAACCTCTCCTCTAAGACCTCATCTTAAATAATTATACCCGCAATGACCCTACTTCCAAATAAGGTCACATTCTGAGTTGTTAGAGCTTAGGACTTGAGCTTCTCTCTGGGAATGGGGGAACCACAATGCAACCCACATCAGCCTGGTTGGCAGAGGAAAGCCAGAGAGGACCAGACCACATCCCCTCTCTCCTTCCCCCTCAGTCATCACCCTCTTGGGCTAAAACCCTGCAGGGTTCCTGTGTGAGCCCTCAGGACACTGAATGGACTGGGGCGTTATTTGAGACCAGAGCCTGCGACGCCCAAATAGCAGGCAAGAGGGCACATAGGCAGGGCTCGCGTCCCTCCCTATGTGGCATGAGGTTGTGGCACACCCACTTCCGGAAAACAGCTCCTGGGACTTCCCTGGTGGTGCAGCGGTTAAGACTCCGCATTTCTAAAGCAAGGTGGGTGGGTTTGATCCCTGGTCAGGGAACTAAGATCCCACATGCTGCACTTTGAGGCCAAATAAATAAATAAATAAAAACAGTGCTCCATGGAAAATAGCTCCAAGTGATGCCTAAAGTTACAGGGCAGGAGGCAGGTGTACACATACAGTCCCCACGAGGCTTATGGTCGCCCGTAAGCCAGGCCTGCCCCTTGTCCCTCACCCCCAATACCTCATTAAAGAGGTGCAGGGCCCCTGCCTCTCTACGTGCCCCTCACCCAGTCCCTCTGCAAAGTACCCACCCTGTTCCATGGGAACCTGACTGCACTTATGTAGGATTTGGGATCAGGTAATTGAATGGTGGGATGGCATCACCGACTCGAGGGACATGAGTTTGAGTAAGCTCCGGGAGTTGGTGATGGACAGGGAAGCCTGGCGTGCTGCAGTCCATGGGGTTGCAATGAGTCGGACACGACTGAGCGACTGAACTGAATTGAATTGAATGGTTAGCCCAGGCCAGGGCCCCTGAACTTTGCTCTGAACCACCCCTGGACACACTCTTAGTCTCTGTCAACAAAAGCAGGGGGATTCCTGGGAGGTCCTGGAGACTCAGCTCAAACTGATTCACAACTTTATGAATTCATTTGGTATCAGGCTTTAAGACCTACTAGGTGCCAGAGGGGAGGGCCACACGTGGATAAGGTTAGTCCTGCCTCGAGGAGCACCTGGATTGGGAAGTGTGCCGGAAAGCTCTCCCGGTAGGGGACACTCTGGGCACAGCCCAAGAGGTCATGGGGGAACAGGGGAAGTGTCAAAGTCCAAGCACCGGCCGGGGGCCCAAGCAAGTGTGCTGCATAGTGAGTACCCATCGGTCGGTAAACACAATTACATTCGGATGACGTCGAGCTAGGGCCCACTAGCAAAAGCGAAACTGCCTGCAAGCTGCGCTCAGAATGCAGGCGTCCTCTCGAACCCCGCGCCGCGCGGCCCAGGGGCGTTTCCACTCTCCCCGGACCCCGCCCCCAGTCCCCCCACCCCAGCCACCTGTGGACCGCAGGCCGGATGGAGCTCGGGCGTCGCCTGCCGGCCGCGCTGGGCAGCCGCAACCCGGGCGCTAGCCCGCGGGTCCCAGTGATGCCAGACCTTCCCCAGAAGGCGGGGTCCCCGGGGACAGCTCCCCGTGGAACCCTAAACCTGGCAGCTGGCGGCCTTGGGGAGCTGTCCTCGGCTGGATTTGGCCTACGCCCTCCGATCGGTGCGGCTCTAGGAGCCTGCCTGCCCCCTCGAGAGCTGACTCTGCGGTCCTGCGCGCCCCCGCGGGACAGCCAGCTCCCCGCCAGCGTCGTTCAGGTGGCGGAACGGAGGGAGGAGCCTGTCGGGGTCCCGGCCTGGGGCGGTGGAGGGGAGAAGGAGCGGGCGGAGCTTCAAGCGGGGCGTTTCCTGCCTGTCCCTCGGCCGCCGCGGGCCCCAGCTCACCTCTGGTCCAGGGACATGACGGGCACGCCTGGCACCGCGGCCACCCGGGATGGCGAGGCCCCCGAGCGCTCCCCACCCTGCGGGCCGAGCCACGATCTCACGGGCAAGGTGGGTGGGCCCCGCGCCCAGCGCTGGGGACTATGGTGCCGGCTCTGGGGGAAGCAGAGGGCCGCCCTTTCCCGCCCCCTCCCCTCCCCCCGCCCCCAGCCCCTCTCTGGCTGCGGCTGCCTGGACTCATCCCATCCCCGCCCCCCCACCCCCGACAGCCAGGTCTTCCCAGAGTAAGCGGGGGAGGGTCGAGACAGCCCCCGGGGCCCATGCCAACGTCCAGGGATCTGGGAGAGAAGAGAGGTGCGTAGGAAGTACTGAGTGACTCCCCACCCCCTGAGGACTCCAGCCCCATTTCCCTCTGCCTCACTTCGGCCAGTGCGAGCCCCGGGGAAACCCGGGCTTCTCGCTAGCCTCTGAGCCCGCAATTCAGCGCTTGTGCGCTGGGAAAGACACTCGGAAGGGACTCCCCCTGACGGCGGGGAAACTTGCGCTTTATTGCCCTTCTCCCAGGGTGGACTAGGAGCCCAGCTGCCCTCAGGTGCGACCCCTTCCCCCTCCCAGCCCTGCAGCCAGCTGCGCACACCTTCTGGGCGGATGTTGCTAGCCAGAACAGTAGACTCACCTGGGAATTTTTTAGACCCTGAGAATGATGGGAGCAGTTAGGCACTAGTATCCCACCTGGGAGAGTTTAAGTCAGCTCTCTGGGCCTGGTTCCCGCTGCGGGTGGCCCTGGTCGAAGGAGGTGGGGTTGCTGGTGGACACTGAGCAGTCTGCCCTTCCTCTGCACCCTGGGAGCAGACAGGAACCGGGATCTCTGAAAGCGGGAGCCCAGAGCTTCCACTCTTCCTCCCTAGGGTAGAGTCGGGGAGAGATGATGAGGGGGCCGGCTTGTCTCCTGCGGCACGACCTTGAAGGAGACCTGCCTTTCTTGGTGCCTTGCTTTCCTCCCTCCACCACCCTCCCCCGCTTCTTTCAGGGGAAGCTAGTCTGCAAGTCACCCGCCCAGAGCCGTTGTTGAGATAGGCGTCCCAGTGTGGGCTGCAGGCAGGAAGTGGGCCCCCAGTGGGTGCAGGGGAGGGGGAGCCACTGAGAACCAGTCCTGGGCCATGGGGCACTGCCTGACCTCCTTGCTTGACAAGCCAGCTGGGTGTTTGCCTAGGAGGTGGCGAGGCTGGGCAACTGTTTGTGTTTGGTGGACTTGCCTGGCTGGGTGGGTGGCTGGCATCGCTTGCTCAAGGCAGCTGTGATCTCTAAAGTACTCAGCTGCTTGCCTTCCCTCCCTCTCTCCCTCCTGCCCCATCGGGTACTAGTACCCAGGAACCAGGGAGCCATGCAGGCTCCAGAGAGCTCCCCAGCCCCCAGCCCACCATCTGTCCAAGAAATCATCCATCCTTCCTTCTAACCCTGTGGGAACTGCCACAGAAAGGTTAAGGGATCTTCCCAAAGTCCCCTAGTCACCCATGTACAAGCCAGGACCCCAGCTTTCATGCACCTTTTGCTCAACTGGCCATCTAATCCCATACCCATGGTCACAGCAGGAAAGCCTTTGGGCTCCATGGTCAAGGTCAAGGCCCCCCAAAGAACTCAAACCTTAGTCCCTGCTCCACTCATTAAGCATCTCTTCAGCCAGTTGGAAAAAATTTCAGCTTTAGGTCTCAACCCCTGCTCTCTGAGTTTGAGGAGTGTCAGGACAGACGGATCCCCTCCCTGGCCCCACCCTACCCCATCCCCAGAGCAGAGGAGCAGAGACTGGCCAGACAGTGAAGGGACAGACACACGTCCACACACACTCTCTCCCACCCCACCCCTGCCCCCTCATGCCAGTTTGCAAGCCATTTGTCCCACTTGGGAGGTTACTGCGGAAAGCATTTCAGGCTAAATGTCTCTCTGCTTTAGTATAAATTTCAGCCTTCCCTAATTCACGCAAGGCTTTTACAAACATAAGATGTCATTAGGAACTTCCAAATAAAGGTGACCAAAAATAAAACACCGGAACACAAGCAATTTTAGAATATGCCTTGGCAACTGACAGAGGCCTACCCGCCTCAGATCCTGATACCCTCCCTTGGGTGGGAATCCCTGGCTGAATTATTAATGCTTCTCTTTCTGGCATGGTGGCCCCACTCATGTATGCACGTAGGCGTGGAACACACAGCAAAGGACGGGATCCCAGCGTGGCGTGGTAGGGGGCCAAGGGGGCCAGAATCTAGACGCATGAAAAGTGGTTGTTCTCGGGGCCACAGAGCACATTTGGGGGCCTCTTGGTTCTGGGGTCTCAACTCGGGCGTGCCAGAAGCCGGATGAGGACAAGAGGGTCTGAGGGAGCAGCTGGGAGGCCAGCGGCAGCCCGGGAGAGTGGAGGAGAGCAGGCGGCAGCAGGCTTTCCAGGAGCAGGTGCCCGCTCAGGGCTCAGCATCCTTTCCCGGCCCTCCCTGGGAGCCCAGAGTCTTGCCCCAGCGCCCCATTAACTGCCTCTGCCCCCATCTCCTAGGTGATGCTTCTGGGAGACTCGGGCGTCGGCAAAACCTGTCTCCTCATCCGATTCAGAGACGGGGCCTTCCTGTCCGGGACCTTCATAGCCACCGTCGGCATAGACTTCAGGGTGAGGTGGCTGCAGGCTCCTCCTCGCAGCGGTGAACCAGGGGTCACAGCTTCAGGCACGGGGGGGCTGTCCTCTGCTCCCTGCGCTGACCCCTCAGGTCTGCAGTGACTCACCCTAGAGGTGGCCAGCTTAGAGGAGTCTGGGCTTGCGGGGATCCCTACCCCCCTACAGAATGAGAAATGAGAGATCTTAAAATCCTGCCCCTGAGCAGGGCAGACACACCCCCATGGTGTGAGCCGGCCTCTCAGGCAAGACGGGAGGTCAGCCGGTCTTTCTGGAGCTCAGGGCAGCGCCGCAGGGCGCGAGGTTGAGGAGCCGGACTGGTCCTATGGAGAGAGAGCAGCAGCCAGCAGCGCGCCCCCTCACCGGGATGAACCCATCTTGGGTTGGCATCAACAGATTGGCATTGGGGTTGCCGAGCACTCTGAGCACCGCACAGCCCCAGGGGCCAGGAGGGCTCAGGCCTAACCCTGGCAGCGGGGCTCTCAGAGGCCGGGTGCCTCCTCCCAGTAGAAGGGGAAGCTTCACCTAGCGGTAGAACCAGTGGGCAACCAGGGCAAAGACAGCCCTGCAGATCCGTCCGCTGAGGTCTCCGAGATGCTGGTGGGCACCTCATCTCGAAGAGCTACTTCGCAGCGCTGAGAGTGAGCCCCAGGAGAGGCAGACAGAAGCAGGGAAGAGGCAGGACCCCCCCGCCCCCACCCCAGGGCTCGGCCTGTGTGTCCTGCTGAGCCCTGGGGGCTGGGGGCAGGCACGTTCTCAGGCTCCCTTGCCTTGGTGTGTTGTGAGAAGGAGAGACGGTGTCCACAGATGAGAGGACTCTGAAGTCGGGCTGCCTGGGGACAGAGTCCCCCCGCCCTGATGGCGTGATCTGACTGGAGACATCTCCGGGGCTTGTCAGACACCCTGGCACCCTGGGGGAGCGGCCAGACAGGATGCCCGCTGTTGTGCAGGATTCAGCAGGACGCAGAAGCCAAGCCGCCTCCCCCGCCCCCTGCACCCACCTCTCCGTCTGCCCTTCTCTCTTTCAGAACAAAGTGGTGACTGTGGATGGTGTGAGAGTGAAGCTGCAGGTGAGACCAGCGGCTGGGAGGGCTGGGGTGGAGGGGGGCGGCGGTTCAAGGATAGGGGCGCCTGCCCAGGCTCTTCACCCACCCACAGGAGGCCTGCGGCCCTGCCCTCAGCCTGGGGTAATTTCCTGTGGGGCCCAGGAGAGGAAACGGCTTTTGTTTGTTTGATGTCTGCAGAGAAAGCCGTTCCCAGGCCCCTCTCTTCTGTCAAAGGCAGCAGCTCCAAGTGCCTTCAGACAAGCTCAGGCTTGCTGCAAATCCTCCCCAGTGTCACGGGCCTCACATGCTCTAGGAGGCTAGACACCCCTAATCCCTGGACGTCACCATTCAGGGCAACAGCATCAGATGAGAACAGAACTCATTAACTCGTTAACTGCCACCATCTGGCAGGTCACCAGGCGCTCACAGGTCCCTGAGAAACCAAAGAACGAAACCTCTCACCTCCCGCCCCTCATACCACAGCAAGGGTTTTCTCTGCCAAGCACAGAGCTTTCCCGCTTCTGACTGTCTGTCCTTCCCTCCCTAGATCTGGGACACAGCAGGGCAGGAGCGGTTCCGCAGTGTCACGCATGCTTACTACCGAGACGCCCAGGGTAAGGGCCTCCGGCACGGCGCCACTCCCCAGCCCGCCTGTAACAGTCACCCTTCTGCCCCAAGTCCCTCCGCCCCCTGTGACCTCTCTCTCCCCCTCCAGCCTTGCTCCTGCTGTACGACATCACCAACAAATCTTCCTTCGACAATATCCGGGTAGGTTCTCCCTACCTACCACTCGCCACTCTCGGGAGCCAGCAGGGCAGGACCGCTTCCTGCTTGTGGGAATGGGTGGAGCCTGGAATACTGCTGCCTCACTAAAAACCCGAGCTGTGACTCAGAAGTAATAAACTCCTCGTGGGCAGCTGATTGGCATGTGGGCATGAAGGCCAAGCAGGCTGTGTGCCACTTGCTTATCCCTGCCTGTGATTCATAAGTGCACTTCATGACAGAACGTTCAGAAAGTCCCCAACTCCACCCTGGACAAGAGCTCAAGGGAAGAGCCCAAGCAGAAAACGTCTACCATATATGCAGCCCAAGTTTCTAGAAAGTGACTCAGGCAGACAAAATGAGTGGCTCTGTCTTCACAAGCAAACTATCCAGTAGTCGAGGCAATAATTCAATAAATATAAGCACTGACTCTGTGCACAAGCACGGTGAAGGTTGCATATGCTCCCCGACCTCAAGAGGTTGGCAAGCAAACTGGGGAAACCAGACATATAGAGATAAAACAGCTTACCAACTGGATGGAACCCATGGCATCCCTACTGCCTCCCCCAGCCCCACAGGCATGGCAGACATCTCTAATCGATCACAGTATTTTTGATCACTGAGCCCTTACATGGCCTTAGAACCCTCTACGGGGCATTCAGGGAGAGTGCTGGTGACTAGGGCCGATCTAGAACATAAACCTTGTGCCTCTATCTTCCATAGAACTGAGAGTTACACTGAAAGGGGTTTAGAGCTATTCAGGACTGGAGAGAGGCCCGAGCAAAGACGCAGGAGAGAGAAGGCCCAGGCTATCATGTTCAGTGATCGAGGGCAGTGAGTAGCCCAGGAGGATCCAGAGGGGAGAAGCAGGGAAGGCCGGGGAAAGGAGGAGAATGGCTGGGGCTCAGCGCGCCCTCTCCCACAGGCTTGGCTCACTGAGATTCACGAGTACGCCCAGAGGGATGTGGTGATCATGCTTCTGGGCAACAAGGTGAGTGGCTCCAGGGCAGGGTCGGCCCATCCTCCCCCACAGCCACCAGAGTAATTGCTGGACATCCTGCCAGCAAAGAACCCTTTCCAGCCTCCAGTTCAGAGGTCAGACCTGTCTGCAAGCTTCTGCCCATCTCATCTGCCCTCTTAAAGCTTTGGAATTGGCCCTATGCAGGGAAAGGTCAGGCTGTTTCCTGAGAAGTCCAGGAATGCCCAGCTACTCTGTTAGATCCTAGGGACTAGGTAGGTACATGGATGAAGATCTGAGATGGGAGATGGTTAACCTCAACTACCGCTATCCCTCAAGGCTGGTCACCACCCCTTTGCCAAGCAGAGTTACCCACCATCTCCCTAAGTTGGGGTGAGATCCCCCTGCTGGGAGCTAAGAACCTGAGGAGGGGGTCCTGGCCCCGGGTGGATCAGACCACCTGCAGTCCTGCAGGCCACCAGCAGAGGGCGGGAGGTCCTGCTCCCAGGGCAGAGAGAGGGGCCGCCTTGGGGGTCAAGGCGTCCTTCCCCCAGAGTGACCCACCTGGGCTTGACAGGCAGATGTGAGCAGTGAAAGGGTGATCCGCTCAGAGGACGGAGAGATGCTGGCCAGGGTAAGTGACCAGCCCGGGAGTGGGAGGGGAGGGATGGGGGCAGCCCGAGACTGGCCATGGAGCACGCTCTCCCCCTGGCAGGAGTATGGAGTTCCCTTCATGGAGACCAGCGCCAAGACGGGCATGAATGTGGAGCTAGCCTTTCTGGCCATTGCCAAGTGAGTGCTGAGCCGGGAAGGGAGCGTGCAGGGCAGGGTGGCGCCATCTGGGACCCAGTGCAGCCTGGCCCCTCGCCCAGTCCCAGGGCCCATCTACAGCCTGCGATCGGAGGCCGTGGGACTGGGGCAAGGCTCAGCTCCCCACCAACTGCCCAGCCCACTTCTCCTTCTTCTTCAAGGGAGCTGAAATACAGGGCCGGGCGGCAGGCCGATGAACCCAGCTTCCAGATCCGAGACTACGTGGAGTCCCAGAAGAAGCGGCCCAGCTGCTGCTCCTTCCTGTGAATCCCAAGGGTCTGACAAGAAGCTCCAGAGGCCCCCGAGGATGCAGCCGTCCTCCCTCACCGCCCCGCCCCACCCCAGACCTGGCTTCTTCTGAGCAGCTGAGCCAGCAGGGAGAGAGTTGGGGGACCCACTGCACAGCCCCTCAGGACTCCTGCCCCTCCCCTAGCTCCTGGAGCTTCCCTGCGTCCACAGGGGAGGGCAAAATATTTATCTTTCATTTTAATGATACATAACTTAATCAAAAGAGCACCAGAAAAACCGAGCCAGAGAGCTGGTGGTGGTCCTTTGGCCTTCTAGTACTAGGACTTAGGAGCCTGGGCCTCCCTCCTGACCACCATGAGGGTGGTATTGCTCCAGCTCAGCACCAGGGGGCACTGATGCACTTCTGGGTCATAAGGGCAAGTAGTGACACCACCCCCCCACCCCCACCCCAATCCTTCAGCTGGCAAGCAGCTGAGCAAACCCAGGCCTTCATTTCCTCCAGCTCCCCAGAGAGCAATCTTCCCCAATAAAACACAGCTCTTGTGCTGGGAGTCAGACCAAAGCCTCTGGAAGATAAGAGATGTGGAGATTAGGCCAGGGACCTGGCTCCCTGTGGGGAGATCGGAGAGGAGTAGCAGAGATTAGGTCTATCTGTTTGGCTACCTCTGTGCTCACTGGCCCCCCTTCTGGGAGGTGTACCCCTTTTCCTCCAGCCCACAAATACATGAAAGCACCTGGAAACACCTGTTCTCTGAACCTCAGATCCCAGAGGAGCCTCTCCTCCCTGAATCCCTGGCTTTATCTTTCTACCTTTCCATCTGTGTCTCCAGACACCTAAGGTTATAGACAGGAAAAGGTTATTCTGGTCCCAACCCTTTGGCAGGTATGCAGCCCACAGGCTACTTCTTCAAGCAGCTCTAGTGCTTCTGCTGGACAAAAGAGCCCAATAAAGAGAAAGCAGAGAAAACTCTGATCCTGGCGTAGGCAGGAGGCAGAAGTGAGCAAACCTCAGGCCGTTGTGTAACCCCCAAACCCAAGTGCTGCCTCATCCCTGACCTCCCTCATTCCTTTTCTTCTCAGACAGACAGACCAACTGACTGACCTTAGAGCCCAAACTGCTTTATCTCCCTTCTCTCTGACCCTGGTTAGGGAGTGAGAGGTCATCCATTTCCGGGTAAATCAATGCATTGTATGCAAAACAATGTCTCTCTGGTAAGATCTGGGTGGGGAAAGGGCCCACAAGGAGTTTCTGTGTAGCCAAGGTCACAGGTCTTCCCGAGCCCTGACCTCAGCCTTGGGAAGAGGTCAGGAGCTGTGCAGATTGATCTAGAGACACCTTTACTCCAGCTCTGTACACCAGGGGCCGGGAGAGGGGTATGTAAGGTATGTACTGCCCATTTCTCAGGCTGCTGCATTTGCTTTCAAAGCAGAAATCTTGCTCTTGGAGCAGAGTCAGCAGCTCCAACTCAGGCCGATAAGGAAGCTCTGCAGGCAGAGCAGGGAGGAGCCTGACCTTGCAGGGTTCTTCTGGGGCCCAACGCAGGTTGCAGGCGATCCAGTCACATGGGCTGCTCTGGGCCTCTAGCATTTGTGTTTTTCAGCATTAAATGGCAGTATTTTGGAAAGTACACCCTGTCCACTGTTTATTTGAGGTGGACATGATGCGGGGGTGGGGGGAGGGCGGCGGCAGTTCATGTTGAAAGGATCGTTATTGTTTGTCACTGACTGCCAAAATCATTTGATGCTCATCCTTCAATGCCCACCCCCCACCAAACTGGTCACCTCACCCTTAACAGACTGCCCCCAGCCTCTGTGACCAGCCTCTCATCTGAAAGTAGGAGCTGAAAGGTTTATTATCTCACGGTCCTAATCATTTTACTTTCTCTGTTGAAAACATCAGGGCTCCTTTTCCCCAGAGATCGGCCCCCTGACTGTGACCTGCCTCTCCCCTGCCCCACCTCCCTAGCCAAAGGCTGACGCCGATACACAGCTGCCCCTGGGTGGCCTGTCTTCGCTGTGCAGTCCCGCTGAAGCCTTGGGCGCTCTGCTGGACCTTCGCACTGTCCCAGCGAAGATCGGAGCCCGCACCCCTACTAGCAGGCCCTGCACTAAGCGCCCCACAAACTGGAAAATATTGTTATTCGAACTACTCTCGGGTCCGAGGTGGGCCTGGACCACAGTAAAACTGCGGGGACCTCGCAGCCCCGGAGCCGGATTGCTTTTCCTAGCAACAGTCGCCCCCACCCTCACCCCCCAACTGGAGATGCACAGTTTGGCTGAAGGCTGTTAAAGCCTCAAGGTCCTTTACCCGAGGGTTGGCGCGCTCAATCCCTGATGCAGGTGGTGGTGGTGGTGGCGGACGGAGGAAGGGGGGTGGAATCAGAACCGATCTTGCGAGCCACCCAGCCCGGTACCAGGAACCCGCCCCGCACCCAGCGCCCCTCCCCGGGCCTGCACTCCGTCCACTCAGTAACAAACACTTCCACTTCCAGAGCGCTCTTTCTTCTCCCGCCGCGGGGCGCCGAGCGGAGCCCGGAGCCCCGCCCCCGGGTGCTCCCATTGGTCAGGGTCCTTCACCCGGCCAGAGCGCCTCCGTGAGAGGCCTCTGATTGGCCCGCGGCGGTCCACACCCTCCGCGCGGCCCCGCCCCCGGGGTATGCGGCTCGGGCGGTTTCTGGAACGCTCAGTCGCCGCGCGGGGCGGGGATCGGTGTTTGACTCCCGGCTTCGGCTCCTCGCTGTTCGCCGCCGCGGCTCCCGGCACACCTGCTCGCTTCTTGGCCCGTCCGGCGTCGCCGGGCTGCCCTGCCGCTCTCGCCCTCGCCTCCCGGCCCGCAGGGTGGGACGCGGAGCTGGACCGGCCCGTCTCCGGACCCCGACCGAACACGGCTAAGCGCCGCTGAGCCGTTGCCAGGCGAGATGAGCGCGGACGCGGCGGCCGGGGCGCCCCTGCCCCGGCTCTGCTGCCTGGAGAAGGGCCCGAACGGCTACGGCTTCCACCTGCACGGGGAAAAGGGCAAGGTAGGCCAGTATATCCGGCTGGTGGAGCCCGGCTCGCCGGCCGAGAAGTCAGGACTGCTGGCCGGAGACCGGCTAGTGGAGGTGAACGGCGAGAACGTAGAGAAGGAGACCCACCAGCAGGTGGTGAACCGCATCCGTGCCGCCCTCAACTCCGTGCGCCTGCTGGTGGTAGACCCGGAGACCGACGAGCGGCTGCAGAAGTTGGGAGTCCAGGTCCGGGAGGAGATGCTGCGTGCCCAGGAAGGGCCCGGGCAGGCCGAACCGCCGGCCGCCGCCGCCGAGGAGCGAGGGGCTGGCGGCGAAGATGAGCCGCCGGCCGCCGCGCCGGAGCCTCGCGAGGCCGAGCAGAGCCATCAGGAGCGGGTAAGTGCTGGCCCGGGCCTCGCGGCGAGGCTGGATGGAACCGGAGGGGAAGGAGAGTAGTGGGGAGACCCAGGCGCCCGGGATGCCCAGCCCTGCTCCCCGCCTTGTCTTTCTGAAACTCGATCTTCGGAGGCGAGACTGCTTCCGCCCGCCGACTGGGCCAGCTGGCAGTTACAGTCTTGAGACTGCGTCCCACGACCCCTACGTCCCATCCCCAGGCTGGGCTGGGACCCTGAGCGCCTTAGGGAGTGAAGGTGAAGGAGGGTGGCTCAAGGAAGCCCAGTCTCCCTTTCCTCCACTCTGTTGGTGGCTGTCTGCTCCGATCCTTTGGGACCCCCAATTCCACCCCTCCTCCGAGTGGCCAGCTCCCTCCACAGGCCCCTGGGGGTGGTAAATGAAGCGGCCCGACTTCGAAAAGCCGGAGGAATAACCACCCTCTTTCTTTGTGGAGCTGCAGCGGTGGGAGGAGAAGGGGAGGGGAGGGGGCCCTTTTGCCCCTTCCCCGCAGCCCGCTAGCCTGTGTATCATTAACTTCAGCCCGGTGGACTTCATCCTCCTGAAGTCCAGCGTGACTTCTAAGAAAAAAGCTCCATCTGCAGGAGATGTGTGGGGGCGGGGCTGAGGGAGGAGGTGCAGGGGCGTCTGGTCCGGGGGTGGTGGCAGCTCTGCCCCCAGGAGGATTTATGATTCTCAGGAATGTGAGGAGTAAGCTAGCTCCTATCTGGGAGCAGGAGGGAAGACCTTGGAGAAGTGGCTGGCTGTGGGGGTGAGGGGCAGGACAGCAGCCAGGAGGTCACCACGGGCAGGTGGTCTTGCCTGGCACCGGCTGTCTCACTCCAGGCCCTGGACAGCAAGCAGGCTGGTTGCTTTCTGCCCACGCTGGGTGTTTATAACCCCAGCCTGGATCAGCTGCAGGAGGGGCAAGGAGAAACAGGACTTGTACTGAGCCTTCCTTGCCCAGAGAGTGGGGGCAGCCTTAAGGTGAGACTGGAGGGAGGAGGGTCGGGGCCTCCCCTGGGCCTCTTCAGCTTCACCAGCTCTCCACCTGCTGGCAGGGGTGTCCGTGGTACCGGTAGGAGCCTCCCGTGACACAGAAAGGGCACAGTTCAGCCTTTTAGTTTGAAGGTGGAGCCCGAGAGGACCAACTGGTTTGGTAGAAGTGAGGTCACCAGGAGCTGGGAATGCCAAGGCCACTGGGTGACCACTTCCTGCCGCTGCCAAGCTGGCCTTGGCAAGGGTGGGGGTGGGGTCAGAGCACCCCGGCAGGGGGTTGACCCCAGGGAGTAGGAACTCATGATCTCTGGTCCCAGACAAATCCAGTTTGAACTTTGTGCCCAGGGCACCAACTTAGCATTCCCTTTTTTTTTTTAATGGACTTTGGCACTTGCACAAGTAACCCCCCCGCCAAGTTGCAGTCTTGTTCGACTGGCTCCTCCCACTGCCCTTTCGGTTTTGCTGCTAGGGGTGGGGGACGCAGAGGCCAGGATGGAGGCTTGACCTTCCACGTGCGCTCCCCCACCAGGCCATCTGAAAAGCAGCAGAGGTTGGCTCCTGTTCTCTGGGTGACCACAGAATGGGGTTTCCCCCAGGTTGGGGTGTGACCCCTGCATCCGTGTGTATGCTTTATCCAGCCAGTTCCTCCAGCCATTCCCTGGAACATCACCAGGCCTCTTGGGATTTTGGGTCAACAAGAGAGTCAGAACTTCTCTGAGCCTTGGTTCTGCCATCGATAAAATGAGAGCACTGGATTCCAGTGACACCTGCCTTCTCTAGGATTTTACAAATAATAATACGCTTGAGCCCCTAGTGGGAGCTGGACTGAGCTCCTTGTGCGCCCAGGCATTTGAATCCCAGCCACGACCTGGGATCTCCCTTAGCCTCTGTGTAGCCGCTCAGCAGTGTTAAGCCCCTCTGGTAGGAAATTCCTGTAAAGTTTGGTATGGTGGGCATGCAGGTGACTCACCCTGTCTTCAAAAAAAACAAAAGTTAATAGACACAAGAGTTCATTGTTCCCCAAGAAGACGGGGGCGTCGGCGGGGTCTGTATAAGGGATACATACAGCGTTTGCATGTTATTGATTACTTTGAATCTGAATTTACTTATGGGGGCTGTCATGACATCTTCCTTAGTTCTCAGAAGTGGAAAAGGTTTTGGTGGGGAGTTGTCAAGCAGAGTGGCAGGTGACATCTCATTGGCAGGAGCAGCCTGGGTCAACAACAGTTCAGGACAGAAGGCAAAGGGGTGCTCGTAGCACTGGTCTTGGAGAAAGGTGTAGGGTGCTTCCAGCCCAGCTCACGTCCACCCCGGGGAGAGAGAGCCACAGCACCCCTGCTCAGCTGTACTCGCTGAGCCATCTTGAGCCAAGTTTCTCTGAGCTTCCATTTCCTCTCGTTTAATTCAGGAGTGACAGCAGCGGCCTCGTGGGGTTGGCGGGTTACATGAGGATGTCTGTTAAGCCAGTAGCTCAGAGCCTCCACTAAGTAAGCACTCACTGAACGTTGGTGGCCAGGCTGTGGGTTAATAAACATTTCACAGTGATGATTACATGCTCACCCAAGGGGGCAGCCAGGCCTGGATCTGCCCCTCCCGTTGGGCACGGGCAGCTGTGGCCAAGCCTGGCATCCCTAGATGCTCAGTCTGGGATCACTACTGTTGAATAATCAGCTCTTCACAATCTGGTCGCCTCGCTCCCGCACTGCCCCTCTCGGACACCCCCAGCCCACCGAGCCACACCAAGGCCGGATTCCCTCCCAGCGTGCCATGCACTTTGAGCCTCCGCACCTGATATTTGCACTTGCCGCGCCACCTCTGGCCAAGTTTCTCTGAGCTTCCATTTCCTCTTATTTAATCTGGGGGTGACAGCAAGCCCTTGGGAGCCCTCGGTCCCCTTCTGTGCCGGGCAGGCTCCCCAAGACCACTCAGCTCCCAAGTGGCCTTTCCTCTACCGCACAGGCAACACGAGCTGTCTTGCCTCACCTCTGCCTGCTCCCTGTCCTTCCACCCTTTCTCACCCTCGAACGCCCAGTATCTGAATCATCTGTTCACCTCTCCTCCCCCACCTCGTTCAGAGTCCCAAGGGCAACAGCTGGAGCTTATTTATGTTTATCGCCCCAGCGCTGTCCAGGCTCAGGGCAGGGAAGGGACTCAATAAATAATTTTTGCATGCATGAATGAGTCCTAAACAGCCTTGGGGGACCTTTGTCCTAGGTCATCTCAGCCCAGCCCACCTGGGCCTGCTTGTGCCTAGAGAGCACACCCAGAGATCGGAATTCCAGATAGAGCTTATTGGCTTTTTCTTGCCTACTAGCAGCTTCCATTTTAAAACCAGAAGTCTGGGAATGCCAGCCCTGCTGCCCACTGGCTCTGGGGCCCTGATGGTTCATCATTCCTTGCAAGCCTCAGCTTCTTCCTCTGAAATGGGGAGAGAGGCTCCCAGCCTGCAGAGTTGTCAGGGAGATTTGATGAGATGATGGGGAGGAACGGGAGTGTAAGTGCCCACCTGGGGGGTGGGTTCCCGCCATACCTAACGCTGATCCCAGAGGCAGAGACCGGATAGGCACCCCAGGTGGCACAGTGTGGGGTGGGCATGATTCGCTGGCAGCCTCCAACCTCTTTCCCAGGTTTCATCTCCCACGGACCGGACCGAGTTGGAGAGAGCAGAGGGGGATTTGAGCTGCATGGTGTTTGGATTTGAAAGGGACAGGGTGGGAGGGTTTCTGTGTCCTTTCCTCTTTTTAAGCCGCATACTTGGGATTTCTCACTCCCCAGGGATCACCCCCCCACCCTTCCCCCGCCCCTTATCTTCTGGTTCCTGTTCAATCCTGGAGACATTCTCCTGGAGAGAGGAAAGGGGCTTCCTTCTCAAGGAACCCTGTCATGTCTCCATGGGGGCTCTTCTCTGCCTCCCTAGGCTTCCCATCCACTGGCCCCCAAGAAAGTGGAGGGCTTAGGAATTAGAAAACAAGGGGCCTCACCAAGGTTATGTGGATGCTGCAAGCCTCTTAGAGAAAGCAGAGCTCTAGGAATGGGAGCTCAAGGCAGAGAAAGAAACCCACATTTCTCCTGAGTCTGCTAATTGCCCGGCCCTGTGCCCTAAAGATAATGATACAAACTCCATTGTTCTTCCCCCGCCACCACAACCTGGCAAATTAGGTATTATTTTCTCCATTTTGTGACTTGATAAATAATAAATGGTAGCTATTATCTGTGTCTGGCAACGTGCTCTGTACTAAGCACGCCTTACTTATCTCAGTGAATCCCCACGACCACCCTGTGAGACAGATTAGCCCTATTGTCTGCATGTGGAGGCTGAGGCTCCATCGGTTCAGGGGGTGGCCCCTGGCTTCTGAGCTAGTGAGCCCTAACCTTGCAGCAGAGCGGTGTCTGAGAACCCCGCTCACTCTGACTCTGCCCATCACATTCTGAGCCGCACCAGGGCCATCGCATAGGCCTAAGTTCAGGCTGCTGGAACCAGCTCCCTGCAAGGGTTCAGGGTTCCCAGGTGCTTCTGTCTCCAGGGGACACGGTCAGGAAATGTGTTAGCCCTGATGGAAGGCGTTGGCCCAGAAGGGGCAGGCTCCAGGGCCCATCGTTCTTGTGTGATGAGCCTGGCCGAGAATGACCCAGTCTGTACCCTCATCTCCAGGGCCTGAGAGCTGCCCTTGCTGGCTCTGGGGCTCCCCTGTAGCAAAAAGGACCCCCACCCCCATCCCGCTCCCACCCGCAGAGGCCTGCCTTGACTGTTGGGTTAGATCTGGGTTCTAGTATCACTCATGGCTGTGGGACTGAGGCCAGGGCTCTGACTTCCCAGGGACAAAGGCTCCAGCCTCTCTCTCTGCTTGTTAGAAGGCCGTGATGCCCAAATGAAACAGCAAAGGCCGTGGGGATGTAGGAATAGTTGAGTGAGGCCTCTGGGCTCTGTAGAATGGGCCTTTTCGGCAGCCACTGGCCACACGTGACTCCTAGCACTTAAAGTGTGCTAGTCGAAATTGAGATGTGCCCTAAGGGTAAAATATCCCCTTGCTAACTTTTCACTAGATTACCTGTTGGAATGATGATATTTTGGATATGTTGTGTTAAATAAGGTTAAAATTGATTACTTGTGTTTCTGTTTTACTCTTTAATATCGCTGCTAGAACCTTCTCAGTTACCGACATGACTGGCATTCTGTTTCTGTGAGACAAGCTGCTCTAATTGTTGTTCTTTAGTTGCTAAGTCATGTCCAGCTCTTTGCAGCCCCTTGGACTGTAGCTCACCAGGCTCCTCTGTCCATGGGATTCTCCAGGCAAGAATACTGGAGTGGGTCGCCATTCCCTTCTCCAGGGATTGAAGCCTTGTCTCCTGCTTGGCAGGCGGATTCTTTACCTTGCCACTCTAGATCTGAGCTCAGAGTCTATCCTGTTCTCCCATCAGCTGCGTGTACTTGAGCAATTTATGCTGTCTGTTTGAACCCGGCTTTCCTCCACTGTGAACTGAGGGTGGTAATACCTTCCTCGAAGAGTTATAGTTGAGTTTTAGGGAGAAAATACACTTAAAAGCCCCAGTGTGACGCTTGGCCCGTAGCAAGTGCTCATTAAAGGCCAGCTGCTCTTTGTTATTTCAGTAGAGTCCCAGTTTCACAAGCTCCAAGAAGGTCCTTACAGAGCCTCTTGGGACCGCCCACAGGAGTTAAATCCAGCGACTTCTGGGAGGAGGGGGAGGGATGAGAAGGGTGACGGGCAGGCAGGCATGGGGCGGCCAGCCTGGATGGTGTCCAGCCAGGCAGCAGCCCAGGTACCAGGCTGCTCCATCCCAGGCTTGCCCAGCCCTGGGGAGACCTGAGCCAAACGCTCCATCGGCGTGTCTCCGGCCAGCACCAGGAGAGAAGAGCTGGGGGGAGCACCTGGCTCAGGGCCCTTGGGGGGCAGTGTCAGAGCACTAGTCCCCCTGTTATCACCTGGATCCCACCCTGTGAGGCTCCATAGAGAGGCCTTCCTGCTGAGAAGCAGCGGGATCGAGGGCCAGAGTCCCTTCTTTTTCCACAAAGGGAGGTTGTCCGGCATTCCTCAGTGCGTGCAGACCTTGGGTGGGGGTCTTCTAGGGTGAAATACATGAAGGCACATCGGGGTCAGAGGTCATGGGTCAGTGGCAGCCAAGCCCTTGGTCATCCCTCCCTTTGGGTGAGGAGAGGATGCTTTCAGCCCAGAGCCCTGGACCCTGGCCTGCCGTCTGAGCTCCCGGTCACTCCGCAGCCTGCCCTAAAAGACAGTGCCCCCACGCTGCCGGGTCACACATGCCCCCCAGGCAGAGCCGCCTCCTCCACCCTGGTTTCCTTGAAGAGCTGGCGCCAGGCGCAGGCCTCTCTCCAGAGTACCCCTGGCCCCTTCCCCCCAGTATCCCCACCCCTCCCCCCCAAGAAGGACCAGGTCTCCCTGTTTCCACCCCCACCCCCACCCATCCCCCCTTGCTGAGGCCAATTCCCTAGCTGGGGGCGGGAGGTACCATTCTTATCTTATTGCATAAAGCCCCGGCTGGCTGGGCTGGAGGAGGGGCAGTGACCAGTCACCTCTGTCCATTCCCCTGGCCAGTGGTCGCCTCCCCAGTGGTCTTCCTGCTCCTCCAGCCCCACCTTTTGAGACCCAGAGCCAGCAAGCCTGTGGGATATTTTCTATAGGGCTCATCACCATGGCGTCGGCCAGGGAGGGGCTGGCCCAGTGGGGCGTTGGCCCCCCAGCCTCCCCTCCCTGGGGAGGAGCAGGGAGCGGCCCGGCCCGCTCTCTCCCCAGAGACGGTCACTGGGATTAGGTATCGACTTTCCCCAGCCTCCCAGGTGGCTGCTGATGGTGCCTATTGAATTCCGTGCCCAACGCCTGCTCCCTGGGCCTCGTGGGTGGAGGTGACTGGGCGGCCACTCGGGGGTGGGGCTGGGCTCCCTGGGGGTTGCGGGGGGGTGGTGGAAGAGCAGCCGCCAAGCCTGTGCGGGGTTTGGGACCTCCTGAGACCAGGAGGGTGGGAGAAGCCCGCAGGAGAAGAATCTGGAGGCAGCGCTCCTGGAGGGGTCTTTTCCAAAAATTGCTTCTGTTATTGTCCTGGGAGTGAGAGATTTGTCCACCCGCAGCCACCCCAGCCCATTTGCACAGCCCCTCAGCCACCACTGCCTCGCAGACCCTCTTCTCACTTCTCTGCCAGTCTCCTCGCTGAGCAGATCCTGATTTTTTACTCCCAAGCTGCCATGGTCACTTGAGACCCACCTGAGTCTCTGAACACTCTGTGGCCATATTCCCCTCGAAGTCACCCCACCTCCAGCGCGGACCCCTCTGGAGCTGCAACCACAGCTCAAGGCCACTTGTGAGCTCCTGGGGGCCCCATACCAGGCCCAGGTATCCCCTTGCCCGAGCTCCAGGGGCCCAGGCCCAGAGCAGCAGTGGCCAAGCTCTGGCCAGCGCCTGAGCTCTCCGCGTCTTCCCACTGTGGGACCTCAGGGAGCTGCCCCAGGACTCCAGACAGCACCAGCCTCCACCAGGCTCCTTTGATGACTGACTCAGCAGCTGGCAGTGACAGTTCTGGAGGCAGCTGGAGGAGGGGTGGAGAGAGACATGGGAAGGAAGGGGAGCCCCCTGCCCAGTCTCCGGGGGCTCGGGAAGGTAGGAGCTGGGTGGGGTTCTATACTAGCCTGAGCCCCTCGGAAAATGCCTGGGGTTTCCTGGGCCCCTGGAGGGGGATCTACCACTTCCTGAGATCCTCATGGCCTGGCAGACGGCCGTGAGGTGCAAAGGACTAGTCCCCAGGCAAGGTTCCCCAGGGTGCCAGGTGCTCTGGATCAGTAAGGGAAGCCACCAGGCCTGCCTCCTCCCAACCGAGCTGCCCTCCCCGGAAGGAAGCCTGTGGTTTCATCATCTCCCCGCCCCTCCCAGCAGAGGCTGCAGCCCGAGTTTGCAGCTCTTGCCCAAGTGGGCCTCCTCCCAGTCTAGGCTTTGGGTCCTGCCGTGGATGGTGGCAGGGCACATGGGTTTCCAAGTCAGAGTCCCGGGTGGAGTCCTGGCTCCTCCACCGTGGCGCTCGGGCCATGGGCTTCACGTCTGGGGTCTCACTTTCACCATCTCCAGGATGGGGGTTAGGGTTAGGGTCCTAACCCACGGGAGGGAGGCTCTTTGGAGTCGGGCAGAGGGAGGGGCAGGAGACAGCGAGCCACCCTCTGGCTTCCCGTGATTCACCCTCCTGCTTTCTCAGGGTGACAGCCGAGCACTGCCTGCAGAAAGCCGAGCCTCCCCGTGGCAGCAACTGGTCGGACCTGTTCCTGCTCCCCCTGGGCCTGGGGGAGGGCTTAGCTTGAGGGGAGAAGAGCCTCACTTACTCCCGGAACTGGATGGGGGGTGGCAACCAGCAGGGGGCTGCCGTGGGGAGTCCCTGGGGCGTGGGCCCCCCTCCCCTTTTCCATGCTCACGTAAGTGCCTCTGCCCGTCTGGGATGCCCAGACTGGTAAAGCCAAGCCTAACTGTCACCTTGCCCTCCTTCCGGTCTGGGCCTCTCCACACGCCCTGTCAACATCCTGAAGCTGAAAGGCCCGCCCAGGCCTCTGAAGGAAAGCAGAGTCACCCTCCCCACCCCCTACTCTCCCATCCTCCGCAGAGCCGAGGGGTGGGGACTGAGTCCCCCGCAGGTGGCAGCTGCCTCCTGGGCCTGGCAGGTTGGGGCAGGAGGCCTGTGGGACCTCCCCACCCCACCCCTCCCCTGCCTCCTCTACCAGCTGGGCAGTGAGGTTTCAGAACGACCAGCACCCCACCCTCGGAATCTCACCTCTCTGCTTCCTGTGACTGTGTCCATCGGTATTAGCAAAGACGGGGGCGTCCCCACATGCACAGGGGTGTGGGGTGCTCAGGGGCTCCCACGTATGTTAACTGGACCTCCTAGCAACCCTGGGAGGCAGGTGGCACTAAGAACGGTCTATAAAGAAGGAACCCAAAGCTCTAAGAAGGAAATGACTTGCCCCGGGTCACTGAGCCTGGAAGCTGGGCCAGGGCCCTGACTTCGGCTTTTGCTCTTTGCCTGGCATCCGGGTGATAATCCCAAACTGGCAGGCTTGGGGGCTGGGGGAGAGGGAACCCACGTCTGTCCATGGGCTCCAAGCTCAGGCTGCCTCAGCTCCCTCCATCATGTAAACGTGCCCTCGGGCCACAGCTGCTGAAGCTGGGCTGAGGATGGTGGGAGCTGAGGGTCTGAGTGTTTGCACACAGCCTGTCTGTGGACTCTTGGCAGGTCCTCTCCAGGTCGCAGCCGCACGGGGCTCCCCGCAGTCCAGCCCTGCTTTCCGCTGCCCCCTCCCCGTTCAGGCTCCCTGGGACCCAGCAGGCTCTTTGGGGTTCTGTCGCTACCTTTGTCCTCAGCCTTGCTTCTGCTGGTGGGACGTCCGGGACCCCTGGCTGTGCCTCCCTCAGCCCCGTGGTCATCTGGCTCCCAGCTCCCTTTAGGTGGGCCGTTTGGCTTGGTGGGGACAAGCCGGGAGTCCATGTAGGCGAGGGAAGGCTTTACTGTAAATATGTATGCCAGCTCTGAGTAACCACCTGCCCTTGCTTCCCCCTTGCAGAGAGGATGGTACAAAAGGGCTGGGGGTCCCTGGTCACTGTCCCAGGTACTCAGGCTGGCGGGGATGCTACCAGGAGGGAAGCTGACCAAGCCATTAGCTAGGAGGGATGAGGTAGCCATCAAAACACCAAGATAAAGGGACTTCCCTAGCGCTCCAGTGGTTGACTCGACATGTCCCATGCAGGGGCATACGATCCATCCCTGGTTGGGTAACTCAGATTTCACATGCCTCTTGGTGTGGCCAAAAAAATAACATGATTAACCTTAGAATGTCAGAAAGGCAGAGTCCTGAGCTAGTCTGCTCCCACCCCTCACTTGCCGAAAGAGGGAACGGTGGCGTGTACTCAGGGGCGGCTCTGTGCCCAGGGGCGCCCAAGCAGGTTGCGGCAGGGCAGGGTCCCCGGCCAGCATTCTCTCTGGCTGCTGGAGGACCTGAGGAGCCTCTCTCGGTTGGAGGGGATGGGTTCAGGCACAGAGCGGGGAGGGCAGCACCCCGGGCCGGTGTGGAAGGACCACGGCCCCTCCTTTCTCCCCACAGCGCGAGCTTCGACCTCGGCTCTGCGCCATGAAGAAGGGCCCCAGTGGTTACGGCTTCAACCTGCACAGCGACAAGTCCAAGCCAGGCCAGTTCATCCGGGCTGTGGACCCAGACTCGCCTGCCGAGGCCTCGGGGCTCCGGGCCCAAGACCGCATCGTGGAGGTAACATGAGGCTTCCTGTCCCCTTCCCAGGCTCCTCCTTCCTGACAGCCTCCTCCATGGCAGCCAACATACCACCTGCTCCTTGGTTAGCCCTTGAGGCCTGGACAGCCCGTAGATGCTAGAGAGAGGGCAGGAGGGAAGGGGAGAATGGGGTAAGTGGGCACGAGGGAAGGAAAGAAAGATGGGGATTCCCTGGTGGTCCAGTGGTTAGGACGCCACACTTCCTCTCCTGGGTCCTTGGTCAGGGAACTAAGATCTCACGAGCTGCGAGGTGCGGCCAAGAAAAAGATTTTTAAAAAAGGAAGGAAAGATGGGTGAACGGATGGATGGACAGACAGACAGGTGAACTGACTTCTTTCCTGTTGGCACCTCCTGTGGGCTCTTCTTCGCCGGGCAGACACGCTCAGCGGCCCACAGTTCCCGCATCCGTCCAGGGAGCTGCCTGGGGCCACGGCCAGTTTCCTGCTGTCCGAGCCCTCCACACCAGCACGGGGACAGGGCGGGGCTGGGGGCCATGAAATCCATGCCCCGAGTGGGGCTGGCAGGCATGCTCTTGCACCCTTGTGCTCTGCCGGTCAGAAGAGGAAACACGAACCCAGGGCCTGGGGCAGGTCCCAGAATCTCAGTCTTAGAGCCTCAGAGCTGGAAGATCAGCTCTCCCAAGACGTCTCAGTTTACGTGCGAGCAAACCAAGGCCCAGGCAGGGAAGTACCTAGAAAAGCTGGGGCCCAACCCAGGCCTCCCAGACCCTTCCCAAACCATCTGTCACAGCTGTGTTTGTTCAGTCTCGGCTGGGTATTTTCTTTGGCTTTTCCCACGTGTCCTGCCTCCCCATCCAACCGTCAAGTGGGAGGACCACTCGGCCTGGTTCAGGGCTCTACAGGTGGGGATAGGGGGCTGGGGTGGGCATTGCGTGTTCCCCAATTGCCAACCAGCTCAGCCGTCACCTGCCCCCCACCCAGAACTGAGACCTGTGCGGATAACCCCTGCCCCCACCCACAGGTGAATGGGGTCTGCGTGGAGGGCAAGCCACACGGGGAGGTGGTGTCTGCCATCAAGGCTGGCGGGGACGAGGCCAAGCTGCTGGTCGTGGACAGGGAGACGGACGAGTTCTTCAAGAAATGCAAAGTGATCCCGTCGCAGGAGCACCTGCAAGGTGAGCTGGGCTTGGCAGCCTGAGGCCCGCCTGGGTCAGGAATGTGCTCTGGACTTTATGGGGTCCCACGGGAGGGGAGGCAGGCAGTGTGGGTTGGGGGAGAGGGTCAGGGAGAGGAAGCGGGCGTGGGCAGTGGGTTTCTGAGGATGGTTTATGGCTGGGGGGGTCGGGGGTGGGGACCTGCACAAGGGATGGTGAGATGGAATGGGCTGCTGCTTCCGCAGAGGGAGGGGACCCCCCTCCTCTCCCACCCTGCCCAACTCTCCTCCTCGCGGTAAGCGCTCAGGGCAGGGCCGATGCAAGGAAACAGTTAACTCTGGGGCGGCTTCCAGCCTTGGCTTGGTCAGATCAGAGTCCAGTGACAGGGGCCCAGTGCCTCCCCTTCCCTTCTCTCAGGTTGTCTTGGAAACCCAGGCTTGCTGGCTCCAGAGAGCGGTGGGTCCCTGGGCCCCTGCCCTCCCCGCCACTCCATCACCCTGCCAGGCCTGGCACCTCCCCCGCCCTGGCCCAAGCCAAACGGGGCAGCCACAGCCCAGGGGAAGGAGGAGCTGCGCCGCGCTCTGCTCCCTGGTCTGGACCTTCTCCCTGGGAAGATGAAGACAGCTCCCGAGGGGGTGGGAGGCGCTAGGTGGAACCTCTTTGGACTGTGCAGTGGGTGGGGCTTCCTTGAGGGTCAGATATGGAGCACAGGGGTCCACACAGAGGTCTTGCCACAAATTCAGATCGCCAGCTTGGTGGGGCCCAGTGGGTCCTGGGGGTATCCTGGAAGTCACTAGCAGACTCCAGTCATGGGAGGTGGGTACCACTGTGCCCTTGTCTCCCAAGTTCATGGAAAGCAGGTTAAGTCTGATAATCCCCATCCTCATTAGGGGGAAAGCTGAGGCCCCGAGAAGCCCCCAGCCTTGCTCTTGGCAGTGTGGTGTGGGAAAGGGAAAGTGCTAGTCGCTCAGTCCCGCCTGACTGTGGTCTGTAGCCCACGAGGCTCGTCTGTCTGTGGAGTTCAAGGGCATGGGTCACCATGCCCTTCTCCAGGGGATCTTCCTGACCCAGGGATGGAACCCAGGTCTCCTGCATTGGCAGGCAGATTCCCTACCCCTGAGCCACCAGGGAGGCCCCAGTGTGGGAAGACAGCTGAAATCTGGACTCCACTCGGCTGCTCCTCTACCTTCCCGACTCCCCCAGCACCCTTCTCCCCCGACTCCCAAGTCATCAACCCTCTCTCTTCCCCCTGGCTGGGGAGGAAGGGCCCTGGGAACCTCCATGACTGCAGCCTCTGATCAGAGGACCTGCAGAGGGAGGAGTGGGGGCGGGTCCCCTGTGCGGGTGTTCCCCTCCCAAGTGCATGTAACTCTGCACGTCCCCAGCCGCTGCCTCCTGCCCACGGCTGGGCAGCCCACGGCTCACAGGTGAGCAGGTGCAGTGGAGGCTGAGTCAGGGTCCCTGTGTCCCCTGCCCTGCCACTGTGGGAGGGCTGGACGAGAGGTGTGCCTGCCCAGTCCAGGGCAAGGAGAAAGACGTACCCTGACCTTAAGCTAAGAGTTCAGAAGAAACCCACCCAGGCTGACCTGAGAGGGAATAGCCCCCTTTGCGGCCAGGTGGGGCGTCTACCCTGAGCGAGGCCTGGGAGGGTGACCCCAGGCCGTGTCCCTGCCCTCTGACCCCACCTGTCGCCACCAGGTTCCCCCTTGGCTGGGGGACGGCACGCCCAGGACTCTGCCCTGAGCCCTGGGGCCCCCCTCCATCCCCACACTGGCCAGGAGGAGTTGGGGTTCTTTCGCAGCTGGTGCAGGTGATAATCATAACCAGGGCGTGGTCCCAGTTCTGTTGACACAACCATCACCTAGGAAGCATTCGAAAAATACTGATTCCTAGGCCTGTCCCAGACCCACGTAGATAAACACCTTGGTGTCAAAGCCCAGGGATCTGTATTTCTAACCAGCATCCCGGGTGGTTGGGAGGCAGCTGCCTGGAATTTCAACCCCGTCTACAACAGCGCTTTTTTTCAAACAGCTCCTTACTCATCTGTGGTTCTTGGGATTAATTAAGCAGGCACCTTTTTTCCTTTTTTTTTTTTTTCCTTTTTATTTTGTATTGGAGTATAGCTGATTAACGATGTTATAACAGTTTCAGGTGAACAGCTTAGGGGCTCAGCCATACATATGCATGTATCCATTCTCTCCCAAACTCCCTCCGGTCCAGGCTGCCGCGTAACACTGAGCAGAGTGCCCTGTGCTGTGCAGGAAGTTCCTGTCGGTTCTCCACTTTATATATGCAGTGCGCACATGCCCATCTCCAGCTCCCCAGCCGTCCCTCCCCCATCTTTTTAATCAATCTGAATAGGAAATATCAAAGAGCCTTGCGATGTAGTAAAGGCAAGTTGTTTTGTTAAATGCTAGTCTGCGGCTGTTGGGTTGCCAGAATGTCCAGTGTGCTATAGTGGGTGGCAGTCGAGAGACTTAAACACTGAGCTTGGGGAACAAGGTCGAGTGGTCTACCCAAACCCACGACCCCCGCCTTCCGCGCCCCCCTCCATCCACAGCTTCTGACTCACCTGCGCTCCTCTCTTCCCATCTAGGTCCCTTGCCTGAGCCCATTACCAACGGGGAGATCGAGAAGGTAAAGGCAGAGCCCTGATGCTTCTCGGGCTCAGTCCTGGGGCTGCGGGAGGTGGGGGAGGAGGCGTGGTTAGGAGAAGGACAGGGTCTGGTTCAGGTGGAAACCTCGTGTCCTGGCAGCTCTCCCCCGAGCCCCAGGCCGTGTAAGGGCCCCAGCTTGGGGCCGAGGCAGAGGAGACGGGGCCACCTGGCCAGGCCCTCCGCAGCCACCATCCTGGGTGACGGGCCCCGCCTCCAGCTCCCCACCACACAGGAGGCCATTCTTCCCCCCAAGAACAGAGCGGCAGTGTCTGCCCGCCGCCTGCCCGGGCCCTGCTACTTCCAGTCTGGGTTGGGAGAACAAAGCCCCTCCTACCCAGGCCGAAGGGAAGAGGAGGCAGTGGGGGCTGGGGGAGAGATGGTGCAGCCCAGTGCCAGCTGGGGCCACAGGAACCCAGGCAGAAGCGGAGTGCCCAGTTGCAGCCCAAGGCCTGGGCTCTGGGACAGCCCCCTCAGGGTCAGACCATGGGGTGAGAGGGCTCCTCGGGGTCTGCTCTAAGGCTTCCTTTCCCTGGGGTCTCCTGCCGGGGTGGGAGGGGTTGTGCAGCAAGAAGGCCCTGAACCACCTGAGCCTTCAGTCACTTTGCCTGTGGGTCTCTCACTCTCCCCCACCTTATTCCCTCGAAGCCCTTCCTGGCTGCTTGAGGGCTGATTTCAAGAATCCGGGGTCAAGCCCAAGAAAACAAGTCAGGTGGGCTGTAGGCGACTCAGGGGGCATCACGAGTGTTCCCCACACCGAGCAGTCTCCCGGCACCCCCACGCCCCAGGAGGCCCCTCCGTGGTCACTGTGCCAAGGAGGAGTCAACTCCAGAGGCTGCCTGGGAGGACAGGGGCGGGGTGAGCCATTCAGCTAGTCCCACAAGGGATGGTCCCGCTGCCCTGGACGGTGGAACCCGGCTGCCCTCTGATCCTTGGAAGAATGTGAAAATGTAAATCCCCGCGGGGCCCTGGCAGGCTCAGGCAGGCTCTAGGGTGGATGGCAAGGCTCAGACCGAGGCCCCGTCTTCCCCGGGAATGCCCTTTGTAGCTCAGGCCTGCCCACCCACATGCCTCCTCTCCGTACCAGGAGAACAGTCCTGAAGCCCTGGCCGAGACGGCCTCCGAGAGCCCCGTGCCACCCCTGGCAAGAACCGCCTCCAGTGACACCAGCGAGGAGGTAAGGCTGGGCGGGTGGGGGGTGGCCCCGGGTGACAGCAAGTCCATTCCCAGGCGTCGCTCACTCCTGGCACACCAGCCTGCCGTGGAGGTCACACGCTGAGTCACGTTCTGTTCTCGTGACCTGGCTTCCCCACGCATGGCCTCAAGGGAGCACCTCGCCGAGGCACTGAGGCCCGCTCTCTTGCTCCTCTTTGCAGCTGAATTCCCAAGACAGCCCCAAGAAACAGGACTCCACGGCACCCTCGTCTACCTCCTCCTCGTCCTCTGACCCCATCCTGGACTTCAACATCTCCCTGGCCGTGGCCAAAGAGAGGGCCCACCAGAAGCGCATCAGCAAACGGGCCCCGCAGATGGACTGGAGCAAGAAAAACGAACTCTTCAGCAACCTCTGAGCCGCACCCCCTACACCAGCAAAGCCTAGTCCCACACCCAGCCAACTCCCTCTCCCCCACTTACCCCCAGATCAGCACGCAAATCAGCACCAGCATCTCCTCTCTTGGCAAATCTGATCTTTCTAGAGAACCATACTCTTCCCTTACCCTCCGACAAGGTGACTGTTTTTCTGTCCTGCCCCAGTCAAAAAGCAGACTCTGTGCCCCTCCTCGCTGGGTGCTTCAGCCCACCTGCATTCCCCCTGCCACACTCCTGGGACGTCACTGGGACTTCCATCGAGCAAAGATCCTAAGACTGGGCAAGAGGTCACCTTCCCTCCTGACCCCAAGTGATGACCAGGTCTGGGATCTACCAAGGAAGGATTCCAACCACAGCAACATCCCGGAGTGGACTGGGGCCACCATCCTCAGAGCTGTGACTTGGGCATCTTATTTTTGATTTTTAAGTGCAGTACTACAGAGTTTAGGACTTTCAATTCTTGATTAACATGATTTCCCAGGTTGTTGCATCCGGGACGTAGCAGTGGCCTTACCCTTCAACTTTTTTCTGCTCCCCCCCGAAGACCTAGGCAACATGGGGAGGGTTTGGCCACCCCCTGCCCGGCCCTGAGCCAGACAGAATTGTAAGGAAATTCTTACCCGAAATTCAACTAGTTTCTCCAAACCACCTTGGCCTCTGTGTGTTCCTTTGCAGCTCTGTCCATGCGTGTCCCCAGAGTGGCCTCTGGCTGAGAGGATGGTCTAGGGCTCCCTAGGACCCCAAGCCCGGAGCCAGAAGTGGGGTGGCTTTAACCAGAGGGCCTCGAGCCTGTAGCCGCTGGGTGGCTAGGCCATGCGTGGGTCCTGTGGGAGGACCCGCGGGGGCCCCTGTGTGCTTGGCTCGCTAGGGCTGCCCTACAGGCATGACCAGCAGGGAAATGGGGAGCTTAGGGTCCACATGCGCAGAGGGAGGGCTCTAAGACCCACCTTGGATCCCAGGAGCGTTCAAAGAGTGAATCCACGATGGAGCCAGACTTGGAGACGGAAGGCTTGGCTTTATTCTTTCTGCCCACAGCCAGGGAGGTGCAGATGCCCAGGCATGGCCCAAGCTGGTGTCCCTGCCCCCACCAGATACTCTCATCTTACCTGGCCGTGGACCTGACTGTGGGGATGCGGAGGACAGACCCGGCCTGCTGGGCCCTGGGACATGGTTGTGGCAGGTGGGGTGGAGGGGACGTTCCAAGGCTGAAAGGCCCTGCTCCCACACGGGAGGTCTGGGTCTCTATGCTGCTGACCCAAGGGCATCCTGGACAGCTGCCAGCATGGCCTGCAGGGCCCAGTTCATGGGCTGTCCTCCACCCCACCCAGAGGCCACTCAAGCCAGACTCCTGGAACTGAGAACAAGCAGGGAAGGTCACTATCTGATCATCACTAGAGCTGTTAAGGTTAGAATTCCACCACTGGTAAAGAGAAACCTTCCAAAACCCTTATCACGGCACCAACTGCAGCAGTTAGCCTGGCCCTGGCCTGACCCTACTCACCCTTGCCCCCACCCTCTGACCTCTGATGGAGGTCCCCGCAGGTGTGCCGGCCCCACCAGGCCCTCCCTACCTCACCTGCTGGGTGGGGATGCCCTAAGGACTTTTGACTCTGATTAAGCTGGCACAGGTGAAAGGAACAGGTGGCTCAGAGGCAACTGTCACTGAGGGGCCTGGGACCTCAGCAAGCAGTTTGTGTGTTAGGTTCAGGCATGTTTCTTTAATGATTTTATTTATGGTTGTGCAGGGTCTTCATGCGACGGGGGCTTTTCTCTAGCTTTGGCGAGCAGGGGCTGCTCTTTAGGGGAGCGTGAGCTTCTCACCGCGGTGGCTCCTCTCGTTGGGGAGCACAGGCTCTGGTGCCCACAGACCTCAGTACTTCAGCTCCCGGGCTCGAGAGCCCCGGCCCAGTGGCTGTGATGCATGGGCTCAGCTGCTCTGCCACGTGCGGTCTTCCCAGACCAGGGGTGGAACCCACGTCCCCTGCTATGGCAGGAAAGCCCTCAGGCGTATTCTAGGCTCTAGTTTTCCGCGCTCCTATCTGCTGAGAGAGGCCTGGGAGCCAGGAGTCCTCAGCCACAGTGCTGGCTCTGCCATCAAAAGCTCTGGGGCCTCTAGCAAGCGCCTGCCCCTCCCTCAGTCGCGTCTGACTCTGCCCGCCAGGCTCCTCTGTCCATAGGATTTCCCAGGCAAGATTACTGGAGTGGGTTGCCATTTCCTTCTCCACGAAAATACCCTAGGTGCCCTCAAAGGTCTCTTCTCCAACTGTGTTTTGAAAGCATGCCACCAGGTTACGACAGGGCGTGATGAGAGACAGACGTCAAAGGCTGTCCCGCTGGCTCTGAGGTGCCCGGCTGCCAGTTAAGCGCTGGTTGCCACGCAGCCCGGCCATCTGAGGTCTGTGCCGCGGGCACCCCCTCGTGGCCTAGGCAGGTGGAGCTGCTCCCGGGGCCGCGGGATGAGGCCGGGAGAGTGAAGTGCCTTCAGGAGGCCAAAGCCTGGGGGGCCTCCGCTTCCTCCTGCAGCCAGCGGGGGGTGCTCCAGCCACGTGGAGCTGTGTCCAGAACTAACTTACTCCGCCCTCAAAACTGGCTCCAAAGACCAGGACCCCCACCACTTTCCCTCTTTCCGTTCCAAACCTCCCGGGGTCACACCCTCCTGCTTCTGCAGAACGACTGAGCACCAAACCCCCACACCGTCAGCCCAGTGAGGGAACAGGGCCAGCCGGATGCAGTGCGCTTTACTTCCGGCCGGAACCTGGGTGGCCCCTCCGGGGAAAAGGGAGGCCCTGCCAGGTCGTAGGCCCCTCTGGTCCCCAAGGCCGCCTCTACCTGCCTCCTCCGCCTGTGGACTCGGGCCATCCACAACAGTCTGAGTCCAGGTTTGGCAGGACGGGCTGACCCTGGAATAGCCCAGCCACAGCAGCCAGCCAGAGGCAGGCCAAGGCCGAGTCCGGCCCAGAGTCTGAAGGGCCCCACAAGGAGATTCCCAGCCTGGAGTGGGGCCAGCGCACCCTGCGCCCCAGGCTCCATCCATTCACCTGCAGCAGGGCTCCGGGCTTCCACGCCCATCCGCACGGGGAGGCCTGTCCTCGTGGCAGCTGTCAGCAGAGCTCCAGGCTTCCACGCCCATCATCACGGGGAGGCCTTCCACACAGCGGCTGTCAGCAAGGCTCCGACACCCCCTCTCTGTAGGGCTTTTCTTGCACGTAGCTGGTCTGCTCTAGAAGCCACTGTCGCTCTGGCTCACTCATCATCAGTCTGAGCGTCACCTCCTGGAAGACACTGCTCACAGCCACCTACGTGCGCCGGGGACAGAGCAGGGCCGGGCCGGCTAAGTTATAGACCCAGGTCCGAGCACCACCGGGCCCCCTGCCCAGACCCAGGCCTCACCCTCTCACCAGCACCAGCCTCACCTGTTCAAAGTGAAGCTTTCGGAACATCCGGATGCTCGGTTCATTTCCTTGCCCAATTTTAGCCTCAAACTTGGTCAGACCTAGCCTGGTCACTCCTTCGGAAGGGATCAGAGAGGGTAAGCCGCACTATGAATCCCGCCCCCCTCCTCCCAGCACCCTCTACCCCACCTGCCCCCAACCCTGGGCCTGAAGGTTCACCCTCACCCCTCTCCTTCCCCTGGGACCGCCTGCCCAGCCCTCCTCACCATAAAGCATCATCATAAGGACGGCCTCCGTCCCCAGGCCCTGGCCCCTGCAGCTGGGCTCTAGGAGGAATGACAAGAGTCACTGACACTGCATGCCCGGCTCACAACCCTAGGAAGCTTGCAAATACGGGTACCATTCTGCAGATGAAGAGACAGAGGCCCAGAGAAGTTAAACGACTCGCCCAAGGTTTCACAGATGAGCAACACTCAGCAACCTGACCCCAAAACTGACCCCTTCAGCTCAGTGTGCTGCCCCACGAGCACATACGCACAGCCCTTTAGAAAGAGGCTGAGGACCACGATGGACACAGAAACGGGGGGCTCCTCACACAGCATAGGAAGATGCTCCAGGGAAGAGCACTGATTTTGGGGGGTCCCCAGTCCACCTCAAAGATGGGGCAGACTGCAGCCTGCAAATCCTAAAACCAAAGGTTAAGTTCACACCCACGCATGAGATGGGAATAAAACGAACCACCGAGGGTGAGCCGCGTGGCTAACAGGGTGCCAGGTGGTGGTGAGCCTAACAGGGTGCCAAGTGGTGGTCTGCCCAGCCAGGTGCTGGGCTCACCAAGGCCAGGGCCTTGTACCGAGCTCTTTCGGCAGCTTTAGGTTCAGTGGATCTGAGGGCCAGAGGGAAAGGAGGGCAGGGTCAGGTGGAACGAACCTGCAATCATGACCTCGATCTCCCCCAAGGAGGGGTCCCCGAGATCCGTGAGGAACAGGTTCACATCTCCCGCCATGCAGCTCTCTTCGCTGGTGCCCGACTGGGCCTGCCACTTCTCTGCATCCAGCACAATGAAGGTACACTCTGAGAAGGGGGGATGGGGTTGTCACCTTCTTCCCACAGGAGGGAATAGGCCAGTCTTCCTACCTGAGCCAGAGAACTAGCCCTGTCTGAGTCTGGCAGAAAAGGGGAGCTGGCGCTTCCTCCCGCTGATTACAAAGCCCGAAAGTGGCCTCCTTCAGGAAACAGTGGCCTTCTGCAAACAGCGACTGCATTCTCAGAGGGGGATGCGACACAAAGGCCGCACTGGGCTTGCAGCAAGGGGCACGAGGGGGAGCGGCCTGATTTACAGCCAGAGCCCCACAAGCTTTCCTTTCTCTAAATCCCTCCAGGCCCGGTGCAGTGAGTGGGGAAGAGAGCAGAAGCACCAGCCCCCACCCTCGGGGTCTGGCTTCAGGGGGCGTCCCAGTCTCAGGGTTTCAGGCACCTCCCCGGCTTTCCACAAAGTGCTTTTTTTTGCAACCTTTCTAGGGGGCCAGCGGGGAATGGGAAAGGAAGGGAACCCAGGACAGCCTCTGGAATCAGCCCTCCCACAACCAGCCCGGCGCAGGCCTCCTCCGCCGCTCACTGTCCACGTCTTCCCGCCAGCTGCGCTGCATCGCGTACTCCTGCTCCAGGGTCAGCGGCTCCGAGGCCGTCAAACGCCGCAGCTCCTCTGATTTCATCCACTCGTGGTACCTACAGGGGCGGAGGGGCAGCCTTCAGCAAGCAGGACCCATTCAGAAGCCTAAGTCTTAACATTTTATGAGATGAAGAAACGGATGCTTGAGAGGCAAACCCCTAGGGCTAACAGAGGGCCAGAGAAGACCCAAGAAAGGGTTATAATGGCTCCTATGGCAGAAGGCCACGGGCCCAGTAGCCAGAGACAGCAGGAGCCAGTCCTATCTGTCCGGCCTCCTCTCCTGTCTCAGGGGTCAGTGCGGAGGAGCAGTCGGAAACTAAACATTCCTCAAATTCCTGAGATGTAATGGCAAGCCAAACTCAGCAAAGAAGGCTGGACAGATCTCCACAAAGGCGGAGTGCCAGAAACCCCCCAAAGGAAAACTACAAGCAGGGAATACACGCCTACAGCACCACCAGCCCCTCTACCAGACATTCGCCAACTGCCACCGCAGGAGCCCCACCCTGAGACTCAGTCCTGGCCGTCCCAAACAACAGATCTCACAACAACCCATCGGCTCAGTTTCAATGGCACCCCACTCCAGTACTCTTTGCCTGGAAAATTCCATGGACGGAGGAGCCTGGTAGGCTGCAGTCCATGGGGTCACGAACAGTCAGACACGACTGAGCGCCTTCACTTTCACTTTCACTTTTCACTTTCATGCAGAGAAGGAAATAGCAACCCCCTCCAGTGTTCTTGCCTGGAGAATCCCAGGGACAGCGGAGCCTGGTGGGCTGCCGTCTATGGGGTCGCAGAGTCGGACACAACTGAAGCAACTTAGCAGCAGCAGCATTCAGTCTCCAAGAACTGAGCCTATTTACTGGCACCAGGGGTGCGGCACTCTTTTATAACCAGGAGAGAAGACAATACCTTTTCTTCCTTACCCACATGAGGTTTACAGAAAGGAATTCCTTGCTGAAAGGTCAAAAAGGAAGCTGAAGGGCGGGGTGAAAGGGGGAAATAGGGGGACCGGTGACTTCCGCCAGGGAGGTCACTGCCCTTTGCTTCAGTTTTCACTTTTTCCTATTTGCAATGACTTCTCACACCAATGTTTCTCCTCCTCAGAGAAAAACAGCCTCTGAGATTTGGGCTAAGACAGGCTGACCCTCCTCGCTGCACCGGAGAGCTGGCTTGCAGCCCATGTCAGGAGAGTAGTTACCTGGGCACATGCTCTGAGGTGTAGGGGACCAGCGCCACCTTCTTCCCCAGCAGCAAGATGTTCTGATTCAGCCTCATGGTAGCAGCCTGCAGCTAGCGGGGAGGGCAAAGATTTCAGCACCTGAGTTTCCTCCCACTTAGGGTGGGAACCTGGGCTCTCAATTCGCTAAACGCCTCCAGGGGTTAAGTTGTCAGAAGAGAGCCGCCATCCTTCTTCCTTCACAAACCCTTCAGAGAACACGGCCTTTAAACCCCTTGCAAGGAGGGGAACCGGGCTGGTGAAAGATAATTAAACAATCCTGGACTCGCATCTCAAGGAGCCTTCAAGCATGGGCTATCCCTTCCACCCCATCACCCAGAAGGCCTCACACCCAAGCCTGAAGATTTATCACCGAAACTTGCACCAACTTTATCCCATCACTTGCCCCAGTCCTAAGACGCCGCCCCAGACGGTTAATTTTCCGCCGCGTCTTAAACCTGTTTCCAACCCCTTTTCCCAGAGAACCGCCCCCCACACGCGGGGCTCTCGTGAGCCATCCGGGCCCCATCCTGGGCCCCTTTCGAGGGAGGCGGGCGGAAGGCCTCGATCGCCTGCCCTTTGTGAGGGGCTACAGGCTACGCTTCTCGAGCCCCACCGCCATTGGGATCCCGGGGACGGCCAAATCCACAGCCGCTCCTTGGCCGGGGCAGGCGCCCACCTTTCGCACTCGGCCCCACAGCTTCCTTCCCCGGGGCGAAGGCCGCCCTCGCTCACGCGCGTAGGCGCGCGCCCCGCCCACTTTCGTCCCGTAGAAGGCGGCCGCCGAGGCGCGCGCGCAGCCCCGCCCCCGTCAGGAGCCCAATCCGCGCCGTGCGCCCCGACCACTTCCGCCCCGCAGACGGCGGCCGCGGAGGCGCGCGCGCAGCCCCGCCCCCGCGAGGCGCCCAATCCGCGCCGTGCGCCCCGTCCGCGGCGCGCGCGGAAAAGGTGGGCTCCCGGCGCGGACGCATGCGCGCTGCAGGCGCTGGTGCGGGACAGCTGGCGCCGGTCGCAGCCTCGGGGATCGCAGGCAGCGGCAGCGGCGGCCCGGAGCCGGCTTCGCTGCAGGTGTCGGGGCGAGAGGCTGGGGGGACGGGGAGGGGTTGGGTCGTGCCCAACTCGGGGCTCCTTCAGGAGAGAGGAGGAAAATGGGGAAGAGGATCGGAGAGGAGCGAGAGCCCCAGGGCAGGTTGGGGGACATGGAGCGGAGGCCCTGGACGGGGCTCTGGAACAAGGAGTTGGGTTGGGAGGTGGTGACCTCAGAAAGCCCCCAGCCCCTTGCCCCAGGCGGAGGAGACAGTTATTTGGCTGCCCTGTTGCGATCGTGAGCTGGCTGTTGCTGGCATTGAATGGGGATAACAAGAGTGTGTTAAGGAGGCACTTGTGCTGGGTGAGACTTAGTGGCATCCGAGGACCCTTAAATCACTTTGCAGTCTGAGCGGCAATGAATACATGCCCTGCACAGCCAGGGAAAGGTAGAAAGAGACCACCCAGGTGTCGTCATACAGGGAGATACTTCTGTCCCCGCTGTCTGGTGCCAGATGTTGAGGCCATAAAGTGTCAGTCGCTCAGTTGCGTCTGATTCTTTACAACTTCACGGACTGTACCCTGCCAGGCTCCTCTGTCCATAGGATTTTCCAGGCAACAATCCTGGAGTGGGTTGCCATTCCCTTCTCTAGGGGATCTTCCCAGCCCAGGGATTGAACCCATGTCTCTTGCATTGCAGGCAGATTCTTTACTGTCTGAGCCACCCAGGAAGCCCCTGAGGCCTTAAGCATCTGATTAAAGGATGGGGAGGGGGTAGCCCTGCAGACATCCCCAGCCGCTGTCTAGGTCCATGAGAAAGCTGAAGTCTGTTCTTTTTCCAGGGAGCCGCAGCAGCTGCCGCCCTAGCGAGGAAGAAACGTTGACCCCCGAGGGACCCTTCCTCACTTTGGGAAATGGCAGGCGAAATCACGGAGACCGGGGAGCTCTATTCTCCCTACGTGAGTTTCACTTTGGGGGCCTAACTTGCCCACATCGGTGCCCTTGGCTGCTAGAGAAGCACACTGCTTCCTCTGGACTGTGCTTGTGAGCCCAGCGGCTTTCACGGCTGGGGTCTGGGAACCCAAGTCAGCAGCAAGCCATGGTGAACAGAGGATGAGAGTCAGATTTGTTAACTCTTTTCATGTTTCTCAGAGAGCAGTCAGGAACACAAAATGGACTTGCTTGCCCCTTATTTTTATCTCAGGGCTGCTGTCTCTTGCGAACTGTGAGGTCAGTTCATATGGATGGGGGCTGTTGACTATGGGTTTTGCTCCACTCAGCGGTTTGAAACCACTTCACTTCTTACCTGAACTTTATGTTGCACAACTTTTATAGTCTTGGATGACGTAAGAGGCAGAGAAAGCATGCGGAGACCTCCAGTTGTGGTTTGCTGGAACCTATAATTAGAACAATTACAATGATGGATTTCTCACTGTTGTGCGTCTGCGTTACCCTCACATACACTCAGTTTATCTTCGTTGTGTTATAAAAGATTGGTCATGGTTCCATCACGGAGTCCTCTTGCCTGGGTGAATAGTTGAAGGACTGGAGGATGGGAATAATCAAATGATTGATTCATGTTGTTGCCAGGTATTCCAGGGCTGCTAAGTATCCCAGGAAAAGGCAGCACTGCCTTAAGTAGCGAAGTCCTCTTTCCTGAAAGTACAGCTGCCCTGCTTTGCACTTCCCTGGGGATCTATGCTCCTCTGTCTCTGCTAAGTTGTGATGTGATGGATAAGGATCCACCTCTGAGAAGAGCTGACAAAAACCCTCACAGCGAGGTGCTGTGCCATTCGTGTGTGACTCCAAGGGCCCCTTCTTCACCTCGTAATTTTTTTTTTTTTTGGCTGTGTTGGATCTTCATTGCTACATGGGCGTTTCTCTAGTTGTGACCAGCGAGGGGCTGCTCTCTAATTGCAGCGCTTGGACGTCTCGTTGCAGTGACTTCTCTTGTTGCAGTGGAGTGCAGGCTCTAGGAGCGTGAGCTTCAGTAGTTGCGGCTCCCAGGATCTAGAGCACAGACTCAGTAGCTGTGGGTCACTGGCTTAGCTGCTCCAGGGCATGTGGGATCTTCCCAGATCAGGGATCAAACCCTCGTCTCCTACATCAGCAGGCAGATCCTTTACCCCTCAGCCACCAGGGAAGCCCCTTCCCCTCATAACTGATCAGGTTAGTCTTTCTTGAACCTTGAAATGCATCAGATTATGCTCCTTTCATCTGTGGAATTATGTAACAGCCACAGCCTCCTCTGGGTATCAGCAATGACATATCCACACTGTATATAAACGTCACCAGGGCTCCTGTGTCATCTTCCGACATCTGTAAGCTTAGAGGTGAGGAAATGAGTTATTTCTGTAGCTGAGCCTTGGGAAGGAGAGCCTTTGATATGCCCAGTTTCCTTGGGCTCCAGCTGTTCAGTAATCATTTCACACGTCAGCATGTGCCCACAGGAAATGGGGCAGTGAGACTTAAAGGCCTCCGCAAATTCCGCTTTTTAAAACTCTTTCCCTCCATCTCCTATGTGTTGGGTGTTGTTCAAGGTCTGCATTCAAGGGCCTCCCCTGGGTATTGGCCATAAACAGCGGCTCATGTTCTCCAATCGTGCTGGTGAAGAGAGAGGCAGGGGAAGGTGGATGGTACTGAGGGTGAGGTGGCAGTAAGCAGGAGTTAGTGGTCAGGGTTTGAGCGGAGGACACGCCTCCTGCCTGAGGTTTCCCTAACTGCCGTCCTGCGAGAATGATTCTTGATCCCCTGGGAGACCAGGAGGGTTGGAGATGCACCCCCCACCTCCCCGCACTGAGCCCAGAGGGACTGCGGAAGAGACTTGACTGCAGGCACTGCTTTCCTCTGCAGCTGAATTCCCCTGCTCAGCAGACCATAGGCAGAACCGCGCTGGCTGCCTTGGGAGAGCCTGACGCTGAGTGGTACGTCCCCAGCCCCAAGCCGCTCCCTACCTTTCTGTGCCTGTTGTGAGATCCTGCCACTCACGGGTGTCAGGAGTTTTTGCCTTCGCCTGCGTTCTTCTGCATAACCGACGTGTGATGAGCCTTGCAGGGGGCTCAGATGATGAGCCCTCTCGAGGATAGTGGGGGTCACAGGAGCATGGTTCAGGCCTGTGCACCTCGCCCTCATAGGTGACCTCAGAACAGGCTTGTCTGTGTCCCCATGTATGGGGACCACAAGTGGCACGGGACTGAAGGGATCCTGTGGTCAAAATAGAGGAAGAAGGGGGTCCCCGCTCACAGAGAGGCAGCTGCTGAGGCCACCCCCCGCCAGCCTGTCTTGCCAAAGATGGGTGACGGTGCTTTCGAAGGAAAGAGGGCTTGTTTTGCGGCCTGAAACCCGAGTTGTTGCTTCCCCATCTCCACCACCTTCTGTTTCCTGTGACAACTGTCATTGGGGAAGCCGTTGAAAGATGCCAGTAACGCCGACCTCGTGCAGGAAAGCTGCGCCAAACCCCTAGAGAGTGGTGGGGGGCAGCGGGTCCCCGGGTCAGCCACAGGGAAGACTCAAGAACGGGAGGAAGCTCGGTCTGCAGGGCCGCTCCACTGAGACCCTACTCCTGTACTTTCTGTCTTGCCTCCCTGGAGGCTGTCCCCACAGAACAGTCACCAACCAGCAGAACAGGGGACCCCCCACACACACCAGCTTCCTCCTGCCTCACAACTGCCTTCCACCCGACCTGGGGCTCAGCTCAGGTTTGCTCCTTGCCTGTTTGTTCTGCTCCTTGAGATTGGTCCTTTCTAAGCCCCTTGACAGAAAGTAAAGAGGTTTTAACTCTGGCCAGGAAGGTGGAGACACCATACATTTTCCTATATGGTTCCCCCCGCCGGCTACCCCCAGGCCCAGAATACTAGCCTCAAACTGAAAAATAGCAACAACCCAAGACAAATGGGATTACCCATTTCTGCTCCTAACTGCCAACAGTCGATCACTAATTAACTTCTTTGTCAAGGTCTTAAAGGGTCTTTTTCACTGAGATCTATTTGAAGCTTCTTTTGGGAGTGTGTTTATTTCACTATGCGTTTATCAGCAGTGGTTCTCAGCTAGCGGCTGTCTTGCCTACCAGGGGACATCTAGCAGTGTCCGGAGACCCCATCACTGTCACAACACAGGGCCGAGGTGGGGGCTACTGGAGTCTAGTAGCTAAAGGCCAGGGATGCTGCTAAACACCCCGACAATGCACAGAACAAGCCCCCACGACAAGGAATAATCTGGCGCCAAGTATCAGCAATGCTCTGAGAAACCTTGCTTGACAGTAGACACCTGACTTTTACATCCCAACACCTTCAGCCATCCTTGAATTCACAAATGCCTTTTGTACTTAATTTCCCCATGAAAGTTTTTTTGGGAGTGGGGAAGGAAGGGCTGTGTCATGGCTTGCTGGATCTTAGTTTTCCAGCCAGGGATTGAACCTGTGCCCCCTGCATTGGAAATGTGGTGTCCTAGGTATGACCTAAATCAAATCCCTTATGATTATACAGTGGAAGTGAGAAATAGGTATAAGGGACTAGATCTGATAGACAGAGTGCCTGATGAACTATGGATGGAGGTTCATGACATTGTACAGGAGACGGGAATCAAGACCATCCCCAAGAAAAAGAAATGCAAAACAACAAAATGGCTGTCTGAGGAGGCCTTACAAATAGCTGTGAAAAGAAGGGAAGTGAAAAGCAAAGGAGAAAAGGAAAGATATACCCATTTGAATGCAGAGTTCCAAAGAATAGCAAGGAGAGATAAGAAAGCCTTCCTCAGAGATCAATGCCAAGAAATAGAGGAAAACAATAGAATGGGAAAGATGGTGGCTCAGAGGTTAAAGTGTTTGCCTGCAAGGCGGGAGACCCAGGTTCAATCCCTGGGTCGGGAAGATCCCCTGGAGAAGGAAATGGCAACCCACTCGAGTATTCTTGCCTGGAGAATCCCATGGACGGAGGAGCCTGGTAGGTTACAGTCCACGGGGTCACAAAGAGTAAGACACAACTGAGCAACTTCACTTTCACTTTCAAGAAAATTAGAGATAACAAGGAAACATTTCATGCAAAGATGGGCTCAATAAAGGACAGAAATGGTAGGGACCTAACAAAAGCAGAAGATATTAAGAAGAAGTGGCAAGAATACACAGAAGAACTGTACAAAAAAGATCTTCACGACCCAGATAATCACAATGGTGTGATCACTCACCTAGAGCCAGACATCCTGGAATGTGAAGTGCGCTTTAGGAAGCACCACTACAAACAAAGCTAAGGGAGGTGATGGAATTCCAGTTGAGCTATTTCAAATCCTGGAAGATTTTGCTGTGAAAGTGCTGCACTCAATATGTCAGCAAATTTGGAAAACTCAGCAGTGGCCACAGGACTGGAAAAGGTCAGTTTTCATTCCAATCCCAAAGAAAGGCAATGCCAAAGAATGCTCAAACTACTGCACAATTGCACTCATCTCACACGCTAGTAAAGTAATGCTCAAAATTCTCCAAGCCAGGCTTCAGCAATATGTGCACCGTGAACTTCGAGATGTTCAAGCTGGTTTTAGAAAAGGCAGAGGAACCAGAGATCAAATTGCCAACATCCGTTGGATCATGGAAAAAGCCAAAGAGTTCCAGAAAAACATCTATTTCTGCTTTGTTGACTATACCAAAGCCTTTGACTGTGTGGATCACAATAAACTGTGGAAAATTCTTCAAGAGATGGGAATACCAGACCAACTGACCTGCCTCTTGAGAAACCTGTATGCAGGTCAGGAAGCAACAGTTAGAACTGGACATGGAACAACAGACTGGTTCCAGATAGGAAAAGGAGTACGTCAAGGCTGTATATTGTCACCCTGCTTGTTTAATGTATATGCAGAGTACATCATGAGAAACGCTGGGCTGGAAGAAGCACAAGCTGGAGTCAAGATTGCTGGGAGAAATATCAATAACCTCAGATATGCAGATGACACCACCCTTATGGCAGAAAGTGAAGAGGAACTAAAGACCCTCTTGATGAAAGTGAAAGTGGAGAGTAAAAATGCTGGCTTAAAGCTCAACATTCAGAAAACTAAGATCATGGCATCCAGTCCCATCACTTCATGGCTAATAGATGGGGAAACAGTGGAAACAGTGGCTGACTTTATTTTTCTGGGCTCCAAAATCACTGCAGATGGTGATTGCAGCCATGAAATTAAAAGACTCTTACTCCTTGGAAGGAAAGTTATGACCAACCTAGATAGCACATTCAAAAGCAGAGAGAGGCATTACTTTGCCAACAAAGGTCCGTCTAGTCAAGGCTGTGGTTTTTCCAGTGGTCATGTATGGATGTGAGAGTTGGACTGTGAAGAAAGCCGAGTGCTGAAGAATTGATGCTTTTGAACTGTGGTGTTGGAGAAGACTCTTGAGAGTCCCTTGGACTGCAAGGAGATCCAACCAGACCATCCTAAAGGAGATTCAGTCCTGGGTGTTCATTGGAAGGAATGATGCTAAAGCTGAAACTCCAATACTTTGGCCACCTCATGCGAAGAGCTGACTCATTTGAAGTGACCCTGATGCTGGGAAAGATTGAGGGCAGGAGGAGAAGGGGGTGACAGAGGATGAGATCGCTGGATGGCATCATGACTCAATGGACATGGGTTTGGGTGGACTCCGAGAGTTGGTGATGGACAGGGAGGCCTGGCGTGCTGCGATTCATGGGGGTCGCAAAGAGTCAGACACGACTGAGTGACTGAACTGAATTGAACTGAATCACTGGCCTACCAGGGAATTCACATTCCTATAAAACTTCTGGCTGAAAACCATCACTCTCTTAGGTCTCTTTGCCTTCTCTTAACTTCTATCAGGAGAACCATCACCAGAGCCATTTTGCATAAAGAAATGAGGTTCTGCTCTTCATAAGCGTTACCACTTATAAAAGCGATATTCAGGGGACATCCTTGGCGGTCCAGTGGTTAAGACTCCATGCTTCCACTGCAGGGGGCACAGGTTTGATCCCTGGTCAGGGAATTAGAAGTGGTACAGACTCCACCTGCCAGTGTAGGAAATGCCAGAGATGCGAGTTCAATCCCTGGGTCTGGAAGATCCCTTGGAGAATGAAATGACAAGCCACTCCAATATTTTTGCCTGGTAAATGCCATGGACAGAGGAGCCTGGCAGACTGCAGTCCGTGGGGTTGCAAAAAGTCGGACATGCCTGAGTGACTGACACACTAAAGTCAAAATGAGCCTGAGGACGCTCACGTCTTTGAAAAGTCAATTCAGAAGGCTAGCTGACACCCTCACATTTATTCTCGCAATGTCTCCCTAGGCCAGGACTCTCGGCAGGGGAAGCACCTCGTGCTGGTGGTGTGATCCAGTCGAGAGCCAGAGGAAGACAGCTCAACTTCTCTTGATATTTCTGGGATCCATCCAGGGATCGAGATGAGACTGAGACGTTTAACACGGGACTGGGATCTGCCTCCGGGATCAAAGTGAGACTGGGACGTAGACCGTCAGATTCACGGCAGAGGGAACTGAGCCAGGGCCACCGAAGGTTCCCATCTCAAGGCCATCTGCCAGTCACCCGGAGAAATGCAGAGAGACGCAGTGAGACAGAGCAAGCCTCAGACTTAGTAAGAATAGGGGAAAGATAAACACCTCAACACCGAAAACCCAAACTAGGGCATCAGAAGTGCTCTCAATCCAGGGCTTTGAAACTGGGAGCAAGAAAGACTTGGGAGACTGGGAAGGGCCTTGTAATGGGCGCAGCATTGGAGTGGGCACCGCCTCCCCCCGTCCCATGGTGGGTGGGAGTTGAGGGGCTGGGTGGGAGGCGCAGGAGCTTGGTGCCCTGGACAGAGCTGTGTCCTCTCTAGAGGACGCCCTCCCATTGGTTCAGCACTCCGACGGCCAATCAACTCCTGCCCCGAGGCCTGTCTCCCTTCCTAACCACCGCCTGGCCCCTCCAGCCTCCCTGTCACAGGCCCCAGGATGGTGACCAACACTCCCTACTTCTCTTCTTCCTTTTAAATCCGACTGAGGCTCATCTGAGAATGGGTCCTGACTTAGTGTTTCTGATTTAGAATGCAGCACACGGTTCAGTGGGGTGTAGGGAGATCAGTTAGGAACCTGCTGTTGTAGTTCAGGCCAGAAGTGATTCATTTAAGTTATAAAGAGAGCAGTACCCACTACAGAGTCTGTGCTGCGTGGTAGGTGCTTGTTGATTCTTTTATGGATAGTTATATGTGTATGTTCAGCCCGACCTCCTAAGTCGGCCGCCCGCTCCCGCCTTCCCCAGTCAATCCTATTTTAGTCAGGAAGTCACGCACTTGAGCATCCTACTCGTCAGTTCACCCAGCCCCATGGAAGTCATTCGTGTTCTTGGAGTCCAGTTTTTCCATCGGTTCTGTACACTTCGCCTGATGATTGAGGGCAGAGGGACGGTTCCAAAGAATTTTGCAAGTGCTTTTGTGAAGGCTCCTAGGAATAAAATCGCCAGCACTGAGATATGGAGGGAAAGGCGGTTCTGGGGCCCTTCTGGGGCGTCTAGGTGGAGGGGGCTCGCAGGCAGAAAGGTTTGCACTAAGAGAACCGCCGTCCTCTGCTGTCCCCAGGATAATTAAAGCCGTAGGCTCGAGTGATGCTGCTGGGGACGAGATACACAGAGAGAGAGACTGCCAATGTCAGCACTGTAAGAGAGGTTAGAGACTGACAGCTGTTGGGTTAGGAGGTCGTTGGTGATTATATTTCTCTTTTGGTTTGTTTTTTGTTTGGTCATTGGTGATTTTTTAAGAACGCAGTTTCAAGAGAGTTCTAGGGATGGAAACCACAAACTGTGGGACATGGAGGCAGAGGATATAGCTGCTGCTGCTGCTTTTATCTCATCTTTTGGCTGCGCTGGGTCTTCGTTGCTGCGTGGGCTCTTCTCCAGTTTCGGGGAGCGGGGGCTACTCTAGCTGCCGTGCTCGGGCTTCTCATTGCGGTGGTTGAGGAGGGGAGGGAGGAGGCACCAATTTTTGAGTTCGGAAGGGGCGATGCTTGGGAATTCCCTGGGGTTGCAGCTTCACTGCCATAGGCCCAGGGGTCGCTCCCTGCTTGGGGAACTGAGGTCCTGCAAGCTGCTTGGTGCAGGGAGAAGAGAAAGGGACGCGTGAGGCTTGGGGAGTGTGCATGGGATGGTCTCCGTTACCTCTGTAGCATTGCTAGAGGTACAGCCTTCACTTGAGAGAGACGGGAGCCCTGGGTCTGGGTTTCGGAGCCTGAGGTTTGGAGCCTTTTCGTGGGACATGCTCGCAAGTCCACCGGGAGGAGGAAAGAAAATCTGATGCCGCCGACCACAGTGGAAGGGACCCTCATCCGTCAGAGGACTCAGCGTTAGAATTGCTTTTTAAAATTTTTTAAAAAGCTATTTATTATTTATTTGTTTGTTTGGCGGCACCGGATATTAGTTATGGCGTTCGGAATCTTGAGTTGCAGCCTTTGAACCTTAGTTGCAGCAGGTGGGAGCTAGTTCCCTGACCAGGAATGGACTCTGGGCCCCTGCCTTGGGAATGAGGAGTCTTAGCGACTGGACCCCACTCCAGTACTCCTCCCTGGAAAATCCCATGGATGAAGGAGCCTGGAAGGCTGCAGTCTATGGGGTTGCTGAGGGTTGGACACGACTGAGTGACTTCATTTTCAATTTTCTCTTTCATGCATTGGAGAAGGACATGGCAACCCACTCCAGTGTTCTTGCCTGGAGAATCCCAGGGACGGGGGAGCCTGGTGGGCTGCTGTCTATGGGGTCGCATAGAGTCGGACACGACTGAAGTGACTTAGCAGCAGCAACAGCAGCTACTGGACCACCAGGGAAGTCCCCTCATCGTGAGGATTTTTTTTTAATTCCAGGAGCCTTTAGCAGCTTCATATTAGGGAACTGAGGAAGCAAATGCTGATTCATCTCTGAGGCCCGGGGTCAGAAAGGTTAGAACAGGGAAGATGTGGGGAGCTGGTGGGGCAGTGCCAGCTTTCAGGAACCAGCCGACTGTCAGTGAGGCCACGGCCGAGCGGGAGGCCTGGGGAGGGAGGGCCGGAACTGGGCAACACAGGAAACACAAAGGCAGATGGGTGAGGATGGACGGGGTGTGGGAGCTGAGGCTTCGGGTAAAAGAAGAGAATTTCATGGTGGAGATCTTGAAAAGGGAATCATTGGAATTAGCTGAGCTGGAGAGTAGGTGTGAACTCAAGCTTCAAACCTGAAGTCAGTGACTCAGCAGTTCCACTGGGAGGTGGGTTACCAGGGGTGACAGGAAGTTGGGAGTGGCTCCCAGTGAGTAGGGGGTTTCTTTGGGGGGTAATGAAATGGAATTAGATGGTGGTGCTGACTGTGGAACTTGTGAATATACCAAAAACCTGTGTACTTTAAACGGCTGAACTTTATGGCACACGAATTATTGTAGCTCAATTTTTTTTTTATTTTTTAAATTTTGGCTGTACCACAAGGCTTGCAGGAGGATCTTAGTTCCCCAACCAGGGATTGAACCTGAGTCCCAGCAGGGGAAGCACCAAGTCCTAACCACTGGACCGCTGGGGAATTCCCTCTCAAATTTAAGGAACGAGGGCAGGAAAAGGGAACCCGCATGAATGTTGACATCCCAAGGGCAGTTGCAAGGATGGATGGGGAGGAAGACAGGGTTGCGTGCTCAGTGGTCTTGGAAAAGTAGGGGTTTTTTTTTGGAGGGTCAGCAATGTGGGTTGGTCTGTGTGCCAGGTCACCCCAGGCATGTTGGCCTGTCCTCAGGAAACCTGCAAGCGGGTTGAGCAGAGAGCTGCCATCTAAGATGCAGCTCCGAATACTATGCACTGATGAAGTGATGGGAGTGATGATGCGAAAGAGGAGGGTAAAACCGAGCCCCAGAGACTTTTTGAAAAGACGGATGGACCACGGGCCTTGGTTGCCCAGCGTCCAGCTGCAGATCCCGCCTCCCTGGAACCCGAGAGGAACCCTCCCTTCTTACGTGCCCTCCTGGCTAAGGCCTCCTGGGCCTCCTGGTTTCCACGGGTTTTGTCATAGCCCAGGGTCACCCTTGGGAGCTGTTGAGGGTGGTGAGGCTTGTCAATTTCTGGGCTGCTCAAATGTTGCCTCTCTCGGTTCCAGGTCGGACTGGTATATATGTTCAACCTCATCGTGGGCACCGGTGCGCTCACCATGCCCAAGGCCTTTGCCACAGCCGGGTGGCTGGTCAGCCTGGTGCTGCTGGTATTCCTGGGCTTCATGAGGTAAGAGGCCATCCTGGAGTGGGGGTGCTGGGGGTGAAACTGGGGGCACCTCCCCGGGGAGCCTGAGCTCTCTCCATCTGTCTGACAGAGACATCTGGTAGCAGGTTCGCAGAGCAAGGAGAGGAGGCCCAAAGGTCTTGGGGCGGCAGGGGTTCACGCTGATGGAGTAGTTGCCCACCCCCCATCACTGGAAAGTTAAGACCTCCAGGGACTTCCCTTGCAGTCCAGTGTGGTTAAGACTCTGAGATTCCACTGCACAGGGCACAGGTTCCATCCCTGGTCAGGGAACTAAGATCCCACATACCCCGAGGCACAGCAAGAAATTAGCAGGAAAAAAAAAAAACAAGCGAAGATCTCCAGTTAGGCTCCAGGATGTCTCATGTGGGGCTCACGTGTTTCTTCCCCGGCTGGCTTTCCTCCTCTGCTGCGCCCATAATTTCTGAATGTGACCATCGGCCTGTGTTCCCTGAGAAGTTCCAACCAGCCACAGAAGAGATGCCAACTAACGTTTCAGGTGATCCAGGCAATCAGCTCGGAATTTAGGGTTTGTTTAAGATAGTTTCACCGAGCAGCAGCGATAAGCAGGCAGGTGCAGCCATATTCAGGTGTTAATCTCACATGGCTTCGTGCCCAGCAGCAAACAGGAGGCCCAGCCCTCGGGCGCCCGCTCCGTGAGCAGGTGTGCGTGGCTCACCTGGGATGCAGCAGCTGGTGCCTCTGCAGGCCACTCCTCGGGGAACTCACAGGCAGGGGCCCCAGGCTAGAGAGGGATTTTGTTGTTCTTGTTTAGTCACTAAACAAGAAGTCACTTGTTTAGCTGCTCTTTTGCAACCCCGTGGGCTGTAGCCCGCCAGGCTTCCCTGTCCGTGGAATTTTCCAGGCAAGAAGACTGGAGGAGCTTGCCATTTCCTCTAGGGCCTCTTCCCGACCCAGGGATTGACTCCCGTCTCCTGCACTGGCAGGCGAATTCTTGACCCCTGAGCCACCCGGGAAGCGCCACAGAATTTAGTAGCTGAAGTCAACTAAGGCTGCACGGGGCTGCACAGGGTGGGAAACGGCCCTGTTTTTCCCTTTCTTCCTGTGTTTTCCTCTGGGGAGTTTGTATGTAGCCTCAAGGTACTGTGGGCTCATTACATCCTGCAAGCTCTGTGGCCAGGAGCCCTAGACGTCCTTGTCCTCCTGTGACTCCACTGTCCCTTTCAAAGGACCTTCAGCACAGGCAGCCGCCTGAAAGGGAAGTGGTTATTGGGGGCACTCAGGCAGGGGCCGCCATGCAGGGGCTGCCACGCCCCCCCAACCCATTATATTCCAGCATGATCCATGAGCTGGCTTCGTGCCGCCACGAGAGCCTCTTTATGCCTTAATTAAGATGGATTTTAGTTTTACTGCCCAAAAGAAGAGGCAATGGAAAGCCCTTAAAATGGTCACTTAGGCAAGATAATGAGAAACCTTTCTAGGAGGAGCTGCAGTGGCTGGAGTTTCAGGGCTGGCTGCCCCGCCCCCATTGGCTGTGGGTTAACTCCTGGGCAACCCCACCCCCACCCCGTCCCCACCGCCTGACTGCCAGCCTGCGGCAGGTGCCAGCACCCGAGGTGAGCCAGGGGGGCCTGCGGCAAGCCCGCCTGCCCAGCAGCTTCAGGAAAGAGGGAGGTGAATGTTCCTGAATGTTCCACCTGCTCCGTTTCAGCAGGGGTGGGGTCACTCCGGTTTTTGCAGCAGGAACCCGGCCCTGCCCTGTAACGTCTGCTCACAGAGCATTCTTGCTGTCAGCCCAATCTCTCCGGTTTCCTTAAAAAAAGTAGATTCCCTTCACTCTAGTCTCACTTATCACAAAGGTCTGATGCTACCTCCCAATCTCCGTTTTGATTCGGGCCAGATTATTAGGCTATTAAAATATTAACACATTTTCATCTGTTAATATGTTTTAACTTATTAATTAAATATGTTGATTTATTGCATTCTTTCTTCATTTACTTTAATAGCGAACATTAAAATAACAATTATTTTAGTATTAGCCAGATTATTAGGAAAGTAAAAGTACCCCCTACCCCCCCCAAGAAGTAGAAAGGGGAGGGTGATTCCAGGGCCAAGCACCCTTTTCAGTTATCCACACCCGTGCTCCGTTCATCAGCGTGTGTAAGTGGGGATTGACCGCTTGCCCAGCGAGGAGATGTGAGAGCTGCCCGCTGCCCTTCCCTGAAGCCCCGGGCGGCCCCCTTCTGGACCGGCTTCCTCCTCCCAGTATAGAGCCTCATCTGCTGTCTCTCTGCCCCCCATCTCTCGCACCTCTGCCCCCAACAGGCCCCTCCTGGGGTGCTGTACCACCTTGCCCCCGAGTCACCTCTCCCCCAAGGTCGCACTCTCTCCTTCCATCAGCTTGATTCACACCCTGGTCTCCTGTGCACTGAGAATATGTTCTAAATATAAACAGACATCAGGGCGAGCCCATGAGGCACCATGGAGGCACACACAAACCTTCGTACAGGGTCAGACCCATCCCAGGACTTGGGGTTCCTTCCTCAGCAGAGAGAATGCTTTGGGCTGGCTGGTTGGTCGGGTCCGGTTTTCAGTGGCTTTTCCTTTTATCTTGTGCCTCCTCCAACCTCCTCCCTGCCTTTGGCGATTAACCCGTGGCCTTTCCCTGCAGCTTCGTGACGACTACCTTTGTGGTGGAGGCCATGGGGGCGGCCAACGCTCAGCTCCGCTGGAAGAGGATGGAAACCCGCCAGGTGTGTGGGCCACCCTGGGCTCCGTCGTGGGGCCGCTGAGTGCAGAGAGCGGGCCAGGCCTCTCCCCGCAATCCCCTCCTGACCGTGGGCAGCTGTGGAACCTGGAAACGTTAAAGAAAGTTACTCAGTCGGTCATGTCCAACTCTGCGACCCCATGGACTGTAGCCCACCAGGCTCCTCTGTCCAAGGAATTCTCTAGGCAAGAATTCTGGTAGGGGGTGCCATTTCCTTCTCCAGAACCTGGACTTCTCTGGACATTAGTGAGGAGCTGAAGTTCGCAGCCATGTCAGCTTCCAGAATATGCACAGCCTCTGCTGTTGTGCCCTCCTCCCCTGGTGCTCTCCGCCATCCCCTCCTCGCTCCCTCCTCCCTCAATGCTCTCCGGTCATCCCCTCCTTGCTCCCTCCTCCCTTAGTGCTCCCTGAGCATCCCCTCCTTGCTCCCTCCTCCCTCTGACCTGGGAACCTTCATCCCAGGACCCATGATGCGCCTCTCCCCCTGAGCGCCTCTGACCCTCTGATGGGACAGCCCGGAAGTATGGAAAGCTCCCTGCTCAGATGCCTTCTAGGAAGAGAGAACGAGCAAGCAGGCTCTCCCTTGGGTGTCCCCTTTCCTTTCCTGTCTTCCTTACCCTCCGCATCCTGCCCCCTCCCAGGAGGAGGAAGACGACGACTCCTCCTCGGCCTCCGACAGCGACGTTCTCGCCCAGGACAGCTACGAGCGGGCGGAGAAGCGGCCCATCCTGTCTGTGCGTAAGTCTTGAGGTTCCGGGCTGGGCCACGCTCCCCTCTGGTCCACGGGGTTCCCCTTCCTCATGGAGAGGGCTCAGGGCAGGGGCGGGGGTTCTCTCTGCAGAGACCCTCTGAGAGCACTTCCCACCTGAGGGCTGATGCCAGGAAGGCAGCAGGGAACATAGAGCAGAGCCGCAGCCCTGGAGCCAGGCCAGGCTCCCCCCTGCTGGATCTGCCGCCAGCTGTTGTCTGCAGCCTGGGGAGGGCCCTTGACCTCGGCCCCTGGAAGCCCGAGTCTGTGTCAAGTCTGTAACTTCCCTCCTTCCTGTCCCACCGGATGGACACACACCCAGAGCCCAGCTGAGCCAGGGAGGCACCCCCGCCTTCCCACTCACCCCACAGTGAGCATCCCTGGCTCCCTTTCTGTAGACATTTTCTCTTTCCCTTTATTTATTTATTTTTTGGCTGCACTTGGAGGCACGTGGGATCTTCGTTTCCTGACCAGGGATCAAACCCATGACCCCTGTGATGGAAGCTCAGAGTCCTGACCACCAGGGAGCCTCCTCTATGGGTGTTTTTAAAAATGTTTCAAGCAGGAAACACAAGGAAAAGTTTTCTTAAGAGTTTGAGCCCCTTGGGATTTCATTATTCTGGAGGATTCAGCGAACCCAGCACCCCTCCGAGGAGCTTGTCCTCGTGGGAAAAAATTACACCCCCTCTTTGCTCTTGGCTCCACAGAGAGACGCGGATCGAACCTTTTCGAGATCACAGACCGGGTGGAGCTGGGACAGATGGCCTCCATGTTCTTCAATAAAGGTGGGGGTGCTTTCTCCACGTGGGGAGCGGGCAGGGAAAGCTGGTGCCTTCCCGCGGGCTGGGGCACCCAGGTCGGGGGTTCCACCTTGCCTGGTGACAGGGCACGGGAGAGGGAGGAACGGATTCTTGGCCTGCGAAGCCACCTTGCTGGGAGGCCTGAACCCCTTCAGGGTGTGCTCTTGGTTCCCTCCCTGTTCAGTGTATCGGGAATAAAAAAGCAGCCAGTGGTAAAGGATCCGCCTGACAATGCAGGAAACATGGGTTCAATCCCTGGGTTGGGAAGATCCCCCGGAGACGGAAATGGCAACCCACTCCAGCATTCTTGCTTGGAGAATCCCATGGACAGAGGAGCCTGGTGGGCTATAGTCCATGGGGTCGCAAAGAGTCAGACACTAAAAGATAGCAACTCAGCAACTATGGGGCTTCCCTTGTGGCTCAGCTGGTAAAGAATCCACCTGCAATATGGGAGACCTGGGTTCGATCCCTGGGTTGGGAAGATCCCCTGGAGAAAGGAAAGGCTATCCACTCCAGTATTCTGGCCTGGAGAATTCCATGGACTGTATAGTCCATGGGGTCGCAAAGAGTCAGACACGACTGAGCGCCTTTCACTTTCACTACCAACTATGGCTCACAGAGGCTGGGTCCCAAACAGCTTTCCAGTGGAGGCGGCGGGTGGTTCTCTTCCTCTTTCTTAATTGCCTCTGCCTTGTCTCTTTTCTTCTGGACTGTTGTGTCTAGGACAGCCCAGAGCACCCCCCTCCAGTGACGGCAGGGTGGTGTGTGGCTGTGTGTGGGGAGGGTGTCTTCACAGTGGCCGGCAGAGGGCGCCAGGAGCCCATGCTCAGGGCCGCTGTCTGGACTCTGCAGGGCTGGTCGTGACCTCCTGGCGTGCTCCACCTGCTGCCTGGTGGGATCGCAAGGACAGCGGCCAGCTCAGATGCTGCCGTCCGTGTCGGTTGTTCTGGCAACATCTTAGGCCTCCATTCCAAATCTTCTTCTTCTGGGAGATGATCTGTTAAAGGGTTTAGTTTTTGTAATGCCCGAACCTTTGCAGAGAGTCGGACACATCTCAGGAAGTGCTTGACCTTGCAGTTACTTTGGGAGACTTTTCTGCCCCTGCATCCAAGCCCCCCTGTGTGCAGAGGGGAGCGTCTCCACTGGCTCTTTCCTGTCTTGAATGTGACTGCACTGAGCTGGAGCCACGGCGGAGATTGTGGAAACTAGAATCTCCTTGGCTGTTTCTTAGGACATCAAGCATCCACTTATCACCGTGGTGGGATGGGACGGGAGATGGTGATCGAGGTCACCCCAGAGCCTGCCTCTGCCCTTCCCCACCGGACCAGCCTCAGAGAGAACTCTCAGAACTCATCAGACCGAGACTGGCTGTGTCTGGGCCTTCTGTGCTCTTCTTTGGTCCCATTTCTCTCTCCCTGTCTCGTTATAAGAGACTGCCACTGCACAGCCTCCCGCCAAACGCAAGCTTCTGAAACAGAACGCACATCGAAGCAAGGGCATACACCTCTTAAACCTCCTTCCTAACCTTCGTGTTTTACAGTCCAGTCTGATTTCTTTATAAGAATTCTAGGAACTTGCAGTTTCGGGTTTTTTTATGTTGTTGTGTATGAGTGCCCCGCAGTCTAGACTTCTAGGTTACCCGACACTGATAGAAAATAAACATACTCATTCGAGAGCAGCTCAGACATAGAGGACACCCTCCCCTCGTCTGCTCCGGGGTTTCTCAAGCTCGGCTCTGTTGCCGTGTGGCTGGACCCTCCTTCACTGTGTGGCCTGCCCTGCGTGTTGTAGGACGTTGAGTAGCACCCTTGACTTGTCCCCACTAGTGGTCAGTAGCTCTTGCCCAATCCTGACAATCAAAAATGTCCTCAGACTTTGCCAAATGTCCCCAGCAGGAGGTGGGGCGCACAGTCGCTGCCCCTCCTCCCCAAACTGGAATCACTGCTCAACTCAATCCTAATTCACCGATCAGCCCATTACCTTTGGAAGGGCTGCCACCCTCCATACAAGGCTCCCCGAGGGTCCAGACTCAGTCCTGTAATTAGAAGTGCCAGGCCTGGTCACTGTAGTCCTCAAGGAAGTGCACTGACCCTCCCACTTTGTGTCTCGTAATGAAATTTATTGATCAGGGAGGGCCAGTGGCAGTTTATAAACAGCTGACATGAGTGCACTGCGGGCAAAGGAAAGGCTGGGAGCAAGGAGGGGCAGTGACCCCTGCCGCCCACAAGACTTGAGGGGGAGCGGGACTCAGAGCCCAGGGGTGAGCGGCGGTGACCCCCCCAGGGACCGCCGAGCTTGGCCATAGGCGCTCTCTGAAACCCTCCAGGGTTCTTCCAAGAATAGTATCTTCTGAGTCTTTTCCCCCTAGACTCCTAGGAGCAGAGCCAATCTCAAATAGCCCAGGAGGAACTTGTCCCTGACTTTCCCCTCCCACCACCCCTGGGGACCCAGAGGCTCTTTGGAGCCACCAGGATTAGAAGCGAACTGCCACTTCGTTTTTCTTTCTGTTCTCAGCGACACCAGCAGCTTGAGATCAGTGACACCGAAAACAAGCCATCAGTTTGAAAAGGAGTTTGAGGCTGGCTGTCTGGGGCCATGACCCTGAGATTGTAGGGCCCGGATGCTTTTTTAAAGCACTTTTACACCGGGTCTTTATAGCCGGAATCACGTGTGGAATTTAGCGCGGGCTGAATTCTTCTCACTGGACAGGATTAGAGACGGTCAGGGACTTGCCAGGGTCAGGAAATGAGGCTGGCAAGATTACGACCAGAGCCAAGCTCCCGGGTCCTAGTCCAGGCCCCTCCTTGGGAGAGAGGGACCAAGGTTGGCCTCTGCAGAGGGACCCTCCTCGACAGCATCCTCCCCGCAGGTGATTCTAGTAAGAAGGAACGTGAGCCGCTCCCCACCCCGAGCACACCAGACTAGCCTCGCCCTTGGGTGCTTGGTGATGGGCCACATTTATGAAACACTCAGTGTTTGGGAATCCAGGGCTTTTCACTCTCTTGTTTTCAGCTTCCAGGCTTCCCTGGTGGCTCAGCTGGTAAAGAATCCTCCTGCAATGCAGGAGACCTGGGTTCAGTCCCTGGCTTGGGAAGGTCCCCTGGAGAAGGGAAAGCTACCCACTCCAGTATTCCAGCCTGGAGAATCCTATGGACTGTATAGTCCGTGGGGTCGCAAAGAGTCAGACACGACTGAGCGGCTTTCAGCTCCTGGAGCTGGGCCGCTCCCTATTACCTTCTTGCTTTTCAGTCCCTCGGGCCGCATATGGCTGCAAAAGATCCCCGGCCCAGGCCTGCCCTGGGGTTCAGGCCCCTGCCTCGGGCCATCCCCCCTCGTCCCTGCCCGCCCTCGCCGGGCAGCCTATCCCGAGCGCAGACACCTCCGGGTCCTCCGCGGCCAGTGCAGGCCCCACGCTCGCTCTGCAGCCGGTCTGGGTTCAGAACCTCTCTGATCCAGCCTGGCCCAGCCCCCCACTCTCACGTGACAGCCACGAGCAGACGCGTCTCCCGCCAGCATCATGGTGTGGCAGCCGGAATGAGAGGCAGGGCTCGGGGAAGGCCTTCCCCACTCCGCTCGGAGAGCAAGCCACCGCCGTGAGAAAAGCAGGCGGGAGGCTGGCTCCCTGACCGACGGCTCTGTTGCTTCCAGTGGGGGTCAACCTGTTCTACTTCTGCGTCATCGTCTACCTGTACGGGGACCTGGCCATCTACGCCGCAGCCGTGCCCTTCTCCCTCATGCAGGTGACCTGGTGAGTGTCCCCGCCCCACCAGCTGCAGCCAGGTGGGCTCCCTCAGGCGGTCGGAAGCCCAGCACTGAGCAACTCCATCAGCGTCCCCAGCTGGTCGGTGTCCGAGGCCCTTCTCTGCACGTGCCCTGGCCAGCCATGTGTCCTGGCCTGCGGAGACACGTTCTTCACCACTGTCCCTCCCCGGCCTCGCTGGGAAGGGGTCTGGGGTTCCCACCAGGGGCTCCCGAGTGGCCGAGAAACGGTGCAGTGGAATTAGTGGACGGTGCCTGCCCCCAGAAACAGGAAAGCCTGCAGGGTCAGATCGTGGGACCCAAAGCCGCAGTGCGGGGCAGGGCATCGAGGTTCCGCGATTGCCCGCAACTGACAGAGGCAGGTTCTGTCGGCTTCCGGCCAAGCAGGGAGGCCCACACTGAGCCACCGTTCTCTTCATCAGCAGCGCCCTAGGCAATGACTCGTGCGGCGTGGAGTCCGACACCAAGTACAACGACACGGACCCGTGCTGGGGGCCCCTGCGCCGCACGGACGCCTACCGCATCTACCTGGTGAGTGGCCAGCCGGGCGGGACGCGGGCCTGTGAGTCGCCTTCACTCTTGGCTGGAGCTCTCCCCAGAGAGGAGCGTCAACACAGCTCCACACCCTGGCTGGTTCCCGGGCTCTTGGTCCTGGTCAGAAGGTGGATCATGTCACTACAGTGCCAGCCTCAGGGAGTCCAGGCCACCAGGCCTCTGTCGTATGTGGTCTGGAGCTGGCATTCAGGTCGGTGCCAGCTCCAGGGTGATGAACTCTGCTCAGGGTTAGCTCATAAACTTAGCTCAGGGTTTCAGGGCACGCTTAGCGAAGCCCCGTTAAGAGGCCCCGGGCTGGTTTTCTGGAAGCTGTTCCTGTTTTGACCTTCCACCCTCCCAACCCCACGAGCACGTGAGTGGATTCCAGGGCAGCTTCCCGCATGAGGAGGGATCAGCCCCGCTCGCTCTCCGTCTCCCCTGCTCTCTGTAGACAAGGGAGGATGAATCTCCAGGCTCCGTCTTGATTGCTTTGTGCTGTTGTGGAGAGGTTGGGGGTTGGAGGGGGGTGGAGCTGAGTGACACGCCCCATGAGTCTCGGGTATCTCTCTGCCTGGTTTGCAGGCGGGACTCAGAAATGGTTCCCTCTTGCGTGTGCAGCGTGTGTTAAGACTCTCCGATTCCTCTTGGTGCTCCTCAGCCCTGACACAGATTTAGGGGCATTAGGTGACACACAGCTCGACACGTGGCCGCCTGGCTGAGGGGGCGCACGAGGCAGAGCCGCGAGAGAGGCGGGGGGCCCGCCTCTTAACTGTCCGCATCCTCCAGCCGTTCCGCAGCTCGGAGGCTGTGCTGTTCAGCTCTGAATTCCGTTCACGGCCTGGGACTGGTTCCGCCTTCCTAGCCCCACCCTCTAGACCTGCCCCCAGGGTAGTCCTGTGGTCCAGCCCCGGGAGACACTCATTTTCCTCCATTTCTGGAACAGTCTTGATGGTCAGCTCCAGCCAGGAGTCTGTCTTCTCGGAGAACTGTATCTCACCTGAGGTCCAGCGGGACCTGGGTGGCAGGTTTTCCCAGCCGCACTCCCCCACCACTCCCCACCCTTGGGGGCAGGCAGAGGACTCCGCAGGACCCCCAGAAGACTGGAGGCCCACTAGCCTCTTAGCATCTCAACAAACTGTGATTGATAGAATTAGCAAAAGCGTTGGTGAGTATGAGGACCTGTCTGGATCTCTGACCGACATTACAGAAGGAGGGGGTTGAGGAAAGGGTCCGAGAGGCTCAGCACAGACCTGGGGGCAGGTCCAAGACTGAGGGTCAGCGGGGGAGCCCCTCAGGTGGGTCCTTCCCCGGTGGGGCCGCTGAAGGCTGTGCAGGGTCTGTCCAGCACATCCCCCCGCCCATCTGCGAAACAGACGTGGAGTGCAGGGAGTGCCGGCTGCTGCCACGGGCCCGGTGAATTATTTAGCACCATTATTATTGCCTTATTAAATCGTTCCTCCTCTTAGTCCTGTAAACCTTCCACATGATGGAAGCCTCCCTTCCTGAATCTCAATAACTCTCTGGGCGAACAGAAGGAACCCTTCAGGAAAGCAGACAGGCATTAATTACTGCCTTCATCTCCCAGATATTACACTTATAACTCATGACGCTAATTGCCACCAGGCCCCCACAAGCCACACAACACAGGACTTGGGGGGAGGGGTGATGGTGGAGCGAGCAGAACCAGAGCCCAGAGCCCTTCCACGGTGGGGTGTTGACACCCTCCCACCTCCCCCGGCCGCTGCTGCTAGGGGTTTCTGTTCACTCAGGTTTTCCGTTCAGACTCGCTCTTCTGCCTGGTTTGGAGAAACTCCAAGCAGGCGGACTTCGGCGCCATCTCAGGAGTTATCTTACAACTTCGCATGTGGCTCCCGGGGTCCACAGCCTCCGCAGCACCGAGCCTCCCGACCCTAAACACTGGGGGCTCCGTCCCCACGCCAGCGCCCCCTGTTAGTGCGTCAGAAGAGCCCCAGTGACGGAAGGACGGGGTCGGCCGACCTGGGCTTCCTTCCTCGGTCCTGGGCGCTCTGTGCTAATGGCGCCTTCCCTCCCAAGTCTGGCCTGAGGGGCTCACCCCTGTGTCCTTGCTCCATCAGGTGGGCCCTGAGGTCGCGGGAGACGAGGGGCGTTCTTTTCCCTCACCTTCCCGCCCGCCGCCACAGTCATTCGTGTTTGGAAGATTGTCCTTCCAGGCTAGAGATTCCCACCACAGCTCTTTCTTTCCTCTCTTAAATATTTATTTGGCCGCACTGGGTCTCAGTTGCAGTGTGCGGGTTCTTTTTAGTAACATCACGTGAACTCTTAGTTGCGGCAGGTGGGATCTAGCTCCCTGATCAGGGATCGAACCCAGGCCGCCTACATTGGAAGCGCGGAGTCTTAGCCACTGAATCACCAGGGAAGCACCCCCCCGGCCCCCATGGCAATTCTTTCTACCAGCTGTTTTGCTGCCACGCTGGGCAAGACAGCAGGTGGGTTTAAGGCCCCTTTCCCACTCCAGACAGTCACTTCCTTGTCTCAGGTAAACCGTGCTCCTGCCCAGCCTGCCTGTTTCAAAGGATCTCTGATAGCCACTTCTTGTCTTTTCCAGGCCAGTATAATCTGGCTTCTACTTTACGATTTAGCTTTTAGAAAGTCCTTGGAAATCATCTCTTCTGTGCCTGCCCGGGAATGCTGCTGAGATGCACACGCAGGACAAGAACACTTAGGATATTAACTGCCTTCAGAGGCCAGCCTGTGTATAGCATCGTGAGTGCTTGTGAGAAGGGAGCTTCCTCTACCCGCAGCCACCAGTGGCCTCCCTGAAGCCCTTGACCTTAACAAACGGAAAATTCCTCCTGCCCTCCCTTGGCCCATGAGCTCCATCCACATCCTGTGATTCCAATGCAGCTGATCTGAGTCAGTTTCTCCGTCTCCTCCCTCCTTGGAGTAGCCACAGGGCGCTGTAAAGTTGAGGATGGTCCCACGAGTCACGTGTGCCCTCCAGGCATCCCAGCAAGATGCCATAGCTGGGGCCAGTGGTAGCCTGGGCCCCGTCCAGAGGGCCCACATGAGTTAACATCCAGATCTGATCCTCAGATCCCCGCCCCATCTCCAGTCCTACCACCGCACCCCACCCCACTCCTCTGAAGGATCAAATGGGAAAGTGTTGATGCCCCAGCGCTTTCAAACCGGCAACCTTGCCTGCAGGCTGGGAAGCATCCTGGGATTCTTTCTGCACAGTGTCTCTGTCTTGGGTAGGGAACAAAGTCAGGATTGAGCATTTCATTCTCCTGCACGGTGAGGAGGAGTCAGGGGCCACTGGTGAATGGCACGGTCATATGGAAATGAGTCCCGTCCAGGAATCAGACTGTCCCGCGCGTGCTGAATGCAGGACAGACGTGTGTCACTTGTCCCCTCAAGTCAAGGGCACTGCCTGGCTGTCTTGTCCTTGTTCCTGCGGTCCTGTCCAGACTCACTCGCACCCCACGCCCTGGGCCCCATCAGCGTCAGCCCCTTGAGAGTGTCAGAGGGCAGTCCTGGGGGGCAGTGGGACTCCCCGAGCACTGGGGGCTCCTCGCCGGCGGCAGGAGCGACCTCCACCGCTCACAGGTGGATCGATGCCGCTGGGGTACCAGCCGCCCAGCAGGCCAGGCCGGGCAGAACTGGGCACGCAGATGGCAGAGCGGAGCTCATCCTGGCTGGAGACCCAGCCACAAACTGGTAGCATCAGGCGGGTGGCCCCTTGCAGGCCGCTTTGGACCAGGACAAGGTCACCCTGGCTTGCCTTGAACGCAGGAGCTGGGAAATCCACCTCGAGGGTCCAGGTGACCCAGGAGGGTGGTGCAGCCACCCTCTGCCAGACAGAGGGGCCTCTCCCGCCAGACACCCCTTGAAGAAGCAGGGTGTATGTTGGGGTCTGCAGGGGGGTGGGGGGTTCTGCCTGCTGGACTCTTCTTCCTGAAGGAGCAGGTCAGTCTGATTCGGACTCAGATTATTGCTGAAGGTCCTTCTGGGCCTGAGCTCAGGCAGAGATGAGGGCGCAGATACGAAGGGACCCGCTGACCAGTCCTGGAGCCTAATGTTTGCAGAGGTCAGGGCGGGGCTGCCCAGGATGGGGCCTGCTTAGTGATCCGTGTTGGCACATCCCACCGTCTTCCTGCCGCCCCTCAGTCCTTGGTGGCCAGGAGGGCTTCTCCCATTCGCTCGAATAGCTGGACCTCCGCACATCTGCCCAAGGACGTCTCCCCTCCCTACCACAGCTTCTGTCTCTGTTATTTCAGCAGCAGTCCCGGTGCCCTGGGGCTATGGCATCTGCTAATAAGTGGGTCACCGCTGCCATCGCTTACATGTTTATTCTCACCGGTTCTGGGGCAGGAGGTGGCCTGGAGGCTCCAGGACCAGGAAGGAGGGAAAGTCAGGATGAGACAACAAGTTTCAGCAGCAGCAGTGACTTCATGGGACCTGGGGATTCTCGAGAACCATCCCAGGAGACCAGCCTGCACCCCCAGAGCACAACTCCAATGGAGACAGTGTGAGCGCTGTGCCCGGATATGCACAGGGTGGGGGACCTGGAAGGAAGCAGGGGCCATCGAGACCAGAGGCATGGCCCCAGAAGGCAAGCACCATGCTGGCAGGATGAGCCGTCTCCACGGGGGAGTCAGGGGTTGGTTCCATCCACAAATCCAGAGTTGAGACCTCAGTACAGTAAACAGCCCGGTAGTCCCCTGTTTGGGGACATCACCCTGTCTGAGTCCCATGGATCGGGACTCGGCCCAGCACCAAACCGGAACAAGTTGGGCGAGGTTCCTGGCCACCTGGGGCAAGGAGAGGGTTGCCGACGGGGCCTCACAGGGTCTGGGACATCCGGGTGCCTCCCCTTTAGGAGGGGGACTGTTTGGGGACCTGCCTAGGCTACCAGGGACGCCATCTCCTTTCCCTACCTTTTCCTCTCCCAGTGTCCGCGCCTCACCCCATTCTGGAGGCTCCAGGAAGGTCGGTTTGTTTTCATTTTAGTGGCTGCGTCTGGTCTTTTGCCTCCCGCAGCGCATGGACTCTCTAGTTGTGGCCTGCGGTCTATCACCCCGAGGCACCTGGGGCCTTAGTTGCCCGACCAAGGGTCACGCCTGTGTCCCCCACGTTGCAGGGTGGTTTCTTAATCACCGGACCACCAGGGACGTCCCTCCCCTTTTGCCAGTCATTCAGGGCAATCCCCTGCAGGTGCGGCCCGTGGAGTAGCTCCCCCAACCCCAGGCCGGGCCCACCGTGACTTGGTGGGGGTCTGTGGTCGTCCGCCAGCTCCTCTGGGCCCCCAGGAACACTTGTGTCCCAGGGTGTGGAACGCTCCCCAAGTGCCCAATCTGTGCTTCCAGCCCATGATCCTGGGTCTCTAGGAAGAAAGCATTTCTGCCTCACACCCCAAAACCGCGTGTACGCACTCCCCAGACAGACGCCGATATTGAGCAAATTCTAACTTCAAACAGTGGCCAGCACTCAGGTTGAAATGACTGACTTTAAAGGATTAGCTTGTCTCTTCTTTTTCAGGGAAATCAATAATACAGGGGCGGGCCTGCATTTTCCTCCCTTCCTTTTCCTGGGGAGCTGCTGCCCCAGCTCATCCAGGGAGCGGCCACTCGTGTTTTGTTGTGCTTTCCTCCACCATCCCAGCCCCCACCATCCCAGCCCCCGCCCTTTCTAAGTGAAATTCAGATTACACTGCCACTCACTCCTACACCAAGGCTTGTCTCTGGAGCTCCTTCCAGGGCACCCCCAGGGCCCGCAGCCGTCACCCCCCATTGGTGCCTGTGCCCAGTGCCAGCCCAGCACTGCCCAGCGTTGCTCCAGATCAGCCCTCACATTTCCGAGGAGATCTGGGTAGCGCCCCTCGCTAGACCACCACGGGACCCCCCCTGCCCCCTCCCCAACCCCCGGCACCCTGCGTCGTTTGGCCCCAGCTTCCTCCAGCGCAGTGAGAAGCTGCTTGTTTTTGTTCTTAATGCAGCTCTCGGGGACATGGGTTCTGTCCGCCGGCATTAAGCTCGCCATCCATCACGCCCCGCATCCTGCCTCCGTGATGGCTGATGCCTGACCCGCCAGCTTAGAGGACGGAGCTGACTCCCCTGTGCTGCCCGCTCCCAGCTCCCAGTAAAAACACCAAGCGGCGGGAGTCGGGATCACAAGACAGTCCCCTCCGCCCCCTCCCCCAGCCTCAGAAGCTACTCCCCGGGTGAGCTGGGACCCTCTGGCCTTCCTTCCGTCCTGCTGGGTGAAGGAAGCTCGGTTCCAGCTCCCGAGACCCCCTTCTGACAACGACAGCTTCAGTGTCTCTCTGACCCTGTTAGGACGTCTCCCGCTCTGTCACCTGGAAAGTAACGAGTGCATCCTTACAAACAGGACTTGCCCTGGGCGCCGGCCGCTTATACCCCGGGCCTGTGGGAAGCTGTCAGTTTGGCTTGTCTGGTGTCGCGTCCCTTCTCCCTGACCCCGGTTCCCCAGGCCCAGAGAAGGGCAGTGAGAGAGGAAAGTCATCTGTGAGCCACAGCTGGTCGCAGGCTCTGCCGGCAGACTCTGCTTCTAAGCAGCCCCATCGTATGAAACTCCCAACGTAAAAGACAAACTCAGAGGGGGTAATTACTTGTTACAGAACAGTTTGTTAATTTACAGAAGGACTCACGGCAGGTTTCTCTTGAGTTCTTGGTTTCCCTAGTGTGTGTAAAACACTGTTCTGTGAAAATTAAGTATTTATAAATAGAACCTTTAGAAGCCCATCTCTTGGGTAAATTCTAGTATCCGCATGTTCGTGTGTAAAGTGCGGGAATCCAGAGCTGGGCTTGTATAGAAACAGGCCAATGTGGATTTGGCATGGACATCAGAGACAGACAGACAGACACACACACAGCCCCAAGCCAGGAAAGCTTCATGGAGCATATTAAGAATATATCCACGGCCCACGCTCATGCACAGGCCAATTTGGTTGGGAAACTTCCAAATAGGTCTCCGTGGGGAGTGTTCATCCCCGCTGGGGACCTTCTGCACTGTGCTCTTCCTGGACCATTTTTATCCACACTTCACACTGATCTCGGGCACACCCTGAGTGCCAGGCTTCTCTCTTTGTGCTCAATGAGATCAGAGGGTAAGAAAGCTGGTTCTCCTTGCTTCCCGAGCGCCTCGGGTGGGTCCTGGCCACTGACCTGTGTGTGTGTGTGGTGTGTTTTCAGTGAGTCGTCTCAAGAAGCTGCTCCAGGGGCTTCTGGAGGGGCTTCTTAACCACTGCTCCTGGCGGTCCAGTGGTTAAGACTCCAAGCTCCTGATGCAGGGAGCCAGGGTTCAACCCCTGGTCAGGGAACTGGGTCCCACATGCATGCTGTACCTAAGAGTTCGCCTGTCACATTAAAAGCCAGCACAACCAAATTCATTCATTTTCCAAAAAAGAAGAAGCCGCTCCAGGAAAGCTCCCAAAATCCTCCAGCTCTGGTCATCTCCGTATCCCCTCTGCTCCAAAACCTCCCATTTCTGGGCAAACAGCTAAAAAAAAAAAAAAAGAAAAAGACTCTGTATTCTTTAAGGAGATGTTCTAGCTGTCAATTTCAGATTTCTACTCTCCCTTGCTTTTTTTTTTTGGCTTCATTTCCCAAAAAGTCTGGGAATGAACTGTGGTCAAGGAAGCGTAACAGCCTCTCAGGAGTTCTAAGGACAATATGAGTTGTTCTTAAATACTCTGTGCTAACTAGAATCAGAGCCGTATATGCCGAGCCATGTTCCTCCACCTGCTCTGGTCTCTCCGCTGCTTCAGGGCACAGATGAATCCGTAGTCCTTGCAACAGCCCCGCTGACTTGGGAGGCCGTGGCCCTCCCTGCGCGATGTTTTCTCTGTTACAGGGTGTCTATTCTAAGCAGAATCTGCTGTCTTTCTAAACAGTGCCCCAGGGCCCTGGCAGGAATGGTTTAATTAAATAAAGCACTCTTTCTAAAGTAATAACTGCGTTCCTCCGCGTGGCTGGTGTCCCAGCCAGTGGTGCTGGCCCTGCAAACCGTGCAGGGACTGACGGTACCTGCGGGCGCGTCCCCCAGCCCGCAGGCCGGCCCCAAGGAGAACGCAGGAGCCAGAGAACCCCAGAGGATGTGCAGGCAGCAGAGAGGGGCCTGGGACTTGGGCGTGATGAGACGGGGCTGAGCAGTTAGGGTGCAGATCAAGGATGACATCTGATTAATTAGCACATGGGTGGGCTGTCTCATGGGTTAGAGTAGACCAAGGCACGTTTCAATAAGGCTCGCAGTGCCGAGAGGGGTGCTGCAGAGGGCGTCGCTGAGCAGATGCTGCGTGAAGGCGGAAAGACAGGTCACAGGGCACTGCAGGGCCTCTGAGTTGAGCTCCAGGAAGAACTTGCAGATTGAGATGTTCTCTGGAAACCTTGGCAGGAGGAGGGAGGCGATTGGTGGGCCAGGTTGGGTGCTGATCATGGCTGGAAGCCTCACCAACCCCGCCCCCTTCCCCGACCAAGTTGTGACATCTGAGCAGTTCTGGCAGGAGAACTGCTCACCACCGTTCAGGAGGCTGCCCTCCACCCCAGGGACAGGTCACCCGCCTCCATGAATGCTGCTCAGCTCCCCCTCTCCCCAGGTCAGGACACGAGTCTCAGTCCACTGGGTCTCAGAGCCTGGTTCCAGGACCACTGGCATGTATGAAAAATATAGATTCCTAGGCTTCTCTGGTGGTACAGTGGGTCAGAATCTGCCTGCCGACACAGGGGACGTGGGTTCGATCCCTGGTCTGGGAAGAGTCCTCATGCCATGGAGTGGCTAAGCCCACGCGCCACAACTGCTGAGCCCTGGAGTGGCAACTACTGAAGCCGGTGCCCCTAGAGCCCGTGCTCGGAAAAGAAGAGTGGCCCCACCCACCGCAACTAGAGAAAGCCTGCAACGAAGGCCCAGTGCAACCAAAAAGAAATATAATTTAAAAAAAAACGTTGCTAGGTGACACCCAAGACCTAATGTAGCAGCACCTCGGACTGCAAGGCCCAGGAATCGGCACTTTGCACCAGTTCCAAGGGTGACTCTGGGTCCTCTCCCCCTTGAGAAACACTGCTGGTCGAGGCCCTCTCTTGCCGACACCCAGCATCCCGGGGAGAGGCCTTGGTCTCCCTTGGATCTTCCTCCTGAGGTTCAGCCAGGGAAGCGGGGGTCAGGGCCCTTCCGAACCGAGCCTCCCCAGAAACGAACGGGCAGGCGTCGCAGGCCTCTGGACTGGTGTCACGAGTCACAGACTGAAGGTGACGCCTCCTCTGTGCTCGGGCGTCAGTAGCGGCAGCACGCAGGCTCAGTAGTTGCAGGGAGTAAGCCTAGCTGCTCCATGGCACACGACTCTTCCCAGACAGGGACGCAGCCGCTCCGCTCCCCTCATCAGGCCGCATTCAGACTCTCAACGTCCCCAAGAGAGGGGGCGCCCCGGCGGTATCCCTCTGCCACCTTGGCCAGCGGGGCCCTGCAGGTGGTGCTTCCTCCCGGAGCCACAGTGTGCCAGCCCCATGGAGAGGCCTCTGGGTTCTGACCATCCCCCAGGGAGGAAGCCAGGGGTCTTCAGCCAGATTTCTCATACCCAACTCGACAGAGCTCCTTGATCAGCCAGCTCCCCTCCCCACGTCCAAGGTTACTGGGCACCCAGCAAAGAGTCCTGCCCTTTCCTGACTGTTTGGAGGTCGGCAGTCTGCAGGGGAGGGGTGGAGCCAGCCGCCTGCGCTTGCTTGCCGCAGGGCTCCCGTGTCCAGGCACCCGACGTCCTCCACTCCAGCCCCCGTGAAGAGCCCAGTTCCCAGCACCCGCTCTCCCTGAGCAGAGACTGGGGAGGGGAGTTGCGTGGGGTACCCGTGCATCCGGCCAAGGTGCCAGCGATGGCTCTGCCACCTCCTGTCCCTTACGGGACAGGGGTCGCAGCAGAAGCAGTCAGATGCCAGCTGGTTCCTGGAGGCACCAACAGCCGTGCAGGTCCTGAGGTCCACGGGGCTCACGGCCCACCCAGCCCAGGGTCGCATGGCTGGGGATGTGGGTGCTTTCTCCCAAGGGAGCCGAGGAGCAGGACCGACGGCCCAAAGGGTCCCCATCTTCCGTTAACACAGTCCACAATGCAGCGTGATACACGCTCGCCCGTTACCCTCAAGGCCTCCCGTTCTGAGGACCTGTCAGGCCTAGTAGATCCCAGCCTGGCTCCGACAACTGTTCCCCAGCCCCAGGATCACACGGCCAGTACCTCCAGCTTCCTCGCATCTGTGAGGCAGCGTGTAATAAGTTGGCCTGGCCCAGGGGTGGGACGACTGCCAAGTACCCCCTCCTCTCTTGTTCCTTGACATCCAGCAGAAATAGACCAGGACCCAGAGCTGTTTCCAGTTCTCGGCAGACAGATTTCAGTAGCTGAAAAGTGGGACGCGGTGAACCAGGCCCGCGGTGCCTGAGAAGTTCTCTCTGTGCCTCGGTTCGCTGAGCCTGGGGAGTGAGGTTGCTGTCCTCTCCTGCAGCTTTTCAAACCCTGCTGCCCATTAGAAAAACCCTGCCTCCCTCTACGAGACCTGGCGGCATGTTCCCCAACCAGGGATCGAACCCACAGTGGGAGCTTGGCGTCTTATCCACTGGAACCCCAGGGAAGTCCCAAGGCCTGTTTTCTTCTTGCCGCAGAGGGTTGCCTGGGAGCCCGCCCCGGGTTCATGTGCCTCCCTGGCTCCACGGAGCTCCCCACCAGGGCCAGCTCAGCGTTTCCCCACGGCTGTCACCGCTCCCAGCTGGACGGGGACATCCCTGCTCTGCCCTCTCTCCTCCAGCCCCACGGACTCCCAGTTCTAGTGTCTCAAATCCTTTTTGGATCTCATCCCATGAGAACAGGGAGGGCTTCCACCGGGGGATTCAGGGGTGCACCTTGGAGCCCCGGGCGCCTGGACCACTTGTCCACAGAGAGGTGCCCCTCGCCAGCCCTCTCCCTCCGATCCAGCCCGGCCACCTCCCAGCATGAGGCTTGCCCCAAGGTCATAAAGCTTTTCTGTCTTTGACTCTTTCAGCCTGGTTTAAGGTTAACCTGACTGCCATTTCCCTGCTCAGGACCCTTTAGGAATGCTTCTCTCTGTGTGAGGCAGCTCTAAACTCCTCCACGAGATGTGGTCTGCTCTAATCTCCCTTCTGGAACTTTCTCTGTCACCACCGCCTCACCCTCACTGGCCACTGACTCCCGCAGACGCTGGGCACTTTTCACAGCTCTGCACCCCTCGTGTGCCTTCCCCTTGCTGCAGAGTCTGATAGGCACTCACTTACTCCAGGCTGAGTCAGGGGCGCCCCCCACGACACCCCGTGCCATGGCGTTAATCAGACTCTCATCTACGTGTAGTTCTCTGGCCTCCCCAGGAGCTCCTCAAGGCCCGGAGCTGCACCTTGTCCAGCTTTGGGTCCAGAGCCAGCGTGAGGCCGGCCACACACAGCGGCGGTGGGCGGTGGGGGGGTTGCTCTGTGAGCGTCTGAGCGGACGACACCCCTTGGGTGGGCGGCCGCTGCTCCGGCCTCAAAACCTCCCTGTCCAGCCAGCCCTCCCTTTCCCAGAGACCTGGGCCGTCCTCCGCTCCTCGCTGCCGGGACAGAAGCTGCCCCCCAGAGAGGGCTTAGGGGCCCCCTGTCTTTGAGAGGACGGGCGCTGCAGATCGAGGGGAGCAGTCAGAAGCTGTCCAGTCGCCAGGAGGCTGGCTCACCGCCCGTGTCTGTCTCTGCCACCCCTTGTCACCTGGAACGTGAGCAGTGGAGTGTTACTGTTAGGACAGGTGCCGGCTCCAAAGTCAGGTCCCTTCCCCCCGCAGGGCCCCCAGCCTTCCACCTGCTTCACCCCACCTCCCTCACCCCCCCACAGCCCCTGACCCTCCGCAGCTCCTCGCCGTCGTGTTCTCAAAGCCCACCTCGTGCAAGGCCAGGCTCCTCGGCCTTTCACCTGGCAGTGTGGGCGTGCACCACCACCACCCCATCTCTCTTCTCACACTTGTAAGGAGCCAGGCTGTCCTTTATAAACCCCAGGGCTTACCATCATTGAGTGAGTGACTGCGTGGGTTTTCCACACTATTCATCTCCCTCTCCAACACACACACAAACCACAAGGGTTGCGGCTCTGGCATCAAATCCTTGGAACCCTGCCCACCACCGGGTACCATCTGGTTTTATAGCTGAGAAAGAGACAACACAGGCGCACAGGCTTGTCCTCCAATCAGAGGGCGAGGGAGGCGGCAGCCGTGCCAGGCTAATGCCACTGGACCAGCCCAGCCCTCCTGCCCCCGGCCCCCCGGGAGCCAGCCTTGGAGGGGGTGCTGGAGAGACTCTTTCTCTGAGGCATAATCAAGGGAGGGGGTCAAGTGCTCCACAGAGAGAATGGGCCTTGGATACAGACAGCCTGAGCTCTGAGCTCTGGTCTCAGCTGTTTTGGTTGTTATGAGATCGTGGACAAGTTAATTAGTTCTCCTCAACCTCAGTTGTTTTGTTTTTATTTTCCAAAATTGACAATAGCCGGCGTGTAGGGTGTCAGGATTAAAAAGCAATCTTACATGGAAGATGTTGTGTTTGGGCGCTCAGTAGGTGCCCGGTAATGTTGGTTCGGGCTTCTCTGGGGGCTCAGGGGTAAAGAACCCGCCTGCTGATGCAAGAGACGCGGGTCCAATGGGAGTGATGCCCCAGGGGCCTGGACCAGCCTGTGTCCAGCCCTCCCCTCCCAGATGGCACAGGCGGTCCCAGGAGCCCTGCTGCGTCGGCTCTATCCAGGTCCTCTTGGATGTTCTCTTCCAGGCCCTCTCCCCACCCCAAACCAACAGAACTCACATCCTCGGGGCTTGGGCAGCCAGAGTTGAATGCGCGTGCAGGGTTAGCAGCAGCCACCCCTTCCATGGCTCCTCCCTGAAATCACGCTCCCAGGCTCCCCCATCTCAGAGACAAATAGCGTTTTCGCCCGTCTTCTAGCAGAGGTGTTTCAGGTACCCCCTCCCTGGCCAGTCTGCATTGCTGCCCAGAAGCTGCCCCCAGAGTTGCATCCTCTTCTGAATTAATCAGGCGTGAGGACAGGTCTTTTCTCCCTGATCCCCAGGTCTGACGGGCGGTCGAGGTCCCCCCGTGTGGGTTTGGGTTCTTGCCTCTGTTCTGTAGTCCAGTGGCTGGTTAAGAACTCCCTGGGGGACCTGTGACTTCCGGCTTCTTGTTGGCTCTGCGCCCTCCTCTCCCCGGCTCTGCCTCCTCAGCAGGTACACACTCGCCTTCTGATGGGAGCCGCAGGTGTTAACGTGTCTCGGCTCTCGTTCAGTCCAAATGGGACTGAATTGTTTGACATGAGCCGACTTGGCTTTCTTTTGCAGATGTCGTGAGATGATAGCGGGTTTCTAGAGCTGACTTCTGTGCTCCAGAAGCCTCTTTAGAGTGTCTGGGCCTCAAGTCTCCACTCTTATCTTCAGGCATCACCTGAATCTTTCGTTCTATTCAGCAAGCATCTCCCAGGTACCTTCTGGGTGAGGTTTGGGGAAATCCAGGGAGGGACCCAGGGACCCTAAGCCGTGGCGACTTGCTCTAAGCAGCTCATTCGGGGGTTGGAGAGGCATCTGGCCTCCGTCTGTCTCCATCACCGCTTCTCCAGCAGCTGAACGTATTTGAAGGATCAGTGAGTAAGAGCTTGGCAGCACCCGCGTCGTGGCCGGGCTGGTCGTCTGAAGGCCGGCAGCCTCTCCTGGCAGGGGCTGTTGTTCCCACAGCAGGGCCACCCCTGCCCATCCTCTGCCCTCTGGGGGAGAGTGTCGTTCTGAAACCTCAGCCTCCGTTTCCTGCACGAGTGCTGGTCCACCACAGCGTCCCAGTGGCCTCCTCTCTGCGGCACTGCCTCTCCTCGCAGGGTTTTGGCTGATGAGCTGTGCTCAGGCTCCACCGAGCGCCATGCACGGGCCTCTGCTCTCCTTCCCTCACGTTCATCCTTCACTCGATGGGGATGAATGTGAACTCGCCCTGCAGAGTGCTTGGGCTGCAGGTCGTGCAACAGGAACAGTTCTGATCTAATGTGTGGCGGCGGCCCCTCACTTGGCTTCAGTTGTTTCGCGTTCCCTGGTCCCAGCATATTGGGAGGAGGGGTGGAGTTCACACCATCCTCCCTCGAGGGTGTGCTGCTCCTTGCTGGAGCGACGCTGCTAGGGCTGATGTTCACTGACTACCTTCTCTGTACAGGCGATGTGCTCTGGGACCTTCCCGAGCACTCTGAGGTCTTGCCGTTAGCTGGGACACCCTCAGGACACAGGCCCTCGCCCTGAGCGTGTGGCCTCGAAGCCTCCGGCCCCTACTCTGCCCCTTGCTGCCCTAGGGCACACCTCCTCCTCATGGCCGCGTCATCAGACGTTGTAATTCAAGTTGGGAAGATGTAAACTTCCAAACCAAAACGTTCATAGCCACTTGAGAAATAAAAATAGACTCCTTGAACATGTCTTCACTGCACTTCAAGGACGCGTTGAAAGTTCAGTTCCCATTTAGGGACGGGTTCGTGCTGAGTTGCCATTAATCCCAATTAACTCTTAACCCCTAGCCGCCCAACAAGGGCAGCCCTGTGATCGAGGCATCTGTGTCCTTTGTCACTTGAAATGACCTCCAAGATCAGTCCAGAGGACTCAGCCGTGCCCTTGGTATGTGTGAACTGGCTCCCTGGGGCCTGGTGTACTGCATAGCCCGCCCAAGGGTCTCTGTGTGTTTAGGTTGATCAGGCAGCATATTACCCTTCACCCTTCCAGAAATTGTTGCTCCATCACCCCTGCTGGATTAACAGAGAAGTCTGAGTGCCCATTCCAGTCCTAGAGCATGGAGGCGCCAGGTGGCTCTGCTGGCCTTTCATGTTGAAACTGCAGGGACTTCCCTGGTGGTCCAGTGGTTAAGAATCTGCTTTGCAATGCCGGGGACACAGGTTCAGTCCCTGGCCCGAGATGATCCCACATGCCCCAGAGCAACTAAACCCATGCCACAATTAAGACCTGAGGCAAATAAATATTTAAAAAAAAAAAAAAAACAAAACAAAACAGGGAACCTACGAGAATTTAAGTGGTGTGGTACCCACCGTGCATTTGGTGATTCGGTCAGGAGCCCCCCAGTGAAGATGCAAATGTTTGGCGAAGCTGGCAGGGGAGGCTGGCACCTGAGCGGGGCTTGAGAGGTGACGGAGAGAAGGAAGGTAGAGGGGGAAGGGGCAGTCACGAGGGGAGAGGCATGAGGGTGAGAACCAGCTGGAAGTGGGGAGAGGAGGTGTCGTGGTGGGGAAGCAGCCTCACACACCGGGGAGCGTGCACATCACAGCGGTCGGGGGTGGGGTGGGGGCAGGGCCGGGAGACGCCCGGTCCCGTCCACTGCTTCCTGGGTCACCCAGCCTCTTCAGACCCTCCGCCCCCTCATCAGCAAAGCAAGGCCCCAGCCCCTGCCTGGTGACCGTTCTGCTGCTCGTCTAGCTCTGTAGCTTGTTGCAGGAGGTATAGCTGGTGTAGCACTACAGATGCCCCTGAAACTGTGCGTGCGTGTCGACCACGAGCAGGTGTGCTTGGGGCTGAGTGTGAGGAGGGGACATGGGTGCCAGCGAGCTCGGGCCCAGGAGGGATCACGACAGGGACACGGGGCTCCAGACGGCTCCCCAGTCCCAACCTGCTGCCAGCCCTCTGCCCTCCTGAGTCCTCTTACTTTATGCATTGTTACCACTGTTACCGCCCCCCCTCCCCCCCACACACACCTCTGACTCCTCCGGGCTCCTTGTGTCCCTTCCAAGACTGTAAAAAAGCACACTTCTGTGGTTTTAAGCCACCAGGTTACAGCAGCCACCAGACATCAGCACAGTGAGGAAAGACTCGGGGGTCGTGGGAGCAGCCGGAGGTGGGTGGCGCCCTTAACCTGCCTTGGGACGCAGGTGGAGAGGCAGCCATGTCGAGTGCTGAGACTCCCGGTCAAGTTCGCCAAGTCCCCCCCCCAGGACACCGTGAGATCCGTGGCCACGTGTGCTGGGGACATGAGCCGCCTCCTGTCCACCAGGACCCCCCCGGGACTCCGTGCCTTCAGTGGGCGTCTTGACTCACCAGCTGGACGAGAGAGACCCACACACGGCCCCGTCTGCACCCTCCTGGGTCTCAGACTTTGTTCCCGCGACCAGTTCAAAGGTTTCATTTAGAGACCAAAGAATTCGTTCTTTTTGTTTGTCTGTTTTGTTTTGTTTTGTTTTTAAAGAGACACATTTGGCCACGGCAGTTGGTGTCTCTGCCTCCTGTAATGAGTCCAGCTCGGAGAGTCCTTGAACACATCCCGAGCTTGAACTGATCATGGCATTTGGGTGTCTGGAAATGGCTCGGGGAGCCAGCTGATTTATAATGTCACACAGGCTGGACAGGAAACCCAGGAGGACAGACTGTCTCCTGCCTTTTCATTCCTTCTTTGGGTAAAAAGAGAAGGGAAGACAGGCAGTGCCACGCGTGGCTGTTCAGCATCTAGCGGTGAGCTTGGGCCGGCTGGACCCCCGGGACCCTGGGGCCATTCCCCTGCCCAGACCTTGCAGCTGCACCGGGCCGAGCCCACGCACGCCGCCGGCCGAGCCCTCTGCCCTTTCCCACCGTGGACGCCGAGTCCGGCTGAACCGGTTTGCAGAGGACACCTGTTCCTTCATTAGCCCCAGCTTGCGCTGTGTCTTGGTCTGGGCTCCCAGTGTGGCGTGAGCTCCGCCCCGCACAGGGACTGCTGTTTGCCCGTCCGCCCTGCGTCTTCCTGGGCCCTGCGGTCTGCCTGTGGTCCCAACCTGGGGGGATAAAGAAAGCACATTCCAGCTGCTGTCCAGCCACAGATGTCACAGCTGTTGACCCAGTCTCTCCAAAGAACCCTTCACCGCCTGCCCCCAGCCTGGGGACAGACCTGTTGTCACGCAGGTGGACCCCAGAGAGCCAGCGGGGCTGGACCCCCCGTTCCCAGCCCAACTCATGCTCCCTGGCACTCAGTGGGCGCCTCACGTACACTCCCGGACTCTGCCCTGGGAGGTGGTCCTGTGTGCTCTGTCCCTTTAAATGAAGGGTCTCTCAGCAGAGTCCTGTCTACAGGGGGGTATGCAATGGGGCCTGTGTGTAAAAGGATGTTGACGTATCTCCCGAGGAGGAGGAGGATGAAGACGGGGTCCCTCCTGCAGAGGAGACCTAGGGCAGCCCACAGCAGCAGAATTCCCCACCTGCCTGCAGGGCGGGTTCTGTGATCTCCCTGTTTTTACACAGTAGAACCTTCTAAAACCCAGTCTTTAGGCCTCCAAGATGAGCTCTGACCCCCCACCACAAGCCGCCCACCACGAACATGTCTGGCACCCACAGCCAGAGGTATCGTAGGTCAGAAGCGAAACACCCCAACTCCAGGCCCAGGCACACCACAGTCTAGTTTCAAGCAGCCCAGGGTCATTGGAGAGCGTTTATGGCAGGTGGCTTGGTACGTGTTTTTTTCCACGTGACGTGTCCCGCCCCCATCCTTCAAAAGAGAAATTCATCAGTGGAAAGTTCCCCTGAGATGGTAATTTTCCTAAATGACTTGCTGGGCGCTGCAGACAGACTGGCTCAGCTGGCCCAGAGCTGGTGACCCCACACCTCGCTGTGTCCCCGGGCTATGCCTGCCATGCAGGAGACCAGAGTTCGATTCCTGGCTTGGGAAAATCCCCTGGAGGAGGGCGTGGCAACCCATATCCTTGCCGGGAGAATCCCACGGACAGAGGAGCCTGGCAGGCTGTAGTCCATGGGGGGCAAAGAATCGGACACGGCTGGGTGACTGTCACCTCACTGTCCCCAGGCCACAGGGGGACCGGCGAGGACTGCTCAAGAGCCCTTGTCCCTGCCTCCCCCATCACCCCGCCTGCTGAAACTGCTGCTGCTTCCAGAGCGGAAGCAGGGCTGGTTGTCTGCCCCCAGAAGGAAGCTCCTTCCAGTAGTCTCCGAGCCCTGGGGGACTGCCAGGAGGCCGTACCCACCCCGGCTAATTAGTGCCCTTGCTTAAGCAGCACTTCAGTCTTTCCTGTCATTCTCACAGTGATAATGGACTTGGATGAGGGGTCACAGCCTCTCCCACATCCTGCTCCCCTTCCGGGAGGGGCGGGGGTGGAGGGGACAGGCTCACCCCCCACCCCTGTCGGGGGAGCCAGGGACTGGCCACCAGGCCAAGCAGCTGGGATGCGTTCACCCGGATCCCAGGGCCAGCCCCGACTCCCCCAAAGTGAACCCTGCTCTCCACTTTCGGGCCTGGCACCGTGCGCTGCGTCCCTGGCAAGTGTCATCAGCATTAGCGTAATAAAGTGGCACGCTGTAAATGTTAATAAGGTCTGCCGCCTCCGCTACCGCTTCCGAGTGGCAGATTGGAAATGGTGCCATCCTCGTAACTCCACCCAGCAGCTTCTAATCGCTCCGCTCTCGGAGCAGCCGGCTTGGCATGGAGAGCCTCAGCTTCCCTCCGTCCCCAGCCCCAGTCTCAGTGGGGCCACGTTTATCCGCCTCCCTGTTCTCTTTTGCAGAGGGGGTTCAGTTTCCCCAGATCCCAGTTCTCTAAGGCCGGGTTTGAATTCTCTTCTGTTTTCCCCCTAAGGAAGCACTTGCTCTCCCTGTTCTCCAGAGAGGAAGGGCCACGAGGGGGCCAGTGCCGGCACCCCCACAGCTCCCACCCCCAACACCCGTCCACTCTGGGCTTCCTGCTCTTCCTGGTCCAGGATGTTTCTCTGTGGCTCTGCCCCAGGAGACACTGGCTCTGATTCTCCAGGCTTCACCTTCTCTCAGAATTGAAGAGGTTGCTGATTACCAACATCCTGATTGATCCTGTCCTCTGAACCGTTCAGGATGGTGTCCTTCCCACTGTGCCGGGTCATCGGGGCCCTTGCGTCCCCACCCCTCTGTCCTTTCTTCCCAGTAAACCGTGAGAACCTGGGATGTACCTGGGGTTTGTTTCGGAGCCTCACCTTCCTAACCATTGCTCACACTGGCCTGCTGCTGGGCCCGTGACCCCCTCGGTCAACACTTACTGAGAAGAGAAGCAAGCAGGGCCATCTCCCCAAGAGATCACCTGTGATTTGCCTAGAAAGTCGCCTCAGGACCACAAGTGTGAGGCCCAGCAGACACGCACGGGTCTCATTTTTTGCTGCAGCCCTGGTCCTAGGAACTCGCCAGGCGGTGCTGTCTGACCCCAGGGAGCCTCTGCCGTTTCCGGCGCACACCTGGGTTCGGAGCAGCCCTGGTGATGGCTGGAGGCTGCGTGAACAGTGTGCCCTGCCCACATGCACGGGATGCCGCACGCGCCTGGCTTCTGCACCTTCTCACTCTCGTTTTTGTCACCAGGCCGTCTTCACGCTCCTCCTCGGACCCTTCACCTTCTTCGACGTCCAGAAGACCAAGTACCTGCAGATCCTCACGTCCCTGATGAGATGGATCGGTGAGTCTGACAAGCATCTCGAGGTCTGCCTCGCTCCCCTCATTCCCAGTCTTCCCGAGACGGCCACGCGGGCTCACAGCCAGCGCTAGGAGGTAGAAGGGGCTCCCGTGGACTCCTGAGCGCAGGGAGGAAGCAAGCACTCTGTGCCTTTTTACTGGTGGGCAAATTTTGTCCCCCAAAAAGACAAGTCACTTCGAGGTCACGTGGGCAAAGGCAGGGCTCAGCTGAGGACCGCTTGTTCTGACTGTGCTGGGTCCCCATCACCCAGAGGGTGGTGCTCCTAGAGGCCTGGATGGGGCTGGGCCCCTTCAGGGCAGGAGAGCAGCTGCTTTTTGTTCTCACGGACACCCCATGCAGCACAGCCTTAAAACCCAGCGGGCCGTGGTGGCCACCTCTTGAGTCCCTGGCCACTAGAGCGTAAAAAGACACCACTACAGTACGTTCCAACTGACACTGCAAAGAGCAAGACCCCCACTGAGCTCGGGGGGAGTTGGCGGCTGGGAGTTCATTCACTTCTGACACCGTTCTGCCTTCCACCTGGAAGGGCCGGGACCCACCTGGGCCCACAACCGGAGGGTGTGCAGCCACCGTCACCCCCACCCCCGGTGGGCGCTCTGGGATCAGTCTCACACTGGTTTTGGTCTCAAAGCAAAGATGCTGTTGCTGTTCTGGTTGATGGGCCTGGCAGAGGGGTCTCCCCAGCCCCCCAGGATCCCCAGGGGGCATGTGTAACATGAGGTCCTGTCTGTGTGTGGTGAGCGGTGCCTGTGTTAGAAGAGAGGTTGTAGGAGGCGGAGAGGAGGCTGACAGTAAAGGGCGGGTACCTGGCACGGACACCAGGCGGCCCCAGGCTCGGGTCAGACCCGGCTCCACCCGCAGAGGCCATGCTGAGCTCCCAGCGCCAGCCGGCCCGGGATCCCTGGGCACCTCCCACAGCCCCTGCCCCTCCCAGTTCTGCTCTTGGGGTCCTCGCCTTCCTCCAGGACGGAGCTCACAGAGTGGAGCCCGCGGCTCAGCTGTTTTAGAAAATGGGCTGCTCTTTCTCCCAGCGCGGGCCGCTGCGGCCCGCCGTGACCCCGCTCTGTTTCTCCTCCTCCTGGGCAGAGCCTCTCCCTTTAGGGCAGCAAGGGGACTGCAGGGGGCCTCCGCCAGTCTCCACCTGCAGCCCCCAGGCCCTCGGAGGCAGCCCCTGGCAGGGTGGCAGGGCGAGGTGGCCGTGGCCTTGCGAGAGGGCACGAGGCGGTGACCTGGCTGTCGCTGCGAGGCCCTTGCCCCTCTTCTCCCTCTGATCTGAGAGGTAATCAATCGGCCGCAGCCTCTCCACCAACCGTGGGTGACAGCTCAGGCCTGTTGTTTGTCTCCCTGAGAGAGTCAGGCCTCTGGGCTCAAAAAGGAAATCCGTCTCTGACACGAAGCCCTCTTGGGTGGAAGCCCAACCACCCAGTGATGTCAGCCCTCTAACAGGTAGCTGAGCCTGGGGTTCAGTTCCCGCTGGAGCCACCCAGTCATTTTCCTTTGCAGACCTGCTTGAAGGGGTCTCCCCGGTCCTGATCCCAGAGCACAGGACAGAGCAGGATGGGGGGGCGGGCAGGGAGCAGAAATCGTTTACCCGGGGAACCGCCAGGCAACCCCACCGTGGGAGGGAGCAAGTCACCCCTGCTTATCGCAGTGGGTGAGGGGCATCTCACTTCTGGCCCAAAATGACCCCAGGTGATTTTTCTAGAACTCCTGCAGAGGCAGTGAGCACCCTGGCCCTGCTTGTCCTCTCGAGTGTGTGCCAAGTTGTCAGTTTGCGATGAGCCCCCTCTTCATTTTGCTGCTGAACGGCAGCTCTGTGGCCATGTCCCCCCTGCCTTCCCACTTCCTGCCCACCGTGTCTCTCCCCACCGCCCAGATTAGGGCCCAGGATGTCCTGGGGAGCCAAGCGGGGAGGGGAGATAGGGTGGCAATCAGCTAACTTGGGTTCTTGGAAGGCACAGGGAAGAAGGAACACCGAAGGGACCGGAAAATCATAAATAGATGTGCTGAGCCGGAAGCTTTCTCATGCGTAATTAGGAGTTTGTTCTGCCATCTGTTGAGGCCAGGGCAGACTGCAGGGACCCCATCTGAGCATGCCCATCCCCCCAACCCCCTCCCCCGCCCAGAGCTCCAGACAGGCTGAGAAGCCTGCGGGCCGGTCCCTCCGACAGAAGCCCCTGGTTGCGATCTAAAGGGCCGATGGCCTTTGCAAATAGCCACATGTCAGGAAAACGTCAGAACATGTCTGACAAGTGCCACCATTGATTTCTTTTGCTGCTCAAATAAGTTCTGGGGAGACCGGGTGGCTGAGTTTGGGAGACCTGGAAGATACAATGAGACCATGTAGAAAGCGCTGTCTGCACAGCGCTCCAGCGTCCAGACACCAGCCCTGTGCGCATGCTCATTGTCGTCATCTCTGGCCACTACGTCCCAGGAGCGGCCCCAGAGTGAGCCTCTCTTGGGGCTGGCCAGGAGGTCAGGGACGTGGCCCAAACTGCCCCGAAAGAGCTGTGTCCCTGGGTATCCCTGCCGAGATCTGGGAGCGTTGCCCGCTGCTGCTGTCCGGCCTCCCCGTCCCGCCCCCCATCCAGTGCTGGGCCCCAGGCCCATCAGATGGGATGCCTCCCTGCTCTTCACCGTCACCCCCACGTCTTCAAGGAAAGCCCGAGCCTCCCAGTAATGAGACTCAGGCTGGCCTCGCAGAGAGGCTGGGCTTCCTCCTAACTCCTAGTTCTCACCGTCAGCCACGCATCCACCAGGGACACTTAGGGGACGCAGACGACAGTGCTGTCCTTCAGGCCCACAGTCCCAGCAGCTGTGACCCCAGAGCTGGAGCCTTCAGCTACTTAACCGACCACTGTGGACCGTGGTCCCTGGGCCGCCTGGGGCAGGGGGGCAGGGGGGCGGCTCTCAGGCTGGAAGGGGCCACAGCGGCAGCATCCCTTCACCCCCGTTATTCCCCTCCTGACGCCCCACCCCCAGCAGACGCCTCCCGCTTGGGAACACAGCTGGCTCGGCTTGGGGCGCCCCGTTCAGTGTTATTAAAAAACCACTTCTCTCTAATAAAGGCAGCTCCGGCGCAGCAGCCCTCCTCGGGCTGGGCTGTCGGGGACCCACAGGGCTGCCTTCCCTCTGATCGTGTATTCAGAGCAGCACCACGCGCGTTATTCCCGTCTCTGTGCTCCCCTCAAAGTGGGTCAGGCACCATCCCCCTCAGCGGTCTGTGCATACACTGGAGCCGCGTGGATTTCCTCGGCCCCCGCACGCCCCACCTCCCCCGGCAGGTGCCCCAGATTTGTCCTCCAGGCCAAGCCAGCAGGAAGAGGTGGGGCCCGGGGCTGGTGGCCCGAGGAGCAGAAGGTCCCCGGGAGGGGACGTCACCCGGGAACACGAGGGCTCCAATTTTGCCCATCCCCAGAATTATCTGTGGCCGAGTGGCCAACTCCCCCCCGTGGATCCATGACTGATCTCAGCTGAGTGTCTCCTGCTGGGACTGCTCTGATCCGTCACCACCAGCAGCCCGGGGTCATCCATGCCTGGGCCATCTGTTCCCCACATCCTGTTGGCTCGACAGGCCAGCTCAGTGTTTGAATTCCTTCACAGCCACTCAGCGCTGTCCCCTCACGCAACTGGTGCTTCTCGGAAGGCCAGGAAGGCCCCCCCCCCCCGGCAAATGAAAGTAGCACATGGACCCCCACCTGCCCTCCCAGCCAGGCTTTGTCCCGAGCCTTTGCCGCTGCCCCCCACCCTGACATCCCCCAACTCAGCCACTGTCCAGGGCTCTCCTTGTGTCCAGCTTTCACTGGTTACGCAGCCAGCGGAGGGGATCCAGGAAAACCTTTCTATGTATGTTTCACTCTGGTCTTAATTTTATTCTTGGTTTTCCAAAAGTTTTCTCTGCAGATGCAGAGGTTAGTTGAAAGAAGAACTGGAGGATGCTGTCTTAAGGCTCTTAGGGTAGAGAAGACCTTAATTAAAGCTTGCTGAAGGGCCAGCCACGTGTCACCAAATGACCCCTTTCATTAGCAGCAGGGCTGACCTCAGAGCCCGGCTTGGCTCCAAGCAGAGACCCTGACTGGCTCTCCCCTCTGAGCAGCCTCTGCTGTCGGCAGCTCTACCCTGCGTGCGGCCGACACTTGTGCTGACCTGGCCTTCAGGGAGGGACTCCTGCTCATCCAGGAGGTCGGCAGGCCAGCTGCCTGGACTCAAGCAGAGAGAGGGGGATGAGGCCCAGACAGGCGAGGTGCCCGACAGACCAGGGTTACAGGCACGCCTCTGCTCAGAACCGGGCTGCCCGCGAGCCAGGGTGAACCCCAGCCAGGCAGCCAGGTCGGGCATCCATATCGGAGGAGCTGTGGCCCTGAGCAGCCCTGGAATCTGCCTTCAGACCCTGAGGAGCCCCACGCCTCCCCTCTTTCTGGCCTTCCTGGTTTCTCTCTGCATCCAGCCAGTGCTCTTCAGCTGCCTTAGTGAGCTCAGGCTTGCGTAATGATACCGTGAACCGGTGGCTTAAACAGCAGAGGTCTGTCTTCTCAGTTCTGGAGGCTGGATGCGCAGGATCAAGGAGCCTGCTAGGGCTGGTTTCTGGTGAGACCTCCCTCCCTGGCTTGCAGGTGACCACCTGCTCACCATGCCATCACGTGGCTTCTCCTCTGTGTGTGCAGACAGCATGTGCTCTGTCTCCCCTTTCTCCTTTTATAAGAGCACGTGGGAGTTCCCTGGTGGTCCAGTGGCTAAGAGTCTGCCTTGCAGTGCAGGGGACATGGGTTCGATCCCTGGTCTGGGAACGTCCCACATGCCACGGGGCAGCTTAAGCCCGCATGCCCTAGAGCTGGTGCTCCAGAACAAGAGAAGCCCGAGCACCACAGCAAAGAGTAGCCCCCGCTCGTCCCAACTAGAGAAAGCCCACGTGCAGTGATGAAGACCCAGAGCAGCCAAAAATAACTAAATAAAAATTTTTTAATTTATTTTAAAAAAAGAGCACATATCCCATCAGATTAGGGTCCGCCCTTCTGATCTCATTTGACCTGTAACAGCTCTTTAACGGCCCCGTCCCCAGCTGCACTGGCAGGCGGATTCTTCCCAGCACCCCCTGGGAAGCACGCAGTCGCCCCAGGTGCGGTCACATCAGGGGTTAGGGCTTAGACACCCGAGAGGGGGAAGGAGCAAGAAGAGGAGGTTTAGAAAGGACTGAGCCGCCTTCGGGAAAAGTGACGGTGTGGAAGAGTTATGTTTCTGATCTCGCCAAAGGAGATTAGTCCACCCGCCAGCCAGAGGCCCCTGGGCTGTGCTCTCTCAGCTATTACAAACAGGAGCCAGCTCCCCAGCCACCACTTGCCGTGCCTTGAGGGTGTGGAAAGTCAAAGGATGAAAAGGCCAGAGCTCTTGATTTCATACTTAAGGCTTGATTGCTTCAGAGACTCAAATACCTGCCCTTGATCAACAACTCGCTCCTCCTGACACACTTGAGGCTCTGCCCTGAGTCCTTCTGGAGCAGAACCTCCGTCCCCTAAGTTGATTACTCAAACACCCTCCTCTCCTGCCTCTGAGTTGATAATGATGCCCGCCAAGCTGGAAACCTCAGGGGCTGATCCAGCAGGGGAAGGCAGTCAGATCTAAAGTCCCTTCCTTCATCGCAACCCAGGGGACTTGTGCAAGTTACACAGGCAAGGCCGGAGATCACAGAATGTCTTGTGAACCTGGCACAAAATCTGACCCAGGGCCACGGTGCTCCTGGAGCCGAGTGCATCTGCTCAGGGGCTTCCCTCCTCCCCCGAGGGCACCCCTCCCCGCCAGAGAGCGTGTCTCCTTGTGTCCTGTCCCCTCTTGGTGTGAAAGGAGCCTCTGCCCCGACCACAGCCTGAGCTCAGGTGGGAGGGCAATGACCGGAAGGATGGGCTCACATGGGCGCGGAAGAGTCCAAACAGTTCCCTTCCGGTTCCCACCCAGCCCCGTACAGAGAGCACACGCCGAGTCCCCATGGCCAACCGGGTGTTGTGGGCAGCTTGGCCTCGTATGAGCTTCAGCGGAGCAGAAAGAGGTGGCTCTGGTCCACAGAGCAAGTGTGAGCAGCCTGCCCCGGGTCTTCCTCAGCTCCCAGAGATTAGCTGACACCTGGGCCAGAGACGCTCAGCAGGAAAGGGTCATGACTGTGACTCTTGTGCAGAAGGAGAATTAGGTGAGGACTTAGGGTTTATAGGTTTTCCTGCTGACCTGGGCTATCAGGATAGGAAATAAGGTTCCTGTGATGATAAAAGGGACGGACATGTTTTTGAGTGATTGCTGTGGGACAGATCCTGCACTGTGCTTACTCAATTCAGTTGCATCGCTCACTCGTGTCTGACTCTTTGCAACCCCATGGACTTCAGTACACCAGGCTTCCCTGTCCATCACCAACTCCCAAAGCTTGCTCAAACTCATGTCCATCGAGTCAGTGATGCCATCCAACCATCTCATCCTCTGTTATCCCCTTCTCCCGCCTTCAATCTTTCCCAGCATCAGGGTCTTTTCCAACAAGTCAGCTCTTCGAATCAGGTGGCTGAAGTATTGGAGTTTCACCTTCAGCATCAGTCCTTCCAAAGAATATTCAGGACTGATTTCCTTTAGGATGGACTGGTTGGATCTCCTTGCAGTCCAAGGGGCTCTCAAGAGTCTTCTCCAATACCACACTTTAAAAACATCAATTCTTCTTCACTCAGCTTTCTTTGTAGTCCAGCTCTCACATCCATACATGACTACTGGAAAAACCGTAGCTTTGACTAGACGGACCTTTGTCACCTTTTTAAATAACATCTTATTCCATGTCCCCACACCCACGAGCATCTCCCTTTTTTAAAGGTGATGAAACAGAGGCACTAAGAAGCAAAGTGACCACTGCAGGCTCACCCAGTTCAGGACAGGGCCAGGAGTGGAGCCCAGTGCAACTCGAGGACTTTCGCTCATTCAGAAAGAAAGCAGCAGCCTCCTCCCCGCTTTCCCTCTCTCCTGTTCTCTCCGAGGGGTTAGAGCTTTGCAGGCTGAGCTGCCACTCACACCCCTGACCTGAGTGTCCTGGGAACCTGCCCAGTGGCTCTCTGTTCCTAGCCAGTCCTATTTTATAAGGAACAATTGCCCAGCCACTTGTTCCTGCTTTTAGGGCCAAGAAACTGCCTGATCTTCAGCGTTCTCACATCAGGCTGACATTACCCCATCAGATCCTCCCAGCCTTCCTGAATCTCAGGGTTGGGGGCTGGGGGCAGCCCAGCTTGATGACCCAACCTCCAAGGGCACTGGGGGTTGAAGGAGGAAGCTGGAATCTCTCTGGGACCTAGCTCCCCACCTGGAGTGCCGGTGCCCGAGCTGAGATGGGCACCCAGGGCCATTCATAATCATCACCCGTGGCACACTGGTTTCCCGCTTGGAGAGGAGGGCGCTGTCCCCCTGACAGCCCCCTTGACGGACGGCCTGCGCCTCGCATGTGAGGGAACAGGGCCACTCGTGGGGCTCTGAGAGCAGCAGGGTGTGTGTGGGGGGAGCATCTGGGGCCAGGCCCAGAGCTCAGGGAGGGAGGTGGCACCAGGCACCTCCCAGGCAATGCACGGCACAGCGCTGGCCGCGGGACAGGGGCTGGGCTGCTGGCACGGCCCCCGCCCGGGGCACCACCGGAAGGACTCCATCAGCTTCACCCTTGGCTCTCAGTCATGGCTCCTTGTGTTTGTGTGCTCCGGGGCCCTTGGGGATCAAGGATGAGGGACCTGGTCTTAGTGGACACGTGTCCCCTCTCCTCCCGTGACAGCTGTGTTCCTCCCAGGGCCCGCAGAGGAGACAGCAGGGGTCAGGGCTGGGCTTGGGCCGCTGGGCAGAGTCCCCCCACCTTCCAGAGGAGCTCTGTTCTAGCTCAGACTTCTACCAAAACATGCCTCTGACTCAGTGACCCGGGACCAGAGGCCGCTTCCAAAACACCCCCAGCACCACCCAGCAGTGCGTCCCTTCCCCTCTGCAGAGCAGGCCACCCAGGTGGGCACAGCCCCGGGCAACTGAGAGCTTGCTTCTCCTTGGGCTTTTTAAAAACAACCCAGTTTCACACCTCAGTCCTGTGTCTCTTAAGTGTCATGTGCAAATCAGGGCAGGTGACCAAGGGGGGTTTCTCGTCGGAGCACCCTAGGGGCCTCGCTGATGACTTGTAAACTATCATGAGCCTGTATCTTGGTATAAGAGTTTACTTTGACCCCCATACTTGAGGCCTCTGATGTCCCCAGGACAGAAAGGTGGCGATGACGTGACCCCACTGACCTGAGACTGCCAACTGGACGTGCCTGAGCCACTTTCAACCTGACCTCCTCAGAAAAGGAATCAGGGAGATGTCTCCTCCAAGCTGTCCACTCAGGGCTCAGGATCTGTACAGATTAGGACCTGCCTTCCACTCCTGTCTGTCTCTCTGCCTTGTCTCTCTCCCTCTCCCTGTCCCTCCCTCCCGAGGCAGTGCAGGAGCAGCTCAAGGTGGATCAATACTCTGAGGGTGGAACAGGGCATGGCGGCAAGTGCCGTCCAGGGGCCCTGACCCCGTCCCGCCCCCTTTGGGCTGACCCTCCCCTCCTGCACCATGACAGGGCAGCCCCACTGGTTCTTCTGAAGCGACTCTGGCGCCTGGCTCCCCTCTGTGAGCCCCAGGTGGTCTTCTCTCCTGGCTTGGACCTCCTGAGACTGGGCTCTCCCCATATCCCCACCGTAGCTCACGGAGCGGTCCTTTCTTTCGTAGTCATTTCTCCCCTGTAAGTTCCACCTGGTGGGCCCCTGGACTGTAGGCCCTAGAAGGACTAGGACTGTTCCTGTTGGCTCAGGACACCATCCGCAGATGCCCAGAGTAGTTACTGGCACAGGGGACCCTCAGGACATCACCGCCAAATGAATGAATGAATGGTCCTGGTGAGCCCTCTGATTCACACAAAACAAGCCCGGTGGTTTTTCCCCCGGGGCTGGTGCCGCAGATATTAAAAGAGAAGCCTCCTGACCCCACTTGTTACCCTGCAGCTGCCCCTTCCGAGGCCGACAGCCGCTCCTCGGGCGACGTGTGTCAGGCCCCCAGCTGCTCCCCCCACCCCCAGGGCTGCCTCCCCAGCAGCCTGGTGTGGGACGAAGGTGGAAGTGGATGGACGTGGACTGCAACCCCAGCCATCACGCAGGCTCTCTGAACACAGCCTGTGAGGCTCGGAGAGAAGCCCAGCCCGCCATGCGTGCCCTGGGGAACTGCAGGTTCTGCCCACCCAGACGTCAGGATGCTCACTGCCCCATCCTCTCTCCCACCTTGGCCGCAACCCGGGGGCGCGAGCTGTCCGTGGCGGCGCCCGAGCCCTGGGCGTCCGGTGTACGCTCAGAGCCCTACTCTCCTGGCCGCATCCGTCACTCACAGCCTGTCACCCTCGTTTCATCTTGATTTACGATCAGACCCGATGAGTTTTTGGAGCAGCCATCTCCTGGGGACCGGATAATCAATCTAGGAGACAGCTGTTCTCCTAGGGAACTCTGCTCCCCTGCCCGCCCCGGGGGAGGGAAGGGCCCAGAGGGAAGGCGTGTAGTCCCCAGGGCAGGACCAGACAGCTCTGGGGAAGTTGGCCCTCGCGCCTTCGGCGCCATGACCCCTCAAGATCAGAGCCACCCATCAGGACTGAGCAGGTAGCTTGTTCTGAAGTCAGCAAGCCGGTTTCTGCTTGTGTTTCTTACTAGTCTTAGAGATTTAGAGCTGAGGAGGAAAATGAGTAGAGACGCGGCAGCCAGCCTCCTAGCTGGAGGGAGCAGGGATAGGCTCACGTCCAAACAGCCAGCTTCTCCTGCCTCCTGCACGCCCACCAGACCCAGAGCCCCTCGGCCAAGTTCAACAGAGCTCTGGAGGGTTTGCCACGTGCCTCTTTCACAGCACGTGCCAGCCTCGGCCTGGGCCAGGGGTAGTGCCAGTTCACCACCAGACACTCAGGTGGGGGCAGGGCAGGACTGAGCTCCTGCCTTGTAGCAGCTGCCCTCTTGGCCTTGGCCCTGCCTCAGGTGGCCGACCTCTGCTAGCAGAACTGTCCGCTGCAGCCTCTTGACCAGCTAAGCACCAGGCGGGCCCAGGGCTAGCTGTAGCCACCCCACCCGCTCAGCTCTGCTCTGTAACCCTCTCTGGCCCAGGGCAGACTCCCTGCCTAGTTGCTTCAGTTGCGTCCGACTCTTTGTGACCCCATGGACTGTAGCCCACCAGGCTCCGCTGTCCATGGGATTCTCCAGGCGAGAATGCTGGAGTGAGTTAGCATGCCCTCCTCCAGGGGAACCTTCCCAACTCAGGGATCGAACCCATGTTTCCTGTGGTTCTTGCATTGCAGGAGGATTCTTTACCACTCAGCCACCGGGGAAGCCCAAGACTCCCTGGCTCCACCTCCACCCTGTCGGGCCTTTCCCCTGGGTCCCCCCCACCCCCTGCCATCATATCCTGCCCCAGTGCACTTTCTGGATGTGGCTCTCCTACACAGATCTCTGACCCGCCTCCCCAGCCTGCACCCACCCCAAGAAAACAGACGAGCCAGACCACTGGGGTCTCAGGTGTCCCCGAGGGGGCAACTGGGTCACCGCTTCCCCTTGACTGACGAGCACTGGCAGGACCTGTGATGCCCTTGGTCATGGGGCCCCCAGAATCAGGAGCAGCAGGGACGTGTGCGGCTGAGAGCCTCAGAAACAAATCATCATCTTTATTGGCAATTTCCACGGCCTGTTTCCTGGCTCCCCTCCTCCTGACTAGTGCCCGGCAGCGTCGGCAGCTCCGATTAAAAGTAATAGATGACAGTTCCATCCGTCCTGCTCCCAAGTGTCACTGTGGGCAGACGGCAGTCTGGCTTCCTGGGCGTCCTCGGAGAAAGGGCTCCCTTCTGGGGAGCGGACGGTGTGACCTGGCCCGAAGGGCACAGTGGGGAGACCCCCAGCCTCCCACCTGGGAGGACCCCCAAGCCTGCGACGGCCTGGCAGGCAGGAGCCACGTGGCCGGCAGCCCGGCTCTTCAGCCACTGTCCCTTCACCTCACTTGCATCACTGCCCAAGAAATGTCAGGTGTCACGGTGGGCTTTACCTGAGCCGTGGGGGCCCAGGCTGGAGGGGCTGCCAGGTCTGGTCTGAGCAGAGACAGCAGGGGTGTGTGGACCCTGGCACTGGAGACAGGAATGCCGTGGGTCTCTGGGTGTGCAGAGCGCCTAACAGTGGCCATTCTGGGAACTCTGGATAACAGATTCGGGAAGCCAGAGACTTGGCGTCCACAGGATCAGCAAGTGTGTCTGTCTTCCAGGCGCTGATGTTCAGGAGCACCGGCTCGTGGTATCAGGGCCGCTGTAAGAGTGCAGCCAGCCCAGAGCTCTGTCTGCTCTCAACAGTCCCCGATCCCCTTCCCTTTCTGCAGCACACCCAGGGCAGAGTCCTACCTGTCCAGGAGAACAGAGCCACACAGCCTCGGCCTCTAGCCTTGGCCTCAGCTCCTGCAGCATTGGCCCCCGGTGCCATTTCTTGCTTTGAGTGACTCCGTCCCGTCCTCCACCCAAGGCTGCCATCCTCCGTGGCCCCCGCCCAGGAGGATGGCTCCTCCCAAGGGATCCATGCCCTCCACCCCACCCCTCAATCCTCAGACAACCCAGTCTTTAAATCAAAGGGAGAAGAGCGACCAGCACCCTGCTCCAGGCCTGCCCATGCCAGGAGGCTTGCAGGAAACCCCTACCCCCAGAGCCCTGGCCGTAGGGAGCCTGGGCTCCTCCAAGGGGACAGCCCGCGGCTACTCCACTGATCGCCCTCCTGCTGTGCCCAGCAACCCTACACACACACACACACGCACACGCACACGCGTACACACACACACACACACACTCCTGTACAGCAGCCACCGCTGGCCTGCCCCCAGGACGACTCTCCCAGCCTTGGGAATCTTAATGCGCTTTTTCTTGGGGCTCGGGTCCTGCGGTTGCCGCCCCCAGACCCAAGACAGGGCCCGGGCGTGGCTGCCCCTCCTCCCTGCCTTTCTGACCGCGGCCCTGTCTTGCAGCCTTTGCCATCATGATCGTGCTGGCCCTGGTGCGCATTGCGCACGGGCGCGGGGAGGGGCGCCCGCCGCTGGCCGACCTCTCGGGGGTCCGGAACCTGCTGGGCGTGTGCGTCTACTCCTTCATGTGCCAGCACTCCCTGCCGTCGCTCCTCACCCCCGTCTCCTCCAAGCGCCACCTCACGCGCCTGGTCTTCCTGGACTACGTGCTCATCCTGGCGTTCTACGGACTCCTCTCCTTCACCGCCATCTTCTGCTTCCGCGGCGACAGCCTGCTGGACATGTACACTCTCAACTTCGCGCGCTGCGACGTGGTGGGCCTGGCCGCCGTGCGCTTCTTCCTGGGCCTCTTCCCCGTCTTCACCATCAGCACCAACTTCCCCATCATCGCCGTGACCCTCCGCAACAACTGGAAGACGCTCTTCCACCGCGAGGGGGGCACGTACCCCTGGGTGGTGGACCGCGTGGTGTTCCCCACCATCACCCTGCTGCCCCCCGTGCTGGTGGCCTTCTGCACCCACGACCTGGAGTCCCTGGTGGGCATCACGGGGGCCTACGCAGGCACAGGCATCCAGTACGCCATCCCGGCCTTCCTGGTGTACCTCTGCCGCAAGGACACCCAGCTGGCCTTCGGCTACGGGACCGTCAACAAGCACAGGTCCCCCTTCCGCCACACCTTCTGGGTGGGCTTTGTGCTGCTCTGGGCTTTCTCCTGCTTCTTCTTTGTCACCGCCAACATCGTCCTCAGCGAGACCAAGCTCTGACAGCAGGACGTGTCTGGTGACGAGAGGGGTAGGGGGCCCCACTGGCAGAGCCCAGAGCTCGTTGCCTCCCTGGGCACAGCAGGGCAGGCAAGACCCAGGCTCTTGGAGGGGACCTCCTCCCCACCCAGGATTCCACACAGCCTGCACCTCGCTGAGGTCGCTCTCTTCCAGGTCCTCTTACCTGGGGCTGCCCCCGGCCAGCCGAGCCCCACAGCAGGGCCACGCGGCTGCTCCGAGGTTCTAGTCTGGTTACTGGAATCGAGTCCTCTGCTTTGGAACGGTGGAAACGCAGTGCTGGCACTGCCACTGTTTATACCAGACTCATGTCCCCCCAGCCTCCCTCCCAGCCCCTGCTCCTCGCATCTTTGGCAAATCCGCTCCGCCAGGGCAATCCCAGAGCCCTCTTGTCCTCCCCACTGGGCCTGGCAGGGCTCGCCTTTCCGCCAGGGCTGGAGGTGCCAAGCACCTCTCCTAGGGGAGCGCCAGGCCAGCCGATGACAAGGACCGGATGTGCTAATTGGTCCCAGGGGCCCCAGACCAGAGCAGTGAGGGCCACGCGGAGGGCACCAACGTCTCTCCCGGGCTCCTGAGTCCACAATGACCCCGGAGCAGCGGGTGGAAGCAGCCATTTTCTCGCAGACACAGCAGCCCACACAACCCTGGAAGGGATCCTTGGGCCTTCTGCAGTGCCTGGGTTGGGGGGGGCAGGGGCCAGCATACAAGGGGCACTGGAGTGAGCCCCGGCTATCACCATCGTGGCTGGGAGCACCCCAGCATGTAGCCCATGGTTCCCACCCCATAAGAGAGATCGGGCCTGCTCCCCAATGACCCTGCCCCCACTCCAACACTAACAGGGGCTCCCTTTTGAGCCAGGCTGTGAGTATGGACCAACGTCCATGCTCTCCATGCCCCTTGGGCGCCGTGGGGTGAAATTTAGGCCCGTTCACCCTTCCCATGGAAGGAGGGCCAGGTTCCCGGCACCTCACCAGCTCCACGTGGTACCCCCCCCCCCCCATACACGTAATCATGCATGCCCCTGCTGGGCCAGCCTCCCTGGGAGACACGGGTGACTCAAATGAACTGCATTTTCAATGTGCCTTCTGCTTCAGGACTTGGGGGCTCCTCCTGGCCCTCCTTGGCGAGCCCCTGGCCCTGGGCCTAATCCTCCTGTCCTGAAGCCTAGAGCAGTGGACAGGAGCAGCCTCTGGGGTGGGGTCCCTGTCCCTCCGTTCTTTGATCTCAGTGCCTTGCTCGGCTCTCCAGGGAATCCCAGCAGCCTGCTCCCCGCCCCCTCCACCCCTGTGCATCTCAACTGTGTTCAAACTTTGGACAGAGCGTGGCTGCCAGGTCTTCTGAGGCCCACGGTGGTCTCGGGGAGGGGGACACAGGCTTTGCAAGAACACCGGGTGTCCTCGGGTGGTCCCAGCCCTCCCCTGGGGCCCCAGGGGTAGTCCCCGGCCTGTGAGAGTCCCGTGTCTCAATCGGCCACGACCTGCTTTCCTCACTCTTGTCTTGCATCTTCCGTCCTAACAGCTCGTCCAATGCACTGTTATCCTCCATCCTTCTGGAAAGATACCCCTTCCCCGTTTGCCGTCGCAGCTGCCTCCCAGGAGGCCTTGCGGGGTGGGCAGGGCCTGGATGTGTCCACCCCCTTGTGGCTGGGACCCTCCCTAGGGCTGCCCAGCTGTTTTGCTGAAAAGTCAATTAAAACGTCTATGCTTAGCCTTCTCCAATTACATTTTCCTCTTGCTTAAGGACAAAGCGAATCAAACCATCCTGCCGCCTCAGGCTCCAAACCAAATTTTGGACACAAATTTATTAGTGTTGTAAAGCCAGGTTGATTTATGTGGCAATCTGGAGCTGACAGCCGCAGAGTCCGGCGGCCACGTTCCACTCCGCCTCCCAGCCGAGCAGCCACAGTCCTGGAAATAAGTGGCCCGAGGTGTCCACGTCACTGATGGCAAACCAGGGCACCTCACCCCTGCCGGTCTGGGCTCCTTTGCTCCTTGCTGTTTGGCTAACTTCTGTGCTGCTGGAGGTCAGATGGGGTCAGCGTCCTCTCTGCTGCTGATAGCCCCAGGGGACGGGGGCCTAGGGCCTAACACCTGGCTGGTCCCCAGGTGCTCACCTTGCCCATCCAGCACGTTCAGTTGTGTTGACTCCCACTTAGGGAGGTGGGCAAGTAGGGTGATGGCGTCTAGTCTACAGACAAACCTGGGGTCGGTGGTGGGGAAGCTAGAAAAGGATGCCAGCCCAACCTGGCTCGGGTCCAAGTTGTCGCTGCAGAGGAGGCCCCAACCCGATGCCATTCGCCTGCCCTGCCTGCCCCAGACTGGCCCTGAGGGCAGGCCAGGTCAAGGTGGGAGTCAGCCTACTCTGTCTGTTCCCCGCAAAAGTGCTGAGCCTCATGCCAGGAGCTCCTGGCTGTGCCCTCACCTGAGGCCAGAGAGGCGGCTGCGGGCTTACAGATGGGGCATATGGCGGATGACAGGCCAGGAGGCACTGCCAAGTGGTGGGAGGTGGGCAGCAGGCACCTTGCCAGGCCCTCAGCCACACAGCTGTTCTTGCCAAAATGGGGGTGGGAGCAGCCTCAGCAACAGGCAGAGGCCAAAGGCAGGATGGGGGAGGGCAGGGGCAGCCCCCCACCTCCCGGGAGAGAGAGCTCTCCCAGGGAGAGCCGGCAGTGTGGATGGCACTGGGCCAGCGAAGGCTGAAACCATGCCTCTTGAGAGACCCCACCTCTGATCGGGGCTGACACCTGGCCTGCGACCAAGATCCAGAGCTGCAGGTGGGAGCTGTATGATCCCGCCTCCCCAGGGCCTGGGGCTCGTGGTGTAGACTGCAGAGAGGGGGGAGTGACGTCTCGTAAGTGCCTGGTGTGTCCCAGGCATGGCACTGGCACTCTCCATGTGGACCTTAGCAGCATAACTTGCAGGCTAAGAGTGGAGACCGAGAAATCGGACCTGCCACTTGGAGGCAGCACCCCCCAAGCTCTCTGCTCCTGTCTTTTGTACCTGTATCCCTGACCTGTATGGGAGCTTAAGTCCTGAAGTGCTCAGAAAGCTCTTCCGGTGTACTGCCGACCAGTTCCCTTGTCCTCGCCAGACATACTGCACATGTAGCCATGTCCCCCTAGACTCATCAAAGACCCCTGGTCTGGGTCCTCAGGCACCTAGTTGGTTTCATAGCCACCTAGTGAGTCAAGTGTCTTGTTCGCAGTTGCCTGCCACGATTCAGAAACAGGAAATGCACTTGGATTCTTTAGGGCTTTGGGGAGGGGGTAGTCTCTGGCTCCCCAACTTCCCCTGCAAACTGAAGGGCAGCCTTCCCCCTTCACAGCCCCAGACTCAGCCCAAGCTGGGGAGTTCTGGAGCCAAGACGGAACCGAAGCTCAGGTATCCTGACCGAAGCCATCTTGCCCACCCCTGTCTAAGCTCTGTGTCCCCTTCCCCACACCTGGGCCCCAGGAAAGAGGAGCCGTAGAGGATGAGCCCCTCAATAAAGACAGAGGAAGAAACGCAGTGACCAGGGCAGCAGGAGGGAGCAGAGAGACAGTGGGAAGCGTCTGCAGCTGAGATGCAACCAACTGCCTCCCTCCCCGTGTGTCCCGTCAAAAGCACAGCATTTGGGTGTCTGGGTTCAGCCGGCTGTTTGCTCCCCAGTCACGCCCTGCTTTACGACGACTGAACATAACCATGGCCTCGCTGCACTCACCCACACAGCTGGCTCCCTGAGCCCCTGCCAGGCTTTCTGCCCTCCCCTTGATCACACAGAGGGGCAGCAGGCATCTGAACCTGCAGAAGGCACTCTTCCTGCTCCCACTCCCCTCTAAGACTCGCTTCTCCCCAGAATACATTCCTAGAGAAGGAGCCAGGCAGCCAGGAACCTGGCCCTGGGCATGGGAAGGGCCCCTCCTTAGAGCCAGCCAGCAGCAGGCTCAGCCCCACATGTGGTTCTTAATTATCTTTCCAGTTCTTGGTTATTAATGATCTTGGACAGGGAGCGGAGAGCAGCTTGGACCTCGAAACCCTCCCAGCCTCACCTACTGCAGCCTGCTCAGATCCAGGGGCTGGTGGCCAATGGTTAACCCTCTCACCTCCAGAGGCTGTGTCCTAGCACTCACTCAGACCCACCTGTTGTGGAACTCCCAGATTCTGGATCTGAATCTGAAAATCCATGGGGCAGAGAAAGTGAAACTGACTTTGGATGGGGCCCCCTAAACTGGTGGTGGTCAGGCACTCCAGCTGGGAATGGAGGGTATTAGAAATTTCCCCCACTCTACTATTTCAGCTGCTCTTACCCCTAAAGCCAAACAAAAAAAAATTTTTTTTTCCACTTTTTGTGGCTCCAGTGCCAGGCGGTGGACTATTTGGAGACTCGTGAGGGAACCCAGCCTCCTGGAAGCCAGCGAGGAGGAGTGGTGAGGGTAAGAACACAGGGCAGCGGCTGCACATGGCGCTGCTGGCCTCCTCCCTATGACACAGAGTTAGTTTCTGCCCTGCTTCAAATTGTCAGGACAGAAAGGCCTCAGGCTTCACATGCTCACAGTCAGAAAAGCTTTGCTGGCACCAGTGTTTGCAGAATGGATCAAGAAGGAATTCTGGCTTCAGTCATTGTGGGGCTAAATGTAATCACAGATGTGAACGCACTGCAAACGGTACTCAAGAGCCATCTTTTTAGACGGTTCACAGCCAATGACATGAGGCAGAGGAAGGAGGTGGGGCTGGGAGCCCCGGAGCGAGGACAAAGCACTGAGATGTGGGACAGACTCTCTGACCTGGGGGTCCTCCCAGCCCCAGGAGTCCTGGCACCAGCGAAGCTGAGCTGTGCCTGGCCCCAGAAGCCCACCCGGGCCAGGCTTCCAGAACCAGCAGGCAGTCTGAGCCCAGCACAGCCACTGTGGAGTGAATACCGCTGGCCAGGAAAGCCCAGCAGGCTCCCCAGACAGACCTCCCTCCACCACCGGCACCATGACATTGTCGGGCTCCCATCGGGGCCCCTGGCAGAGCAGGGCACCCACAGCCCCCTGGCGTGAGCCCTTGTTTTCAAGGACACTGAAGGATGAAGCCATCCCTCAACCACCAGAGCCCCCTGCTGAGCACATTTGTCACTTCTGGCACCAGGGTGGGAGGGAGCTGACACTGAAAACCAAGTGGCTTCTGCCCAGAGTCTTCGGCTCAGCCTCACTTCCTGGGTACTCCCTCCAAGGGAGCTGCCCACCTGCTGTAGGCAGGCATCTCACCTGGGATACTCCCATGATACTTCTGTCACCTAAAGGCTGCCGTGTGCCCCACTCCAGGGATGCAGAATGAGGCAGTCAGGGCCAGTGGGTTGTAAAAGGTTGGTTTAATGTCCCAGCACTTGGAGAAAAGAAACTCCAGCCAGATGGAACAAGAAACACGAAAGCCCTCCCCCAACCCCAAGTTCCAGCTTACACGCCTCCCACAGCAAGCCCCCAGCAGCAAGGACCAGGGACCGGCTCACAGCAGGGGAGGGAGACCCCACTGCTCTTCCGCGTGACTCCAGGCCAGGTGGGAAGGGATTTGCATAAGAAGATAGCAGAAGCCCAACCCACAACAGGACTGCAGCCGCTGAGGTCACCGAGCTGACCATGAAGATATCATCTGTCACTCGGTTGGATTTCAAGACAGAAGCCAAGAAAGCCGGAGACCACCTGCCCGCTAACTGCTGGCAGCGCCAGGCAGAGGATCCAGCTGAACAGGAACCAGAGGAGCTGAGCCCTCACACTTCTGACTCCAAGCTGGAGATCCGCCTCCAGGTGCAAGGCCGTGGAAAGCCGTGGGTCCCACAGGCCGCCCTGCTGACTCCTTCCAGTTCCCCACTGTCGCTGTATTCTGGGCTCCGCCCCAGGGTCCTGTCCCTGTGCCCCGGAGGCCCCCAGGCCCCAGGGAGCCAGGCGCCGTGGGCGGCACAGGGTGGGAGGTGAGAGCAGACAAGCCCCCAGCAGAGCGGCAGGTGGGCGTGGGTGTGGAGGCAGGCGTGCTGTCTGTGCGGCCAGGCTGGAGGCCCGGCCCACAGCCCCTCCTGGCAGGCCTCGCGGTAAGAGGGCAGCCGCATGGACTGTGCCGGTATCAAGCGCCCGCAGGCCGGGCGGGCACACCGGGCGGGCCCGGAACTGGGCCGAGTGAAGGCTTCGGCCACCGAGCTGGGCAGAGACGCGTGGCGCGAGCGTGATCCCCGGGCCCAGGCCGCGCGCAGGAGGGCCTCCCGCCGAGCCAGCTGCTCCGGCCCGAGCAGCGGCAGGTCCTCGGGCTCTGGGGGCTCCGGGAAAAGCGGCAGGAAGGGGCGTCCGGACCGGTCGGCGCGAGGGAAGGAGCTGCAGTGGCCGCGCTCGGGCGACAGGGGACGCTCCGGGCGCGCACGCCGCTCGGAGGCCGAGAAGCGCCGTCCGCGGGGCCCGGGCCGCAGCGGCCACCGCGCCTCCCAGGCCCGCCGGCCCAACGGCCGGGAGACGTCGGGGAGGGCGGGCCGGGGCGTCGGGGGGCGGCCCGAGGGCTGTGCAGCCCTGCGCCCCAGCGCAGCGTGCCCCCCGCCCGGCGGCCTCCAGCCGGTGGGGCTCGGCTCGCGGGGAGGACCCGGGGTGGGCGGCCGCGGGCCGGGGCAGGCGGGCGGCGGGGGCGCCGGGCGGCCGCCGCCCCAGCTCTCGATGGTGCGCGTGGCGCGGTCCAGGGAGCTGCTCACCCCTGCCGTGGTCACCATGTCGCGCGCCGCCTGCAGCATCTTGAGCACGCTGGCCTGGGCCGAGCCGGCGGTGAGGTCGGGGCTGGGCGGGCGCGCGGGGCTGGCCAGGCTCTGCACGCCGCTGAAGCAGCTGTAGATGCCCTGGGCGGAGGGAGGGGACAGACTCGCCGTGAGCCGGGCCCTGCCCTCCCGGACCACCCCCACCCCGTGCGCCCCTCGCCCAGGCGGGATCCATCAACTCAGGCATCTCTCAGTCCCAAGAAGAAGCTAACATTTGTTGCAGCTGCTGCTGTTAAGTCCCTTCAGTCATGTCCTACTCTGTGCGACCCCACAGACGGCAGGCCACCAGGCTCCCCCGACCCTGGGATTCTCCAGGCAAGAACACTGGAGTGGGGTGCCACTGCCTTCTCCCTAACATTTGTTAGGCGCCTCTTATGTCCCACTGGGAGCATTTACAGAGGAGCTCTGAGGCGCCAAGTGATAAACTCCTTCTCCTAAACTCACACAGCGTGTAAATGGCAGTGAGGACTCGGACCCCGGTCAGCCTGGCTCCAGAGTCCTGCCCTGCCTGTTGAAGAAGGGCTCTGCTTCTCATCTGCTGCGCGATGCTGGCGGGCCATGCCACCTTCCAGACCTCAGTTTTTACATCTGTAAACAGGGCCAGGGGCCAGCTAGGTTGGTGCCCCTACAGCTGGGGCCTGGCTAGGGCGTGGGCACCCACCCTGCTGAAGGCCAGCAGGAAGTCCAGCCGGGACGTGTTGGGCACGGAGTGGCGCAGCTTCCAGTAGACCAGGTGCTCCCAGGCGAAGACCAGCAGGGCCAGCCCCATGGCCACAAGCAGCATGTAGAAGACCCCTGCCATGTTGTCAATGTCCAGCTTGCTGCTCATCACCTCGTTCTTCTCATTCTGGCAGATCCCCGAGAGCCACACGGTCTCCAGCTTCTGGGTCTCCCCTGGGGGCGGGGGGGTGCACACCTGGCTCAGGGAGGACCCTTCCAGCGCTCACCTATGCCTGCAGTGAGGAGGGGCCTGGGGCCAGGGTACCACCCACCTGTAGGACTACACAGGGATCCAGCCTTATGGGGAGGATGGGGGGAGGGGAGCAGAGTGGGAGCTAGGAGGGGCAATGACAGCCTCTGACACGCTCACCTCCCACATGCCCAGTAAAGGCTTGTTGACTGGGTAAATGTTATCAATCATTTATTCATCAAAGACTTATTGATCACCTGCATGCCAGGCATGGCACTGGGCACACAGAGACAGAAGACCTAGGCCCCCGGGGAGGCTGCAACCACCTTCACTGGTATCACTCACATTACTCTGCAGCACTGATGGAAAGCCAGTTTATCTAACAGGGACTCGAAATTCAAAGCTCTCTCTGGGTCTCGGAGCAACCCAGCTGGGCCACTCACGGGTGTGAGGTCTCGGTGCCAAGGCCAGCCTGGGCTGGGGCTCTGGGATTAGGCTGGCTCTTGGCACTACCCCCAGGTCCTCTCAAGATGGAAAAGGAGAGAATTCCCTGACTGTCCAGTGCTTAGGACTCCATGCTTCCACTGCAGGGGGCACAGGTTCAGTCCCTGGTCAGGGAACTAAGATCTCACATGTCCCAAGGTGCAGCCAAAATAAATTAATAAATAAAAGATAGCTGTTGTTAAAAAAAAAAAAAAGATGGAAATGGAGGGGAGAGGTCTTGGGAAAAAGTAAAGGAGTTCAGACACCCCACCCCACCCCCCGCTGTGTGGCCTGAGCTCCCTCCTTCAAGGACTCCCCAACTATTTCCTGCTCCCTCCTGGCCAACTCATCCCTCCCCAGTCTCCCTCCAGTGTTCCTAATGCCCCCACCCAACTATTGTGCCAACCTCCCACCCCCAGAGCCTCTCTCCCTGCCCACAGGCGCTGGGCACTCAGAGAACCGCAGTGGAGATGCTAACCAGCCACCAGGCAGCTGTCCCAGCCACGGGCTTTCTCACCCACGTGGGACCCACCCTGGCCCCCACCAGAGGCTGCACCCACCATCTCCCAGGAACTGTAGGAGCGCCAGGTCTATGGCCCGCTTCCAGTGGGAGTCCTTCTGCATGGCGATGCCATAGCCGGTGGTGGCAAAGACCTTGCCAGAGCCGATGGTGACCAGCTTGCAGCCCTCGTCCTTGCCCGCCATGTAGTTGAGGACAGCGGCGTCATAGATGAAAGCGTCCAGCTTCCTGGGGGACAGGCTGAGCCCTCAGGCCGGCAATCAAGCAAGATGCAGGGCACCGAAACGGGGGCCTGATGGGGATCTGGGCCATGAGAGCCCACAGGCCACCACCCAGGGGGGAGGGGATGGGCAGAGCCTTCTCCTCCCTGGGGTCCTGGATGCAAAGAAGCCCCCTCCCTGGGGCTTGGGAACCCCACCTCCCTCCTCTTCAGAGAGGCCAGGGGGGCTCTCTGCCCCCGGAGGACACGCCCTCTCTGCCCTCCGGGCCCCTAAAGACCCTAAGAAGGTCATAACCAACACTTGGGGGCAAGGCTGAACCCTGGTCAGTACCATAGCTGCACCCCTGGGCTCTGGTGGGTGTCCATTTTTGACTCACTCTGCCCCTCCCCAGGAGTCCTACCAGGCAACCCAGCCTCATCGTCCCCACCTTGGGTCTCTCAGGGAGACACATGGGTAGAGACAGTCAGAGGGTGGGTGCAGGACTGCAGACCCACCCCATCTTGAGGCTGGTCAGCGCGTCCTCCACCGAGCGCTGGTTGAACTTGACCATGTGGGTGTGCATGTCGCGGTAGTTGCTGCGGATGTTCCGCTCCGTGCTGCCGTTGGGCACTGTGCCAAAGCGGAAGGGCGGGTACTGATCCTGTGGCCGCTGGAACTGCAGGCAGAGGGCGGCTGTCGGCATTCCTAACCCTTCCTCTGACCTTCCAGGCGCCAACACCCCCAAACCAATCCCCGCAGCCTGGACTCGCACAGGAACGGCAGAACTGTCTTAAGAGACTGATTGCACCAGGCCTGTGTCTTACAAACGAGGACACAGAGGCCAGGACAAGGAAAGATGCACTCAAGACATACTACGTGGGCTTAAGCCATTTCACCCCTCCCCAGGCTCCCCGGCTTCTTCCTGCTCCCGCCTCCAGTTCAGATTCCACTGACTCCATCTGTCCTGTGTCCCACCCAAGGCCTGCCCCTGCCTGCCCACGGCATCCTCCACCCCGCCACCCTCCAACAGCAGGGACTCCAGAACCTTCTTATCGCTGAGTCCAGACACGGTGTCGATGTACTGCTCCTGGATCATGAAGGCGGCCAGGTTGGCGGTGTAGCTGGCGAGGAAGATGACGGCAAAGAAGGCCCACACCAGCACCATGATCTTGCTGGTGGTGCCCCGGGGGTTCTCAATGGGCACCGAGTTGTTGAAGACCAGAGCCCAGAGCAGCCACACGGACTTGCCGATGGTGAAGGACGGGCCCCCAGACCCTGGGGGCGAGAGGGCAGATGCTGGGGTTCCTCTTGCCTGGCACAGAGGGCATCAGGTCCAGCCCACCTGAGTCCACGGCTCCTGTCTCCACTAACCCCATCCCTGGCATTCCCCACCCCAGAGCACATCAACTCACTTTGCTTCTCCCTCTCATGGATCTGATGGGTCCCCTGCATGTTGTCTGAAGGCCATGAACCCCCACTAGGGGATATTCTCTGAAAGGCTCCCCCCCCACCTCACTGCCCCATCCTCTCACTCTCTAGCCTCCCCCACCCCCTCCACCCGAAGCCCTGAGCCCACCTCTCCGGGAAGCTCCAAGCCTGCTCCCTCCTCCCAGGCCCGAGTGGGAGCTTACTCTTGCCGCTGGTGAGGTTCTGGTTGTAGCTGACGGGGCTGAAGTACTCGAACACGAAGACAGTGATGGCCACGACCGTGAGGCACATGACGAACATCATAACCCACACGGCAGGGCTGTAGGGCTCTGGGAACAGAGGGAGGCAGCTCAAAGGAGGCCTGGGTGCAGGCAGGTGGGTCCACGTGGTCACCAGCCCCTTGGACGGAGCAGAGGGGTCTCTGACTCTCAGAGCAGTGGAGCCCCAGGGGAGACACCCCTCCTAGGGAGACCAGGCTCCCCAGCAAGCCTTGGTCTCCCCTCTCCATCTGCTCTGGGACAGGGTCCTATCACCCAGTGCTTGCCCTCCAAGGGCCCACCCGAGGCTCCACACATCCACTTGGGGGTCCCTCTGCACCATCCTCGCCGCCCCCCGCCCCGGCCCTGAGCCGCACCGAGGAAGGCCGATGGGGAGACAGTGCCGTTGCTACGGGCCACCATCACGCTGATGCCCGTCTCCACGAAGGGCACAGAGAAGTCCACAATCTCGGAGCGCTCCTCGTTGATGGTGAGGGAGCCGATGGCCATGTCCGCCCGCTTGTAGTACACCTGAGGGTCAGGCCCAGATGGGAGGAGGGGCTCCAGCTTCCCTCCTGGCCCCTCCACCCGAGTCTTCAGAGCTCCACCCCCGGAGTCATCACTGGTGTCAATGCGGTCCCTGTGGCAGCTCGGACACCCGTGGGAGCTGGGCCTGGGTCTCACCCCTGCGGAGCCCCAGCCAGGAGGAAACACCTAAGGGACCATCTGGGGGGGGCCGACGGATGTCAGGGCGGTGGGGGGGAGGCAGGCAGGTGGGCTCGGGCGGCCTGGGGGCGGGCCTACCTCCCCAATCATGCCGTTCCACACACCGCGCACCCTCTTGCCATGCTTGCCGTTGGTCACCAGGTACAGGTCGTAGGAGAACTTGACCACCTTGGCCAGCTTCTTGAGGATGTCGATGCAGAAACCCTTACAGCAAAGCTTAGTGTAGGGGGCCGCGTCACCGCCGCTGCCGCCAAGAAGACCACTGCGGTCAGAGCCAGCGGCTCTCTCAGCCTGGCGTGCAGACCCCGCCCCCACTCCCGAGCATAAGACACACACTCGCCCGCCGTCACTCAGCGCACATCGCCCCGCCCACCCCCGTGTTCTGGCGGACCTGAAGGTGTGGTTGCTCTGCCGGCGGCAGGGCACAGTGTTGGGCACGCAGCCGCCTGTGCCAGGGTCGGGGCTCTCCACGATGACAAAGGGTCGCTCCTCCAGCGTGGCCACTGTCAGGTGCCGGCTGTCCACCACGGGCTGCAGGGAGGCGCTGTAGCGAGGCCACACGGGGTACTTCATGTGCAGGACGCCGTGGTCCCAGCGCCCCACCTGCAGAGGGTGACCGGCCTCAGCCTGGGACCTTCAGCCTTACTACGCCCATCCTGTAGGTACGGCTTCTGTGGGGCGGGGGGGGGCATGCCAGGACCAAGAATCCCACCACCACTCCTAGGATCACATGGGACAGGCCAGAGCAGGGCCTGGGGCAAGAGAGTTTGGAGAACAGGAGAGTCAGGGCAAAGGGCTGGGCATGCCCAGAAGGGAAGACCTCCCTGCAGCCTCCGCGGCCTCTGTTCCCCACACTCTCCAATCCAGCTTCCACACTGCTGCTGGCCCAGGGAGTCTTCCTAAAGCCCAGACCTGAGCCTGTCTCTCCACACTCATTCCCAGGACCCTCACACAAAGTCCTTAGCCCAGCACTCAATACCCTTCACACTTAGGTTCAACTTCTCTCCATCACCCCAACCTTCTCCCCCAGTCTCCACACCCCTGAACACATCAATTAAAAATGCTCCACATCCTTCTTCCCCTTGGTCTATACAAGACTAGCATCCCTTCTGGGTGGGCTCCTACTCAACCGTCTATAGCCCAGACCAAATGTCCCAACTTCTGAGAAGACTTCTCCAATTTCCTCCTTTGAAGGCAGAATCAATATCTGCCCCTCCTCTCTACTCCCATAATGCTTTGCAAACCTTCTTTCATAAGCAAAGATCTCCCCAAAGTCTATTTGTTTCCATCCATTTAGCCAACACAGCTGTAAGTTACTCCTCCAAGGGCAGGACTGTGCAATAAGAGTGCTTAATAAGTTTTATAGTGGCGGGAGGCCGGGGTGGTGTGGGAGCCCAGAGCAGAGGTGCCTCACCCACCCTGGGGGACCTGGAAGGCTTCTCAGTGGAGATGTTTCAGCTGAGACCTGAAGGATGAGGGGCCGGATAAGGGGCAGATGGGACTCTCTGCTCAGCTGTGGGGCAAGGAGGGGGGACACAATGAAAGGATACCGAGGGCCCCTGGGCTCACCCCCTTCTCACCATCTCCCAAAGGCGGTGCCGGTTGAGGGCAATCACCACCATGGTGGGCTGGACCAGGTACCCACCAGGGCTGAAGGAAAAGTCCCGGCCCTCCCAGGTGACATTCAGTAGGTGCCTGCGAGGAGGGGAGAAGCCAGTGTCCCCTGAGCCCTGCCTGCAGCCCAGCCCAGACCCGGATGCACCCTCCCCCGACTCCTGCCTCGACACCACCCCCAGCAGGCAGCATTTGTGTATTTCCTGCTCTGTCTCCTTACGCTGACCCCTGAGGTCCTCACCACACTCTCACACCCCGCTCTTTGCTCAGATGAAGAAACTAAGGCCCAGGGAGGTAAGGTCACTCGGCCCCAGGTCACGCAGCTAGTGGGAGGTGTCACAGGCAAGCCCAAACTCCCTGCCACCACGGGCCTTCAAGCACCCACCTCACCCCCATGCCCTGGGCAGATGCCTACCTGTAGAAGGCCTCCCGGGCAGGGCTGAGGGGCCCGGGGTGGGCGCGGCAGTCGGCAGCCGGGGCGGGCAGGGCACCGTGCTGGCGCCGGTAGCCATGGGCGCCCAGGGCCAGGATAGCCACGCCGTCTCGGACCTTCTGCCGCAGGCTGAGGCGCCAGCTCTCGGTGACGACGCTGATGAGGCCCACGGGGAAGGCGGCAGGGGGCGTGTCGGTGCTGCCCAGGGCCAGGCTGGGCACCAGCCACACGTGCCCGGGCCCCACCAGGCCAGCCTGCGCCGCCTCGGCGAAGAGCACCTCGGCCTCCTCGCGCGAGCAGTAGGCCACCAGCACCGGGGCGTCGAGCTGGCGCAGCAGGCGCTGGGTGTGCTGGCGCGCCCCGCCGGGGCCCAGCTCCAGCGTGAGCACCTCCAGCAGCCGCCAGCTCAGGTAGCTGGCGTCGGTGACGGCGCGCACGCCCTCAAGGAAGAGAGCGTGGCCGGGGTGCAGGCTGGTGATCACGGCGAAGGCGCTCCAATCATACTCCTCCAGCACCTTGAACAGCACCTGCAGCTGCTGCTCCAGGGACACGCCCAGCTGCAGGAAGGCGGAGCCCGACTCCTGCGGGGCGGGGGCGGGGGCCTGAGCGGGGGCGTGGCCGGCCTGCCCCGCCCCTTGGTTAACACCACCCCGCGTCTCGGCACCGGAAGATGCTGGGCGTCCCGGGGGCCTCTGTTCCTGCTATGCCCTTCATCCCTCCCCCCGGTCCCGCGCGTGGTTCCCAGCCCCTGCTGCCCATGAAAATCCCCTGGAGATCATTTTTTAAACCTTGCTGCCTGATCAAGTCTGGACCGCAGACTGGCAGCAGCAGCGTCACCTGGGCGCTTGTAGGAAATGTAAATTCTCTGGGGCAATGCACATCTGCTAGGTCAAATTCTCCAAGGATGGCGCCCAGGGATCTGTATTTCAACAAACGCTTCAATGACTCTTGAGCCCACCAGTCCCGGCCAGCTGAATGGGCCTCTCAGAAACGGTACACTGGGCGTCTGTATTTTTCTACAGCACTGTGCGAGTGGAGAGTCATCCGTGCTGAGAGATAACGTCAAGCCCAGAGGCAACTGGGAAAGCGCCATCCTCTACGGAGCCCTGGCGATGAGAAAGCTCCTCCTCTCCCCTGAGTCGGCCACCACAAAGCACCCAGGACCTGCCAAATCTAGCCTGGACTAGGGCAGTCCTCTCCAAGCTGTGAGCTCCCTGCTGCCACTCCACCCCACCACGACTTCACCACACTGCGACTGTCCCAGTCTTTTAAAAAAGCAACTCCATGAAAACCCTATAAGACAAGCAAACCAGTTCCTTCAACAAACAAATTTACAAGGAAAAGAGAGAGAGATGGGAGAGAAGACTTGAGTGGAGACGCGAAAGTGGCACCAACCAATCGCCACGCAGGACCCTAGTTTGGCTCCTGCTTCAAGTCAACAGATTTTACCATACACGTTTATGAGACAATGAGGGAAGATTTGAACACTGCCTGGATGTGTTTTGCTGTTAAGGGATTTTTATTGTTTTTTAGATGGGATGATGTATGGTGGTTTTATTTTTTCGTAAAGTCCTATCGTCTAGAGTTGTGTACTGAGGTATTTATGGATGAGATAAATATTGCATCTGGGTTTTGCTTCAAAATAATACAGAAGAAGGGAAAGTGAGTGGGGGAAAGGATAAGGCATGGTCGGCCTGGGTGGGACAGGGGTTACCTGGGATCATTAAACTCTTCTATGTTTATGTATGCTCAAAACTCCCCATAATAAAAACATAAGCATAAAAGACGGCAAATAGATCAGTCTCTCCCCTCAACACCTTCAGCTCCTCGCTTTCTTAGGGTGAAACCCAAATGTCTTCCCATGTGGTCGGGACCTCACCTCCCTCCCCAGGCTTCTCTCGTTCCTTAAACACTCTGCTCCTTCTCACCTCTGAGCAGCTGCACTACTGTGAACTGCCTGGAACTGTTCCCTTGGCCTAGGACTCTCACTCCCACTCCACCCCCCCCTCCACACACACTACTTGTCAACCCTCCTCATCCTCCAGGGCTCAGTTTAGGTGTCACTTCTTAAGAGACCTTCTTCTCTGACCAGCCCCAGACTCAGAAGGGGCCCTATTGAACTCCCATGTGGCATCCCGTGTTTGTTCTTCCAGACGCTGATCCCAGCTGCGACTGCAGGTGAATGTGTGTTTAGAACTCTCTCCCCCCAAGACAGACAGCGAGGGCTTGCCTCCCCCAGGTCTCAGACAGTGAGACCCCACAAGTTCTAGCCTGCAGGCCAGCTACTTCAGATCCCATCCCCAGCCTGGTACTTCAAGCTGGGGTCTGGAGCCTGACCAAGGAAGGTCAGAAAAACAGGCAGAAGGCGAGCCAGGGCTGTCTCAGAACCAGAGGTGGGTTTTCCACCTGCCTACCCCTCATCTAGTCACAAATGTGAAAGCAGCTCAGAAAGTTTATCTTCCAGAACATAGAATCATCATTCCCACAGCCTTTCCCTCCCTCACCCATGTCTCTCTCAGTCCCAACATCCTTGCTGGGCCCACCCAATCCCACCTTCCCAGGACCCAAGCATCTCCCTGGCCCAGACTCAGCCCACACTCCCAGCCCCAGCCTGGCTCCAAGCTCAAAGGATGGGAAGACATGACTTTGAACGGGCACCTTGGGAGTGAGGACCACAGCAGAGCCCCCACTGATGCTGAGGATTGGCACATGGGTCTGGGAGGAGATGAAGTCCAGGATTTGGGCCACGGCCTCAGTGCCCACGTTGTCCTCAAAGACGATGCCATGGACCCGGGCAGCCCCCAGGAGCCCGCAGATCTGGGTGAAGAGACTGCTGGGGTTGGTGTTGTTGACACCCACGGTCAGCGGCTGGATCTCCAGGGGTAAGTCCAGGAAGCTCTGGGGGGTGAGGCGGGTACGGGCCTGGGCCTGCGGGGACCCCGAGCTGCCAAACACCACGGCCACCGTCACAGTCTGCTCTCCCTGCCCAGGGCCCAGCCCTGCCCAGGCCCCGAGGAGTGAGGTAAGCAGCAGGGCCGGGCCCAGGGCCACCCCCATGTCCACTGGAGAGTCCTGCGGAGAGAGCAGGGTAGGCACAGGCAGGGAGACGGAGGCGTGGAGAAAAAAACAAGAAGGACAGAGAGGAGGCGAAAGCCAGAGTCAGAGGGACAGACATCCAGAGGACGAAAGAGAAGAGGGAGGAGCCTCCCTCCACATAGAGAGGCGGACAGACACAGACAGACACAGAGAAAAAGGCAGAGAGGTTAGCTGAGGGTTCACGTGCAGCCTGGAGACGGGTCTGGGCAGAATGTGGCCTGGAGAGGTATTCATGACTTCCCTTCTGCTGTTGAACAGCATCCTTGGCTAGAAAGGCCAGACCTTTGAAACTTATCTATCTGGGGTCTGCCCCAGGGAGGTACACATCAAATGCTAATCTGGTACCAAGTGCATGGGTTTGAGTCAAGGAGACCTGAGTTCAAGTCCCAGTTCTGCCACTCACTGACTGTGTGATCTTGGGGAAGTTGCTTGGCCTCTCTGAGCCATGATTTCTTGCCAGCAATAATCACAGGACTACTTCACAGCAGTGAGAGGGCTACCCACTGTTATCAGCATCCTTATTTTCTAGGTGACAGCTCCATAGCCAGGTGACGGAAGGCAGCTCTTGAAACACACACACACACATTCTGCATCCTAAGTTGAATCTAACATCCCTGAGGACCCTGCTCTGTGTAACCCTGCCTGACACAAAACCCCCTCCTCCTGGGCTCTAGACATCCCTACCCTTCCTTCCGTGGCCTCAATTAGTAGCAGCTCTTCCGCAGCAGGAGTGTGACCCCACTCAGTTTTTCAGGGCTTGGGGTCACCTGCAATCCCAATGGTATCCCACATGTGAGTTGCCTCCCTGGGCCGTCGCTGGTGTGAGGGGTTTTTTAAACCTACCCCAAGGGCCTGATGTATATCCTCATGAAACAAGCATCACTGATTTGGGTTGGGACCAACAGCCACACTGGTGAGTGGTGCCCAGCGAGGCAGCTCTCCCTCCCAGCTGGCTGTCAGCCACAGCTTTGCCACCCTTTCCATTTCCATCACTTCCCCGATGAAACTTCTGAACGGGAGAGGGCCAAAGGGTGACCGGGCTGGGCCAGGCTTCATTTCAGAATGAGAAGACAGGATTTTTGGCAGGGGAGGGAATACTGTACTTGCTTTTGTGCCCTTGAAATCTCCCCCTGTGTACGGTTTCCCAGTACACTGAGAATGTCAGCCCAGAGGGACTTCCCTTGTGGTCCAGTAGCTAAGATTCCACGCTCCCAACGTAGGGGCCCCGCGTTCGATCCCTGGTCGGGGAACTAGATCCCACATGCCACGACTAGGAGTTCGCATGCAGCAACTAAAGATCCTGAATGCTGCAACAAAGATCAAAGACCCCAAGTGTCACAACTAAGACCCAGCACAGCCGAATAAATAAATAAAATGAATGTCAGTGTGATTCTAGGGTAGGGACATAAGCCCACCGTGTTCACTGCTACCTTCAATCAGAGGTTTCTAACCACACCAGCAAAGGACACTGTCACGCTCCTTTCTTCTCCTGCAAGCTCTCTGTGCTCAGCTGCCCATCCCTGGGAAGCCTGAAGCCTCCCCTACTTCTGCCTCCCAGCTCTGAGTTCCGGGCCTGTGCTGTCAAATATAGCAGGCACCAGTCATGTGCAATTATCAGGCCCTTAAATGAGGCTCATCCCCACGGAGGTATGCCGTAGGTGTAAAATACACACGGGATAACAAAAACTCCTTATTATAAAAAGAAAATATCTCGTTAATATCTTTATATTGATCACACGTTGAAGGAATATTTTAGATACATTGATTCAGACACAATATAGTGTTAGAATTCATTTCATTTCTTTTTCCTTTTTTCTAATGTGCCTACATGTGGCTCTCATTTTGGTTCCTTCCAGCCACGTGACTGTAGATGAAGGACCCAGGTCCTCCGTCTGCTCCGAGGGGGTACCGCCCCCAGAGACTCTCTCAGATGGGAAGGTGTCCTCCAGGGCTGGAACTGGCGAGGAGAGGAAGCTGGGGCAGGTCTTGCCTCTCCCCAGGAGTGACCACACAATGCCTGTGCATGGAGGGACCGCAGTCAAGGCAGTCCCCAAGCTTCAAAGAGCAATGGGAAAGGCTTCCCAGTTGGCACAGTGGTCAAGAATGTGCCTGCCAGTGCAGGAGACACGAGAGACATGGGTTTGATCTCTGGGTCAGGAAGATCCCCTGGAGGAGGAAATGACAACTCACTCCAGTATTCTTGCCTAGAGAATCCCATGGCCAGAGGAGCCCGGTGGGCTACAGTCCATGGGGTCGCAAAGAGCCAGACACAACTGAGCAACTGAGCTCACATGCATGGCTGATTCCCTTCGGAGTACAGCAGAAACTAACACAACATGGTAAAGCAATTTTCTCCTAATTAAAAATAAATTTAAGAAACATTTTTTTTAAAAAGAGCAATGGGCAGATTCCAAGAGTCTCAGGCTCCACAGTCTCACCACCACAGAGCATCCAGCCTCCCCAGCAAGTCAGGAAGGTCAGACCTGAGCCCCAGCCTGACCCCATCTCCCACGTGTCTCCCCCTGGCCTCCCACCTCTCTACCTCCCATCCAGCCACACCCTACGGCCCCCCTGGCCAAAAAAGTCCTCTGGCCGCTGCACCCCTCCTCAGACAGCACAGCTGCTCCCTGGTGCCGACACATGAAGCCCGGACACCCTGGTCCCACGGACAGAGCCCAACACACCCTGACCAGCCTCCCCTCCGTGGGCCTCCTCCTCCCTTCAGTCTGGGCGCCAGACGGCCCCCAGTGCCCTCACTTCCAGGCTTGCTCCCTCCGGCTGCAAAGGCCTCTTCCCTTTGCCTCTCTTGTCTACACGACCAACTCCAGAACTTTCAGAGCCCCAGGTAAATTTCTCTTCCACAGAGCCCCTGCCTCAGTACCTCGCAGCTGCGGACGCACAGGTGGGGACACAGAGAGTCTGGGTCTGGTCCCAAGCCAGCTGCCCTTCCTCACCACCACCTCCGGTTGGGGAGCTCCGGCTATGATTCTGGGACGGCTCCTGTCACTACACCCTGTGGCAGCAACGTGCCCACTTCAGGATGCCCCCACCTCGGGCGCTGGACTGTTGCCTTCCAGACCTCTGCCCACGCACTTGCGGGTCCACACCTTTTCGCAAAGGGGCTGTTAATATTTAATGAACACTCGGACCCCACAAAAAAGCCCGGGGGAGGGAGGCAATGGTCGGTCTTCTGAGACTCTCAGCATCACCTTGAACGGCGGGAACACCTCCGCCTGCTTAGAGCTCTTCTCTCTCTTCCTCTGCTCCCCCAGTCCCAGGCAGGCTCCCCGCACACAGACGTGCACACACTCTGCCACGCCAGACAGCTGAGGGCCGTCCCCACCCCAGGCCGGGAGCCTGGGTCCCCGGAGTCAGCCCCACCCACCAACCGCGCCGCTTCCCGGAGGAGCCTAGGGACCCCAGCTGCGCGGCGTCTGGATTCGCGCCCACCGGGTGAGCGACCTCGGCTTTGCCGTCGGGTTTCCCTGCCTCCCTTCTGCCGAGTGCCAGAGGAGAACCCGGACGCCAGGGGAGAAGACCACCCCTCCCCCTTGCCCCCACTGTCGCGGACACCGAGGTCTCCCTCCGGCAAGACTAACTCCCCCCACCCCCTACCCTCGCCGCTGATTCCACTCGGACCCCCAGGGGAATCTCTTACACTCGGGCTGTGAAGTTCGGGGTATTTTTAGGCCAGCGATAAATAATTCATAGGGAACGTGGCATCAGGCTCCCCTCGCGGGAGAAGGGGGCGCGAGCGGCGAGAGCCACCGTCACCCGCGGCTCAAGGACACTTGCGATGCGGCGGCGGCGGCTCCGGACGCCGGGACCCGCGCCACGCCTCCTGGCGGCCAAACTGGGCACCACGCACCCCGCGCCCCCCGCCTCGCCGCTGCCCTCTGCGGACCTCCCCGGCTCCTAGGTCCTCATCCCCGCTGGCCCCAAGCTGGATCGTGCCCCAAGCCCCGCGGGTGGGGAGCGCCGAGCTCACCTGGCAAGTGGGGCCAGGCGAGCAGGTGTGGGCGCCGCCGTACCAGCTCAATCCTGCCCTAGGGCAGATTCGAGAGTCAGGTTCCATGTCTACTCGGCCCCTTTCACGTTAGTACTCGAATTCCTCGTACCGCGTTTAGGAACAGCTTGGAAGCTGACTGGCGCAGCCAGAAACTAGACGGGCTCTGAGACACAGCAGGCCATCCCCACCCCGCAAATTCCCTTCCTCAGTTTCGGGGATGAAGTCAGGGCGGTGCGCTTTGGAGGGCTGGGGACCAAGCCCGAAGTCCCTCTGGGGGAGCAGGGCTAGGACCAGTAGGGTGAGCGTCAGGGCCAGGCGGGAATTCCCCCTTCGCTCACCCGGCAGGACCTTTCCATAGCTCGTGGGATGCACCCTTGGGGATGGTCTGGCCGCTGGGTGACTTTACGTTCTCATGGCCCTGGCCCTGCCCGCCTAGGCCTAGGCGTGAACCACTTTCTGCAGCAGGAGGCTTGCGGCTCCCCTTCCCCGCCGTCGGGGATCCTGGTCGAAGCCGGGCGAAACCAGAGTAATGCGCTCGTGCGGCCGCCAAGGCCTAGCGGCACGGGGGCGCACGTGAGGTGGAGGGCTCTCGCCTCTCCCAGGTCTTCTTAGCCCAGCCTTCGTCTCCCAGCCTCGAGCCTGACTGGGTCCGCCAGGTGCGGGGCCAGCGTTTGGGGAGATCCCACCACCCCGTAAAGCCCACGCTGGTTCCCTGAGGTCAGAGGAGGGAGGCTGCACCGAAGGAAAAGCTGGAAGGGGAGGACCTGGCGGGGGGGCGGGGGTGGTGACGGGGCGGGACTGCGAGGGCAGATCCTCGGCCGACCTCCCGGGAGCAGGCGGCCGGCTGCTGGAGCCACCGACAGCCCCTTTGGTCCTCTCTGCTCCACGCCCTCTCCAGCCCCCTTCGCTCTGGCTCAGCTCAGCCACAGCTCCAGCTCCCCAAGCCCCGCCCGGCTTCCCGCAGCAACAGTTGCGGGGCTCCTAGCCCCGACTCCTGCGTCCCCGCAACGCCCCCCCCCCCCCCAGCGGTGCCGCGGCGCCTGGCGAAAACGGGGGCCGGAGTGCTCGGTGACCCGGGAGACGAACGTCTTGGGCGCCTCGCCCGCGTCCTTCCCTCGCGTCCGCCGCGCGCGCCTGGCCCCTCGGCCTCTCTCCCACACCTCGTCCCCGCCCGCCTGAGTCTGAACCCCCAGGCCGGGTGCCCCAGGTCCCGGACCCCCAGCTCCACCCCCCTCGGGCTCCGAACGCCCGCCAGACTCTCCCCGGTGCCCCGCGTCTGTCCCCGCCGTCCTTCCCCGCGAGGCGCCGGAGCCCAGCCCCGAGTTGGCGGCGAAGTTGGCGCCCCCCGCTCGCCGCCCACCACTCACCGGGGGGAAGGGGCGCTGCGCCCGCGCCGGCCGCCTCCCGCGCGGTGCGAGTCCCGGCGACTCCGCTCCGCGCGCTGGCGCGCTCTGTCCTAGCTTGGCGGGCGCCTGGGCAGGGGCGCCTGCGGGGCCGGTGCCCGTGGCGCGGCCTGCCGGGCTGGGGCCGGGCCCGCCCCCGCGCCCCTCCGGTGGCCCACTCGGCGCCGGGTTCCGTCCCGGGCTGGGCGGCGCGCCGCGCCTCCGGCTCCCAGGGCTCGCCAGCCGGCTGTGTCGGAGCACTGGCCGCCGCCGCCGCCGCCGCCACCCGCGCGGGCCCGCCCCACCGGGGCCCGCCGCCTCCGCCCCGCCCCGGCCGGCCCACCCCGCCGGCGTGTCCCTTCTCCCCGTGTCACCAGACCCCACGGACTCGGAGAAAACAGGCTGCCCGCAGCCCTGGGTTCGAGCCCCAGGCTCACTAGGTGTGTGACCTTGGGCTGGTTAATTTCGAGGATTCACCCCCAGTCTGTAAAGTGAGGCCGGCAGCTTGGGGGGCTGGTAAAAAGATGATGAACACGCTAGGGACACCGGGGTGCTATTTTTCAAAGACCTGTCTGTCTATCCAGCTGGAAAGCAACAAGGCGGGGAGGCGTTGGGAATGAGAGAGCGGGGGACCCGGGCCAGTCCGAGGGGCCACAGGGACACGCAGGCCAAGCGGCCCCCCGGCGCCCTGGCTCCCACTTTTTGTCTTGCACTTGGTTGTGCTGGAGACAAACCAGGGACGGGGACCCGACAGGAGGGCGAGCAGAGCAGGCAGGCTGGGGTCACAGAGTGCCTGCAGGGCGGGCAGAAGGCAGGCCGGCCACAGCAGAAGGGCCAAGCTGGGAAGACTGGTGGGCGCCAGGCGGGGCTGCCAAAACCCCCCACCGGCCCCCCTGGGGGCAGGGAGCTGGCTCTGCAGCGCCACCTGGCGACTGGAGAGGAGCTGCGGCCGGAAGGTGACCCTGGGCCTGGAAAGAAGTCGCGCACACGAACCAGTGACCCTAGGTGGCAGGTGCTTTATTTCCAGCATATTCCTGACCTGGGGACCTTCCACAGTCCAGCAGGAGAGAGACAGGAGGGAGGGAGGTCAGCTGTACCTGCCTCCATCCTTAACTAAGGTTATCTCCTTGCTGAAAGGTACCCACACTGGCAGGAGCGACCTTCTGGCTCAATAAAGTGCTCCCACACCCCTGGAGAAGAGGCAGCCAGGGCCGTATGCCAGGACAGGCAGACAACGCAGCTGGGGTGCAGAGTGCCACTCAAGCTGACCCCGATGCCTCTCTGCTGCCCAGCGCGCCTCCTCTTTTCTCCAAGCAGGGCTAGGGTCTGGGGTCACCCTCCTCTTCTCTCTGCACCAGGCTGGGCTGGGATCTGGGCTCAGTGCCCCAGCAGCCGCAGCATCTCCTGAGGATCCAGCAGCTTCTCTCTGGGCTTCCCCAAGGCCTGGCCCCGGGACACCTCCTCAGCATCCAGTTTCTCCCAGTCCGAGAAAGACACAGGCCAGACCCCTGCGGCAGAGGGAAGATGGCTCAGGGCTTCTACTTGCTCCCTTGCCCCAGTGGGGAGCAGCCCCCTTCCGGCCCAGGGACCTCCCCCAGACGCCCGTGCCCCCAACTCCTGGGAGCTCACACAGGGCCCAGACCTCGGCTGTCCAGCAGGGCCTTGATGGCTGCAGAGCCCGGCCTGGGGCCAGACGGCAGGTGCCCGGCCCTCAGGTCCTGCAGCAGAATCTGGCCGGTGAGGAAGCTGTCAGTCATGGTGGTGGTGATGACACCCGTGGGTCCCCGCTTCACCCAGCCGCTGCAGTAGAGGCCTGGGGGTGTGGGGTTGACAGAGGGCGAAGGAATGGGGAGTGGCCTGGGCACCCTGGCAAGCCTGAGCCCCAGAACACACATGCCGGGAGGATGGCCCCCAGCACCCGTCAGCGGGGCCCACTCATCTGCCGCCACTGCCCTCAGTTCCTCCCCAAACACACCCAGGTGTTCTCACCATGCACCGCCCCCCATCTTACACCTTAGGGTCCCTGCATCTTGGCGCTCCCTGTAGGAGCTGGGTCCTGTCACCTTGCTTCAGCAGGCTCTCAGTAAACACTGACTGAATGAATTAATAACTAGATAGGTATGTGATTTTTTGGGCTTCCCTGGTGGCTCAGACATTAAAGAATCCACCTGCAATGCAGGAGACCTGGGTTTGATCCCTGGGTTAAGACGATCCCCTGGAGGAGGGCATGGTAACCCACTCCAGCATTCTTGCCCAGAGAATCCCCGTGGACAGAGGAGCCTGGTGGGCTACAGTCCATGGGGTCACAAAGGGTGGGACAGGACTGAGCAACTGAGCATAGCACACATACTCAACCAGGCTGGTAACTTGCAGAGGACAAGGATTAAGCTGCTGCTTAATCTCTAGTCTCAGCCCTGGCCTAGCCCAGAGCCCGATTTAATAACCAGACATACGAGTGGGCATCTCAGCTACACTGGGGACTTCTCGCAGGGCCAGGAGGTGGGTGGGGCTGAGTCACAGGCCTGACTCAGAACAGTTTCTCAATGCATATCACCTGATGAAGGAATGAATGTGAAACAGCCCTGAGAGACACCAGCCTCCCGGTGCCCCCGCCATGCCCTCTCACCTGGCACATCCACAACCCGGCCCTCCATATTGGGAATGACCCCAAGCTTGGGGTCAAAGGGCACACTGGGGTCGATGGGGCGGCTCTTATACCCAACGCTGCTCAGCACCAGCCCACAGGGGAGGTCCTCCACGTCCCCAGTGGGCACTGCCCGGGTGGCCTCTCCAATGCCCTGTGGGGAAAGTGTGGGAAACACCAGGCTGGGGGGTAGGGAGACTTGAGAACGGGGGTGTCTTTGGGGAACAGGAGACTCACCTCCAGTCTGGTGACTGCCAGGCGGATGCCTGCCACCCGCCACCCATCTGGCGAGGGCAGGACCTGCTGCGGGCTTCGGAAGAAGCGGAGGCCCCAGGCGCGGGAGGCTGATGCCCGGCGGGCAGCCTCTTCCACTCCTGGCTTCTCCGTGGCTGTTCGAAGCAGCAGTTCCATCAGCCGCTTCCTTGGGCGAGCAGCCTCTGTCAGCAACGCAGGACATCTCAGGGCAGTGTCTGGGTTCCAGCCCTCTCCCCACATGCCCTCCCCCTAGCCCTCTCTGACCTAGACCATCCCCTCCTAGGGAGCTGGAGAGCCAGGAAAGGGCCCCTCACCCTTGATTCTGTCCTGGAGACACAAGAAATCCACAGGATCCAACATGGGCCGAGTTCCTGGTAACTGAATCATCTCCCGAAGCTCCTTGGGGGTGGGGGTGGGGAGCGGGCGAGAGGGTAAGGTCCAGAGAGATGTCCACTCCTGAGCCCACCCCAGAACCCAGCCCAGGGGAAACACCACCGCCGCCCACCACCACGGAAGGCACTGGGCCCCAGGGGGCCCTGCCTGGCTCCCCCTCGTCCACCCCAGGCAGCTCTGCCCTGCCACGCCTCCCAAGGGACCCTGGCCCCTGGCCCTCAGACCCCAGCACCTTTATGGTGAAGGCCACTTGTAGGGGTCCACGTCGGCCCACGATCCACACCGTCTTCACCCGACTCTGTCTCAGGGCTCCCAGGGCAGCCTCAGTGATGTCCGTTTTCTGGCACAAAAGGAGGACCTTAAAGTCACTGGAAACTGACAGCGGAAGCGGACTCTCCGTTTGCTGGTGTCCAGAGCCTGGGCAATGAGAAGGCTGGCAGCCTGAAATGGCAACACTGTGCCCTCTGGTGGCCAGACAGAGCACTGCCGCCAATTCTGCAAATGGTTCCAACTGGCAGCAAACCCATCCCATCCCTTCATGGCAAACAGATGGGGAAACAACGGAAACAGTGACAGGCTTTATCTTCTTGGGCTCCAAAATCACTGCAGATGGTGACTGCAGTCATGAAATTAAAAGATGCTTGCTCCTTGGAAGAAAAGCTACGATAAACCTAGACAGCATATTAAAAAGCAGAGACATTACTTTGCCAACAAAGGTCGGTTTAGTCAAAGCTATGGTTTTTCCAGTAGTCATATATGGATGTGAGAGTTAGACTATAAAGAAAGCTGAGCGTGGAAGAATTGATGCTTTTGAACTGTGGTGTAGGAGAAGACTCTTGAGAGTCCTTGGACTACAAGGAGATCGAACCAGTCTGTCCTAAAGGAAATCAGTCCTGAATAGTCACTGGAAGGACTGATGCTGAAGCTGAAACTCCAATACTTTGGCCACCTGATGTGAAGAACTGACTCCTTGGAAAAGACCCTGATGCAGGGAAAGATTGAAGGCAGGAGGAGAAGGGGACGACAGAGGATGAGATGGTTGGATGGCATCATCAGCTAGATGGACAAGAGTTTGAGCAAGCTCTGGGAGCTGGTGATGGACAGGGAAGCCTGGCGTGCTGCAGTCCATGAGGTCGCAAAGAGTTGGACACAACTGAGTAACTGAACTGAACTGAGTAGCAAACCAGGCTGACTATCTTCATTCAACAAGTGTTTACCAAGTGTGCAAGGGGCTAGCAGGCAGTGTCAATGGTGAACAAAAGAGATGTGGTGCCGGCCGCACAGAGCTTCTGACCTGGGCGGGGAGAGGCTTATCAAATATTCATTAATAGTGTAACACTGCAGTGGTGACATACTTTGAAACAAAAAGTAGCCGAATCCCCCGAAGGAGGGGAGGTAGACCTACTCAGGATGGTCCTGGAAGGTTTCCTGGAGGAAGGAACAACTGAACCAGGAACTAAAGGATGAATACAGGTGAGTTTCCCTGGTGGTTCGGCAATAAAGAATCCGCCTGCTGATGCAGGAGATATGGGCTCAATTCCTGATCCGGGAAGATCCCACGTGCTCTGGAGCAACTAAGCCCGTGCACCACAACTACTGAGCCTGCGCCCTAGAGCCCGGGAGCTGCGACCTCTGAAGCCCACGCGCCCTACAGCCTGTGCTCTGAGACAAGAGAAGCCGCCGTGATGAGACCCTCGCACCACGACCAGAGAGCAGCCCCTGCTCAGTGCAGCTGGAGAAACGCCTGCACAGCAACAAAGACCCAACACAGCCAAAAATAAACTAACTGAAATTATTTTTAAAAATTAACTAAAGATGAATCCACCTGCAATGTGCGAGGCCTGGGTTTGATCCCTGGGTCTGGAAGATCCCCTGGAGAAGGGAAAGGCTACCCACTCCAGTGTTCTAGCCTAGGAGAATTCCATGGACTATCCAACCGCAATGAGTCAGACATGACTGAGCAACTTTCACTTCCCCTGGAGGAGGGCATGGCAACCCACTCCAGTTATTCTTGCCTGGAGAATCCCATGGACAGAGCTGCCTAGTGGGCTACAGTCGTTGGGTCGCAAAGGGTTGGACACAATTTAGCGATGTAGCATGCATGCGCACACATAGGAGGTGTGTTGAGAGGGTTGTGAGCAGGGGCAGTGGTGTGTGTACACTGAAAACTTTTCCTTTTAAAAAGCCTACGTAGCTACAGAAAGTGATGAGGAAATAGCATGAGATAAAGCTGCTGTTTAGAAGGCCTCTGCCCGGCATGTGGGGAAGCAGGCGCTGAGTTCAGCCTGGAGGGACGAGGCCCAAACCCTGAAGGCAGGGGCCTCCTCTCCTTGGTGTAACCCCCCACTCCCACCCCTGCAGCCCGACCTACCCACTCACCTCCAGGTGGTCGGGTGGGGTCAGCAGGATCCGGGCCACGTCCAGAGCCACGTTCCCCTGCCCCAGAATCACGGCGGTGTCACAGCTCAGGTCTGGGGCCAGCTGAGGGGCAGAGGTCGGGATGAGGCTCACCCAGCCTGGGCCTCAGTCAGGCTGACCTCAGCCTCATGCCCCATCCCCAGTCATAGTCTCAGGCTCCTCCGTGCTCAGAGCTTCAACCCAGGTCCCGCCCCCACCACCCATCACCCCCTCTTCCCAGAAGCCTCCCTCCTTGGCCAGCCTGATGCCTCACGTCTCATCTCACCGGCCACCTCCCAGGCCTGTGGCTGCCCCTTCCCCCAGCTATGGGAGCCAAGAGCTGGCTGAGGAGTGGGCAGGAAGAGGCCGGGGGAGGGCTCCCAAAACTCACCTCCCGGTTCTCAGGAAGCCCATTGTACCAGCCCACGAAGGCCCGGGCCGAGAACACGCCAGGCAGCTCCTCACCAGGGATATCCAGGGCCTGATGGTCCTCTGCCCCATAGCTCTGAGGACAGACCCAGAGGCCTCAGTGGCAGCTAAGGGACTGGGCAGCCCAGCGCCCAGGCTCCCACTGGCCTCCTTCCAGCTCCTTCTCCATAGCATTCCCCCAGCCACCACCCCCGCCACCCGCCTGCACTCACCAGCACCACAGCGTGGTAGGCGTCCCGCAGTTCCTGCACGGTCACATCCCTGCCCACCTCCACGTTGCCGTAGAAGGCACAGCGGTCAGAGCGGGCCGTCTGGGTAAAGGTGTTGATGACATTCTGCCAGGCCCAGCGGGGGAGGGGTTAGAGGGTGGGGCAGCGCCAGGGTCCACGGCAATGCCACCCTCACCCCACAGTGTCTGGGGTGTCACTCCCTCCAGAGAGCCTGGGGTCATCCCATGAAGTCCGGGAGCCTCCCTCCTCCCCACATCTTGACCAAAGTCTCTCAACCCTCGCTCTGAGCTCAGAGATACCCACCTTGACCTCGGGGTGGTCGGGCGCCACGCCAAAGCGCACCAGGCCAAAGGGCACCAGCTGTTTCTCGTAGATATCCACGTGGGCCCGGGAGTGGTGCTGGGGGAGAGGGCAGCGGCTGGTGGGGCCAAGTGTCTTGCGTGCTAAGTCACTTTAGCCGTGGCTGACTCTGCAACCCTGTGGACCGTAGCCCACCAGGCTCCTCTGTCCATGGGATTCTTCAGGCAAGAATACTGGAGTGGGTTGCCGTTTCCTCCTCCAGGGGATCTTCCCGACCCAAGGATGGAACCCACATCGCCTGCATTTCCTGCATGGGTAGGCCTCCTGGGAAGCCCTGGTGGGGTTGAAGCAGAGGCTAAGTCTGCCCTTCCCAAAGCAAAGCAGGACAGCCCCGCTCAGTGGGCTGAGGACACAGGAGAGAGAAAGGCCCATCTGTCCTCACCTGCCTAGAGAGCCAGACTAGAGGGTTGGGCAGACCAGAGCCAGGGCAGCCAAGGCCTGACTTCAAGGACCACCAGCCCACTGAGACGGCGAGACCACTAGCCAGCTGAGAAAGGCGGCAGCTTTCCCTCCACCGGAGCTGTATCAGGAGAGCTTCTCCATCTACTTGGGTCAGGTGTGACACACAGCCCTGTCCTAGAACCCTTTGACGCTTCTAGAAATGCCCAGCCTGTGGATGACCTGAGACCCACCCTTGGAAACTTATACCTGTGTGTGTGCTGAGTTGCTCAGTCGTGTCCAACTCTTTGCGACCCCATGGACTGTAGCCCACCAGGCTCTTCTGTCCATGGGAATTTTCCAGGCAAGAATACTGGAGTGGGTTGCCATTTCCTCCTCCAGGGGATCTTCCCGACCCAGGGATCGAACCGGTGTTCTCTTATGTCTCCTGCTGTGGCAGGCGGGTTCTTGACCACCAGCACCACCTGGGAAGCTCACTGCCTGTGTCCAAGTCCAGGCCCCCCCACTGCCCATCGTGCCTGCTGACTCTCCCCATCAGTGCCATCCACAGGTGGCACAAGAACCACCTCCCTCCTCGCCACTGACCTCACTGTGCCCTTGAAGAGCTGAAGTTTTGGAGTCAACAGCCACGGGAGCTGACCCAGCGCCACCACTATCTGACTCTGTGCCGCTGGAATGATTCTTAACTTCTCTGGACCAAGGAACATTCCTTCTGGCGTGATGCTCCAGATGCAATGAGCAAGGCCTGCACCCTCAGCCCCAGGCGAGACCCACTGCAAGTGTTCAATCAAAAGCTGGCATTACCATCACTGCAGTTGTGGTGGCTGTGTCTCACCGCCTGGCTCCCGAACCTTCCCTGGCTGCCCGGCCACAGGACAAAGTCCAAACTGCTTAGCCTGGAGGTCAATATCATACACTATGTGCCTTTCCATCTTATCTTTCCTTCTTTCCAGTTTGGAGCCTTCCCTCCAGGTCACAGGGCCCTCTCCAAGGCCACCTCCACAAGACTAAACCCGCTGGACCTGTTCACTCAGGTTCTCTCAGGACCGGACTCCTCTTCCAGGAAGCCCCTCCTTCCTAGCTCTCACATGAGCGCTAAGTCACTTCAGTCGACTCTTTGGGACCCCACCTGTAGCCCACCAGGCTCCTCTGTTCATGGGATTCTCCAGGCAAGAATACTGGAGTGGGTTGCCATTTCCTCCTCTAGGGGATCTTCCCGACCCGGGGATCAAACCCTCATCTCGTGTCTCCTGCACTGGCAGGCGGATTCTTTACCACTGGTGCCTTCTAGCTCTCCCCCATCCCTCCAATCCCTCTAGCTGTTCTTTCCCAGGTCCTCTTTGCTCTATTCCTTCTCTAACAAGAATATTCTCAGAGCTTCTTCCAATCTGAGGTCCCCTCCCCTTGCCCAGGACACTCCCTGGAGAGGTGTCATCATTCCCTCCTATGACCTCAAATTCCCGTGGATTTACTGATGACATTCTACTCTCCTCTGCCCAGCCCTCCTACCAAGCCTGAGATCCCTGGACAGCTCACCGGAGACACCTCACACGGATCCGGACAGAAGCCAGTCCCCTTCCCCCAAACCTCTCTCCCTCTGCTCCCGGGCTCCCTTCCACCCTGAGCCAGAAGCTGGGGCTCCTCTCTGACTCCCCTCGTCCGTGTCCAATCAGACCTCCATCCTCCCCACTGCCACCCCAGCGGCTCCTGCTGCTCTCCCGGCCACCAGCCCTGCCTCCCGCCCTGCAGGCAGAGAGCTCCAGATCAAAATCACGGTGCTTTCAACCCCCGCCCCCTCCCCTCCCAGCCTAAAACCCTTTGGTGAAGCCAACCACCTGTGGCAACTGCGCCCCCAGGACAAAGGGAGGCATGCTGTTTTCAAATGTTGATTCCTGGGCCCCAGTCAAGGCTTGATTAGGTGGAAAGGAGGCCCAGAAATGTGCCTTTTCACCAGTCCGCCAGGGGACTCTGATGGAGGGAGGGGGATGGACAGCACTGAGAGAAACTGCCGGAGTCCAGCCTGCTCAGGGGCTTCCAGGCCCCCAGCACCCGGGCCCACGCAAATCCTCCAGCCTCTGCTCTCGCCCTCCCACCTCCTGAACTCACCCACCCCCAAACCTGCATTCCCTTCCCCTGGGTGTCTGTCAGGTAGTTATCTGTGCCCCGGCCTCTCTGGGCTCCCCCCCCCAAACCCCTCCTTCTGTCCTTTAGACATCGATCAAGGACATCACCCCCTCTGGCTGGGCTAGGTGTCCCTCCTGCACACAGCGCCCCCTCGCCCATCGGAATCCTAGACTATCATGTAAACCCTCTTCTCCTCTACTCCACAACCCCCCACGTAAGCTGTCAGGTCCTTGAGCGTGGCAACCGTGTCTGTCCTGCTCATGCCCATGTTCCCAGGGCCAAGCCGTGCCTGGATCATGTTAGCGTCCAGTGCTTGATAACTGAACGGCCCAGCGTGGACCTTAAGGGCAGGCTCTGCCATCATACAGTCCACGCTCAGACCCCAGGCCTTCGCTGCTCAGTGGTGGGGCCTTGGGCAGCCTCGTTCGGCCTCAGCATTCTCACCTCTGAAGCAAGAGTCATGCCACCTGCTTCACAAGTTGTCTTGAGGCTGTGAGGACATGCTGTGTAGACAGTGCCTGACTCAGCTTAGTGTCACTGTCCCAAACATGCCTCGTGTTCCTGTCGCAGGACCATAGCTGGTAGTCTGAAGCTCCCAGTGGGCAGGGACCAGCTTGTAACTGGCCCCGGTGCCCACCCCCAGTACCTCCCATGGGGAAAGCAGGCACAGGGCAGAGCCTTTTTTCACACTAGGGGCACTGAGGATCCTGCCTGGAAGGCCCCCTCTCCCCAGATTTCAGGCTCTGCTCACACAGCTCCCCTTACACAAGCTGTGGAAGATCCCTGGTCTCCCTCCCAGTGCCCAGGTCTGTCATAACACATGGAAACTGACCTGTAATGAAGCCCCACATGTGGGAGACCCTCTCCAGAGCCTGGGAGCCTCCTTCAGTGCAACTCAGACACACCTTCTCCAGGAAGCACTTTCCTACTGACCCCCACCTAACCAGGCTCTTACTGGTCACTTCACTGCAATTAGCTCTTCTATCTGTGCTGCTTGGAAGGTGAGCTTAGGTCACTTTCTAGCAGGGGGACCAACTCATCCTGGCCTCCCCAAGACCCTCCCAGCTTTAAGATTGAAAGCTTCACACCCTAGACAAACTGGGAAGGTTGATCACCCTACTTTTTGAGTAGAGTGTGTAATTAATATAGTCATCCTTTCTCTCGTCTCTCCACAGCAAGGTCATTGTCCTATGTCTCAGTCAGCTGAACTCGCACGCACCCCTCTCCCATTCCCGACTTCCGCCCCACCAAGGCCTGCCGATGTTTCAAGGGTAACCAGCAACCTTGGGGCCCTGCCCGCCAAGGCTAGTACTATAAACCTTGAGACTCTGGCCATGGGGTGAGGGGAAGGGGTGGGATGGGGAGTGGAGAGCAGGCTAAAAAAACAGCATGGCATGGGGAGGGCTGGAACTATTGGCAAGGAGAGTGCAATGAGGCGCCTAAAGTTACAAAGGGCCTTGAGAAGAGGGGGTGGCCTCAAGAGGCAGGACATTGGGAACAGAGAGGAGAGAGAGGAGAAAGAAGGGAAGATGAGGGGCAGGAAAAAGATATCCTGCAGGTCTCGAGTAAGCTCCTTGGAGTACTTGGCCAGGAAAGCATAGCCAACTGTCTGCCACGAATCACCACCCAGGAGGCAAACACACTCTCTCCGAGCTGAGGACCTAGAATGGGGAGTCCCAGGTGACAAAGCATGTATGAAGTGTCCTGTCCAGATGGGCTGGGAGCCTCTTCCCCATCAGGAATCCAGGAGTGCTTTTAAAACCCAAAGGTGTGGGGCTTGCACTTAGGACTAGAGCAGCGGGTGAATCTTGAGAAAAGGAACCAGGGGGAAGTGGCTTACCTTTAGCAGGTGCTGGGCCGTGTAAAAGCCAGCTGGGCCACTGCCGACCACACAGATCTGGGGGGTCTGCTCCTGTGTGGAGAAGTGCTGGCCGAAGTCTAGGGTGGGGGGATGGGGGCGGAAGGTCAGAACAAGACTCCCTCACCTGTGCCAAATCCCAACTTAAATGTCGAAGAGAAGACGGAGTTTTCCAGGCTTCACCCTCATATGCATCCTCCTTCTCTTTTTCCTCGAAGCTTCGACATTTGCCAGGGTCCCTTATTCCATCTGAATCCCCAAAGGTTGTGTGTCCATCCAGAGCCCCCATCTCACCCACATCCAGAGCCCGCTTTAGAGGGCCTACTCAACACTCCCCATCACCCCTGAAGTGGTGCTCTGGACTGCTCAGCACTGCTTAATTTTTCTTACTGGGTTTTCCCGACCCACTCAGCTAGAATACCACATCTTCCAACAGACCCAGTATCACCCAATCTCGTCCCTGTGGATCTCCCCACAATGCCCCGTTTTACCTCTTCTAACTCCTCTCCTTCCACAGAGCCCTCTATCACCCATATAGACTCCTGCTTCAGACTCCCCTCCTGCCCCACAGACCTCCTTATCCCCCTCATTCACTCCTTCTCATGCCTGTGGACATCATGGTCTCCCCTTCGCACCTTTGTTGACCCCTGTCTCACCCCAGCAGTCTCACACCTTGGCGCACAGGCTGTCATCTGCCCCTGGACACCGCCCCCACTCCGTCTACATGAGTGCACCCCTCCAGTCTCAGCACTGGTCCCCTCCCTCTCCCCTCTCCAGCCCTGCCCCGGCTCGGCTCCCACTTCTCACGGGATCGTTCGCAGGCCTTCCCGAACTCCCACCCAGCCCTAGAGGGGCTCTGCTCCTACTCTGGATGCTCCTGGAAGGAGGCAGCCGAGTCCGAGTCCAAGACGACCAGGGCCACCAGCGCCAACAGCGCGGAGCCATGCCTGGGAAGAGGAACCAGCCCGGGGGCCAAACTGCCGGCTGCCCCGCACTCCCGCGCCGGGCCCGGCCCCGCCCCGCCCCGGCCCCGCCCCGGCCCCGCCCCGGCCTTTCCCTGGCCCCGCCCCGCCCCGCCCCGCCCTTCCCTGGCCCCGCCCACAGTCACGGCCCCGCCCCAGCCCGTCCTCTGGCCCTCCGCCCACAGGTTCGACCCCGCCCCCAAGCCCGCCTCCAATGCTTCAGGACCGAAAGGCGCGGTGGCTCTATCCCCACCGCCCCACAGGGGAAGGCCCGCCCCCGCAACCCACCCCCTTTCTCTGAAGGCTCGCCCCCCAGGACTTCCGGGCAGTAAGTGACGCAATAAACTTCTCCCCCGTCTTCACCTTTTCTCCAATTATCTGGAGCCTAGACTTGGAGGAGAGCAAATCCCCATTGCTGTTTCAACCCTCCTGAAAGATCGAGCCAATTAGAAAGGAGCTTAGTTTACTTACCTGCTTCCTCTAAAGGCTCTCGTCGCTCGCTGATGACTCAAGGCGCCGTTCCCCTTTGAGGGCCTATCCCGGCTCGTTTCGGTCCCAGCCAATCACAAGCCGGGTTCAAGCGCACCTCCCCTCCCATTGGGTAATAAGGATGAAGTCCGGAAGTCTGGGAAAAGGGTCTTCCCGCGGCACTTTCTCCGGCGCGTGGTACCTGGTCCGACCCCTCGGTGATCTTGTTGCGTAACCGTCCTCCCCTTTACAAAGATGAGGGACCAGCAGGAGAGTCTTGCCCTCTGTACTAAGGACAGAGCCAGGTTTCCCACCCTCGTCCAACAAGCTGGGATAGACGGAGGCGAATTTTGCACCGGCCCCGAGTGCAGAATTTAAGAGGGCGCCAAAACCCTCAGAAATCGAGGTAATAATATTGTAATGCAATGTTTTAAAAGATGAAAATTAAGGCAAAAAATTCATAATGAACAAGATGTATTTTTAAATACAGCCCTAGTGACATCTGACCCAATACTTGTGATGCCGCCTTTTCCCACCCCCTGCCCCTAGGGCCCTCCTGTCAGGCACATCCTTGAAGAAGCCTTCCCTGACCCGTCGTCTCCCAAGCCCGGTTAGCGCCCGTTTTTATCCCCTTAACACTCCAGCTCCTCATTACTTATTAAACTGCTTTATCATTCTTAAGTTATCTTTTTATTTGACGTCGTCAGCTGAAAGAATAATGCACAATGTACACGTTGTGAGTTCAGTTTTATTCTGGCACCTTCCTGAGGACTGTTGCCCAGGAAGCCAGCCTCTCCGATTCCTCGGAGACACTGCTTCAGAGAGGTAAGGGAGGAGCCAAGATATTTATAAACTATTTTTTTCCCGCTGGAAATAACATATAATCAAGCAAAAAAGATTACTGTTAACCACAAAGAACACACATCTTGAGTTAATGATTTTAGTGCTTTTCCATGTATGGGAAGATGCAAGAATCTGGGGTCACTGGAATTTTTCGTTAGCTATATAACTTAACTATCTAGGGGCCAGTATATCATATTTATCATTTGCTGACAATAAAGTTGAGAAAGACAGTCATCGTTTATGTCCTAGCTAGAGAGCAATGACATGCTAAAATGTGACCTACCTCCTTGTCTGCTTTTTTGCTTCATTGTTGAAATCCTTTCTCACTTGATGTGATCATACGAGAAAGAACAAGTACATACACTATTTACCCAAAGTGCTGTTAGGGAAGCCCAGCAAAGAGAACACAAGGGAAAAGTAGACTCCTTACTTCCACTTTGTCTCTGATAACCTTGATATGGGATATAATCTCACATCCAGTTTACCCTCTGAAATTTCTTGACTTGTAATTTTTTTTTTAACATCTTTAACTGCCCTTTTCTAAACAACAGGTCTCATCTAGGGTACTACAGCAATTTTCCTTTCTCAGTGCTTCCAGAATAGACTATCTAAGACTCATTTGGTTGTGGTGCTTTAAATCATAATTGCTCCTCAACTTCCACAGGGGCTGCGTGCCTCACTTGAGGTCTCCTGGTGGGTGGTAGGATCTGGATCTCGTTTGCTGTTTGAATTCCATACTACACAGCAGATCCCTGGGTTAACTCAAATTGTACATCATAAATATTCTGTGTAGATAGGCTGTTACTGGAGAAGGCGATGGCACCCCACTCCAGTACTCTTGCCTGGAAAATCCCATGGATGGAGGAGCCTGGTAGGCTGCAGTCCATGGGGTTGCTAAGAGTCAGACACGACTGAGCGACTTCACTTTCACTTTTCACTTTCATGCATTGGAGAAGGAAATGGCAACCCACTCCAGTATTCTTGTCTGGAGAATCCCAGGGACGGCAGAGCCTGGTGGGCTGCCATCTATGGGGTCACACAGAGTCGGACACGACTGAAGCGACTTAGCAGTAGCAGCAGCAGCAGCAGTATGTCCAAAGCACAGGGCTTCCCAGGTGGATCAGTGGTACAGAATCCACCTGCCAGTACAGGAGACATGGGTTCAAACCCTGGGTCAGGAAGATCTGCTGGAGCAGGAAAAGGCCAACCCATTTCAGTATTCTTGCCTGGGTGATCCCATGGACAGTGGAGCCTGGAGGGCTGCAGTCCATGGGGTCCCAACAGAGGCAGACATGATTTAGGGACTAAAACAGCAACATACAAAGCACAGAACACTTCCTGTTTTTCCGCATGGTGAATTCCCCTTGGGAACATTGTTGCTGAGTGACTGCGGTAGCTAACAGCTTGATCCTTGTAGAACTGGAATGGCAGACTTTTTTTTTTTCTTTACAAAGTATGATGAACAGAAAACTGCACAAACCGTAAGTGTACTGGTTGATGAATCATCACAAGATGTAACCATGACTTAGATCACGAAGTAGAACTTGGCCAGCACTTGCAGGAGCTCCTTTTGCCCCTTCTAGACACTTCCCTTCCCTTCCACTTACTTCCCTTCCCTTTCACTTACTTCCCTTCACTGACAAGTAAGTACTGCTCTGATTTCTAATAAAGTGAAGTCACTCAGTCGTGTCTGACTCTTTGCAACCCCATGGACTGTAGCCTACCAGGCTTCTCCATCCCTGGGATTCTCCAACCAGGAATAGTGGAGTGGGTTGCCATTTCCTTCTCCAGGAGATCTTCCCAACCCAGGGATCGAACCTGGGTCTCCCGTATTGCAGGCAGACGCTTTACCGTCTGAGCCACCAGGGAAGGATTTCTAATAAGCCATTGTGTTTTGTACTCTGCCCATCAGTCCAGGAATAAGCAAGCTATAGTTTGTAGCACAAATTCCTCTCACCACCTGTCTTTGTATAACCCAGAAGTTCATGACTTACATTCTTAAATGGTTTTTCTAAAATTAGAGAATAATATTCTGTGACATGTGAAAATTACATAAAATTAAAAAAAAAAAAGAATTTAGGGACTTCCCTGGCAGTCCAGTGATTAGGACTCAGTGCTAAGACTGCCAGGACCTATGTTTGATACCTGGTATGGGAGCTAAGATCCCACAAGTCTCACAGCATGGCAAAAAACACAGAACACAGTGATGTTCATTTCTTTACATATTGCCTCTGGCTGTTTTTGCACTTTGATGGCACAGTTGAATAGTTGTGACAGAAACCATATCATCCACAAAGCCCCAAATATTTACCATCTAACATTTCACCAAAAAGGTTTCTCGATTCCTGCACTAGACAGTAAGCTCCAGGAGACTGGGGCCCAATCACACTCTTATCCCCAGAGTTTACACACTGCCAGGCACATAATGGATGTACATGTCTTAACATTCCATTTATTATCCTCTCACATGGGAGGAAGAGAAGGAGATTCAGGATAGACACCATATAAAGCCCTAGAGTGCTCTCTGCCCACAGGTGGTATCTCTGGTGGTTAAGAGCAGGAATTCTGGAGTTGGACACACCAGGTTTGAATCTTTCTTCCTCCACATACAAGCTATATGACGTTGATAAGTTTAATCTCTCTAAGGCTTATCTTCACAATATGAGGGGGAAATAGTACCGATTTCCTGTAAAGATTAAAGTTAGATAGCATAAGGACTTCTCTGGTGGTCCGGTGGCTAAGACTCCGAGCTCCCAATGCAGGGGCCAGGGTTTGAGACCTGGTCAGGGAACTAGATCCCATATGCTGCAACTAAGACCCAGAAAAGTCTAATAAGTAATTTTTAAGTTAAGATAGTATAGGTTAAAAATGTGCCATAAGTTCTGAATTGATGTTAGCTAACATCATCATAAATATTATCCCCTCCAGTATGTCTCTGTAAATTAGACATTAGGTCTCTGCAGAGCCCTTAAAGGCCTTCATTCATTCCTGTCACCTCCCCTCATTTCTCAAGGCCCAGTCAATCCCAGTCACAATCCCAGAGTAACAGAAAATCAAGCCTCAAAGTGATAGAGTGTTCTTGGGGGCCTGCTGGGTAGCCAGGTCTGGTACCAGGGCCTCCAACTTCAGCCCATTCCTCACTCAGACCCAGATCAGTAATAGTGAGTCACTGGTTATATTAGGATGGTTTTAATCATTAGCCAGGAGTGTGCAAGGGGGCCTTTTCCGATGTTGCACTTTTCATGTGGAGAATTAGCAGTTTGATTAATCACATTCCCAGACCTTAAGGCCATTTCTGAGTCGCCAATGCATTTCAAAAGAGCACCAATAACATAGCAGAGCAGGAGGTGGGGGAGGCTGCCAAGCCTGCTCCCTCCAAGAGGGCTGCTTGGATCCGAAACTGCTCTGTCAGTCAGCCTCCCAGCAGGAACCAGATGGTGTGCTCAGAGGGGCTGATTGAAGAGAGTTTAATGAAGGAACTTTGTGCAGAGGTGTGGCAGGATGAAGGATGTGGTGAAGTGCCCCCCAGCGTGGTGGGGGGGGATGATCAACAGCTGGAAGCCACTTTCACCCTAGGCCCTGAAGGAGCAAAAAGAAGGAGCTGTTCCAGAAGTAGCAAGAGCTGCAGCAGGAGGAGAGGGCACTGGCCAGGAGCTGTGGGCTTCCAGAGAGAAGGGCAGGGTAGAGGAGAGGGGAATGGACCTGGCCAGGCAAGTGGGAGCTACTCAGCAGAGCCGCCTAAGGCCACACCAGAGACGGGTGCTCTCACGGGACCAGGCTCAGAGAACACCTTCGCCTGCCCCTCTCCCCTCCACCCACCCCACGTGCTGGCATTCAGCCTCCCCTTTATCAGGGTCAGCATGGCCTTCACCTTGTCCAAGGACTTCACTGAAAAACAAGGCGATCATGCACTCAGGAGAGACTTGCGTGTCCTCAACCAGAGAGGGTTTTTGCCGCTCGCCCCCCCAACCAGGAGACATTTGGCAATGACTGGAGACGTTTTTGATTGTCACAACTTGGCAAGCTAGTGGACAGAAGCTAGAGAGGTGACTAAACATCCTACAATGCACAACAGAGGCCCCCCAACGACAAAGAATTATCTGGCCAAAACGTCACAGTGCCAAAATGAGAAACCCTGTTTTAAACTAACTGCTCTGGCCTTGTGTCAGAGGTCCAGCCTCCTTTTCTGACCCTCCCTCAGCCTCCAGCCGGGCCCTGCCTCCCACTTTCTCATCCAGCCTCCAGGCAGCGCTGCTCCCAGCTCTCTATCCAGGCCATCGGCTTTGGGCTGGATCTCAGTGGCATCCCCAGTACCCAGCCTCTTCCTCCAGCTGGCATTGGTCACTCCCTTACATCTCCGCCTCACTCCCAGGCTGCAGACATTCCTTTCACAGCTAAGCGTGGCCCTTGACTCCTGGCTCTTGTGTCTGAATCCCCATCCTTCTCCCCCTCCTTCCTCTCCTCTCCAAGGCCATCTGACCTCCAGTGCCTGTTCCCATAACCCCTCTCCAGCCTCAGCTACCCTCCCAGTCATTTTCTCCCTCTCCCAGTTGAGAATTCTTCCACCCCATGGGAACATCACAAACAAAGCCGACTTGGAGAGCTAGCCAAGGTCCTGCTCAAAGCCACTTACCCCCTTGCTACCCTCATCTGCCCTGAACCCTTCCCCACAAAACACACACTTTGAGCTCACAGATGCTGTGGGTCTCGGGAGCTGCTGAGCCCAGGGTCTTGCACAGGCTTCCTGGCTGAGATACTAGGAAAGTCTGCCGAAGGTAACCTCTCCCTGTGGTCCCTGGGGAGAGGGCTCCTTCGGGGCCGGAACCTCAAACGGCACAGGAAGGAGCAGTGGCCAAGTTCAGAGCTCCCGGGCACCAGGGAGGCCCTCGCCAGGGGGCAGGTGGACCCTTCTCTCTCCATGCCCCTCCTGGCCTGCCCCCAACCTAGGGCCTCCCCTTACCCCTGTCCTCTAGCCCTCCCGAGGCTCAGAGTGGAAGCAGGAAGGAATCCAGCTGTTTAGTCCTGAGATGAAGTTGGCTGAGGTCCAGACTGAGCAGACTGCCCAGCCACCTTTATTCCTCAAAACTTAAAAAAGCAAGCAGGGCAGGCGATCCCTGGAAGCCCCGGAGCGAGCTCCCCGCCTCACTGTCCACCTGCCTCCACACTCTGGTGGAGCGAAGCACAGCCCCTGGGCGGGAGTCAGCGCCCTCTCGGCCCCAGGGGTGGCCAGCAGAGGCAGGAGAGCCAGGGCTGGGCCCCAGGAAGGAGAGTGGGGTGGCTGGGCCGGCCCACCCCTCACTGCAGCCCCACCAGCTCTGTGATGGGAGGAGTCTGCACCATGAACTCCTCGTAGCGTTGGAGAAACAGCCGGAACCGAGCCAGGTAGGAGTCCTCGTTGTATGGCAGCTGCTTCTCGTGGAGGAACTGGGACACCACGGGCTTCACCTGCCAGAAGGTGGGCGGGAGGAGAGGCTGCAGATAGAGGCATCCTCATGGGGACCCTTCCTCTCCCCAGCCCCCAACTCCTGTCTGCTTTGTCGCATGATGCTGGGGAGGAGCTGAGGGGCTGGGAGAACTCCCACATTTCCAGCAGGAAAGGGAAAGGGAGTTTTATCCCCAGCATTCTTCTCCGGGGATCCTGACTATCTGACAGTCCTCTTTAGCATAAGTGGACAAACGCCATCTCTCCCTTTCACCAAGCACATACAGGTGCCTGACATTTCAGGTCCATTTCTCCATCATCTTCAAAACCTGTCAACATAAGCGCTGCTTGAAAGTGTTAGTTGCTCAGTTGTGTCTGACTCTTTGCAACTCCTTGTACTGCAGCCCGCCAGGCTCCGCTGTCCATGGAATTCTCCAAACAAGAATACTGGAGTGAGTAGCCATTCCCTTCTCCAGGGGATCTTCCCAACCCAGGGATTGAACCCGGGTCTTCTGCATTGCAGGCAGGTTCTTTACTGTCTGAGCCACCAGGGAAGCCCAAGCACGGCTTAGTCCCATTTTACAGATGAGGAAGCTGAGGCTCAGAGACACTCAGTTAACTTGTACAGAGTCACTCTGCTTGGTCAGAAACCCAAGTGTTTCTGATCAAAAGCCACACTGCTGCTTGTTCCCTGAGCGGCCCCTTCCTGAGAAATTCTGGCCAGGTCAGTTGGTCAGAGGGCTCTGAAGGGGACTCCCCCTCCACCCTCAGGCAGCTCCCTCATCCAAGCCCCTCCAGCCCCACCCTCTACCTTCAGGCACATGTTGTCGGAGAGCCTGGGGAAGAGGTGGTGTTCCACGTGGCAGCTGATGAGAGAGTGGCCGAACGCCCAGTCCAGCACGGGCAGCCGGGGCAGGTTAAGCACCCCCAGGCTCATCATGTGGATCCGTCGGGGCTTCTTGTCGGGGGAGAACATGGGCAGCCCGATGTGCTGTGACAGACACAAGGGTCAGGCCCTGCGGCCGGGCTGGGCAGACCCATGTGTCCCCACCCCGCCCCGGCATCCTCAGCTGGCACCTGGGGGCCCCGTGGGTCCTTGTGTGTGTCTCATGTCCTGCTCCGGCAGGACCCAGAAGAGGCACAAGGAGGCTGAGGTTCTGTGTCCTGTGCTGAGCCTCGCCCATCCCTGGACCAGTCCCCATGTCAGCGCAATGAATGGGAGTCTGGGTGCCCCTCTGGCCCTGTGGTCCTCTAAGTCCACGACTGCCCCCCACTGTCCCTCACATCCCTGTGCCTTCGCTTCATCCTGAAGAAACCCTTCTCTGCTCTCCTTTCAACAATCAAAATCCTGCTCATGGTTCAAGAAACGCCTCCTCTGCCAGGTGTTGTCCTCAGTCTAGAAGATGAGGAAGTGAGTGGGAACTTCCAGTCTCACCGGACAAGCGGAGGGAACACAACCGTGGGATTAAGTCGTTAATGGCCAGGTGGTAAGTGCTAGGTTGGGATCCTCACTGGTCCAGGGAGCAGGGAGGTGACCGTCCCCACTGAAGTGGCCCCAGAAGTGAGCGCTAAGCTGCCAGCCTCCCACAAAGACCTCCCATCTCCAGCATCTTACCTAGACACATGCCCGCTGGGACCTCGGTGATGGCCCTTGGTTCACTTCCCTCGGGCTCATCACAGTAAGAGCCCCGAGGCTAGGAGCTGGGGTCCTATTCATTTGTGTCCCTAAGGAGCTTAATAAGTAAACTTTGCACATGTGTGTGCAAGGTCGCTTCTGTCATGTCTGACTCTTTGCACCCCTGTGGACTGTAGCCCACCAGGTGCCTCTGTCCATGGGATTCTCCAGGCAAGAGTACTGGGACAGATTGCCATGCCCTCCTCCAGGGGATCTTCCCAACCCAGGGACCAAGCCCGGGTCTCTTACGTCTCCTGCATTGGCAGGCAGGCTCTTTACCATTCATGCCACCTCTGCGCAGAAGCTGCTTAATAACTCTCATCCATGCTCGACTGGCAGCCAGTGTTGAAGGGAAGTAAACTCCTTACCTGAGACCAAAACTCTCCGTGATGACCCACAGGGAGAAGGGCAGAGGGTAAGACTAGGGAGTACTTCACCTGGTGGCCTCTCTCTCCCTAGAATCTAGAGTCCAGCCTTTGGCCAGGCACCCCGGAGGGTGGTCCCCATGCCCACGTCCCCTGTGTGCAGGGTAGGGGAGGCCTCACCTGGAAGATGTTGACGTGGAGATAAGGGTGGGCCAGCAGGGACCTGGTGATGAGCATGCAGGCCAGGGCCGAGCCGGGGCTCTGGAAGCCAGACACATTCAGGAGCAGCCAGTATTGAGCATAAAGGCCCAGGGAGATGAGGCCCAGTGTCCGCAGGGCCGTCCTGAGCTCCACCTCTCTCAGCCGCTCTGCCAGAGGGGGCGAGAGGTTGGGGGAGGGGGGGTTGGCAAGGTTCTGATACAACAGAAGCAGGCTCCCTGGTGGCTGAGTGGTGCAAACTCGGGTGACCAAGGTAGTTACAGCCCTGAAGAGTAGGTTCATTCGCTTTTCTTTCCCCCTTTGGCTGCACTGTGTGGCTTACAGGATCTTAGTTCCCCGACCAGGGATCAAACCCAGGCCCCAGCAGTGAAAGTGCCAAGTCCTAACCACTGGACCACCAAGGAATTCCCTTTTTTTTTTTTTCTTTCGCCCATTTTTAGAATAGAAAACAGAGCATTAAGCAACCTGAGGTCAGTCTGATATTAATAGTAAGTGGTGGCATGGGGTTTGAGCCCTTAGCCCCTGCTCCTTCTACCGTACAATATTGCTCCTACGAGACTAAACATAACGTACAACAGAGTATGAGGCCTTTACAGAGCACTTTTACATCTACGACCTCATTATGCTTTCCCACCATCCTTGAGGAGCAGGGAAGAACCTGAAGTTCAGAGACGTTAAGTTATCTGCCTGCAGTCATTACCCGCCAGTAAGCGGCAGAGTCAGACTGGGCCCCAGCTCCAAAGTTCTTTCCACCCTGCTTGGCTGTCTCAGAAGGTTTCTGTCTGGTCTCAACTCAGGGCTCATCGCTTCCTTCATGAAGCCTCCACGAAGCCAGGAGAGGGAGGAAGGGAAGGGGGGTGGGGGGACCAGGTCTTTGCAGGGCATGGCCCTGGCTTACTCACCCACAGCCACCAGCGGGGTTATGATGGGGATCAAGAGAGGAGCCAGGAACATGTAGACGTAGCGGTTGAGGCAAGGCAGCCTCCACGTGCTTGAGTCCCCCAGGCCCAGCACGTTGGTGTAGCCATGGTGCATCTTCACGTGTCCGTACTTGGCATACTCCGCAGTGAAGGACGTGCATACCTGGAGGAGGGAGCCGGAAGCGGGGTGGGGTCCACATCGCAGGCGAGCAAAGCTGGCCCCTTGGAGCCTCGAAAAGACCCTCCTTCCTCAGACTCTGCCTTTCCAAGGCCTTCCTGCCTTCCACCCCCAGCTCATCAGCCTTGACCATCAGCTCTCAGGGACCTAGGGCAGCAACCCCATCCTGGGACTTCTCTGGTGGTTCGGTGGTTAAGAATCTGCCTGCCAGTGCAGGGGTGGCAGGTTCAATCCCTGGTTGGGGAACTAAGAGCCCGCAGGCCTGGAGGCAGCTAAGCCCAGTGTGCCACAACTACTGAGTCTGCACATTCAAGAGTCCCGCAGCACAACTAGAGGAGCTCACGCGGTGCAGTGAAGAGCCAGTGAGCCGCAGAGAGAGATCCTGCGGTCGGGTGCCGCAGCTGAGACCTGATGCGCGTGTGTGTGCGCGCGTCGGCGCCCTACGTCGATTCATTGGTCCATACCGACTCTTTGCGACCCCATGGACTATAGCCCGCCAGGCTCCTCTGCCCATGGGGTACTCCAGGCAAGAATACTGGAGTGGGTCGCCATGCCCTCCTCCAGGGTTAGGGTTAGATGAAACCCTCATCTCTTGCCTCCTGCACTGGCAGGCAGGTTCTTTCCCATTAGCGCCACTTGGGAAGCCCCTAAGAACCGACGCAACCAAATAAATAATCATAAAAAAAAAAAAAGCAGCTCTATCCACTCAGTATGATGCTGCAAAGCATTTGGGGGCGGGAGGCAAGCAAGTCTGAGAGGGCTGCTGGAGGACTGGACGCATTGAAGGCAAAGCTCCAGGCATCTGATGGCAATTATTTCGTGAGTGTTCACCGTGGAAACATCTGTACTTTCATGACACTGCTTTGCATCCTGAGCCCACCACAGTGAGGGGAGTCTAGGGAGGAAGAAACGCCATCTTCTGAACGGTCCCTGAGGGTGGCACCCAGGGTGAGGGTGCCCCAGTGGTGGCCAAGAGTTAACTTCCTAGGGGTGACTCTTTAGCATGACCCCACATGAGAGTCTCTGAAGCTGGTAGGAGCAGCAGCAGCAGCAGCTACCTGAATCCCAGAAGAGCAGTCATTCTGAATATGAAAGAGGCGCCAAAGTGTTTCTCATGCAGATATATGCAAATTAACACACCCAACCTCAGTCTCTTCCAATATTTTATCCAAAAGCCAGAAGACTTTGCTCATTTTATTGAAGATGCTGCCTGCCTATATCCTGGAGGGTGTGAAGGGCGACCCAATGCCAGTCACCGTGAGCGCCACAAAGAGCAGAGCAGGGGACTTCCCCGGTGGTCCAGTGGTTAAGGCTGCGGGCTCCCGGGGCAGGGGCCTTGGATGCAGTCCTCGGTCAGGGATCCCTAAATGCTGCACGGCACGGTCAAATAAAAAAATAAAAAATAAATTTTAAAAAAGTAAAATATAATCAATTATTTAAAAAAAAAAAAAAAAGGACCAGTTGGTTCACAAAGGAGCTGTTGCCAGGATCTGCCAGGGCCTCCTCAGAGGCCAGCCCGCCTCTGCCCAAGGCTTGCAAGTGTATTTTGAGCCTCACGGTTCTGTAGCTGGAAAAAAGTAACTGGGCTTTTGTTGTTGGTTTTTTGTTTGTTTTTAATTTAATTATTAATTACTTCTCGGCCGCTCAAGGACTTTCTCGAGGGTGGCTTCTCTTGTCCCTGAGCGCAGGCTCTAGGGTGTGCAGGCTTCGGCGGTGGTGACACACGGGCTTAGCTGACCCTGGGCATATGGGGTCTTCCCGGACCAGGGGTCGAACCTGCGTCCCCTGCACTGGCACCAAAAGGGAAGTCCGTGACTGCCTTTAACTGCTGTTTTTAACTGTTTTCCTTCCTCATACTTCTGCTCCAAAGGCCGAGCCTGCCTGCATTGCTTTTTGCTTCAAGAAATGTTAGCTGCACTCAGCAATCTGCTCTTCCTTCTGGCATCTCTGCTTAGACTAGCAGCTGATCATGCTTTGAGCCAGAAACAGCCTGGGGCCTGAACCCTACCAAGCTTGACCTCAGGGACCTGTGGGGCCAGATTCTCAGCCACATGCCCAGACCAGAGAATTGGGGGCAGGGCCCACCATGTAACACCTGGTTTGTGACTCAGCACAAGCTTCTGGAATATGTGTCACCTGCCTTTTTGCAAGAATAAGAACAGATCTGAGAGGACTTCCCTGGTGGTCCAGGGCTGAGACTTCACCTCCTAATGAGGGGGTTCGGGTTCGGGTTCCATCCCTGGTTGGGAGCTAAGACCCCCACCGCTTCCCAACAGAGGCAGAATTGTAACAAATTCAATAAAGACTTTTAAAATGGTCCGCATTAAAAAAGAAAAGAAACCCAGATCTGAGGCTATTTCTATACACTGGAATTCTCCCTCCCATCTAGATGTTCTTTCCAGAATGAGAGGGAACATGGTGGGCTTGGGAGGAGGAGAGAGACTGGACACAGGGTTCGGCATGTATTACGTGCACCCATCAAAGGACAGGGGGACAGGGCCACGCATTACAGACGGTCCTGCTGCAAAGGATTATTTACAGGCCTTGCCCAAGACGATCTCCCATCCAGATCCAGAGAAAGTTCCAGAAGCTTCCTGATATCACTACCTTCTACGACTCTCAGGCAGATTTAAGAACCTAGATCTCTTAGCCGCACTCAGGCCCCTCAAGTGGCCAAAGTGAGTGTGGGGTAGACGTCAGTATAATTCCTCTCAACATCTCCTCTCAGCTACAGTTGGGGGACCCACCACACTCTGCAGCCCCCGACTGGCAACTGCCGGAGCCCACGTGCCTAAAGCCGGTGCTCCCCAGCAAGAGAAGCCACCGAAGTGAGGAGCCCAAGCACCTTAACGAAGAGGTGCTCACCATGACTAGAGAAAGCCCAAGAGCAACAGCGAAGACCCAGGGCAGCCAAAAGCAAATAAATAAAAATTAAAATAAATCGGGGTCCCTCCTCCCCTGATCTCTCATTCATTTAGTTGTTTATTCATTAAGCATTCTCAGACCTCCACCAGCAGCCAAAGGTAGTTCTCTAACTTGGTACTTTTGTAAATAATTTATCTTTTGAGCAGGTAATATGTTTGCATAATTCAAAAAATATGCAGTGGGGTGGGGAAGTCTTCTTCCTACCCCACCCCTCAGTTGCCCCATTTTCCTCCTGGGAGGTGAGGGAGGTCCTCTATCTCTTTATGTGTCCTCTAATATTTTCCTCTTTTAATTTTTAAGCAAACAATATTTTGCAGGATTGAAAACCGTCATTACAAGATTAGGACACAGAGTGTCCTAACAGGTCACTTACTGGATCGGAAGGGGAGGGTCAGGATGAGGCAGGTGCCAGGCGGAGGCTGTAGGTGTGGCCAGTGAGAGAGGTGAGGACCAGAGGGCAGGGGCAGAAGGAGGGATCTGGAGGGAGGAGGAGGAGGAGGCAATCAAGACAGGAGCCAAGTCTCCAGCTCAAAGCCTGGCGGCGGGGGTGGGGTGGGGGTGGGGTGGGGACAGGAGAAGAGGGCCACAGGGTGGGCGGGGTGAGGAGGAGGGGCTGAGGGTTGTCCCAGAGGCAGCATCCCTCAGGCAGGAGGGACTGTGGGCTGGAGTCTTCCCCGCTTTAAGTTTGTCACATCAAGTATAGGACACCTGGGGACTTACTTGGTGGTCCCATGGCTAAGACTTCATGATCCCAGCACAGGGGGCCTGGGTTCCATCCCTGGTTAGGGAATTAGATCCCATATGTCTCAACTAAAGATCTCACATGCTGCAACTAAGACCCAGCACAGCCAAATAATGTTGTTTTTTTTTTTTTTAAAGTATAGGACATAGAAACAGAAATAGCAACCCACTCCAGTATTCTTGCCTGAAGAACTTTATGGAGCCTGGTGTGCTATAGTCCATGGGGTCACAAAAAGTCGAACCAGCAACCACCTTCCCACTTCTGGGCCCAGCCAGCCTGTCCTGACAGCGTCTCCTCCAGATGCTCTCACCAGGGGTTCTCAGCTTTGCCACTATTGCCTCTGGGGACTGGGGGCTTCCCTGGTGGCTCAGGTAAAGAATCTGCCTGCAATATGGGAGACCTGGCTTAGATCCCTGGGAAGGGAAGATTCCCCTGGAGGAAGGCATGGCAACCCACTCCAGTATTCCTGTCTGGAGAAGCCCATGGACAGAGGAGCCTGTCAGGCTACAGTCCATGGGGTTGCAAAGAGTCAGACACCACTGAGGGACTAACACTTTCATACATTTATGTTCCATATCCTGTGCATAGTAGACTGTCTACCAGCAACCTTGCCCCCTATCTGCTAGATGCCAGGACCAACACATACACACTTGCACGCATGTGCAGACACACAGACACACCCTAGTCATCACAGCCCAAAACACTGGCAGACACCGGACCATGTCCCTGCCACACTCTCTCCTCTCTGTGTTCCCCCGGCCTTCACACAGCTGCCTTCACAATCTGCCTGTCCGGGCCCTGGGCTACATTGTGCAGCAGCTGAGCAGCCGGGGGCAAGTGACCTAACCTGCCAGACCAGTGTTTCCTCATCCACAAAGTAAGGGTGATAATAGGTTTGACCTCACAAGGAGGCGTGATTATTAACTGACATCAACTACACAGTAAGCACCCAGTAATGGTCAGTGGGTATAATGAAGACTTCTATTATTTTGATGTCATTCGTGTGTGCCTGTTTACCCACTGGACTCTGACCCCTTGGGGAACTGAAAAAGGGTTCTGCTCACCATTGTGTCCCCAGCACCCAGCAGAGGGCTGGGCCAGGAGCGAAAGCTCAGTGATTTTGAGCTGCTCAACCAGCACCCATGTGGAGCCTCAACTGACCGACACTGTTTCAGCCCCTAGATCTCCCCAGCAAACCCAGCTTCCCTCCAAGTCTCCCCTCCCTGCTGGGCAGCCACAAGCCCCCTGGAGCAGCCCCACCCTTTTCTCCAAGACCCCTCACCACCATACCCACCCAAGGACACTCACCAGGCTCAGGGCCACCACGCACAGATGACCACCTGACCCTGCTCCAGCATCCTCAGCTTCTGGGGGCCCATGTGCAAGCCCACGGGGCCAAGCTTTCAGAGACCCAGCGGTGTGGGAACTGCCACACGACCCCTTGCAAGTACATTTTACAAATCTGCACACATGTTACAATCGCACAGACACACACACACCAAAGTCAGCGTCCTGGTGTGCTGGATCGCTGTCCAGTCGCTCAGTCGTGTCTGACTCTCTGAGACCCCACAGACTTGCAGCCTGCCAGGCTCCTCTGTCCATGGGCTTTCCCAGGCAAGAACACTGGTGTGGGTTGCCATTTCCTTCTCCAGGGGACCTTCCTCCCTCAGGGATCGAACCCACGTCTCCTGCATTGGCAGCTGAATTCTTCACCACTGAGCCACCAGGGTGGCTCAAATGTGGTATCAAATGTTGAATGACAAATACATGTAACTACTGAGGAGACTAGGTAAAGGGTCCACTGGACCGCTTTGTCCTCTCTGATCTGTTTTTGCAGTGTCTTGTGAATCTCTATTTCAAAAGCACAAAAGTTTTTTTTTTAGAAGAAGTATGTTTTGTACTACAGATCTGAGCTTGCCTGCTAAATTTTTTTTTTTAATTAAAAAATTTAAAAATCACAGTGGAGCATGCTCAGAGGACCACCCCTCAGGGTTCAGGTGGGGCCAAACAGAAACAAGGTGAGAGACAGCCCAGAAGATAAAGGGCCACAGTGAACTGGTAGGAAGAGAATCGTAATCGTTCGAGCATTGTAATCAGGCTCCCCAGGTTCTGGGCTCAGGCTTGGTTTCCACCACCACCACAGGGGATTGGAAAGAAGGTGACAGTATTCCCCCGGGTGACAACCCTCCCCCTGGGCAGATCCGGCCTGGGCTCTCCGTGGACCAGCTGTGACGCCACCCCCATAGCACAAAGCCGACTTTAAAAGGAAAGTTGGAAGTTGAGACACAATGGAGCTTAGTAACTGGCATGGCCTGTTCCCTCCCACTTAGGGGAACATCTTGACTGTGAGTGACTGGCAAGGGAGTCCCTAAAGCCTTCCTGATTGCAGGAGTTAATCTTCTCCAACTGAAGACAGAGTTGCCATATGATCCTGCGACCCACTCCTGGGTATGGATCTGGAGAAAACTATAATTTGAAAAGATACATGCATCCCTGTGTTCATTACAGCACTATTTATAATAGCCAAGACATGGAAACAGACTAAATGCCTATCGACACATGAATGAATAAAGCAGATGTGGTATATACATATATATATAATATGATAATATATACTATATGGAATATAATGTGATTATAAGATGTGAAATATATATATGGAATATTAATCATAAAAAAAGAATGAAATAATACCACTTGCAGCAACATGGATGGACCTAGAGATTATCATATTAAGTAAGTTAGAATGAGAAGGACAAACACTGTATGAAAGATATCACTTATATGTGATCAATTTATCTACAAAACAGAAACAGACTCACAGACACAGGGGACAGACTCACAGACACGGGGAGCAGACTTGGGGTTGCCAAGGGGGATAGGAGTAGGGGAGTGACTGGGAGTCTGGGGTCAGCAGATGCAAACTATTACAGAGAATGGGTGAATACCCTGTGATAAGCCATAATGGAAAATAATACGAAAAAGAATGTGTGTATATATGTGTGTGTGTGTGTGTAACTGAATCACCTTGCTGTATAGTAGAAATTAACACAACATTGTAAATCAACTATAAATTAAAAAATAAACTTTTCCAAGCTTCAGTACTGGAACGATGGGGGCCTGCCCACCCCAGCCTGCCCCTCCATTCCTGTGGCCCTTGACAGGCAGTACCCAAGAAGATAACTGAAGTCCTCATGACATAAGCCAGGATAGGGAGCAGGCAGGTGAGGGTAATCTGTGGGCAAGGGAAAGGGTCAGAGGTGCACTGAATGGAATGGAACATCGTGGTGTAGACGGGAAGTGGGTGTTCGGAGGGAAGTCAGTCCTGGCGTGAGTGGGGTATATGATTTTGGATACCTTAGCAGAGAAGCAATAGCAACCTGGATGTCAGCTGCCCGCGCCATCCTGGCTGCCCTCCCCTCAGATCCAACGGGTCAGAAAGGGTGACTTCTCTCACCCCCAGCTCGTGCCAGCAGATTGTGAAAGAGGCCTGGCAAAAGCTGGATGCACCAGGAAAGCCAGTGACACTCCAGTTGACACCTGAGGCTGTGACTAGGGTACTAGATTCTTCTATAGTGACGCTGCCTCCTGAGGGTCATGGTTTGGAAAGAGCGCAGGCAGTTGACAAGCGGAGGATGAAAGAGACACAACGGGACGTGAAAGATGGGGGAGCCGGGGATCCAGGAGGGTCCCAGGTAGTCTGCTGAGATCCTACTTGGCAAGAGCTGGTCCTCTGTGTGATGCAAAGGATAGGTATGGTTCAGGGCTCAGCAAACAGCCCCCTCAATACACACACACACACCACACACAGATCCACTGAGCTTTGTATAAGCTGGTCAACCTTTCAGTTAAAAATAAACAACGCTGGGCTTCCCTAGTGGGCTCAATGGTAAAGAATCCGCCTGCCAATACAGGCGACACGGGTTCGATCCCTGGTCCAAGAAGATCCCACATGCTGTGGTACTGCTCAGCCCGTGTGCCACAGCTAATGAGCAGAGGCTCCAGAGACTGGGAGCCGCAATTTCTGAAGCCCTCACGCGCGAGAGCTCTGTTGCTCTGCAACAGGAGAAGCCACCGCAAGGAGAAGCCAGCGCACGGCAACTGGAGAGTAACCCCAGCTCGCCACTACTAGAGAAAAGCCCTGCAGCAACAAAGATCCAGCGCAGACAAAAGTGTTAAAAAAAAAAAAAAAGCAAACAGAAAACTAAAGCATTTGAAGAAGTTAAAAAAAAAAAAAAGCTAACAAACAAAACACGTAACAAAAACCACTAACCTTTTCCTTGCAACTGACTGTGTGTTCCCTCCAGAGGAAAAAAAAAAGGTGATGGGTGTGGTGGAGCTTGTTACTTGGAAGCAGGCATTGAAGAGTCAGGCCTAGGCCCTAATGAAGACCTAGGGTGTCTCGTTTAATATTCACACTGGTTTCACAATGGAAGTAACATTATTATTCTCATTTATTACATGGAGAAACCAACACTTAGATGCTAAATTAAGTAACTTGTCCAAGGTCACAGAGTCAGTGTGTCCAAGGTGGCCCCGACACTGTCCGCTGCCTGGTTGACAAAAGGAAAGAATCCACTAGCCCCACCCATGCCAGTGGCCAAGGACGTGGAGCCGACGGCTCCTTCCCACTGGGAGCTGAATCTTCCCTGAGGTTGGCCAGAGTCAGGGCCATGCCTTGAGGCATGGGGGGTGGAAAAGCAGAGGCCTCCCACTCAGGTTGCCCTCAAGAAATTTGCAGTCTGCCTGCAGCATACCAGCCGTCACAGCTGGGGATGGAAGCCAAGCCTTCCCCACTATGTGGGGCTCACCTGCCTCCAGGCTGTGACCCTCCGGCAGCCTGCTCTTCGCTGGACCTTGTCCCCGTGTCCCCTGCAGGGTCATCGTCTACAAACATTGAGCTCAGCCCTGTGCCAGGGACTAAAGAGGCAAAGATGAGGCCACTGCCCTGGGTCCCAGGGGACGAGACGAGGTGTGGCCACCAGGCTGCCGGGTTCCCTCCGGGTGGGTCCCGTGCTGTGGTTCAGCTGGAGCCCTCCATCTGGGGAGCCTGGGAAGACTCCACCTTCTCAGCTGCCCCCAGGCCCCTGGGGCTCAGTGCAGCTTTGACAGAGCCCACGTGACAGCACAACATGCTTGGATCCTCCTCTGCTTGTGATTACAAACTTGGTGCAGAGGGCATCTGACCCTGGCTCCAGGGTTGGGTCTGTACCTTAGAGCTTGGCTGAGACCAACGCTCAGGGGTCACTGGGAAGAACAGTGTCTTGAAATGGACCCTGAGGACCCATTGGTTCCCCTTGTCCTTTTTAAAAAGTATATTTCTTTATTTTTCTTTATTTGGCTATGCTGGGTCTTCAGTGCAGCATGTGGGATCTAGATCGCGGATTGGGGATCAAACCCAGAAACCTGCATTGGGAAACCTGCCTCGGCGTCTTACCCACTGGACCGGAAGTCCCCCCCACTGGTCCTTTGCATTTTAGAAATGTGTGCAGGGATTTCCCTGATGGTCCAGTGGGTAAGACTTGACGCTCCAAATGCACCAGGTTCAGTCCCTAGCTGGGGAACTAGATCCCACATGCTGCAACTAAAGATCATGCAACGAAGATCAAAGATCCCGAGTGCCACAACTAAGACCTGATGCCAAATAGATAAGTACCTTAAAAAATAACAAATTAAGGAATCTCCCTCCCTGTAAGAAAAAAATAGAAACGTGCGCAGGTGGGAGAGGCGGGTTTGGGGACACTGAAGGCGATGGAGGGCGCTGGACAGACAGCACTTCCTCTCGTCTAACTCATGCACTATAAGTTTATAAAACGTCCTGTGTGCATGCATGTACAGTTATGTAAAGTTATATAACTTTATTAAAAGTTAGTAATTGAGGGACTTCCCTGGTGGTCCAGTGGTTAAGACTTTGAGCTTCCAAGCAAGGGGTGAGGGTTCCATCCCTGGTTGGAAAACTAAGATCCCACCTGCTTCGTGGTGCGGCCAATAAACAAATAAAAGCTCTTTTAAAAAAAGAAAAGTTAATAATTGAGTTAATTGGTCACAGTAACCAGTTCCTGGCACAAAAGGACTGTTTCTGGTACCAGCTTTCACATTTGTTCATAAGGGACCCAGGGTCCATGGTGGGGGTGGCACCTGGAGGGGAGGGAAGAGGGGGTGTCAGAGCATCAGAGACCTGAGACCGGTCCAGAAAAGGGGAACCAGGCCAGACACCTTTGCCTTCCTGACCGTACCCGCAGGCTGAGGCAGGCTGGGGAGATGGTGGGAGAAGCGGGGCAAGAATCAAGAGAGAGGAGGGGCCCTCCCCATACAGACCCAGGGAAGCAGGGGGCTTCTAGGAGGCTCCACTATCGCCAGGTGTCAGGAGGTGGGGGCTGTTATGGAACTGGGGTGCTGGGACGGACACCAGGCCCCTGCTCCCCCTGCCCTCTGTCCGTGGTTCACATCCCAAACCCCAACTGCAAAACCAGGAAGCCCGAAGGTTGCAGCCAGGACTGCCAGCCGCAGGAGTCCTGAGGGTAGGAAGAAGGTCCACCCTCCCGAACCAGTGTTGCGAAGAAGAGAGCCACCCCCAGGAGAAACAGGTGCTCCGGCTGTGTCTCCGGCCTCAGTTGAGCACTGATCATTCCTCATGCAGCCCTCTACCCTCTCAAGGGCTTGGGGTTGTGCACACACGCAGACACACACAGACTGTAGTGCAGGCAGGCGACACGCTTGGGCCCACGTGCCAACAGCTGCAGCTGCTGGCCCTCGAGGGCTCACAGGGCTGTGCACGCTTAGATTCTCACATCAAGGCCTCGCAGCAGCTCCCACCCCGTCCCAGGCTCACCTCCACAAAGAAAAGCGTCCAGACCTTGCTCCAGCCTCTGGACTCGGTGAGGGCGCCGTGAGTGGCCAGGTGGCTGCCCTTGACGGTCAGCGTGTAGTGGCACACCCCCAGGATGGTGATGCCCAGGGCAAAGACCAGGGGCCTGTCAGAGCGCAGGCACAGGAACCCTGCGGGGGGCGGGGGGCGGGGGAGAGAGGGTTGGCTGCAAGCGGAGGAGCCTTAAGGGCAGCGGGTCTTTCTCTGATTCTTGGAGATCTGAGCCCAAACGCCCCAGCCTGCACCCCTGGAAGCCCGGGCCAAAGAGGGCCCAGCCCTGGGGACTGCCACGGACAGCGATGTGGCAGGTTCCATGCAGGCCAGAGTAGGATGGGTTGGCTCTCCCTAAAGGCTCTGAGACAAGACAGAGCGCCACTGACTCACCGAGGAGAGGCCGGGAATCTTGATTCTGCGCCCCTGCCAGAGGGAACACGCCCCTCGCCCCCTCCCCGGGCACCCCATGGAGCACCCTCCCCCTCCCCAGGCCATCTCATCCCCCCACCTCGCCCCTTTCCCCCAGCCCACCCCTCCACCCCCCCACCCCCCCTACCCCACCCCTGCCGCTTCTCCCTGTCTCGGCTCAACTTTCTCCTCCACTGCCCTTGATCCATCGGGGCATCTCCGGGTACACAAGTCAGCACTCCCCAACCAGACTTTCCGGGCTGACCCTCTGTCCTGGTGTCCCAGGCACGCGCCATCTATCCCACCCCGCCGCCCGTCCCCGACACCCTCCCCCACCGCCCAGCGGGCCCCGCAGCCCCCAGTCCCCGTGTCCCTCACCGGGTGGCAAAGCGAAGAGGCTGAGCGCGAGGATGGCGCAGTCCACGCCGTGGCGCTCCCACCACGAGCTCGCCCTCACTACCTCCTGCACCCGCGCCTCCAGCTCGCCCAGCAGCGCCTCGGCCCCGGCGCTCTCCCGGGGCGCGCCCCCCGCCGGCTCCATGGGCTCCGCGCTCGGGCCGGGCACCCGCCGAGGACTCGCAGGATCGGGAGCGTCTGCGGCGCCGGGCGGCCGAGGCGCCGAGCGCGGGCGGGGCGGAGTCACGCGGCGGCTGGGGACACCCGCCCCCAGTATCAGGGTGCGCGCCCAGAGCGACTCGGCCGGTCCGGGGCCACCCTCCTGGCGGGCGGGACCAGAACGGGCGCAGGAGGAGCGCACGGATGCGCGGGGGTGGGGAGGCCACCTGGAGCCAGAAGCAAATCGCCGCGGAGGGGGCGGGGGCTCGGACGGGATGGGGGCGCGAGGACCCCCGTAGAGACCCTCCTCTCCCAGGACTTTCCCTGACCGCCTGACCTCAAATAACTCCTTTATATGATCCCGGCGCCGCACCTTGCTTGGGTTTGTGGGACCTTTTTTTAATCCCTGAACTTAAGCATTTTTCCCAGTAGCACTTAGCAGCCGCTCCACACCCGACACGGACATTCGTCCCCTGTCTCCACCCACAGAGGGGACGCTGGTACCGGCAGGCCTCACTTTGCCGCTTTTTTCCAGTCTTATCTTCAGGACCTGAAACAGTGTCGGGAAAGATGTGTGAATTCATGGGACAGAAAGTTCAAGGCCTCGTTCAAGCCTCTGAGTGGTGGTGGTGGTGGGGTGCTCCCCTCTGAATCCGGCTTTAGCAGCCGCACGTGGGCAGCTGTCTCTCTAGCCCAGTGGATTTGGGATTGAAAAGGGACTGCTGTAGAGAAAACGCATTCAGGTGGGGTCCCTCTGCGGTACCGCTCACTCAGGGGTGCCCGGGGCTGAAGGCCACTGCAAAGGGCCCTGGAGACCGGAGCAGCAAGCGTCCTGGCCCTTCCCATCCGCCCAGGCCCTGACCCGGCGCTGCGGGAGTCTGGCCTTGGCCCTGGGAGCAAAGCCGCTGTGTTGTGCAAACATTCTCCTCCACTTCTGAGGGTCCTTTCTCTTTTTTCATATGGTTTTTTCATATGGTTTCATATAGAGGTCCCTTTAAAACGAGGCCTGGGGTGGTGGGGGGGGGGGGCGGGCAGGAGCCCTTTGGAGGAGGGAGGAGAAGGGGGAGAGGAAGGCGGGGAGGAGGCTGGGAGGAAACGGAAGAGAAACCAGAAACAGAGTCCGGAACGCTTAGGACTTGCATTCCTTTATCTTCTTTGGTGTTTTCCTTCATGATTTCTTGCGCGTTTATCCGTTCAATTTTTTTTAAAAAAAATATATAGGCAAGATTTTCTTTACCAGGTCAGCAATTCTAAAGAGTCTGTAATTTAACAGGCCAACACACACACGCCCGAGCAAGCACACCTGGCTCCTTACAGTTTACCACCGCTTCTGCGCACTTAACAGGCTTTGTGTGACCCCCACAACTCCCAGAGGATGATGCCATCCCCATTTAACTGATGGAGGCCCAGATCTGCCCACAGCCCCCCCATAGTTACCAAACAGCAAAACTAGAACTCAAATCCAGGACATCTCCTCCAGGCCCAATCATCTTTTGCTTTTATCAGACATTCTTAAGACAGAAGCATGGGGTGGTGATGGGGGAGTGACCTTCCCACTCTCTATTCCACCTTCAGGTTCCTCTTTCTCAGATACTCTGACATTTTCAGGGATGGGGATACCTATACTTTTAAAAAGCATAGTTGCTATTAAGGTGCAATATTATCATTCTATAAGGGCAGAATCCCACTGCTTGTGAACTTTCTGGTACCAAGAAGCCACTCGTCCAGCCTCGTCCACCCTTTGGACAGCTAAGTGGTACTGTGTTGAACAGGAGGAGAGGCAGATGTGTATTGAAGGAGCTCAGAGGAGCAAAGAATCCCTGTGGTCTCCTCGGAGAGAGGCAGCCTTAATTGAGAACCGACTTAAAGCAAGACGGTATGCTACAGGTGGAGATGGCTGGGGTAGGGGCTGGGGGTTGGGAGAGATGGGGGAATAACAAAATCCAAAAGACTTGAATAGACAGCTCACCAAAGAAAAGGTACACACGACCAATAAGCACAGGAAAAGATGCGCTACATCATTCGTCTTGAGGGAAATGCACCTTAAAATCCCAGTAAGAGAGCCCTTCAGATCCAGAGCATAGCTAAAATTAAAATAGCCGGGCACTGCTAATCCTTGGCAAGGGGATGTGAAATCACAGACCTCTCATTTGTTGTTGATGAGAGTACAGAGTGGTGCAAACCCTTTGGAAAACAGTTTGACGGTTTCTTGTAAGGTAAATATATACACTTACCCTGCTGCTGCGAAGTCACTTCAGTCGTGTCCGATTCTGTGCCACCCCATAGACGGCAGCCCACCAGGCTCCGCTGTCCCTGGGATTCTCCAAGCAAGAACACTGGAGTGGGTTGCCATTTCCTTCTCCAATGCATGAAAGTGAAAAGTGAAATTGAAGTCGCTCAGTCGCATCTGACTCTTAGCGAGCCCATGGACTGCAGCCTACCAGGCTCCTCCGCCCATGGGATTTTCCAGGCAAAAGTGCTGGAGTGGGGTTCCCTTGCCTTCTCCAGCACTTACCCTGCAGTGCGTGCGAAGTTGCTTCAGTCTTATCTGACTCTGTGTGACCCTATGGTTGTAGCTTGCCAGGCTCCTCTGTCCGTGGGATTCTCCAGGAAAGAATACTGGAGTGGGTTGCCATGCCCTCTACCAGGGGATCTTCCCAACCCAGGGATCGAACCCCCGTCTCCTGTGTATCCTGCATGGGACTTCTTTACCACTGAGACTGCACCATCAGGGAAGCCCCTTGGAGCCTCAGCTTAAAACCACTGGATTCTTTACCACCAGCACCACCTGGGAAGTTCTATATGCTTAACCTATGACCCAGTAATTCAGCTCCCAGGTAGTCACCCAACAGGAATGAAAACGTATCCATATAAAAACCTGAACCCGAATGATCATCGCAGCATTGTTCATTAGAGCCAGGTTGGAAACAGCCTAAATGTCTGCCAACAGGAGAATGGACACACTAAATATGATACCTTCACACAACCTATGCAATAAAAAGGCACTGGCAGAGGCAACAGGGCAGATGAACTGATGTCATCTCACAGACATTAGGTGGAGGCTAAGAAGACGCAATAACTGCATGACCCATTCGTGTGAAGTTCAAGAACAGGGAGAGCTAATGTATAGCGATAGAAATCACATCCATCCTTCCCTGGGGAGGGATGGGTCAGGGGCATTTATTGCAAAGGGATGTGAGGAACCTTTCTGGGAGGGTGGAAATGATCCAGATGGTGATTGTGGTGGTGTTTACATGGGTGTATATGCATCTGTCAAAAGTCACTAACCTGCACACTCAACAGGCGTGTGTTTTACTGTAGTTAATCAGACCTCAGTAAAGTCGGCCAGGGCAAAAACAAAGCAGCAAAGCAGATTTTGCTTCAAAATGGAAAGAGCATGGGGCTTCCCTGGTGGCTCAGTGGCTAAGACTCTGCACTCCCCATATAGAGGGTCCGGGTTCAATCCCTGGTCAGGGAACTAATCAGGAAACTAGGATTCCACATGCCATAACCAAAAACACTGTATGCAGCGACTGAGACCCAGTGCAGCCAAATACATGAATAAAAGTAATTATTTCCAGATACAAAATATTATACATAAAATAGATCAGCCAAAAGGGATTTACTGTACAGAATAGGGAGCTACGGTTAATATCTTGGAATAACCTACAGTGGAAAATAATCCAAAAAAAAAAAAAATATATATATATATATGCCTGAATCATTTTGCTGTGCATCTGACACTAACAGTACTGTAAATCAACTATACTTCAATTTTTTTATTTTCAAAATCGGTGATGTTTTTTTAAGAGGTATAATTCAGATGGTAAATATCACCCATAAATGTAGCACACTGAAGTGTGGAGAAGCAGGGTGAGTCTGGTATCTGAGGTCCCTTGGCCATGGGGTTGACAGCCGAGTGTGTGGGGTGGTGGAGTGGATGATTTACCAAATTCTTCAGTCCTCTCTGTGAGCCCCTTCTAGGTTCTCAGCCCTGGTCCACTGCCTTCTGGCTCCCAGCAAAGATGAGAAAGACCTGAGAACAAAGCTTGGGATGAAAGGCTCTGGGTGGTTGGCCAGGCAGGCCTGCTGCCATCAAGGCTCTCTGCTTGGCTTTTTACAACAGGTCCTGAAGGGGCAGGCCTGGGCAGGCTCCTGGCCCTCTGCCCACAGTGGAATGTTAGGCAGAGACAGCCAGGGCTGGGAGCTGTCTATGCCTCACAGCCACCTTGCTCTAGACCAACCTCTGCTCCCACTCAACCTCCCACCTATCTGCACAAGACTCAGTTTATGTGAAGAGCACAGCTTTGCAGTCTGGCATGCTTACTAGCTGTGTGACCTTGGATAAGTTACTCAACCTCTCCGAGCCTTAGCAGCTCCATATACACTACAAAGGAGGAAGATAAATATCAATACGAGTTTTAATATTTTCTTCCTGTATCCCGGTAGACTGCGTGTACACTTCCACTGTAGAGGTGACTAGACCACAGCCTAAAGTCTAAATTACTCAGCTTGATCTTTGAGGGCGGCCAAGTTCTAGCTCCACATCTGACTACTTGGGGCAGAATGATGTATCCCTGACCTCTGACCCCTGGATAGGGATTGACTTTTCTCACTTCTCTGTCTTTATTCCCAGGGAAATTGTTTCTATTCTCACCCCCTCCCCATTCCAAGCCCCACCCATCCTTTGGGGCTCTGGTGACGTCAGCCAGTCCCACAAAATTTATCCAGGATTTTCATATATTCCACTCATTCAACATTTTTTTTAATTGATCTAATTTTTGGCTGTGCTGGGTCTTTATTGCTGCATCCAGGCGTTCTCGAGTTGTGAAAGAGAGCTCCTCTCTATTTGCAGTGTTTGGTCTTCTCACTGCAGAGCTTGGACTTCAGTAGTCCACGCTTAGTTAGACGGGCTTAGTTAGATGGGCTTAGTTGCTCTGCAGCATGAGGAATCTTCCCTGATCAGGGATTGAGCCCTCATGCCCTGCATTGGCAGGCAGATTCTCAACTATTGGACCACTGCTCCTGCTGCTGCTAAGTCGCTTCAGTCATGTCCGACTGTGTGCGACCCCATAGACAGCAGCCCACCAGGCTCACCCATCCCTGGGATTCTCCAGGCAAGAACACTGAAGTGGGTTGCCATTTCCTTCTCCAATTCATAAAAGTGAAAAGTGAAAGTGAAGTCGTTCAGTCGTGTCCGACTCTTCTCGACCCCATGGATTGCAGCCTACCAGGCTCCTCCATCCATGGGATTTTCCAGGCAAGAGTACTGGAATGAGTTGCCATGGCCTTCTCCAATTGGGCCACTAGGGAAGTCCATTCAACCAATCTTATTGAACATCTATGGTGGCCAGGGGCTCCAGCTCTGTCTTTCCCTTCCTCTGACATCATCATCTCCCCAGTTGCATTATTTTTCTTTCTTTTCTCTTTTTTTTTTTTTTGGCCACATGGCATGTGGGATCTTAGTTCCTTGACCAAATCTGTGCCCTCTGCAGTGGAAGGGTAGAGTCTTAAGCACTGGAGCCCCAGGGAAGTCCCTCCCCCAACAGCTCGCTTTCGACGTCAGCTATCATATACTGTCCAGCAGTGATCCCCCGTCTCACTATCTGGCCATAAGATTCAGTGCGCTCTGTGTCATCTGCCTGCTTTAATCAGGAAAAGTAACACTAGCTATTGAAACAACCCCAGGGACTTTCCTGGGGGTCCTGAGGCTAAGACTCCGTGCTCCCGATGCAGGGGGCCAGGGGTTGACCCAAATGACACAACTGAAAGGTCCTGCATGGTGCCGCAAAGGTCCCGTGTGTGATGACTAAGACTCGGCCCAGCCTAATAAAATACACGTGTGTGCGTGTATGCCGAGTCACGTCAGTCCTGTCCAACTCTTTGCGACCCCACAGACTGTAGCCTGGCAGGCTCCTCTGTCCATGGGATTCTCCAGGCAAGAATACTGGAGTGGGTTGCCATGTCCTCCTCCAGGGGATCTTCCCTACCCAGGGATCAAACCCGGGTTTCTTACATCTCCTGTGTTGGCAGGTGGGTTCTTTAGCACCACCTGGGAAGCCCCCAATAAATAAATAAATATATGTTTTTTAAAAAGGGAGACTTTGTGCTTTTTTTTTAAGTTAAAAAACAAATAGATGATAGAGAAGACTCCAGACCCCAAGGGGCTGGGTGCTCATGGACCTACCCAGGCATCAATAATAGCACGAGGGGTGTGGTGTTAGATGATGCTGGGTTGGGTCTTCCTGGGAGACTCTGGAGTTCCCCACCCTGGGGCAGTGATGATTCCTCCCTTCTGCCATCCAGATCTTTATTTGCTGGGGTTCATTGGGGTTAATTACTGTTGTGGTTGGGGTAGGGTGGCAGGGAGTGTTGCCTGGGACCCAGGGCCTGGAGGGGGAACCCGGAGAGTCAGGGATGGGTTTGGAGACCTGGAGGGGTAGAACCGGGAGCCTAGGGGGCACAGGGTGGACTAGAAAGACACCTCCTGCCATCAGGGAAACCCTTTCTGTGCTCCAAATCTAGGTGAATGGGTCTTTAACCCTTTCTTGTCTTCCACCCATTCCTGCCACCCCCCAAATCATCAAAGGCCCAGCTCTGTGAGGCAAGTGGCATTATTCACAGGGGTGGGGCTGAGTGTGCTGGGGAGAAGTGGCCTGGCCTCTGGCTCAGACCTTGGTCAGCTGAGAGTGGGACCAGCACCCGAAGCTTCTGGATCCAGCAGGGCAGGACCACAGGGACGGGGTGTCTCTGCATCAGCCTCGCCTCCAGGAACCCTCCGCAGGGTGCCAGTTACCTGCAGCCTCCATCCCGCCATTCTGCAGGGACAAAGCCAGGTTGGTGATGGCCCAGAGGCAGGTCAAGGAAGCAAGAGCGGTGAGGGAAAGGGGCCCGACCTGGATCCCGTGGGGATGATGCTGAGGCTCTGGGGCCATCGTCTGTCACCACCTAACAGGCACTGAGGCTTCCTCAGCATCTTAGGTCCTTGAAAACCCAAAGCTGGGGCTCTTAGCAGCCCAGCCTCCTGCCTTGTGAGGTTTTCTAAGGTTTTCCTCTGCCCCTGCACCAGGGCAACACCATAGCCAGTGTGGGTGAGTGACTCTGGGGTATGTAACAGCCTGAACGGTGTATGGGGGACCTGGGGGAGCCAGTTGCCAGGGCTATAGCGGGGAGTAAGGGCTGTGATTCCCATACACAGGTTCCAGTCCTTGCTGTGTGACCTTAGATAGTCCCTTGGCTTCTCTGGGACTCAGTTGTCTGAAAGGGTGATTCGGAGTGGATGGAGGTGATACTATTAATATGCACTTTACCAAGAAGGTAATAAAAGGGCAAAGGTGTGAGGTAGATAGACTATCATGAATGCCATTCCTTGGGCTATGGTAACGATAGCAATGTTGTTATTTTGGCTATTGATATGATTTAAATCTAATATATATTGGTGTCAGTAACGATATTCATAAAGGGTTTCCATTTCCAGTGAGGAAAAGGGCTGAACATGCTCACTTCCTCTATGTTGTTCTCGTCCTTGCCCACGTTTTGTGTGTATGTGTGTGTGCATGTGTGTGCGTGCACGTGCATGTGTGCATGTGTGTGCATGTGTGTGCGCACGTGTGTGCGCATCTGTGCACATCTGTGCCCACGTGTTTGTGTGCATGTGTGTGCGTGTATGCGCGTGTGTGCGAGTGTGTGTGCGTGCATGTATGTGTGCGCATGTGTGTGGGTGCATGTGTGCGTGTGTGTGCGTCTGTGCACGTGTGTCTTTGTGTGCATGTGTGTGCGAGTGTGTGCGTGTATGTTTGTGTGCACATGTGTGTGTGTGTGTGTGAAGGGCTGGGGTTCAGGAGTGTGACAGTCCCCCAACTTCCATTGTGCATGACTGTGCAGAAAGTGTGCTAACATGGAGAGGGGATTTGAAGGTCAGCGCAGCATGGCACTGCTTCCTGTGACCAGCTCAGGGATGCCCAGGCCTGGCTGGTCCCCACTGAGCCCTCCTCTGTCCCCAGATTCCCTGCCCCCAGGTCCCTGGGCTGGTCTTCTGCCTACTGGCTGAGCTAAGAGCTTTAGGTAGTTTATCCTCACGACTGGCCTGTGATGTGGGGTATAATTATCCCCACTTACAGATGAAAATACCGAGGCTTGGAACAGCAAATCAGTCTTCCCAGCAAATATCAGGGCTGGCAGGCCAGTCTGAGCACTACAGCCCCTAGAAGGGCCCACCAGGCCCCTCGGTACCCGGATGGCCCTGAAAGGTTGATTCGTCTCTACCCCATTCGGCCCTTCTCCCCGTACTGCACACCCCCGCCCCTGGGGCTCTGACTGCCCAACAAGCCACTCACTGAGTTAGGGTTGGAGGAAGCTTCGTGGGAGCCCTCTGTTCAGGGTGAGGGCTGGGGCCGGAGCTTCAGCCTTTCAGTCTAAAGGAGCTGGAGCCCTGACAACACACAACAGATGGGAGGAGGAGTCTCAGACAGGCTCCAGGGGTGTCCCTGGTGGGTCAGCGGCTGAGACTCTGCCTTGCAAGGCAGGAGACATGGGTTCAATTCCTGGTCAGAGAACTAAGATCCCACATGCCTTGGGGCAACTAAGCCCATGTGCCACGACTAAGACTCTATGCAACCAAATAAGTAAATATTAAAAAAAAATAAACTCTAGACCAAGTCATGAAGCCCTCTGTGACTGTGCTCACACAGACACACACACACATACACATACACTCACTCATGTGCACACCTCCCTCCCCTGAAAAACCTGGAAACCCCGAGGCAAAGACAAATGAGCAAAACCACAGAGATACACAGCACACGGAAGCGCACAAATACAAGCTTCACACACGCTCTGGGTCCATTACATCGATCCTTGCATGGATCCACGTCAGAGTCCTCAGCTGCATCACATATACCCACACACGCATGGGCGCACACGGGCACACACGGGCACACGTGTACACACAGGCAGAGAGCCGTGAGTGGTATAGTTAGAGGCTGAGCAGGAGGCGGCAAAGAGGCCCGTCTGTCCCCCATGCCACCTCCCCAAGTCCTGCCAACTGAGCCCCTGTTCCGACCTCGGGAGCCCCTGAATCACCATTGTGCTGAGTAAGCATTTAGCTCAGTGAATGGGTCTGGGACTGCCATGGAAAAAGCCAGAGTTTGGGGTTTGAATCCCTGACATTTCTGCACTCGGAAGCTTGGTGGTGTGCAATGCTCAGTCATGTCTGACTCTTTGCGACCCTATGGACTGTAGCCCACCAGGCTTCTGTGTCCATGGGATTCTCCAGGCAAGAATACTGGGGTGGGTAGCCATTTCCTCCTCCAGCGGGATCTCCCCAATCCAGGGACTGAACCCAGGTCTCCTGCATCGCAGGCAGTTTCTTTACGGTGTAAGCCACCAGGGGAGTCCTGAAGCTTAGCGAAATGACTTAAACCTGCCTGAGCCCTGGTTTCCTTACCTGTCAGACAGAGCCGTGACACCGTTTTCCTGGGTTTGCTGGGCCCACTATGTAGAAAGTGCTAGATACATGCCCTGAGACAGCAGCTGACCAAGTGCAGCAGTGTGAATGGTCCAGACTAAATATCCTGGTTTATGCAGTTCCCAGCAGGTCATTGGCTCCCACCCTAAACCTCAGTTGCCACATCTGTAAAATGGGGCTTGTATATAAGGTACTTCTGCCCTTGCAGGGGTAGCAGAAGGGACACAGGGGAGGGATCCTGAACTATCCTTAACTTTCTGAGACCTTGGGAATATCGAAAACCTTTCTGATACTCAGTATCTTCACCTGTGAAGGATAAAACCCCTCACCTGCCTACCTCACAGGAGTGGGGAAAGCTTTTGGTTAAGTTCAGACAGTGGCAAAATGGGGGCAGGCTGGTGGGTCTAAGACTCCCCCTCCATAAAAGATACTCAGCTCCTTGGGCACCTCAACAGCTTGGACATCTCCAGGGGTCCTTCCCCACCCTTGGCTAGGGGACTGTTCTACAACCGCTGGCTGGATTGTCAACACCCCCTGCTGGTTTGATGAGGATGGGCTCTGTTTCTTTGTCACATAAGGGTCAGAAAAGCAGGACTGCTCACTGGAACTGCCTTGGACTCACCCACTGAGCTGCCAGGACCACAGATGCAAGGAGCTCCCCATGGGCCCATTTCAGACCCCATGCATAGCTGTGATCATTACTAACTGACGTGCACTAAATACTGGGCAGCATGTTAAGGGCTTTCCATGCACCGTCATTACCCCTTCCCAATGACCTGTGCGGATAACACTTTCATAATATAAGATCTGTTTCACAAATGAGGGAACAGACTCAGAGGCTGGGTAGCTTGCCTGAGGCAACATCTGGAGAGGGGAAAAGCCAGTGTTGCCGCCCAGATCCGGCTGCCTCCTGGAGTACGACCACCTCCTGAGCAACCCAGGCTGGTCTCAGAGAAGGTTGCACAGGCACGTGCTGGGAGGACGGGGTATGGTGCCTCCCGGGACTGTCTAACCTGGGGACAGGAGGCAGCTGGCAAAACAAGAGGCATCTGGAGGCCTAGTGTTACCTAACCCGTTTGGCTGCTCTATGATCTTCAGCCAGCCCCCTTGCCCTGTGGCCTCAGTTACTTCATCTGTAAAAAGAGAAGTTTGTTGGGTCTTCCCTGGTAGTCCAGGGGTGAAGACCCTGCGCTTCCAATGCAGGGGGCCCAGGTTTGATCCCTGGTCAGGGAACTAAGATCCTGCACGCTATAGAGCAGGCAAAAAAAAAAAAAAAGTGCCACATACCCTGAGGCCCTTCCTGCCTCTGATTCATCCCACCACCCCCACTTTCGGCAACTTCACAGTCTCATTTATGATGTAATGTCACAGCCGTCTAACTAAAGCTTCTTATTATTTCTTAAAAATTAATTTATGCATGGATTTATTTTTGGCTGCACTGGGTCTTTGTCCCTGCAAGGGCTTTTCCCTAGTTGTGGTGAGCGGGGGGCCACGCTTCGTTGCGGTGCTCGGATTTCTCATCGCGGTGGCTTCTCTTGTTGCTGAGCACGAGCTTTAGCGTGTGTGGGCTCAGCAGTTGCGGTTCCCAGGCTTCAGAGCACAGGCTCGGAAGTTGTGGCACACGGGCTTAGTTGCTCTGAGGCATGTGCGATCTTCCTGATCCAGGGATGGAACCCATGTCTCCTGCACTGGCAGGTGGCTTCCTCACCACTGAGCCACCGCGGAAACCCTAAGGCTTCGTAAGCTGGGGTCCCTGGACCTCTGCCGGCTTCAGGAGCTGCCTGGAGTCAGGAGGAAAGTTGTATGTGAGTGTAAACCTGTTCAATGTGCATTTTTCCAAGGCAAGTGTCCATACTGGCACCAGATTCTACTCCCTTAAAGCTAAGAATCATTGATTAGTTTAGCATTTTAGAATCTCCCTAACCTCGATCTAAATTTTAAGGGGAATGAGTAGAGAAAGGTGAATCCCTACTGTATAAAACCACCTTCACTGTGTTTAAAGTCCCCTTAGGCCTCCTGGAGCCACACCAGCTGCTGCACCCCAGGCTTCCACCCGTGGGGACTCCAGCCCCCACTGCTTCCGGTTAGTCTCTCCTCCACGCCGAAGCTCGGGTCTGTTCCGTCTGGTCTTCTGGCTTCCTCACCCCCATGTCCGTCCCTGGACCGGCGGCGCCAGGAGGCGGGTCTTTGGTGAGGTAGGTGCAGTGACCAGGACCGCCAGTAGGGGTCGCGAGATGGCGGAACGCCGAGGAGCACCCGAAGGCGGCATCTCGGGTTATCTGTATCTTAATTGGTCCCCTTGGCAACCAAGGTGGGGGTGGGGATGGGGGGGATAGGGGGTGAGGAAGACCAGGCAGCAATCAGGAGGCCTGGGTCTCCTCAGTAGGCCTCAGGTTTCCCATCTGTAAAGTGGAGGGAGGTGGCCTAGAACCTCTAGAAGCTTGCTAGGCAATCTTGTGGCTCTGATGTCCTATAAACCTTTCTGATGATCCTGGAGGGAGGAGGCTGTCTTGAACTGCCCTTGGAAGCAGCACTGAGCCCAGCAACCTTGGGGAAAGAAACAAAATGACTCCAGGGCCCTTCCTCAGACCTGACTGAGAAAACAGAGCCCCTTGTCCCGCAGCTTCAGGGCAAGCCTTACCCCTGGGAGAAAGGACATCGCTAAATAGGACTGCCCTACGAGTTTCCTGGGGGTGATGAGGGAAATGGAGACCCCACTGGAGGCTGGGGTGGGCTGGGTCTGGAGATCCTCCTCACTCAGCTGCTGGGGGCTCTTCTGAACCCCCTCCCTCCATCAGCTCTAAATCCTAGGTCCAGAGAGAGCAAGGTGAAGACTTGGGGATGAGAGAGGCTCTGCAGAGATGTGTGGGGGCTGCCCTACCATCTATCCCAGGACCCCCTCCCCAGCAAGGAAGAGGACCAAGTCCTCTTAGACGCAAAAAGGCCCTCTCCCGCCTCCACCCTCTTGCTCTCTTCACCCACCCGTCTCCCACCCCCACATGAGTCAAACAAGACATAGTCACGACAAGGACGCAGAATGTTTTCTACAAAAATTATAATGAGGCTGCCGGAGGGGCGCTTCGTACAGTGGTGGGAATCGGGGAGCCTGCCCCACCCCAGCACTGGGAGGACCGGGAGGGGGACGAAGTCATCCGTGGACAGGGAACCGGAGAGGAAGGGCAGCTCCCAGCGCTCCGGGAAAGTTGCATCGGCACATGGGGGCGGCCCCAGGCCCAGAGAACAGGCAGAAAGACTGAGGCGGGCTCAGGGCAGCCAAGCCTTCAGTGTGGGAACAGGGGCCATCTCCATCACGCTCCCACCTTGGAGCATGTGTGTGCCTGGGGGCCATCCTCAAACACAGACACATCGCAGCGAGGCCTGTGGTGTTCTGTGGGGGTTCTCTCTCCCCTGCCCCAGCCAAGGGGCCCCAGGAAGGAGCAGCTGAGGGCTGTGGCAATGCCCCCCTGATAGGAGACTCTTCCCAAGCTGAAGATCAGAGATGGGGGGATCATTGTCGACAGAGGGCAAGGACGCATCCGCATGGAGGTATATGTGCCCCCAGTGTGTGCTTTAGTGACTCTCCCACACTCAGGACCTTGGTCTGAGGACCCTCCGAGGCTGGCCTTTCCGCCGACCTCACCAGCGTGACAGGTCAGGGACTCTAGCTAAGCTCTCCCTCACCTGCTACCCATGCAGAACCAGAGAGGCACCCAGCGGCTTCCAGAGCTTGAGGGACATCCACCAACCAACCTCCTGACACAGAGCCCTGGGGGTCTGGGGACAATCAGAGTTTAGACTCTCCACATTCCCAGGCTCCCAGGGTCCACCTCGCAGGCCTTGTCCACACTCGGCTGGACACCTGGCTAAAACCAGTCTCTGCCCTCCTGGGCCTGGGGACTCTGAACCAGTTGGCAGATGCCTTTGTCCAGCATAGAGCATCCCTGCCGGGCCATAATACTGCAGCCAGTTGCTCTAGCACCTTGGATCCACGGCCCTGACCCTCTGGGGTCTTAGGCAGGGGGTAACAGGTTGGGTAACCAGGCTGCACATCCGAGGACAGATGAGTGGAGAAGGTCGGGGTGGGGAGGGCCAAGTCAGGCTGGACCCCACCCCGGGGTATGCCAGAAGGGCACCGGTCACCCCACCCCAGCCCAGCCTGGCACTCCAACCCCCCACCCCCAGCATGGCCAGGAGAAGGAGGGGGGGTTAGCCATGCTCAGCGACAGGCAGGGGACTAAACTCGGGCATTTGGCTGAAGAGTCTAGCTGGGAACCTCCTCCCTGGAGTGTATGTGGGGAGGGGAGGCAGCCCAAACCCTTCCTTCACAAAAAGGTAGGATGTGAGTCTGCAGACTGAGCAGGACGACAGGACCCTCAGAGGAGGGGTGAGGGCAGACCATGGTCCCCGAGATAGGTGCCCCCACCCACCCCACACTTCCATGCAGCTCTAACGGGCACTGGGGCTGGCCTTCCACGAATGCACATGTCCTTTAAAGCCACTCAAATAGATGTGGCTTAGGGACCCTGAGACCCCTCAGAATTGATGTTCTGGGTCACTCTCTTGGCCTTCCAGGTGCCTGCAGGCCATACCCTCCGCTGCAGAGTGTGGACAGGCGTTCAAGAGAGATGACCTGCACGATCCTTGCTCCGGGGAAGGGGCCGGGGAGCTGCAGGGCTGGCAACTGTGAGGACCTCTTGGTCCCACTGTGGGTTGTGGCAACTTGCAACTCATTTTGGTCTGGGGAGAGGAGCCCCCTGTTACCTGTGGAGGAAGAGACAGAAGCAGACTTGAGCTAAGAATCTTTGGAGACACTATTTTAAGCCAAGACCAACTATGTTGCCCACTTACCTTCCCTAGGCAGGCCGACGGTCAGGGATGCAAAGCATGGCCTCAGGGTGCCCTCCCATCCCCCAAACTCTAAACCAGACACCCTTCCCCACCCCGCCACCCCCGCCCAGCTGTGCAGTGTAAAGGCCAGAGAGACCAAAAGGGGGCTGCAGTGTTTGCTGGGCTTATGGGATGTCACTTCGGAGAGTCAGGGCTGGGATGGGCCAACAACACTGCCAGTGAGACAGAGGCCCTTGGTTCCCGTGTGGCTTTTTGAAGGTGACAACTCCACCCTCAAGGCTGCTGTTGGTCCTGATGGGAGCATTTGCTCATGTTCCTGGTTCCAGGGTTCAGGGACCAGCAGGTAAAATATCTGCCTTGAGGGTTTGGGCATCTGGAGAGATGACTGACTGCCACACCCTCTGTCTCATGGGAGTCACCCTTGTCCCTAGGCTCTAGAACCACAGGGGTCAAGCCCAACTCTCCACTCAGCAGCAAAAGGACCTCCGGGGAGCTACTCTAACCCTCTGAACCTCCACTTGCTCACCTGTCAGATGGGGATGATATAGCCCCTTCACATGAGAGCTGGGGAGGATGAACTGAGAGAACTTGCATAAGGGCATCTCCAGTGCCCAGGAGACGGCAGGGCTCAAAACAGCCTGGCTGTGATGACCGCTGAGCGTCATCCGTAGGAAGACACCCACTTCCTCCATTCTGACATCTTCAAAATTGAGGTGCATTTGACATCAGCAATGTAAACTGGCAGTTTCTTTGTCAGAATTGGGGGTAAATAAGTGGTTTCCGTGATGACTCAGTTGGTAAAGAATCTGCCTGCAATGCAGGAGACCAGAGTTCGAGCCTTAGGTCAGGAAGATCCTCTGGAGAAGTAAATGGCAACCCACTCCAGTATTCTTGCCTGGGAAATCCCAAGGACAGAAGAGCCTGGTGGGCTACAGTACACGGAGTCGCAAGAGTCGGACACGGCTTAGAGACTCAACTTCAACTTCTTCAAGTGGAAAGTGTTAGTTGCTCAGTCGCGTGAGACTCTTTGGGACCCCAGGGACTATAGTCTGCCGGGTTCCTCTGTCCATGGAATTCTCCAGGCAAGAATATTGGAGTGGGTGGCCATGCCCTTCTCGAGGGGATCCTCCCCTCCAAGGGATTGAACCCGGGTCTCCTGGATTGCAGGCACATTTTTTACCATCTGAGCCACCAGGGAAGCCCCAGTAAATAAGTGGGGCCTCTTGTAATTGATGACGACCTAGTTATTACCTCCCCCCACCCCCTCCCCAAAAGGCAGATCCACGCCCACCCCAGGGCGTTACACACAAGCCCTCTCTTCCCATCCCCGCCGAGGCGCTGTGCACTCACAGCTCGGTGTCCTCCAGGGCCGGTGGGCGCTCCAGCGCCTGCCTGCGCCGCCGCACGGCGCCCAGGATCTTCTTCCGGGGCCCCAGGGGCACGCTGATGCTGCGGAGGTCGAGGTCCGAGCAGAGCATGAGCGCCTCCAGGTCGATCTTCTCCTGCCGCAGGAGCGAGGTGAAGTCCTCCATGTGCAGGGAGGCCAGGAACGTTTCCAGCGGGCTGGTCTCGGGCTCCAGGTCCTCATCCAGGCCCAAGTCCAGCTCGTCCCAGGGCAGTTCCTCCCCGCAGCTGCGGTCCTGCAGGCTGTTGGCACTGCCCAGGCTGTCGTCGTCGAGGCTGGGGGAGCTTTGCAGCCGCCCCCGCGGTGGGCCCGTGCCGTCTAGTGCCGCATCCTCGCGGCCCAGGCCGTGCAGCCCGGGGCTCAGGTAGTTTCTGCGGAACACCATGGTGCCCAGGCCCGGGCGGGTAAACAGGGAGTCGTGGCCGGAGTCTGTGCTGACCTCCGAGTGCGCAGGCTCGGCCGCCAGCGTGGCACGGGAGACGCTGTCCTCGTCGGAGAGGAACATGTCCCGGAGCGGGGCGCGGCCCCACTCCTTGGGGTTGGCGTAGGTGCCCGGGCGCACGAACATCACGTCGCTGCCCAGCTGCAGGCCAGAGAGCGAGCGCACGCTCTTGCGTCCGTCCTCGGAGATCTTGAAGGTGCCCTCGCCTCCCTGCTTGCGCCGCTCCAGCTTCCGCTGGATCTTGGTCTTGCCCGCCTTGGCGGTGCCGTGCAGAGTGGCCTGCGAATAGGGCAGGTGGCCGGCGAGCGCCAGATGCTGCAGCCGGCCGCTCAGGGTGCTGGACGTGAGGCTGGAGAAGCTGAGCGAGTCGGCGCGCTCGGCCAGCTCGCGCCGGTAGCGGCGCTCCATGCGCTCGTGGTGCTTGCGCTGCAGCTTGGCGCACTCGCGGATGCGCCGCTCCGCCTCGCGGAAGGCCTTGTCCTTCAGCTTGCCCACCAGCTTGGGGCTGAGGCCGCTCTGCTTGGCTGCGATGGAGTCCAGGTAGCGGACGCACTCCATGTGGCCCTTCATGGCGGCCATGTCCAGCGGCGTGTGGTAGTCGTTGTCCAGGCACCAGATGTTGGCCCCGAAGGACACCAGGAAGGAGAGGCAGTGCAGGTGGCCATTGGAGGCCGCCAAGTGCAGGGGCGTGTTGCCCCAGATGTCGCACTTGTCCGGGTCACCCCTGCGGAACGACACGCGGGGAGGGGTGAGGAGCATTGCAAACTCAGGCCGACAGTCGGCAGGCAGCAGCTGCAGGCGGGGGAGGCGGCCGGCCTGGTTGAGCTCCCCCCGAGGCACCCCAGAGGGACTCGACGCCCTGAGATCGCTTCTCCGACTCCAGGACACCCGGGACCCGCAGCCCGGAGCCACTGCAGGCACCTAGAGTGAGGCCGCGGTTCAGGGTGGCCCAGACTCGCAGAAGGTGGGGCGACGGAGAAGGCGGGGCCAGGGCCGGGCCTTACCCCAAGAGCACGGCGGGCTGGGAATCTCAGGGGATAAATATTTGATGCCCAGAGAGAAAAGAGTGAATTATTCATGGTGCCCGGCGGGGAGCTGGCCCAGAGAGGTGGTGGGCCAGGGCCGAGTCCGGGTCTCTCGGCAGGCGTGGTGAAAGCGGCTGCCAGTACAGCAGTGGTGTACCAGTGGTGTGTGCTGGGCCTGAGCCCCCGGGAGTGTGTGAGCGTGTGCCTGCGTGTCCCTGGGACCCGCCACGTCTGCAGGGAGCAGGGCCAGGCCTGGCAAGCCCGCGTGTGAGAGCAGGTGTTGGGTCTTGGCCTGGGCCAGGAGGGGAGCGTGGGGGCAGCCAGGACCGGAGGGGAGGGGGCGGGCATCCTGCCACCTGCGCCTAGCTGCCGTCCAGTCCTGGGGCCGCCACATCTTCACAAGCCCTGGGAGGCAGGCTGGCTTGGGCCTGTCCGGGAGATGCAGCCCCTCCATGCCAGACTGTTTCCCCTCTGGGCACACGTCCGTTGGCTCCTCCAAGCTCGCCCCTCCCTCAAGGGCCTAGCTCAGGCCCTCTGCCCCAAGCTAATGAGGAGGCCACCCTGCAGGGCTGGAGGAAGAATCGCTTCATTGTGTGACTGCCCCTCCTCCCATCCGGCACCCCCCTCCTCATTTCCACTGCTGGTCTTCAGGTCCTGCATGTGGGAATGAGTTGCTGGGCAACAGGCCCACCCCCCAGTCAAGCACCAGCCCTTGACCTCCAGAGGAGGTGGGGGGCTTGGTGCACTCAGGGGGCCCCCTTTGTCCCCTCTTCCCATGAATTTCTCCAAGGGGCGAGCAGGATCACTGTGTACTCTCTTGGCGTGGACAGAGGCCAGTCCTGGCCTCTTGGAACGTGGCTCAGCTTCTAGTCTCGGGGGCTGCTGCCACCTGCGGCTGGGGCCTGGGGAGCAGCCGTGGAGGGAGGGCAAAGGGGGGCTCCCCGCTCACCCCGTGCTCCAACCACACGCCAGGGCCTGGCACCAGGCCCGCTGGGCCCCTTTGCCTGCACCATGATTTCCCAGGCCCTGAGATGTTCATGTTAACCCTCCGGGGGCATCTCTGGCCTCCCTTTGCCCCATCCAGGCCGCCCTGGTGTCCGGGTCAACCTGGCTTCTCTTTATTAAACCGCTGGGGCTGGCAAGTGGTCCACAGGGTCAGGCAGCCCCAGGGAGCCCAAGTCAGTAGCCCTGGGCACCGCATCCCTCAACTGCTACTTCCAAACTGCTTCCCTGGCCCTGACACTTGGATGCAATGCCCACTCGTCCCCCCACCCCCGCCCCCGACAACTCCAAAGGGAGGGTGAGGGAGCCCGTGTGGGGGAGGGGGACAGAGGGAGCTAGTTAATGAGGTGGCTGAACCGAGTGGCATTTGGTCCTGCGGGCAGTGCCCATAAATCCCGGGAGTGAGCAGGAAGCAAGCCGTGTGAGAACAGTGTGTGGGGGCTGTGGGCACTGGTCGGGAGGACCCCTTGCGCCCCCCGCTGGGGGTGTGGGGGTGGGCAGTGGGGAGGGGCTCTTTGGCAGCCCCACTTGTGAGGTTTCTGCTCCTTCTCCCCCAGCCTCTCATGCCCTTCGCTCTGGCATCCCGGCACTACCCACCCAGGTGGCCCCTCCCACTTTCTCCTCACTCTGAAGCCCCGACCCCATCATGGACCCCCACCCCCACCCCGCAAAGTCCCAGGCCCCCTCCTCTCTCAGCCCCACATCCAGCTCACAAATGTCAGAGGCCTCGGCTTGTCTGCACCTCCCACAACTGCCAGTCTCCCAGGTCCCACTTTAGGGCCTTGTCCTAGGGAAGGAGGTGATTCAGACGAGGTGGGGGGAAGATGCCATACAACTGGGCAGGAGGTGATCTTGGGGTCTCCAGATGGGCCCTGAGGCTCTTGCCCTCCCCTAAGGGGCCTGGGAGGCCGGCACTCACCCCCGGCTCACAATGAGGCGCAGCGACTCCAGGTTGCCGTGGTAGGCGGCCCAGAGGGTGGGGGTCATGCCATCCTCGTCGGGGGCGTTCAGCTCCTTCCTGGTGGCCTCCTTGAGGAGTTCCAGGTAGCCGTCCCGAGCCGCCCGGTGGTACTGGTCGTTCATGGCGCCTGACTTGGACGGGACGGGCCGGGGACACGGTGACGTGCCCCCCGCCGGGGAGGGCGACGGGGTTAGAGCTGAGGCATGGAGCTGGGGGAGGGGGCCGGGCAGGGGCCGGGGCCGCCAGCCCCTGCCGCCGCAGACCGAGGACGGGGAGCGCCGGAGCCGCCGCTACTCCGACATCTGAGCCGAACACCAGGCGGGGAGGGTGTGGGGAGGACCGCCAGCCGCCCGGAAGGTCGCCCCGCGCTGCCCCTGGGTCCTAAACTCCCTGCTGCAGAGCTCACGGCGGTGACCCTGCCCCTGAGCCCACAGGGCCGGCCCCTCTGCCAGAGGGCCACCCCAGCGTCCCACCCCGGGAGGCCCAGTCTGGGGGCAGTTCGAGGTCTGTCCTCACGAGAGCCAGGCGCGGCGGCCCCCGATGTCGCTACCCGTCGAGGGAACGGGCCAAGGACTGGGGAAGGATGTCTGAGGACTGCCCTGACCCCCCGCCCCCTGGACAGAGGGTCCAAGAAGGTTACGAGGACCGACCGCCAGACGGTCAGCAATCTGCACTCATTGGTCCAGGCCGCCCCCTGCCCGCGCTGTCCAGTAGAGGGCGCTGGAAGACTGCCCAGGGACTTGATACCCAAGTGCGCCCTCGCAGCATCCGCCGGAGCAGGGATGCGGGAAGGGCTAGAGGAAGACCGGACTTGGAGTCCTGCTGAGGGGGCCGGGCGAGGTGGGGGGGGTGTGTGGCAAGGGGCATCAGGGTCCCGATCTTGGGGCGGCAACAGAAGAGCACAAAGATAAGGGCCGCCGCGGCTGGGGGCGCGTCGGAGTGCCCGCGGGCCCTTGGGGCGTCTGTTGAGCTTCGGCTCTCGGGGTTCTGGGTGTCGGGATCGCGGGGCGCCAGGGCGCGGTGGGCGCCGGGGGCGGGGTGTCCTCTGGGTGCCGCACTGCGGGGCCGCGCCCGAGCCGGGCTGCGCCGAGGTGACAGGGCGGCGGGGGAGGGGGCGCCTCTTAACGGGTAAATATAAATCTCACCTTATCTGGCTCCCGCACGCTCTTCCCTAAATTCAGCCCGGAAAAAAGATGGATCATGTGAGTGAGACTGAGAGGTTTATGGAGCTGAGTTCCCGCGGCTGTAAATCACCCTGCCCTCCCCGGTATAAAGCGCCCGTCCAGCCCGGCGTCAGAGAGAGGACGCGCTCGCCGCCCCCTGACCCCCAGCTCAGCGCGGGCTCCCGGCCCAGTCAGGTGGGTGCCCCTGGGGGCTAGCCGGACGACGCATCTGGGGGGTGGGGGACCTTGGACGGGGTCGGATGGGGCCGCATCCGCCTCTCCCCTCCCCGTCGAGCGCGAGACCCGCACGGTCGGCTTCTCTCTTCCGCTTCGGCGCGCGCATCCTTCACCACCCGCAGCCCCCACCCTCTGCGCGGTCGAGGAGCTCCCCCAACCCCGGTCCCCAAATACAGGGATAAGATGCAGCAGGGAGAGCCCTCGAGGCTGACCTGGGTCCTGTCCGTTCCCCGCCACAGTGACCCCTCCACCCTCCTCCAGTGGCCCTGCCATGTCCACGGAGCTGCCCCCGGACCCCAAGGAGAGCCCGCCGGCACCGCGGCCGGCACCTCGCGAGGTCTGGAAGAAGGGCGGCCGCCTGCTGTCGGTGCTGCTGGCGGTGAACGTGCTGCTGCTCGCCTGCACGCTCATCAGCGGCGGCGCCTTCAACAAGGTGGCGGTGTACGACACCGACGTGTTCGCGCTGCTCACCACCATGCTGTTGCTGGCCATGGTCTGGATCCTCTTCTACCTCCTGGGCACCGCGCGCTGCCCCGACGGCGTCCCCTACCGGGACGCGCACGCAGGCCCCATCTGGCTGCGAGGTGGTGCCGAGGGCGAGGCGGGGGCGGAGGTGGGGTGGGCCAGGGTGGGAGCGGGAGGCTGGGGAGCTCTCGCAGGAACCGCTGGGGGCCGTCGGAGGTAGACTGTTGGGAAGTGCGCCTCCTCGCCCCGCGCCCAGCACTGCCCAAGACTAGATGTGCCTGAGGGTGAGGTGCGATTGGGGGAGAAGAGGAAGGGAAAGAGTCCTGGAAAAGGGATGCGGAGAGGGCTGGAAAGGAACTTCACTGCCCTGTCTAAAGACTGAAAGAGGGTGCTCATGGGAGAGACATTGATCTCTCAGAACAGATGACTGTTGCAGTTGAAAGAGCCTGTCTAGGGCCCTTTCCCTTATCCATGCAGCCACAGAGGTGGGGGCTCAATCGGACATCCATCCATCCACTCAGTCAATCATATACTCATCCTTCCACCCACCCATTCATCATCCACCTGTCCACCTAGCTATCCGTCCATCCATCCATCCTCTCACCTACCCCATTCATCCATGGATCCACCCCGTCTTCCCATTACGTAGCCATCCGTCCTCAAATCTACAATCCCTCTCTCCTGCCTCTCTGATCCACCCCCACCCCTCATTCCCAGGTGGGCTGGTGCTGTTTGGGATCTGCACTCTCGTCATGGATGTCTTCAAAACCGGTTACTACTCCAGTTTCTTTGAGTGCCAGTCAGCCATCAAGATCCTGTACCCTCTCACCCAGGCTGTGTTTGTCATTGTCCAGGTGGGTGAGAGGAGTGTCCTTGAGTGTGGTGGCAAGGAGCTAGTGCCTGGGGTCAGGAGGTCTGAACTCCACTCCTCTTTTATGCTGAGCAATTAATTAAGGCGGGGATAGGACTGTAGTGAAGATCACGAGTCCATAAATCTGGAAGCACCTGGTAATGAAGTAATATCCAAATGTGAGTACCTGCTGCAGGGCCCCGCGATTTCATTGCAACCTAAGTGGTGCCTGTAGTTAACACTTAGGAGGCGTCACTTGTGGCGGCTGCTCTGACTCCTAAAACTGCCCTGCCTTCCTTGGCAGCTCATAGAGGACATAGGTCTCGGCTCAGGGTCCAGTTTGGCCTCAGCCATGTCCGCTGTATTCTGAATTTGTTCAGAAAATAGGGTATCCTGTACATGGGATTTTTCAAACAAGTTCAAGTTTTTATTTGTTGCATAAATAAGCCCTGGAAAGATCTGACTGAGCTGAGGCTGGACTGGTTTGAGAACAGACCTCAGCCCAGAATGACCACATGTATGGTTTCCTCTCTTGAAGCATCATCCATGCTGCCCAGGTCTCCACAATTTAACACATTTATGAGCTTGGCATTTATATAGTTTTAATTTTATAGTTTATGACTTTAAAGAATACTCAGGCAAAATGGAAAATAAAGCTACCCCAACATCAATAACCCTGGAGAAGGAAATGGCAACTCACTCCAGTATTCTTGCTTGGGAAAGCCCATGGACAGAGGAGCCTGACAGGCTACAGTCTATGGGGTCACAAAGAGTTGGACATGACTTGGCGACTAAACAGCAACAACATTGATAAACACTAGAGCAAGGATTTGGGGGCATCCAGGTGAGGGGGAGGACCTGGAGGGCAACAAAAGATGAGGATGGGGTGGGGGATGCTGCCCAAGTGGAGTGGAGAAGCCCCCGAGATTGTTTTTACCTTGGACAAGACCTAACCTGAGGCTGACCCTGCACCCAGGAGTAAATAACTGGGCTCCAGACTCCACTCCCTCCACCCTGCGAAGGAACAGAAAACAAAGACAGAGAATTTACTGGTGGCATTTTGCAAACTTTTAAAGATCAGAGAAGTATTTGATACTGATTGCCCTGCAGAATAGAAAGAGAGAAAACCTTGCATCTCACATTGTAAAGCTGAAATAAACGTGATCACGCAATTGGAGAGTTCCTGAGGCAGAGTGGACATAGTACCAGGCGTGGGCCCGGCTGCTCCCAGGGTGAGCCCACCTGCGGAGTAGATGACGCCACCACTCTCTCTCAACACAGACTTACTTTCTCTGGGTCTCCGCTAAAGACTGTGTTCACACCCACCTGGATCTGACTCGGTGAGTGCCTGCTCCACGCCTGTGGCCCAGTGCCCATGCTCAGGTGCTCAGCGCACCTGCCATGAGATGGGTGCTTCCCAGCCTGGGGCATGGGTCCTCTTTCTGCCCCAGGTGGGGCTTCAGTCGAAGCCCTCTCGCTTTGTAAGCCTGGCTTCCACCAGCCTGTGCTGTGGGGGTGGGGGGTACTTGGTGGGATGGTGTGTGTCATGTACAAATGTCCTCTCCCTTAGAGGAGGAAGCAGAGTAGCCCTTGGACACTCCCAGTTCTCTCTTGGGAGGCATCTCAGCCAGGCTGTGTTCCTTCCAAACTCATCTTCTCTGCTCACATGGGGGCTTGCCTGCTTTCTTGCTTCTCAGCACCATCTCCCAGTATAGTCTCAGCTCTCCACCTTGCTGGGGACCCAACATGAGCCAAAGACTCACAGTGACCTCTGCTCTCCATCCCCAAACAGGTGTGGCCTCATGTTCACACTCACCACCAACCTGGCCATCTGGATGGCTGCCGTGGTGGATGAATCCGTGCACCAGGCTCACTCCCACAGCAGTTCTCACAGCAACGCCAGCCACACCCGCCTCGCTCTGGACCGTGAGTGCCCACTCCAGATTAACCCTGGCCCCTTGGTGGCCAGGCCTTGGGCTGAGTGCTCTCTGGACCTGTAGAAGGCATGGAGGCACAAGAGGCCAGAACCCCCCTCCTGCTCCAGGCTATGCCTCTGAAGAAGTCTAGATGTGGGTGACCCAGGAGGAAGAGTATGGGGAGATCTTTTTTCTTTTTTTAGAAACCTTTTATTTTGTATTGGGGTACAACCAATTAGGGCTTCCCGGGGGCCCAGTGGGTAAAAAATCCACCTGCTAATGCAGAAGACGCAGGAGACTTGGGATCGATCCCCAGGTTGGGAAGATCCCCTGGAGGAGGGCATGGCAACCCACTCCAGTGCTCTTGCCAGGGGAGCCACATGGACAGAGGAGCCTGGGCTACAGTCCCTAGGGTCACAAAGAGTCTGACATGACTGAAGCCACTGAGCACATACGCACATAGCCAATTAGCAGACTATGCTGTGATAGTTTCAGGTGGACAGCAAAGGGACTCAGCCATGCATAAACGTGTATCCATTCTCCTCCAAACTCTCCTCCCATCCAGGCCGAAAGGGACATCTTTTCATCCTGGATGGTACAGCCTTGGTCCCACTGTCCAGGTCTCCATTCCACCAGAGGAGGGATTCGGGCTCCAGAGACAAAGGGCATGGCTGAGCAAGCTGGAGAGAGCAGATGGGTGGCAGGGCAGCTCAGTGGTGGAAGCGCAGGATCAGAACAGAGTGGCAAGGAGGAGAAGGCAGAAATAATAACCGTGATGATGATGGTGACCACTTATGGAGCGCTATACATCAGGCACTGTGCTAAGTGTCTTAAACACCATCTTACTTAACCCTTGCCACCTCCCTATGAGATGGGTACTATTAGTATTCCCATTTTACAGATACAGAAACTAAGGCATAGAGAGGTTAAGTAGCTTGCCCAAGGTCACAGAGCTTGACAATGGAGAACTACCATTAAGACCCATCTTTGCTTTGAATCATCAGAAAGATCCCCTGGAGACAGAAATGGCCACCCTCTCCAGTATTCTTGCCTGGAGAACCCCCTGGACAGAGGAGCCTCAGGGGCTACAGTCAATAGGGTCGCAAAGAGTCGGATGTGACTGAACACACAGTATTCTATGGTGAAGAACAGGCCCACAGCCCCCCATTCCTGGTTCTCTGGACTTCTTTAGGGCCCCCCACTGCCAGGATCAGACTAGATGACCAAATCTACTCGGACCTGAAGACACACACACACACCCAGCACGGCAGGGTCCAGGAGTGGAAAGCGTGGATCCAGGCGATCCCAGGCCAGCAGGACTGACAAAGGGCCGCCCTCCACATACAGAGGGCTCCTGGGGATGGTTGGAACCAGCCCAGGGCGGTGGATGACCTAAAATGCTGGGGCTGCGGGAGGTACAGAGAGGCGCCCGGCGAGGAACCTGCCTCGGGGGTGAGAGTCACAATATTTGCATCATCTCCACCATCACAAGCCACTTGCCCTCAGTGAGCCTCGGTTCCTTTTTCTGCAAAACCAGCTGAGATAGTTCTGGGGATCAAAAGAGATGTCTGCCAAGGCCCGAGGTATCCTACACATCAGAGCACACTCTGGATGTGGGACGAGATTCCTATTGGTACAGTACAAACCGAAGTGACGGAAGGCCCTGGTCAAGACCTGGGCACAGCAGGTGCTTTCTGGCTGAGGCAGATGCTGGAGAGAGAGGCGAGGAAGCTTGGAGTTTAGGGGTTGCCAAGGGGGCAACCTTCTATTAGGACCAGAGCCTTGCCTGTCTTGAGCAAGTCATGACTGGTGGAGAAGGTTTGGGAGTGTGTTTGTGCAGGAATGGGATGGGATGAAGCAGTCAGTTCTGCAGTTGAGACTTTTTTTTAAACTTTATTTACTTATATGTTTATTTACTTTTACTTTGCCTGTGCTGGGTCTGTTCCAGCACGCAGGCTTTTGCTCGTTGCAGCTCACCAGGGCTTCTCTTACTGCACCGCACAGGCTCTGGAGCACACGGGTTCTCTAGTTGTGGCCCTTTGGGTTTAGCTGCCTCACAGCCTGTGAGATCTTAATTCCCTGACCAGGGACTGGACCTGCATTGGAAGGCGGCTTCCTCACCGTTAGAGCATCAGGGAAGTCCTCCAGATTTTTGTTGTTGTTAGTTGAGCCCTGGATATTGTTCAGGGACGTGCCCCACGGTCTCTGGCACATAGTAGGTGCTCAATAAATACTTGTGGCGTGAATGAACGTGCCAGGCCCTGTGTAGGCATTTGGGGTACAGTGGTGGCAGCTCACAAGCTTGCCCTTCCAAAGGTCACGGTCCAGGGGTGAGGCTCTTCAGATGGGGTGCCTCCGGGAAGGCGGGAGGGCAGTGCCGCTCCATGCCATCTCTCCGCAGTGGAGCGTGCGAGCAGCGCGGTCGGGGGAGACTGCTCCTGCGACACGGCGGTCTGCCAGATCTTCCAGCAGGGCTACTTCTACCTGTACCCTTTCAACATCGAGTACAGCCTCTTCGCCTCCACCATGCTCTACGTCATGTGGAAGAACGTGGGCAGGCTGCTCGCCTCCTCCACCCCCGGCCACAGCCACGCCCCGTCCCCCGTCAGCCTCTTCCGGGAGACCTTCTTTGTCGGCCCGGTCCTGGGCCTGATGCTCTTCGTGGTGGGGCTGGCCGTGTTCATCATCTACGAGGTGCAGGTGAGCGGGGAGCGGGGCCGCACCCAGCAGGCCCTGGTCACCTACTACAGCTTCAGCATCGTCTGTCTGGGGCTCATGACCTTGGTCAGCCTGAGTGGCTCGGTCATCTACCGCTTCGACCGCCGGGCCATGGACCAGCACAAGAACCCCACGCGCACCCTGGACGTGGCCCTGCTGATGGGCGCTGCCCTGGGCCAGTATGCCATCTCCTACTACTCCATCGTAGCCGTGGTGGCGGGCACCCCCAGGGACCTGCTGGCGGGGCTCAACCTAGCCCACGCTCTGCTCATGATCGCCCAGCACACCTTCCAGAATGTCTTCATCATCGAGAGCCTCCACCGGGGCCCCCCCAGCGCTGAGCCTCACGACACGCCCCCCAAGGAGCCCTGCCATGGCCTGACCTTTGCCAACCTGGATGCCCTCCATACCTTGCCCGCCTGCCCGCCCACTCCCAGGCTGGTTGGCCCCAGCCCAGCAGGACCTCAGGAGGCTGCAAGCGTCATCGTGGCTCCCAGGAGCCACTGGAGACGCCGGTGCTTGAAGGACATTTCCCTGTTTCTCCTGCTCTGCAACATTATCGTGAGTACCCAGGCAGGGACAGGCGTGGGCTCCAGGGAGGAGAAAGCCAAGGGAAAATGCTCTTTTTATGGTTTCTTCACCTGGCCTTCTCTGTCTTGCCCCCATCCCCTTGGAAGCATCCTATGCCTCTCAAGGAAAGAAGCAGGTTCAGGGAGGGTTGGGAGCAGCCCCGGGGCAGACAGCATCTCAGGGCATACAGAGAGAATGAGATGCCAGCATTCTGGCCTCGAGGCTGCGGATAGAGCTGGAAGGGTCCCAGGGAATGCTGACATGGGGCTGGGAGGAGGTGAGAGGGAGCTGGGGCGGAGTGAGGGGGACCTCGCTCCCAGACGGGAGGTGTGACTGCTCCTGGGAACTTGTGACCAGCCTGCTTCTTAGAATAATCGGAGCAGCGACAGGAAGTGGCAGGGACCAGTGTACGTGTGAGTGGTCTGTCAGCAGAGTGCAGTGGCGGGCTGGCCAGGAGAGGAGCACCCGCAGCAGCCGCGCCCTCCCCAGAGAGTCCACAGAGCCCCTTTCTTATTTTTTTATTTTATTTATTTAATTTATTTTTTTGGCTGCACTGGCTCAGCATGTGGGATCTTCATTCCCCAGCCAGGGATCAAATCCACACCTGCTTCCTTGGAGGGCAGAGTCTTAACCACTGGACCACCAGGGAGGTGCCAACCTCTTTCTAAGAGAAAGAGAAAGTGTTAGTCACTTAGTCATGTCCAATTCCTGTGATCTGCCAGGCTGTCCATGGGATTCTTCAGGCAAGAATACTGGAGTGGGTTGCCATGCCTTCCTCCAGGGGATCTTCCCAATGCAGGGATCGAACGCCGGTCTCCTGCCCTGCAGTTTCTTTACCATCTGAGCTTCACCCAATATAAATATGCCTCCTGTAGGAGTACATGCTTCCTGAAGGTGCATCCTCATAGAAAAATACTCTGAGTGTATAGCTCCAACCCAATAGAGAAAGGCCCCAGTGTAGAAAGAACCCCTGGGAGGGAAATCTCTAACAGAGAAACATGTTCCCCTGTGAATACATCCCAAACAGAGGGTACACCTCAGTGAAGTGTTGCTCAATATAAAGATAGTCCTTTTAGCTGTAACCTCTAACAGAAAAATACCTCTAATATAGAAAACAGCTTTAAATAGATGGGAAAATGGGTATACCCCAATATAGAACACATCTCCAGAGGGGTTGCATTTCAGTGGGGGTCTACAGGAAAAACTGAGGTGCATTCTTGGCAAAGTCCCCACTTGGAATATTGCCCCTCCTACTGGTAACCTAGGGCTTTCCAGGTGGTGCAGTGGTGAAGAATCTGCCTACAGATGCAGGAGATGCAGGAGGTTCTATTCCTGGTTTGGGAAGACCCCCTGGAGCAGAAAATGGCAACCCACTCCAGTATCTTGCCTGGGAAGTCCCATGGACAGAGGAGCCTGGCGGGCTACAGTCCCTGGGGGTCGCAGAGTCGGACATGACTGAGCATGCACATAAGCACAAATAACTTATTTTTTTAAAAAAAAAAGAGTAGTCACCAATCTCTGACGTAACAGTAGAAGCAGTAAGGACCGAAACCTCCTCCAGCCCTGGCCACTCCCTCACTTTCTCCCGAGGCCGAGCCTACAGGTTAAGAGTCACTTGGGAGGCCGCTTTTGCTCCAGGTATCTGAATCTGGATCAGCTCTTGGAGTGTCCTCTCTAACTCCATTTTATAGGACAGAGGCAGGCTCCGATTTGGGCTGTGATGTGCCTAAGGATGTGATCAGAGAGGGTCCAGCCTAGCCCAGAAGCTTTTTCTCTTTGCCTCACGCCCCATGCCTGAACCGTCTGGGTTCATAGCCAGAGATGAAGCAGATTCCAGCTTCAACCTCCCCCTGCACCTGGGAAGGGGGTGGGAAGTGGAGGGTGAAACTGGAGGGTGGAGCTCATGAAGAGCTGGGGTGGGGAAGCCTTCTGGCAGGATCCTGGCCCCCCTGGCCTGGGCCTGTCTGCTTCGGCCGCCCTCACCCACAGGCCTCTCTCCAGGAGAGAGCTGCTGCTGCTGGTTTAACCATTTATTCCAAATTCTCATGTCACCTACTGAAACCTCTTCTCCTCTCTCCCCATCCCACAAGTGGGCCATCCTGAGGGTGGAGCCTCAGCCTGGGGGTGGGCAAGCTCAGTTGGGCACGTTTACTGAGTTCCCTTGTGAGTGCCAGGCTCTGCCCAAGGGGCTGCAAGCCCCCCACTCGGCAACAGCCAGCCCTCGATAGCCACAAAACCAGAGGGGACCCCCATCCTGCCCCCCGCCCACAGAGTGACCTGCAGCCCCCGACCCGGGCCAGGTCCTGACCCTCCTCTCTCCCCACAGCTGTGGATCATGCCCGCCTTCGGGGCCCGCCCTCACTTCAGCAACACCGTGGAGGTGGACTTCTACGGCTACTCCCTCTGGGCAGCCATCGTCAACATCTGCCTGCCTTTCGGCATCTTCTACCGCATGCATGCTGTCTCCAGCCTGCTGGAGGTCTATGTGATGTCCTGAAGCCCCGCTCGGGACCTCGGGAGGAGAGGCTCAGCTCGTGCACCCACCCAGAGACCCCCAGGAATGAACCCCAGGCTGGCAGTCACTGTGCCACGTACTCTCCATTCCCGTCCCCGCACTGGCCCCAGAGTGGCATTTTCACAAGAGTTATTTTTCCAGGATGAGTTTTTAGATCACCATCAGGACATGCACATTCACCCCAGCATGAGCCTGGGGGTGGAGCCGCTGGGGGAGGAGGACCCCTTGCTGCACCCCTTTCTAGGACCAGACAAGGCCTGGAAGCGTCCTTGGCTCTGGGTCCACCCCCACCCCTAGCCCGGTGACCTGGCCAGTGCTGCGACCTGGAGCTGGAGACCAATAAACCTGACGTTGCCCTATGCCACCTGGCTCCCCACTTCTTGTCTCAGCGCTCACCTCTAAGATGATCGCAGGAGGGGGGTCTTGGGGTCAAAGCTGCAAGGACCCCTGGAGAGGTTGAGGTCTCAGGCTTCTCTGTGGGCAAGCCAAGTCTGAGTTACAGACTAGCACCTGGGTGGCTGGGAGCGGCTGGGTGGAGTCCACAGGCTTCCACCTCCCTCTTCGCTTTATCCTCAAGTGACATAGACATTTTTTTAATGTGTTCCATGACACGTGAAAGGTTGGGAAGGACTGACTAATCCAACTGCCATTTTACAAAGAAGAAACCTGAGGCCCAGAAGTATAGTGACTTGCCCACAGTCCCACAGCAAAAGGAAGCCAGCACTTTTCTACTAAGAATAATAATTTTCAAACTTTTTTTTTCAAGCATCAGAGCATTTGTTTCCTCTCAAATAAAACATTTCAGGGTCTCATGTTTACAACACACGCTGATATAACCCAGTTTATAACCTGGCAGTTCTAGCTTAACAGGTGTTGGGTGGCACAGCCCACCCCATCAGGGCCTCCCCTCACCCACCGCCTGCCCCTCCCTGCGGTCCCCGAGGCGCCTCTCCAAAGCCCTCTAGCTTCTACTCTATAAAAGATATAGAGATGGGGGTGACTGTGAAGTGGGGACACCCGGGTGGGGCAGAGGACTTGCGATCTCATTGTTCTCCCAGCCCTTCGACCCTCTCTGGAAGCCCCCCAATAAAATGATTTGATCCTCAAAAGGAGGGAGGGGGAGATAAAGAAGAAGAGACTGAGAAAGTCAGAGATGGCAAAGGAGGCGCCAGCAGCTAGCGGAGTCAGGAGAAGGGGGACAGGTTGGGATGGGGCCTGGGCTGGGAGGAGACGGCATTTAGAGGGGAGAGTGGGAGCAACAGGGTCGGGCGCACAGGGGACTTTGGAGAAAAACCTGCCAGGACTCCGCCAGCAGGACTAGGTGGGCAGGACGCCAGGCTCCAGGGAGAGCTGAGGAGGGCCAGAGGGGGCGCCCCCTGCCCCGCCCCCTGCCCTGTCGGAACCAGGTCTCTTCCGCCCCAAGTTCACGTTTGACTTAGGGGGAGAGAGGGTGCGGCAAGGCTGATGCTAGGTGGGGTACGGGGAGGTGGGGGGCGGAGCGACCCCAGATCTATGGAGGACGGCTCGTTCCCTGCTGGGCCGCCAGAGGAAAGTGTGGCCTGAACCCCGAAAGGCCTCTACTTTGGCCTAAGGACATTGCACCCCACCCCACCCCTGCGCGTGTCTGCACCGCCTCCGGCCCCGCCCTCCGGTCCAGCCGCCTCGCTATTGGCGGAGCCGTCCGGGGAGCCCCCGGCAGGGTAATTAATGAAGGATTAACGAGAGCCCCAAAGTCAACAGAAAAATCAATGGGCCGCGGAGCCCGAGAGGCAGCAGCTGCGCAGTCCCGCGGGGGCAGGGCGTCGGGGGCCTCGGTCCCCGCGCGGGGGCCTCATCTGGACAGACGGGAGCCAGCCGGCGGCGATGCCTGCCCAGGCCTCAGGTAAGGCTTCCCCGCGGCGCCGTTAGGGCCTGGAGCGCCCTCGCACCCCTGCAGGAGCATTCCAGGCGAGCCCACCCTCGACACACACCTACTGCGCTCCCAAAGTGAGGTTCAGAAACCGGGGGCTGCAAGGACTAGGGCGGGAGGGAAGCCAACCCCTGGGGACCTGAACTTCAGCCCCTCTCTGATCGCCACCCCAACCTCAGCTCCGCGCCCCATCTCCTTTTCCCTGGCTGGGGGCGCACAGAGCTCGCCTTGCCATAGCCGCGTCCGAGCGCGCACAGCCGAAGCCGGGAGGAAGAGAAACGTCCGGACGGCTGAGGTTGCCCGGACGCCCAGTCCGAGGCAGACGTGTGGCGGCCGTCCTAGGCCTCGCAGTCCCTCGAGTGGCTCGGAAAGAAATGCCGAAGCTCCCCCGCCGGTGCTCAGCAGCCTCCTTCGGAACTGGCCGGGCGCCGCGCCCCGACGGCTCCGCAGCTTTCATCACTGCCTCTAATCAAGACCCACAAACCAGTTTGGTGTCTGGGCCCTCCCTCGGACTGGCGTCGCGCCGAAGGGCGTGTCAGAGAGTGGTGGATTTCTCTTTGTCAGTCTGGGCGCCTGCACCCACTTCCCGCGACCCTAGCTTGCCCACCCCAGCACCCTCTCCGGGGGGAAGGATCCTCTCCGCCACTTTGAGGGCTCCCTCTAGCTGCCGATGCAGGGTTGGCCCCTGGGGATGGGGGCGGGGAAGATAGTCAAGGCGAGGACCCCTAGAGGATAGGACTTCCTCCTCCAGCGTCCTGTCTAGGTCTGCAGTCCAATCAAAACTGCCCCCCCGCAAATTCACCAATAACCTTGGCCCTTGGGGCTCCTCTCAGACTGGACAGAACAGGGAGGAAGTGCATAAATAGTATAACACTCAGATCATTCTGTGTGCCAGGCATGGCTCTGTAGGTATGTGCATGTGTTAAATCATTTACTTTTGAGGAAACTCCATCAGGTAGGTATCATGCATTAATTCCTCCGTTTACTCGTTCAAGAAATCTTTATTGAACATCTACTATGTAGCAGGTACTATTCCATAGTTGTGTGTGTGTGCAGATGAGGAAACCGAAGAGAAACGCCCAGAATGACAAGAGAAACAGAGATTCTAGGGAGCTTGTCCAAGATCACCCTGGTAGTAAGTGCCAGATTCTGGCATTAGGCGGTCCTCCAGCCTTGGTGCAGATTCTGGGAAGGCGAGATGGGGCAGTCAGGTTTGGGAGGAAAGGAGCAAGGAGGTGTCCCTGTGAGCTTCAGGCTTGCTCAACCTGGGCAGGGAAGTCTTAGAGGAAAAGATAAAGATCTTCTGGAAAGTCAAGGGTCTAATGCCTGTGGGTCTCTGTCCACGGCTCTGGTGCTGAAAGTTCCCCAGAAAATGCCAGAGGCAGTCAGCAAACATTGGTTCAGTGTCCTGCCTGTAACAAATTTAGGGGTAGGGTGGGGTCTGAGATAAGCAGGACCTGGTCTCTGCCCACCAGGCACACCCGGAGCAGTACACACCCACTCCCGATAGACGCTTAGGCAAAGAGAGAAGTCTTCCCAGGAGAGGTGCTTAAGCTGGATGGTGACAGTGGGCAAGAGCGATTAGGGGAGGGCAGCACAAGAGATGGAAGGAACAGCAGGCTGGAGGAGTGATGGTGGGGGGAGACAGCAGGAGAAACGGGGAGTCCTCTGGCTGGGCCTGTGGTGGGCATGTGCCTGGGGTGTGAGAAGGGGGCTGGACAAGGAGGAGGGTGAACTGGAGCAGGAAAGACAAGGACTGGGAAAAGGATAGGAAATCACTGGTGGAATCTTTAAAAGAGCACCAAGTTTTGTTATTCTATTTGCCCCAGAAGAGGACCTTAGGAGGTATAAATATTGGGCAGGTTGCACATGGGAAAGTGGGGGCCTGAAGCAGCTGCATTTCATTTATTATTTTAATTTTGACTGTGCGGGCTCCTCGTTATGGTGTGGGGGGGCTTCTCTAGTTTAGCTCATGGGCTTATTTGCCACTCAGCCTGTAGACACTTGAGCTTCCCTGGTGGCTCAGGTGGTAAAGAATCTGCCTGCAATGCGGGAGACCTGAGTTCAGTCCTTGGGTTGGGAAGATCCCCTGGAGAAGGGAATGGCTACCCACTCTAGTTGTTGATGGACAAGGAAGCCTGGTGTGCTGCAGTCCATGGGGTTTCAAAGAGTCAGACACGACTGAGTGACTGAACTGAATTGACCCACTCCACAGTTCTTGCCTGGAGAATTCCATAGACAGCGGAGTCTAGCAGGCTATAGTCTAGGGATCGCAAAGAGTCAGACGTAACTGAGCTACTAGCACTGTGGGGTCTTAGCTCCCCAACCACAAACCAACCTTGCACCCCCTGCATTAGAAGGTAGGTTCTTAACCACTGGACCACCGGGGAAGTACTGAGGCTGCATATGAAAGCCAAATATGCTGAGGGTCTTCTGCTGGTTCCATAGAGGGAGAGTCTAAAGCTCAGAGTCCAAAGAGAGAGACAGAGCAGAGCACAGCTAATTAAAATAGAGTATGACCAAAGACGCTCCAGCCTCAAGCGTGGGTGCAGGGCAGGTATCTAGAGGGACCCCCTAGTCCAGCCTTAGGTGAGGGGGTTCAGGGGAGGATTCCTTGAACTGGTGCGACTCCACTGAGTCCTGAAGGACACCCTGCAGTTTCGCCAAAGGGTGAGGGGGTAGGTATGATGGGTAAAGGGTGGAGTGTGGGAAAGACAGGGAGGTGAACAAAAGCAAAGGATTCTAAAAACTAGGCAGCAGGATGGCACAGCCCATGGGCAAGGGGGAGGGTCTGAGAACAGTGCTGGAGAGGGCGGTCAAGGCCAGACCAGGAAGCAACAGCAGCTGCCCTCCCTTGACCACTTTGCACAGTCCAACCCCATGCTAAACATACGCTGCCTCGTTTCTTTTCTTTTTAATTTAAAATATTAGTTTATTTGGCTGCACTGAGATTCTTAGTTGCAGCATGTGGGATCTATTCATAATTCCCTGACCAGGGATCGAACCCGAGCTCCCTGCATTGCGAGCACGGGCTCTTAGCCACAGGACTGCCAGAGACTGCCCCCGGCTTCATTTTGAAAGGCCGTGAAGGCCACGCTAGGTAGTATGGCCTCTACGCTGAGAGCAGTTGGTTGCCTTTGCAGCAATCACAGTAGGGCAGAGACACAGTGGGTAGGGAGACTAGTTTAGGAGGGAGCCGTGAACCAGGGTAGTGGTTGAGGTCAAGAAAATCTCAGAGCTGTCTGTGAGCTGGAATACACGGGGGCGAGGGGACAAGCGAGGAGGACACGTGGTTCCTTCTGGGCGATGTAGGGCTAGCGATGCTTCTCTGAGACAGTGAGTTAGAAATCAGGCCTCTGGCAGCCTGGATAATGGGGACGGTGAGTGCTTAGGACCCTGAGCCCAAAGCACCAGGAACGCAGGGCAGCAGCAGGTAGAGCGCCTGGCATGGGAGGAGCGGGGAAGGAACCTTCTCACCGGGACAGCAGCTGCGACCAGTGGGGCATTCCCGCTCTCCAGTGCAGCTCTACGTGAACCCAAAGGGCCCATGGGGCGAGGGTGCTAGACTTCAGGAAGGGGCCCTGAGCTGGGTATGGGGGTGACCCAGGATCTGGGTCAAGCAAGGGGGGACTAAGGGGTTTGCTGTTGCTCTTTAGTCCCTCAACACGTCACACTCTTTCACAGCCCCGTGGACTGTAGCCCGCCAGGCTCCTCTGTCCATGGGATTTCCCAGGCAAGAATACAGGAGTGGGAAAAAAAAAAAAGAATACAGGAGTGGGTTGCCATTTCCTTCTCCGGGGATCTCCCCGACCCAGGGATTGAACTCGTATCTCCTACATTGGCAGGTGGATTCTTTACCACTGAGCTACCTGGGAAGCCCAACAAAGGAAGCAGGCCCAAGTGAAAGCTTGCGGAAGCTGAGGAAGTAGCAGGAGACACTCAGGGAAAGAGAAGAGTCAGGGATGGAATTCCCCTCGTTGAGCTGTGCACTCCTGAGACATTGAGGCCTCCAGGGAGGGTACAGACGGAATTCAGTTCTATCAAAGTCAAGGGCATGAGAATTCCCTGGTCATCCAGTGGTTAGGACTCTGTGCTTTCACTGCCGAGAGCACAGGTTCAATCCCTGATTGGAGAACTAAAATCCCTCAAGCCTCACAGCAAGGCCAAAAAAAAACAAAAAAAGAGTCAAGGGCCATAGCATTTGTGCTGATCCCAGGATGTCCCGTGCTCATGGTAGGCACTGCAAATCAGTGTCAGAACTTTTTTCCTTACGCCTTTAATGTGCTTTACAATTAATTTTAGGAAATAAAATAAAAACTTTAGGACTTCCCTGGCAGTCCAGTGGTTAGGACTCTGTGCTTTCACTGCAGACGGCACAGGTTTGACCCCTGGCTGGGGAACTAGGATCCCATATGCAGCACAGCACGGTCAAAAAATAATAATAATAACTTTACAAAAGTAACGTTTAAAAAAAAAAAGCAAAAAAACAGAACATTAGCCACTCCTCCCAGTGCCCGTGTTTTCCTCCTTTCCCCAGAAGCAACTCCTATCATGAACTCGATGGGTGTCTTCTAGAGCTTTTCAAAGTAATTTTATATACAACCATTTTGTTGTTGTTCAGTTGTAAGTCGTGCCCAACTCTTTGTGACCCCATGGACCCTCCAGGCTCCTCTATCCATGAGGCTCTCCAGGCAAGAATACTGGAGTGGGTTGCCATTTCCTTCTCCATATAGCACCCATGCTGCTGCTGCTGCTAAGTCGCTTCAGTCATGTCTGACTCTGTGTGACCCCATAGACGGCAGCCCACCAGGCTCCCCCGTCCCTGGGATTCTCCAGGCAAGAACACTGGAGTGGGTACATAGCACCCATAACAGAGCATTATTTCCGATACAGCATTCTTTCCCAAGGATGGGAAAGCCCAAGCGCACACTCGGCCGCGGGATCCTTAGCACAGCACCCTAGGCAACCACGACCCAACTGATCAGAGTCAGAATGAGAGAGGACACTGACTTTGCTCTCCCTGACTTCAGGAGTGAAACTCCTTCCAGAAGACAGGGCACGCACAGCCTTTCGGGGTGAAAAGTCACAGCCTTGGAAACAGCCAGTGGCCAAGCACTGTGCAGATGCCCTTGGCTCCCTTGCTGGACGCCACTGTTCCACCTAAGATCAAACACTGAGGCAGGAGGACAGGGGTAGGGTGGGGGAGAAGTGGTCCTCAAGCCCCTTTAGATAACCCCTAACTTTATGTGGAACACAGAGGGCTGGTCTCTTTGAACCTTCTCTGGTCCTGTAAGGTAGATGGGGTAGCTGCTATGATTTCCAATGTCCCGATCAGAGAGGTTGCTTGGCTTCCCTAGGTCACACAGCAATGAGAGGCAAGAGTGGAATGGAGCCCAGGACAGCTCTGCAGCCAACAAGAACCCTGTCTCCCTCCCCAGCCCCTACTGAGGCTCCACCCATGGCCACTCCAGAGGCTCAGGCGACTGGAGAGGCTCCGGCCAAGGAGAACCAAGTGGCCTTGGGGTCCGAGTGGACCAGGGCCCCTGCCTCGCCGGTCCAGAGGTCCTGGCTGGCAAGGCACTTCTCGCTGCTGCTGCGGCGGGACCGGCAGGCCCAGAAGGCTGGGCAGCTCTTCTCGGGGCTCCTGGCGCTCAACGTGGTGCTCCTGGGCGGAGCCTTCATCTGCAGCATGGTCTTCAACAACGTGGCCGTCACGCTGGGGGACGTGTGGATCCTGCTGGCCGCGCTGAAGGTCCTGTCCGCCCTCTGGCTCCTCTACTACACCGCGGGGACCACCCGGCGGCCGCACGCCGTGCTCCACCGGGACCCGCATGCAGGCCCCGTGTGGGTGCGGGGTGAGTGTCTGGGCGCCCGGAGCGGGGGTGGGGGGTGGAGGTGGGTGCAGAGGCCGGGGGAGGGACCGTCCCCGCTCCGGGAGGTGCCAATGGCCCCCACCCGCCGCCCGGCCAGGTTCCCTGGTGCTCTTCGGCAGCTGCACCGTCTGCCTCAACGTCTTCCGCGTGGGCTACGACGTGAGCCACATCCGCTGCAAGTCGCAGCTGGAGCTGGTCTTCCCCGCCATCGAGGTCATCTTCATCAGCGTCCAGGTGACTGGCCTCGCCCACCCCCACTCCGCACCCTATGCCTAGAAACAGCCACATCAGCGAACGTCCGCCCAGAGGAGGTGCCCACACACACCACGCCCACCCGCCACCCCAACCATACCCACGCCACCCGCGAGTGTCAACATCAGCGCTGCTCACGGAGTCTCTGAAACGCAGACACCTATTGATACGTCTGCCAGTACATACCTAAATCTACACCCCCCACCTGGATATACAGAGCTTTTTTTTTTTTTTTAATACAATTTATTTTTTATTTGGTTGTATGGCATGTGGGATCTTAGTTCCCTGACCACAGAGGGAACTGGTGCCCACTGCAGTGAAAGTAGAGTCTTAGCCACCGGACCAAAGAGAAGTCCACAGAGCTACTCTTCTTTTTTTTAATAATCTTATTTGTTTTGGCTGTGCGGGTCTTCGTTACTGCAGGGGCTTTCCTCAGCTACAGAGAGCAGGGGCTACTCTCCGGCTGCGGTGGGCGGGCTTCTCTTGTGGGGCACGGACTCAAGGGCACGTGGGCATCAGTAGTTGCAGCTCCCGGGCTCTAGAGCACAGTCTCAGGAGCTGGGGTGCACCAGCTTAGCTGCTCCAAGGCATATGGGATCTGCCCAGATCAGGGATTAAAACCAGTCTCCTGCCCTCCAGGGAGGCCCAGGCGTGGCCCATTTTAGAGACGAAGAGACTGAGGCTCAGAGATGTTTTGCCACTGGTCCAAGACCACACAGTAAGGAAACAGTGGAGCCAGGAATCCAGGCCAGGTGTCCTCACTGTCTCTTCCACTGTAAATACACACGAACCACTGGCGCACACACACCATGAACCCACCACCCACCTCCACCCCAACCCTCCGGGCTCAGAGCCTGTTCTTTTTCAGACCTGGGTGCTCTGGAAACACTGTAAGGACTGCGTTCAGATCCAGACCAACTTCACTAGGTGAGATGTGGGCCCCTTCTCGCCTTGCAACAACTCCTGGGACACCCCCATCCCCCACCCACGCCAGCCCTCCACAGCTTCCCTGGGCAGGGTGGCCCTGGGACTATGGATTGGTTGGGTCCCGGGGAGCCCCCCAACCCTCCTGAAGTTCTAACGGCAGGTAGGATCTGGCTTTGGGTGAGAGCAGTCCCCCCAAAGGCAGTGATGGTGAAGCGCGGTACCCACGGCGCTGGCCAGGCTGTGAGGGCAGAGTGTAGCACCTCCTCCAGGTGTGGCCTGATGCTGACGCTGGCCACGAATCTGCTGCTGTGGCTTCTGGCTGTCTCCAACGACTCCATGCACCATGAGATCGAGGCTGAGCTCAGCGCCCTCATGAAAAAGCTCTCAGGTAAGAGGAGACGGCGACCCCCCCATCTCTGAATGTGCGCACACACATGCATACATCACGTTTCCGCAAACAGGTGAGGCTCAGTGACTCTGTACAGTTGGGAGCAAGCTCTAGAGTCCAGATCAAGACTCAACAAAAACACTGTTGCCAGGGGTACTGACTTTTGCCTGCATTCTGGGCCTGCCCCACCAGGTTCTAATGCTCCACAAGCTCTCTCCGGGCACCATCTTGCTATCACTGAGCTAGCCACTAATCCACCAATAAGTCCAGGTACTCCCTACACCCCTGGTATCTTCATTTTAGTTGCAAGAAACTGAGAACCCTTTACAACTGAAAGGAATGTCTTCCCAACACACTTGTAGGCACCTGGACATATCAGATATCAGGAGGAACAGAATGTTTCTGGGCAGAAAGAACTCCCTGGATTCTCCCATGTACGCAGTACCCCACCTATACAGGGTGCAGTTAGAGGCCATGTCCTACATGGGAAGGAACATTGCTGTCTGTGGGATTCAGCCACACCTGTGTGTATACAACCCCCCCTCCCAGGTGCCATCAGCGTGTTGACTTGTGTACAGCCACGCCTTCTCAGCACACTCATGCACTCACACACCCATTGCATAAATCTTGGCACGCCTGGATACTGTGGCATTCTTTATGCTCCAGATCCATTCCTCAGAAGAGCTATGCAAAGAGAATTTTTGGCAAGTGACATCACGCGTTTTTTTTATTATTAAAGAATTCAGACATCTAGATGAGTAGAACAGGACATACCCATAACCTAGATGTAATCATTTTTAACACTTTGCCATATTTATTCCAGTATTTTTGGTGAGTTACTTATCTTATAGAAATCCTGTCATTTCATCTCAAAACATTTCAGTATGCAAGCCTTTAAAATAATATATTTCCCTACATTAGCAAAATGCTATAATAATTGCTAACTTCCTTAACATCATCCCCATCCCCATTTATATGGATAAATCTATATCTGACTTTGTCCAATCAGCCTAAGAAATGTCATTTACAGGTGGTTTGTTCAAACATGCAATACAGTTGGTGGCTCAGTTAAGTCTCTTTTTCCCTAATGACATTGAGGTTGGTCAGGTTGCTTCCTCGTGGTGGCATTTGACTTGTTCCCCTCTTCCCTGCTTTTCCTAGAAATGGGAAGTGTGGACTGAAGTGTTGATTAGATTCAGGGGGAGCATTCTGGACACCAGCATTCCACCGGGGATGCTGTGTCTTTGCAGGGCACCTCATCACAGGAAAGATGTCTGATCACCGCACGGTGGATGCTGTTGACCAAGCAGGTGTAGCAACCAGAGCATCTCAGTGCAGAGTTACAGATTTCCCCTCGTGCTCAGCAAGTCATCCGTAGAGCTTTGGCCCTGAAGACATCACATGTCAAATGCTTTATCTAAGCTTGGTCCCTGAGGTCTAGAATCCTTTTGTCAAGAAATGATCATTCTGGGGACTCCCCTGGAGGCCCATTGGTTAAGACTTCATGCTTCCCCTGCAGGGGCCATGGGGTTCGATCCCTGGTTGGGGAGTTAAGGTTCCACACACAAAAAAATAAATAGAAATGAGCACCCTGTTATTTCTGCTCTGTGTGTGTGTGTGTGTGTGTGTGTGTGTTTTGTCGCGCTGGGCCTCTGTTGCTTTGTGAGGGCTTTCTCTGGTCGCTGCGAGTGCGGGTTACTCCTCATCGTGGTGTGCGGGTTTCTCCTTGCAGCGGCTTCTCTTGCGGCACACGCAGGCTCAGTAGTTGTGGTGCATGACCTTAGTCGTTCCGAGGCACATGGAATCTCCCCGTACCAGGGACTGAACCTGTGTCCCCTGCATTGGCAAGCAGATTCTTACGTGCAGCGCCACCACCCATTCTGTGATTTCCGACTTCCCTCTCTGGGCCTCAGTTTCCACGTCTGTAAAATGGGTGGCTGGGTCTCTTCCACCTCGGCCACACTCCAGGAGGTGAACAGGATTGATTTGTGCCTCTGGTTTCCCCCGAGCAAGGCCCGCCTGAACCTCTGTCCCTTCCCGCCCTGCCCCCTCCCAGGCAACGGCACCAACACCTGCATGTGCCTCAACGTCACCATGTGCGAGGTCTTCCAGAAGGGCTACCTGATGCTGTACCCCTTCAGCACCGAGTACTGCCTCATCTGCTGCGCCGTGCTCTTCGTCATGTGGAGGAACGTGGGCCGCCGCCTGGCACCTGCCGCAGGCGCCCCCCCCGGCGCCCCCTCCTTCCACCTGCATGGGGCCATCTTCGGGCCGCTGCTGGGCCTGCTGGTGCTGGTGGGAGGCGTGTGCGTCTTTGTGCTCTTCCAGATCCAAGCAAGTGGCCCAGCCATTGCACGTGAGTACTTCACTGTCTACTATGCCTTCTACGTGGCCGCGCTGCCCGCTATGAGCCTGGCATGCCTGGCTGGCACGGCCATCCATGGGCTGGAGGAGCGAGAGCTGGACACGCTCAAGAACCCCACCCGCAGCCTGGACGTGGTGCTACTGATGGGTGCGGCGCTGGGCCAGATGGGTATCTCCTACTTCTCCATCGTGGCCATTGTGGCCACCCGTCCCCACCAGCTGCTCAACTGCCTCATCCTGGCCTACTCGCTGCTACTCATCCTCCAGCATATGGCCCAGAACCTGTTCATCATCGAGGGCCTGCACCGCCGCCCGCTCTGGGAGGTGACTCCCGAGAGCCTGGCCGGGAAGTGGGAGGCCGAGCCGCGCCGCAGGGGCTCCCTGCTGGAGCTGGGCCAGGACCTGCGGCAGGCCTCGCTGGCCTACATCCACTCCTACAGCCACCTCAACTGGAAGCGGCGAGCCCTCAAGGAGATCTCACTCTTCCTCATCCTGTGCAATATCACAGTGAGTGCTGGGGCGGGGAGACATGGGGTGGAGCTGGTGAGACAGCCCCAGAGGGCCTCATTCAGGAAGAAATGGATCAAGGTGCATTCATTGCACGCTGACAGTCCCCAGGGCGACTGGCTTGTCCTTTGATTGCCAAGGACACAGGCCTCTTTCCAATGAGCTCGATGCTGCTTGAGAGTGGTAGCTGGCATGGATAAAGGTGCCAAGCCTGTAGCTAAGTGCTCTTTATAAACATGTATGTAGAATTTTTCCCCAGGGGAGCTTACTGCTTAGTTGGGGACACACAGGGGGACCAGTTAGAGTTATCAAATATTTAATCGTCCCCTGAATTCAGTCAGAGGAAGAGATCAGAAAGTGCCTACAGAAGCTCTAGGGGAAGGTCTTAACAGTAATACTCAATACCTGGTGGCTGCTAAGTCTCAAATCCACCTTTCCCTGCACCTCGCTGAATCGTCACCCTAACACGTGAAGCAGGCGCTATTGCTGACCCCATTTAACAGATGAGCAGACTGAGGCTTAGGCTGTTTGACCTGCCCATATTCCCAGAGTCTCCCAGGGGCAGTCCTGGGACAACTCCAGGTTGTTTGAGCCCATGCTGCTACTGACTGTGCTGGCAACACCTCCGATGGCAAAACCTCTGGTCCAGGCAGAGCATAAGTAACAAATTGGCCCTAAAGGGAGGTAGGAGCTCAAAGAAGAAAATGTGGACCCAAGTGTCCGAGGAAGGCTTCGTGAAAGTTTGGTCTGGGCCTTGAGAAATGAGCAGAATTTGGACAGGAGGCAGGGTCGGAGTGGAGTGGGCAGAGAGTCGTGACAGCGGAAGAATGGACCCAGAGCAGAAAAGAGGGATGGAGATCGAGGCCAAGGGGATCCCCACTTGATGGAGCAGGTTGTCCCGTGGGAGTGGCAGCCAAGGGTCTCAGCTGGAACTCAGGCTGGCTAGCCCCAGGCAAGCTGAGGAGGGGGCTCAAGGCCTTGAGAGGGAGGGAGATATAAGGGCTGGCTCTGCCATCCTGAGGAGGAGGAGGCGTGGAGGGGGCGCAGGTTCGGGAGGCCTGCTTCCCCTGAGCCGAGGGCCGTGGGGGATGGGAGAGCCCCCTGCCTCACTCAGCACCCTCCTCTCCTTCCCAGCTCTGGATGATGCCTGCTTTCGGCATCCACCCGGAGTTTGAGAACGGGCTGGAAAAGGACTTCTATGGCTACCGGACGTGGTTCACCATCGTCAACTTTGGCCTGCCTCTGGGGGTCTTCTACCGCATGCATTCTGTGGGGGGGTTGGTGGAGGTCTACCTGGGGGCCTGAGGGTACCCAAGGAACCCATGCCCTGCAGACCCCCACAGTGCCAGGGCCCCATTCCAGGGGCACCTAGACCAGCCTGGCATCCCCAAAGCCTGCTCTGCCCTGGAACCTCACTGAGGGGCAGTGTCACTGTCTCCAGGCCCAGACCAAGGGCGGGGCCTGGACACTGAGCTGCTAAAGCCCACACCCAGGACGGAGCACGTGCCTGCCCCCTGCTCCCCACCGCAGTCAGCGCAGCCCAGGAGGAAGCCCTCTCTCGCAGCTACCCTCTGGGACAGCCCTGCACTGGGAGTTTGGGAAGGCGCAGCCCCTCCCCAGCCAGGCCTGGGGGCCCGGCCTCCTGCCTGGCCCAAGCTCAGCCCAGGACATCTGGAAGCTCGCGGCTTGGCAGGCCACACTGCCCTTGTCTCCCCACACACCCTGTCTCCTAATGAGCTCCTTAATTAGCTGCCAAGCAGGGTTCAACAGCCCTCTCTCCCGCTGCCATAAACCCTGTTTGTTTGATCGATTCCATTCGGGCTTCGTGGCATTTGTTCCCGGGGACAGAGCTGCCGCTCCACATACAGTGGGAAGGAAGTCCCCCTGGGCGGGGCTGTGGAGCTGGAACAGTCCTACTTCTGGGCCAGGAGGGGTCTAAACCCTTTGTATGGTCCTCCCCTTGTCTGATCCTCAGCAGGAGAGGGGAAGAGAGAGGCTGGGGCTTCCACATCCTCCCACCCCTCGCCAGCCCCTGTATTCCCAGGACACAGCCCTGGGGGACTTTCCCCAGCTGCTGGGTCCTCTGAGTCTTCGGGCGGGAAGGGAGGGCACTCCTAGCCCATCCATCTCCCTGAGCCCAGTGCAAACAGTGAGCTGTGCCCAGGGTGAGACCTGGGGTGGGGCCTGGGGAGGGCAGCTCCACCCCTGCTGGCTGGCTTGTACCCCACAAAGCTGGGTGCTGGTGAGCACAGGGCTAGAGTCCCAGGGACCCCCAGGGTGCCGAGCAGAGCCCCTAGGGGCCATACAGGAGGTTGGGAGGCAGACCCTTCACCTCTCCTGTGTGAGCTCTTTCTCTGAGGGCACCACAGCAAGGGAAGCCCAACCCTCCACTTCCTCACCCAAGAAAATGATGGATGCTAGTCGTGTGCCGAGGGCCCTCTGGGCCTGACTCTGGCAGGCAGAGCCCCAGCACCCCTGAAAACGAGAGCCATGGACTGAACCCCATCTCCCCTCCAAGCACAAGGACGCAGGGCCTGGAGAGGGGGGTTTTATTATGTAAAGAGGCCGATTGTACAGAGCAAAGATTGTACTGACACAGACGGGGTGAGGGAGACCAAGAGGCCAGAACCAGGAGGAGGGACGGGTGGCCTCCCAGTACCCCTCCCCTCTAAACATCCAGGCAGTGGGAAAGGGGAGGGAGGGCTGAACAGCAGCTTCCCCACCCCCATCCCCTCACCCCCGTTTCTGTGTAAGAGCCAGGCAGGCTACATCCCTTGACCCAGAAAAATACAACAGGAGACTCTCAACCCCCCACTCCAGACCCTAACACGTGTGAGGTCCTCCAGTCTGGCTCCTGGCATCCGTCCGTCCCCAGTCCCCTCCTTGAGCATCCTGGCCTCCCTTCTTCCCGGGCTCCTGGCCGTGGGCGGGAGCTGGACCAGGAGGTTTCGGCATAGGAGGCCTGGAAAGGCTCCCCCCACCCTTGCAGGCGCCTCCAGGAATGACGGCCCAAGACTTCCTTGTGGGCATCATTAGGGCACAGCAGCCTGGTGCCCTCCAGGACCGGGCAGCCCAGGAGCCAGGAGGGCACTGAGGGTCAGCTTAGAAACGGGTCCTGAAGGGCAGCCAGAAAGAGGGGGGAGCTCTGGGCGTGGGGTGGGGGCTGCAGCCCCGGAAAGAGAAGGTTCCGGTGAGTCCAGCCTGCAGGCGGCGGGGGCAGGGTGGGTCCCCACCAACCCAGCCACAAGGGGCCTCTGGGACCTGCCGCCCAGGACTCGGCCACTCAAGCTCCCAGCCCTGATTGGAGTCATTTAAAGCTCAGAATGGGGGATCGGGGGTCAGCACTAGGGACCCCGGGTCCCTGCCCTTCCCTGGCCCCTGCCCCTTGCAGGCTTCCATCTTCACACACGCTGGATCTCAAACAGCTTCACGTCTGTGTCGTACCAGACAGGTGGGTCCACATTCCTGCAGAGCGGGTCGACAGTCACCCAGGGGCCAGGCGGCCTCGAGAAAAAGACTGGGGCTGTCCTCCTCCCACCCTGGTGTCCCCACCGCCCCAGGCAGTGGATGCCTGCCCCCATCAGACAAGACCACCCTGGTGGACGGTCTTGACATCAACCCCACTAGCTAAGGCCGACCCTCGCGGGGACAGCAGACCCCCAGAAGCCCCAAGGGGCCCACCTCAGGTAGATGACGCCCCACATGTAGGTGCGGAACCACATGGCTGTGCCCGAGTTGGCCTGGTACTTGCGGATGAGGATGGGGTGGGGCACGGGCAGCAGCCCCACCAGGGTCCCGTGCTGCAGGAACCGCAGGATCTCCGACTCATCCGTCAGGCCCCTGCCAGCGAGATGGGGGTCTCCAGTGTGCCCACTCTGAAGGTCGAGGGGAGCAGGGGGCTCACCTGTGCTCCCAGCCCCAGCCCCAGCCCCGGCCTGGGCTGGCCCCCAGAGCCCACCTGCCCGGCCACGCCCCCAGCCTTACTTGTCAATGCAGATCTTCTCCACCTGGGGAACCAGCACCTGCAGCAGCCTCATGATGGTTTGCAGCGGCAGCTTCGACTTCCAGGAGAGGACCTGGGGGAGGGACCAGGGTTCCCAGCTCGCAAAGCAGTCCCCCAGGGGCTCTGGCACAGACCTGACCCCTGGCCTGGAACCAGGAGCCCCCCAAGACAGAAAGCATCCTGGCTCATCACAGCAAGGGCCTGGCAACCGGGCAGGGCCCATGAATAGTGACTGCTATTCGTGCAGGGGCTGCGGCCTCTCACGGAGCGTGTACCGTGTACCGTGCCTTTGATCCTCACAATAGAGTGATGAGGCTGGGACATTTAGTATCCCCGTGCAAACACAATTAGTGGTGAGGTCAGGAAACAAGCTAGGGAGTGAGCAAGTGATGTAAGGAAGGAAACTGGAAAGGGTGATTTATTGAGAAAGGGCTGTGGACAGCCGCACCTTAACCTGCTGGGGAACCAGCTCTGGACAGTGCAGACAGAGGAAGCAACCAAGCCAGAGAGGCCAAGGTCACGAGACAGGACTGACCCCAAACCTGACCCCAGGCCAGTCCCTGGAATTGGACCCATTCCCATCCAAGCCTTTCCTGAGCCAGGAGCCCCCGACTGCCCCCTCAACACACACCTTATGCCATCTGCCCCACCCTCACCCACTCCGATGTCGGGCTCCACTGCCCACTGGCCGATGCACTGGACAGTCGCCGCTGCTCCCGCCAAGCCTGGCTGGGCTCCTGGTCCCCGAGAAGGAACGAAAGTGAGGGATGGCGGGAGAGGGTATGGATGGGGGGTGGAGGGCAGGCCATGAGGTCCTTGAACAGTCCCTCCCACAGCCTGGGACCCGGAGGGCAAGGAGGTCTCTGCCCTGGCCCATGCTGGGGGGAGGGGGCCCTCTCCCAAAGGAGGGGATGGCCCAGCCCAGCACCCTTTGCCCTGGGCCCCGGGCCCTGCCCGACCCAGCCCAGCCAGGTGACAGGTTTAGGGCCAGGGGCTGACTGGGCAGATGGGGTAAAGGCCAGCCCAGCCTTGATAAGGCTGATGGATGAGGAGGCTGAAGGCCAAGGGCTTGAGCCCATGACCAATAAACGAGGGAGGGGTCTGTGAAAGACAGCCCCCACCCCCGCGGAAGAGAGTCAGCAGTGCCAACCCGGATGCCCTGAGCACCAGGTGCCCAGCCCCCTGCGGCAGGGGACCCCAGGGGGCCCACCTCCGTGGCTGGGCTGTCCTCTGCCGAGCTCTGCTGGGGCTCAGACTCCAGAGATCGCAGGGTGCCATCCTCCGACACCTGGGATTTCTCCGTCAGCTTGTCAATGCCTGGGGGTTGGGGAGGGGCCAGTGAGGGGCAGCGCCCCTCCTCGAACACCTCTGCACAGCCCCGCCCCACAAGTCCCCAGCTTCCCTCCACTTTAGAGATGCTGTGTCTGACTCCCCACCCTGTCCAGCATGGAGGCCCAGTCCCCCCAACCAGCTGGCCCTCCCGGGCTCCCCCCGATACCTCCACCCCGACCCTTGCTGTCACTTTCCACAGCCCCCCGCCAGCCGTCAGCACCAGACCTGGAGTGGCCACCAGGCTGGTCTTGAGGGTGCCTGGCTCAGCGGGCGCTGCGGGGCGGGACCCCTCCATGGAGGCGCCTTCCTGCGAGCCCGCGCGGGACAAGGGTTCGGGCGGCCGGCGGCGCCGCTGCAGTGCCTTGTGGATGGCTGGCGGGTCGGTGGGCAGGTTGGCCAGCTGGTGGAAGACACTGCGCTTCCGGATGATGGCATAGACCAGGTTGGAGTTGCCTGTGGGAGGGGAGTGGGGGGTGTCTCAGCGAGGCCCCCTTGCTATCCCCTCCACCAGAGCGGCTTCCTGGGTCGGGGAGAGCTTGGAGGACGAGAGAGGTGTCTACCCCCAGGGGAGGCGACAGCAAAGGGCACAGAAGACGGGGAGTGTGGGCAAGGTTGGGGCGGGGGGTGGGCTGAGGCCGACTCCAGGATGCCACCTGTCAGCAAAAGAGCTTCTTGGCTGAGCTCACCCCTGCCCCTCCTTGGTACCCGGGGGACCCTCTCACCACCCAGCACGAAGGGGCAACACCTGGCAAAGCCGGGTGGGCCCAGCATGTCAGGGTCCCACTAAGCCAGCTGTTCAATATTTTGACAGTCCCCCAAGCCAGGTCACTCAGAGGAAGGACCATACGGCGTGTGCCCACGCTGAACGCCCTTGGCTCTGAGGGAGACAGGAGTGCTTTCCGGGCCTTCGGCGCCCTGCCATCCCACCACACGCGCTGCCCCAGCCCCCCCATACCCCCCCGTCGCCCCGCCCACCCACCCCCCGCCCCCGGCCCGTCCCCGCTGCCCCACCGCGCTTCCACGGCCACGTCTTGCCCCACCGCGCTTTCACGGCCACGTCTTGCCCCAGCGTCTGTGTGTAGACTGTGCCTCTCCGTGTTTTTCTACTGTTCCCACCCCATTCATCCCTGAGAAGTTAGCATCAGTCACTCAGTCGTGTTCGACTCTCTTGTGACCCCATGGACCCCACTAGGCTCCTCTGTCCCTTGGATTCTCCAGGCAAGAATACTGGAGTGGGTTGCCATTCCCTTCTGCAGGGGATCTTCCTGACCCAGCAAGCAAACCCAGGTCTCCTGCACTGGTAGATGGATTCTTTATCATCTGAGCCACCTGGGAAGCCCTTCATCCCCGATCGATTAGTGCAAATATTACTTATTCTGGAAATGATAACAACTGCTAATATTTAAGTCACAGGCAAGTGCTCAGTGCTTTCTTGGATTATTTCACTTAGTCTTCCCAACAACCTCTGAGATAGGGACTCTCAGTACTATTATTACGATCATCTTACAGATGAAGAAACTGAGGCTCAGGGAGCTGGTGTGTACACAGTCACAGAGCTAAGTGTTCCTTATTGTTCAGCTGCTCAGTCGTGTCCAACTCTGCGACCCCATGGACTGCAGCACACCTGGCTTCCCTGTCCTTAACCCAGAGCTTGCTCAAACTCATGTCCATTGAGTCGGTGATGCCATCCAACCATCTCATCCTCTGTCGCCCCCTTCTCTTCCTGCCCTCAGTCTTTCCCAGAATCAGGGACGTGAGTTAGCAACTAAACAACCATCCTAAGCTATACAATAGGTCCTTGCTGCTTATCTATTTTATATTTAGTAGTGTGCATATGTTAATCCAAAATACATATAATTTCATTATAAAAAAATGGAGAAGGAAATGGTAACCCACTCCAGTATTCTTGCCTGGTGAATCCCATGGACAGAGGAGCCTGGCAGGCTACAGTCCATGGGGTCACAGAGTTGGATGTGACTTGGCGACTAAACCACCACATTATAGCAAAAAGGGTTGCATTTTAGTTACATGTGTACACATCTGCCTCCTCTAAACACAGAGCTTTTCGAGGATGAGAATGTATCCTATTGATCTCCACCAGTCTAGCACTTAACAAAATGTCTGATTCCCAGATATCATCAAAAGTGTATCCATTGTTGTTGTTCAGTTGCTAAGTTGTGTCTGACTCTTTGTGACCCCACGGATTGCAGCATGCCAGGCTTCCCTGTCCTCCATCATCTCCTGGAGTTTGCTCAAACTCGTGTTCATTGAGTCATGGTGCCATCCAACCATCTCATCCTCTGTTGCCCCCTCCTCCTCCTCCCCTAAGAGCTAAGTGGCAAGGCCCTAACTGACACCAGGCAGCCCAGCATCTCTGACACCCAGCAGGCCCGTGACACCCTGAACTTCCCTCCCGTCAGACTGAAGATGACCTGTTTGGGTGACCATCTGTTTAGAGTCCCCCTCCATGCCTCCCTCCCCAGCTGCGAGCTCCATGGGGCAGGAGGCACTCTGGCTTGGTTTCCCACTGAATCCCCTCACTGGACCCAGGGCTTGGTATGCAGCAGGCACTCAATAAATGCATGCAGGACAAACAAACTGGGGATCGGAGGGCTGTGTCCTCCTCAGATGGGAAGGAGTCCTTGGCCAGGTTCCCCCTGTCCCTGAGGCCAGGCCAGGGGCTTGGGCTGGCACCTCACCATCAAACTGGTACTGGATGATGTTGTTGAAGACTTCCAGGAGGAAGAAGACCAGGTGGTGGTTCTGGGCGGCAGAGAAGAGGAACCAGGTGGTGGAGAAGGCCTCCAACAGGTGCAACAGCTTGTTGGCGGCCACCATGGACAGGCTCTTGAGGTAGGGCGACACTACAGGGGAAGGGTTGGCTTACTTCTGGGGCCCCACCAACCAGGCCTGCACACCCAGGGCCTGGGAGGGACACGGTGCTCCTGCTCCCACACCTTCCCTGCCCCCTGTCTGGGAAGTCCCCCCCAAAATCAGGAGGACCAAGCCCCAGAGGGCAAGGCCACACTGGCTATGCCTCCTGCAGAGCCCCAGGGCTCCACCCCTGTGGACAGCCACGTTTACAAAGCCACTCACGCACTCCATCTTCCCCACTCCTCCTCGAACCTGAGAGGGAGGCAGATACATTCCCATTTTGCAGATGAGAAAATCGAGGTTCAGAGAGGTTCATAAACTTGCCCAGGATTGCCCAGTTATAAAGTGATGGGCAGGGATACAAACTCAGGATCTTTACATCTTTCTAGAATATCAAGCTGGGAATTCCCTGGTGGTCCAATGGTTTGGACTCTAAGCTCCCACTGCAGGGGGCCTGGGTCCCACCCCTGGTTGGGGAACTGAGATCTTGCAAGCCATGCAGTGCAGACAAAACAAAACAAAATTTTTTTTTAATTAAGTAGAATATCAAGGTGATATTCCACATATAACTATATACGGATTTTCTGCACAGCCTGTGAAGGGGAAGTCAGAGACGCAAGGCTTGACTTCACAGACGGATCTGTCATAGACTGATCTTGCCCCATATCTTTCTCCCTCACCAGGATGGGGCAGGGTCGGTGGCTGTCTTGTTCACAAAGGCATTCTCAGGTAAGATCTGTGGGATGGAGCCAGTGATGCAAGGCCCAGTTTTGAGCCCTGGTTGAGGAAATAGGATGCCACAGGCTATGCAGTACAGTCAAAAAAGAAAGAAAAAAGGGGGAAAAATGAAAGCGAGAGAGAAGGAAGGAAGGAAGAAAACTGACCAGTAGGTACTTTGTCTGTTGTGTTCTATGCTCAGTTGTGTCCAGCTCCTTGCGACCCCAGGACTGTAGCCCGCTAGGCTCCTCTGTCCCTGGGATTCTCCAGCAAGAGTACTGGAGTGGCTTGCCATTCCCTTCTGCAGGGGATCTTCCCAGCCCTGGGGTCGAACCCGCGTCTCCTGCGTTTCCTGCATTGGCAGGTGGGCTCTTTACCTCTGCAACACCTGGGAAGCCCTGTAGGCACTTAGCTGCCCTTACGTTAATATTTCTATTGGACCCAGCAGGTTTGAACCAGGGAGCCCGTGGCAAGTCAGCCTGTGGCCGGGCGCCCCCTGGTGGTGATCGTGGGAAAGGCGCGCCCTGGTCCGCCCCCTACCGTTGACCACGATGGTGAGCAGGCAGTCGAAGAGGGGCTGCAGCCGCTGGTGCCCGCTGGTGATGATCTTGTGGAAAACCTAGGCGGGGAGCAGGGGGTCAGCCACGGGCCCTGCCGCCTCCAGTCTCGGCCGAGGGCACGTCACCCCCAGACTTCCAGGTCCCCCCCCTGACTTACCACGATGAGCAGGTCGGCGTGGGTGCCGGTGAAGACCGGGATGTCCATGGGCACGCGCACGGAGTAGGGCTTGTTCAGCCGCACCCCGAAGTTCCGCTCCCCGCTCAGAAGCAGCAGGATGAAGACACCGATGTGCATCAGGCCCACCCGAGCTGCGGCGCGGGGCGTGGGAGGGTCACCTCGCTGGGTGGGGCAGCGAGGAAGGGAGTCCAGGGCAGGGACCCATCTTGGGGTGGATGGAGGTGGGGGGAGGAGCCCTTCCCGGGAGGTCAGGGCACAGGGCCCGAGCTGCCAGGGGGCAGGAGAGGCTCGCCGCAGCTGCCCCTCGGCGAGGGGCACCCCACAGGCATCCCGAGCCCACCCCAGCCTTACACTGATCCGCTCGAGCGTCGTTGAGGAAGTAGAGGATGGGAACCAGGATGTCTAGGACGTCACTGCTCTTCAGCACAAAGAAGAGGAATTTCTGGGGGCCGAGGGGAGACGGGTGGGCGGGGTCAGGAGAGGGGCAGCCCTGCCCCGCCCCTCCCAGGAGTCTCCGTAGATGCCCTGCGCACCCCAGGGGTGGACTGCTGCCGGCCAGCTCGTGCCCCCGCACCGCCACAGGGGCCGGCCCACCTTGTTGAAGTCACAGAGCTTCCAGAAGAGGACCAGCAATTCCTGATGGAACTGGATCTTCTTGGTCGAATTGGGCAGGTAGGTCTGGAGCAGGGGGTTGGAGAGCAGCCGGGCTATGCCCTTGAGGATGAACTGGAAGTCCTGGGTGGGGTAAGGGCAGGGACCTGTCCAGTCCGGCTCCCTGCAGTCCCGGCTTCCTGGCCAGGCCCCCCACAAATGCGTCCTCTCTCCTGACTCCCACCATACCCAGAGCCTGATTCCCACCGTCAGAGCCAGAGGGGCCCAGGTTCCAGCGTCATCAAGAGCTGTCCTGGGGGTAGCCCCTCAGAATCTGGGTCCAGGGCAGGTCTAGAGAGCTTACTCCTCCACCAGACGACAGGCTCCCCATCTACACGCTGGACTCCTGCCCACCTCGACTCCTGTGGACAGGTGCAATCCTCCCGCCCCTTCCCAGCACCCTGTCACACGTGAGGAACAGTCTATTCTAGAAGAGCTGTCCATCACTGAGCACCTGCTACCTGGACAGTGCTCTCAGCCAATCCTCACTACAAGGCAAGGATGCGGTTCCTGTCCCTGCATCACAGCTGCAGAGCTTAGAGTCCCAGGGGCACAGCAACCTCCCCCAAGGTCACAAGACACATGAACCCAGGTCTCACTGGCCTTTCCATCCACTGTGATTCCCCTACCAAACCCACCATCAGAGCCACCTCCTCCCGCAGGCCTTCCTGGCTTCCCTCCCCTAGTTGAGGCCATCAGCCCTTTTCTGAGGCTCAAGACCCTTGCAGTCCAACCCCAAGTCCACTGGAACTGTGGTTCCTTCAGGTAGGGGTCAGGATTCACCCTACTCCCAATCTTATCTGCATCCTCTCACCCCCTGCAAGGTCACAAGCTTTGTGGGGAGTGGGCATCAAGAACCCACAGGATGACTTCCCTGGTGGCACAGTGGATGGGAATCCACCTGCCAAAGCAGGGAATATGGGTTTGACCCCTGGTCTGGGAAGATCCCAAAAGCCACGGAGCAGCTAAGCCGGTGCACCACCGCCACTGGGTCCGTGTGCGGCCGCTACTGAAGCGGGTGAGCCTAGAGCCCGCGCTCCACAGCAAGAAAAGCCAGGGCAGTGAGAAGCCTGTGCACCGCAACAAACAGTAGCCACTGCTCACGCAAGTAGCGAAAAACTGAGCAGAGCAAGGGAGGCCCAGCGCAGCAAAAAATTAATTACTTAAAAAAAAAGAAAGAAAAACCTGCCAGAGCAAGAGCATCGTTCAACTCACCTCCTCTCGATGGATGCGGGACAGGTAGTTCACAAACAGGTTCTCGGGCCCTGGAGGCTGTGGAGGGTGGAGCCGGGGCTCAGCAGGTGCCCTCACCCCCCATCCCTGCCCTACCCCAGGCCTAGGTGGCAGTGCCCCCTCTGACCCCAGACACCCCCATGAGGTGCCCGCTGGGTATCCCCTTGCCTGGGCTGCTGGAGGGGGTGCCACCCGTGCACAGCCTGACGGGGCCGGCAGCCCACCCTCTCCCGTGCTCACGTCGGCATCGTCCATGGCGGTGCCCGTGGTGGTGCCGTCCACGGTGGGGCTGGCACTGGTGGCGCTGTCGTGGTCCAAGGTGACGATGAGCACCTGGGCCGCTTCCTCCACCAGGGGTTCCCGGTAGTCGGAGAAGAGCAGGTGGTTATAGGGGATCCCGTAGCCCACAGGGTCATAGGCACACACGGTGTTCAGGAGCGACGTGAACAGGGGCAGGGCGTGTCTGCGTGGGAGAGGGGGCGGGGCCTCAGGCACTCTGCCCACTGTCCACTCGCGGCTCTGGCGGGGGAGGGGGGGACAAGGGGGGGTAGGTCGGCCAGGACGACCCCTCATCCCCCACTGTCTCAGTGCCAGGCTGTGGTCTGGGGGCCAGGGAGCAGCCCCAGGAGCTCATCCCCATCATTCCTGGGAGAGACCACTCCCCCCTCCTTGCCTGTATCTGGGACCCCAGCCGGGATGGTTGGGGGCCAGAAGGAGTTCATTACCAAGACAGGGATGGCCAATCCTGAGCAGCTCTTTGTAGAATATCATGTCCACACCCCTTAGATTTTCACCTCCAGGGGTTGAAGCCTATTATGGGTGTTTTTCAATTTTTTTTTTTTAATATATATTTTTGTGACTGCTCCACACACTACAGCTGGGATCTTGGTTTCCCAGCCAGGGATAAACCTTCACCCCCTGCACTGGAAGTGCAGAGTCTTAACCACTGGACTTCCTGGGAAGTCTCTAAAAACTACTTTATTTTTCTAGAGCAGTTTTAGGTTCATAGTAAAACTGAGGGGAAGGCAGAGATTTCCCATAGATTCCCTACCCCGACACACACACGGTCTCCACCACCATCCGCATCCCCCACCAGGGTGGCCCATTTGTCACAACTGATGACCCGACATCAACACATCCCTGTCGACCAAAGTCCACAGTTTACATCAGGGTTCATTTCTTTTTTCTTTTTTTGGGCTGTGGAATCTTATTTCCACCAGGGCTTGAACATGCACCCCCCCTGCAGCGGAAGTGTAAAGTCCTAACCTCTGGACCACTGGAGAAGTCTCCAGAGTTCACTCTCAACGCTGTATAATCTACAGGCTTGGATAAATGTATAAAGAACATGCCTCTGAGGTTTCTGCAGGGCAGGTACCCTCCCTCGGGGCCTCAGAGAAGCGTTGGAGGCCCACAGGGAAGGCAGGAAGCAAAGCACGTGCCCCATTCCCCAGCTCCCAGGCCACAGAAGGCCTCCATTCAGAGATCTGTGAGGTGTCCGAGGTCAAGCTCCTCATCTTACAGATGAGGAAACTGAGGCCCAGGGAGGTTCATCAAGTGGCAAAGGTGGCCGTTTGCCTGATAAGGCTGGGGAGGAAGAAAATCCTGGCCAGCTTTCAGCTGTGCCTGGTGGGGGAGTCACCTGGACTCTCTCTACTTCTGAGGGTTGTGCCGGGAGTGAGTTTGGGCGGAAGGGCTGCAAAACCTGAAGATGGGGTGTGTCATGTGGAAGTCAGAGTCTGGAAGAGGGTGAACCACGACACTTAGCGGCACTAACCCCGTGCTGCCAGTGCAGCCCTGGGCACAACAGGAGCTGCACAGCTGAAGCATACAAACCCGCTGTAAATATGCAGTCCTGGCATGTGACACCTCCACGAACTCGTATGCTCCCAGAGCCCTTAAGTGCCCCCACGTGGGCCAGGCTTCCCCATTCTTCAGAGTATTCAGCACACCCCCACCCACCCACCACTTAAACAGCACTGCCCAGGAAATTCCCTGGGTAGGACTTGGCCACTGCCGTGGGCCTGGGTTCGATCCCTGGTCAGGGAGCTAAGATCCTGCAAGGCCACACAGCATGGCCAAAATTAAATGAACCGTCTAATACAAGCTACATGTAGGTACGGACAGCTTAACATGTGGCTGGTCCAAAGTGAGATGTGCCGTAAATGTAAACTACACACCAGATGAAAAGAGAATACAAAACATTTCAATAACTTTGTTCAGTGATTACACCTCAAATACTGATGTTTCAAACATATTGGGTTAAAATTAACTTCACCTGTTTCTTTTTAACTTTTTAGATGCTGCTACTAGACATGTCTAAACTGCATGTGTGGTTTGCATTATCCTTCTACTGGACGGGGCTCTAGATGGAGGACCCAGGCACCCTTCAACCAGGGCCCCCAACAGGGACCGCGCTGGTGTTAAGGTGCGGCTGTTGTTATAGATCATCACCACCAGGGGGCAGCGTGCCTCCTCAAATAAGACACATTCGCCAGCAAATGGCCTCAGTGCCAGGCTGCCTACCAGCGGAAGGTGGGGAAATCGAAAGGCAGGCCAGGGGCCCCTCACCTGTTTTCTGTGGAACAAAAAAACTGCACCCACGGATTGATGCTGCTGCTGTCCGGAGCTGGGGGCAGGTACATGGCCTCGGAGAAGCAAGTCAGCAGCAGTTTCAGCAGCTCCATCCTTGGGCAGAGAGGACAGGAGAGAGCCTACCCTGAGGTTCCCAGTTCCCCTGAAGGGCATGCCCACCCCACCCAGCTCTCATTCAGGTCCATGAAAAGAAGTGACTCCGTTTTATCCCTGTGAGGCTGAAGCTGGGTCACAAGCGAGCAGGGTCTCCTCTCTTATTGTTTAGTCCCTAAGTCTTGTCTGACTCTTTGCAATCCCATGGACTCTACCCTCCAGGTTCCTCTGTCCATGGGATTCTCCAGGCAAGAATACTGGAGTGGGTTGCCATTTGCTTCTCCAGGGGATCTTCCAGACTCAGGGATCAAACCCAGGTGTCCTGCATTGCAGGCAGATTCTTTACCCCTTAGCCACCAGAGAAGCCAAGGGTCTCCTTGGAAGACCCCCACACATGGCTCCCTCTCTGAGCTGTGCAGGGGCCAGGCCTGGGGTCCAGCCTGAACAAGCTCACCGATTCATGTCATGGATGTAGTTGGGCTGGGGAGAGTGAGCAAAGCCCACGCCAGCCTCCCAGATGTATTCACAGCTGTCCAGGGAGTGAATGTCCTCCGCCGAGTCCTGGGGACAGGGTTAGGGAGAGAGATCAGTCCCCTACCCTCCTTGGTGGTGGAGGGGGGGCAAAGACCCTCATCTCTCCCGAAGACAGACCCTCAAAGCACCCTGGGTGCTAGGAAAGCTCATTTTCCTTCAGTCTGGTGCTTGCTCAGTCCAGTGGGAGACAGGAAGAGAGACAGGAAGTGAGCAGAGCGGAGTTGGGGGCCCCTGATGGTGTGTGGGTGTGTGGGGTGGACAACCCTCAAGGTCAGTCCACTGCCCTCTGGAAGTGAGAGGGGCCAGGCCTCCAGTGCGCCAGCCCCACCCCCCACCGCGGCCCAGGCCAAGACAATGGGTGCTTGTGCCCTGCCTCCCGGATACAGAGGGCAGGGCCCACACCAGCTGGCTCCCCTCCAGCCGTGCCAGCCACCACCCCCTCCTGAGACCATGCGTGCCAGGCAGCCTGGCCCTCCTAGGGGAGTCCCCGCCCCAGGGAACTTCAACCGGCCCGGACCTGGGATCAGGGCCCTCCTGGGCCGGGGCGGGGGCTGGGGGCTCTCACCACAGTGCTCCTCCGGTGGCTCTGCACCGTGAAGTCTGGGCAGAAGAGCAGGTCAGCGATGGCCAGGAGCAGGGACTCAGCCAGGGGCCGGGCGTTTTCGTCGTCATCCTCTCCCTGCTTGGGACAGGGCCCCGGGAGGCCCCTCAGTCGTGGCTGCCCAGGAGAGGCGGCCCCAGCACTTGGGGAGGGGTGGAGGACAGGGTCGGCCCAGGCAGGTACCCGCGGTGGAGGGAGAGAGGAAGCAGGGCGGGGGAGGGCGGGGAGAAGGAACAGGAAGTGGACCCCTAATCACCCCCAAACCTCCCAAGGGAGAAGGGGGACAGTGGGGAGCAGGGCTGGGAGCAGTCAGGAGGCCTCCCCACTGACTGGGAGGGGCCGGGTGAGCCCCCTAAACTCAAGAGCCTCAGCCCTGCTGAGAATCACTGGGTCCACCCACCCAACACCGTGCACCCCCAGTTGCCTGGACAGAACCCCAGGAAGGGAGTGGGGTAAGTGGGGGGAGGCCCCAGCTGCCCTGCCCGCATCTCTGCCCAGCTGCAGGGGCAGGGACCCCCACGGGGGAGAAACCCAGGACTCGAGGAGGATTTGACCCCCTCCCCCGGCCCCTCCCAAACCCCAGAAGAGGTTCGGCCCTACAGCTTTCTTCCCCTTCCCTGCAGCCCCACCTCCCCCTGCCCCCCAAAGTCCCGGCCCGGCCCACAGACCCCTCCTCGCCCGGCCCCAGGCACTGTGGACCAGAAGAAGCCCCTCCAGTCAGGGTCCTCGAAGATGTAGGGCAGCACGCGGGTGAGCAGGCGGCTGCAGTTCAGCACGATCTGCCTCTCCTTCTCCGAGTGGCAGCCGCTCTCGGCTCCCTGCACCAGCTTCTCGACTGCCTGCGGGGGTGGGCAGAGAGGCGGGGGGCGGGGGGATGAGGCCCTGGCACCTGGGGTCAGGCTGGGCACCCCGGGCTTCAGAGGGGGAGTGCGTGGCCAACCTGCAGGGCCACCTCTCCAGACAGGGTCAGCCAACCCCGGGGGGACAAGACATGGGCCAGGGGGCAGCTGGAGCATCTGGGAGTGAGACCCAGCCCACCACTCACTGGCCGAGACCTTGCTAAGTGACCAGCCTCAGTTTCCTCATCTGTAAAATGGCAACACTGGCAGTACCAACTGCACTTGCTCTCCTGCTCAGCCGCTCAGTCGTGTCTGACTCTTTGCGACCCCGTGGACTGTAGCCCGCAAGGCTCCTCTGTCCCTGGGACTTCCCAGGGAAGCATACTGGAGTGGGTTGTCATTTCCTTCTCCGGTGGATCTTCCTGACTCAGAAGGTCAAATTGCATTGTCTCCTGCATTGGCTGGATTCTGTATCACTGAGCCACCAGGGAAGCCCACCGACCACACAAGGTGAGCTAGACGGGCTGACTTGCGGCAAGTGTCCCCCTAGAGCCCAGCCAGGGGGAGAAGCGGGTGAAGCCTTGGGGTCACCTCGACTGGGTGGGGATGTCCTGGGTGCTGGCCCTGTTGGACCACAGGGCTGGGCCAGCTCCAGCCTCCCTGGGATTGTGGGAAATGGCTCGGGCGTGACAGCGAGGGGCTGGGCCCCCTCACCTTGTAGCACAGAGTGGCCAGGTTGGAGGGTGACTCCTCTCGCACCGCCCGGATCTCCGCTGCTGGCACCAGCGCAAAGACATCCTGCACCGAGGTGGCCGTGTCCGCCCAGAACTGGTCCCAGAAGGCGTCATCGGTGGCTTCCACGGGCTGTGGGTGGACCAAGTGTCCAGAGTCGCATGATCTCTTGCCAGCAGGCCCACAGTGTGCCCAACTCTGTGACCGAGGGAGCCCTGGAAAGCGAAGCCCCCTCCTCCACCCCTGCTGGTGCCCAGGAGTCTTCCCCCGTGGAGACATCCTTCAGTGGCCATGAGCCCTGGTTGGCACAGGCAGGCGGGGGACACTTGACACAGATGGTCAGGGATCGGCTGGCACTGAATTCAGTAGGCAGAGCCCAACCCAGTCCCTGAGGGACTTGTGACCCCCCAGTAACTCACCATCCCCCCTTGGTAGATCCTCCCCACTTGGGGGCCTCCCCAGGCCACACCCCTAAGTCACGTGCCCAGGGACTAGAGCCAGGCTATGCCCCTTCCCCTGGGAAGAAGCCAAGGGGACATATGCCCGCTGCCAGTCACTCAGGCTGCCCCCTAGACCCCAGCCTCCACCCTCAGCCGGTACACCCAACTAGCGCCGAATCTAAAGGAGTAACCCACGGCTCTCTGAGGACATCCGCTCTTCTCGGTACCCACCACCGGCGCTGCAGCTCAGGCCACTCTTGCCAGGGCCCCCCTTCCAAATCTACCCCCTCAATCCCGCCTCCACACTGCCCCCAACCAGCTTTCAAAGCAACAGCACCAAAGGCATTGCTCCCTCAACAAAGACACTTAGGGCTCCCCGCTGCCTGCCGAGTCCAGACCTCGGCTGGACAGTCAGCCAAGATCACACCTAAACACCTACAAGCACACATCTGGGCACACAGACACACACATGGACATGCAACAAACACACACATGCACACGGATGCGCGCACAGGAATACTTGTATTCACGATCCCAGCAACACAGCCCTGCCGTCGTTTCTGGTTGCCCTTGCACAGACCATCCCCTCTTCGCCGCATACCCACCCCACCCAGCACTGTCCAAAGTCCGACCAGACGTACTGAGGCACCATGCCTTCAGTACACTTATGCCTTTTAAGTCTTATAGTCAGCCATATGAACACCCAATCTGAATCATGAACCCTAGAAGTCTTTCCTAAGGAAATGATTTGAGACATGCAGGTATGAGAATTTTTACTGAAGAGCTGATGTGAAAAGTTAAAAGTTGGAATCAACGTAAACAGCCAACAATTGGGGAATGCTTAAAAAGTTGCTGCTGCTGCTGCTACTAAGTCACTTCAGTCGTGTCTGACTCTTTGCAACCCTAAGGACTGCAGCCCACCAGGCTCCTCTGTCCACGGAATTCTCCAAGCAAGAATATTGGAGTGTGTTACCATGTCCTTCTCAGGAAAATACCGGGCAGTCTAGTGGTTAGGACTCTGTACTTCCACTACAGGGGGGACGGGGTCAATCTTTGGTCAGGGAACTAAGATCCTGCATACCACTCAGCCAAAAAAATAATTAAGACATAGTCATACAATGCAATACTATGCAGCCATCAGAATCATGTCTTCAAAGAGTACGAATGAATGGAAAATGCTCATGGTACAATGTTATGTGAAAAAGAGAAGATATAAAATAACTATAGGATGATCATGATTTTTTGTAAAATTAGAGGAATAAAACGAAGATCATAGCATCTGGTCCCATCACTTCACAGGAAATACATGGGGAAACAGTGGAAATAGTGTCAGACTTTATTTTGGGGGGCTCCAAAATCACTGCAGATGGTGACTGCAGCCATGAAATTAAAAGACGCTTACTCCTTGGAAGGAAAGCTATGATCAACCTAGATAACATATTCAAAAGCAGAGACATTACTTTGCCGACTAAGGTCCATCTAGTCAAGGCTATGGTTTTTCCAGTGGTCATGTATGGATGTGAGAGTTGGACTGTGAAGAAGGCTGAGCGCCAAAGAATTGATGCTTTTGAACTGTGGTGTTGGAGAAGACTCTTGAGAGTCCCTTGGACTGCAAGGAGATCCAACCAGTCCATTCTGAAGGAGATCAGCCCTGGGTGTTCTTTGGAAGGACTGAGGCTAAAGCTGAAGCTCCAGTACTTTGGCCACCTCATGTGAAGAGTTGACTCATTGGAAAAGACTTTGATGCTGGGAGGGATTGGGGGAGGAGGAGAAGGGGACGACCGAGGATGAGATGGCTGGATGACATCACTGACTCGATGGATGTGAATCTGAGTGAACTCCGGGAGTTGGTGATGGACAGGGAGGCCTGGTGTGCTGCAATTCATGGGGTCACAAAGAGTCGGACATGAGCGACTGAACTGAACTGAACTGAAAAGCCTAGAAGAAAATGACAGAGTGGCGATAGCAATTATCTTGCGGGGTGGCTTTTTTGTTTGTTTCTTTATATTTTTTCTGTACATGCACATATTGCTCTTTTTTTTCTTTTGACTGTTCATCTGTCTGAGGGTCAACCAAGGTCCTCTTACCCTTTTAAATAGCACTTCCCGCAAGAGACCTTCCCAGGATGCTCCAATCAAATTGGACTTTTGCCTTCTCTGAAAGAGCCGATAAAGGGCTACTCTACCACAAATCGGCACGTAATATGCATCACTCTTATTATCAAGAAACAGTGTGAATTTTACTTTAAAAAAAAAACTCTGTTGGGACTTCCTTGGAGATCCAGTGGTTAAAACTCCTCACTTCCAATGCAGGGGGGCAGGGGCAGGTTTGATCCCTGGTCAGGGAACTAACCCGTGCGGTTATTTTGGCTGTGCGGTGAAACCAAATAAAAAAATACTTTAAAATAAAAATTCTGTTCTCTAAAGCCACTTCTTCCAAGAAGTCTCCCAGTGTTTCTACCAGTGGGCTTGATCCCACCTTGGAAACCTGCTCCCCACCCACCGCAGTCACTCATCACGGGCCTGATTCCACTCTTGCCTGGAGGCTCCATTCCTCCACCAGCTCTTCTCCGGGACCGTGCACTTGAGGCATATGGCAGATGCTCAGCCGGTATTTGTCCAGCTAAAGGCTGTAATCAGTCCCAGAGATTCCCTTCAGCCCCTTCACTGGGCAGAGCTGAGCACAAGTCTGGGTACAAGCCTCCCCAGGGTCCAGTTTACCCCAGCCCATTCCCCAACAAGGCCGCCCTCCGAGGCACAGGGCAGCCTGTGGCCACGGCCTTCAGGGCTGGCCTGGCACCAGGACAGCCTGGGTCCCAGAACTGGTAGAGCAAGTTAGCTGGGGGAGAGGAACAAAGACCAAAGCTGCGCCCTGGGGCTGCGGCTGGCTGGTCCTCATGCCCTCCAACCGTCCTGGGGTCCAGGGAAGCACGCCCCCTGTGTGGATGGCCGGGTGGAAGTGGGGAAGGAGCCTCCCAGAAAACATGCATGATCCCCGCCCACCTCCCATCTGAGAGCTCCTTTGGGAAGCCATTTTCCCCTCCTCCCATGTAGCCACTACCCTTTAAGCTTAAAGGGGCAGAAACTCATCAAGTGCACTTGACCTCTGACCTAGTTCATCAGGCAAGTGTCATCTGGGGACTGAATTAAGAATGAGGAGAGAGTCTTAGGGGGGAACTTGAGAGGCCCCAGGGCAGCCCAGCTCTGAAGCAGAGGGAAGTCCCAGCTCTGGGAGCTGGCCTTGAACTTCAGGACTAATGATTTCACCTCCCCCATCCCCAACCTCTTCTCTGGGTCCCAGCTCAGATCCTTCAGTTTGGTGGCCGTTACCAGAGCAGGGGAGGCTAGCCATAGGTACTGATGCCATAGGTACTGGCCAGGTTCGCTGAAACTTTTGAGTGGGGAGGGAACATAGCTTAGATCCTGCCTCAGTTATTCCAGCCCCACCCAACACAAAGAAGCTTCTAAAATCCAAGCTAGTTTCTTTAAAAAGAGTATTTTTGGTGAAGGTGAGCAGGCCTGTGCTGCCAGAGGCACAGGGACTGAGCTACCCTGGAGGGAAACCAGATATTCTTAGCGTAGCTTTGCTGGGACCTGCTCAGGCCAGATGCCCACCAGCCCGGAGGACTAGCTGCAGCTGCTGGACCTCTCCGACAGGAAGAAGGGAAGGACCAGCAGTGGTCCAGCCTGCCAAGGGTGACCTGTACTGAAGGACTGTGTCACCACGGCGTTCGCACACTCATACGTGCGCACATGTGTGAACATGGACCCACTAGGTATCCTCTGGCCTACGACAGAGAATCTCCAAAAGGACGGGATCTAGGAGAGGGTCCCAGATCCAGGAATATGCCCCTCGAGGGCTCCACCCACACCGGGAAAGGCTTGAAACACAGCCAAAGCTGCCGGCTTCAGGACCGGGGTCCGGCCCAGCCCGAGGCAGGAAGAAAACAGGATACAGCGCAGGAAGGCTGGGAAAGCCAACCAGCTTGGGCCCAGGCCACGGGGAAAAGGTGCTAGATTGGCTTGCCTGCAAAACCCTGTGATCACAGAGGCCCTGGGACAAGAGGACACCCTGGGACAACTGGCCTGAATCTCCTTGGGGACACCGAGTGGCAAGGTCTGGGGACCATCTGGGATTTGGCTCTGACTCCCGAGCTGTCTGAGCCAGGTCACTGCACAGGGTCTGTGGCTTCAGGCTCTGAGGGTCTCTCCCTCCAGGCAGCCGAGGTCCCCTCCCACCTGCAGGGCCCCCAGGCTCTCCCCAGAGAGACTCAGGCTGGTCTCTGGCTCCAGCCCTGTCCCAAGTCAGCTCACTGTCCCCAGCTGTCCCCAGCTCAGTCCACCCTGTCATAGGGCCACAGCCAGGGATGGATGGAGGCCCAGTGTAATTTGGGGAGGGGGCCCGAGCCTGTAGGAATCCTTTGGGACCCAGCTGAGCCGGTCCTACTGGCCTGGCAGAGACCCTGGCTGCCGAGCCTACAGCCCATAGCGACAAGGTGGTTTCCTCCAACAAGGTGTTTCCCTCCCCAGGCAGGTAAACACAGAGGCCTCCCTCCCCTCCTCTCCCTGTGGTCCCCCACAGAGAGGCGGGCCCACCTGCCACCCTCAGATCTAGAAGCCCCACGCCAAGAAAGCCAAATGCCAGAAATAGCCAGGAGCCTTGGAGGCAGGGGCGATTAGCAAGGCCTGGTTTCTATCAAATGCCTCTCAGCTGGGGCTGGACGCTACCGAGGCCCTGGGCGTGTGTCGGGCTCCTGACCTTTCTCTGGTGGGAACCAGAGAGTGTGGAACCAGAGTTCTGGCCCCTGGAGCTGCAACCAGCTGGCTATGGGGAAAATGGCTCCCTTGAACCTACTCTATTTGCTGGGAGCATGAGAGAGCCCTGGGGGTGCAGGTGGAAGGAAATCCCTGGCTGGCAGCAGGTCCTGACTCCCTCAAAAGTGGGGGACCTGGGGAGGCAGAGATGGGCATCTCTTCGGCCAGAGTGGCCTGGCTCAAGGAGTGAGAAGAGAGGGTTGGGCCGGGAGATAGCCTTGCTGGGGCCAGCCCTTGTGCTGGAGGCAAGGAGTTGGCCTCGGTGCCACTTGTGGGCTCAGGGGTCTGTGCAAGCCTGGATGGGTACCCCCAGGCCCCACAGTACCTAGTCCAGGGGCAGCCTGGACGGTTCTTAGCCCTGCCCCAGAGAACAGGGTACAGCAAACACAGCCACCTGCACCGCAGGGCCTGGAAAGGGGAGCCCCTGGAGCAGTGGTCCCCAGCTGGGAATCTGGACTCCGTGGGCCTGGGAACAGCTCCCCTGGCCAGGCTGCAGCGCTGCCCTCCACTCTGCGTGTTCCCATCAACACCTAGGCCTTCTCTGGCCGTGGGCATCGACCCGGCCCAGCGAGGCCGCCACCGCGCACCAGCTGTTTCCCCGATCCGGGAAGGCAACCGCCGGCTTTGTTTGCACTGAGTCAACCAGGTCTGTGCCTCCCGGATCGCTGGCACCCAGGGGCAGGGAGGAGAAAAGGAGGTGTTTGGGTGGGTGGGGGTGGGGAGAGGCTGGAGATTGCGGGGCTGGAGGGGCGATGAGGGGACCGACAGCGGGGCGGACAGCGGCGACGCCGGCCTGGGGAGTAGGCACACGTCAGCCTAAGGTGGCAGCAGCAGCTGCGGGAAATAGGGATGTTCCCGGGAGAGAAGGCTGGGGGTGGGGGACTAAGGGATGGAGCCCTGGGGTACAGGCCCAGGGGTCTCGCTCCGGCCCTGGCTGCGGCGTCACCCTCCTGGCCAGCTGGTCCCCCCAGCCCCCGGCTAGCCAAGTTCTTGCAGCCGTTCCCCCGACCCCGAAAGCCCTGCCCAGCCCCCAGCCCGGCAGGTGGGTGGGAAGGCCGGGGCCCCGGGCGCACCTGCGTCTTGGTGGTGAGCTGGATCACCGCCTTTCGGAAGTTCAGCTTGGAGTCGGCCGACCCCATTTCGTTGGAGCCCGTTCCGGCCTGGCCCCGGCCCCGACTCCCGCCCGGGTTCCGGCTCGGTATCCAGCTCCAGCCCCGCTGCCCCAGCGGCTCTCGCAGGAGCCGAGCCGCGCGCCCCGCCCGCAAGCCGGCGTCGGCCCCGCCCCCTGGGCCCCGCCCCGCCGGGCCCCGCCCCCCGCACCTGCTGCTCCCGCGCCGCGTTCCCCGCCCGGGCCCGGGGTCTGGCCCGCGGATCCATCCCCAGCCCCTTCTCAGCTGGATCGGGTGCCTTCTGCGTGGAAGCGTTATCCCCCTCGGTCTCTCGCATTTACACTCAGCGCCCCCCTCCGGGGCCCGCAACCCTCCCAGCCTCTGTCCCCTGCCCCCCATCCTCACCCTCGGTCCCCACGCCATCACTAGGCCAACAATTTCAAAGCCGGTCCTCTCCAGCATCTTTCTTGTCCACCCCCCGGCATTCTGGGCATCCGCTCGTTTGGTTCCCCTTTTTCTGACCTGTCTCATCCGGCTCCGCGGCCTGGTGAGAGCGAGGGGTCCCTTCTGAGTCTCACCATTCCTTTCTGGCCACTTGCCTTCCCTGAGAATCCTCTTAGATTCATCCATTTCAACAGATATGTTTAGGGACTAGGATTTATCAACACGGTGTCAGGGCCGGGGGCCGAGGAGGCTTAAGGCACAGGGTCTGCCCTTTAAGAGCAGTTAGCTAGAGAGACAAACAAGGAACAGATTAGCCATGGTTCAGCCCAGTGAGACCAGGATAGAGGCAAATTAATAATAATAATAAACAGTGACAACCTCTTCAGTTCAGTTCAGTCGCTCAGTCATGTCCGACTCTTTGGGACCCCATGAATTGCAGCACGCCAGGCCTCCCTGTCCATCACCAACTCCCGGAGTTCACTCAGACTCACGTCCATTGAGTCAGTGATGCCATCCAGCCATCTCATCCTCTGTTATCCCCTTCTCCTCCTGCCTCCAATCCCCCCCAGCATCAGAGTCTTCCAGTGAGTCAACTCTTCGCATGAGGTGGCCAAAGTACTCTTACACAACAAAAAACCTACCTCTGAAGTAGGTATTATACCGACTTTACACTAGAGAAAACTGAGGCTCAATGCGGTTAAGCTGCCCAAAGTCACACAACTGGTAAGGAACAAAGCCAAAAAAGTAAATCCAACTCTGGCCCCAAAAGAGGCCGCATTTTTTCAACAATATCGCCTTGCAGGCTATGTCTGGAAGCTTCTAGAAATCCTAGCTGCTTCAAAAGGAGGTGACATTTAGCTTAAATTGTAATTCCAAGGGTAAAAAATGTGGGGTGCACTGTCTAGGCACAAAGGCAGGGTAGGACAGGGGTGGGGTATCAAGGAGAGGGACAAGGGTGTCCCCACGGCACTGAATGAGCAGACCGGACGGGAAGAGCTCTGTGTTTGCTCCTGAGGTGGGTTTTCCCTGGATGAAATCTTGGAGACGCTCCATGGCTTTTATAGTCACTTCAAGATAACAAATGAATAGTACCTTTATTTGGCATTAAAAAAAAACCCAGTCCACTCTACAAATCCCCCATTCCCATTCCAGGCCAGTGTGACATTTAAAAATCTGAATCTTATTCATTAGGGAGATGCAAACTGAAACCACAACACAGTTACTGCTACAGACCTATTCAGTTCAGTTCCGTTCCGTTCAGTTCAGTTGCTCAGTTGTGTCCGACTCTGTGCGACCCCATGAATCGCAGCACGCCAGGCCTCCCTGTCCATCACCATCTCCCAGAGTTCACTCAAACTCATGTCCATCAAGTCGGTGATGCCATCCAGCCATCTCATCCTCGGTCGTCCCCTTCTCCTCCTGCCCCTAATCCCTCCCAGCATCAGGGTCTTTTCCAATGAGTCAGCTCTTCACATGAGGTGGCCAAAGTATTGGAGTTTCAGCCCCAGCATCAGTCCTTCCAATGAACACTCAGGAACTGATCTCCTCTAGAATGGACTGGTTGGATCTCCTTGCAGTCCAAAGGACTCTCAAGAGTCTTCTCCAACAGCACATTTCAAAAGCATCAATTCTTCTGCACTCAGCTTTCTTCACAGTCCAACTCTCACATCCATACATGACCACTGGAAAAACCATAGCCTTGACTAGATGGACCTTTGTTGGCAAAGTAATGTCTCTGCTTTTTAATATGCTAACTAGGTTGGTCATAACTTTCCTTCCAAGGAGTAAGCGTCTTTTAATTTCATGGCTGCAGTCACCATCTGCAGTGATTTTGGAGCCCAAAAAAATAAAGTCTGACACTGTTTCCACTGTTTCCCCATCTATTTCCCATGAAGTGATGGGACCAGATGCCATGATCTTCGTTTTCTGAATGTTGAGCTTTAAGCCAACTTTTTCATATTAGGATAGGTCAAAAACAAAAACCTAATGATGCCAAATACTAGTGAAGATGGGGAGCGTTTGTATTTTCTTATAAAGTTAATTCTAGGGATTTCCCTGGTGGTCCAGTGGTTAAGACTCCGGGTTTCAAATGCAGGGGCACAGCTTCGATCCCTGGTGTGGCCAAAAAATAAACAAATGAAGTTAAATATACAATTACTGTATAACTCAATAATCCCATTTTTAGAATTTACTCAGGAGAAATGAAGACATAGATCCACACAAAAGACTGAGTAATTCATGTAACAGTTTCATTCATAATCACCAAAACCTGGAAGCAAACCAAATGTCCATCACCTGTGGTTCATCGATACAATGGACTAGTACTCAGCAATTGTTGTTTCATCACTCAGTCGTGTCCGACTCTTTGTGACCCCATGGACTATAGCCTATCCTCTGTCCATGGGGTTTCCCAGGCAAAAATACTGGAGTATTCCTTCTCCAGGGGATCTTCCTGACCTAGGGATCAAACCTGCCAATCCTGGATTGGATTCTTTACCACTGAGACACCTGGGAAGCCCATACTCAGTAATAAAAGAGAACAAATTACCGGTACAGGCAGCAACAATGTGGATGAATCTCAAAAGCGCTGGATCAGATACAAAAGACAACGTACTGTGTCACACCATTCATATGACATTCTGGCAAAGACGAAATACAGGAACAGAAAAGAAGCCAGTGATTGCCATGGGCTGGGAGCAGGGTGAGGGGATTGACTGTGAAAACATTTTTTGTTTTGATTGTGGGGGTGGTTCTGTGATTGTGTGTGTTTGTCAAAATTCGCATGACTCTGCACCTAAAAGGGATGACTTTTACTGTAAGTTATAGGTCAATTTAATTAAAAAAAAAAAAAAGAACGAGCAGGTACTAATTGACCATTCAAAGGGAAGAATTGTTTTTTGCTTTTATTTCTTGACCATGCACCATATGGGATCTTAGTCCCCCGACCACGGACTGAACTTGCACCTCCTGTGCTGGATGAGTGGAGTCTTAACCACTGGACCCTCAGGGAAGTCCCCCAAGAGAGTATTTGTGAGCCCTCTGGTCTTGCCCGTTGTTCAGAGCCATTTCTGTGGTTTGCAACCAGGAACTCCAGGTGGCACTGAGATATTACTGGTTACCCATGGACACTTGGACAGATTGGCCAAAATGAGTTTAATCAAGGGGGGATTTATAAGGAGCAGGGAAACCAACAAGGGTCAGCGAGGCACTCTGGGGCTAGAAGCAGTGGAGAGCCTCAGCTATCCTTAAACCTAAGGCGGTGAAGGGTGGAATGGTTGCTAGAGCACAGAGAAAGAGAGCCCAGCCATAGGGGAGGGCCAAGAGGGGCACCAGGCTCCCAGGATCTGGGAGGGATGGAGCTGTGAGATGGATACCCACCTTCATTCGTCTCCTGCCCCCAACGTCCTGCTTCCCTCAGTGGACCAACAGAAAGCAAGGGGGACAAAGGGAGTCCACAAGACTTGATGGATTCCACAAGACTTGATGCAGTCCACAGAGAGCTGTGGCCATCCAGGCATGGAGTGGATGGAGCAGATGGAAAGAGATCTTAAAGGGCAAAGGGAATGTGTCCAATATGCAGGCAGTGGGAGAGAGTGGAAGCAAGGCCCAGAAGTGGACAGACCCTTGCTCATCCAGAGAACAGAAAGAAATGGGTAAAGCGGACAAAGTGATAAGAGATAAAGCTTGAGAGGTGGGCCAGGGCCAGGCCATAGGGGGCTGCTTACATCCCATTAAGGAGCTTTTATCTTATTCTATGGGCTTCCTAGGTGGTGCTAGTGGTAAAGACGGCACCTCCCAATGCAGGGCATGGAAGAAACGCAAGTTCAATCCCTGGGTTGGGAAGATCCCCTGGATGAGAGCATGGCAACCCACTCCAGTATTCTTGTCTGGAGAATCCCATGGACAGAGGAGCCCTGGCAGGCTACAGTCCTCAGGATTGCAAAGAGTCAGACACAACTTAATGACTAAACAGCAACACCTCTGCTGCTGGCACCTTTGCCAGGACGCCCATCACCTCCCATCTACCACAGCCCCCTCTCCCGCCCCCTCTAATCTATTCTCTGCAAAAGAGCCCGAGAAAATGTACAATACCGCTTAAGATGTTCCCCCACTGAAAACACCTCGGGGCCCACGGTTAGGGTCAGTTTTCTCAGCCCCACTGTGACCTCCAAGGACCTGCACTGTCCTGAGTCTGCCCTCCCTCCCCGGAGCCCCGAGGTTCCCCTCACACTGGTCTGTCCTCAAGGTCTCCAAGCTCTTTCTTCCTGAGATCTGTGTACAAGTTGCTCCTTTTGACTGAGACATCCTTCTGCCCACTCTTCATGTCGCTGCCCTTCTCATGCTTCAGGGTCCTGTCTCCTTTCCCAGGGGCTTTGCTGGTGGTACAGTGATAAGACTCTGTGGCATGGGTTTGATCCCTGATCAGGATCCTCACAGGCTGCACAGCTCAAACCCCACTGCCAAAAGAAACTCTTCCTGAGTGATTTCTCATCCCCAGATGTTGCTATTTCATCCCTCAGTGTGCTTCCTAAAACTTTCACCACCTTCAATGTTTTTGCCTTTTTGCTTGATTTATGTCTCCTACTGAAATGCAAGCTTCATGAGGGTGGGGGCCAGCTCTATCTTGTTCTTTGTATTCCCAGCATTCAGAAAAGGCCTAGCACACAGAGAACCAAGTGAAGAGGACTCCTAGGTGATCACAGAAGATGGAGCCACTTTGGTAATCCACTTCAATCAATAGGAAAGGTACATTTTCACCAACTGCTTCTCAGATTCAGTTTTTAGTTCCTTTGAGAGGATGTCAGGGCTTGCCAGCTGGCATTAGTGGTAAAGAGCCTGCCTGCCATTGCAGGAGATGTTAAGAGACAGGGGTTCAATTCCTGGGTGGGGAAAAATCCCCTGGAGGAGGACATGGCAACTCACTCCAGTATCCTTGCCTGGAGAATCCCATGGACACAGGAGCCTCGGGGGCTACAGTCCATAGGGTCGCAAAGAATTGGACATGACTGAAGCGACTTAGTGTACACACACAAGTCTTTGAAGTGGTGCAAGTGTTCTGGAGTGGAGATGGATAAAGAAGGAGGGTCAAGGAATATGATTCTGCCACTGTCTTTGTTTTATTTCAGCCACCCCGGGTCTTAGATCTTCAATCTTCATTATGGCTGTGGGATCTAGTTCCCTGTCCATGGCTCAAACCCAGGCTCCCTGCGTTGGGAGCTTGAGTCTTAGCCACTGGACTGCAAGGGAAGTGCCCTGCCACTGGCTTTAGAGCACTCATTTGTTCCTTCATCGGGCATCTGCTATGTGCCAGCTGGAGTCCCTGCCCTCAAGGAGCTCTCAGTCTGCTGGGGGGAAATGGATTCCATGCAGGGGGCCCAGTGCTGCGATGGGAGCTCAGACAGCCAGTTCTCTTAGGCCCATGTCTCAGGCCTTGACTGCAGGTCTGAACTGACCCCTTGACCCCCCACCAGGAAGGTAAGGCCCTGGACTGTCTCCCCAGCCCCATCAGGGGCCCTGCCAGAAGAGGAGTAGTGATGGGCAAAGAAAGATTCTCCAGGTAAAAACGTTAAGTAGGGACTTCCCTGATGGTCCAGTGGCTAAGACTCTGTCCTCCCAATGCAGGGATCCCAGGTTCAGTCCCTGGTCAGGGCACTAGATCCCACATGCCACAACTAAAGATCCTGCATGCCGCAACTAAGACTCACAACAGCCCCCCCAAAAGTGACAATAATAATGATCCTAAGAGCAAACACTGAACAGTGCTCCCTGGCCCAGTCACTGTTCTAAGCTTTTGGTCTGTGTTAACTCAGGGCCCTCCCAACAACCCCAGTAAGGAAGTATTGAAGGAGTAAGAATGACGCCACTGGAGAACACCTCCGCAGCAGGATCCTAAAGGTTACTGCTGACGGCAGAGATTAACTGTAGGGATTTGAGGCAGACACACAGCAGCACTTCCTGACCACAAGGACTCACGAGACTAACATAACTCCTCTTTCAGAACAGACCGTTGTCTGGAACACACTCAGATGGTGGAGGGGGGAAGGTGGGGTGGACCCCGGATGACCCCACTCATCCAATGTATTACTGAGCGCCTTACCCCGCCAGGGGCTGACCTCAGGCCGCTGGAAGGGATACAAGGAGTGAGATCTTTCAGTGCAACGTTAAGCCCAGCGGTGGAATGACGGGTCTGGGGACAGGGAGGATAGAGAGGCCTGCAGGGGTGGAAGCACCCTAGATGCGCAGCGTGTGGGGTCGGTGGATACCCCGAGGGCCCAGAGGCGCGGGCTTGGCACCCGGCCCATCCCCCAGCGTACTCGAATAACAAGGAGCGCCGGGACCCTCCAACGTCAGCGCGGCCTGCGCATGCGCCGTCACTCCCGGTGGGCTGGGCTCGGGGGGCACTAGAGGGAGGGCGGTTCCGTCAAGTCCGGATCCTAGCTACCCCGGGGTTCCGTATCTGTGCTCGGGTTCCAGGCCCAGGATCCTGGCTGCATTTCCCAGGAGCTCGGATGCGAGCTCAGTAAGCGTGCCTGGTCAGTGTGAAACTGATTTCCCCAGGGGAATCACGGTACCCAAAGCTGGGGCGGGGGTGGGCGGGGGCGTGGCGGGGGGGATATCGAAGCTGCCAAGGCTCTGACCATCAGCGCTTAATCTTGATGCTCCTGACGAGGAACGCCACGAAGCAGGTCTGCCTGACCCACTGATGAGTACTCTGGGGGTTACCAAGGTCGGGTCGTTGCTACTTCCAACCTCTGGGCTTGACTCTCTACCCTGCTTAGAGGAAAGGCCTGAAAGTGGATTGAATCCAGGGCTTGTTGTCTAGTAGTTCAGGGAGGCTGAGAAATTTCCTTCTTCAAAGGCAGATCTGATTTTCTTCCTCCTGGAATAGTTTTGAAAGTATTAGAACTGTCTGCCCTGAAGGCACTGGGAGCGGCCCCACTGGCCAAGGAGCCGACCAATCCAGGCAAAGGACCCAGCACAGGCCCGGCATGTAGCAGGCACTCCACCCCAGTCACCCCAGCCTCTGCCCTCGGTCCTTGCAGGCAGGACAAGGAGACTCCACCAACCTGGAAGAGCTGGTTGCCCAGCTCTAGCTCACCTCCCGCACCAGCCTCCTGAGATCTAGGGGCTCCAGCCTGAATCACTCTGCCCAGTGCTCAGGCAGCAACAAGAATCCAGCCTTTGTGACAGGCTTATTTATCCCTGCCAGGCGATGCTTCCGGGGCAGGGAGCGAGTGGCTCCAGGAAGGGAGCATATTGGGTCATGCTGAAGATGTGGTCGGTGTGGTAAAGGTCCAAAGCTGAGTGATGACCTATGAGCTGGATGCTTTCAAACATGGGGGTCTGCTAAGTCAGCGGTCCCCAACCTTTTTGGCACCAGGGGCCAATTTCATAGAAGACAGTTTATCCACCAGCCAGGATTGGGGGGGCGGCTGTGATTTTGGATGATTCAAGTACATTACATTTATTGTGTACTTTATTATTCTTACATCAGCTCCACCTAAAATCACCAGGTGTTAGATCCCAGAGGGTGAGGGACCCCTGTTCTAAGTCCTTACTGAAAGCATTCTTAACTGCAGGGTTGGGGTGAATTTTCAGGTTGATGTGTTTGCTTTTCATTGCTAGCATCCTCACTGCCCGGGTCCTGGCCCCCAGCCCTTTGCCCCTGCTCTTCTCTGGGGACTCCTGAAACTCTCTGGCTCCTGTGGGTACATGTCCATGGGCTGCAGAATGAAGAACAAATGGAAGGGGATTTGGTGGTTTGGGTGTGCTGACCAGTCTCCTCTGGATCTCAGCCCCCCAACCTGTTTGTCCCTTAGACTCACTTTGTCCCCATCTCAATAAATGGCATCACCATTGCCCAGTTACTAAAGCCACACATTTAAGGGATCTTTCTGATTTTTCAGTCAATTCACCTATATATCTTCGTTGTTGTTCAGTCGCTAAGTGGTGTCTTACTCTTTGAGACCACATGGACTGCAGCTCACCAGGCTTCCCTGACCTTCACTATCTCCTGGAGTTTGCTCAAACTCATGTCCATTGAGTCGGTGATGCTAGCCAACCATCTTATTCTCTGTTACCCCCTTCTCCTGCCTTCGATCTTTCCCAGCATCAGAGTCTTTTCCAAAGAGTTGGTCTTCCCATTAGGTGGCCAAAGTTTTGGCGCTTCAACATTAGCCCTTCCAGTGAATATTCGGGGTTGATTTCCTCTAGAATTGACAGGTTTGACCTCCTTACTGTACAAGGGATTCTGAAGAGTCTTCTCCAGCATCGCAATTTAAAGGCATCAACTTTTTGGCTCTCAGCCTTCTTTAGCTTAAATATTTCTCATCTCGTTCCATCTCCACTTCCATCAGACCTGCCCTACATGATCACAACAGCCTTCAAAATGATCTTCTTCTTTCTACTCTTTATTTCTTTTTCTTCTTCTTCTTCTTTTTTTTTTTTGCCCCTTGGCTTGTGGAATCTTAATTGTCTGACCAGAAATTGAACCTGTGCTCCCTGCAGTGAAAGTGTGGAGTCGTAACCACTGGACTCCCAGGGAAGTCCCATGTTGCTTCCACTCTTGCTCTTCTCCAATCCATGCTCCAAAATTGCCAGTGATATTTCACATCTGAAAATGAAAAGCATTTTATTGGGTCTCTTTTGTCTATTGGGAACAAAATAAAATCCCCAGTTCTTTCCCACGGCACTAACTCCAGTTCATTTCTCTTCTGTCCACTCCACTCCAGTTATGCTGGGCTTCCTTCAGTTTCCGATGTATGTCCAGCTTTTTCTGTCTTAGAGTCTTTGACCCTGTTAATTTCCTTCATAGCACATTTATTTATCCCTGCTAGAATGCATGCTACACAAGGACAGAAACTGACTGTTTTTCAGCCATAGGATTATTTTTTTCTTCTTGAGTAAACTATTGTATTAAAATATAACATATTCAGAGAAATGCATGTATCATAAGTGATTCTACAAATGAACACACCTGTATGTAACCAACACCCAGATCAGAAAATAAAACACTTCCAGCCCCTCAGTGTTTCCCCACATGTCTCCCCAAGCCCAAATATTATCCTGATTAGATTTGTTTTGCCAATTTTGAACTTTGTGTAAATGGGATTATGACACACACACCCAAATGCTCACATTCTAATCACCAGAATCTTTGAATATGTTACTTCACCTAGCAAAAGGTATTTTGCAGATGTGGTTAAATCAAGGATCTTGAGATGAGGCAGATTATGCTGGATTATTCAGGTGGTTCCAGTGTACACACAGGGTCTTTAAAGTGAAAGAAAGAGGCCAAAGATGTCAGAGTGATCCAGAGTGAGAAAGGTCATTTTCTGTTGGTGGATTTCAAGATGGGGAAAAGGGTGGCTATGGGCCATGGAATGTGGGCAGCCTCTAGAAGGTGGGAGCAGGAAGGAAAGAGATGCTTGCCTGGAGCCTCCAGACGGGAACAAAGCCTTGCAGATAACGAGATATTAGTCATCGAGAGCCATGTCAATCTTCTAACTTTCGAACTGTAAGATTAATAAATTCGTGTTGTTTGAAGCGACTAAATTTGGAGTAGTTTCTTACAGAAACAATGGTGCCTCCTTCTTTACCCCTACAGGTGTCGATTCTTCTAAAGAAGTTCAATGCCTTGTCACGTGTTTATTGGGTTATTTATGAAGTGCTTGGTCAAGTCTTTTATGCACTTTTCCACTGAGCTTTCTTGTGGATTTGCAGGTGTTCTTTTTCTGTTCTGGATACAAGTCCTTTGTCGGATGTTTTTGCCACATGTATATAGAGTGGGTTATGGTCAGGGTGCTTTAGTAGTACCAGCGCGTGGTAAGTCCTAATAAAAAGTGAGTTACATGTATACTTGATTCTGAAAACTCCTTTAAGGAAAGAATGTTCGGAGAGGTGACACTATATACGCAGTAAGCAGTGTAATTGGGCGTAAAATATGGATCTCAAGTAGAGGGAAACAGGATCTTAAAGGGAAAGACCCAAAATGCGGGTAACAGTCAAAGTTCACCACTCCTAGCGTGAGGTTTCAGGCCACAGGCATTGAAGCACAATTTCCTAAAGGTAATTTTAAATTAATTTTCATTCATTCCAAGAATGTCCATGGAAGCTAGCAATGGGTCAGCCTGCTCTAGGCACTGAAGAGCCAGCTTAGAACGAGAGACAAGATCGTTGCTGTTAGGAGATCTACAGGGAGAGAGAGACAACAATAGGTAAACATCATAAAACGATTTCACATTGAGATGTAAACTGGAGTGAGATTAAAAGGGGAGGGTTGGTTCAACAACAGCCCGACCGCCTCTTCGCGGAGATCCCGCCCTCGGCCCCGCCTCTTATTTTGCATACATCTCCTGATTGGCCGGCGGCTTCTGGCTCCACCCCTCGGAGCAGGCAGCTAGGGAGGCGCGGGGCGGACACCACCAAGATGCAGCGGCGGCTCCGGGTGTCGCCGGGCGGGCTGGGGGCATCGCGGGCAGGAGCCGGGCTGGGGGCGCCCGCCGCGGCACTCGCGCGCTCCTAGCGCCCCAGACCTGCCGGTCGGGCCGGGGGCCTCCTTGTCGCCTTCCTGCCCGCCGTCCCCTCCCCTCCACCCTTTGTGCAGCCGCCGCCCGGTACGACCCTCTCTGCAAGACCCCGGCCCGGCCGGCCCGCGCGAGCCAGCCCCGCGTGGGCGTCCGACCGGCGGCCGATGGCGAGGGGGCGCGGCGCGGGCGGGGGCACTGCAGCCCGAGTCCGCGACGCGGGAGGCTCGGCCCGCCTCCACCGCATTGTCCCGGGCCCCGCGCCCCGGCCCTGAGCCGCGCCGCCGCAGCGCCCTCCCGCCACCCGCCGCCTGCGGGGCCATGCGGAGGGCCGCTAGGATGGAGGACTTCACGGCAGAGGAAGAGGAGCCCTGGTACGACCAGCAGGACCTGGAGCAGGGTGAGCGCAGGGAGCGGGAAAGCGGGGTGTGCCCCGCGACTCCTGTCCCCTTCTCCATTGTTGGGAGGTGTCACCCCGGGGAGGGCCAGACTGCACCCGGCGTGCCAGACTCCGAGGGGAGATGCGTCTGGAGAGTGGGGACGTGGAGAGACGGTGGCCTGCCCCGGAAAAGCGGAACCAGACCGGTGGAGACCTGCAGAAGTCAGGGGAGCGGTCTTCTTTCCCTAAACAACAGGGGCGGACATCACCCAGTTCGCCCACCTCATCATAGAGGCAGGAACTGCCCAGGAGCGCCGGGTATGGTTGAGGAGTCTGAGAATGCTAACTGAAAGTCTTTGGAGGCCAGGAGGAGGCTTGTTGGTTCTGTTTTGCTGAGTGGGGTTGTGTGTGGGGAGAGGTGAGGGGAGGAAGTTAATCCCATTCTAAACCCAGCGGCACCCTTCCCTGGCCAGGATTCCGGAGCTCACAGACTCCTAGAAAGTTTCCCCAGCTCCCTTCTCCTCCCCCGGGGGAGGTGATGAGGGTGCCGGCATCTTGCGGGTGAAGACAGCAGAGACAACTAGGAGTCCAACCCGCCTTCTGGAGGGAGGAGTCCCCCGGGCCCTTCCCCTGCTGGCCTTCTCCCAAATGGCGCAAGGTCTGGAGCAGGTCGAATTTGGGAATTCTGAGCAGTGCCCCAGATCAGAGCCTGAGTAAAGAGGGAGCCACGTTTCCATTTCTCCCATCTGAGGGCAAAGAGGGCGACTGGAAGGGGGTTGGTGAGGTGGCCGGGGTGACATCACTCCGAGGAGGGGGCGGGGCTGTTAGGACAGGAAGGAGGAGAAGGCTTGAGAGGGTCAGGGCCACAAGGCCTGCTGGAGTCCAATCCACCCTCTCTTCTGCAAAGTGCCTCCTTCTGGGATGGTCAGAATTGGAGGGGCTAGGAAGTGTATCCTAGAAGTGACCATAGTCACCCAGCAAGCCGGGTGGGTGTGGACAGTCTGGGTGTGGGCCGACAGCCTCCGCTCTGGGTCTCCAACTCTGGGGCCCAAATATCTGCCTTTGCCCCTGTGCGAGGCATCTACCCCCATCCTGGAGCCTTTGTGTTTCAGCCCTGACCCACAACCCCAAGTGGCCAGATTTGCTGGTAGATGAGGCTCTGCCCTTGTGCTCCGGGGTGTGGGTTAATCAGAGCCTCCGGGGGACCAGCATGGGACTGAGGGTGCTGGGCTAGACCCTGCCTCTACCCTCAGCCTCCCTGCCTGGAGTGAAATGCCCGATCCTGGCTGCAACAGCTCCTTCCCCCACCCTGGGCCAACTACTCCCCAAACCTCACATTACACAAAACACCCATCAGGCTCCACTGGGTCAGACGCCATCCTGGGAACTAGGAGCAGTCCTAGCCCTGGCCTCCTAGGTGCACCCGGCTAGGTGAAGTTGGGCTTGTAACTGAGTGGGGACGACAGGATGCAATGAGAGGGCTTCACGGAAGAGGTGGGCCTGGAAGAAAAGATTGGAAGCTGAGTGCCTGGGAAGATGGCCTCCTGGGAGGCAGATGCTAATGTCATTGCTGTCTCATTCCGTTCCCGTGCCCCTGAAGAAGGCTCTGGCACCATGCCCAGCCCAGATGTGGGAGGAAGGAGCCAGGGAGAAAGGCTGGCAGATGTGCTGCTTCCGGAGAGGGAGGGATGCCCAGATCCCAGGGTGGCAGCCCGGCTCTGGGGCCAGGGTCAGGAATGGGCCCCACAGGCCCCTGCTTTTCTGGCCTTGCTGATCTGCAGCAGTAGGCCTAGCCTCATGGCCTGAGTAGCAGCTGGATCCCAGCGGCAAGGAGGGAAACCAGAGACAGTCTCAGAAGAAACGAGAGCTTTTGACCAAAACCCCAACATCGGCTTGCCAAGGGCCAGGTGCGAGGCCAAGCCTGGGGACTTGATCTCCACCCTCCGGAGTCTCCACAGCCCAGCCTAGGAGGCAGAAATGGGATCAAACCAGCGCTTGTGAGTGAGCCACAGGGGCTCTGCAGCAGTGAGCCCTGCAGACAGTGAGAACAGACTTGAGGGCCCTCTGCTGTGAGATGCACAAGATTTATGCACCCCCTCGGAGCTGGAGGGGAAGAGCCACACCCCCAAACCCCTACTGCTCCGGCAGAGGAAGGAAGGCCAGTGGTCTAGTGGAGACAGTATGTGTACTAAGGCACAGAGTGATGTGAAAAGACTGCACCGGAAAGTGGGAATTATCCAGAGTTGGAGTTGAAGGAAGGCCCAGGCACAGCTACTGCAGCACCACCCCTGTGGGGCCCGGCATGAAGCACCAGATGGTGGGGTGAACTTGGACCAGAGGCCAACCATATGGGGGATCCGGGGCCTGTTGCTTCCCTCTTCCCCTCACCCAGTGCCCAAATTCTCTCCTGCGCAGTGCCCCCTAGTTTCCTCTGAGCATCCCAGGACCTGGTTTTTCTCAGCCAGCTCCACCCCCGCTGAGGATGGGTCCCAAATTTACTTTCAGATGCTTCGCCATCAAGCTCCTGTTCGACTTTGACGTTATTCTGTCCTAGTGGAGGGAGGCGGTGGGGACAGACAAGGCCCTCAGTTCTCGCTGTGCTCCCTCTGCCCTCTGCCACAAGCACCCGTGAAAATAGAAAAAGCCATTAATTATTAAGCGCTGGCACTCTCTCTGCCTGCCTCCCTCCCCCACCTTGGACCAGGTGTGGCTGGCCCTGTGGGTACCTCTTTCCATACTGAGAGCTGGCTGCTGAGTCACACATTTGAAGTCTTGGGCTCCTGACCTTGAGTCTCAGCCTCAAGGCCGAGCTCTGACATGGCAAGGGGAGGAAGGTGAGTGGACCCCAATTCCGCAGACCCAGAGTTCCCAACATTGGTGCCCTGAAGGTTGTGAACAGACCCCTGCCACACTGCCAGGTGGTAGCTGGCCTCCTCCCATCCCTTTTATCTTTGTCTTTTCTTCCCTGTGTCTGCTCTCTGTCCTTTTCTTGTCTCTCTTCTCCCAAGTCTAGAGGGTTCCATGCTAACCCCAATCAGGAGGGGCAGTGGGATTTCAGGGTTTCCTTTCAAAGACATCCCCCTGGCTCCCAGCCATTGTCTCTCAGGTTCTGGGGCATTGCTCCCAGGCAACACCTTGACTGGCATTCAGAGCCCACTGCAGGAGACCCCAGAAAACTTAGGTCCAGGCAGGGGAAATGCCAGTTCAGACCCAGTACCTTCCCAGTAGTGGTCCAGTGTGACCATTATTCTGGCTCTGGCAGGATACTGCCATGTTACTCCAGATTCCACTTCCAGCTTAGCCAACTCCTCTGTTCCCCCACTCCTAGGCCCCCCTCCCACTCTGGTCTGGGGTCTGCACCCACCCCAGAGCCATCCCCAGCCCTCATCTAGCTGGGGTCCTTTCCCCAGCAGTTGGCTCCACTCAGTCCCCTGCCCTGAAGCTTCTAAACTTCTCTCATGATCCCTCCTGGCTGCTCTGACCAGCTTAGCTTCCACTGTGATCCAATTTCCCTGAAACAGTCCCTGAGATTCTCCCCCACCCCAAACTACTTGCACTGTGTTCTCTTCCTCCCCTTCCTTGGAATCACTAGGCAGCTCTGATCACATTCGCTACCTTCAACATCCCCAGTTTATAGTGTGACTTGCAGCCACTCCAGCCCACCCTGCTGGTGGTAGGAATACATATCCAGCTCAGATGCTCACCTGGAAGAAAAAGCATAAAGTGCAGTTGTTCTCGGCCCTGACTGTGACCTTGGACTCTAGCTTAAGTTTCAGGGGTTTCATGCAGGTCATCCACAGAGCCTGTCCCCCAAAGCCAAGGCAGGAGACAGCATCAGTAGCAATGGCCCCATTGCAGACCACCTGACCCAGTTCCCAAGGAAAAAAAAAAAGAGCTGTGTTGAGTGTGACCTTCTGTTTTTCCATTTATACCTGAGTTATTTGAAAGGGTTTGTGGATGAGCCAAATGCTCGCCATCTCATTACAGAGAAAAGGGAGCTGGTGTGCCTCCCTCATCATGAACCAGGGATGGTTGGTCCTGCTGAATTTCCACCAAGCAAACAGCAGAAATTGACCTGCCCTCCTCTTTGAGACCACAATGTGATTCTTGGCTTCCCTTATAAATATATATTTAAATATAAATGAATAATATATATATATATATACTACTCTTTGCTTCTTTTTAAAAATATTGGAGTAGAGTTGATTTGCAACGCTGTGTTAGTTTCTGCTCTACGGCAGAGTGAATCAGTTAGGTATATATCTACTCTTTTTTTTAGATTCTCTTTCCATATAGGTCATTCAGTTCAGTTCAGTTCACTTCAGTCACTCAGTCGTGTCCGACTCTTTGTGACCCCATGAATCGCAGCACGCCAGGCCTCCCTGTCCATCACCATCTCCCGGAGTTCACTCAGACTCACATCTATCGAGTCCGTGATGCCATCCAGCCATCTCATCCTCGGTCGTCCCCTTCTCCTCCTGCCCCCAATCCCTCCCAGCATCAGAGTCTTTTCCAATGAGTCAACTCTTCGCATGAGGTGGCCAAATATAGGTCATTACAACGTATTAAGTAGACTCACCTGTGCTATGGGCTTCCCAGCTGGCATTAGTGGTAAAGAACCCGCCTACCAATGCAGGAGACATAAGGTGGTGCAGGTTTGGTCCCTGGATGGGGAAGATCCGCTGGAGAAGAAAATGGCAACCCACTCCAGTATTCTTGCCTGGAGAATCCCTTGGACAGAGGAGCCTGGTGGGCTACAGTCCATAGGATCACCAAGAGTCAGACATGACTGAAGCGACTTAGCATGCATGCACCTGTGGTATACAGTAGGTCCTTGTTCATTATCTTATACATTACCCTTTGTGTCTGAAAGGAGTTAGGCATATATATGTGGAAATATCCACTCCAAATGTCATGATACCCTCACCCAACTCCAGACCCACTTGAGATGATTTTTAGGGATTCTGGCACCTGCCACTTCCTTCTAACCCCCGCTCCTCTCTCCATGACACAGCCCCCTAAAGACAGACCAGGCTTTGAAGCCTGGTGCAGTTCTAATACCCAGCAAACCCTTCCACCCCCTCTCCTGTTGAGTGAGCTCCGGTCGTCCTTCCAAGCCCACCTCCAAAGCTGCTCCTTGTCTGAGATTCCCACCATCCGTGCCGTGAACTCTCCCTTCCCTATCTCCCAGGGCACTTTGCCCCTCTGTATGCTGATGCGCTTATCACATTCCACTCACTCATTCTTTCAAAAAAGATTTATTATTATTCACCTGCTCTGTGCCGGGTATTGTTCTAAGTCCTCAGGGTATCAGTGACTAAAACAGGCAAAATCCCTACCCTGTAAGCTTACCATCAGTCAAGGGGCAGGAGCAAGTTAATGAGCAAATTGTTGGGTAAATTAGATAGCGATAGGAGCTAAGGAGAAAAATGAAGCAGGGAGGGCATGGGGGTGGGGGAGGGTGCGACTTTAAATCAGTGTTTGAGAAAGGCTTCCTGGAGGAGGTGACATTAAACCACAGACTTGAGGGCACAGAGGGAGGAACCCTGGGAGTGTCTGGGGAGAGGGCATTCCAGGCCAATGCACAGGTCTCCTCAGGGCTTACATCTCCTTCCAGGCCTAGAGTCTCCCCAGAGGCGGCCCCTGGGTCCTGGTTCTCTGGGTCTGCAAGGCTCAGCGCAGAATGAATGTTCAGAACAGGAATGGGAGGGGTTTTCTGACTCCATTCTCAGTTGCTCATGCTCCTCCCACCCTCTGCCTGCCCCCCCCACCAGACTTGCACTTGGCCGCAGAGCTGGGGAAGACGCTGCTGGAGAGGAACAAGGAGCTAGAGGAGTCTCTACAGCAGATGTACTCCACCAACGAGGAGCAAGTGCAGGAGATCGAGGTGAGGGGCCCCCTGGGCCCTATACATGCTCCCCGACCCATTGAGGGCCCCTTAGTCTGTGTGTACCTGTATGCAGCTTAGGAAAAGGTAGCCCATCTTAGCAGACCCAGACTTGACCCAAAAGCCTTGTGCAGTCCACAGCCTGCACAACTGTCCCAGGCAGCCCTGTTGAACCACCAGCTCAACCCCCTCCCTCCGCTGCAGACGAATACCCCAAAGCAAACCTGTTCCTGAAAGTGGGAGGAGGGCCCAGGCAGAGACATTTTCCCCAACCCAGTTCTGAAAGGTAACTATCCCACCCCTACGCCCACCCCCCAGTACCTGACCAAACAGCTGGACACGCTGCGCCACGTGAATGAACAGCACGCCAAAGTGTACGAGCAGCTGGACTTGGCGGCCCGAGACCTGGAGCTGACCAATCAGAAGCTGGCACTGGAGAGCAAGGTGGCCCAGCAGAAGATCCACGGGTGAGGACCGGTGGAGCTGGGAACCTGGGTGTGAGGTGGTGAGGGGAGGCCCCAGGCCTGGGTGTACCTCTGTGTGTGTGTGTGTGTGTGTGTGTGTGTACCAGTGGGTGTGACTCAGATTCCCTCTCCCAAAAGCCCAGGTCTGGGAACCTGGGATGGCAGTGACTTTGCCCTCATTGATTTGGGCTGGTTTAACATCCAGGCCACAACCCTTCTTTAAGCACCAACTATATTCCAAGCTCTGTTTTAGGGAAAATATAGTGATGGGGATGCAAAGACACTGTCCGGCCCTCTGGGAGGGAAGGCAGGTACGTGAATATTTTATTGCAGTGCAAAGTGATACGTGATAGAAGAGTGTACAAGGAACTGAGGAGAACAGGGCTTCCCAGGTGGTCCAGAGGTTAACACTCCGCACTTCCACTGCAGGAGGTACAGGTTTGATCCCAGGTCAGGGAACTAAGATTTTGCACATCATATGGCCCCAAAATAAATATAAATTAATTAAGTGAGAGTGAAAGTTAGTCAGTCTTATCCAACTCTTTTCAACCCCGTGGACTATACAGTCCATGGAATTCTCCAGGCCAGAATACTGGTGTGGGTAGCCGTTCCCTTCTCCAAGGGATCTTCCCAATCCAGGGATCAAACCCAGGTCTCCCGCATTGCAGGCGGATTCTTTACCAGATGAACTACCAGGCAAGCCCGATTGAATAAAGTAAAAATCTTAAAAAACAAAAAGAAAGAAAGAAAAGAGCCTTCTGGTGGTCCAGTGACTAAGACTCCTTGCTTCCAATGCAGGGAGCCCAGGTTTGATCCCTGGCCAGGGAACTAGATCCCACAGGCAACAACTAAAGATCCCACATGCCAAGACTAAGATTGAAAGGTTGTTGTTGAATTACGATGCCGGGATTCTTGGCCCCCGGAGGAGAAGAATTCAATCCGGGGCCAGAGACGAGGCTTGATCGCTCAGAGCTTTTGTGTAATAAAGTTTTATTAAAGTATAAAGGAGATAGAGAAAGCTTCTGACATAGGCATCAGAAGGGGGTAGAAAGAGTACCCGCTTGTTAGTGTTGGCAATGGAGTTATATACTCTCCAGTGAATCCAAAGAATGTCTGGAGGTTGTAAAGACCTCACCAGACCTACTCCCATAATTTACCTTTTAAGACAACAGAATTAGCCAGAAGGTTTAATCCAGAGACTGTCCTCAGGCATAATACATTGTTGTTATATAATCCTTGCAAAGAGCAGGGCTACTCCCATAATTTACAGAATTCGCCAGAAGGTTTAATCCAGAGACTGTCCTCAGGCATAATACATTGTTGTTATATAATCGTAAGGAATGTAGAGAAGGAAAAAAACGTTGTCCTTTCTTCCTCCTTGAGAATTCCAGACCCCTCTCTCCTTGGGGACCCCTAGACTTCTTATCTACCTGCCTAGGAAATGACTCTCTCAAGATCAAAGATTCTGTGTGCTGCAGCTAATATCCAGCACAGCCAAATAAGTTAAAAAATAGGTAATAAATAAGTAAATTTAAGTAAATAAGTAGATACATTAAAAAAGAAAGAAATGGAGGGAGGAAACACGGAGAAGTGTCAGCTCGGCCTGGGAAGTGGAGCGAACCGTGGGTCCTTGGCTGCCCAAGGAATTCCTCGTCTGACCTCAGCCCCAGGCAGTGTGGCTCAAGGTTGCCTATCTGGCCCCAGCCTCCAAGCCCCACCAGGGCTGCAGTGAGGAGGGCTGGCCCCGTCCCCTGAGCATCCCTCCCATCCGTGTGTGCCCCACTCCACCCCAGGCTGACAGAAACCATCGAGCGCCTGCAGACCCAGGTGGAGGAGCTGCAGGCTCAGGTGGAGCAGCTGCGGGACCTGGAGCAGCTGCGCCTGCGGCGGGAGAAGCGCGAACGCAGACGCACCATCCACACCTTCCCTTGCCTCAAGGAGCTGTGCACCAGCCCCCGGTAGGTGAGGGCGCGCTGGGCCCGTCTCCACGGGGTGAGGGGAAGGCAGGGTGGGCACCAGGCAGCAGGCGGGAGGAGGGTTGTGGCATCCTCTGGGCTATCGCAGAGGCAGGTCGTGGAGCTAACAGCAGTCAGCAGCTGGCGCTGTGAGCCCTGGCCACATGCCCACCACGCTGCTAAGTGACTTAATTCTCATGGCAATACGGTGAGGTGTGGTTAATCATCCCCACTCCTCAGAAGAGGAAAATGAGACACCAAGGTCACCTGCTTAGTAAGTCAGACGTCTCACCCAGGAGGGACAAACCACTGTCCCTTTCAGTTCCCATTAAGCCTTTTGAATTGGGATGACTTACACGGTGGGGGACTTTGCTGGTGGTCCAGTGGCTAAGACTCCGCGCTCACAATTCAGGGGGCTTGGATTCAATCCACAGTCAGGGAACTAGATCTCACACACCACAACTAAAGATCCTGCGTGCTGCAATAAAGATTGACGATCTAAGACTTGGTACAGCCAATTTTTTTTTTTAAATAAGAATACACACTGTGGATTAATGGGTGTTTCAATAAAGGTCCTGGCAAGAGACGGATAGCACCCAGCCCAGGGTAACTGAGGACAGATCAATAAAGAGGGGTGGCCAAGGTGTGGGGAAACTGGGCGGACACTGCTACACCCTGGGGTTGCAATAGTCAGGAGTTGATACCATCCTGAGACCTAAAGGGACCAGGAGAAGGGAGGATACTGGAACCCAGAGGGCATGGAGCAGGCTTCCTGCCTGCCCCGCAGTAACCAGGGAGGAAGCCCAGGGAGAGACATTCATGGAGACCTCTCTCTGCTCCCACCCCTGGACCTCCTGCTGGTGGCTCCCATCGGCTGAACCCAAGAGAGAGCCAGGACACCTGGCTGAAGTGAAGGGCAAGCTCGCAGGGCAGAGAGCCGGGGGAGAAGGCCCAGGAGTGATTCTAGGTGGGCAGAGCATGCAGCCCAGTGGGGCAGAGAGATGCAGCTGGGCTCCAAAGGCCTGGCCTGAGCGCACCCTCGCCCTCTGCCCACCTGCCCCTGCTCCCTCCCAGGTGTGAAGATGCCTTCCGCCTGCACAGCTCCTCCCTGGAGCTGGGCCCGCGGCCCCTGGAGCAGGAGAACGACCGGCTGCAGACCTTGGTGGGCGTGCTGCGCTCCCAGGTGAGCCAGGAGCGGCAGCGCAAGGAGCGGGCGGAGCGCGAGTACGCGGCGGTGCTGCAGGAGTACTCGGAGCTGGAGCGGCAGCTGTGCGAGATGGAGGGCTGCCGCTTCCGCGTGCAGGAGCTGGAGGCCGAGCTGCTGGAGCTACAGCAGATGAAGCAGGCCAAGACCTACCTGCTGGGCCGGGAGGACCACCTGGCCGAGGCCCTGCTGGCGCCCCTCACCCAGGCACCCGAAGCCGACGACCCCCAGCCCGGCAGTGGCGACGACTCGGGCTCCCAGGACGGGGTCTCCTCTCCGGCCGCCTCCCCGGGCCACGCTGTGCGCAAGAGCTGCAGCGACACGGCGCTCAACGCCATCATGGCCAAAGACCCGGCCAGCCGGCACGCGGGCAACCTCACGCTGCACGCCAACAGCGTGCGCAAGCGGGGCATGTCCATCCTGCGCGAGGTGGACGAGCAGTACCATGCGCTGCTGGAGAAGTATGAGGAGCTGCTGAGCAAGTGCCGGCAGCACGGGGCCGGGGTGCGGCACGCGGGGGTGCAGACCTCGCGGCCCATCTCCCGGGACAGCTCATGGAGGGACCTGCGGGCGGGCGAGGAGGGCCTGGGGGAGGCCAAGGCAGAGAAGAGCCTCAGCCAGCACGTGGAGGCCGTGGACAAGCGGCTGGAGCAGAGCCAGCCCGAGTACAAGGCGCTCTTCAAGGAGATCTTCTCCAGGATCCAGAAGACCAAGGCCGACATCAACGCCACCAAAGTCAAGACGCACAGCAGCAAGTGACGGTTCCCCCCCCACCCCGGGTCAGGCCAGTGGGGGTCCCTCGAATCTGGGCCCTTCAGCCTCTGGTGAGTGAGGGAGCCCTTTTAGCAGCAATACACCCCGGAGGGAGGTTGTCCTCTGACCCAGGGAGCACGGGGAAACCCACTCTCTGCTGATGATGGAGGCCTTCACAGGTCCTGGACCGATGGAGGTCCCAGGACCCTCCGTCACCCGCGCCAGCCCCCAGGCGCAGCCCACAGATTGCAAGCCAAACGTCCCCACTCCCCTGGGGATTCTCAGCTCTCCCAGCCCTGACCCCTGACCCCTGACCTCAGGCCTTGCTCTCAGATTTGTGGCCAAGCTTCTGAAAGCCATTCTGGACCCGTTGACTTTTTTATTTCAACGTTGGTTTTCCTGAGAGATTTTTTTGCAAGGCAAGTTCTCCTTGACCTCCCCCTCGCCACAACTGGAAACACTTGAAGGGGGACCCCAGAGCCAGCTGTTGCAGGTTCTAGGGGTCTCCCGGACCACCCACTGCTTCTCCCCAGCTGTGACATGCTGTCATTCCCTTCGCACCAGCTGCCCTGCCTCAAGGGTCCTGACCAGGTCAGAGATGGCCCCTGCCAGGCAGAGCAGAAAGCCTGAGCCAGGCCTGAGCAACCCTCAATGCCAATCCTGGTGAGGGCGAGCTTGTCCCTGGACACCCTCAGCCCACCCCAGATCTGTAGCCAATCAACTCAGAGCCAGCCCCTCCTGGTTCCAGCCCCAGAAATGCCTTCTGGGTATCAAGCCTTCCAGGGGTCCGGGCGATGGAAGTTCCCATCTCTGCACGCCTCCTCTCACTCACCGAGCTTGGCCTCTGCCTGTCCCCATCTCAGGGACCACAACATGTCTCGTTCACTCCCACGCTCACCACCAGGCCCACCCCACTGCAGGTCATGAGTGCCACCCCTAGAATGTCCTGGGCGTGTCCCACCAGCTCACGGTCCCAGGATCCTCCCCTGCCCCCGCTCCTCCCAGGATGCTTACCCCACCCTGGGCAGTATTGAAATGGGACTAGATGGGGAACATGTCTCCTCCTTCCCATAAAATGCCTGCTCTTAACCACTCAGCTTTGTGGGGGGGCTTTTGAGGACCCAAGAGGATCAGGGACTTTATCTTATGTTAAGGCTTCAGAAGATCCAGCTTCAGCTAAGAGAGGCCCAGATCCCCAGCTTGCCCTTCAGGCTCCCAGTTCCTTCTACCACCTATCCTGAGACCCTAGGATTGGAGGAGGGAAGTCAGTGGCCCTGGCCTCTGTGCTGGGAGCCTAGTGGGGAACCTTCATGCCTTATCTGTTTCTAAGGGGTTTTCTTAACAAGCCTCCCAGCCTCCCTGGAGGCACCACCCTGCTCTCCGGGCGGCACTGTGATGAGACCTGTCAGGTGGTCCTTGCATTCACACATCTTGGAAGCTTTCGTCCTTTGGAGCCAGACAGCTCCCAGCCCTCCGTGTATCTCTGTCATCTAGGGTGGAGGGGGTGGGGTGGGACAGGACAGGTGGGGGAACGGCTCCTGCCTCTTTGCTCCCCACTTCTGTAGCTGCCGACCAGCGTCATCTTTGAAGTATACATGAGAGAAATATATTTACAAATGCTTTATTCTCTTCTTTAATAAAAAAAAAAAAAACGCACCATTATTCTAAAAGCAGAAATGGCTCTGGAGCCGGTGGTCCTGTCTATGCATCTCCTACACCAGCCTCCCATCACACAGGCGGGGGCACATCCTGACTCCACTCCCTTGTGATTGGCAGCCAGACAGCAGACTCTTGGAAGTTTCCATATTTGTTGAGTGCCAGCCATGCCAGAAGTGTTGCCTTGCCAGGTGCCCGTGGGATAGACTCTCCTCACTGTACTGATTTTGCAACTCCTTCCCCCCAACCCACACCTGCCAACAGCCCGGGTAACCAGAAGTCAAAGAAGATGCTCCTGAATCTTTGGGGGAGTCAGTTTCTTGCACCCTTCTCCAACCTACCCTTTCCGAAAATTCAATCAGCTTTATGGATCCCAGTCCCATGTGGAAAAGCGTCTAGTCTTCAGTGGGGGTATGCTCAGGTACCTCCCACCAACCCCTGTCTCCCCCCGCCTTCCAGAATGAGCCAGGAGCAACTTTCCTTGAACCCGGGAGGTTAGGACTGTGGTGTGGGGAGCCCAGAGGTGGGTCCCAGACTGGCAAGGAGCTTTTTACATTATCTGAATAGCAAGGGGGATTTTACAGCATGCAAGCTGCTGTGGGATCTTCCGGTCCTGCTGTGACTTGTCTCCAGTGGGCCGGAGAAGACGTGTGACTCCCTAAGCCATCAGACCTGAGAAGCAAAGGAATCGGGCCTGTATCCAGCCGGGCCTTTTAAATCACCCTTACCCTCAGCCACCTTCCCAGGCAGCAATACAACCTCTGACACGGATCCGATCCCGACACTCGGAGGTTAAGTCAGTAACTCAAAGTCACAGGAACAGTGGAACCCAGACCTGATTAATTCCAGTATGTGATACTGCATGTTCCCTGTCTCTGCACAATACTGAGTTCTAAAAGCCAGACTGACCTAGTGAAAGTTAGCCGCTCAGTAGTGTGCGACTCTGAGACCCCAAGGACTGTAGCCTGCCAGGATCCTCTGTCCCTGGGGTTTTCTAGGCAAGAATACTGGAGTGGGTGGCCATTCCCTTCTCCAGGGGATCTTCCCGACCCAGGGATCCAACCTGGGTCTCCCACATTGCAGGCAGATTCTCTACCGTCAGAGCCACCAGGGAAGCCCGTAGGGCCCTGAAAATGAGAAGAAAGGAAAATCCTGTGGACCCCTACGTGAGAGTGGTACCCCAAATCACAGCTATACAGAAGGGCTGGTGTCAGCAAGGTCCTTGGCTTCCAGGAATGGCTTGATGGTCCCTTATCTTCCCCTCTTCTCACCTCTATGCACATCCCTTCCTGAAGTACCCTTTCAGCCTATGAAGAACCAGAGAAGGGAAGAAGACTGGCCTCCGGTTTCAGCATCACCCTTTTAAGAGAACAGGTGGTACCTCAGGCCTGTTTTCTCCCAAAAGGGCCTCAATTCTGGAGGGTTCATGGCAACAGCAGGTAAAAGGAGCTTGCCAGCTGCTCCTCTCCACCCCAGGGTAGCTGGTTCCATTCTCTCTGCTACCCCCCTCCACTCCCAGAATCCAGGCCACCAGATGGCCCGAGCAGGCTGTGTTTATTTGGGGCCATGGAAACCTGCAGCTTCCTTTTCCTATCACTCTGGGTCAGGCACAGAGCTGGAGCCCAGCCTTAGAGCAATGATGCCGCGGGATGGTGCGTTCATTATTCATAATCCCTGAGCCGTCAACCTGGGCGAGTCCCTGGCTTTACCTCCCTGAGCAGCTTTTGCCAGTCACCATGGAGACGCCTCTGTTCACTCTGAGGTCTTGGGACTAAGTCAGGCAGGGAGGGTCCCAGGAGACTCTCCTTAAAGCCTAGAGCCCCAAAGGCATATGTCAATTGCCATTCCCTTCCTAGTTTGGGTTTACAAAGCCAGTGCTTGGGAAGTATTTCTTTTTTTTTTTTCCCTACAAAAGAATTTGCCTTTATTAGTGAGGCAAAAATTATAAAGCCTTGACCTGATGAAATCTATTTCAAACAGCTAGCACTCCTAGGGGCATGTTTTTCTAGGTAATTATGTTCTTCCTAAAAATAGAACCTGCTATTAAGAAACCACCACTAGTGTTACTAATAATCACCAGCATTTATTGAGCTCTGTTTTCGTTTTACCTTTCTGTCTCTCAGCAAAGCAACTGAGCTAACATTTAACTGTTTCCAAACACTGCTAGCTCTGTTTTAAACCTTTCTCAGAGTAAGAACCTCTTAGTTTTGGAGTTCATCTTTTAATAGTTCTCTAAAAAAGAGTTCTACTTAGCCTATCTGTAGCTGTCCGAATCTGTACCTATTTCCCCATTCTCCTCTTATCTTCTGGCTAGAAAAAACCGCCATCTTGCTCCACAGATCCTGGGGGTCGGAGAGGGTGGAGGTGGGGTGGGAAGAGACTGGCCACTTTTTAAAGTATTTCTGGACCTGCCCGCCTCTAGTCCCACCTGGTGTCTGTCATGCTGAGCCTTCTTCACAGGTGGTCCCCGGGGATCTGCTTTTAGGCTACCTTGTGAATGAACCTGAAGTTACTAAAACTCGCCTCTGGCGGAACTCAACTTTCCAAAACACCTTTCCAGAGAATTCCTTTTATCAGTGTCTTTTTTGAATACCTGTGATGCGCCAGGTTCTGAGTACTGGAGATCCAACAGTGAGCCACTGCCCTCCTAGAGGTGACTGCATTCTGGCTGGGAGATAGGCAACAGACAGAAAAATAAGATTGAAAGATGTGAAGGGGGGGGGATAAAGTGGATAAAAGAGTAAAGGGGGTAGAGATGAACCTGGGCAGGCCTCGTTGATGTTGTACAATTTGGGGGAAGCGCGGTCCGGGAGGGCACAGACTAAAGGGGAGAGAAGTGGTGTGTCTGGGGCTCTTTTCACCAGGAGGCTGCCTTGAGGGCTCGCCAGCATCTTCTCCATCGCGGCAGCTACGCTCAGGGGCTTCCGGGACCAAGGAAGCCTCTCACAGGCTTCTCGTGAGGGAAACGCTAGGCGTTCTCGATTCCTGCCGACGGCAGGCGCTCAAAGCCTAGCGGAACCAAAGTCGCGAGGGAAGCGCGGGCCCGCGGACCGCGAGAGGAAGAACACAGCGGAAGCGGCCCCGAGGGCCGAACATGGCGGCCGCCAGGTGCCTGCGCTGGGGTCTGAGCCGAGCCGAGGCCTGCCTGCTGCCGCCGCCCGCGCGCTGCTGCCACCGGGCCCTGCACAGACAGGTAGCGGGCACCGAATTCCGGAGCGCTTACAGCCTGGACAAGCTCTACCCGGAATCGCGGGGCGCGGACACCGCCTGGAGGGTCCCGGTGAGCCAGGAGGGCCGGCCTGAAGGGGCGTTTCCTGGACTCCGCCGGGCGACGCCGGGGAGCCAGGGCCCCAAGCGCGAGACGAGCGGCTGGTCCGGGGGCAGACGCGCTCAGACACGGCGGTCGCCGCGAGCCGAGGCCGGTTGCCCGAGCAACCGCAGGGTTGGGGCGGTGGAGCGGATGGCGTCACCCGGTGTCGCCTGAGGGGTGCGGGCGCCGGGAGGGCACGCTGGCTCCGCTTCTTCGAAGACCACCAGCGTTTCCTCCTTCATTTCCCGTCCCTCAGACTCACATTCTTGTCCTCAGGGAAAACTGCCCTCCAAGGCGGACAGTTAATGCAGGAAGCTGCCAAGTAGCTCTCTTTGGGAGCCGTTTGCCGAGTTACGCGGTCCCCGGCCTCCAGCACGCCTGAGGAAACAGGGCTTCTGGTCGCTTCCTTAGGATGCTCGCTGTGTGCAGGCGCTGTATCAGGGCCCGGGGCAGGAAAATGAGGACGCACCCAGTTCTGCTGAGTTTCCAGCTACAGGACTGGAAGAGAGCGTTCTGTCAATCACTCGCTCGTTCAACAAACTTGTGTTGAAAGCATGCTGTGTACACTGTGCTGGGCATGGGGATAGAGTAGTGACCAAAGCACAAAAATCCTAATGCTAGTTACCTTATCTGCTAATGAAGGGAGAGCAGCAACAAATAAAAGCAGTAATACAGAGTATATGACGCGTACTGTGGAGAAAATAAAGCCCAGAAGGAAGGAGTGCTAAGGTCGGGGGTGGGATTACAGTTGTTTGTTTGTTTGTTTTGAGGGGGTTACAGTTTTAAGAAGGGTTGTCTGAGGAGGCCTCTGAGGTGATGCCTGGAAGGACCTGGAAGAAACACGGCAGCAAGCCATGAGAAGAGGAGCTTTCCTTGTGCAGGGTCCAGCAAGTGCCACCCTCTCAAGGGGTAGCATGTTCATCTGGTTCAAGGAACAGCAAGCAGGCCAGTGTGGCTGAGCAGGGGAGTCAGAGATGAAACTAAAGAAAGGGGTGAGGGGAGGTCTGTTTATAGGGCTCATGGGCATTTAGCTTTACTCTGAATGTGATGGAGGCAGAAGAGTGGAATGATCCTAATTAATTTTACAAAGATCACTCTTCTAGAGAATAGACTGCAAAACGGCAAGAACAGGAAGACCAGTGAGGAGATCACAGTAATGCAGGCAACAGATGATAAGCAGGGGGACTTCCCTGGTGGTCCAGTGGCTAAGACACTGCATTCCCAGTGCAGGGGGCCCAGGTTTGATCCCTGGTCAAAGAACTATTAACAGATCCCACATGCTGCAACTAAGACCCAATGCAGAAAAAAAAAAAAAAAAAAGATGAGAAGCAGGGTGGAAGCAATAGGAGTCATGAGACTTGGTCAGTTTCTAGATAAGTTTTAAAGGGAAAGCCCACAGAAGTTCTAATGGATTTTCTAGGAGAAGTGTGAAATAAGAGAGGAACTGAAGTCTAGGGCACTGAGCACTGTAAAGATTGAGTTGCTGTTAATTGAGATGACAGAGTGGCAGCAACATTCATTTGTCCTTTTACTCACTCAACGAAAAGTGTCTTGTGCACCAACTGTGTCAGAAACTGTTTCAAGCATTGCAGATACAGCTACAATAAACTAGTTCCCACCTCATGAAGCTTACGTTCTAACAGAAGGAGCAGGCAGTAAATAAATGAGGAAAACGCGTCAGAGAGTGTGAAGTACTGACTTGACTGGAGGGCTTTGACCTGAGAGCCAGGGAGCTGCTTCCGGCTGCCAGGAAGGGGAGTCTTCTTTGAGGAGGCGGAGATCTGAGGCATCAGTTAGGCACCTGAGAGGAGACATCAAATAGCAGTGGGCTCTGCGGACGCGAGGTTGGAGAAAGAGGTTTGAGTTTGAGCCAGAATTATCACCAAGGATGATATTTTCAAAGGAGATGGGTGGAATGTTCTGGGGAAAGAGTAAGAGAAGAGGAAGGCTCTCAGGGACATTTCAGTGTTTCAGGTTTGCAAAGAGCAAGCAGAGGAGAGTGAGGAAAGTTACAGGGCGGTGAGAGGAAACTGGAGAGGCCAGCTCAGAAGAGGGAAGAGCGTGCGTGAAGGAGGGCGCCGCGCTGGGTCTCCAGCACGGCCGACAGGGAGCGCGCTGAGGATTTCACCGCCAGATGATTCTAAGATGAAAAATAATGAAGGACAGCAGGGACAAGTAAAGCGCCTTTGAGCTTGGGAGGCGAGAAGGGCCTCCAAGTGGGTGATGCTCACACTGGGCCCATGGGCGGGAGGATTTAAGGCCACAGAGGAACAACTCAGGAGAGACGTGGGGCGGGAGGTCCTGGAGTGAGCAGTTCAGCTTGACACAAACCCTCAGGGCCCCTGTGCTGGTCACTGTTGAAGGCAGACAGCCCCGCACTCGGGCCTCCCGGGTCTGCGGCTCGTGGTTGGGGGGCAGAGGGTGTTTCTCTGAGTCTCCCTGACGCTCATGTACTGTAGCCCCTTCCCTCTGAGGCTGCTGACGGTGCTAACCCTAGCTGAGCGGGCTGGGGTGCAGGGCAGGCGGCAGGGAGGGCTGGAGAAGTCAGTCCCATTTTCTGGAGGAGTGTTTGTGAGGCGGTACCTCTGGAGCCTGGGGAAGCTTTTTCTGTCATCTCGACAAGATTTAGCTGGGGACCTGAAAATAGCTGTATTTTCTTCACGTTGTAACTTTACATCGTTTTCTTTTTGTCTCTCTGGACCAGTTAGGAGTCGCTTCGCAGCTAATATTCACCTGACACTGTGTATGTTTCATTACAGGGCAACGCAAAGCAAGGCAACGATGACATTCCTGTAGGTGAGTGGTTTTGTTTCACAGAAAAAACCCAATCGTTTCCTCCCTCTGTCACGCATTCCTCCCCAGCCCAATGAAAGTAAAGAAGCCATCTTTGAGGGTGCAGAAGGGGAATCCTTGTAGCATTTTTGAGAAGAGGAAGGAAACAGAAAGTGATGAGGCAGCCCCCCCGGAGCACAGGGCAGCCCCCAGCACACGTGGAGAGCTCTTGATGGGCTGGGGACCTGGAACGGTCTACACAAGATGAACTGGTCACTTTCTGAAAAAAGTCAGGTACAGAAGCATCTCTACAATGAGCTGCCGTTTGTGCCTTTCTTGTATGTCTATCTATCTGAGGCATGTGTTTCTGGATGTCCACATGGGTCTGAAGGATGTGGAGGGCACTGGATACAGGGGTGCCCCGAGGGGGGAGCGGAGACAAAGTTGGGAACTTGGTGTCTGGAAAACAGGAGTGAGGACTTCTCCCTGTAAACCATTTGCATAACTTCAAAGATTTGTGCCCATCAAGCCTAAGATGTGGTCTGTAAAGAAACAAGCGGGCCTCTTGAGAGTCAAAGAGTTTCTGGCACCCACAGACAGTGAAAGGAGAGCAGCCAAAGGCGCCGGCTCAAGGTGACCCCAAAACAAGGAGGCCAGGTGACCACGGTCTAAAGCAGAGGAGCCGGCAGCCTGCTGCTGCTCGGTAGTTTGAAGCCAGCGCTGGTGCCCTGTGGCAGGAGGAGGCAGAGAACCAGGGATAACAGAGCCTGTCTCCTGACAGCCTGGGCGGATGGGCAGGCAGCGGGAATGGCCAGTCACCGTTTCCTCCTCACTTGCCTCTGAGAGGGTCCCAGGCCTCTGCAGACGCTGATGAGGCTCCCCCCCAGCACACACACAGAACCGCAGGCATTCATCACCTGTTGGGAAAAATAAGTTCATTTGATTTTTTCAAAGGGTGGAAAACCTCTCAGAAGCTGTCTGGAGATGTCCCCACTCCCACTGAGGCCTGCTCCCACAAGCATGGGGCAGCAGTGTTCCTTGAGCCCCTGTAGCCCACCCTCCTGAAACTTGCCCACTGCCATACCTCCCTGGCTCTCCTCAGACACTATGAGGCTGCTTTTCATGAATTATAAAAGTAGAAGGGATGGAGAAGGAAATGGCAACCCACCCCAGTATTCTTGCCTGGGAAATCCCCTGGACAGAGGAGCCTGGTGGGTGGTCACAAAAAGTCAAACATGACTTAGCAACTGAACAGCAACAACACACAGTCAGGCAGATTGTGATCTGGGGAGATACTTCCTGATGGAAATGTGGCATAAAGTGGAGAGTGAAGTGACCTGGCAATATGGAATATAGAGTTCTGTAAGAAATGAAAATTGGTGTATAGAATAATAGTTGCAAATATTCAAACAATGAAGTCTTAGTTGCTCAGTTGGGTCCAATTCTTTGGGACCCCATGGACTGTAGCCCGCCAGGCTCCTCTGTCCGTGGGATTCTCCAGAAAAGAATACTGGAGTGGGTTGCCATGCCCTTCTCCAAGGGATCTTCCTGACTTAGGGATCGAACCTGGGTCTCCTGCATTGCAGGCGGATTCTTTACAGTCTGAGCCACCAGGGAAGCTCATTCAAACAATAAAATTCGTGGCTAAAGGAAAAAGAAGGAGAAGGAAGCAACCTCAGTTTACAGATTCAAAACAAAACCAAGACACAGGGAAGCAGCGAGGCTTTGCTGGGGTCACAGAGTCAGCCTATGCTGAGCCGGGGTTAGAAGATGGGACTCCCAGCTGCAAGTGGAGTGCTAATTGACCCAGCAGGTGTTCTCATCACTGACACAGGCTCGGCCCAGGGACGCGCATGGACACACACCTGCCAGCCGGCGTTCCACGACCACCGCATTTCGAAATACAACTGAAATTCAGTTTGTCCCTCCATTTGGGCTTTTGAAAGGGTCTTTGCTTTAAAACAAACAGCAAAAAGTGAGGGCAGTCAGATCTAGCGGAGCGTGTTAGACCAGTAGTGGACAACCTGGGTCGTGATTTTACATCCGCTGCTGTCTCCGGCCTTGGGGAAATCACTGTGATGATGTGCGTGCTGTTTTTCAGATCGCTTGACGATATCTTACTGTCGGAGCAGTGGTCCTGGGGGCCAGAACGTTAACAAAGGTACGAGATGCCTTCTTTTCTTAAGCGCGTAGCTGAGAGATGGGCTTGAGGATTCTGTATTTACATTCATGTGGAAATAAAGGGATTTTTTTTTCCAGAAACTTAAATACTGCCAGTTTATATAATAGCCCCCTTTATTCTTTTGAATATGGTCTGATCCTCGGACTCCCAGCTGCGGGTTGCCAGGACTGGGGTCGGTCTGGGGGTCTGAACAAAGGGACCGCACAGTGTGAGTTGGCAGCCAGCTCCCAGAACAGATTCCTTCATTCTTGTGGGACTCGCGCCCCCTCCCCCGCCGCATTCTTGGCAGAACCCAGTAAACTGTGAGAGAAAGAAACCGCTGGGAGTTTCATTCCTGGAAGTTTGGGTTCTTTTGCTTGTTTTCTAACTTTACATTGGAGTATAGCCGATTAATAAGGTCTGATAGTTTCAGTTGCACAGCAAAGAGACTCAGCCATCATATCCATGTATCCATTCTCTCCCAAACTCGCCTCCGTCAGAGTTCCCTGTGCTGTGCAGTAGGTCCTGGTCGGTTATCCACTTAACTGGAAGTTTGTTTGTATTTCTTTTTATTTAGCTGTGCCAGGTCTTAGTTGTGGCATGTGGGATCTAGTTCCCCGATCGGGGCTCAAACCTGGGCCCCCTGCCTTGGGAGCTTAGAGTGTTAACCCTGGACCACCTGGGAAGTCCCAGAAGTTTATTTTTGTCCAGAAGCACCTCACTGTCCTGGCAGGCTCATTCCACGGCCAAGTTGGTCTCCTCGAGTTCACACAGGACAGGAGCGTCCCTGGGTGGGTGTCTCACCTCCCTGTGGTTCAGAGTCCGGTGGTGACCAGCCACCCGGATGCTGAGGGTGACCGAGCGTCTCAGTGACCCTCGCTCCCTCCCTTTATCGACAGTGAACTCCAAGGCCGAAGTCAGGTTCCACCTGGCGAGCGCCGACTGGATCGCAGAGCCGGTGCGGCAGAAGATGGCCCTCACGGTAAACCGCCAGCCCCTGCTCTCCCTGTTAACTCCTCAGTCTCTTCGAAACCTCTTCTATGCAGAACTCTGGTTTTCCCTTTGTCTTCCACAGCACAAAAATAAGATCAACAGGGCGGGAGAGCTGATCCTCACGTCTGAATGCAGCCGCTATCAGTTCCGAAACCTGGCAGATTGCCTCCAGAAGATTCGAGACATGATTGCCGAGGCCAGCCAGCCAGCCACGGAGCCTTCCAAAGAAGATGCTGCACTTCAGAAACTCAGGTCCTTCAGAACACGCCCCAAGCTTCTGTAAACCGATTCATGTGGGCAAGGGGGCCACACAGGGAAAGGAGGCAGGAGAGGCCCAAGACTGGCCAGCGGGCAGATGGACCTCAAGTGGAGGCCCCGGCCCGGCACCTGCTGCCTTGGTGCCAGGTCCTCTCGCCACTTTGAGAGGCTCTGATTGGGCACCTGGGCGTAACTGTGTTCTTCTTTGTTTTCAGGATAGAAAATCTGAATCGCGAAAGGCTCCGAAAAAAGAGAATAAACTCTGCCATCAAGACAAGCAGGAGGGTCGATGTGGACTGAAAGCATCCCCTCGAGACGGCGGAGCCCCTCTTCAGGGCGCCCAGGCGGCTTGGGCACCATCAGGAGACCGGTGTCTGCTCAAGCCAGTGGTCGTCTGTCACGTCGGAACTGTCCCAAGAACGTCCATCGGGAATGAGGGTTGTAGGCCCTGGTCGCCGAGGTCTTTAGAGGCAATCACCATGTTGACGCACCGTCATCCATCTACTATGTTAGTTGCAATAAAATTCTAAACTCAGCGGGCTTCCCCTTCTCATTCAGAATGCATCGGGACAGAATTCCTACCTTTTCTCTCAGTTGAAATCTGCCTGATAGTTACTGACCAGCACTGACTGTACAGTCCAGAGGGGCACAGAGGGGTGAACTGTGGGGTCAGCCCTCAGGAACACAAGGGCAGAAGGGCTGAGCCAGGTGGGTGGGCATCAGAGCTGGGCCTGGAGACGGGTGTGGAATGTTGATCAGGAGAGAGCCGGGAGGACATGCCAGGTGAGGGGAATGGTGTGAATAAAGGAGACCAGAGAGCAGGCTGGGGCGGCGGAGCTGAGGAGGAATCTGTCGAATTAGGGATCTGTGTGGGGCCTTGTGGAGGTGAGGCTGGAGAGGGAGACAGAAGTTCTCGGTGAAGAATCTGGAGTTCAAGTGGAGAAGTTTAGGTTCTAAGATGTGGGTAGTAAGCCACTGAGGGCCTTGAGTGGGAAGGAGTGTAGTATATTAGGTGCTACTGCAGGCTGTGGGCTTTTGGAGATAGAAAAAAAATGAGTTGGGGGACTTCGCTGGGGGTCCAACAGTTAAGACTCTGAGCTTCCACTGTAGAGGGGTGTGGGTTTGATTCCCTAGTCAGGGAACTAAGATAGGTCACCTGGTAAAGAATCCGCCCACTATGCAGGAGACCTGGATTCGATCCCTGGGTTGGGAAGATCCCCTGAGGAAGCGAAAAGCTACCCACTCCAGTATTCTGGCCTGGAGAATTCCATGGAGTCGCAAAGAATTTGACACAGGACTGAGCAACTTGCACTTCAGGGAACTAAGATCCCACATGTCATGTGATATGGCCAAAATTTTTTTTTTAAAAAGAGTTGGGACTGGAAAGAGGTTCTTGAGATCCTATTTTATGGGGAAGCACCCAGTTCAGTATACCAACTGCAGATTACTCAGACATGTATGGATTCTCAAAACGTTCTCTGTTACGTTGATGTAGTTTATTCCTTTGACAGCCGACTGCGCTGTGATGCTCTAAATGCAAGATTGAGAACTGTAGTAGTATGTACACTTCATGTGAACAGGGACCTCGTCATTCATGGGAATGTAAACAGGGGAGTCCTTGATAAATGACATGAAATTGCAATGTGGAGGACAGGGTTAAGGGACTCAGAGCCCAGTAGGGAGCTGAGGCTCATATATGAGGAAGTGCAACATTCTTTGGTTCATTAATTCAACAAATACTGAATACCAGGCACTGGGTAAGGTCCTGAGGAATCAGCAGTGAACAAAAGTGTTTTCTCCCAGAGAACTCACCTTCAATCAGAATGATAAAAGCTGAGAAGCAAAATGATTCTTGTTAGGGTAACATGACCTAAAACATGATAACACAAGGCAGGTCTAAATAGTTTTGGGGAGTAACTGGTTCCAGCTGGAGGGTCAGTGAAGAGGTACTTGAGGTGCTTCAGATGGGCCTGAAGGAGGGGGAGGGCTGGCCATGCAAGCACAGTAAGAAGCTTATCGCCTGGAGACCCCGTGGTGGCCAAGGGCCCTGCCTGCGGTGGGGACAGTGAACCATCACACGGAGAGAACGGGCTGTGAAGCCAGCTGCCCCGGGGTCAGCTCCTGACCAGCACCACTCCCAGCTGTGGGGCCTCCGGGAAACTACTCAGCCTCTCTGAACCTTAGCTTTTGTTGCTGTTCAGTGCAAAAGTAGGAAGTCAAGAAATACCTGGAGTAACAGGCACGTTTGGCCTTGAAGCAGGGCAAAGGCTAATAGAGTTTTCCCAAGAGAATGCACTGGTCATACCAAACACCCTCTTCCAACAACACAAGAGACGACAACACACGGACATCACCAGATGGTCAACACTGAAATCAGAGTGATTATACTCTTTGCAGCCAAAGATGGAGAAGCTCTATACAGTCAGCAAAAACAAGACTGAGAGCTGACTCAGATTCAGACTTAAATTGAAAGAAGTAGGGAAAACTACTAGACCATTCAGGTATGACCTAAATCCCTTACAATTATACAGTGGAAGTGAGAAATAGATTCAAAGGATTAGAGCTGACAGAGTGCCTGAAGAACTATGGATGGAGGTTCGTGACATTGTACAGGAGGCAGGGATCAAGACCATCCCCAAGAAAAAGAAACACAAAAAGGCAAAATGGCTGTCTGAGGAGGCCTTACAAATAGCTGAGAAAAGAAGAGAAGTAAAAGGCAAAGGAGAAAAGGAAAGATAAACCCATTTGAATGTCAAGTTCCAAAGAATAGCAAGGAGAGATAAGAAAGCCTTCCTCAGCGATCAGTGCAAAGAAATAGAGAAAAACAATAAAACGGGAAAGACTAGAGACCTCTTCAAGAAAACTAAAGATACCAAGGGAACATTTGTGCAAAGATGGGCACAATAAAGGACAGAAATGGTATGGACCTAACAGAAGCAGAAGATATTAAGAAAAGGTGGCGAGAATACACAGAACTATACAAAAAGATCTTCATGACCCAGATAACCACGAAGGTGTGATCACTCGCCTAGAGCCAGACATCCTGGAATGCAAAGTCAAGTGGGCCTTAGGAAGCATCACTATGAACAAAGCTAGAGAGGGTGATGAAATTCCAGCTGAGCTATTTCAAATCCTAAAAGATGATGCTGTGAAAGTGCTGCACTCAATATGCCAGCAAATTTGGAAAAATCAGCAGTGGCCATGGGACTAGAAAAGTTCAGTTTCATTCCAATCCCAAAGAAAAGCAATGCCAAAGAATGTTCAAACTAGTGCATAATTGCACTCATCTCACACGTAACACTCAAAATTCTCCAAGCCAGGCTTCAACTGTACATGAACCGTGAACTTCCATGTGTCCAAGATGGATTTAGAAAAGGCAGAGGAACCAGAGATCAAATTGCCAACATCCGCTGGATCATGGAAAAAGCAAGAGAGTTCCAGAAAAACATCTACTTCTGCTTTATTGACTATGCCAAAGCTTTTGACTGTGTGGATCACAACAAAATATGGAACATTCTGAAAGAGATGGGAATACCAAACCACCTGACCTGCCTCTTGAGAAATCTGTATGCAGGTCAGGAAGCAACAGTTGGAACTGGACATGGAATAACAGACTGGTTCCAAATAAAGAAAGGAATACATCAAGGTTGTATATTGTCATCCTGCTTATTTAACTTCTATGCAGAGTACATCATGAGAAACACTGGGCTGGAAGAAGCACAAGCTGGAATCAAGATTGCCGGGAGAAAGCAATAACCTCAGATATGCAGATGACACCACCCTTATGGCAGAAAGTGGAGAACTAAAGAGCCTCTTGATGAAAGTGAAAGAGGAGAGTGAAAAAGTTGGCTTAAAGCTCAACATTCAGAAAACTAAGATCACGGCATCTGGTCCCATCGCTTCATGGCAAATGGATGGGGAAACAGTGGAAACAGTGACAGACTTTTTCTGGGGGCTCCAAAATCACTGCAGATGGTGACTGCAGCCATGAAATAAAAAGACGCTTGCTGCTTGGAAGACAAGCTATGACCAACCTAGACAGCATATTAAAAAGCAGAGACATTACTTTGCCAACAAAGGTCGGTCTAGTCAAAGCTATGGTTTTTCCAGTAGTCATGTATGGATGTGAGAGTTGGACTATATAGAAAACTAAGCACCAAAGAATTAATGCTTTTGAACTGTGGTGTTGGAGAAGACTCTTGAGAGTCCCTTGGACTGCAAGGAGATCCAACCAGTCCATTCTAAAGGAAATCAGTCCTGAATGTTCATTGGAAGGACTGATGCTGAAGCTGAAAATCCAATACTTTGGCCACCTGATGCAAAGAACTAACTCATTTGAAAAGACCCTGATGCTGGGAAAGATTGAAGGCAGGAGGAGAAGGGGATGACAGAGGATGAGATGGTTGGATGGCATCGCTGACTCAATGGACATGAATTTGAGTAAACTCCAGGAGTTGAAGATGGACAGGGAAGCCTGGCGTGCTGTAGTCCATGGGGTCGCAAAGAGTCAGACACGACTTAGCAACTGAACTGAACTGAACTGAGTGGCTAAGTCACGTGCAAATCTTTGTGATCCCACGGCCCCTCTACAAACTAGGAATGTTTAGTGCCAACCTCTAATAGGGTGGTAGGGTGGTAGTCATTAGTGGCGCTGAGCCTGTACCCAGGGAATGTTAGCCATGATTAATAGCCCAGTTTGGCTGGAACCCAGGGGATGAGGCACTGCAGAAGACATGTCTGCCACCTTGAGTGGGAGCCAGGTCTAGAAAGGCCTTCAATGTGACACCTAAAACGTTTGGTCTTCAGGGAAGTGGGCACAACTCAGTGGACAGATCCAGTGAGCAGTTAGGGACCCATCCTGGAACTGGGCCAGTGGCAGCAGTGATGGAGAGAAACCTGCGGATGCAAGAGGGTTCGGAGGACAGAAAGTTGACTGATTGGAGTGAGAGCTGGTATGTGACAAGGAGGTGGTGCTCTGAAACAGGAAAATCACCAAGGGAGCAGGCTTGGGAGGCTGGCTGGATGATGGGTATGGTTTTGCCTGGGAGGAGCCGCTTTGTGGGGCCTGAGGAAGAATGCCTACATGGTGATGCCCAAGACAGGGAGTGAAGCGGGAGCTGGGGAGTGAGGTTGAAGCAGGGATGCAGGACAGAAGGGGACAAGCAGTGTCTTGGGGACGTGGAGGAGCAAAGCAGGAAGATGCTTGATAAGATGACAGCAGCGGGAAACCAGAGCGAGCATCCTCACAGTTTGACTCTGGACCTGGGGGCTGGGCCTTTGAGGCTCTCAGAAGACATTGGTGGCTAGTGACGGGGCTTGCAAGAGCATTTAAAATACAGAGGAGGGGAAAGAGAGGTGAAGAGAAACAAAACTAGGCAAGGGGACACTAGAGAGTGGAGAACAGGGGTAGGACCCGTCATTAAAAACAACAACAGAGCCTGTTACACAGTGAAGTCAGCCAAGAAAACAAATATTGTATACTAACGTAATGCTCAAAATTCTTCAAGCCAGGCTTCAGCAATACGTGAACCGTGAACTTCCAGATGTCCAAGACGGATTTAGAAAAGGCAGAGGAACCAGAGATCAAATTGCCAACATCTGCTGGATCATCGAAAAAGCAAGAGAGTTCCAGAAAAACATCTATTTCTGCTTTATTGACTATGCCAAAGCCTTTGACTGTGTGGATCACAATAAACTGTGGAAAATTCTGAAAGAGATGGGAATACCAGAACACCTGACCTGCCTCTTGAGAAATATGTATGCAGGTCAGGAAGCAACAGTTAGAACTGGACATGGAACAACCGACTGGTTCCAAATAGGAAAAGCAGTACGTCAGTTCAGTTCAGTTCAGTCGCTCAGTCGTGTCCGACTCTTTGCGACCCCATGAATCCCAGCACGCCAGGCCTCTCTGTCCATCACCATCTCCCGGAGTTCACTCAGATTCACGTCCATCGAGTCCGTGATGCCATCCAGCCATCTCATCCTCAATCGTCCCCTTCTCCTCCTGCCCCCAATCCCTCCCAGCATCAGAGTCTTTTCCAATGAGTCAACTCTTTGCATGAGGTGGCCAAAGTACTGAAGCTTCAGCTTTAGCATCATTCCTTGCAAAGAAATCCCAGGGTTGATCTCCTTCAGAATGGACTGGTTGGATCTCCTTGCAGTCCAAGGGACTCTCAAGAGTCTTCTCCAACACCACAGTTCAAAAGCATCAATTCTTCAGCGCTCAGCTTTCTTCACAGTCCAACTCTCACATCCATACATGACCACTGGAAAAACCATAGCCTTGACTAGATGGACCTTAGTCGGCAAAGTAATGTCTCTGCTTTTGAATACACTATCTAGGTTGCTCATAACTTTTCTTCCAAGGAGTAAGCGTCTTTTAATTTCATGGCTGCAGTCATCATCTGCAGTGATTTTGGAGCCCCCCCCAAATAAAGTCTGACATTGTTTCCATTGTTTCCCCATCTATTTCCCATGAAGTGATGGGACCAGATGCCATGATCTTCGTTTTCTGAATGTTGAGCTTTAAGCCAACTTTTTCACTCTCCTCTTTCACTTTCATCAAGAGGCTTTTTAGCTCCTCTTCACTTTTTTTTTTTTTCACTTTCTGCCATAAGGGTGGTGTCATCTGCATATCTGAGATTATTGATATTTCTCCTGGCAATCTTGATTCCAGCTTGTGCTTCTTCCAGCCCAGCGTTTCTCATGATGTACCCATGATGTACTCTGCATAGAAGTTAAATAAGCAGGGTGACAATCTACAGCCTTGATGTACTCCTTTTCCTATTTGGAACCAGTCTGTTGTTCCATGTCCAGTTCTAACTGTTGCTTCCTGACCTGCATACAGTGTATATTGTCACCCTGCTTATTTAACTTATATACAGAGTACATCATGAGAAACGCTGGGCTGGAAGAAACACAAGCTGGAATCAAGATTGCCAGGAGAAATATCAATAACCTCAGATATGCAGATGACACCACCCTTATGGCAGAAAGTGAAGAGGAACTAAAAAATCTCTTGATGAAAGTGAAAGAGGAGAGTGAAAAAGTTGGCTTAAAGCTCAACATTCAGAAAACGAAGATCATGGCATCCGGTCCCATCACTTCATGGGAAACATGGGGAAACAGTAGAAACAGTGTCAGACTTTATTTTGGGGGGCTCCAAAATCACTGCAGATGGTTACTGCTGCCATGAAATTAAAAGATGCTAACTCCTTGGAAGAAAAGTTATGACCAACCTGGATAGCATATTCAAAAGCAGAGACATTACTTTGCCAACAAAGGGCCGTCTAGTCAAGGCTATGGTTTTTCCAGTGGTCATGTATGGATGTGAGAGTTGGACTGTGAAGAAGGTTGAGCACCGAAGAATTGATGCTTTTGAACTGTGGTGCTGGAGAAGGCTCTTGAGAGAGAGTCCCCTGGACTCCAACCAGTCCATCCTGAAGGAGATCAACCCTGGGATTTCTTTGGAAGGACTGATGCTAAAGCTGAAACTCCAGTACTTTGGCCACCTCATGCGAAGAGTTGACTCATTGGAAAAGACCCTGATGGTGGGAGGGATTGGGGGCAGGAGGAGAAGGGGACGATCGAGGATGAGATGGCTGGATGGCATCACCAACTCGATGGACGTGGGTTTGGGTGAACTCCGAGAGTTGGTGATGGACAGGGAGGCCTGGCATGCTGCGATTCATGGGCTCACAAAGAGTCGGACACGACTGAGCGACTGAACTGAACTGAACTGAACGCATATATATGAAATCTAGAAAAATGGTGCTGAAGAACCTATTTGCAGGTCAGGAATACAAACACAGATGTAAAAACAGACTTGCGGACATAGTGCAGGAAGGAGAGGGTGGGATGAATTGAGAGTAGCCTTGAAACATACACATTACCATACATAAAATAGACAGCCAGTGGGGAGTTGTGTAACACAGGTAGCTCAACCAGGTGCCCAGTGACAACCTAGAGGAGTGGGATGCGGTAGGGGGCAGGAGGGAGGTTCCAGAAGGAGGGGATATATGTATGTGAAGTGAAGTGAAGTCACTTAGTCGTGTCCGACTCCTTGTGACCGCATGGACTGTAGCCTGCCAGGTTCCTCAGTCCATGGGATTTTCCAGGCAAGAGTACTGGAGTGGGTTGCCATTTCCTTCTCCAGGGGATCCTCCCGACCCAGGGATCAAACCTGGGTCTTCCACGTTACCTATGGCTGATTCATGTCCATGTATGGTAGAAACCAACACAACATTGTAAAGCAATTATCCTCCAATTAAAAACAGCAACAAGAAGAAGATGAGGGCAGAAGAATGAACATGGGTGGACTTCATAGACATAAGCCATAGAGGTCAGACTGTAAGAGTATGATTCGTTTATACAAAGTTCAAATCAGGCAAAACTGCCTTATGGCGTTGAGAGTCAGGGAAGTATTTACCCTGGGGGCAGTGGGGAGGAAGCAGAAGGGAGCCTTCAGCGGCGCTGGCAAAGTTCTGTATCTCCTCCAGCCATGACCTTGAGATATGTACACCTTACTGCATGGATGTTACACCTCAACAAGCAGACCAATTAGTTAACTGAAAGGAGGACAGGCTCAAGGAAGGAGACTGGAGCCAGGTGGGGGTACATTCCTCTTTCTTGTTGGTATTACGGGTTTGTGCAGACTCTGTAAGTGGGAGAGAGAAAGAAAAAAGAACGTCTCCAAGTCCCTGAGAGCTAAGATCTCAACGCAAGCACAGGCGGGGAGTAGACAGTGACTGCCCTGGGCTGACTCTCCTTCCCTTGCAATTTTCCAATAGGTATGGATTTTAGTAGTGGGGTTGCAACATGTGTAACATTTTAAAATGTGCTTTTTCTGTATTTGTATTCCCTTTTGTATAACAGTCCAAAAGAAACAAGACATTAAAGTGTCTAGTTGGGTGATCCATTTCTTTTCGCTCTATGCTGAAATTGCGTACCTATATATTTCTACTATCAAGACTGGAAGGATGTGTTCCTTCCGGTTGTACATTGTTTCATGACGGGGGAGAGTGTTACTGTTTCTGTTTCAGGACTCGTGCTTGAGATGAGTTAGCTCTTGTTCACTTCCTGCACTTAGCTATGATGGTAAAATTTGGAAATGCCTACAAACCTCAGCTTTCGCCTGCCATCCATAGTCTTAGGTGTCCAGGCAGAATCAGTGCCGCCCTCCCAGCACCCGTGCGCTTGCCAGTGCGGCTAACAGGGGGTGGCAGTTCACTTCCCACCATGTTTCTTCCTCGCGGTTTCCGTGAGCATCCGAGGTCTCGGTTTGGCGCGGCCCGGGCACCGCATCCTAGGGCGTTTGCCTCGCTAAGCCGTGCTTTGCAAGGCCCTGGGTCGGACCTCCTACTAGAGGCAGAGATGTCGCAAAAGCGAGCCGCAGGCCCCAGTGGCCTAATGGATAAGGCACTGGCCTCCTAAGCCAGGGATTGTGGGTTCGAGTCCCACCTGGGGTAAAGCACCTTTTTGGTCCTTGCACCTAGAATCCATGTGCTAATAGTTCGCCGCTCGAAAGACTCGGAACACACTGGGCTCCGGCCTGTGGGTGGAAAACCGGCTAGATCCCAAAGCAGGAACCTGAAGAACCTCTGCCTCCCTGGAAGCCGCTGACTTTTGGACAGAGCACAGGCCGAGCGGACAAAGCGGGAGGACGGATGCGAGGTCACCAGGGTGGGAAGAGGGGGTGAGGGACACTGAGTCCCGGGCCGGGACGCGCCGACTATTTGACTGCAAACGAGGCCGGGGTCAGCTGCACAGCAGAAGGCGAGCTGAGAGCAGTCGGGTGGGGCGCCCCTGAGTTCCCAGATCCCTAGGCTGCAACCTCGGAGGCTCGTTCTCTGCGGACGCAAAAACTAACGTGGGGCTAGGCGCGCCCGCCCCGACACCACCCCAGGTGGGACTCGAACCCACAATCCCTGGCTTAGGAGGCCAGTGCCTTATCCATTAGGCCACTGGGGCGCGACGGCCGGGACCGACCACGTGGTCCGTGGTAACGCGCAGCGGCGCGCGCACAGGCCTCAATCGGCCCTACGACAACACCGGCCGGACCGCGGACCCCGAGGACCAGGGCCGGGCCCGGGAGGCCTGCAGGACAAGCGGGGGGCGCGGCCGCGGGGCCACGCGAAAAGTTAAAACTTCACGGTGAGGCGAGACTGAGGACGATGCCGGACGGCAAGGGGCGCGGAAAGGGAACGCCTGAAGGAAGCAGAAACGGGGATGAAATCATGAAGAAAGCGGGTACGCATTTTAAATTCGGGAGGAGTTGCTCGTCCAAAACGAAGCCGACCACGAAGGGACTCGAACCCTCAATCTTCTGATCCGAAGTCAGACGCCTTATCCGTTAGGCCACGCGGTCCCAGGGCCTACCTATTCGCGGGAAGATAGTTGAGCGCACCCTCCCGGAGGCGGCGTTGGCCCGAGGGAGAAAACCGTGCTCTTTTGGCCCCAGGGCGCGTCCTTGGGGCTGCAGAGCAACAGCCACGCTGCGCCAGCGCCGGGGCGGCCGCAGGTAGTTCCCACTTAGCGAGGAGGCAGCATGCCCCAAGAAGTAGGGTGTTTGACTTCGGATTAAGCGTTTGCGCCCCTTCGTGGTCGAAACGCTTTAATCCTGAGAAGAGGGCGGCACTCTTGCCCCGCAACCAAACCCAGCCATTGCGCTTGTTTCAGGCTCTGAGACAGCGCGGGACCTTCTCCTCGCAGCTACTTCCATCGCCTGGGGCTCGTGTCCAATCGGACTTTGCACCTGGGAACTTCCGGGTTGACGTCACTACGCCGGTCTCCGGCGTCATAGTTCAAGAGACATGTGATCCGGGCCGTTTTCGTGAAGCCCCAGTGGCCTAATGGATAAGGCACTGGCCTCCTAAGCCAGGGATTGTGGGTTCGAGTCCCATCTGGGGTGGGGGTGGATTAAAAACCACCAAAAATTCTCCTTTATATGTCTTCACGACCACCAAGACGGCAAGATTTTCTCCTTCCTTCTGAGACCGTTTTCGTGTCTGTGGATGCCACTTTGCCGTTTCATTTTGATCGAGCGTGACTGTACTTTGAAAGGTAGACTGATATGAGCACAAATGGTTCCCCATTTCGTGTTGCCTCTCTGGGTTGACGTCTAAACAGTCACGTGGCGAACGGGCTCCGCCAGCTACGAATCCCTGTGCAAAAGAAGCGAGCGTGTTCAGTGCGAGTCCACCGCTGTGAAGTTAAAAGCAGACCACGCAGTAGCGCCCCCGTCCCTCCCTGTCCCCCGGAGACCCCAGTTAGAGACAGTCAGGCGGGGTCGGGGTGGGCGTTGACCAGCTCCGTGCCCTTCGTTTGAGAGCGCGCCCACCAGTGCCTTGTGCTGCGGCGAGAAGGGGTGCAAGGAAGCTTGTGTGTGCACGCTCCTTGGACAGTGGAGGCGACAACGGCCAGTCTCTTGTGTGCAGAGGGTTTTAAGCAGAGGAATAAGATAACTATATTTGCATTTTGAAAAGATCCCCTTGGCAGCACCTTAAAGAATGAATTAAAGACAACACTGTAAATCAACTATACTCCTACATATATGTATATTTTAAGAAGGAATTACAGGCAGGTGAGGGTATAGGCAGGCAGACCTCTTAGGGAGAGACTGTGGTTCAGGGAAGAAATGACCAAACCATGAATGGCGGCTCTAGCAGGTCCACGAACGATCTTTGCCTGAATAAACTACAGTTGACCCTGGATCAATTTAGGGATTAGGGCTGCCGACCCTCCTCAGTCAAATAATCTTGAGTTTAACTTTATACTCGGCTCTCTGCACCCGCAGGTTTAACTGACCTCAGATGGTGTAGTTCTGTAGTATGTATTTAAAAAAAAAAAAAAAAAACACACATATAAATGGTCCCAATCAGTTCCAACTGTTTTAAGGGTCAACTGTACTTCATTAGGGGTTACAAAATAGCGATTTTCCTAATATTACTTTTCTTTCCACATTTATTAACTGGAATACTTTGTAAAGAACTTTTGTCATTAACTAGGTCTATTAGTTTATCCTGAAATACTTTTGTTTAAGACACGATAAATGCATATTTTTTCTTCAATGCCAGTTTTTACAGTAAGGAGTTGAAACCCTTGATATAGCCCATCTATCCATTTTTTAACTCTCTCCCTCTCCTTTTTTTCTTTTTTTGCCACACCTCGGCTTCCAAGATTTTAGCTCCTGGACCAGGGATTGTACCCTGCTGGGCAGTGAAAGCACTGAATCCTGACCACTGAACCTCCAAGGAAGGTCCTAACTTTTTAAAGGATGAACAGCTTGTACCTGGATTTTTAATTGACCCATTAGAAACTTTCCCTTCTAATAGAGGTATTTACTGGAGAAGGCAATGGCACCCCACTCCACTACTCTTGCCTGGAAAATCCCATGGACGGAGGAGCATGGTGGGCTGCAGTCCATGGGGTCGCTAGAAATCGGACACGACTGAGCGGGTTCACTTTCTCTTTTCACTTTCATGCATTGGAGAAGGAAATGGCAACCCACTCCAGTGTTCTTGCCTGGAGAATCCCAGGGACTGGGGAGCCTGGTGGGCTGCCGTCTCTGGGGTTGCAGAGTCGGACACGACTGAAGCGATTTAGCAGCAGCAGCAGAGGTGTTTACTGATTCGTAATCATCCTGTGTGTTTGGTTCTGTTTATGCTACTTATGTTTTTGCTGATTTCTACCTTTAACTGTTGCCATGTAGGAAGTACATCTCTCTCTCTAGTGATCTGAAAAGCACGATCCTATTTTACTAGTGATAATTTTTCATGTAAAATCAATGCATGCTCAATGCAAAAACTTCAAACAATTCAGGATATAAAACCTCAAAGTGCCCCCCCCCCACTCCCGCCATGCTTCATAAATGCCTGGGACTGAGATAATGTCAGTTTTTCACTGTTGTTTCTTACTGTAAGTCTTCCAACGCCTTCCCTCAAATGCTAGGGACCCCTCCGTTAATTTTGGTCTTGCTGCAAGGGATCTTAGTTCCCCAACCCGGATCCAACCCACGTCCCCTGCAGTGAAAGTGCGGGGTCTTAACCATGGACAACCACGGAAATCCCAAGGACTCCCCTCCCATTGTTACAAAAGTTTCACAGGCCTTTCATTGATTTTTCCCTTCCTGGTTCTAACCACACTCCAAAAGATTCCCTATGTTTTCACTTTTCTGCATCCCTAGATCTTCAGCTGGATGGCTGGGTGCCAACGCAATGATTCACAGCGGTGGGGAGGGAGCATGTGGTACTTGTTTTGTGCATGAAAGCCCTTCTCTAGAGCTTGACTGCTGAACGTCACGGATCGGACTGAAGCTGCTCTAAGTGGAACACGCCTTGCCCCCCAGTTACATTTTACCTTCAGCCCAGCCCCTGCCCTATAAATTAGGGGTGACGGTGCTCCAGGATCTATTCAGCTTATGTCCTTTAAGACATTACTTCCTTGAGGGTTATCAGCCAGTTGATCTCCTCCCATAAATCCCATCTGCAATCTCTGGCAGAAATGTCACAAAATTGTTGAAATGTGTGTCTTTTCCTCAGTAGGTCTTTTTCCTACAGGATTTAAGCCTCATCAAGGCGGATGCCTTTGCTTAGATTGCTTTCTTACTGAGACGCTTCTCAGACTCTCTCATTGCTTTCTTATTACAATCCTGATGTTTGTAAATGAGGAAAGGAAAAGTCTGGAGATGGCAGATTAATCTAGAACCAGCAATTAAATGGTCAAGCGCAGGTGTAAGCAGTAGGCATACAAGCTCCTCTGACTTCAAAGACAACAGAACTTTCCCCATCATCTCATCTTACTTTATACCACCTGTATTTCCTGGCATTGCTCAGGCATCCTGCAAGGAATTCTGCTATAATAATAAATAAATCCTGCTATAATAATTGTTTAGTCACTAAGTCATGGTTTTTCCAGTAGTCATGGACGGATGTGAGAACTGGACCATAAAGAAGGCTGAGCGCCAAAGAACGGATGCTTTTGAACTGTGATGCTGGAGGACTCTTGAGAGCCCCTTGGACGGCAAGGAGATCCAACCAGTCCATCCTAAAGGAGATCAGTCCAGAATATTTATTAGAAGGATTGATGCTGAAGCTCCAGTACTTTGGCCACCTGATGCAAAGAGCCGACTTATGGAAAAGACCCTGATGCTGGGAAAGACTGAAGCCAAGTGGAAAAGGGGGTGGTGGAGAATGAGATGGTATATAGCATCACTGATTCAATGAATATAAATTTGAGCAAACTCCAAGAGATAGTGAAAGGCGGGGAAACTGGGTGTGCTGCAGTCCGTGAGGTCACAGAGGGTCAGACACGACTGAGCTACTGAACAACCACCGCAGCCCTGGGCCTCAGTAATTTGCTTCCTACACATCCTCACCATGAGACAAACGCACACACCTGTGGGCACACCTTTCCAGTTCAACAAAAACTCTGCTCCCAGTGAGGTCACCCCAGAGTTTTAATTATCTCAACCACAATGGAGCAGACACACACAACACCATGTAATTATTTTTAATGTCCAGAGTTTATAATTTCAGGGCCAGAGCTGTCTCCTGGACTCGAGCTTATAAACTCTCAATTGGCCTGTGAGGCCAGTAGGGGTACTTCTTCTTGTCTAATTTGGTTTCTGGGAAGACTTCATTCAAGTCCTCAATGGTCATCTGATCAAATGGAATTATGTTCCTCATCTTCTCCAGCTGAAAAAAGAGGGGAAATGTGTCAAGATAAATAGGGTAGCAGAGATACAAAAAAAGAATCCAAGGCAGGTGACCACTGCTAGGTGAAAGACACGTGGCTGTGAAAGGAGAGAAAACGGATTACAAGCAAAGGCCAAGGCTCATCCTTACCTCTTTCTCATATTCCTGAATCCTGGTCTTTGATTGAATCAAAAACTCAGCACAACTTTTCACCTTTAAGAGAAGGGAGAAATTCTGTTTTGAAACCAACTTGTACCTTTCTGACCCCGAGGATCCCAAGGTATGAGGAGTCCCGGAGCCCCTCACTGCTTTCCCACACTCTGTGGAGAGGAGGTGGGCTCCTCTGACTACTTGGGGGATTCTGCTTTAGGGGGCAAACTGCAGCTCTCCCCAACACCCACAAAGAAGCCCGTACAGGAGAACCAGCTTAAGGTGGCAGGCCCAGGGTTCTTCAGTGAGTTATTCATCTAGGCAACCTACAAATGCCTGCCTCACCAGGGCCTGCCAAATGGCCAGGACAAGCCACTGACCACCTAGTCAGACTTCTTCTTGGTGGAGCCACCTGGGTTCCAACATTGGGCTTTTAGTACTTTCAAGCAAACGGGTATTTGACTACTCACTACCATGTATAATTTTCCTGCCCAGTTTCAGCTCCCTGATTGTTTTTAAGTCATGTTGAGGTATAACTGACATATAATAAAATGTACATATTTAAAAACTACTACTTGATAGGGTTTGATATACGCATCCACCTGCAGAACCATCACCACAGTAAAGACAGTTTAATACTTATCATCCCCTCCACCCCAACCCTAGGCAACCACTGATGTGCTGGTCACCAGACATTTAGCTGAATTTGTTTATAGTTTCCCAGCAGTGGAGTCATACAGTGTGTACTCCTTTGCTGGATTCTTTCACTCACATAATTATCCTAAGGTTCATCCGTATTACTGCATTTATTAACAGTTCATCCCTTTTTAGCGATCCTTTAAATTCACTCCACCTTAACCTTACTAGTAAGAAACAGAACTGTCAGGAATTAAGAGAATTTTAGAGTAAGTAAGAGCCTCAACTACTTACATCTTCTTTTTCTTCGGCATCCACCTGGGCAGTATATTTATCCTCTGGTATAGGAACCTTCAGGGCATTAAACTACAAACACAGGAATAACGAACTGTTGTTAATATCACCAGGAGTCCCCTCAAAAGGACTCAAAGCTGCTAACTGTAATAGATCATATAAAAATACATTCTCCATTCCAAGCGGCACAAGCAGGCATCTAGGGCATTCTACTGGAAAGAGTATTAGACTGGCAATGGGAGCTCAAGGTTCCTCTGCCTCATCACTAGCTGGAGACCTTGGACAATTCTCTCATTACAATGAGCTTCAGTTTCTTCATTTGATAAAAAGAGGCAGACTTGACCTCAAAGAACCCTGCAGTTCTAAAGTAATTCTGATTTCTCTCTTTTTTAAAAATTTTATTTATTTTGGCTGTGTCACACAGCATGTAGGATCTTAGTTCCCTGACCACGGATGGTTACCTGTGCCCCCTTGCAGTGGAAAAGCGGAGTCCACACCACTGGACTACCAGGGAAGTCCCCTGATTTCTCTGTGAAAAGAAACCCTAGTGGACAGGTAGTGGAAGTCATGCTTGCATAACAGAGATGGATGAGACCTTCTCCCTAGAAGACGGCTTAGTGTCTTGGCCCTGGCACTGAGTGCTGTTCCTAGCAAAGTGGGCCCTCAATAACTATCTGCTGAATGAACAAGCAAATCCTGGATGATGAAATTTAACATCAGAATATAGGTGGGCGAGGGCTTCCCTGGTGGTTCAGTAGTAAAGAATCCACCTGGCAATGCAGGGGGCACAGGTTCGATCCCTGATCTAGGAGGATCCCACAAGCAGTGGAACAACTAAACCCAGACCCCACAGCTACTGAGCCTGTGCTCTAGAGCTAGGAGCCACAGCTGCTGCAGATACTGAAGCCCTCACACCAGAGCTCTGCTGCTTCACAAGAGACGCCACCACCACCAGAAGCCTGCACACCATGACTAGAGAGTGAACCCCTGCTCACCACAACCAGAGAAAAGCCCACGCAGCCACAGAGACCCAGTACGGTCAAAACATAAATTATACAAATAAGAAGACAGGTGAGTGAGAGACCACAGCTACAAGGGACAACAAAAAAGCAGAGGAAAGAGGAAAATAGTAAAAGCGTAGGAAAAAATGTCAGCTTGATTTAAAAGGAGGCAGGCGAGGAGCGCAGAAGGGAGCCAGGCAGAAACACCCAACTTGACAGCCCTCTGGCTCTCGGATTAAGACTCTGTTATACCGTTTTCTTAGACAAGAAACCTGCTGAATGAGGACACCCTGAATTCTCCCGCACCTACTTACCATTTAAATCTGTCATCACAAGACCTTTGCCCATACCCGTCTCTCCTGAGCCTCCCTTGGGATCTGGGTGTTAACACCACTCCTCTTTCCTCACTGTCATCCCGTGTAACTGTCCAGGGTCCTGCTCCCCCACCCACAGCTGTGTTACAAGACCAGGGCTATAGCTGCCTGAAGGCTCACCTTCTTCTCAAAGTCATCCACCAAGCCAGCCTTTGTTACGTTGGCCTTGTAGTAAGCCCAGTCAATAGCAGGTGGCTTCTCAGGCAGAGTAGCCAACCTGCTCACATAGAAAAGCAAAAGTTAGGACTGTTCCACAAGCAAGAGGAAATTCACACAGCAATTTCCCTGTTCTTCATTCCTATGGCCTGGAGCTATCGCCACACTCTTCCCTAGGAGAGAGATTATAGGAATGTAACAAAAAATAATAATAATAATTCACTAGTATTTAGAAAATGCATGAATTTTTCTGCCAGAAGAACATCAGAATTCATATATTTTGTTTCCACATGAAATCACAAGTCCAGAGGCTCCCTCTCAGCAAGGTACTGACCTGGAGGTTAGGGTCTCGTTCCAGGACTTCAAGGAGTTAGCCACGGCCTTCTGGTTTCGAGGGATGATCTCCCCAAAAGCTATCCAGTCAATGGTTTTTAGAGCAAGTTTCCGTCCAGCCATCTTGAGATCCTGGAAAATACAACAGGTCAGATCAAAACAGGGCTCTTGGAGAGAATCCTCTGAAGGGCATCGCAGAAGTATTCAAGTTTTAAGAAATAGATCAGCATCATATGAGTGGGTATATCTGTCAACTAAAGGAATTAGGATGACAATATCAGAAGAGGATATTTCTTTTAGTTTTTAAAATTCAAGGTGTACAACCTGGCATATAAATATATTTTAGATGGTATACCCTCTCTTCCCCATCTCCTGATTTATCCTTAAAAGTCCAGTTATTAAAAAAAAAAATCCAGTTATCCAGTGTTTGCACTCCATGTACCTTTGGAAACATTGCTAAAGCAATATTCATGCATTACATAAAAGTTAGTAATTTAAAAACACTTCCACTCAGCCTACATTTTATTCACTGATTCTCCAGTGCACAGAACCTGACACATATTCACATTTCAACAAGGCTCAGTTAAATAAAGCAGACGCTGGACCAAAATTTCCTCACCTGAAAAATGGGGATAATAAGCCCTGTTAGCCAAAAAAAGGCTGTTAAAAAGATCAAATATAACTGTGCACACCAATTTGCACTGCAAACTTAAGGGGCTCTCTACCCACTCCTTGTTAAACTGGTAATACGCCCACACCTTATTCATGCCTGGTGATCCCCTGTAGTGTTAGCACATACCCTGAGTATACTGGCAATACTCTTAATTTAAAAAAAAAAAATGTATTCAATACATACGTGAATGTGAGAGAACATGCAAAGTGATCACAACCGTTAAAGATCTTTATAAACTATGGGGTGGATCACAAAGGAGATGGAAATTTTCCCCAGGGCCTTAAAAGAAAGAAGACACATGTCCAACATCTGCCTCTTCCTTTCACTCTCAAGACAGCTTATGTTCCCTGGAGTGGAGGTAAGGGGCGGGTGACCTTTAAATACACCAGACAGAATAAGTGCCCTTGCTGAGAGTTTTCCAAGCTCGGAAGCTTCGTAAATGGGTTTGTTGTCTTTTATTTACTGCTGAATCCCCAGCGCCTAGAACAGATCCTGAACACAGCAGGTGCTCAGTGAATATTTACTGAATCGGTAAATGAACCCTGCACTAGAGAAGCTCTGAAAGCTCCACACGCTCGAAAGCTGGAACCTTCAGAAGGGAAGCGCACAGCCCTCCAGCCTGCTGGGCATCACCAAGCCGACTGAAACTACGTCCCGGCAGCGTTTCCTCAGCCTCCAAACCGGATTTCTGAAGCCGCCAGGCTGGAGTCAGGCTGGACGAGACAAAGGTTACTGGAAGCCCTAAAAGTCAAGAGGCCAAACTGGCCTCTGCGGCCTCGCGCTAGAGGCAGGGGAGAGGAAGAAGGGCGCGAAAGAGCAGCCGCGCGAAGCAGGGGCGAGACAAGGGTCGAGCCGAGGTATGCAGGAGCAGAGCAGAGAGGCCCCCAAGACCACTCACCTTCACCGACCCCAGGCGGCCCGCAGTCCACAGCAGGAGAGAACGGAAGTGGGTCACCGGAAGCTCTCCCCTCAGCCAACCCCAAACCCAAGGGGGCGGGCCTTGCCTTGCGGTTCAGCGAATAGCGGCGAGGGCTGATTCAGGAAGTCCCGCCTCCAGGGGCGGGCGTAGCGCCTCCACAGACCGGGGACGCGGACGCTGGTTGGGGGTGCTCCCGTCCCTCTCCCGCGGCCCCACCCCCGCCGATGGGCCGGCCCGGCTCTCCCTGCCGAGAGATGGGCCGGCCCGGCGGCGCGCGGGCAGCAAGCGGCGGCGGTGGCGGTGGCCCAAGATGGCGGAGCTGCAGCTCGACCCGGCCATGGCGGGGCTGGGAGGGGGCGGCGGGAGCGGGCTGGGCGATGGGGGCGGCCCGGGTCGCGGGCCTCCCAGCCCTCGCCCCGCTGGCCCCACGCCCCGCGGGCACGGCCGCCCGCCCCCCGCCGCCGCCGCGCAGCCGCTGGAGCCGGGTCCCGGGCCGCCAGAGCGGACAGGGGGCGGTGGCGCGGCCCGCTGGGTCCGGCTGAACGTGGGCGGCACTTACTTCGTGACCACCAGGCAGACCCTAGGTCGGGAGCCCAAGTCTTTTCTCTGCCGCCTCTGCTGCCAGGAGGACCCGGAGCTGGACTCGGACAAGGTGCGCCCCGCCCTCGGGCGCGCCCCTGGCCTTCGGACCCCCTCGTTCTTCCCAGGCTGGTCCCCGGATTTCCTGCGACGCGCCTCTCTCCGCAGGGCACCTGGGGCCGGGACCCCCTCCTCTTCGTCCTTCCCAGCCAGCCAGCCGTGGGGGCTTTTCTGCCCCAGCCCCAGACGCACGCAGACTTTCTCTCTGACCGCACCCTTCGTTCTCAGCGGCTGCTTCCCCGCGCTGTGCCTACCCGCACCCTTGAGCGTCCGCTCCACACCCCTTTTCCCCTTCCTCTCTGCACCTCATCCCAGCCCCTCAGGTCTGCGTGAGTTTTCTCCTGACTTCCTTGTTTCCCTTGTTCCTCGTCAAGACCCTCAACGCCTATGGCAGACGCATCCAGAATTGGGTCAGGGCGAGCTAAGGCATCCAGGTAGCTTTGTGAGACTTCCGCTCCGACCCCTCTGCCAAGTTGGGTGAAAGCCTGGGTGTGATGATGGCTTCGACAGTTGCAGGAAGCGCTTGTCGTGATTCCACACTTTCCTGTGGTCCTGGTCTCTGGGCTCGTATTTGGTAACTGTCACTGTTTTAGGTCCCGGTTTGAGCTCAGATACGTTCCTAGGAAAGAGCTTGTCCTTTGCCAGTGCAAACCTAAGCTGACAGATTAAGACCAGGGAAAATGAAACCCAGAGTTGTTTGATTTTTTTTTTAACTTTACACGTTCATCTTTTAGTTTCTGACTTAAAAGCATTGACTGTTGCCTGCATCGCCTGTATCCCATGTAGCGCTTAGCTGTTCCCTTGCAACACAGTTAGGGTCAGGTAAACATTGGTTAGTTTCATTTATTCATCTACTACCTCTCCTGTCATCTCAGATTGAAGGCAAACTGTCCTGCCCTAACTTATTATAAAGGAACGATTTTATCTGTCCTGAATCTTCTTTGTTGCAGTAGAAGCCAGTTTCTTCTTGTTCCCTTTACTGTAAAGATGAGTAGGATTAAAATTGCTCAGAGCCAAGTCCCGGCCATGCCAAGCTTCCTCTGGGCACAGATCTGGAGTGTGTGAGTTACAGCTGCCAACGCAGACTCCCACTGCCGTTGGCCCTCAGCTCAGGAGCACTGCCAAATAAACAGAGGTTTTCTTAGAATTAGGAATGTGATTCAGGGACAATAGAGAAGTCAGAATGTCTCAAGCAGAAATTTAGATCACGCAGCTATGGCATTTTCTTCCTCCGTTTCATTATAACAAATATCCCACAGGAAGAATGTTGGTAGTTGTATCTACGCTTGATCTTACCCAAAAGGCTGAGAAGAGATTGGTAATCGTGTCTGAGTAAAGATTTTAGAAGTTCAAGTCAACGCCTAGATAACGAATATGACTATACATCTGCAACACCCTCCCAGAAATGATCTTGACGTATAAGACCCGTAAAGCTAGCCTTCTTGCCAGTAGTTAGTGATAAACATCTAATAGAACTTGCCCTCTCACTTGTGAATTGTGACAGACAAGTGGAGACCCTGCCCTAATTTAGCATGAAAGCTCCACAGTGATACCCTTGTGTTTGGTTGGCAGGACGAGACAGGGGCCTATCTGATTGACAGGGACCCTACCTACTTTGGTCCAATCCTAAACTACCTCCGCCATGGGAAGCTCATCATTACAAAGGAGTTGGCAGAAGAAGGTAAGGACACTGTTTGTGCTGGGCATCTTCAAAATTCAGGTCAAATCTTTAAAGCTGTTTCATAGATTGGAATGTATTTTTCACAGGTTTTTTTTTTCTGGTGGGGGGAGGGCTATGCTGTATGGCATGTGGGATCTTGGTTCCCTGAGCCCTCTGCCTTGGGAGCACAGAGTCTTAGCCATTGGACCACCAGGGAAGTCCTGAGATTTGAATTTTGAGATTTTTAGCAGGCTCAGGTGCACAGGAAGCAAAGCTTTTTAAACATAAGTAGGGTTCCTCCAATCACCTCATCTAGTCTGAGAGGGTCTTGGAGGAGCCCTGTTGTTCTCATCCTCCTTTGGGAGAAGGAAGAGACACAGCTCAGCTTTGGAGGTAGAGTTTTTTCTGGACCTGCAAAATTATCAGGACCTCTTTTTACATTGACTTATTACTAGCAGTGAATATCCACAACCTGAAACAGCAAATCTCTGACATTTAGGTATTTATTCTTTCAATTTTAGTTTGAACTTGCAGCTGTTAAAAAAAAAAAAAAAAGGAATAATGAAGGTTTGGCCTCATTTCTTTAAGACTGGTCTCATGCTTCCTTGTAGATTTTTGCATCTGACCTAATTCATTCTCCAGCCCATTGTCAGGGGCATCATTAGTTGACTCATCCTTTTGGTTTGTAGGGCACTTGGACTATAAGTGGGTCTAGACGTCTTTCTAAAAGGCTATCTTCGTCTCCCTGAGACATTCAGTTGAAGATGGGTGCCTGTCCCTTGATGCAGGGCACCCTGACCTGGGAGCATTCTCTCTGCATAAGAAAGCTGAAATGGCTGTGCTCGCTAATGAAACAGCTGAAGAGCACTGCTGTTACAACCAGTCAAAAGAGGAATATGTCTCCTTTTTTATTTTTAATGCCCCCCCTTTTGTTTAACATTTCAAATGCATACAAAGTAACTGAATAGTACAATAAATTCTGTGCATCCACCATCCACAGCAATTACCAGCTCATGGGTAGTCTTGTTTCTTCAAAAGAAGAATCTTAAGCATCTTTTCTAACGCCTTAAAAAAAAGATTTTGAAGGGCAAGAATAGTACAAAGAACTCTCTTTATCCAGATTCACCAAAAGCAACAGTTTTGGTTATATTTGCATTATCATTCATTCATTCTCTCTCTCCTCCTCCCCCCTCCTTCCTCTCTCCTTTCCACAGTTTTATTTCTGAACTTCTGGAGTCTAGATTACAGACTTGACCCCTTACTGCTTCTCGGTCTATTTCTCAAGACCAAGGACATTCTCTCATGTAACCACCATATAGTTATCAAATTCAGGACATTTAATATTGATAAACACTTTAACTATAGCTTACTTTCTAATTTTGTCAATTGTTTCAACGAAAGTCTTTATAGCAACATTTTTTCTGGTCCAGGATCACACATCCCATTTAGTTGTCCTGTCCCAGGTCTTTGATTTTGTTAAACATGGGATTCTTTTTTTTTTTTTTTGACATGCCACACAGCTTGCAGTATCTTAGTTCCCTGAACAGAGATTGAACCTGGGCCCTCGGCCATGAAAGCACTGAACCCTAACGACTGGACTGCCAGGGAAGTCCTGTGCATGGGTTTCTTTCATTGACTGCTTTTTACATTGCTCAGATAATAAGCATCTTGTTAAATTTGGTCCACATAATTTTTTTTTCTTTTTTAAAAATTTTATTTATTTTAAATGGAAGGATAATTGCTTTACTGGTCCACATAAATTTACACTTAGACAGAGAGACATTGGTCACTTTTAGGACAAACTGGGTAGCAATTGCAAGCTCAAGAGTTATCTAGCGGGACTAGCTCCAGGAACTGAGTGACATATGGTTGAGGCGTCCTGCAGCTGATGGGCAGGAGCAGGAGCTGCCAGGGGAGGTGGCAGGTGGGAACCGCAGGGGCGAAACAGTAAACAGAGCAGACCCTGGCGCCTGCCTTGCTGACGTTGGGGAACAGGTCACAGGCACCCAGCAAAAAAGCAAAGGAGCGCTCCCCAGGCTGCAGAAGGGAGATGAGACTTGGCAGTGAGAGATGCAGTTCTTAGCAAGCTCGTGTTCTCCAGCCTCTTTCTGCTGTTTTCTGGGGAGTTCACACACCTCTAACCTCGGGTTGGTCTTCCTTCTAGGTGTGCTGGAGGAAGCGGAGTTTTACAACATTGCATCTCTCGTGCGACTGGTTAAGGAAAGAATACGGGACAACGAGAACAGAACTTCACAGGTAATGGGTTTTGAGCTCTTAAGAAGAAAATGTCCCATGTGTCAGTCTTCGTCCCCATGTCTGGGGTGATTAGAAACGGACAATGTACCATTTGAGAGCCCTGCGTCTCCCCTGTGAGCCAGAGGTCTCCGTTTGGCATACGGTCCATCTGCCAGACAGGCAGCACATATTCCGCCAGACTTGTTCAGAACAGGGAAACAGAGGAGAAATCACAAAGAGAACGAAACAGGCCCATGTCCCCTTAGAAGAACGGGAAATAGTGGCTGCTTGCCATATGGCAGTGGGAGGAGTCACCGTACTTGAGGTTCAAAGCCTGTTCTCTCCAGCAGAGCATCTGCCTCGCTCCATGTCCACATGGGGGCCGAGCGAGGTCTTGCTTCTACCTGTTTACCTGTTGGCTTCTCTATGAGGACCAGCCTTCAGCCTGTGACCGTGTCAACAGCCAGCTGCTAACAGACACTTGCATGGCATAGACTTCGCACATGGCTTATGAATCATGCTTCTAAGAAAATAATACCAAGCTTTTCTTTCTTTTAGGAAGTCCAGATTTTCTTAGTAGATTCGGTGACAAAAATCCAACCGAATTTGCTGTGTAGTTAGAGCAGGGAAGGCAGTGAGGCACACTTCGCTCGTTTCATGGCACATCACCCATCGTCAGTCTTAAGCAAGTGGCCACAATAACTTCTCATAGGCCCTGGGAACCCTGACTGATAGGAGGTCCATGCCCTCAAGAAGCTTAAAGTCTAGCAGGAAAAACAGGCAGGTATTTTAAGAGGGTTTAACTGTACTAATGGGACAGAGTCCGACTCCAGCATAACTTGTCTCCTGTCCCTCAGATACTGGTGATGGTTGCTTTCTTGAGATCTATCGTAATACAGAATTTCAAAAGTAGAAACTTGTTCCTTGCATGTTCTGTGTTAGACTTCATGAATCAGGTTTTTTTTTTCTGGCTCTGAATGGAATTATCTGGATAAACACCTGACCCCTATGATAACGAAGTCTGTTCTCTGTTTTATCTCCAGCACTTTGCGAAGGTGGAAAGGAGGCTTACTCATTTATTTCTTCTCCATCTGGCCAGTGGCTGAAAGGCTTTTTTGTGTGTTTGTGTGCTGAAACCTGGGATGCAAGGCTCCTTTTTAATGTTCAAAGATGAACTCATAGTTGGTTTGCAGGTTACCATGTGGAATATGACCTAGTGTCACCGGTTTTTTTGCCGTCTCCTGGTGTGTTTACGTGGCTTCTTTCACTGTGACAGATATGTAATAGCTTAGACATTCTGCGAATCTCATCCATCCTCAGTTTTTCACATTAAACAAAAAAACAAACCTTTGATTGCTTAATATAAGTTTTGATGGTACCATCAAGTATAAAATTTGAAACCGTCCAAATGGCACCTGAACAATCTCAGTTCTTCGCCATCAGTGAATTCCTTGAGAGTGTTGTAAGGTTTTTATTTGATGACAGTAATTAAGTTAATTAGTTTTTTCAATTTTGAGGCTCATGGATTTTTACCTAGCTGGAAGCTTTTTTACTCTAGGAATGTCAAGACCCTTTTGAAGTTAACTGATCTTTCCACCTGTCCCCTTTATTTAGTGGGACTCTGGGTGGGCAATGGGTTTGATGTCGTTCAAAGATGTCCCCTTTTACATTTGTCCCACATCACCTTAAGGCTGCGTGTCGATTTCCATGGCTGTCTCCTCAAACTCGGTGTCTGCTTCATCTTGTCTATGTTGAAAGGAGACATGCCTGGCAGGCAGTCAGGTGAAGCCCAGGATGTAGAGGGCCTCCCCAGTTTCTTTCAGTGGCCTCGCTTCTCTTCAGTGGCTGCCGCATCCTATTACTCTGCTGTCCCCGGAAGCGTTTTTTGCTGTGAGGTGGATCTTGGTGCATTTGAGAGTGGTGATGGTTTCCTTGGGAAGAGGAGTAAAGAAGAGGCAGTACAGTTATCTTAATAACTGGGACTTTGACAGCTGCGTCCACTGTCGGCTCTTCGTGATGCTCTGCATCTTACAGTGTGAAACGCCTGGTCGTTGCCACGGTGCGCAGCTGGGGTTGAAATTGTCACAAGATTTGTCCTGTGTTTTATATGGAAGGAATTTTCTTTTTTTCATCTTAGCACGTTATTGAATGGAACCTCGTTCAGAAGGACAAAGTATACGAGAAAGACTGTAGTGTTGTCAGGCGGATGTGGGCTCGTATCCAAGCTCCACCTCCAGTCCACTTAGTCGCCACACTGCTTGGGCAAGACATTGTGCCCTGAATACCAGTGTCCTCTGTGTGGAAAGAAGCCGACACCTGCCTTCCAGGTCTGCAGTGAAGACTAGAAGAGACGGGCGCAGCACCTGGAGCCTGGAGCCCAGGTGCTTTCATTTGTCCAGTATTTCCCAGATTGTTCAGTTTTTCAGACAGCTGAAGCCAGCTCATCCTTTTAAAAATGGACTAAGTTTTCATCATTCTTAAGAAAATGGTACAGATTGTCTCAAAATCCGATAGAAGGTAACTGACCCTTGCTCTGTGACTGGGCATCATTGTTCTGAACCTGGGCTGCTGTTTGGTTCTCTCACCCTCTTGGATGGGCAGTTAAGTGTGCAGCTTTGGACCCAACACCGATGGTCCCTGACTGCTAAATACTGAATCCTGTGCGCCTGGAATTGTCCTGTGAACAGGAACACATCTGGCGAGCCTGCTTCCCTGCAGCCACCTTAGCCGTCTCACAACCGGCTTCTCATTCCCTGTGGGCCAGGTCACAAGTGTTGATGTAGGTCAAGCGTGGGGGCCTTCGTACTGTGGCTCTGGGGTATCCATCTCAGTTGCTTAGCCTTTTGGCTTCCTGATCTAGCTTCTGTTCTAGAGAGTTGAGTGTGGCCAGCACACGACCTTTCTCATCTTTGACACCCTCCAGGTGATCAACAGTTCAGTTCTGTCCTGACACCGACCACCCAAGTCAGTGTCAGAGTGCCCGGGGCACGGATGCTTGTTGGGATTTGGGTTCCCACAGTGCCTCCTTCATGTTCAGTAATTCACTAGAATAATTGGTGCAACTCGGGAAATGCTATACTTACTATAGTTTATTATGAAGGATGTAAATGAACAGCCAGATGAAGTGATTCGTGGGATGAAGGCCTAAAGGGTCCTCTGTCCCCGTGTAGTCCCCAGCATCCGTTACCTCCACCACCAAGCACATGGATGTGTGTGCCAACCTGGAAGCTCCCTGAACCCTGTCATTTAGGGATTTTTCAGGATGGTTTATTTGGTAGGAAAGGTTGTCTGTATCACTGGCCTTTGGTGATTGAAATCAATCTCTGGTCTCTCCTCCTTTCCCCATGGTCAGGGAGTGGGGCCACAAGTTCTAACCCTCTAACCCCCTGGGTCTTTCTGGTGACCAGCTTATTAGCATACGAAAGACACTGCTACGGTTCAGGAGTTGACATAGTTTTTCGGAGGTCTGTGCCAGGAACCACCGACAAAGGCCAAGTATTTGTTTTTTATTATAGGCTTGTCTGTCACAGGAATGTTACCGTGTAGCACTGAAACAGTTCCAGGTAGCTTCAGCAGAGGGTAAAATAGCTTGAGCGTTTGTACCCTGTAGAGTCCTGTTCAATGTATTGTTTCCATATAAGGTATCATTTTCAGCATGTGCATCAGCTGTAAAGACTGAAGAAGAAAATGTGACCTTTTTGTCCTGAGTAATTTTACTCTGTTTTCTCCTTTGGGAAACAGATGAAGTCATAACTTTATCAGCATGGCCGCTCACATAATTCATATTTCTGAAGTTCACGATCATTTTGTTTTATTCATGTTCTTGGACCCTGTATTTTCTCTGTCTTTCTTTCCTCGGATAAGTTTTTATTGAGAAACTACAGAGCGGCTTGAAAGGGGGTAGTGGTGGCTGCCAAGAAAAAAATTCCAATCACACTCCTTTCCAGTCTTTATTCTTTTGAAGAACTTCACCAAGGCAGCTGCAAACTGTTGTGTCCCTGAAACTGTTGCTCAGAGCCTGTATGTGGTTATCGCAGGGCCCCGTGAAGCACGTGTACAGAGTCCTGCAATGCCAAGAGGAGGAGCTCACACAGATGGTATCCACTATGTCTGATGGTTGGAAATTCGAACAGGTAATGTTTCTTGGGGCTTCCCTGGTGGCTCACTAGTAAAGAATCCACCTGCCAATGCAGGAGACATAGATTCGATCCCTGGGTTGGGAAGATCCCCTGGAGAAGAGGATGGCACCCCACTCGAGTATTCTTGCCTGGAGAATCCCATGGACAGAGGAGCCTGGTGTGTGACAGTCCATGGGGTCGCAAAAGAGTCAGGCACAACTTAGCAACTAAACAACAACGTTTCATAGGGTGTATCAGCCTAGGAGCCCACACTCTGTCACCATGTAGCCAGTTAGTCACCCTAGGAGTCGGGTAGGGCTAGGGGAAAAGAACCCTTCTGTGTGGACTCTGCATGGTAGGGTGTGATGAGCTGGGTAAAACAGAATGGTGTCACGTCTCCAGGCTTCATGTCCAGAACTTGCGCGTGATTCTGCCCAGAGGGAGCCAGCCAGCTTCTTTAGGCTTGAAAGTACCTCTTTGGGTTTTTCTCCTTCAGGGATTCCTTTCAAAAGTGCTTTGTTGACACATTCTAGAATAAGTAGCTGAAGAAGACCAGGGTTTAGCAGTGACCCTCCCTGTTCACGTGGTGTGGTGAGCAGGCATGGCATGAAGGGCTCAGAGGAGCCTGGCGAGGTCCTTCCCCGGCAGCCTGTGGGTTTCTGTTCTTTAGCTTTGTGCTCACAACCACAGCATCGAAACAAAGCATCTGAGAACCAGGATTTTACGGTTTTCTTCCATTAGATGGCAGAGTTGTTCATCTGTTGTCTTCAAAACACACAGGGAAGCTGAGCATGACTCGAACGACCATATTATAAATTCAATGAATCATGCTTGTTTCTGTGTAGAGTTTAAGAGGTCAGCTGAACTGTAACCATATAGTTGCCTTAAATGACAGTTACTGGGTTAACAGTATTACATTATAGACCAAACACAGGCTTCTCTGTCTTCAGCACCAATACTGGGTGACTCCTCACAGTTATCTTCCACGGCAGAATCAATTCTGTGTGCGCCTCGTTCTTGTTCAGCTTTGGGTTGCAAAATGTCATGCGTCCACTTCAGAAGTATTTTTTCCCTGGTATGAAATTTTAAAGACAAAGTTGTTTGTTTGTTTGTTTAAGGCTTCGTGTTTTTTCGTTTGGTCGGTTGGTTGATTCTGTGGCTGTGCTGCATAGCTTAGTTACCAGCCAGGGGTGGAAGCCACCAGCCAGGGGTGGAAGCCACCAGCCAGGGGTGGAAGTTACCAGCCGGGGTGGAAGCCACCAGCCAGGGGTGGAAGCCACCAGCCAGGGGTGGAAGTTACCAGCCAGGGGTGGAAGTTACCAGCCAGAGGTGGAAGTTACCAGCCAGGGGTGGAAGTTACCAGCCAGGGGTGGAAGTTACCAGCCAGGGGTGGAAGCCACCAGCCAGGGGTGGAAGCCACCAGCCAGGGGTGGAAGTTACCAGCCAGGGGTGGAAGTTACCAGCCAGGAGTGGAAGCCAGGCCACAGCAGGAAACCCTTGCCGGTGCCGCTCTGGTGAATAACTGGGATCCAGGCATCCCCTGGGGCCTTGATAGTCCCAGCGAATTCTTTGTCCTTTGAGAAGCAAAACAAAGCTCAGTCAGGAAGAGGGTTTGATTCTTGTGGCACATATTTTAAGATCCTTGTTCGTATGTTGACCGTGTTCTCGTTTGATCAGCTAATCAGCATCGGATCTTCCTATAACTATGGGAACGAGGATCAGGCAGAGTTCCTCTGTGTTGTCTCCAGAGAACTAAATAATTCTACCAACGGCATTGTCATCGAGCCGAGCGAGAAGGCGAAGGTGAGCCGCCCTGCCCGGCGTCTGCCCCTGACTCTGCTCCCAGCCCCTGCTCGGCCAGCCTGGACTGCTGCTCGCCGGCTCTTCCTTTCCTTCTCAGACCAGCTTTGCATTTCCCCTTCACTGTGGCCCTTTTACTAATGTCATTTAAACCAGGATTTTTGAAGCAGTGACATAGGCTTTTAGTTTAAGACACGTGAACTAAAGTAGGGTAGTCTTTTCCCAGGCTCTGTCAGATCAGTGAAGAAGGAACGCTAATGGCCACTGATTCCTATAAGGTGAGAATTCCGAAACTCAGAGTTGGAAGTATTCTGCCTTTATAGTTAGAGACCGTTCTCTCTCTCTCTCAAGAGAAAAGGTGTTTGGTCACCTCTGTGGCCGCCCCCCCCCCACCTTGCACCCCAACTCCCTGAGGCTGCTGGGAGCTTCTTGCACACTGTTCTCTCCTTCCTCCACTATGCCTCTCGCGCACACACACCCACAGTGGTTCTCCGTCATCAGTGTATGGTGAGCCTGGCCTGTGTCCTGCTCAGGACAGGTGGTCCTCCTGCACGTGTGGTGAGCTGACCTGTGTCCTTCTGCTCAGGGGAGGTTGTCCTCCTCCATGTCAGGTGATCCTCCACTGTGTGCGGTGGTCCTCCTCCCTGTGCGGTGGTCCTCCTCCCTGTGCGGTGGTCCTCCTCCGCGCGAGGTGGTCCTCTTCCACCTGCGGTGAGCTGGCTGTGTCCTTCCGCTCAGGGGAGGTGGTCCTCCGCCTGCGGTGGTCCTCCACCACGTGTGGTGAGCTGGCTGTGTCCCTCCGCTCAGGGGAGGTGGCCCCGCAGCACATAAGCCCTGCCCCAGCGTCTTCACACTGCAGTGCTTTGGGGGTGCTGCCCTTCTTCCCGGGGTAATGGGTCGTCCTGCTGCTGCTCCACCGGGTCCAGTGGGAAGCGACTCCAGTCTCTTTCTCCTCCCTCAGTGGGCTGGGAAGCCACCCCACCTAAAAGCAGTGCACACCCAGGGTCCAAGCCTGTCTCCCCCGCCTTGCCCTTCCAGATTCTTCAGGAGAGAGGGTCTCGGATGTGAACTCCCGAGTCCGCAGTGACGAGCGCGCCCAACCGAGCACGTCTGTGAAGTTCAGTCTCGCTCCTGTACAGTAACCGAGCTACTGCCAAGCCAAGCTGCGCCTGGCCCCCAGCAGAGGAGAGTTCTGGTCAAAACCAAAGGAGCCCCACCCCCACCCACAGGAACCCGAAGACAGATGCCACTTTCGGCTGCACAATACCTTCTCAGAAACCTGCTTTTCTTTTCTTAGCTGGTGTTGTAACCTCTCCAAGAGCACTGGGCTGGGTTCCCAGGTGGAGCTTGTCTCGGGATGGGGCAGGGAGGAGGAAGGCCTAGGTCTTTGCAGATGCTGTACTTCTTGGAAGCCGGAGCGCACGCAAGAGGGTTGTCCTGAGCTGTGCCATGTTTTCACCCGAGTGTGCCCTGCTGGACGTGGGCAGCCGCTTCATCACACCACCTTTCTCTCCCACACACCCCAGACTACTGCAGCAGACGCAGAGGAGTCTGGTTTAGGTTGTTGAATTGAGGTTTCGGTGAAGGATAGAGTTGCCAGAGCACCCCCACATTCCTATGAACAAAGCCTCTTTGAGGAGGGGAGGATGGAGGGGGTCGCAGCTCTGGATCCAGGCCACCAGCTGCCCCATGTTCGGCTTGCCTCATTTCTCTCCAGCAGCTGGCACCCCACCCCCCCGCCCCAGACAGCTCACCTTCTCCCCAAGGAGAGGTTCAAGGCAGGCGGTACCCTGCATGGAGTCAGATAGACAGATTGGTGAGAGCTGTAGGTAGTTGGTGTAATCGCTTTTGCAGCCTTTGCCTGCCCTCCGTTGGCCCGTCTTCCTTCCCTGACTTTTTAAACTGGGGCCGAGGATAAAGGGATTTTGGACCCTCTGATGCCTTGGGGTGGAGACAGCCGTTTTCTCTGAAAGTTGCCAAACGTAGGTAGTAGTATCAAAAGTGGCGCTGTTCTTGTGGTCGTCTTGGAAATGCCTTGATCGAAAGTGCGGTACTTGTGTCTCTTGGTTTCTGACCTTGGCAGTGGTCGTGAGCCCCCACCATCCGCCGTAGTGTGTGTGCGTTTGCCGGGCGGGCCCAGGACCCCCTCATCTGACCCGGCCCTCACCGCCACTTCTGTGGGGACCGAGGCGTCGAGGATCCAGCACTGTTCGACTCAGGAGCCGAGCCTCAGAGCTCGTAACTGGATTGCTGTCTGAGCTTCCGAGTCTTGGTGAGCAGTCATGGAGCTCAAAGGGGCCGGAGAACCCTGGCTTTTCCCTGGGTGACTTTCCCAGTATGGCAGGTGGTCCAGAGAAGGGGAGGGGCCTGTGGGGAGCGCTTTGTTCATAAAAGATCCCTCAAACCCGTGGCTCTAAGCTGAGGTTCCCTCTACCCCCCAGCTCAGCTGCTCACCACATGGCTCTGGGCTCAGGGTTTCTTTAAAATGACTATAGACTGTGCCAAGTGTCTTTCGAGCCTGTGACCGGCCCCTGCCCAGACAGGAACCTCATGTTGCCCTCACACGTCTGTGTGTAGAGTAGGGGAGAAGTGTGTGTCCGGGGCGCCTGCTGACACGCTGTGTCTGCACCCCAGCGTGAACATGCATGTCGGCACCACGGACTTCTGGCCCGTGCCCAGGATTCTTACAACTGTAAAATGTTAGCGGAACTGCTACCTACAATAAACAGTTACCCCTGCAGAATGGTTGCAGGTGTCCATCCTGACCTGTTTCAGGGGGAAAAAAAAATTGAACATGTCAAGGAAAAGCTGCCGTCAACCAGAGGACGGTGGATGAGGAACTCTGGTCAATGGGAATTAGCACCGTCAGACTGAAAGGAGGCAAGCCTTGGCATCTGGGGCCTCAAGCCCAAGCAGACCTGCTTGCCTGGGGCTCGTCTGAAAACCAGCCTCTGGTCCCAAGCCAGTGAGCAGGAGCAAGGAGGCTGGAGGGCAGAGGGGGCCAGCCCCTCTGGACACGTCTTTCTCCTTGAGCTTCTCACGGGTCCGCCGTGGAATCTGCGAAGACCGGCGCGCCCCTCGCTGAGCGCCTGGAGGGACCAGCGGGCCTCCAGGTTCCCTCCCCTGGCCACCCAGCGACGGCCTCAGTTGTTTCAGCGCTCCAGGAATCTGGGAGGGATTGTTTCTTAAGGTTTCTGGGAGAGTATTTTACCCAAGTCCTTCATGAACCAAGTTGGTGTTTTTTTCTTGAAAGCCGGCTCCCTTGGGGAGAGCCCAGCTGACCGCTCCAGAGAGAGGCCTGGCCATTGGCTGGGGGGTCATGTGAGCAGTGCCCCACGCTCTCTAGCTGCCCAGGGCCGCCACGTGGGCGACTCCGGCCAGGCAGGGCCCAGCCTCCTCTGGAGTGGCTTTGTTTATGCACAGTTCTAACTGATCTCAGGGGTGTCCATGAGGCATAGAGGAGGAAGAGACAGATGCTGAGGGAAAGGGCTGAGAAGTCACCCACACCCTCCAGGATGGCCTTAGAGCCAGGCCTTAGGGACCATGCCTGTCACTTGTGGGTGCCCTTTGTTGCCGTTTGTGTCTTTGAATAAAGTCTGAAATGCTGTGACCCCTTTTTTCCCCCCCTCTTGTCAATAAAGACATGGAACAGACTTCTGAATCTTGAAACCTTTGGTGTGTATTTCCCAATACTCAGAGCTCCTGGAGTCCTGTCGCTCAACATTGATGATTCTCACACTGTCCTCAGGAGAGGAATGTCACTGCACCCTTTTGTAGCAGAGCTTCTTACAGAGTGCTCGTTTCTCCTGCTGCTAAGACTGCCTGGGGGGCCGGGGAGGAGGGAAGGGGCTGGACCTTTCTCCTGGCTTCCATTCCACTGCATCTGAAAGGACCAGAGAGTGCCAAGGGACAGAAGGTGGGACAGACGGGCTTCCTGCAGGAGAGCAGGAAGGAGACGGGGGAGTGGGAGATGGTCTTTAAGGGAAAGAAGTCTTCCTGGAAGAGAACAGGTGATGGGGTGCCCATTTTCTCTGCCAGGAGGATGAGGAAGAACGTGAGGTGAGAATCCAGTCACACAAGTTTTAAGTGTTGATCCCTAAGTCATTGGGCAGGGTGCGGGATCTTCTGAAAGAGTTAGGCCGTCTCTCCTACAGGGCGCTGACGGCTGGGGAGGAGGTATGTACACAGAAAAGTACTGAGAGGGGCTGTGGCTGTAACAGCTCCCACAGGAGGCCACAGCAGTTGTAAGTAGGAGGGAAAGGAAAAGGCCTGGGGGCTCGGGTGTCAGCCGTGGGGGTCCCAGGACAGTTACTGCTCCCAGGTGTGTGTGCGTGTTCAGTTGTTCAGTCGTGGCCGACTCTTTGTGACCCCATGGACTGCAGCCCACCAGGCTCCTCTGTCCATGGGATTTGCAAGGCAAGAATAACTAGAGTGGGTTGCCATTTGCTCTTCCAGGGGATCTTCCCGACCCAGGGATCAAACCCAGGTCTCCTGCATCTCCTGCCTTGGCAGGTGGATTCTTTACCACTGAGCTACCTGGGAAGCCCATTTGTTCCCAATTCTGGGGAACAAAGAAAAGAGGTTGGCATTATTAAAGGTCAGGATGCAGGGCTTCCGTGATGGCTCATTAGTAAACAATCCACCTGCCAAGGCAGCAGAAACAGGTTCGATCCCTGATCCAGGAAGATTTCCACATGTGGAGCAGCAGTTAAGCTGACACGTCACAACTGTTGAGCCCGTGCTCCACAAGAGCAGAGGCCACTGCAGAGAGAAGCTCGCACACCACGGAGTAGCCCCTGTTCACCGCCAACTAGAGAAAGCCTGCACAGCAGTGAAGAACCAGCACAGCCAAAAATAAAAGAAATTTTTAAACAGAATGAAAAATAAAAGGTTGAGGCGGGACTTCCCTGGTGGTCCAGTGCTTAAGACTCCACACTTCCACTGCAGTGGGCCCAGGTTCGATCCCTGGTTGGGGAATGGCAAAGACACATACAACGCGTACATAGTCAAGGAGGGGCCCTGCGAGGGATGCTGCCATCGGGGCTCACCACACTGCCGGGAGCAGCTGTTGCTGCCAGGACCAGCTGTTGCTGCCAGAGTGAAGCTGCGCTGCTGTGGTTGCTCTGATAACAGGAAGGGGCCCATCTTCTTTCTCCCCCCCAGCTCCCTCACACGTCCCTTACGGCAGCTTCTCAGCCCCAGCAGCACCCGGCAGTCTGGGTGGGTTGGGACTGAGAGGAACCACAGCTGGGGCTGCTCAGTATCCATAAACTCACTTCTATGTATATTTGAACTTCATACAAAATGGTAAGAATAACTTTTATGCCTCCATGTGACAAGATGCAGCTACTCTTTACACAAAGACAATCTTACCCTCTCCCCTAACGTGAAAGTGAAGTCGCTCAGTCATGTCGGACTGTTTGAGACCCCATGGACTGCAGCCCACCAGGCTCCTCTATCCATGGGATTCTCCAGGCAATACTGGAATGGGTTGCCATTTCCTTCTCCAGGGGATCTTCCCAACCCAGGGGTCGAACCCAGGTCTCCCACATTGCAGGCAGACGACTTTACTCTCTGAGCCACCAGGGAAGCCACGACTCTCCTTTCGAGGGCTTCCCAGGTGGATCAGTGGCAAAGAGTCCGCCTGGAATGCGGGAGACCCAGATTCCATCCCTGGGTCGGGAAGAGCCTCTGGAGAAGGGCATGGCAACCCACCCAGTATTCTTGCCTGGAGAATTCCATGGACCAAGAAGCCCTAACATAAGACACTGCAAACAGTCGTTGTTCCCAGGTCTGAGAGACAGTCACATCTATTTCTGGGCTATGTTAATTACCCCTCAGATTAGCTTTGTAGGTTTTGATGGGCAACTCAGGCCATATGGTCTCTTGATTCCCATGATGAGGGAGCAGGGACTGTTTCTCAAGAGGAGAAGAAAGAAAAAAGAATTAGTCACTCCATTGTGTCCGACTCTTTGTAGCCGCCAGGCTCCTTGGTCCATGGAATTCTCCAGGCAAGAATACTGGGTGGGTTGCCATGCCCTTCTCCAGAGGCTCTTCCCGACCCAGGGATGGAATCCGGGTCTCCCGCATTCCAGGCGGACTCTTTGCCACTGATCCACCTGGGAAGCCCTCAAAAGGAGGGTCGCTGTAAAAGGAGTCATGGGTCTATTCCGAAACCCTGGAGTCCGCGTGCTGAGTCTCCTGTTGGGACTTGCTGGAGGCTCTATAAGGCACTGTTCACAGATCATTTCAGTTCCACTGAATCTGCTCAGTCATAAGCCCAGGTGGCAGATCAAAGCTGAATTTTTCATAAGAACCATACCGCGCAGAAGGATCCTCGTCAGTGAAGCTTTCCCCCGGAGTGAACCGCTACTCTGTGAAGTCAGTTTAATTCTATACAATGCAATTACATTGTTCTTTTCTATTTCATTATTTCTTAAAAATATTTTCATTAAGGTCATGGTTTTCCAAGGGATTTTTGGTGGAAATTTAATTCAGTTTAACCAATTCTAGCTTTTGCCCTCGTGAGTCATATTTTTGCCCTTGTGGGCTTGCCTTTGTGCTTTTGTGTCCTGTTTATTTTCCCCAAGTCAGATGTCACATTTGGCAGCTCAGAAATCTGATGGCCCAAAGGTTAATAACCCACCTTCCGACGCAGGTGACGTGGGTTTGATCCCTGTTCGGGGAACTAAGATCCCACATGTTGCAGAGCAACTAAGCCCACCCACAGCAACTAGCGTGTGCGGCAACAGAGACCCCGAGTGTCACAGCTACAATCTGACACAGCCAGATAAATAGATATTTTTTAAAAAATCTAAGTCTCATATCTAAATTTGAGTATTTTTAACCGGTTGGTTTTCTGTTAATTATTTCTAGAAAAACACATGAAGTGGACAGAAGACTAATAGTTCGTTTTTCTCAGCTTTCTTGTAAGAAAATTGTGAGCAGGTCCCCTTGGATATTCTTGGATGGCTTTATGTCTAAGCTTGGGCTGTTGCTCCTCCTCATATTTCATTCTGATAGGCTCCACACATGCACTGTCCACACAGTTGGCAAAACACCCTCCAAATATGCCCTCCTTCGTGCAATTATGATGGATAGCCGATAAGCACTTATTGGAGGGGGGAGGGTTTGGAAGACGCCGCCGAGTTCTTGAATGAGACCCTGAAGTTGGAGAAGGGGGTAGTTGGCAGGTGCAGAAGGGACGTGGTGCTCAGCTCTCGCTTCTATCAGGGCTCCAGCAAACGTCCACTTCTGTGCCTGGAAATGTGCTGTACTGGGCTTAGTCGTTCAGTCGTGTCTGACCCTTTGCGACTTCATGGACTGTAGCCTGCCAGGCTCCTCTATCCATGGGGATTCTCCAGGCAAGAATACTGGAGTGGGTAGCCTATCCCTTCTCCAGGGGATCCTCCTAACCCAGGGATCCAACCGGAGGCACTGACAACGAAAGCTGAGTCCTGGAGTCCTGCTGCTTGAGTGGGAGAGGGGAATTCTGGAGGGAGAGGGGAATTCTGGAGGCAGAGAGGAAACAGCCAAGCAGCTAGCTGCCTAATGGCTAAGGGAGTATTCATCGGAACCTGGGTAGAGGCAGAGGGGTAGAAATGCTGAGCTGTAATCAAGGTCCTCTGAGATACGTAAAGGCAGCCTCATATTCCAGAATCCCTACAGGCACTTTGTAATGCAGTGGTTAAGAATCTGCCTTGCAACGCAGGGAACTCGGGTTCCATCCCTGATAGGAAACTTAAGATTTCCCTGGTTGGGGAACTAAGTTGCATGTCGCAACTACTAATGCCCGAGTGCCAGAACTAGAGAGTCCGTACACCGCAGCGAAAGACCCCATGTGCCACAACTAAGACCCAAGGCGGCCAAATAAAAGAAGCCCTACAAATCCTAAGGAGGATAAATAAGAACACACATCAAACTCCAGGAGACAGTGAAGGACCGGGAAGCCTGGCATGCTGGAGTCCATGGGATCACAAAGAGTCGAACACGACTTAGCAACTGAACAACAATATAGAAATGGCAAAATGAAAACACATTTGGAGAAAACCTTACAAGTCACCAGAAACGGAGAAAAAGGTTACCTTCAAAGAATCGGCAATAAGACTGACAGTCAGCTTCTCAACAGTAAAATATAAACCAGAAGACAGTGGAGGGGACTTCCCTGGCAGCACAGTGGTTAAGACTCCATGCTTCCAACGCAGCGGGGAAAGGTGATCCCTGGTGGGGGAACTAAGATCTCATATTCTGTGCAGCATGGCCAAAAAATAAATAACAATAAAAATAATTTTTTTTAAAAAAAGATAGTGGAATTAAATCTCCAAAATACTGAAAAGAAAATAGCTGCCAATGTAGAATTACCAAGTGAAAATATTCTTCAGAAGTAAAGAGGAGGACTTCACTGGTCCAGTGGCTAAGACGCTCCCAAGGCAGAGGGCCCAGTTTCAATCCCTGGTCAGGGAGCTAGATCCCACATGCCATAACTAAGATCTGGAGCAGTCAAATAAATATAATTTTTTTTTTTTAAGTAACATATTGGGACTTCCGTGGTGGTCCAGTGATTTAAGACTCAGTGCTTCCACTGCCGGGGACATGGGCTCCATCACTGGTCGGGGAACTAAGATCCTGCATGCTGCATGGCCCAAAAAACAGAAAGAGGGGCACACTGCAAACTTTTCAGGGCGTGTATCTTCTTGGGTGAGAAGGCTGGGTAAACAAACACTGACAAGAAGCTGTCGCAGTGATGAGACTCTCTCCTAAGCTTCAGTCATCTTTTCCTTCTGAGGATCAGAACCACAGTGGAAAGCAACAATCTTGAGCATCACCAACCGGATAATGTTTGGCTCACTCAACTTCAAATCAGGAATGAGCCTTGAGATCTCTTCTACAACAACCCTGTGGATTCACCAGAGAACCAAGGTCCCAAAAGATGAAACAACTTGCCCAAGATCTCACTGCCACTTAGTTGCCACTTTCCTTCTCTGCTTAGTAAACTGAGTCCCCCACGTCCACTGCAAGGGGCCCTGGGTGCAGTAGCGACTCTGTCTCCTGCCTGGAATGAAGGTTCCAGAGCAAAGAGTATCCTGGGTGGGCAGGACCCCTCACCACTGCAGCATGTCGAGTGGCACCTCTTTCTTTTTTTCTGAAGTAAATTTTCCTGGAAAATATTAAAAGTAGATTTCCATGTGCACATGTGCGTGTGTGCTAAGTCGCTTCAGCCGTGCCCTACTCTTTGCGACCCCATGGGCTGTAGCCCGCCAGGCTCCTCTGTTCATGGGATTCTCCAGGCAAGAATACTGGAGTGGGCATCTGTTCCCTTCTCCAGGGGATCTTCCCCACCCAGGGATCCAACTCAAGTCTCCTGCTTGGCAGGCGGGTTCTTTACCACTAGTGCCACTGAGAAGCCCTTCCATGTACTACCTTGCCCTTCCCCTCCGCCCCACCGCCCCTCAAAAAAGCATTATTCAAACTCTAGGAGGCATTTGCCATCAATTTCTATGATGATGAAAAGCTTTAAAAATCCTTATAACCCTATAAAGACATTCAGGAAGAAGATGAATATATATGGTTAACTGAGGCACACAACATTGTTAATAATCAAGTGTAATGTGTATGTTTTTTTAATTAACTGGAATACCATGTTTTACTATTTACTTATCTTCATGTCTTCCTTTATTGAGTCTGTTTTGCCCTGCTGACATCACAAGCAGAAGGCTGGGGCTGGTCATGCTTGAACTGTGACATCAGGAGCAAAACTGTGGGCAGTCTCAAGGAGGGGGTCCAACTCGATAGGGGGACCACGCAACAGCAGCCAAAGGGAAAGGTGAGAAGGTGGTCGTCCAACCTCGGGGGATGTAAAGGGCTGGGGTGGGGGCACACTGGGCTGGGAGACCTCCCGGCAGCTGGAGACCTGGGACCTCGCCCCCCGCCCCAACGCGGGCCTAAGCACCCAGGTGTTCTCTTCCCTCCATCCACAGGGCAGCAAGCCTCTGGCTCTCCTTGACATGCAGAGAGTTTCACGTAAGTACTTGTGCGCTGACCTTTCTCCCAAAGGGCCAGGGAAACGGCTCGTTTCCCTTGTCACCATGTGACTTCTTCCTGCCTACCTACCTTCTTGTCCAAGATTTCTCCCAGGAATTTGGGCAGGGACAAAAACACAAGCTTCAGTTTATGCCCCTGTGTGGGTTGACCAATGGCAGTCCCGGTACCCCATGGGCAGACCAGCTGCTTCCAACAGAAGAAAAGGGGTCCCCCTCAAAGGCCCCTCAAATCCCACCCTGGCTTCAACCTGGCTTTGCCTCGTCTTCCCAGGGCCAGTCCAGGACCAAGCCCCAGCCCTGCAGCCCACCGCCAAGCTCTCAGGAGCTCCCCAAGGCCAGTTCCTGATGAATGACAGCAGTCTCTGCACGCTGGAGGACCAAGTCCTCTGTCCTGTTTGCCTGGAGGTGTTCCGCAACCCAGTCACCACGGCCTGCGGGCACAACTTCTGCATGAGCTGCCTCCAGGGTTTCTGGGACTACCAGGCCACCATGGGCGAGCCCCTCTACTGCCCTCAGTGCCGGGAGAGCTTCCCCACGCGGCCTCGCCTCTGCAAGAACGTCATCCTGGAGGAGATGGTGACCTGCTTCACCCAGGCCAAGGGCCAGACCTTGGGGTCCTCACGGAGCCTGGCCGGGCCCAGGGACGTGCCCTGCGACTTCTGTGCCCCCGAGAAGCTCAAGTCCGTCAAGTCGTGCCTGCAGTGCGTGGCCTCCCTGTGCGAGAAGCACCTGCGCAGCCACTTAGAGGACCAGGTGTTCGAGGGGCACCAGCTGCTGGAGCCCGTGTGGGACCTCAAGAGCCGGCTGTGCCGCAAGCACCGCAAGCTCCGGCGGCTGTACTGCCGCACGGAGGGCTGCTGCGTGTGCGGGGCCTGCCTGTTGGAGGAGCACAAGAACCACGACACCATCCCGCTGGAGGAGGAGCGCGCGCGCAAGGAGGTGGGCTGGGAGCGGGGAGGATGGGGGAGGGGAGGGGGAGGGGGAGAGGGTAAATGGGGGAGGGGAGGCCGAGGAGCAAGAGGACTCTGTTCCAGGCACACCTTTCTGGGAAGGAAAGGATTGTAGCCATTAAAGTGTCCTTAGTCTCTCAGTCATGTCTGACTCTCTGCAACCCCATAGATTAGGCTCCCAGGCTCCTCCGTCCATGGGGTTCTCCAGGCAAGAACACTGGAGTGGGTTGCCATTTCCTTCTCCAGCCATTAAAATGGTGCTCGGAATTCTGCAGCGCAGGAGACCTGGATTCAATTCCTGAGTCAGGCAGATCCCCTGGAGAACGAAATGACAACCCACTCCAGTACTCTTGCTTGGAAAATCCCATGGACAGAGAAGCCTGGCAGGCTACAGTCCATGGGGTTGCAAAGAGCTGGACACCACTTGGTGACTAAAGCACCCAAAGTGATGCTCACAAGGGTCCTGGCAAGACATGAAGAAGTGCCACCAGACGGATTGAATCAGGATCCAGGGACTTCCCTGGCAGTCAGGTGGTTAAGACTCTGCTTCCACTTAGGGGAGCACGGGTTTATCCCTGGTGGGGGAAGGTCCCTCATGCCGTGCACTGTGCTCAAAAAAAAAATTAATAAAATGGTTAGTTCTTTTTTTAAAAAAAAAAAAGGATCCAAAGTTATTTGTGATGAATCCTATTTAAAAATATTTTTGCACAGAAAAAGGAATGGCTGAAAGGTAACATATCAACATACAAACATGTCAGGTTGGGTGAATCCCTTCCTTTTTTTCTATTTTCAAATTAGGTTTTCTCCATTTGGATTGCTTTCTTTGTTGGAGTGCTTATATTTGAAACATTCTATCAAACATATTCTAGAACTGTGCTATTCCAGCGTAGCCACCTGCAAGAAAGAAGCTTGGGCCAGAACGTAAGCCGACTCACCCCACTGTTTAGTTCAGCTGACAATTTTTTCACATCAGGACCTTCTCAACAAAGGGAGAAATGTGTTGATTTACAGCCTGGCACAAGCTGCTTCTTTTGTTGTGGGTCAGCAACAGTTCACAGACAGGTACCTGGTACCCACTGTCCTACAGTAGGTTGTGAATCGTGACAGCGCCCGCTCCGGGGACGTGCTTGTGCTCAGAGGCTCAGTCCTGTCTGACTCTGTGACCCCATGGACTGCAGCCTGTCAGACTCCACTGTCCTTGGAATTTTTCAGACAAGAACACTGGAGTGGGTTGCCACTTCCTCCTCCAAGGGATTTTCCCGACCCAGGGATCAAACCCGCATCTCCTGAGTGTCTCCTTGTGCAGATTCTTTACCGCTGAGCCTCTGGGGGAGCTGAGACTAAAGGCTTATGTGAAAGGACTTGGGGACACAGTTCTGCCTGGACCTGGTGGCACTGCCCCAGGGAGCCAAGGGCTCCTCATCTGATCGACCCCTGCTTGCCCCACTGCGCCCCGCCCAGGCTTCTCAAATCACCAAACCCCTCCATAGCTGCTGCTTGTGATCTGAACCCTATGGTCATCAGCTGTCAGAAGCAGAGAACCTGATCCCTAAGAATGGGGAGTCTCTCAGGGAATGAGAGAACAGGAGCAGAGTGGCCCCGAGGGACTTCCCTGATGGTCCAGTGGTTAGGACTCTGCACTTCCATTTCAGGGGGCACAGGTTCGATCCCTAGTTGGGGAACTAAGATCCTACATACGTCGCAGCCAAAAAAGGGGTGTCCCTGGGTCATCTACCCTTCAGCCTACCCATCCTCATTCTCATCAGACCTCTGAAGAACATAAGAGGTGGGACTTCCCTAGTGGCCCAGTGGTTAAGAATCTGCCCTGCAATGCAGGGGACACAGGTTCAATCCCTGGTAGGGGAACGAAGATCCCACATGCCACAGCTAGAGAGTCTATGTACTGAAAGGAAAGATCTATGTGCTGCAGCTAAGACCTGATGCAGCTAAATAAGGGTTTTTTTTTTTTTAAGAGGTGTGTTTCTTCTGAGCTCTGACATGCGACTGCCCACAGAGGGCTTCTGCTACGGCACCTCTCTGAATCACCGGCCCACTCCTCTTCCACCTCACCTTCTCACCCCAGGTCGAAGTTCGGAAGGTCCAGGCCAACGTGGAGAACCAGATGTTGATCATCACCTCCGACAGCCAAAAGCACCGGGGCCAGGTGGCTTTTCTCTCGGTAAGCTTGGCCCATTGCCACCTCCAGCCCAGGCTTTCCCAGCGCCCTGCTTCAGGCTGAGGGGGGCCTCTCAAGGGCTTGGAGTGGCTGCTGTGGGGCCAGGCAAACAGAGAGGTGATGCCTCAGCCAGCTCTGGGCCCTGACTAGGAGGATAAGGAGCTGGGGCTCAAAGACACCTCTCTGCCCCTCCACCCCTGCCCCAGAAATTGATCCAGGCGACTCGGGACGAGGTGAACGCCTGCTTCTCGGAGATCATCCAGGAGATCAAACAGATGCAGGTGAAGGTGCTGGATTTCGTGGAGAAAGAGGAGGCCACCGCCCTGGGGAAGCTGGGCGGCTCCATCCAGCAGAGTCACCACCGGCTCCTGAAGCTGGAGGGGGACAGCATCTGGCTCCGCAGCCTGCTCGCCAACCGCAGCGACCAGCAGTTTCTGCAGGCAAGGCCCCTCCCCACCCCCACCGCCCAGGCCCATCGCAACGTCCACTGGACTGCAGGGGCTTTGACAGCCCTAACTCAGATGTCCGAAAAGCCAGGAGGAGGGGAGAAAGCTGTCCGGGTTTGAACATGGGCAGCTTTCCCGCCTGCCTCCTGGTTCTGGGGAACCGCTTAAGCCCCTGGCCCTTGCTTGGGGCCTGGCTAACAAGTGGTACTGCCAGCCCCTCCCTGCCTGCAGGAGTTGCCCAGGCTGAAGCACTTCCCTGCCTGCATGGAGCCCCTGATGGGCACCAACTGTGAGGAGAAGCAGAGCTTCCTCCAGCTGCCAGAGACCTTGGCGGAGCTCCGGACCCGACTGGTGGACATGGGTCTCAGCTTCATCAACCAGCTCCTCCTGAAGGGTTAGTTAGAACCTGCTTGCCTGGGGCGACTGGAGACCCACCTGCCTTCTGGGGATGGGCTGCTCCGAGGGCAGCGGTTGGGATTCCAGGCACTTGTAAGAGAGCTGGGCCTGTCTGTGTGCGCCTTGTCCAGGTGACTCAACCTCCTGAAAGCCCATGCCTCTCTCTGGAAGGGCACTGGGCTGTGAAAGTGTCCTCAGCAAAGCCCCTCCGTCTTCCCCAGGCATTAAGATGAACTCCTATGAGGTGCTGCCCCCGGATGTGGACAGGAAAATACTTCTCAAGTGTGAGTCCTCAGTCCTGGGGTCCAGCCCCAAGGTTGGGAAGGAAAGGAACAGGGCCCTTGTTTGCCCGACCGACCCAGCCCCACCTCCATGCAGGCCAGGGCTCCAGAGAGATGCCAGGTCTTTCCTGCCCTGACCTTGTACTCTGGACTAGAGACCTCAGAAGGTCTGTGACTCCACGGCCCTAAGAGGAAGGGAGAAGGCTGTCCTGTCCCCGTCCATGGGTGGCAGGGCCTCCACCAACACCCAGAGGCCAGCTCTGCAGCCCTCTGTGGCCCTGATGTGGCTCAGGCTCTGCCCTCAGCTGGGTGCCTGCCGACCTCCCCTGGACTTTAGCCAAGCCAGCTTGGATGACCCTTCTACAGTCAGGCTCCCTTTTCAGTTAATGTCCCTGCAGCCCCTCTCCCAGGCTGGGTGAGGGACCAAGTGACTCTCTAAGAAATCATCGGTGATGTCTCTGAGGTCTCCAGGGTCACAGTGGATGAACCCTCTGATGACCCCTTCTGAGCGACCTCCTCCAGGAGCCCCTGACGCTCCCTCAGTCCCACCCAGTCTTGTGTCCTGCACAAACCGATAAGGGGGTCCTGTTAGGGTTTGGTGGGGGGAGGGCAGATAGGGGGACTCTTGGCTGTCCACCTCTCTAGGAAGGCAGGCCTTTGGACAGCACCCAGCCAGACAGTGTCCACCCCTGCGGGCAGAGTTGAAGACTTAGAGAGGGGAATGGGGGGGCCAGTCTTGGGAGCTGGCGGTGGAAGCACTTGGTGACTTTTGTGCCAAAGCTGTGAGCTTTGGCCCTCCCCTCTCTAGACCTCCAGCGCTCTGCTCCCTGGCCCGCGGACCCTAGCCCCCTTTTCCATACCCCCTCGGCCCAGGTTACTGCAACCTGAACTTCGACCCCACCACAGCCAGCGAGGAGCTCTTCCTGTTCAAGGAGACCCACTCGGTGCTGAACCTGGGCATCCTCCTGGAGCCCTTCGCGGCGGGCGGCCCCTTCCCGGGCTTCAAGCAGTGGCCGCAGGTGCTGTGCTCGCGGGGCCTGGCCGAGGGCCGCCACTACTGGGAGGCCGACGTGTCCAACTCGTGGGTGTGCCTGGGCGTCACCTACCGCCGCAGCCCCCCGCTCGGCGACCGCCCGCGCCGCAGCATCGTCTATCTGCTGGGCCGCAATCCCTACTCGTGGTGCCTGGAGTGGGACTCGCTCAAGTTCTCCGTGTGGCACAACAACACGCAGACGGTGCTGCACGGCGGCTACCACCGCACGCTCGGCGTGATGCTCGACTGCGCTGCGGGTTGCCTCTCCTTCTACAGCGTGGCGGGCGGCGTGAGCCTCCTCTACCGCTTCCTCGCCTCCTTCCTGGAGCCGCTCTACCCCGCCGTCATGGTCAGCAGCGGCGCCTCGGTCACGCTCAAGCAGCGCCCCTCCGAGGCCTAGGCCAATAAAGCTGGACTCGAGCGCTGGCTGCGCCCGAGGGGAGGGGCGCGCCGGGGAGGGTGGCCGGCTCCGCGGGGTCCCCTGGCCCGGGGGTGGAGGGGCGGGCGGTGAACCCGCCTCCCGACCCGCTGCCTGGATTTCACTAGCGACGACCACCCAGGAGTCCCGGGAGGTCCTGGGGATCCCCGAAAACAGGCCGATCCTCCCGTCCCCATTGTCACGGGAGAAGGGGCTCTGAACCAGGCTGGCGATCCCCCTGGGACTGGCGACAGTCCGGTGGCCTCCAGAGGGGGGAATTCCTGACCAGGATGCTCGGCCTCCCCGACCCGTGAGCTCCCAAGCCCCGTCAGAGGGTCTCAGGTTGCCCAGAAGTGGGCGGGGCTCCTCCCCGCAGGTGACTCCTCCCCCGCAGGTGGCCAGAGGGAGAGTTGGCACCTGACCCACGAGGGTAGAGGTGTTCTGAGTTACTGGCTTGACTGGAGGCTAGGGAGTTAAGCCGGGGAATCATGACTGTGTCAGACCTCCCTCCCCAAAAGGCTGAGGGCCTCTGTCCAGACGGGGCTGGGGCCCCCATTCCTCTGCCCAGCAAGAGTTTTTCTCACATGGCTGGTGTTTTGCAGCTGAGGAGCATGTGGAACTGAAGCTCTCCGGGTGGGTGGGTGCCTGGAAGCTGCTCTCCCCGACCCCCAGCCTTAAGCCCACCGCACACAGCTCCCCTGGGTAGCACTGCCTGGAAGCCAAGGGGCTTCATTCACATCCAGGTCTCTTCCGTCTGACCTGCCCAGCCAAGCCAGACCATGTGGAAGTCACAGGGAGAGGCTGGGCCCTGCCCTCCAACCACGGCAGCTGTGTGACCGGGGACTCAGCCCCTTTAGGGAAGCGGCCTGGACATTTCCAGCCTCGACCAGTCACTTGTTCCTGTGGCTTCTCATGCAGGGGGGGGGGGGACCCCAGGAGGGTTAATGATTGGCTCAGAAGAGGAAATGAGACAGTCACGGGGGAGAAAACTCCCTGGGGCAAGGTGGTCCAGAACCAGGGCGTGCCTGAATTCCATCCCCACCTGGCTTGTCGCCAGAGACGTCAGTGACCTTTGTTTCTCACTCTGGGGCCTGGCAGGGTGGCCGATTGGCAGGTGGAAGGTGCGCTCGGATGGCCTCACAGAGCAGGGCACCCTGTGGCTGCTCTGACCCTGGGCTGTGGTTCTGCTGACCTTCCTCCCTGGAGGCTCCACTCAGCACCAGTCCAGTAACTTCCATTCCTCACCAGTGCTACTAGTGTGGATGGGTAGATATGAAACATAAACCTTTTCCCTTTGGGGGGAAAGCTTGCATGCCAAAATGCTTAAATCTTGCCTCCCCACTCCCCCAAAGCAGTCCATGGACTGAGGTCAGGAAAGGCTGAGGGGAACTTCCCTGGTGGTCTGGTGGCTAAGACTCTGAGCTCCCAGTGCAGGGGGCCCAGGTTCGACCCCTGGTCGGGGAACAAGAACCCATGTGCAGCAACTAAAGATTCCGTGATGAAGATCAAAGGTGCTGCAACTAGGGCCTGTCGCAGCCAGATAAAAATTTTTTAAATGCTGAGAAGGTAAAAAGTGTGACCCAAGGAGACAGCAAGAGCCAGCTCCACGGATATGAGTCCTTCCCCACGGGGGAGCCGATGGAGGGGCCTCCCTCACCAGCTCCTCCAGGTTCTGAAGGAGCCTTCACGTGGTGTGTGATGCTGGAGCCTGATATGCTCAGGCACACGCTGGTGTGAAACCCACATCAAATGCATGTTACTTGTCCGCTTAAACAGCTCCCCAAGTTCGTAAGCCCCTGGGGGTCCACAATAGTAGTCCTGGTGTGTGTGTGTGGGGGGGTCATCAGATGCTCGCCAGTATTTCAGAAAGCCAAACAGCAAGCCCACCTGTGTGTCAGTGAGGCTGATTAAGAAACCAAAATGTTGGGGTTCTTGGCTCAGCATTTGCCTCCTCGGTGAGTATATCATAGCGGGTGATTCAGGGTGCAGGATCAGCCAGAGCGCTTCCATAATCCACATGGGTGACCCCTGGCCTCGGCCTTTCCCCGTGAAGAGACCAAGGAAGGTGCTGTCCCTAGATTGCCACCCACATTCTTCTCATGCCTTCCTGCTCCTGCCTTAACACAACGAATATTTTTTTAATGCGAATCCAAACAGACTGTAAACTAATCTTCCCAAGTGTTATTTCACTTAAAAAATTCCTGTGTCATTTCTCACAAGATTATGTCCTTATATTACTTGGGAAATTTTTAAAATATATATATTTTGCATATTTGGTAAAAGTAATTTTGCTTTTATTTAACAAACACGTAATGCTTACTGCACACCAGGGGCCCTGTTCATAGCAAATGGAATGTTGATGGCAAAACTGAGCTCATTTAATTCTAATAACAACCCCCACCCTGCGCAGGAGGAAACTGAGGATAAGAAGTGCCTTGTTCAAGATCGCGAAGGCACAGGAATTGCGAAGCCAGATTCAAACCCAGTCTGCTTATTCAATCACTATGCTACACCACCCCTCCAATAGCACATTCATTGTAGAAAATGTACAAAATATAGAAATGCAAAAGAAAATAAAATATTCCGGGGCTTCTCTGTTGGCTTAGTAGTAAAGAATTTGCCTGCCAACACAAGGAACCTGGGTTCCATCCCTGGTTGGGAAAACCCCGCATTCCAAGGGACAGCTAAGCCATGCACCACAACTACTGAGCCCAAGCACTCCAGGGCGCGTGAGCTGCAACTACTGAGCCTGCTCCCACTAGAGGCCATGTTCTGCAATAAAATAATTCACCACAATGAGAAACGCTTGCCCCACAACTAGACAGTAAACCCGTCCCCGCCTCCGCCATGTTCTCCACAACTAGAGAAAGCCCGAGCACAGCAATGAAGACCCAGCACGGCCAAAGATAATTTTTTTTTTTTTTAAAGAAGATATTCCTACCATAATCCTTACCACCTCTCTGCAGAGGTAACCTCTCCTGGAGGATTTCCTTGCAGTCTTCTTTTGTTATAAAGATGTAGATGTTGTAGCTAGAAGACGCAACTATCATGCATTTTCCAAAGTTACTTTCAAAACGTAACATGACATAATGTTACATCCTCACATCTGTCCTACAGCTTTGTTTTATCTTTAACTCCTTCCCTGATTCCCTCTAGAGGTGGGTGGCAAGTGGCAGCCCAGCCGAAATCAAAGATGTTGCTTCCTGGATGTTACCAAGAGTTTGACCCAAACTCATGGGGTGGGAGGGTGAAAGGATGGAGCTGAAGGACCCTGGTAGCAGCAAAGGTTTCTGTTCATCTTGTCATCCCATCGCACAGGTGAGGACAGAGCAGGAAGCAGGACCAGCTGGCAGGAGCCTCAAGAAGGAGTCTTAACTCTTCCCTCCCCCATGAGAGGGTGTATGCAGGCTGGAGGTGGAAGGGAGGGGACATTTGTGGGAGCCTCTGGCAGAGGCCCTGCCTGTAATGCAGTAGCTACTGGAGGGCTGTCAGGAGCATCTCCCCTAAGCCCGCATAAGCACAAACCCTACAGTTTTCTTCCATGAGAAAGGCAATCTGTTGGGGACCTGGACTAGGTCCCACCAGCTCTACAGAGGTACACCGGGCTTCCCTGGTGGCTCAGTGGTAAAGAATCCACCTGCCAATGCAGGAGACACAGGTTCGATCCCTGGTCAGGGAAGATCCCACATGGCATGGAGCAACTAATCACATCCATCACAACTATTGAGCCTGCGCTCTAGAACCTGGGAAACCAAACTACTGAAGCCTGCCAGCCTAGAACCCATGCTCCACAGGAGAAGCCACCACAATGCAAAACCCATGCATGACAAAAAACCCTCGCTCGCCGTAACTGGGGAAAGCCCACTCGGCAACGGAGCCCTGGCACAGCCAAACATAAATAAAAAAAAATACAAAAATAAAAAATAAAGAGGTAAACCATCTCCAGCCTTCCCTGCTGACCCAGTCCCATCCCCACTCCCACCCCAGCTCCTTGCCTCGAACATCAGTGCCCAGTACTTCTCATGGACTGCGTCACCAGCCCTGCTCTGTTCTCCTCTTCAACCTGGCTCACCTCCTGCCCTTTGCCCCTGCCATCCCCTCTGCTGGGAGCATGCTTCCACCCTCACCCCCTACCTTATTCTTCCTCCTCATTACTATTTCTTTTTTTTTTGGCTGAGCCCTACAGCATGTGGGATCTTAGTTCTGCAATGAGGAAGTCCCTCAAATGAGTCTTAAGGACTAAGGAGGAGAAAGTAACAAGTGATGAGAAGGAGGGACCACTTCTCTAGCGGTCCAGTGGCTAAGACTCTGAACTCCTAATGCAGAGGACCCAGGTTCCATCCCTGGTCAATGAACTAGATCCCACATGACGCAACTAAAAATCCTGCATTCTGCAGCTAAGACCGAGTGCAGTCAAAAAACAAAAACCCGAGGAATCACTTAAACACACTTAACTAAGACATGTTTTGCCCCAGAAAGCCACTTGCAAGCCCTCTTCTCCCTAAGCCAGGTGGGCCCTCCCCTCTCCTGCCGTCACTTTCTACATGCATCCCTCCTGGCACCCACCTTGTTTCATGTGGGAATTCTCCATCAGACCAGCTTCATGCTAGGGATGTCATGTTGGTCTCTCTTGCTTAGCACATGCCTGCCACATGTGAAAGTGTGAAAATAACTCAGTTGTGTCCAACTGTTTGCGACCCCGTGGACTGCCAGAGTCCTCTGTCCGTGAGATTCTCCAGGCAAGAATACTGGAGTGTACTCCATTCTCCAGGAAATCTTCCTGACCCAGGGATTGAACCTGGGTCTCCTTCATTGCAGATTCTTTACCATCTGAGCCAGCACTTAATTGATATTGACCTAAGGACTGAAGGAACACTTCCAGCGGTCAGAGGGTGGAAGGCCAACTCGATCCTTTCCTGGGTCAGGCTGGGCTGGCTGGGTGCAAGTGGCCCAGGAATGGCCGCTCACCTGGTTCCTTTTTCCTTTGCATCCTTTTCTCCCTCCTGAAGCCAGGTCCATGTGCCCACTGCATCCAGATAGATGCAAAGGACCTGTGTATTCTTCCCTGGTTTCCATCTCGACCTCCCCTCTAGCTTCAAGATTCTTTGAGGCTGAGGGCCCTCCAGCAGGTGTGTGAGGGGAGAGACAAAGACCTCTCTGGCCTCTGTTTGCTGATCTGTAGGAAGGCATGGATTGAGATATCACTTGTGTTTCCTGAAGATTAATACAACTCCCAGAGCTCCTCAAACCAGACAGCTGGAAAACATGGTGCATTTCAGGTAGAGCCAAGACTAGGTTGAAGCCAGTGAGATCCTCGCCAAGGGCTCGGCATTTAAGTGCGCACACATGGGCTCAGCCGCTCAGTCGTGTTCGACTCTTTGCAACCCCATGGACGGTAGCCCACCAGGCTTCTCTGTCTATGAGATTTTCCCGGCAAGAGTATGGGAGTGGGTTCCCATTTCCTTTTCCAGGAGATTTTCCCAACCGAAGGATTGAAGCCACTTCTCCTGTATTGGCAGGTGGATTTGTCACGCGAGTGTACGCTCCTCGGCTTTTGTTCCATCACAACAAAGAGATTTGGAGTGACGGGCATTAAAGCTCCCTCATCGTGTCACAGCTCTCAGGTCTTGGATAGACCGTGTTATAGTTCTCAGGTCTCAAAAGGACCGTGTGATAGCTCTTAGACAAATCAGTGTACAGCTCTATTTTATTTAGAAGATAGCAGGAAAATCCATCTTCAAGGCGTGAGGGCACGTTGATCCAAAGATGCGAAGAGAAGAGCGGCCCCGCATGCAGGAGAGAAAGCGAGAGAGAGCTCTGGCTCCTCTTTGTATATGTCCGCCCCCCACCCCCGGGCTTGTCCTATGTAAATTGGGCCAGCAGGAGTGTTGTTTGTTTTACCTGAGGTCCCCACCCCCCCACCCCCCCACCGCCCCCCACCTCCGTCAGGAACCTAGATCTCCGTGCCTCAACTGAAGATCCTGCATGCTGCAACCAAGACCTGGAGCAGCCAAAGTAAATAAATGAATAAACATTTTAAAAAAGAAAGAGCTCTTTCTGCCGTCTTTCTGGGCTGCCAGAATGGTGCTCACGAATGTCCTGACTGATGCACTCAAGCGTATCAACAATACCAAAAAGGGAAGCAAACGCCATGTTAGGCCATGCTCCAGAATCATCGTCGGGCTTCTAATTGTGATGACAAAGCATGGTTACATCGGCGAATTTGATATCATCGATGATCACAGGCTGGAGGCGGACATATACAAAGGGGAGGAGGCAAAAAACTCAGGAAACAAGATAAATAATATTTAAGGCAATATTTCACCAAATCAAAATTAATGCAAAAATCTATGATGGACAGAATATCAAAACTGTAAATAAAGACTCATCTTTTGGGAATTCCCTAGCAGTCTAGTGGTTAGGACTCTGCTCTTTCACTGCCAAAGGCATGGGTTCAGTCCCTGGTAAGGGAACTAGGATCCTGCAAGCTGGGCAGCATGGCCTAGAAGAAGGAAGGAATAAGCGTGGAGTGATCAGCCCCAGATTTGATGTGCACCTCAAAGATCTAGAAGAATGCAGAATAACCTGCTCCCAGCTCATTGATTTGTCCTGACACTGTCCTGACAACCTCAGCTGGCATCAGAAGCAAGATGAAAATGTACAGGAGGGAAAAAAATCCTTGGGTCCTTTTTCTAGGGATGGACTGTATACAAATAAAATGCCTCAGAGGGAAAAAAAGACAGACAGAGCAGGGGGTGTGGGTTCGAACACTGGTCAGGAAACTACGATCCCATGTGCTGTTCAATGCATCCAAACACACAGACAAACAGAAACAAACGTCAAGAGCAAACATCACAGGTGGCCAGAGACACGAGAGGAAGCCCAGGAGAGAGAGATGTTCCACAAACCAAAGAAAGAGCTGATTTCAAGGAGGGAGGGACCAGTGTGGTCTGATGCTTCAGGCAGATCAGGACTAGATGTGCTCATTGGATGTGAGCTCTCAGGGTGGGAATGGTGAGTGGGGCAGAAGTTTGCCTTAGAGAGCGGAGGGGGAGTGGAGGCGTCAGGCTATGGAGGGGTGGGGGCGGGAGCCCGAGGCGGGTATGAAGAGAAGGAGGGTAGATTTTTGTTCTGGTTTCATTTTAGGAGAGGCTCGAGCTTGTTTGAATGCCAGTCTCACACAACAGCCTGCCTGCATGACGATCTGAAATTTCTCTGGGTAGATCTGTGCCCAGCAGAAATTCTAGATTTAGCAGGAAATGCTAAAAAAAAAAAAAAAGAAAGAAAGCCACAGTTTCCAAGGGAAGAATAAGGGTCGGGGGAGAGGGCAGCCTAGGAACACGAGGGAAGACCCCTCAGAGGAGGTGGACCTGGGGCTGCATCCGGAAGACGGGTGTCTCCATCAAGCCACAAATGCCCACTGGGCACCTGAGCCGGGTTGAATAAAATCTCACCCAAGTTCATGTCCATGCAGAGCCTCAGGATGTGACTTTATCTAGAAACAGGTTTTTGCAGATGTCATTAGTTAAGAGAGGGTCATACTGTAGAGGGCCTCCCACGTGGCGCAATGGTAAAGAATCCACCTACCAAGGCAAGAGACACGGGTTTGATCCCTGGAGAAGGAAATGGCAACCCACTCCAGTACTCTTGCCTGGAGAATCCCATGGACAGAGGAGCCTGGCGGGCTACAGTCCACGGGGTTTCAAAGAGTCAGACACGCCTGAGCGCACACACACACATACTGGAGTAGGGTGGACCCTAATCCAATGCCTAGTGTCCTGATAAGAAGAGAAAACAGAGACGTGGAGACATTCAGATACAGAGAGAAGATGGAACAGAGAGAGGGATGCAGCTGCAAACCAAGAATCGCCAGCAGCCACCAGAATTCGGGAGGGAGGAGTGGGCTGGACTCCCTCTCAGAGCATTCAGAGGGAGCTGACCCTGCCAAGCATCTTGATCTCAGACCTCTGGCCTCCAGAATGGGGAGAGAATACAGTTCTGTGGCCTTGGCCTTCCACCCCCGCCCTGAACCGCCCCGTCAGCCCCACGTTCGTGGTCCTTTGCGTGACAGCCACAGGAAACCAACACAACACCTGCTGAGTGTTTGGCTTGGTGCTCTTCCAGGCGCTGGAGATACCGAAGCAGGAGGCTCCCCCAGGTTCTCAGAAAGCTGCACATATCTGGGGCCACCAGGATGTTCCAGAGGGGGTGTCACTTGGCCTTCATCCTTGCAAGCTGTAGGGGTTATCCAGAGCGATGGGAAAGCAGGGAGGTGGCTGGAGCAAAGGAAGGGATGGGACCGGCGGGCCAGAGGGAACCGGAACAGGCATGTGGTTCTGGCGCGCTCTGGCCACCCCAGAGGGAGGCAGGCCTTCAGGGAAATGGCATGATTTTTTTTTTTTTTTTTTTTTTTTGCTTTTCTGCCACACTACTTGCAGAATCTTTTCTTTGACTGCCCTGGGTCTTAGCTGCATCATGTAGGATCTAGTTCACTGACCAGGGATCAAACCCGGGCTGAATGCATTGGGAGCTTATAGCCTCAACTACTGGAGCACCAGGGAAGTCCCCCCAGTTTTTCTTTTTTTTTTTGGCTGTGCTGGGTCTTCGCTGCTATAGGGGTTTTTCTCTCACTGTGCTGTGCGGGGTCTACTCTCTAGATGTGACAGGAGGGCTTCTCACTGCAGTGGTTTCTCTTGTTACAGTGAGCGCAGGCTCTGTGAACGTGGGATCTTCCTGCCCAGGAATCGAACCCATGTCTCCTGAATTGGCAGGTGGACTCTTTACCACTGAGCCACCAGGGAAGCTTCCCCTTCCCATGCAGGGTTTTTTTTTTTAAAAATATTTATTTATTTAGTTTTGGGCTTCAGCAGGCTTCCCTGACCCACACACAGCACGTGGGATCTTAGTTCCCTGACCAGGAATTGAAATCGCGTTCCCTGCATTGCAAGGTAGATTCTTCCCACCCCGTTTGTTTTTAAATGGACAGTTTTGAGCGTATCAGGGCAGCCCAGGTGGGGAGAACCATGGGCTCCAGGGCCAGGCTGAGTGGGGCCAAGAGGAAGGGTGTTGGGTGTGAAGTGAGGGCCCAGGGGGTGACATCTGAGTGTAGAAACGCACGTGAGGTGGGAATGGGTGAGGAGGCAAATCCCCAGGGCCAGCTGTCAGGCATGCGGGCTGGAGTACTGGGATACAAGTGTGCAGAACAGAGCCTGCCAGGGTGCTGGCGGAGTGTCCTGTGAACTCAAAGCCGGCACGGCCTTCCAGTGCAGCCCTGAAAAGTGAGATGCCTTTTTTTTTTTTTTTTTTTTTTGCTGCAGCACGGGGCATGTGGGATCTTAGTTCCCTGACTAGGGATCAAACCCAGGCTTCCTGCGTTGGAAGCAGAAAGTCTTAACCACTGGGCAGCCAAGGAAGTCCCCAAAGTGGGGAGGGTTTGGGAAGATGATTCTGCCATTTCAGGCAGAGAGGCTGAGGAGAGAGAGCTGTCAAGGCCTGAAGGGGCCCCAGCTTCAGGAAGAGATAAGACATCTGAGCAAGATCTCAAAGGGAAGAGGCAGTAGAATTAAGCTCAGCTGGATATGAAGATGAAAGCCAAGGGGAAGGAAGGAGGCCCTGGATGGGATGGAGTCAGAGAACAGAGGAAGGGCCTGCTGTGAAGGAAGAGGAAGCTGCTGTGGGCAGGGTAGGGACAGGCTCAGTTCCGGTGACGGTGAGAAAATCTCAAGGAGAAGGGCTTGGAGCTCCAGAACGGGGGTGGCGTGGAGGAGAGACTCTGGGTAAGAAACGCAAAAGGAGGACTTTCCCGGTAGTGCAGGGGTTAAGACTCTGGGTCCCCATTGCAGGGGGCACAAATTCAATCCCTGGTCAGGGAAGTTCTACCTGCCTTGCAGTGCAGCCCCCCAGAAAAAAGAGAGAGAGAGAGGAGAAAGCTGAGAAGAGTGAGGGGGCTGGAGTAGAGGGGAGGCTGGGGTACTAGGTACCCCAATATTAGGTATCCAGCTATGGTCAGTCCTGGGAGAGACTTGGCCCCTCAGATTCAAGTTTAGGAGGATCTTTGGGGGATATAGCGAGCTGGGTGGCATGGCCCAGGCCTCTGGGACCAGCTGACAAGTTGATACAGGCCCTGGGAGAGGAGGGCAAGCAGGCAGAGGAGGGTGACAGGCAGAAGGTAGAAAAGGAACAGAGCTGGTGGAGTAGGGGAGGGGCTTGCGAACAGGAAGGTGCCCAGGGGCCCAGTGCCAGCAGCGTCCAGAAGAGCCTGGATGGATTGTCCCCACTAACCCAGCAGAGGGCACTCTGTCCATGCCAAGGAGACCACAGGGTCATGGGCACAGGCCAAGACCCAGAGAGAGGGGCAGAGGGACCAGCATCCCATCCTGGAGCTTCTAAAAAATTCAAATATTTTTAGAGACTTCCCTGATGGTCCAGTGGTTAAGACTCCCAAAGCAGGGGGCATGGGTTTGATCCCTGGTTGGAGAACTAAGATCCCGCATTGTGCATAGTGTGGCCTTATATGTGTGTATATATATATATATATATATTTTTTTTTTTTAAAGGATAAATAAATAAACATATATATATTTTTAAGGATCCTAAGATCCTGGAATGAGGGACTGGGCAATACTCCATTCCTTCACCAAGCCAATAAGGTAGTATCTGAACAGTACTTAGAACCTCCTCCACACATGGTGACCAATATTGTTATATTCTATGCTACACCCTGTGTTAAGGGCTGGGGCAATGTTGATCAGCTGGGCAAGAAAGTTCCCAAAGGCTCAGGGAACTTAGTGTGGGAGACACACAACACTCGGCAGGATTAGGGCCTCAACATGGGAGGTCTGGGAGGCCTTCCTGGAGGAAGGGGCTTCTAAGTTGACACATGCAAGTCAACCAAGGGCTGACCACGTTTTTTGTTATTTGAAAAAAAAGATCATCAGGACAGAGTGTTTCAGGGAATGGAATAACCGGGCAGATCTCAGGCGGGGTTGGCAGATCAGCAGCAGAACATGGTGGTTGTTATTCTTAGTGATATGTGGCAATTGGGTTATTCAATACTAATTGTTTAGTCACTAAGTTGTGTCTGCCTCTTTGCGACCCCATAGACTGTAGCCCACCAGGCTTTTCTGTCCATGGGATTCTCCAGGCAAGAATACTGGAGTGGGTTACCATTTCCTTCTCCAGGGGATCTTCCTGACCCAGGGATCCAACTCACGTCTCTTGCACTAGCAGGCAGATTCTTTATCACTGAGCCACCAGGGAACCCAACTACTGACTACTTAAAGTTAATTCCTAAAGGTTTATGACTTTGAGCAGCTGCCTCCCTCTCTCTTTGAGCAGATGCCTCAGTTTGCTTCTCTGAGTCCCTGGTCACCCACTTCTCATTTTACAGCTGTGATATGCTCTAACAAAACCGGGCCCGGTGACCAGGCTGCCCCCTCAGAGCAACCCCTGGGGCAGAGTCACAGAGGAAGGCTGCAAGGGTGACCTGTGGGAGTCACAGACCCTAGTTCTGAGCTCTGCAGCCAGTGACTATGCCCCGACCTGGTGGGAGCTTTATTCTGAAGAAGTACCCAGAGTCTGGGATGGAGGAGGGGGTTTGCCCACAGCTCTCTGAGTCTCATCTTGTTGAGCAGAGGTTGAAGATTAGAGTGGGGCTCCCCAGAGGACAGTGGGGTCCTGGGAAACCTAGTTTGATTTTTCCAGAGAGGGTAAGAGCCTCCAGGAAGTCCCTGGGCATTGAGTCCCTAGGTAGGGCCAGAGTACCCACAAATGGGGTGGAGGGCTACACCCAGCCTGTTCTGAGTTCCCAGGACAGGTATAGTCAAGTTCCAGGTTTCGGGTGAGATTCCTGGGACAGGGTGCCAAGTGAGAGTTTTCGACTTTGTGCAGAAAACAAGCCATAGGAAAGCGGAAGCGAGCTTATTTAGAGAAATACGCATTCCAGAGAGAGAGGTCCCTCTCAGATGAGAGTGGTTCTGATATATGGGTTGTTCATTTGTATAGGTTGGTGATTTCTAACAAGTAGGAGGATTATCCAACTCTTTTGGGGTAGAGGCGGGGATTTCCAGGAATTGGGCCACCACCCATTGTTTTGGTCAGCTTTGGAACTATCTTGACACCTGTGTCGTTTAGCATATGCTAACCTGTTACAATGAGCACATAATGAGGCTCAAAGTCTATGAGAAGTTGAATCTTCCCCTATCTCGGCCCTACCGGGTTCTAAGTAGCTCTTTTGTATTCTCAAGAGCTGCATCATTTGTGCGTGTGTGCATGTGATACTTGGACTGATTGTGCCCTGCCCCCCTCCCCTCCTGTCTCACTGCCACCCAGTACTGGGCCAGGCTGAGATAAGGGGTATCCAGACGGTGTAGACCCAGTGTGACCCTCTTTTGTCCCCCACACAGGACCTCTCAAAGCCTGAGACCATCCCTTTGGGACCGTGGGATAAACCTTAATCCCCTCCTCCCAAGGTTTGTATCTAGGGAACCTCAGACTAGGATGAATATCCCCCAAGTAAGAGGCAATCCCAGCACTGTGACTGTTGCCAAGTAAAGGAACCAGGGGCACAGATGTCTAAGGTATGACTCACAACTCGATACAGTATCTCTTACCTCACTCACCCAGAAGTTAACTATTCCAGTGGGTGGGAAGTGGTATCTCATTGAGGGTTTGGTTTGCATTTCCTCTGATGAATAATAATGTTGAGTATTTTTTCAATGGGCTTGTTGGCCATTCGCATATCTTCTTTGGAGAAATATCTATTCATATATTTCACCCATTTTTAATGGAATTATTTGTCTTTTTACTGTTTGTAAAAAGTATTTGTAAAAAGTGTTTGTCTTTTTGAGGTTGAGTTGTGAGAGTTCTTTATACATTCTCAATGCAGGTCCCTTATCAAATATATGATTTGCAAATACTTTCTCCCATTCTGAGAGTTATCTCTTCACTTTCCTGATGGTGTCCTTTAGTGCACAAAGGTTTTTAGCTTTTGGGCTGCACCAGGCAGCATGCGGAGATCTTAGTTCCTCGACCAGGGATCGAACCCATGGCTCCTACAGGGGAAGCACAGAGTCTTAGACTGTCAGAGAAGTCCAAACCGTTTTTTTTTTTTTTCCTTTGTCACTTCTGCTTTTGCTGTAGTGTCCAAGAAGAACCATTGCCTGACCCAAGGTCATGAAGAGTTACTGCTATGCTTCCTTCTACGAATTTTTATAGTTTTAGTGTTGTGTTTTGTTTTTTAAACGGTATGAGGTAGCAATCCAACCACATTCTTTTACATGCAGCTATATATTCTTCCCACCCTATACTGTCTCAGCACCCTGACGGAAAATTAACTGACTGTAAATGTAAGGGCTGATTCTCAATTCTGGTTCACTGATCTATACATCTACCCAGTAGTACCACACCATCTTGACTGCTGTAGGTCTGCACTAACTATGCATTTTAAACAATACGTATCAAGGCTTGGCTAGCTGGGAGAGGAGCACGAGCAGAGAAGTGCGGGCCCGCTGACCCGCTCCCAGGGCTGAGGGGGTCCACCCTCTTCTCTGCTCCTCGACAGCTGCCTGCCCGGCCTCCTCTGGATGTGGCCTTCAAAGCTCTAGGTTTTCACTGGGAGGAAGCTAGAGCCTCCCAAGAAGAAATCCTGCACCCTGGCCGCCTACGCGACTGCCGCTGGGAGGTGCCGTCTCTTACCCCACGCTTTCTGCCTTCCATTCCAGGGCCCCTGGAATCAGAGCGGGAAAATCAAGAAGCTCGATAGCGAGCAGGTGGGCTACGCCAATTACTTGTTAATTACGTACCTACGCGCCCGTAGGCGCCGGGAGCCGGGCCGGGGCTGCTGGAGTGGTCCGGACCACTCGGAGGAGGGGGCGAGGTTGCAAGCATGGGGTGCCTCCCCGCTCCCCCGGGCCTGGTCCCGAGGCCTCCCGCCAGGCTCCAGGAGACGCGGAGGTGGTTCCGCCCACCCGCGCCCTGCGCCCGCCCCTCGGTCCCTGCTGCCGCCCGGCGTCCTGCCGCCTCCTCCGCGGGCGGGCCGGGCCGCAGGAAGCCGCTCGGCGGGAGTAGAGCCGCCCCTCCGCCGGGCCCATGCGAGCCGGTGAGCAGGCTCCCCGGGCCCCCCCCCCCGCCCACGGCCCCCGAGGTGTCTTCCCTCGCCGGGGTCCCCGTGGGCACCGTCGCGGACCCGCCCCGCCGGGGACCTCCGGGGCCCTTTGCCCGCCGGTTGGGGTTGAGGATCCTTGTCCGCGTCCCGCGGGCCGCTCCAGCCTGGGATGGCTGGGGACCCCCAAGGCCTGACGGGTGAGGGGACAGGCACCACCCAAGGCCTGGGCTGAAACCTCCCCAGGGGACGGCGCCTGGACGTCCCAGAAGCCCCACCCAGAGGAGATCCGCCGTGAGGGGGAGGGTGGGAAGCAAGCCCTGTGGAAACTGATCCGGACGGCAGGGAATGTGCCAGGGTGGCAAGAGGTCATGAGGTTTCTGCTGCCTCGCCCATCCCCCTTCCAGGCCGTGGTCAACCGGGGCCCCTGTCTGGATGGTGGGGGCACCTCTGAAGGCAGAGAAGGGAGGAGGGTGACCGGCTCCAGCTGGCCCACCTCTGGAACCGCCTTCTTCCTTCCCCAGGCTCCTGCCAGGTCCAGGAATTTGAGGGCTTGTCCGCCCCAAGCTCAGGCTGGCTCGCGCTGCTCCCCTCTCCGGCAGGAATCTCACTCCTGCCTGTCCTCTGCCCTGGGCTTCAGGCCTGGCATCCTGCCTGGTGTGGAGCCTGGGGAGGAAGGGGGTCTCCAGGGTCTGGCCATCCTTCCACTGTTGGTAAAGGTGATGGTTCCCTGTTTTCCTCTCACCAGCTCTTCCGCCAGGAGAAGAGAGCAGAGGTCCAGGGGGAGGCCCTTGCACACCAGGACCCTAACCCCAGACCCCTGCGTGAGAGCATCACTGCCCTTTTTTGCCTGTACCTGCAAGCTCAGGGGGGCTGGGGATGGATTCTGAGGGCCTGGCCAGTCTCCTGGCGTAAGATGGGAAGTCCTAAAAAACAGACCAGGCACTGTGTGTCATGGGAAAAGGACAGGAGATGTCATCTGAACTTCCGTCCACACAGCCAGCTTTGGGTCACCTGGCATGAGGACGGTCGTTCTCTCTGGGCAGCAGGTCCCTGAGGACTGAGGTCAGTAGCTCCCGTGGCAAGCTGCTCACCTCCAGTCCCGGAAAGTGAGAGTGAAGCATCTCCAGCCCTGTCTCCTTCATTGCCCCAACTGCATGCCAGGGGGTGATCATGACTCCTGGTTCCAGGTACAAAGGGAAGACAGCTTCTCTGCCGGGGCAGAGGTGGAACCAGAGCCCACACTGCTGCTCTGTTCCGCTTGAGTCTTCTGGAATGGACCTGCCTGCCCGGAAACCAGCTCACCCTTGTTCCTGGGCTTGCCTGCCCCCCCGAGGAGCACAGGTGAGTCACATTGATATTACCTTTTGGGCTCAGGTGGAGGCCAGGTGGGCGGCTGTGAACAGGTCCCTCCCTGCTCATAGTGTAGAAGTGGGAGGAGAAATACAGGTGACAGCGATAAGCACGGAAGGATCCACTCCAGTTTGGTGTGAAAACTACTATTAAGGAGAGAAGTACAGGAAAGGGCCTTAGAGTTGGGGGTCAGCATAGCTTCCTGGAGATGCTGCTGGGGCTGACTCTTGAAGGACCGACTGGACTTCTCTCTGGCTGAGGATTTTGGAATCTCGGCAACCGAGTTCCCGAGGAGGGACCAGTTGGCTCGGGGAGGGGGTGCTGGAGGACCAACAGGAGAGAAAAGCTCTGCATGTGACCTGGGAGTTGTCTGGGGGCTGCATGGGAGGGCACAGCCTCCTTGGAGAAAGCCAAAGTCTGCAAGCCAGCTCCTAGAGTGAGGCCAGGGTAAAGAGAGAACACAGGAGCTTAGGGTTTCCTGGGCTCTGATTGTCCCCTGAGGCCTGGAGGGAGGAGAAACCAGCTCCACTGAAAGGTTCTGAGGGAAGGTAGGTGCAGGGTGAAGGTCAGAATTCGGGACAGAGTTCACTGGAGGGGAGGCTCAGAGGAGTAATTGCTGATAAGGGCACCAGAGGCCTCTGCGTGGAGGGGCAGGAGGCAAGGGCAATGGAGAGGGGACCAGAGCCGGGCAGGGGGTTGGGGGCCCCCACGTGTCTCCTCTCCCATCTTCCTTCTCCCTACCACCTCTGGTCAGAGACAGCCTGCTGCTCGGAAGGGGCGTGGGGGGGTACTGGGGGTGGGGCACCGTGGTGAGGGACCAGCCGGAGGGAAGGCTGATGGCCCTTCTGGGAGGAAAGTGGAAAGTGGCAGGTCCAGGAAGATGGAGGGGCCGGGGTGTGTGGAGGAGGGGAGAGCACTGGAGCAGGGTGGGGAGACTTGACATTCACAGGCGGGATCAGGTGGCTTCTGTGGCCTTTCTACTTGCTGAGGGAACAGAAATCCTGGTAGGAGTGAGAGCCAGTTTGCTGGAGGAGGATCTGAGGTTTGCCCCCAAGCTTGGGGCCGAGCCAGGAGAATCGGGGCTGGGGGATCTCTAGGGCCTGTGTGACGTGCAGGAGCCTGGAGGGCAAGAGGTGTTCCTAGCCCACACGCAGGACTCAAGGTCACGCACACACACTCACACTCACTCACACACTCACTCTCCCAGGCTAGGATGAATGGGCTACTCACCGTGGCAGGGCCTCTGGGGGTCCTCTGGGGAGGGAAGAGGCCTGTGCTGGAGAAGGGTTAGGGGTTGGAGCCCAGGAAGGAGGCAGTTAGGCTGGATCCAGCTTGGGTGCTGTGTTGAAGCTCCAGGGCCTGGGGGGAAGGTGTGGGGTGCTGGGCTGGGCAGGAAGAGGTGTTTCCTATTTCTGATAGTTTCCTGAGTTTCCTTGGATCTTCAGGGCCTGGGGCAGAAAGGAGGGAGGCTGTGGGGACTGGAGCGCCCGGGATGGCTGGCTTCGCGGAGACTGCTCTGCTCTCACTGCCTGGCGAGGGTGAGGTTGGGGCCCCTGCGGGCCAGGGAGCAGGGGGAGAGGCAGGATGGAGGGGACTGGAAAAGGGCTTTTCATCTGGGGAGGGGGCTGGGCGTCAAGGCCTGGATAAGGCAGCTTCTATGATGGGGGCAGTGACCCTGGTGGTGGCGAGGAACCAAGGTGGGACTGAGCCAAGGCTGTGGGGGGTGCGTTTGTCTGCATAGCACGCGGCCCTGTTTGTGTGTGTCCGTTTGTCTGCAGCATCTGTCTGTCTGTCTCTGGGCTTGCCTGAGTGTGTCTGAGGGTGTGCTGCTGCATGTGTGTGTGTCTGAGCATGTGTATCTCTGTGCGTGTCATGCCCTCCTGAACGCGTGACTGTGTGTGTCCCTGTGTCTCTGGGTTTTTCTGTGTGTAAGTGTGGGTCTGCATGTAACTCTGTGTGCCTGGTGGTCCTGTGTGTTTCTCTCTGCCTGTCTGTGTGGTGTGTGTCTATGTGTCTGTGTGTGTACCTATGTAAGTGCACGTCTGTGTGTGTAACTGTGCCCATCTGTGTGAATGGGTATCTTTCTACGCATTCCTGTGTGACTGTGTATGCACGCGTGTTTTGTATTCTTTGTATGTGCTTGTGCACCTTTCTATGTATTCATGTGACTGTGTTGTACGTGTTGTATGTTATGTTTTATGTGTGTTACGTGTGGTGTGTGTAAGTTGTGTAGTATGTGGTATGTGTGTTGTGTGGTATGTGTGCGTGATGTGTGTGCTGTGTGTATGTGTACTGTATGTGTGGGGTGTGTGTGATGTGTGGTGTGTTGTGTGTGTGGTGTGTGTGTGGTGTGTGCAGTGTGTGTGTGTGTGATGTGTGTGATGTGGTGTGTGCAGTGTGTGATGTGTGTGCAGTGTGTGTGTGGTGTGTGGTGTGCTGTGTGTGTGCAGTGTGTCTGTGTGTGTGATGTGTGTGGTGTGTTGTGTGTGTGTGGTGTGTTGTGTGTGTGTGGTGTGTTGTGTGTGTGTGGTGTGTGCAGTGTGTCTGTGTGTGAGATGTGTGTGGTGTGCTCTGTGTGTGTGTGTGAGATGTGTGTGGTGTGCTCTGTGTGTGTGTGTGTGAGATGTGTGTGGTGTGCTCTGTGTGTGTGTGTGATGTGTGTGGTGTGCTGTGTGTGTGTGGTGTGTGCAGTGTGTGTGTGATGTGTGTGGTGTGCTGTGTGTGTGCAGTGTGTCTGTGTGTGTGTTGTGTGTGTGTGATGTGTGTGGTGTGCTGTGTGTGTGTGTGCAGTGTGTTTGTGTGTGTGTGATGTGAGTGGTGTGTTGTGTGTGTGTGCTGTGTGTGTGCTCAGAGAAGCCCGCGCGGGGACAGGCCTCTCTCTGGGACTGTGTGGGGCCTCTTGGCCGTGAGCGCCGTGACTGGAGCGCTGCAGGGAGACTCGGGCTCCGCGCTCAGGCGCTGCGGCGCGACGCGCTTTGTGCAGCAGCTGCCCACTCGGCGGCCCCCGCCCACTGGCTCCCCGGCTGTCACCGTGGCTCTGACAGGGAGCCTGGCTGTGCCCGGGGTGCTGGAAGCAGGAAGGCTGGTTGGGACGTTGGAGAGGTGTCACTGTGCTCCTGTGGCACCGGGACTGAGCGGCTCCAGACGGCCACCGGCAGTTCTGGCAGGCGCGTGGCCACGGCGGGGCCAGGCAGTCCCACCTGCTGACCCCTAGATGACGGCACAGCTAGAAAGCGTTCCGCCCGCCCACTGGGGCCCACAATGGTTCACCTGCCGGCCCCTCCTGTCCCTCCTGCCAGGCTGGCTCTGAGAAGTAGGGGAAAGGCAATGCCAAGGCCAGTGTGTGGGCCTCTGGCCACCTCCCAGGGGGTGGCGCCCCTCTGCCGTACCCGGTGCCGGGCGAGAGGAAGGAACGGGTCCAGCCGCCCAGGGGTGGCGGCAGGGAGGCCAGGGCCAGCCGGCAGCTCCCTTCTGTCCCTTCCTCAGGTGACCCAGGCAGCGGTTAGGCTGTGGCTGCAGCACTCGTAGCCAAGGATGCCCCAGGCCTTGGAGCGCTCCGAGGGCTGCTGGGCCTGGGTGGTGCTGCTGGCCTCTGTGGTGACGCAGGGCCTCACCCTGGGCTTCCCCACGTGCATCGGCATCTTCTTCACTGAACTGCAGCGTGAGTTCCAGGCCAGCAACAGCGAGACTTCCTGGTTCCCCTCCATCCTGACAGCCATGCTCCACGCAGGGGGTGAGCAGGGCGGGGAGGGACCGGGTGTGGGCTGGGGTGTGGGGAGGGATGAGAAGGAGCTCGGGGGGAAGGGAGGAAGCCACAACCTCTCCGGCCTCCTGGGTCCCTCTCTCTGGGGCCATAGATTTCGCCTGGTGCTGTGAATTCCTGGGATGTCATCTTGATTTCAGCAGGGCCAGTTCCCCCACCCAGGATCCTGTGGGGCTGGGCTGGGCTGAGCTGGACTGGGCTGGGGAGGGGTACAGGGCAGGGAGGCCCCCAGGATGTAAAGCCGGTCCTCCTGATGAGCGTGGGAGGATCGAGCCAGACCATAAGAGTGCGGGGGCACACGCCACAGAACAGCGAGGCTTCCCGCGGGGTGATCTCTTGGAACCTCAGTTTTTCCCTCTGCCATTTGGGGGTAACAGCCAGCAGCCCCAGGCTGCCCACCTCCCACACAGGGTTGCAGAGAAGATCACAGAGTCCAGCCAGGTCTGAGAGCTCGGGCAGTGGAAACTGCCCTCATCGAGGCTTCAGGACAGGAAGCAGAGGTCTGGAGAAGGACCCCAGGAGCAAGAGGGGGCAGAGCAAGAACCCCATCTCTCACCAGGAAGCAGAGGGCTGGGAAGATGGAGGGCAGTCCCATCAGTTCCTGGTTGCCTTCTCCAGGGATGTGAAGGGCTCACCTTGACCCCAGGGAAAGAGAAGGGGCCCGGGTGGGTTCTCCACAATAGCCTTGGGCTCACAGGACTGCCCCTCCATTCCTGGGAGCTCTCCAGGGAGACTCCATGGGCAGTGACCTCTGGGGGGGGCTCGACTTGACAGCCCGCCGGGCTCTCCTCACCCCTGTTTGCCTGTCTCAGGTGATCCATCTCCCTGCCCTCCACCGGCACCGGGAGGGAAGTCAGACTGGGATAGAAGCCACCTTCACTGGGGCATGGGCTCAGGGCAAGGAGCAAAGCCAGGCCTGGCTCAGACTGCACAACCTTTCAGCCAACAAGCATGGGCAGAAGTGTGAATCTCAGATGGTTCCTTTGCTGCAACCGGAGAGGGGTCTGGGCCAGGGACTAGGAACCAAGCATTCAGTGGGGACCCTGCTCCCCAGCCAGCTTCAGACTCACGCCCAGGAGGTATGCCAACATTCCGGCCAGCCCAGGACTCCTATAGGTCTGTCTTACATACACACACGCGCGCGCCTTTAGGCCATGCTCATTCAGAGTATTATGGAGATTTTTAACTTGCAAGGATCCTTGATCCTAAGTACCCCCAAAACCCACACATTTTAGAGATGAAGACAAGCCAGCACGGAGTATCCGAGGCCTTACCCGTGCTGTAGAGTGAGTTTGGGGAAGAAACCGTGCCCATGCAGAGGGAGCATTTGCCTCCCAGTGCCCCACCCCAGCACCCTCTGCTATCTCAGCTAAGCTGGCACACGTCCCAGCCCCCACCCCACACACGATGACTCAGGGCTTTCCCCAATGTCACCTTTCCAAAGTCAGGTCAAAGTATGGGGGTGGGAAGGATGTGTGGGTCAGCGGTCATGTCCATTTCAAAGCCTCTCCTCTCCCTCTGTGCCTGCCTCTCCTTGATTACCTCTGAGGATGGGCCGCTCACTTCCTCTGTTACTCTCACACTCAGACTGGCTCACACCCACACACCCTCTCTCCACACCCAGCACCCAAACTCACATTGCGTGTGCACACACATTTTCTCTGTCCCTTTGGCTGCGCTCTGGGAGAGTTAACTCTGGAGAAACTCTATGGTATGTATTTGGGAGGGCAGGGTAGGGTGGGCCAGGGCAAGGTATTTGGCAGATGGGGCCCTCTGAGGTGTCAAGGAGCAGCCTGCTAGGACTGGCTCACTTCTACTCCGGGTCTGCACTGATGAGAAAGCAGCTCAGGGTAGAGGTGGGGGAGGACAGGCCCTTCTCCAGAAGCCAAACATCCAGTGATGCAAGACTTTGGTGGTGGCTGGAGGGAATGGGGGAGGGGAGAAGGTACCCCACACACTTTCCTCCAGAGGCTGGAGCAAGGGGGCGCAGCGTAGCCCGAGGCCCTGGGTTGCCCACCCTGAACAGGTTGAGGATGGTGGGAGGGCTGTGGCCAGTCCTCCTGAGGATGAGGGAGAGGGGAACGGGGACTGGAGGTGCTCCCTGTGATGTAACCGCCCTGGGACTGTGGTCCGCTGAGACCAACCCCTGCGAGGGGCATCCACCCAGGTCACGATTTCATCCAGATGGATGTGGCCTCTGGTCAGTGCAGTGAAGGGCCTTAGTCTGTACCTCTGGGAATCCTGGTCAGGGTCAAACTGAATATTTGCAGCACCTCACCTCACAGCTGCTCAGACATCACCCAGCCTGACCCCTCAGTCTCTGCAGGGGGAAATCAAGGCCTAGAAAGGGACTGGCCTTGCTTGGCCTGTAGCCAGTCTTTAGCAGGGTGGGGATCAGAACCCAGGCGTATGCGTTCCAGGGCTTCTGCTTTGTGCCTTTTTTTTTTTTTTTAATTGAGGGCTTCCTCGGGTGGCTCAGTGGTAAAAAAATCCACCTGCCAGTGCAGGAGACGCAGCAGATCCAGGTTCAATCCCCGGGTCAGGAAGATCCCCTGGAGGAGGAAATGTTAGCCCACTCCAGTATTCTTGCCTGGAAAATCCCATGGACAGAGGAGCCTGGCGGGCTACAGTTCATAGGTTGCAAAGAGTCAGACGTGGCTGAGTGACAGCACGCACGCATTCATTATTTATTGTTGGCTGTGCTGTCTTTGTTGCGCTGCAGGCTTTCCTCTAGTTGTAGCGAGTGGGGGCTCCTCATCGCGGAGCACAGGCTCCGGGGTCTGTCGGCTTTGGTGGTTGAGCTCCCGGGCTGTAGAGCACAGTTTCATTGCTCTGTAGTTGTGGTGCATGGGCTTCATCGCTCCACGGCACGTGGGATCTTCCCGGATCAGGGATCGAACCCATGTCTCCCGCATTGGCAGGCGGATTCTTTACCACTGAGCCCCCCAGGGAAGCCTTTAAGCCACCTGCTAGTTGTTCCTGGAAGCCCCTCCCAAGCCTGTTCTCTCCCTCCCTCTGACCTCGTCATTCAGCTGTCACCTGCCGCCTGCCCCCTCCCCACAGGGCCCCTGTGTAGTATCCTGGTGGGACGCTTTGGCTGCAGAGCAACGATGATGCTGGGCGGCGTGCTGGCCAGCCTGGGCATGGTGGCCGGCTCCTTCTGCCGCACCCTCGGCCAGCTCTACCTCACGGCAGGATTCATCACAGGTGACTGTCATTTCATTTCGAGAGTTACTGGGTAGGTACTGGGTATGAGACTGAAAAGGGCCAGGCGTGGTGAACAGGGCAGGCAAAGCTCTGAATCTTCTGGGGCTGCTCACAGCCACTCGAGGCAGAGGAACAATGAACAGATAAGTAACGAGGGTCAATCCTGACAAGTGCCCGAGAAGACAGGACTGCTGATGCCATAGTGTCCTCGTTCGGGTGAGGTTGGGCAGAGATTAGACAAGTTAAGAGGTGAAATGACTAAAACAGCCAGTGCAAAAGATACAGCAGGGTTGGAGGAGGTTGCTGCTTTTTTTTTTTTTTGGCTGTGCCTGAGGCTTGTCGGATCTCGCTTACCAGACCAGGGATGGAACCCGCGCCCCCCTGCAATGGAAGCATGGAGTCTTAACTCTGACCGCCAGGGAAGTCCCAGCTTGCTGCTTTCAGCAGAGCTATCAGGGAAGGCTTTGCAGAGGAGGTGACATTTGGTCAGAAGGAGGTGAGGCATCTGCCACCAGGCTCCCAGGGAAGAACATACCAGAAGGAGCAGCAAGACCAAAGGCCCAGGAATACTCTTGGAGCACTGAGGACACAGGGTAGAAGTGAAAGTGAAGGAGTCCTACTCTTTGCGACTCCATGGACTGTACAGCCTGTGAAATTCCCCAGGCCAGAATACTGGAGTGGGTAGCTGTTCCCTTCTCTAGGGGATCTTTCCAACCCAGGGATCGGACCCACGTCTCCCACATTGCAGGTGGATTCTTTACCAGCTGAGCCACCAGGGAAGCCCAATAGGGTAGAAGCCTGTGAACAAAGGTCAAGAAGGTTGGGGGCGGGGGCGGCATGGCAGCAGGGGAAAAGGCCAGATAGGGTAGCTCAAAGGCTTTGTAGTGAGATGGGAAGCCCTGTGAGGGGTTTGGGCAGAGAGATGTCATCCAGCCACTATTTGTGAAGAACTAGGTACTACCCTGGGGGCTTCCCAGGTGGCGCTAGTGGTAAAGAACCCACCTGTCAGTACAGGAGACGTAAGAGATGCGGGTTCCATCCCTGGGTGGGGAAGATGCCCTGGAGGAGAGCCCAGCAACCCACTCCAGTATTCTCACCTGGAGAATCCCATGGACAGAGGAGCCTGGTGGGCTACAGTCCATAGGGTCCCAAAGAGTCGGACATGACTGAAGCAACTTAGCAAACATGCATGCAGGCAGTACGCTAGCTGTGGTATTGTGAACACACCGTAGGGGGCTGGGCTGGGAGCAACACAGCAGTGGTCATCGCCCAGCCAGGAGGCAGCTACAACCTTAAACCAGGGTGGTATGATGGAGGCAAAGGGAAGGGGTCTCGTTCAGGATTGCAGGTGAAGTACAGAGAAGGACACCAGGGTGACCCAAGAGCCAAGGGTGATACCAAGGGTGGAATGGAAGAGTGGAGTGGCCGCTAACTACGATGGGGACCCTAGGGGAAGAGCAGGTTCAAGGGCAGGTGGGAAGCTCAGGTTTGGACACACCTGGTCTGGCCCTGAGCTGGAGTGGCCAGCTGGGGAGTCCTGAGAGCCCTGGTATTCAGGTCTTGAGATGAGGTTATCACCCTGCTGTCACTAAGGGAACGAGGGAAGAGGGATGATAAGGACTGGGATCTGGGGCCCAGGACATGGACACTCCAGCGGTTCGCGGCCTGGGCAGGAAGAAGTGACAGAGATAGAAGGAGAACCAGGAGAGTGGTTTCTTGACAAAGGAAGTGAGGAAAGTGCTCAAGGACGAGGAGGAGGAGGGAGGAACCGTGAAGCCACTGATGGATCAGATTGAGCGGACATCAGACTCCATCTGCGGCTTTGTAATGTGGAGGGCGGCAGCCTTGATAATTCTGGAGCAGAGTAAGGATGAAAGTCTGATTTGTTCAAAAGAGAACAACAGGGGAGTTAGTCGGGTGGCCTAGGACGATTCTGGGCTTTCACTGCCGTGGCCTGAGTTGGAAACTGCCATCCCACAAGCCATGGAATATGGCTGAAAAAAAGAACAGGAAGGAGGAAATTGGAGACAGTGGAGATAGGATTTCCAAGAAATTTTTATATAAGGGAGCAGAGACATGGGCCGTTATCCAGAAGAGACTGGGGTCAAGAGAGAGTTTTGTTTTCATGGAAGAAATCACAGTGGAGGAGAATGATCTATTAATAGTAAAGAGAAAATGGATGTGGCTGGGAGAGAGGGAAGTTGCTGGAGGGACGTGCCTTGAGCAGACAGGATGCAGGGAGAAAGTGGAGGGCCGCCCTTGTCTGGGAGCATGGACTGTCCATTGCTACCGATGGGAAGGAAAGTTGGTCAGCTGAGAGTGATGGGAGAGGGGTTGGGATGCACAGAGGAAGGCTTGGGGTCAGCAAGAGTGAGGGAGAGTAGACGGTTGATGGAACTGCAGTGGCACCGTGGGAGGCCCAAGAGCCACTCTGAGGCTGGTGGTCGGGGCGCGGTGGTGAGCTTTCCTGCACATTCAGGTGGGGGCGGTGGCATTTGAGCTGTTAGGAGAGAGAGTCGGTGGGGAGGGTATTCCAGGCAGATGGAACGGCAGCTGCACACGTCCAGTAAGTGGGAGCTTGGTGTCCAGAGGAAGAGAAAGAAACCAATGGGGCTTTATCATGGCTAGTGGCCTGAGATGGCACTCAGAGGTGGCCAGAGGCCAGCCTGTGTAGAGCCTTCCAGGGCATAGTAAATACTTTGGCTTTTTTCCTCCATGTGAAGGGAAGTCTCTGGAAGGTGTTAAGCAGGGGAGAGACTTCACCCGATTTAGGTGTTTGAACATCCCCTGGTGCCTTGCCCATGGGAACAGGTGTGCCCCCCCGGCAGCCTTGGGAGGGGAGATGCTTCCAGGGAGGTGGTGTGGTGGGCTGATTCCATCTGAAACCCCTGGGTGCCTAGAAGTGGGTCTGGGCTGGAACGGAAGACAGACCTGGGACGTGACCCCAGGGTCCCCACACCGGGTGTGCCCTGGAGCTGGCCCCCCCTTCTCTCTCCACAGGCCTGGGCATGTGTTTCAGCTTTCAGTCGAGCATCACCGTGCTGGGACTGTACTTCACCCGCTGGCGGGTGCTGGCCAACGCGCTGGCCTCGGCGGGTGTCTCCCTAGGCATCACGCTCTGGCCGCTGCTCTCCCGTTACCTCCTGGAGGACCTGGGCTGGCGAGGCACCTTCCTCATCTTCGGCGGGGTCCTTCTCCACTGCTGCGTCTGCGGGGCTGTCGTGAAGCCTGTGCCTGCCAGCGTGACCCCGGAGGCCAGAGAAGGCCTCCCCTCGCCTTCCAAGAGGCCCTCGCGAGGCTGCCTGGTGGCATGTGGCCGGGCCATCCGGCGCCACCTGGCCTTCGACGTCCTGCGGGACAATGTGGGTTACCGCGTGTACACGCTGGGGGTTGTCTGGATGATCATGGGTTTCCCGCTGCCCCACGTCTTCCTGGTCCCTTACGCCATTCGGCACGGGGTGGACGAACAAAAGGCAGCCCTGCTCATCTCCGTCATCGGCTTTAGCAACATCTTCCTGCGGCCCATGGCTGGGCTGGTGGCAGGCCGCCGGGAGTTTGCGGGCCACCGCAAGTACCTGTTCAGCCTGGCGACCCTGCTCAATGGGCTCACCAACCTGGTGTGTGTGGCGTCGGCCGACTTCCGGGTCCTGGTGGGCTACTGCCTGGTGTACAGCGTGTCCATGAGCGGCATTGGTGCCCTGCTTTTCCAGGTCCTCATGGACATCGTCCCCATGGACCGGTTCTCCAGTGCCCTGGGGCTCTTCACCATCCTGGAGAGCATCTCCATCCTCATCTCCCCGCCGCTGGCTGGTGAGGCCCTGGGAATGGAGGGCAAGCGGGGGGTGGCCTGGGCGGGGTATGTGTATGCCAGGTCGCTTCAGTCCTGTCTGACTCGTTGAGACTGCATGGACTGAAACCTGCCAGGCCCCTCTGTCAGTGGGATTTTCCCAGCAAGAATACTGGAGTGGGTTGCTATGCCCTTCTCCAGGGGATCTTCCCAACCCAGGGATCAAACCCTGGTCTCCCGCATTGCGGGCAGATTCTTTACTATCTGAGCCACCAGGGAAGCCCCTAGTTGTGATTTTCTCGATCACCTCGGGGGACTGGCCACAGCCTGTTCCCCAGCTGGCGATTATGGTACAAACAGTCAAAAATAAGGCTTTTGGTACCAGACCTACCTCAGTTCTTTGTCTTCCCTTCTGTGCCTCTGTTCTCTTATCAGCAAAGTGGGGATGACAGTAGAATCTACCTCATAGGCTGGTTTGTGGGGATCACAGGTCATTCCACAAAGAGGTCAGTAGAGAGCCTGGCATGTGGTAGAAGCTATGTACGTGTTGGGTCTGCTGTTAACACCCTCCTCCTCCAACTTCCTGCCTGAGGGCCCTCGGCAAGTCATGTTCCTTCTGTGAGCCACAGTGTCATCTGCAAAAGCAGATGAGAACACCCACTGTAACTGTCCCTCCCCCTGTGCCAGTCACTAGGTGGGCAGGGCTGAACATGGAGCAATGGTCCCCACCACTCAGGGCTCAGCCTCTGGTGGAAGAGTCGAGGACTGGGGCAAAGAGGCAGCTTTGCGATCATGGTGGTGATTTCGTGCTGGAAGGGAAGCAAACAGATACGGAAGTACAGACCCACTGGAGTGGCCATGCTAGAAGCTGAGTGTGTGACATTTAGAGTAAAGGCCGGGGTGTGTGTGGAGCCTGTGGTGCTGGGGGTGGGGTGGACAGCTGACAGGCAGCGTGCTTATCACAGTCAGGTGACGGGGACTCCCCGCTCCGAGTGTGGCACTGGGAGTTCCAGTTTTCAAGGGAGTTCTCCAGGGTTGACGAGTGGGGAGAGCTGACGAGGGCCCAGGGCATGGCTGAGCAGATATCCCAAACGCCACTGGCCCTCGAGTCCTTGGCCGCCTGCCACTGAGGGTGAAGGAACCATGCCCTGAAGTGCTCTTCCGGCCCGAGGACTGGCTGCCTGGGCCAGGGCTGGTTTGCTTCTCTTTCCTTTCATTCAACAAATACCTAACGAATGCCAACGAGGGACCAGCCAGTGCTGGGGAGGCGGCAGGGACAGAACCCCAGCCCTCAGAAAACACACGGTTTAGGGGGTGCAGGGAGCCGATAGTCCCGGGCAGTGACCTGACTTGCTGTCTGTGCCCCCAGGACTCCTCCTGGATGCCACCGACGACTTCAGCTACGTTTTCTACATGTCAAGTTTCTTCCTCATCTCAGCCGCCCTCTTCATGGGCGGCAGTTTCTGTGTCCTGGGAAAGAAGGAGCGGCAGGGCCCGTGGGCTGAGGTCAAAGGAGCCGTCCCAGAAGCTGCCCCGGAGCAGGGCCTCACCACAGAGGACATGGATGGTCCCGAGAAGCGGCTGCGTGTCGAGATCATGTACGTGACCAGCGTCTGAACCCTGGGGTCACTCACCTGTGTGACCAGCTTCCGAACCCTGAAGTCAGTGAGTCCTGCCTCAGCCCAGGAAGGGGATGTCTGGCTGCTTCGCCAGAGGCTGGGGTGAAGCACTGCCCAGCAGGCCTGACCCGAAAGGCATCCCGGCTCTGCAGGTCGGGACTCAACCAGGAGCTGGGACCTCAGAGGCTGGCCGCCAAACACTCAGGGTTCCTTCCAACAAGCAGAATCCAGGAGCAGGTCCTCCTAACTTTTCCCTTGAGGACCAGAGACCCTGGGGCCCAGGAGGGTGGGTCTGAGCCCAGCTCGGGTCTGTCATGACTGGCTTGGCTCAGCTGCCTGCCTATTTGCTGCTGCTACAGCTCAAGACACTGGACCCTCAAGTCCAGCCTGGATGCCTCCCACGTGATCTCTATCCATCACCCTCCAGACAGTTCCGGAGAGCTGCTCGCCCCTTCTCCGAGTCCCTCCTGCTCCTCCTCCTTCCCAGGTGGCCCAGCCTGTGCCCTAAGGGCTGCCCCCAGCACAGGTTGCCGGGCCCCATGCTTCCTGGAACCTTGGCAAGAGGGGCCTTGGGAGAGAAGGAGTTGTGACGGGGGCCAGGCGGAGGTGTGGGCCCGGATGCAGGCCGTGGACAGATTAAATGTTGGGTGGGGGACCTGTGCAGAGAACTGGAGGGGAACCCCTGGCTTGGGCCCTAGAATCACAGAAGGCTGAGAGACCCCTGCTCGCTCAGGGCCTGCTCAAGGGTCTCCTCCTTCCTTGGCCCCTCCCTGCATCTCAGCTGGAAGATTAGTGTTGGGTGCGGGGAGCCAGCCATCAGATGTGGGGAGGAAGGGTTGCTGGGCAGGGCCCCAAGACCTCTGTGAAATGGAGCTGCTTTCACAACAGAAGCCCTTTCACTCCCCTCTCCTGTCATTCTTTTCTCCCTGCTGTGTCAGAGGCGTCAGCCCTGGGGTAAGGAGCTGGCTGGGCCACCCGCCAGGCCACCCCTGCTCCCCGTTGGCCTGTGCATCTGGCCTGCAGGTCAGAGCTCCCCCTGCACACACACATTCTTTTTGCCGGTGCCTTCCCTGAGGTCATCATCACCTGGGAGCTGCCTCTCATCAGCCCAGGCTTGTCCCAACAGGGTACCAACTGAGGGAATAGAAAAACTGTTTGTTTGAATTATACACACAAAAACATTTTCTGCAGCGGGTTATAAACCCTGTGAAGTAATGAAGCTGAAAAATAGGCCTGGAGTAAGTTTGCTCCCATTCGCCTTCAGGGCTACTCCCACCCTGGACCTGGTTTGTTGATTCAAGCTCAACCGGGTTTCAGCAAGAAAGTCTTATCAGGAGAGAACTGATTTTCTTTTTATGACCTGCTCCAGCCCTCCAGCACAAGTCCAACTGGCATGAGTAAGCACCCTTCTGGATATTGTCTTTTCCAGGACCCACGAGTGCCCCCTTGTGGCAAAAAAAGTAGTATAGAGGTGAGGCAAAGGGCTCTGAGCTGGCATGGAACCTGAATTGATGTTTGACTGCCACAATTTGCTGCCTTGACTCTGGGCACGCAGAAAACAGAGAAGGTTGGCCTAGATAAGCTAAGGTCTCTTCCAGTGTGAAAAGTCTGATCCTAAAGACCCCCCACTGCCTCCCTGTGCCCCAACCTGTCTGCACTTGGTCACCATCCACAGCTTGTACACTGAAGGGAGAATGCACAGCTGGGCACATTTTATCATGTCCTGCCTCCTCCATCTTAACTGAGTGGAAGAGGAGAGAGCTGGGGCTGGTGGGTGGGTGAATACTTTTTTTTTGAAGCACTACATGCGCGGCATGTGGGATCTTGAAGTTCCCTGACTAGGACCAAGGACCAAACCCATGCATACCCTTTGCAATGGAAGTACGGAGTCTTAACCTCCAGGGAGGTCCCTAGATGAATCCTTTTTGGTGCTAGTAGCCACATGGCTTTGAAACATGCATCCCCTTTTAGGCCCACTCTTGAAAACATTTCAAGGAAAAAAGATATTAGTAAACATTTAGGATAGAGAACTTTGACCTCCTCTGCCTGCCCTCCCCCACTCCCTACCCTGGGCAAGAGTGGCAATCATTTCTGGGCAGAATTCCTTCAACAAATATTGAGGAGCTACTGTGTGTCACGAACTGGGCAGAGAGGAGTAAGACCTGGTCACAAAACCAAGGACTTAAAGAATTCTTTGCAGAGGTGAGGGCCTCGGAAGCCTTAATTCAGTTCAGTTCAGGCACTCAGTCGTGTCCAACTCTGTGACTCCATGGACTGCAGCACACCAGGCTTGCCTGGCCATCTCCCACCTCCTGGAACTTGCCCTAACTCATGTCCATTGAGTAGGTAATGCCATCCAACCATCTCATCCTCTGTCATCCCCTTCTCCTGCCTTCAATCTTTCTCAGCATCAGGGGCTTTTCCAAAGCCTTAGGAGGGGGCAAGTAATGGAGGATGTGATGGCCCATCAGATTCCAGAATCCACACTTGGCTGATCCTGGGATTCCTCTAGAGAGGGTCTAGAGCAGTTCCTGACCAGTGTGGGGTAGAGCCCACTTCTGTCCTGTCCCTAGGTCATTACTGCTCTATCCAGACAGGAGCAGAGAATCCCCCTAGCCACCTTGGGCTGAGATATACTTCCCCAGGTCGAATCAGCTCTCCTTAAAATGTGAAGGTTCTGGTGAGGGGCCTGGGGCCACTACCCTGCAAGAAGCAGCCAGGGTCCCCAAGCCCCAGGTGTGTGCATAGGGCTGGGGCTGATCACAGCCACCTGAGCCCACCAGGTGGGGGCTGCTCCCAGTGGGGCTGTGGCAAGCTGGAGTGTGGCAGTCACTGTCCTTGCGCAAGGCCCTTGCCCTCCAGAAATTCACAGCCTAAGCCGCTTCCACCCCCACATTTTCAAGCACGCTGGAGTCCAAGAGGGCCACCTTCCTCCCTGGTGCTCTGTCACCTGACCTCTTCCTGAGAAACTGAGAAAGGACTAGATAGGAGGGCTTCAGCATTCTGGGCTCCCCACAACCCAGAAAGCCACCAAAGTGGTATTTCTGGGGTCCGATGGTGCTGCCCCGGGTGTGCCCCGCCACCTGGCAGGCTCAGCTCGGGACTGGGGAGCAGAGGATACCAGGCGCGCTGACTTGTTTTCATCTTGGCCTCGCCTCGGGCATACAGGGTCACAGTTCCCCCACCAGGGATCCAAGCGTGTCCCCTCCACTGGGAGCCCAGAGTCTTAAGCACCGAACCACCAGGGAAGTCCTCACTGGCCTTTTGGGAAGAGCCGACCAGAAGGTAGTGTCAGAAGAGCCACAGAGGGGACACAAGGAGCAGACGCTCGCGTTTCCACGGCGTCCCTGGATGGTGGAGGGGCGGGGACTGCGGCCCATCGCCAAACGCGGGTGCATCTGAAGGTGCTTCTACCCCGACAGTCCCCCACACAGGCGACCCCCGGCACCTCTGAGCTCCTACGGGCCCTTGGGGCTCGCCTCAACACAACCGCAGGCTTCAGTCACCACTTCCATCAAGAGGCGGATCGCCGCCTGCGAGAAACAAACCGCTGGAAGCCGGCCCACGCTCAGCGACGGCCCCGCCCCTCGCCCCTCGCCTCATCGCCCCGCCCCTTTGCCCTTTGGGCGTGGCCAAGTGCCGCTTCCCCCGGAAGTGCGGAGCAGAGCCGAACGTCCCGCCCAGCTGGGACCGGCCTCCCTCATACCGCGCGAGAGTGGGTCCTCGTCTCCTGCTCCCCGACTTAGGTGTTCAGTCCCAACTCCTACGAGGTTCTGAGTCCCCACCGCGTCTCCCACAGCCCAGTCTCAGCTGCAAGCTGCTGGAGAGCCTGGAGCCAGGAAAGGAATTCGTTTCCCCTCCCCGGCCCCGCGAAGCCAGGTGGGGTCCTCGCCCCGCTCCCCAGCCTCGCCTTCCACACTCTCCCGCCCGCTCCCCGGGGCCCCTCGCCGCCTGCCCATGGCCCAGAAGCCGAAGGTAGACCCCCACGTTGGTCGGCTGGGGTACCTGCAGGCGCTGGTCACGGAGTTCCAGGAGACGCAGAGCCAAGGTGAGTGTCTCGGGGTGGGGGGCAGGGGGGCTGGGCCGGGGCCCAGCCGCGACCACCGCCCCGACCCTGGCGCCACTGCCCGCTTCTCCATCGCAGACGCCAAGGAGCAAGTGTTGGCCAACCTCGCCAACTTCGCCTATGACCCCGGTAACTACCAGTATCTGCGGCAGCTGCAGGTCTTGGATTTATTCCTCGATTCGCTGTCGGAGGAGAATGAGACCCTGGTGGAGTTTGCTATTGGTAAGGATGGGGCGCTCTCCTAGGTGCCTGATGAGGTAACGAGTTAGAAATGAGTTGTTGGGAAAGGGCTCTTAGGCCGTCTCTCAGCAGCGAAGGCAGACTTTCCTACTGTCTGTAATGCCTCCGCGGCCGACACAGCGTACAGGTTCACGGGTGGCTTGAGTCTGGCCTGGAACCCACGCCCAGGACCATTTCTACCTGTCTACCTTCCCTGTCGGTTAGAGGTAAGATCATAAATGGGAATGGATTGAAGCCCCTTGGAGAGGCGGGGTGGGGGGGGGGAAGTTGAGCGCTCTTTTAAAACCTCTTTATCTTATATGTTTCACCATCAAGAGAAATAGCGTTCACTTGGAAGGGCTTATGGCTCCTGTAGTTGTTCTGGTCTCAGACCTATTGATTTATTCACACGTCAGGTGTTTGTTGGGCTGGTGCCTTGTGAGCAAAGTATTGTTCTGAATGCTGGTGAGATGGCCAACAAGTTGGGAAAAGATCTTTGCCCTCAGGGAATTTACATTCTAGTAGAGAGAGACACACGGTTTACACACAAAAAAAGCTGAGGCACTGAAGAAAACAGGCTGATGAAGAAGAGCAAGGGAAGGAAGGGACTACTGGTTTGGCCCTGGCGGGAAGGCACAGGCCGGGCCAAGACCCCAGAGCAGGAGGAGCCAGAAGGAAGGCTGATGTGGCACCATTGTGGTGAGTGAAGCCCAGAGTGGTACTAAATGAGAGAGAAGGATTTCGTGCTGCTAAATTAGAGAGCACCTCGCACCAGTTTACAGGGATTCAGATCTAGGCATTGGGCGGGAGTTTGGAGTTTATTCTGAGGGCAAACCAACATTCCTGGAACTTCCCTAGTGGTCCAACAACTAGGACTTTGCTTTTCCACTGTAGGGGCGGTGGGTTCCGTCCCTGGTTAGGGAACTGCTGCTGCTGCTAAGTTATTTCAGTCGTGTCTGACTCTGTGCAACCCCATAGACGGCAGCCCACCAGGCTCCACCGTCTCTGGGATTCTCCAGGCAAGAACACTGGAGTGGGTTGCCAGTTCCTTCTCCAGTGCATGAAAGTGAAAAGGGAAAGTGAAGTCGCTCAGTCGTGTCTGACTCTTAGCAACCCCATGGACTGCAGCCTACCAGGCTCCTCCGTCCATGGGATTTTCCAGGTAAGAGTACTAGAGTGGGTTGCCATTGCCTTCTCTGGTTAGGGAACTGAGATCCTGCAAAAAGGGAACAAAACCAACATTCTTTTTGCAGCATGTGTCTTTAAAAAAGAACATTTCTCTGCATAGTGAAAGGAGTCTTATCTTCATAGGGAATGAACTTAATAATTCCATTGTCACCAAATACCCAGTTAGGCAGACTTCTCTAATAGTTCCCAAGCGGACATTTTTTGTTGTTCTGTATAAACCAGGATCCATGCTCTTAATCTGGTTGTTATGTACCTTAGATCTCAATCTCTCGCTCTCTTTTAAAATAAACTTTGTATTTTATAACAGTAGACAAATTGCGAAGGTAATACAGAGTTTCTATGTATACACACCGAGTTTCCTTATTATTACCATCTTACATTAGTATGGTACACTTGTTACAATTAATAAGCCAATAGCAATAGTCCTGTCTAACTCTTTGCAACGCCATGGGCTGTAGCCTGCCAGACTCCTCTGTCCATGGGATTTCCCAGACAAGAATACTGGAGTGGGTTGCCATTTCCTTCTCCAGGGGATCTTCCTGACCCAGGGATAGAACCTGCGTCTCCTGCACTGGCAGACGGATTCTTTACCACTGAGCCACCTGGGTACCTCTGTTATTAACTGAAGTCCATACTTTGTTCTGATTTCGTCAGTTTTTCCCTCATAACCTTTTACTGTTTCAGGATTCCATCCAAGATCTTATGTTAGATTTAGGCTCCTTTGGGCTTTGCTGGTTTTAGACTTATTATTTTTGTGAATGACCTTGGCAGTTTTAAGGAGTACTGGTCAGGTATTTTGTAGGTTTTCCTTCAGTTGGGATTTGCCTGACATTTTTCTCGTTATTAGACTGGGATATGGGTATTGGGGAGGATGACCACAGAGGTAAATGGTAAAAGGCCATGATATATCTCCTCCAACTGAAGCTATTTTGGGAGGTAGAGGGGGGTGCTTCCCATGTGGGATCTTAGTTCCCTGACCAAGGATCGAACCTATGCCCCCTGCAGTGGCAGTGTGAAGTGTTAACTGCTGGACCACTAGGGTCTCGACTCTGCAGAAAACTTTGCTAAAAAGAGCAGTCAGCCAAGGCGAGTTTTTACAGGATCAGGAAGCACCTTTCCCAAGGCAAGAGACCTCTGAGATCCCAGCCCATTGAGTTGGGGGCTCCCAGCGTGGGTAACCAAGCCCTGGACCCAGAGTCCATGGTCCCCACTTCACTTTGTAGCTGATCCTTGTGGATGAGTCCTATCTCTTCTGAGCTTCGTTTCCTCATCTGAGCCTTGCCTGCCTTGTAGGACTGCTATGGGGAGCAGAGCTGTTGTGTCTGTGTGTCTTTGAAGGCACTTTGTCTATAATCGTTTGTATCTTTATCACCAGTTTTCCTCTTCACGGCCGCTTTTTCTTTCTCTTTTTCTCCTCCTTCCTAAGGTCCCCAGTCCCAGGAGCAACAGCTTTCTTAGCATTGAATCCCTCCATGGGGTCCTCTGCAGATGAAATTTCTTTTTTATTTATTGTGCATAAATTGGAAGTCCAAGTGGTGCTTAGAAGCCTATTTTGTTACTCTTTCTGTTTCCTTTCCTGTTAATATCTGTGGCGCTTCATGTGGCGCTACACTGTCAGTGATTATTCTGCGCTGTGCTTTGTAGCTTTGAATCTTTTCTCTCTGGTGGCAGGTCTGAGATTGTGATCTCCATGAGGTCAGAGTGCTTTGCTTATGTTTGTCTTGAATGCTCAGACTTTTTGGTCTGGAAAGGGGATGGGGCGAGTGCACGCACGCAGAGTCCTGCCCCTGACTTGGGGTTGGCGCCCTGAGTGAGGCTAATTCTGGAACAACTACTAGGTAAGATTGCCCACGGCCATGGTTTGGCAGAATCAAACCGAGTGTTGGTTTGTTGGTGCGGAAGAGAGTGAGTTTGGTAGGAGCAGGGCTTTGGGGTCAGGCAGGCTTGGGTTCCAGTCCTCACTCCGCGACTTAACTCTGGGCATGTGACTTCCCTTCTCCCATCATCAGTCAGGTGAGCAGGATCAATACCTGCCTCACAGAGTTGTTGACAGTTAAATAAGCTAAAGTGCCTCAGAACACCTGACCTGCCTCTTGAGAAATCTGTATGCAGGCCAGGAAGCAACAGTTAGAACTGGACATGGAACAACAGACTGGTTCCAAATAGGAAAAGGAGTCCGTCAAGGCTGTATATTGTCACCCTGCTTATTTAACTTATATGCGGAGTACATCATGAGAAATGCTGGACTGGAAGAAACACAAGCTAGAATCAAGATTGCCGGTAGAAATATCAATAACCTCAGATATGCAGATGACACCACCCTTATGGCAGAAAGTGAAGAAGAACTAAAAAACCTCTTGATGAAACTGAAAGAGGAGAGTGAAAAAGTTGGCTTAAAGCTCAACATTCAGAAAACGAAGGTCATGGCATCCGGTCCCATCACTTCATGGGAAATAGATGGGGAAACAGTGTCAGACTATTTTTTTGGGCTCCAAAATCACTGCAGATGGTGACTGCAGCCATGAAATTAAAAGACGCTAACTCCTTTGAAGAAAAGTTATGACCAACCTAGATAGCATATTGAAAAGCAGAGACATTGCTTTGCCGACTAAGGTCCGTCTAGTCAAGGCTATGGTTTTTCCTGTGGTTATGTATGGATGTGAGAGTTGGACTGTGAAGAAGGCTGAGCGCCAAAGAATTGATGCTTTTGAACTGTGGTGTTGGAGAAGACTCTTGAGAGTCCCTTGGACTGCAAGGAGATCCAACCAGTCCATTCTGAAGGAGATCAACCCTGGGATTTCTTTGCAAGGAATGATGCTAAAGCTGAAACTCCAGTACTTTGGCCACCTCATGCGAAGAGTTGACTCATTAGAAAAGACTTTGATGCTGGGAGGGATTGGGGGCAGGAGGAGAAGGGGATGACCGAGGATGAGATGGCTGAATGCCATCACTGAGTCGACGGACGTGAGTCTGAGTGAACTCCGGGAGTTGGTGATGGACAGGGAGGCCTGGTGTGCTGCGATTCATGGGGTCGCAAAGAGTCAGGCACGACTGACCGACTGAACTGAACTGAACTGAACTGAAAGTGCCTGCAGCTGCATGGTCTGCTATCCAGACCCCTTTGAGGGTAAGCAGTTTCCTCATCTCCCAGAGACTGAAGTGGGATAGTGTCTCATGACCTATCTGTTTCAGGGGTTTGTTCCCTCTGGAAAAGCATCACTGAATGATAGGAAAAGGTATGAAAGTTGACCCTAAGCCTCACAATGGGTGTCTGGGCGGTATTAGGAGGATGTACCCCTGGGTGATGGGCACTGGTCAGGCCAGAGCCACCCTTGTTTGGGTCGGGGGGTGGGAAGTGGGTGGATTATCAGGAACCAGATGCAAAGCCAGAATCTCAGTAAACACTCAAATGAGTGAAGGGTTCTGAGCTCGTGCCCCAGATAAAACCTCTGGCAGGCTGTGGCATCAGTTTGAGAGCATTGGCCTGAAGCACCACTGGTTGGTTCTCAGTCTTACCGGCTGTGTGTGCACACCTGCCCCGTTCTAGATGCTGTGTGGAGATGTAAACAAGCCAAGAAATAACTCTCTTTTTCCATGAAAACTGAATCCTAGGATTCTGTGATACATAGGATACTGACAGTTTTGTTACCAAAACAGAGTCCAAGTAGGAGGCACCTCCCACAATTGAGCTTAAATCCTTTTTCCTGTGTTCTACTTCCTGCAATACTGGTAGCTGCCACCAGATGGTGGTGGTGTACTGAAAAAGACTGGTGGGTGACTCCTGAGCCGCCTCTTCGGAAAACAGTATCTAGTGTAATTGAAGGGAGGCATGCCCCCTGATCCAGCAGTTACATTCACAGGGTTAGGTCCAGGCACGTGTAGACACATAGGCAAAAATGTCACCAGCAGTATTGTCTGTAATAGCCCCAACCTGCGAACAGTCAACACTGGGATGAATATCAATATTGTGGATATTCATACTACTTAGCAAGGTAAATGAACAATCTGCACAGCTCCATGCAATTATCTTGCAAACATAATGTTAAGCACATGATGCTAGACACATAATAATATGTACAGCATGATTCCATTTCTGTAAAGTCCAAAAAGAGGCAGAACTGAATTATAGTGTTTAGCGGGGAGTGTGTAGTTAAAAAGAAAAATTACTTGGAAGATCCTGAGAACTCCCTGGTGGTCCAGTGGTTACGATTCGGTGCTTTCACTCTCATGGCCTAGGTTCAAGCCCTGATGGGAGAACTAAGATCCACAAGCCACACAGGAAATAAAAGGTCCTGTTTATTACAAGTCAGGAAGGGGTTCACCTCTGAGAGGGAGAGAATCCAGTCAGAAAAGAATGTGCAGAGGCACTGGACTGCTGACTGTGCCTCAGTCCTTGGCCTCAGTGACGTGGGCACTTTGTCCTCACTGTTCACCTCTGCCTGTGTGTGCCGGCCCTTTCTCTGTGTGTGGGTTGCAGGTGTGCCCTGGGCCAGTCTCCGGGGCTGTAAACAGGTGCGTACCTGGTCCACGTCTACTGGGTGCCAGAGAGGGGTCTTAACATTATCTAATCCTCTCTGCCCGTTTTACTGATGAAGAAACTCAGGCTTAGAGAAATGGAGTTGCTTGCTCTGCTCACCTCAGTCTGCAGGGGCGTTCCCGGGATTTTCAGCTAGCTCCGCCCACCACAGAGCCCTCGCTCCATCCGCCGAACTCTGGGGTCCCTGGGGAACCTCCTTCTCTCATTGGTCCTTTAGGGTCCTAGGATCACACATCTTTCAGCTTAAACAAACGAGCAAAACTCCCCAGCCCGCCGCTAGTTACAGGAAAGAGCTGAAGTCGAGGCTCTCATCCCATCACTTCCTCGCGCGCCGCCTGGGAAGGCTGACTCCAGGCACCTCTGCCCTCCCCGCTTCCTCTCAGGTCTAGGCACAGGCAGGGTGTGTCTGTTTTATTCATGTATGTGCATATATAATGGATTCACCCGGTACAGAGTTCAAAAGGGCAGGTGGTAAACTGTAACAGTCTGTAGCCTTTTCTGGAGGCAACCACGGTTACCAGTTTCTTGTGTATCCTCCCAGAGATACTTGCAGGATTTATAAACAAATATGTATATGTCTGTATGTATACTGTGTATACATTGTATGTCTTACACATGCCTGTAGTACACTATATCCGTATTCCGCTCCCACCCCGCCCCCGGCCCTTTTTAAAATTTATTTGGCTGTGCTGGGTCTTAGTTGTGACATCTGGGATCTACTTCCCTGACCAGGGATCCAGTACAGGCCCCCTGCATTGGGAGCTCTGACTCTTAACCACTGGACTACCAGGGAAGTCCCTTGGAAAAAAAAAAAACAGGAAAAAACTTAGCACCGCCTATTGGCACACGTGCAGTGTCAGCCTTTAAAGAGCGGCCTGATGTGAGCACTGCACGATGTCCTCAGCGTGGCGGGACTGAGGTCCAGCCGGCTCCTGAGGATGGCCCTCTAGGATGTTTCCATTTTGCTCTCGCAGGCGGTGCTGCTTATTTGTGTATCATTTCTCACTTGCTGGAATGGCCCTGTATAATAAAATTATAGAATTGAAGTCTAGGTCAGGAACGCAAAAGGTCATGATTTTTTTTAAAAATTTTTTTTTAGATTATACAAAACAGATCACTCAAGTGAAAACTGTATCACCCTGTGTTTTTAGAGAAGTCTCGCTACCATTCTGGTCCGTTCCCCTCTGTTCCCCTCTCATGGAATCAACAGATGTGAACGTGTACATATGTGTATGTTTGTCCGCTGCCTGCTTACACATAATAGTAGCTTTCTCTGTATGCTGTTCACCCCTTGTGTGTCCGTCCTGAAATGTCAGAGAGAACCATTCTCAAGATAACGTGTGTGTGAGAATCAGTCAGTTCAGTTGTTCAGTTGTGTCTGATTCTTTGCGACCCCGAGGACTGCAGCACGCCAGGCCTCCCTGTCCATCACCAACTCCCGGAGTTTACTCAAACTCATGTCCATTGAGTTGGTGATGCCATCCAACCATCTCATCTGTCATCCCCTTCTCCTCCTGCTTTCAGTCTTTGCCGGTATCAGGGTCTTTTCAAATGAGTCACTTCTTCACATCAGGTGGCCAAAGTATTAGAGTTTCAGCTTCAGCATCAGTCCTCCCAGTGAATATTCAGGATTGATTTCCTTTAAGATGGACTGGTTGTGTCTGTGTGTATGCACGCTTAGTTGCTCAGTTGTGTCTGACTCTTTGTGTCCCCATGGACTTCCAGGCTCCTTTGTCCCTGGGATTCTCCAGGCAAGAATACTAAGTGGGTTGCCATTCCCTTCTCCAGGGTATCTTCCCAACCCAGGGATTGAACCCAGGTCTCTCCCATTGCAGGCAGATTCTTTACCATCTGTGCCACCAGGGAAGACCAACTCAAGATATTGGGTTGGCCAAAAAGTTCATTTGGGTTTTTCCACAAGAGGTTATGGAAAACATGAGACTTCCCTGTGGTCCAGTGGCTAAGACTCTGAGCTCCCAAATGCAGGATACCAGGGTTCAATCCCTGGTTGGGGAACTAGATTCCACACGCTGCAACTAAAGAACTTAAAGCTCTCACGTGATGCAACTGAAGAATTAAAGATCCCACATGCCCCAACTAAGACCAGGCAGAGCCAAAAAGAAAAAGATGGTATGGAAAACATAACATGTTACAAACGTTTTGACCAATCCAATACTAAAGTTAAACCCTGAAACAAATAGTCCCCAATGAAGATTTTAACTTGGGATTGACTGTGGCCAGCCCCATGCCCTGGGGCGGGCGGGTGCTCAGACGCAACCTCTCCAGCCAGTGTCTCCAAGGACTCGCCCCGCCCTCCAGGGCGCCAGGTGCAAGCTCAGCACTCGTCAGCACGCCCTCCCTCGATTGCCAGGACAGTCCTTAGGCCCTCCTGTCCCTCCCAACACCAGTGCCCTGCTTGCTGTATGACTTGAGATCCTCTGCCTGACCTCTCTGAGCCGCCAGCTTTCTCCTCCCAGGTGGCACCTGGGGGTTCTCCTTTGCCTCTCCCGGGCCTTTCTGGGGCTCCCGTCTAGACGGGCCCTGCCTTTGCCCCTTGTTCTCTTTCTCTCTGCCTTGCCTGGTTTGTCCAAAACATGTTCATCCACCAGTCAGAACTTGTTCTCCTTTTTTGTGTGGTAACCAGTCTTTAAATTGCAGCAGGATCAGCATACAGTGAGTTGCACACGGTGTGTCAGTTTGATGAATTTTTTTTTTTTTTGGCTGCACCACATGGCATGGGGGATCTTAGTTCCCCAACCAGGGATTGAGACCCGAGACCTCTGCAGTGAGAGTGTGGATTCTTAACCAGTGGACCACAGGGAAGTCCCAGATTGATGATTTTTCAAATTCATTAAAGTGTATGTACATCTATGTAACCAGCACTTAAATCAAGGTACAGAATATTACCATCTCTCCGAAAGGATCCCTCATAACCCTCTGCTGGTTAGTGTCTTCCACCCTGAGGTAGCCACTGTTCCAACCTTTAACCCCGTGGATTCGTTTTGCCTGTTCTTGAACTTCATGTAAGTGGACTGGTTCAGGCTTCTTTGAGTTGAGTCTCTGGTTTTTTTTCACTCAACATAACGTTTCTGAGGTCCATGTAAATTGTTGCAGTATCAGTAGCTCTTGTCTTTGTATGAATAGGCCCCAAGTTGTTCATCCAGTCATCCAGTGGTGGAGCTCTGAGTTATTTCTTTAGAGCCTTTATGAGTAAAGCTGTTATGATCATCTTAAAGGTTTTATTTATTTGTGGCTGTGCTGGAACTTCCTTGCTCCCTGGGCTTTTCTCTAGTTGCCGTGCGAGAGCTTCTCATCGCAGTGGCTTCTTAGGTTGTGGAGCTCCAGGGCCTGCAGGCTTCAGCACTTGTGGCTCGAGGGCTCAGCAGTCCCAGCTCCGCACCCCAGAACACAGGCCCAGTAGCTGTGGTGCGTCGGCTTATTTGCCCCCCAGTGTGTGGAATCTTCCCAGATCAGGACTGAACCCGTGTCTTCGGCATTGGCGGGAGGATTCTTTACCACTGAGCCACGAGGGAAGCCCGTCATGATCATTTGTATGCAAGTTTTCTTGTATACGTCAGGCACTCATTTGTCTCAGGTAGATTTCGTATAGTATGTGCATGCACTCTTTTTTTCTCAGACCTGGGTAGAAGTGGAATTGCTGAGTCACAGGGTAGATGTATGGGTTTCGCGGGTAGCTCAGTGGTAAGGAACCTGCCTGCCAGTGCAGGAGACGCAGGAGAGGTGGGTTTGACTCCTGGGTCAGGAAGATCCCCTGGAGGAGGAAATGGCAACCCACTCCAGTATTCTTGCCTGGAGAATTTCATGGACAGAGGAGCCTGGCAGGTTACAGTCCACGGGGTCGCAAAGAGTGGGACACAACTGAGTTTGCATGCGCATTCGTGTACACACATAACCACACACATGGTAGATGTATGTTCAACTGTATTAGCTACCAGATAGTTTCCCAGCTAATTACGGCGTGTGCGCTCCTCACAACCAGCGCACGAGAGTTCCAGTGGCTCTGCCAGCACTTACTATTGTCAGTCTTTTTTTGTTTTCCGTTATGACGGGTGTATGGGGGCTCTTGCTGTGGTTTTAATTTTCATTTCTCTGATAAGGAGTGTTGGGCACATTTTCATATATTGGCCCTTTTGTGCAGTTTGTCAAAGGAGTTCTTTAAATATCCTGGATATGAGTTCTCTGTCAGAATCTATGAATATTTTCTTCTTTTGCTTTTTTCCTTTTTTTTCCCCTTCTTTGGTATGAAGAAAAGAAGCGAAGGTGGTGAGGAGAGGGCTCTTGGGGAGGGGGACTGATTAGGGTGGTCAAGGAAGGCTCTGAGAAGAGGTAACATCTTGTTGGACCTTTTTTTTTTTTTTGGCTGCACTGCATGGTTTTCGGGGTCTCAGTTCCCCGAGCAGGATTAAACCTGGGCCCAGAGCTGTGAGAGCACAGAGTCCTGAGCACTGGATGGTCAGGGAATTCTCTGGACCTTTTTCTTTTTTTGCAATTTTATGACACATTTGGTGTCCTTTTTTCCTCCTTAAACTTATATAGCAAGCATTTTCCCCCATTACACTTTTTTTTTAAAAACGTGATTTTTAGAACTGTATAACGTTTCATCATATGGATGTACCCTACTTTCTTTAACCAGTTTGCTGTTGTTGGGCCTTCTTTAGGAAGCTTCCAGGCTTCATGTTGCTCTTTTTTCTACAGCCCTCCTTAGTTCTTCAGGGCCAGTGCACAGAGGTGGGCTCTGAGGAAAATTCACAGCGGCTGCGGCTTTTCTTCCACTCTTTGGGGGTCTTTTGGCTCCTTCTCGGGCACTCCTACTCAGCCTTTTTAATCCCTGAAGCCCTTCTCTTTCCAGGCTTTCACTGCTCTTTTTCATCTTCCACGGTCGCTGCCAGCAAGGCCGAGGGGCTTGAAGAGTTCCCTGCCTGGGGTGGGGACCCAGCAGCCGGTGAGCGCTGGCAGCCCCCCGATCCATCCCTGGAGGCTTCCCAGGCCTGTAAACGGGGAGCAGGTGAGGCTGGCTGTTGGGAGGCTGCCTCCTGTGCCCATTCTCCTGCAGATGCCCTCTGATTATCCCGAGCGGCAGAGCCCTACCCAGGCACAGCTGGGCGTGATGATGACTCACCAGCCTGGAGAATGACTTCGGCTTTTCACGGTATCACCCTTGAGGGCAGAGATAAGTCCCATCCCCCACCCCCGAGCTGAGTCCGCAGTGTGGGTAGGAGGCTGCAGTTCCACTCGGAGCTCAGAAGAGATGGTGCCAATGTGTGCAAGAAGCCGGGGTCCTGTTGGAGCGTTTCCACTTGTCCCCGTGCCCGGCTGAGCCTGGTGTCCCCCCATGATAGGATTAGTTGTTCTCGTGGTTTCTACAGGGACACCCTTTATCCTGGGAGTGGCAGCGGGCTCCCCATCTTCTGAGACTTTGGAAAAGTTACTCAATGGCCTCAGCTTCTTTTCTGCAAGTGGGGGTGGTGGTGGTGACTCTTGCTCCTTGGGGTTCAGTCATGTGCCCAGCATGTTTGTGCCCAGCAAGAAAGCACAGCTGCAGGCCCCCAGGATTCAGAGGTAAATGACTACCGTGTGGTGCCCAGTGATGGGGACAGACCGCAAGTAAAGAGGGTGGTGGGAAGGGAGGTCCCAGGCTGTGCTAATGGCTCCTCCACTGGAGTGACCTGAGAGGTGGGGAGGGACCCTGCATCAGTGCCTCCCCTTCTGGGGCCGCCCCTCAGAGGCCCCCTGTCTGTGAGACCCCAGAACTGCATATGTCCCAGGTGGGCAGGGTCTCAGGGAGCCATCCCGTCCAGCCTCCCACCCATCTGCAGTGCAGCCATTTCCTGCTGCTCACCGCTTTACAGTCCTTCTAACAAATGTTTGTAAGAGCGCGCCCTGTACCAGGCACCCTGGACGTGGTGGGAATAAGACAGCCTTGGTCTTGACCTCTGGGAGTGTATCCTTCTAGTGGGGCTCAGCAGTCAGCGAGCAAGAAAAAGCCATGGTGATCCATCAAAGTTCTAAGCATGCAGAGAGAATGAAACAAGGAGATGAGGGAAGGGCCTGGATGTGGCAGGGTGTGGCTTATGTGGTGCTCCACGAAAACCTCACTGTCGAGGGAGCAGTGACGTGCTGGTTACCAGCAAGAGCATGTCAGGACTTCCCTGGTGGTCCAGTGGTGAGAGCTTCCACTGCCTGGGGGGCACGATTCAATCTCTGCTTAGACACTTAAGATCCTGCATGCCACATGGCATGGCCAATGAAAGAAAACAGAAAAAAAACAAGAGGGCGGCAACATGTGAAGATCCTAGAAGGGAGTGTGAACTTTATTCCAGGTGCAGTGGGAAGTCCCTAGAGGTTAAGTGGATGGAACCTTTATGAGCTTCCCTTCAGCAGGACCCAGACTGACCCAGGCTCAGGAGCAGGTGCCTGAGCCTGGAGGAGGAGGAGGAGGTCTTCACCAGCCCTGCCCCCCCCCACCTCGCTGCGCCTGTTCCCTCTTGCTTGGAAAGACATCCCGGTTGGGTTTGAGGCTGGGTTGGGTTTGAGGCTGCGAGAAGCCAGAGCCTCTGCCAGTTTCTAGAGATGCAGGGGAAGTGGGTGGGCTGTCAGTCACTCGTTGGCTGGGCGGCCGTGTTATGCTGGTCTTCTGTTTGGAGTAGGAACCCAAGAGTAGGGGTGCCCTGACGGCAGGAAGCTCACCCAGGAGCCACAGGAAGTCAGCTTCCCACACCCAGGGCTCTGGGCTGGTGGGAGAGTACAAGGTCAGGCCGCACTGCGTGAGCGGTGGTGGGTTCTTCGACCCAGAACCACAGGTCTCTTCACTCTGTCCTTTTGTCTTATCCCCCAGAATCCTATCAACAGTGATGGCTTGGGGGAGGGGGGTGGTGGCAGTGGATGATATTTAACCTCTTAATTATGTTATATTCATAAAATGGTAAAAGGGTAGACTGCGTGGCTGTTAAATGATTCCATGATTGTAGATTTATTGGCCTGGAGAGGTGTTCACAGGACATGGTTAAATAAAAGCAACTGGCTTACAAAACAGTAAGCAGAAGATCACATTGTTATCAAGTATATGGAGTCATATTTAAATATCGTGGGATGAAAAGCAAATATTAAATGGGTGGTAGGATTGAGATGGTTTATACTTTGCCTTCTTGACAGTTTTATTGCGGTATAACTGACATGTGATAAACTTTACATAAGTAAAGGGGGCAGCTTGATACGTTTTGACGTATGTACACCTGTGAAACGATCACTTTACACATGTGTGCGTGTATGTATCTGTGTGCATATATGTGCATGTGTGCATGTGCATTGTGGTCACGCCACACATCTTTGTGGGATCTTAGTTCCCCGGCCAGGGATCGAACCAGGCCTTCCGCAGGGAACCCGTGGAGCCCTAACCCGGGACCACCAGGGAGTTCCCAGGAAAGCGCCAAACTGGCCGAACGGAGAGCGGCAAGGTCCAGTGCCCACCTCCAGAAGGCTGGGCCGCGGCAGGCAGCCCTGCCTGGAACCTTGAAGGGGAGGGCTGGAGATCTGGTGGGCTTCGGGTCCCTTGTCCCCGGGCCAGCTTCTCAGGGGCCCGGCCCTTCCCTGGGACTCGGCGGGGAGAGGGCGGAGGAGGCCCAGGGCTGAGGCCTCAGAGTCCGCTTGCTCTTCCCCAGGCGGCCTCTGCAACCTGTGCGCCGACAGGGCCAACAGGGAACACATCCTGCAGGCGGGGGGCGTCCCCCTCATCGTCAACTGCCTGTCCAGCCCCAGCGAGGAGACCGTGCTGTCCGCCGTGACCGCGCTCATGGGCCTGGGAGCGCCCGGCGCGCGCCGCCACCCCGAGCTGACGGCCCGGCCCGTGGTCCAGTGCATGCTGCGCTTCTCCCTGTCGGCCAGCGCCCGGCTCCGAAACCTGGCCCAGATCTTCCTGGAAGACTTCTGCTCCCCCAGCCAGGTGGCCGAGGCCCGCAGCTGGCAAGCGGATGCCGCCCTGGGGATCCCCCTGCCGAGGACGGAGGCCCCACAGCAGCCCTGACCCGCTGCCCGCCGGGCGAGACTGAAACCCTGGTGGGGCTCAGGGAGAGGCGGCGGCGGCGGCGGCGGCGGCGGCGGCCGCCCGTCCGCGGCGCGCCCTCTCCGCTAACGGCGCGCGCTCGGCCCTTTTCAAAGTGCGTTGTCTCCGCATGGCAGGTATTTGCACTGTGATGAAAGGCCCCAGACGAGTGAGGAAGCCAGGCCTTGAGGCGCGTGGATGGGGAAGTTGAAGATGCTGCCGTTTTCACGGGCTGCTGCTCTCAACCTCGTTGAGAGGCCCTCGTGCTGGCCCACCCCCGCCGGGTCTCAACCTCGCGGAGGAAGCAGCGCGGTCCCTGGACTCGGAGGCTTCGCAGAAGGTGTTTCTCCTGAGGAACAGCTGGGCCTGGAGCTTAGGAGAATTGCCTGAGCTTGAGGAAGGAAGCATTCTCCCCTAACAGAGGTGTCTGGAGTCATTTTGAGACGCAGAAATGAGAAGCTTTGTTGTTCAAAGTATATCGCGGCTCCGGGAAGCTGAGGGCGGTGTTGTGCCCCCGTCTGTGGAGGCTGGGTACCTGCCCCGCAAGTCTCCAGGCTGGGCGTTGGGCCTGGCGGATGCTGCCCCTGAGAACTCTCTGGCTTAACTGTTGACCCGTACAGACCTGTCAGCCAGACACCACGGGAGGGCACCTCAAAGACCCGAGTGCGCCCCGTGCTGTTGAGAGTCCAGCCCAGTGACTCTTACCGTGGCCATGAGGGTGATGACACCTCAGAGGACAGGCACGGACTCTTGGAGCGGTGTTCTCTCCCCTCCCCACCCCACGGTCCCTGCTTGGAAGCCCTGGCCCGCCTTCTCTGCCATCAGGTTTAGTGAGGGCGGGGTGCTGTGCCTGGAAGCACATCTGGGCCTCAGGCGGGCCTCGGGGATGCAAGTAAGAGGGCTGCTGAAGGGAGAGGGGATCAGATGCTGACATACAGCGCAGGACCCAGAGTCCAGGGTACACCGCTCAGCATGGGGGAAGGGGTGTGGGCCCCTGTGGAAAGCTGGGGTGCAGGAGCAGGGGAAGGTCCTGGCCCCGTTTAAGCTTGACCTCTTACATGACCAAGGAGAGGCGGCTCGGAGAGGAACGGTGTCCAGGTGGACCTGGAGGTGGGTGGATTATGGGACTAATCGACTAAGGAGCCCAGAGGGAGGGAGGGAGGGAAAGGCCTCCTCGTCGGCCTGTATTCTCACTGCCCTCCGGAGGGTCCTGGCCCTTCCCTTTCCCAAATAAAAGGCCTTAAGAGAGCAGTGAACTGAAGTGTTTTATTTAAAAGGTGCGTGTTCTCCCAGCGTGTTTCCGGCCAGCACGGTGCTGAGGGGTCACCGCCACCAGGCTGCACGGGGACCCGGTCCTGCCCGGCTTCCCTGCCTGTCTGCCTCACCCTCCTCCAGCCGCTGTCTGCAGCCTCATTGCTGGGGCAGCTCTAGGCAGCTGGAGTCCAGTGGCAGGGCTCTCCGCTTGCTGTCTATAATCTCCCTCCAGTTGTCGCTCCAGGAGCGCAGCCGCCTCCGAGGTGGGCTCAGGGCCAGGTGCTGGTTGTGGCAGCAGGTGAACAGGATGTGCTCCCAGCTGGGGGTCTCCTCTTGGCCTGGGAGGGGAGACAGGGAACCCGAAGTCCCTAATCTGGTTATCTGAACTCCCTCCCCCTAATCCCAGCAGGCCAGATGCCTGGAGGCTGCTAAGGAGAAAGGCTCCCCACCTTGAATGACCTCCTTGTCATCAATGAGTAGGTCCCCTGAGATCACGGTCTTGTCCCTCGTCAAGATAATGCGCTCCACAAACTGGGGTCCCAGGTGCTTCTCCACCCAGCGGTACTGTGAGGTGGGCACAGGGTCAACAGGGCAAGATAGGCCCCTGAACTCAGGGCCAGTAGGTGTGAGGGAGGGTCTACAGCTTGTGAGAGACACCCCTCCACCCCCGCCCCCCCCAAACTTTCTGTGTTTCTGCTGGTGTGTTGGAGTTGTTTTTTTTTTTTTTGGCTGGGCCATACAGCATGTGGGATCTCAGTTGCCAGACCAGGGACTGAACCCGTATCCCCTTGTATTGAGAGCACAGAGTCTTAACCTCTGAACTGCCAGGGAAGTCCCCCATGGTTTCTTTTAACAAATCAGAACTTCGGAAGCTAAGTTTGCCTGTGGAGCGCTGGGGCAGCCGCACCTTCTCGGGCACACAGGGGTCGTACTTCATCAGAGGGGTGGTGCAGATGAAGACCTGGGTGCTGCCAGGAGGGGGCACGATTAGACGCGGTGGTGCCCGCCCCTGCCCCCCAGCCCCCACTCCCTCGCCGCCCATCCTCACTCCTGCATGTCATTCATCTCCCGCAAGGCTTCCAAGGCTCCAGGGATGGGCTCCAAGTCTAGGAAAAAGCCTGGGGCTTCATACACACTGGCCACTTTGTCCTGAAAGATACAGCGTTCCCGTCCTGGCTAAGCCCCCTCACCACACACCTCCCCCGCACACACACAGCGAAGACTCAAAGGTGAGCTTCCTGGGGGGCTTTGGTCCCCAAATCAGAGTCCCGGGTGGAGGATTTTGTATAGCGGTAAGGAAACACCCCCAGACTGTCTAGTCCCAAGTGCAGTGTGGATTCTGAGGTGAGAGCTTTGTTCATTTTAAACAGGAAGGTGTCTGGACATGGAGCAGAGACAGTCCTGACCCATGGAAGAGGCTCCCCGTCCCCGGATGTCCTGTGGGGTCGGGGGCCCCGCTCCCCTCGCGCCGCACCCCTCCCATCCACCCGCTCCCTACCGCCAGGTCGGGGCGCAGCGCCCGGTACTGCTCACGCGCGAAGAAGCCGCGGCGCTCCTCCAGCGGCACGTGCGGCTCCTCGGGGAACCGTTGGAGGAAGCCCCGCAGCAGGCCGGCCTCGAAGTCCGCCAGCACGCCGTCCATGTCCACCAGCACCCGCACGGGCCGCGCGCGCCCCGCCGGCGTCCCCATCGCCAGCGCCGCGAGGCAGGGTACCCGGGGGAAACGCGGAACCGGCCCCGGGAGCGCGCGGAGCTGGGCGCGGGAACGGCCGCTTCCGGAGCGGCGGCGGGCGGAGCCGGGCCGCCCTGATTTGCATGGGCGCCCGGGTGCCCCGCCCGCCCGCCGGAGCCCCAGGCTTTCCCCAGCGCCCGACCGAACTTGGCGGTGCCCGCGCCACGCGTCTGGTCTGAGGGTGCGCCTGCGTGGACATCAGCCGCCCTCCGCTCGAGCAGACGCCCTCGCTCACCCCAAACGTTACTGGGCCAGACCTTCCGGGGGGGTCCCCTGGACTGGCCTGAATACTGGGGAGCGTGGACCGGCTCCGGCTTTCTCAGAACCCACACCTGCTCACCCCGCTTGCGGGGATAGGAGGAGAGCTTCCTCCCCCTGAGTCAAGGCAGCACCAACCCAAGACCCGAACCTCGGGGGGTCCCAGTAGCTGAAGTGCGGGAATCTGAAGACAACAGGCTCTTGCTAGCACAGCTCCTCAGAGATGAATTCACAAGCCAGAGTTGGCTTGAAACATGGGAGCATCTACTTCAAACCTCCTGTTCTACCTGGAAGAGGCGATTTTCCACCAGGCTCAGGTAATCAGGACCATCCTTTCTGTGGAATTGATTTTTCTCTAGAACCCTCCTCAGTTATATACTCCTCTGAGAAAATGCTGGTCACTGCTAACTTTTGTAGACTCTCAATTTTTTGTAGATTTCATATAATTTATTTCCTGAATACATGTAAATATGCTGCGCTTAGTTACTCAGTCGAGTCCAACTCTGCGACCCCATGGACTGTAGCCCGCCAGGCTCTTCTGTCCATGGGGTTTTCTGGGCAAGAATACTGGAGTGAGTTGCCATGCCCTCCTCCAGGACATCTTCCCAACGCAGGATCAAACCCAGGTCTCCCGCATTGCAGGCGGATTCTTTACCGTCTGAGCCACCAGAGAAGCTCACATGTAAATATATTTACTACAAACTAGATTCAGATTTGAGTGACTGACCCATCTTCCTGTCACTCCCCACCTGAACACCCTTCCCCTTCCTGATGCTTCTGTTCCACTGGGTTCTGAACACCCCAGTACTTCTAAATGCATCAGGAAGGGAAGCCTGGTGGTCTAATTTTAAAACACTTAAGAAGTAGACTGCTGCTGCTGCTAAGTCGCTTCAGTCGTGTCCGACTCTTAGCGACCCCATGGACTGCAGCCCACCAGGCTCCTCCGTCCATGGGATTTTCCAGGCGAGAGTACTGGAGTGGGCTGCTTTTGCCTTCTCCGAAGAAGACGACTAGGTATTAGCCATAAATACCAAGCCACTCAAGTCACATAACTGTGTAAAAAGCCAAGACTGTCATCAAAATACTGACTCTTCTGCCCTCATCATTTTAAGTTCAACTTCACTTTCTAAACCATAAGCTTTCTAAGGAGAAAAATTCAACACCCTTAGCAAACATGTTTATGAAGAATTTTAAAAATCTGTAACAGTACCAAGATGACCAGCAGAACTCCTTCACAACACTTTTGGCCTAGGCACTTACCTTCATAGCATGGAGAGCTAAAGCCAAGTTACAGTTATGACACAAATCAGGGAGCTGTCTTTCCCAGGTCTGTCCAGTTACTGAGAAAAGGGCGCAGCTTTCCTGCCTCTTTAGTTCTAACAGAAACCTTAACTCAGGTTATTTGTAGGATTAATCTGTTTTAGTGAAACTGGAAAAATTGTATAGCACAGCTGCCTGTTTTGCAAAATAATAAGGAAGAAAAACACCCCCACAACCTATGATTACCCTTTTTCTTCCCAAAGAGATGCTTATTAAGTCAAATGAGCTGGTGGTTACAAACCAGGCTTAAATCATTTCAACCATGGTGGGGGATGGTTAAAGGTGACCTGTTTCAAAGTCTTTTTTTTTTAACTTTTAGGGCACGCCCCTAGGATCTTAGTTCCCCAACCAGTCCCCCCTTGAAAGCATGGAGTCTTAGCTACTGGGCCACCAAGGAAGTACCCAAAAGTCTCAAAGTTAGGAATCGAGCTTCCAAATGACAGGCCCAAGGAACGCTGCTGATTAGCAGCCCAGGTACACAGAAAAAGCCATCGGACAGTGCCCAGTTTGGACGTTTGATACCTCGATCTGGAACTTTCTCCCTAGAACCCAGTGTGCTTTCTCCAATCTCCTGTATCACTTGACAAGACTCAGATGACCTTGTCCTCTTCTGGCTACATGACCCTTCTTTTCTTTGGAGCCCTCTTCTTTGATCACTGACCATCGAGGGGCATCCTGTAGGCATGAGAGAACTTAAAATATTAATGTTATCACCCAGCAAAGGAGGATAAGTGGTAGAAGAGTCCCAAGTGTATTGGCTAATAATTGTTCTGGAAGCCAGGTATCTGTATTACTCCTGTCTTTTACTACCAGATATTAGTTAATGTTCATTTTGGCATTCTGCACTCACACTGACTTTAAACCTGTTTTCTTTACAGAGAAGCCCACTTCTCTCTAGGCCTTCCTTAAGTCTGTTTTAATTTGAAGGGCTCATCAAATCATTGGGTAGCAGGGTTGTTAGTAACAAAGAAAAAAGCAACTAAGCAGGTAGAACTGCAGAAACAATCTCAAAAAGATGACACAGGACACAGTGTTTCAAAATTTGTACATCGTTTACTTTAAGCAACAGTCCAGGGTTGTGAAGTACAACACACATTTTAAGGATGAGACTTTCGTTTCATGGTCAAGCACCAGCATCATGCACACAGCTTCAAGTTATCTAAGAAGAGCACTGCCCCCCCCACGGGTCCCTTCCCCACGAAGACCCCGCCCCTGCTTCACCACCTGGAGTTCATCAGTCTGAGTGAACATCAAGCCTTCCTCTGCGTGGGAGCAGCAGGCTTTGCTCAGCCAGTCATGTTAAGTATCTGGCTTAAATGTATCTTAAGGTTCAGAAATAAAAGGCAATTTTTTGTTTTACTTTTTTTTTGCTTTGCAGGCGGCAAGGCATAGGGCACAGGCCTTTTATCACTCCATATGGCACAGGAAGATGCTTTTTAGCAAAGGGCACTGAGAAGTTAGGGCAACACCAGGTAGGTTTCAGCATCAAGACAACCTTGTTTGGGGGCCTGAAGGGACAGCGCCTGTGGACTGTTTACTGGTCTGTCCAATCCAGGCTTGGTAAACCCAAGTAAAGCTGACCAAAAAAGGGTTTTAAAAACCTCAGTACAAAAGATCCTCTAACACATTTGAAACCAAATGGTTTGTTCTTAAAAACACGGTACTAAGTGTCACAAAGCTTTCCCTCCAATCTACTACTAGAAAACACTCATGCCAAGGCCTACAGACCCAGAGGAATAAGGACAGACAGAGAACCTGTTCTTCCAAAAAATAAAAATAAAATAAAAGACAGCAGTACATAAAGTGCTTCTTTTTTAATGAAACAAATCCAAAAGATGTCCAGTCAGGCTCAAGTTGTGCGGCTCACAAGCACGGAAAAACAAAGAAACAAAACGACGAGAGTCCGGGGCAGACGGAGCTAGCCCAGGACGAGGCTGGACTTGCCGCCAGGGGGGTTTCTCCGGGATGGCACAGGTGCCGGCGCCACTGGGCTGGGCACAGGGGCGGCGGGCACAGGCTTCTCCTCGCTCTGCCCCAGGGTGGCCTGCAAGTCTGTGTCCACGTTTTCTAGGAAAACAGAATGAAATTAAGACTAATAACTATTCCCAGTGAAGATGACGAGTCTAAGTTTTTTGAAGGGGCTTTTTGGAGGATGGTTCAAACCACGCCTGGAGCTATAAAGAAGAAAACAGTTGGCACATGGCCACCATCCAGAACCAGCCACTGTTAGTGTTCTGCCGTATGCATCCCCAGGTCTTTCTCTGTGTATGTTCTTTTCTAAATTACTTAAGTATATGGCGACATAAATGTTTTAAATGTGAATATTACAGATAAGCTCTAGGTCCACCACTCCACTGCTGGGTGGGTCTCCTCCCTGTATTCCCAGAGGCCCCACTACTAGCTGTGTGCATCCTCTGTCCATCTGTTTTGCGTAAGCTTTGTGTGCTTTATTTCCAGCATATCACAGACAATCTTGTTTTTATTGTATTTAACATAATTGATAGCAACTTGTCCCTTTTGGAAATTTACCCCCACTTATACACATGGTCAGGACTTCCCTGGTGGCTCAGACGGTAAAGCGTCTGTCTACAATGCAGGAGACCCGGGTTCGATCCCTGGGTCGGGAAGATCCGCTGGAGAAGGAAATGGCAATCCACTCCAGTACTACTGCCTGGGAAATCCCATGGACAGAGGAGCCTGGTAGGCTACAGTCCATGGGGTCGCAAAGAGTCGGATATGACTGAGTGACTTCACTTCACTTATACACATGGTCAGGTGCTTCCCTGGTGTCAGTGCTAAAGAATCCACCTGCAATGCCGGAGCCTCAGGTTCAGTCCCTGGGGCGAGAAGATCCCCTGGAGGAGGAAATGGCAACCCACTTCACTCCAGTAATCTCGTCCGAGAAATCCCGTGGACAGAGGAGCCTGGGAGGGCTACAGTCTATGGGGTTGCAAGATTCAGACATGACTGAACAATTAAACAACATACACATGGTCACACTTGATCTTGCTTAAGTCACTGCTTTCTAGTATATATACAGTATATGTGATTAATCCTCTACTGATAGCCAAAAAGTAAAACCAGTCTGACCATTCTGAAACCGTAACGTGTGTACTCTGGAACACAGGCCCAGGGGGACACGTGCTGTCGTCTTCAGTTTGAACAGAGACTGGGCGCCTCCTTCCACAGTGGCAGTCCAGGTCCACTCTAGCGCCCACGTCAGAGCATCCTCTACTCACATCGGTCCACTTCCCCCACTTGATAACCACCTCACCTTAATATCTGCCTAAGTGACAGGTGAAAAACGATTATTTAATTCTGTCATGTGTTAACGTTTCCATGATTAACGAGTGAGGCTGACTTTTAATATCCAGCTTACAGAGGTTTATTAAAGACTCCACCCCCACCCACTGATGGTTAATTATCTTAATCCAGTTACTCCCATCATATCAACCCTGCCCTTTCCTCATTAAAGTCTTAAGAACCAGTGTTATTATCACCCAATTCATCCAGTCCTACATACTGCTTGACTGATTCCCAGACTGACTTGTGAAATTCTCAACCAGCATATAGGAATCCTTAACCAGGTTGTTGCCACTGATTCAAATTCAAGAGTAATTGCAAAAGGAAAAAAAATGCATTATTTTCTGCAAAAGGTAATTTTTATGAAGAGTTTAATAGTTTAAGGCATGTCAGACTTATTTTTAATTAAAAAGAAAAGCCAGCTCTCTTCATTTCAGTGTTAAATCTTAAATTCTGTTGCATATTCTAACACCTACCTTGCAATAATCACACAGAGGCACCTTTAGTATAAAAAACTAAGATATTTATAAGACTTGGAAGAAAAACTACCTTAAGGTTTAAAGACATTTATTTCCTCCTAGTTTAGAAGTTCCAAAACCCTGGAGCAGCGAAGCAGAAATACTGGTTATGACATATCCTATGTAAGAACTTTGTAAGCACTCATATTAGACACCAATGCAAAGTAGTAACTCCAAAAAAATTACTCATTAAAAAAAAAGTTCCTCATCAGACTAAACATTAAAGGTCCACATCCCTAAAACCACTTGTACTAAGTTTTCACTCTGCCGACTGAAACAGAGAAGTTCAAGGAGGAAGTCTTAGATCAGAAACATAACATCTCAGGAATATGCTACTGCTGCTTTAAACATTTCATTTCATGAATTTTTGGACTATTTGATAGAACCTGACTTCTAAGGCATATAATGTTCTATACTATTCAACTACAGGTAAAAATGTAGTACACGCTTTCCAAGATGATAGCACTCAGTTATGAACCAAAGCTTGGCAAGAAAGGGTTACCCCTCAGCTTCCTGTTGCACAAGAAACTGGACCAAATGCATCAACACACCATACCCAAGTCCTCCGACAGGCGCCCTTAAATAACCTAGGGAAGCATGTCCAATTTACTGCAAATACAAACAAAACCCAAGAACCCAAATTTTAAAGCCATTCAAGACAGACGAATACAGACCACGAACTCTGCCTGAGCCAGCGTATCAACCCAAGCTGTTTCATTTCTGCTGCGAGGACACAGCCTCCCCACTGGACAGGATCTAACTGAATCCACCATCCGGGCCACCCAGCTGAGGAGCACTTCAGATGGACACAAATGTTACCCGGCATGGTAGTTTATTTCCATAAAATGATTTTTAGATAAACAAGCTCATTCCTGCCAATCTCACATTTGCCTTTATCATTATGCACGGAGCCGCTTTGTCTTTCACAACTGGGTAACAAGAAGCCAAACGAGAAAAAGGGAGGAAAAAAGCACCCGTGGAGACTACACAACCATGGCCCTTAACCTAAACACTCATTTATCTGGTCAGAAATACTCTGGCCAGCAATAGAGGTTGGCTTGTTACTTCCTTGAGTCTGTGATAAGTATACGAATTGAGAGTAAAGGCTTTAGAAACTTTTATGGGACTTGACAGAGATCGTTTGTCTACTGAATCCAGTAATTTTAAAGATGTTTTTGTTTTTTTAAACAAAATTATGGCTTCTGCCATAATATACGTTCTATCTACTCCTTACTTGTCTGTCTTCTCTGGCATAGCAGTAAGGTAACTTGATCAGATAGCAATGTCAGAAGAGAAAAAACCGGACTCATCTAAGGATCACAAAATTAGAACCTCTAGAAAACACAACAGACTTGCCTGAAGGCAGGTAAGGACTTCTGCCCAAGCTTCCTGGACCTTCTCCCTCTTTCTTTAAGATTTCCAAAGTCCTCACTATAGACATTCCTGTTTTTAATTATCCCAAAGATGAAGGCAGTATATCCAAGCAAGATCTGCTTTATTTAACTGAGCAGAACTGATTGGCTTTGCAGTGACGTTGCCAACAGAACTGGGGTTGACTTTTATTCACTAGACATGGTCTGAACTGTCATGCCCCTTGTCATTTTATGACAGACAAGCTAAAAGTAGCAGCAGTCAGGAGCAGAGAATAATCAGGTGCCAAACTGACGATCGATCAAAAAACACGAAAAGGAAGGACCTGTACACGGTGCACGTGCTACTCACCTGAAGGATCTGTAACACTGAGCTGGGGGTGGGGGAGAGAATTTTTTTCTTCAGTTACAGCTCAAGAGTTTTATTCAGCAAACAAAGAATAGTTTACCCTCAAGGCGTGAAGGCGGGCCGACCCCAAAGGAGAGGTTAAGAGAATTAATTATTAGCAGGACAAATATGACATATATTTTCATAACTTCAGGCTCTCACATACTACTGTGGGCTCCCCAAATATGTAATTCTATTCATTGATCAAAATTAGTGAATAAAGATGAGCTGTTTCTTGGGCCTCCCTGGTGGCTCAGTGGTGAAGAGACAAGGGTCTGATCCCTGGTCAGGGAAGATCCCACACGATGTGGAATAGCTAAGCCCGTGACACAACTATTGAGCCCGTGCTCCAAAACAAGAGAAGCCACCGCAATGAGGAGCCTGACCACCTCAACTAGACAACAGTCACCGCTCGCTGAAACCAGACAAAAACCTGTGCAGCAACCAAGACCCAGCATAGCCAAAAATAAATAAAATTCTATTAAAAGAAAGATTAACTTATTATTCTTGCTAAATAAGGTCTGACATTGGAAGTATTTCTGAATACAAAAAGCAGCGGAATCAAAAAGTCTAGATTTTTTTTTTTCTTTGAACCTGCAGAACAATCTTTTTAAATGGAACAAACTAGATAGAAACAAAAACTAATACACCTTCAGTCCAATGAGAAGCAATCTGTCTGCGGAGGGAAAACCCAGGTAAAGTTCACAACGGTTCGGAAGATTCTCCTCCCCTCACGCCCAGCGAGAGACAACAAGAAACTGAACAGGAATTTCTGTTTTCCTGGAAGACTGACTTGCCCAATGTAATGACAGAAAAAAGCCTTGAAGAAGTGGCTTTGTCCTGGGCCGGCTGCGTGTCACCGGGTCAACTTGAACCTGATGGCTGCAGGCCAAACACACGTAAACCTCACATCACATGCAGCAGTGATTCTCTGGCACTTGTTAAAGAAGTGCCAATAAATACTTCAAAGATTTTAAATAATTAAATGATTACAGCTCTTTTCCACTTATAATTTGATGATGTGGATGCTAACTGATAATTTACACCTGCCCGCTAAAGTCATCATTCACAAGATCACAGGGTTACTGGTTGTCGTGCTGAGTAAGCACTTCAGTAGAAAATCAACTGTAAATGTAATGCTGAGGTCTGAGCTTGCGATGCCAGAGACGGTTACTAAGAAGCTCTCACTGAGTGTAACAAATACCAACCTGACTGACATCCGTCTGTTCTGAAAGCTTTAGGAGGTTTCCAGCCTTGTTCTCGCTGCTGGCCGTGCTTGATAGCTTCCATTTTGCTTTCCCTTCCCCCTAGAGGATGGACACTGGCACCTGGGGCTCAGCCAGGTTCACTCTCCAGCCAGCCTCTTTCCCCAGGACATGACTTGAGTCAAAATTGAGTCTATTCTAACATTCAGAAATTGGCATACTTTTTTCAGACATACTCACCATGAACGTCACCTTCTCCCTGGAAAAGAAAAAAGTTACAATTTACTTCAGATTTTAATTTGGCCACACACAAAGAAAACAATCATAGTTCAGAGAAGCTACTGTCTCCCTGAAGACAGATGTCAAATTTTGTTTTGATGTAGTCAAGTTCAAGGTCAAGGTGCTCTTTACAATAAACAGCCTTTATTCAACTTGGAACAATGCTACACAAAAATGCTACTGGACCAAAAAAAAAAAAACATGCTACTGGATAAATTGCCCCAGTACTAGTAACATGGTCAAAACACCAAAAAACCTTAACATTGACACTGATGATATCAGTTAGCACTTCAGAGGAGCTTTTATCAGAATGGGAAACTGGTAAACCTATCTTTCCACCCCCTTTCCTTTCTTTCTAATCTAGCTGTTGAAGGGCCTTCATCAATTCCAAAGCCCTTCTACCAGTCTGCCCACATTCAGGCGGCTGCCGTCTCCATGTGCCCTGAGGTCCCCACTCGGGGACATCCCACCAGGCTTTCCAGACAAACATCTGGGGCTAGGAGCCGTGCTCACCTGCAGACAACCAATGGTAACACCGTGCGACAGCCTCCTGAAGTTTAGCTCAAAACAACAGGCAACATTTGCCAACAACTAAAACATCCTTGAGCTCAGATATGCTACTATGTGTGAGATACACAGGAAGTGCAAGTGATCCGGTTTCAAAAATCAATACTGAAGGATAAAGATGAACCCAACTGGTAGCAGAGATACATGAACAGACCAAGGTCACATGAACTCATTTTTCTGATCTACTCTATCAATCCTCCATCAGCAGTACAGTCAAGTCCCTTTCCTAATTACCACTCGATATAATAAAACTCCAGTGGATAAAAACCTAGTGGGAGAAAAAGCTCAGGGATGACTGGATAAATAATTTAATAGAGGCTCTTTGCCCTGGGTATTAACTCCAGGGATTGAGATCATAAGCAAAGCCTTTAGAGAGTTAGGATAGACAGATGCCCTTTGAGAAATTGTTGCTGGAGTGATATTGGTGATGATGGATGGGAAAGATTCACGAAAGTTACAGGAAAGTGATGACTAAGAACAAGGCTTATGCCCCTGTCCGTGGCCTCCTCCTTACCCCTGCCCCACCTCCCCACCCCTCCCCATTTATGCTACTTTCTCTTTACTCTGTATTTCTATTTACTAATATTGTATTTTTTGATGTTATAATAAAAATTTAGTGGTTAAGCGCAAACAAACAAACAAAAAACAAACCCCGAAACTCCAGTGGCAAGTCTTAGTATAGTGGAGGAAGGGCGGGGGGTGACGTGAGGATTTCATTTCTAAAGGGCGTAAACCTCCAAGCCTGTCTCTCCCCCTGTATTGTTGCACTGACCTTCAGATCTAAGAAGTCTCCAGAGTTCGCTTCAGAAGAATTCCTTCTCTGGGGTCCAGATGACTCAGAATCTTCCCTGCCCCCACTAGACTTGGCACCTGAATCAAAATATACTTTCGTGAGGAATACCAGGGAAAGACCTAAAGCACGCCACTATATAATGGGCTCGCGTCACATGACAACATGAGCCCACAGTGTCAGGGAGTGGCGGCTAGTAAAATGCCACAGAGGGGCCATATGAGCCAGCTGACGGCTCTCCTTGTTCTCAGCCATCACACCAACTCCCGCATCTCCCCCGTCTTAGCCCCCGTCTCTCCTCCCATGACAAGCTTTAATTGTTGTTTCCCACGATTAAGCTAGATGTTAGTCAGCAGCACACACCCAGCTGCAGTGGTCCTGCTGGGCCCACCCCTTGACCACCGACCACAGAGACGAGCAGTACCTGCCGACTTGGCCCAGGAAGGGGGATTTTCCTCAGGTGTCCCAAAGATGCTGGAGGCCATTTTGTTCCTCCTCACAGGTTGTTCTGTTGGTTCATCAAAACCTAATGAAAAATTGGATCCACCGCCAGGAGGCCGCAAAACCCTAGAAATGATGGTGAGATGTCAGTTTCAGATCAGATCAAGATGTTTCCTGGTACATGTTTTCAAACACCTTTCATTTCAGTTCACCCACCCATTCATTCCACACACACCCCCACAAAAGAGAACTGTTAATGGGAAAATTAGGAATAGATTCCAACGTGGTATAAATTCAATGATGGACCTTAAGGTGGTGAGATTGTGCACCGCACCAGGCAGCTGCAACAGTCCTAAAGTACCAGCAACAGGCTGGTTGGCATCCCCTTTTAGGAACAGGCCAAAGCCTAATGGATCCTGTCTGCTAGGCCCAGCTGGACACATTTGCAAAGAAGTTTAGAAGCACATCTTGTTATTTATTTAAAAAAAAAAGTTTCCATTTTTATTTCCAACAAAACATTTTTAAATGGAAGATTATACATATACATGACCAACTTAGAAGCCCAAGGAAAGCTCGTAACCGTCTCTGCCATCTCAGCATCATTCACAAGCCCTGTCTATACACGTGTACCTCACTATTCTCACTAACCATCGCAAGTGACCAGTCACAAGGAGAGTCAATCAAGAGTTAAGTGTAGGACTCCATGACATGCTCTACACCCGTGAACCTTTAGACACCATCTACAGCTCTTGTGTTTGACAAGGAAATATGGCACTTTCCCATTTCCAGGTCTTCCGGACACAGGTTGACCAATTTGTCCCCTCCATGAAAAAACTCAATTTCATTTGTCCTGTCACTACTCAAAACATAGAAAATGGAGATGGTTTCATGGGAAGATGTCCTAACCACAGATTCAGTTCCTTTATGGTGATGGGAGTGGTCTATTTTTCTATTTCTTAAGTCATTTTGAGTAAGAAACATTTCTCTAGGAAGGTGTCCATTTCATTCAAGTTTCCAGATAAATCTAGCTGTCATTTGTAAACTCAGCTCCTTATATTTGAAAGGAAAGGAAAAATTTAACACTTTAGGTAAAAATTCTCTTCTAAGTATCCCTCCAGAGGCATCCCCAAGCTGTGATTTTTGTTCCCATTCTAAATATTTTCTCATTTCCATTATTTTCTTCTTTGACCCATAAAATTATTTAAAAGTACATTTGTAAATTTGCTAACATAGGTCTTTCTAGTCTGATTTCCAGCTTTCCATTATAATACAGACAGGATCTATGTGACATGTTCCTTTGAAATATGATGTGTTTTATGGCTTAATAGGTGCTTCATTTTATAAATCTTCTGTATCTGCTTGAAAGGAACATATACTTAGCAGTGTTCTATATGTCTACTAGATAAAGCCTATTAATTGAGTTGTTCAAATCTACTGATTTTGTTTGCGCCACATGGTATGTGGGATCCTAGTTCCTCACCAGAGATCAAACCTGCAGCCCCCGCACACACTGGAAGCACAGAATCCCAACCACTAGACCACCAAGAAAGTGCCGTCAAATCTACTAATTTTTAAGTATGTTTTATCAATTACTGAGATTCTGTTACCAACTTCTGCAATGGGGGATTTTGTCAACTTCTGCTCAGGACTGTCAAGAATTCTCTCTCAAAAAGACCACCATTGGAGTATTTTATTTAGTTCAGAAGGGAGAACTGTGATGGATTAACTGGCTAGTCATTTTGATTAAAGGAACAAACCAAATATATATTCCTAACTCACTTCATTTACCACAATAAATTCCAGCTAGGTCAAATATTTAAATTTAAAGCCTAAGACAAAAATATTGGAAGAAAACATGTACGAATCTGGTTCTAGTCATGAAGGCTTTCCTTCTAAGTGCAAGATGAAAGCCAGAAACCATGAAAAATGGACAGATTAAACTTGGCAAAAATACACATATTTGACAAAGGATGATAGAATCACTTTTAAAATAATTAAAAGAATCATGAGAGAAATAAAAATGGACAAAAGGGACTAACAGACAATTAAAAAATATGGGTAGTTTCTAAACATTAAAAATTCAAATTCACAAGCAAATAAATGAAACCTAAAACAAAAGAATGTATTTTTGCTTATTAGGTTGGTAAAGATGAAAAAAAAAATGCCAATTTCCAGTGTGAACTGAAGTGTGAGAATATAAATTTGCACAAACTTTCTACAGATAATTTTGATAAAAATGTATCAAGTGTTTAAATTTGCATCTTCTGTGAATCAGGGAAGGGGTTCTACTTCCATAAGTTTTCCTAAGTAGATAAGCAGACGTACGTACAAGTAAGCTTGCAGATGCAGGCTTGGTTAGGGCTAAGCAGAACAGAAGCAAACTGCTCGGACTTCCCCTCTCAACTATATCTAGTTCTCACCATCTTCTCCAGCCCAGTCAGACCACATTCTTCCCTGTTCCGTGAACTGTTCTGCCTTATCTCCACCTCAGAATATTTACTCCCATATTTCCTCCTGCCCAGAGCACTTTCCACCCTTTCCTCGGTGACTGTTTCAGAATCCAGCCCATTTCTTAAACCTTCTCCTCTTCCAGGAAGCCCTCCATGACCTTGAGAAATCAGCAGTAGGACACCGAAAGGAAAGAATGTTAGATACCCTCTCTTTCTGGCCACCAGTTCTTTCTGTAAAGGACCAAACAGTTAATTATTTTTGGCCTGTGGGTCATTCGGTTTTTTGCAGCTATTCAGCTCCATAACAGCACAGAGGCCAGCCACAGGCAACACGAAGATGAATGAGGGCAGCTATGTCCCAATAAAGCTTTATTTATGGACACAAATTTGATTTTCTTGTCATTTTCACAAGTCATGAAAGATACTTCGTCTGGCCCTTTTCAGCCATTTATACTTGTAAAAATCAGGTGCCAGCTGGACTTGGCTATCGGGTGGTAGTACACTGGGCTCTGCTCTGTCTAGTTCAACAAACAGCCTCATTTTTTAAAAGAACAAAGTCAGGCCTGGAGAAGTTCTAAATGAACTGCCCAACTTTAGTTAAAACAAGTGACAGAGATGGGGCCAGACCCCAAGCCCTGGCAGGCACATTTAAAAAGGGCTCAAAGTGAAGTAGGGGGATCACTCAATACCATTTTCTCTTTAAACTACAAACCTATATAGTTGGTGTTCTGATTGCTTTTCATGTTTTCTAGACTGAATATATTTCTTATATAGGTCCTCTAGCATCTTTCTCTAAATCTAATATTCATGTCTCTCCATAGTAAAATTCAGTACTCAATTTACACTAAATTAAAATGTCATTATTATTTTCCAGGGGTGGGGGTGGGGGGAATCCATTGTGTGCTTTTATAACATGTAAAACATTTAAAAGCCCACTGTTTGTAAGTCTCCCATATTAAACATTCACCCAGATTAAATTCATTAAATGAATTAAGAAATCATGTTCAGGCATACCTCTTATAATTTGGGGTCTGCTAATAAAATTGTTTAAATAATAATTTAAAATATGTTACAAATTCTTAATAGTCATTCTCTATGTTAAAGTCAGAAGTGACTAGGTTTTTATCATTTGTACCTCAGATCAACAGACACTTGAAATATTATAATCAAAATTAGCTTGCTTCAGAGACTTCCCTGGCGGTTCAGTGGTTAGGGCTCCATGCATCCACAGCAGGGGGCATGGGTTTGATCCCTGGTAGGGGAACTAAGATCCCCCCCCAAAACAAATTTAACTTGCTTCACTGTCATCCCCTTCATTCCCCAGAGATTAGACTTATTCTCCTTACTATCATAATTAAATTCTCATGAATTATTTCAGCCAGATGAAAATCTTCAAAATCCTAATAGGCCAAGAATTTTTTTTCTTTTTTACCTTACAAAAAGAAAAAAGACACTAGAATCCAAACACCAGCTTAGAAAAGAAAGTCAAAGCTCTGACCAGCCCAACTTTTTAAAGGTCTGTGTCCCTCTTGCAAGAGCAGGTTCTACCTACTCCAATGACGTCAGTGTTGTGGAGCCCATTTGTAACAGCGAGACATCCCCAAACAAAGGATCTGGATCATAAGAGAAATTATTTCAATTTTATTTTCTAAGATCTTGCTATTCTTCCTGAACTATGATAATGAGATCAGAATTACGTATCTGAGACTCAACAAAAATGTGTCCATGAACTGCGGGTAGCAATTTTCAAAAAGTACTCTTTTTCTTTCTTATCTCTTTAAATCCCAGAGTTTCCATGTGAGCTTTGCAGATCATTCCCTATCAGACTAAATTTATAATTTGTTTATAGAACTAGGAAACTGTTACTGAAGGAAAGAAGTTTTAAGAGAATTAGGCCAGAAGGAAAGGTAGAAGTAAATAAAAGGACAATGCTACACAGAGTCTTAAGATGACAATATTGGAGGAAAACTGATGACAAAAGGGGGTTAAAACATTTATTTTGCAAAACCAAAAGTCATGTATGTCTCACATTTCAAAGCTACAAATGAAAAAACTAGTGTGAGGATTCATTTGACCTGGTTACTTAAATTCTTTATGAATTCAGCACTAAACTGCGCTCAACCACAAAGGATAAAAAAACCTTTGATTTTTTAATAGAATGCTTGAGTTTTCACATCCCAATCACTACAGTCTGGCCAGCATAAAGTTGACCTCAGGGCACAAAATGAAAAACCAAGGTTTCAGTTTGTTCCAGTGTCCTCTGGGAAAAAAAAAATCTCACTGGAAGGATGACAAGAGAAGAGGGAGTGACCAGGGTTTGCGTAGGTCTATCTACTCAAGTTCCCCTTCCTCCGAGCAGCACACTGATTTAGTTGTTAAAATCTTCCCCATTCTTTTCTACATTTGAAAAGGCAACCAAAGAGTTGAAGTCTTAAGAATGTCATTTCCAACACTACCTCCTCAGCCTCACTGATGCGGCCTGCTTTTTGTCCCCAAGGACTCCAACCCCTGTGAGACACTGCTCTTTCACGGCTGTCTTCTTAGCCCCACAAAATGGCTCCCTTTGTGCCGCTTGCCCAGGACCCCAAGGCTGCCCACACATGACGGCGGGTCGTGGTCGGTGAAGAAGAGAGGCTCAGAAAAAGTGGAATCTAAGCTGCCTCCACGCCTTGGGCAGGATCCCAGAGATGCTTGTGTCCCACCTTGAAGAACAGCCTGCGTGCAATTAGCCGAGACAATGTGGACATCTCCCACGGCATCCAAAGCCTTCCACCAAGTTAGGCAAGGGCTCGGAAGAGAGGCCCTCCCAGTCCACACACCGTGCCCAGGGCCCCCTTGCCTGGCTGCAGTGGCATGAGTGGCCAGAAAGGCTCGGGCTGCGCAGGTGGAGATAGTACGGAAGAGACAATGGATGTCTCCGGCCCCGCCCAAGAACAGGAAACCTCCTCCATCCAGCCCGGGAATCCGGCCCAGAGGTGAACTCATTTGGCAAACGTCAAAGGGGGAAGAGAAAGAGGTGGGATGCGAAGACCGAGGTCCGAAGGTTTGAGCGTAGAAAACCCACTAGGAACGACACGCTCCCCCTCCCATTCGGAGGTGGGCGCGGGAGGGGAAGGAGCAGGGGTCTTTCCTTTGTTAGCAGAGGGGAGGCACTTGGCGGAGGGTTTACGGTTGGGTCCTGAACGGGGGCGGGGATCGTGCTGACCAGCCCCGCCCGAAGACAAATGCCACCTGCCAGGCGGACCCGAGTGGGCAGGAGCCCGCCGGACCCGATCGCTGCGGCTGCAGGATCTGACCGCCACGCCGGCCGCGGGGCCACCCACCTGCTCCCGGGCTAGAGACACGAGCGCGTTGTCGGGGGTGGGACAATGGGGCCAGATCAAGGTGCCCCGCGGGCTACCCGCACACCTGGGGCCCAAGACCACCGTCCTGGGGCCGAACCGGCCGCGCCGCAAAAGGCAGAAAGCGAACCCTCTCAGCACGTCCCGACTAACGAAAACCGGCCGCACGGCGAGCGCGAGGGGCCCCGGCCCTTCCCAGCCCCTTGCTTCGGGGGAGGAATGAATGGGAGAGGAGCAGAAATCGGGCGGGGCCGGCGCGTCAAGCTCGCCGGCCGCACAAAGGCGGAGCCGGTGGCCGAGCCAGGACAGTCGGCCGGGCGCGAGCGCAGCGCCCGGGGCACGTTACAGCCAACAACCAGCCGCCAGACCCGCCCGGCCCCCTGGGCAACAGACCTCCCGCCCCGGAAACCCCTCGCCTCACCGGGAGCTGTTCCTGCTGTTAGGGTCGACGCCCTTGAAGGTGGTGGTGGTGGTCATGGCGCCGAAGAGCGAGGTAGGCTGGCGCGGAGCGGAGCGGAGCGCTGAAAGGGTCAGGTCGGAGGTGGGCAGAGCAGCTATCCAACCCAAAACCGGCGACCGCTGCAGGAGCCTCCGCCGCGGCTTGCCGGACGGACCGCCGCTTTTATAGGGCTCGCAAATCCCCGCCCCCACCCCGGCGGCATTGGTCGATTCAAATGACCCTGTTCACTCCTATTGGTTCTCTGGAGTGCCAAGCATCCTGAGACGTCAAGACGGGCTGAGACGGGCCCTGCTCAGCCTAAACCCGCCCCCTTCCTAATCAGGGAAGGTCTGGGGACGTTTCCCCTCCCCCACCCCCAAATCTCGGAGATGATTGGACAAAAGACAAACCTGCCCCGCGCTCCGTACAAGTAGTGCTCGCTGTCACTTAAAAAAGTTACCTTGATAAAAGGAAAAACTCGCTCTGGGCTAGTTGGAAATCGCAAGTTGAGGACAGGTTTATCTTTACCATCATTTTGTCTTATTCATGGCGGATAGCTAGGGCATGCTCCTCAAGAGAGGAAAACGACTGCTACAAACCCACGTTTACTGAATACCTACTATGTGTCCAGCCTGGAAACCTGACAGTCCCAAAGCAGCAGCACTATGAGTCAGCAACAGAAAGCATACGAAAATGATCCCTTGTAAAATGACGGGAAATTCTTTACATTTTAATGTTACTATTTAGCTGTAACGCGTGGTGCATGCACTAAACCAAAATTACAGTCGTTCCGATTTGAGGGCCGGTTCTTAAGGCCGGTTAATGCCGGGCTTCGGGGAATGGCTACATCCCTTGTTCCTAAGGCCACAGGAGTAGTCCAGGCCTCTGCAGCTGTTTATAACCGTTAAGTCATGACTCTTCCACCTGTCTGGGTAAATCAATCCCCACAACAAATGCAGACACACTTGTAGGGCTCAGGAATGACTGTTTATAAGATCATAATAGCAAAGTCTTGGGCAAACCAGAGGCGAGGCCTTCCTGGTCACGCTATTTCCTCAAGGCAGATCTCTCTATTTCCCTTAAGAAGTGAACTATATTCCTCTTTGTGTGGCCTCCTCCTTCCTGGCCATCTGTATTTGTTAACCACTCTCCTGGGTTTTCATGAAAAGCCAGAGACAAGCCCTCCTCTTCCAGAAGGCCTGGGTCATGTGTTTATGTGCTTACCACAAAAGCATGAAGCATACCACTTGTTTGGATTAAAATCTTCTCTTTCCAAAGGCTGGACCTAAAGTTCCTAAACTGTAAAACCTCCCCAAAAAACTCTTCAGGCCAACCTAGTGAGCATGCACCCCCTCTTCAAAAGTCAGTTATTAATTAGGTGGTAGTGGAATATGATGGTTTGTGAGCTCAGGGTCTCAAAGGAAAAATTCAGGTTTGAATCTCAAATCTTATCTGAGCATTGTTTCATTTGCAACACAAGGATAGACTAGTATTTAGACTCCATAGACTTGAGAAGACTGGATGAGGTAATGGATGTAAGGTGCTTGTCCTGACATATCATCAACATGATAGCCATTTTTATTATCAGACTTACTTGGAAAGTAACCACATTTTTCTTTAAACAATCTGCAAGTGGTTTTGTTTTGTTAAATGAGGGATTTAGACTTGACTCTTAGGATCCATTTTCGCCTAAGTTTTTGAGTTTGCACTGGCTTGCCTTCTTTCCTCTGGAAACCAGAAAGCCTATGTCCTAGTTCCACTTCCTCCCAACTTAAGACACTTGTAGGTCATTTATATACTTGAGCCCAGGTTTTTCATCTGTAAAATGGGTTAACAGCAGCTATTCTGTAAGATTTGGGATGAGATAATTAGGTACTCCATCCTGGCTGCATAACAGAATAATCTATGAGCTTTTGGGGGATTTCTGGATACAAGATTACAGCAGTGGATATCTGGAATAAGTTAAACAGACAATTCTCATATACATATAGCTTGGGCTGAGAACCTTTGCTTCAAAGGTAAGGAATCAGTTCCAAGAGAATCCTTTTTAACCTAATCTGATTTATGAAGAGTAAATTCACATAAAACAGACATCTGATTAAAGCCATCTGAGGTCTGTTTGGAACATTCCTTGTATTTTATAGTAAATACTGCCAGAAATTTCCAGAATAATTAGCCCTCCTATTTACTTGTTCACATACCTAACACTGAGTTGGTCAAAAAGCTCATCTGGATTTTTCCATAAGCTGTTTTGGAAAAACCCAAAGAATTTCTGGCCAACACAATAGTTTTGACCAAATTACCATACTTCACTTTCTACTGCAAAATTGAGATTTGGGGTAAAAGATAACGATATGTAGTTCTGCTATAATCTTTGCTTCAGATGACCAACTAAGTTGAAAATGGGACATTAATCAAATTACATTTTTCCCCCAAAGATCAACACAGATCAAGATCAAAAGATGCAAAAGGATGGGACAATGTGAATATCTGCTTATACAGTCATGAAGGCCTATCATTATGATTTTTAAAATACACACAAGAGTCTGTATCAATACAAAATTTGCTTCAAATTCTCAGGTTAACCTAAAAATCTAAAGTAGAAGACACATGAAATCTTGTAACAAGGAATGATCCCACAGCTATTTCAGGACCTACAGCAGTGTTTTTAAACTTTTATGAAGCAGAATCCAAATATATAAAATAGATTAACAGAACCCTGGCGCTCTCTGCTTTCCCATCCTTGGCCACTCTCTACATAGTCCTCCTCTTTTTGCACAACCTCAGGGTTCCATGAGATTTTAAAGTCACTGCCCTATATGCATGTCCATTTTCTCCTGCTTTTTAAAACAGTTAATAGAAGAATGAGAGTGGCCTCCACTTCTTTTTCAGCAGTACTCTTTAGCTTCCTGCAGTCCCAACTGCCACTTCCCTGCTATATCCATTTGTACCAGTCTTCCATTTTAATTCGCTGCAGGAAGCCTGGCAATCAGCTTTTCCAACAGGCCTTTTGTTTGTTGGCATCAGGTCCCAGTTTTAGTTGCAGCATGTGGGACTGAACCCAGGCCCCCTGCATTGTGATCACTAAGCCTTACCCACTCAACCACCAGGGAAGTCCCAACAGATTTTTCTGGCCACTTCACCCAGCATGCATAACTTCCACAACCACGGATCAAACCTGTGGCCTTTGCAGTGGAAACTCAATCTGTAACCACTTGGATCACCAGGCTTTTGTAAACCCAATATTTTTAGAAATTCCTTAGAACACAATCTACTGCTCTGAAGCATGTGGCAGAAAAACCTTTACTATTTAAAACATGTCCGAAAATGATTAAGGCCCTAATAAATTTTTATTTGGACAGGAATCCTGTTGCTTTTTACATTTGTTGCTGAGGGTGTGGACAGTGTTATCCAAGTATGCCATGTACAACTTAAAATAGAAAAATCTGCTAGTTGTTCTTCACTACTTGTACACTTGTGCCTATTACAGATAAATTTTCACCAAACACAAAAAATGCACTACTGTAGCATCTCTTTGGGAGAAGGCAATGGCAACCCACTCCAGTGTTCTTGCCTGGAGAATCCCAGGGACAGAGGAGCCTAGTGAGCTGCCGTCTATGGGGTTACACAGAGTTGGACACAACTGAAGCGACTCAGCAGGGGCAGCATATCTTTGTTCTCACACATTTGTGTCTTCGATGTTACCAGCTTTCCCATTACCAGGTAAACTGAGGTGCCCATAATTTCAGCTTGCCCTATTTGTTCCAAAATGCCAGAGCAAATAGGCAATCTACATAGTCTCCTTACTGGAATTTATTCCACCTAGATTCTGCAATTGGGTTTGAACCAACCTCTTCGAATAGTGTCTTTCCCTGTGATCCAATACACTTATGTTAGGTTGAACCATACGACACTGCAGATATCTGCTTCTGATCTACATGAATAGCAACTACATATGTTTAACCATACTTCAATACATACTCTTAATGTTTTCTATTCCTTATTACTAAAAGGAAATACTGGTCATGTGCTTCTGAACTTGGTTGAGTGACTTTTAATTAATGAACAGCCCAACAAGTTTCACTTTCATCCCCTACTGCAGCATGCTCCGTAAGTATATCACTCATACATACATTCTGCATCCATCACTCCTAGAGCCAAATTTAGTATACATCTGTCCATTCTTTTCTTAGCTGTATCCTCACCACACAAAAAAAGAAAAAAGGCAGATCAATGCCACTGACAGAAAAACAGCCCAAGGAGTTTAGTTTCTCTTAAAACTCATTTGCCATTAAGTAAATTAAATGAACCAACCTAGAGGCCTCAAATATGGAAAATGGCTTTGTCATATTCTTGCCTTCTCTTTCTCCAAAGTTAAACAAAAAGGTATGCACACTCTACTAAGGTCTGACATGCCCTCTGGTCATTCTGAAATACAAAGAGGAAGAGCATGGTTCCTATTTCCCTATTTTTTTCCTGCTCTTCTCATACTAAAAGCTGAGTAAGATAGTGATTTTTGTCTTCTTTCCTCAATCCCAAGTTTTCTATTTAATTAAAAGAAAAATCTAAACAATCTATCCTGTTCTAAGGTGAATTTAAGCTCTTTTACAAAGTAGTTACTAAAATTACAAATATCAAGTAAAAGGGTATGCTCAGAAAATGAGAAAATTCTTAATATTCCATATTCTGTAACTTGTTGCAAAATGAGCCACATAATATTTCTTAAAATATTTAGTGCAAAGAAAAGTATTACATGAAAATTCTTGGACTTTTCACAAAGGCCCTAAGGGCGTAGGAAATCCTAAAATGAGCTCATACATTGTCACATGTCACTGCTTACAGGGAAATAACACTCCACATTCCAAATAACAGATTAAATTCCTAACCTGTTTATATACTCTGTTCTAATTATGTTCCACTATTTCCATTAGTTAGCCACTACACATACCAGTCAGTACAAAACACATCTATTTCTTACTAAATCCTGGACTAACCCTCAAATCATTACCCAGATAATCAAAATATTGAAGCATCTTATGAATGAGTCCTTTGGTTCTAAAGTATTAGAGAATCATTAAAATCTTGAGGATTGTTTTTCCTTTAAGACTGGTTACGGCATAATTTAGTATTAAGCATTTATTCAAAAACCTAAAAATCATATATTCAGTTTTTGAAATGAAAATACAGGCCAATTGGTAGGGATTATGGTATTCAGTTGATGCCCCAGGCAGAGAACTTACTTCATACTGAAAATAATTTTTATTTAAAATTAAACATGGAACTTCCCTGGCGGTCATGGCTAAGATTCTGCCTTCCAATGCAGGGGATACAGATTCGAACCTAGTCAGGGACTCAAGATCCCACATGCCATGGAGCAGCTAAGCCCAAGAGCCGCACTGAGCCCCCATGCTCCAAACCTGTGCGCCAGAAGTAGAATCAGCGCGCTGCGACTTCTGAGCCCCTCTGCCCCAACATGAGTCTGTGCACCTCAAAGAGAGATCCTACACGATGCAACTAAGACAAATAAGTACATAAAATTAGAGTTCAGTACATGGAAGGGATTGTTAAGACGGCCGAAACATCTCATTTAATCTTTACCATGAGGTGCTTGGCTCTCTCAGTTCCATATTGGCACTGAAAATATATTTCTGGGTGTAGGGCCCAGGCACTGTTATTTCTTAAAAGCTCACCAGGAGATTCTAATGAAAAACCATGATCCAGTCAGTCATATTTAAAAGCAGCCTCATTCCAACTCAAAAATAACCCTCTGTGGCACAGCTGCCCCTCATAGCCCCCACGACGACCTTGGAAAAACTTTCCAACGGGCCTCCCTCAAATCCTGGGATTCTATCATCTTTACAGACCTCCTTGTGTCACAATCCCCTACACAATTACACATTGACTCAAGTCTCCAGTTTCTCCTTCAACTGTTTACTTCTTCCTGTTCCATTCAACCTCACCCTCTTTAGACACAATGTAACCTAATCACCCAATTTTCATGAAAACATAAAGAAGAAAAACAGTAAGCCAAATAAGTTGATACTCTTACTTCTGAAAAGTTGCTAATGCCTTTTGAGATCAAAAGCAGCTTGTATGAAGTCTTCCCAGGTGGCGCTAGAGGTTAAGAACCCACCTGCCAATGTAGGAGATACAAGAGACGGGTTCAATCCCTGTGTTGGGAAAATGGCTGGGAAGACAATGGCAACCCGCTCCAGTATTCTTGCCTGGAGAATCCCATGGACAGAACCTGAAAGGTTACAATCCATGGGGTCACAGAGTCAGACAGGACTGACTCTACAGACTGGGTTCACTTAGATACTATTTGCTACTTCTGAGATGCAAACATGTGGATATGTGAGCATAGCAATAAAGTGTTTAGCAAAACTATCCTAACAGTTAACCAAAACAGTAGTATAACTCCCATCACTTGAACCTCTCCTCCCAAGCCAAAAAAAAATTAAAATGCTACAATTACTTTCAGCATTTTCAACAATTCGCTTATTTTCAAAGTGTTAAAAACTATCCTTCCTTAATAAAGTTCTCTGGCTTGAATTTCAATGCTAACTTTACCTTTGGGGACAACAAAATTCCACTACTTAATAGTACCTAGGACAACAAGAGAAATGTACTTACCTGATCTAAGAATTCCTGGGGGCAGGCTTCTCACATTATTTCACAATATAAATTGTTAAAACAGGCTGGCACACTACACATACAGGAAAATAAAAACTTCTGTTGATTTAACTTACAGTCAGGAACCTATGCAATTCCCACTCTCTCTTGGAAAGTTCATTCACTGTAGAAATGGGGAATATAAGACAAACCACACTGCAACAGAATAGAGTGCATGACAGTTCATGTGGTCTCCATTCAAAAGGCCACATTCAGGCAGCGAGGGTGGGAATTGTTTCTTGAGAACCATTATTGCAAAACTCCATTAAGTCATCAGAAAACCTAATCTCTAATCCCAGTTCTATAGCCATCTATTAATAACTGTGGGACAAATTATCCTCTGGACCTCAGCCTTCTCATATTTAAAACAGGGTTAGAATTAGATAGTCATTACATCTTTCCAGCTCCAATATTCTATTTATTGGTTCTGTAGTTGTTTTCTTTCCCTATACATTTGAATTTAAAAACTGTAGTGATCTGCATATTTAATTGCTTTAAGAATATATATACATGTAAAAATGTTCTGCCACTTAAGATACTTAAATAAGGAACAAAAACTCTATTTTAGGTTAGGGAGTATTTACCATCAGACAAAATGAGGATTAGAATAGTGAAGTGTGATACATCAGCAGTCAGCAAAATCAGAACTTTTTCCTAGTCCTGTGTACTAATCAACTCTGCCTCAGGTAGTGGTTACAGAAAAGAACACTTAAGAGAGTAAACCCACACTATGGCCCAATTTTTTGCTAGTAAAAGTTGCATACTTGGAATTGACTAAACTTTCTGAATGGAGGCTGAAGCATTCCTTGCTAATCATTTACATAACTTTGTTGTTCTTTGTTTTGCGTTAGTCTGTCAGAAATGCAAAGTAGCTTTATTTCTTCCTTGAAATGTTACTTTTAGTAGGCCTATTCAGGTCATGTTTTCCTCTAAGCTTCAACTTTCTACTTAATATTCCTCAGAATAAAGAAAACAGCTCATTTTAAACAAGAAGTTTATTTAAACAACAAGACGCTTGACTTGAAGGGAAAACTATCTAGGATTCATTTCTTTTAGAGGAATTTATCCCTACTTAAAGACAGATTGCCCTACATGTAACAGCTACGTACAAAAAAGTTATAAAATTGTCCTTGGTTTTACAATGATAAATGAAAAACATTAAAATTCTCCAATTGAACAAGGTATGCAAGAATTTTTATGTTGTTCTTTTTTTTGTTAAACAGTGAGAGCAAAATAACTTACTGGAATATAAAGATAAGAGCTGATGAGCATGCCACTAATGGAGAAAAGGGGGTATTTTCACAGAATCAGTATTTTTCCCCATCCCATCTCCATTTGATGTCAATCAAAACATACCATTGGCCATTTAGTTAAAAAAAAAAATGCAATATGCTTGTGCACATACACCAGTTACTTTATGTACAATAAAGGAATGGGGAAGGGGAAAATGAAAGAATAGAGAAACTATACTGTAGTAGTCAGGATGTGGTGGAACCAAATTGCGGTTTTCTAATTGAGAATGTCTTCTTGGTCTGGAGGAACAGAATTCTGGAGTAAAGTAGCAGGTTCCCTTTTTAGTAGACACCTCCTGTCTGCTGCTGGAATACATCAATTGTATCTTCATCTTCCATCTCCAACTAGCATAAATGAGAAAAAATAATCCACCATTGGTTATTCAGTTCTTAAAATGTTTAACTATTAGACTTAAATATCCTGAATGAGTTCTACCCCTTCCAGTGTTATTTCAGATGTCCCACAGCTTAAAGCAGCATTAGACTTAGGTTTGAATAATTTTTCACTTGGTCTTTTCTATTAACATTATAGAAAACTGAGTTTTTAAGTTAAAAAATGAGTATGACCATAAGTTATATCTTCTCATTTTTCATTACTTAAAATAAAAGTGATGTGTATGAAGGATCTCAATGCAACGTTTAGATGAGCAAAAACCTGGAAATAACCAAATTATCAAAAACCCAAAGAAATATGGTACATTCATACATGAAATACCATGTAGCTATTATTAAAGAATAAATAGATTTACACATGCAGAAATGGAAATATCCCTTAGAGACAATATTGGGCTAAAAAATTTAATAACCAGGCATCAAATACAATATAGTATTACATTTGTATACATATTTTTAATTTTGTCTAACTATGTGTACAACAGGAATATATCTTTGCCTATGTACAAAACAGTGGTTACCACTATGCAGTAAGGAAAGGCATATGGGAAAAACAGACTTGTTAAAATCAAAAGGGAACTGTTTCTAATGAAGTTGAATCATAGTATAAGTAGGGCTAAAGTATTAAAATATTAAGTCTCAATTCTCTATTTGTAAAATGGAGTATCATTCAGTTATAAGAATTCAATGAGTCAAAGTATCTAAAAAATGGTAAGTGCATTAACAATTATACTGCTGTTAAAACTGGCTGCTAAGATGTTCTAATTTATACAATTCTGCTACTTAATAAATACTGGAAGAACAATTCTAAAATGAGTCAGTTTTATTCTAAAACAAATTCAATTCCAAATGCTAAAATGGTCAATTCCAAATTCAATTTGAAGATTTTATAAATGCAGTTGTGAACAAACCTTCCCTAGGTTTAATTATTTGCAGTTAGCATAACAGACAAGTTCCGGAACTTTTTGGTGGTGGGTGAGAGTTTCAAAAAACAGAAAATACATTATCATCAGAGCCCAGCATAATGGTTTAATTCTTTTAAAACCATCAAAACTGGTCTTCAGCCTATCTACTAAAATGAAACTACCGAAATGTTTTTAAATTTTATAGTGAAAGTTTAAATGCTTTTGAAGGATACAGGAGAGCCTTTTCTCTCATTCAAGAGAATTCAGCTCCTCCTTGTGGCTACACACTATAACTGCTTCTTAGAGACTCACCAACAGAAAATAAGATGTGAAATTTTTGAAGATTATCAACAAAAACAAAATCTGGATGTTCTGTTTCACTCATATTTATAACTTCCTATTTTTTATGGGGGTGATAAATTCAAAAGTACAGGGGTCCAATTTAAATTTCTGCTATCAATTTTTTTTCCCCAAAACTGGAAGTCTTAAACTGAATTTCAGAAGGTAAAAAGAAACAAAGACAAAAAATTTCTGCTACAGAAGGTAGCCCAGTCGATTCCCTACAAACTGACAGAATAACTGAGGTTATATGTAGAGATTAAGGGATCAAACAATTAAGGGTTTGGAAACAGACCTACTATCAACAGCCTTATGAAACACAAGCTATCAAGAGACTTGCAGTTACAACCACTAGATTCCCTTCAGTTCAGAAATATACGTAATCAAGACTTCAAGAGGAACTAAAATGGCTAGAATAGCCAATCAATCACTTGTGAGAAACCCTGAGTGTGATTTAGAGTTGCAGCAATGAAAACAGAAGGAAAACAACAATCTGAAGCAACAGACAGGAATTTTATTATCTTCCAAATGATGCTGGCAAGAGGAAAACTTGGATTAAAATAAAATGACCTACTAGCTTTACTAAGTGATAAGTAGTTATTAAAAAACCATTGGCACGTCCTGAATTTATTCCTGTTTTTTCTTTTTGTTCCCCTTTGGCCATATTTTACATAGCTTTGAACTCTGATAAAGAACTATACTCCAATGACTAGAAGTTCACAAATTAACAAAGCTGTTGAGAAAATTATGAACACATTTGCTTTCAAGTTAGCACAGAGAGTCTTACCTGTGCAGGTGTGTCTGTTTCATTGATTGGCTGCCCATCAAATCGGAATCTGATCTGCCTCATTGACAAACCCTGGACAAAGCGTTTGAACGCAATAAGAATGCAAAGAAACAGTTAAGATTATGTTAAGATTTCCATACTGGTTAAGTGATTTGGGGTGATTTTTACTTTCTCTCAACTATAATATGTTTTTCATTCTACTACTAGAGCTTAACTATTAAATTCTATTACTAGAGTTTAAGTTAAAGAAATTTTTATGTGCATTTAAGGAGATAAATGAGCCTAAACATCCAACTTTCTGCAAAGGGGACTCCAATGTTTAACTTATTCAAGAATTACCTACCTGTCACAGGGGTGGGAAAGGGAAAGGAACAAAACAGTGAAGCTGTTGGTAACTGTAGCCAAATGAGAACAAGATAGAAAATAAAGTATCTTTGGAGGTATGCTGTGAATATATTAACTAGAAAAATAGCTTTCTTGGAAGTGTCTTACACAAAGTTATTCCTGTAACATGCACAAATTACAAACTATAACTCTTGTTACACACTCTTCGCTTTATTAAGAGAAAATTAAACTGAGTTCCTAGGATTAAAAATATTGAGGTCAAGTATTCCACAAACACTCGTGTAACACCTGTAGTCCCTTATTCAACAAGGATTCACTGAATTTGTCTTTAAAACTACCTGTAACATACTGCTTCCTTTAAAACTCTAGTCTTTGACACATACCACCCACTTCCAGACTAGCCCTTGTCTTGAGGAACACAAGCAATCCCCCACTAGGTAGGTGACAGCCATAACCTAATTTATTCCTCACGACTTTCAATTTAGTTTGTGATTACACAAAGCAACCAAGAAGCCAATGCCAAGCCATTACTACTATTACATATTTACAAACACTAGATTGGAGACGACTGCTTCAACAAAACACTAAGCACCTTTTATATGCCGTGTTCTTCCCTCACTACATCGACTGCTAAGGACATAAGGTCAATGGTGTGACCACTTAAAATAAGGAGGGGGGCAGAGGAAGGCAGGGCCAGGAGAACACAAGCAAACTGTACTCCTTTATTGCCACCTTTTTATGCTTTTCCTTATCAATCAAAGCTCTTTTATTTTGCTGGAGATGAAAAGTCCAAAATTCAGGAAATTGGCTTTTAAGATTCCATAAACTATGTAAAGTTAAACAATGAATTTACACTAAACCAGTATTTGGTTTTCTCTTATTTATAAATCTCAACATTGAGCTTTAATTGTGCCCCAGAAGAGCTGTGTCAGGCTATCTCTACATGTTCCCACTTCTTCATTTCACAAAAATGAACTGGACTAAACCAATTCTGGGTTCTCTGAAACCACTTGACACCCTAGAAAACAACTAGGGTTAGGGTAAATCTATACTAGAATGGAATACTATGCTCTCAGTCATTTAGCTGAAGGATCTGTGGCTGATATAAAGCGGGCAAACTAATTCTACATGTGAATGAAAAACTTACTTAGAAACCAACCTCCAGAGATACTAGTCTGAATCTCTATCATCTTATAAACATAGAAGCCAATACTGGCCCAGGAACTAGAGAAACAGTGAACAAAACAGCCCTATGCTCATGGAGTTTACATTTTACTGCAGAGACAGGTAAATACAATAATCACTGAAAAAAGCATCGAAACAAAGAGAACTGAGTGAACAAGGGCACTTGGAAATCAGAGAACTCCCTGAGGTAGTAATCAAGTGTAGAGTAAAAATGGTTTGAGAGCTCAGCACTATCAAACAGAAATACAGTGTGAGCCATACATGTAATTTTAAGTTTTCTAGCTGCCATACAAGAAAGTTAAAAATAAGTAAAAGCTTAACAGAAATGTTTTAACTCAACATAATTAAAATACTATCACTTCGACATACAATCAACATTTTAACAACTGAACCTTTTCATACCGACTTTCCAAAATCTGGCATTTATTTTACACTTTGCAGCACACCTCAATTTGGACTAGCCACATTTCAAGTGGTAATCGGTCACATACGGCTTGTGACTACTGTATTGGGCTAAGTTTAGACAGAGAAAAAAACTGGGTGATGGATTTTCAGTTATGATACATCATCAAGGAAGATTCTAAGGTTTTGGCAACTAGATGTAAAATGATGCTATTTACTGAGTGGGGACACCACAGAAAGATTTCTAATAGAATCAAGGATCCTCTTTTGCATGTTTAGTCTGAGGTGCCTAGCAGGCATTCACTGGGACTCCTCCAGAGATCCAATGCCAAATGAGTGCATTAGAAAGTAAATATGAGCATTCAATTAGAACCTTGATAGGAAATTCTTGGTCTTCTTCCTCACCTGCCAAAAAACTTAAGTTCTGCAAATTAGATGGGATAAATACTGAGTTTTGTTTTTTTTTAAATAACATGTACCACACTTAAAAAGCAAGGACTCAGTCCTCCTCGTTAGAACCAGAGAAACCACTTGAGAAGTAAACAGGGACCTTCTGTCCCTCAAAACTTGGAGGTTATCCCCCATTTAAGAGGAAAATGGGAATAAACATCTTTCCAAATTCTTCCTGGATACTATCTTCAAATCCTATTTGCATTCCAACGGATATACAGTAGAATTATATTCTTTATGGATTGCCAATGTTTTTTCCTGTAGTGCAAAGAAAGAATGGCCTTAATACGTGTAGTCAAATATAATCCCAACCTTACGCCTAATAACTGAAAAAAAATCAAAGAAAACTTTAATCTGGGCAGTACAGTGGATTTATCCTAACACAGAAGGAAAACTAAAAAATCCTTGATTGACCTACTACCTGACCTTATAGAACAATTCCCTATAAAAGGAAAATCTGGAATACAGCGGATGTGCTTTACTTTTTCTGGGACACAGTATAATGCCCGTTTATATGCATCTGGCAAAAATAAATAAATACGTAAACTGTTAAATCTAGGGGGTAAACTCATGGGTATTCAATGTATCTTTCTCTAAGTTCAAAAATTTCAGTCCAGTTTTAAATGAAAGCTAAAATTTACTAGTAATCAGAGAAAAGTTAGGCATGATATGCAGAGAATTTTGTAAAAAGTTACCAAATCTAAGCATAAGTTTCTATTTTGTATAAGATTGTGCTACATAAAAGTTCCACCTTTTAAAATTCCGCTGTAACCTGAAGGGGTATTATTGCTAAAATACTGTAGATACTCTTTAGCATAATTAATAAGTATGTGTTTACTGTTACAGGATTTAACCAACCTGCTTCAAATAATAGTACACTTTGTACTTGGTAAAGAATTATGAAAAAGCTTACCTATATAAAAAATTATGATCACAATATTCTGTTATATAAGTAAATTAGGCATAAAATAAAACTTCAAACTCAAGTCTTCAGTTTCTTTAAGCCTTTCAACATCATAAAGGAGACCCAAGTATCAACTTGAATTCAATCTCCCAACTTGTAGAGGCACCCATCGAAACTTGTAGATTTTAACTTTATTTTGAACCTATTTTTAGGTCAGTGTGCAATGTAGATAAACTATTTTAATCTAACAAAATAATTTTCCAAAATTTTATATGTTATTTACCCAGGGTCAAGCAAGAAAAACACTTACTGTTGGATTAACTGATCGACTAGTTTCTGCTATACTTGAAAAAGTCAACTTTAAAGTTGCCTTGTAGTGTTACAGACTCAACATCACAAAAGGAAGCTTCTTTGTCTTAAAGCTCACATTTACCTCCTAGCATCTGTTTTCTACTTCCTCTTCTTGATGTAAAAAATTTACTATTTTCTGAATAAAATTCAAATGTGTTTAATATAGGAATGTTTATGCCTGACCTCTACTATTAGTATAAAAAGAAAACATTACAATTTTACATGCTTCAGAAAACTTGCAATGTCTTTAAACTCACATTTTATTTCCAAGTTGGTTAAAATACTCGAAATAAACTGTTTCAACACAAGACAAATTTTAAATTGTCAAAAAAGAGCCTGACAAGAATGCATTACGTCACAGAACCAGAATCATGTATATTAACCATCTTAAGGGGTTTCATGAAAAATCAACAGCCAAGTGTATGATAAAACTCTGATATGTCAAGTATATAACTGTATATATATATTCTACCAAAAACAATCTATTGTCACATTATGCTGGTTTCTATTTCTCAAGAAAATGTTTGTGTTTTTTAAAATCCGTTTTATTCAGAGAAGTACACATGTCAGCTCCTCACCTGTCGTTCACAATAGGCTTTCATTAGTTTACTAAGTGGTGTATGCCTCTTAATCTTAAACTGCACCACAGAACCATCCTGCCCCGCCACCTTCAAATTAATATGATCGTTGTTCTCAGTCTTGACTCCTTCCTGTTGAAGAAAAAAAAATTTTAAGTATAATTTGGAAAATGTGAAAGACAAACACCTTTTAAAGAAGCAGCAGCCCAAGTCACTTCAGAAATCAACAGGTTTCTCATTCTGTATGGCAACAGAGCATACAGCTGTTTTCAGCTGCTGAAATCAATCTGAAAGATGATAAATCCTGAAGCAACAATATTAAATAGCTGTCTCCAAACAGAAAAGCAGCCTACCTCCAATACTATCAGTATCAACCATCGATTTTTAACGATGTATCCCCTTCAATTTACTGCAATGCCCTTTTGATTCTGAGTTTTAAAAAATGACATCTCCCAAAATATATCTTTGCTCTAAAACGGTTAAAAACAAGCATCCTTTCTCCTTTTAAAGTGCTTTGAGTACACAATGCAAGAAACAAAAATCTAGAGCTTGCAATTCAAAACTCATCACAAATCTCGTTAAAAAGTTAGCAAATTAACTTTACTAACAAATCTCAAACTACATTAAAAAAACAAACACCTAACTGAGGAATATCCTGATTCTCTCCGAAGCAACAATAATAACTCAGAACCACTATTATTGTTCGCCTCTATGAGCAGCTTCATTTTTGTTTATTTTTAGTTAAGAGCTTTTTCTCCACTCCCCTCTGTTGTCATGAGTCAAATGCACAGTTTTATTCCAAGTCTTCCTTGTGGATTTCGACAAAATCTGAAGTTCACCAAAATCAAGTGCAGAAAGAATTCTGTAGCCCCTAAACCACTTCAGAAGGGAAGGGAATGGCGAGGGGTGGGGGTCACAAAACCAACCAAAAGAAAAGTCCCGTGTGCCAGGAAGAAGTGTGCGCCCTAGTCCTCCAAGGAAAAGCCTGGTGCCTCAAAACTCACGTTAAAAAAGTTAAGCCCTGCAAAGTCTCTCTGCTCGTACATCTGCCTCCAACTTCTCCAAACCACATGGTCTCGGCAAGCTAAGGGTTACTTGGCACCCAGGGAAAAGCCCCTGCCCATCCTGACAAAAAAGGTGGGAAATACTCCCCGGGAATCCCCCAACCCCTGCCCCTCAGGACGGCCCGACAGGCATCCGGGTTCCAGTCCATCGGCAGCCCATTGATTCGCCCCGAGCCCTCAGCCGACCAGTACGGCCAGGGGCAGGGGTCCCCAGATGCCTGCGGCCCCCACCCCCGAGCGGGGAAGCCCTGGGCCGAGGGAACTCCTCGCCACCGCAGAGGCGGCAACACCCGCCCCGGCGCGGGGTCCGCCGAGGGTGGGGACATCGCGCGCCCTAACGCCCCTCGTCACGCGCGCCAGGCCAACCGGGCCCGAGAAGCCCCGCTCGCGGCCGGTGGGCCCGCGGGTGTCCGCGATTCGCCCGCCCAACTCGCGCCCGGCGCGCACTCCAAGGCGGCCGGGGGCGGGGGAGGGCGGCGGGGCCTCCTCCCGCGCGGGCGGGAGGAAGAGGGGAGGGAGGAAAATGGCGCGGAGCGCCGGGGCCTGAGCCGCGGCAGCCCCGTGGGGGGCCCGGGAAGGCGCGGGGAGCCCGCGGCGGGCTCAGGCCGGACCCCGGCCCGCGCCGTGACCCCGGCCGCACGGCGAGGCGCGGAGGCCGGCGCCGAGCTCACCTTGGGCTTTTCGTCCGCCATGGCGAGCGCCGGAGTCTCCTCAGCTGCCGCTTCACAAAAGAGGTACCAGGTCCGCACGGAACGAACACACAAGCAGCACCAGGAGCGGCAGAAGAAGGAGGCGGCAGCGGTGGAGGAGGGAGAGGGCGCGCGCACGTCGTGCGCTCCCTCCCCCCACCCTGCGTGCGCGAGCCCGAGTCACCGAGGCTTCTCATTGGTTGCTGCCTCGCGGGAGCGCGCAACGCTTACATAACCACCCCCAACCCCCGCCCCGCGCCGCCCCGGCCTGGCCCCGGCGCCCGCCAGGCCGGCGGGAAGAGGCGCGGACACGCGCACCCGGCCCGCCGCGGGGGCGCGCCTGGCTCTGGGCGGGGCTGTATTGTCCTCCTTCTGTGGTGGAGCTTAATCAAAATGGCTTCCAGCTGGTCCTCGGTGGGGACAAGGAGGCTCGAGGCCTAGACGTGAGAGACAAGCTGGGAAAAGCAGATTGACTAGACGAGGCAGAGGGAGCCAAAATCAAAGCCCCAGCACGAGGTTCGGGGAAAAGAACCTCTCATTCGGTGGCCCAAATGCAGCTTTCCTCTGAATGAGAGGAACATCACACTTCCTCTCAGTCAGCCTCTCATCCCTCGAATTTTAAAGCTTCAGCCTCAGCCCACTTCCCACTAGGCTCGTGCTTTAGTGCTTTGACTACTCTGTCCTGCTGGAAACCCCGTACTTTGACTGGCTGAGGAAAAAAGGTTCAGCCTACAAACTCCTTACTCATGGCTTGACTCCCAACTTCCAAGAGGATAAACAACATCCATCAAAGAAAAGTACCAGATATCTATCTTCCAAATCAGTCGATCATTTTCTCCGTCAGTTTCAGAAATAGAAGTAGGTCCTTCGCATCTTAAGAACAGCCCTGACATCTGTGCCCTGCTTCTCTCCATAGGGTTTATTGATTATTTCTTTTGTCCTGTATTTTCCTCCACTCCCTGGTTAGCATAGAAAAAGACTCTCATTTCTAGTTCCATCTAAAGTTACCACCGTATCTCTCTCCGTTCTTGGCCCAACATCTTGAAAAAAATGTCCAGGCCAGCTGTCTCCACTCCCTCACCTCCCACTCACTCCTCAATCCACTGCAATCTTGGTGCTGTCCCCATGGCTCCACTGAAACTGCTCTCTCCAAGGTCACCAACGACTTTCTGCTGAATCCAGGATGCTTCCCAGTTCCTCACTCCTTGAACTCCCTCCCTGTGACTTTGGGTTGTGACTCTGGCCTGGCCTTGATCCACTTTTTTTTTTTTCTTTCTCAGCTCTTCCCTTAAATGTTCCTTGGATTTCGTTCTGAACCTGTTCCTTTCCCCATTCTGTTAACTCTCCTGGGATGATTTTATACCACTTCTATTACCATCTATTTGTTAATGATTCCCAAGTCTAGATTCTAATCCAACCTTTCTCCAAACTTCCAGCCTGTAAATCCAACTGACTTCTGAACATCTCCACTTGAATGTCCAGAGGCACCTCTAACTCAGCCAGTCTCAACTAAAATTCTCAATTTACTTTTCAGACAGGCTTCTGTCTTTCAAGTTCTCAAGTCACTGTATGACGCACCGTTACAACCGTAACATTGCTTTAAGCCAAAAAGCCAGGGGGCATCCTTGACCCCTTCACACACTTCCCATACAGTCAGTCCCCAAGTCTTGTCTATTCCCCCTTTCAAATACCTGTCAAATCTACCTACTTCTTGCCTATTCTACCTACCTACTTCTTTTCAGCCTCCATCCAATCTTTGCTTCCCTGGTGGCTCACGCAGTAAAGCATCTGCCTGCAATACAGGAGACCCAAGTTCAAACCCTGGATTGGGAAGATCCACTGGAGAAGGGAATGGCAACCCACTCCAGTATTCCTGCCTGTCCAGGCTTTGGGCTCTATTCCATTTGCTGAGCTTTCCAGCTGATCCTCCAAGGTGAAGAGGAGGCTTGAGGCCTTAGATGTAGGACAGGCCAAGAAAAGCAGATTGATTCCGGGCAGGTGGTGAAACCCTAAGTTCAACTCAAATTTCCCCAGGGCTACTGATCTTTTGGTTTTAACTTGTGTCCCAACTGCGTTTGAATAGTTAAGCAAATCAGAATCATCTAAGGTGCTGCGTTTTTTGTTGTTTTGTTTTTTGGCCACAGCATCTAGGGGTATGCAACATCTAGTTCCCAGACCAGAGGTTGAATTCAAGCCCCCTGCAGTGGAAGTCTGGGATTCTTAGCCACTAGACAGACCACCAGGGAAGTCCCTAAGGTGCTAGTTTAAATTCATATTCTCAGGCAGTATGGCTCTGGGAACCCTCTTTCTTAAGCATTTTCCCCCCTTAATTTTTGGCTGTGCCATACAGCATGTGGGATCTCAGTTCCCTGACCAAGGATCAAACTTGTGCCCCCTGCAGTGGAAGCGAGGTGTCTTAACCACTGGACTGCCAAGGAAATCTCAAGGGATCCCTCTTTCTTAACAAGCTTCCCTGGTGATTCTTAAGCACACTAAAGCCCCAGAAGCCCAAACCATTCTAAAATAAAAACAAAATAAAAGAAGTTTCTGCCACTCCTTGGTTCAGTGGCAATCTTCTGCCTTATGGGATACAGTTCAAAATTCATATAAGACCTACAAAGCCCTTTGAGAGCTAATCCAGGCTCATCATTTCCTCCTCAAAATCTCTACTTCAGTCATAATCAATTACTTGGGGTGTCCTGAATGTAACTGCTCTCTCTCAACTCTAAGCTTTTGTGCATTTTTGATGTGCAAAGATTCACTGAATGACTGACTAACTGAAACTATCTCTGTGCATAAGATCCTGTGCTAGGATAATTTTGTCCAGGGTGTGGGGGGATCAGACTGCAGTAGGGAGGGGAGGCAACATACAGGAAGTGAAAGGAGAAGAGAACCAACTGCAGTGTGTCAGGCAGTGAGTGGGGCTTTACAATATTAGTTCTTTTCCTCCTTTTACAAACCTATTCAAGTGTATTAGTACTTATTTACTCCTGAGGCTCAAAAAGAGCTAATAATTTGCCCATTATCACACATCTGGCAAGTAGTGTTGACTGAGCTCCTATTATATGCCAGCAAATGAAGGAATTAGGTACTGTGTCAGTTACTGTAGAGAAAGAAAAAGAGGTGCTATCCTTGCTCTCCTGAACCAAGGTCGTTTTGTTGTTGTTCAGTGGCTAAGTCATGTCCAACTCTTTGCAACCCCGTGGACTTCAGCACACCTGTCCTTCACTATTTCCCACAGTTTGCTCAAACTCTTGTCTGTTGAGTTGATGATGCTATCCAATCATCTCATCCTCTGCCACTCCCTTCTCCTTTTGCCTTCAATCTTTCCCAGCATCAGGGTCTTTTCCAATGAGTCAGCTCTTTGCATCAGGTGGCCAAAGTATTGGAGCTTCAGCTTCAGCATCAGTCTTTCCAATGAATATTCAGGGTTGATTTCCTTTTGATTGACTGGTTTAATCTTGCAGTTCCAGGAATTCTCAAGAGTCTTCTCCAGGACCACAATTCAAAAGCATCAATTCTTCGGCACTCAGCCTTCTTTATGGTTCAATTCTCATATCCATACATGACTAACACGACTGCAGGAAAAACCATAGCTTCGACTACACAAACCTCTGTCAGCAGTTATGTCTCTGCTTTTTAATATGTTGTCTAGGGTTGTCATAGCTTTCCTTTCAAGGAGCAAGCATCTTTTAATATTTTTAAAAATATTTGTTTGGCTATACCAGGTCTTCCCTGGTGGCTCAGCTGGTAAAGAATCCGCCTGCAGTGTGGGAGACCCGGGTTCAATCCCTGGGTTGTGAAGATCCCCAGGAGAAGGGAAAGGCTACCCACTCCAGTATTCTGGCCTGGAGAATTCCATGGACTATACAGTCCATGGGGTCGCAAAGAGTCAGACACGACTGAGGACTTTCACAACACATTGTTGGGCTTCCCTCGTGGCTCAGTCAGTAAAGAATCTGCCTGCAATGCAGGAGACTCGGGTTCGATTCCTGGGTCAGGCAGATCCCCTGGAGAAGGAGATGGCAACCCACTTCAGTATTCTTGCATGGAGAATTCCATGGACAGAGTAGATTGGCAGGCTACAGTCTATGGAATTGCAATATTCAAACACAACTTAGCAACTAAAACCAAACACCAGGTCTTAGTTGCAGCATGTGGGACCCTGCATCGTAAGTGTGCAATCTTAGCCTCTGGACCACCAGAGAAGTCCCTGATCCCAGGTCTTCTATTGCCATCACACATCTTCCCAGGCTTATAGGATGGCAGAACCATCAAAGAGGAACATGTCATGTTAAACTTATACTCAGTAAAATGTGGGGGACTCCAATAATCAAATGGTTGTTTAGTTGTTAGCTTCGAGGTGACAGGTGGGTCCTACAATATCATCCCCCCCTTCTAAAGTTCTGCTAAATTACAAAAATCACCTTCAGGCAAAGGAGGAACTCTATAGAAAGTAGTTACGTGTATTCAAACATGTGAACAATACATGTTCCAATGACAAACTGGAATTCTGTGAGCTGAGCCTAAGGCAATCTACTACAACTGAATACTGAGAGTCTCTGCAACTTCCAGGGGAAACAAATTGTGAAAAAAACAGTAATTTCCCAACATTAAGATTTTCCCTCTATCATTTTCATAGGAATGGGAAGTTTGGGGGGAGGCTGTGCACTGGCAAAGGGTGCTTTGGGGAGAGAAAGTACATGGATAGTATACATGGAAAAACTGCTAAACGTTAATTGAGGGATTACTATGTGGGGATTCTGTGCTAAGCCTTTAATCCTCACAAAGCCTGTAATATTATTATTCCCATTTTGCAGGCGAAGAAACTGAGACGAAGAAAGTTCAGGTAACTTGGTCACCCAGCTTGAAGTGGTGGATCCGGTAGACCTGAGACTTTCTGACTCAGAGCCCAGACAGAGTTTGATTACTGCAGGATTGCATCCAGGCCCCAGTGGAAGGCCTCAGAGAGATGAAAATGTGCAGAAAAAAACTCCCAGAATAGTGGTGGGAGCACAAGTCAAGTTGTTTTGACTTATTTTTATATATAAAATTTTATTTATTTTTGGCTGTCCTGGGTCTTTGCTGCTGCACGAGCTTTCCTCTAGTTGCAGAGAGCAGGGGCTACTCTCTAGTTGCAGAGAGCACAGGCTTCTTGTTGCAGTAGCTTCTCTTGTGGAGCACTAACTCTAGGGTGCACGGGCTTCAGTAGCTACAGCATGTGGCTCAGTAGTTGTGGCACACAGGCTCAGTTGCTTTGCGGCATGTGGCATCTTCCTGACCTAGGGATCGAAACTGTTATCTCCTACATTGGCAGGAGGATTCTTTCCCCTGAGCCACCTGGGAAGCCCCAGGAACAATGAGTATTCAGTTCCTGAATACTGCAGGAAATCTGAAGACAACATCACAGAATGTCTCATGGAAACCTTCCAGCTTTCTACTCTTGGGTCATGTCAAAGAAGATGGAACCCAAGCTCGCACCAGCAGTCAAAGCCAAGAAGCTGGTACATTTCACTTTAAATGTATCAGTTGGGGTATTAAATGTAGGGAAATATTGTTCCATTTCATAGTACAATCACTGAAATTTTTTTATTAAAGCATAGTTAATTTACAATGTTATGTTAGTTTCAAGTGTACAGCAAAATGATTCAGTTATATATGTCCTTTTTAGATTCTTTTGTTATAGGTTATTACAAGGTAATGAGTATAGTTCTCTGTGCTATATAGTAGGTCCTTATTGCTTATCTATTTTATACATATTAGTGTGTATGCATGTATTAGTGTATATATGTTAATCCAAAACTCCTGGTTTGTTCCCCCTCTTTGCTATCCCCTTTGTTAACTGTAAGTTTGTTTTCTATGTCTGTGAATCTATTTCTGTTTTGTAAGTTCAATTTGTATCAGTTTTTTAGATTCCACATGTAACTGACAGGCTTCCTTGGTGGCTCAGACAGTAAAGAATATGCCTGATATACTTGTCTTTCTCTGACTTAATATGATAATCTCTAGATATATCCATATTGCTGCAAATGGCATTATTTCACTATTTTTTATAGCTGAGTAATATTCCACCACTGAACATCAATATTTACATTGCACAAACCTAACTTAATGAATGGTCCTCTAAGCTTTTTGAGGGCAGATATTGTCACTTTTCAATTTCATAGTCTCTGCAAATAACAAATTCCTGGGAGCAAGTGACTGATATATGCTCACTGACTTATTTTTGCAATAGTAACATAGTACTTGGCATGAGAATACCACAAATGCTTAATTTAGGGTTCCTGTCAGGTATTCTCGGAGAAGGCAATGGCACCCCACTCCAGTACTCTTGCCTGGAAAATCCCATGGACGGAGGAGCCTGGAAGGCTGCAGTCCATGGGGTCGCTGAGCGTTGGACACAACTGAGCGACTTCACTTCCACTTTTCACTTTCATGCATTAGAGAAGGAAATGGCAACCCACTCCAGTGTTCTTGCCTGGAGAATCCCAGGGACAGGGGAGACTTTCGGGCTGCCGCCTGTGGGGTCGCACAGAGTCGGACACAACTGAAGTGACTTGCAGTCAGGTATTCTATCAGGAATGCAATCTCTACACTGGTAGGACTATTTCAAGTTCTTCTAATCCTGTGAAATGCTCCAGTCCTACTCCTCTGTCCATTACTGGATTCAGGAAGGCCCTGTTGTGTTTCATAAGATGAACAGAAACAAACTGAACAAAGTTTATATTTTGCAATTGTGCCAAATATAGATAATAGCTATACTCTTCAAGCTCCTGTCTGTGACTGATTACTCTCACCCTAAGGTAGGGAAGGCAGAGTTGGAAGGATGGTTCTCAAAGGATGGTCCCTTGGGCAACATCACTTGGGAACTTGTTAGAAGTACAAATTTGAATAGATTCTGGGCCCTAGCCCAGACTTACTGTGCTAGAAGTTCTGGGGAAAGAGTCCAAGAATCAGTGGCTTAGAAAGCCTTCTAGATAATTCTGAAGTTTACTAAAGTTTGAGAACCACAGGGCTAGAGTGGCTTTAACTCCATTTCTCAATTGAAGTCTTATGTACATTAGTATGGCTATAAAGATGCTTGCTCCTTGGAAGAAAAGTTATGACCAACCTAGACAGCATATTAAAAAGCAGAGACGTAACTTTGCCAACGAAGGTCCATCTAGTTAAAGCTATGGGTTTTCCAGTAGTCATGTATGGATGTGAGAGTTGGACTATAAAGAAAGCTGAGCACTCAAGAATTGATGCTTTTGAACTGTGGTGTTGGAGAAGACTTTTGAGAGTCTCTTGGACTGCAAGGAGATCCAACCAGTCCATCCTAAAGGAAATCAGTCCTGATTATTCGTTGGAAGAACTGATGCTAAAGCTGAAACTCCAACACTTTGGCCACCTGATGCAAAGAACTGACTCATTTGAAAAGACCGTGACGCTGGGAAAGATTGAAGGCAAGAGAAGGGGATGACAGAGGATGAGATGGTTGGATGGCATCACCAACTCAATGGACAGGAGTCTGAGTAAACTCTGGGAGTTGGCGATGGACAGGGAGGCCTGGCGTGCTGCAGTCCATGGGGTTGCAAAGAGTCAGACCAAATGAGCAACTGAACTGAAATGATGGCTATAAAACAGGTTTTTTACAAAATGGCCTTATTCATGTATGTGTGCATATATATCTATATTTGTTTTTAAAACATTTATCAGTAAAATATTTTTTAAAGAATAAAAAATTTTAATTCACATTCCCATAAGGCAACACTTAATTTCCAATCCTTATCCACATGTAAATTTCTTCATATAATTGTAGGAAGTTTTAATTTGGTCTTAAGTTTTTAAAAATTTTAAATTATGTGGTAAACATGCTAAAAGATAACATTTTCTTTTTTATTTTTTAAAAGGATGTATTTGGCTGTGTCCACTCTTAGCTGCAGCACACAGGATCTCTGACCTTCAGTCTTCATTGTGGCAGGCAGGTTCTTTTTTTTTTTTCAGCTGTGGCATGTGGGATCTAGTTCCCTGACCAGGGATCAAACCCCAGCCATGTGCATTAGGTTAGGGTTACCTGGACCACCCTATTTATTATTAATGGTTGTCTGAGGAGGCCTTGCAAATAGCTGAGAAAGGCAAATAAGAAGTGAAAGGCAAAGGAGAAAAGGAAAGTATACCCATCCGAATGTAGAATTCCAAAGAAAAGCAAGGAGAGATTAAAAAAAAAAGCCTTCCTAAGTGAAGAATGCAAAGAAATAGAGGAAAACAATAGAATGGGAAAGACTAGAGATCTCTTCAAGAAAATTAGAGACACCAAGGGAACATTTCATGCAAAGATGGGCTCGATAAAGGACAGAAACAGTATGAACCTAACAGAAGCAGAAGATATTAAGAAGAGGTGGCAAGAATATACAGGAAGTGAAAAGTGAAAGTGAAAGTTGCTCAGTTGTGTCTGACTCTTTGCAACCCTACGGACTGTAGTCCATGGAATTCTCCAGGCCAGAATACTGGGGTGGGTAGCCTTTCCCTTCTCCAGGGGATCTTCCCAACTCAGGGAGCCAACCCAGGTATTGCAGGCGGATTCTATACACTAGGGAAGCAGAAGAACTATACAAAAAAATCTTAATGACCCACATAACCACGATAGTGTGATCACTCACCTAGAGCCAGACATTTTGGAGTGTGAAGTCAAGTGGGCCTTAGGAAGTATCACTATGAACAAAGCTAGAGGTGATGGAATTCCAGATGGGCTATTTCAAATCCTAGAAGATGATGCTGTTAAAGTGCTTCACTCAATATGCCAGCAAATTTGGAATCAGTTTTCATTCCAATCCCAAAGAAGGGCAGTGCCAAAGAATGTTCAAACCATGCACAACTGCACTCAATTCACACGCTATTTATTATTAAATAGTCCCTATTTATTATTACTGATTTTTTTTTTCAAAAAATTTTAAAAAAGTCTTTACTGATTTTGTTACAATATTGATTCTATTTTATCTTTTGGTCCTTTTGCCATGAGGCATGTGGGATCTTAGCTTCCCAACCAAGAATCAAACCTGCACACTCTGCATTGGAACATGAAGTCTTAGCCACTAGACCGCCAGGGAAACCCCCTATTTATTATCTTTTGGCTCCACCTCAGGGCTTGTGGGTTATTAGCTCCTTGACCAGGGATTGAACCCAGGCCCTAGGCAATAAAATTGCAGAGCTGTAACCACTGGACCACCAAAGAATTTCCAAGATAACTTTTTTCCAATTGTGAGAGTAATAATACACATTCTTGTCAGTATATTTTTCTGCATAAATAATGATAGCTTTTATTGTTTTTTTTATAAAATTGAGAAAATTTTTAATTAAACTTTATTGTGGACTTCCCTGTTGGTTCAGTGGTTAAGAATCAGCCTGCAAAGGCAGAGGACAGGGGTTCCATCTTTGGTCAGGGAAGATACCACAGGCTGAAGGGCAACTAAGCCCAGTTTCAGAAAGCTGAAAACTGAGCCCATGCACCACAACTACTGAAGACTGGGGCACTCTAGAGTCAGTGCTGTGCAACAAGAGACACCTCCGCAAAGAGAAGTCTATGCAAAGCAACTATAATAGAGTAGCCCCCACTTGCCACAAAAGACCTAGGGCAGCAAAATATTAAATAAATAAATACATAAAATAAATAAGACTTTACTGAATTTTATCTTTATAAACATTTGCTATAATTACCTTTTCCACGCATGCGTGTGTGCTCAATTATGTCAGACTCTCTGCGACCCCATGGACTGTAGCCCTCCAGGCTCCTATGTCCATGGGATTCTCCAGGCAAGAATACTGGAGTGGGTTGCCATTTCCTTCTCCAGGGGATCTTCCCGACCCTGGGAATGAATCGGGGTCTACCTGCACTGGCAGGTGGATTCTTTACCACCAAGCCACCTGGGAAGTCTTATCTGCTTCCTTTTAATTGCCTCTTAATGACTCCATAATCCTTCTCTAACTGTGAGACATTTCTTACTTCCCCTTTTTTGGTAACTATTCAAATGTCTCGATTGTTTCCTGGAAGTGAATTTATGTGAGGAAAAAGGAGGACTTCCCTGGCGATCCAGTTGTTAACACTTTGCCTTCCAATGCAGGGGGTGCAGGTTTGATCCCTGATCAGGGAGCTGTGATTCTGCATGCCTTGCAGCCAAAACACCAAAACATAAAACAAAAGCAACGTTGTAACAAATTCAATGAAGAATTTTAAAACGATTCACATAAAAAAAGTTAAAAAAAATTTGACTTTTCCATGTTCTTATCAATCTTTGTAATTCTTCTGAATAGGTGAATATTTCACTGATATTAACCATACTTACTAAGCTGTTCCTCTCTTCCTGTGGTTGAATATCTATGCCAGTAGCTCTTAAAAGAGGTGATTTTGCCCCCAAGGGGACACTAGGAATATCTAGAGACTTTTTTTTCCCCTTCCAGTTTTATTGAGATATAATTGACACAACAGCACTATACAGAATAATGACTTGACTTACATGTATCATGAAATGAGGACCCCAGTAGGTTTACTGAACATGTCATAAACATACAAAATTAAAGAAGTAGAAATTGTTTTCCTTGTGATGAGAACTCTGAGGATTTATTCTCATAACAACTTTCATATGTAACATACAGCAGTGTTAATTACATTTGTCATGTTGTATATTACATCCCTAGTACTTACTTTGGAGAAGGCAATGGCACCCCACTCCAGTACTCTTGCCTGGAAAATCCCATGGACGGAGGAGCCTGGAAGGCTGCAGTCCATGGGGTCACTAAGTTGGACATGACTGAGTGACTTCACTTTCACTTTTTGCTTTCATGCATTGGAGAAGGAAATGGGAACTCACTCCAGTGTTCTTGCCTGGAGAATCCCAGGGACTGGGGAGCCCGGTGGGCTGCTGTCTATGGGGTCACACAGAGTCGGTCACACGACTGAAGTGACTTAGCAACTTAGCAAGTACTTACTTATAACTGGAATTTTGTATCTTTTGACTGTCTTCATCCAGTCCTCACACCTCCATCTTCTAGAGACTTTTTTGGTTGTCACAACTGTCAAGGGTATTATTGGGATCTACTGAATAGAAGAGATTCTGCTCAACAGCCTGCAGTGAACAGGACAGCTCTGTTTTGTCACTCAAATTACTTTTTTTTCTCAGGTCTTCTTCTGAGGGTGTTTTTTCCTTCTGGTCTTTCATGTTTACCAGAATAATTTTTTTTTTTTTTTTTTGGTCTTATATTGGAAAACAATAGATTATTGGCCTTCCCCTGGTGGCTAATTGGTAAAGAATCCACCTGCAATGCAGGAGATGCAAAAGATGTGGATTCGACCTTGAGTTGGGAAGATTCCCTTGAAGAAGGAAATGGCAACCCCCTCCAGCATTCATGCCTGGGAACTCCCTTGGACAGAGGTGCCTGGCGGGCTACAGTCCAGAGGGTCGAAAAGAGTTGGACATGACTGAGAAACTGTACCCACACAGTTGATTAGCAATGTGTTACTTTTAGGTGTACAAAGTGATTCAGTAGCAAAGTGATTCAGTTATATGTATACATGTATCTATTCCTTTTCAAATTCTTTTCAGAATAATTTTTTTCTGGAGGAAATTAGACATTTCTATCAATGTCTTATTAAGCTTGGCTTTAACTTCACTTCTGATGCTTTAAAAACTTTCAATAGAGCAGCTATAATAGCCAGTTTTTAAAACATGATTTATCTGCTACTGAGAGTTTATTTTACATCTGGAAACTATCAGGCCTCTTTCATCCACTAGGAAATGGATATGACTTTGTAATTTCTCATAGCCACACCAATGGTGTAAAAAATGCTCAGATCAGAGAAACTTTGTGAAACATTTGGAAAATGCAGCAAGACATAGATGGTAGAACACTGTGGAATTTTGTGTGAAACTACATTAAATTTCATCCTATGGATGGCTGACTTCAGAGACACAGATTTGAGTAAAATTGTGATAACCACAGGATTTTTCTCCGTTTACTGAAAAGTGTATACCTCAAAAGAATAAACTATTGGGGTCACAGGGTTTTCCTAACATTCCAAGTCATCTTATTTCTACTATTCAAATAGGTCGTTGAGAATCATCTCAGTGAAGGAAGTGCTTCCCGAAGTAAATTACTGAAAATTTGTCTTTATTTTCATATCGAATTTCTTTTCTAGATAATAAGAGCTGCTACATTTTCAGGCACCATTTCCAAAGGTTTAAGATATCGAATTAGTTCCAGCTTGTTTAAAAAAAACATGCGCTTATTTGGGAATTTAGAACCAGTAATATTCTCTTCTTTGTATGTCTGCTGCTGCTGCCGCTGCTGCTAAGTCGCTTCAGTCGTGTCCAACTCTGTGCGACCCCAGAGAGGGCAGCCCACCAGGCTCCCCCGTCCCTGGGATTCTCCAGGCAAGAACACTGGAGTGGGTTGCCATTTCCTTCTCCAATGCATGAAAGTGAAAAGTGAAAGTGAAGTCGCTCAGTCGTGTCCAACCCTCAGCGACCCCATGGACTGCAGCCTTCCAGGCTCCTCCGTCCATGGGATTTTCCAGGCAAGAATACTGGAGTGGGGTGCCATTGCCTTCTCCGTCTTTGTATGTCTATGCATTTGTAAACATGGCACTCACAAAATAAATAACTCCTTTAGGTCACCGAAGCACTTTTGAGGTTCTCCATAACAAGACCTGGGATTCGAATTCCCTGATTTGATTTTCTCCTGCTTGTCTTTGGTGAGATAACAAATCAGTTGTTCAGTCGCTAAGCCGCGTTAGACTCTTGCGACTCCATGAACTGTAGTCCGCCAGGCTCCTCTGTCCATGGGATTTTCCCAGGCAAGAGTATGAGAAGGTTGCCATTTTCTTCTGTAGGGGATCTTTCCCACCCCGGGATCGAACCCGCGTCTCGGTATTCTTGACCACTGAGCCACCTGGGAAGCCCATAACAAACCAGTATTTGTGTTCAACTGAGCCCAGGGGTCTCCGTTTCCTATCTGTTTCAGCTGCATCAATCTCGTCCCCCTCACGCCTCTGGAGCCTTTTGGGGTAGGGGCTGGTGACGAATACCTTCGTACACAAGCCCGATGGACCAACGGGGCTCCTGCCATGGAAAAAGCAGCGGCCCCGACGACTGGAGCCTGCAGACCGAGGCGCGGGAAGGAAACCCAGGCTCGCCAGAGGTGGTGAGCTCGCTCCCGCCGGGGCCAAACCGAGCGCTCGCCCTCGACCGCGCACGCGCAGCCGCCTCCCCGCCGCTCCCGCCGTCTCCGGGGGGCCTTCTTTCCGTCCGGCTCAGGGGTGTCCGCGGCGGCGCCGGCTCTGGTGAAAGGGGTCCCGTGAGGGCAGGCCGCCCCTAGCGCTGCCTTCCCCGTTCGTGTGGTCGAGGCCAGAAGGAGGGGCGCGTGGGCAGCGCCGCAGAGCGGGTGGCCGAGGCTCTGAGGAGAAGGCCCCGCCGCGGCGGACCTCTGGGCCTGCAGGCAGTGCGGGAGGCGCTCACGCGCGGGGTCCTCTCTCGCAGCCGGCCCTGAGCCGGAGCCCTGAGGCGCGAGCCCTGGCGGCCCTGCGAGTTCCCGGCGGCTGTGGTGCGGCGCTATGGAGGAGTTCGACAGCGAGCCGACGGTCACTGTAAGGGGGCCCCGAACAGTACGCTCTCCCCCGCCCCGGGGCCCGGAGATTGGGTCCGTCTCGTCCCTGCCGCTGGCAGGGTGCCCGGCCCCTTCCCTCAGCACAGTTGCCCCCCCGTTCGGAAGTCGCATTAATTCGCTCCCCGCGTGTGGGTCCTGGTGGTCGCTGGGTTTCTGCTCCCTTGTGTATTCTGAGGAATACCTGGCCCTGGAGACCGCCCCCCCCAACTCTGTTCCTTTCCGTCCCTTGCCTCCCCGACCTCCCTGCTTCTCTGGCTTTTCCTCTTGGGCTAAAGCTTTAATGAGCGGGTTGGAGCCAGGCGGAGATATTGTACGGCTTTTTTTCTCCCAGCGGAGCAAAGCTTCACGTCGCAGCCCCGTGAGCTTGGCTTCTGCTTGAGCAGGCCCTAGGTTTACCAAGTATAGTTCTCTTGGGAGACTGCTGCTGTTCAGTGGCCCGGTCGTGTCCAGCTCTTTAAGACCCCATGGACTGCAGCACGCCAGGCCTCCCTGTCCCTCACCACCTCCCAGAGTTTGCTTAAGTTCAAGTTCATTCCATCGTTGATGCCGTCGCGTCATCTCATCCTCTGACGCCCTCTACTCCTCCTGCCCTCGATCTTTCTCAACATCAGGGACTTTGCCAAATGAGTCGTCTGTTCTCATCAGATGACCAAAATACTGGAGCTTCAGCTTCAGCAACAGTCCCTCCAGTGAGTATTCAGGATTTACCTCCCTTAAGATTGACTGGTTTGATCTCCTTGCTGTCCAAGGGACTTTCAGGAGTCTTCTCCAGCACCACAGTTGGAAGGCATCAATTCTTTGGCATTCTGCCTTCTTTACGGTCCAGCTCTCACAACTGTACATGACCACTGGGAAGACCATAGCGTTGACCACACAAACCTTTGTTGGTAATGTCCCTGCTTTTCAACTTACTGCCTAGGTTTGTCATCACTTTCCTGTCAAGAAGCAATTGTGTTTGATTTCATGGCTGCACTCACCATCTGCAGAGATTTTGGAGCTCAAGAGGAAATCTGTCATTACTTCCACCTTTCCCCCTTCTATTTGCTGCAGTGGTGATTGCAGCCATGAAATTAAAAGACGCTTACTCCTTGGAAGGAAAGTTATGACCAACCTAGATAGCATATTAAAAAGCAGAGACATTACTTTGCCAACAAAGGTCCGTCTAGTCAAGGCTATGGTTTTTCCAGTGGTCATGTGTGGATGTGAGAGTTGGACTGTGAAGAAAGCTGAGCGCCGAAGAATTGATGCTTTTGAACTGTGGTGTTGGAGAAGACTCTTGAGAGTCCCATGGACTGCAAGATCCAACCAGTCCATTCTAAGGGAGATCAGTCCTGGGTGTTCTTTGGAAGGACTGATGCTAAAGCTGAAACTCCAATACTTTGGCCACCTCATGCAAAGAGTTGACTCATTGGAAAAGACTCTGATGCTGGGAGGGATTGGGGGCAGGAGGAGAAGGGGACGACCGAGGATGAGATGGCTGGATGGCATCACGGACTCGATGGACGTGAGTCTGAGTGAACTCCGGAAGTTGGTGATGGACAGGGAGGCCTGGCGTGCTGCAATTCATGGGGTCGCAAAGAGTCGGACACGACTGAGCAACTGAACTCAACTGAACTGAATGGAGCCAGATGCCATGATCTTAGTTTTTTTTAATATTTAGCCTTAAGCTGACTCTTTCACTCTCCTCCACAAAGAGGCTCTTTAGTTCCTCTTCACTTTCTGCCATTAGGGTGGTATCATCATCTAAGTCTGTTGATGTTTCTCCTGCTTATCTTGATTCTGGCTTGTAACTCACCCAACCTGGCATTTCTCATGATGTGCTCAGCCTATAGATTAAACAGTGACAGCAGACAGCCCTGTCATACTCCTTTCTCGATCTTGAACCAATCAGTTTTTCCATACACAGTTCTAACTTTGCTTCTTTGCCGTTTAGCGGGGCTTACAGGTTACCAAGAGCTAAGAGGTGTAGAACAAGCCTGAGTGGACAGATGGGAAATATTTGCCAGTCAGGGAGTATTTCTCAGGAGACAGGAGTGATAGTCTGGTATTCCCATCTCTCTAAGAGTTTTCCACAGTTTGTCATGATCCACACAGTCAAAGGCTTTAGGGTAGTTGATGAAGCAGAGATAGATGTTTTTTTTGAAATTCCCTTGCTTTCTGTATCATCCAGCAAATGTTGGCAATTTGATCTCTAGTTCCTCTTTTTTTTCTAAGCCCAGCTTGGACATCTGGAAGTTCTTGGTTCGCATAATGCTTCAGCCTAGCATGCAAGATTTTAAGCATGATCTTACTAGCATGGGAGATGAGTGCAATTGTCTGATGGTTAGCACATTCTTTGGTACTACCCTTCTTGGGAATTGGGATGAAGCTGGGTCTTCCAGACTTGCTGACATAATGAATGCAAAACCTTGATGGTATTCTCCTTTAGGGATTTGAGTAGTTCTGCTGGAATTTCATCACATCCACTAGTTTATTAACAGCAGTGCTTCTCGTAAGGCCCACTTGACTTTGCACTCCAGAATGTCTGACTCTGGGTAACTAACTACAACCGGACTAACTAGTAATCCGGTTCATTAAGATCTCTTTTATACAGTTCTTCCATGTATTCTTTCTATCACTTCTTGATCTTTTCAGCATCTACTAGGTCTCGGGAGAATATTCCTGCTGTTTCATTGCTCTGTTTGCTTTCACGTCTGTTTGAACTCTCAGGAGAGTATGTCAGATGTGGATGATATATGATGCTTAGAAGGAGATTCATGGCTGTTAGAAGAGGGATACCTATCCTTCCCCTGTCTGGGATGCTCTTCTCTCTTGGCTTTCTATCCCACTCATTTTTTTACTTACAAGCTCCAGCAGCCTCTTTGTCAGAAAAGCTTTCCCTGACTTCCCTGACTAGGAAATATTTCCGTCTGTCTGTTTAGGCTTGTTTTGCATCTCTTAGCTCTTGGTAACCTATAAGCCCTGCTAAATGGCAAGCTGCCTGACCTTACATTTTTGCTTTTTAGAAAGTTGAGATTCCTTCAGCTTTCTGCTGAAGCCATCAAATTGCAAAGCAGTAGCTCACAAAACTAAAAACTGAAAATAGAAGTCAGTTCAAAGCTAACTGGACAAGAGACATGAGATCTCAAACGGCAGTGAACGTGGGATGTTACGCTCTATAAAGCTTACTACTATATTCTATAGAGTGTTAACTTTTAATGCATATATGAAGTACTTTAAATGCTAAATATCCATCAAGGACTGTGTCACTGTTTTGAGGGAGGAAAAATAGACTGTTGGAATCACTGGGACTTTTTCAGACTACATGTTATCTTGCTTTTCCCTCCTTTCCTTATGTCAGAATCTTTGGATGGGGAAACTTTCCCAGTACTCTGTGCGACCCTGGAGAGCTACTTGCTATTGAACCATGACAATTAGTCATGCATTTACAAATGGAATGGAAACAATCAAAGCTGGATTTTGCCCCCAGTAGTGATGACTGGCTTGTGACAACCCAGCTTTACATAGGTGTTGGGAAGACCAGGTAGGAAGATCAGGTTGGCCTTTTGGACACAGCCTCTCAGATGGGCATCATCCATAGTCTAGAGTCTGAATCTCAACAATGAAAGTTTGAATTCAGTCATGTCTGTATCTGAGAGTCTGCTCTTTAAGCTTGCTCTATACACACTCTCAAGAGGCTGATGAATAACCTTGAAAACTATTGTCACTTTTTATAGGGTGAATATATATCAAGGCTCATGAAGGCCAGTTAGTAATTAGCAGATTCAGAAATGTTTCAGTGTGGATCCAAAGAGATTAATCTTGAGTAGTTTTTCTAGACCAATGGTATTATCTTTTTAGGTCAAGGACTCTTAAGAAATGTGAGTTACAGTTCTTGTCTTTTTTTTTTTAAGGGCTTCCCTGATGGCTCAGCTGGTAAAGAATCTGCCTGCAATGTGGGAGACCTGGGTTGGGAAGATCCCCTGGAGAAGGGAGCAGCTACCCACTCCAGTATTCTGGCCTGGAGAATCCCATGGACTATATAGTCCATGGGGTCACAAAGAGTCAGACATGACTGAGCAACTTTCACTTCACTTCACTTCACTTTTTTGGTTCTTTCCAGATAAATACCTAGAAGTGGAATTGCTGAGGTATGGGAGAGATGCATGTACTTAGTTGTGCCTGACTCTTCGCGACCCCATGGACTGTAGCCCTCTAGGCTCCTCTGCCCATGGGATTTTCCAGGAAAGAATAATGGAGTGGGTTGCCATTTCCTTCTCCAGGGGATCTTCCCCACCCAGGGATCAAACCTGTGTCTCCTTCATTGGCAGGCGGATTCTTTACCACTAGCACGACCTCAGTGGGTCATGAGGGAAAGCGGAGGATTACAAGGGTTGCTCCTGACAGTTGGGGAAGGCTTTGTCCTACTGCTGAAGTGGAATGAGGTTTGGGAATGAGCATCAGAAGTCCCTGTTTTGGGACTTTCCTGGTGGTTCAGTGGATAAGAATCTACCTGCCAATGCAGGGGACACGGGTTCAGTCCTTGTTCCCAGCAGATTTCACATGCTGCGGGACAGCTAAGCCCACAACTGGAGAAGCCACCACAGTGAGAAGCCCGAGCACCGCAACTACAGAAAGCCCGTGTGCAGCCATAAATTAAGTTCCTGTTTTGGCTCTTGATGTTATGGATATAGCTCTGGAGGTTAGATAACTCATAAAGGGTGGATTATGCAGTTGGATTTATGAAGCTGAGACTCAGAGGAATTGGAGTGACTGAGTTGGAGAAAAAAATTAAGCGCCATTAAGATGTGACATAGCGGCCATGGGATTGGAGGTCTTTTTAGTGAGTAACGGAGGTTCAATTCCTGTTTAATTTTTTTAACTGCCCTTTTTCTGAACTACAGATCACTAAATTACCATATAATAATTGATTAGGGGGTAGCTTTCCTTTTTATCAGCACTTGAGAAGTGGCAGGCTGGGTCAAGGTGCCTAACAAAACTTTCTTGCTCATTTAGGGTCTAACAGACTGGGCTTATCTCAGCCACACTCAGTTGTATTTATAGATTTATAGATTGATAACTTTCACGACCACTGATCACTAGAATTATACTTGCAAGTCAGTTGAAAGCAAAGCCTTTAGGAAGAATAACAATTTCTGTGCCTTATTTTTATTTTTATTTTTTTACTAGTGGATTCCAGGAGTGAATTCCCAGAAGAAGCAAATGTGTTTTGACTGGGGTCCAGGAGAGATGCTGGTGTGTGAAACTTCTTTCAATAGAAAAGGTAGGTTTTTTTGTTTCTCTTTTAGATTATCTGTGTTGGTACAATTTTTTTTCTCTCTTTATTCTCTCAGATTTGACTAGCTTAGATATGAAAACAGTTGAACTTCTTTTGTATCATTTTCATTTTTGAAACTTTTTGGCTATTTAAGATTTTCATTGATTTGTGAGACTTGGCAGATGTTGAGTCCAGGGGAAAAAAGTTAACAATGATCTTCCCAGTGTTAAAGAAAGTTTTCTTTATACTTAAAAACTTGAAGCTTTTTGTTTCCCTTTTTGTCCCTGAGTGACTAAATTCTCTTTGTAGTAGTCCCCTCATTGTGAATGTTTGCTGATGTCACAGCCCTTACCTTCATTTTTTCATTGTGAACAAAATAACTTGTCCTCTAAGCTCCGTCAGGTGTCGGACATGGCTCTTACCTTTCTGATGGAGACTCCCTATAGTAGCAAGGTAAAATAGACTTCTTGATACTTGATTTTGCTTTCTCCTTTTCAAGAACGAAATCTCAGGAAATGTTGAAAGGATTATTTTGTGAATCTTTGTCATGTTCTTTATCCAAATATAGAGGTTTTCCTCTTTTGTTGAGAGCACTTTGAGCTAATTAAGGTCATAATTTTAGCAAATTACATAGTATGCAGTTTGTATGATTTTTTTTTTTTTAATTAAATTTTTTTGCCACTTGGCATGGCATGTGGGATCTAAGTTCCCTTACTAGGGATTGAACCCATGACCCCTGCATTGGAAGCATGGAGTTGTAACCACTAGACCACTGATGCTCAGTAGTGTCTGACTCTGCAATCTTACGGACTGTAGCCCTCTAGCCTCCTCTGTCCATGGGATTCCCCAGGCAAGGATACTGGAGTGGGATGCCATTTCCTTCTCCAGGGAATCTTTCTGACCCAGGGATCGAACTCTCATCTCTTGTGGCTTCTGCATTGGCAGGCGTGTTCTTTACCACTGTGCCACCTGTGAAGCCCCTCGTGTAATTTTTAAGCAGAGTAGTTTTTCTTGCTTTTATAGTTTGAAATGATACCTGATGTTGCCAAATATCTATGGGATATCTTGGTATTGAGAATCTCAAGTTTGGTAGAGTGGTAGAAGTTGCTCAAAAGAGAAACTTCTGTGACTGTGTCTGAACAGCTTCTTTCCCTACTTAATGAGAAAGCTTATCAACATTTCTAGCTTGTCCTTGATTGTTGGAAACTCAAGATTTTCTTTCTTTTTTTATTTATTGAAATCACATTCACAACAAGCCATTGAATGTTATCACAACCTATTTGAAAAGCTGCTATATGTGAAATTTCCATAAGTTGTTGGTTTATAATTTATCATTACAGAGCCTTTTCATCACTGTTGCAAGATAGTTTAGTCAGTTCTTGATTCTTTGTTTTAGGAGTAATGGCAATAAAAAGTAATATAAAAGGAAACTTTATTTTGACATATTGTAAAACTTTAGGTGTGGGTTTATCTTATTTTTTGAGTTTACATAGGGTAATATTAAGTGGTTTCCTTTTTTTTCCTAGTATATTTCAATGGATAGAGGTGAAATGTCTTTACAGAGTATGCTAGTGAGTTGAGGGATAAAGTCTAAGAGTAAACATTTGTGTATAAAAATTCACATATGTCATAAAGCAAGATCCTCTATGACCCATCTCCTAGAGTAATGGAAATAAAAACAAAAGTAAATAAGAGGAACCTGATTAAACTTAAAAGCTTTTGCACAGCAAAGGAAACTATAAGCAAGGTGGGAAAAAAACCCCTCAGAATGGGAGAAAATAATAGCAAATGAAGCAACTGACAAAGGATTAATTTCCAAAATATACAAGCAGCTCATACATCTCAATACCAGAAAAACAACCCAATAAAAACGTGAGGAAAAGACCTAAACAGACATTTCTCCAAAGAAGGCATACAGATGGCTAACAACCACATGAAAAAATGTTCAACATTGCTCATTATTAGAGGAGTGCAAATCAAAACTCCAATGAGATAGCACCTCACACCAGTCAGAATGGCCCTCATCAAAAAGTCTACAGACAATAAATGCTGGAGAGGGTGTGGAGAAAAGGGAACACTCTTGGACAGTTGGTGGGAATGAAGATTGATGCCCCCACTATGGAAGACTGCATGGAAATTCCTTAAAAAAAAAACCTAGGAATAAAACCACCATATGACTCAGCAATTCCACTCCTCAACATATACTCTGAGGAAACCAAAATTGAAAGAGACACATGTATCCTATTGTTCTTTGCAGCACTATTTACAATAGCTAGAACATGGAAGCAACCTAGATGTCCATCAACGGATGAATGGATAAAGAAACTGTGGTAAATATACACAATGGAATATTACTCAGCCATAAAAAGAAACGCATTTGAGTCAGTTGTAATGAGGTGGATGAACCTAGAACCTGTTATACAGAGTGAAGTGAGAAAGAAAAAGATAAATACCATATTCTAACACGTATATACAGAATCTAGGAAAATGATACTGAAGAATTTATTTATAGGGCAACAGTGGAGAAACAGACATAGCAAATAGACTTAATAGCCATGGGGAAAGGGGAGAGGAGGGTGAGATGTATGGAAAGAGTAACATGGAAACTTATGTTATCATATGTAAAATAGAGAGCCAACAGGAATTTGCTGTATGGCTGAGGAAACTCAAACTGGGGCTCTGTATCAATCTAGAGGGGTGGGACGGAGAGGGAGATGGGAGGGGGATTCAAAAGGGAGGGGACATGTGTATACCTATGGCTGATTCATGTTGAGGTTTGACAGAAAACAGTAAAATTCTGTAAAGCAATTATCTTGCAATAAGAAAAAAAAAACATTAAAAAAAATTCATATATGGGGGCTTCCCAGGTGGCTGAGTGATAAAGAGTCCACCTGCCAATGCAGGAGACATGGGTTTGATCCGTGGTCCAGGAAGATCCCATATGCCATGGAGCAGCTAATCCTGTGTGGTACAACTCGAACCTGTGCTCTAGAGCTCAGGAACTGCAACTGCTAAGCCAGTGACCCACAGCTACTGAAATGCATGCCCTAGAGCCCGTGCTCCACAATAAGAGAAGCCATGGCAAAGAGAAGCCCCTGCACCGCACCTAGAGAGTAGGCCCCGCCCCCTGCAACTAGAGAAAAGTCCAAGCAGCAGCAAAGACCCAGCACAGCCAAAATAAATAAAGACTAAAAGATTCACATATGAGGAACTTCTCCAGCTATTCAGTGGTTAGGACTCTGTGCTCCCACTGCAGGGGTATGGGTTCCAGCCCTGGTTGGAAACTAAGGTCCTGCATGCTGCATGGCCAAAATAAGTAAGACTAGAAATTCATGTGTGGCTAAATAATGTATCATGAAATCAGTAGCAAAGAAGCTGAAGCTTTTGTAATTAGCTACTCAAATTAAAATTTTTAGAGTGCTTTGATGAGGATGATGGTGATCGATATTAATTTTTTTTTTCCTGTTTCAGAAAAATCAGAGATGGTGGCAGGTTGCCCCTTTATCCATATCATCCGAAAGGATATAGATGTTTACTCCAAAATCCTGAGAAAACTCTTCAATGAATCCCATGGGATCTTCGTGGGCCTCCAAAGAATTGAAGAAGAGTTGACTGGAAAATCCAGGAAAGCTCAGTAAGTTGGTTTCTGATAGGTGCTGCCTCCCACAACTGAATTTGGAAAAACCAAGTGAAATGCATCCTTTTCCTTTTGCACAGTGGATGGATCTCCTGGAGAAATATGGGACTCCGGGTTTGATTTTCTGGCCTCTGCTGGGCAGTGTGAGTGGTCATGGATGGAGAAGTCCTACAGAGAATGTGTGAATGGCTGCCAGTCGACTTGCTGGCTGCTTGATGAGCTTTCTTTGTTTCTGTTCGTACTTCATTTACCCTCCAAAGAATAAAATTTAGGCCAGATAAGCACCCGAGAGTCATTGAATGAGGTCCCACTGTTGAGAGTTTTGTTTTGTCTTTAAAGAATTATTTTCAAGGCATTTTTTGGGGAAGAGACCAGAAAACTTGCATTGTTTATAGACTAGAATTGGTTGAAGTGTGGTTTGTGAATTAACTGCATCAGTGTCAGGTACTTATTCAGGCCTTACCTCATATCTCCAAAATTTCTAGGGGTGGATCCTAAAGTCTCAAGGTGAGTCAAGTACAAGTAGAGTTTGAGAGCCCCTGTGCTAGGTTTTTCTTAGTGTCTATTCATATGTCTAGGGAATAGATAATGTTAGTATTTGTGTTGGAAAAAACAAAACGTTTTCCCTGTGTTTCACTCATAACCCTTCTGACATCAAATGTGTGGGAGTTTTCACGCACCAAGCAGTTCTCTGACCCCAGCTGGGTGTCCTACAATTCAGCTGTATTCTGACACTGCCTACCTGGAGATAGCAACAGATTCCACCAATTAGGGGCTCTATCGCACAAAACTGCCTCCCATTCAGATGCCAGTCACAAATAGTGGATCCCCAGGTTACCTACAGCTGCTCTCCAGCTTGGCTATAAGTCAGAGGTTCCCATGGTGACCTCAGGTTTGATAAATTTGCTGGAGGAGCTCACAGAACTCAAGGAAACAAGTTTAGCAGTTCATTAAAGGATATAAGAAAGGACCCAGATGGACAGCCAGGTGAAGATGAACGTGGGGCCTGGTCTGGAAGAGTCTCAAGTGCGGGAACCCTGTCCCTGTGGAGTTGGGGTGTGTCACCATCCTGGTACATGGATGTGTTCACCCACCTGGAAGCTCTCCAAACCCCTTGCCTTTGAGATTTTATGGAATCTTCCTCATGTAGGCATGATCAATTATTATCTCCATTTATGGCCCTCTCCCCTCTCCGGGGAAGTCAGGGACAGGGCTGATAATTTCGATTTCTAATTATGGCTTGGGCTTTCTGGTGATCAGTCGTCATCCAAGAGCTACCTAGAGTTGGAACAAAAGATGCTGCTAGTGCTCTTGTCATTTAGGAATTTATTCAAAGGTTTTAGGAGCTGTGGGTCAGGGATTAGGGGTGAAGATCAGTGTTTTATTTCTTTTCATAAACCACAGTGTCACAGTATTTTACTTCCTGGATAAGCATTTTACAGATGAATCACCGCAGAGGATACCCTGGTCAGCATGTGTGTGTGTCTGTGTGCTTATGAAAGATCACTGGTGACAAGAGGCTCTGGTACAGGATATTGATAACTCAGAGAAATTTCTGTTGACCAAAGCATGTCAAAAGTCCTGTAATTCCCTGAAGGCAGGGACCCTGTCTTGTTTATATGGGCCTTCTGCTCCCAAATATCCTCATTCCTCTATATAGTAGATGCTTTTAAATATTTGCTGAATTTAGTAAATTAGTGAACATGTGAATGTCCTGCTAATGGTGGGAGGGTAGCTCCTGTTTTGTGTGTGGGGGTCAGCATATCATCTTGTTTTTTTGGCCAGGTGAGTTACTTATTTGGGGCTGAGTCTTGACTGAAAAATTAAGTGAGAGTGTGTGCAAGTTGCTTCAACTGCTGCTGGCCCCATTGTACCTTCTGTTCATCTTTAAAGGGAGCCAGAAAATAAACAAAAATAATGGAGCCAGTAGGCAGCATTTAGGTCTCTTCATTTAGAACTAACGTTTCTTCCTAAGGATCTACATCTTGGTAACTAATAGCCAGTTCCTTTTCTGTTTGTTTTGTTCTGCTCTTTCCTTTTTTAAGAACTCTGTTTTGAAATAATTTGAAACATACAGAAAAAGTGCAAAAATAATAGACTTCTGTACATACCTCATCCACCTTCTCTGATGTTAGTATCTTGTACAACCATATTACTGGTATTTAAACCGGGAAACTTAAATGTTGATGCAGTATGATTAACTGAAGGCCTTATTTCAGTTCCACTATTTTTTCCACTAATGCCCTTTTTTCTCTTCTGCAACCAAATGAGGTTGCATTTAGTTTTTTTCTCCCTAATCTGCTTCATGGCCTTAACACTTTTGAAAAATGTTGACCAATTATCTTGAAAAGTGTCCTGGGTTTGTCAGATGTTTTCTCATGACTGAGCAGAGATTATGCATTTTTAGCAAGAATACCACAGAAGTGGTGCGATGTGTCCTTCTTCACACATCACATCATGAGGTTCATGATGCTGATGTTTTATTATGTTTATATTGACCTTGATCACTTGGTTAATGTGGTTTCTACTGGGTTTCTGTACTATACAGTTATCTTTCCCTTTGTAACTAGTAAGTATTTGGGGGAAAAGCTCTGAGACTATGAAAATCCCATTTCTCCTCAAATTTCAGCCACTAATTTTAGGATCCATTAGGGGGTCTCATTTGAGACAGTTAATATCCTTGTGGACTCATGGATATTTCTTTTAGTCCCTGGGTTATATGGTATTTTGTTTATTTTGTGGCTCAAGTTGTTTTAGCTTTGGCCATGAGGAACTCCTTCAAGTTGGCTCCTGTCTGTCAGCAAGCTTTTTATCTTTTTTTTTTTTTGATACTTTCTATCATCACGAGATGTTCCTTATTATCTGTCACCACAGACTGTTCCAGGTTCATCTTGTATGCCATTTCATCTTTTGTAGATTGGTTCGAGTGAGTAAAAATTACCGATCAGTCATAAGAGCGTGCATGGAGGAAATGCACCAATTTGCAGGTAAGTATTGTGTGTGTGTGTGTGTGTGTGTGTGTGTGTGTAATTGAAGTATTTACCTGGCTATAAGTACTACAAGGTAAAATCTGATTGACATTCTAGTTTAACACTCACTTTCCTATCTTACATAATCTTTAATTTTCTGGCAGTTGTCTTGAGTACTGCTGCTGCTGCTGCTAAGTCGCTTCAGTCATGTCTGACTCTGTGCAACCCCATAGTCTTGAGTATGTTTTAGAGCAAATTAGAACATATTATGTTAGCAGGTATGAGGCTAACGGGCCAAACTAAAGACCTGTGACAATTACATTCCAGTTCTTTGATCTTGGTGATTGAAGGTTAGCATAACCCGGAGAGCCATGTGACTCGTAGGTGCTGGTAGAATCTTGTATACCAAGGTGGTCTCTACGTTTGCCACATTGTAGTTGAAAGAGACACTTGTCATTTCTGGGCCGTGGTTTGAGACCATTGATGTACAGCAGAGATATGAAGCATGTTTCCAGAAAAATCTGTAGTGAAAATGGGTGGTCATTAGAAGGCACAAGCCATAGTACCTGCATATGAAGCTCTAACAGTAAGACTCAAGTTACATTGCTCACTTAAAATACTTTGTGTTTTGTTAGTTGCTGATAAAGATTCAGCCAGGGGCCGCCAGTTCAGCAGCCAGGTAAGGGGGTGGGGCCCCTGTGTCATACCAGCACCGTTCATGTCCTTCTGAGTCCTCAGTAGCCACCGGGGATGGCTTTGTAATCACTGATACTGCAGACGTCTCTTTTCTTGCCAGGTAGACAGGCACCTCCTTGGAGTGGTAAGAAGCATCTTGAACCTCCTGGTGCCCTCTTCAAGGCTTAGCACCTTGGAGCACAAGGATGTGCTTGATAAACACTTGTACAAGTTTTTAGCTCTTAAGGGAAATATAAATCCTAACCACGTTGTGAGATAGTGAGCTGAGGTTTTAGAACCCCTGGTTAGTCTCATGAACAATACTCAATGAACCAGTATTTTTAAATGGCAGATTGTTACATTTTAGTTGGAAGGTGACTTAAAGAATTCTCATTCTTTGGTTAGAATTTTGATATTATTCAAACTCAGTAGTCAGTAGGGACTGGTGCACCATCTCTGAAGTCATCAGACCATTTGTTTTTCCTTATGATTAAGGTATAAAATTCTGTGATTGTATAAGGAGGATGATAGGGGTACTGCATATTCCTAAGGTCAGGGTCCACAGCTGATTTATTTTGGAGTCTTACATTGGGTTTACTTTTTTAATAGACTGTTTCCTAAACATCAGTCCCTTGAACATCATTAATTTTTGCTGTACCTGTATATTATTATATTATTTGCTAAATATTTTTCTAAAAATCAAATCTCCCTTTTTACTAAGAGCTGCTTCCTAAAGTATAATATTCATGAAGATTGGGTGTAAAGAGCTACCTACATTTTCCTAACGCACATTAAAGTAAAACCACAACCATTAAAACAGAAACTATTATTCTGTGTCCCACCCCCTAAAATTCTCTGACTGTCTTGTGGGGAACCCTACCATAGGAATAGTCTATAAATGTTGAGTTAATGAATGACCATCATGTGTTTCAAGCTCTGCTTTGTTTCTTAGCTCTAGGGGAAAAAAATCTTTGGAACGTTTTCAGTCAAAACTTGTTCCTTCCTTAGGTCTCCATTCTGTCGGCAATGGAACTCATTTGGAACCTTTGTGAGATTCTTTTTATCGAAGTAGCCCCAGGTGAGCACAGAATGATCTTGTCACAGCGGCAGAGGTGTCCCCCTACCCTGTCCTGTGCTGTGCTGAGTGTTCTGTTGCCTAGAATGCTCTTTTCGTTGCTTTTCATCAATATAAGCATTGGGAGGTGTTACAGGATGCCTGAAGAAGCCTGTGTTTTTGTCAAGATACTGCAAAGAGTCAGAGTATCTTCTGAAAACCTTAAGTTGTAGGCAGGTGACCCCTAAAAAATATGAAGAAACAGATATTAAACTAGTGTGCGAAAGGAGTGGTCCATATTTATATCATGGACTGGTGAAGCTTTAGAAAGTTTTAGAAGCTCGGGAGAGGTGTGTGCAGGTTCTTCAGCCTCCAAGGGAACCAGCCCTCCCAGCTCCAGAGACTTTTAGCCTCCTGAAACACGAGACAGTACATTTCCGTTGTTTAAAATTTTAAGAATGAAAAATGTTGTACGGATATGAGGCAGGATTAAGTGGTGGAAGGCAGAATCCCTTAGAGAATTCCTTTGCTGGTGATTGGGTCAGGGGCAACCCTACGGCTTCATGCGTCCACTCTGAATTATTCCCTTGATCTTGAATTTGATTGTGGTCAGTACAGTATTCTGGCTTGAGTGGGCTCTCTGTGGAGGGGCTGTAGGCCTTTTTGCTTTCTTCTAATGGTTTGTATTTACTGTTGTCCATAAGTGTGTATTACTAGTCTCTCTGCGGTCACAGCTTTTTATTCATACTCCTGCTCAAGCACTGAGCAGCTTGAAATTGAATTGGTTGGTTGTCTGCTTGCCTCCTCCAGTAGATTCTGAGGACTGTTGCTGTCTTTTTATCATGTCTGTGTACCTGGCACCTAGTCAGTACCATCCCCATATGGCCACTACTGATGTGGTCACTGAGTATTGTATAGTTGTGAAGAAGCTGGGGGTGGTCGGGCTTGTGAGATCTGGGTCTCATGTTCAGTGCCCCCGACGATTCAGTGAAAGGTTGAGCTGCCTGGCACAGAGGAGGCCCCCACAGAAGTCCGTTCGCTAGCTCAGCCCTGTTGTCAGGAGCACACGCCCGCTCACTGAAGAGGGACAAACCACTTCCACCATAGTTCGCTCGCCTGCCCTACATTCTCTGTACTTCGAGAAAGTGGAATCTACTGCTTGTGTGTTTCCTCCCAGCTGGCCCTCTCCTCCTGTACCTCCTTGACTGGGTCCGACTACATGTGTGCGAGGTGGACAATTTGTCGGCAGATGTTCTGGGCAGTGAGAATCCAAGCAAACACGAGAGCTTCTGGAACTTGGTAAGACCCTTGTGCGTGCTGGGCCTCCCTGCCTTTCTCCTCGTATTCTCTTTGGCCTGGGCCCCTGGGCTGGCCTGCGGGTTTCCCTGCTGAGCCCGTGTGCGTGTTGTTCTTTGAGTCTGTGATCGTGGAGATGTGCTTAGGGAAGCGTGCTTAGGGAGGTGTTTTCTTCCCTGCTCCATGGGAGAGTTTTGAACTAAGTTATCATGTAAGAAAAATAATGCTTTGTAGACTTCACAGTGAGAAGGGAATTTTGATCTTTTTGTGGATCTAAGGATGAGACTTGGTGAAGACAACGCAAAGCCGATGGATAGGTGCTGGGGTAGGGGTTTGATGTCAGTGAGCTGAGGGATGTTTTGAGGTGTTAGATGTGTTCTAAAGCTGAGTTGTGATGATAGTGCCCAACTCCATAAACTTACTCAAATTCACCAAATTAGACACTTGAACAGGTGAATGTTTATAAGGTGTACATTGCAATCAGTAAAGCTATTAAAAACAAAGACATTGATGATCCCAGTCATTGTGGATGGTCAGTTTGAAAGTGTGTGTGTGTGTGTCTGTGTGTGTGTGTGTGTGTCTGTGTGTGTGTCTGTGTGTCTGTGTGTGTGCAGTACTTTTCCATTCACCTATACTGACCTATGACCCAGTATGGAGCGACCAGGGCGGAGGTTGCTGGTTGACTTGAATGTTGGAGACTTATAACATCTGAAATTCAGGTAAAGAGCTGCTGCCTTTGATGCTGTTTCTGAGGCCTTCGGGTGCTCCGAGATCTGTGCAGGTAAAGGGGAGAGCCTTTGTTCAGAAATGGTTGGGCCTAGGGTTTAAGTGTGTGATTCATTCACTGTGTATTTGAGTGGTGCTGTGTGCAGGCCCTAAGGAAACAACCAGGACCAAAGCAGGCAGTGGTTCCTGCCCTTACGGAACTTGCATTCTGGGTGGGGAGACAGGAAATAAATACAGAAGCAAGTAAAATATGTGTAAAAGTGAAGTGCTCTGGAGAGAAAGAGCAGGAGAGGGGAATTGGGAGTATTAAAGTCGAGAAAGGGCACCCTTGTGAGGTGACGTGTGGGTAGGAACCTGAGGAGGTGACGAGGAGTGAGGGCTCAGCTCCTAGAGAGGCAGTGTGGTGGTGATGCTTAGTCACTCGGTCCTGTCTGACTCCTGGGACCCTGTGGACTATACCCCACCAGGTTCCTTTGTCCATGGGATTTTCCAGGCAAGGATTCTGGAATGGGTTGCTGTTTCCTTCTCCAGGGGATCCTCCCGACCCAGGGATCAAACTGCATCTTCTCATTGGCAGGAGGATTCTTTACCACTGAGCCACCAGGAAAGCCCCAGAGAGGCAGGGTAGTTGGAATGCTAAGGACAGGGTCTGTGGTGCCAAGCTGGCCAGGTTAGCATCCCAGCTCTGCCTCTTACCAACTGTGAGCTCTAGTGAGTCACTTGACTGCCTTTAGTTTCTTCGTGTGTAGCCTGGAGAGTGTAACACCTGTCCCACAGGGCTGTTCTGATTCGGTTAGCTGAAGGAGATAAAGGTATGACCTAGCTGGTGGACACAGTAGAGCTCCCGTTCTACTCCTGAGTCAGCTGGGGTACGGAGGACATTAGAGGGTCAAACACAGGAACACTGTGATCTGACTTAGAGTTTCTTTTCTTTTTAAAAATATTTATTTGGCTGTGCTGGGTCTTAGTTGTGGCATGCAGGCTCTTTAGTTGCAGCATGTGAACTCTTAACTGCGGCGTGTGGGATCTAGTTCCCTGACCAGGGATGGAACCCAGGCTTCCTGCATTGGGAGCACTGAGTCTTAGCCACTGGACCAGCAGGGAGGTCCCTGATTTAGGTTTTCAAAGGCTTTTCTGCCTGCACTGCTGAGAATAGAGCAAAAGCAGAACGGAGAGACCAGTCTGGAGGCTCAGGTCCTAAATCAGGCAGCTGTGGTGGTAACTTGGACCCGGGTAGGAGCTGAGTGGCGGAGGTGATAAGAAGTGATTTGATTCTGGATGCAGTTTAAAGGTACAGTGATAGGATTCGCTAATGAATTGGATGTGTAAGAAATAGAAGAATGTGGTTTGGTGGGTTGGAAGCGACCTGGTGTTCACTTCGAGGCATGTTAAGGTGCCTGTGAACCCAGTGGAGCCATTGGCAACAGGATGTGCGTGTCTGGAATCAGGGAGAGGGACTGGGACTGGGCAGCATGTGTTTCCTTGGCTTGCTGCTTCTTCTTCCTTTTCTTTTGCCGTGGCTTGCAGGATCTTAGTTCCCCAACCAGGAACCCAGGCCATAAAATAGCATGCAAAAACCTGAACCAAATTTGGCTAACCCAGTATTTGAATTAGAACTTTTTCTTTCAACTGAAACTTTTACGGATCAGTGCTTTATTTGATGCACTTTGGTAATTTTTATTTTCTGTTTCATTTTTAAAAAGTCAGTCACCTGCAGTGCGATACAACAACACGCAGTTTGAAATGCATGGTATGGGTTAAAACTAGAAGGTTGGATGAATTAAATTACCTCTGACGGAGAAACCATCACACTTCTCCAGGATGAGGAAGCCAGAGCTGGCTGAGCGGACTGGCTGCTGAGCCTCCACCTGGATGCTGTGTTCTTGGTGTCCTCCCAGGTGACCACCTTGGTGCTACAGGGCCGGCTGGACGAGGCCCGACAGATGCTCTCCAAGGAAGCTGACACCAACCCCACCTCTGCAGGCATGTGCCGAGTCCTGGGGGACCTGATGAGGACCATGCCTGTTCTCAGCGTATGTGGAGCCGCCCGGGTCGTGGAGAGGGGTTTATACAGGGAGCGTGAGGGGCTGCCATGGTGACCGCCCCTGTCTGCGTCTCTCCCACAGCCTGGGAACACGCAGACCCTGACGGAGCTGGAGCTGAGGTGGCAGCACTGGCACGAGGAATGCGAGCGGCACCTCCAGGACGGCACATTCGCCTCCAACCCCCACCTCGAGTCCCTCTGCAAGGTCTGCTGGGAGCGGGTCCTGGCCAGGGGCCAAGCCAGCTCCTCCTGGGGTCCTGGCATCCAGCCCAGCAGCAGCTCCTCCTCAGACGGGGCTCTGTATGGGCCCTGTTGGGAAGGAGTGAGCTTTTGACTCAGCTGCTCCAGCTGAGATGAGCCTTACGGGGAAGTGTCCCCAGAGTTAAGGGACAGCGTCTCTTCTCAGGTCCTGCTGGGAGATGATGCCGCCCTGCTGGAGCAGAAGGAGCTTCTGAGTAACTGGTATCACTTCCTGGTGACCCGGCTGCTGTACTCTCAGCCCACGGTCAAGCCCATGGATCTGCATCTCTACGCTCAGGTGCGTCAGCTCCTCCAGGAGGGGAGGGGAGTCGGCGTCCGGGGCTCCACTCCCTGCCAGTCACTTTCACCGTGTGGCCTTGTTGACTTGACCCTCCCTGGAGAACAGAGGGGGCTTTCCTTGGGCCCAATTTGAAGGACCCCATTGCCCTTCTCCAGGGTCCCTTACACAGCAGCCCTGCCTGCCCCCTTGAGTCTCTGCCACCATCCAGGGACTGAATGGGTCACCACCTTTCCACAGTCCAGCCTTGACCTGTTTCTGGGAGGTGAGAGCAGCCCGGAGCCCCTGGACAACATCTTGATGGCAGCCTTCGAGTTTGACATCCACCAAGTGATCAAGGAGTGCAGGTAGGACCCGCTGCACCACCACCATGCTGGGTGCCTCAGGGCTGCAGTGCAGCAGCTAGTGCATTCACCGTGTCGCACGCCCATCACCGCCGTCCTTTTCCAGAGCGTCCTGCTCCTTCCTGTTGGTGTCTTAGGCTTCTTCCCACAGACCCGTGCCCCCCGCCACAGCCACATTAGGTAGACAGTGTCTTCTCTCTGGACAAGCCTGGGGGCCTTCCTGAGGCTTGCAGGCTCCTGTATCTGTACCAGTTTGCACTTTAGGGATGTTTACTTAAAGTAATATTGCAAGAAATTACTATGGTATTTAAAATCCAGAAATAGCCAGCCAGCTTGTTTCTTGGAACCTGATGGACATGCAGCTACCTTACAGGACAGCACTTCTCTGGTGAGCCAGGAGCTACCACGCCACCACACGGGGCTGGGTCTGTTCGGAGCAGAGACTCTACACCAGCCCTCTCCCCAGATCTCTTCCCCAGACCTTCAGCAAGGCAGGAAAGGGAGCATGAAACAATGAATCCAAAGCAAAGCTTTCCAGAATCCACACGTGTAGTCAGTCAGAGAGAACTTCCCCTCCCTCCTCGTGCAGAGGGAGAAGGCAGGGAACCGCTGGGGCAGGTGGCCCTGCTCAGGCATCGAATTCACTGACCTCCACTGGATCTTTTCTTTGTTAGTGAATCTGGGCAGTGGGAAGGTCTCCCCGCTTCCACCCCCCATCCCCACCCATGCTACCTGCTCTTCTGTTTGGCCAAAAGAAAGCCAAGGCCCACCATTCAGAAAATGGTGTTAGACTTGGAGAAAGGAAGGTTTGTGTCCATATTCTTTTCACAAACCTCTAAAATAGGGACTGGTTGGAACTGGAAGATAACAGAATTCAGCTGATTTTGGCGAGGGGTTGTATCTGCAGTGAAGGATCAGTGGGGATGGCTCCCAGAGGCACAGACACTAGTCTTTACCTTTGTCAGTGTCTCTGTCTATAATTCAAAGCATAGGCATTCCAGAATGTGTTGTCTGTTACAGGCAGTGGGTTATTTCTTCGAGGGCTTCCTTCATAAGCCACATCTGGGATTTTAGGATCAAGACAGATTTGAGCTAAAGAGGAAGGAAGGACAATAAAAAAGGTAAAGCACCTTGCTGTTTTCAGTGGTTGTAGAAGGAAAAGATAAAGAAGTGTAACGAAGAGGCGTGGTGCTAATGAACGCCGCTGAAAAATGCATCACCCCTGCCAGTCTTGAAGGAGGAATGATCAGACTTGCAGCCCCTCAGTCTGGGTGTCCGTCTACCCTGGCAGGCAGGAAAAAAATCGAGGTATTTCCATTAGCTCGGAATCTAGGAGCTCGGGTTTTCCTGACCAGTAAGCTTCTTCCTGCTGTACTCTGAAAAGCAGGTCCCAGACCTCTGCCCATTAATTGAAAGAAGGGGTGAAGTATCCTCAGAGAGAGAGTGCCCTCTTGGATGAGGAAGGGTGGGATCTGGGGTCTCCTGAGCACTTGCTTTCCCATGGGTTGTTGTGGTTAGGCCCCAGCTCGCTTCCCAGGGGAAAATAGCGCCTCTGTCTGGGCTGGGGCACTGGTGGTGTAGGGGAGCCTTGAGCTTCAGGTCTGGTGTCAGCTGTTCACTCCTCTTAGGGAGAATGAGGGAACCCTTCCTCAGCTAGAAGGAAGCTTTCTATAGGGGTACTTGATGACCCGCATGTCAACCATGCCTGGCCGTGGGGCAGACAGGGCTCCAGAGGCAGAGCAGAGAGACCCTGAAAGTGTAGTCGCTCAGTCATCTCCGGCTCTTTGTGATCCTATTGACTGCATGTAGCCTCCAGGCTCTTCAGTCCATGGGATTTTCCAGGCAAGCATGCTGGAGTGGGTTGCCATTTCCTTCTCCAGGGGATCTTCCTGATGCAGGGATTGAACTCACGCCGCCCGCATGGTGGGCAGGCTCTTTTACCGTCTGAGCCATGAGGGAATCCTAGGGAGGCCCTGGGAGATCACAGTTTACCAGCTCCTGCTGAAGGGCCACGTGTTTGCCTGGCATATCCACAGCTGGAGGAAAAATTGGATTTCTTCTCTTGTGGGTTGCAGCTGCCAATTCTTGCCATCCAGCAAAAGGAAAAGGGGACCTGGCATGTACTTCACAGGACGACAGCAGCCCCAGGGCAGGGCAGACAGCCCATTTAGTCAGTCATTCAGTGTAAACCAATCCCTATTCTTTTTATATCCTGAGAGCAGGATTTTTTACCCTAGCAACACTGAAGGTGCTTTTCCCTCTCCCAAGATTTAAAAAATACTCAAGCATTATATACAGATACAGAAAGGCCTATGCCAAGTAACAAATTAAAAATGTAACTCAAAATGATGTGTTCACATTGCATGAGTGCACTGGTATATTCTATACAGAATGCTCGTGAGCTTACAAAATTTGGCGGTGTAAAAAAACATCTGGAACATTTAGAGGGCCCTAGAAAATGTCATTTTTAATAAGGGCTAGAGATGATTTTAGGTTTTGATTAAATGTGGTTTGGGGACGGACTTTTATACCTTCGTTATGTGTCAGATTACATATCCAATAAAACCAGATTATTAATCATGTAATCAAGCAAAAAATAATTTTTTATACAAAGTATTAATAGACAATACAAGGTGCTTTTTAAAGTGCTGTCATGTATATATAATTGTGTTCATCAAATATGCTAATCAAAACTATGCAACAGTGAGAAATGTTAATAGAACGTAAACAGCAATCCAAATGCACACAGACATAGTTCTTTGAATTCCATGTTTCATCAAGAATCAAATCCCATTGGTTTTTTCATCCTTTTCTTACCCATTACCCTGTATCTGCATTCTCTATATCTCACTGGGTCCTTGGATTTTATTTTTCGGTGTGACGTTCTCCAATGAAACGTCTTGCTGGCTGCTGTCTTGGGGTTGAATGTCCTTCTTGGTGTGTTATTAGTCCCCACCTAGCGGGCAGACAAAAGTCCAGCTTGACACTGTCCCTCCCCTCCTTTTTAGCAAAGGAGTTGTGGGGCTCCTGCTTATGCTCCATACCTGGGGGCCGTGGCCGCTCATCCTGATGTTGCTTCTTGCCTTGCTATCTGAACCCGTAGCATTGCCCTGAGCAACTGGTGGTTCGTGGCCCATCTGACAGACCTGCTGGATCACTGCAAGCTCCTGCAGTCGCACAACCTCTAGTAAGTACGCCGTGGCCATGCCAACCTTTCTGCTTGCTGCCACCCAGGCCCTTCAGGGTAGGGTGACCAGAATGCCTCAGGGGAGGTTGGGCTGCCGAAGAGGGCCCTGAAGAGCAGCCCGGGAGCCTTGGTCTCGTGGTCTGTTCTCTGCCAGCTTTGGATCCAACATGAGAGAGTTCCTCCTGCTAGAATATGCCTCAGGACTCTTCGCTCATCACAGGTAGGAAGGCCGCAGGGTTGAGGGGCAGCGGGGTGCTCTCCAGCAGGCACTGCCGGTAGACGCGGCTCTTTCCCGTCTGATTCCTTGAGGGCACAGGGTCTGGGGAAGAGCTGCCTTGGAGGCTGGTTCCCGGCCCCAGGGCAGCCTCTGGGCTCTCCAGCCCTCATGTCTGTCCCCCTCGGACCCACGCAGCCTGTGGCAGCTGGGTGTGGACTACTGTGACCACTGTCCAGAGCTGGGCCGGGTCTCTCTGGAGCTGCATATTGAGCGGATCCCTTTGACCACGGAGCAGAAAGCCCTTAAGGTACTGCGGGTCTGTGAGCAGCGGCAGATGACGGAGCAAGGTGAGTGGACTCTCCTCCCAGCCTTCAGAGAGTCTGGGCAGTAGCTGCCAGGAGGTGAGCCAGAGCGTTGGAGAATCCCTGGGGCAGGGGCAAGAAGAGCTGGGGGCCCACTGGGACCTAGAAGCAGTCAAGCATGCTGCCTGCTATAAAGGTCCTGACCACTTCTACGCTCGTGCTTCCAACCAGAGGTTAGGCTGGGGCAGCCGTGGTTTGTCCTGTCCCAGGGGGGTTGCCGTTGCTGGCTCAGGCTAGCTTGGGGGGATGGAGGACTGGAGATGACTCAGGAAGAGCACGGGGAGACGTTGAAGTTTGCCCCGTCTCTTCCCCCTTCGCTGTTGAGTGGTACAGGCCTAAATAGTTATTCTTCCCAGAGGCACTGCGTGTTTATGACTGTCCCTGAAAGCATATAGCACTCAAGACTCACAGCTTGGTAGGATTTTCAGCATGTGGACAGATAATGACGTGCTGATATGTGGGGAGCCTTGCATATATTCTTGCTACCCCTGAAGTGAAACCTACTCAGAAAGCCAAAGCCTACCAGGGTGGGTCAGACTGTTAACGAGGCCAGAAGACAATTTATAAACCTCACAGTTCCTAGTTCTGCTGCCCAGAGAAGCCACATAAAACTTAGAGGCAGTGGGAAGGCTGTTCCTATCTCAGCAGGGTTTGGGAATGGAGCGATTTGTAGGGTGAACGGTTTGCCTTTTCTCTTTTCCCTGCAAAGTTCGCAGCATCTGTAAGATCTTGGCCATGAAAGCGGTCCGCAACAATCGCCTGGGCTCTGCTCTGTCTTGGAGCATTCGAGCCAAAGATGCTGCCTTTGCCACGCTGGTATCAGACAGGTGGGCTCCCCTTCTGTGTGCTTCCCGGGTGCTGCCTGGGAAGCTGCAGGGCTGAGGAGGGGGCCTGGGGCTGCCGCTCTCATCTCTGGGCCGGCCTTGCAGGTTCCTCAGGGATTACTGTGAGCGAGGTTGCTTCTCTGACCTGGATCTCATTGACAACCTGGGGCCAGCCATGATGCTGAGTGATCGACTGACATTCCTGGGTGAGTCTCTGAGCTGTCTCCTGGACCTTCAGCACAAGTGCACAGAAGTTCTAGACTTCTCCAGTCCAAAACACATAGAACTCTGAGGGGCTTCCCTGGCAGTCCAGTGGTTAAGACTCCATGCTTCCACTGCACGGGGCGCAGGTTTGATCCCTGGTGGGGGAACCAAGAGCCCACATACTATGTAGCATGACCAAAGGAGGCAAAAAAACATTAAAATACATAGGCGTCTATGTGGTCTCTGCAAAGAGTATTTTTTGCTAACATTTTCTGGTAATTTGAAACTTAGAAATTGTGAAAGTAGTGTAAGGAATGAGACTACCCTGCACACTTTACCAAGTTAACCAGTTATTTGTTTTGCCTCATTTGTTTCTTTCTGTCAGTCAGGTTTTTGGGGAATAGTTTGAAAATGTGTTGGAGACATTGTTTCTCTTCCTCCCTAAATATCTGAGCATGTATATCCTAAAGAATAAGAACATTCTCTTACTTAACCAGTTATGAAAATCAGGCGGTTCAGCATTGATAGAATACTCACCCAATCCATATTCTGATTCCATCAGTTGTCCCAATAAAGTCCTTTGTCATGAATTTAGTTTTCGTATCTCATCAATGCCTCTGCCTTTGTTGGTCTTCCTTAACCTTGATGTTTTTGCAGTCTGTTCAGCTCTCTTGTAGAATATTCTTACTTTGGGTTTATTCATGAACAGCCTCAGGTTATATACTTGGCAGGAATTCCACGGAGGGGATGTGTTAATAGGAACTCCCTTAGTGGAGTTCACCTTGATCACTTGGTTAAAGCAGCATCCACCAGGGGTCTCCTCTAAAATTTATTAAACAGATTTATTAATCATCTATGGAGCTGTACTTCAGGATTATTTAAATCTCCTCAGACTTTGATCCACTAGTGTTCATAACTACTGGTGATTTTCTGACTGCCAATAAAATTGTGTTTTAGTTGGCATGGCCCTGTATGGAACCCCCCTTCCTCCCATTTATTCTTTCATTTATATCAGCCATGGCCTCGAGGGTTATTTTATTCAGTCTATTATCACCCATATCTCTCGTTCATTTTGATGCTTGTGTTCTCCCAGGTTTGGCACTTTGGAGCCCCCTTTAAGCAAGGATTTTGAATCCTTTTGGTCTTGTTGGGTGATGAGCTTAGAGGCCACTTTGGAAGAATTTCCTTGCTCTGGGGTCTCTTGTTTAGGGTCACAGGTGATCTAGTGCTCTCTCTTCCCAATAGGGAAGTACCGCGAGTTCCACCGCTTATACGGGGAGAAACGCTTTGTCGATGCCGCTTCTCTCCTCCTCTCGTTGATGACGTCCCAGATCGCCCCCCGGTCTTTCTGGATGACGCTGCTGACAGATGCCCTGCCCCTTTTGGAACAGAAACAGGTACAGGTTGAGTCCACAGTGTCTTCTCTTATCCCGTAGCTGTTGCAAATGTATATCATCCATCATCTCCTAAGTAGGGGTGTGTGTTTGTACCCCCACTCTGGAAATCTAGTATCTCCAGAATTTAGTTTTTGTATCTCATCAATGCCTCTGCCTTTGTTGGTCTTCCTTAACCTTGACATTTTTGCAGAGTCTGTTCAGCTCTCTTGTAGAATATTCTTACTTTGGGTTTATTCATGAAATAATAAATACTAATTCTAGTATTTCTGGCGCCCACTCTGGAAATCTAGTATCTCCACAAGAAAATGACTTGAAATGAGGCAGCCGTCCACTGACGGTGCTCAGCCCAGGACCCTGACGAGAAGAGCTGAGAGTGAGTGGGGCCTCTCACTCCCCAGCACACTTCTCCATGAGATACGAGAAAGGCTGTCTCAGCCCGAGCCCTCGCACGGACCACTACAGGCACTGGCTGGGGAACAGCTCTGCGAAGCAGCCTCTCCCCACAGGTGATCTTCTCCGCGGAGCAGACGTATGAGCTCCTGAGGTGTCTGGAGGATCTGACCTCAGGAAGGCCGCTGTGTGGAGAGCCTGACGCCCAGCAGCTCCAGGTCAGTCTGATGGTTCCAGGATGGAGAGGAGAGAAGGCCCCTGCCCCACAAGATGTTGGCCCCTTACAAACTCACACGCCTTTCACATTACCATTTGTGACTATGGCACACTAACTTTTTAGGAGGAAATGGGGTGATTTTAGTGTTCTGGGATCTCGATTTTTTTCCTTTCCTGTCAGTTGTGGTGGTCCTCTGCATGCAGCTCGGTCTCATACGAAGAACTTGCTGGAAGATACTACTGACTGCTGTGTGCCCTTTCTCTCCCTTTGGATTAGTCTTGGGAAAGAAGGAAAACTTCCTGCTGGTCTTCACACAGGCTCTCTTTGCTTTTAGGATGATGATATTGAGACCACCAAGGTGGAAATCCTGAGACTTGCTCTTGCGCGGAATCTTGCTCGGTCAATTATAAAAGAAGGCTCGTTGGAAGGTTCCTGAAGCTGGCTCCAACATGGTATCTTTGTAAAGGCAATGTATATACACTTTAAAAAGAATAAATGTTTCTTTTTGCAAATACAGGCAAGTTCTTACAGAACTTAATAGCTCTTACATGTGGGGAGGTTTTAACCTGCCAGCACTGGAAACCTGAAGTAGCCACCTTGGTGAGAAAGCATCCCTGAGGTTACAGGGAACACAGAGCCCTCCTGCCTGCAGGTAGAAACCTGAACAAGAGTGTTCAGTGGTTTGCTTGTGCATCTGAAACTTGGCTTCACCTCAGCATCATCTGTTAACTTTCTGGTTATCTTTTTTATTATTTAGCTTTTTATTTTGTGCTGGAGTATCGCCGGTTAACATTGCTGTGATAGTTTCAGGTGAACAGCGGAGCGACTCAGCCATACATATACATGTGTCCATTCTCCCCCAAACTCCCCTCCCACCCAGGCTGCCCCATCACAGTGACATTGAGTAGATTTCCCTGTCCTATACAGTAGGTTCTTTGTTGGTTATCTCTTAAATATAGCAGTGTGCACATGTCCATCCCGAACTCCCTAACTAGCCCTTCCCCTCATCTTTCTCCTTGGCTGGTTATCTTCTTTAAAACAGGAAAGTCTAGGAACTCATCTTTTAACAGAAACCTCAGGTGGCACCGGCATAGCTGCCTGCCTGCCTACGTCTGGAATTCCCAAGTGGCACCTTTCCCCACACTGGGGTGACAGGTATCTGTATTAGAAAGATTCCAAATAGGGCAAAAATGGTTTTATTTAACATGCAGCAAAACAAGGGAAGCAGCTGACGTATCCAGTAGTTTTCTGTCACAAAGTGACCTCAATAGTAACAAGTAACATTCATAAATAAAGCCTAAAGCTTATTGTAAGGGTACATTCCGTGTAGTAGTCCCACAGAGCTTCCCAGGGCTGCAGCAGCCCATCTCTGGAGAGCTCTTGGATTTACTCCTTAAGGAGTGAAATGGATTCACTTTCTTTTCTCTGTCTTAACAAAGCAGTGAAACCTGCTCGCTGATGAGGGGAGGGGGCGATGGCCTCTTGATTAAGGAAGCCTGGCAAGAGCAGGGAGGGGTCAGGGCTGCCTCTCCCTGGAGCTGGCTCTGGCTCATCCAGCTGAGCGCAGGTGAGCCACGTGTTCATTCCCCAGCGGCTGGGTCTTACCTGCCTGTCGCCCCGTGAAGCCTGGACTCCCCGGCCCAGCTGTAGCCAGTGGAGGGAGCACTGTTGAAGCAATAGGGCCTGGTGATTCGATTCAAGCAAGGCCCCTCATCTCACCACCTCCAGACCCAACATATCGCCGACAGTGCCCCTCGGCAGCTGGGGACACTCGGGGTTTCTGGGCAGCAGGTAAGGACATAAGTTTAGTGCAACGCGCCTGTTCCTGAGGCCTCCTGTTCCCAACCGCGAGCCACCCTGCAGGCCAGCTGGTAGGAGGAGGGGGCCAAAGCAGGACACGGGGTGCTATCCTCCCCTCAGAGGCGTGAGGGCAGCACAGCGGTGTGCTCCACGCCAAGCAAGAGGTAGTGAGTGAGAGAGATGGCCTGTTCCCGCAGCAGGAGGCACCCTTTTCCCGGAGAGTGCTGGGCATCTGCTTCCGGAGAAGGCGCAACACTGCTCTTCCATTTCCTTTCCTGGTTGTGGTTTAGGCTGCCGCAAGGCCAAGTTCTACTTCTAGCAGCTGCAGTTCCTCATCCTACTGTGATGTCCATGGGACACAGCCTGCCGCTACCAGGGCCCAGCACAACTCCTCGTGGCCGTTCCAGGGTCGTGCTGCCCACAGAGGGCAGGAGTGGCGATCCAGCAGCACCAGCGCCCTGCTCTGGGCCCAGGGCCGTGCGGGAGCTGTGGGCTGTGCCCTCCTCCCAGGAGCCTGCCAAGGGGAAGCCTGGGTAGCAGCAGGGCTGAGAACTGGGGATGTGAGGACGTGGTCCTGAAGGAGGGCCCTGAGTCTCTGCATTAGAGGATGCCAGCACAAGGGGAAAACCCACTCCAGCCTTGGGGCCATGTCCCAGGCCGGGGGTGCGGGGGAGAGGGGGTGGCACCTGGAGCCACTCCCCACTCCTGATGTATGTGGCCACTTCAAGTCACACAGGTAGATAAAAACAGGTCCTTCTGGGGGCCGAAGGAAGAGAGATCACAGCAGCGGCTCGGCTCCTGGCAGCGGCGCCCAGGGCCCCTGTTCCACATCAAAGCTCTTAAGCACAGCGGTTAGGATGTGAAGGAAGACCAGGCCTGGAGAGCCTCCCCTCTCGGGGTAGCCTGCCTGGGCTCCAAAGTGCAGCCAACACGTGTCCTCTGGGGTTATAGGTTCCCCCACTGCTCCACGGGGGGGAACTGGTCCACCTCACCCACCTCGGTGCTCAGCTGCTCCCCCAAGGCAAAGGTCAGCCTGTACCGAAGCCTCGCCTTCTCCTGCAGCAGAGGGGCCGCGCGTCAGACACCCCTTCTCTGACACCCTTGGGGCGCTTCTGTGCAGGGGACACGCCCTGCTCCTACCACCCCATCCTCACTTGGCCTTTGGGCTAGGGTGGAAAAGGGACGTGGGAGAAGCGGTAACAGTCCAGGCTGGGAGGCAGTGGACGTGGGCGTCCAGTTTTGGGAGCCGGGGTTTTCAGGTGGGGTCCCCAGCTCCAGCTCACCTTCAGTGGGTTGGCCAGCAGCATGACCTGCGTGATGGCTGCAGGTGGCTGGATGGGGCTGAAAGGAGAGAGTTCTGTCCCAGAGGGTGGCTGCAACTTCACTTTCATTGACTAGAGAGAGAAAGAGGCTCCTTTGAAGAGATGGCAGGTGCCCTTGAGGTGGAACGGGGTGTGGACATGTAGGTGCAGGAAGAGGCCCCAGGGAGCGAGGATACCTTGGGCACTGCGGCCTGCAGCACGATGCTCTTGATGGGCAAGGGAGCCGTATTCAGCATGGACACCACCACCACCAGCACGTCAGGCCGTCCTGGAGGACACTCCTTGGCAAAATGGAAGAGGATGCGGAAGCCGTTTTTATCATAGGCTGTCACAGGAAGGGCACTGCCTGTGTGTAAGAATGGGGCAGGTGAGGGCGGGGGGAGAGGTGGGCCTGAGACAAAGCACCGCAGCCAGGCGGGAGGGCACGACGACCCCGGGACCAGGAAGCTCCTGAAGGAGCCTGGGAAGAACCTCCCGAGTGCACAGCGGGGACAAGCACAGACTGTGACACGGTAGGGAGGGCCGCGTGTGGCTCTCAGGGACTCTGGCAAGAAAAGCCTGGACCCACCCGTCCCTTGCCATGCGGCCCACACATCTGCAGGCTGGGACCCCCGCCCCTCACCCCAAGCCTCCAACACCTACTAGGCTTGATAGACTCCAGGGGCACGTGGACACTGGCCAGGGAGAGCTCGGGCCCCTTCACAGGGCTGCCCTGGGCCTGGAAGAGAGGGCTGCCAGGCCCCGCGGAGAAGGGGAGGAGAGGCCGAGTGGAGGCGCCGCTGGGGAGCAGAGAGGGGGCGGCAGCGCCCGGGAAGCAGCTGGAGGTGGCGGGTTTCACCAGGCCTGAGGTCCTGGGCAGCAGGGAGGACAAGGCATGTTGAAGACCAGGCAGAGCTGCTGACCGCCCCGCACAGGCACCCCCAGACTAGAGCCGGCTCTCCCCTCATCCCGCTTCTAGATTCCAACTGACCCACCAGACTGAGAGGGAACTCCCACAACCCCCTGGGGCTGCCTCCCCAGCACCCCTCTCCCACTCATTACACTTTGGCCTCTTCAAGAAGCTGGTCGAGGGCATCCAGCTGGTGCAGGGTGCTGTCGCCCAAAGCGGAACCATGGTGCCCAGGGGCGATGGGCTCAGCCTTTGGGGCCAGAGCTGGGGCCAGGCCAGTGGAGAAGAAGGGGCTGGCTTTGGGGGCAGGAACGCCAGCTGGGGCCACCAGGGCCTGGAAACTGCCTGCAGGGGCCACCGAGGGCTGGAGGAGAGGCCCGTCTGCAGGGCTACAGGCTCCCGGCCCAGGTTTGGGGCTGAAGAAGTCCAGGTCCGACCGCTCGCTCTGGGGAACGAAAGTGGGAGTGAGGGGGCCCTGCAGGTGGCGAAGGCTGCAGGCTCTCCACCCAGCCCACCCCCCACGCTGTTCCTGGGGGCTGGGCTGAGCCCTCTGCAAGAGCAGCCGTCCTATGGATAGAGCACGCAAAGCGCTGTGTGCAGGATGGTGCCCAGGGCCAGGACAAGGCTGGGAAGTAGAAGCAACATGGCGCCCGCCCCCACCTGGAGCAGGGGCCACTGGCTGTTCCCAGCTGCCTTGGCGGGAGGAGCACTGGGCGCTGGGTCGGTGAGGGGGTCGGTGAGGCCTGAGGACAGAGGAGACGGCTGTGGTGGAAGAGGCTCTGGGCTGGGGCAGCCCCAGCCCCACCTCACCTGAGGGAGGGCCACCCATGACCACCAGGCCGCCCAAGGGTGACAAGGCGTCCCCTGTAGCTTCTGGAAGGGAATGGACCCTCTTCCGTCTTTATGCTGCAGGGGGCGCCTGCTGAGGAAGGGGGAGCACAGCCAAACAGGATGTCCACCAGAGGATACTACCCTGGGCCCTCCTTCCCACCCTTGCTAAGCACGCAGGGTCCCCCTCGGGCCTCCCCGCCCCAGCACCTCTCCTCGCTGAGGCCCCGGAAGCCCCGGGAAGCCCCCTACAGGACGCACCCAAGCAGAGCAGCTCCTCGTCCAGCAGGCTGAGGGCGTTGCTCGTGCTGCTGGGCCCTGGGGGGGCCTCGGGCTGGCCGGGTGAGTGGCTGCGGCCAGGGCCTGAGGCCTGGGGTGGCGGAGGGAGGACAGGGATGCCCGAGCTGGCAGGGGTGGGGGCCAGTGCTGGGGGTGGGCCGCTCGGCACCTCCACCTCGGCAAGGTCGATGAGAGTGCCTTGGTTTCCTGGATGGATAACAGAAGAGGACAGGAATCACTGGGGGCCCCTCCCGGACTGCGCAGGGGGAGAAGGACCCTGAGCACAGCCTCTGGCCTCCTCCCAAAGCACCTGTCTGGGCAGCGATGAAGAGCTGGTGGAGACGGCAGGTGGGGGAGACCCTGTGTGACCTCCCAGGAGGGGCTTGGGGGGCTCAGAGTCCCCTCAGGCCCGTGGGCTGATACAGGGTCACCCTGCACCGGAGACCCAGGCTGCTCTGGAGGGAGTGGGGAACCAGAACACGTTACCTTCCGAGTCGGGACTGGCTGAGGTCACCACCTCACCGTTGACAAGCTGCCCTTCAACGACTGCCTTATAAGAGTTGATGACCCGGGAGAGATTGTCACTGGCCTGTAAGATGTCCCCTAGTACCGGAGAGAAATCGGAGAGAAATCTGTCACTCCCGGCCTGACAATGCCCCCACCACACACATCTAAATCCCCGGGTCACCCCCCCAACCACCCTTCCCAGTCCACTCACCTAAACTATTGTCACCGTCCTCGGTCTCACTGGCGAGTTTGAATAACGTCCGCCTCTTATTCTCACACCGATCAAACAGCTCCTAATAGAGACCCAGAGAGGAAAACTCAAGCTGCCAGATCACCATCCATGCCACCAAGTTCCGGCTCCCCTGGTACATGGGTTAGGTGGTACCACACTTTACCCAAATCACCTAACCCAGCATCCACGCAGAGTCCTGGCTGGCTCCCCTGGCACCGTGGTCAGCTACAGATCACCCAACCCAGCATCCACACCAGAGTCCCGGCTCCCCTAGTATCAGGTCAGCTCCTGGCAGAGTCAGGCTCTGCACACACGTCTTCCTGCTGCCAGCCTCGGCCACTCTTGAGTCACAAAACACCTGCTCAGGCGGAGAGGCCGCCAGGACAGCAGGTCCCTTCCCACTCCCGGCCTGGCACACGCCTCAGAATTCAGAGTCTCTATGTGACCGAGGACGGATGAGCACATCAGGGAACCAGGGTGGGCCTTTCTCTGCCCAAGCATCCCCAGGCAGAAGGCGAGGTAGAGAGCAGGGGTGCGCCCCGAGGCGGATCTGCAGAGCCACGCAGACGGAGGGGGCATGGAACGAGTCAGCCACAGCTCATGGGCACTTGGGGGCACCACCCCTCGCGGTCTGGCTGCTGGCAGAGGACTGCCAGGTGTGTAGCAGCGTTTCGGGGCAGGAACGCCCTCTCTTGGGGCCTACCTTCATGAGCTCCTTGTCTGCCTCCGCAGAGCCCTCTCTGCTATAGTGACGCAGCATCTCACCAAGCAGCTTCACGCTGTTATCGACCTCCTCTAAGGTGTGCAGACGCTCGGTCACCTTCTGGACTCGCGCCTCATCCTGCGCCAGAGAGGACCAAGGAGCGAGAGCTCAGCTGGACTTGGCCCACTGCCCCCCAAAACCCCGCCAGGGAGGGTGCACACCTGCCCAGGGGACACGCGGGCCAAGGCCCGCCCCACGGAAGCTGCTTTCAACAAGTGATTCTTGGAACCACTGGCCTCAGACCCAATCGACAGCTCTTCTTTCAAAGCAGCAGCCTGCCTGCCCCCAAGCCTGGCCCCACGACTCCTGCTCCCACGTGTGGGTGAGCCCTGGGGACAGGGGAAGGGACCGCTGCTCTGGGGCCATGGGCTCCTCCCCAGGGCTCAGGGCCCACCCACCTCCTTCACCATGGACTTGATGAGCTTGTTGGCCTCCTGTAGGTCGTCCGGGTTTTTGCTTTTCAATAGCTTGGCTAAAAGCTGGAAGAGGAGGGCATCAGAGGCGGAGGGAAGGCAGCACCCCCCAGGGAACACACAGGAACTGAGCGCAGCCCGGTGCTGAGTGAGCCCACGCCCCATCGAGGACTTTACCTTGGATTTCTCCTCATCATCAAAAACAGGGTTTTTGGGACGAGGCGGTGGAGACGGGATCAGCGTCCTGTCCACAGAGATCAGCGGGTCGGAATGCACGATGCCTGAAAGGGGATGGAGCAGCGGTCACACAGGCTGGGCCGCCCTGGCACCCTTTCCCACACAGCAAGGGGGCGCCCCCGGGACCAGGCCTGCAGGCCGCACACATCTCAGCCCCCTCAAAGCCCAGCCCAGCGGCCCCTGCTTGGGCAGACATCCACGTACCCTGTCTCTTCAACATGTGGTAGGCATCCTTGATCTTTGATTCTTCCGGCAGGGCCAACGTCCAGCTATAAAGCAGCTCAATAACCTTGGTCTTCACTTTCTCAGACACCCTGTCCCCCAGGTACTAAGGAGCAAAGGAAATGGGAAAGCTGAGTGTGTGCAGCCTGGAGGCAGAGACAGAGGGAGGCTGTGCTCACAGCAATCAAATGGCTGCTAACTGGCTGCAGTCCCCAAGCCACCTCCAGACCCATGAGTGTGAGCCGGCGTGGGGGAGGGGAGCAGCATCCATGGGGCACAGACTCCGCTCAGGAAGGAGGCCGGGAGCTCGTCACTGTGTTCACGCACAACAGGCCAGACACACAACTGCACTTTCTCCCGAAGGAGTGAACAAGAATGCCTTCGCTGTGAAGAAGTGTCCCCTCTGCCGTAAGCGGGGGCCCAGAGCTGAAGCAACACTAGTGTGTGGCCGTGGTCAAGAGACGAGGGCAGCCGCGTGAGCACGGCGAGGAACAGTGGCTGCTGTCGCGGGAGCCCCATCAGTGGGTGCACTGAGGCCGGGAGGGTGGCAGAGACGTCCCTGTGTGCACGTCCACCCTCAGCACGGCGTCCTCTGAGCACAGGACCCAGGGAACCCCAACCCCGTGGAGGCGCTGGTCCGTGTGGTGAAAGCCGGTGAGGCGGGACCAGGGAGGGACACAAAAGAAGTTCTGAGAAACAGAACTGCCACCGACTGACCTTTGGAGAGACGACTTTGATCAGCTCATTCAAAAACCGGAACTTCCCCACTTCGTTATGGAACCTCCTCCCGCAGTTCTTCATGCAGGCTTCCAGCACCTGGAGCACAGAGGCCAGACGCTCAGACCAGGATCTGGCGCTCGGCCAGACCCCACACGCTGGCCGCACTGCACACACACTCGCCCGAGGAAGGACCTAACCAGAAGAGGCAGCCCTGGGGGACATCAGGGCAGTGGGATTATTCACAGAAGAGTCCCTCAAGGTACAAACCCCTCTGGGGAAGCTCAGCAGAAACTAAAGTAAAAAACACTGAAGCCCAGATAACGAGACAGTCAGACGGTCAGCCCTGGAGGTGGCCTGCCTGCAGATCCTGCCCTCGGGCTTCACAGGTAAGGAGATGGAGGCAGAGACCACACGCTCCTCTGATTCAGGGTCCAGGGCTCTCTCCACAAGCTGATCAACATGTTGGGCAGGCCGGAGAGGATGTTTCAATTCTGTTTTCTTCATCTTAGACGGACATGCTATTTTCCCGCCCTGAGCCCCATCGATCTCCCTCTGGGGCCTCAAGTTCTCAGGTGCTGCTGTGGGGCCTAGCACCTGAGTTTATGCCAAGGAGCGCACCACCCAAGTGCTGCCCCCTGCCCCAGCTTCCATCTTTGTAAATCGGGGATTTTCAATCACACTACTACAGACGTTCTGGGCCAATCACTTGTTCTGGGAGCCTGTCCTGGGCGCTACAGAATACTCAGCAGCACCCCGGGCTCCACCCACGTAGATGCCAGTAGCACCCCCCGATCTGTGACCAGCAACAGTGTCTCCAGACGCTGCCCAGGGTGCCTGGGGGACAGAGCTGCCCCCGCTGGAGAGCCAGGGTTAATGAAGCCTTCGCTCTGCGGAGCGCACGGCACAAGCATGCGTGCAGGCTAAGCGCCTTTCCCCAATGACCCCCTCCCGCCCTTCCAGGAGCTAAAGGGAGTCAGGAGAGAACCCAGGCATCCTGGCTTAGGGGAAAGCCCGGAGGCGCCCCAACACCGCACTCAGCTCTGAATCCCCCGAGTCTGAATAAACGCTAAGATCTGCCCACTGGGGTGATGTCTTCACTAGTGACCTGCATCATTTTTAGCTACAGGACAAATTACACTTGGCCAGCTCTTACCTGGCAAGACAGCTCTGTCAGCCTCTCTGTGCCCCACCCGGGGCCCACGGCCACTACCCCTCTGCCTTGGCCTCTCTGCTTCTCCCATCAGACCTCGTGTTCACACTCAGTCACCCGTGATGCTTGGGCCTGGCACGGGGCACACATGTTTGTGGAACAACTGACTGTGCAAGGTCCAGGTAAGTCTAGTGTGTATCCAGGATGCTCAGCTGGCCGAGGGCATGAGCCATGACCCCCTCACAGATCCCAGTGGACTCGTGAAGATCCATCACCAGCAAGAAAAACCTACCGTCAGGGCCTGGACCGCCTCCCATTCCTGCGGAGACTGGATCTTATGGGCCAGCAGTCGGACGGCGATCTGTGGCCTAGAGACCAGCAAAACCACACCTTCAGGATGCTGCCCCTCTGCCACCTGGCCAGCCCTCCTTTGCCAGTTTTTCACTTTCCCAGTCAACCATCTCTCACCTGCCCCCTACCAGTTTGAGACTCACCCTTCAAGCTCCTTGTTGATCTGATCACAAAAGCCAATTATGTATTCCCAGTCTTCCTGGCGGTTAGAAGGATTGGTGGCTTTATCTGGGGAGAGAATGAAGAAGACAACAACTAGTTGTTACAGAGAGCAAGGAGGACACCATGGAAGGTTTTCCTCACATTTTTAAGGCACTGATGTGATGATTTCTTCTCTAATGGAGAAGACTCAATAATTCAGTCAGACAGCAACTCAAATACAAATACTTAAAAAAAACTTTTTTCTGCTTGTGCCACATGACTTCTAGGATCTTAGTTCCCTGACCAGGGATTGAACCTGGGCCCTAAGCAGTGACAGGGCAGAGTCTTAACCCCGGACCACTACCGAATTCCCTACAAATATCGCTTTCTGTCCAGTATTCTGAAAGTTACAAACAAAAAAGAAAACAAATCGGAAGCTTCCCATTTTAAGGTAAGCTAACGACGTTTACTGAGCCCTCTAAGCACAAATTGTGCTGTCTGTCCATGGGGTCACAGAAACAAAACCTAAGCTTGAGTAAGCAGCATCCCTCAGTTTAAACAGTCTTCCACGATCAAGGACAAAGACAAGCACCGAAGAGGGTGTCCCAGGGTTTAAACTCCAGGAGGTAAATGCCAAGTCTCCTAACACTTGCCGTGTGTCGTCTCTTCTCCATCATGCCCAGATCCTGTGCTTAGAGAGGACGGCCCCAGCTGAGGGTGGTTAAATGCGTTCCCATCTCTGATTCAGATCTTGGAGTCAGCCTCTTCCAGAAAGCACTCTCAAGCTGTGTGCTAAATTTAGGGCTTCAGGTTCAGAAAACAAACGGAAGGCTGAAGGCGTGTATCCTTTTTTAAGTCCAGGCTCCTCCAGCGGATTTCCACCAGGGCCAAAAGCAGAGTGAGGGCCTTGAAAAAGCCTTTCCCAACAAGGGGTGATGTTAGAGGTTCCTGAATTCTGATTGCTCGTGACTGTGTTTCTTTACTTCCCTTTTCCTAATGTTAAAAATCACTAGCTCCACGCTCAAATCCTAACAGGGACTCCTAGCCAGCCCCAGCCCCCGCCCCTCAACAGGCATCACAAGGCAGCAGGCGCCACCCAGTGGCCGAGGGAAGACCTGCAGTGTCCAGCGCTGTGCGTGCGCGGCAGCTTTTCTGCTCTGGAGACCAGAAAACTCTGGTGGTTTAGGATCGTATTTGGGGGAAAAGAGAGATGTCAGTCCTCAGTCTTGAAAAGAGAATTAGCAGGCCCTTGAAAATGTCATGCTTTGAGGGAAGGGAGATTAATTCTATCCAGAGGGACTGTTTGTTGCCACAGGGACCTACTAGCTGTCACCCTCCAGAGAAGCTCTCAGTCTCCCCCACCAGGTGCCTAAAATTTTCTCAGGTGCAGCATGGCTTTGTTACTAATCCCTAGCATTTGAGATGCTTGGAGTTCTCATATGACATTAAGAGGGTGTGGGATACAAAAATAAGATGGTTTGAGGAGCCATACCTGCCCCTGTCACTACAATCATTTTGGGAGCAGTCACACGCCTTCCACTGTTTGCCACTGGAAAAGATGTCACAGACACAGGGGACATGTGCACAGCCCCTCCCCTCCCCACACACAGACACAAAGCCACGGGCGTTCACCAAAAATGTGTCCTGCCTGGAGCTGCCACGACTCCATTTCTGATTCCAGGAACGCTCCCACCTACTTCTCATTTTTGTTCAACAGCTCGAGAATCCCACTTCCTGTCCCCCAATGACTTTTCTACCGCAAACCCGCAGGGAGCTCTCGGCCTACACATGAACACAAAGCCGTGGTTTCAGCCACAGTTCGCCCCACTTCTGAGTATCTCCCCCCACTCTCCAGCCAGCTGAGACAGCAGACCTCAGTCACCCATAAAACTGTAAGAACCTCTGGAGATAACTTGGGGTGACTCAGGCACTCCGCCTGCCCACCGCCTCCCGGCAGATGCACACACCCACCACCCACTCAACGTTCCCCTTCACCTGCAATGGAGGTGACGCCGGAGCCTCCCCTGTAGATCTTGCCTTCCAGAACGGCCCCTCTGGGCTCCAGGTTTCTATTTTGGGGTCTCTGTTGAAAGCCTTATGCTAGTCTGTGTCTCTGCCTCTATACACCCTGCTCTCATTTTCAACTAGCTGTGACTGTCGTGGGACCTCTGGTCCAGAAGGGAGGGGAACAGCAATGGGCACCCCGCCCCAACACGGCTCAAACAGTCCAGTGACAAGTTCCACATAGCAAGGATAAGGATGGGGGGGAAGTCAAGGGTCAAACTTTAGTGCGAAGGTCTCGAATCAAGGAGACTTAGTCAACCCCCAAGTCTTTTGTTAATCAGCCACAGAAAACTAAGCAGACAAGTCACGCCGTGGAGGAACCACAGGAAAAGTACAAGATTCGGACCCTACCCTTGAGGAGGTTATGCAGCACGTGAGGAAACAACCAGAGCAAAACAAGACGGGAATTTTAAGTGCTCATCTGGTGCAGAAACGAGTCTAAAAACACTCATCATTTCTCCTCCCTGACTTCCCTATTTCTATAAATGGTGCCACCATTCCAAAGCTCCTTTTGCCCCTACCCAGGCACCCAGGTCTGAAGGCTCCTTCTTCCCTCTCCTCATCCATTTTCATTTGGAGAAGGCAATGGCAGCCCACTCCAGTACTCTTGCCTGGAAAATCCCATGGACGGAGGAGCCTGGTGGGCTGCAGTCCATGGGGTCGCTAAGAGTCAGACACGACTGAGCAACTACACTTTCACTTTTCACTTTCATGCATTGGAGAAGGCAATGGCAACCCACTCCAGTGTTCTTGCCTGGAGAACCCCAGGGACAGGGGAGCCTGGTGGGCTGCCGTCTGTGGGGTTGCACAGAGTCAGACATGACTGAAGTGACTTAGCAGACTTAGCAATCTCTTCCTTCTCCATGTCTTTACTATGTTTTTTCCCCTCAAGGCTGAGCCCTGGCCCTCAGCAGTTAGAGTGCGGAGTCCTAACCACTGACCTGCCAGAGAATTCACCTCAATGTCTTTTTGTGTGTTGTGCTCAGTCACTCAGTTGTGTCCGACTCTTTGCAACCCCACAGACTGCAGCCCACCAGGCTCCTTTGTCCATGGAATTTTCCAGGCAAGAATACTGGAATTGGTTGCCATCTTGTACTCCAAGAGATCTTCCTGACCCAGGGATCAAACCTGAGTCTCTTGCCTCTCCTGCATTGGTAGGCAGATTTTTTTTTTTTTTACCACTGAGCCACCTGGGAAACCCCAGTGTCTTTTTAAAATTGTTTTCTTACTCCTGCCCTGACCTCCTGATTTCTCACTTGCTTCCAGAACTTCTGCTCCAATCCATCCTATGTAAAACACCTATAGGAACCTTTCCAGAACACTGACTTAACAGGTACAGTATTAATGGGAATCCCTTAACTGGAGACACAGACTTCTTCGGGTGGAATTGGAGCCAGTCCAGAGTTTGGCTCTTCCCAGCTTCCTCTCCCATGTTCCCACAGGAACGCCCTGCTTGAATCAAACGTCTGTTACTGCGTGCCCCAAACATGGCCTGCTCCCTCCACACCACTGTCTGCTGTTTTCTTAGCCTATTTTCCCATTCTTTAAGGCCTCGCTTGAGTGCCATCTCCCCACTCAGAGAACCATCTCCCATTTCACTTATCCCCAATTTCCCAAAATAAACTGTCTGTATTTTAGCATTTATGGTTCCTGCTTTTTTACTTAAAAATGCTTTATCCACTCCAGCACCACTATCATCACACTGAAGGCAAAGACTTTGAACTTAGTTTTCGTTAACACCTCACACAGCAGATATTCATTAAGCACTGATTAACTGCAGTAATGACAGGACTTTAGAGAAGGCTGAAGTCATCAAGAGATGGTTTGTGGGGAAGGAGATGCTGGGATGGGTTTCAAAGCATGTAAAGGGGAACAGGGCTTTCAGGAAAGGAGAGGAATGTGTGTTGGTGGCTCAAGAACACCCAGCTGACAGAAGCAAGAAGAATGCCAGGAAGTCGCAGCGAGGCAAGGGGACAGCAGTGCAGTGACCTGACCGAGCAGAAGGGCTCTGGGAGCAGAACTGGGGGAGAGGCGGGGAGACCTGAGACCTGCCCGAAACGTCAGTCTAAGTAACAGGAAAGGGCCAAAGGCCAGTCTCAGCTCTAGTCTCTACAGACACCTTCCCTCTCCCCCATCACCATCTCCACTCTCCCTCAAAAACAGGTCTAAACTCTAAACCTAGCCTATTAGACTCAGCTGAGGTCATTTAAATTTCTACGAAGTCCCCATTAACATCTGTAAATGGAACCAATTCCAGAGTATTTATATCCAGTTGGTGGCTCTGGGCAAGTGAGCTGATTAGAGCCAAGGTGTCCTCTTGTGACACTGTGACACCAGTACCTACTTTGCTAGGATTCTTGATAAATGAATGTCTTTGGAGCACTCTGAGCTCCTGGGAGAACAGTTCCATATCCACAGTAGGCTGTGACCTGCCTGCAACTGCAGACCTTGCAAATGTAACCTGCGTTCAACCACCTGAACAGGGTTTCTTATCAAGGGGACTCAGGCAATTGGAGGAAACGGGCATCACCCCTCAAGAGGCTGCAGGCTCTAGTAAGTAACTGACAATGCACAAGGCAGCGCCTCGGCTCCAGCCTGTCTTGTCACCCTGCCCAATTTGTCTTCACTTAAACAAGGCTTCAGGGACCTCCTCTAGCCCATACTTAGTAAACTCAACGTACTAACCCTTCAGCCAAATGCAACCTGCTAAAGTTAACCTGTATTTCCTCACAGCAATATAAATGAGCGATCATAGCAATAGGCCGCAATAACTACAATATCAGGCTGCGTCTCTCAGCTTTGCTGAGTAGTTTACCAACGAATGACTCGTTAAGACATGCGGGGGGTGGGGAGAAGGGTCCCCCAACAGAGCTTTTATCATGCTTCGGTTACTGCAGGGAAAAGTACTCTTTTTTTCCTCTCTCTCTGGATTATTTTCACCTCAAACATTCAGCCTGCGCGAAGCAGTCACTTCTACTGGAATACACGGTCAAAATTCTGAAGCTATGTGGGTATGCTCAGCACCACCCACCGCTCCCGGAGTTTCAGCCCCAGTTCTGAGCTTTCCCCTGCGTCGGAAGAGCGCAGGGGTCCCGGAGTCACGGCCTTGCGCGGCCCCACCACAGTTTCCCCAAAACGCCTATGCATGTCATCCCGAAGCACTTGGCTGTCGCTTTCGCGCAGCGCGCAGAAGCGAGAGGAGGCGCCGCGGCTCAGAGAGCACGGGCCGGGCCGCCGAGCTGAGGAACGGGCGCGATCCCGGGGCGCTCGGGGCGCGTGCGAGGCTTGGCGCGGGCTGCCGGGCGGCGCCACCGCAGGGCCGGGGGAGGCAGCCGAGGGCTGGGGAGAGGGGAGGCTCGAGCGCGAACAGACTCGGCCGCGGATACTCACTCAGCCAGGACTCCAGACTCTCCCCTTCCGCCTCCGCCATATTGCAGCCGCCCGGGCCGGCCCAGAGGCCTCAAACCTCGCGAGAACCTGAGAGAGAGGAGCCGGGGCGGGGCCTGCATAGGGACCTGAGAAGACCAAGCGCCGCCGTCTAGGATCTTGCCAGGCTGCGACGGATAATGCGAGGGCGAACGTTTCCTTTCTGACTCTCCGCCTTAGACCTCGGAGTGAGAGACTCTTCAGGCCCAGTTTAACAGGGTGATGCGCAGAGCTAGGACCTTGTAGCTCTTTTCCCCCGTCTTTAGTCACTCGGTCAGGCACGCCAAGGGCAGTCTCAGTGGGGTCCTGCTGGCAGCCAAGATGGCTGCCCCCACGGTGAAGGTTGCGCTAGGGTGGTCCGGCTTGGGTCTCGGCGTGCGGAGAGCTGCCCTGCGGCTTCCAGGGTGAGAGGGTGGCGGCAGCTGGGAGTCCTCTTGGGTCTTCACGGAGAGACCTGCTGGGGAGGAAAAGAGGGGGCCACAGGCAAGCCTCGCAGGGACCTGGAGAGCGCCTGGGAGGCCGGGATAAATGAGTCCAATCCTCTTTAACCCTCTCCGTGAGTTTGGGTCAATCTGAAAGCTTAGTAGTAGCTCTCTGCCTGAGGAATTCTCACTTGGAACTGAAAGTGCGATCTTGTTGAAGAATTCAGAACTGGGATTTTCTTTGCTGGGAGGTGGGGGGGAGAGATGCATAGGCGGATTGTCTATATTCTGAAGTTCAGGATCTTGTCCTTACTGTTGGCACTTGAGGAGCAGACTTTCCTGGCCTCTTTAGGGGAGGTCCTCCTACCTCTTGGGACAAGAATTACTGCAGCTCAGCTATGGCTGGCGATCTCCTCGCTGCTCGCTTGGCGGCGGTTTGGCATACATGCCTATTGTTAAGTCAAGCCTTTTCACTTGAGTCAGCTTTTGCCCTCCTCTTCCTCTTCCCCCCACCCCAGGCTAGTGCAGGTGAGGTGGAGCCGCTATGGCCCTGAGTACCAGGATCCCCAGACTGACAAGGAATATTACCGCAAGCCCTTGGCCCAGCTGACTGAGGAGGAGACGTATGAGCGGGAGCTCAGGAAGACTCAGGTTATTAAAGCTGCCCCAGCCACGAAAACATGCTCTGTGTTTGAAGACCCAGTGATCAGGTTAGCAGAAAATAAACTGTTGTTCCACAGAGTGGGACTATACGGGGGAAGGCGGAAGGATCTACAGTATGGATTTTGTGACAGTCTTGGGAACCTAAACATCTTTTTTTCTTAAAGTAAATTCACCAATATGATGATGAAAGGAGGAAACAAAATACTGGCCAGATCCCTCATGACACAGGTAAACAGTACCTCTCTCTGTCATCTTTGTTTTCCCCATAGCTTTGTGTTTGGCTCTTTCATCTTAAGACAAAAAACAATGGATTCTGTACCTGTCATTAAAAGTACAGAGTTTCTCTGTATTTATGTGTGGGAGTGGAGGCTTTAAGAAGTCCTACCGGAGTCAAGCACTGCCATCCCCTAGCCCCACATTACAAATCTTAGCTCATTCTTCTGTCCTAGTCCAGGGTTTTTGTTTCAGAAGTACTAAAGGAATAGCTGGGCAGCTATAGAAGAACAGGATGATGGGAATAAAGGACAGGGTCCTAGCCCAGCTGGGTGAACCCTTTAGGGACCCTGGGGTATCCTCTTCCACTGTATCCCTTTGCAGACCCTGGAAGCTGTGAAAAGGAAGCAGTTTGAGAAGTACCATGCTGCTTCTGCTGAGGAACAGGCAACCATCGAACGCAACCCTTACACCATCTTCCATCAAGCACTGAAAAACTGTGAGCCTGTTATTGGGCTGGTACCCATCCTCAAGGGGGGCCATTTCTACCAGGTGAGTGGTCAGGGTGGAAAAGCAGGGCTGCTCATGTGTGAAATGGTGGGGGTAGAGGGGGGTATTTAGAGTTGGGCCAAGATTGATAGCTTTCTTGGGACTGCAGAGTGCCAAGGTCTCAGTCCCATGGTATAAAGATTACAGGCAGAAGATGGAAGAGCGAAAAAATTATCTACATGACCTCTTTAGAAGGCCCACAGTACTTCCCCCATTGCCCCTTCTGTCCAGCATTCTGTGTTCCAAAGTATAAGTTTCTGATGGTGAGGAGCTATGTTTATACCTCATCTTTATACATCAGTGTCTAACATAGTGTTTGACTGATGCTTCATCACTGTTTAACTGAACTAGGTGAAGTGTTAGTCGCTTAGTTATATCTGACTTTGCGACCCCATGGATTGGGACTTGCCCTACTCTTCTGTCCATGGGATTCTTCAGCCAAGGATATTGGAAGTGGGTTGCCATTTCCTTCTCCAGATCTTCCTGACCCAGGGATTGAACTTGGGTCTTCTGCGTTGCAGGCGAAGGTGGCTTTACCGTGTGAGCCACCAGGGAAGCTAGCATTTAATTATACTTCATTGTCATAAGTGCGTGTTCTTTCCTTTTTTAAAAAAATATATGTTTGTTTTGTCTTTCCTTTTTCAGCGTAAACCTCACAGGGTAGAGACTTTCTCAATGCCTGTGTCCCTAGGGTCTGGCACAGTACCTGGCACATAGTAGGGGCCTGGCAAATGATTCTTGGGACAAGAGGGACCTGTTTCTAGGCATTCATGATCTGTGTTGGCTAAGTCATGCCAGCTGACAGGGCTTTTCCCAGTGGTGCTTTTATCAACTTGGCTGAACTCCCTTTAGAGGTGAAAGAGGCCAGTGCTCAAGGAGCGTTTGTTTGATGAATGCCTATGATGTCTGCTGCACTGAGGTCAGCCAGGGGTGAGAGGAGTTCAGAGAGGAGCAGTCAGGCCCTCCTCCCCAGCACCCTTGCCAGGGCTGGCCCTGAGTGGACATGTGGCTACTTATTGGAGCTCTGGCAGGAAGGAGGCTGCAGTCCTGGCCAGTTCTCAGCCTAACTTGCCCCTGTCCCGTCTTGCCCAGGTCCCTGTGCCGCTGGCTGACCGGCGTCGCCGCTTCCTGGCCATGAAATGGATGATCACTGAGTGCAGGGAGAAGAAGCCCCGGCGGATGCTGATGCCGGAGAAGCTGTCTCAGGAGCTGCTGGAGGCTTTCTACAACCGCGGCCCTGTGATCAAGAGAAAGCATGACATGCACAAGATGGCGGAGGCCAACCGCGCGCTGGCCCACTACCGCTGGTGGTAGAGTGTGGGCAGAGGGTCCGGGAAGACGGCAGCGCGCTCTGCTACCAGAAACAGCGTGAGCCGCTGCCACACTGCAGAACGCCTGTGGGTTAAGGGTACCGTTCCCTCTTCCGGGCAGGCGGGCCTCCTACCAAGGACGGAGCCGCGTGTTTACTGCCTGTTCGTCGTTTCTTTGGGGGCTGGAACTTGCTCTCCCTGTCCCATCTCCTTGGAAAGAGGGGGCATATCAAGTTGGATTTCCTCCTAAGAAACCTAGGGCTCACCCAGCCTTCTTTTCCTTCAGCTTGGGGTGGACCTTTGGGTGATACGAAAAGAAGCAGTTTTAGTATCAGAAAGAGTTTATTAGAAAATTGTCGTCTTGAGCTGGTGTAACACGTGATGTGGTATTACGATTCATTAAAACCAACTGGAGAAAATACGCTCGGTTCTAAAGTGGTCCTTGTACAGAATGTATAAAAAGCAGTTTCTGGTGTGACTCTGCTCGTCCCCTTTGATATCCCTAAGTGTCCCCACCAATGGCTCTGGGCACCCATTTTACAGATGGGGAAACAGGTACCAAGATAGCTATTGCACCGATGGTTCCACAGGGCAGTGCTTGTCAGGAGTTGCCCAGGTCAGTGGTGAGGGGAGAGAAAGGCTGTTGGGACTGTGGAGCAGGTGTGCCTGCCTTCTGCAATCCTGGAATCAGAGAGAAGGTGCTCAGGGCAGGACCACTGCATTAAGTGGGAATCATCTCAGGCGCTCTTGAGTCTGGAAGGGAAGAAGTCTTTGGCAGAGGTGAAGACTCCGCTGCCAGGTTAGAAGGTGGGCAGAAGAAAGGCTGGCGCCACTGGGGAGGAAGCCTGGAGGCCTAGTCAGAGACCTCGCTGTAGTAATATTTGTGGGCAGCCGGGGTGGTCTTCCAGCCGGCTGCCCGGAACTCGATGATCTCCAGCAGCAGCAGCTGGGCCAGGGAGCTGAGGCCGGCTGGGAGCAGGAAGCCATCCCGGATCAGGACAAAGAGCTCATCCATGCGCTGCCCGTTCATCTTCTCCAGCTGCTCCCCGACCCGATGCAGCTGCAGCACCAGGCAGTCCACCTGCAGGGGCAGCGGGAGGTGACCCCAGGCACGGCCCTCCGTCACACAGAGCAGCCATTTACTGAGCGCTCGCTGTGTGCCAGGCTCCGGGCTTGGCCTGTGCACATGTTTCCCCCCCTTCATCCTCACACGACCCGGTGGGCACTGTCGCTGCCTCACGTGAAAGGAACAAGCTCAAAGACTTGCCTCAGATCTCTCACCTGGGCCAGGTGGACGCAGGCCCCGTTCCCAAACTGCTTCTCAATCCCACTCCCCCTGCCCCCTCAACGCCCCGGCCCCAGTTTAGTTTCTGGGCCACCAGTATCCACAGTTGCTTTCCTACTGGGAACACAGCCTCTGAACCAGGAGGTTCTAGCTGCGCTGTGTTCTGGGTAAATCCCAGACTTTGTCCTGTAACCCTGACAGGCCATGAACACCCCCACCAGGTTCCTGCCCCACAAGTGAAAGTCTCCATGGACAGGGGCAGGCATTCCGAGTTGAGCCCATCTCCATAGTCTTCGGTGCCAGGGCCACTCACCTCCTCCTCCTTGCTCAGGCTGTCGGGCTGGGCCAGCCGGAAGAGGCAGTCGTAGACAGGGTTCACCAGGGCCATCATAGGCATGTTGTTCACCTGCGGGGGGAGAGCAGGGCCCAGAGCACTGGCTTAGTGGCGCAGGAGACAGGTGGGCCGCCTCTGCTGCACGGGGTGTGGCTGGCGGGGCCTCACCCTCAGGTAGTCAAAGATGTTGCAGATAAAGGTGACGTAGCAGACCCAGCCCTGCAGGGAGCGGGCTCGAAGCTGCTCCCGAGTCTGGTACTCCTGCTGCAGCCGGTTGAGGAGTCCACGGCGGAAGACACTCTGGCCCGCTTGCTTGCTCTCTGCCTGTGAGCCAGGGAAAGGAAAGGGCAGTCCCGGGGCCCAAGCTTCCCAGGCCTAGTTCCCTGCTGTCCTCCTCCTCTCCTGCCTCTGAGGCCAGCCCTTCGCCTCTCTGCCCTGCTGGCCTCTGCCCACTTCAGAAGCACCTTCCTCAAAGCGTCTCCCCTTCTCTGCCAGCCCCACCCAACCTGAATGATGGCGTGGCACATGCGTCCTGCTTCCTTGCTGAACACACTGTCCTGCAGAGAATGGTCCACAATCACATTGGCCACTTTCTCCAAGTCCACGGCACCTGGATCTAGGGTAAAGACAGGTGGGGAGTCTAGAGCTGCTTAGTTATATATGCCTCCACCTGCTTCTAAAGGATTTGAGGTGTTCACTGACGAGCACTCCCATTATATACTTCCACTGCTGGGAAAGATTGAGGGCAGGAGGAAAAGGGGACGACAGAGGATGAGATGGTTGGATGCCATCACTGACTCAATGGACACGAGTTTGGGTAAACTCCAGGAGTTGGTGATGGACAGGGAGGCCTGGCATGCTGCAGTTTATAGGGGCGCAAAGAGTTGGACACGACTGAGCGACTGAACTGAACTGAAAGGACCAGAAGGGGGAATTCCTCGGAGGTCCAGTATTTAGGACTCTGCTCCCCATTGCAGGGAGCACAGGTTCGATCCTCGGTCAGGGAACTAATCCTGCAAACCATGCAGTGCGGCCAAAAAAGATAAAGAGATCAGGAAACAGAGGAAACATCACACAGGAGCAGCTGCAGCCATAAGCTTCCTGGTGACCCAATAAGAGAACAGGGTTGTGTGGCTGATAGAGTCAAAGAGCGCTCATTTTTTTTAGGACACGTCTTTTCCTGGCACTAGGTTGAAGATGGGACACTGACAGCCATTTTACGGAAGAAAGTGTTCTTACAACACACACATGAACCCCTGACAAAAGCAGGCCAGGGAGGGCCTCTCTGCAGGCTTAGCTTGGCACGCTACAGGCATTGCTGATCGTTCGCTGAGTCAAACTTCTGTCCTGAGTGCTGCGGGAGGGCATTGGCCCAGGACAGTTAGTGGAGCTCCTCTGCCAAGCAGAACACTCCATCTTCTGTCCCAAGTCAGGCAGCTCCGCATATTCAAGAGAGGGGCTGCTGCAATGCAGAAGCCAGGTCCAGCATAAGGACTTAAGGGGCAGGAACTGGGTTTTCTGTGCCTCACCCTCCTTCCCTGGGTACTTTAAAAACACTTTACAATCTGAGGGGTGACTATGATCTATGATTCATACTCCCAAATACTGGCCTAAATGTCTTCCAGTTCCAGAATTATGTTGCGGACTCCTGCTCTCAGAAAGTGAAGGGACAGGGTGGTGCCTTCCCAGGGTCATCCCAGTCCTCCGGTCCGGTCCCCTCTCTGGTGCTGTGGAGCCAGGCTCAGGGGGCTCCCCACGCTCACCTTTGAGAGCTGTCTTCAGCAGCTGCTGGGTCTCTGCATCAAAACACTGGATTTTATACTCCTCTTTACCCGGATCCCCCATGACTGTCCAGCCGCAGCAGCTCTTTACTGGGGTGGGACTAAGGACAACACCTGGGTTGGGGGAGAGGCGAATGGAGAGGTCTTAGGTGTGGAGTGCGGAGGCAGGGCTCCCAGCCCAATGGGCCCTGGATAGGGCTGGGCAGTCCATGGCATTCAGGGGTTGGCTGGGCGCCCACCAAGCTTGGCTTCTGGTGGAGACTGGGCACCAGCCAGGCACCTGCTGCTCAGTTAAAGAATCCTGATAGTCTCTGGGATTACACAAGAGTAGAGATGAGGGGTGAATGTGTTTGTCCTCCAGTCTGCCTCAAGGTTATTCTCAGCTGACACCAAAGCTGGGGTGGGGTCAGGTGCACTGAGATGAGGGGGTGGATGAGTGGATATCAGACACTTTCCATGCCTGTATAAGACGATCGAGAAGCTACTGACTGGTCCACCACAGCTCCCTGAGAGTGACAAGGCCGGGGCTCCAGGCTGTGGGCATCTGTCCCAGCAGGGTTCCAAGCCCCATCTCCCCATCCCTCTCCCTTATGTCAGAGTCCTCAGCCCAGAAAGCCCAGTCCCGGGCTGGGGCCGGCCAGAGGGTTGGGTGCCGCCTTGACTCCCCTTGTACCGGCCAGTTTCTCCCCGGGACGGACTGGTTAAACTGGCCTCCCGAGGGGCAGAAACCTGGCCCTCCCTTCTCAAGAAGGGGGCAATGTTAAGAGTCCTTAGCTCCATTCTGAGCCTTCTTCTGAAGGAGGGGAGAGCGGTGACGTGACCCACAAAGGTGGTCCCCGCTGGGGTCTCCCCTCCGGACTCGGTGCCTCTCCCTCTGGCCAAAGGAGCGGATCTTAAGGGTCTCCAGACCTGGGCAGCTTTCCTAAGTCCGGAACGCCCCTCCCGGCGGCTCAGTGGGGCCCACCGTCCGGTGTCCCGCGAGCTGTAGGGGTGGCGAGAGAGCCGGGGACCCACCTGCCGCGTCGGCGCCGCGCCCGCGTGCCCGGAGGCCGCTCGGCCGACATCGTGAGCGCGCCCCGCGTCCGCGGCGCTGCAGGCTGGGCCGCCGGCGCCTCGCCGCCGCTGAGGTCATTTCCTAGCGCAGGGGCGGGGCGGGGCCTCGGACGGCGGGGCGGGGCCTCGGGCGGCGGGGCGGGGCCTCGGGCGGCGGGGCGGGGCCTCGGGCGGCGGGGCGGGGCCTGGGTGGGACCGCGCACGAGCGCCCCCTGCCGGAGCCCCGACCACGCTGCCCTCGCCAGCCGGCTCAGAGGTTCCCGGCGTGCGACGGCGCAGGACGCCCGCGACCCCTGCCCCCACCGCCCCCTTCCTCTCCTCACCTCGTTCTCCCCGGGCCTGCCCGAGACCACGCCGGCTCGCGGGCGCTGGGTCGGACCTGCTCCTCGGCCTGCGTGAAGCCCTCGGTCTTGAGCAGTGGCGCCCACCGCGCCCCGCCTCACGCCGGGGCTGAGGTTAAAACGGGGTCAGGAGCCGGGCCGGGCCAGCGGCGTAGGAGGGGCCTGCGGGGGGCGCGGTCCGCAGCCGGGCTACAGGCGCGGGCAGCAAGGTGGGAGGGCAGAGCAGTCGGCGCGAGGGGCGGACCTCACAGAGGGTAGGCCCGGGCTCCCCGTCCGCCGCCCCCATCCGAGGTAGAGAAGGTGAGGAAGCTCTCAGGGCTAGATGGAGTTCCACGAAGCGCCCCCGACTCCACTCCAAGTACAAACGATATTGGTAAAATAAATTGACAATCAGTGAACCAGCTCAAGAGAAAGGGGTCTGTTTGCCAACTTTTGATGCCCCAGGAGTTGGGAGTGACCCTGACGTTGAGCTTCCCCGGGGGCTCAGAAGGCAAAGAATCTGCCTGCAATGCAAGAGACCCAGGTTCAGTCCCTGGGTGGGGAAAGATCCCCTGGAGAAGGAAAAGGCAGCCCACTCCAGTATTCTGGCCTGGAGAATCCCATGGACAGAGCAGCCTGACGGGCTACAGTCCGCTGGGTCACAGAGAGTCAGACATGACTGAGTAAACACATCCACATCCTGACTGATGGATGAGCAAGCGCCTGGCTCAGTCCGTCTTGGTCTCGGCTTGGGGAGAGGTGTGGGCTCAGCAGCCCAGACAGGGCCAGGTCGGAGGTCAACCCTGCGCCACAGGAAGGCATACAGGAGAGGCTGGGAAAGAACTGCCTTTTCCTGTAGCTTGGACAAGAAAGATGTGTTGATGGTGATTTCTGTATCCAGGGCTCGCTTCTCCCGCTCACAGAGCAGCCAAAGTAGTCTCCAGAAAATGGATCGAGGAAGAGAACCTCAGCTGCTGAGAAAGAAAACCAAAGAGCGGAGAGCTGAAGAGAATAAAGTTTACTTCCATGGATATCAAAAAAATACATTCGGACAGCGGCCCCCTTGGGCAGCCACAAGCCTTGACTGCCAGACACCCTCTAGCCACACGTGGATCTTCATAATCAGCAACCAAAGGCAGGGAGGTTCCAGGATTCCAGACCAGAGAGGACACGGTAATGGTGAGAAGGGGCCCAGGACCCCGGGAGAGCCATGACGCACACCCATGGCTGCTCCTCGTTGCCATCTTCCTCGGCTGTCAGTGCAAGGGCTGGAGCTAGAGCCGAGGTGAGGTCAGGGGAGCAGTCTTGTGCCGGGCTCCCCCTGCACAGCCAGCCTCTAGGGCCAGGCTTCCAAGCAGGTGGTTTTTCTGTGATTCTCTTCTCCTTTCGTACCCCTGGCTGTGTCTAGACTGTGGGTTCCTGTGCCTGGCAACTGCCGGGGCACCAGGTGTCCCCGAAGCAGGCAGCCTGCTCAACCCCTTCCTGTGGGGATTGTAGAGGATGCACCCAGCGCCATGCTGGACCCAGGAGCTCACAAGCGGGCAGCTGATGCCCCCTGGCCCAGCCTAAGCTCCCACCCACTCAGGAAGGCTAACCCAGCCTCCAGCAAAAGAGTGATCCTGGGAGACTGAGGCAGAGGGCTGCTGCCTTTACCCACACCCCTGCCCCGTCAGCATACCCCTATTGCCGGTGGTGCTGCTGGGATCAGCTTTCCCTAGAGGCCCACGGGCTGGGACCAGTCCCGCCCAGGGAGAGAACAGCTTGAGCAGTGCCTTTATAGATACGGAGATCTGAGTATGGTGGAGTTTTTATATAAAGAGACCAATTCAGCTGGACTTTTCCCCTAGAACTAGAAGCAGAGCTGCCTGAGGGACACAACTGCAGAGCAAAGTAGAATGCAGGCAAGGCAGGGCTCCCTTCCTCCAGCTTTGGGAGGAGGGATGTGATTTGGAAGCGAAGGTGGAGGGGAAAGATTGCTTTCAGCTTTAACGTCTATTAAATAGGTGGTGGGAGTAAGTGTGCGAACCCTGTACAGGGCCCAGTCCCAGCCTCACGCTCACCCTGCGGCCCCGCCCAGAGTCAGGAGGGCTCTCTGGGCAGCCCGGCTCAGCAGGAGGGCAGCTGCTGCCCCCAGTGTCCGCCAGACAGAGGACGAATGCCCAGCTCCTCCTGATGGGCCTCCCGGTGCCCTTCCAGTGGAATCCCGACGGCTCTTTGTGCCTGAGACAGCTGGCCTGGAGGGAAGGACCAGGCAGCACCTCTCTGTGCAACAGGAGACCGTTGATCGAGTCTTCTTCCAGGAGGGGAAGACCGCAGGCCACCCTTTCTGCCCTGGAGGCTAGCTGTCTGCCTTGCTTATGTGATGGAAGAAGTTACAGAAGAGCTCATACCAGAAGAATACCAAGCCGGTGGAGAGGGCGGCCTTCAGCAGGCTGGGAGACAGGCCTTTGAAGCAGCCCTGTGGCCCCTCCTCTCGCAGCACCTGCCCGGCACAGTCCAGGAGGCCCTTGTAGCTTCGCACCTGGGGAGAGGAAGGGTACCCTGGTTGAGGAGAGAGGAGAGGGTGGACACGTGGATATGAGCTCTGTTCTGTCAACACAGGGCCTGGCACATTCAGGCTCCCAGCAGATAGCTACTGGAAGAAGGAATGAATGCCAAGAAGACGGAAGAAGTGAACCTCATTCTTTCTCTTCCAGCTGGGCTAATTCAGGCTTCACAGAGAAGGGGTGTGGAAATCAGCACCGGACAGAGCCCCTTCCTGCCCGGGAAGTTCCCACTGACCGAGGTTCTTAAGGACCCAGTGAGAGCTCTGGACCCTCTTCCCAGAGGTGCTCTGACCATGTGCCCCATCACTCCCTGCCCTCCTTGGGCAGTAGATCTGAATCTGGTCCTTGTGGGCTCTGAACCTGACCAGTGTCACCAGGCTGGCCACCTCCAGTTGACCACAGATGGCTGCCGTGTCCCCAAGACACAGCTCGGCTCAAGCCTTGCTCAACCCCCAAAGCTCCAGGAACTCCCAAAGATGATGATCCAGAATCAAGTCCAAGCCACGTGGCCTGGTGTTCAGGGCCTTCCACCATTTGGCCTCAGCGTCCCTCGCTGATCTGCCTTTATCGCCCACTGGTCCACTCACGCGCCCCCCACTCCAGCCATGCCTGCTCACACTACATCTCTGTTGGGAGCAGGGCCTCCCTCCTGTGTCCTGGTCTCTCACCAGCTGTCCCTGTCCAAATTCAAACCATCTCTTCAAACCAAGTTGGTCAAACCAAGTTGGTAATTGGAAAGAGGAGGTTATAAAACCTTGTGTACGACCCCATTTTTATTAAAATGTCCACGTGTTTTCTGCAAAGAAACAAAACGGCAGCGAGGATGGACCTGGGGGTGTTATGCTTAGTGAAATAAGTCAGAGAAAGACAAATGGTGCATGTTATCACTAACGTGTGGAATCTAAAAAAATAAACTACTGGTGACTAGAGGGACGTGGGGAGGAGCAGGCGAGGGGTAGGGGATTAAGAGATACAAACAAACCACTATAAAATAAATTACGTGGGACCTCCCTGGAGGTGCAGTGGTTAAGACTCCACGCTTCCACTGCAAGCGGTGCGGGTTTGATCCCTGGTTGGGAAACAGATTCCACGTAGAGCCAAGAAATAAATAAATAAGCAATAAGGATATACTGCGCAGCACAGGGAAATGTCGCCATCATTTTATAAGTAAGTGGAATATAAACTATAAAAATGTTGAATCAGTATGTTATACACCTGAAACTAACATAGTATTGCAAATCGAGTATACTTCAGTAAGAGAAAGAAAGGGGGGAGAGAAAGGGAGACAGAGAAAGAGAGGAAGGAAGAGAGAGAGCTACTACAGCTCAAGGTTCTGTGTGATCCTCTCGGGGTGGGTGGTGGTGGGTTTACCTGTGATTTTATCTTCCTTTTTGTCTAACATCTCTGAAGTTTTCTACAAAGAAACTGTACTATAATTTGTAAACCCACTTCTTTCTCTCTGAGTAAGGCGTGCACTCTTCCCTTCCTGACTCCCATTCCATGCCCTCTCACTCCTCTGCCGTCTGTCAGGCACGTTGTGCTGTGACATCTTCTTGCTGTGACATCCCAGGGTCCCAGGTTCTAGAGGGAGAAGCCCTGAAGTCACCCAGCCCTGCCTTCCACCCCCCATCGCCCCACCGCCTACCACCTTGGCCTGTCACAAAATCAGCGCCTCACAAGGAGCAGATGAAAACCCAGTATGTGAAAATCGAAGCAGATTAAGGAATGATATTAACATTACAAAATTACCTACAACGGGGCTTCTCTGATGGCAAACCCTTCAAGTGCATTCAAAATATAATTTAGTTGGTCAGATTTAATTCACCCCTATCCTGGGACATCTATAGCATAAAGCAAAGAACCCCATACACCAGTATGAGCCTGCTTCTCTGTGTTGATATCTTGGGGACCTTTCTGCTGCTGCTGCTGCTGCTGCTAAGTCGCTTCAGTCATGTCTGGCTCTGTGCGACCCCATAGACGGCAGCCCACCAGGCTCCCCCATCCCTGGGATTCTCTAGGCAAGAATACTGGAGTGGGTTGCCATTTCCTTCTCCAATGCATGAAAGTGAAAAGTCAAAGTGAAGTCGTTCAGTCGTGTCTGACTCTTCGTGACCCCATGGACTGCAGCCCACCAGGCTCCTCCGTCCATGGGATTTTCCAGGCAAGAGTACTGGAGTGGGGTGCCATTGCCTTCTCCATGGGGACCTTTCTTATATGAGGAGACTCGGTCCCCAAATGAACTGAATGCTTTGTAAGAGCAGAGCCTGAGTGTGCCTTCTCCTGGGTCTCTGCATGGTGCCCAACACATGCAAGGCTTTGCTTGTGGCTTCCCGTGTGCTCAGGGGTCCCCGGTGGGAGATAAAATTCAGATTTCAGGGCAAGACAAGAGAAATCTAAACATAAAAATTCTTCTCCACTCTTCGGCTGCCCTCTCCCTGCACTGTGCCTCACGTTATCTGTATTTTGCGTTGACCAGACCTTTCCCATCAGCGGGAACACCTGCCCAACCATAGACAGCAACATTCTCCCAGCATCGACAAGGCAACTCCTTAAAGACAATGTTCCTTCTTGATCTCATAAGGGGTCACATGACCCACTATGATGGTGCTTAGATCCGGATTACGTAAACTGTCAATAATATTTGATGCACAGCCCTCTGTCTCAAACAAAACTTAATCTAAACTGTGTGTCAACATCCAGCGGGAAGGACAGTTCTCAGAGCTTTCTGAGATGCTCCTCCCGGGTTATAACCCTCAATTTTTCCAATTCTCTCTCAGATCACCTTTTTTGTTGTTAATCCAGAGCACTGCATGAATTTGCGTGTCACCCTTGCACAGGGGCCATGCTGATCTTCTCTGGATCATTCCAATTTTAGTGCATGTGCTCCCCAAGGCAAGCACTGATTAAATTTCCACGGACACCAGGGCCAGGTGGGGGGTGAGAGGGCTGAGGAAGCCAACGATGCCTGATGGGCAGGCGCCGACCCTCGCACCTTCACACGCCTGTTGAGTGGCCAGGATCAGAGCTGTCTGCGGGGGGACGGCTCACCTGGCCAAAGGAGGCTCGGGCCTGCTCAAACCCTCCGACCTGCAGCCGTTTCTTAAAGAGGTCCAGCGGGTACGTGAGGGTCTTGCTGATGACGCCAGCTCCGCTGCCACAAAGCAGGTTTTTGAAGTTCCCTGGACCAGAGATGTGGGATGGAGGGGGGACAAAGGAGAGAGATGCAGTCTAGGGTAAACGTCAAGGTTGTACCTTCTAATTCGGGGCCATAAGACAAAACCCTACAAGCATCCTCGATCTCAGAATTTAACCTGGAGTGAGAGAACCCGGGAATGCAGTCCCTTTCATCAAGGATGATGGCGGACTGCAGGTTGGACAGGCTGGTGGCAGAAGGGGTGTGAGCCTGGAACACGCATCGCCCCAGCAGGAGGCAATCGGGGCCTGCAGGCTCTGCCACATGACCCGGGTCATGCTCGGGAGGGAACAGGATGCCCAGGCCCCACCCCGGCTTCCCCAAATGAAAACCAAACCAAACACGTAAACAAAACCAGGCTGTCTGCAAGTTGGACCTTGGACAAAAATGAAAACCATGACTGGTGGCTGGAGATAACAGTGGCAAGAGCCGAGAGAAACAAAGTAATCTGTGAGTGAACGGATTTGTTTTGTTGGCTGCACTAGAGCGGGGGGTTCAGAGGTCTGCGGTGTCCTAGCTGCTGCGGGAAAGCCTTCCTTCCCACCTGACTCAGGAAGAGATGCTATGGCTGGGGAGTGGGGTAGTGGGGGAGCGAGACCCAGAGCCCCTTTCCCGGGAGGGTGGTCTCACCGTTTTTCTTGCCTTCGGCCGGCAAGGCCCACTCATAGGCACGCTTCAAGGAGCTGTAGATGGAGAACTGGAACCCCGCATAGGGGAAGATGGCGATCAAGGTGGGGTTCAGGCCTTTGTAGAAGACCAAGGGGCCTTCAGTCCTGTACATAGTCACCACGGCGTCTCGCAGGGTTTTATAGACCTGGACACCACACGTGCGATGATGAACAAGGCTATTTCAGTCCAAGAACCCAGCCCGCCAGGTATATTTCCCCGAGCCTAGAAACCAGCTACCAAGGGTGTTACTTCTCCTGCCAGGACGACAAAGAAAATGCTGGGCCAAAACTCCAAGGGTGGGATTGCCCAGTGGCTCCCATTTTGGCTATTTACGCCACGGGCTTCCCAAGGAGTGCACAGAAATATGTGGGACTGTGAAAGGTGTGAAGCCCACCCTTGGATGATCCATTTTATAATTTACAGTGTGCGTGCCTGCATGCTCAGTCTCATCTCACTCTTTTGTGACCCCGTGGATTATAGCCCGCCAGGCTCCTCTGCTCATGGGATTTTCCAGGCAAGAATACAGAAGTGGGTAGCCATTTCCTTCTCCAGGGGATCTTCCTAACCCAAGAATTGAAACCAAGCCTCCTGCATTGGCAGGCGGATTTTGTACCACTGAGCCACCGGGGAAATCCATGCATATACTTAACCCTTCTTAAACTGGCAACAGGCAATCTTTATGGTGGAGATCGAGGACAGTTTTAAGTATACTTCCATTCGACATATATCCTATATATTTTTTGCAGTGGTCCAGCGGGGCTAACTTTGCCTGCCTGTGGGTACCTACAGCAAGGCATGGCACTGACCAAGGGTGATTGATGGAAAAGTCTGCCCCGGGCAGGGAGGCCCTCTTCACACTTGCTCCCAGACGCTGGCAGCTATACTGAAGGCTTCCGCCCTCAGAACTTGCACGAAAGGGTTGAGAAGGCCCTTTGGTGTTTGTTGTCTTTCCCACCAGGTTCTGTGTCCCCTCAGGAGGCTGTTAGCACCTTGTCTGGCGCTGAGAGCAGTCACAGTTTCGGGGACAGACTGAAGGGCCTGAAGACCCCCACTCCCCTCCCCCAGCTTTGTTCCCTCTAAGGAAAAGGGCCCCCACCCTGTCACACACCCCCAATCCCTTGGGCACCCCTTTTCTGACCTGGCCACTCACCCTGGGCTCACCCTGAGCTGCAAAGCGGGTGCGCAGCACGTCCACGGGATGCACGGCGAGGGTGGCCACGCAGGCAGACAGGCCGCCGCACAAAAAGTGCACGGAAAAGTCGCGGGCATCGCGCACGCTGGCCCTGTGCACCAGCTCGGTCAGCACTTCAAACGACAAAAACTGCAAGGGTGCGTGACAGAGTCATGGATAAACAGCCCGGGACGCTTCCCCTCCACCCCGTGACCGGGAGATGCTCTCCTTGAGCAGGGACAGAATTCAATAAACACGGAACCTGTGCCCTTTCACTCTGAGCAGAGCCAAACACCCAAGGGCTAAAGAAACATGCGAGGGAGTTTTTACATCAAAAAATTCTACGCAGAAACTAGACTATGAGCTGTCTAAAGTAACGGACAACAGTTCACGATTTTAGAATTATCTCTGACATCCTTTAGCAGCTAAGAATGGGAGGGTATTTTTAAGTGGATGAACAATGAATTGTATATTCAGCTCCTGGCATCATTCTATCTTCTTGGATGCAAGTTAAAATAAACAAGCAAATAAGGAAGCAAAAAAAAAAGGAAGAAAATTCTACTCAGGAATTCCCTGGAGGTCCAGTGGTTAGGACTCAGTGCTCTAGCTGTCATGGCCCTGGGTTCAATCCCTGGTTGGGAACCTAGGATCCTGCAAGCCACAGAGTGAGGCCAAAAAAAGAAGAAAAGAGAAAGGAAAGAAAATTCTATTCATCCCTTAGTTTCCTGACGACTGAGAAAAGATGGCCATCGTCTGATTCTAGGCTGGGCACCCTTTCAGAGCAGCAAGCCGTGGCCCTGAGACTGAAATTCCATTGGGAGAATTCCATACATTCCATATTCCACGGTGGAAGCCCCCCTTGGGCTCAGATCCTTCTCCATCCAACTCACGGAAGCTCGGGGTGCTGAGAGCACATGTCGCTGCATGAACCCACCAGCATGCAGCGTCCGCGCGCTGGGTCAGGGCTAGAGCTGCAGCGCATGTGACCTGAGTGACCCCTGTGATGTCACAGGAAGAGCAGGCAGGGCAGCTCTGTTGCTGGCCCCCCTGCTGGAGTCCTGGCTCGGCCACTTTCCACCTAGCGACTTTGGCTGGGCTAATTACTTATGCTCTCTTTTACATCTTCTCATCCGTAAAATGGGGGTGACAACAGAGCCTTTGAAGGACTGCTGTGAGATAGTGGATATGACATGCTTTTCCAGGCCCCCAATTAGCATGGTGCAGGGTTGGCTATTTCATCACCACCTCTGTACAACTACAGACTACAAGTTGAGGGGTGAACTGGCACTCAGCTGAACAAATGCGTAACAGGCAAGAAGCCTGGACCCTAACCCTAGCCTTGCCACCTATGGGCTGTGTGGCCTTAGGCAGCTTGCTCAACCTCTCTGTGAGCCACGAAATGCCTGCTGCACCTTCCTCACGTGCTGCTGGGAAGTTCAGAGGAAGCACAGACATGAAAATGCTACTTTGAAAAAGAAAAGTGTTTGTACTGCCATCTGCCAAGCCCTTCTGGGCCTGGCATCAAGATAGTCTCCTGGATGCAATGCCTCATGTTCTGTGGGTGCCAAGTCCCCAGGCTTGGGTGACGTGGGGAAGGGGACACTTCTGGTCTATGTCTTCCATTTGCCAGGTAGCTTCCCCACCAAGGCGAGTGGGAAGTGTGTGACTACCTCCTGTTGCCTTACCCCAGGCACCCCGGGTGCCCACCCTACCACCCCCGGTTCCCCCATTGTGCAACGTGACCCCAGGGGCCTGGCCGCTTCCCCTGCCACCTACTTGGACAGCTCCATAGCCTATGGAGAGAAGCTGGGCTGGGATGTGCCCTTTCCAGAACGCTGTTGGGCCCTCCTCTTGCAAAATCTGTCTCCCGGCCTGCAGGATTCCGTGGTATTTTGCATTGGGGTCACTGCGAGACAGGCGCTCAATCTGAAGCTAGGTATCAAAATGGAAATGGTCAGGATGATGGGGGTGGGCAGGGGTAGGCAGGAGGAATTTCAGAGATGGCAATAAAGAGCTTCTCCTTCACAAAACTCCAAGCCCCAAGAGCTGCTCTGGCAAAAGAGAGTGAATTGGTCCTCCAGCCCATTACACGGATAACAGAGGAAAGGGTACCTGGAAGCGGATTTTGATGACATCCAAGGGGCTGATCAACACCCGAGTGACAAGTCCGGACACAGACCCAGCCACGGCCACCTCAAGATTGGAGATATTCCTGTCGTCTGCTTTGGGGTCATAGCCCACCATCCCTGCCTCTGGCCCATACAACGTCCATCGGTTTCAAGCTAAACGGGAGAGACAAAGAGTAAACACTATAGCAAGTGCTTAGGGTCCCTGCTCACACTCCCCAGAGCAGCCCTCCTGAAACAACCCCCCAGAGCAGAGCCCACATCCTCTCCTTATCCTGCTTTATTCTTCTCTGGAGCATTTATATACTGGACATTGATTCTATACATCTGTTTCTTGTCTCTCCTCCCCACTAGAATTCGAACCACTCTTTTGCAAAAGAAAAACAGCAAGATATACATGCACTCAATTGGTAAAGAATCCACCTGCGATGCAGAAGATCTGAGTTCGATCCCTGGGTTGGGAAGATCCCCTGGAGAAGGGAATGGCTACCCACTCCAGTACTCTGGCCTGGAGAATTCCATGGACTGTATAGTCCATGGGGTCACAAAGAGTCCGACATGACTGAGCGACTTTCACTGTACCAACGTATAAAGAATAGGGGGAAAGTCTGCAAGGACACACACACCCTGACAGGTTGGTGAGGTTACCTCTGCGGGGAGTGTTGGCAAGGGAAGAGGGAGGACAGGTCTCCCATTTTCTATATGGACTAAATTCATTATGCCCCACCCCCCCCCGCCTCCCAACCCCCAGCTAAAATGAAATATAAAATGATTTCCAAAGAGACTTCTGGGCTTCCCTGGTGGCTCACTGGTAAAGAATCTGCCTGCCAGTGCACAAGACATGGATTCGATCCCTGATCCAGGAAGATCCCATGTGCCGAGGAATAGCTAGGCTGGCGTACCACAACTTCTGAGTCTGTGCTCTAGAGCCTGGGAGCTGCAACTCCTGAGCCAACGGGCCGCAACGACTGAAGCCCCTCGCCCTAGAGCCCGCGCTCCACAAGAGAAGCCACCGCAGTGAGAAGCCCACACCCGGCAATGAAGAGCAGGCCCTGCTCACTGCAAGCAGAGAAAGCCCACGTGCAGCAATAAAGACCCAGCACAGCCAAAAATTAAGTATATAAAATAAAAAATTATTTAAAAAAGAGAGAGACACTTCAGAATTAACCTAGTTCTTGAATACCTGGTGGCAAGGCTGGTAAGGAATCCGCCTGCAAAGCGGGAGACCTGGGTTTCATCCCTGGGTTGGGGAGATCCCCTGGAGAAGGTAAAGGCTGCCAACTCTGAGCGACTCGCTTTCGCTTTTGAATACTTTAGGAACAGGAGAATCAGGGTGCACACAGTGACCCCCTTCACCCCGCTATTGTCTCTTTTTCTCCTTTCATCCTCCCAAGTCCTTACTTTTCTGAAACTTCCAAAACAGCACTCCAATCCATCCTTAAAATTAACAAGGCACATCCATGGGGCTCGACTGGCAACGTATTGTAAAATAATATCTTATTCAAGGTCTAATGGGGGACTTCCCTGGCAGTCCAGTGGTTAGGACTCAGCACTTCCACAGCTGGGGCCCAGGTCTGATCCCTGATTGGGAACTAAGATCCTGCAAGCCTTGCAGCGTGGCAGAAAAAAAAAAAATACTAATGGTATGAAACCTCCCACCCCCTGCCAGGAATGTGCCTGCCCCTTGGTAACTTTCCCCCAGACCCTCAAAGGAGACCTAGGTTTTTCCATCAAGTTCTCTTTGATGTTAACTCAAGCTGCGACTCCCAGGGCACCTGTGAGGAGCTGTTTAAATGTGAAGCAGGTGAATGAGAGGCACGGTCTCTCCACAGGTTACCCAGAGACTGCTCGGGTCACACAGAACAGTGTCAGTTCCCTGCTGTCAGGGAGGGAAGGTGGCATTTCTATAAGCAAGTAGCTCTACATAGCTGGTCATAATCTTAAACCTCAGATCAAGAAGCCTGAGTTCAAATTTCTGATTCGCTCATGTACCGTGGGCAGGTTTATTTATCCTAGGCTGTTTTTCTTCTGGAAAATGGGAATGACAGTGGTCCCGCCTAACGAGATTCCTGGGAGGATCATGCAAGATACTATATATGATAAGCTCTGTCAAAAAGGTAAAAGTCTTATACACGTGAAGGGGCTTGCTGAATACAATTCATGAGTGGCCTTACTTTTTCCACTTGCTCAGAATTTTCTTCTTGTACCAAAAAGCCTTGATATTTATCTAGAGACAAAATGAACACGAAACACGATTATAAGCATGATATAATAAAGTATCAGAAGGTGGGAGGGGTGCCTTGGAGTGAACAAGGGCAGGTGTTGGGGGGGTGGGGGTGTGTGTGTCCGCTTTCCCCACCCCAGGCGGGAGACCCTGGGGTTCAGATATGCAGGAGCCCCGCGGTAAGTGCGTGCGCCCCTGAGCCCACGTGCTCAGCCGAGGGTCTCTACAGATGTCCCCGCGTATGGATACCGGTGTCCATATGTGCTCCAGGGCGTGTGTTTGTACCCCGGGTCCAAGAAAACGCCCGCGAGGCGTGAACCCGCGTGTACAGACAGGTGCCCCGGGTGTGTCCAGGGTTTCGCTTCCTGCGTCCCTGAAGATGCTTCTCAGGTCAGACACCTCACGTGTGGGCACGGCCCCCGCCCCCGCGTGAGTACCTGCGCCTGTGGTCGCCCCCAGGGAATGAGGGTGCAGGTCTCCGAGCGGACAGCGAGAGGGCGGAGGCAGAGGTCACTCACCGGGATGAGAGGGCTCGGCTCCTTTCGCTCGCCTCTCCCTCCTCGCGCAGTCTAACAGTAAAACTTAACTGAGCTTGGCGGTAACTGACGGGCTTCCGGGCCAATCACAGCACAGCTTCCGACAGACGCTAAACCAATGGTTGTACTGGCGCCCCCCCATCAACGCCTATTGCAAGGGGTTGCTGGGTAGTGTAGTCCTCTGCGACTAAGGCCGGCCCCTGCGAGGCGCAGAGCCTACTGGGAGATGTAGGCCCTCGGCGCGCGCGTGCGCAAACGTCTCCCTCGCGTCCAGAAGCCCGGCTGCGCCCGAAGAGGTTGCCGCGCCGAGTGGGGCGTGTGCCTCGGGTCAGACTGCTGGCGGGAGGAAGTTTAGGGCGCAATGGACTTGACCCGCATTCGTCAAAACTTTCTTAGTTCCAGTACCCGGATACTCTAAACTTGGAAAAGATGGCGGGAAGTTTAGCAAACGCTTGGGGAAGAGAACAGATGAGTTTTTAAGACCGGGACGAGGACGGCAAAAATACAGAGATTTTGTTTTCCCCCTAGGGTTTATTATGCGTGAAAGGGTTAGTCGCCCAGCTCATTATGAAAATAATATAAAAATATATAGACACAGACAATGTAGAAATGGAAGGGGGAAATGACTCACCCTACCACTCCCGCCCAAGAAGCATCAGCATTTTGCAGGACAGTCTTTCTTCCCGATTTTCAAACGGTGTTTTTCACATTAGCGCAATAATTTTGATGCACAGTTAAAAAACATTTTTATTGCACAATGTAAAACTGTTGGCGGGGATCTTCCCTGGAAGCCCAGTGGTTAAGACTCCACACGCTTCCCATGCAGGGGGCATGCGTAAACTAAGATCTGGCACCTGGAGAGGCAAGCAAGGAAGCAAATAAATAAATCCATACGTATACAAAAGTAGAGCGAACAGCCCAATGAACCATCATAGAGTAGTTACTCAACTTCAACAATTAACCAACTCCTGGTCAGTCTCCTTTTCCTCTATATCTGCACCTAAGTGTTGCTGTTACTGAGTCTAATAATTAATTGATTCCCTAATACCTTTCAAAGGTTATTGGTCAATGAGTTTATCATCATTATGAATACATATTTTATATCTATCATTATGAACACATAGATTTGTGTCTCTTAGTCCGAACACTGTATTACTGTTTGTCCTTTTTCAATCCACTGTGATTTCCATCCACAGTAATTATTATCCTAATTGATACTCGTATTTTCCCATCGTTGGCCAGTGGGTGCCTATATAAGTTGGAACCTGAATCTTATTGACACACCCACTAGTTTCCTTGTTTTCTGGCATGACAAAGCATTCTAGGCTCCTCACAGTTTTCTGCACAGCTTTATTGAGGTGTAACAGACATACAGTTGGCACGTTTCCAAAGTGAACAATTTTATGTTTTGACCTGTGGTGTATATTACTATGACAGAGTGAACCTACATCCATCGCCTTAAACGATTCCTCGTGCCTCTTCACGATCCCTCCCGCTCACCCTCTCTTCTCCCTTCCCAAGCAATCTCTGATCTGCTGTTAGTTTGCATTTTATAGACTTCCATATAAATGGAATTATACATGACATGACGTTCTTTTTCTCTGGCTCCTTTCCCTCAGTATAATTATCTAGAGATTCATCCATCTGTGTGTATTATTTTGTAATATTATTGTTTTTAAAGAAATATTTATTAATTTTTGGCTGTGCTGGGTCGTTGTTGCTGCGCGAGGGCTTTCCCTAGCTGCGGCAAGCGATGGCCACTCTCTAGCTGTAGCTTGGGCTTCTCGTTGCAGTGGCTTCTTTTGAGGAGCACCAGCTCTAAAGTGTGGGGGCTCCAGCAGTTGCTACACGTGAGCTCAGTAGTTGTTTTCACGGGCTTAGCTGCCCTGCAGTAAGTGGGATTTTCTGGGACCAGGGATGGAACCAGTGTCCCCTGCATTGTAAGGTGGAGTCAATCACTGTATCAGTAGGGAAGCTGTGTGTGTTATTAATTGGTCCCCTTGTATTGCTGAGTCATATTCTATTGTATGGGTATACAAGAATTTTTTTTTATCCATTCACCTTTTGATGGACAATTGCATTGCTTCCAGTTTTTAGCTTTTACAAATGAAGCCCTATTGATAGGGACAGAGTAGGAGAATGAAATAGTTCAGAAATCCTGCTAGGGAATAAAGGACAGACAGGGAATTTTAAGGGAATTTGGGAGACTGTTGTAAGCTAATAACTACTCAGGAAAAGAATCGAGTAACCTAGCAAAAAAGAAATGCAACTAGGCAAAGAGATTGTCTGAGGAGGCTTTACAAATAGTTGAGAAAAGAAGAGAAGTGAAAGGCAAGGGAGAAAGGGAAAGATATACTTAATTGAGTGCAGAGTTCCAGAGAATAGCAAGGAGCAATAAGAAGGCCTTCTTAAATGAACAATGCACAGAAATAGAGGAAAACAATAGAATAGTAAAGGTTAGAGATGTTTTCAAGAAAATTCGAGATATCAAGGGAACATTTCATGCAAAGATGGGCACAATAAAGGACAGAACTGGTAACGACCTAACCGAAGCAGAAGAGATTAAGAAGAGGTGGCAAGAATATGTGAAGAATTATACAGAAAAGATCTTAATCACCCAGATAACCACAATGATGTGGTCACTCACCTAGAGCCAGACATCCTGGAGTGTGAAGTCAAGTGGGCCTTAGGAAGCATCATTACGAACAAAGCTAGTGGAGGTGATGGAATTCCAGCTGAGCTACTTCAAATCCTAAATGATGCTCTTAAAGTGCTGCACTCAATATGCCAGCAAATTTGGAAAACACAGCAGTGGCTACAGGACTGGAAAAGGTCAGTTTTCATTCCAATCCCAAAGAAAGGCAATGCCAAAGAATGCTCAAACTTCTGTACAGTTGCCCTCATTTCACTTGCTAGCAAGTTCAGTTCGGTTCAGTCACTCAGTCGTGTCCGACTCTTTGCAACCCCATGAATCACAGCACGCCAGGCCTCCCTGTCCATCACCAACTCCTGGAGTTCACTCAGATTCACGTCCATCGAGTCAGTGATGCCATCCAGCCATCTCATCCTCTGTCGTCCCCTTCTCCTCCTGCCCTCAATCCCTCCCAGCATCAGAGTCTTTTCTAATGAGTCAACTCTTCTCATGAGGTGGCCATAGTACTGGCGTTTCAGCTTTAGCATCATTCCTTCCAAAGAAATCCCAGGGTTGATCTCCTTCAGAATGGACTGGTTGGATCTCCTTGCAGTCCAAGGGACTCTCAAGAGTCTTCTCCAACACCACAGTTCAAAAGCATCAATTCTTCGGCGCTCAGCCTTCTTCACAGTCCAACTCTCACATCCATACATGACTACTGGAAAAACCATAGCCTTGACTAGACGGACCTTAGTCGGCAAAGTAGTGTCTCTGCTTTTGAATGTGCTATCTAGGTTGGTCATAACTTTTGTTCCAAGGAGTAAGCATCTTTTAATTTCATGGCTGCAGTCACCATTTGCAGTGATTTTGGAGCCCCCGAAAATAAAGTCTTGACACTGTTTCCACTGTTTCCCCATCTATTTCCCATGAAGTGATGAGACCAGATGCCATGATCTTCGTTTTCTGAATGTTGAGCTTTAAGCCAACTTTTTCAGTCTCCTCTTTCACTTTCATCAAGAGGCTTTTTAGCTCTTCACTTTCTGCCGTAAGGGTGGTGTCATCTGCGTATCTGAGGTTATTGATATTTCTCCCGGCAATCTTGATTCCAGCTTGTGCTTCTTCCAGTCCAGCGTTTCTTATGATGTACTCTGCATATAAGTTAAATATGCTCAAAATCCTTTAAGCTAGGCTTCAGCAGTAGGTGAACTGAGAACCACAAGCTGGGTTTAGAAAAGGCAGAAGAATCAGGGATCAAATTGCCAACATTCATTGGATTATAGAGAAAGCAAGGGAACTCCAGAATATCTACTTCTGCTTCCCTGACTACGCTAAAGTCTTTGACTATGTGGATCACAACAAACTGTGGAAAATTCCTAAAGAAGTGGGAATACCAGACCACTTTACCTACCTCCTGAGAAATCTGTATGCAGGTGAAGAAGCATCAGTTAGAACCAGAAATGGAACAATGGATTGTTGAAAATTGGGAAGGGAGTATGTCAAGGTTGTATATTGTCACATTGCTTATTTAACTTATATGCAGAGTATATCATGCAAAATGCGGGGCTCAGTGAATCACAAACTGGAATCAAGATTTCCAGGAGAAATATCAACAACCTCAGATAAGCAAATGATACCACTCTAATGGCAGAAATTGAAGAGGAACTAAATAGTCTCTGAATAAGGGTGAAAAAGTTGGCTTACAACTCAACATTCAGAAAACTAAGATCATAGCATCCGATCCCATCACTTCATAGCAAATAAAAGGGGAAAAAGTAGAAGGAGTGACATATTTTATTTCCTTGAGCTCCAAAATCACAGCCATGATATTAGAAGATGTTTGCTCCTTGGAAGGAAAGTCAGGACAAAGTTAGACATCATATTAAAAAACAGAGATACAACTTTGCCAACAAAGATCCGTATAGTCAAAGCTATGGTTTTTCCAGTAGTCATGTATGGATGTGAGAGTTGGACCGTAAAGAAGGCCAAGCACCAAAGAATTAATGCTTTCGAATTGTGGTGCTAGAGAAGACCTTTGAGATTCCCTTGGATTGCAAGGAGATCAAACCAGTCAATCCTAAAGGAAATCAACCCTGAATGTTCATTGGAAGAACTGATGCTGAAGCTCCAATACTTTGGTCACCTGATGCGAAGAGCTGACTCATTGGAAAAGACACTCATGCTGGGAAAGATTGAGGACAAGAGAAGGGCAGCAGAGGATGAGATGGTTGGATGGCATCACTGACTCAAAGGACATGAATCTGAGCGAACTCTGGGAGATAGTAAAGGACAGAGGAGCATGGCGTGCTCTGGGGTCATGGGGTCACAAAGAATCAGACATGGCTTAGCAACTGAACAACAACAAACCTAGCAACAATCTACTCTGCCTTGAAGGAAGACCAGGCACATTGAAGCCCCAGACACACCCAAGCCACAAAGTCCTGATAGTTAAAACACAACACATTCAGGACTTCCCTTGTGGTCCAGTGGCTGGGACACCACGCTCCCGGTGCAGGGGACCTGGGGTTGACCCCTGGACAGGAATCTAGATCCTGTATGCCACAACTAAGAGTTTGCATGTGGTAACTAAAGATCTGGCACGCCTCAAGGAAAATCGCAGATCCAAGTGCAGCAACTAAGACCTGGTGCAGCCACGTAAATAAATTAAAAAAAAACACAAACACATAAGGCAGTAGGTACGGGGTCTACGTCTTGTTTCATGGGAGTAGTCCTTGAAGAGTAGCACTTCGGCAGGCAGCCAAGACAGGGATAGAGGTGAAAGGGGAAAGAAGACGTTATACCAACCCCTGACATGATATTTTAGTAAGTTATTGTGCGTGTGCTCAGTCGCTAAGTCGTAGCCCACCCTTTGCAACCCCATGGACCAACCTTTTGGTAGTAGGCATATGATTTCAACAGTGCCATGGCAGTCCTTGTTAGACCATATAGGGTTGAAGGAGGAACTAATGATGGAGGTCTTGACGTCTGCCCCAAAATGAGGAAGAAGTTGGTCTTCTCTCCTCCCCACATTTTCTTTGATTATACAAACGTATCTGAGTGTATTCTGGGGGCTGTGCTCCCCTGCCTGCCTGCTTGTCGCTGTCACAAGCCTTCTATGCTAATAAACTCCCTCATCGCCTGCCACTTCACCTCTTACCTCTCATCAGATTCATTCTGCACTGAGACAGAACTCTAACTTCAGGAAGGCCTCAGACCAGGTGTGCAGTTTCAATTAAAAGACAGAGGGTTCAAGTCTCCTCCTTGGTCAAGGATTGTGGATTCAAGTCCCAATCTGAGGCGTGACTGGGTCCCACCTGAAGGAGTGTGGTTTAACTATGCGTATTCGTATATCCCTCTGTAAGGACAGCTGTGTTCATTTCTCTTGGGTACAGACCTAGGAGCGGAATGTCTAGACCATATGGTCAACGTGTATTTAACCTTTCGAGATACTGCCACACTATTTCCCAAAGTGGTTGTGTATTTTACTTTCCCCTGGCAGTATGACCATCCTAGTTCCTCCACATCCTTGGTAAGGTTACTTTTAAGAAATTTAACCATTTTCCTAAATACAGAGCAGTGTCTCATCATTTTTCTTTAGTCTTTTGGCCACACCCCCAAGGCATGTAGGATCTTAGTTCCATTTGCCCTGTCAAAGCAACGTGTCCTAACTACTGGATCAGCAGGGGAGTCTGCAGAATTTCTTAATTTTAATGAAGTCCAATTTATTGATTTGTTTCCTTTTATGAATTTTTTTTTTCCTGCACCACGTGGCATGCGAGATCCTCTCCTCCAGGGATGGAACCCCTGCCCCCTGCACTGGAAGCACCAGGAAAGTCCTAGGTCATGTTCTTGGAATCATACCTAAGAATTCCTTGCCTAAGGATGTGAATTTTTCTCCTGTGTTTTCCAATAGAAATTTCATAGTTTTAGTTTTTTTGTTTGTTTGTTTGTGTTTGTTTATTTAGCTGTGCCAGGTCCTAGTTGCAGCACGTGGGATCTTTAGCTGTGGCATGTGGGATCCAGCTCCCTGACCAGGGATTGAACCCCAGGCCCCCTGCATTGAGATCTCGGAGTCCTAGCCACTGGACCACCAGGGAAGTCCCTGGTTTTAGGTTTTACATCTAGGTCTCTGACGCATTCGGGGTTAATTTTGGTGTAAGGTGTGACATATGGGCTTCTGGTAAAGAATCTGCCTGCCAATGCAGGAAATGCAAGAGATGTGGGTTTGATCCCTGGGTCGGAAAGATCCCCTGGAGAAGGGCATGGCAACCCACTGCAGTATTCTTGCCTGGGAAATCCTGTGGACAGAGGAGCTTGGCGGGCTCCATGGAGTCACAAAGAGTCGGACATGACTGAGTAACTCAGCACGCACGCACACCTCCTTCATTTGGATATTTAATTATTCCAACACCTGGAACACTGCTTTTTGTTGAAAAGTCTATTTTCTTCCCCCCACTGAATTGCCTTTGGCACCTTTGCTGAAAATGAGTTGACCATAGAGACACAAAATTTTTACTTCTGCTTTTTCCCTTTCAATGTAAGTGCTACAGGCATTGTCCTCATGGGAATAAAATATTAAGGTGGCCCACAGTAGGCAGAGCCTGGTACAGAAATGTGACTTCCTGTTCTTGAAAATGTCCCCCACTGTGTCCTCAGGGTCACCTTTACCATCAGTCACTTTCTCGATCTCCTTGCTTAGAGATTGCTTTATTTCCCCCATGAAAGCCCTGCCTGTGTTACATCTGCATTTTCCAGCAGTTTTGTGGACTGGCCACTAATTTCTCTCCAGATAAGCTCGTTGGCTATTGAGATCTTCGGTTCTACTTTGTTCTTCTGGATTAGAACAAGCCCACATTAAAAAAAAAAAAAAAAACAACACACTACTTCTGTTTTCCACTTACTTATCTTTGGCTGTGCTGGGTCTTCATTGCTGTGTGCGGGCTTTCTCTAGTGGCCGCGGGCAGGAGGCTGCTCTCTAGTTTCCAGCTGCAGTGTGCCGGTTTCTCTTGTGGCTTCCAGGCTCTAGGGCATGGTTTTCAGTAGTCAGGATGCACAAGCATGTGGGATCCTCCTAGACCAGGGATGAAACGCGTGTTCCCCGCATTGGTAGGTGAATTCTTAACCACTTAACCACCAGGGAAGTCCCAAGCCCACATTTTAGAATAAGTTTCCCAATGGTCATTCAACAGATAAGCCAGCAGGACTTCTGTAGAGTGCAGACTAATTGTAGAGTGAGTTAGATTGAGGGAACCACAGAGCATCAGAACTAAAAAGACTCAGAGCCAGGGCCCGGGGGCTGGAGGGACTGGGTGATTCACCCAAGGTCCCCCAAGGTCAGATGGCAAGTTGGTGGCCAAGCTGATGTGAGATTAACGGCAGGTGCCCGTTTTTCAGGCTTACACCCTGGTTCTAGTTTTTGCATATTGGAAATCTTGTCATTTCATTTTAAGTTTAAATATACCAAGTAAATCAAATCATGTGAAAAGAGAAACCGGAAAATAATGGTTCCCGTCAGCTTAGGGAAGTGAATCCTCCTGTGACTTCATCATCACTTACCCAAAGTAGACTATTAAAAGTTCCTTTGGACTTCCCCTGCCTCCTCGGAGGGAGTAAACACCTCCTTGACCTTGACCAAATAGAGCTGGTATTTATCAACTGTCTAGATCGTTATCAGTGAAGATTAAGAGGTTGGGAACTTCCCTGGTGGTGCAGGGGTTAAGAGTCCGCCCGCCCATGCCAGGGGGCATAGGTTCAATCCTTGGGCCAGGAAGATTCCACATGCTACCGGCAACTAAGGCCGTGCACCACAACTACTGAGCCTGCGCTCTTAAGCCCGGGATCCGCCACTGCTGAAACCTGCGGGCGCCAGAGCCCGCACTCTGCAGCAGGAGACGCCACCGCAACGAGAGGCCTGCGTACTGCAACGGAAGAGTAGCTCCCACTCACTGCGACGAGAGAAAGCCCCTACAGCAACGAAGACCCAGCGAGGCCATACACAGAGAAATAATGTTTAAAAGATTCATCTCTTATTTAAGGAAAAAAAAAAAAGATCAAGGGCTTGGACAACAGGGTGTTCCAAGCCTTGCTGCCTCTGCTGGTCTGTCCACAGGTCTAAAATCATCTGTGTTTTAAATAAGCGTTTCAAGTGTTCTTCACTTCAGCTGACACAAGCATCATCTGGGATGCTTAATAAAAATGCAGATTACCCTCTCCTTCAGGACATTTTGGGCTTCCCTCGTGGCTCAGCTGGTAAAGAATCAGCCTGCAATGTGGGAGACCAGGGTTCAAGCTCTGGGTTGGAAAGATTCCCCTGGAGAAGGGAAAGGCTCCCCACCCCAGTATTCTGGCCTGGAGAATTCCATGGACCATATACGGGGTTGAAAAGAGTCGGACACGACTGAGCAACCTTCACTTCGGGACATTCGTCCTAATCAAGCAGATCTGCCACGTGGTCTGAGCATTTTGATCGGTGGCCCTCATTTGGAGAGAGACTGACTTCGGGATCTACTTCTTAGTTAATCATCCTAAGTAGCCCTTGTTTCTTCCTCCTTTCTGACGACTCAGAATGAGAGGAAGGGACTCTCACCCATCGTTTATTTTCCCCCATTACATATTTTTTGAGGGTCTACATGGCCAGAGCAGAGGATATAGCAATGAACAAGTCAGAATTTCTTCCTTCTTGGAGCTGACTTTTTCACTTAGTGATACATATCCAAGGTTCTCCCATATCTTGACAGCTCTTTTCCTGTTAGAGCTGAATAACAGTTCACTGGATGTCTGGATGTATCACACAGCTTGTTTATCCATTCATCTGTAGAAGGATATCTTGGCTGCTCCCATGTTTTAGCAGTTATCAATAAAGCTGCTATAATGAAGCGTGGGTAGGTTTTTGTGTGGACATGAGTTTCCATTACCTGTTTACTTATGTACTTATTTTTCAAGCTGTAAGTTTGAAAAATCAACTGTTGGAAGATTCTGGGAGATGTTCTGACAGGCTGCAGGGGCCAAAGATAGAGACGACACTAATCCAGTTCCCTTTTTCATCCTTTCAGATTCACTCAGCAAATGATTAAAACACCAGTAAACGAACCAGGAGAAAAAAAAAAAAAGAGGAGTCACTGTCCAGTAACTTTCAAGAGCTGATTTCTTATGCATTTCAACTTTTTTCTTTTGCTCTTCTCAGTAGAGCCAAAGGGCAAGAAGCTATGTGTGTGCGCTCAGTTGTGTCTGACTCTTTGAGACCCTGTGGACCGTCACCCATCAGGCTCCTCCGTCCATGGGATTTTCCAGGCAAGAATACTGGAGTGGGTTGCCATTTCCTCCTCCTGGGGATCTTCCCGACCCAGGGATCAAGCCTGCGTCTCCTACATTGCAGGAAGGTTCTTAACTGCTGAGCCATCGGGGAAACCCAGCAAGAAGTTATAGGAAGTGTCAGTGTCAGTCTGAAGAGGGTTTCCCAGGCTTCCAGCTGCCTGGTTTTCAGCATCCGGTTCTCTGTAACCAGATCATCCACCTTTGTGTTTGACAGCCCTTCACCTGTCACTCACTTCTGAGCTTCACTGAGAAGGTACTTCCTGTCTGTGCAGAGCCGGTCTTCACTCACCACCAAATGCAGAAGGAGGCAGTGGATGCACCTCTGTCATGAAGGCAGGGTTGGCGGGCCCTACGCTGACCTCAGTCCACACCTTTTTCCTCTACACGTCTCATCCCAGCAGACTGAGGGGGTGACTACATCTGGGAATCTCAAATCTGAATGTCAAGTTGACATTAAAAAGATGAACAACCCCATAAACAAATTAAGCCAGAGATTTCAACAGACATTTCACAAAGAAAGATAGGTAATAAGCAATCACAAACAAACAGGTAATGAGCAATCAAAAAAGCACTCAGCATCATTAGTCAAAGCAAGTGCAAATTAAAACCATGAAGAGATACCACCACCCAACCCCCAGAATGGCTAAAATTAAAAAGGCTGACAACTCCAAATGCTAGCAGAACTGTGGAGCAACTGTGTAATTCTCAGGCATTGCCCAATCCCTCCCAGCATCAGGGTTTTTTCCAAGCCAGTAGGAGTGTAAAATGGTACAAACACGTGGAGAAAGGCCCAGAAGTTTCTTATTAAACCAAACATCTTATACCTATGACCCAACAATTTTACTTCTGGGTGTTTATTCAAGAAAAAATGAACACATGGTTACCATAAAATTTGCATAAAAATGTTCATTGCACCCAAATTTGTAAATAGTTTAAATATCCATCAATAGAGCACCATACTGTGCAGTACATTTGTGTGTGTGCGAAGTCGCTTCAGTCATGTCCAACTCTTTGCAACCCCATGGATGGTAGCACGCCAGGCTCCTCCATCCAGGGGATTCTCCAGGCAAGAATACTGGAGTGGGTTGCCATTTCCTCCTCCAAGGCATCTTCCTGACCCAGAGATCCAATCGGAATCTCTCATGTCTCCTGCACTGGCAAGCGGGTTCTTTACCACTAGCGCCACCTGGGAAGCCCAGTATATCTACACAATGGACTATTATTTGGTGACAAAAAGGAAAGAACCATGACATGGATTCTCAAAAACGCCCATGTCTTTTGCTGTGTTACATCCTGCTCTAGTCCTCCAGGCCTCTGAGGGTAGAGTTAGGTCACCGGGCGGTAGGAGTGGAAGACGGTGAAGTGGTGAGACGGAAGCCACCGTAGAGACCAGGACAGTGTCTGCACATCCTTGTCGTGACTTGCTATTGTCTACTTTTCTGATGCCGCGTGCTCGTGCGTACGCAATCTTCCCTTCTTTCCCCCGGTGTCTCTCTGAAGCCCTTCTTGACCCGTCTAAGCCTGTGGTCCCTCTCATCTTCTTGTCCCCTCCCCTGTCCTGGGATAGATCACTGTTCAGTATCCTCCTCAGGTCTGGAGCGGAGGTCGGTGTTTGATAACTTTCTTATTCTGCGTCTGTCTTCAGTGCCTAGCGCGGTCCATGTTCAAAGTGCTCAGCAGATGCTGTGAGAGCAGCAAGAAACGAGACTTGGCCAGGCTCCCAGTGAAATGACTTCCCCTTTCCACGCCTCCACCCCTGGAAGGTATTTATAGATGGGCAATGTGGGCCTGGAGGAGGATTAGACGGGTGGGAGAGTCAAACAGAGAAAGGCTGTGGGGGCATCTTTGGATGTCTTTCTTTGGCTCACTTTGGAGGGAGAGACACTTGCTTCTGAGGTACCTTAAATTCTGGAGAAAATGCGATGTCAGGAAGTGTGGAGACTGGCCACTTGGTAGACAGTCCTGAACAACAGGGTACAGGATAATATTCAGAGGCTGGGAAAGTGACAGGGTTCCATGATAATTGCGCTTTAAATTCATCAAAGTCTTGTCCAGGTCTGGTCTGGCAGCTATCCCCACAAACTTCCCAGGGGCATGGACTCTTTCCAGTTCACCATGCCCTGCTTCTAGGGTGTGGTCCTCACTGTCTGACCCAGGCCAGCGGGTGGAATTCCAGCAAGAGGATGGGGGATGGATGGAAGGAGAAAGGGGTCCTGGGGAGTATGCCTGGAGCTGCCAGGGGAACTTTTACTTGGACCCTATTATGTCAGAATTTAGTCACATGGCCACACCTAAACGCTAGAGTGGCGGGGACAAATACTCTGCATAACCAGGTATGGGCTAAAAATCGAGCATTCCTCTTGTATAGAAGGAAGAGGGGAAAACGGCTTACAGACAGCCTCTCTGCCACCGATGGACAGATGAAGAGAAACATGTACTGAGTGAGACTACTGGCATCATGCATGGTATTTCATATATGAGTCACTTCTCCCCAAAACCTTGGGAGCAGACACTGTGTGCCATGCCATCATACTCGCGAGGAAACAAGCTCAGAGGCGTTGGGTAAGTCGCCCAAAGTTACACAGCTAGTAGGGTCGGAAGCTACGGCTACAAACTTTGTCCTGGATTGCACGTTGAGTGAAAGTCGTTCAGTTGTGTCCAACTCTTTGCGACCCCATGGGCTATACAGTCCCTGGAATTCTCCAGGCCAGAATACCAGAGTGGGTAGCCTATCCCTTCTTCGGTAGATGTTCTGGACCCAGGAATCAACCGGAGTCTCTTGCATTGCAGGAGGATTCTCTACCGAGTTATCAGGGAAGCCCGGACTAAACGTTGGCATCCCCCCAAATCATATGCTTAAGCCCTAATCCCCAAGGCGAGGGTATTAGGAGGTGGGGCCTTTGAGCTGGAATCAGCTGTAGATGAGGTCATGAGGGTGGGGTTCTCAGGGTGAATTAGCATCTTGATTTCCAGAGTGCTCTCTGTCTGTGTCTGTCTCACTTTCTCTCTCCCCTCGTGGGAGTCTCCACAAAGAACCGAATCTGTTGGCACCATGATCTTGGACTCCCTGGTCTCTGGCATTTTGTTACAGCAGCCAGAGCTGACTGAGACAGGCTTCAGAGCTTTTTGCCCACTTTCTCCTGCCTTGGGAGTCTCAGAGGAGCAGAGGGTGGAAGGAGAAGGATGTTCAACCACCTTTTTCTCCTGTTCAGACCAGCTCCTCAGGCCAGGAAAGGAAGCAAGGGTTGGGAGGGAAAACAGTAACTTATAAAATAAGCATCTGGGGACTTCCCTGGCAGTTCAGTGGATAAAAAATCTGCCTGCTAATGCAGAGGTCACAGGTTCGATCCCTGGTCCGGGAGGATTCCACATGCCGTGGAACAGGTAAGCCTGTGCACGACAACCACTCGCCCTAGGGCCCGCAAGCTAAAACTACTGGAGACTCTGCACCCAGAACCTGTGCTCTGAAACAAGAGAAGCCACCGCAATGCAAAGCCCATTCACCACGATGAAGAGTAGCCCCTGCTCGCCACAATTAGAGAAAGTCTGCATGCAGCAATGAAGACCCAGCACAACCAATAAAAACATAATATATATATGTAAAGAATCCCTCATTGGGTAACTAAGATCCTGTGTGCCTCAGGGCATGGCCAAAAATAAAACATAAAATATTCATTTTTCTTCTGATTTTTAACTCAGGGTGAGGGGTGCAGATGGCGTGCAGGAGGGCAGTATTTTTGCTGGTCTGGTCCTCACCAGAGCTGAAACTGGGTGACTGTTCACGAGACGGCTGAGATTCTAAGGGCTCTGGCAAGACCCTCATTACCGCCTCTGGGTGTTTGTTCCCCATGCATCCCAGCAAAGGAGGACGGTCGGCCGGAGCAGGGCTCCTTGGGCACCAGAATCCTGGCAGAGCTTGGCAAAGATTATTTTTGTTCCTCATCACACGGCTATTACCCACTTTCCCTCTCCCATGAAGTTCCAGAACCAGCTATTATAGTCAAGTGATCTTTCTCTATATTTTTTAATTTTTAAAATTTTATTGTGGTAAGAACACTTAGCATGAGAGCTACCCTCTTAAACTTTCACGTGCTTAACATGTCATTGTACAACGTTGTACAGCAGAGCTCTAGGACTTCTTCATGTTGGTGACCTGAAACACTCTGCCCATTGATCAGTAACTCCCCGTTTCCCCCTCCCCCAGCCCCTGGTGACCACCATTCCATTCTTTGATTCTATGAATTTAACTACTTTAGATTCCTCGTCCAAGTGGAATTATCCTTCTGTGACGGGCTTATTTTGCTAAAGCATAGTGCCCTCCATGTTAACTGGTGGTTTGCATGTTGCAGAATTTCCTTCTTGTTAAGGCTGAAGAGTATTCCCGTGTGTGTGTGTGTGTGTGTGTGTGTGTGTGTGTGTGTGTGCGTGTGTGTGTGTGCGATACCTTCTTTATCCATTCACCTGTTTTGGTTTTTTCCTTGTATAATCTAACATTTTTTGGAGGATTTGATGTTTTGTTGTTGTTTCCGGTTGTGCTGGGTCTTCACTGCAGTATGCACGCTTCTCTAGCTGTGGTACGTGGGCTTAGGTGCCCTGTGGTTTATGGGATCTTAGTTCTCCAACCAGGGATCGAACCCATGTCCCCTGCATTGGAACATGGATTCTTGATCACTGGACCATCAGGGAAGTCCCATCCACTCATCTGTTGGCGGACATTTGGGTTTTACTACATCTTGGCTATTGTGAACAGTGTTGCAATAAACATCGGAATGCTAATATCCTTTTGAGATCTGGATTTCAGTTATTTGGAATAACCCCAAAGTGGGAGGGCTGGATCATCTGATTGTTCTATTTTTAATTTTTTTGACACATTGTCTTCAGTTCAGTTCAGTCACTCAGTCATGTCCGACTCTTTGCAACCCCGTGAATCGCAGCACGCCAGGCCTCCCTGACCATCACCAACTCCTGGAGTTCACTCAAACTCTTGTCCATCGAGTTGGTGATGCCATCCAGCCATCTTATCCTATGTCGTCCCCTTCTCCTCCTGCCCCCAATCTCTTCCAGCATCAGAGTCTTTTCCAATGAGTCAACTCTTTGCATGAGGTGGCCAAAGTATTGGAGTTTCAGCTTTAGCATCAGTCCTTCCAAAGAACACCCACGACTGATCTCCTTTAGAATGGACTGGTTGGATCTCCTTGCAGTCCAAGGGACTTGCAAGAGTCTTCTCCAACACCACAGTTCAAAAGCATCAATTCTTTGGCACTCAGCTTTCTTCACAGTCCAACTCTCACATCCATACATGACCACAGGAAAAACCATATCCTTAACTAGATGGATCTTTGTTGGCGAAGTAATGTCTCTGCTTTTGAATGTGCTATCTAGGTTGGTCATAACTTTCCTTCCAAGGAGTAAGTGTCTTTTAATTTCATGGCTGCAATCACCATCTGCAGTGATTTTGGAGCCCCCCAAAATAAAGTCTGACACTGTTTCCACTGTTTCCCCATCTATTTCCCATGAAGTGATGGGACCGGATGCCATGATCTTCGTTTTCTGAATGTTGAGCTTTAAGCCAACTTTTTCACTCTCCACTTTCACTTTCATCAAGAGGCTTTTTAGCTCCTCTTCACTTTCTGCCATAAGGGTGGTGTCATCTGTATATCTGAGGTTATTGATATTTCTCCCGGCAATCTTGATTCCAGCTTGTGCTTCTTCCAGCCCAGCATTTCTCATGATGTACTCTGCATAGAAGTTAAATAAGCAGGGTGACAATATGCAGCCTTGATGTACTCCTTTTCCTGTTTGGAACCAGTCTGATGGGCTTCCCTTGTGGCTCAGCTGGTAAAGAATCCACCTGCAATGCGAGAGACCTTGGTTCGATCCCTGGGTTGGGAAGATCCCCTGGAGAAGGGAAAGGCTACCCACTCCAGTATTCTGGCCTGAGAATTCCATGGACTATACAGTCCATGAGGTCCCAAAGAGTCAGACACGACTGAGCAACTTTCACATTATCTTATTTTATTCACATACCAGTCTGTTCCACGTGGTCCTGGAGCACTCAAACAATGAAGCAGATATAGTCACATGTTAAAGACTGGTGTTCAAACATCACAGGTGAGGATGCCACTCTTGCCCAGGATCTTGCCAACATAAAACCACATCCACAGCTCAGTGGCCACCAAACCATTCAGCAGAGCTTCCTTAACTGTGAGCTGTTTGCAGTTACCAGTTCGAGCAATATGGACAGTTTGTTCCAAGCTCTGATGAGCTGTAGGGACCTCAGCAGGAGTTGGAGGAACCTGCTCAACTGTTTCAAAATATGGCCAGTTGGGGCTTTAAGTCACAGCAGCATCGACCAATGGCAGGGCTTCTAGGCAAGGTTATGGACAAACTGGGCCATGGTTCTAGAATGGAGAGTCCATTGCCCTGAATGGCTGGCTGAATTTTACCTGCCCGGAAGGCTATTTTTAATTTCTTGAGGAACCTACATACTGTTTTCCAAAGCAGCTGCACCAATTTACATTCCCACCCACAGTGTATAAGATTCCTTTTCTCTGCCTTTTCATCAATACTTTTTGTTCTTTGCCTTTTTTTTTTTTAAAATAGCCATCCTGACAGATGTGACATTTTGTCCTGAGAAACATAATCGCTCCCTGTGGGTTAGTTTTCTCAGGCTCCCGAAGTGTTGGAAAGAGCAACTATATGGTCAGGAAGTGTTTACAGAAGGACTTATATCCTTTATTCAGAACTAAATATTTTGAACTGTATTCACACAAGATGTCTGAGCAGATTTAAACAAATTTCATTATAGGAGTCGTAAAGCATCTCATCTAAGAGAGCACCTTCAGCTCTATTTTATGGTTTTTGTTTTAACATTTATTTATTTATTTGACTGTGCCGAGTCTTAGCTCTCAGCACATGGGATCTTCCATCTCCATTTTGGCACATGGGATCTTTAATTGTGGCTTTCAAGCTCTTACTTGTGGCATGTGGAATCTAGTTCCCTGACCAGGAATCCAAACCCAGTCTCCCTGCATTGGGAATGCAGAGTCTTAGCCACTGGACCACCAGGGAAGTGAAGTGAAAGTCACTCAGCCGTGTCTGACTCTTTGAGACCCCATGGACTATACAGTCCATGGAATTCTCCAGGCCAGAATACTGGAGTGGGTAGCCATTCCCTTCTCCAGGGGATCTTCACAACCCAGGGATCAAACTCAGGTCTCCCGAACTGCAGGCAGATTCTTTACCAGCTGAGTCAAAAGAGAAGCCCAGATGACCAGGGAAGTCCCCTCCAACTCTTAGCCTCAGTATTTGCTCCCTAAGCTAATGTTGTCTGCTTGGTTTTGGTGCAGGGAGCTCTGGAAGCAGTGGAAAAGCCTTCTTGGAGCTTGCCTTCTCGAGGGGTTTAAATGGGAGATTTAAACACAGCACTGTGTGTGAGATCAACTGCCAAACACCTTCAGTTCAGTTCAGTTGCTCAATCGTGTCCGACTCTTTGTGACCTCATGGACTGCAGCACGCCAGGCCTCCCTGTCCATCACCAGCTCCCAGAGTTCACTCAAACTCATGTCCATTGAGTCAGTGATGCCATCCAACCATCTCATCCTCTGTTGTCTCCTTCTCCTGCCTTCAATCTTTCCCAGCATCAGGGTCTTTTCAAATGAGTCAGTTCTTCACATCAGGTGGCCAAAGTATTGGAGTTTCAGCTTCAGCATCAGTCCTTCCAAAGAATATTCAGGACTGATTTCCTTTAGGACGGAAACTTCGAACCATCCAATAATTAAGTAGAGAAATGAGATCAACATTTGTCTAGAGAAATCGATACCTTCCCATATGTAAACAAACATGAGTGAGATGAAAAGACCAGGGAAAAGATGGCTGATTTAAAGTATCAATAAGGGACTTCCCCAGGGGTCCAGTGGCTAAGACTCTGTGCTCCCAATGCAAGGGCCTGGGTTCCACCCCTGGTCAGGGAACTAGATTCCACACGCCACAACCGAAAAATCCTACGAGCCACACCTAAGACCCAGCACAGTCCGAGAAATATATACATATTAAAAAAAGAAAAAAAGAGAGCCTTTCCTGTGCTCTCTCCTGCTTCCTCATCTTTAAAAAAAAATAAAAATAAAAATCAATGACACACAGGGAGTTCCCTGCTGGCCTAGGATTTGCTTTCACTGCAGAGGCCCGAGTTCCATCCCTGGTCAGGGAACTAATGAGCTCCTGCAAGCCATGCAGTGCAGCCAAAATTAAAATAAATAAAAAGTTAAAAAAAAAAAGTAAAAAAGTAAAATGGGCTTTCCAGGTGGCGCTAGCGGTAAAGAGCCCACGTGCCAAGGCAGCAGACAAAAGAAATGCAGGTTCCATCCCTGGGTCAGGAAGATCCCCTGGAGGAGGGCATGGCAATCCACTCCAGTATTCTTGCCTGGGGAATCCTGTGGACAGAGGAGCCTGGTGGGCTCTTCTCAGACACGACAGAAGCAACTTAGCTCATGTAAAGAAAAAAAAATATCCACAAAACAGATGAAATATTAATATCTGGGAATAAACAGGACAAGAAATGTACAAAACCTCCAGGAGGAAAACTTTGAAACTCTCCCAGGGGACACGAAACTGGAGATACACTGTGTCCTTGGACAGGAAGGCTCAACGTCATGAAGATGTCAGTTCTTCCGAAGGCAGCTTACAAATCTAACAGGATCCAAATAAAAACACCCAGAGGCATCTTTTTTTTTTCCTGGACCTAGACAAGCTGATTCTAAAGTTTATGTTAAAAATGTAAACAAGAAGAGCTGGGACAAGGCGAGAAGGGAGAGCAATGGGCGGAACAGCCCCATCAGGGGTCCTAACTGCTGGGGAGCCTCGGGGAAGCAGCCCCTCCACGCTTTGCAAGGGCCGAGGAACAGGACCCTGCCACACGGAAACTCAGTACAAAACACATCCTCTCACTCTGCTGAAGGCTATGGGGCAGCCTGGAGGGGAGGGGAGTTTGGGGGAGAATGGTTACATGTATATGTATGCCTGAGTCCCTTTGCTGTTCACCTGGAACGATCACAGGATTGTTAATGGGCTATACCCCCATACAGAATAAGTGTTTGTTTTTTTTTTTAATGCATTCTCTCAAATCTGAGAGCTGACAATGGCTCTTTTAATACATGGTATCTGAGCAACTGGGTAGCCATCTGGAAACAGAGATGGACCCAAACTCTCACTGATCACAGCCTTCAAATGGATCAAAGACTTAAATATAAAAAAATTGAAAATACTGGATGAATTCCTTTGCCCTCAGTAAGAACAAGAGTTGTGGGTGGGCACAGGGCTGAGCAGGAGTTCGCTGGACCCTGAATGAATTGCCAGCTGTGGGAGCCAGCAGTGAGTAACAATTAGCCCGTGCAATCTTCACTTTCTTTTTCTCGACTTGTTTCTTGACCTGAGGCTTAGAAAGGTAACTTGATTAAGGTTACCGACCTGGTGACTCACTCCCCAGACACAGGTGACCTGTCCGAGGCCACCCCAGCCTCTGGGGTCCTCACTGTGGCGCCACTGCTCCCGGCTGCAGACAAGATCCACCGGCAGCTGAAGCAGGGCCCGGGGCTTGGAGGTGGTGGGTGGGGTGGCGTCACAGGACGGGTCAAGGAGCACTCCTGCGTTTGGGGCTCTGAGACGGCGGTGGAGCAGTGTTCACTGGGCGCTGGTCAGGAAGTGTTCTCAGAGGGTGGGGTATGTAGGGTTGGGGGTAAGCGGACAAGCAGAGAGGAGGAGAGACCTTGGCTTCAGATCAGAGAGAAAGGTGGATGTTGGCAAAGCCAGGACTCAGAAAGGGCTCAGTGGGCCAAAGGGCTGGAGGACTGGCTGACTGTAAAAGGCTTTGAACACCAAGGGCATCATCAGTACCAGTCCCATCGTACTTACTTTTTTCCCCCAGTTACCTTTACCACAGGACCGCCAGTGAAGTCCCCCATCACGCTTTAATGGTCTGTAAGACGTCTACAGATCCCTCAGGGCACCCTGGTGACAGGGCTTGCTTTTAAGCAGATGAATGAAGCGGTCAGAGGTGAAGGGCTCTGCCCAAGGCCACACAGCCTGGAACAAAGCCCTGGTCTTGCAACTCTGAGCTCACTCTGTCCTCTCAGCACACGTGTGGGTCAGGAGGCTGCACTTCGTCCTCTCAGCAACCCGGCAGCCGGGGAAGGTCTCTCGGCAGAAGGGAAAAGGCATGCTGGGCAGTCTGGGGACCATCAGGACGGGCTGGGAAAGACAGGGTGGGGGTCAGGGAGCCTGGGGAAGAATGGCCCTGGGGGCCAGCTCCTGGACGCACAGCTACCCCCACGCCGGCAGCCCTGTCTGTATCCTGCCTCTCCGTCCCCACCTCCTCTCCTTTGCTGCTTCCTCATCCAGGTCTCAGGGCTTGGCTTTCCTCAGGGCTTCAGCCCGCATCCTTCCCTGCTCCCTCTCTGAGAGGCAGGTGTGATCTCTCGCCCAGGGCGGGGACTTCAGGGCCACCTCCACACCTCTGACCCTGATCCGAGTCCCTTGCCCAGATCTGTCTCCCGAGCGAGAGGGGAACACCTTCTCTGCTCCAGATGTCTGGCTACAGGCACCTCACACGCAACTGTCTACCCTCCCTCCCCACTGCACCCCTGCTCCCTGTCTCAACCGACAACCGCCTCAGGGCCCCTGCTGCTGAAGAAGGATCCCCACGGTCATCACTACCCTTCCTCTTCCTCGACCCCCCAACCTGTCCTCCCACACGTGGCTCAGATCAGCCAGCTTCTGGTGGCTCCCCCTGTGCCCCCTCCTGCTCACCAGGACAACTGCTCACCAAGAGGCTCTTCTCCGTGGTCCCCGTTCTCCACTGTTCCAGCTGAAAAGGACTGTCTGCTCTTCTGCTTCAAGTCCTTCAGGGTCTGTCCGTGTACACCCCGACACAAGAATGTTCATAGCAGCATCGTTCAGGACAGCTGAAGAGTGGACACAACCTGTACGCCCATCATTGCTGCTGTTTACTCGCTAAGCTCCGTTCGGCTCTTTGTGACCGCATGGACTGTAGCCCTGCCAGGCTCCTCTGTCCATGGGACTTCCCTGGTAAGAATACTAGAGTGGGTTGGCATTCCCTTTTCCAGGGGAATCTTCCCAGCCCAGGGATCAAACTCTCCTCTCCTGCACAGCAGGTGAATTCTTTACCACTTAGCCATGTGAGACGCCCCCCATCATTCTATGAATGGATAAAAAAGACGTGGTGTCTCCACACCAAAGCGTGTTAATGGCCGTAAGGAATGACATCCTGGTATGTGTCACCCCAGGGATGTAACTGATCATAGATGCGTGGTTTCTTTGCGGGATGATGAAAAGTCCTAAAGTCGACTGCATCATCTGTGAACACTACTGAACACTGTTGAACGGGCTACTTTATTAAAGGGTTCCCCCCACTCCATTTTAATTTTTGGCCACATTCTGCACCATGTGGGATGTCAGTTCCCCCACTGGGGACCAAACCCCCAGTCCCTGCACTGGAAGCCCCCGAATGGTCTACGTTGAGTGGGTGACTTGTGGGACTTCCCCAGCAGTCCAGTGCTTAGGACTCCAAGCTTCCATGTCAGGGGACCTGGGTTGGATTCCTGGTATGGGAACTAAGACCCCACAATCTGCATGGCATGACCAAATAAAAGAAATAAGTGACTTCCACATAGTGAACTGAATCTCGGGAAAGCTATCCTTGGAAAAACAAAAATCTCCAAACCCCAACCATCCAGAGCTGCCCACTTCCAACTCCTTCTAGTGGAGTCCTGCTTCATCAGGCCCCACCTGGGGTCTTGGGTGAAAGGAGGGGTCTGTAACTCCCCAGCCCTAGTCTAAGAAGCCCCCAAAGGCACACACATTCCTTCAGTAGGCAAGCTCTCCATGCTGTTCTGTGAAAAACAGGGCTCAGATGGAACCTGGAGAATTTGCATGTCAATTCAGGTTCGCGGGGTCACTTGTTTGGGAAAGCAAGGTCAGCTACGAGAGGGACAAGTGTTGAGGGAAGGCAGACACGGCGCCCACGACCTTCCTCCTTCCAACCTGCCCCCTGCCTGCGAGCGCCGGGCAGGCACTATCACCGCCATCCCCTCCACAATCAGGTCTCCATCGAGCTTGTTAGACTCCCAGGGCACTGGTAAGAAGAGTGTCAGGAGGGCTGCTCAGGAGAGAACAGCGCAGAGCCCGCTCACCCAGCAGAGCTTTCGGTCGTCAAAGCCGGCTGAGCTGTCCCACGGCGGAGTCTCTCCCCAGAGGTGCTCCCCGCCCAGAAGTGACAGACCCAGTGTGGGAAGAGGGGGACACAGCCACCAAGAAACTTGTGACCAGACTAGTGCAAAAGCAGTCATTTTCCTATTAATTCTGAGGCTATTCTGAAGCCACGAGTCAAAAGGGGGCAAAAGAACCTTACGGAGCCTGCAGGTTCTTACTCCAATGGCCCCGTTTTGGATCAGCTTCGGAGGAGCCAGCCTGAGTGGACCCTGAGCCCCTTGGCTCCCAGCAGGCTGGCCACAAGCAAGGCGGTGCGCTGGGCTCCAAGGACACAAGGGAAACTCCTCAGGTTTGGTGTTGTTTTCTCTCTAAACAATCCTCCTTCACCTCCTGTTGCCAGTGCTGTGAGTGGTGACAGGCTCGGGGTCACCCTGAAGAGGCCTACTGCGCCGCCGAGACTGCTGCGGTGACTCAGGACACCGAGACTCCTTCCGCACAGCTCCTTCTGTCCGTCTTTCCTTGATGGAGGTAGCGGGGCGGGACGAGAATCAGGCCAGCCACACTAGGTCCTAAGTACTAGATCTGGGTTGGTTTTCAAAGTGTGGCCCGGGCCTTCGGTCAGAACCATCAGGAGTGCCCGCGGGTGCCCTCCGCCCTAATGGCGGAGCTGAGGGTGGGGCCTCCTACGACACTAGGAACCTGCTCCCAGGGATTCTGATCAACATGACATGGGCATCACTCCTCCCGGAGCCCAAGAGACCCACGTGGTTCCCCAGAGTGAAGTGAGTCGGAAATAAGAGCACAAGCGCCCCCAGTCCCTGACAGTCTCTGGGTTTTTTAAGGCAAAGGAGTCAAAAAAAAAAAATACAGTGAAGAATTCATTGTATGTTTATTATTCACAGTTAATCACTACCTACCAAATGCTATCCGCAGAGTTAAAGGATTAAGTACATAGGTCTTTTTAAACACTGATTTTCTTTTAAATATATACACACAAAACTTAGTTCTGCAAGGCTGCATGATATACACCAATTCCAAAATAAAACAATCAAATGGTCCAGGTGCAGAATGCCAGAGATTCCTTGTATTATCAGGAGAGAAGCAAGTGGAGAGTGGCGGATGCTCTGTCCAGGGAGGCGCCTCCTGGGCCCCAGGCGCTCCGGGCTGAGCCTGGTCCACAACCAGAGTCCGGCAGAGACGCTGACTGACCGCTTCAGGAGCTGAAGGCCACCACCAACTCCCAGAGGCTCTGTGTCTGCTGTGGGAATGGGGCGGGTGGAGAGAGGATGCTCACGGGGCATCACCACGAGGGACAAGAAGCCGGCAGGAGGCAGACGGACAGAGCTCTGCCACGGACTTGGCCTTCCTAGTTCCAACCTTCCTTCCGTCTGCCCCTGCGTCAGAGACACTTCCTTCTCGGGGGGCCAGGTGGAGCAGCTACGAACACAGCCTGCTGTGAATGCAGAAACGAAAAACCCCCCAGATGCTTCCCGAGCGCGGCCTGAGGCTCACCTGGGTGGGTCAGGCAGGGGACACAACAGTTGAGAGCCATGAACAGATACCCTCAGCTTTCAGAGCAAGGAAGATGAAGCGAAAATGCTCGTTTTCTCCGCCAGTGTAGAACATGGTAGAACCTGATACAGTTTAAACTCCTTGGACTTTCCTGCACTTGAAACTGGCTGGCTCCAGAGACTGGTTACTGTGGCTGTCTGGGACTAAGGAGGGGACAGATAACACCCGAGACTGCAAGGTCAAGGACCCAGCCCCCTCCCCCGCCCCCACAGCCAGATGCAGTCAGACGTGGGGAGGGCGGTAACCTGGTTCCACTGCGCCCTGGCTCCCTTAACCTCCAGGGGCTACAAACGTTCAAGCTGAACCTTAAAGGTTCTGGCTGCGCACAGGCAGGACGCCCACATCCTCCTCTCACTTGCTCCTCTTCTCTACCCTGTCCTCCCCTCCCTGGGGGGAAAATATTTACACAGAGTAGGAGACAAATTGGCTGACTGTCTTTAACTTATTTTTAAAACAAAACAAACAAGAAAAAAAAACACCACTCAGAAGCAACCCTCGAAATAAGGCAGAAGGCACTATGAAAAACAGCATGCTCAGGAACACCACTTGAAAGGGAAATGGATATAGAAAAGACACAGGTTTGGTGCCTGGCTCGCAGGAGGCCCTGGGGGGCACCAGCCCCTCCTGTCACCCCCACTCACGCCCTCCCTCCTCTAGCAGAAGCTGAAGGGCAGGGGCCGCCTGCTCCTGTGTGTATATAAAACGCAGAACACGGGAGCGGCTGTTCTGTCTTCCCAACTAAAACAGACATTTTGCATAGAGAAAATATCAGCCCACGTGGTTTCTTTTCTTTTATTATTGGCATCAGCTAGGACTATATGTGGCAGTAAATGTCATGCATTGATGGACAGAAGAGGAAAAAGGATGAAAAAAGGACAGAGGAGGAAGAGCAGGAGCAGCAGTGAAAATCTGTAATAAAAACTCTTTTCTTAATTTATAGGTAAGTTTTGGCATTGTTATATCCAACTCCCCCTCCCACCCCCCCCACCGAGTTCCAACCAAAGTGAGCCGGTCACCAGGTGACCCAGCCAGGTGCTCTGAGCTCCCTCACAGGCTGCTGACAGAGGCAGCTCGTGGGTTTAATTCTTTTGTGTGTGTTTAAAATTTTTTGCTTTCTTTAAATAATCTCTTGACTCTTAGACGTTCCGGTTCACAGGGGTGACGTAATTGCGTGGGAACATGCCGGTCTGCCCGTGGCAAGCCCCTTTCCACCAGTTGGGGTCTGAGTTATCCATGACGTGGATAAAGTCTCCCCGACGGAATCCCAGCTCTCCATCCTCCTGGGGGTCAAAGTCAAAGAGGGCTTGGACGTATGTCGGCTGCTGCAGAAGAGGGCAGGGAGAAAACACATTGCACCCTTGACCGTGGCCAGCCCCCTGGAAGCGGACCAGTGACGGGGAAACGAACGCGGGCAGCCTTTCCACACCTTCTGAAATAACCCCTCATTTCTCCTCCCCCTCCACAAATCTTATGGAGTTTACTCCGGCGGGGGGGTGGGGGGGGGTGTTTGTAATCTTTCACCAATGATGGAAACCACTGCAGGGTCCCCACTGCGGTGGCCAGCCTCGCCCCAGCATCCAGCAGCAGGTACTGCTTCAGGAAAGAACTGCAGAAGCAGCCCCTGGAGCTTTGCTTACAATCCCAGGTGAGGAAATGTTTCAGTTCCATCACTGTGTCACTTAGGGAAAGCCGAAAGGATAAAGCTTGTACACAACAGGGTGGTGCTAACCAGTACATGAGGCGTAGGACTTCAGCTGTGAGTGTGGCCCCCACCCCCTTGCAGGTGTGACTTTCCTCACAGTCTACTTCCAGGCAAAGTGTGTGTGAGCGTGTGTTAAAGACCCTCGTCCTAGAGACACAGGGTAACTTTTGCAACACACTGCTTCACAGAAGCAGACTCTGGGAAATGCAAAACTGTTTCAAATCCAAATCTTTAACATGAGTTAATAATGAGCATAGAAGGCCTTGAAGTAACCCTTCAAAAAACAAACAAACAAAACACACCTGCTTGCCTAAGGAGCTATTCTTAATTGCTTAAGAATGATCCCAACCTCTCTTCTGAGGCTTACCTGTGGCACCTGCTCTATGTCCCGGAGAAATATCTGCTGGTTTCTGGAGACGGATGTAGATCTGTGATAATCTACCAGCTCATTCAAAGAGTTGAACTTGACCACCCAGAGGAAATACTTTCCAGCCCCATCTCGGAGCACCTTGAAGTGCTGTACATCATTTCCAAACCTGGGGAGGGGCAGAGGATACACGTGAGACGGGGCCAGAGGGCTCTGTCCTGGCTGCCCAGGGGCCACCTGCCCATCGAGCAGGATCCCTGGAGACCTGGTGTCTCGGCCACGCCCTCCCAGGCTGAGGAGACCAGGACTGCAGCACAACTTGACTCCCTAGTGGGTGGAGAGTGCCCTGAGACCCTCCATCAGGATGATGACTGCCAGCGACAACAGGAAGAATCCTCGCCGGACAGGAAGCCCTATTAACCTAATTCTGAAGACATCTGTTAAAAAAAAAAAAGCCCCAACCTACAGAATGCTTCTACATGCCCTGGACTGTGCCAAATGAAAAAAAAGAACTGAAATCCTGTGTGACATCTGAAGACTACAAAAGGTAGGATAAGAAATGAGGTGAGAAAAGGAGGGATTGGACACACTTCCAACAATTCTCCTATAACTGGGAACAATTTAAAGTTGTGTTTTCTAATCAGGGATTTTAGTTCTACACACGCTGAAAAGATCTCAGAAGAAAAGGACATGTAGGGACAATAAATAAAGGCCCAGGCACCTCCTCACCCCCCAAAGGCTTCTCTACCACCTGGAGAAATGACAAGTGGTTTCTCTACAATGGCCCAGAAAAACAGCATGACCTGGTTGAGTGGGAATGGCCCACCACCATCATGCTCTCTGCCTTGAACATCAGCTCAAGCAAGAGCCCACCTGTCCTGCTCTCTGCTGAGTCCTCAAGGTCCCCACTGGCATCCAAAGATGCTCTATGAACATCTGTTAAATGAACAAATGGGAGCCTCGTCCTCCCATCATCCGTGTTAAAGGGAAACTACTTCTTAAAACCAACCCAGCAGGTGGCAGCACTGAGCTTGAAGGCAGTCACTGCGTACAGGCACAAAGAGCTTAGAAGCTGCACTGCTAGTTCATGAGAAAAAAGGTGGATGAGCAAGAAAGCTTTACTGAAGAAGGACATATTTAAGTGGCACTTCTGGGCTCAGGGAAGCCCTCTACTGCTGTGCATAGCACGTGGCTTCTGAAAGGGGTACAGGGTCCCTGATGGGGTGAGCTGTTAACGACAGGAGTCTTTCCACCACAGATGCCCAACACCTTGAAAACTTGAGGCTGTGGATTCTTGAACCTCCTTGGCTCGGGAGCTTGTGTTATTAAGAGGTGGTTATGACACCTGTTTCAAGTTTTATTTCTAAAGCAAGGAAAACATGAGCTCTTTAAAGATTTTATTTGATAAAAATGGGAGCTTTCCAGCAGCCACCTGGCGAGTATGGGCAGGGATCACGGTCATCAGACAACTAAACGTGAACAGCCAGGGGCTTGTGGGCACCAGTCAAGGATTAACTGCCTGTACCTCGTCTTCCACAGCTGGGTTTATCCTTGGGTCTGTGTAAGGCGTAAGAAAGAGAAGGAAACGCAAGTTAATAAGAAGCATAAAAACCCTGCCAGCTCAAGGTGTCCTCGCCCACCAGATGCTCGTTTGCATGCGTGTAGTCAGGCGCGTCAGAAAGCCACTGTTCTGCGCGTGTGGGACTGAGGGGCACACGGGAAGCCTCTGCACCTTCCACTCAACTTTGCAGTGAACATAAATTCTGCTCTTTAGAAAAGTAAAGCCTGTAAGAAAAAAGAAAAGCCACTGCTAGAAGAGGAAAGCTGATCATTAGAGGGCTTGATTTTTTTCACGATGGGACTAAAACCAAACTATACTGGAAATGTAGCTGAGAATACTGAAAACGTTACCTGAAACCACCTCCCACATCTTCACAGAGAAAAGGAACACAAAAATTTTTCGATTTAAACCTACAGTAAAAAAAACCCCAACACTTTAACCGCACATTTGGTCCTAAAATGAAACAAGATATTGAGTTGATTTCTGAAACTGAAAAATCTTGATATCATTCGTAAATGGCAAATAAACTGTTTTACAGTCTTCATTTTTAATGTATATTAAAGTGACCTGAGTTTTAATTTAATCAGCCCCTCATCACATAAACGATGAGGTCATCAGTAAGATTTCTGGGGTGGGGGTGGGGTCAGGGCAGGTTTCCTGTATGTGACCTAGAAATGGACAGAGTCAAAACACATATGGAAAGGACAACTGGAGTCAAAATCCTTGTGTCGTGGGTGGGGAGTGATTAGCTTAGAATTCTCAAAGTTCCAGTTTATATTCTCCATGATCCCCACAGTGGTATGACTCCCTGCCTTCCCCCACTGCCTATCAGCTCCCTTCCACATTTAAATTTACCCCTGGGTAAAGCAAAAAGCCCCCAAACTCCTGTGGTCGACTTTTGCTGATGCTGGCAGCCTTTGGCTGGACACCTGGAAAAGGTGCACGAGGCAGCTGACCTGATGACCAGCTGCTGTCAGAGAGGGTGGTGGGGAGCACTGCAGGCTGATGGGGACAGGGAGCAGTAACAAGTGCTTCCTCTCTGACGCTCAGCTGCTCGGCGACTGCTGCTGCTAAGTCGCTTCAGTTGTGTCCGACTCTGTGCAACCCCACAGACGGCAGCCCACCAGGCTCCTCCGTCCATGGGATTTGCCAGGCAAGAGTACTGGAGCGGGGTGCCATTGCCTTCCCCAATGCATGAAAGTGAAAAGTGAAAGTGAAGTCGCTCAGTCGTGTCCGACCCTCAGGGACCCCATGGACTGCAGCCCACCAGGCTCCTCTGCCCATGGGATTTTCCAGGTAAGAGTACTCCACACGGGAACCTAAATCTAGTGCTGCGAGAGAGAACTTTTAAGAGGAGCCAGAGATGAGGACTTTAATATACAGTTTTCCGATTTAAAACAGGCTGTTTAGACGAAACCTCTCCTAGGTTGCCACCTTCAGTATGTGGAGCCAGACACCTGGCCCCTGGTTTCACAATGTCCATCAGCTGGAGACAGGATTCCAGGCAGTCAGAGCAGGAAATACTTACTTGACGGAGAGGGAGAAATCCCCAGGAGCACTCTCGCTCTCTCGGATAAGAAAGGCCCCATCATGCCGCTGTTTGCTGAGCATTTCTTCTGCTTTGGCTCTGGGGATTTTGCCAAAAAACCACCTAAGGAAGGAAGGCAAGCCAGTCAACATCTGCTTCCCCACAAAGAAACGGGATGTCCAGCCTCCCAAACGTAACAGCACACTCCTCGCCATGGGAAGGGCCTCCCTCTCAGCCCTCCTGTCAGCACACGCCCGTCCCGGCTTGCGAGGGGTACTGTCTCCTCCCTTCCCCACTCTCCAGAAAGTGACTCATAAGACACGATCGTGGGCCACTCTCTACAGAGGAAGACACTTAAAGATGGGCCTCCTGAGCCAAAGCGCAGTGGGCCCCTGGCTGACTCATCAGCAAGGCACCGGGGAAAGCCCAGATCTACTGACTGGAGCACAGAATGAACCACTTAAGGTGAGACAGGCCTTCCTGCAGCCTCGACAGTGGGATGAAGAGAAGGCGGGGCAGGAAAGCTGGGAGGCCCAGAAGCTGGGCCACTTCTAAGGGTACCAAGGGGAGAGGCTGGGGCTGGGGGCGAGCAGCCCCAGCAGGCAGCTGTGGCTGATGCTCCTTTCAAGGCCTCTCTCTGCCGTCACGGCTCAGAGGTTGGTTTTCAGGAACCACCAGGAATGCTATGGTCTACCCGGTGCAGAGCTAGCTCGTTGCATTTGGAGCAAGTTACAGTCTCCTCTCCCAGTGCTGATTCACTGGGGTCACAAGAAAAAGTGGGTGAAGTCATGGAAAAGGGCAGGAGTGGCTGGGGCGGGCAGGAGGAAGAGGAGAAATCTCTGAAACAGCTTCAGGTCACAGGCGCCTCACTTCTCACAGGAAAGCCACAACGAATTAGGACAGATGACTGTGAAAACAGGGTTCTCTCTGCAGAGCTGTCTTTACTGTTGTTATTTAAAAAAAAGCAACTGACACCACTTGTAGCTGATAAAGACCTACTCGCTTCATCTGACTAACATGCATTAAATGTGCAAACTAGAATAACACAGGCAGCGAAGGGTCCTTTAAAGTTATACATCTAACATATATCTATCTTATAAGCAACTGCATGCAAGATGTCTCTGAAATAACTGTCATTACTGTTCAGTCGCTAAGTCACGCCTGACTCTCTGCAACCCCATGGACTGTAGCACGCCAGCCTTCCCTGTCTGCCGCTATCTGCCGGAGTCTGCTCAAGTTCATGTCCATTGAGTTGGCGATGCTATTTAACCACCTCATCCTCTGCCGTCCTCTTCTCCTTGTGCCTTCAATCTGAAATAATACACTCTGCTAAAATTCAAAGAGAACGATGGGAGCTGCCGGGAAGGGTGCATTCAGAAGCTGCCATTAGTGACTTTAAACAGGCCTGAAATCTGCAGCCCTGTGTCTACCTCATTGGAGGCAATGCACTGCCAAGCTGCTGGGGAGCTGGTACCCCCTATCTTCCCGTGCCTACAAAGAACTCGAGGGTGAGTCCTCCAGTGCCTGGAAGGAAAGCCACACCAGAGAAATCAGGCAGCCACACAGCAGAATGACGGCCAGCCAGGAAAGGACAGCTCCCAGTGCTGCGCCCTTGTAGGTACTTTCTGGTTTGGTCTGTGCTCTTGGGTAGACAGTGCACATGCCCTCGGCAGTCCTTGGGCTAAGAGGTAGGCAGAGTGAAGCTCAACTCTTTCTTCATAGACTGCCAGCCATCTTCCCACCAGGCAGGCATTTTCCTTTCTGTCTTCCTTTTTTAAGGTATAAGTAATGGATCTAAATTAAAGTAGCTTAGATGTGCGTGAAATAAAAATAAAAAGCAAGACTTTTCTCCCAAACTCCCCAGAGGCAGTGATTGTTGGCAGGTAGGTGTGTGTGTGTGTTTAGACCTTCCCCTTATGGTGCACGGTGATACAGATACAGAGGAAGTGTTTTTTTGCTCCCAGCTTGAAAGTAACTAATTTTTATTTTCAAATTGAAAAAAAAAAAGCTGTAGTGATGCAAAGTACTGATTGGAATTTTTACAAAGTAAACACACTTTTTATTAAGTACCCCGACTGAAAGATATTAGTTGGGGAGTTTGGTGTCTGCTCCTATTTTCACTAAACACCCCCGCAACCTCCACCAAGAGAAAGGATGTCTTACAATAGAAGGGATATGATGCTACGTGAGGAAAAGCTGTCACTCTCAGTTAAAACATTTAATACTATGTACACTTCCTTAGCATTTCACATTATTTATAACTAACTTCTTTCAATGGTGATATCTGGGCTTTCCAGGTGGCTCAGTGGTAAAGCATTCATTTGCCAATGCAAGACACACACACAGGAGACTCGGGTTCAATCCCTGGATCAGGAAGATCCCCTGGAGGAGGAAATGGCAACTCACTCCAGTATTCTTGCCTGAAAAGTTCCATGGCCTGAGGAGCCTGGAGGGCTACAGTCCATGGGTCACAAAGAATCGGACATGACTGAGCATGCATGCAATGAAAGGTGATATTTATGTGGAATTATATGGCTATGGTCAAACTGTTTAAACTTTTTTAAAAATATGGGTTTATGCTATAATACCATGGGAAGAAGCAGCTTATTTCCAATTCAAGTCTATATTACATCCCATAGGCACACATCCACAGGCATTTAATGTGAAGAGCATATATTTGGATCCACCCCAGTATATACAACTCACGCTGCAACACTAATGCCAACAATCATTTCGCAGTCTGTGTTTAATTTGTTAGCTCAAACGCTGTATTAGGTCATACTCCATTTTAAACTTCCCTCTTCCTCCCTAACAAAAACTTTAAAAAGGGGGAGAGAGGGGACGGGGAGGGAGAGTGTTCCATGCCCTCCCACAGCTCTGAAGCCAACTCTGACCCTGTGCTGCTGGGCATCCATTCACAGGGCAGCTCTGCCTCGTGAAACAGGCCTAAGAGGCCAACCACACCCCCTGGTTCAGGGTCGTGGTCTTTTCTGTACTATGGTTTCTTTTTTCAGAGCTCGGATGGATGAGCATTGCTTGCCTTCCAGTCAGTCTGGGAAGGAAAGCACCACGGGGCCTGGACTCGATGCTTCCTGATCAATTATTATTCCGAAGTTCCCTATAGTGGGGAGACAGGAGCAGGCATGAGAGTGGTTTTTTCAACCATCAGGCCAGTAACCGCAGCTATCCTAGGAGGATGGCCTTTTCCTATGTTTTCAACAGTCAGATCTGAAATGCCTAAGTCACCTGAAACAATCTGAAGAAAAACAAAGATTTAGAGCCGCAGACAGTTTATTTAATATAAAAAATTACAGCCTGCTGTTCTGCTAAAATTTCCCTTCAGCCTGGAAATACGAAAATGAAAGGGAACTTAAGTTGATTTTGTTATCACTGGATCTACTGCTGAAGTCAGCAAACTATGTATGACCCTTGGCCTAAATCTATCTGAGTTTGGTATGACTTACTAAGACTATTTTAAAAATTTTAAGAGTTATTTTAAAAAATTCAAACAAAGATGAATACGTGACATGACAGAGACTGCACATGGCCCTAAGGCTTAAAATATTTATTATCCAGCCCTTCACAGAAAAGCTTGAGCAAATCCTGGATCTCTTGAGGCAGGACTGCAGGAGCAGACGTGCACATTTTTGGCTTGCGTGGACCAAGAGGTAGGAAGCCCTGTGTGACTCCCAGTGACTACTCCCCAAGTGCTTTTCCTGAGGGGTATATTCTGTGATGCAGTCCGTGAAAAGCCCACACAGTCCCCAAAGCAACTATGGAACCTAAGTGGCCACAAGAATGCAGAAGTGTGCTTAGCACATGTCCCAGGAATCTGTAATGATCTGCCTGTCTTTTGGAGTATCTTGGATAGTACTACTTGCACCAACATTTTAGTAACCCAGGCATCAGTTCAGTTGCTCAATCGTGTCCGACTCTTTGAGACCCCATGAATCACAGCACGCTGGGCCTCCCTGTCTATCGCCAACCCCCGGAATCCAACCAAACCAGTGTTCATTGTGTTGGTGATGCCATCCAGCCATCTCATCCTCTGTCGTCCCCTTCTCCTCCTGCCCCCAATCTTTCCCAGCATGAGGGTCTTTGCATACCTAAATGTTCAGTTCAGTTGCTCAGTCGTGTTAAAGTGTTAAATGTTAATGGCTAAATGTTAAAACTCGCCAACCTAATGTTACAGGGACCTCAAATGAGGGACGTTACCAGTCCATTGACAAGGCGCCAGGAATCTCTTCCATGGAATGCCTCTGAGTATTTAGTATTTTGGCTTTTATTGTCATGGACAAATTGGTCCCAGCCTTTCTGCAAGCATTTGGGTCTGAGCATCAAATTCAAAACTACTTACTGAGCTACTCTGTGCAGAAGCAAGGCATGAGTTGCAAGGGAGTATAAAAGCAGAAGACAAAAATTCCTCAAGGAATCTAGTATCTTTTTAGGGGAAGTGGGGAGAAATCAATCTCATATAGCTATAAAGATACAAGACAGTCCAAGTTTCAAACAAAAACTAGAAAAATGTCCTTCATAAATTAGACTGTTTGTCTCCTTGTAAATCATTCCATGAAACATTTAGTGAGCCATCAAAAGGTGCTGGGTTTTTTTTGAAGCATAAGCAGTTTCCTTGAAGACCCCACAGATGCTTCATTACAGACAGTTCTGTATCTATACAGAAGAGACATTAATAGGTTTCTTCCCATTGCCAAACTGAAGGGTAACCCACCCATCACTCTCCAGGTGATAGCTTCCTGGACGTGATCTCTCAAAGAACTTCCTATTAACTGTGTAGCCATTTTCTTATACTATAATTTAACTACAGAACCTAACTTCCCAGTACCAAGGTCGGTCTCTGCACGTAATGAGAACTGTGTAAGAGTTCAGTGACCATAACCTGAACCTGACAGATGGTTCAGGGGGAAGCTCCGGAGTCATTTGTTTTGTTCTATGGAAGGCAAAGCATCATCTTAGAGCTGACTCGGTTCATAAGGGCGCATTTAAGTCCCTTCACTTGCTGGAAAAAGGAGTACATCTGTGGGGAGAAACTCACATTGCTCTATAGTTTTCTACACTGATCGTCTTTTATAAAGAGAACTATATTTATACATCGGGAGCTTAGGATGTACACACACTACTGTATGTAAGACAGATAACCAACGAGGACCTACAGTATAAGACGGAACTCTACTCACTATTCTGTGATAACCTTTATGAAAAAAGAGTCTAAAAACTAACACAATATTGTAACTCAACTACACTCCAATAAACTATTTAAAAAGACGAGAACTATATTCATAAGTTAGTCATTTTAAAACTGAAATACTGGAAGCTTCTCAATTTGCAGGACAGAGGGCAATGCACTATGCCATGGTCAAGGCCCTTGTGCACTCTATGGCACCTGGGTAAGATGACGTGAGGTCTGTATAAGACAAGCGGAGGTTAAGATCTTTGCTCCAGTATCTGGGGGAAGAGAAGCACCAGGACACATCACCACAGTGAGAGTGAGGGAGAGGGGCAAATGGGCAGCCGTCTAAGAGTCTTCTTTACCATTCTGTTGTTCAAACAAGTAGGAAAGATCTACCACTTCTCTCTGTCTCAGCGGCATTCTCACCTGAGCACTGAAAGTCTCTGTTCTCCCTGACATATAAGAAAACGACTGTGTCTGAGGCAGGAGCAGAGAGGATGCAAGATGGGGGAGAGAAGGGTGGGAGGGAAGTGGCCTGTAAGGGCTCCCAGGACCCCACCCTGTCACATAGCAACATAAAAGGTTCTGGAATTAAAAACAAAATTTTCCCCACTGTTCTCAGCAGCCTGTTGTTTTCTCTGAAGTGGGAACACTCAAATGGAGGCTAGGGCAGTGATTATAGTAACACTGACCGAGACCCAGTTACAGGCCCGGTACTGTGCTCTGGTGGTATCAAGATTATTAAGACATGGTCCCACAGGAAAATCAAACATACCAATACAAAACCATGTGACAAGTACCTCTTCTAAAAACTCAAAAAGCGCAGAATCTGGCATTTTTTGCCGAATGCAAAACACATCTGGCACCAAGCGTTTCATAGAATAATAATTACGGACCTAACTTTTATCATTTGCAGATCATTGACAATTATCACTGAAAACATAGACAATTAGTGACTATTATGCTCTCATTATATACTCTTACGAACATGGAAAATCAAGGTGCTTTGTTAATTCCCTGGGAAAACAGAGTAAAAAGCATGATATCCATCCCGATGATCTCAATTTTAGAAACAAGCAGGCGTGTCTGACCGTGGATGGTCAAGCAGAGCCCAACTTACGGATGTGGTTTCATTTCTATGTAGTTCTTGGGGATGAAGCCGTCTTTCCCATTGAGCTCTGCCTTGTACCAGTTCTGATCACATTCTTCATTCAAAACCTGAAAATAATTCAAACAAGGAGAGAAAACAGTCATTTCCTTTTCACTCTTGGGTGGGAAGCCATGAGGGTGATTATGGTGCCTTTTGGGTTTGTTTGTAAACGGTGTTCTTTTGGAGTATGATCACATGGACGCCGAACTTGTGATTTCCAACAAGCCGAGTTATGGCAACTTAAAAAGAGCTGTCTCTGGAAATGAGAAGTTCAGGCTCCTAAAAATCTAGCATTAGTGCCTCAGCAGAAACGGAAAGGGAGGGAAAAATAAGGTGAGTTTCTGTGAGGAGATTCTGGAGGGCAGCAGGCCAGAGAGCGAAGGCACGGGGAGGTGTGCCTGCACAGGTGGGCGGCAGCAGAGCGCGCTGAGGCCTGTCCAGGGGTCTTCAGGCAGATTTCCACCACAAGACCCCACCCAGGGCTCTCCCCATACTGTCTCTGGGTTACCCCAAGTGTGGGTCAGCCACCGGCACGCCGCCACCTGCAGGCACCGCTACGTGCCCTTGTACGCGAAAAACGTATTTTCATGAAGAAACACGGCAAGTCTTACTTCCCTTATCCTCAAGGGCAGTTAGAGAATGCTCAAAGCACACCAACCAGCCTAATTAGGGGAAAGACCCAGAGACCGTACAACTGAGCCACTGCATTCTACAAAGTGAAAACAGACCTAGAAATGTGACGTAATCCAAGGTTACGAGCTAGTGAAGACCACATAGATTTTCAGAACGCAAAGGAAGGTGCTCTCCAATACTGACATTTATATGGACAGGTCAGGCCAAGATACTGTCATCTGCAGAGTATTAAAAGAAGCAGAATAGAGCTAGGCACAGTATAAAATCCGCCCTCTGAATCCCAGATTTCTAACAAAAGGCAAAGGGTATAAGGCATTTTTAAAAACTATTAACTTAAAAAGAGAAACTGAAATGTGAGGCCAACTCCACAACGCGAACAAAGGAAAATGTTAATGAGTTGACTAGGACGGTGGTAGCTAATCTATCCTACGGAGCAAAATTCTAAAAGGAAGCTGGTAACAGTCTTTAAAAAATTATTTATTCATGATGCTGAACAATGCTGGGCTCACTGCCAATTTACAACCTGGGCTGCTTGGTGTACATGTAGCACTGGCATTTCAAAGTGAGACACAACTTTGGAAAGGACAGATGAGGCTGACAGATACCAACGAATGGTGAAGCTGCACTAAAGATGCCTCCCAGCGACTTCACTTCTGAAAGGAGGCTGCAACGGAGGAGTCTTACAAAGCTGGTGTCTACTTGCGATGCTGCCTAACCTGAAGTCCTCAGAGTCAGTCACTGAGCTAAGTGCACACAGGCCAAGGCAGCAAATCTTGCAAGGGCGGATATATGTGATAGCTGGGGAAAAAAAACAAAAACAAAAAAACCCCAGCTACTGGTAAATCCCATCAGACTCAGATGAAAACCTTTTTCTTTCCGTATTTTCCCTTAAATTTTTTTCAAAAACTGTACTGTGAACAGAGAAGTCATTCTGTTGCTAGGCAAGCATAAAGCACACACACACCCGGACACCAAGGACAACGGCTGGACAGAGAGGGGCTCCTGAGGTGCTCCCTGCCACAATGACATCAGTGTCTGGCCTTGAGCACCATGGCTAATCCACCCGGATCACAGAAGATTCCAGAGCACGAGAGCACCAGAGCAGAGGAGCTTCAGGCCAGGATTCTCATGTCTACCAAAGAGAAGGGCCGGGAGAAAAATGCAGTCTAGTAATTATCTCATAAAGCATCATGGCCTGTCTGGACCTAAAAACAGAGTAAGGTAAAAAAGGACAGTTTTAATTCGTGACTAATAACCCTGCAGCAAAGGTGCTACACACCAAGTTTTTGGAATTGTACATTCTTCTTGTAACCTAAGACAGAGGCAAACTTCCCCCTAAAAAAATGCCCACAACCCAACAACAAAGGAACCTCCAGGGCAACCCCCAGATTTGGCCCCACTTTTAGAATTACGGTTTTCTGCAGAACAAAATTAATAACTGTTGTTTAGTATGCTCTTCTTCCAAAAAGGTAGGGAAATATGGAACCAATACATTGAGATCATCATCATTACTTTGGCTGCAAGGCTTGTGAAATCTCAGTTCCCCAACCAGTGATGAACCTGGCCTCGGCAGTGAAAGCCCAGGATCCTGACCACTGGACCACCAGGAAGCTTCCCAACACTTAGATTATTTTTCATGTACTGTTTGGATACGGGAGGGTAAAATTTTAGTTCTCTGGAACATTCTAGTATCCAGAATACTGCTTTGCCAGAAAGCCCGGTGCTGCTGCGGTGTGTTTCTAAAGCTCCATACACGATAAATTCAGTGCAGACTCGTTCTGTAAGAGAAAGGGCCCTGCTAAGCCAGGGCCACAGAGAGCGAGGACCAAGGCTGCCACCCAGCAGGCCAGCAGCTTTCACAACTCAAACCAGGAAAGCCCAGATGGTATAATGTGAGAGCTGAAAGGAAATTTAAATGCTTGAGAGAGTGAAGGGCACAAATTGACACAAGTGAGTCTAAAGCAGAGCTGAGAAGGGCACCAGGACCAGACGCATCTGTGCCTACAGAGACCCTGCTGGATGTGCTGTGGCCCTAGATGAAGTTCCCGCCCTCCCCAAGTGATCTGCTCAAGCCCAGGCAGAGTTCTGAGAAGGAGCAGACTGCTCCTATCACCACTTCCCCGAAACGCAGGCAATTCACCCTTCACTCATTCATGACCTCTTAACAAAAGAGATGACTGAGTTCAACCACCACATTTTCATTCTGGTTTGAAAATTCCAAGGAATGTTTTTAGCTGTTACCCCATAGCTGCATGTTCTATGCCAACCCCCATATTCCCTCGAGTGATAACTCTGTAGCCATCAAAACACTTGGTTTAACGGAAGCAGACTGATCAAGAGATGGGATTATGAGAGGAGGAAGAGACAAGTTTTAGTGAAGCTTCCATTTGTTCTTCTGGTTGCAAAAAGACTGAAAGTAAGATCACAGTCACAATCAGGAAGAAAACTAAAAGATAAGGAATGGTCTGAGGTTTGCAAAGGAGAATTAAAACTACTGCAGTCTGTTCCATGGAAGGGACACAATGGCTGCTTTTGAGCTGTCGCTAAAGCTAAATTTCTCAACCTGCAAGCTGATAAACCTGGGTATATTCAGCCTGTCAAAATTCACTGAACTATGCACTTACGATACACAATTTTTCTATATGTATATCATACTTCAACTGAAAGAAATATTTCAGTCAAGAGAACAGTAATATTATAGTCCAATTTACTTGTAAGCAACACACACCAAGGCCTCATTCACCTCCAGGATAAACTTTTCACACCAAACATTCACAGGCGAGCAGAAAAGAACACAGTGAGGCTTCAGAAACCCCCGCCATGATAGCCTGACATCACTAACCTGTGAAAAAATTTAATTCCAGGAAATAAGAACTTTCTGCACAAATGATAACTCAGAGGATTCCACATGTTATACTTCTGCATATATATGTTTTATTGGAGTATAATTGCTTTACAGTGTTGGTAGTTCTGTTGTACAAAGTGAATCAGCTCAATGTATACATATATCCCCTCCCTCTTGAACCCCCCACCCCTTCTATATTAGATAATTCTGATAACATGATTCACTGTTGCCCCCACCCCACCCCCAATCTGAGACTATTCTAAAGGCAATGCAAATTTCCATTCATACTGCCAACTTAAAGGTTTCCAAATAGTTTAGAAAAGAAAGGAAAAAAAAAGCCAAAGGTCAAAGATTCAGGTCTCAGACCCCTTAGCATACACCTAATGCGACAGGATTTGACAGGCTCACACGGGTTCAAATTTCAGCTTCCCCAACAAGGAGCTGTGTGGCCTTGGGCAAACGACCACTTTCAAGACTTTGGTTTCCCATCTATAAAGCGGTGATAATACCTACCACTGAGAGGGTTTTCAGTGGTAAACGGCACTGCATTTCTATACAAATTACAGAAAAAAAGTTGTCTTTTAGGGAAATGGAAGATAAAGTTTGTTTATAGACTGCTGTATTTTGAAATATGGGGGGTATTTTCTTGCCTGAACACATCCAGTCATTTGTAAATAAATAAACAAAATAAGGAAACCATGATTTAAAAGAGACAAAAAAGCCGTGCAGTTCTAGAACAGTACCCATCAAAGCTTTCCATATTCATTCTAACAGCTTGCATGGGGTTCAACACTTCCTCAGGGAAAAATTATCCAGTTTTGTATCCGTTTGTGAAGCAATGTATAAGAGAGAGCATTTGTAAAAAAAAAAAAAAAAGAAAGAAAGAAACGATTACATATTTAAGCTCCTTCACCACATAAAAATAAAAATACCAGTACAGCTGGTCCCTGCTTTACAGAAATTCTACATAAGGAAGTGAGGTTTCCCAGCTCGTTAAAGATCAGCCAATCCCACTCAGGCAACACTGAAATACTGCCCTGACATGAAGACAATGTAAAGAGCTATGGAGATCCTACCACATAATTTCAAACACACACACACACACAGGCTTTTTTAAAGATTATAACCCGAAGAACAACTGTACACCGCCCTGGCTAGGGTAACAGTACTGGGACAGCCATTTAAAATCAGTTCTCTTCAGCCTGTTACATATTTTATTAGAAACTCTTAGGATGCTCTTCAGCCTCTCAGACTCCTTTAGTATGGATGACGGTGTCGGCCTCAAACTACACTGATTCATTCTGAACACTTTAAATAAGTGCTCTACAATCACCAGCTCCATCTGTTACAGTTTTTGCTCAACATGAAAAACATCTTGGCTACGCTGCTTGCTCTACTGTGTGCCAAATCATGAAAAACACCCACACTGTAGACGAGTTACTCTGAATTTTAATGATGAGATGATCAACTTATACGTAGTTTAATAATTAAGGCTCCTGGCCCCACAGAAACCTAAGTTGCTCATGTAAGCGCACAGAGCAACAGCCCTCAAATTCGCGGCAGGCCAGTCTCCATAATGGAAGCCTACACCTCCGTAAAGACACAGCAGTACCTTTCAACCCCATCAAGACAGCTGACAGGTAGTGGGCCCTTAAAGACCAGAAAGCTGAGAAGTGCATATATGAAGTTTTAAAGCTCTCTCAATTTTGGCAGATTTATAAAAATGTGTGTAAACACCAAATTATGTTTTATTAAAAGAAAATCTATTCATTTAAAAAAGTATTCATGTAATGATATCACATCGAGGGGGTATTTCTGCTTTATGGTGATGATCTCTTTCAACAGAAGTATAATATCTGTGCCAGGAAATGTGTTTTTTATTCCCTTTGAATTGGATATTTCCAGAAGATTCATTTCTTTGGGGATCAAGAAGCCCTAAATTCTTTTTACATTACTTTCCTTTTAAGAAAGGATTCTATTTACCAAACTAAAGAAATCCTAAGGGCATTTGTTGATCAACTTTACTTTCTGACCACCAGAGACACAGGCATGCTAGGTTTTGCCCAGAAAACCCCCAAACCTTCCACTGGTAAAAATCACTCATCGCTTGTATAATCCCACTTGAATACAACCACTAACGTGGTGCCTTTTCTCCTGTTGTCCAAGAGAGGTCTCGCTACCCTCCCTGCAGCTGCTATGAACGGGGATCAGTTCAAAAGAGAAATACTGGTGAATCAAGAGGCCAAGTCTCCTAAAGGTCCAGGTGTCATCGTTTAAGGCTGACCAGGCGTGACCTCAACCTATATTTGGTGCTCTGAATCACTGCAAACACCACTGTTTTCCTGTTAAGAAGTCTTAAGGAGCTTCCTATGGGTCCAAGCTATTCTCAGTTTGGCATTCCACTTTTCATAATTTAGCCACCAACTACTTTCTGTCCTTCTCACCCACTTCTCTAACTGAACCCTTCAGTTTGCCAAGCTAGTCAACTCAGCCAGCTCTGAACAGTCCTCCACGTCCAGCCTCGCACCCTGCCTCCTCCCCATCTACTCACACCTCACCCACCGCTGTTTTAGTACTGTGCACCCAAATGCTCTGTCCTCTCCTAAACTGCAAGCACCCTAAGAGCCTGGCTCCACGCCACTCTCATCCGTATTCTCCACAATCCTCAGAATGGCATCGAGCATATTCTGAAGAACTGATTTGTATGTAGGGGGGTTTGTTCCAAGTAATGCACATGGGATCAGAGCTAGCTGGGCCTGGGGACAAGAGAAAGGGCACCATACATTACACGTTACCATGAAATGCCTTGTGAAAATAATATCTCTTAAAATGACCTTCAAAAGACGACTGATCGTCATGAATCTGTTCCCCCCAAGAAAGAGAGGCAAAATAAAGAAGTAACAGAATTAGGCAATCCACATTCCTGTAACTTAAGCACCATGTGGACTACTTCAAAAGGGAGTACCCCAAATCGTTCCCACAACACTACCACTTCTAACTTTCTCCAAGCTAAAAAAGTAGAAGAGTGGGGTGGGCAGGCAGGGAAGGAAATTTCAGTATGACTGATGAAAGAGTATGTCCTGGGTGGACGAGGGAGGGAAGGTCTCTATATGCGTCCCAACTGACAGCTCTCAGCATGGGGACTTCCTGAACCAGTAAGATGCCTGGTTCAGCATGCATGTCTGGCTGCTGTTGCTGCTGCTAAGTCGCTTCAGTCGTGTCCAACTCTGTGTGACCCCATAGACAGCAGCCCACCAGGCTCCCCATCCCTGTGATTCTCCAGCCAAGAACACTGGAGTGGGCTGCCATTTCCTTCTCCAATGCATGAAAATGAAAAGTGAAAGGAAGTTGCTCAGTCGTGTCTGACTCTTAGCGACCCCATGGACTGCAGCCTACCAGGCTCCTCCATCCATGGGATTTTGCAGGCAAGACTACTGGAGTGGGCTAGTGACTTACTTTTGCAGGCTGCTAATTTTACAGCTACAACTCCTCCAGCAAAAGGCTTACAAAGGACAATAATGAAGATCTTCACCTTTTTCCTTCTTCTGAATGGCAGTCAAGATGATGCAGAAAGAAAAATGTCCGTACGCTCTCTCTCTCTCACACACAATCATGATCGACTATTAAGAGTTCAGGATCACTCCCGCATTTTTTTTTAAATGAAAAGATTTCCTTTATAATGTTCACCTATGTAGGAGGATGAACAATTAGGAAGACTAACCAAATTATTATCATAAGAATAATTATAAGAATAACCAAAAGATTATTTTTGAGAAATATTTCAGTACTCAAAAAAAAAAAAAAAAAAAACAACCAAAAAAAAAAGGACTGGGTACTCTTATCAACCTCTCCAGGTTTGGCTGTCATTAAGAAAGTTGCCCATGACATTTTAACAAAACAGGAAGGTCGTTCACACTTATGTAACTATTACTCCACCCAGATGAATCTGGAGGCAGTGAAACCTAAATGCACAAGCAGTACCCCAAAATAAACTCTTTAGATACCAGAGGGGTACAAGAGTTTCCATTCAAAATTGTCTTCTGTATTTGGCGACTTGCGGAAGACCTATTACTCTGGTATAGCTGACTGCTCACCAGAAGAATGCGATGCTCTCAGGAGTGTCACGATTTCAACCGTGGGGGTTTGGGGCAGTTGGTGGGGGGTGGGGAGCATGGTGGACAGAAACAAAGATACATATGAGGGAGTTTCAAGAGAAAATGCTGTGCATTTGAAAAACTCAACAATCCTGCCACAGCCTGCCAGGAATGAGATTGCTAAGCCCTGAGCCAGGTGAACTGAGGACACAATGGCCACCCTTCCCTCCCCAGGGAGCTTGGAGTCTGGTGAACCGCCTGTGGCAATACCATAGGGGGATGCCAGGAGAGGGGGGAATTATGGGCACTACGGCAAGGACTGATTCAACAGAAAATGTCTGAGTTCCAAATACCAAAGGGAAAGACCTAAGTCCAGTTTAGGGGTTACAGGAAAGCTTCTTGGGTGAAGTGTGCTTAGTCACTCAGTCCTGTCTGACTCTGGTAACCCCATGGACTGTACCCACCCCCAGGTTCCTCTGTCCATGCAATTCTCCAGGCAAGGATACTGGAGTGGGTTGCTATGCCCTCCTCCAGGGGACCTTCCCAAGCCAGGGACTGAACCCAGGTCTCCCACATTGTGGGCGGCTTCTTTGCCGTCTGAGTCACCAGGGAAGCCCGGGTGAAGTGTGAGGAAGGTTACATTCCCTTAGTCCCAACCGCAGGTTACACTGTCTGCATCTTTAGTTCTGCTCGGCTCGCACAGAACTCTGAGTGGAAGGAACACGGCAGACTTCCCAGCTTGCTATCAGGCAAATGGAAGGGTGGACAGTTCCCTCGGTCCACTTGGCAGCCACTGACCAACAGACTGGTTAAGCTTCCCTAAGTTAGTAAAACCTTTACTAATGATATCAAAACTCCTAATTGGAAATAACCAAAATAATCACAAAACTTCCTGGGTAAAGATCCCTGGGTTGGGAAGATCCCCTAGAGAAGGAAATGGCTACCCACTCCAGTATTCTTGCCTGGAGAATTCCATGGACAGAGATGTCTGCCAGGCAACAGTCCATGAGGTTGCAAAGAGCCTGGCATGACTGAGCGACTAACACACACACACGACTAACTCTTTAATGGCATATATTTAGCTGCTGTCCTTTTTCATTAACGGAAGGCTTTCAACTTTAGGCTAAATCCTACAACTCTCTCCTCAAAAAACACCAAACAAAATAAAAAAAGCCTCTCAAGCCAGGGAACAGCAGTCACCTGTTTTCTAATGACAGGCAAACCTGCTCAGGTTCATCAGCTCTACGCTCTATGATCTAACTCACTTCCTGTTGCTTCAGCAAAAAAAAGCAGGAGTTTCTAAAAAAGTCCTTTTCTGCCCCAAATTAATGACAACAGAGTTTATTAAGTTTTACTCAGGCTATTGATCCAAGATGTGAACTAAATAGGGTCTATTGATTTATAGTCATTGTGGGACCCAAGAGCCACCCCACAGAATCTAATAGGAAAAAAAGGCATCCGTCACTGAGCTTAATCACTGTCAACTGCATGAGAATCTATGACTGTAAATCTCAAGGCCAGGGGTCTTTACACCTAGGGTACTACCGTTCTGAACTGAAAAAACCTAGTTCCAAAAGCATTTTCCACTTCTGAAGCAGCTAACCCAGCTCCATGGCAGGAGAGTCCGTAATCCCATGAGAGACAGAGGGACTGGGCTGGCATGGTAAGTCCCCACTCCACTGCCAGGGTGGAGGCGATGCAGGCCATTAAACAGGTTAAGTATAAATACTAAACTGAAAATGTGCATTCGTGCTGTGTCAAGTGTAGGATTAGGGAGCAGAAAAGACAGGGACCTCCTTTAGTCTGGGAGGGAGGGGGAATGTGGTCAGAGAGTAATATTTGAGGGGACACCCAAAGAACTGCCTATGAGCAGTCCAGGCAGAAAGCTCCAGTGAGAAAATCAGGAGCTCAGAGTGATCAGAAGTCATTGAAGAGCGGCAGTCAGGTTTGCCTTTTTCAAACATTCCAATGTGAGGATGAAGCGGAGGGAAGACCAGGTGAGACCCACCACAGCTGCCAGGTGAAAGATGCCAGCACCAGGACTGCAGTGTCAAAGTGCAGTGGAGGGAAGCAGACAGACTCAGGATACCTACAGAGGCAGAATCAAAAGAGCTCGGTGGGTAGATGGGACTCAGTGGCCTCCCTCTTGACCATCGATTCTCTTTTTCTCTCTATAAAGCACTTTAGAGAACCAGCTATATAGAGCTGCTGGCGAATGTACTTTTAGCGTCCTTGTGAGTAAACAGCCTAATTGCAAAAGCAGACAGTGCTACTGAGCCTCTCCAGGTCCAGTGGGTACTCTCCTTCACCTCTCTGTGCCCTGCATGGACCTGCCATGGCTCTCTGGTTCCCCAACGCCAACGGGAGGCCCGCAGACAGAGGCTTCCTGCTGGGGATTCTGTGGGCGGCCTCAACCCCTCAGCTAAGGTCTCAGCCCTCTCAGCTCAGTTGCCTCCTCCTCCTCCTCCGGGCTCTGCTAGCGCCTCCCCCTTCCTGCACGCTAAGGTCTTCTTTCTTCAAGCCTCAAGATGGTAATCCGCTTTCTAGCTCTGGGTACTGCACCATCCCCTGTGGTTTCCAGAGAAACCCTGCCCATACCTTTCCTGTAAATAGTCTCATTAATAAAATCTCTTCAGGTTAGCCAATTTAGGTGTGTCATGTCTTTCCTACCAGGACCCTGGCTGAGATTCCCCTCAAATCAGTTCTAGCCATGCTTTGGAACTGATTAAGGAGATATTCCATCATATAAAGTGACAGTTACAGGGCAAACAGATCACAGGAAGTATTCCAAATTCTACTAACTACTTGGGAGAAGAAAACTTAAAAGACTCTTGAGGTCCACCACTCTTAAGCTGCTAAATAATTCTCTCTACTATTAAAGTAATTACAGGGAACTAAGCAATGAAGACCTAGGATCTGTAATCCGGCCAGCGCTAGGCGGTCCTGATGAGTTAGCTGCAGCTGCTGTCCTCTTTGAACTGCACTCTGGTCCATGTCTGAGTGTGTACTACACTGACAGCTTTGTGCTAGGAAGCTGTGATGGGATCTGGGGCATGGGGGAAGAGACACAGTCCTACCTTTGGAAGTGTTTACAGCTAAGGGAGCTATGCATGTAAGATAATAAGGGAATAAGTAGAAAGTGGGATAAGGGAAATGGCTGATTTTGAGCTGACTATGGAATTCATGGGAGAAGGCGATGGCACCCCACTCCAGTACTCTTGCCTGGAAAATCCCATGGACAGAGGAGCCTGGTAGGGTGCAGTCCATGGGGTTGCTAAGAGTTGGACATGACTGAAGCAACTTAGCAGCAGCAGCATGGAAGTCACAGCTACATGTTTCCAAATGAGCTGCTTGGTGGATGTAGAAAAAATTCAGTTCATGTCTGGAGGAACTAGAAAAACGGCAACTTCAAATAGTCCAGGAATAGAGCAAGAACTTAAAGGCAGAGCAACTCAGAGTAGGTAAGAAGGTGTGGTAAAACAAGGCCATCGTCCCTTTTATATTTTAATTGTGGTTCAAAAAAGGAGGGAGTTGCTGTTAAGTCACACAGCTGGTATCCTCTCTCTGCAAGGCTACAAAATGACCTCCTGCGACATGGAGCGGTCACATGTTTAAGCGACAAATGGTAATAACAGGCACTGTGGATGACTGGATGTGGCTCAATGGCATGGCATTGCCTCTCAGAGGTAATTTCCAGGGCGAGCTACTCCACTGCCCCTCCTCGCTGTCTCCACCACGCTGCTCAAGTGGCACTGGAAAGGCTGAAGAGTCTTAGAGCCCAGAAACCTTCAAGGCTGGGGTATCATGTAGGCCTGCCTGGGGTAACTAGATCAAGTGGTCTATTCCGGTCTTCTATCACTCAGAGATTTGACAGAATACCCCCTTCCTCTACTTTTTGGATGACTGTATTGGCAAAGATGAAAACAAGTTAATATTCAGTGATGATGACCGGCTGTTCCTGGTGGGAGTATAAAAAGGTGTATGGTTTCACTGAGAAGAATTTAGCCTTAAATATCAAAGATCTGAATTTTCATACCCAGTAAAGCCTAGCCATTCTTAGGACTCTATTCTAATTAAATGATCAAGATGTACTGAGTTAAGACTCAAGGAGCAGACAATGATGACTGTTCATTTTGAGTCAGCATCTGTGCTCAGTCTTGGGGAGACCACAAGATGAAAATGATCCTTCCTTACAAGGGCTGACAGCAGGGAAGGGAAGGGAACCATGTAACTTAAGGCATCATAGGTTATGATGCAAAGTTCAGAGTGCTCTGGATGCGAGCACACCCTGGGGAGACCTAATCAGATCATGCATAGAGGTGCCAAGGAAAGCTCACCTGGGCAGTATCATTTCAACTGGAAACCCTAAGTACGAGTAGGTCTTAGCCAGGTTTAGGGGCGGGAATGGAGGACACGAGTGAGAGACAGAAGAAATACCCCAAGCAGAGGGATGAGCACACGTAGAGGCTCTTGGGTGGGAAGGGGTTTGGTGTGGTCTGGAATGGAAATAACAGATCCAAAGGAGTTCTGTGAGAAGTCGAGGCTTGGAGGCTAGAGAGACAGGGAACTGGCTACACTGCACAGGGCTCCGAAGAGTGGAGTACGGGTCCTGGGAGACCAGGGACTGCACCTGCTCTCGAGTATGCTGGATCTGGTTTCTGTGTGGCACACAGAGATCTGGGAGGGATGCAAAGTGGCAGCAGGAAGACCACTTAATTAAGGGGCTACTGCAGTAAGCCAGGCCAGAAGAGACGGGACATTCTGACTAGGGTGGGGGGATTTTGATTGCCTTGAGAAGACTCTAAGATGAACACAAGAAACCAATACGCATATTTTCACTCTTAAATTTACCCCCCCACCCTGTTTGCAGGAACAGGGAACATAGTAAAGGGTGAGATCTAATTTCAAGTTGTATCACTAGCTTCCCAAGGCCACATAATCTAAAACTTAAAGTTTATTCTTCGCCATAAATAAAGTGAAAATGTATAAAAGGGATAACCCCTCAGTTGTGCTGAGGTGATGTTTTGACTGCTATTAATGTATAAGTAAATGTCTACACAAAACTTTTGCAAACAACCAATTCAAATAACTGTAATGTACAAACTGCAGACTCTATGAAAATAATCAATTTGAACTAGTATACCCTAACATATGCTTACTCACATATTAAACTTTCTCTACTCCCCAAAGTGACCCCAAATACAGACATTTTCATTAAGAACACAGACGTGACAAGTCAGGATATAGCAACTTTTTCTGGGTACCTCTCTAACGGAATTGGAGACAAATATAGCTGTTGTTGACAGACAGGCTGAGTTACCCCTCCTTTTACCAACAGAAGGGAGACTTGTCCTGTAACTAACTAGTTTTCACAGCCTCCTCCAGGCAGCTGCAAGGCTCAGAAGGCAGGAGGGAGGCCCGAGGGATGGGGAGGGTGGTGGGGCGGGGGCAGCGGGAGCGCAGCCACGCAGCTCTGCTCTCAGCCTGTGCTGTCAAAGGGAGACAAGCCCAGCCCCGCTCCGCCTATTAGGTTTATCTGAGCACCTACATGCTGCTTCATGCAGAAAATCAGCACTTTCGTCCCACAGAAACGTCACAACCTGCAGAGAATAGGGGGACTGAGAGGACTAAATAATAGGATGTATTAAAGCAAACAACGGGCTTGTCAGGCCCTCAATTCCAGATTACAAGAAAGACTTCCTGATTTCAGGCAGTATTTAAAGTGGGAAGCTGGTGTGCCACCCACAATTCTGGGTCGCTACAGGACTTAACAGAACAACGTCGGTGCTGCCTGGAAACTCAAGGGGAAACCAGGCATATGGGGTTCCTCTCTTGCCCACAATAACAAGGAGCTTTCCAAACCATAAAAATGATCAGCCATATGATGATCAACTCAGGTATGACTACTGTTGGCCACTGCAGAATGATTATTACTGAGCCTTTCTAACCTCTCAATCCCTCCCCATAAGGTCAAAGGCTATGAATGGCTATGCATAATACACCTATAATGATTCAACTATTAAATCTGAATTGACCAGAACCAAAATGCCCCGGTGAATTCTCACAGTTTGCAGCCCTGGGAGGTACAGTGAGGCTGGTTTTAAAATCTGTACTCCCTTTACTGGGTGGCCTTCTGTTTTCCCTAGAGTTCTAATGGATTTAACACAATTTCTCTGGCTTTTATATATTTTAAAATTATTGCTACTTTTCAAGGCTGATATATGTAAGAAAATGTCTTAAATACTCATTTCCCTCTTCAGTCTATCACTCTGGGATTTTCCTGATACTTTCTTTGGCTGGACGTGTGGATTCCTAGACTTCAAGGCTTCCTTATTCTTGGTTTTTACGGTAGGGCACCAGTAATACACCCCAAGAAAGGGTGCTGGGGAAGCAAATGATTTCAGTCCTGGCATGTCTGAAATGAAATTGCCTTGATTCGTCACTTGTAACTGAATGCTGGTTCACTGAGGTATAGAATTCAGCAGAATTCTAGGCTGAACAGCATTTCTTTCAGAATTAGGAAGCTACTGTTTTCTGGTATTTGGAGTTGTTCATCCAAAGTTTACTGGCAATCTGATTATCACTTCTTAACAGAGACTTCTTTGGTCCCTCCTCCTCCAAAAACTCACATCCATCACCTGCGAGAAATTACCTTCTTTTTTTTAAAAAAAAAAATCTGCTAGTCTTTCCTTTGAACTGTTCTCCTCCTTATTTGACTTCATGAAAGACCTCCAGCAGGCTCGCACGGCATTTCCTGAGTCCCTTCACACCCTCCTAGACGACGATCTCATTTTCTCCTTAAGCCTCAACAGCTCCTCCACTATCTTTCTTTCTGCTGCTGCTGCTGCTGCTAAGTCACTTCAGTTATGTCCGACTCTGTGCGACCCCATAGACAGCAGCCCACCAGGCTCCCCCGTCCCTGGGATTCTCCAGGCAAGAACACTGGAGTGGGGTGCCATTGCCTTCTCCGGATCTTTCTTTCTATTTCACCAAAAATACAGAAGCAAAAAGAAGAGATTCTTAAAAGCTCCCAACACCTGTGTACAACCACTTGTACCTGTAATCCTTACCCTCTGCCTTCTACTTCTTTTGTCCATGCTCCTAACCACATAAAATTCTACTTCTGTGCTAGACCCTACGTTTTTGCCTGCTCAAGGACATTAGTGCAGTAATTTTCCCTTATTTCTTGCGAATCATCAATTTTTTTTGTCTCTACTAGATCTTTTCTATCAGTAAATAAAAACGCTATTATTTCTCCCAACTCTCAGACTGGGATGAAAACAGACCTCTTTTGATTCTACATCAAAACTCCCTGGAACGTTGTTCACATCCCGTCTCCAGTTTCTTTCTTCCTGTTCTCTCTCCCTAACATTTTATTATGAAAGCTTTCAAACACAGAGCAAAGTTTAAAGAATTTTACCAACCAAGACACATTTACCCACCACCTAAATTATGCCATTAACAATATGTGCTTTATCACATATCTATCTATACAATCTCCCATTAATCCATTTTTAAAATGCAACAAAGTTACTGTCATCAGCATTCTCCAAATACTTCTCCAAAAACATATTATTAACTATTAGTTAAATGTTAGTTTGCAATGTCTTTTTAAATTTTTATTGATTGGTCTATCTTTGGCTGTCCGGGGCCTCTGTTGCTGCGCAGGCTCTTCTCTCTGGGGAGCACAGCCTCTTCTCTCTGGGGAGCACAGGCTCCAGGATGCTCGCTCAGGCTTCAGTAGTTGCGGCACATGGGCTTAGCAGTGTGGCTCCCAGGCTTGGGATCCTCCCAGACCAGGGATCCAACTTGTCTCCTGTACTGGCAGGTGGATTCTTTAGCACTGAGTCACCAGGAAAGCCCTATTTTATTTTCTTCATGTATCTCAAAATTGCAGACATCAGTACTCCTTCTCCTACATACTTCTGCATATATATTCTTAACTACAGTTAAGTATTAGTTTGCAGTGCTTTCTTTCGGTGTAGCATTTACACAGCCACTGCCACCCCCCAGCAAGGCTCCCCATGCCCCACTCCCTGCCCTGACTCACCTTGCCTGAACCCACTCCCAGTATGTTTCTGCTCTCTCCACTGCGACTACTCAGTGGTCCCCAGTGATCGTGATGGCCTGTTGCTGCTGCTGCTGCTAAGTCACTTCAGTCGTGTCCGACTCTGTGTGACCCCACAGACGGCAGCCCACCAGGCTCCCCCATCCCTGGGATTCTCCAGGCAAGAACACTGGAGTGGGATGCCATTTCCTTCTCCAATGTATGAAAGTGAAAAGTAAAAGGGAAGTCGCTCAGTCATGTCCAACTCTTTGCGACCCCATGGACCGCAGCCTACCAGGCTCCTCTGTCCATGGGATTTTGTAGGCAAGAGTACTGGAGTGGGGTGCCATCGCCTTCTCCGATGGCCTGTTACTGAATCCAAAGGTCAGTGCCCCGCCGCCATCTGACCGGGCCCATCAGAAGCCACAACAGAGTGGTCACTTACTCTGCAGTGAAGAGTTTGGCTTCTAGGATACAACACATCCTAGGTTTTCTTCCTATTGAACTGACTGCTCGTTTGGTCTCCGTTGCTAGTTTCTTTTTATCTCATTAACTGTTGAAGGGCCCCAAGGGCTCCATCCCAGAACCTATTTTCTTCTCTACCAACACTCATTCTCTTAATTTTCTCATATAGTCAGATGGCTTTTATATACCCTAAATCAACCCCTTCTCTCCACTTCCACAGCTAGAACTCTGGAAGCTGCCAATAGCTCTTGCCGGGATTCAGCCCAACTGGTCTCACTGCTTTCACTTTATCCCCTTCAGAGTAACATTATTAAAATGTAAGCCATACCTGTTGTCACAGCCAGGAGGCAGTGAAGCAAATGTGACAACTAAGTACACTGTGGCACCCTGAAACAGAAAAAGGACACTAGGGAAAAGCTAAGGAAATCTGGATAATACCAACTTTAGTTAATCACATTTGCCCGGAGCAGTTCACTAACTGTTTAAAAAAAAAAAAAGGTACTAATGCAAAATGCTAAAAAGAGGGAAAATTTGGTGTGGGGCATACCTGAACACTTTGTAGAAGTTTTCTGTAAATCTAAAACTGTTCTGAAAAGTAAAGCTTACATATTACAAAAAAAAAGCTAGACTGTGGATCTGCTTAAAATCCTTCAAAGGTTTCTCATTTCTCTAACACTCACTGCTCCTCAACTGTGTATTCACATTTAAAATTGAGGCAACACAAAGGCAGTCTAGGGACTTCCCTGGTGGTCCAGTGGCTAAGACTCCACGCTCCCAAAGCAGGGGGCCCTGCCAGGGAACTAGATCCAACATGTTGCAACTGAGAGCCTGCGTGTCACAACTAAAGATCCTGCAGGCCTCCACTAAAAGATTCTGCATGCTGCAGGGAAGACTGAAGATCCCAAGTGTTGAGGGCTGCAACTACGACCCAACGCAGCCAAATAAATATTATAAAAACAAAAGCAGCCTAAGAACTCTACTGGAAGTGGGTGAGGCTTGACAGAGTTTGCTTTATTTAAACAGAGCTCTAGATGCAGGAAACTTTAGCAAAAGTACCAGAACACTATTTCCAATGCCACAAAGTTTTTCTGAGACAATTTAATGCAGAAGTACTATTGTCTATTATTCTCAATGACAGTTCTACCTTTGTTGACAACAAATTCTCTCATATTGTGACCTCTCTTTGTTGACTGTTCTTTGTATTATGTAACAGTTAAACACTGGAAGGGAGTGGGGAATGAGTATATTCACAGAGGACCTACGAAAGGCTATAATGTAACTTAAATTGAGATTAAAAACCACCATCATCACCACCACCAACAGCAGCAGCAAATCACCTATAATGGAGAAAATAGTTAATAAAACTCATTATGTCTTTAAAGCTCTAAACAAATGTTAAATATAAGGATTTTTTTTAAAAAACAAGGTAAAATGCAATTTGCTATCAATTCATCTTAGCAGGCCTAATGGTGTCGTTTTTACTTTAAATATTTACTTACCTACAGAGCTATTTTTCTTACTCTATACTTACCTGTGTGGACAATGAATCTTGTAACTAACGTAAGTGGAAAGACAGAGATGATCAATTCATGTGGCTAATATGGAATATTAGCGTGGCTAACCTTATCAATCGTTTGGCCAAAGCCCACGGCATTTCCGGCCCGGCGTGAGGCAGCACAGCAATGAACACTGTGCCTCCCACTACTTGGTCCCCCAACTCTCCAGTCTTCCTGCCATTTCATTCCTTGAACTCCAAATTCCAACAATACTACTGCTACTGCAAGCTGCTTCCCAACTGCCCAGCTGTTTTATGATTTTTCAGACTCGGTATATGTGTTTCCTCTGGTTAAGATGGCAAAGTCAACGTTTAAGGATCACTTTCTGTCTGCAATCATGGATCTCTGTATTATTGCCACAGCTCTATCATCACACCAGCTTCAATATATTGTGACTACCTGTCCTTTCTATGAGACTGAGCTATCTGAGGGCAGGTGCCACATCTGTTCACTTTGGTGTCCTCAAGGACATATCTTCCAAGAAAAACCTTCATTGTCTCCAAAATATTTTAGATCTTCCTTAAAAGAAATGATAAGCTATCTCCCAAATGCAAATGAGGGAATATGATTATTACATAATCAATTTTTATGCCTGGTTTTCTTTTTGTTCATGATAAGCAAATGCTTCAGTAGCTTAAATCTCAAAAATATGGTTTCAACAGATTTCAAGCACTAGTGTGTGTGTGTCTCTCTCTCTCTCACTTTCTCTCTCACCCACCTACACACATACATACACACTCACATCTTAGAAAGACAATTCTGGACAACATGGGCCAGTTCTACGTGTTTGGAACAATTCCTGGTAATTTTAAGTCCTTCACACACAAAAATCAAAGGACCAGATGGGATTTTAGGAGATTTTCCAATCCATTTTCCTATTATAAAATCTAGTAAGTAAATGAAGTCACCAATATGGGCAAGATAATTATCCTATTTTAGAAGGCTTCCACAGAACTATCCTTAAGCATGTACCCAAATGTAATCCCTACCGATGCAATTTAGGTCAAACTCAGCGTTAGCTCACACAGGAAAGCAAAATACGATCATTTCCGTGCGTGTGTGCAGAGTAAGGAACGACATGACACAGAAGGAAAGCGTAGTGGAGTGAAAAGAACACCGAGAGCCAGCGACATACATGCCGTCCCTGCTGCTGACCTTGCCCCGGCGCCTTGGCCTGTCTTGGGCCTCATAAAATCCCCCGTAAAATAAGAGTGCTGGGCTGGAATGCTAGGTTCTTTTTTAAAGTAATATCTTAAAAAGGCACAACGCACTTATTGTGCACCTGCTGTATGACCTTTTATGTATATTAAGGACGACCTTCCCCAGAGAGAGCATTTTTACAGATGACTGCACAGTTAATAAAAAGTGAAACTGTAATTCAATTCAAATTCAGGTCTGCTTGTTCTAAAAGACATTGTGCTAACCTGCCTCCTGGGAAAGGGAAGAAGGGAAAAGAAAGGAAGGAAGGGAACTACAGACTGGCAAAGATGCAAGTAAGTGTTCTTCCTGCAGGCAGCATACAGACAGAAAAATAGGCCAGAACAAACCACTGTGGCATGAGCAGTGACAGGGAAACTAAGAGAAACGGGTCCCCATGCTTGGCTCTTTAACTGTCATCACAAATGCCAATGGCTTCATCTGCTAGGATATACCGTCCTACTTCTTGTGTGTGTGTGTTTGTGTGTGAGCGTCGCTCAGTCGTGCCCGACTCTTTGCAACCCCACGGACTGTGGCCCGCCAGCCTCCTCTGTCCATGGAATTCTCCAGGCAAGAATACTGGAGTGGGTTGCCATTCTCTTCTCCAGAGGATCTTCCCAGCCCAGGGATTGAACCCAGTGTTTTGCATTGCTGGCATGTTTTTTTTTTTAATCGTCTGAGCCACTAGTGAAGGCAAGTCTCATATATCTACTTGCAACATACCAGACATCCTGATTGAAGGTATGAGGGAAATACTGAAGAATCTGAGGAACCAACCTAAAATCCATGGTTTGAGGAAGGGTGAGGAGTAGGCATGCAGGACAACACTCCTCAAATTAGGGGGAAATTTCCCAATTTAATAGGTTTTAATATCTCTGAAAACATGATTCCAGGAGCAAAATATATTACGCCCATTACGTACCTGTTACTAAGCAACTCCACTCATACAGACTATTAAATCAATACCGTAAATTGTAATGTTGCAAATATCACAGGATTCATGTCTTCCCCTTCCCACATCTAGTATTTTTCTCAGCTTATTTTTGGTTTAAACCAAAGTTTCCCAATGAACTGTATAAATATATTTTTCAAGCATTACTGTATTTCCTAGTGTTAGAATCACACCTTTTTTTTTTTTTGGTCATAATCCTAATAATACCCATAAGCATTCAGATTAGTGACAGAGCTTATCACCCTTAGATCAGTTTAGAGAGGAGAACAATAAAGAAGGTGCAGTAAGATCCTCAGAGCCTTGGGCTCAGGGCATGGCAGGTACCAGTAAAAATGCCCACTATGTCTCAGCCTTAAAATTAAAAAAATCACCCCCTCCAGACACATGAAAAGTTGATTCACAGATACATGCGTATCAATTTCTGTACTGTATCCATAAAAAGAATAAGATTTTTTTTCACCCTCCAATCACTAAATTTCTCCCGTTTGGGGGGAGTGGAGAAATCACCCCTGTTGAGAATATAAGACCCAGCTCATTTACTCTACTGAACTACTCAGAACACACACAAGTCAGGAAGTACTAACAATCTGGGAGCCAGCAAATATTTTTTAATATATTGATTTTTACCCAATAGATAGCAATAGATAGTTAGCAATAGATGACAGATGTTAAATAACTGTCACTTTATTCTTGTTCTCAGTATTTTAAATGGCTGGATATAGGACAAGAAAAACAGAAACAGAAATGCTCCTTTGTAAAGTTTATCCCACCCGCCCCGCTAGGTGCATGGGCTTTGTCTTGTCTTTAAAGATTCTAGAACTATATACTCTCCCACCCACAGGATCACGCTTTTGCGTTCAAAATTCAGCCAGCTTGCCTCAGCTCCTGTGTGGGCACCTAAGTACAATGGTGTGTGGGCCAATCTTCAAAAGGGCAGAACAGCCCCCCACCTCCAGCCAGAATCACCCAATTACTAATCTGAAAAACACCTACAGCCAAATAAAGTACTCCAGTTAAAAGTGAAAGGCTTTCTCCGTTGGGGAGCAGAGGAAGAAAAGTCAGTTTAGAAGATTAAAAAACAAAAAACACTACAATTGTTTGAGCTGGGTAACTGAAAGAAACAGAAGCGAAAATAAAGGTGTGAGTGAGAGTTTATTCTAATGCCATACTTGTCACAAAGGCTATGTGTCTGCTTTGGGGGGAAGGGAGATTCTTCTTCATTACACAGATCCCCTGGTTTCTAAAAAAGAGTCAAGAGACCCTTCCTCAAAGGTTTTGAACACCCAAATTATCTTCTTCATGCCTAATCCCTAACCACTAAGGAGTGGGTGCCAGGTCTTCCACTCCTGACCTCTAAAATCAGCCTATCATTTACACCCATAAAAGCACCTTCCACTTTGAAGGTTTCTCTCTGGAAAACCTTTTCCACCTTGTAAAATTATGTGGATTATCTAGAGGGTAGTGATGGATCTACTCTTTGATCAGAAACCCAAAGTGCAAATGCAAAGAATGTTAAATCTACAAAATGTTTTACTGAGTCTTTTTTGTGAAATCACAACTCTAAATTTTTGTTAAGCTTGTCCTAACAGCAAATCAGACAAAGATCACAAAGATGCAGCTGACCCGTGTACCAGAAAGTCAGTATAAAAACTGTGACCCAGAAAGTCCATCTAAGAGACGCTCGGTAGATTCTACAATGGCTCTTTCCTGTTTCAGGGACAGCAGGGATGCCTCCACGGACAGCACCGATTCCTGCTGGTTCCTTGTCACGTGCTCTCTTTTTGGTGGTGTGCTAAGGCTACATTTTCACTTTAGGAAAAACTCACCTCTCCACAAACTTCCATTACTGGCTATATTCTCCTTCAGTTCAGTCACTCATGTGTGTCTGACTCTTTGCGACCCCATGCACTGCAGCACACTAGGCTTCCCATATTCTACTTGAAGTGAAGTTGCTCAGTCGTGTCTGACTCTTTGCGACCCCGTGGACTATAGCCCCCCAGGCTCCTCTGTCCATGGGATTCTCCAGGCAAGAATACTGGAGTGGGTTACCATTTCCTTCTCCACCATATTCTACTTGGATATATGCAAATATCTCTAGCCCAAAAGAACCTCAACAGCTAAATCTCTTTCCCTGGAGGTCTTTCAAGCATCTCAAACTTAACCACAACCAAATGGAACTCAAGATGTTCCAGAAAGTATTCATCTCCCACATTACCTTTCTCAGTTAACAGTACCCATAGCCACCAAGTAGCCTTAGACTTCTTTCTTATCCATCCCTGAGTAGAGTTCCTTACTATATAAATACGTGTCCTCTTCAATTAAAATGTCCATCATCTCTACAAAACCCTGACTTCCCTTCCTTTACCACTCTGCTACAGTTTCTCTCATAAAATGCAACTGTTGTTATTTCTGTGCTTACTGTCCTTCAAAACTTCCGACCCTTGAAGAATCAAGTCCAGTACTTTTTAGTCCGGCATACAATCTCCCTAATGATACAGCTTCTGCCCAACTCTCCAACTACCTCTGCCATTTCCCCCACGAAGATCTCCCATCTTGTCTGCAGCCACCTCTGTCTGTCCCGGCTCACCTGCTGTGCGTTCAGCCTCTGCCTGGAATGCCCTTCCCTCCATGTTCGTTCACCTAGTCTTAGTTCACTCTTCAAAACCCAACGAAGTGTCCACTCTGTGAAATCGAGCACCACCACTCTCCTTGTGAACATCTCTACTAGTGAACAGAAACTGCACAAGCGAAGCGTGTACGTGGCCAAGCCCTCACAAAGTCGGGCCTGGTTTTGCTGCAAACCTACAGCAGGCGAACACTTGGTGCCTGTTCGGTGAATCACCTCTCCTCTGATAAACAACTAAAATAACACAGCTTACATTTATTAAGAATTTATCACATGCCAAAATGTACAACATATTAGGCCATTTCTTCCTCATAACAACTCCATAAGGTGGGTAGGTATTATTCCTGTTTATAAATGAGGAATCTAAGGTGCATTCAAATAGGCCAGAGAACTTGCCCAGGAGCTACAGCTTAAATGGAAGAGATGGGACTGGACCTCAGGTCTGACCGATGCCAGAGTCCATGCTTGTAACCTCTGCGCTTAATTCTCGCTATTCTACACTGTCCTTAACAGGCCTCCCAAAGAGTGTTGTCCACACTATTTTGTCTAAAACTTCCAGAATCAATTATCTAGCTAGGTTTCTGTTAGGGTTTTATGCTTTCTGCAGCTAAGGGAATAGAGTTATTCTGGATTAAGAATGCTATGGACAATGAGCTCAGAATGATTGCTCTAAACTGTCTCATATGCAAGTATCTGGCACCCAACCTAAACTCAGTCAACCAGAAAAGTTTTTCGAAGTCCATGTAGGAAAAAAGAAAATGAACAACTACTATTTCCTCAGATCAACTTTCCAACAGAATAACTCCTTCTGTTTTTTTGGAAGGCAGGGCAATCTGCAAATACAAAGATTCCTTTTATTTGGGAGTTTTGAGCCATATACCAAAACTCCTCATAGCAGTCTATGAAGAAAAAGTTAAGATAAACTAATCTTGTTAAGCCCCTCCTCCTCTGCTCCTGGCCATCTTTATTTTTAGGACATTCTCTGGCAGTTGTAGTATCAAATGATGGTGACACTGAGAGTATGTGAGCTTCACAAGCTGGCAGGTGTCGGATGGCGACCCTGCAGCAGCCCCATCGGCAGCCCACCCAGACGCTTATGTTTAAACTGGGAAAAAGTCCACGAAGCGAGCAGAAGCCAGTGGCTCATCTTACACCAGACCCCCTACTTTCAGCTGTCTCCAAAAAAAAAAAAAAATCCCAAACCCTCTAAATTAGAATCATTTCAATCTTCCCAGACAGAATCTTGTATCAAAGAAATGCTAAATCCTACTTTAACGACGTCTACTTCGTTGCAACGGTGCAGGAAAATTGAGCTGTCCTTTTACTCAGAGGAAACCAGTGTGCGTTTAAAACAGAAGCTGAACACAGTAAAACCTGAAGGGGACAGACATCTTCTGGCATGATGCTACCTTCACAACTGAGCTGGGAGTGACTGGCTGGTTTCATCTGAAAGAAACATCTGGTACCATCTATACCAAGGTGGAAAAGCTCAAATCAAAGTATAATGGAAAGGTGGGGGATAGAAAATGAGCAAAAGAAAAAAAAAGCCATCATCAGTACCTTTAGTGTTTTTAAAAGATAAAACAGAAGAATTTAAAAGATAAAACCAAAGAATTTAAGCGGGAACAATTAATAACCAGCGGGTACCAAGAGATTGCTCAAGTATGCCCAAAAGATGAATAAAACGGCCCAGGACTGGACCTCATTCGACACCAGAAGCACTCATCCTCCTACGTCTCCCCACGATCCAACTCGCTGAGTCTATGGTGCGACCGTTTTCACAATTGCTTCTTCTTCCCCTTTATATTTAAGTTGTACCAGGTATTATATTGGACTCTTCTTTAAAACGCCTTTAAATATAACAAGGTTGGTCAACTACATTTATTTAAAACAGTGAGGGGAGGGGAGAGGGAACACTGTAAAATGTCCAGCAGCAGCAGCAGTGAAAGGGTTAAATCAAGCACACTCAGCCTTGGAGACACTCTGCAGCTGTTACAAATGTTCTTTTTAACAGCACGGGTGGGGTGGACAATGGGTGGTCTCCTACACTTGGGCCTCTAGGAGGCAGCCAGGAAGCTTGGGTGGGACCGCCCCCTCAACCAAATCCCCCAGAACAAGTCTATCTCCTCTACCCGACACAGACTGGCTTAGTCCTGTAACCTGGACCAATCAACCCAAACTGTAAAACATTTGCTGTGAGGCAAGAAGGGCTGTGTGGATCACAATAAACTGTGGAAAATTCGGAAAGAGATGGGAATACCAGACCACCTGACCTGCCTTTGAGAAATCTGTATGCAGGTCAGGAAGCAACAGTTAGAACTGGACATGGAACAACAGACTGGTTCCAAATAGGAAAAGGAGTACGTCAAGGCTGTATATTGTCACCCTGCTTATTTAACTTCTATGCAGAGTACATCATGAGAAATGCTGGAAAAAAAAAAAAGAAATGCTGGGCTGGAAGCACAAGCTGAAATCAAGATTGCCGGGAGAATTATCAATAACTTCAGATATGCAGATGACACTACCCTTATGGCAGAAAATGAAGAGGAACTAAAAAGCCTCTTGATGAAAGTGAAAGAGGAGAGTGGAAAAGTTGGCTTAAAGCTCAACATTCAGAAAACAAAGATCATAGCATCTGGTCCCATCACTTCATGGGAAATAGATGGGGAAACAGTGGAAACAGTGTCAAGACTTTATTTTTTTGGGCTCCAAAACCACTGCAGACGGTGACTGCAGCCATGAAATTAAAAGACGCTTACTCCTTGGAAGGAAAGTTATGACCAACCTAGATAGCACATTCAAAAGCAGAGACATTACTTTGCCAACAAAGGTCTGTCTAGTCAAGGCTATGGTTTTTCCTGTGGTTTCCTGTATGGATGTGAGAGTTGGACTGTGAAGAAGGCTGAGCACCAAAGAACTGATGCTTTTGAACTGCGGTGTTGGAGAAGACTCTTGCGAGTTCCCTGGACTGCAAGGAGATCCAACCAGTCCATCCTAAAGGAGATCAGCCCTGGGATTTCTTTGGAAGGACTGATGCTAAAGCTGAAAATCCAGTACTTTGGCCACCTCATGCGAAGAGCTGACTCACTGGAGAAGACTCTGCTGCTGGGAGGGATTGGCGGCAGGAGGAAAAGGGGACGACAGAGGATGAGATGGCTGGATGGCATCACCAACTCGATGGATATGAGTTTGAGTGAACTCTGGGAGTTGGTGATGGACAGGGAGGCCTGGTGTGCTGCGATTCATGGGGTCGCAAAGAGTCAGACACGACTGAGCGACTGAACTGAAGAAGGGCACACTTCCCTTTCCCTGTGATGCTAACGAGATGTCTTCTGATTTAAGAAGGCAATTTCATATACAGTACCATCTTTAAATGTCCAGAAAAAAAAAAAGATTATTAGGAGAGATAATAAAATAAACTTATTATTTCTGGGCAACAGATTGGGTTGGATTTGGGTACTGATCATTAACCATCATATATAGTTTTAATTTACAAAACAGACTGCCAGATTAATCACTGTCTTTGAAACTCATATTCCATTCATACTCTAACCCTCTGTGAATCCTTTCACCTGAAATGCCATTCTCTCTTTTCCCCACAAATCAGTCACTTAGGATCAGGGCTTCTCTTTTTCCCTACCTATAAACCCCCAACAACTTCTTTCTCTGAATGCCTTCAACAATTAGCAACCATTACAGTAACTAAGTCATTTACTGAACACCTACTATAATGTACAATCCTGGGCACTCTTATGTTATTACATTTAAACATAACTGTTTCTAAATGAGTCATTTCTACTCAACCCAATATGAAATTCTTGGGGGGCAGGAACTATTTTATATTTATGTTGATTTGTCTTATTGCCTAACATATTCTATCACAAAACAAGGCAGACGTTCTAAATATGGATTATTTACATACATTTGGAGGGGGGAAATACTTTTACCAGAGCCTCAAGGGGTATGACCTTCAACTAGGTTTAAGAACCACTGCACCAGAGATTCAACAAATAGTTCTTCAATCATAACTAAACGCATCACCAATAAGCCCAGAAGATTTCCAGGAAAAACAGCCTGTGATACATATCAGGCTGCACAAATGGAAGAACTTGTTTTTAGTCACATTTTGAGTGTATGACAAGGTACTGGAGTGGCATGCGGACAGGACTCTAATGACATGGAGTCAAACACAGTTTCTCTTTGCCAACTGACAGCACTGTTAACAGTCCCTCCACCAGACCTGGGGAGGAGTGCCTTTGTTTTCGTCCTTCTGTTTATACGAATCAGCTGTTGAACCTGTAATCATTTCACCCTAGTCAGAAAGCTCTTCCTAAGCGTACCATAATAAGCACAGCAGCATAATGGGGGAAGCGACAAATATGAAATTAACACAACGTGGCAGTACTTCAGGGTCTTACAATCGAGAATTCTCACTTGAATTTTTCTAAATCAATAAGGCTTCCCCGGTGGCTCAGCGGTAAAGAATCCGCCTGCAATGCAGGAGCCGCAGGAGACACGAGTTTGATCCCTGGGTTGGGAAGATCCAAGGAGGAGGAGATGGCAACCCACTCCAGTATTTTTGCCTGGGAAATCCCATGGACAGAGGAACCTGGAAGGCTGCAGTCCATGGGGTCACAAAAGAGATGTGTATGACTGAGTAACTAAACAACAACATTCTTACCATTAGCTACAAATAGAATTTAAAAAACTGTAACTAATTTAGAAAATCTACAGCAATGGAATGAGGCATTTGCCACAAAGGGTTATGCTCCCATTTATTACTGTTTTGAGAGCTAGTGAAATATTAATAGGAACTGCCCAGAGCAGTCCATCTCATGTTCTTCAACATTCAGGCTGCTTCTTGCTATGGAAGATGCAGAAAGAAGTTCCCTCGTGAGAATGAGTTCGACACTGCTATTGTTCACAGCCTAACCTCTTCCTATGGTTTAACATCCAACCTTTATCTTCCCCAATAGATAACCACGAACATTCCCATCCTGCTAAGGACGCCAACACTCTCCCCAGCCTCAAAGCCTTAGCATGCTCCCACTGGACCGCATCTCCTCCCCAGTCATATGGCATCTTCCCTTGTAATGCCCTCTAGATTTGGACTCTTCTCCATTTCCATTAGGGCACTTCCCTTGTGGCTCAGCTGGGAAAGAATCCGCCTGCAATGCAGGAGACCTGGGTTAGATGCTAGGTGGGGAAAAATCTCTTGGAGAGGGGAAAGGCTCCCCACTCCAGCATTCTGGCCTGGAGAATTCCATGGACTGTATGGTCCATGGGGTGGCAGAGTCAAACACAACTGAGCGACTTTCACACACACCATTTCCACTGATTTATTTCAGGAGCTTGCATGCAACAAAACTACTTTCTGGGAATTTCCTGATGGTCCAGTGGTTAGGATGATGTGCTCACACTGCCGATTGGGTTCAACCCCTGGTCGAGGAACCAAGATCCAACAAGCCTCCATTTGCCACCCATCCCCCATTAAAAAAAAAAAAACTGCTTCCTATTTGATAATAACTAACTGTATACTTGCGGTTTTAACTGCTTACATGTTTCAATTAATTTAATCCTCACAGCAATCTGACAAGGTAAGTGCTATTATCATCCGTTTTTCCAATGAGGAAAGTTTGGCACTAAGAAGTTTAAAAACTTGCCCAACATCACAACTATGGCAAACGAGGTACTGCTGACGCCTGAACCGAGCTGGCCTGGCTCCAGCCGGGCCTCCATCCCTGTGCTCCATCTTGCTTCTACTCTTTCTCCTCTTTAATCCCATACTACTCAAAACAGTCTTTCTAAAACTCTGGGTAATTTCACTGCTCCAGGACCTGTTAGAAAACACTGCTCTTTCATCACATGAATGTCGCTTTCTGATTAGTTCAAAATGTGAACCAGATCAAACTATGCTCAAAAATCTATTCTCTCACCGACTAGCTGTGCAATTTTATGCAACTTACTCAACCTGTGTGTTAACAAACTTGAAAAAGTTCTTTCACTGTTGAGAGGAATTGAGCAAAGTACTTGGTACAGAGCCTGCCTGGCTCTCAAGACTGCATGAGCTCAGTAAGAGCTAAATTTCTGGGCTCATATGAAAGCTTCACCTTCTGTAAGGTATCGCCAGGCTCAAGTCCATTCTGTTCTCTTGTTTCCTCCCACCGGGAAGGCCTGATTACTCAAGACAGTAGCTACCATTTCCCAGTACCTTGAGTCCAAAATGACTTATAGTACACAATCACTACACCTGATTCTCTCTTGCTATAAGTCCTCTAAAACAATGTTTAATCAGAAGACATACTTAGTGGACCAGCTCAACTCTAGGTCCCCAGTATACTGAAAATGTCTCCCTGGCACACACACTCAAAAGCTTGCAGACCAACGTAAATGTAGTCTATAAAAAGAGAATCTGAGAAATGTATTACATGAGAATTTTCTACATTTAATGTCAAGGTGTCACTAGATGCACCTCAGAATTCAAAATGGGACGTATCGGAACTATCTTATTTAAATGATTTGAAGCTGGACCAAAGGAGGAGCAGGCTAAAGTTCTAGCAAAACTGAACGTTTCTTTACATTATAAGGCCAGAACCAAAAGAGAAATTTAAGAAGACATAAACAACCACATGCAGCTTTACTTAGTTGAAAGATGCTGACAGACCTGATGGAGAAAAATGCCAGTTTATTCTTTGCTTCTTCTGAGCTCAGCACAGAGTCACGAAATAAGACTTCTGAGATGAGGACTGTGGGTTGATCCGGACTGGGCTGGCCAGACGCTGACTGACTCCAGCCAACCAGCCTATTTAAGAATGGCACCGGTTAAGACAGTGAGGGTGTTTAAGAACTTACTGACCGCCTCCATTTCCACCCCCTGTATATACCCACCACTAGAAAAACGACTCAAAGCGTATGTACTCCTTTAAGGACAGCATTATTTCCTCAAAATATGAACCAAAATCTCATCAATGAAGAGACACAAAAACTTAAAACTAATGAATCCTTAAAACTGAGACTTAGATTGACTTAACGGAGTCAAAGCTAAAGCCAGGCCCTACTAGAGATGTGAATTCATAATTTTTTTATATTCTAACAACATTCAAGCTCTGGGTTTATCACCAGAATACACACATTCCAAGAGAAAATTCATGAGCAAATTTAAAAAGAGACATTAGCGTCTTGTTGACTGAAACCAACTACTCAGGGCCTAGAAGAACCAAAATGTTAAGTCTATCAACAAACTGTCATTAGCCTGTCAGATCCACCTGCATTTCCCTCTCCTGAAGACTTCTAAGAGCACCTGCACCACTTGCTTGTTCTGACTTCAGGATCTTACTCGGGCTGGGCCAGTTCTAGGCTGGCTTCAGCGATGTCTGGCACCATGAAGCACACTGCCAGTCCTCGGTGTGTTGCTAATGGGTCAGAAAGCGTCCCTGGAAACACAGGAACACCAGTAAGAGTTCACACAGTTGTTCGTAAGTGAAGTGTTCTGGCAAAGTTTGACAAACAAGAAGAAATTCTTCCCCCAACCCACCTCACTTTTAGCAGCAAAGTAAACTCAAGAGAACATCAGATAAGACCAGCCGCCTCTTCCTGCAGTCCAGCCCCTGCAGAGCGGTTCTCTATGGACCCTGAGGCTGGGAATTGTATAAACTATGTTAATTAGAACTATGTAAATTTACATAAACCTATGTAAATTAGAACAAATCATCAGGGTTACTCTGAATCAGTCCTGTAAATATTTTTTCCTTGTTTTTCTTATACACTTAAAGAAAAAAAGAATTCAACAGAGAAAGCCAAAGGTTTGCAATCTCCTTCTATATAGCAACATCTTATGAACCATCTGCTGAAATAAAATGCCATCATGACTATAGATGGAATAAATGTCCAAAAATAAAAATTGGTGGAAATCGGGAAGGTTTTTTGGACAGTAACAAAAGTAAAACTGGCTAAACAGTCTTTAGATCACATGCATAGTAAAGTGTAATTACACCTTAGAGAGACACAAAGGAATAGTAGCTAAGAAGCACAACTCAGGTGGTGGCAAAGTAAGGGAATAACAAATCACAGCAGAAATTCCAGAGTTCCTATTTCTGGTTTATGTCACCTAAATAAATGCAAAAACAGCTGAGGCAACATAAGAACCCAGTCTGACCTCCGACAGGGCAATACTGGGTAATAAAGACAACATCCAACTATGGACTCAATTTACACTGAGAGGGATGGACTTGGTGTGGGTTTCAACGCTTCTTCTGTTCCAACAAACGAAACGACCATGTTGCGGGACGCTCTGCAAGACAGGGACACACAGGAACTTGATTCCCTACACCAAGGGCCAGCACACAGTGGCACCTCTTCTGAGGCACCTGAGGGAAAGAAAAGCGTCGAGAAAGACTTCTGGAACTCAGGCAGGCTTGCTGTAAGTCACGAGAGAAGGATGGGAGGTGACCAAGGTTACACTGGACAAAAGGAATGGCAGGTCTGAAGACCACAAAGTGTGAAATGGCTCAGTGTTCAGGGAAATGATGCACCTCATTTTTGAAAACTGACCAAATACTGTTTAAACATAATTACAATGGTTCATCATCCCATTATTTGACATTTCTGGCAAGTTATGTTCACTAATGAAACACTGTAGAGCTTTTAGGGTAAGGATATTTAATTGTGCAAAATGTCAATGTAATTTAACACAAAGAAACAAAATGACTACAGTAAGAGTAAGACTTTGCCCAAGATATTTATGTAAAACAGAGTTCTGAAAAGAAAACACGATAATTATGGTTTTGCTGAATTCAGAGAAACGCTGCCTCTGCGCTCTGGATGGGCCTCAGATGCTGCAGTCTGCACATTCAGCTCGAGACCACAATACACGTCCAATGACACAAGGAACTCAAATTAGAAGAGGCAGCACTGGACTCCACAACACACTGTGTGTCACCCCAGTGGAGCCATTCGACGAGCACGCCTCAGACTCCACGGGATGACTACAGGTCCCTAGTATCTGCCTCTGTCTGCGTGGCTGGCGGTAGAAAAGGCTCAGCGCTATGGAGAAAAGGGTCTGGGAAGTCAAAGGGCCACAAGGAGAGGAAGAGAAATCCTGCCCCAGTTCCACTGTCGGTCCACAGCAGCCTCCTCCTCTCCCTCCCCCGACCTGATTCTGCCCAAGGGCCCCATCTCCAAAGACCAGGGTCACCATCAATGGTTTGCACCGAGAGGGAAGATATGATTCCCGGCATTTCCAACTGACACCCAAAATACTCTGAACACAAAAACACCGTTATTTGGTGGTGACATTCTACAGCAGGGCTGTCCAAAGAGGCTTCTTACAATGACATAAATGTCCTACAGCTGCACTGTCCAATATAGCAGCCATTAGCCAGACACAGCTAGTAGGACCTTGAAACACAGCCAGTGCAAGTGAAGAAGTGAATACTTTACCTAATTTCAACAGTCATATAAGGCTACGGGCTACAGTATGGAAGAATGTGGTCACTATCCAGCATCATCAGTTCACATGGAAGCCAAATACTTGAATGGTCCGACCTTAAAAATGTCAATAAGCGTTACATGAGCAATAACATCTTCCACAAAAACAACAATTTATGAGCTTTTAGGAAACAATTCTTAAGTACAGACTATCAAAAAATCAAAAGGTCATATTAAACTTTGAGAGTTTGTGTTTTAATCTATGTTCGGCCAACACAGCCAAGATAAGCCTAAGGAGACACAACTCAACAATGTAGCATCCTGGATGGAATCCTGGAACAGGAAAAAGGACGCTAGGAAACATGAAGGAAGCCTGAGTAATAATAACACGTCCTGAACGCCCCTGGTGACCCAGTAGTAAAGACTCTGCCTGCCAGTGCAGGGGACACAGGTCTGCGCCCTGGCCCGGGAAGATGTCACAGGCTGCGGGGCCGCAACTGCTGAGCCCACACGCCACAGCGACTGAAGTCCAGGTGCCTAGAGCCTGTGGTCCGAAACAAAAGAAGCCCCTACCAGGAAGGCCTGCTTGCCGCAGCTACAGACGCCCATGCGCAGCAATGAAGGCCCAGTGCAGGCATAAAAATGCTTAAAATGGTGGCTCAGTATTGGTTCACTAGTGAGTGGTTAACAAATGTACTACACCAATGTAAGACATTAGTGAGAAACTGGGTGTGAGATATAGGGGATCTTTCCGTGCTCTCTTTGCAAGTTTTTCGGTAAATCTAAAATGTTCTAAAATAAACTTGCTTTAAAAAAAAAAATCTATGTTAAAAAAAACCCCTAGGTTCATAAAGGGAACTCTGCTCATTATTACGTAACAACTTAAATGGGAAAAGATTTTTTAAAAGGATACATGTGTCACTGCTGTGCACTTGAAACTACCACAACACTGTTACTCAACTATGCTGTTCAGTCGCCCAGTCGTGTCCAACTCTCTACGACCCCGTGACTGCAGCACATCAGGCCTCCCTGTCCCTCACCATCTCCCGAACTTTGCCCGAGTTCATTTGTGTCCACTGCGTCGGTGATGCCATACAACCATCTCATCCTCTGACGCCTCTTCTTCTGCCCTTAATTCTTCCCAGCAGTTAACTATATTCCAATACAAAAAAGTAAAAAACAAAAACAAAACCCAGGAAACTACGCTCAGTAAAGATGCTGTTGCAGTTTCAGTTTTATCTTAATGAGAGAATCCTGTCGAGGGACCCTGGCTAAGAGCGCAAGTAGCACTGACATTTTATTCTACCCTTCCTGTAAACAGAACACTGAACTTTGGGGCTCCCATTCTTATATCTGATAAACAACTGAGTACATGTTTAGCTCAGTAAATGTTTTCAAGTCTATGAAGAGGAATCTTGAAGTTCTTTATTTACTTGAGCAATTTTCTTTCAAAGGCTTCATGAAAAGGTATTCAATTTTCCACTTCTCTGACCACAGATTTTTTAAACTTTAGAAACTAACATCTAGATAGCAGATTTCAGGTGTATACCATGCTGGACTATAAACTTGTTAAATATAATTCACATTCATATGGTGTTGGAGAAAATAAAATGTTTAATCCTTTCCATTTCTGAAGTTACCAAAATACTAGTGTAAAGTTCATGCTATTTTAAATAGCTGGAAAGTTCTACTTTAAAGTAATCCCCCTTAAAAACATTACTCAGCATGTTCTAAATACAATTGTGTAACAGAAACCTATTTCCATAAATATTTCCTTAAAAAGTGGGGTGGTGGTGTCATGGACATAAAATTGAGATTGATGGTTACGAAACATGAAGTGTCATAATTACTGGGAAGCTCTGTGCATGGGCCATGTTGTTATCAGAATGTCTACTTTTATAACTGTCAAAAACACTGAAAGGCAATTGACCTTTCAAGTTTACATGTTCTAGGACAATTCCAACAACTCTTCCGAGTTTGACAGTAAGCTCTGTTAATGTTAGAAACAAAGGCCTCAGTACGTCAGACATACCTGGATGGACAGAGCAGTTACGAGTATTTCTAAATTAGCTCAGAAAACTTTTCAATACACCTGTCTTACCAAGTCTGTTTTCATTCAGAACACTGTGCATACCTCTTGCATAGCTCTCAAAATTGAATTATTAAATACATCTACATCTCAAACCCTTTGCACTAAGCACTGTACCCTTAGCCTAGGAAAAACTCAGTTTGTTCATGTAACTCACCAGGACACCGGGGTAAGCAGTCTTAATGTACTGCTGACAAGAGACGTATTAATCCCACAGGTGTTAGTTTCTGCAAAAATCCACCAGTCAATAATGTGTTAAGAATTCATCAAAATTCTACAACTATCATGACACATACTCAAGGAAAAAAAACCGACTAGACCTAAGAGACATCCAGAGAACACTCAAACCAACAGCACACAGCAGAACCTTCTCCAGAACAGCCCACATGCCAGGCCATAAAACAAGCCTCAATAAATGTAGAAGAACTTTAATCAGCATGCTCTGTAAGCCTAATGGAATTAAACTAGAAATCAGCAGCAAAAGGAATTCTGGGAAATTCACAAATATGTGGAAATTAAACAACACACTCCTAAATAACCAATAGGTCAAAGAAAAAAACCAACAAATTGGAAAATATTTTGAGATTAATGAAAACAAAAACCACTGCACACCCAGATTTATGGGAAGCAACTAAAGCAGCATTTAGAGGCAAATTTAAGGCTATACTCTTAAGTATTTATAAATATTTACATTAAAGGAAAAAGTGTCCCATAGTTCACTTCAAATTGAGGTTGCTATTCTTCTATTTATAAAAGTCAACCCCCTCCTAAAGCAGGTAATCAATCATTTTCATCAGGTTATCGGAGAATATGCAAATGAGAAGTCTGCTTCGTCTGCGAGACCTTTAATATCTAATAAGAAAGAAGAGTGAGAGAAAGAACATGCAGAAAGCTTACACTTTTGACACACAATACCAACACACTAATAGCTACGTTTGAAAATAACTTCTATAGTCTTTAAGGGCAACAACTGTTCAGGTATGTGTATGTACATCAGCTGCTCCAAGAAGGCAGACAGAGGGGACCTGAACACAAAGAGAATGACTTTTCGAGTCAAACGCTAGTTCCTTCTCAGTCAGCAACCTACTGTTGTTCAGTGGCTCAGTCGTGTCTGACTCTGTGTGACCGCATGGACTGGAGCACGCCAGGTTTCCCTGTCCTTCACTATTTCCCAGAGTTCGCTCAAACCCACGTCCACTGAGTCAGTGACACCACCCAACCATCATCTCGTCCTCTGTCGTCCCCTTCTCCTCTCCTCCTCCCCTCAATCTTTCCCAGCATCAGGGTCTTTTCCAGTGAGTCGGCTCTTTGCAGCAGGTGGCCGAAGTACTGGAGACTTTATTGGTCTCCAGGAAAAGACTTGCAGGGCTACAAGTTTCCACTTCTAGCACTAAGTGAGGCCATTAGCCACAGATTCATTTGGATATCAGATGCAGACAATGTTAGCACAGCTTCTGGGAAAATTAACACCAATTTCAGGTTCAAGATCTACTCTGACTCAGCTAAAACAATGTGACTCTGAGAAAGTCTTAATCATTATTATCTTCTCTGATAGGCTGGCAAAGAAACCTTTCGAGCTACTGCTTTTTTCTAAAGAGGCTCAGTACATTTAAACAGAAACCCCATCCTTCCTTCCAAAGACGAAGCACCTGCTTTCTTTCATTATTACAATTTTGCGTGTGGCTTCACTGTGCTTCTCATCATACCCAGAAAGTATAGTGAAAGCACCTATGGCTCTATTCGCTAAATGCTTTTCTTTTCCTGAAGGTTACAGAAAAGCAGAACAGTTATTTTCTATGGGAGGAATGCCTGCCTTTTACATCTGCTAACAAGTACAACATATGTTTATTTAATTTCAAAAAGTTATCTGGCGGACAGGAGGGATTATGGTCCTTTATACTTTTCTATTAAACTACTTTGATAAACATTTAAAAAGCATGAAATACAGACATCTGATTTTTTTTGAGTGCACTACTCAAACCCACTAATAACTGCAAATCCTCATTTTTTCTCTTAATTTTACTTTTCAAAGCTAAACATTTTTATAGATGTTGATAAATAAAATGTGAACTTGATTAAAGCTCAATGCAGACAGCAGACAAGGAAGGAGACATGGATAATTAAACCTCTGAAAAACTACAATTTGGCTGCATTACTAATCTCAGTCCAGTTTGGAGACAGACTGAAATCAAAATTACATAAGTAAGAAAGCACATTACATTAGTTTTGTATCAGGTGCAGGGAAAAGATAAGCGAGATTTAACTAGAAATCTGGGCAGCAATACCAGTTTTAGGGCCAATCTTAGTTTTTCACAAGGAAAAGGGCAGAGCAGGCTTTTAGCTTATTGCTGTGCATTCTCTATTCTACATCTAGTCATTCTATGGAGTAGACCTAGATAATGTGGAGATCCTTGCACGCCTGCACCAAAAAGAACTGAAACAAATTTAGTCTATGAAGCTGTCCACTGTGATTTCTTTGTCCTTCGAAGAAAGCAAAAGAGACTCTAAAACGTTTGTTGACTTATACACTGACATCTGGAAGACTACTGTAGTGTTTTTTTTTTTTACGGTTTTTCTGATTATGAAACTAATATATGCTTATAAAAATATCCATTATAGAAAAGCATGCTATAGAAAGCAACAGTTCTCAGTCATCCCAACCACCAGAGAAAACATGACAGTTTTTTTTTCCTTTGTATTGCAGTACGTGTGAGAGCGTGAGGATGTTTCAATAAGTCTCTCTACTTTTTTCTCCAAAGCTCTCAGCAGAGCCTCCTGGCTCTAAAGCTAAACATTTGCAAGCATCAACTCAACAAAGCTTGGTTTGTCTGTCTTCCCATCTTTTTCCAAACATGAGTGAGGATGGATGATCCATCTCCCTCTAGAAGGGATTCATTTAGCCAGAGAAGTAAAACTGAATTAAAACTACATCTATGAATACACATTAAATTTCTCAGCTATCAAAATTACTTGTTTACTTGACACAGCTATAAAAAAGCAAATTAATCACCTGAAAGGACAGTATGAAATAAAACATGCTTCAGAAAAACTGTATGCTGCTGTGAGGTGTCTTAGATGCTGAAGAAGGATTCAATCACTTCACAGATCTGGTTCCACAGTCTCATAAAACACTGTCAAACTGTGAAATAATGTTCTATTGTTAAAGGAGGACAGAGAATGAAGCCAACACTAGCTGCACCATTATTGTGTATTCTAAGATTACGGGCCATTCTCATTTAACATGATCTCAAGTAGGTAATCTGTTCAGTCCTTTAGGACAATAGAGCATCAGACATAATCAAAAGCCTCCTCTGAGATTATGCACTAAATTTTTAATAGAAACAAGAATCCAGCAATAGGAAAATATCTAAGTCAATTATAGAATATTAACTTTACAAATATCTAAAAATATTAAACCATTAAAAATAATTAGTAAAACAAATATGAGAATGGTAACATATGTTGTATCTTAAGTCTGCTATAATTCTAGCACTATAAAAACGTCTGGGCAATGATAAAGCCTCGAAGAGATCTGTAAGAGTAAAAATGCTGCAGTGAGGAGTTTATGGAGGCCTTTGAATTTCCTATTTGTTTCTATTAACATTTGCTAAAATAATTTTAAATGTTAAGAAAAATGGAAAAACTGATAATAAAATGAAAATATAGTCTTTTTCCTCTAGCAATCCATTTCAAACCATACACATTCATCCAGGAAAGCAAAAGACCTATGAAATAATGACACGAAGAAGACACGCAATGATCAATATTCTGACTGAAAACACACTGCTCTCTTGTTCTCTGTGAAGTTTACAGTTTCAAGGTCCAAAATACATTTCCTCTCACTTAAAAAAAACTGATGCTTTCTGTAGTTTTCAAAAGCAAAGTATTACAAAAGTCTTTGCCATTTTGCTAAATGTAGATTTTAAAGCTCCGCTGTTAAAGAAAAAACAAATTAGTTAAAAATCAAAGCCATTGTTAGCATGAAAAAAACACTATTTAACCACTAATAATTATTACCTGTTTCAATAAAAACATTAGGACAGAAAATGTAAGAGCTACTGCTAGAAATGAGACCAAAGCAGGCTCTAAGCTTTCCTACATGATAAAGAAGGAAACATACCAAGGCATTGTTTATAGCATCCTTAAGATTTCAAAACGCTGTCTGAGGGGAAAATATACCTCTCCTAGATACTGAGACCATAGAGAACATTCTCCCACAAGTCCTGCCTGGGGACGCCTATAATAACCAAAGACTCCAGGCTCCTCTGTCCATGGGATTCTCTGAGCAAGAATACTGGAGTGGGTAGCCATTCCCTTCTCTAGGGGATCTTCCCAACCCAGGGATCGAACCCACGTCTCCTGCATTGCAAGGGAGATTCTTTACTATTTGAGCCACCAGGGAAGGCCTAATAATGAAGGACACCTTATATAAAATATAAGGAGTTTTTCCCAAGGCTGTTTCATCTATCATTTCTAATACTAGCCAAAAGCATAATCCCAAAGCTCCACTCAGCCCAAGAAATACACAACAGCGAGGTCCCCAACAGGACGCTGGGCTAAATACCCACCTCTCTGCTTTCCGGTTTAACCCTAAGAGAGAGAACAAAGGAGCTACTGTCTTTCACACACCCTCCACCAATATCACGCTTTCAGCTCAGCTCCGGGACAGGGGACACAGTTCCGAGTCTGAGGTAATTTTAGGACAAGCACCTGACCAGTTATGTGCATCAAGTCATGTGACTTAAGTCACCTGAGCCAGTGGCTGGAAGACACCCTCTTGCCTCTTGTGTGTCTGAGAAACATTAATAAAATTAACGGCAGGGAGCACAACTATCTGCTTAATGCAAGTCACTGCCTTAAGCACACTAATGTATTAGGTCTTGAATCCTCACTGTGACTCTAGGAAGGCAGATGCCACTGTTCCCATTCTGAGGACGGCAGAACCAAAGCAGAGCTTCCCAAGACCCCACGGCGGGACCTGCCAGCGGCAGAGTCGGGGTCTGCAGGGGAGTCAGGCCTGGAGCAGGTCACCACCGCAGGTGTCTCTCGTTCCACACCCACCAGGAGGCAGGAGAGAGGACACACCTGCCAAAGAGACCAGCATTGTCCGCAGAAACGGCATTGCTCTTTTCCAGTTGCTCAGCTGTGCCTATCTCTGCAACTCCATGGGCTGTAACCCAACAGGCTCCTTGGTCCATGGGATTTTCCAGGCGAGAATACAGGAGTGGCTTGCCATTTCCTCCCCCAGGGGATCAAACGCACATCTTCCACAGAGCAGGCAGATTCTTTATACCACTGAGCCACCTGGGAAGCCCACTTTACAGGCACCATAATCAGTTCTTGTAAGGTTTTTTCCCCCTAATAGGTAATTCTATGGATTCGAAGATGCCTTTGTTTACATCTTTTAATATCTCTGAAGTGCATCTTAAAAATGATCCTATTTCATAATTTAACTGCAGAAATTTCTTTTCTAGGTGGTATACAGATTCACTGAAATAAATATCCTTATATCTACAATTTTTAAAAATATGTGTGTGAATTTTCTTAAGACTGAATTCTTAAAAGCAGAATTGCTGGGTCATTTTATGGTCTAACCTGTATCACCAAGCCACTGTTGAGAAAAACCAACTGTGTTCACACAAACCTCTACTGGCGGGAGGCGACAAACCCATATCCTCACACCCTCGCCAAGAGAGGGTGGGCCCGTGTTCATCAGCTCTTCTCATCGGACAGGCGAAATGCCCGTTTCCCCACCTCATTTCCTTTATTATTACCCTCAGCTTACCTTATGTAGGATGTCTAATATGTCACTACGCACAGACAGTGCCATGAGACGGCTGTCCGTGCCTCCCAGGTGAGCAATTCAGGACTGCCGATAAGTTTCCATTTCTGGTTTACTCACACCTGATGGTTAACAGGGGCATTAATGTACTGCAGGGGAAGTACTGTAGCCAGCTGAAGATCAATCCCCAGCTCTGCCTCTTACCTGAGCCCATTAGTTAACTTCTGCACCCATGAGACGGCACTAATAATGCCAACCTTTCGACGCCCCAAATCAGAAATCACATGTAACTCTGAGGCACACATTAAATGCCCCATCAACAGAAGCCATTCAATGATGACTTAACTATAATGGCTCATGCGGTCAGAACTGAAGACTCCAAAGGAACAGTGCGTTTCCTTAGACACTTCTTTCTCCAAACAGCGATGACTGGTCTTCAGCCAGTTCCCCCACCTCCCCGGGCCCCAGTTCCCTCGAAAAGGAACACTGCATAGGAACTGAAAGTTCATCCTTAGCACCTTTTTAGAAATAGTCCATTCAGATGGCAGAGGGCGAAATACATACAATGAAAGGCAAACTGTTGTAAGAGAATGCAAACTGCCCTCATTCTTGAGGGTTAAACGCAACATTTTCAGTTTAGTTAACAAGACTGGTAACAATTCTTATCAATAGGCAAAGAAATACTTCAAAAACGATATCAATACGCTCATTTTGAAACACTGAAGGAGAAAACCCTACCCTATCTTCTTATTTTTTAGGTATGATGTTCAAACACCTGAAATGAGACTTGTGCACTGAAATTCAGGACTTACGAGCTGTTGTGAAAACTGTAACTAATCAAACCCTAGCTCATGTTCCTGGTTCTCAGGAGCATACTCAATGGACATTCTCTTCTCAGTTACACAGGAAATGTATTCAAATGCCCCCACCACCACCCTTGACAGGCAGAAATTCCATTATATTTCCTTTAACTCAAAGCACCCCTGTCCTTCACTCCTAGTCTCCAATACCTGTGCAGGCCCATATCTCACAGCCTGATAACTGTGACCAGGGAGGCTGGGACTCCAGGCTCCCCTCCTAGAAATCATTAGATTTACACAGAGAATACTTTCATCATCAGCTAATAACCTTCAGAGGCTTAAGGACAAGATCAAACTCTTACTGAGTTTTCCTTGCTTGGCTCCAATTCTATCTTATTTTCCATTCTGTCACAGACTATCACCTTATTCTAACATTCCTGTCTGAAACACAACAAGCCCAGTCCCACTCCCCCTCCCCCTGCTCAACACAAGGACCAGTGCAAGTCACGCCTCCTGCACGCAGCTCTCTCCGACTTGAGCCCTTACCAATCTCTTTCCCTCTAAGTTATACTGGCAGTTAAAGTGTGTGACCCAACTTCAGCATTCTCTCAAATACCAGATCAGCACTAACAGCTGTGCCACGTTAACCTCCACGGCTACCATTTCCTCACCTGTAAAATACGGATGTCTCTTCCTGTTCTGAAGATCCTCTAATTTTACACACTCTTGCACAGTTTCACATATTTACCTCATTTCTCTTATTTTAGAGTTCCTGAAGGGACAAAGTACATCTATTTTCCCCCCAACTCTCAAGGCCACTTACCCCAGAATGTGGCTCATGGAGATGCTATGTAAGCGTGAAACAGGGCCACCAGCACTGAACGAGTTTTAAAGCCACCAAGACCGAGTTTTAAAGCAGTTTAGGAACCTGGAAAGGAGGTTCGTGCCAGACAAAGATCATGAGATGATCTACTGCTGGTATTCTTCAAGAGTCAAAGGTCTGTCTCTAGAAAATAAGGATCCAGCTCAAGAATGCAATGAGCCTAGGTTTGAGAGCTCAAAACAGTCTCTTAATTCCTAGCTGAAGTAGAGGTACAAAAAAGCCACTAGAAGGCAGATGCAACTTCAGATAAGCTCAGCATTCTGTGTATTCTAGGGCAGAGGATTCAGGGCCCCAGTGGAGAACCCCTGGGGCTATCTCAAGGCTGCCCTTCAATGGGGGTGAAATTTAGGTTCCTTCCAGCCATGCAGGACAGGGGAGCCTGGTGGGCTGCCATCTATGGGGTCGCACAGAGTCGGAAACGACTGAAGCGACTCAGCAGCAGCAGCAGCCGTGTAAGATCTGAAACTGCAGAAGCAGAGCAGTTCCCTTCATTCGCTATGTCCCAGTGCCCTCCCTGGCGCGCCTCAAAAAAAAGAAAGCTTTTTTTCAGAGGGAAATTAACAAAGGCAGATATACTGAAGCCTTACTTAAGGGTTCCAAAAAGGCATTTTAACTTGTTCTCTTTTCTCAGGGCAGTACAAATCGATACATAGATAGAAATTAAGGAAGTGGTGTGCTGGAGGACAGGCATCAACACCCACCAAAAGTTAACCAGGAACTCTAGCCAGAGGCAGAGGGCCGAGCCCCTTTCTATTTCATTATCTTCAAATAAAATGTATTCAACGCCCATGTGTATGTGTCCCTCTTATCAACAAAGAGAAAATATATGCTTATTTCAATCGAGGGAATCTGGTCAATGCTTTCCAGCCACTTCTAACCATAATTTAGCGCACAACTAACAACCTAAAGAGTTAGCAAAACAAATCACAGCCACCCAAATGAAGCCAGTTACTTCTTTAATAATCAAAAGAAAAAAAATTATTTTTTAAATAATAGCATTTAAGACAAAGCACTTCTCTTCACTCAGCTGTTTCACAGAATTATGAGACAAAGGGCAACTACTGTATCGTCACTCTTTTTTTTTTTGGAGTAAAGCCACAAGATTACTAACAAACAGCTAACGGCTACCATTCAAAAGCAATAATGGCATTATGACTTCATATGCCAGTTATCTGCCAAACTGGAAAGAACCAAACATATGTATCTTCTCTTTCCCCAGACACTCTGAAAGTAAATGTGAGCACTCTGATTCACTTTCTCCTCCATCATAAAAATTTCATAAAAAATTTACAGTATCAAACTCATTGGGGGATGGGAAAGGATATTACACTTGTTCAAGAAGTTTGAACAAGTGTCACTGGACAGCAAAGAGAGCAAACCAATCAATGCTGAAGGAAATCAACCCTGAATATTCACTAGAAGGACTGATGCAGAAGCTGCAATACTTTGGCCACCTGATGTGAAGAGCTGACTGACTGGAAAAGACCCTGATGCTGGGAAAGACTGAAGGCAAGAGGCGGAGGAGGCAACAGAGGATGATATGGTTAGATGGCATCACCAACTCAATGGATATGAGTTTGCGCAAATACTCCAGGAAATACTGAAGACAAAGAAGCCTGGCGTGCTGCAGTCCATGGGTCGCAAGGAGTCAGACACAACTTTAGTGACTAAACAAGAAGAAGTTTACTGGTTTAAGGTAGAGAACTTACAAAATGCTCGTGATCAAGACTCACTTCAGTGGTAGTACCAACAGGGAAAGTTCTCACCTAAAAATTCTCTAAAACAGACTTCAAGCTCACAGTTTTGTTTTGATCTGTTGCTTCAGTGCTAAATGTCCAGCTGGATAGACTTAAAGAAAAAACATGAACTTCTAGGTGCAAGTTTCAAGTTTCTAGGGTAAGCTTAACAAAAACCTCTAATTTGTATTTAAGTAAACAAACAAAAACCCGAAGCTTGACCCCCCTCAAAGCATTTTTGTACAAGTGACAACTGTGGCTACTTGACTTTTTTTCTTCCTCTTTGAAGAGCCAATCTTATTATAGTATCAGGAGAAGGCTATCTGCTGAAAATAGTAATCACCTAAGAAAACATCAATCTCCTCTGTACATCAATGATAGAATAATTTAGGGTCTAAGTTTGGTGATTTCTACCTAAAGAAACAGAAACAGATGACGTATAGTATTTCACTCAGCTGGTTTTGTCTGCTTTCTGACAATTTCGTGCTTACTTTGAGAATACTGTCAAAAAGCGTGGCATCACAAAAACAGCTGAAAAGAACACACGCAGTCTCCTTCTCCTGACAGGGCTCTTCATCACCTTCTATGAAGCACGGCCTGCATTTCTAACATGAGGGAAGCCACCGTGCAGGTAGCTTAGGAGCAGGACCCTGCGCCTCCGGTAGCCAGAGCGGGACTCTCCTCAGGCCCACAAAACTCAAAAACAAGCCACAAGCCCTCTGATAAAGAATCATACTTCTGTATTCCCACTTTCTTCTTTATAAAATGATAATAATTTCATTCAAGAGTAATAAACAACTGGTTGGCAAATTCCAACCATCTGACTGAGGGTCAGTGGAAAAAAGTCAAAACTGAAGACACAGTGAAGACTCAAACATTAAACTTTAGGTTTTCCCCAGGGTTGATGCACTATTCAATAACACCCACCCGTGTAAAAATGAATTATGTATCCAAAAGGGCAAGCTGCCATCATGCTACCCTAATTAACACGTGCCAAGTGGAAGGCGAATCTCACGTAAATAGTGCAGCTCAAAATGAGCTGCAAACTGTAAAGAAGCTTATTTTTAAATTGTCAGCAGGTTTCTTTCGTGCAACTAAGTGTCTTAATATGGGGGTAATTGCTCAAGTTTCTTTCAAGAAAATCGATTTCTGTTGTACAATAGCAAGTTGAACCTTGTTATTTAGAACGCCATTGGCTGTTTCACAAAGAATAAGAATACACTGAGGTTCTTGAATAAGTTTTGCCATGTACTTCTAACCCTCTCTAAACTAGGGTAAATTAATTTCTAACCTACTAGAATCACATTCCAGAATGCAAAAATCTTTTGACTATGTAAAATAAGACTGTTGCTGTTAAGTTGCTTCAGTCATATCCGACTCTGCGACCCCATAGATGGCTGCCCACCAGGCTTCCCCGTCCCTGGGATTCTCTAGGCAAGAATACTGGAGTGGGTTGCCATTTCCTTCTCCAAAAATAAGACTAATTGAGTGCTTTTCACAAATCCTTCTTAAAAAAAAAACTCTACATGAACTACCAATATTAACAAGCAAATATGAATACTTAGGCATTCACACAAAGGCAGTTAAGGACCATACATCACCCCAACCACCTGAAGTCATATTTGATATTCCACCAGGTATCTAGCTTTCCAAATCACCCAGGATGGTAAATGTTAAAGTGGGCAATGAAACAAGGACAAGCACAGCTTCTTTGTGTGTTATCAGGGCAAAAGGCGGCAGGTGAGCACACGGAGAGGCCGTCTCACCGCCAGCTGGGCATAAGTACTTACCTTGAGGATGTCCCCCCTTTTGAAGCTCAGCTCGTCGTCTGCGGTGGCTTTGAAGTCATATTTGGCGATGGCTTCCATTCTGAGCGGGGCTCAGGGCTCAGCAGCCTGGAGCAGGGGGGAAGGGAGTCTTCCCTGCTGAAGCGACCCAGCGCTCTGGGCTCAGCCTCGCCTCTCTTCGGGGACTGGCTCCCGCACGCCGGGACACACAATGCCACCCTGAATCAGGAGAGCGCAGATTGAGAGAAGTGGCCCGATCGAAGGCAGCCCCGCCCTGCCCGTCGGCCTGCCGTCCCAGCCCCCACGCCCCCTGGCTCGGTCGGGCTCAGCCCTCCGCCCTCCCTTCCAGGCAGGAGCCCCGAGCTCCTTCTTCCTCTTTTCAGCCTCAGCCCCCAGGCGACTGACAGGCCTGCCGGCCAATGGCGGCGGCGGCTCGGGCCTTTCCCGATCACACTTCCTCTTCCCTCCCGCTGGGTGTGCTCGGTGTGCAGGAACCGGCTGGAGTCCCGGTGGTCTCCGCCTTTCCTCCCTCGACCCTCTGCTGCTCTCCAGGCACGAAATGCAGTCCACCGGAAGAAAGGCCTGCCCCAGGGGATGGCCCCCTACTCTTCTCAGTGATACAGGCCCCTTCCCTCCTTTCTCCTACCAACCGATCCGGTTTTTTAAAAAAGCTGGGTCCCCTTCTCCACAGTCAAAAGGCAGCAACGTGGGTTTGGTCCCGGGCTGCTTTAACTGTTTTCTGAAACGAAATCTCCGTCTCCCCTAGAAAGTGGGAGCATGACCGTGCGAACTACTTTTTTATTCAGCTGGCTGCTCTCCACTCGCGATCCGTGATGGGCAAGCTCAGGTGACCAGAGAAAGGAGATAGAGCTCAGAATCTCTGGTGGGCGGAGACGGACTCCTGCACAGGGCTCCCCTACCAAGACCCCCAAGACTTCAGGGGCCCCAACAGCCCTTGAAACAGCCGTCCAAGGCTCAGCATTCCAGAAGCAGCCTCGACTCATTCCTAACTAGCCTAAGGAGCACAGTTAAGTCCTGATCTACACTTGAAAGCAATCCCTTTTTCAGAATCTGAGCTGCCAGATAGCTTGCCTAGGAAATGGTGCCAAAAGGCCAAACACAAGCCTCTCACAGTTACCCTGAGAACAGCTGCTTTTCTCAGAGCCAGAGGAGTACTAAACTGATCCAAACAGCATCTTGCAGGCAAAGACGCTGTAATGACCCTTGGGTCATGTACCAGGTGATGGGGAAGGAACCTGGGCAGTACAATCACCGCAGAGGAGTGAAGAGTTTGGAGCCCTGAATTTGAAACACAACCTTGGCCTTTGCACAACTAAAGGAAAATGAAGCCCCGTTCTTGTTTGGCCAGTCACTGTTTTCATACAGGCTAAATAAAAGCAGAAAACAACAATGACCCTGGCAGAATGAGGACAGATTATTTATAGTGACACCCTTTGGTGGATAATTACTATCTAGCAGAGGACTCATTTGAGGGGCAGGAGTGATTATCATTCTTTTGTTCTAAAGTTAACAATTGGGGCATTAATCAAGCATAGCTGCAAAAAGACTGAGGCGTAAACCAGCTGGGAATATTAAGATTACAGGGAAATGAGTGTTACCAAGGAGGAGAGACTCACCAGGCAACAAAAGTCCTTCAGTCGAATTCTGAAGGCCAAACATTCCATGGCAGGTAAACTAATAAACTAAACTCATGTTTATTCAGTCAGGCCATACCTAGGATATATTATGCTGTGCTGGCTCTAAGACAGGAAAGCAAAGAAAGAGTCCCAGCAAATATATGTATAAAAAAATGAACACTAGTCTCAGAGTATTTGTGTGTCCTTAAACACCCTTTACTTACACTCACCATAGTTACTTTTTAATGAAATGAATCCATATACGTAATTTTTAAAGTCAGGGTAAATAAAAGGCTTATTAAAAAGAACAGTTCCCTACCCAACACCCATAAGCAAGGACCCTCAATTTTGGTTATAGTTTCTCTTTAAGTTTACTATTTCTAAATAATATGCTTCTGCTGCTGTTTCTTAGTTTATTCCAGCCATCACCTGTCACCTAAAAGACAAGGACTCAGCTGTTTCACCCCTGCCAATTTCACCTTGCTCCATCCCTATAGCTTCCCAGGTGGTTCAGTGGTAAAGAATTTGTGCTGAGCAGGAGACGTGGGTTCCATCCCTGGGTCAGGAGGATCCCCTTGAGTAGGAAATGGCAACCCACTCCAACAGTTCTTGCCTAGAGAATCCCACAGACTGAGAAGCCTGGTGGGCTTCAGTCCTGCTGCTGCTGCTGCTAAGTCACTTCAGTCGTGTCCGACTCTGTGCGACCCCATAGACGGCAGCAAAGATTCAGACACGATTGAGCGAAAACAGCCCATCCCTATAATGCCACACATTTTGGTTTAAGCAGTTGGCAACCTACTCCAGTATTCTTGCCTGGAGAATCCCATGGACAGAGGAGCCTGGCAAGCTACAGTCCACAGGTTGGCAAAGAGTCAGACACGACTGAGCAACTAACACTTTTTCATACTATTACATTAGGAAATATAGTTCACTGGTGATTTAAATAACCTATGATAACCAGTCTTCCTTTCTGGTACAATCTTTCAGTTTTCCCGGCATTAACAACTTTCTCCTTTTTCTGCCTACTTTTCAGTGTATACATATTAAAAAAATTTTTTTACAGCTTCTCCAAAAAAATCTCTGCTACACGCCTATCAACATTTTCCATACCCTTTTCCCTACCCTGACCTGATCCTTTATTTTCACTTGTCTCCAGGTCTGACTGTTGGGACAGGTCAAAAAAATTTTAAGAGTTTCATTTTTGAAAAACAGTAATCAGACAAAAACCCAAAGCACTGTGGCTCTAAAGGTACTATGCGTCACGGGGCATAAACTTCGTCATTCAGGATTCCAGACAACTGCAGTGTGACCAGACAGCCAGACCCTAGAAATCAAGACGGTTTTCAACATTTGCTTTCCTGATACTCAACTTTCTACCTTAGGTTTTCTAGAGAAAGCTTAAACAGACTAACACTCATGAAAACTGTGTTTCAAGCAATAATTGCTTTGTAAGATACAGTTGAATAGAAATGAAACCAATCAGTAGCTCTGTAGCTGTGCCAAATAAAAATTAGTGTCTCACAGAGGAAACGAGAGGAGGTCAGCTTGTTAGGCTAGCCACAGAAAAGAACCCAGGCTAGAGAAATTCAAAAGGGTGTGTTTCACTAAAGACAGAAACAAATTATATCACGTACGCCACACTAATTACTTAAAAAGAAATCAATCTAAAAGTATAATGTATAATGTATAATGATTTTAAGAGTGTATGTTGCTGTTGATTCCCCAGGAAAATGGACTGGGAGTACACTAAAGCCTGATGAGAGTGTGTCTGAACTGGAACCAGCCAACACCCTACAGCCCATCTCAAGCAATGTTAAAACGGCGGTGAGTGCAGCTGGAGTTGTTCATTTAAAGCAATGTGCACCGCATCCTAAAAGGCAGTCTCCTAAAGGTATTTGTGGGCTTCCCAAGTGGTACAGCGGTAAAGAATTTACCTGCTGATGCAAGAGACTCAGATTCGATCCCTAGGTCAGAAGATCCCCTGGAAAAGACGGCAGTCCATTTCAGTTTTCTTACCTGGGAAAACTCAAGGACAGAGGAGCCAGGCAAGCTACAGTCCCTCCGGTTGCAAAAAGTCAGACATGAGTGAGCACACACAGGCACACAAAGGTATTCGTATGATTTTATTTTCTCTATGCAACTCTCTCCTTCCCAAAATTCATAGAAAATAAAATACAGGACACTGGACCAACATAGCTTAGTGTTATGCCTGCATCGACAGGCTGACCCGGGTTCAAGTACTGACCCTGATGCATATCAGCCGTAATTTTGAATAAGCCTTTTAAACAAGCCTCAGTTTTCTCTTCTGTAAAAATGGAGATAATATCACCTACTGATTTAGTAAGCATTAAATTAGATAATATAGATAATATACATACATGAAGCGCTTTGGATAGAGACTGACATTCAGTTCAGTTGCTCAGTCATGTCCAACTCTTTGCGACCCCATGGACTCCAGCACACCAGGTTTCCCTGTCCATCACCAACTCCCGGAGCTGACATCTCCATAGAGACTGACAGTAAGTCACTCAAAAATAAGTTAAAATGGACTCTACTTAAAATGGACATATACTTAGCAGATGTTTATCTTCATTATTAAAATGGCAAATTAGGGCCTTCATAGCCATGGCCCAGGTTCAAACCCTGGTCAGGGAACTGTTATCTCCTAAGCCGTATAGCATAGCCAAAACAAACAAAAAACACCCCATCCCAAAAAACCCAGCAAATTAAACAATGAGATTTCTTTCACCTACTAATTGTCAACTTTTAAAAGATTTATCCAGTCTCTGCAATACTATTCTCAGACTCTTTATCCAATGTTTATTAACATTTTGAAGAATTACTATATATCTAACAATATGCTTGGAACTGGATTACAATTATTAAAACCGTTACAGTTCACACTCTAGCAGGGAATTAATTCAATTTTTTTGGAGAGTAATTTTATAGCATTTATTGATAATTTTAAGACATCTATCCATCCCTGAACAAGCAATATCACGTTCCAGATTTATCTCACTGAAACAGTGACACAAATACCATGTGCAAAATACATCTAACCCTAATCAATATCCATGAAGCTAACTAAGAAATACCTTTCTGTATAAGCACCAAGACATATGCTCGTGTCTTTAAAGAACTGCAGAAAAATTAGTTATTCCATTTCTATAAAACAATTATATCAGTGTGTTATTTAAAAATTTTAAAGGTTAACAACGACTATCTCTGGAAGTAAGACAGAGATATTTTTGTGAGACAGAATATTTTACTTGCTGTACCACATGCCTCAACTGTACTTTCATTGTTTTCACCATAAGCATGTATTGCTGTTGTAGTTAGAAAGAACAAAACCCAAAACCTTCCTGATGCTCTGGAGTTAGACCAGGATTTAGTTATCACTTTACCACTTATTAACTGGGTGGGCAACACTGGAGCAATAACTCACGTTCTCGAATTCCTAGTGTCCCTCAGCTGGAAAATGAAGAAAATCACAGCACCTACACCTTATAAAGTCATTTTGCTAATTAAAAAACCTGTGAAGGCTGAGTCCTGTAAAGCGCTAAGAGGTATTAACCAGCATCACTGGTCCCTCTTCAACATCCCACATGCTCTCAGTAAATCTAGAGTTCCAACTACACACAGACTCAGGAGAACGCTCTGGTAGGCAAATTAACAGTCCTATTAAATACAGGTTTCCCTGGTGGCTCAGTGGTAAAGAATCAGCCACAACACAGGAGACGCAATGCAGGAGATGTGGGTTCGATCCCTGAGTCGGGAAGATCCCCTGGAGGAGGAAATGGCAACCCACTCCAGTATTCGTGCCTGGGAAATCCCACTGACAGAGGAGCCTGGTGGGCTACAGTCTATGGTGTCACAAAAAAGTCAGATGCAATTAAGCACACTGACCAGTAAATATAAACTTCAACAGCTCCAAATCCAAGTCCTGAAAGTGAAAGTCACTCAGTCATGTCTGACTCTTTGAGAGCCCATGGACTATAGTCCATGGAATGCTCCAGGCCAGAATACTGGAGTGAGTAGCCTTTCCCTTCTCCAGGGGATTGTCCCTCCCACCCAGGAATCAAACAGGGATCTCCTGCATTGCAGGTGGATTCTTTACCAGCTGAACCAGCAGGGAATCCCAAGAATACAGGAGCGGGTAGCCTATCCCTTCTCCAGCGGATCCTCCCAATCCAGGAATCGAACCGGGGCTTCCTGCATTGCAGGCAGATTCTTTACCAGCTGAGCCACCAGGGAAGCCCCAAATCCAAGTCCTAACACTGCGCAAATATTCCCACATGTAAAACTGATCACATCTGTAGTCACTTATTCTGTTAGGCTTTTAATTGTTTACTGTCTACATAAAGTGCAATTTTAAGCTGAGTAATTTAAAGTCACACTGCAGTCTGACGAATTTACAGATGCATCCTGTAACAACAATTTTGGCCCTTGGTCCAGTTACATCAGAATCAGCCCATTCAGGGACTGCTTCACTGTGAGGCGCCTTCTGGAGTTCTGCAATGTAGTGTGACCTTAGCCCCGGAACCTAATTTTAAACAAGATTCACAGGTAATGTTTTCTGTTTTGGCCTCGCCACGCCACATGAGATCTTAGTTCCCCCACCAGGGATGGAACCCTCGCCCCCCTGCAGCAGAAGTTCAGAATCTTAACCACTGGACCACAAGGGAAGTCCCACAGGTAACTCTTATGCATGCTACATTAAAACAAAACAAAACAAGGCTGTACTGTAAGGGCTTCTAGACCAGATTTCAAACTTTGTATCTCAGACCGTGCACTACCATGTCTTTGCACAGAGTGAAAACATATTCACTTGGCACAACTGGGAAAAAGCCAACTTTGACAAACAGAACCAAAGACTCTCAGTGGAATTCAAGACTGCCAGAAAGTTCTTCTGAATTAAGGAAGTAACTATTAGTTTCTCTCAGGATGGACAAGATGGGTCTCTACTCCATATTACTTCATTTCTCCAAAATCTACTACTCTTCTAAGTAACAACTAGAGCTGTTGCTGTACAACATGCAACATGATAACAGGAATCATGCAGAAAAATCTCTAAGTACCACTGACTAGTAGTATTTAAAACCTAGCAGTCCCTCAAATCTGTACACACTGGCTAAGTAAACTGCCTCAAGCATTTCAGTGCCTGCTTTTAGTATCAAAGAAAGTTGATTACAAGAATTAACCTTTTTTAATTTTGGGATTCAGAAAATTCTCAACAAAGGAAGGAGTAACAGAACAAACAAAGTTATTTCTTTCTGCAAAAACAACAACAACAAAGAAGGCTGATTATAACAGATGCAGGAAAAGACGCCTGGTCTCAGAAGCCTGGTAAAGAACAGATTAGCACTATTACCACCAACAGGCTTTTACTTAATTCATCAATGGTCTAAATAAGTTTTATTTCCTTAAATGTATCAGGCTATCTTAATTCTACTGTAATACAGGGCTATCGCTGGTTTTCGCTTTGAACATTCATCACCCCCACTAAAAGCCAATATAAGCCCCAAAGTGACCCAATCTCCTTCACTAACAGAGACATAGGAAGAGAAGCGTGAACAGGCAGAAAACCGTGACCTAAACACGAAGAAAACAAATAAAACACAAAAGCACAATCAAGCTACACTTAGGGCCTAGTGGCAGTATTGATTACTTATGGCTGAATTCAATCCTTCGCACCTCCCAGTTCCCAGGGGGGAGAACTTAAGTCTCGCACGGCTCTCTAGCAACCCTTCTGGCTGGCTGCAGGAACACAGTGAACGCTCGAAACTAAAGGATAAAGCAAGAAAGAGGGCACCTTCCCGGGAGAGACACGGGATCTTTAAATGAGGGAGAAAACAAATTATGCCAAAGACCGAAACTTCAAAAAACTGTACCAGAGAGGGGACAATAAGGAGGAAAGGGAAGTAGATAAGAAAAAAACGGGGGGGAGGGGGCAAGTGACTTGCATTATACAAGTAAGCATTTAGTGTCCGCAGTGGAAAGAGAGAAATAGAACGAGACAACTGGGTAGCAGGGAAGCGAAAGAGGCACTAGAAAGCCAAGGAGACTAACGCTAATTTCTCTCACATGTCTTTCTCGCTTTTTCCGAGAATCAACAGTACCCAAAGACAGACTTCGAGGGCACCCGGGCTCCCCTGCAAATTATACTGTTACTGTACGTGAAGCCAACCTTGACTTAACTCCCTAAATAAGCTGTAACTCACAGGGCTTACCATCAGATACACGGAGAGCGCTGCAAAATGAAAAACACCAGGGATTCCCTCCCATCTCCCCTCGAAGCATTCCAGTGAACTGCTGCTTATTTTTCTTGACAAATGTTTTTTTTTCAAAGAGTAGTCCCCCACAAAAAAACAAAACGCGACAGAAACAAAGCCATTTCGACTAGCTCCGGTAGCAAACGTCCTCGCTCATAGGATTTAATAGGAGTGGTGGGTTTTCTCCCAAAATTTGGCCCCCAAACACCCGGAGACGGTGACGTGGTGGCCGAGCAGGTTGAAGAAGCATCAATTACCACATTCGCAACCGCCGCGAACCCCCCGCCTCCCGGTGCCGAGTCAGACTGACTCACGGAATGAGCGCCCGGTGCCCTGGGGCTTCTTCTCCCCGGGCCCCTGCGGCGCAAAACCCTCACGGAAAAGGCGTGAAATTCAATTAGGAACCCACCCACCCCGTCCTCCTGCGCCGCGGTCTGGGGCTCTGTCCAGGGTCAGGGGAGGAACGGTGCCCAGGAAGGAAGCGCCCCAAAAGGGGAAACGTGGAGCTCCGAGCCCGGGGGTTCCACTCTCCCGACCTCCAGGCCCAGCAGCCCCCGGTTCGCCAGGCCCGGGCCACCCCTCCACCCCGGGCCAACTCCCGCTACCGAAGCGGGGAGGACGGGGCACCGAGGCAGCGGCGCCGCCACCGGCCGCGCTCACCGTGGCGCAGCTGCTCGGCTTCTGGCCCGGCCGGCCCCTCTTCAGCGGTGCGAGCGGCTGCCGACCCCGCTGCGGCTCCCAGAGGGCAGCGCCTGTCCCCGCCGCCGTTACCGCCACAGTCCTCCCCGTCGTCGCCGCCGCCGCCGTCGCCGCCGCCGTCCGGTAGCTGAAGCAGCACAGCCGCCTAGCTTCCGCTCCTCCTCGGGGTCCCGCGAGAACTTGCGCGCGCGGCTCCGCCCCGCCCCACCCCCGCGAGACTTGCCCCGGCGGAAAAGGCCCAGAGCGCAAGCGCCCCACCCCCGCCCGGCCCCCGCAGGTAGACCGGCGACGGGCCGGGGCGCAGGCGCCGGGCCGCCCCGCAGCAGGTGGCACCGGCCGGGCTCCACCCACCCCGGTCTTTGTAACCCTTTCGGTGCCAGAGCGGGTAAATTAGCGCTCACTCGGAGGAATAATTCTCCTCCACGTCCTGATCGCTTCCTTTCCCCTTCCACCAAACCGAGGCAATTTGGCTGGGGTTGAGGGGCGGGGGGGAGGTGAGGAGGAAGGAATCTCCAGCGTGAAGCACTGGAGGACCAGGTCTTGAAATATTTGAGAATTTGGTCCAAACAGATTCTCCAGTATGCTTGGGGTTCGCTGCTGGCTCAGCTGGTAAAGACTCCGCCCGGAATGCAGGAGACCAGGGTTCGATCCCTGGGTTGGAAAGATCTCCTGGAGAAGGGAAAAAGCTACTCACTCCAGTATTCTGGCCTGGAGAATTCCATGGAAGATTCGGACACGACTGAGCGACTTTCACTTCACATCAAACTCTGCAGTATGAGATGAATTAACCTATTCGTTCATCCGTTGAATCAAGTGCTTAATATAGGCTAAGCACAGTGCTAACTATAGAAGGTACAACAATGAACAAAAATTGGGTCACAAAGATTCGGATACGACTGAGCGACTTTCACTTCACATCGAACTCTGCAGTATGAGATGAATTAACCTATTCGTTCATCTGTTGAATCAAGTGCTTGATACAGGATAAGCACAGTGCTAACTATAGAAGGTACAACAATGAACAGAAATCCTCGCCCTCAAGGAATTCAGGATCTAGAGGCGTGGAAGAAAAAGAAACAGAAACAAATAATACCACAAATACTGTTAGAATTATTTGGAGTAACGCTGAGGAAGCTAAAAAGATGGGAGAGAGGGGTTGCTACTTTGCCCATCTCAGAAAAGCCTTCCCAGAGAAGGTGATGACTGAGCCGGGTCTTGCAGGATGTGTAGGAGTTCGCCAGAGAAGCCAAGGTAAGGGCATTCCAGGCAAAAGGGACCAGCATGCACGTACAAAGGAGCGGAGGCGTGAGAGTCGTGTTCCCTGCAATGCTAACGAGTTCAGTTCATAACCGGGGAGTGGCAGAAGATCAGGCTTGGAGGAGTAACTCTTATTTTTCAGTTCCAAAAGCTCCTTGCAGTTAAAGGAGAGAACAGAGCATCCAATGGTAATGTGCTTCCTGGAAGCCAAAAAAATAGCTAGAGGTGAGAATAACCTAAGGTCTGATCCTATAGAGAAAACAAGCCCACTGAAATGACAAGAATCAATTGTTCTTTCACTCCGTATTTGTTGAGCATCAGCTGCGTGCCAGGCACTATGCAGGGTGATAGATGAACCTGACAAAGCCTCTGCTTTCAGCAGTTTGTCTTCTAGAAGAGAGTTGCCTAGTCTGGAAGGCAAAACAGTTGGTCCTGAGGGCCACTGAACTACATACAGGACTGCAGAGGAGGGAGCCAGTTACTTGGTGCTCTGGTAGTCAGGGAGGACTTGGTGTTTGAATTGCAACATGAAAGCAAGGAGGAAAGAGTGATGAAATCAGCCAATATTTCAGATTGACCAGAGTTTAGGATTTAGGGGGAGGATAATTTGGAAAACTCAGCAGTGGCCACAGGACTGGAAAAGGTCAGTTTTCATTCCAATCCCAAAGAAAGGCAATGCCAAAGAATGCTCAAACTACCACACAATTGCACTCATCTCACACTCTAGTAAAGGAATGCTCAAAATTCTCCAAGCCAGGCTTCAGCAATACGTGAACCTCGAACTTCCTGATGTTCAAGCTGGTTTTAGAAAAGGCAGAGGAACCAGAGATCAAATTGCCAACATCCGCTGGATCATGGAAAAAGCAAGAGAGTTCCAGAAAAACATCTATTTCTGCTTTATTGACTATGCCAAAGCCTTTGACTGTGTGGATCACAATAAACTGGAAAATTCTGAAAGAGATGGGAATACCAGACCACCTGACCTGCCTTTGAGAAATCCGTATGCAGGTCAGGAAGCAACAGTTAGAACTGGACATGGAACAACAGACTGGTTCCAAATAGGAAAAGGAGTACATCAAGGCTGTATATTGTCACTCTGCTTGTTTAACTTATATGCAGAGTACATCATGAGAAACGCTGGACTGGAAGAAACACAAGCTGGAATCAAGATTGCTGGGAGAAATATCAATAACCTCAGATATGCAGATGACACCACCCTTATGGCAGAAAGTGAAGAGGATCTAAAAAGCCTCTTGATGAAAGTGAAAGAGGAGAGTGAAAAAGTTGGCTTAAAGCTCAACATTCAGAAAACGAAGATCATGGCATCCGGTCCCATCACTTCATGGGAAATAGATGGGGAAACAGTGTCAGACTTTATTTTGGGGGGCTCCAAAATCACTGCAGATGGTGATTGCAGCCATGAAATTAAAAGACGCTTACTCCTTCGAAGAAAAGTTATGACCAACCTAGATAGCAAATTGAAAAGCAGAGACATTACTTTGCCGACTAAGGTCTGTCTAGTCAAGGCTGTGGTTTTTCCTGTGGTCATGTATGGATGTGAGAGTTGGACTGTGAAGAAGGCTGAGCACCAAAGAATTGATGCTTTTGAACTGTGGTGTTGGAGAAGACTCTTGAGAGTCCCTTGGACTGCAAGGAGATCCAACCAGTCCATTCTGAAGGAGATCAGCCCTGGGATTTCTTTGGAAGGACTGATGCTAAAGCTGAAACTCCAGTACTTTGGCCACCTCATGCGAAGAGTTGACTCATTGGAAAAGACTCTGATGCTGGGAGGGATTGGGGGCAGGAGGAGAAGGGGACAACAGAGGATGAGATGGCTGGATGGCATCACTGACTCGATGGACGCGAGTCTGAGTGAACTCTGGGAGTTGGTGATGGTCAGGGAGGCCTGGCGGGCTGTGATTCATGGGGTCGCAAAGAGTCAGACACGACTGAGCGACTGAACTGAGCTGAATGAGAAGCAAGGCCAAGATGCACAGTTTAGGCTTCACTGACAAGTAACAACCTCTGAAGGTTTTTAAGCAGGAGATGTCTGACATGAAAACAACAAGAGGTATCTATTTACCGCCTGACTTGTACTAAAGTCATAGTGTTTCTACTGTGTATAATATCCCCATTTCACAAACTGGGAATTTGAGGCTTAAAGAGATTAGAAATTCACCCAAGGAAACCCAAATATAGTAGACTTGAGATTGGAACCTAGATCTGTCTTGTTGTAAAACCCATTTTGCCCCCCAACTTTGAAACGGTTCTAGCATGGTTTCGGGAAAAAAATAGAAATTAAAGGGAAGGACTTAGTTGCTGAGCAGAGAGGAGGAGGAAGTGAGGGAAGAGTTGCCGTTCTTTGTTTTGAGTGGGCAGAGAAATCTGCCAGTTAGAGGAGGAGCTGACTGGGCAGGAGATGGGGGTCATGGGGCTGACTTGGGGGGTAGGGCATGTACTGGGAAGGGGCAGGTAGAAAAATACTGATACCCTACCTGGGAAGGGCAGAGTTCATTCTGAAAAATACGCAGGTAGAAATAACAAGTACATTGTCCAAAAGCTCCATGCATTCATTCTTGCTGTCTACATTAGCTAAGCCTCTACTCTGGAGATAGCAAGATAATCTGTTACAGAGCTCACAGTCTGAAGGCGAAGACACACTGCTGAGAATATAACACTCAGGATAGGCAGCTTTGGAACATAGAGCAGGGGACCTGATCTAGTCCAGGACCAGGGAAGAATGAGGCCAGAGGTTTCAACTCAGACTCTGATTAGCCTGAGAGGAAAAGATTGCTCCAGGAGAGAGCACAGCATGTGCAAAGCCCAGACATTAAGAAAGAACTCCAGGAAGCCATTTACACCTGGGATGAAGAAGAATGTGGCTCATGGGTGAAGCATCTGGAGAGGGGAATACCAAGACTTTCCAGCACTGCTAAAATCTAGGGACTGGAGGGACTTCCCTGGTGGTCCAAAGGTTAGAACTCGGAGCTTCCACTGCAGGGGGCACAGGTTCGATCCCTGGTCAGGGAACTAAGATCCCACTTGCTGCTTGATTCTATGGGATACTGAAGCACTGGGTGCACGTTGGTCATCTCTTCATCTTCAAAATACATTCTCACTCTAGCTGCAGAGTGAAAAACCCAGTGAGACCCAGTGAAAAACTTAGTGGAACTAAGTTGTTCATCACCTACAAGACAGTGTCCTAAGACCTGTGCAAGACCCTCATGGATCTGGTCCCTGCCTGCCAGCCTTACTCTCTCAGTCTCCAGCCAACATACACTCTACCAATATTAAACCACTGTGGTTTCCGGAAGATGCAATGATGTTTTGAGTGTGTGTATCTTTGCACTTGCAGTTTCCTCTGCTCAGTTGGTCTTTTCCCCTTTCTTCAGGCCCCCAAGTCAGTTTTAGGGTTTCTTCCTCAAAAATACCACTGGGTCACCAATCTCACTGCAGCATAATGGTCTGTTCACTTCTCCGCCCTCCCCATCCACCACCAAAGGCTCTACAAGCTCGCAAACAGGACCACACCTTCTTCTCACATTTGTATTCCCAGTCTGCAGCACAGTGCATGGAATGAATTAATGGATGGATGGAGGGATGGATGAATAAACAGCAGAGGTTGAGTGGAGATAAACATGTGGCTGCCTTTCTGGGCAATGTAATATTTGGAGTTCAGGAAGTGGGTGAGATCTCAGAAGAGACTAGATAACTTAGCAGAACAGAACTATACATATATATATATGAGCTTCCTTTAAAAAATGATAAAACAGACTCTGATTATGTCTTTGCAAAAATGTATGCCTATGGACCAGATTTGGAAGGGAACACTTTTAAATAATTTAAGTAATTATGCTGAAATGAAGCAATTGTGGATGACAAAACAAAACTTCAACATTTGTTACACTGTCTCTTCGATTAAAAACCCCTCTCTGCCGACAGACTCAGAAATTTGAGAGAATGCTGTCCGATATCATTCCATGCAGAGGAAAAATCAGCACTAGAGGCAGTAATAGGTAGAATATGTGTTTAATAGCAAAAAGAAATCGGAACAAGAGGTGCAAGGTACACCCTGGTGTGAAAAGCTGTTGAAACTGTAGCAAAACTTGCTAATTACAAATTAGCCACATCAATCGCTTTGGAATGCACAAATTAATCACTAAAATGTCCCTCTTTTCAGTTGGGGGGTGGTTTGCGGTTTTTTTTTTAGTCTTCGGAAACGATTTCTCCTTTAGGGTTCTGTGAGTTGTCGTGCTGCCCCCTACCGGTCATAAGTGGACACTGCCCTGGCACTGCCTGAACCCTGGAAGCCCACTGCAGGCACTTCCTCTGAGCCCACTTTTATGAGTTTCTCTTAGTGGGAGAGATGGAAACAACCAGTGACAACCAAAATGGGTCACTGAAATTCTGTTCCTACCTGCTCCATTGATCTTGGAAGTTCTCATCTTAGAATTTCCTCTGTTCTAGTTGTGACTGCAGAAGGCAATGGCACCCCACTCCAGTACTCTTGCCTGGAAAATCCCATGGATGGAGGAGCCTGGTAGGCTACAGTCCATGGGGTCGCTAGGAGTCTGGCACGACTGAGCGACTTCCCTTTCACTTTTCACTTTCATGCATTGGAGAAGGATATGGCAACCCACTCCAGTGTTCTTGCCTGGAGAATCCCAGGGACGAGGGAGCCTGGTGGGCTGCTGTCTCTGGGGTCGCACAGTCGGACACGACTGAGGCGACTCAGCAGCAGCAGCAGCAGCAGTTGTGACTGCAAGGAGATCAAACCAGTCAATCCTAAAGGATATCAGTCCTGAATGTTCATTAGAAGGACTGGTGCTGAAGCTGAAGCTCCAGTACTTTGGCCACCTGATGGAAAGAGCTGACTCATTAGGAAAAGACCCTGATGCTGGGAAAGATTGAAGGCAGGGGAAGAGGGTGACAGAGGATGAGATGGTTGGATGGCATCACCGACTCAATGGACATGAGTTTGAGCAAGCTCTGGGAGATGGTGAAGGACAGGGAAGCCTGGCGTGTTGCAGTTCATGGTGTTGCAAAGAGTCGGACATGACTGAGCAACTGAACAACAACAGCTGTGAGCCAAGGCTGCATACACTCCTCTCGGGCTTGGAGGGTGACCTCTGATATTGAGCCTACCACTAGGACCCCAAGTCCTGTCCCTTCCTTTCCTCAATCTCCTGACTTTGTGTCTATCACCCTAGCTGGTTCAAACACTACCATCCTTCCTGATGGACTGACCAATCATCTTACCCCTTCCAAGTCACTATCTACACTGCAGCCAGAATGGACTCTCTGAAATACAAATTGAATCAGGTGGTCACAGGGCAGGTACTTAGCTTGCTCCAAATGGCTCTCTTGGCTGGCCCCTGCCAGCAACTCTGGCCTCAGCTCTTTCAACTTTTCTATCTTTTCTCTTCTGGATGACTTGCAGCTTCCTGAATGACCCTACAATTCTTTTACCTCTGAGGTTTTGGCATACTGCCCCTTTGGGCTGGAATGCCTCCTCTTCCTGCCTTCCCTGCCATCACCTGGCTCTTGTCTGTCTTCCAAATCTCAGCTCAGGGCCACCTCCACCAGGGAGCCTCCTATGAAGCTCTGGTCCCTCCAGTGGGTTCTGATAGCACCCTTGCAACTCCATCACTCCTATTTTTCATAAGACCATATATGAGCCATCTATTGATACTTGTCCTTTTCCCCTTTAGGCCAGAGTTCCTGATGTCTGTGTGGATGAAAATATTGTCTGCCTTACCAGTAAACAAAGGATATTGCAGCCATCAAACCAGCACAATACAGTGCCCCAAAGGGTGAGCTCTGAGGGACTCAGGATGGAGACAAAGGGGCTGCTCACTGCCAAACCCTCAGTGACTGCAGTCATCCCCAACTTCAGGCACCTTGAGGGGATTTAGGAAGGAGATAAGCAGGATACTGACCCCAGAGAACTGAGGTGCAATTCAAAGGAATGATTTCAGTGAGCCCAGATTCTTGCATCTTCCCATTCATAGAAAAGCACCAAGTTCCTTAGTGGGAGATATCTGGTTTTCTTTAATTAACAGGAATCTTTCTGATGTTCTAAACACCTGGTCTTTGCTGAAAAAACTCCTGTATATCCTGGCTGCCTGCTTGCCTCTTTGGAGCTGAGTCCTGTCTTCTGCCTCTAGATCAAATAGCAAGTTTTTAAAATGGACAAAATGTTTAGTTGCTCAGTTGAATCCAACTCTTTACAATCCCATGGACTGTAGCCTGCCAGGCTCCTCTGTCCATGGAATTCTCCAGGCAAGAAGACTGGAATGGGTTGCCATTTCCTTCTCCAGGTGATCTTCCCCACCCAGGGATTGAACCCAGGTCTCCTGCATTGCAGGCAGTTTATTTACTGTCTGAGCTACCAGGGAAGCCTTAAAATTGAGAAAAGGGCCAACAATTCTTCTCTAACATTAGCAGTGCTCACATTTTAATACACAAGAGAATTGCTCGGAGACCTGTTTAAAATGTAAGCTCCAGTGACCCAGAGATAGTCAACTCCTTAGGTCTGGGAAGGCCTCAGAAATATGCATTTTAAATAAGCAGCTGCAGGTATATTCTTAGGCTGGTCATCTGTGCAGCAGACTTTGAGAGAAACAATGCTTACTGAGTAATTGAGCGTGGAGATTCTGGGATCTTCCAACCCCAGTATCCTAGATTACAGGAATCAGGATGTGAGTTGCCATGGTCAGGAGAGAACTTGGGACTCTTCCCCCAGGGCACTCCCTGGGGTCTTAAGCTGCCTGAGGCTGTGAAATGCCGGTAAAGCCCATTGGTGTGGTCAAGGTCTTGGGCGGGTAGCACTTCTTAGCACCACACTGTAAACAAATTAAAAGTAAAAGCGCAGATAAGCAAATGGACTCTGATCCTCAGAGCTCTCTGTAGGATGCCAGAGTCAAGTTCAAGGAGGCTGGCCCTTCCCTATCCCTTCTGTTTCAGTTTCCATGTGACTCTTTCATTAGAATACATTCTGTTCATTAAGGACAGGAAGTCAATTCCATTTTGGCCTGAGCTAAATTGCAAGTGATGTCTCCAAAGGGCGGAAATTTCCCCACTGTTTCTACCCCTGCGAGAAAGACGTATTAGCAATTTTAATACGGGAAGTTCCTCTGATATTGGTTTTAATTATATGTTTGAAAAATAAATATTCTAACATAGGAGACTCTTCCTCTTCTCTCTTAACTTTTCCCATCTCAAAAAATTTATTTGCACCTCTGATGTCTTTTTCCTTTTTAATCTTTTTTTATTTTTGCAAACTAAGTTTTAATTAGACAAGTCACCTGCACTTCCTTACACCTCATTGTCCCTTTTCCCCCCTCAGTTCTTTTGCTAATCTCCTCCCCTAGACTTGCACCTTACCAGCTACAGAGAATATTCTTGTCACTGTCACCCACGATCTCCATCCATACAACAGACAAGTATTACATGAATTCATCCTCCCATGAAATGTGAAAATACTGTATTTAAGACTCTGACAGGGGGACTTCCCTGGTGGCCCAGCGACTGGGGCTCTGTACTGCCAGTCCAGAGGGCCTGGGTTCATTCCCTGGTCAGGGAACTGGATCCCACATGCTGCAACTAAAGACCCCACCTGCCACAGCTAAGATCAAAGGTCCCATGTGGCGCAGCTAGGGCCTGACACAGCCAAATGAGTAAATATTTATTTTAAAAAAAATTGTAAACTTAAAAAAAAAAAAAAAAGACTAGCTGGCAGGATCTGAGCACTAATTTGAGGCCAGGAAATGTCTAAGGCTTTGTGTATGTTATTTCATTTAGTCCCCACAATAACCAGACATGGTAGATATTACGACTATGCCCATTTTATAGATGGGGAAATTAAGAGTTTCCATATGGAGGGGACAGTCAGCTGTGTCCAATATTGCTGTAGAGAATGGGCAAGGTGAAGATGGAGACTCAACCATTGAATTTGGAGAGATGGGGACTGTGGGTGACATTGACAAGAACATTTTCAGTAACTGGTGGGGTGAGAGTCTGGGGGAGGAGATTAGAGAAAGCACTGGGGGGAAAGAGAGATGATGGGGTGTAAGGAAGTGCCGGCAGCAGGTACACGTCTCTATGAGAGCTTTGCTATGTAGCAGAGCAAAGAGTAGCATCTGGGGAACCTTCTACCCTGTTGGTAGGAATGTAAATGGGTGCGGCCACTATGGAAAACAGTATGAAGGTTCCTCAAAAAACCAAAAATAGGGTTGCCATATGATCCAGCAAGCCCACTCTCGGGATTATATATCCAGAGAAAACCATAATTCAAAAGGACACATGGATTCCGTTATTCATAGCAACACGATTTACAATAGACAAAGCATGGAGACAGCCTAAATGTCCATTAACAGATGAATGGATAAAGAAGAGGTGGTACGTGCGTACAATATACCATATGATATATTCAGTGGCAGGGCTGACGTTAAAGCTGATGTTAGACTGACGTTGGAAGCTCCAGTTCTTCGGCCACCTGATGCGAAAAGCTGACTCACTGGAAAAGACTCTGTGGTACAAACGTACATATATGTGCACATCCACGTGCATGTAAGTCGCTTCAGTCGTGTCTGACGCTTTGCGACGACCCCATGGACTGTAGCCCACCAGGCTCCTCTGTCCAAGGGATTCTCCAGGCAAGAATACTGGAGTGGGTTGCCATGCCCTCCTCCAGGGGATCTTCCTGACCCAGGAAGGTCAGGAAGTGTCTTACATCTCCTGCATTGGTAGGTGGGTTCTTTACCATGAGCTACCTGGAAAGCCTATACACACACACACACACACACACACACACACACACACATATAATTTAATCAATTTGCTGTATAGCAGAAATTAACAGAACATTGTAAATCAATTACACTTCAATACAATAAATTTTTAAAAAACGGAGTGGGATTTGGATGGCCAAGAAAGGGATTTTAAATATGGGACCTATGAGGGCATGTGTGCTGAAGGGAATTATCTAGTAGAGAGGGAAACTTTAGGACAGGGAGAGAGAAGGGAATTGAGGAGCAAAGTCCTTGCAATTCATCCATTTTCGTGGACAGGCAGCCGCGTAAGTGAAAACAGATGTAGGTCAGTGGGTGGCAGCGGCGGCGGGCAGAGGCTTCTCTTTTCTCAGTTAGGTGTGTGAGGTCACTACCCAAGTGCAAGAGGTTTGTTTGGATTAGAAGGTATGACACTGAACTTTTGGACTGTGGGGGTTCAAGAGAATTTAGGAAACACTGCGGGTGGCGCTAAGATCCCACTCAGATTTACGATTGTTAATGTAAAAGAGGCCACTCCACCTGGTTGCCTGTTTTAACCAGTTACATTCAGCTGCCTGGTTGCAGACACAGGGCAGGTGAAGAGCCTGATTTTGCCAGATTGGGATTTGCCAGGCCAATACCACCAAAGAGGTGAGGGGTCAGGGTGTTGAGGGTGCATGCAAAGTACCAGATAAAGTGGGGGGCTTGCAGTCTAAGCCAGGCAAGAAAGAAAGGGGGACGGGAAGTGTGTTTGTGGGGGACAGAGTTCAGTTTGGAAAGATAAGAAAGTTCTGGAGATGGATGGTGATGATGTTTGCACAAAGACATGAATGTCCTTAATGCTACTGAACTGTACATTTAAAATGGTTAAAAATGATAAATTTTATGTTATGGATATGTTACCACAATAAAATTTTTTTTTTAAATGTTGAATATCCCTGGAAGTCCAGCGGTTAGGATTTGGCACTTTCACTGCCGTGGCCAGAGTTCCACTCCTGGTTGAAAAACTAAGATTCTGCAAGCTGTGTGGTGCAGCAAAAGAAAAGTACTACCTTGATCAGTCAGTTCAGTTCAGTGGCTCACTTGTGTCTGATTCTTTGTGACCACATGGACTACAGCACGCCAGGCTTCCCTGTCCATTACCAGTTCCCAGAGCTTGCTCAAACTCATGTCCATCGAGTGGGTGATGCCATCCAACCATCTCATCCTCTGTCATCCCCTTCTCCTCCCACCTTCAATTTTTCCCAGCATCAGGATCTTTTCCAGTGAGTCAGTTCTTTGCATCAGGTGGCCAAAGTGCCGGAGCTTCAGCTTCAGCATCAGTCCTTTCAATGAATATTCAGGACTGATTCCTTTAGGATTGACTATCTTGATACCTAGCCCCATCCCAGATAAGTTAGAATCTCTGGGCTAGGGCCTCTAGACATGAGTATTTTCATAGACTGTGGAATTGTTGAGTTAGTTATGTTTTCGTTCACTCATTCATTCCAAAACACATTGTATACACATCATGATTGACCCTGGGGGTGAGCTGATTAATTTAAATGGATAAGGTTCCTGCTCTCATGGAGCTTACAATCCAGGAGGGGAAAGGCAGACGACACAGTCAACAAAGAAATGTGTAACAATTTCAGAAGTGTGTTTCAACCATCCAAGTGAGCTTGAACTAGGATGATGTGTTGGAGACACGCAGAAGGGCTGTGGGTATGGACAGACCTAAGATCTTCAGTCAGGGAGAAGCCTCAAGTGGCAGCAACGGATCATGGAGACACGTGACTGCATCTCACTGACGGATTGTGAAAGCTGTGTGAGAGCCGGGAGTGAAGACCAACTCCCAGAGTTCACTCAAACTCAGGTCCATCGAGTGGGTGATGCCATCCAACCGTCTCATCCTCTGTCGTCCCCTTCTCCTCCCACCTTCAATCCTTCCCAGCATCAGGGTCTTTTCCAATGAGTCAGTTCTTCGTATTAGGTGACCAAAGTACTGGAGTTTCAGCTTCAGCATCAGTCCTTCCAATGAACACCCAGGACTGATTTCCCTTAGGGTGGTTGGATCTCTTTTCAGTCCAAGGTACTCTCAAAAGTCTTTTCCAACACCACAGTTCAAAAGCATCGGTTCTTCAGCACTCAACTTTCTTTATAGTCCAACTCTCACATCCATACATGACTACTGGAAAAACCATAGCTTTGACTAGATGGATCTTTGTTAGCAAAGTAATGTCTCTGCATTTTAATATGCTGTCTAGGTTGGTCATAACTTTTCTTTCAAGGAGCAAGCATCTTTTCATTTCATGGCTGCAGTCACCATCTACAGTGATTTTGGAGCCCCCCCCCCCAATAAAGTCTGTCACTGTTTCCACTGTTTCCCTATCTATTTGCCATGGAGTGATGGGACCAGATACCATGATCTTAGTTTTCTGAATGTTGAGTTTAAGCCAACTCAATGGCACCCCATTCCAGTACTCTTGCCTGAAAAATCCCATGGATGGAGGAGTCTGGTAGGCTGCAGTCCATGGGGTAGCAAAGAGTTGGACACGACTGAGCAACTTCACTTTCACTTTTCACTTTCATGCATTGGAGAAGGAAATGGCAACCCACTCCAGTGTTCTTGCCTAGAGAATCCCAGGGACGGGGGAGCCTGGTGGGCTGCCGTCTATGGGGTCGCACAGAGTCGGACACGACTGAAGCGACTCAGCAGCAGCAGCACTCTCTCCTCTTTCACTTTCTGCCATAAGGGTGGTGTCATCTGCATATCTGAGGTTATTGATATTTCTCCCAGCAATCTTGATTCCAGCTTGTGCTTCTTCCACCCCAGCGTTTCTCATGATGTACTCTGCATAGAAGTTAAATAAGCAGGGTGACAGTATACAGCCTTGAGGTACTCCTTTTCCTATTTGGAACCAGTCTGTTGTTCCATGTCCAGTTCTAACTGTTGCTTCCTGACCTGCAAACGGATTTCTCAGGAGGCCAGTCAGGTGGTCTGGGTAGTCCCATCTCTTTAACAGCGACTTTCACTCATCACTATATGGTGAGAGAGGTGCTTCCAGCACAGTCTTTCTCCGATAGGTGCAATCATCTGTTGGCAACAATTTCCTCCTTGAGGAAAAAAAATAGGGAAAATAGGGGCTTCCCCGGTGGTCCAGTGGCTGGGACTCTGCTCTTCCACTGCAGGGAGTGCCGATTCAATCCCTGGTTGGGGGACTAAGATCCTCCACACCGCACGACATGGCCAAAAAAAAAAGAAAATTAAAAATATATTTTAAAAATGAGGAAAATAATACCTCACCAAACAGTTGTTGTGAAAACGAAACAAAATAAGATAATGCGTCATCAAAGTGATGCAAAGTGTTTCTGAGTCATAAACTTTTAGACACACATCTAGTTATCCCTGTGTGCATTTTAGCGATCTCATATGGATGCACTTCCTGTCGTTATAAAAAACATATCGGGCCTTATCTCTTAGCTATTTTTTCCTGAGTGGACACACCTATACTCCCAACCCTCAGATGATCTCAACACATGTTGTAGATGGTCACCATTATTTTTCCTATAAAGTCTTTAGGTCCCTCCAGAGAGAAAACGTTCACAGCCACTCTGTGACCAGGCAGATTGCACCCCTGGCGGGTGGACAAGTGTCTCATTCCAACACAAGGCGATCGCTGCCACAGCCGGGAGCTTGGGCACACTTAAACATATTCAGAGTTTTCATGTTTTACTTAAAAGAGTTGTTGTTTAGTCGCTCAGTCATGTCCAGCTCTTCTAAGACGCCATGGACTGTAGCCCGCCAATGTCCTGTGTCCATGAGATTTTCCAGGCAAGAATCCTGGAGTGGGTTGCCATTTCCTTCTCCAGGGGATCTTCCCCACCCAGGGATCGAACCTGAGTCTCCTGCATTGCAGGCAGATTCCTTACCACTGAGCCACCAGGGAAGCCCTATGTGAAAGCATTCATCATGGTTTTGATTAGCAAGTGGAATGAGTTGCTCATGTTGTCAGCCCTACTTGTCATCATCAACCACAGGGCAGTTAGTGAGGGAAAGAACCAAGAGGCTTCTGTTGCCACAAAGGCAACATTTCGAGGGTGATTCTTCCATAGGCTGGAAAATTGGGCGACTCCCCGTGGTCACCACTAGAGGTCACTCTAGGGAAGCGCTACCTTGAGGTTGCAGAACTCACCGCAAAGGAATGCTGGCGTTTGGCTCCAAAAATGGATTCGACCTCGCTTCTGTTGGGACTCGCTGCTCCCGAGTGCCAGGAAATGCCGTTTGCCAGGTCCCAACGATGAAACGTGGAGGAAATATCCAGTTGCACCCTTTGCAATGGAAACCCCAATTCCCTGGAACTCGAACAGAAATCAAGAAGGAACAAGACTACCCACCCCCTCGCTCTCCCTAACCCCTAAATCTTTAACCACACGTTTCAATTCTTTGTGGTTACCGGAGAACACAAGTCATATTTCCCGGTTTACTGAATAAACCACAACGCTGCATTTCCCCTGCCTTCTCCTGTGAAACATGTTTCGTCTCTGCTAGCCTAATCTTTTGGTTTTATGACCAAAGTGCAGAGTGTTATGGAATTTATTCTCGCTTTCTCAAACTTTTTCAGATTCCGATAGCTCAGCAGCCAGGTTTCTGGTGTCCTCCCATCTGGCAAGGATCCTCAGTGTCTGAACATTTTGTCTTTGGAGCCTCGATGAAATAATGTGTGGAGTGTGTTTAAAGCAGAGCCTAGTCTTCAGTAAGCTCTTAAGAAAAGTGAGCTTGTGATAATTATTACTGTTATTACGGGACTTGGACTATGACATTAAGATAATTGTCAAGACTAAAGGAAATAAGACTGGTTGCATGCAGGAACTCAATGGCATCTCAAGGCCCCTCCCAAGGTGGCCCAACAACTTACACCAGATTGTCTCTGGGAACAATCCTCCTTGGGCAGTTTGGTTATAGACGCCATTTATTGCCTGTGTTTTATATGACCATATAGCTGAGGGCTTAATTGGCAGCTAGCAGAATGTCAACCGCATTACTCCTTTAACCCTTGTTGTTGTTGTTCAGTTGCTAAGTTGCGTCCGTCTCCTTGCAATCCCATGGAGTGCAGCATTCCAGGCTCCTTTGTCCTCCACTCTCTTCTGGAGTTTACTCAAATTCATGTCCATTGAGTCAGTGGTGCTAACCATCTCATCCTCTGTCACCCCCTTCTCCTTTTGCCTTCAATCTTTTCCAACATCAGAGTCTTTTCCAGTGAGTTGACTCTTTGCATTAGGTGGCCAAAGTATTGAAGCTTCAGCTTTAGCAACAGTCCTTCCAATGAATATTCAGGGTTGATTTCCTTTAGGATTGACTGGTTTGATCTCCTTGCAGTCCAAGGGATTCGCAAGAGTCTTCTCCAGAACTGCAATTCAAAAACATCAATTCTTCAGTGTTCAGCCTTCTTTATGGTCCAACTCTCACATCTGTACATGACTACTGGAAAAACTATAGCTTTGACTATACAGACCTTTGTCGGCAAAGTTGATGAACCCTTTTTGTTAATAGCAATACAGTTAGAAAGAGAACGAACTTGTCCTGAGTTCCAACTATGTTTCAGGGCTCTGTGTTAGGCATTTGGCCCAATTTATCTCATCTAACTAAACTTCAGGGTCCTCAGTCATAATAATGGAAGGATATTGTGAGAAATAGTAGGTAATGTATCTTTACTTGCTTGCTTTCCTTATTTTTAATAGATTTTTTTGATGTGGACCATTTTACAAGTCTGTATTGAATGTGCTACAACGTAGTTTCTGTTTTATGTTTCGGTTTTTTTGGCTGTAAGGGGTGTGGGATCTCTCAGCACTGCCCTCCCCCCGCCCCCCCAAGCCAGGATTGAACCCACGTCCCTAGTATTGAAAGACAGAGCCTTAACCTCTGGACCACCAGGGAAGTCCCTCTTTTAAAAAAAAAAAAAAATTATCTCTATTTTTGGCCGTGCAACTTTCAGGATCTTAGTTCCCCCACCAGATTTTAACCCTGGGTCCTTAGCAGTGAAAGCCCCAAGTCTTAACCATTGGACCGCCAGGGAATTCTCAAGTCTACTTGTTTTCTCCCTAAAGCTTGTTTTATTTGAAAACAGGATAGGATGGCTTATACCTCAATTATAATGCTTTTTACTTTTCAAACTCTTCCTCTTCCTCCTCCTTTGTCTACTTCTTTTTTGTCTATCTGAGTTTTTCATGAGACTTTACCCAGTCACAAAACTCCGGGAAGTTTACTCAGGCTATCTCTGTTTTTCTGCTTCTGAGTTCCAAAATAATAAAGCAGCTTGTTTCACAGTCTTGCCAGAAAACTTTTTAGGTCTAGGAATCAAACTTCGTCCTTCAGTCTTTGACTCGGCTCAAGAAATCAAATCTCCACCCTCTCCCAAATTAACGTGAGCATTTGAGCTTTAGGAAAATTAAATCTCTGCAAGCATCATCATGAGTTCAGAGCAATATAAATACCAGGGCTGCCTACAGACCAGAAGGGAGTGTCATCTTCGCTCGCTCTGAGATTTAGGAATGTCAGATGGGCAAAATCTTCTGCTTTATATAGCTGAGCTTATAGACATGCCAGCTTGAGATGAACGAGGAAAGCAGCTCCAAAGGTTTGAAGGATGCATGGGAAGAGAAGAGTGGAGCAAAAGATGCTGTCAGAGGTCTTTCTTGATATTCTGAACCGAGAAAGTTCTGGCCTGGATTGGAGGCTGAGAAAAGAGAGCCCACAGTCACAGGAGTAAATGAAGAGTTAGAAATTGAATGTAAATGGAAGATGAAAGAACTTGGATGGGCTTTCATTTAATGTTTTTAAAAAATATTTATTTATTTGGCTGCACTGGGTCTTAATTGTGGCACTTGGGATCTTCATTGCACTATGCAGGATCTTTAGTTGCAGCAGCTGCTGCTGCTGCTAAGTAGCTTCAGTTGTGTCCAACTCTGTGCGCCCCCATAGACAGCAGCCCACCAGGCTCCCCCTCCAGAAGCCTGGCAAGAACACTGGAGTGGGTTGCCATTTCCTTCTCCAATGCATGAAAGTGAAAAGTGAAAGTGAAGTCACTCAGTCTTGTCCAATTCTTCACAACCCCATGGACTGCAGCCTACCAGGCTCCTCTCTCCATGGGATTTTCCAGGCAAGAGTACTGGAGTGGGTTGCCATTGCCTTCTCCTTAGTTGCAGCAAGTGGGATCTGTTTCCCTGATCAGGGATAGAACCTGGACCTCCTGCACTGGGAATGTGGAGTCTCAGCCACTGGAAAACCAGGGAAGTCCCTCAGTTAGTATTAAAGGGACAAAGGCTAATGAATGTTTCAAGTACACGGAAGATGATCACCACTATTTTCCTTAATGACTGAATGCTGGATAAATTCCAGCTTGGTGAATTCAGATTAGATCCAAGTGAAAACTTTCTGACATAAAAAGTACTAGAATGTGTTACCAAGGTCACAAAATCTTTCAGTTTGGTGATTCAGTACCCTTTTGATTGACAGAAGATTGGCGGTAAGTGGGTGACCTCTCTTGGCTCCATATTTATGCACGGTTACTGTGTTAACAGTAGGGTAACAAATAGCCCTGTTTATCTACTAAACAGGTGCGTCTTGGGACTTGAGCAGGTTTAAATTTCCCCAGTGGATCCTGGATAAATATATGTGTATTTTACAGAATAGAAACTGGACTCCAGGAGGCCAGCGGGGAGAATGCAGGAAGGGACCCTTGGCTTCTGATCATTGTCTCCTCTAACCTGTCCTCCGGCCTCTCCAGCAGCTGAAGGCAAAACTATGTGACCCAGAGTATCCCTGTCCGAGAGGAGAGCAGAGGCCCTAAACCCTCAGGGAATGTTGGCAATGCGGGCTTGGCACACGCGGAATGTGGGGAATGAGTCCACAGTCCAGAGTTCAGATCTTACAGTTTGGCTTTGCCCTGCCCTGACAGCGTCTGCCTCACATGAGGGGCTCTGCTTGGGTAGCTGTGAATCCTGCTTCTGAATCATATTGCTTTTCTGAGCCCGTGGGTCTTATTATAGCTAAGAAGACTTCAACCAGTCTGGCTCAGGCTGCAGAGAATTAAATATGCTTTCAAAATACTCCCTCCACTTGGGGTCCAACAAGAACACACAGGCAGCTGTCTTTACTACATCAATGTCTTCTGCCCTTTAAAACTCATTTCCCTCTGAAGCTGATTTAAAAAAAAAAAAAAAAGGAAGTATAGTCGATTTACGATGTTCTGTTAGTTTCAGGTGTAGAACAAAATAATTCATTTATATATATATATTTTGGATTCTTTTCCCTTATAGATTATTACAAGGATGTGCTATACAGCAGGTCCTTGTTGGTTACCTTTTTGTTTTCGGCATGTGAGATCTTAGTTCCCTGACCAGGGATCGAACCTATTTCTCATTGGAAGTGTGGAGTCTTAAGCACTGGTCCGCCAGGGAAGTCGTATTTTATTTTTAGTAGTAGGTATCTGTTAATTCCAAACTCCTAATTTATCTCTTTCCCCTTTGGCAACCATAACTTTGATTTCTAAATCTGTGAGTCTATTTCAAACAAATTTTTTCAATATTGAAAATTTCTGGGAAGATTCTCAGGAAACTAGCATATTAGTTGCCTCACAGAAGGGAACTGTGAGATGAGAGATGGGAGGAAGACCTATTTTTTATCCTTCTTTGTTTCTTTTGAATTATTCATGTGCATGAATAGGTATATCCCAAGATAAATATGATAATTTTTTTAACATCAGGTTTATAAAACTGTGTGGAATTTCACTTAACTCCTTTTTTATTTTCTTTTAAAAAAATATTTATTTTTAATTGAAGGATAACTGCTTTACAATATTATGCTGGTTTCTGCCATAATGCATGGATCAGCCATAGGTATACGTACATACATCCCCTCCCTCTCACATCTCACCCCTTCCCACTCCTCTAGATTGTTCCAGAGCCCCCGGTTGAGTTTCCTGAGTCATACAGAAATTCAAAACTATGGAACACTTCACAAATTTGCGTGTCATCCTTGCACAGGGGCCGTGCTAATGTTCTCTGCATTGTTCCAATTTTAGTATGTGTGCTGCCAAAGCATACCGCTTAACTCCTTTTCTTCCGAATCAGATTTTTCTCTCCGTCTTACTCAGCTCCCCGTTTCACAAGGACTGCATCTGCCTTTGACTAAACACTCACTGTGGCCTAGGCGTTGGGCTCAGCATCTTCTGTTCATTATCTCACTTTCTCATTTAACAAGCCAGGAAATCCCCTGGTGGCTCAGTGGTTGGGATTCCTTTCTCTCACTGCCAAGGGCCCAGGTTCAATCCCTGGTGGGGAAACTAAAATCGCACAAGCTGTGTGGCATGACCAACCAACCAAACAAAAGCACAAGTCAGTGAGAAGTTTCTCTAGTTACCCAAATTCTACAGGTGAAGAAACGGAGGCTTCGAGAGAGAGGTCTCATAGCTGGTAAGTATCAGGTCTGCTATTCAAACATGGGTTTAATTGGCCCCAGTAAGAATCTGCCTGGAATGTGGGAGACACGGGAATGGCAACCCACTCCAGGATTCTTGCCTGGAGAATCCCATGGACAGAGGAGCCTGGCGGGCTACAGTTTACGGGGTCCCACAGAGTCGGACACAACTGAGTGGCTAACATTTTCACTTGTTTTTTAAAGAGTGCTTTATTGTTCTTCTTAAAACCTTTCTGCATTTATTTATGGCTGTGCTGGGTCTTCACTGCTGGCACAGGCTTTCTCTGGTTGCAGCAAGGGGGCTCCTCGTGGCGGTAGCTCCTGCGGCGGAGCACGGGCTCTCGTTCCTGGGCTTCAGTAGTTCCGGCTCGTGTGCTTAGCTGCCCCTTGGCGTATGGAATCTTCCGCGATCAGGGATCGAACTCACAGCCGCTGCACCGGCAGGGGGATTCTTAGCCACTGGACCACCAGGGAAGCCCTGGGCCCCACTTGTCACCCTCACAGCCTGCTGCCTCCGTAGCTGAAAGAACACTGATGTGTCAGCTGCCAAACTTATTAGGAATTTTCTCACAAACTCCTTTGTCAAACAAGCCCTTAAAAGCCACAAAAGAGATGAAACAGATTTAATGCACATTCTTCGGCCAAAGAAAGCTGGGTTCTCAGTACATGTGTCTTTTCGTGTTGGGGGCACTGATTATTACGCAGAATGACTGACTCATGGGCTTATCAAAGTCTGAAGCCTCTGATCCCCCGCAAGCAAATCCTGAGCCAGGACCCTCTCAGTGGGACACATCTCAGGCAGCATTCAAATGGAAAAGGGGACACTTCTGGTTTGAGTTTGAAGACGCCACCAGTACGTGCACCAGCCCTATATCTGGCTGAAGCTGGAAAGCTCGCGAGCTCAGAGCAAAGCTGTGAGAATCTTAAAGGCCCTGTGAAAGAAGAAGTCCCCGCGTAACTGCTAGTTTCTATGGACACAGAAGAAAAGAAGGGATTGCAATGAAAAATAGCTAAGCAGCCAGCAATTCGAGATGAGGCTGCAGAAGGCCAGGTGGACTAACAGCTGATAGTATATCACACACTCTCATGAAGCCCCTATAACCCAAAGATAGCAAAGAAGTTTTATAAAGAGCCATCAATTGTTCCAAGTTTTTGTGTTGAAATCAAGGCAAGGATCTGGTCATCACCCTTAAATAAACTTGCCTTGCTTCATGTAGCTTATTCACAACGTTAGGGAGAGGATTTATAAAATACTTTATATAGTTTTGCAGCATAAAAGCATCTTCACAGGGAATTCCCTGGTGGTCCAGTGGTTAAGACTGTGCTTGCACTGCAGATATTCAATCCTTTGATCGGGAACTAAGATTCCGAAAGTCAGATACTGCAAGCCACGCATCTTCACATGCTTTATCTCATCTAACCCAGGATCTTTATGTGCGTCATCTCATTTGATCAAGAGTGAGTGGGTCCTTGTCCACCTCCAGTCCAAGTAACTCTCTCTCCACCTCGACCCCCCAAGCAACCACCTTCGGTGGGCTGCCTTTGAATAACAGACCCTGGGAAACAGCAGCAAGGAAGATTCTTGGTCTGAAGGTTCTGTCCAAGGTCGAGTGTTTTGGGACATATGTTGTTGTTTAGTCACTAAGTCGTGTCCAACTCTTTTGCAACTCCATGGACTGTGGCCCACCAGGCTCCTCTGTCCATGGGATTTCCCAGGCAAGAATACTAGAGTGGGTTGCCATTTCCTTTTCCAGGGGATCTTCCCAACTCAGGGATCGAACCCTAGTCTCCTGAGGCTCTTGCATTGGCAGGCAGATTCTTTACCACTGAGCCACCAGAGAAGCCTTTGGGACATATATTTGATTTTAAATAATGAAGGTCACAATGATTCGGTATCAGCACCAACACAACATTTAAGGGAGATTCTCCCACCTTCCTTCTCAAAGTTTGTATTCGTGATGCTCTTGAAATTAACCATTTGCAAATGGGAGCAACCCCTGGAGTGAGCCATGTGGAAGCAAAGGGGATGAAGACAGCCTGAGCCCTGGGAAGCTCTCCTTTCTCAGTGCTCACCCATGGCCCTGACAGATCCTAGCATGATGCTACCCTCCAGATTATGCAGGACTGATTGCCACCATCCCAGTGTTGCAACCCTGGGAGTCTGACTCCCAAGTAATAATCAAGACTTCTAGACAAAATCGGAGCTAGAGATGTTCTGTGGCTAAAGGCGTCTTCCCATGAGACATGGAAGCTTCTCTTAGAGCAGTGTTGGTTTTTTTTTTTTTAATTTATGTTTATTTTTGGCTGCACTGAGTCTTCATGGCTGCGCCCAGACTTTCTTTAGTTGCGACAAGTGGGGCTGCTCTCTAGCTGTGGTGAATGAATGGGCTTCTCGTCGCAGTGGCCTCTCTCGTTGCCGGGCACAGGCTCTAGAGTTTGGGCTCAGTAGTTTGTGGCGCACGGGCTTAGTTGTCCTGCAGCATGTGGGATCTTCCCAGACCAGAGATCAAACTGGTGTCCCCAGCATTGGCAGGCAGAGTCTTAATCACTGGACCAACCGGGAAGTCCTAGAGCAATGTTTTAAACTTTAACTTTTTTTTTTTTTTTTACAAAAAATTTCCCCCAGGAGGGAAAAAGTAAACTAAATTTCTCCTTCATGAAGGAAATTAAATGCTAAGAAATAAGATTGTGTAGGGTAGAGTTGAGTTTTGGAAGACCACAAACTCTCACAAAATCTTGTTTTTTTCGTCTTCCAAGAACTGATTTTTTTCCCCCTTTAGGAGCAATATTTCTTTCAGTGAGAATTCATTTGGTAAGGGAAATTCAAATGTTTATCTTTCAGGAACATAATTTATCCCCCTAGACGACCTCTTAAACATCATTCTTAACTTGAGAATTAAGAGTTTTATCAAGCAATTGATATTACAATGCCAAATAGAAAAATAGAAAACTGTGTGTTTTTTCTTATTGAGTTTTTTTCTCTTTCCCCCCCAAATCAGGTAAATTTGGTCTTTATCAGTTTTTCAGTTTCTAAATCTTCAACTACACATGAATAACTTAAGCCAAATTGTTCTTCTGCAACTATGGAATAGCCTGGATTCGCCTGGCTGTTTATCGAGGATAAAGAAAACAAAGACAGCTACATATTGTACCTTCAAGTTAAGCCAGGATTTTCCCTTCCAGTCTAGAAGCTGAAAGGGCACGTTTGAATCGACTGGGATCTGGAGGGTGCGGGGGTGCAGGCCCCAGGAATCTGCTCCCCCACAACGTGTCCCCTCCCCTCGTAAACTGGGCTTAAGCTCTCAGACTGTGGGCAGTGTGTATTGAATGACAAGCTTGGGACTTATTTTCAGTCCTCGATCCACAGCCCATTTATTACCTGAAGTGAAGTGAAGTTGCTCAGTCATGTCTGATTCTTTGCGACCCCATGGACTGTAGCCTACCAGGCTCCTCCGTCCATGGGATTTTCCAGGCAATAGTACTGGAGTGGATTGCCATTTCCTTCTCCAGCAGATCTTCCAGACCCAGGGATCAAACCCACATCTCCCGCATTGTAGACAGACGCTTTACCGTCGGAGCCACCAGGGAAGTCCATTTATTACGTGATCCTAAGCAAAACCACTTGGCCTGGTTGTCCTACTTTTCGGCCTTCTAGGCTACGGATATGATAAGATGTTAATCAGCTCTGTAGCCCATTTCACAGGGATGTCCTAGGTCATCAGTAAAAAAACGCTCTGTTGTTGTTCTGTCGCTAAGTCATGTCCGACCCTTTGTGACACCCTGGACTGCAGCACACCAAGCTGCCTTGTCCTTCACTATCTCCCAGGAGTTTGCTCAAATTCATGTCCGTTGAGTCAGAGATGCTATCTAACCATCGTATCCTCTGACGCTCTCTTCTTTTGTCTTCAATCTTTCCCAGCATCAGGATCTTTTCCAATGAATCGGCTCTTCGCATCAGGTGACCAAAGTATTAGAGCTTCAGCTTCAGCATCAGTCCTACCAATGAATATTCAGGGTTGATTTCCTTTAGGGATGGACTACTTTGATCTCCTTGCTCTCCAAGGGACTCTCAAGAGTCTTCTCCAGCACCACAATTCAAAAACTTCAATTCTTTAGCACTCAGCCTTCTTTATGGTCCAACTCTCACCCAAAGGAAAGGTGGCAAGTGAATTCAAGGGTTTATTATGAGAACAGCAAACAGACCTGAGCTTCAGTCCAATAAAGACATTCAGGCAATACTAAAGTTCGTTTGGTTCTGAACAGCGCAGTCACCACACCCATGATAAAATCAAAACAAAACCAAGGCAACAACCTGTGACCTGCTCAGGCTTGGCGCTGTTTTCTCCTGAGCCCTGGATTGCCTCCCCGGGGGCACCTGCTTTCTGAACTGACATTGATCATGCAGTCCTTACTGCGCCAGGGCCACCCTGAGGCTGGCCCCCTCAGGTGGGCAAGGTGGGCTGAGGGGTGCGACACCACTGACCTGACAAAGGATTGTCCAGAGCTCAGCACAGACACCTGAAGGGGTGGTCCCAGGTGTTTCCCGCAGGCAAATCCACCCTGCTCCTTCTTTTTTTTTGCTTTTAGTATTTTATTTGGTGATTTGTTTTGGCTGTACTGGGTCTTAGTGATGGTGCGTGGTATGAGGCTTCTTAGTTGTGGCATGCAGACTCCCAGTTGTGGCATGTAGGATCTAGTTCTCTGACCAGGGATTGAACTGCACTGGGAGTGAGGAGTCTTAACTACGGGACCACCAGGAAAGTCCCTGTTCTGATCTTTCTCTAAGGCTGGTGGGTCTTGAGAGTCCCATAGCTAATTTGCTTCCATCTACACATCCTGACCCTGGAAGTGGAACAAGCTCCCTGGGGAGAAATGTCCATCACGGTGAGTGGATGAGCCTTGCTCCTAAGGGGCTGACAGGTGGTTCGAGCCTGACCTGAAGGGCTGGGAAAGACCTCAGTGGCACTTGATCCCTAAATGACTAATTTTTTGGAAAAAAAGGATATTCTACTTTCGGATATTGACAGCACCTCCAGACACTAACCAGTCACCTCCTAAGTTTCTGCCCCTGATCCAAAAGGACCATAGATAAAAAGAGGCAGGTGGATGGGTTCAAATCCATCTCTCCTCTTAGAAAATGAAGTAGCATAAACCTTGTTCGGGAAGGACCTTATAGAGGACTCTGGAACTGGTAATAGTTTTTCCTCTGGAGGCATTTTCTGTCATTCTCAGGCCAACCGCTCACTTCTTGGGTCACCTGGAAGTGATCAGATTCTAGGGTCAGGCAGGTGTCAATTGCGTTAAGACCCTCAAGACTGATATCATCCCCTGGTGGTCCAGTGACTAAGACTCTGTGTTCCCAATGCAGGGGGACTGGGTTTGATCCCTGGTCAGGGAACTAGACCCCACATGCTGCAACTAAGATCCAGGATGGCCAAATACATATTTTTTAATATATATTTAAAAAGACTGATATCATTTAAGCCAAACTGACCATTTGGCTCAAGGTATTTATTCACTACAGGAGGCTGTACAGTGAAGCGTTTAAGAGCCTGGTTTCTGTACCACATGACCCAGCAATCTCACTCATAGGTGGCTATCTACCAAAGAAATACACATCCACACAAAAACACACATCCACACAAGAACACACATCCACACAAAAACACACATCCACACATGTTCATAGCAACACTATTCATAACAGACAAAGAGTGGAAAGAGCTCAAATGGCCACCAGCTGATGAGTGGGTAAACAAAATGTGGTCTATCCATATGCTGGAAAATTACTCTATAATGAAAAGGAATGGAGTGCTGGTATATATCGCATCATGGATGAACCTCAGAAACATCGTGCTGAGTGGAATAAACCAGTCACAAAAGATCGCCAACTGGGACTCCCCTGGTGGTCCAGTGGTTAAGAATCCACCTGCCAGGGGACAGGGGTTCAATCCTCGGTCTGGAAAGAGTCCACATACTGTGGAGCAACTAAGCCCCTGTGCCTCAACTACTGAAGCCCGCAAGCCCTAAAGCCTGTGCTGTAGAGAGTAGGGGCTGCTAGAGAGTAGCCCCTGGTGGCCGCTACAGGAGAAAACCTGAGCACAGCAATGAAGACCTCGTGGAACCTAAAATAGACTAAATACATTTTAAAAAGGTCCCAGGCTGTGTAATTCCAATTACATGAAATGTCCAGGATAAACAAAGCCTTAAAGACAGGGAGTAGATTAGGTTTACTGAGACTGGGGGAGGAGGTTGGGGACAAATGGAATTGAGTGTTAGGGGCGATGGTGTGTCTTTTTGGGGTGCTGAAAATTTTCTCGAATTGGTGTGGTGGTGCGGCACAACTCTGAACATACTAAAAGCCACTGAATGACACTCATGAATGAGTGAATTGTGTATGACATATGAATTATATCTCAATAAAGCTGTTTGAAAAAAACAAAAACAAAAAAAAACTTGGCCTCTAGAGCCAGACCGCCTGGCTTGAATCCTGCTTGGTCACTTATTAGCCCTGTGATCTGGTGGTAAGCTACTCGGACCCTCTGGGCCTCACTTTTCTGACCTCTGAAATGGGAATGATAGTATTTCTATCTTCATAGGGTTATTATGAGTTATATAGAGCAGACAGTGCATAGTACATAGTAAACCCTACACAAGGGTTAACAATATTAACCTTGGGTTAACCTAAAGGTTAACTATTATGATATTATTATCAGTCACATGTGTCTCCCAGGACATCCCCTAGCTGGTTATGAGACTCAAGTCTCTGTCAGGGGGTGCTTAGAAAGCATGAAGTCAGAAGCAGGTGCATATTCTTGTGGACACTTCATCAGACCTTGGAAAGCCCTTTATTCGCTCATTTGTCAAAGTCATGAATATGTGCCAGGCACTGTTCTAAGTGCTGGGAAAGCAGAAGTGACCAAAATAGATTCAATTTCCTGTTCTGATGAGGCTTGTAGCCTCATGGAGGAGTCAGACAATGAACAAATAAACAAGAAAATATAGAAGATAGAGATCAGTACTCAAAAAAATTTTTAAGGACCTTCTCTGATGTTCCAGAGGTTAAGACTGCATTTCCAACGCAGGGGGTGAGGGCTGGATCCCTGGCCCAGGAACTAAGATCTCACATGCCTCAAAGCATGGCCAAAAAAGTAAAAGTAAATAAATCATTTGAGAATTTTTTTTTTTTTCAAATCGAAAAACTAGTGGGATCTTGACTAGGGGCATGTCAGATGGGGAGTCAGAATCATCCACCCCAAGCTGCTCCCAGATTCCTGACTCATATTAACAGAAACTGTCTGAGATAATAGATGCTTACTGTTTTTGAAATACCAAGTTTAGGGGAATTCCCTGGAGCTCCAGTGGTTCGGACTCTGTGTTTTCACTGCCGAGGGCCTGGGTTCAGTCTTTGGTCAGGAAACTAAAATCCCACAAGCTGCACAGCAGCGTGACAAAAAAAAAAAAAAACACCAAACTTGGGGGCAATTTGTTACACAGCAATAGATAAGTAATACATCATAGTGAGGACTTGAGATTTCAGTCTAAGTATGATGGGAAGCCATGCAAGGATTTCAAGCAGGGAAGTGATGTGATGTGTGTCATGCTATGAAAAGACCCCTCGGGCCACTGTGCAGATTGCATTGGTGGGGTGGGGGGGGTTGCTGAAGAAAACGGGGTCCTGATTAGGGTTGTTGCAGTAGTACAGCAGGTCTAGACAGTGGCCTGGACCAGAGTGGTAGAGCTGGAATGAGAGAAGTGGGTGAATTAGGATGGTAGTTTGGAGTTAGAGCCCGTAGAGTTTGCCGATAATCGAATACAGAAAGTGAGGAAAGGGAAGGGATGAGAGACGACAGGTTTTAGCTGGAGCAGCTGGGTATTGCTAGTGCCACTTACTGTACAGGGGACGTGTAAGAAAGGAGTGGGTAAAGGAAAGAGGCCGTGAACTTGGCTTTCGATGCTTTAAATCTGAGATGCCTGCGGGGCTGCCCTGGTGGTCCCGAGGCTAGGGGTTCACCTTCCAATGTAGGGGGTGTGGGTTCAATCCCTGGTTGGAGACCTAAGATCCCACATGCCTTGCAGTCAAAAAAACAGATCGTAAACAACAGAAGCAATACTGTAACGCATTCAATTAAGACTTGGAAAATGGTCCGCATCAAAAATCTTAAAAAAAATAATAAATTTGAGATGGCTATTAGACATCCAAGTGGAGCTGTCAAGTAAGTGAATCTGGGGAAAAGAGGAGAGATTAAGCCTGATATAAGTGTGGGACTCACCAGCATATACATGGTATTTAGGACGGCAAGACTGAATTTGACCACGTGATGTGACTTACGTGAGACTCGAACAGAGATAAGAGGAGGTCCTTCCTACTCTGATATCTGGGGTGCTGATCAGAGGAGGAGCTAGTAAGGGGGATTGAGAAGGAGTAACCAGTGATGTGGGAGGTGAACCAGAGTGACCCAGAGGCCAACAGAAACATGTATTCTTCCGAGAAGGGCGGAGCGCACCAAGAGTAGCTGTTTTATGTTTCAGGAAGCATGTCTGTTATCCTCCGCAGTCCTAACTGCTCACTGACAAACAGCACTCCCCTGCAGGATGTTTTACTGTTTCTGTAAAGCGCTCCATCCTGTTTGATTAACGTGCCCCGCTCTGTAGCTAAGCCAGTGTTCTCCTGCACTGGGAGGAAGCTGGTTGCCTCCTCCCGTTGGCATATCCCAGAGTAGAGGACCCCTGTGACAGCTATGTAAATGTTGTTCAGGAACAGCAGGGATTTCCTTGGTCTTTTTAGATCTAGACAACATTAACTTGAACCCTGTTCAAAAGAATTCTCTGCAGAATCTTGTGTTCTCATGAGCTTTTCTGGTTCCCAGCTGAACTGGTTTCCTTCAAGGATTCTCCCACAATTCTATTGGTGGAGTTCCGTTGTCCATACCCTGCCCCTTAATTTTCACTAAGCCAATCACTCACACAGGTATCTTTATGAGTACATCTCTCTTGAAGGATTTCACAGATGCAGGGGTTTATATTGTAGAAATACCAGCAACTGTATTGTATTTATTCACTGGCCGCCTCCCACAGCTTGCTGGATCTTAGTTCCCTGATCAGGGACTGAACCTGTGCTCTTGGCAATAAGACCATGGAGTCTAACCAATGGCTCCCAGGGAATTCCTGAAACACAGGCAGTTTTAAATGCACACCAGGGTATATTTTTTCCCTAAAAGTGCTCTGCTGTTTCCACACTTCAGGCTGCAACCTCCCTTCACATCACTCAGCCTTCCTCTCTGCTCCTTCCTTTTTTTCTCAACCAGCTCCAATTTGGGGGTTCCTTTTTTCAGGCAGAGCATTTGGGCTCATTCTCTTACTGCTTTGGTGCTTGCTGACCTAGGCCTTTTCGATCTCGTCTTTCTTGAAAATATTTATCAAATATGTTCCTAGACAAAGACAGTTTCCTTCCTTTTCAGGACTTTTGGTACCATTTTAAGGACACAAAGGTACATGTAAACAGTCACCAATCTGATTATCTATGAGGGATTATAGAGCAGTAAAGTGCTGTCCATCCTCTCACAGAGCTTAAAAGCTAGTTAATGACATGATGTTTGTACCTAAGGTGCTAAGAAACAGTGCAAGAAGGAGCCCAGAATGCCAGATGGAGAAGTGGGAGTTGGGGTTTGGAGATAAAGAGCTGACAACAGTTCCTGGGGTTGAGGCGAGGCATAAGGATGCTGGCTGCCTTGTCACTTGGCACCTGGACCAGATCCTATGGCTTCCTGTCTCCACTGGCTCCTCTTTCATCTACACATTCATCTTTCTTCCGTCCAAACCCGACTGTCTCATTTCTCTACTTATAAGCATGGGGTGGGGGAGGGAGCGTTCTCCTTTTGCTTCAGGTAATAATAACTGATGGATCCCCAGAAAAACACCTCTGACCTCCTCTAGCAGGATTCTCTGCCACAGCCCCTCCATGAAGTGCACCAAACTCTCTGACTACAACAGGCAGAGCACGTGCGTGCTAAGTTGCTTCGGTTGATTCTTTGTGATCCTATGGACCTTAGCCCATCAGGCTCCTCTGTCCACTGAATTCTCCAGGCAAGAATGCTCCCACTCACTGATAAGCGGTGAAATGTGGCTTTCACGATGGAAGATTAAAACGGCTGCTTTGGCGGCACTCAGAAGATCTGGCTGTCAGTGAGCTGCTGTTATTTCTGGAAAGGAAACAACACAGAAGCCTCTCCTATCTGGAATCCCAAAGATCGTAAGAGGACACAATGACGGTGTCTCACCTGAGGCTACGCAGGATTTCTCAACCTTGGTGCCTCTGACATTTTGGACCAGATAACTCTTTGTTGTGGAGGTTGTCCTGGGCCTGTGGCTTATTCAGCAACAATTCTTTGCCTCTACATATTAGATGCCAATAGTAGTCCTCAATCTGATGACCAAAAATGTCTCCAGCTGTTGCTAAATGACCCCGGGGAAAACCTTACCCAGTTGAGAGAGGAGATTGTTTTATACATAAGAAAGTGAAAAGTGTTAGTCGCTCAGTCGTGTCTGACTCTTTGTGACCCCATGGACTGTAGCCTGCCAGGCTCCTCTGTCCATGGGATTCTCCAGGCAAGAATACTGGAGTGGGTTGACATTCCCTTTGCCAGGGGATCTTCCTGACCCAGAGACTGAACCTGTGTCCCCTGCATTGCGGGAAGATTCTTTACTGAGCCACCCCCTCTCAATATCTGCATTGATATATGCATATATAAAGATATATATATATAGCTATTTATGTATATTTATCTATAGATACATATATATCCTGGACATGAATTTGAGCAAACTCTGGGAGATAGTGAAGGACAGGGAAGCCTGACGTGCTGTAGTCCATGGGCTCACAAAGAGCTGGACACAATTTAGTGACTGAACACATATATCCATATATGTATATATATATTTAATATACCTCAATAAGAATATGTGCCTATATATGTATTTCTTACTGAGGTATAATTTAAATGCATGAAAACATACAGATTTTAAGCATATAGTTTGATGAGTTTTGACAAATAGATAAACCTATGTAAGTCTCACTCTAATCGATGTATACAACACTTGCTTCATCCTTCCAAATTTTCCTCATGTCTCTTTTTTAAAAACTACTCATTTGGCTGCGCCAAGTCTTAGTTGTGGCACATGAGATCTTCAGTTGCAGCATGTGGGATCTAATTGCCTGACCAGGGATTGAACACAGTCCTCTGCATTGGGAGTGCAAAGTTTTAGCCGCTGGACCATCAGAGAAGTCCCCCTCAGGCCCCTTTGATGTCAGTCTTCACCTACACCCCAATCCCCGTCTGAGTTCATATAATGGAATCATATGGTGTGTAACCTCCTCTGACTTCCTGCCTTTAGAATAATGTCCGTGAAATTCACTCATATCGTGATGTGTATCGGTGATCTGTTTATTTTATTGCTGTGGGGTGCTCCCTTGCATGGATATACCACCACTATTTGTCCATCCTTTTGTTGATGCACATTTGAGTTGTTTCCCATTGGAGGTTATCATGAACCAAGTTTTTATGGAGATATTCACATCATCCAGAGATTTAAATTTCAGAAAGAGTGGGAGCTCCCTGGTGGTCCAATGGTTAGGACTCAGCCCTTTGGCCAAAAACAAAGATTTTGGAAATGGAATGTAGCCAGATGCTTGCATTTTGTTGTAAAGTTGTGCCCTTGTTTCAGGACTGCTCTTCAGGAGAGCAAATGAGTGTTGCCTCATTCTCAGCATCATTTACAACAAAATTCCCCCAGAAGACCCCTCAAGAGAATCAAAGGGTTCGAGAGAAGGCCTTCATCAGTGAGACATGACTACCACTTTCTCCTAAAAATGTCACTTACAGCTTAGAGACAAACGGCTCCTGCCAGCTGAGGGAGGAACATGTGAACTGCCCACTCAAGAACCAACATCCCAGACCATTTCAGCTGCCTCACCTCCCAGTTATCCTCAGGCCTGATTCCAAATGCCAGGCCCTGTCATCAGCGCCTCTTTCACAGCCTCTGGGCCATTTCCTCCACTTCCATCCCCTCCAAACCTTCCTCCTGTGTTAGCTGAAGCCCTTGTTTTTTTTGTGAAGAAAATCTCCAACAGCCTCGGCATCTTCAGAGGACTCTCCAGCTCCCCCTCCTTCACCTAAGAGTGACTTTCCCATGAAGAGGCCACTTCTCCTGAAGCTCTTGAGTGGAGGGAGAATTCTCCCAAATCCAAGTTGGGAAGGGAAGCAGCAGCATAGTTTTCTAGGCTTTCATGGCTCCTTCCAGACCATTCTGCTTCTTTCATCCTGAAAACTCCCTTTTTTGAGGTGCATGCCCCATGGTGGTCCTCTGGGACCCCACCTTTCACACTTGGCTCCGAGTTCTACTATAAGCCTGAGTGGACACCCCATCCAGGAGCTTAGTTGCTAAGTTGTTGTTTTGTTAAGTTGAGAAATCCTTGACATATGACATTGTGTAAGCTTAAAGGGTGAGTTTTCCTGGTGGCTCCGTGGTGAAGAACCCATCTGCAACGCAGGAGGAGATGTGAGTTTGACCCCTGGGTTAGGAAGATCCCCTGGGGAAGGAAATGACAACCCACTTCAGTATTCTTCCCTGGGAAATCCCATGGACAGAGGAGCCTGGCAGGCTGCAGTCCATGGGGGTGCAAGAGAGTAGGACATGGCTTAGTGACTAAACAAGTTTAAAGGGTAGCACATTTTTTTAACTTTTGACCGCACTGTGCCAGATGTGGAATCCTAGTTCCCAGGCCAGGAATTAAACTGACGCCTCCTGTGTTGGAAGCACAGAGTCTTAACCCCTGGACCACCAGGGAAGTCCAAGGGTAGAAGATGTTGATTTAATACATTTTTACATATTGCAATGATGATCACCATAGTAGTGTTAGCAAATACCTCTAACACATCTCTTAATTATCATTTCTGTTTTTGTGTGGAGGACATTTAAGACCTAGTCTTTTAGGCAATTCCCTGGTGGTCCACTAGTTAGGACTCTGCACTCCAGGATCCCACTAGCCAAACGGGTGCAGCAAAAAAAAAGACTTAGTCCCCGGTGGCTCAGCTAGTAAAGAATCCGCCTGCAATGTGGGAGACCTGGGTTCGATCCCTGGGCTGGGAAGATGCCTTGGAGAAGGAAATGGCAACCCACTCTAGTATTCTGACCTGGAGAATTCCATAGACCGTATAGTCTATGGAGTCTCAAAGAGTCGGACACAACTGAGCGACTTTCACTTAGCAATTTGAAATATGTAACACAGTATTGCTGACTATGATCCTGATGTGTTTTCCATCTCTAGAACTTAACTTTCTTGTAGTTGCAAGCTGGCTACTAAGTTTCCTGCCCTCTTATGTGATAAGAATCCCTAACAACCAGGTTATTTCAGCCCCTGACTCCCCTGCCACCCCCTGGACCTTGTCATCATTTGAATGAACAAAGAAACAAGAAAACAAATATATTCAGGAGTTGAGAAATATCAAGCCCCTGCTTATACTACAAGGCCCCACTCGTATGCACCCCACTCTGCTAACAGATTCAAGAAGTTGGTGTTGGCCATCAGATCCTGCAAGAGAATCAACTATGTTAAAACACACAGACACACACATTGTTCAGAATAACTTCTAATAAAGTTCAGAGAGTTGTAAGTGTTATCCAGAGAATTCACAGGTAGGGGCTGAACTGTATTTCCAAAGTCCAGACCAACATCATCCAGAGTCCTGCTGTATATACAATAATACTTATAGATGAGTGCATGCGTGCACACTAAGTCGTTTCAGTCGTGTCTGACTCTCTGTGACCCCATGGACCTGTGGCCCACCAGGCTCCTCTGCCCATGGGATTCTCCAGGCAGGAATACTGGAGCAGGTTGCCAGGCCCTAGTGCAAAATGCATTTAATAAGGTGTTTGCTCAAATACATGTTTTCATTGAAGCTTTCTGTGGTCTCCGCATCTCAAACGAACCCAATCCTCAGCATTCTTCATGCACCTCCCCAGCTATTTTTCTGTGTATCATTTACCACCATCTGACACACTATTTTATTTACTTTTTTTTTTTTAATCTGTCAGCAGCTCCCCTCAGACCTCCAAACTACAGTGGGGGCTCCTAGAGAGGAAGGGTTTTGATCTCCTTGTTCATTGCTGTATCTGCCATCCCCCCACCCACCCCCATACACAAAGGTTTGGAATTATTTTCTAAAGTAGTACTATCATAAAAAGAGATAATCAAGAGTTGATTCTTTTATGGTTCTTTATCACCTGCTGTCAGATTGCCCAGCACAGATATTATGACAACATTCAGTTCAGTTCAGTCGCTCAGTCGTGTCCGACTCTTTTCGACCCCATGAATCGCAGCCCGCCAGGCCTCCCTGTCCATCACCATCTCCCGGAGTTCACTCAGACTCACGTCCATTGAGTCAGTGATGCCATCCAGCCATCTCATCCTGGGTCGTCCCTTTCTCCTCCTGCCCCCAATTCCTCCCAACATCAGAGTCTTTTCCAAGGAGTCAACTCTTCGCATGAGGTGGCCAAAGTACTGGAGTTTCAGCTTCAGCATCATTCCTTCCAAAGAAATCCCAGGGTTGATCTCCTTCAGAATGGACTGGTTGGATCTCCTTGCAGGTCAAGGGACCCTCAAGAGTCTTCAACACCACAGTTCAAACGCATCAATTCTTCGGTGCTCAGCCTTCTTCACAGTCCAACTCTCACATCCATACATGACCACAGGAAAAACCATAGCCTTGACTAGCCAGACCTTAGTCGGCAAAGTAGTGTCTCTGCTTTTGAATATACTATCTAGGTTGGTCATAACTTTTCTTCCAAGGAGTAAGCGTTTTTTAATTTCATGGCTGCAGTCACCATCTGCAGTGATTTTGGAGCCCCCCAAAATAAAGTCTGACACTGTTTCTACTGTTTTCCCATTTATTTCCCATGAAGTGATGAGACCAGATGCCATGATCTTCGTTTTCTGAATGTTGAGCTTTAAGCCAACTTTTTCGCTCTCCTCTTTCATCAAGAGGCTTTTTAGCTCCTCTTCACTTTCTGCCATAAGGGTGGTGTCATCTGCCTATCTGAGGTTATTGATATTTCTCCCAGCAATCTTGATTCCAGCTTGTGTTTCTTCCAGGCCAGCGTTTCTCATGATGTACTCTGCATAGAAGTTAAATAAGCAGGGTGACAATATACAGCCTTGATGTACTCCTTTTCCTATTTGGAACCAGTCTGTTGTTCCATGTCCAGTTCTAACTGTTGCTTCCTGACCTGCATACAGATTTCTCCAGAGGCAGGTCAGGTGGTCTGGTATTCCCATCTCTTTCAGAATTTTCCACAGTTTATTGTGATCCACGCAGTGAAAGGCTTTGGCATAGTCAATAAAGCAGCAATAGATGTTTTTCTGGAACTCTCTTGCTTTTTCCATGATCCAGCGGATGTTGGCAATTTGATCTCTGGTTCCTCTGCCTTTTCTAAAACCAGCTTGAACATCTGGAAGTTCACGGTTCACATATTGCTGAAGCCTGGCTTGGAGAATTTTGAGCATTCCTTTACTAGAGTGTGAGATGAGTGAAATTGTGTGGTAGTTTGAGCATTCTTTGGCATTGCCTTTCTTTGGGATTGGAATGAAAACTGACCTTTTCCAGTCCTGTGGCCACTGCTGAGTTTTCCAAACTTGCTGGCATATTGAGTGCAGCACTTTCACAGCATCATCTTTCAGGATTTGAAACAGCTTAACTGTGATTCCATCACCTCCACTGGCTTTGTTCATAGTGATGCTTTCTAAGGCCCACTTGACTTCACATTCCAAGATGTCTGGCTCTAGATTAGTGATCACATCATCATGATTATCTGGGTCATGAAGATCTTTTTTGTATAGTTCTTCTGTGTATTCTTGCCACCTCTTCTTAATATCTTCTGCTTCTGTTAGGTCCAGACCATTTCTGTCCTTTATCGAGCCCATCTTTGCGTGAAATGTTCCCTTGGTATCTCTAATTTTCTTTAAGAGATCTCTAGTCTTTCCCATTCTGTTGTTTTCCTCTATTTCTTTGCATTGATCGCTGAAGAAGGCTTTCTTAACTCTTCTTGCTATTCTTTGGAACTCTGCATTCAGATGCTGATATCTTTCCTTTTCTCCTTTGCTTTTTGCCTCTCTTCTTTTCACAGCTATTTGTAAGGCCTCCCCAGACAGCCATTTTGCTTTTTTGCATTTCTTTTCCATGGGGATGGTCTTGATCCCTGTCTTGATCCTTGTTCATGATCTATGAACATTCCATAGTTCATCAGGCACTCTATCTATTAGATCTAGGCCCTTAAATCTATTTCTCACTTCCACTGTATAATCATAAGGGATTTGATTTTGGTCATACCTGAATGGTCTAGTGGTTTTCCCTACTTTCTTCAATTTAAGTCTGAATTTGGCAATAAGGAGTTCATGATCTGAGCCACAGTCAGCTCCCGGTTTTGTTTTTGTTGACTGTATAGAGCTTCTCCATCTTTGGCTGCAAAGAATATAATCAATCTGATTTCGGTGTTGACCATCTGGTGACGTCCATGTGTAGAGTCTTCTCTTGTGTTGTTGGAAGAGGGTGTTTGCTATGATCAATGCATTTTCTTGGCAAAACTCTATTAGTCTTTGCCCTGCTTCATTCCACATTCCAAGGCCATGTAGATTGCAATAAAAGATTAATGTTTAAACTTACCAGTTTCACTACAGTTTCAGCATTATTAAATTTTATTATTTTATTTAACAGAACAGATGAGAAACGGCTCCTCGGGGTTTGTTTTAATTTAATGTTCTTTGGTTATTAGTGAGATTGAAACTTTCTGCCAAAGTAACAATTCCTGCAACATGGATGGACCTAGTGAAGTAAGGCAAAGACAAATACCTGACACCGCTTATATAAGGAATCTTAAAAATGGGTACAAACGAATTTATCTACAAAACATAAATAGAGTTACAGATGTAGAAAACAAATTTATCACTACCAGGGGAAAAGCGGTGGGGGAGGTGGGGGAGGGGTGGGGGGGTGGGGTGGAGGGGGGGGTGGGGTGGAGGGGGGGGTGGGGTGGAGGGGGGGGTGGGGTGGAGGGGGGGGTGGGGTGGAGGGGGGGGTGGGGTGGAGGGGGGGTGGGGTGGAGGGGGGGTGGGGTGGAGGGGGGGGTGGGGTGGAGGGGGGGTGGGGTGGAGGGGGGGGTGGGGTGGAGGGGGGGGTGGGGTGGAGGGGGGGGTGGGGTGGAGGGGGTTTGGTGCGGGGAGGCAAACTGGGAGGTTAGGACTGACATATATACACTACTGTAGATAAAAGAGATAACTCACAAGGACCTACTCTATAGCACAGGGAACTCTGCTCAATACCCTGTAATGGCCTATATGGGAAAAGCATACAAAAAAGAGTGGGCATATGTATATGTATAACTGATTTACTTTGCTGTACTCCTGAAACTGATACAACATTGCAAATCAACTATATTCCAATAAAAATTTTAAAAGTCCTAATATGGGAAGTGGGTTCGCGGCCCCGAGGATCTGTCTCTTGCTTCAACAGTGCTTGGACGGAACAGACCCAGGGACGCCCCTTGCTCCAGCCTCCGACCACCCTCCAACCTTTTTTCGGTCGCAACCTCCGGAGTTAGCCACTCAGCGGTCCGCGATCACCAGGACCAGCCACCATTTTTAAACTCATTATTACCGACCAATCACAAGATCCCAGATTCGTCAGACTTATTCTACCGAGGGGGAGGCCGCCATCAACTGCCTGGGTAACATGCCTGGGCCTCCTACAGCTACCTCTCTCTGGGCTTCTATTTCGACCGCGACGATGTGGCCCTGGAGGGTGTGGGTCACTTTTTTCGCGAATTGGCCAAGGAGAAGCGCGAGGGTGTGAAGCGTCTCTTGAAAGTGCAAAACCAGCGTGGCGGCCACGCCCTCTTCCTGGACGTGCAGAAGCCATCTCAAGATGAGTGGGGTAAAACCCAGGACGCCATGGAAGCCGCCCTTCTCGTAGAGAAGAACCTGAATCAAGCCCTGTTGGATCTGCATGGCCTGCTTCTGCCCGCGGAGACCCCTACATCTGTGACTTCCTGGAGAACCACTTCCTAGATGAGGAAGTGAAACTTATCAAGAAGCTGGTTGACCACCTGACCAACCTCCGCAGGCTGGCTGGTCCCCAGGCTGGGTTGGGCGAGTATCTCTTCCAAAGGCTTACAGAAGCTTACTAGGAGCTTCTGGAGACCAGTGGCCATTGAAGAACCCACCTAACATCAGGGCTGCCTGAAGCCCCTCTCTGCAGCCACTAGACAGCTTTTTAACACCCTGGAGCCCTCTCTCAAGCCTTGGACCAAATGGAAACGATAAAGCTTTTTGCAGCATAAAAAAAAAAGTCCTAACATGTAGTTTCTTATGTAAACTGTCCACATCCTTTGATCATTTGGTCCATCCTTTCAAAGAGCTTGTAAGTGTACATTGGGTGGTCTGAAACTTCGGCTGCAGCAAAAACCAATACTTAGCCATTTGCAGAATGTGGATCCCGAAACTGTGATTTCTGGCAAGGGACTCATTCCAATCGTGGTATTTAGCTCAGACAAGTTAAATCTTAAACAGTTTCACCCTGTCACCTTTAAACACCTGATTAGGCTGAAAGGATGGCACAAGATGAAGGATGCTCCCATATAAGCCGGAAGGAGTGCGCTGCCGTGTGGCTGGGATTCGGCATGTCACTCCTTGTTCAAAACCTTGAATCAGCCCTGCTGAGTTACTCACGTTTCCTGACTCACCTCTCGTATCTCCATCTAGATGAAGCGAAGTCATAAATAAATAGAGGAATGTTTTCTGGCTGATGGTTTGTTCAGTACTTTGCTCTAAATTACCCTTTTGGAGGCAACTGGAGCTGAGCAAATACTTTGTCATTATAACCGACACCATATGCGAGACTTCTCTGGCAGTCCAGTGGTTAAGACTTCACCTTCCAATGCACGGGGTGCAGTTCAGTCCTTCGTTGGGGAGCTAAGATCACACATGCCTTCTGGCCAAAAAAACCAAAACATGAAACAGAAGCAACTATAACAAATTCAATAAAGATTTAAAAAATATAATTGACAGTCATATGAAATCCAGGGTGTAGAAACCTTGTTTCTCCCCAGACCTTCAACTGATCACTAACTTTTTCCTAGTCTACCTGTAAAGATCTCTTAAGTTCTCTACTTCTTGCTGCCCAGCTGCCACCACCTTAGCAAGGGGCTGCTCGGGTTAGTGCCATGCCTCCTCTCTGGGCCTCTCAAAGACACCCTTGCTTCCTTATGATCCATTCTCTACTCAGCAGCCAAACTGAGGATTTTAAAAATGCCAGGCAGATCGTGGACACTCTTTCACTTAAAACCCTCCAACCGGGACTTCCCTGGTGGCACAGTAGATAAGAATCCACCTGCCAATGCAGGGGACACGGGTTCAACTCTTCATCTGGGAAGAATCCGCACACCTCAGAGCACTAAGCCTGTGCACTACAACTACCGAGTGTGTGTTCTCGGGCCCTTGGGTCACAACTACTGAGCCCTCGCACCGAGAGCCTGTGCTCCGCAACAAGAGAAGGCACTGTAATGAGAAGTCTGCATGCCACAGTGAAGAGTAGCCCTCGCTCACTGCAACGAGAGAAAGCCCACTAAGACTCAGCACAGCCAAAAATAAATTTTAAAATTCTAAAAATTCATAAAACACTCCAATGGCTTTTTGATCTCTCAGAATAAAGCTCAGATTTGTTGTGTGATGTTCATAAAACCTAACAGAAGAGAGAAATAAGTATGGGCAGAGGCGACTGGGGTACAATGTGGAACAGGGCAGGATGACTGTGTTACATTTGCTAACCTTCCAAATGAAACAGAGCAGGACCCTATGGTCCTTGCCCCTCATGTCCTCTGCCTGCCTTTTGTCTGCGGAACACTTTAGTCGAATAAGTTTGTCAGAGAAGTGAGAACATGTAGAAACAAAGGAAAACAGTCAGAGGAAGCCAAATAATGATAGTCTAGTCATTAAGCATAGTCAAGGATCTTTAGTTCCTGCTCGAGGGCTACAGATAATATTCTGAGCCATATCCTGAGTTGTCTTATAGATGCTGAAACCCTCACCAGGTGGAGAAGTTAACTACACGATGACCAGACTGTAACCGTGGAATAAGCTGTCACAGTTCCGAGAATTGGCTTCAAAGAAATGGAAACAAGCTGACTCTGAAACCGATGGTTAACTGCACCTAAAACAACCAAGATGACGCTGGTCAGACCACCGACGACCAATGTGAAGACGACTGTCAGAGGTGACTGTGTGGTTTCTGCATGTAGCCCCCTCCTTTAGCCTACAGAAGCTTTCGCTCCCTGCTTGTCAGGGTGGGGGAGTTAGTCTTTGGACAGACCTCTGCTCTCCCCAGACCACCTGACCTGCCTCTCGACAAACCTGTATGTAGGTCAGGAAGCAGGACATGGAACAACAGACTGGTTCCAAATAGGAAAAGGAGTACATCAAGGCTGCATATTGTCACCCTGCTTATTTAACTTATATGCAGAGTACATCATGAGAAATGCTGGGCTAGAAGAAACACAAGCTGGAATCAAGATTGCTGGGAGAAATATCAATAACCTCAGATATGCTGATGACACCACCCTTATGGCAGAAAGCAAAGAAGAACTAAAGAGCCTCTTGATGAAAGTGAAAGAGGAGAGTGAAAAAGTTGGCTTAAAGCTCAACATTCAGAAAACTAAGATCATGACATCTGGTCCCATCACTCCATGGCAAATAGATGGGGAAACAGTGGAAAAAGTGGCTGACTTTACTTTTCTGGGTGCTCCAAAATCACTGCAGATGGTGACTGCAGCCATGAAATTAAAAGACGCTTACTCCTTGGAAGAAAAGTTATGACCAACCTAGACAGCATATTGAAAAGCAGAGACATTACTTTGCCAACAAAGGTCCATCTCATCAAGGCTATGGTTTTTTGAGTGGTCATGTATGGATGTGAGAGTTGGAGTATAAAGAAAGCTGAGCCCCGAAGAACTGATGCTTTTGAACTGTGGTGTTGGAGAAGACTCTTGAGAGTCCCTTGGACTGCAAGGAGATCCAACCATTCCATCCTAAAGATCAGTCCTGGGTGTTCATTGGAAGGACTGATGTTGACGCTGTAACTCCAATACTTTGGCCACCTGATGCGAAGAGCTGACTCATTTGAAAAGACTCTGATGCTGGGAAAGATTGAGGGCAGGAGGAGAAGGGGATGACAGAGGATGAGATGGCTGGATGGCATCACCAACTCGATGGACATGAGTTTGAGTGAACTCCAGGAGTTGATGATGGACAGGGAGGCCTAGCATGCTGCGGTTCATGGGGTCGCAAAGAGTTGGACACGACTGAGCGACTGAACTGAACTGAACTGCTCTCCCCACCACTTGCCCGTATTTGAAATAAGCAAATTTTCCTTTCCAGCAACCTGGCTGATTTATTGGCTTTTGAGTGGCGAGCAGCTGAACCCTACATCTTTCGGGTAACACCAATGCAGCTATATAAGCTTATGCAAGGGGGTGGGGGTGGGGGCTTCCCTGGTGGCTCAGTGGTAAAGAATCCGCCTGACAATCCAGGAGATGCAGATTCACTCTCTGGGTCAGGAAGATCCCCTGGAGAAGGAAATGGCAACTCACTCAAGTATTCTTACCGAGAAATCCCATGAACAGCAAAGCCTGGCAAGTTACAGTCCACAGGGTGGCAAAGAGTTGGACATGACTTAGTGAGTGAACAACAAAGCCTTCTGGGATGAGGTAAAAAGAAGTACGATAACAGACAATGGACTAGTTCAGCTCAGCAAACTGGGGACCAGGCTCCAGGTAAGGTGCTGTGGAGACTGCCAGGATAACCAAGCTGCCTTCAAGGAGCCTGAAGTCCTACAAAAATTATTCTGCGCAAAGCAATGCAATGAGGGTACAAAAGCACAATGCTATAGAGAGAGTTTCAATGAGTAAAAGTCTGGGAAGGCTTTTGGGCAGGTAGTATTTGAGGTAGACTTTTAGGATAGGTGTGTGTTTGAACACTGGCTTTATTGGTAGGAAGGAATCTGCAAAGCACAAGAATCCTCTTGGGCAAAGGAGCAGAGGTGGGAGCGTCCCAAAGGCATCTAGGGGATAGTGGTAAATCTGTGGCTGTAGGAATAGCTCAGCTTGTGGGAGTTAAGCCTGGAAATGTATGTCTGAGTCAATTTATGAGGGGCTTTGAACGTCAGGCAGAGAGATTTGGACTTTTTCTATTTGCAGAGATAAACTGCAGATTTTTGTTTGCAGGAAAGTGACACAATTCCATCAGTTTTATTTAAGATTCAAGTCTACCAGTTCTAGACACAGATAAAACAGTTCAAACATACAAGGGTAGGCACCGAAATGGCACCTTCTTGTCCAGCTGCAAAGAAAGAGAGATTTAAATTACATAATTAAATTCATTAATGGGGAAAAGGGCTCTTACTTCCCAGGGCCAGCCATGACTGTCCTTCAATTTTATAAACAGACACAAAACCAAAAAACAAAACTCTAACTCTCCAGACTTAGATCTCTGGGAAAAGAGAAGTAAATACTGACACAGCTTGCTTTGTTTTCCCAAGAGAGGTCTCCCAGGCGAGGTCTCTATCTAGGAAAAAAAAAAATTTTTTTTTTAAACTTGTTTTTCCCCCTTAGAGTTCAGTTAAGCTTAGGAGAAAACTGCAGGATTGCCTTAGATTCTCCAGCTTTGATTGGAACAGTACTGGTCCCCAGGGACTCCCTCCAAGGTCTCTGAGCGTCGAGGTGTCTCTAAGGCATTTGTTCCCAGCAACAAGGAGGGTAGTTAGAAGTCGGAGACACAGGCGCTCTGCTCTGCAAAGGGCTTATTTTAAAAAGAAAGGCGGGGGGCGGAAGGCCCTGTCGATCTTTCCAGGATAATTCCGTGGGAAAATGAATCGAGCTGAAAGCCGTGCCCTCGTCCCTGACTGAGACCTCTGGCTCAGAAACCGCCGGAGAACGACGCTCAAGGATGGACAGCGGTTGTGAGCTCTCCCGCCGGGAACATTTGGCACTCAATTCCGCCAGGCTCCCAGAGGGGCGGTTGTGGCTACAGCCTCGCGCTCCACTCTGCCAATAAGAAGCTGGAAATCCTCCCCGTCTCGGATTTTGGCCAATCGGCGCCCAAGACTTTAGCGAGCGAGCTAGCGGTCTCCATTGTCGGAGAAGGAGGCAAACCCCTTTGGAGTTGCCAGTAACGGACATGGCCGCGGCCCCTGGAGGAGGGGACGTGAAGTGAGGAGGGGGCAGGGAGGGGAGAGGACGCGGGCGAGGAAGACCGGTCCCCGGGCCCCGGTAAGTACGAGAAGGCCCGAGGCCCGAAGCAAGGGGAACACAGGGGCGTGGGGCCCGGCCTTCCGCCTCGGGATTCCTGGCCGAGGGGAGGGGAGTCTGGGGTCTGCACCCAGGGAATGGCCTCGAGGGAATCCCTTTCGGTCGAGGAGTCCAGGAACTGGCTTTTGCCTCCAGCTCTTGGCCATTTCCTTCCTCTCAGGGGCTCACACTTGCCCCTCGGCCCTGGCTTGGCCCCTTGGGGGTCCCGCGTCAAAAATCGAAGCCTCCCGCCAACAAAAGACTCCCTGCCCCGGGAGTGACCGTGCCTGGGCCCTTCCCCGGACGGCCTCCAGCGCTGGCGTCCAGTTTATTCATAGGGTCTCTGGGAGTGCCCCACCTCCGGCCCTCAGTTCGGACGGTTGTCTCCCCTGCGCGCGCTCTCAAATGCCGCCGGGGCCTTGTGCTGATCACGACCCCGGTGTCCAGGTGGACGGAACCGGAGGTGGCTTCTCCGCGCAGAGGGGCGGACGTTGCAGTTTGGAGCGTGCCCGGCCTCCCCCTCCCCGCCCCTGTCTACCTTTCCCGAAGGTTTCAAGACTCCTTGGAAGCAGCAGGAGTCACTGCCACCCTTTAAACTGCTGCCTCTGCTGTGCTCTGGCTCCTCAGCGCCTCACCGCTGAAGCCTGTATTTAGAGTCCCTCGTGTGCAGCGACGTGAGGCCCTGCCCGGTGCCAGATACGAGGGAAACCCTGCTCTTTCATTGGTGTGTAACCACCGGCTGCACTTCGGAGTGCTCATTGATATGGTCACGTGCTGCTTCATCCCACCCTCTGTGTGTGTGTGGCTCTTGGAGAGGTGGGGAAAGGTAGGGAGTGCTGTGTTGAATCCTATTTTCCTTCTTGGTGTGTGATTTTGTACACCAGGACGATGCTAGTTTTCTCGTGCTTTATCCAAGACACTTCAGTTAAGCCTGGGTGCTCTTAGAAGATGAAGTCAAGAGGGAGTTTTAACGTTTTATTTTACAGATATGGGGACTAACTATTGTTGTTTAGTCCTTAAGTCGTGTCTTACTCTTTTGCCACCCCATGGACTGTATAGACCGCCAGGCTCCTCTGTCCGTGTGATTTCCCAGGCAAGAATACTGGAGTGGGTTTTCATTTCCTTCTCCAGGGCATGTTCCCCACCCGGGGATCGAACCCATGTGTCTTGGAATTGGCAGACGGATTCTTTACCACTGAGCCACCTGGGAGGCCTGGGACTAACTGTTGAGAGAAGCAAAGGGCCAGGGCCAGGGTCACCAAGGTCATCAAATCCAGATTCTTGAGCTCTTTACCCATTAGAGCATGTCCTTTCCTAGGTGTGATCCGAGGAAACCAAGTTCCCTATTTTTTCTCAGCCTCTTGTAGGGTGGTTGTGAGCCTTAAATAAGGTGGTCTGTATGTATAGAATCCCTTGCATGGGATCTTTGTGTGTGTGTTAGTCGCTCAGTCATGTCGGACTCTTTGTGACCCCATGGACTGTAGCCCACCAGGCTTCTCTATCCATGGGATTTTTCCAGTCTAGAGTATCAGAGTGGTTTGCCATTCCCTTCTCCAGGGGATCTTCCCACTCCAGGAATGGAACCTAGGTATCCTGCATTGCAGGCAGATTCTTTACCATCTGAGCCGACAGGGAATCCCTTTGCATGGGGTCTAGCATTTACTTAATATATTTTGCATTTATTAATTTTAAGTAACCAACAGGTAGTTCACTGGCTGATTAATAGTTATTGTGGTCTCTCTTTGTGGGTGTAAATTAGTGATTCTCAGGGGAGGCGGGGGTGGGGCCAGTGGAGTCAGGGCAAGGTAGCACTTTCTTGGTTTCAGGGAACTCGGCATTGTAATTAGAGGTGTTATTAAGAGAGTGATTGTGTATAAGAGCAGTGTGGAAACAGAAAAAAGTCAAGAAGCAGTGAAGAAGAAATATTATGGTGGTATGTCTTTATGGTGATCTGGGCAAAAGAAGAGCCAGCGTGTTCCAGTGAGGTAGTTTTAAATAAGGAAAAAGGGCACCAGGTTCATTATCTAAAAAGTTAGGTAAAAGAAAAAAAAAAGAAAAAGGTAAAACTGATCCATGGAATAGAAAAAAAATCACTATGAAGATCAGAAGACACTAGAATGTAGACTGTCATTAAGTGTGAAACTGGGGTTAGATGTTCACATAAAATCCACATACCCTGGAAAGCTTATTTCAGCTGCACCTTCCTTTCTCACTGATTTTTGTCAGAACGACAAGTAGGGAAACTGGCTAAGACCATGGAGAAGTGCCTTGCCCAGGGAGGTGGAATACAAACCATCCCGTTGATAACCAGCTGCCAAAGAAGTGAGAGTTAACTGCCCTTGAACCGCCTCCACCCTCTCCTTGTTTGTGGTGACCCGACCGGGAGAGCCAGGGCTGGGCGGTGAGATGGGAGCAAACAGAAAGCCCTTCACATTTCTATTTTGAGAAGTTGCTAGGGAGGACCAGCTCCAAGGGTTGAGAATCAGCCTTTTGGAAAGCTTAATTCCTGTGGAACTCATGAGAAAGGCAGGTTGAAATCCTTTGGTTCCTCCCACTGGTCCTTCCCTAATGTTGAGCTTGGGAAACAATTTCTGTATAGAGAGGGAAGCATGCTATTGTAAACATGAGCTACCCAGCGGTCCGCAACCATTTTAGCACCAGGGACTGATTTCATGGAGCACAGTTTTTCCGTGGATTATGGGGGGATGGTTTGGGGATAATTCAAGTGCATTATGTTTATTGTGCACTTTATTTTTATTATTATTACATCAGCTGCACCTCAGATCATTGAGCATTAGACCCTGGAGGTTGGAGACCATGACCTACATCCCAAGGTGTGACTGAACCTCACCCAACTCAAGTTTGAGTTCTGATAATAACCTTTCCCAAATCCACTCACTCCTGGTGTTTAAGTGTGAAGGTTCTCAGTCTTAGTTGGCACATCTCCGCTCATCAGTGGGTGCTAATCTTTTTAATCTGATTATTGTGTCAGCATTGTTGTTTTTATTTACTCATTTATTTTGACTGCACTGGGTCTTTGTTGCTGTTTGAGGGCTTTCTCTAGTTGTGGCAAGCAGGGGCTGCTCTCTAATTGCTGTGTGAGGGCTTCTCATTGCAGTGGCTTCTCTTGTTGCAGAGTGTGGGCTCTTGAGCACTCAGGCTTCAGTAGTTGCAGTCGTTGTGACACATGGGCCTAGTTCCCCAGAGGCATGTGGAATCTTCCTGGACCAGGGATCGAACCCGTGTCCCCTGCGTTGGCAGATGGATTCTCAACCACTGGACCACCAGGGAAGTCCTGTTTTTGTTTTTGTTTTTTTTTAATCCATACATCATAGTTTATTTCATTTTTTCCAAAAGTTGCTAAGTGCTTTTTTTTCTCCAAATGAGATTTTTAATTAAAAAATTTTATTATTGGAGTATAATAGCTTTACAATGCTGTGTAAATTTCTGCTGTGTGTCAGCCTTGTTTTCATGAGAGCATCTTTTTCTACCTAAAAGATAGGCTGCTTTAAAAACATTCTTTGAACCCCCGTTTCTGAGCAGGCCCAGATTTGTTTACAGTACACAGGTGAACTAAAGGCTAAGCCGCAGCAGGAATGTTTTTCTTCGGAACGGACTGGCCAGCCAGAATGTGTGGTTTGGTGACCAGCTTAATAATAAGCTTTGCCTGCGGCTGCCGAGCCAGTAGTAAACAGGATCACATGGCATGGCAAGTAGGTTAAGGGCCAGATTAGACCTGAGCTGATGCCTGCATCCAGAGGCCTGAAGTGATGCGGAATGAGGGGTCCCCTAGGGAAGGAGACCCTTTCAGGGCTCACAGTGGCCTTTGGGAAACTAGAAATATTATAATTAAGAATATGAATACTATAGTGTGAATAGTATATGAATGAATAGTATGAATATGAATAGTATAATTATATAATATGAACTTAGTTTTCTTAATGTCAGTATCTTTTTTTTTTTTAAAGCCTTTATGGAATTTGACCATAAACATCCCTAAAGTCGTCATGGAATGCACTGCTTGTAAGCCAGAACCAATTTAAAAATCAGAAGTTGCTGACTTTTTAAATATATTGTGGTAAAATATACATAACACAACACTTACCATTTTAACCAGTTCGGTGGGTTCAATACATTCATATTGTTATACAGCCATCACCACCATCTATCTCCAGAGCTGTTTTGTTTTCCCAGACGGAAACTCTGTCCCTGTTAAACACTTACCCCGGCTATTCCCCGCTCCTTAGTCCCCGGAAACCACCATTCTACTCTCTGTCTGTAGGAGTTTGACTCCTCTAGGAACCTCGTGTCAGAAGAAACGTACGGTATTTGTCCTTTTGTGACTGGCTTATTTCACTTTGGGCTTCCTTGGTGGCTCAGATGGTAATGAATCTGCCTGCAATGTGGGAGACCTGGTTCATTCCCTGGGTCGGGAAGATCCCTTGGAGAAGGGAATGGCAACCCACTCCAGTACTCTTGCCTGAAGAATTCCACAGACAGAGTGGATCCTGGTGGGCTACTGTCCACAGAGTCAGAGTGGGACATGACTAAGCGACTTTCACTCTATTTCAAATAGTGTAGGCCTTAAAAGTTCTTTGATGTTGCAGCACATGTCAGAATGTTCTTCCTTTTTAAGATGGACTAATAGTCCATTGTATGCATCAGACACATTTTGTATATCCATTCATCTGTTGACGGACGCTTGGGTTGCTTCCACTTTTGCTGTTGTGAATAACGCTGCTGAGTGTACACATATCTGTTTGGATCCCTGATATCACATCTCGTGGGTATATACCCAGAAGTGAGAGGTTGCTGTGGTGTTTTTTTTTTTTTAAGATACATGTGGTGCATTCACATGGTACATTCAAAAGGCACAAAAGCATATACAGTGAAAATTCTTCCTCCCACTTCTGTCATCAGTTACTCAGTTCCAATTTATTAATATCTTTTGTAGGTTGTGCTTTTGGTATTGACTCTAAGAAATCCAACCCAAAGTTAACAAAGGTTTTCCTCTTATTATTTCTTCTTTTTACTTTGCCATTTAGCTCTATGAGCCATTACTGGTTAATTCTTACATATGGTGCAAGCTATATTTACAAACTTTTGAGTTGTTTTTTTTTTAATATCTGATTATTTAGTTGTTCCAGCATGATTTGTTGAAAAGACTGTCTTTTCTCCAGCGAATTGCCTTTGTACCTTTCTCAAAAATCAATCGACCATAATTGTCTGGATCTATTTCTAGACCCTATTACCAGGCCAATACCACACTGCATCGATTAGTGTAGCTTTACAGAACCTTGAAGTCCGGTGGTGAAAATATTCCAGCTTTGTTCCCTTGGGGTAGTCTAATCTGATGGTCTCTTACTGTGAGTGGAGTTGAGCATCTTTTCATAGGTAGATGCTCCTGGATTTCTTGATTTCATTGTCTCTTGGAATTAGAAGAGACCATAGAAGGTCATCTCTTTCTTATTTGCTGCCTGATGTATTTATTAGCTCCATAATTTCCCACCGTTGCTTGGATCCCTCTGGTGATGGGGAGCCCATTGCCTCTCAAGTAGCCTCTTCCACTTTTTAAATGCAATTTTAACTATGTAATGAAATTGCTCGAGAGTTCCCTGGTGTCCCAGTGGTTAGGATTCTAGGCTTTCACTGTCGTGGCCTGGATCCAGTCCCTGGTCAGGGAACTGAGAATCCCACAAGCCTTGTGGCCAAAAAACAAAAACGAAGGAAAGATATTGTCATATTGCGTCTCAGTCAGCCTCCCTGTAGCCTCCTTACCCTAGCCTAGGCCCTGTCGTTGGAGCCTCCCAGAGTAAGCCTGGCCCTTCTTTCCCCTGGCAGCCATCGTGCCCTTCTAGCCCTGCTCAGACCTGACATGTTTTTGGTATGTGTCCTAGCTAAGGGTGGTTAGCCCTTAGCTCAGCTCCTGGTTCAGCTGGTTCAGCTCCTGGTTAGCCCTGGTTCAGCTCCTTCCACTATTTCTCATGTCATAGATTCTCCAGCCTGGCTGTTTCTGTTGAGAGACCTTCCACTTTTGTCAGTGTCCTTCGCAGTGTATGATGCACAAATGAACAAATTAGTTCAGGTGTGCTCTGAAATGTACAAGCAGGAGAGTTACTTTTCTCTTTTGGGGTACTTAGCATGTCTGTTGTTACTGTTGTTCTGTCTCCTAAGTCATGTCCAACTCTTTGCAACCCCATGAACTGCAACACACCAAGCTTCCCTGTCCGTCACTAGCTCCCAGAGTTTGCTCAAACTCATGTCTATTGAGTCGGTGACACCATCCAACCATCTCATCCTCTGTTGCCTCTTTCTCCTCTTGCCCTCAGTCTTTCCCAACATCAGGGTCTTTTCCACTGAGTCGGCTCTTCTCAGCGGGTGGCCAAATTATTGGATCTTCAGCTTTAGCATCAGTCCTTCCAATGAGTATTCAGAGTTGATTTTTTTTAAGATTGACTAGTTTGATCTCCTTGCTGTCCAAGGTACTCTCAAGAGTCTTCTCCAGCACCACAGTTTGAAAGCATCAGTTCTTTGACCTAAATATGAATGAACTCTGGGTGGCCGTGCCATTTATTTTGAAACCGCTTCCCAGGTGGTGCCAGTGGTAAAGAACCTGCCTGCTGGTATAGCAGGTTCGATCCCTGCGCTGGGAAGATCCCCTGGAGGAGGGCATGGCAACCCACTCCAGTATTCTTGCCTGGAGAATCCCATCTTCCCAGGGAGAGGCCTGGCGGGCTGTGGTCCATGGGGTCACAAAGAGTCAGACGCGACCGAAACAAGTTAGCATGCAAGCCATTTATAGTAGTTTTATACAGTAGTTTAAAAATTTTTTTTAATTAATTTATTTTAAATTGAAGGATAATTGCTTTACAGTGTTTTCTACAGTAGTGTTTTTTAAATTTATTTTTAACTGAAGGATAATTGCTTTAGAATGTTTTATACAGTAGTTTTTGAACCTAAGGACAGGAATTAATATTGAATCTCTTACAGTTGAGTTGAATCTATTACATTTGGCCCATCGTTTCTGCCTGTTGAGATCTTCTTGGAGCTTGGCTTTGATCTCCTTTCCAGGCTTGTGCTACCCAAGAATTTGATTAGCATGCCATCTGTTTCCTCACCCAAGTCACTGATAAAACTACTGACTAGGATGCCACCAAGGACAGAACTCTTGAGACTTGTGATTAAAAACCTCCCTCCCTCCCGCATCAGTCAGCACACTTTGGACACCGCTGTTTAGCTGAAGTCCACCAAATTGTGTTTTTGATGTGTTGGGTGTGCCTAGAATGCCACCATAGCTAACAGAGAGGTATGGACAGCCAGCTTCTCAGCTAGTCCTCAACCTGAACGTTGGGTACCCACTTAAGCTCTCTTTTTAAAAAAGAAAAAGGTTTGTTTACTTTTGGCTGCGCTGGTCTTGGCTGCTGTGTGCGGGCTTTTTGTTTTCTTCTCTAGTCATGGTGCCTGGGCATCTCACTACAGTGGCTTCTCCTGTTGTGGAGCACGGGCTCTGGACGCACTTAGTTGCCCTGAGACCTGCGGGATCTTCCCGGAGCAGGGATTGAACCCATGTCCCCTGCGTTGTCAGGAGGAATCTTATCCACTGGACCACCAGGAAAGCCCCCATCACTTACTTAGCTCTTTTTGATGCCGGTTCTGAGCCTGGCAACAGGAAGCATCCACCACTTCATTTTCATCTCCTCCTTTGCTGAGACACTCGTCACAGCGAACCAGCGTGATTGTCATTTTCTTCTAACTCTTCTGCCTGTAATTTCTTTCCCTTTCTCCTCTGATCCATTCTCTACCCTCTTAAAATCCCGAGACCTACTCAGATCTCCAGTGACTCCTCAGGGTGCCTTTGTTGCAAGAGTTTCTGATTTCCCTGTCCTGTGTGGTCCTTCATTTATTTCTTCACTCTGACCTACCCAGGCCTTCTGCTCTAACCAAATAGGTCAGCTCACTGTCTTTCAAAAAGGCTTCTGCATTTCTTCCTCGGTGCCTTGGTTGGACTCGTGACCCTTGCTTAGGTAAGTCTTCCTCCTACACACCTGTTGGCAATTCTCATTTAGTGTTTCAAGGCCAACTTGAATTTTAGTTATCTTTTTTTTCAGAATAGCCCAAACCACTGTATTTTAAATCCCTCTAGGGAAGGGACCTCATCTCACAGTTCTTTGAAAACAGGACCATTCGTTAGACTTACCAAGTGTCTGCCATTGTAACACACTGTTGGCCCTGGATAAATGCTTCATTATCCTTCTCTTTTAGATCGGCCACATCCAGCATGTGCCAGGCATTTTAAAGATCGGCTATACCTCAGATTCCACTGTACATTCTGAGAATCAGCTCTATGGAAGCAAGTCTATTTTCATACAATAAAACATACCTGTTTATCAGGTTGGCCAAAAAGTAAGATGTTGCGAAAAACCCGAACAAATATTTTTGCCAACCTCTTAAGTATATAATTCAAAGAATTTTGACAAATGTATACATCCCATAACCACCACTCACAGTCACAATATTAAACAAAAGATCTCTGTGTCGTTTGTGGTCATTCCCTCTCCCTGACCCCAGCCAACTCCTGATCTGCTTGCTGCCATGATTGATTAGTTTTGCCTGTTCTGAAGTTTATGTGGGCTTCCCAGGTGGCTCATTGGTGAAGAATTCACATGCAGTGTAGGAGAGACAGATCCAATCCCTAGGGCTAGAAGATCCCCTGGAGAAGAAAATGGCAACCCCATGGACAGAGGAGCCTTGTGGGCTACAGTCCGTAGGGTCGCAAAGAATCAGATACTACTTAATGACTAAACAACAACAATAACTTTTATGTAAATTGGATCATACAGTAGGCACTCTTTTGTGAGTGGCTTCTCTTACTCACCAGATGTTTTTGATATTCAGCCACATTGTTGTGTGTATCAGTTGCATGTATGTATTTTTTGCTGGGTAGAATTCCATTATGTGCATTAACCATAACACGTTCATGCATTCACCTGTGAGTGATAGTTGTTCATTCGCTGGGTCACGTCCGACTCTTTGCGACCCCATGGACTGCAGCACACCAGGCTTCCCTGTCCGTCACCATCTCCCGAGGCCTGCTCAGACTTGTCCATGGAGTTGGTGATGCCATCCAACCATCCTATCCTCTGTCATCCCCTAATTCTCCTGCCTCCAACCTTTCCCAGGATCAGGGTCTTTTCTAATGTGTTGGCTGGCCAAAGGTGGCCAAAGTATTAGAGCTTCAGCTTCAGCATCAATCCTTCCAGTGAATATTCAGGATTGATTTCCTTTAGGATTGACTGGTTCGACCTCTTTGCAGTCCAAGGGACTCTCAAGAATCTTCTGTAGGACCACAGTTTGAAAGCATCCATTCTTTGGTGCTCAGCCTCCTTAATGGTCCAACTCTCACATCCATACGTGACCACTGGAAAAACCATAGCTTTGACTCTATGGGCCTTTGTCGGCAAAGTAATGTCTCTGCTTTTTAATATGTTGTCTAGGTTTGTCATAGCTTTTATTCCAAGGAGCAAGCATCTTTTAATTTCATGGCTGCAGTCATCATCAGCAGTGATTTTGGAGCCCAAGAAAATAAAGTCTTTCACTGTTTCCATTGTTTCCCCATCTATATGCCATGAAGTGATGGGACTGGATGCCATGATCTTAGTTTTTTCAATGTTGAGTGGATATTTGTGCACCTGTGAGTGGACATTTTGCATTATTCCAATTTGGGGCTACTTTGAATGAAATTGCTATGAATATTTTTGAGGATGTATATTTTGATTACTTGGTCATTTAATAAGTGTTTATAGTTGTCCCTTGAACTGCATGAGTCCATTTATATATATATTTCTTTCACTGAATATGAACCAGAATGCTACATAATCCATGGTTGGTTGAATCCATAAAGGCAGGACTGTAAATTGGAGGGCTGACTGTAAAGTTACACATGGACTTTCCACCACGCTCCGAGGATGAGGTGGTGGTGTCAGAGGTTGGTGCCTGTAACCCCCGCCTTTTTCATCAGTCACCTCTACTTTATCAGAGGCTGCCAAAATGTTTTCCTAGGTGGTTATACCATGTGATAGTCCCACCAGTAATTTTCAAGTTTGTGTCCTCACCAATAGTAGGTACTGTCAGTATTTTTCATTTTAGTCATTTTTATGGATGTGTGTTGGGCTTCCCAAGTGGTGTTAGTGGTAAAGAACCTGCCTGCCAGTGCAGGAGACATCAGAGACGTGGGTTCGATCCCTGGGCCAGGACAATCCCCTGGGGAAGAGGGCACTGCAGTCCACTCCAGTATTCTTGCCTGGAGAACCCCATGGACGGAGGAGCCTGGCGGGCTAGTCCATAGGGTCGCAGAGTTGGACATGAGTGAAGAGACTTAGCACACATCCACGTATGCGTGTGTATCAATATTAATACTGTGAAATAGGTATCATCACTCCCATTCATTGAACAAGGACACTGAGGCTCAGAGAGGCAGGTGATTCACCAAGGTCATTTGGCACTTGGCACATGATGGAGCCAGGATTTGAACCCACCGGTGTTTGGCTTTGAAGCCTGTGGGTTTTTTCACCATGGGTGGGGAGTAGACCTGGCCCTTTAAGGACACAGCTACTGGTTTCAAATTAGGCAGTTAGGGCCGGCTCTCTCCCAGAATCCCATGTATGGAGTGATGGGAACACAGAGACTCACAGAAGAATGTCGTGCTCCTGGCTGCCCTTTCGGAGCTGCTGTGGTTCCAGCTGGCCGCACAGTCGTCTCACCCTGGTAGTGTTGGCGGGGAAGTTGAGCAGAATCTCTGCCTGGCTCCTGATGCCTCTCTCTGTGTGGTGACTGCCTCTTCCAGCCCCCGCTGGGACGGCTGTCATGGGGACCTTGAGCTGTCCTTGTAAACAGGGCCTGGGTGCCCGAGTCAGAGCGGCCTCTGGGAGACGTGCACTCAGCCTCCCCGGATCCCATGTCAGCTGGCTGCCTGTGACCTCTGGGACTGTGAGAGCCCTGCTTGGCAGAGCAGAGGGACGGGCAGACTCAGCCATGCAGGCCCGTGAGGGATCAGATGGGAACGTGGGTCGGATTTAGTGCCTGCAGCACATGGGCCTCCTGCCTGGGGTCCTCTGGACACAGCTTTTTTTTTTTTTAATTGTTTCTAGACAGTTCTCCTGGGCTTCTGAGCAGCTCCGCTTAACAAGGCTGTGCTGTCGGCCCCAAGAGAACTGTTAGAGAGCAGATTACTTTGCTCTCTCCACAGCTAATTGGCCTTCCCAGGTGGCGCTAGTGGTAAATAACCCGCCTGCCAGTACAGGAGACATAAGAGACGTGGGTTCGATCCCTGAGTGGGGAAAATCCTCTGGAGGAGGTCACGGCAACCCACTCCAGTATTCTTGCCTGGAGAATCCCATGGACAGAGGAGCCTGTCGGGCTGCAGTCCATAGGGTCGCAGAGTTGGACACGACTGAAGCAACTTAGCCTGCACGCACGCATGCATGTACTCTTTACCCAAACACTCATCTGAAATTATAAAGTGTGAATGGGTGAGGGTCAGGGATTATATGGGGAGGGAGGAGGAGTTGAGACTAATCTTCATTTTCCACATTATTGTTGCCTTGGACCCTTCAGCCTGGGGTGCCCGCCCAGGTGAGCACTGCCCCATTGACCAGCTGCAAGAGAGGCCCGCGGCCCTGGGCGTGCACGCGTTTGCATACGGTGTGTGTTTCCCACAAGGTGGAGCAAGCAAGTCTCTACCCCGATCATCTCTGCCGCTCTCTCCACCATTTGCCTGATTATTCCAGTTGTATCTAGATTCCAGTTTACCTTCACTTTTTTGGGGGAGGGGCTGCACCGTGTGACACGCAGGATTCCTAGTTCCCTGACCAGAGATCGAACCCACACCGTCCGCAGTGGACACGTAAACACTGGACCACCAGGCAAGTCCCATACCTTCTCTTTTAAAGAGACGAGGAGGGGCTTCTCTGGTGGTTCAGTGGTTAAGACTCTACACTTCCACTGCGGGAGGTGTGGGTCCCGTCCTTGGTTGGGGAACTGAGATCTCGCATGCCATGCAGTGCTGCCAAAAATAAAGAGCTAATGAGCCACGGCTTTTCCTGCTCGCTGAAAGGAACAAAGCGTACATGCCTCCAGAAATGAGGGTTAAAAGAGGGGAAGCTTGCAGCCCTCCAGCATCCCCTCCGTAGCCGTCTCCCTCCTGACTTCACAAAGCTGCCAGCTGCCAGGACAGGCTGGGGCCCAGCGGTCAGGGCACCGTCTCCTCCACGTCCTGGTCGACTGTTGAGGTGATCCTCTTCTGTTTCACAGAAGCGGCCCCATGGGACCTCTTTCTTCTTTTTTCCCCCCAGATGTCACGGTGACTGTGACAGAGTCACTGGGGTTCGTACATGTTGCAGAGGAACCTTCCTTTCGGGGGTGGCCACCTTCCTCTGGGCATGCCTGCAGTACTCTGGGCCCATGGACCTGAAAGAGAAGCACGAGGTAGGCCGTGATGGTTGCCCTCCTGGGGACTGTGTGTTTCTGTTGGACTTTCCGACCTGTGTTTGCCTGGGAGGTCCTCGTGAGGGGGCTTGACACTGAAAGTGAGAGGTGGGGTGTGTGGTTCTGGGGCTCGGAGCACGTGATCTGATCCCTCGATGAGGCTATTGACGGCCGGAATGCACAGACTCCAGGAGCTGGGACTCAAGGGCAGAGGGTGGACCAGTGAATGTGGCCGCGTGGAGCCGGTTCCCGATCGGGGTTGGGTCCCAGCCAGTTTCCACTCCTCGCCCAGGGCTGTGTAATTTCACTTGTTTGCTGTCTGCCCCAACCTGCCGAGCCGTGTTGAGTATTGTCCGGCGCCCTCTCTCTGGTTAGGGAAGAGCTCCCCAGTCAGACTCCAGGCACAGCTGCTGAATCAGCTGGGGGTGAGCCCCCCAGCGGTCCAGGCGGCACGCCCCCACCCGCAGCCTGACTCGGGCACCCCCAGCCTCCACATACACCATCTTTACGCAGAGCTAGATTTGTTGTTGATCTGAGCACCCCTCTCCTGGGACGAAGATTGCCCTACATCTTTGCCTGGACGCCTGTCACACATTGCTCCAGGTCCCCCTGTCTCTGACCTCCTGTCTCCACTGGGTGGGCAGGGAAAGCTACCCCAAATGCAGAGTTGACCTTTTTTTTGTTGCTCCTGCTTAAAAGTCATTGTGTCGCCTGCCAAAATCTTTACTATGGGGTCCAGAGCCCTCCACATGCCCACTTCTGCCCATTGGCCCAGCATCCCACACCTCCCCTGCCTTGGTGTTTACCACTGATAATTCTTTTTCCAGGGGGCGGGGGGGGCTGTGCTGTGCAGCCTCTGGGATCTTAGTTCCCTGAACAGGGATCAGATCTGTGCCCCCTGCTGTGGAAACACAGAGACCTAACCACTGGACTGCCAAGGAAGTCCCACCACTGGTAATTCTGAGTGCTTTAGGGTTTGGGTACGCACTTCGTGTTTAGGCTGTTACTTAATCCCCTCCCCCTCCTTCTCCTGCCAGGCTTCTACTTTTCTTTCATTCAAGATCTGGTTTAAGCATGACCTTCTCCAGATACTTCCTCATCCCTCCAGAGTCCCTTCTTCCAGCATTCACAGCCCCTCCACCGTCGTACTTGCTATGCCGTGTTGACACCATCTGTCTGTCCCGCTTTATCTCAGCATCCCTGGCTCCTAGCATAGAGCCTGGCATGTAGCAAGGGCTTAGTAAATATTGATTGACTTGAACTTACGATAGCGATCTTCCTGCCAAAGAGACCTTGGGATGTCTAGGGAAGGAGCCATGGGTCCACACACTGGAACCTGGCTGACTGAGGACATGTTCAGCTCCAGGAATCACGTGCCTCTGGATGGGCTGTGGACCAGGCTCATGGACCTGAACTTAAGGCCTCCTGCTCACAGAGGCCTCTGGCTGCTGTGCAGGTGTCCATCCTAGCCGGGATGGGCATGCAGGCAAAGCTCCACTTGTCCCACCCCCAGCCTGGGGGCAGGGCTGCTGTGTACAGTTGCAAGGGCCGTGCACTGCTCAATTCCAGGGAGCGCCCTCCCTCCAAAGGTTACGATGTGGTGATGAGGTGGCCTGCCTGGGTGAGGTCGAATGTCCCCAAAACAGAGGACAGTATCTTTCTCTGGTTCCAGCCTGTGGCTGAAACATTCATTACTATTGAATCAGGGAAATAGATTTCTGTGGTCCAGGGCCTGGCTTCTCTCTCAAGCCCAAAGAACACTTGTGAACCCAGGCTGGATGCCTTTTGTTGGGGACGGTTTTCCTTCATCCTCTTGTTTTTCTTTCTGGATAGATGTTCTCCTGGATCTAGAAAGCACCATCACCACCATCATCAATTGTATTCATGGAATGCTCCCTGTGGGTTGGTAGAGCTCTAGGCCCCAGGGCGGGGGTGGAGGGGTTGGGGGGGGAGGGGGGGATGGCCTTTGGCTTACAGACTATTCGAGGAATTTATAGGGTAAGCAGCTAAGTAATAGATCTGATGACGTTTCTACCTGAGGTACCTTGTGAGTTGTATAAATGTGGGCTTCTAAGGTGGATCTCTGGGGCCTCCAGTGGGAGTGGGTGAGCTGACATGCTGGGAGTTGTTGGTGAGGTTGTCTGTCGTTGCCTGGCAACCGTTTGCCTGTTGCCGGTTGATCCTTTGCATCTCGCCCCCCTCCTCTTTGTGACCTACCTGTCCTCAGTGTCCTCGGGAGGCACCCCTCTCCCGTCTCCAGCCCGTGGTGGATGTGCCATTGGCAGTGACAGTCTGGGTCTCTCCTTCCCAGATGCAGAAGTTCCCCTTTCACTTGCTGCAGTGGACAGTGTTGGAAAGAGGGGACCAGACACCGGAAGGCTGTGCTGGGGGCTGGGGAGCACCTGGGTTGGTCTCTATGGGCTGTTGCACAGGAGAGACAGTGCTTGCTTAGTTGTGGTTCCCCCAGAGCAGTGTCTTCATAGAAAGCTAAAGGGGAGTGTGCCCTGGGAGCCGGGGCTGGGGGTCAGGAGTCTCCTGGGCACTTTGCTGAAGCTGCTGCCCGACATTGGAGTGACTGCCTCTGAAGCCGACCCCTCCTCCCCCTTCCTCCTCCGGGAGACTTCCTGCCCTTAACCTCCGGGTAGCCCAGGTCCTTCCTTTCCTATCCCCGCTCAGCTCTGGGTTTGGCTGGGCCTGGGGTGGGCCCCCCCACCCCCGGTGAACTGTGCTAGAGAAGGGGGAGGGGAGAGGCTGGCTGCAGAGGAGATGGCGTTGTCTAGGAAGCAGGGCCCTGGAGAGACTGTCTCAGGTCCAGCCCGCGCTCAGGTTTTGGACCTGTTAGGCCATTTCCTCTCCGCTGAGGTGTTCCTGCCCCAGCCTCAGGGTGGCTTGGAGGGAGGCAGAGAACTCTCCTGTCCGCTCTCAGGGTCTTTTGCCCCCATGTCATCCAGGGGGTCCGTTCTGACAGCTTCCTGTGTGTCAAACTCGGGGTCCTGGAGTGATGCCCAGGCCCTGAATGGAGCCCCAGGAGGTCCCCAGCCCCCCTTTTCTTGCGGGGACGAGGCTGGTGTCCTGTCCCAGCAGCACCTGGGCAGGAGTATCCGCGTGGAGTCGGTGGACGGCTGCTGGCTGAGCTCTGCACTGGCACCGATGAGTGGCTCTTGGAGGCCCCCCACCTGGTGGGAGGGAGTTTGGCCCATTGTTGGGATCCCCAGAGGCTTCCTTTCAGGGGCTCTTCCCTCTCCCTCTCTGGTCCCCTGTTTTCTGCCCTCCTGGAAGTCAGTGCTCCGGTTTTCTCGCTTGTCAGTCCTCTCCCCTCCTCTAGGATGTGCTGCTATTAATAACTCTCAAGTCCCCGCTCCCCTCCTTCCCGCAGCTCTAACAGAGGAGAGGGCTGCGGTTGGCGTGGCTCCTGCTGGAGTGTCAGGGATCCGGGGGACTCCCCCGGTAGGGCCCCTCACCTTCGCCCAGTGACAGGGGCCCCAGGAAAGGGATTGGGGCGGTGAGAGGCCAGGTCCTCCTTGATGCGGGCAGCTGCCCTCGGGGCTGCGGGCCTACAGCAGCCATTTCCTGCCCAGCCTCTCCTCCGGTGGGCGCCTCCCGACCCCCGGGCTCCCCGTGGTGCCTCCCCTGCTGAACGGGCCAGCCCCCGACATCTGGCAGAGCCCCTGCCGGTCCCCCCTCTCCCTGCTCCCTCCCACCCGCCCTCCAGCACCGGCAGCCCGGCCTCCGCCTCCGCCTCCTCCCTCCCTCGATCTGCAGCATGACTGGGAACAGGCTGAATTAATCAGCAGATTGAAGCTCCACTCCGCTGCTGCCGCCGCTGCACCGGCTCCTCCTCGCTCACACGCGCTCCAGCCCTCTCCCCTGTTCTCCCCTGCCCTCCCTCACCCTCTCCGTTTCCCGTCTCCTTCTCGCCCTCCCCGGGGGCGGTGTTGGCAGCCCGGTAGCTGACTCGCTTGTGGCCCAGGCGCTGCCCCATGCTCTTTAAGCGGGCAGAGCTGTGGACGGCCCCGCAGGGCAAAGGCGGCAAAGTGAGTATGCCGGCTGGGCTTGACAGCCCCGTCCCACCCGCCCAGCTTCCCCGCTTTGTGTTGGAGGCTTTGGGTTAACGGTGGGGTCGAAGGTGGAGGCTGGACCTGCATTAGAGGGAGCGAGGACCGTGGAAGGAGCCTGGGAGTGGGAACCATGAAGCCGGGGTGTGGAGCCACCCATCCAGCCCCTGAGTCACCCACCGTCACCCAGAGCGGGACAGGAGCTCGTGTTTCCCCGTGGGGCACCCTTTCACGGCATGCCGGGACCCGGGTCACCGTGTACAAGGCTTGGATGCCAGCCCGTCCTCGGGGCCCTGAAGGAGGCGTCTCTCGCTGGACCACATGGGTCTTGAGACAGGAGCCACCAGGGCTGGGAGGGGGAAAGGGTTTCTTCCTGGATCTTGTCCGCAGGAGGTGAGGAAGAAGATGGGCGAAACTGCCTGGTCCGTATGAGGAAGAGGAGGAGGGGCCCCTGCTTAAGGTTTTGAGTAGCTTGTCAGTGAAGTCGATTCCGGTCTGTCTGGCCCAGCTCAGATGAGGTTCGTGGTGATGCTTGTCATATGTCCTGGAGGACAGTGGCCTAATCTCTGCTCCGGTGATTCCAACATCGTGGAGTCCAGCTTTGGGTCCCCTGCCCGCTGCACCGGCCATGAAGGCCGTGACCCAGGGGACCTGGCAGAGGGTCAGCTGGTTCTGATTAGCGGTTTTGTGCTGTGGCCGAGGCCAGTTCATCATCGGTCCACCTGAGCCTAGGGGACCTTGAGTCCACTTTTTCCCGAAACAGGTCAAACAGGAAGGAAGACGGCTGCTTTGCTGAGGGAACCTCAGAGGAGTCCTGACTGGGGGTGCTTCTGGGCCACCGGAGAAGCCTGACACGGTGGCACAGGGCAGCCCAGGTGTACTGGCTCCTGAAGCCTCATTAGACTGACCCAGATGCTTAGCTCTGGGCCCTGGGGAGTGGATTCGGTTCTGGAGCAGGTTCCTTGTGGTTCTGGTTGGACCCATCACCACCTGCTGCTCCCTGAATCCCTGGGCCTGACCCGTGTCCTCTTTTGGTGATGAGACGGAGAGGGAGTGAGGGGTGTGATGGCAGCCCTCCTGAGCCCGCCCCTGCTGGGGCCTCAGGAGTGGAGTCCTGGAGGCTGAGCAGCTCAAAGAGTGGGACATGGTTGCTTCTGCCCAGAAAACCTCAGTGTCGGGGAAGAAGCAGGGCCGCCCCTCCGCTCTGGTGTGCCTCCTGGAGGTGCCTGGGGGCAGGGAGGAGGAGCCTCTGAGCACCCCCCCCCCCCAGGCTCTCCGCTTGGTCTTGGTGGACAGAGAGGAGGAAACCTTGGATAGAGTGCGTGTGGCCTGGGTTCTTACCTCTCACACCAGCCCCAGCCTTGCACCGAACCCGCTGTGGGTGCCCAGCCTCACTCGGTGCTTTTGAGAAGGGCCGCCGTGAGCCTTTTCTTTGACCAATTTCCTCCGCTTCATTTCTCACACCTCGTGGGTGGAAAGCCTCGGGAAAAGCAGAGAAGCAGGGGTTTTCCCCACGCCCGGGCTCTCCTGCTGGAGAGGGGGTTGTCATCGTGCCTCGGATGCAGCCACAGCAGTTGCATCTGCGGGCCGCAGAGGGCCGACTGGAGGGCGGTGTCGGGCCCTGGGGCCTCTGTGCGGGCAGGCGCTTTCCTCAGGAGGCATATAATTACAGTGGCTCATTTTCCCCCTGCTGTGTTGCCTTTAATCGCCAGTCTGGAGTGGGTGCTCCAGACCAGACACAACATGCGGGGGGCTGACTCATGGGGGCTCCGTGCTCACCTGCCACTGCCCGGGGAGCTTCTGCCACCCTCTGGCCCCTCCTCCTACCCCTGGAGGGGAGCAGATTGCAGGTTCCAAGAACCTGGAGCAGAGAAGGAGCTAAACGATCGCTGGGTCGGGGGCTCAGGGGGTTTGGGGTGCCTGAAATAAGACAGCGGGTACAGGCCAGCCACAGGGCAGGCGGAGGGCAGTTGCCGAGTGTCCACGGTCTAAAGGTCCGGCCAGAGGAAGGCTGCGCCCCGGCTGCTCCCTTAGCCTTCCTGAGCCTGGCACCCGTTCCGGCCCAAGCAGCTCTCCGGGTGACTCCGCAGCGCCATGAGCTTTGTCAGCCCTTGCTTTCTCCTGCCCTTTGGCGCACAGCCTGTCCACCTCTGCCAGCCAGCCCTCCCCTGCCCGCAAGAGGTGTACTCACTTTAGTTTCTGGAGACCTGGCCCAGGCAAGTCCACCCTGGGAACTCGCACTCCCTGCTGGGGAAGGGAGTTCAGAGGGTTGAGCCCAGAGGAGGACGGGGCAGGGGAATGACAGGCAGGCCTCCCACACTCTCTTCTTTCAGGGTTTTCTGGGGATGAGAGGGGCAGCCATCCCCCTCTGGGGCCAGCCCCTTGGCCCTGGACAGGCCCCTGGTCACCCTTGGCTTTTTTCTCTCTCCTTCTTGCCCCTGGAGGCTTTCTTCCCTCCAGCCAGGAGTCTAGGCAGAGGTGCTGGCCTTACCTGGCACTCCTTTGTTCTGGACCATGGGCTCTCGGCCCGGATCCCTGCCAGAGGGAGGTGTTTACCCTTAAGGGGGTGCCAGCTCCCTGCCTGGAGGCCCATTTCTTCCTGAGCTGAAATAACCAGTTCTTCCCTCTTGGAAGAGACAGGTCTCATCTCATAATCCCCCAGAGCCTCTGTGGAGAGCAGGATGCGGGGGGGTTCAAGCGAAGGAGCTGGGAGGTCTTTGGGTGGTACCCGCTCTGGGGCCCGTTCTCACCTCTCAGGCTGAGAGAGAGCTGGCGACAGGCCCGCGGTGCCCGGTCTGCAGCCAGGGGATGCCACCCCAGGCCATCAACCCCTAGTGGTAGAGATGTGTATCTGGTGAGGGGCTAGGCTGCCATGGCGTGGAGGGAATATGGAGACCCGCAGGGAGGAGGAAATCCAGGAACGTTAGTGGACAAAGTCAGGGCAGGACCCCGAGGGTAGGAGCAGAGAGGCAGGGCTGTGAACCCAGGCAGCCCCACTGACTTAGTGATGCTTGGCCGGGACCCATTGGATAAACCCAGACCCTTTCTTGGCGCCCCAGGGCTAGGCCTCCCCTCTCCTTGCTCAGAACTTTCCCTGGTGAAAGCCCTCGTTGGTGCTCTTCAGGTTGCCCTGGGAAAGACTCACTGCTCCCCCAGGCCCTGTCTTTCCTGGGGGCCTTCTTTTCCCCTGGACCCCCAGCTGGGGATCTGTGCCTCAGATCCACCCAGGGTGGGCCTCACCTCCAGAAGTGTTGATGGGTAGGTCTGGCATGGGGGACCTGGACCTGCACGTTTGTAAAAGCTCCAGGCAGTTCTGCCATAGGTCCTGGGTTGGGCTTCCCAGGTGGTACTAGTGGTAAAGAACCCACCTGCCAACGCAGGAGACGCAAGAGATGCGGGTTCTATCCCTGCTCTGGGAAGATCCCCAGGAATAGGAAATGGTAACCCACTCCAGTGTTCTTGCCTGGAGAATCCCATGGACGGAGGAGCCCGGCAGGCTGCAGTCCCTCGGGTCACAGAGTCAGACACAGCTGAGTGGCTGAACACTTGACAACGCTGATTAAGGTGTCCTTGATACCAGTGAAGCTACACGCACGTTCGTTCACTCATTCACTCACCAAGTATTCATTGAGCCGCTGCCCTGTGCTGGTGGGAGAGCACAGACATGGAAGAATTCACCACCTGCTTTCAAGGAACTGGCTGGCTGGCTGGTGGGGGAGCCAGACAAGTAAGCCTATGCTGCCGGTGCCCTGCGGTGCTGCCTGTGAGCCAGGTCACCCTGCGGTGCCGTTGGAATACAAGCCTCCCCCAGTATGTGCAGCCCTGGGTTTTGGGAAAATTTCCCAGAGCGGGTGGTGGTTGAGCCGAGTCTCAGAGAAGTAAGAGTTGTCTGGGGCAGGGAGTGTGTTCTTGGCTAGGAAAATACAGGAAGATGCTGGCACATGAGCTCACGGAGCTGGGTGTGTGGCAGGAACAGCAGGAGAGGAGGCTGGAGAAGATCCCAGACCATGCTCAGGAGTCTGGGCTGGATTTTAAAGGGAAACAGGGTCAGTTGATCAGATGCACGCTCCCTGGCTGGGATGGAAGGTAGGGACTGGGAGGTGGGAAGGGGAGGCAAGGGTTGAGGAGAGGGGCTGAAATGCCTGGGTGAGGGTAACTTGCAGGAGGGCTACTGGCCCTGGTGGGGAGAGCTGGGCGGTAGTTTCGGGGTTTTGCACGTGTCGACTCACAGATACCTATGAAAGAGCTGTGGATCAGTCAGAAACGGGTCAGAATTTAGGACAGTGGTCAGGCTAGTGGTCAGATTTAGGCGTTGGAAGCTTATTGCTGGCAGGCGAATCCCTGTGGCTGATGTTGCCCTGGAAACGTTCACAGTGTTGTGGAGATGTCATAGGAGGGACTGCGGGGTAGGCGGACAGGACAGAGGAGGCGAGAAGCCCAGGAGAGGGGGTCTCGCTGGCAGAGGTCCGTGCCTCGTTCCACCCACCCTCAGCGAGTGGGAGCGCGGGGCATGGTCAGTACAGGCCCTTTCCTGGAAGCAGCCTGGGAGCAACCTTGCTCTGAGCCTGCGTTCTTCTCGCCGTCAGTGTTACAGTAGCTTCCCTTTAATGAACTGACGGTAACAGAAGTTGGTGGGGTTTTTCTTCTTCATGGTTTTACTAAGGAGAACTTTAAGCTAGTACCTCTAGGTTAGTTCTCTTCTCCCCCCTTAGAAAGCGAAAGTTGCTCTTTGCGACCCCACGAACTGTTCAGTCCATGGAATTCTCCAGTCGAGAATACCAGAGTGGGTAGCCTTTCCCTTCTCCAGGGGGTCTTCCCGGCCCAGGAATCGAACCCAGGTCTCCTGCATTGCAGGCGGATTCTTTACCGGCTGAGCCACCAGGGAAGCCCCTCACACTTAAACAATCCACATTTTCCAGCCGGAGAACTGGGAAAGATGGCCACAGTGCAGTAAGGGGAGCTGGGCGGTGAGCACGGCCCAAGTGGTACTGGGCTGCTGATGGCAGTGGGTTGGGAGTTGAGTGAAAGGAGAGTTAGAAGATGCTGAGCCTAGAAAGGTGTGTTTCTGGCCTTGTTTTATTTTACTTTTTGACTGTGCCAGGTGGCCTGCGGGATCTTAGTTCCCTGACCAGGGGTCAAACCTGTGCCGTCTGCATTGGGAGCGTGGTGTCCTAACCTCTGGACCGTCAGGGAAGTCCCTCTAGTTTTGTGTTAAACTGGGCTTTTGAATGATGAGGGGACTGTGTACCTGTACATCTTTTAGCTCGGTGGGGAACATGCTCATGACCCCTACCGCTTGCCAGGGGCTAGTGAAGGGGAGGGAGGGCGAGGCCTTGGGAGGAGGGATGAAGGTTCTGGGGAGGTGGGAGGGGAGGGGGCCTGGGCCTCCTGTGGGTTGCCGAGCGCCACCCCCTCTCCCCTCTAGGGCGAGCCGCCCTTGGCCCTGGGCCTGTCCACCCGGAAGGCCCTCAGCATTCTGAAGGAACAGCTGGAGGCAGTGCTGGACGGACACCTGAAGGAGCGGAAGAAATGTCTCACGTGGAAGGTGACGCGTCCTCCTGGGAGCCCAGAGCCTAGCTGGTGTCCTGGTCCATGCACGGGTGGGAAAAGAATTTCCAGACATGAGGCAGGATGAGAGGAGAAGAAAGTTTTCTAGAGTGGGAGACGCTGTTAGCATAGCAGGCCGGCTCGAGGGAGAGCTGAACCCTTTCAAAGGCTGGCAGCCAATTTTTATAGCCTCAAGACAGAGAAAATTCCTACTGGAATGATGGCATTAGGTGATGGGATGCCATAGGGCTGATAATAGGGTGGGTATTTGACCTAATAAGGAGTCAGGGGACTGGCCAGTTTAGATCCAGAGGCTCATGGCAACAGTTGCTATGGGGCTTGGTCAGTTCCAGAGATTTTCATCCTGTGACCCTCATCCAGGACTCCATACCCGTGGCCGTGGTATAGGGCTCCACAGTTTGGGATGGCGGAAAAGCTTGAGAGGCCCATTCTCAGGGCCGGGACTCACCTTGTCCTCCTGGGCAGCATGACCCAACCGAGGCATCCCTAAAAATCAGAAAGGAGTCAGGGTTCCTTTCAGAGTGACGTCCTGACCCCCCAGCTGGGACTGAAGCAAGGTGATGGAGGCAGCCACAGGGGGCGGGATCGGCTGGGCTGGGGAGGGAGGCAGTCAGATCCTAGCAGGTCAGAGGGTCCCGGCCCCTTCCTGCCCCCTCACTTGTCCCCCGGCCTCTTACTTCCCGGCTCCTCCCCCAGGAGATGTGGAGAAGCAGCTTCTTGCACCACGGGAACCGCTGCTCCTGTTTCCACTGGCCGGGCGCCTCGCTCATGCTCCTGGCCGTGCTCTTGCTGCTCGCTTGCTGTGGGGGCCAGCCGGCCGGCAGGTACACAGCCCACAGCCCTGGCGGGGGTGGGGGTGGGGGGTTCTTCCTGTCTCTCACAGCACAGCATCTGGGCTTGTCTGTCTCCTGTCCCCCGTACCCACCTGGGGAGACAGGGAACTGCCCCCCGCAGTCAGAGCCTGGGTCAAGTGGGAATCTGCTCGGCCAGCTGCTGTCAGAAGCAGAAGGTAGTGGGGATGGCAGCGTGGGGCCCTGGGTTGGCTGGGCTGCAGAGCACCCCCACCCCGCACCGGCCAGGACCCCCAGGACACCCTCCCCTCTCACTGCCAGCCGCGGGGTGGAGCTGGGGAACGCCTGCGCGCTCTTCCTCCTGCTGCTCCTCAACCTCATCCTCACTGGGCGGCAAGACCGGCTGAAGCGGCGGGAGGTAGAACGGAGACTACGGGGCGTCATTGGCCAAATCCAAGGTGAGGCTGGGCTGGGCGCAGACCTGCAGAGGGGCCAGTGTTGGAATGAGGGACGCGGGTTGATCCGGGGAAGCGAGGAGAACAGACCCGGATCCGGAGGTACGTGCTGGATCCAGCCGGTGTGTGCGGAGCTCCGGGTGAGGCTGTGTCCCACTTTCCACCTTCATCAGATGCCCTCAGGGATGGCAAGGAGGTCAAGTGGCCAGATGCCATGTACCCAGACCTCCACATGCCGTTCGCACCATCCTGGTCTCTGCACTGGGCCTATAGAGATGGACATCTTGTCAACCTGCCGGTTAGCCTGCTGGTGGAAGGAGACATCATAGCTCTGAGGCCGGGCCAGGAATCCTTTGCTTCCCTGCGGGGCATCAAGGTAGCTGGGGGCTCCTCTCCTTCCCTGGAAATTCTGTGGGAACGTCCACCAGCAGTGGTGGGAGGGTCCCGGGGCTTAATCCTGACCCTTGCTGCCCAGCTCGCGGGTTTCCTGGCAAGCGCTCTAGGAAAAAACGGAGAAAGCCTGGAACATCTTTCTCTTCGTCATGTTCTTCCTTCTCTGTGATCCTCAAGTTGCTAGGAAACCCGTCCCCCAGGCTCTTCCCACCCCACCCCAGGTGGCTCCTTGCTCACTGATGGTTCTTAACCTGGTGAGAGGTCTCTGCATCGCTGGAATAGTCGAGGAAGAGTGGCTTCCCCAGGACCCACTGATTACCCTCCCCCTGCTCCCCCATCTGCGGCAGGACGACGAGCACATCGTCTTGGAGCCGGGAGACCTGTTCCCCCCTTTCTCGCCGCCCCCGTCCCCCCGGGGAGAAGTGAAGAAAGGGCCGCAGAACCCCCAGCAGCACCGGCTCTTCCGTGTCCTTGAGACCCCCGTGATCGACAACATCAGGTGGGGGCGCTGCGCTGTCCCCCAACCTCTCCCCCCAGAGCCTCCCCACTGTGAGCCGTCGGCCGGCTATGGCGACAGGAAGGAGCTTGGTTCGTACCTGGGCCCCTTAGAGCAGGCATCTGCAGGGCCTTCGCTTTAGCTTCTTGTGAGGATTCTTTTTTTTTTTCCAGTTTGTTTGGCTGTGTCAGGTCTTAGTTGTGGCTTGCAGGCCCAGTAGGTGCAACACGTGGGTTTAGTTTCTCCACAGCACGTGGGATCTTAGTTCCCCATCCAGGGATCGAACCCACGTCTTCTGCACTGTAGGGTGGATTGTTAAGGAAGTCCCTTTCGTGAGAATTCTTCAACTGGATGATTGACCCCCTCTCCGTCTGGACTCTGAAGGGACAGCTTCAGAGGTGGCCATGGGCCACAGTGGCCAGGAGGCCATTCTCCCAGGGCCAGGGCCTGGGAGGGGAGCAGGGAGCTGCAGGACCCAAGGCTCGCCCGAGCGTAGGACCATCTCTTTCTGCAGGTGGTGCCTGGACATGGCCCTGTCCCGCCCGGTGACCGCTCTGGACAACGAGAGGTTCACGGTGCAGTCGGTGATGCTGCGCTACGCGGTGCCCGTGGTCCTGGTGTGTGCGGCCGGGCCATGGCAGAGGCAGCAGGGGGCCGGGGGCTGGGGGACCCTGGGAGCCAGACTCAGGCAAGCCTGTGAGCAAAGACAGGAGGGTCCAGGCGTGAGCTGGCTAGTGCCGGGGGTGGGGGAGTGTGAGTGGGCAGAAAGTGGGGTGCCTTAGAGCCTGGGTCCCTCCTGGGGTGAGGCATTAAGGCAGCATCTCTTCTGTCCCCAACAGGCTAGCTTCCTCATCACCAATGCCCTGCGCTTCATGCTGAATGCCCCGGGTGTCACCACCTGGCAATATACCCTCCTCCAGCTGCAGGTAAGACCACCCTCTCCTCTCTTTCCACAGAGACTGGGTCCCCTCGAGGTGCCTTGACTGCCCCTCCCACCCCCAGCCCAGGGGTCTCCCAGACTTCCGCTTCGGAGCACCTGCTTTCCTTTCCCCCTTCCCACCCGCTGCCCCGAGCGGTCCCTGTTACTCAGGGGAGGGCCCCAGGAGCCTCATTGGGGCTCGCTCTTTCCCAGGTGAATGGCGTCCTGCCCATCCTCCCCCTGCTCTTCCCCGTCCTCTGGGTCCTGGCAACCGCCTGTGGAGAAGCCCGCGTCCTGGCCCAGATGAGCAAGGCCTCCCCCAGCTCCCTGGTCAGTTGTTCCGGGGCCTCAGGGAGGGGGTGTGGGAGAGTGCAGAAAGAGCCAAAGACAGGAACAGAAAGGCAGAGTGGGCTGTGCCCCCAGCAAAGAAGGCGGAAGTGTGGCTGCCCCACCTCCCGCCCTGAGCCCAGCACACGGCCCGCCCTGGGCAGCTCTCTGAGGGCTCCGCCTCTCTAGCCAGCAGGGTCTCCAGACCAGGCCCCGGGGACGGCCAGGCGTCCATCCACCCTTGCTCTCAGCAGACAGGGGTTCCGGGGCTGCCTGGTGTCCTTCACCGAGAGGTGCGAGACCCCCCACCCGCCGGCTCCGAGGCCTGCAGGATGGTGGCAGTTTCCTCTCCAAGTCTCACTCCCTCTTCTCTGTGCAGCTGGCCAAGTTCTCAGAGGACACTCTCAGCAGCTATACGGAAGCCGTGTCCCCTCAGGTACCCTCGCCCGGATGGATGCTGGCCCTGTACCCCCAGCCCAGCTCCCCCAGGCCCCTTCTGGAGCCCCCGGGTACCCCTGCATTATGGCCTTGAGCCTCCCTCTCAGAGCCCCTCTAGCCTCCCCGTCCCATATGGGTAATGTGTCACTGCTGGGGGGGCACACACTCCCCCCAGACCATTTCCTCTCGGTCCCCAAGGCCATCTCCAGGGAAATGTGGCCGAGCGCCTTGTCTCTGCCCCCAGGAGATGCTGCGCTGCATTTGGGGCCACTTCCTGCGGGTGATCCAGGGGACGTCGCCCACACTGAGCCACAGCTCCAGCCTGCTGCACAGCCTGGGCTCCGTCACGGTGAGGGCGGCCCCGCGGGAGGACCCCGCCTCGGCAGGCGGCTCTCCGGAGTGCCCTGGCGGCCTGGGGAACGCTGCCTCCCTTCCCAGTCGCCATCTCCCCCTGCAGGTCCTGTGCTGTGTGGATAAACAGGGGATCCTGTCGTGGCCCAACCCTAGCCCGGAGACCGTGCTGTTCTTCAGCGGGAAGGTGGAGCCCCCGCACAGCAGCCACGAGGACCTCACGGATGACCTGTCCACCCGCTCCTTCTGCCATCCCGAGGTGGAGGAGGAGGTGCGGCCTGGGCCGGGCTGGCGGCCTCTGTGGGGACAAGGCGAGGCGGGAGGAGGAGGAGGGCTCAGGCCTCAGGAGCTGCTGTCGAGACGGGCCCCCAGGGGGCCGTGACGGGCCCCGGGGGCCGGTAACAGCCCAGCCTCCTAGCCCGAGGCGACGTCAGGAGTGGGGTCCAAGGCCTGTGCTCCTTGTTCTCCTCAGCCCCACGAACGCGATGCCCTCCTGGCCGGCTCCCTGAACGTCCCCCTGCACCTTTCCAATGAGCAGGAGCGCAGCGGCAACTGGCCAGGCGACGGTCCCAAGGCGCCCGAGCCCCACCCTCACCACCGGGCACACAGCCGCAGCAAACACCTGTCTGGCTCCAGCGTGAGCTTCAGCAGGGACACTGAAGGCGGCGAAGATGACGACCCCGGCAAGGTGAGAGGGGACTGGGGAGTGGCCACCTCATCCGTCGTGGGGCACCCTGGCCTCTTCTGCTGGGGCCGCTGTAGAGGTGCCGCCCAGCCTGGTGCAGGTGGAGCCCGGGGCTCAGACATCCTGGTCCCTGTTCTCAGCTCCGGAGGCCTCGTGCCTGGTTCTCCCGCAGAGTAGGCCCCTCCCCCTTTTCCGGCTTTGGTCAATGGTGGTAATTGGGTGGGGCAAGACCCTTCCTGCTGATCGCAGCCTTCAAGAGACAGAGAGCCAATAGCTCCCTCTAAAGGTATTTCCCCTGGCTGAGAGCGAGGCTTGGCCGTTTCTTGCCCAGTCTCTTGACAGCCTCCTCTGAGCTGGTGACAGTGTTGCTGGGCACGGATTCCAGAAGCCCCCGGAGCCAGGAAGGGTGCAGAGGGGTGTGGGGAGGGCCGGGACAGCATAAGCTGGAGCATGCCCTGCCGGGAGGGGGTACCTTCTCTCGGGGGCACTGCCTGCACCACCCCCCCAACTTCAGTCTAAGCTCCCCCCCTACCCCTCCTCCTGTCCTCCAGACCCAGCACAGGCCGGAGGGGGAGCCCTACGAAGCCGAGGACTTCGTGTGTGACTACCACCTGGAGATGCTCAGCCTGTCCCAGGACCAGCAGAACCCCTCCTGCATCCAGTTCGATGACTCCAACTGGCAGCTGCACCTCACCTCGCTCAAGCCGCTGGGCCTCAATGTGCTGCTGAACCTGTGCGACGCCAGCGTCACTGAGCGGCTCTGCCGGTTCTCAGACCACCTGTGCAACGTCGCCCTTCAGGAGAGCCGCAGCGCCGTGCTGCCTGTGCGCGTGCCCTGGGGCCTCTGCGAGCTCGCCCGCCTCATCGGTATGCAGCCTGGTGACTCTTCCCAGGAACTGGGCCACCGGGGCCAGGTGTGGCCTCAGCCCCTTTATCTATTCATCTATGTATTCATTTATCTACCCATCGATGCATTTATTTATTTGTGGCTGTGCCATGTGGCTTGTGGCATTTTAGTTCCTCAACCAGGGATTGAACCTGTGCCCTCAGCAATGAGACCCCAGAGTCTAAGCACTGGACCACCAGGGAATTCCCTGATCAGCGCCTTTAACCAGGCACCACCGCTTGACAGTGCTCCCTTATCCGGGAAGATAACTGCCTGTGGGGTGGACAGACGAAGGGAAGCAGCCTGGCCTGACTGGGGTTCTCTCCCCCCAAGGAAGGGAGGGAGGTGTGTGGGGTGGGGATCCCCCCGAGATGCCCCAGCTTCAAACACACCAGGGCCAGGTGTGGCCTCAGTCAGGAGCACCAGCATCCCTTTGAGCTTCCGATCAGCCCTTTTAACTGCATGTTATCTGTTTATTCATCCATTCACCCATCCCGCAGGCTTCACTCCCGGGGCCAAGGAGCTCTTCACGCAGGGGAACCACCTTGCACTCTACCGTCTCCCCAGTGCTGAGACCATGAAGGAGACCTCACTGGGGAGGCTGTCCTGCGTCACCAAGCGGCGGCCCCCGCTCAGCCACATGATCAGCCTCTTCATCAAGGACACCACCACCAGTGAGCCTCCCTGGAGTGTGGTGGGGTGGGGCTCTTTTCAGGGTGTCTTCTCTCTAGGGAGCATTAGCTCCTCCCCGAGACCTCACACGTGGCAGAGATGGGCTTTGGGGACGGGGGCTGGGACGGTGGATGCCGCGGGTTGTGGGGCTGTCTAGAGGACCAGCGGCCTTGTGTCCATGTTACGCACTCAGTGGCCTGGGCAATAGGTTTGTTGCCATGATGCCTGGCGGATTCCCACGGCCCATCCCTCACCCCGGGGCTCCTTTTAGCATCCTTCTCAGGGCTGGAGATAAGTCCTCAGAGGTCAGCGGGAGGGGCGGTGGCTTGGGGCACTCAGGGCTTGGTCCTCCACTACCCTCAGGCACAGAGCAGATGCTGTCCCACGGCACGGCCGACGTGGTCTTGGAGGCCTGCACAGACTTCTGGGACGGAGCTGACATCTACCCTCTTTCGGGTTCCGACAGGTAGGTGAGGAGGCACATGGCCAGTGGTGAGAACCATCGGCTCTGGCTGGGTACGCAGAGGTCGGGACACCCTGGGACCACTCGCTTCACTTCCGCCCTCTTCCCCGGCAGAAAGAAAGTGCTGGATTTCTACCAGCGAGCCTGTCTGTCTGGTTACTGCTCTGCCTTCGCCTACAAGCCCATGAGCTGTGCCCTGTCCTCCCAGCTCAACGGCAAGTGCATTGAGCTGGTGCAGGCGCCTGGCCAGAATAGCATCTTCACCACGTGCGAGCTGCCCAGCACCATTCCCATCAAGCTGAGCGCCCGCCGCGGCAGCTGGAGCTCAGACGGTACCGTGGGCCTCGTCCCCAGGGGCCAGGGGCTGGGAGAGCTTGCGGGGGCCTGGATGAGAGCCTAGCAGGGGGGACAGCAGGCAGCGCTGGACCTGGAACACCTTGGTGGCTCCGTCTGGTGATGTGGGCAGGTTCCTCAGCGTCAGCTGTGCCCTGCTTATGGTTCGTGGTGCTGCTCCAGACGTAGAAAAGCGCTTTCTCTGAGGTTAGAAAGCAGTAGTGTGTGTGCAGCCTCAGCCTGATTGGAATCGGACAGAAGACCTGGTCGCAAACACTGCTGCGACAGAGAGATTCAGAGCTCCATGCACCCCTCCCCACTCTGTCAGACACACAGCCTTCAGGGGTCTTGTGACCCAAGAGCCCGTGAACTGAAGGCAAGGCTGAGGGTGGGGCCCGCCTCCTGGCCTGGGACCAGGGATGGTCACCTGACTGATGAGTACCTTTCCTTGTCTCTCCCCCACCATCCCCGTCCGCCCCCGTGTCTGTCGGCTCCTTTCCTGTCTTGGTTGTACATGTGTGTGGTCCCCTGGGGCCCGTGTGCTCATTGATCTGGGCGTGGTGCCCACGTGTGTGGCCCCGGGCTGCCTCCTGGAACCCGCCGGCTCCTGGGTGTCCTGGCCGGGCTCTGTGCCTGGTGCCTCCTGAAGAAGGGATCGGGGAGGTGCTGGAGAAGGAAGACTGCATGCAGGCCCTGAGCGGCCAGATCTTCATGGGCATGGTGTCCTCCCAGTACCAGGCCCGCCTGGACATTGTGCGCCTCATCGACGGGCTGGTCAACGCCTGCATCCGCTTCGTCTACTTCTCATTGGAGGATGAGCTCAAGAGCAAGGTTGGGGAGCCCCTGACCCCTCTGCTCCCGCTGCCCCTTTCCCCACGGCCTCTGGGGCCCCTCTGGTCATCGCTGTCTGCCTGGTGCAGGTGTTTGCGGAGAAGATGGGCCTGGAGACAGGCTGGAATTGCCACATCTCCCTCACGCCCAACGGTGACATGCCCGGCTCCGAGATCCCCCCCTCCAGCCCCAGCCACGCTGGCTCCCTCCATGACGACCTGAACCAGGGTGAGGGCAGAGGTTTGCTGTGGACACGAGGTGGGTGTGGGCCGTCCCCCCCTTCCTTGGAGCTACAGCTAGAAAGAACCTCCCGGGATCCCTCCTAGGAAGCTGGCTCTGATCCCTTGCAGTAGCTACAGTCTGCAGGGTCGGGGGAGAGGAGAGCTCGAGAAGGAAGTTTTGTGCCATCTTCAGGGCTAGGAAAGGCCCCCAGAAGGCTGGCCCCATGGTGAGGGACAGGCTTTTGTCCCCGCAGCGTCCCGAGACGACGCGGAAGGACTCCTTCTAATGGAGGAGGAGGGTCACTCGGACCTCATTAGCTTCCAGCCCACGGACAGCGACCTCCCCAGCTTCCTGGAAGACTGCAATCGGGTACTACTGTGCCCCTGGAGCCTTGGGGTTGGCAACGGGGCTGGTCTAGGGCAGGGGAGCCAGCGAGGGAGGAGGAGCCTTGAGGCCACGCGCATCTCTGCTCCTTGCAGGCCAAGCTGCCCCGGGGCATCCACCAGGTGCGGCCCCACCTGCAGAACATCGACAACGTGCCCCTGCTGGTGCCCCTCTTCACCGACTGCACCCCCGAGAGTGAGTGCTGTGACTGGGCACTTGTCCAGCCCGGCCCCGGGTGGAGCACTGCCAGCCCCTGGCACCCCACGGGCTCCGGAGGAGTGTTGGTTTCCCATGTAGGGAGCAGAGGAAGCTGGGCTGGGAGGAGCCGGGGAGTCTCGTGGGCAGGAGCCCAGCATAGCCCATTCTAGGGACTCAGAAGTGACAGTATTTGTATGTTTATGACGTTAGGGGTAAGATGGCTCCAAAGAGGGGCCTGATTTCTGTCGTCTCCTGCCCTGGCCTGTGGGTCTCTGCCCAGTGCCCCAGGTGGGGCTCCAATGGCCTGACCCTTGTGCCCCCGACTCTGCCCCCTCAGCCATGTGTGAGATGATCAAGATCATGCAGGAGTACGGGGAGGTGACCTGCTGCCTGGGCAGCTCTGCCAACCTGCGGAACAGCTGCCTCTTCCTCCAGAGCGATGTCAGGTCAGCGTGACAGCCCAGAGCCAGGACTCCCCACGACCGGCCTGGGCCTGGCGGGGAGAGGAGGAAGCAGGGGGCTGGCTCCGTCCCCTGGGAGATGGATGGGGTCTTGGCCGACCCCAGTTGATGGGCACGCTTTCCCCTTCCCATGCTGAGCAGCATCGCCCTGGACCCCCTGTACCCATCCCGCTGCTCCTGGGAGACCTTCGGCTACGCCACCAGCACCAGCATGGCCCAGGCTTCGGATGGCCTTTCCCCTCTGCAGCTCTCAGGGCAGCTCAACAGCCTGCCCTGCTCGCTGACCTTCCGCCAGGAGGAAACCATCAGCATCATCCGGCTCATCGAGCAGGTGGGGGCTCACACGTGCCCGGGGGCAGAGGTCAGAGCCTGCTAGGGTGGGGAGTCGCTGTGCAGGACCTGCCTGGGCTCCCGGGGGCGCTTCACCTCTGGGCACAGCTCTCCCAGGAGGTTTAGTTTGCCTCAGCCGCTCGCTAACGTGACCATCTGCCACATCTGGCTGAAGCGTGTCAGCTGCAGGGTCTGAGCGCAGCCACCCCCCGCCCTTCCCACTCCCTAGGCCCGGCATGCCACCTACGGCATCCGCAAGTGCTTCCTCTTCCTGCTGCAGTGCCAGCTGACGCTTGTGGTCATCCAGGTGAGGTGGGGCCGGCACAGGCATCGGCACCCTCCCACCCTCGGCTCCTGTGCCCCGGGGCCAGTTGAGAGGCTGGGAGGAGGCAGCACAACCTGGGAGCCCCCTAGAGCCGCTGAGAACCCCCGCTGGCAGAATCATGTCCCCTCCAGCCCTCTGAGTGCAGGGCGAGGCAGCCCCGGGGCTGCATCTGACTCTGCTGGAATCTAATTGGACTTCCCGGCTCTTCCTGGCCTAGTTCCTCTCTTGCCTCGTCCAGCTGCCGCCAATCCTGAGCACCACCGACATCCTGTGGCTGTCCTGTTTTTGCTACCCTCTGCTCAGGTGAGAGGCCGGGCCGCCCCCCATGTCCAGGGCTAGGATGTCCCCGAGTGTCCCCAGGAGCCCAGGTTCAGGAAGCCATGCTAGTGCCCCCCATCTTGGGGGCCCCCTTCCTTATCAAAGCCTGTCTGCCCAGCACAGTTGCCCTCACTCTTGGGACTCCTGGAAAGCTTCTCCTAGGGAAGAATTGCGGGACATGGGGACTTCCCTGAAGGTCCAGTGGCTAAGACTCCATGCTCCCAGTGCAGGGGGGCCAGGTTCAAATTCTGGTTGAGGAACTGGATCAACCGGTGCAGCCAAATAAATAAATAGAAGTAAATATTTTTTAAAAGGAAAATCATAATTTAAAAAAAAAGAGAATTGGGGGCACAGGGTCACAGTCCCTATCCTTCACCGTGTCCCTGTTTTTCAGCATCTCTCTGCTGGGAAAGCCCCCACATAGCTCCATCATGTCTATGGCAACGGGGAAGAACCTTCAGTCCATTCCTAAGAAGGTAAGCAACACGGAGCCCATGGGCCTGGGCTTTTCCCAAGGAAGGTGAGTGTGGAGGGGGCTGAGCCCTGGGGGAGCGAGGGGGGATTCCATCCGACCAAAGGGGCGGGTGATTCAGAGTGGGGAAAGCTCCTTGCTCCTGTCCCCCCCGGGCCTGCCCACTTCCCGAGGACCCTGTGAACCCACGCACCCGAGTGACGGGTCTCGGCTTCCCGCAGACCCAGCACTACTTCCTGCTCTGCTTCTTGCTGAAGTTCAGCCTCACCGTCAGCTCGTGCCTCATCTGCTTTGCCTTCACACTGCAGAGCTTTTGCGACAGGTCCCGGGCCCGCAACCTCACCGACTGCTCCTCCATCATGCTGCCCAGGTGGGTCCTGCCCCGAACCCCCACCCCCGGGGCCACGTCCCCGGGGCCCCAAGGAGGCTGAGCCCACATGTTGCCTTGGCAGCCACGCCGACGCAGCCCCAGCCTGGTTTGATGACTTCGCCAACGGGCTGCTGTCGGCTCAGAAACTCGCCGCTGCCCTGATTGTCCTACACACTGGTGAGGGGCGCCCTGGAGCCAGGGGAGGGGGCCAGGGGGTACTCCCCGGGGACAGGGCCTCTGGCCGTGGGAGGTCTGACACACGCCACGACCCTGTTTTCCCCAGTCTTCATCTCCATCACCCACGTGCACCGCACCAAGCCCCTGTGGAGGAAGAGCCCCCTGACGAACCTGTGGTGGGCCGTGACCGTGCCCGTGGTGTGAGTCTCTGGGGTGGAGGGCGGGAGCCGGGGAGGGGCTGTGATGCGAGGTGGGCTGAACGGCACCCTCCGGGCACGCCTCCTGCTAAGAAGGGCAGGGAAGGAAGCAGGGGGCCCCGACTGACGCGGGGCTGCCGCCTCCCGCAGGCTGCTGGGGCAGGTGGCCCAGACGGCAGTGGACCTGCAGCTGTGGACACATAGGGACAGCCGTGTCCACTTCGGCCTGGAGGACGTGCCTCTGCTGACGTGGCTCCTGGGCTGCCTGTCCCTGGTCCTCGTGGTGGTCACCAATGAGGTCGTGAAGCTGCACGAGATCCGGTGAGCCACCAGCAGGGCGTGTCCCCTCTGGGCTCAGGCATGTTCCCTAGTCACCCTGCTACAGCCTTCCTGCTGCACGCACCCTGTCCTCTGCGTCCTGTCCATCCCTGGCCTCGGCCTCTGCGCTAACCTGGTCTTCAATCTCCACCCCACCAGGGTCCGCGTCCGCTACCAGAAGCGACAGAAGCTGCAGTTTGAAACTAAGCTGGGCATGAACTCTCCCTTCTGAGCCGCTGGCCATGGCGGCCATAGTTGCCATGGTCTCTGGGGCTGAAGCCGCACCCATTTCTGCATCTGCGGAGTTGATATCATGAACGTTTCAGGGTTTGCTCTTGCGCCGCGTGGCCCTGGAGGCCCAGCTCCCGGTGTCAGACCCGGCTGTGGTCCCCGTCCCGGGGCTTCCTGCAGAGATGTGGAGCTGCAGCCTCCGTCCAGGGCCGTCTGGCTCTTCCTCGCCATGGGGAGACCCCCGGGCTCTTGAATGTATGACCTCGTGTGCTTAGCAGAGGGGCCCTCGGCCCCCTCCACCTGTGGGCTGCCCCCCTCCAGGGCCCCCTGACCAAGTGCCGCCTGGCCTTTGGGCAGAGCCGTGGACCATGGGGCCTCTGGTGAGAGGGCAGTTCTGGGATGTGCTGGCGGTCCTCCAGGGCGCCGCTGGAGGCTGGGGCGGCAGGGCGCCCTCCCCGGGCCCTCTTCATCCTGTCTTCCTGGGGCAGAGCCCGCTCCTCCTCTGTGGGGGCCTCACGCTGGGGCCCAAAGACAGAGCCAAGCCCCCACGTGGCTCGAGAACATCCTCCTGGGCCGCCCTTGGGCAGACCATGGAGCCAGTCCTGGAGGCATGGCCCGGGACCTCCTTCCAGCCTCAGCCCCAATTACCCTGTGAGAATGTTTTTACTGGTGTATATTTTTTACTGGAAATGAGCCTTTTGGGAATGAATACAGACTGGTTTGTATTAAAACTTATAAACTCCTGAAGCAAAACCTGTGGCTGGTCCCTGAGGCAGCCACGAAGGGGCCCCCCCAAGGGTCGGGCCAGTGAGGGATCCCCTGCCCGAAGGTGAGTTGGGGGGGCCCAGGCCTTCTCCCCACCCTCCACATTGCGGGGGGCCACTCAGGTCGGGCTCAGGCGCGACCCCTGGGCTCAGAGGTTTACGGCGCACATCCAAACACACACAGCACGGTCTTGTGGAATGACACTTTTATTGGTGTTAGTTGGGGGAAGAGGTTAAATGCTTACAGAGCTGGGGCCTGGGCCAGGCATGTCAGGCTTGCATCCCCAGGCGGGCAGTGGGTGCTCTCCCTGTGGTCCGAAGCCCCTCCCCCACTGTGTCCTCACAGGCAGTTATAGATAGAATAAATTCCATTTAAAATATATGCATTTCTCTCTGCTTAAAAAATAACATTTACAGTTGGAAACGTTTGGACTCTGGGGATCTGTTCGAGGGACCTGTTAATCCCACCAGCCCCGCCGCAGACAGCTTTGCCTCGCTGAGGGCAGGCAGGGGCGGGGCCTGAGGCTAGCTAGGTGCCGCTAATGGTGAGAGCAGGCCCCTGGCCCTTGACACGTCCTGTGTGCACCTGTGGGGGCCGGACCAGATGCCCTGCCGCCTCCAGCCTCTCAGGGTTCCAGGACCGCATGGTGGGTAGCCAGGGGACCTTGGCACAGGCACTTGAGACACTGGGGAGGTGGTGGGGTACAAAGAAGGCACCCCAGAAGCCTGGCCACCATTCTTCCAGGACAGGAAGCCCTTACCAGGGTCCCTGTCCGAGAAGCAAGGTCCTCCCCTCAGATTACACGCTTGGGGTGGGGTTGGGGGGCTTTGCTGAGACGTCAGGTTCTGAAAAGTCCCCTCCGCTCTGCACGGGGCTGCTGTGGGGACGGCCGCAGGATGGGGGTGTCTTCTGCGCTGGGGGGGGGAAGGGCGGTGGGCACTGTGGGAGGTGGCGCTAGGCACTGCCGAAGGCTGCTGGCAGGTCCGGCTCAGTCCAGCATAGCATCCAGCTGGTCAGCCAGGGCATCGAACATGGTGCTGATGTCATCTAGGATGTGCTTTGTGGAGGCGCCGGGGGTGCTGTGGCAGGGAAGGGCCAGGTCAGACGAGCCAGCGGTCTGCACCCTGCTGGCCCTGGGCACAGGGCCTGGCTGGGGCGAGCACTGGGCGTGCATCTTGTCCCGTTTCTCACAACTTCCCAAGGTCACGGGAGTCACGGACCCTTCCTCCCACAGAGGCGCTGGGGTTCACAGAAGTGACGTCCAAGCTCGCATGCCTCTTAAGTGCCACTTGCCTGCAGGCCAGATCTGGGTGACCCCTCCCCGTGGGGACCCCCCCCAGCCTGAGGGTCTGATTGCCATGACACCGATGTCCCCTCCCCATCATGCCCAGACCCTGGGGGAAGGACTCGGGGGGTGGGGGGAGCTGCTCTTGTTTCCCGTTCTCCCAGCACCCTCACCCTTCTCGCTCCTCAGCGCCAATGCTCTTCTCCGCGGCTCGCAGTGCAGCTGCCAGGGACGAGCTGGTCTGCTCCAGTCTCTGCTGGGCCCGGCCCGGGCCTGCGGCCCCTGTGCTCTCCGGCCTTGGAGGGGGCACCGGGCGGGGGCCGAGCCGGGGAGCCAGCTTAGGGCCAGAAAATGCCAGCTGGGTGCAGGCCACCGACACAGGCTTGGGGGCTGTTCCTGCAGAGACAAAGAGATTGGCTTGTGACTCAGCTGAGCCAGACACAGGCCCTGCCCACACCACCCTCTCCCTGCAAGCCCCAGCTTCATACCTGCTCCAGGCACCTTGATGAGGGCAGCGGGGGCAGCCGGGGGCTCCGTCTCCCCGGGCTGCCAACTATTTTCCAGGGTGGGCCCAAGGGGCTGGGCCGGGAGGCTGGGGGAGAGAGGGGCTGGAGCTCCGGGGGTGGGAAGGCTGCTTGGGTCAGGCCGGGGAGGGCTGGGAGAGGCCGCGGAGGACTCACTGGGGGTCTGCGAGGGCTGGGGGGAAGGGGCATTGGGCGTGGCACCCACCACTCCGAAGGCCAGGAGTGCTGTCTGCAGTGGCCCCCTCTCCCGGCACTTGGGCCTCCGTTTAACAGTGTCTGACTCTGTGAGGTTGAAGTCGAGGCCGGCGGGCACCAGCGTCTCCCGGGGTGGGGGTCCCGCCGGCTTGGGCCGCTGTTTGATAGTCAGGTTCCCCTCCTCCGCAAAGGGGAGCCCTTCCCCTGAGCTGCCCCTAGACGGGGGTGTCCCCTCTGGCCCGGGGTCCTCCTCCTCCGTGTCCGATGCAGCACCGGCCGGGGTAGGCGGGCCGGGGGGCTCCGAGGGGCCTGTGGGTTCACTCAGTGTTCGCCTCCGGGGCCCCGCGGCCCCCTCCTTGGGCCCCGGGCTTCCATCCGGTGGTGGGGGCTCCGGGGCAGAGCCAGAGACGGAGCTGAGGCGCTTGGGGGGTGGGGGTGGGGGGCCTTTGCGGCGAGCCCGGAGGGCAAAGGACTGGCTGCGGGGAGCCCCCCGTGTTGGGGTCGGGCTGGGGCTGGTCCGGGCGAGGGTGCTGCGTCCTGGTCGCCGAGTAAGGGTGGCGTAGCTGCCCAGGGCACTATCCACTGGCCCTTCGGCCTCCCCGTCGGCCTCCCCTTCAGCCGGGCCGGGGCGGCTCAGGCTGTGGGACCGGCGCTTGGGCCGCGGGGGGTCCGGAGGAGTGGCCGGGGGGCCAGCCAAGTAGGAGAAGGCCCGGGGAGCACCCGGAGGCGGCCCAGGGGCTGGGCTGGAGGGTGAGGCCTGGGGGTACATGAAGACGTAAGGCGGGGGCCCTTGGCTGGGAAGTGGGGAACAGAGTTTTGGGGGCCGCTCTGTGCCCTCTGGAAGATTCCTCTCCTGTGGGGTGTTGGGGTCCCCGCCACTGGGCTGGGGGGCAGGCTGTTCCTGCGAGTGGCCGGACCCCCGTGAGCGGGCCCCAATGCTCTCCTGGCTTGGGGAGCGGGCAGGGGGCAGGGGGAGTGGCTCAGGGCTGCCCCCTGCCATGGCCGCCTGGAGCTCCGGGCTTAGCTCGCTGCCCTGGAAGGTGAGGAGGCGTGGGCTGGCCGCAGGGGGCCCGTCCCCGTTCTCCAGCCCCTCGATGGCCATCAGTTCCGGGCCCCTGGCCAGCCGGCGGCCACCTTCCCCTGGGGACTCCCCCTGCAGTAGGCCCCGCCGGAGCTCAGCCAGCCGCTTCACCCCCAGCATGAGCTTCTTCTGATGACCTGAGAGCAGGAGGATAGAGGTGGCAGGGTGAGCTGGGGCTGGAGAGGGTGCCCCTCATCCCTCCTGAGCCTGAAACATCTTGGGGGCCCTCGGAGGCCCAGCCAGAAGGCCCAGGGCAGTCCTCACCGAGCTTGTTGACGCCGATCTCCTGCAGCTCCTCCCAGGTGAGGTCAGCCACCAGCCCCATGGAGTCGTAGCCACTGCTCACCAGCTGCTTGTGGTACTGAGGCAGCCCCAGGGCGCACAGCCACTCTAGCAGGTCCGCCTGCAAGAGCCGCACTGTTGGCCCCCAAGCCAGGAGGGCTCAGCCGGCAGTGGGAGCCCGTGCCTGCTGCCCACTCACCGGGATGTAGTTGGGCAACCACTCGGCGATGCTCAGCTGGGCAATCTCCGAGGCGATCTTCTTCCTGTGCCCAGGCTTGGTCACCCCGATGGCCGTCAGGTCCTGCCACACAAAGTCGTGCCGTCAGGCCCCCTCCCCTGGCCACGGGTTCCTGCCCTGCCCTCCCGCTGTGGCACCAACCTCGGGCGTCATGCGGCTGATAGTTGGCACGTCGTAGCCGGCCTGCAGAAAGTAGGCAGTGTAGCCCTCCAGCTGGAACTCGCTCAGCCAGTTATGAATGGCCTGAGCATCCTGCAAGTTGGGGGGAGGGGGTGCCATTAATGGCGCTGAGCCTGCTGGGGGAGGGGGCTGAGTGCCAAGGCCACAGTCCCGCCACTGACCCCAGCCCCCGCCCAGGGGCCTGGTCCGAACAGGAACTCAAGTCCACCCTGAGGCCCATCCTGCCCCCTCCTCTGGGCCCATAGCCACCTCCCCGGTGGAGGTCACACCTTCCCCTCCAGCAGCTGCTCAGGCCTCACGTCCTGGGTGAAGTGCTGCTCCCCCGAGCGATAGTTGGCCAAAGGGCGGTGGTTCGGGTTGTCTTTGAGGACGGAGAGAAATGCATTCAGGATGGCAGGATGCAGGGGTGCCAGGTCCTCGGCACCCCCACCTGCATCTCTCCTGGCCCACCCAGGCCCCCACCTCCCTTCCTACCTGCTAGGGACACGGGCTGTAGTCCTGGAGGCACCTGGTCGTCTCCGGCAGAGGGCAGCGGCTGGAGATAGGAAGGCGATGTCTCTTGTTTGGGGAACTGGCAGTGGGAGGCAGGGGAAGGGGAGGAGAAGGGGTTCAGCCCTGGTCCCAAGAGCCCCCCACCCCCCACCCACCTGGGCGTTCTCGATAAGGAGGCCGGTGCTGTGGCCGTTGGTGCCCTCGGAGCTCTGCCCGCTGCCAGCACTGCGGATGCTGCCCACGCTGCCCTCACTGCCCACGCTGTTCCTGTCACCTGCTGCGGGGATAGGAGCCAAGCGGTCAGAACCCTGGTGGGCCCCACCCACAGCTGGCTGGCTGGCCAGAGCCAGACGCTCACGCCGGTGCCCAGCATCGCCATACCCGCTCCCGGAGAGGACATACCTGGGCTGTCTGGGCTGAGGCCCACCCGGGGCAGCTGGCCATAGGTGAGGGGGTGCAGGGGCTCCTCGGCAGGGGGCTGCGGTGTCCTGGAGAAGCCTGGGCGCAGGGGGGTGGGCACAGAGGGTAGGCGGGGTGCCAAGACACCCACCCGCTTGCTGACCACCTCGACGATGCCCGGGGGAAAGTAGCCCACACGGTCGGTGCCCCTCTGGCTCTCGTGGATGTGGCCCTTCCAGCGGCCGTCTGGGTGCTGCTCAAGCACCTGTGGCAGATGGGCAGGGGGGCATGGTCACTTCCTGTGCCAAGTGGCCAGCCTGCAGCCATGGTCCAGCTCCTCCCCTCCCCACAGGGAGCACCCCCTGATGCTCAAGTGGGCCTATAGTCCTGCCCCTGCCAGCATCCAGCTCAACCCCCGGGTTGCCTCCAGGGCAAACAAACAGTCTGGAGTCAGCCTGGGTTCAGACCCCAGCTCCACTGCAGGCTAGCTTGTGACTCTGGACAAATCACTTTAATTCTTTTATGCCTCAATTCTGTCAGCTCTAAAAAAGAAAGTGATAAGAACGCCTACCTTACTTAGACGGGAAAGAATTCAATGAGATCGTGCAAATAAAGACCTTAACACAGAGCCTGATCCACAGCAGGTGCCCAAGTAAGTGACAGCAACCAACTGTGTTCTCAGAGGAACGCCTGCTTCGGGTCCTCACCGTGATGACGTCCCCTGCCCGGATGTTGAGGGCAGTGGGGTCGTGGAGGTTCCAGAAATCCTTGAGCGCCCGGACCTTCAGGATCCCTGAGGCCTCTGAGACAAGGAAGAGGACAGGTGTCATTTGAGGGTTCCCAGGGCATTTTCCCACCTCTCCAGTCCCCTTTATGACCCTCCCCCAGGTCCCTGCCCCTTCATCCCCACAGCATCCCCCCGGCCAGCCCCAGGAATGTGACATCCGCTCCTCTTCCACTCCCGGGGACCCTCTGGAGTGGCTCTGAAGCCCCTGGGCTGGGTCTTCTCCCCACCACACGCACCCCGCAGGAGCTGCTTAATCTCCCGGCTGGCCTGGGAGGTGGTGAACTGGTTCACGATGTCCAGCGCCGTCTGGTTATACGTGTTCCGAATGTTCACATCCACCCCTCCCTAGGCACACAGAGCGGGGTCAGCCTGTGCTGAGCACCGGGTTGGCCGCTTCTCCCAATTCCCACAGCTACCCAGGAAGTAGCTACTGTTTTCATATTTTACACAAGGAAATGGAAGCTCAAATTTGTTCTGGGATGAGCTCAACACTCAGCCAGTGAAAGGAAGAACTGGGGCTCGAACCACATCTATCTGCTTTCCAACCACTTGGGCCCCAACCCATGCAGGACACTCCTTCTCTTGCCTCCCCAGCCAATCTTGGATCCAGCACCCGGCGGGGACCTGTATACACATGTGGGGTAACCAGGGGTCCACACCCACCTCCAGGAGCAGCCGCACCACCTCAGTCTTGCCATACAGTGCGGCCTCGTGGAGCGCCGTGCCTGTTTTGGTCTGGCGGTTGATCTCAATCCCGGCTCTCAGGAGCTGCCTGCAGATGGGAGGGCGAGTGACTGGCATCAGAGGCAGCGGGTACGGAAGGAGAAGAAGCTGATCGCTGGGGGTTGGGAGAGCGATCCAGAGCAAGGGTGAAGGGGGTAGTGGGGCAGGGCATTGAGGGGACATTAACAGTCCCATAGGAAGAGGAGGAGGAAGCTGGGGGAGCCCCGGTGGGTACCTGATGACCTCTCTGTGGCCATTCTTGGCAGCCAAGTGCAGGGGCGTGGTGTAGTTGGGGTCACACGGGTCCTTGGCCTCCCCCTCCAGCAGGGCCACACATAAGTGGCTGTTCAATAACAGCTGGGCCACCTGCGGCAACCGGCACTTGGGTAGGGCCTCCCCCTGGAGACCCCACACACGCCCAGAACCCAGTACCCCAAGGGCAGCAGGCCTCACCTTGAGCCGTCCAAACTCACAGGCCAGGTCCAAGGGTGTCTTCTTGGCCTTGTTGACCAGGCATGGGTTGGACTGATGCTGGAGGAGCATTTCTGACTGGGGTGGGGGGAGCCGGGTGAGGGTCTCGTCTGGCTGGGCCCCCTGTGCCGGCCCGTGCCCCCAGCCCCAGCGCCCCGTAGGCTGGCAGGCTCACGCACCACTTCATAGTGTCCGTACTGTGCAGCCAGGTGCAGTGGGATCTGCCCGTCCAGCGAGGCGGCATTCACGGCTGCAGAGGCGCGCAGCAGCAGCCTCACGGGCTCCAGGCGGCCCTGCCAGGCCGCGTAGTGCAGTGGGCGCATGCCTGCAGGAGGGGACAGGTTTCTGAGGGAGGTCCTGGGACGGCCTGGGGTCAGGGGAAAGAACTGAGTCCGGCTGGAGGGGAGAAGACCCAGAGGAAGCTGGATGTGGCCAGGAAGAGGCTGGGCTGAAGCCAGAAGGCCACTGTGCCCACCACAGAGGATTTGGTGGCCTTGTAACCTCAACTTCCCCAGCTGGATAATGGGCTCTCAGTACCACCCACGACCCCAGTAGGCTGTGAAGACTGACGAGGTCCAGCATCTGCAAGCTCCGAGAAGCCACGCCCACATCCTTTGGCACTGCCGTGATGTGGCAGGGGCACGCTGACCCCAGGGTCTGGGGTGGGGTGTGCCTAGGTTCTCACCATTGCTGTCCTTGATATCCACGGTGGCCTGAGCCTCCAGCAGCAGGGCGATGAGCTCCAGGCTGCCCCCCAGAGCGGCATGGTGGAGAGCCGAAAAGCTGGCGTGGTGGGACACAGGTCAGGGGTGTCAGGGAGCAGTCTCCACCCCCGAAATCCTGGTCTTCCAGGGCAGCCTCATCCTGGGGGCTGGCGTGGCTGAGTTACTTGCCCACTGTGGCTGCCCCCCCGCACCGCCCCCACCTCGACACACACACACCCTGCCAGCCGTGCCGTGGGAGCGCAGAGCTGCTGGGCTGCTGCATGAAAGGGCTTAGTGTCTGGTCTGAGAGGCCTGTTTGTCTGGCCTCCCCCTCAGCGGGCCCAGGGGAGGGGGCTGTGGGAGCAGGAGCCCCAGGGCTCCTACCCTCCAGGGAGAAAATGGGGCCCAGCAGGAATCGGACCCAAGGAGGCCCCTCAGTGAGGCCCCCTCCCCGCACTCAGGGACAGCCCCACGGGCAGGCATGCAGGCAGATGGGCCAGAGCGCTCAGCAAACACGCTTCCAGGGCCGGGTTTGAGAGGGAAAGGGACTCCAGGCCCCTGATCCTTCCCCGCCCTTCCCCCACCACGCGGTTTTCAAGAGGGATTGAGGGGGCTCTCACTCACCCATCAGCATCCTGGTAGTTGACATTGAGCCGCTTTGTGGAGCCGAGGAGCTCTGGGGGTTAGAGCAGAGGTGTCAGGGCACCCCTACCCACCCCTGACCCAGGGTCCCTCTGGCCCACTGCTCGGCTCCCGCTGACCTCTCGGAGTGCAGAAAAGCACCTGTCCCATGGCCCGCCAAGCTGTCTGGTCCCTGTGGCCCTTCACCCTGGCCCATCAGCTGGAGGGCACCGACTGCAGGGAGCTGCTGCAGTGGCCTGGCTTCCTCGGGTCCCTAGCCCCACTTGTTTATAGTCGAAGGGGGTGGAGATGGGGGCCCCCCCCAGCCTGCTGTGCCCTCAAAGGACAGGCCCACGAGTGAATGGTTAGCATTCCTGCCTGAATGGGCCGAGGAGCCAGTCTCATTGTTCCACGGGGCTGAGGGGGCTGAGAAAGAAGAGAGAGGAGCCCAAAGCTTGAGGGTGAGAGGGTGGATGCCAGGGCTGGACCTAAGGGCCACGTGCCTGGCCCAGGGGGCATCCTTGAGTGGAGCTAGAGGGGAAGGTGGCATCATGCAGACCCACACCATGTCCCAGCTCTGCCAGGCACTCGCTGTGTGATCTGCAGAAAGTCACTTAACCTCTTCGATTCAGGGTTCTCATCTGTAAAACGGGCTGATCATAGAAGCCACGCACGAGGATTGTGAGTACAACGCCTGACCCTCGTGAAAGACGGGAGCTATCAGCATTTAGCACTCCTTACACGTTAGCCCGTACTCCTGAGATGTGGTGTCTCCAGTGAAAGCTGGTACCATTCCCCCCACTGGCCCCTGTCAGGGGAGGAACTGCAGACTCTGCACCCCATGAGCTCCTGGCAGACAGCTCCATGCCCCGGGGCAGGGGTAGGACACCGGATCAGTCCCCTCTCGGGGACAGGGTTCATGCAGGCGTGCTCCACGTGTGAACCAGGGTGTGGGAGGAGGGGGGCAGCGGTCCTCAGAGAGAGGAGAGCGCTGTCACAGGCGGTCCCTGCCTCCCGCTGGAACCCACCCCTGCCGGGAAGGAGGAGGAGGAGGAGGGCCAGCTCAACCCAGCCAGGCACGGTGCCAAGCATGCTGGTCCAGGCCTGCCCCCCAGGCCCCGGTGGGCCCCTGAATACCCCAGCAAGACAGGGCCTCATTCCAATAGGGAGGGACCAAGCGTGCAGTGAGGAGGCGCACAGGACAGGGAGAGGGGGGACAGCTACGTTCAGGGCTGAGCCGAATGGCGCTGCACCGAAAAGGTAAGAGCCGAAGCGCGACGAAGCCACGAGGTGGGGGAGGCTGCTCCCAGCCATCCTGCAGCCCCCTTGGAAAGTCCTTGTCACACAGAACCGCTCAGCGCAGTGGAGAGAACAGAGGCCCCAGGAGCAGGAAGCGCATGGTTCAAATTCTTCTCCCTCTGCCCAGCTGTGTGACCTTGGCCAGCCCTGGGACCTCTCTGAGCCTCGCTGAGGGCAAGGAGGTCAATACAGGGAAGTCCCTCCACCTGCTGGCTGCCTGGATGTTCCCGGGTGGCCGAGAGGCAGCCCCTCTGGGGAGTGGCAGGACAACGTGACGGGAACAAGGGCAGGGCCAGCCTGGGTGACTCTGTGTTTTTTTTTTTTTCCAGAACAATGGCCGGAAAGGCGGTGGGGGAGAGGCTCCAAGTGACTGGGCTGGGGACCTTGGCGGGGAGGGCGGAGGGTCCTAGGTTCCTGGCAGCAGCTCCAGGCACTTCCCCTGCGCCACCACCTTCTTCCCAGGCCTGGGCTCTGGGAGTGGAAGGGTCGCGCTCCTGATTTAGGCTCGGGTGGAGGATGTGAGCTCAGCGGGCCACCCCCAGCCCGCTCCATTTCCTCTGGTTGGAGAAGGGGACAGCTGAGAGCAGGGAGGAGGGAGGAGGGAGGAAGGTTGGAGGCCAGGCCCGGGCATCGGTCGCCCTCTCCTCCCAGGCACCTGCTCCCTGAGGACCCAGATGGGCAGGGAGGGCCGGCCCCCCAGTGACCTGGTACCCAACGGAGGAGGCTCAGGGCGCACCCGTCTCTGGACAGCCAGGAAGCTCGAGCCACCGCCCAGAGGGGAAACAGGGAGCCCTTGACGCCTCCCTTCCGGCAGTTCCCTTCACCCTTCTGGGTATGGAACAGGAGCCCGCAGCCCCTCTCTTCTGAGAGGTGCTTCAGAATCACCTGAAGAACTTTATGATTCTGCAAAGTCCCGGGCTGTCTGTGATGATTCTGTAATTCTGGGGGAGACCAGGGAGTCGGCACTTTCAGAACAATCCCTGGGTGATTCTGACGGACAGCAGAGTGCGGGAGCACAGGGAGGAGGGATTGGGCTTGCGGTGTGATCTGCCACGCCACTGCTGTGCGACCTTGGGCAAATCACTAACCCTCTCTGAGTGTCAGTTTCCTTATCTATAAGTGGATATAGAAGTACCTGTCTCACAGGGAATAGAGGCAACTACAGTATGGCCCCATGGACAGTAGCCTCCCAGGCTCCTCTGTCTGTGGGATTCTCCAGGCAAGAATACTGGAGTGGGTTGCCGTTTGCTTCTCCAGGGGATCTTCCGGACCCAGCGATCAAACCCACGTCTCCAGTCTTACAGGCAGAAACTTTACCAACTGAGCCACAAAGGAAGAACCCTAGGGTCTGCAAAGGTCACTTTGGGATCTCCTTTTTGTCACCAGTTTTCCCAGTCCTCTGAGAGGAGGAGACAGGGAGTCCCAGAGAGACAGGGAATCCCAGGACCCTATGACTCTATGCCTGTGCATAGCCTCTATCCCTGTGACTCTATGTCTGTGGGGGAATGTTCATCTTCCCCCACAGACATTCCCCCGTGAGCACCGGGGGCCTTCCCAAAGCCTAGGACCCCAGCTGCAAAGTTCCCGCCACCAGCTTCCAGCCACTTGCCTCCCTGAGGGCCTCATTTTGAGGCCCCAGGGCTACGAGGCCAAGGCCCCACTGGGCAGATCGCCAAAAACAACACCGAGGTGTGGGGAAGAGGGGAGTGGCTCCCACTCTTGGATCTCTAGGGCCCTCCTTGGCACCTTCCCCTTATTGGGCTCACCCTGCACCCACTTCCCCAGGCCACAGAGAACACCCTCTCCAACTCCATCTCCCGACAACCTGGGTGTCCTGCCATGGTGTGGAAGCGGGGGCACTCACACATGTGCACAACTCCCAGGCCCTTAAAATCCTTTCTCTGTGCACCCATACTCCCAGGTGTGGGTGGGGATAATTAGACATCTTCGGGTAGCCCGGGGGACTCCTTCCTGTGCAAGGGCCAAGCTGTGTCTTGGGGCTAGAGCCCCAGCACTTGAGGAGGATCCTCTCTCCCCTCCTGTCCCTGCTGGTCGAGGAACTCAGGCGACAGGTCCAGTGTCCTCCTGGGACAGTCCAGGGAGCTTGCCCTGAAGCCCAGAGGTCTACTCTTCTTGGTGGGGTGGGGGGGGATCTCATTGCAGAGTTACTCAGGAGCTGGAAGTCAGGTGTGGCCACCTGTACATGGAGCTCTCACAGCCCCATCGACTAGAGACCCCAGGCTGCAGAGAGACCTCTCTCTCTCCGGAAATTAACTTTGGACACACACCCTCCAGTAGGCTTCAATAGCCGGTTAGATAATATGAACTTTGTTTTAAGCAGAAAGTGAAAGTTGCTCAGTCGTAACCGACTCTTTGCGACCCTATGGACTATACAGTCCATGGAATTTTCCAGGCCAGAATACTGGAGTGGGAAGCCTTCCCCTTCTCCAGGGGATCTTCCCAACCCAGGGATCCAAACCCAGGTCTCCCGCATTGCAGGTGGATTCTTTACCAGCTGAGCCACCAGGGAAGCCCAAGAATACTGGAATGGGTAGCTTATCCCTTCTCCAGAAGATCTTTCCGACCCAGGAATCAAACCGGGGTCTCCTGCATCGCAGGCAGATTCTCTACCAGCTGAGCTACCAGGAAAACCCCTCTTTTGGGCAGAATTCCCTGTAAAAAAAGCTATCTTACACTCAGAGGAGCCCACGATAAACGTGTCCCACTGCTGTGATTAAATAATAATAAAAAAGCTATCTTACAAATGTTGTCATCAAATTGATAAAAACACAGAGATGCTCTGGTTGGACTGAGGGGTCAGGGGTGGAGCGCTACCTATTCAGTCTTTCCCAACCCACTCCCAGAAACCCTTTGGCTCCAAAGAACATGCTGGAAAAACCACCTGCTGAAGGCAACTCCACAAGGGCAGGAATTTGGGTTGGTTTTGTTCACTGCTAGAGCTCAGAGCATAGAACAGAGCCTGGCACACAGTAGGCACTCCCCCCAAACTAGAATGAATGTACTTCAGTTCTTTTACTTTACAGGTGAGGAAACTGAGGCCCAGAGAGGTTAAGAGATTTGCTTAAGGATACACGGCAAGGGGGACCCAACTTCCTCTCTGATGTTCCCACATTGAGGCACTCCCACCCCAAGTGCCCAGATCAGAGTGACCACTCCCCCCAGGCCTCTCTCTACAGCCTGACACTCAGAGGAGGGTCTCAGGTAGACAGTCACCCCACCAAGTACTCACTTGTCTTTGTGGCCTTGACCTTAGCCACCAGTTTCTGCACACCAGTCACATCTCCATTCTTGACAGCGAGGATCAGGTCCTGTTCTCGACCCATCCTTCCTGGTCCCTGGGCTGGACTCTGGGCTCAGGGGTCCGGGGCAGAGGCAGGGAAACTGGTCTAAGCCGAGATGTCAGGGTGCCATCCCAAAGGGCCGGGCGTCCGGTGGGGGGAGAGTGTGTCTGGTGTCCCAGGCAGTGGGCTTCTTGGTAGGCGTTGACGGGTACTCCTTCAAGGTGCTTCGTGAGCTGCCGCCACAAGCAGGAAAGCTGATCTCTGAGGGGGTGGAGGCTGTGTGGAAATCTGGACGGATATCAGCTTGCAGCTTCCGACAGCCCAGGGATGGGCCGGGACTGGGGGCGCCAATCTTCCCAACGCGGCTCAGGAGCACCGGTGCTCACCCAGAGAGAAGCCAGCATTCCCTCGTGCCTTGGGCAGCAGGGGCGGCCAGGTCTCGGGGGTCTGGAAAAGGTGTGATCCGCTGAGGGTCTGCTGAAGGCTGGGTCGGAGTCTGTAAGGGTCCCAGAAGCAGGGCTCAGAGAAAGAACAGGACAGAGCTTCCAGGGAGCCCCCAAGTTACCCTGGCTGCCCTTCTAAGTCAAGGGAGAGGCTGAGCCACTCTAAGTGGGAGGGAGCTGCCATGCATGAGAGGAGTATTGGGAGGGGGGGAGGGGGTGCTCTGGGAGGGGGAGGCTGAGTCACCGAGGCTCCAGGGCACCTGGCAGTACCTCAACCCTGGGCAGGAGGGGCCCTGGCAGCACGACACACGGGGGCAGGTCGGGCCAGCAGCCTGTTCTCCACAGCCTGAGGCTCTGACACCCACAGACAAGTGGTGGGCCAGAAGGTGGGGCCTGGGAGGGTCAGGCACAGGAGGACTGGCAGGGATCACCCCTCCCCATCTAGGCTCTGCCCTGATCACCGGAAGCCCTAGCCCCAGGGCTCTTTATGAATTCAGAAGGTGGAGTGGGGAGCTATGGCCCCCCCGTCTCTGGCGGAGGGTCTGCCTGCAGGACAGTGAGGCTTTACAGCACCTGTTGCTGACCCATCCTCACCCTAGTGCGGGATGCAGAAGCAGCCGGGCAGAGAACAGAGATGAGAGCTGGGGTACTGCTGCTAAATGGGGCTGTCCGCCCTCCCAAGCCTGAATCTGAGTCCCAGAGCCCCGACTTCACTTTAGAAAAGCTTACGTCAGTTTCTCAGTGGCCGAGAATTTGTTGCCCGAGTCCCATGGCATGAGACTCGCGGCAGGCCTGGGGCCCTAGCTGGGGTCCTCTTACTCCCCAGAAGTCCCAAGCCCAAACCAGATGGCACTCCAGCTCAAAGCCCGCGGCCCGACATTGGGGGAGGGCGCCCCTGGCAGTGCATGGGGTCGGGCTGGCTCCCCCGCCCCCCGGAATGCCAGTCCAGCACCGCGCAACCCCCCAACCCAGCCCAGCCCAGGCCGACCGGGGAACAAAGCGGCGAGAAGGACCGGAGGGCCAAGCGCCCGGAGGGATTGATGCGGGGAGACGGTGTACTGGCGCGAGGAGGACAGAAGGACCCGACGGATGAAGACCCCTGCGGATCTCGCAAGAAAAGTTACTTTGTGCCCGCCCTCAAAGGTGCTGACCCCCAGATCAGGCCCCGCAGTCTCACCTTTCCCAGCCGCCCCGCCGGGGGTCCGGCCGGTCCTGCTCGGTCCCTGGCCCCCTGGACGGTGGCTCCCACTGCCCCCCCCTTTTTCTCCTCCTTTTCCAAGGCCGGCTCGGCGCCTCCCGCAGGAAATCCCGCCCCTCCCCCCTCCCTCCCACCGGATTGGGAGCGGAGGGACTGTCCCGGCCGCGCAGCTGGGCTGTCAGTCAGAGCCTGCGGCCCCGCCCCGATCCGCGCGGGGCCCCGCCCCGATCCGCGCGAGGCCCCGCCCCACCTCCCCGGGCCCGAGCGTCTGCGCATGCGTCCAGGTGAAGCGGTGCGGGAGGGGACGGGGGGCGGGGACTAGAGAGCGAGCCTCGGCGTCCTGACTGGAGCCCGGGCGCGCGACCTGAGGCTCTGGAGTTCAGACGGACGGGAGAGACACCCTGTGTATGACGGGGTGCGAGAGAGGACGCGAAGTGATGGGAACTGGGAATCGAGACCCAGGAATCCCACTTGGGGAGCCCCCCCCTTTCTTCTTCCTCGCCCCTCGTCCTTCCCGGGACTCCCGCAGCGACCTCCGCCCGCGACCCGAAGTCACAGGCCGACGGCCCTTGGTCGGAGCGATGGTGCCACCTAGCGGGCCGTGTGGGGACGGCCCGAGGCGGCGGCGGCGGAGACCCCAGGCTCCGGGAGGCACTAACGACCGGCTGGGGTGGCGCTTCAGCACCGCCGTGGGTCGGACAGCGCCTACCGCCGCCCCCCCAAGTCCTGGAAGCCCGGCTTCCGAGCCCCCAAGCAGGGACCCAACAGAAGGACCTGAAGGAACTGCGGGCCCCCCTAGCCTGCACCTGGCGGCCCGTGGTGGCCCTCAGTGTGCGAAGCCGAATTGGGGAACCCAGCGTTCTCCCTTCTCTAACCCCTCCTTCCTCCCGGTCCAGCTTGGGTGGTGCGGACTAGGCAGTCCGGGGTTGCGGAGGGGAGGGTCACGCTTATAACTCTTCATACGACGCTTTCAAACGCGAGCCTCCTCGAAAACTACTAGAGAGGAGCCCCAGAGGCAGGCGGGGGATAGGAGAAGGGGAGCTCCTACAAATCCAGAAACTAGCAAGCTCTCCGCTCCCTAGTAATCGCGGCGCATATTTGTCGTCGGGCGCTAGGACCCAGGACACCCAGGAAGGTGGGAAGCAGGTGGGTGGACCGGAGACCCGGGGAGCGGCGGTGGAACACGCGCGCGCTAGGGCCGCGCGGACTCCCGGAGGTGGGCGGGGCGGGGGGGGGCTGGGGCAGGGCGGTGCGCGCGCAGCGTCGGCCAGCCCCACCCGATGGATCCCGAGCCCGAGTCGGCCTCCGTGGAGGTTCCGGCCGGGCGCGTGCTCAGGTGCGGCGTGGCCGGGCCCGGGGGTGGGGGCTGGGGGGCAGGAGCCGTGGCCGTGGGGTAGGCGCGGGAGAGAGCCCGGGGCACCCGAGCCGGGGATCCCCAGCCTGGGCTGAGCGGCCCCGACTGCGCGGCGCTAACGCCACGGCCCTTTCGCCTCCAGTGCCCCGGAGCTCTTCGCCGCACGTTCCCGGTCCCAGAAGCTGCCCCAGCGCTCGCATGGCCCCAAGGACTTCCTCCCTGACGGCTCGGAGGCCCAGGCCGAGCGGCTGCGCTTGTGCCGCCAGGAGCTCTGGCAGCTGCTGGCCGAGGAGCGCGTGGAGCGCCTGTGAGAGGGGCGGGCCGGGGCGGGGGCGGACCCGGGGCGGGCCGGGCTGCTGGACCCCGTAAGTCAGATCCGGTGGGTTTGAAACGGACCCCTCTCCCTGCTCCTCGCCAGGGGCAGTTTGGTGGCCGCCGAGTGGAAACCAGAAGAAGGCTTCGTGGAGCTGAAGTCTCCTGCGGTGAGCGGCGGGGCTCAGGGACCGGGGACCCGCCTCCTCTGCCTTCCCGGGCTCCTTCGTGACATTGCTCTGGGTCCCCCGCAGGGTAAATTCTGGCAGACCATGGGCTTCTCAGAGCAGGGCCGGCAGCGGCTTCATCCAGAAGAGGCCTTGTATCTCCTGGAGTGTGTGAGTGGGGCCCCTGGGAGAGTGGAGAGGGGATTGTGACCAAGGAACCGGAAGGGCGTTTCTACTCAGGGAAAAGGTATCTACAACCGAGTATTCGGGTGGGGGCGGGGGCTTGTAATCTGCTTTCTGGAGCAGTTGACAAGAATGTCACGCAGGGAGCAGGCTTTCCAGTCTGTTAGTGACGCTGCCTCCCTCTCCCCGCTCCCCTTCCTGGCCGGCCTGATTCTTGCCGTGATGGGTGTGGGGTGTAGCACGCAGATAGCAGAGTGGGGAAGTTGCTCCCCTGGCCGTGCCACCACAGGGAGGGTTCACAAGCCGAGCTGTGGGCTGCACTTTTAGGGCTCCATCCAGCTCTTCCACCAAGACCTTCCGCTGTCTATCCAAGAGGCCTACCAGCTGCTGCTGACCGAGGACACAGTGACTTTCCTGCAGTACCAGGTATCAGCCACCCTTTATAAGAACCTACAAGAGCTTCCCTGGCGGCTCAGTGGTAAAGAACCCACCTGCCAATGCAGGAGACTCTGAATCAACCGGGTAGGTCCCCTGGAGAAGGAAACTGCAACCCACTCCTGTATTCTTGCCTGGGAAATCCCATGGACAGAAGGAGCCTGGCGGGCTACAGTCCATGGGGTCACAGAAGAATCAGACACAACTTAGTGACTAAACAACAACAAGGTGCTGGACACAGAGCCACATGCTGAGGCTCCAAGACTGACAAGGGCTTATGTCCTAGGGGTTGCACTTGGGTAACATATAGGTAAGAAAGCAAATGAATGGTTGGCTTCAGAGTTGAGTGCCAGGAAAAACACAGAGGAGGAGGGGCACAAGGCTAGAGACATAAATGTGGAGATCTTGATGGCATGGATATTTCAGGCTCCACCAGGCTGTAGGGAGGTGTGGCCAGAGCAGAGGCCTGTGTCTGAAATCTGGGGCATTCTAATATGAGGAGGTCAGGGGGAAGATAACGGATGTGAGGAGTGTCCAGCAGTGGAGAAGACCAGGAGAGGGGGCATCAGAGAGACCACAAGGTCTTTTCAGGAGGAAGTGCTTGGCTGCGTTGAATGCTACTGAGAGATCAAGCAAGCTGGGGCATACCTGCGTACATTGCTCATATACGGATGCAGGGCCACACGGAGGACCATGCAGTTCATCCAAAACCCACCCATCTTTGGAAGTGTTGTGGGGCAGCAGGATGTCCATCTCCTTCTGTTTGTCTTCTCTGTATTGTAGTCAGGAGCTTCACTTGTGACAGCTTTTGTCAAAATATTTTGGTTTATAGTTTTTTCCCTGGTCCATCAGCTATCAGCTTTTTGGGATTTGCATTTAAATCAAGAAACTGCTGTCATTTGTGCCCAGGGTAAGGCCAGTGAGAGACAGGAACTCAGAGACTTGAGACCTCAGTGTGGGGAGGGTGTTTATTAGAGAGTATGGTCCTGCCGGTACCAGGGTTTGGAATCTGGGGGTGTGGTGAATGGCTTCTGTCTGGAAAACAGTTTGTTTTCATAAGTGGATGTCTGACTTCTGGTTTATCTTTTTGAGGTCTTCAGCCACCTGAAGAGACTCGGCTATGTGGTTCGACGATTCCAACCAAGGTAAATCCCTGTCTTATTTCCCTCGAATTTATCCTAGTCCCCAGCGACTAAACACAACACTGACTGCTTACTGGGTGCTGGCTGCTGAGGAATAGCAGAGAACAAAAGCACTACCCCACAGAACTTGTGTTTAGGGGAGCTTACACAAAACACCATCACTTTGCAAAATCAGTGATCTTGGAAACCTCCTATAAGCCAAACAGGGAAAACATGGTCACACAGATTAGAGTTTATCCCTTAGATCAGCACTATCTGATAGGACTTTCTGTAGTGACAAAAATATTCAGTGTCTGTGTTGTCCAGTAATGTGGCTTGTGTGGAATTTTTAATTTTAATAGATTTAAATTTAACTTAAATAGCCCCTTGTATCTAGGGCTACTATAATGGACAGTACAGCCTCACAGCCATAAGAAAAAATCATGGCGGGGAAGAATGCTGTAATAAAGGGCCATAATGTATTGTTGAGTATAAAAAGGACCAAACAGCAGTATGTTAGTACAGTGTCATTTTTGACAGAGAAAGATATGGAGAAAGACAGTCAATATGTGTGTTTGTAGGAAACAAAATGTTACCTTGGTATCCATTGGGTTTTATTTTCATTTTTCTTTATTTTCCAAGTTTTCCAGTTCTCCTGACTTTTCTCACCAGTGTTACTTATTGCTGGCTCTGCAGGAGCCCTGATGTTAGGGAACCTCTGTTCAAAGGTACCACTGATGAGACCCAGAGGCCTGGACAAAGATGTGCAGGGAGGCCCCTGTGTCTGCCCCTGTTACTCTGTGTGGGGTCTGCCTGGGGCTCCCGCCCTTGGTTACGGTTCTAGCCCTGGCCCGCTGACTTAGTCTGGGCCAGTCCCTCACACATTCCAAGGGGAGCACCAGACTGAGGAGGTGGATCAGTTGCTCACCTCCTACCCCATTCTCACCCACAGCTCCGTCCTTTCCCCGTACGAGCGGCAGCTGAACTTGGACAGCGGTGCCCAGTGCCTGGAGGGCAAGAGGAAGAGGAGAAGCTTCAGCTCTCAGTAATGCTCCCCACGTGGCCACCCCACAGGGAGAGTTCTGTGGAGGTGCTGGTGTTCAGGACCTTGGAGAATGCCTGGGCTTAAGAGTTGGGCTGGGGCGGCTCCTGCAGGGGCTCAGGGAGGCAGTATGGCTTGTGGGGGTCACGTGCACCTCAGCAGTCAGGAGCAGATGGACTGCGTTTCCTCCCCACGTCCCTCAGGTCTATTAATAAGAAGCCCAAGGCCCTGCAGAACCCCCTGCAGGGGATGGATGGAACACCTGAGAGCCCAGCAGCTTGCAGCCCACCTCCCCAGAACCAGAACAGCTGCCACCTAGAGGAGAAACCCCAGGAGTCAAGCCCCATAAAGAGCCCCGTGGGCCCCCTTCAGCTGCTGGGGTCCCTGGAACCCTGCCCTGGTCTGGGCAGGGAGGGGGCGCAATGCAGCCCAGAGAATGGCAAAATAGAAGACGGGGTTGTGGGGGCTTGTAAGCCCCGCTGGAACTTTGAGCAGATTTCCTTCCCCAACGTGGCTGCAGACAGCCGCCATACCCTCCTGCTTGCCCCCGCCCCTGAGCTGCTCCCGGCCAACGTGGCTGGACGGGAGACAGACGCCGAGTCCTGGTGCCAGAGGCTCAACCAGCGGAAGGAGAAGCTCTCTCGGCGTGAACGGGAGCGGCAGGCAGAGGCCCAGCACTTCCGCGAGGATGTGAATGCCGACCCCCAGGTGCAGCGCTGCTCCAGCTGGCGGGAGTACAAGCAGCTGCTGCAGAGGCGGCACCTGCAGAAGACCCAGAGCCGCCCCCCACACCTGTGGGACCAGCCTGTCACCCCCTTGCTGAGTCCCGGTCGGGCCGACTCCCCAGGTACCACATCACCCTGCCATAGGCCACGGGCAGCTGAGGAATCTCACGCCTTTAAAAGTGGCGTGCAGACTGCAGCTGATGGAGGCTTAAGGAAGATGGAGGAGAGAGCGGTGGGTGGAGTGGAACCCACAGGGATCGTCCACTGCAGGAAGCAGCAAAGAGGCTCGTGGGAAGGTTTAGTAGCAGCCTGGTCAGTGCCCGAGGAGAGGCGAGGAGGAATGTAAACTACAACCGCATCCTTAAAATCATAACGAGATGCATGTGGATGGCTGTGGTCCCCTGCTCTTCCACCTCTGTTAGAGGGGAACAAGGGGGCAATATGTTGACCAAATGAAAGGATCTCCTATATACCCTACATGTTAAAGAGTAGAGAATAAGGCAAGAACAGTGCTAATGAATTCAGGACTACAATCCTTATGGGAATGTGGTGCATTGTAAGGAACAAGAATGGGGTTGCCAGAGCAGTTAAATTTGAATTTCAGATAACTTTTTTTTTAGTATAAGTATGTTTCAGATATTGCATGAGACGTGTGTTGGTCGCCCGGTTGTGTCCAACTCTCTGCGACCCCATGACTGGAGCTCGCCAGACTCCTCTGTCCATCGAATTCTCCAGGCAAGAATACTGGAGTGGGTTGCTATTTCCTTCTCCATGCATGAGACATACCTGTACTTAAAAAAAAAAAAAAAATCTGCTAAACCTGGCAACCCCGAACAAGATGGCAGATTGAGAGATGTCAAGGGGTCTGGATGGTTGACTCTCCTCATGAGTGCCTTGTTTTCACCGTCCTTGTAGCCACGGTCCTTCAGCAGATCTCTGTGCTGCAGACGACACACCTTGCTGATGGAGGTGCCCGGTGAGTCTCCAGGTAGTGCCCACCTCTATAGTACTTGGGGCACCAGCAGGAGTTGGCAGCTGGGATTTGACTCCTGAGGTTGGGCATGAGCTGAGGGATCACTTCAGGGGCCCCTACCCTGGTAATAATACTCATGTGTGTCTGCAGGAGTAAGAGCCAAGTAGATTGATGATTTATCCCACTGGTTCTGAGATAGGGTCACTGCCCCTCCTTAGTCTCCCTGGAGGAGGCTGCTCCCTGAAACTGGGGGAGGAAAAAGGTGGTATGGAAAGAAAAGGTGCGAGAGGAGTGCCCCTGTCTCCTAAGGTTTCTCATTCTGTCCTCAGGCTGCTGGAGAAGCCCGGGGGCTTGGAGATCAGCTTTGATGTCTACCAGGCTGACGCCGTGGCCACCTTCCGAAAGAATAACCCTGGCAAGCCCTATGTCCGGCTGTGCATTAGCGGGTATGAGACCAGTGAGCACAGCTGCGAGTCCTCTTGTAAACCACGTGGACGTCCCCTCCATGTCCCCCCTCCACCCCCCCGCTAATCTGTCAGTCCCTAAGAAGAACCAGTGGTCCAGAGAGGTCACACAGCCAGTTAGTGCTACGGGAACCCAAGCTTCCTCATCCTCAGCTCTCACTCCTGTCCTTTTCTAGTAGCTTCTCTTCTGGGCTACTTCAGTACCAGGCTCAGCCAGCAGAAGGATGTGAACGAGGGGTTTCCGGGCTAAAAGAGAGGCAAGACCCTCACTATTCCCAGGCTCCTTACCCTACCAGGGGCCTGGGTGTTACTTGAAGAATCAGAGCCATGTGGTTTGCAGACAGGAGAGCCTGGGGCCAGGCTTCTCGTCCCCCCAACTCCTGTCATACATCGGCCTTCCCTGGGAGCTTAGGAGGGTTGGCTTCCCAAACTCATGGGTGGGCTCTGCCAGTTCTCAGTCTAACCTTGATTCTTGCAGATCTGATGAGCTGGTCCCAGACCTCTGCACCCTCAAGCGGTTGTCCTACCAGAGTGGGGATGTCCCTCTGATTTTTGCCCTGGTGGATCATGGAGACATCTCCTTCTACAGCTTCAGGGACTTCACGCTGCCCAGGGATCTGGAACACTGACCACCCAGCTGGGGTCTGCCCTGGGGGACCTGGACTGTCCACTCTCAGGGACCATCGCAGTTGCCTCTTAACCCAGACTCTGACCTGTAGCTTCAGAGGCTAGTCTGGGCCTTGGCCTTGGGTGTCTGATGCTCACAGGAGAGCAAAGCCTTGCCCCTCTACCTGGCCTCTGCAGCGCTTCCAAGCCCCAGGTCTGAGACTGCTGCCTTGCAGTAATCCCCTTGGAATTCAGGACTAGATTCCAAGAGGCCAGTGAGGTGGGGCAGAAGAGAAGACTCTGTGCCTTTAAATGAGAGGGTGCCTGCTTCATGCGATAAAGCCAAAGCCATTAAAAAAATATATACATATATATATCCTTTTACTGCTGTGGCTGGATTTATTAGAAGAGTCCTCCCTACCCCACCATCCTTCGGAATTGGCCCCCAGGCCCTCCCCACCCACAGCGCTGCTTTCTCTGGTGCAACAGCTAGAAGCAGCCAGTGGGAGGGCAGAAATGCGACCCCAAGCCTTTCTCCGGGAAGTCACTGACCTCTAGTTAGTTTGGCTTTCAGAAAGGTTGTCCGAGGTGGGAGGTTGGCACTCCACCGGTCCTTCCCAGAACGCAGCCGGCTCCGGGTAGAGGGGCGGCGGAGAGGCGCCACGTCGGCGTGGCTCGAACGCTAGTCGTTTCAAACTGTGCGGTGGAGCGTGCCATCCACGGCCCAGGCCTCGGGCCTGGCCTCCGCCCCCCGTCCTTCCCTCTCGTCGTTCCAATTGCCCTCCTTCGTTGTGCTAAAAACTCTGCTGCTGCCGCTGTCGGAGGCAGGGCTCGGAGGAGGGCTCAGGCTTGGGGCCGCCCGGAGAGGTGCTTCGGCGACGCCCCTGTTCCCAAAGCACCTAGCTCTCGGGTCTCGAAACTTGGCCCTGTGTCCGCCGGTCCCCCTCCCTGATAGGGTTGGGCACTTTCAGGAAGAACAGGCAGGGCTTTGCCCCTCCCTCCGGGGCAGCCCAGGGCCGGGTCGTGGGAGGGACCACTCCCCTCTGCAGCCGGACCTGGGAGGTAGCCCGGGGCAGGCGCGCGTTCCGGGAACTATTTCCTCCTCCGGGAGGCGGCGGGACACTGGGCGCGGCGCGGGAGTGCTGCGGCCCAAGGTGAGCGCAGGTGAGGCTAGGGGCGGGCTGGCAGTGCCTCGTGCATATTCACGCGGGCCGGGGCCCCGCCCCCGGGCGGGACGGAGCCGTGGATTGGCCTGAGCGCAGTCCCGCCTCCCCGAGGGCGCCGGCGCGGCTCCCCCGCCTCGACGGCCGCGAACTGCTAGGGGCGGGGCCAGGCCCGGGGGCGGGGCCGCTGGGCCCGGCGCTCAGGGCCGGCTTTCCCTTTATGTAAATAGCGGCGGCCCCGCCCCCTGCTCGCCGCGCCGGAGGTGAGCAGGAAGGAGACTGCCGCCCAGCAGCCTGCGGGCCTGCGGCGGAGCGAGCGGAGCCGGTGGCCGGGGCCGAAGGAGGACTCGGAGGCCTCGGGCGGGGCCCGGTCTGGGGTTCCAGGTGAGGTGCGGGCCGGGGCCCACCTGGCCGAGGCCGCCCCCTCGGGGCGCCCGCCGGCCGGAGCGGGAAGGCAGGGGAGGGCCGGGACCCCTGGCCTCCCCGGGCGGGGAGGGCTGCGCGCGGGTCCGCTCGCCTCGCCCCGGATCCCGTCGCTCCGCTCGTCTGGGAGACAGACACCTGTAGAAAGTGCGACTGGGAACTTTTCCGTGCCCGATCCGCCCGCGATCACAGACAGAACTTGGGTTTCGGGCTTGCACAGTCGTGTTGGCTTGGTAGAGCGGGGAACAGGTGCTCGGCCCGGCCGAGTGCGAGGGTCACCGCGGGCGGAGACGGAGCCCCCGAGCCCCGGGCCCCACGTGTAAGGCGCCTGGCCGGAGAAGCTGGCGACGCGCGCCCCCGGGGGCCCTCCCTCCGCCCGAGGGGGCCGGAGCGCGTTACGTCTGCGTCTTAGCCCCTGCCCCTGCCATCTGGGCCCTCTGCCTGCCGGCCCTTTGTGCCTCCTAATCCCCGGACGCAGGAAGCCCGCGGGAGGGACTTGGGTCTTGGGGCCTTTCTCTGCCCCAGGCAGCTTTGGATCCCTTTGGGGGACGTGATGGGAGACCCAGCCTCTTTTCCACGGTCACGGGGGTGGGGTTACGCTGCGGGACGCTGGGACTTGGCGAGAAGTGAGAAATTCTGTGTGTCAAAGAAAGTGCAGTTTGCTCTAGGTTTTCTCGGGGCTGGACGGTTCCTAGGCACCCTGAGCTTGGACTGCGGGTAGAACTGACGATTACCAGGAGAGCTATGGTAGTGGTCCCCTGAGGCTCTCACCTGAGACAGGTGAGCTTTGGGTGAGGTGGGCGGGGCGTAGACTCAGCGCCCTTCCCTTGGGGATCTTTGTGCCAGATGCAGGGCATCTTAACCTAGGCTCTAGGCACCCTTCCCGGAGCTTCCAACTCAGATTCTTTTCAATCTGGGGAGGGGATTCTGAGCAGAGAGGGGAAGAAGGAGGGGTTGTGTGTCACGGAGACAGGAAACCCCAGGTGGGAGGCTCAGAGCAGCAGTACTGAAGAGCCCTGGCCCAGCTCAGCGGGGAGCCAAGAGCAGAAGTGGCTTCTGAGGAAGACCGTCTGGGTTTTGTGAGCTGAAGCATGGGAATGGTCCTGGAAGAGATGGGCCAGCTTCTTTATGTTATGCACAGGGCGTTCGGATTTGGTTTTCTTCAACCATCTGCCCACAGTGCTCGCTTTCGTCAGTGAGGACTCAGACCAAACTCCGGGCGCTTCGAGTGCCTGCTGCTCTTCTCTAAAGTTAGATGGGGCCCGTCTCGGCGGGAGCCCCTAGGCAGTTATTTCCAAGGGCTGGGGCATCCTGCATCCCTAATCTTCTCTGAGTCAAAGAAGCATCCCCTTTAGCAGCAGACTAATATAATTTTATTAACTTAGTAACTTAGTCCTTTGTTATTGTTTAGTCGCTAAGTCCTGTCGGATTCTTTCCCCACCCCATGGACAGTAACCCGCCAGACTCCTCTGTCCATGGGATTTCCCAGGCAAAAATACAGGAGTGCGTTGCCGTTTCCTTCTCCAGGAGATCTTCCGGACCCTGGGATCGAACCCATGTGTTCTGCATTGGCTGGTGGATTCTTTATCGCTGAGCCACAAGGGAAACCCAGCTTCTTAGTAACGTTTAAAAAGTGTCTTAATCCCAGATAACCCATAATAGGGTCAAAAATTTAAAAGGTAATAGGCGCTCCCAAGAGGGAAAAAACTTCCCTCTTGCTTCGTAGTCTTGCCTCAGGTGTAGTGCTTGCTTCTTTTTTTTCTTTTTTGGTTGTGCTAGGTCTTCTCTGCTGCACGGGCTCTTCTCTAGTCATGGCGAGTGGAGGCTACTCTCTAGCTGTGGTGTGCAGACTTCTTGTTGCAGTGACTTTTTGTTGTGGAGCACTGGCTCTACGGTGCACAGGCTTCAATAGTTGCAGTACGTGGGCTCAGTAATTGTGGCTCCTGAGGTCAAGAGCACACGCTCAATAGTTGTGGCAAACGGGCTTAGTTGCTGTGCATCATGTGGGATCTTCCCAGACCAGGGATTGAACCTGTGTCTCCGTCAGGTGGATTCTTTACCACTGAACAACCAGGAAGCCCTCAGTAAGGCTTTTAGTGTCTTTCCAGACTCAGGTATAGTTTTGAATTGTGCCATGCTGATTTTTCACTACATGACCTTGACTCTGTTACTTAACCGTGCCGAACCTCAGTGAGCCTTGTTTTTACAGATGTTGACAAGAGGATGAAAAATATCATAAACACCTGGTCCTGGCCGGCGCCAGGTGAGGGCGGGCTGCTTAGCCTCCCCACGAAGCATAAAAGCCATGCGGTCACTTGCAGCAAGCCTTAGGGCAAATGCCGGGGCCTTTTGAGCCCGGACGGGTCTTGAGGGCAGTTGGCTTCTCTGTCCAGAAATCCCGATTTTTGAAAACCTCTGGAGAATGAGAACTTTGAGAATGAGGCTGTTGCTTCTTGGAGGGCTGAGGTCTCTCCTAACTTTCACTTCGGTTCCAGTGGCCCTCGGTATTTCTGCTGCTGCTTAGAAAACCTGGGAGTGAGGCCTGATGGCCAGACCCCAGTTGGGGCAGCCTTTCCTGGGGGGAGTGTGTGTGTGTGTACAATCTAATCTCCTCTGCTTTGTACTCGGGGGAGGGCTTGACTGTTACACATTCTGCACCCTGGTGGGGGGGTGGGAGGCGGGGTCAGTGAGTAGGGGAAGCGCGTTCCTGGGCTGCTCTGTTGCCATTAAGGAGATTTTTCTCTGAACTCCGTCATGAGTTCTGTCAGCCTCATTCAGGGAAGAGATATCTCCTGCCAGGACTTCCTGGCCCCGGGACCCTCCCTCCCATAGAGAAGGTGGTGCATGGAGCTGGGAAGGGTGGGATCCTCTGCCATCAGCCTGTGCCCTGCCGTCTACCCCACTGGAGACATTGAGCATCCCTGGCGGGAGTCAGGGGCAATGTGGCGTCTGTAGAAGGGTCCTCCCAGACATGTCAGCCGCAGCTTTTGAGACACCTGAATCAGGGGCCCAGCGAAGGCCCAGGACACCCATGGCCTCTGCCCCTGGGTTGGCTGCTTTGAGCGGCACTGGCTGCCTGGACCCACTTATCCTGAGTACTCAGCCCGGAGAGGCCTTCTTATCTCACTCGGGCGATAGCAGTATCAGGGCTCCTCCTGGCTCGAGGCTCGGCAGGTCTCTGGCAACGTTGTTTCCCCTGGCTCTGGAGTCCTTTGCAGGAAGAAGTGGGGTGTAGGACAGAAGATGGGGTCCCCATGGGACCACCGGTACTGTTTGCCCTCCTCCAGCCCCGGCTCCCCAGGGTTCCCGGGGAAAGCCTCCTCTCCCTGTGGGCTGTCCCCGTGGGCCTTGTCCACCTCCCTTGGGGGTGGCCTTCTCTCCCCCACCTCGCCTCTCAGAGGAAACTGGTCCTCAGAGGAGTCACCCCATTCCTTCCCCTCCCCAGGAGCCACAATGAATTCTTGAGCTAGGAGAGGCTCCTCTGGGCGTGGGGACAGGGAAGCAGCTAGGCACCTGACTCTACCCTTCAGGAATCCAGCAGAGACTGGAGACTTTTCTTGAGACACCTGACTCAGTGTTCCCAGCGTTTGATGAGAGGGACATCTGGGCGCAGGACTGTTTGATTCTAGTAAATAATGTTATTGGTGGCTCTCCTTGCCAAGGAGCCGGGTCTCCTGAAACTTCGGGCTAAGACAGGGGCCATGAGGGTATCCATGGCCCCATGTCAGGTGTAGCGTGCGCATGGCCCCGGCCTTGGCCAGAGACGTGAGAACAGGAAGTTCCCCTGGGGTCCCAGCCCAGTGCTCTTTGGGATCAGTGGCTCCTACCTGGAGAACATGTTTGCCTACTTGATCCTCATTCAGTCCCAGCTGTTCATTTATTCAACAGGTATTTGTTAGTGTCTCTGTATGTGTGGTGTGGTTTAGACACCAGGCATAATCCTTGCACCAAGCAAAGATCTCGGCTGTCACAGCACTCTTGTTCTAAAGGATGGGAATCTTGAGTGGCCAGGAATAGGTGTAGGTAATAAATAATCTGCTAAAAGGCAATATGAGCTATAGAATAAAAACTGAGGTGGGGGATTGAGACCCCTTGGGAGGGAGGTAGGTTGCAACTTTAGAAAGGGGTCAGGGTGGGCTTCATGGAAAAGGTCACACATGAGCACAGGCTTACAGAAGATGCCTTGCCTTGCTCAGTCGTGTCTGACTCTTTGGGACCCTATGGACTGTAGTCCTCCAGGCTCCTCTGTCCAAGGGGATTCTCCAGGCAAGAATACTGGAGTGGGTTACCATGCACTCCTCCAGGGGAATCTTGCTGACCCAGGGATGGAACCCACATCCCCTGTGTTGCAGGTAGATTCTTTACCAGTGAGCTCCCGGGGAAGCCCTACAGGAAGTGAGGGAGTTATTTAAATAAAATTCGGTGCCTCTCATGTGTCAGGGAGGTTCCTTGGTGGCTCAGAGGTTAAAGCGTCTGCCTACATTGTGGGAGACCTGGGTTCGATCCCTGGGTCGGGAAGATCCCCTGGAGAAGGAAATGGCAACCCACTCCAGTATTCTTGCCTGGAGAATCCCATGGACGGAGGAGCCTGGTGGGCTACAGTCCACGGGGTCGCAAAGAGTCGGACACGACTGAGCAACTTCACTTTCACTTTCACGTGTCAGGGCCCTAAGCACTGGAGACACGACCATGGAAGGTGAGGCATGTCTGTCCTGGGGCTGACATATCCTGGAAGCTCCATGGGTTGGCCTTTCAAGTTTTAGGCAAGTCGGAGGTCATGTTATGGAGCTTGATGGGATGAACCAGGCAGCTTACCCACCCCCACCCCAGGCAAGTCGTCCTCTGTCTTCTCCCCAGAATGGCTTTGCTTTTCCCCGTAGTTGGCCAGTCCCAGTCTGTCACTTGGAGGGAGGCTGGGGTTAGATTGCAGGTGAGGACTAAATGGGGATGTGGAGAGACGCAGGCATTCTGACTTCCCAACCCCGTACCCTGCAGGACGGCCCGCCCAGGGCTGGAGGACTGGCCTGTGGCTCCGTGGGATGGACAGTGTGGCAGGAGGGGTGGTGACTGACCTGGAGCCAGCCAGGGAGGGCGAGGGCTCTTGGGGAGCCCCTTTGTCCTGGGAGCGAGGCTTGAACTGAGCGGATGCTGTGCAGTCTGGTTGGAGTTCAGGTTGGGACTTGGACTCCTCTCAGGCTTGCTAGCGCTCAGAATTAGCTGTTTCATAAGTAGTTGGGAGAATTACATGAGAGGATGCTCGTCGAGTGCTTCAAGCAGCATCTGGCCACAGTTCCCTCTCCGTCACTTTTATTGCCCAACAGCAGCAGTGACGGCAGTACTGTGGCTGCCGCCTCCTGTGTTTAGTCCCACCTCCACAGAGGTGCCCTGTGAGCCAAGGTTTGGTTGCTAAGCTGCTGGCCGGGGCTGCCTGGTGCCTCTGGGGGATTGGGTTTCCCTGGACAACTCAGGCGCCAGCAGAGCAGCCGTGGGCATCTGAGTTGGCATGGGCAGATGCCGGAGGGGTCAGCAGCTGCCCCGGGCGCTTAGAGCCCTGCCTTACCATTCCCCCGGGGTGGGAGGTGCAGGGGCATGCTCACACCCTGCAGACGGAGGCCAAAGCTGTGCGCGGGCCTCACACAGGATGTCGGGGAAGGGAGGGCGGTTTCAGCAGCAGCAGGCTGTGGGGAGCTGGCTTGAGCCAGGGCTGTGCCCCACGCCAGACGTGCTCCCAGCAATTATGAACAGTGGACACGTGCTCCCGTGGCTCCAGGAGCCTTCTTTCCCGTGGGCCCCAGGTGTCCAGAGCGCTGCTCCCAGATGTAGCGTCTCCCAGCAGCCCAGGCCATGGAGGGACCTTCTAGGGGGGCTGGCCCATCGCATACCTCCAGGACAGGCTGGCACAGCTTGGTCAAGCTTTTGTTTCCTGGGGATAAATGAGCCCAGGTGCCCCAAACCATGCCAGCGTGGGACGAGCCATCTGTTATGAGAACCAACCCCCTTCTTCCTCCCTGTGACACAATCAGAAGTGCTGCTTAGGGCAGAGAGCCGAGACAAGCCCACCCCCATGTGTGTATTTCTTCTCTGCCTTTGGGTCCCCCACCCATGCAGGGTCTGAGCAGAGGATGGGAAGGGAAGACCAGGTGGGATTTTACTAGCCTGTGGCCAAGTAGGCGGTCTTCCCAGGTGGCTAGTGGTAAAAAAAAAAAAACACCTGCCAATGCAGGAGAGGCAGGTTCGAGCCCTAGATTGGGATGACCCCATGGAGAAGGAAATGTAACTTACTCCAGTACTCTTGCCTGGATAATTCCATGGACAGAGGAGACTGGCGGGCCACGGTCCCTGGGGTTGCAAAAGAGACGCCACTTAGCGACTAATCAACAAACATCTGGCCAAGTAGGCAGCTCTCCTATTTTTTTTTCCCCAGGGTGAGGGGAGACCAATTTTAAGCCAGAAGTAGTGTTGGACGATTGGAGCAGTGAAAGGGAGGGGCTGGCCAGGCCAGTGGCCTGCGGGGGCCTCTCAGGCCAGCTCCAGGCACGAAGCACAGACCTGCTGGGCAGAGCAAGTACAAATGAGCCCCAGGTCGGCAAGCCTCGTGGCCCGGCAGACCCTAAGCCCTAAGTGGCCACCTCCAAGGGACCAGAGAGCTGGGCAGAGCAGGGAGGGTGGCCCACAGGTAGATCTGGTGACAGACAGAGGTTGTGGTGGGCAGGATTGGAGACTGAGAGCCATACGCATCAGAGCTGCTTCTGCCACGAGGGGTGTGGGAGAAGAAGTCGAGGCCCCTAAATGCTAAGGTGCCCCCCACATCTGATGCCACGAAGGTGTTAGTCACTCAGTCATGTCCGACTCTTTGCAGCCCATGGACTGTAGCCCACCAGGCTCCTCTTGGGAGCCTTCAGAAAGTTCTATTGGGCAGTCTTTAGAAAGTTCAGGGGATGGAGAAGGTGTTTCTTCTCAGGAAGCCGCCCCCCCCAACCCTACCCCGCCAGGAGTCATGCTCTAGCCAGGTAGCTCCCCTAGTGCAGGAAACCAGGACCCTCAGAGCTCTTCCATCCCCAGTGAGTTGGTAAAGAATCTGCCTGCAATGCAGGAGACCTGGGTTCAATCCCTGGGTCGGGAATATCCCCTGGAGAAGGGCATGGCAACCTACTCCAGTATTCTTCCTTGGAGAGTTCCATGGACAGGGGAGCCTGACAGGCTACAGTCCTCAGGTTGCAAAGAGTCGGACACGACTGAGTGACTTTCTTCTTGGCATCAGACGTGGCAAGGGGCTCCTTAGCTTGGAGGAGCCCTGACTTCCTCTCCCACCTCCCTCGTGGTAGAAGCAACATTGATGTCTGCAGCACCCGAGAGCTCGCCAGTACCCCCCCAGGCCTTCCTGTTGAAGCTCACGGCCTGGGCCCCTGAAGCCTGAGGTCACACAGCTGGTTCCACCCACCTGTCTGCTCCCTGCCTCTGCTCTCAATTCGACGTCCACAGTGGCACGGGAGTGGGGGGCGGCAGGAGCGATCGTCCCCCAACAGGACTGAGTGCCTGCTGTGAGCACAGGGTTGTCCTCACACCTGATCGTTGCCTGGGCCCCCCTCCGTGTGATCTTCTTATCGCCCTTCCTGGGAGGCAGATAATCAGAAAGGAGGAAAAACATCGCTGGTAATCCCATAACCCCTCCAGTGTGTTGTCAACTTATGTAAATATTTTTAATAGATTCTTCCCGACTCCCGGTTACATTGGACACATGTTTCCACAGCCATCATCTCCTGCCCTTTTCGTGACCGTCTGCCTCCCGTCGTGGGGCTGAGCACCCCTCACCCGTCCCCTGCTTTTGGCCACTTAGATGGCCTCTCATTTTTCCTAGTAGCTTAATGACCAGCATGACAAGGTTGGGGAGGGCATCCATGGAGCTCAGTGGGTGCCTGAGTCCACGGTGGTTTTAGACATCGTTTTAGCCTGAGGTGCGGTCCAACGCTGAGGGAGCACAGTGAGTGACCAGGGTCAAGATGGGTTCAAATACAGATGCTTTTGGAAGGTGATTAAAAAAAAAAAGTTTTTATTTTATATTGGGGTATAGCTGATTAACAACGTTGTGATAGTTTTAGGTGAACAGCAAAGGGGCTCAGTTGTACAGGTACATGTATCCATTTTCCCCCAAACTCCCCTCCCATCCAGGCTGCCCCATAACATTGAGGAGAGTTCCCTGTGCTGTACGGAAGGTGATTTTTTTAAATATGCTGCCTGAGGGCCAAGAAGGTTATTTCAGAGAGAATCATGAAGACAAAAGCATGGAAACCAGAGTGAATGGGACTCGTGTGGGGGGCCTAGCAGATGGTCAGAGGGCCAAGCAGAGGGGGACACAGTTGGGGAGGGGAGGGCGGACCCCGTCAGACCCCTGCCCAGGACTGTCAGGGGGTTCCCAGTGGGGACAAACTGAAGCTCTTCACTGTGGCCCAGCAGGACCCCCTTCCGACCCATGGCATCCCTCCTGTTGCCTGCGCCCGGCCCCCCCAGGCACACGCAAGCTTGTTCTGGCCACCTGACACGCCCTGCCCCGAATCCTCCCATGGCATACTGCTTCCCGCCATCCAGGACAGGGTGGAGGTATTGTCACCTCCATTCATTCATTCAGCGAGCTCCATGGGGGAGGAGACGAGGGTGGGAGGCACTAGAGCGTCTGGAGGTCTGGAGGAAAATCGTCCCAGGCAGAAGGAATGGCAGATGCAGAGACCCAGACCCAGGAAGGTCCTGCTGACCACCCTGGTCCCTCCACTGAAGCGTCTTCCCCTATTTTCCTGGAGGCTCTGATCTCTACCTGAAACCAGCCCACCGACTGATTTCATGTACCTGTGAGTCACCACACCCCCTGCCAGGGTGTAAGCTTGGTGAGCTAGAGGATCTCGTCTGGCTGTCAGAGGATCTTGTGCGTGCAGTCCTAGGATGGGGTTTGCCCCGTGCTAGGCCCTGGAGTTTGATAACTCTCATTGCAGACCGGCGTTCTCGGCCTCCAGGAACTGCCTGAGGGCCACCCAGCTGTGAGCCCTAGCTCTGCGTCCCCAGCCCTGGGCTTTTTCCCTGACGTCTTTTTCTCCCGCTCAGGACTGGGTTGAGTCGATAGCATCTGTTCCACCCCCGGAAGCTCCAGGCAGGCCCAGGTTCCTGAAGCTTCTCCGCAGAGAACCTGCTTGTCTGGGGTGAGTGGAGCCGAGGCTTTGCCTGGAGCTGAGTCCAGCCCGTCCTAGAGCTGTCCTCCTTCGAGACGGGAAGGCTCTTTTCAGGCCTCATCGTGGGCGGTGCTTCTGTATTGGGAGCTCCTCTGAAGGGTGGGTTGGAGTGAGCAGCACATGCAGTGTGTACCCACCGAGGTCCTGACTCCGTCCCTGCAGGCCACGGGTGTCCCAGCCCGCGGGGGAGTGAGTGGCAGGGGCAGGCAAGGCCACCCAGCCCTGCCCAGCCACAGCATGCCGGTGGCCACGCCGCTGCCTGGTTGGCCCCGAGCTGAAGGCATGTGGGAGTGTGTCTACGTGCATCTGTGCCTTTGAACCCGGGGCTATAACCAGGCATCCGCTGTCCTGTCATATGCCTCCTTGGCTGCCTCCCAGAGCCCCAAGAGTTGGGAATCCACCACTCCCGGGGGCAATCTGCATTCTGTCCATCCCTTCTCAGTGATGTGACGAGTTGCCCAGCCTCTGTGGTCTTCCTTTCCTTGTCTGCCAAGTGGGGATATTCCACTCACCTTCCAAGGAGGCTTCTGGAAGGTGAACACCCAGAATGAGGTTTGGGTACACCTTGTTCTAACTCACAAGTGTGTTTCAGTGCTGCTAGGCAGCAGGGCCCCCAAGGGGCTGCTGGGTAGATGGAGCGTCCGTCCTCCCTTCCCAGGTGGGGCTGCCCCCGGCCCCCCGACATGCACATCTTCCCCGGGGCTGTGCAGTGTCATCCTTGGCACCTGTGTGGGTCCTCGGTACAGATGGCCCTGTGCCCGCTTGACCCCAGGCCCTACAAGGGTCTTGGGGCAGAGTCCAGGGCAGCCTCGCCCTGGAGTCTGCGGGCCCCTCTCCTCCTCTGGGGCGACCCTCCTGGCTTTCTCTGACTTCTGACCCAGTGGCCAAGGCTGGGGGAGGGGGGGTGGCACCACCAGGAGCCTGGGGCAGCTGGCTGATGAGCTGGTGCACCCTCCCCCACGGCTGGAATGCCTGGCCACCAGCTCAGCTGTTTGTCCAGGAGGTCGCTGCAGCCCAGCACTCGGTCCGTTCTCACTCCCAGAAGCCTGGGGGACTTTCCCATGTTTGTTCCCCAAACCTGCTGCAGGGCCTCGGGTCAAGCAGGCACCTAGGAGTTTCCCGACTGCCTGCTGGTCCTTGGAGGAAAGGGGCCTTCTCTGGCTCCCCCCAAATGGGAAGCCATTTCCAGGGTGGGCCTGAGCCCCTGTGTTTCCAAGGACAGGCCCTGGCGTCCTGTGGTCAGTGGGAGGTTGTGCTCTTGGAAGCAGGAAGCTGGAGCCCATGTGATCCCACCCTCTTCCCCAAGGATGAGCCAGAAATAGTTCCCCTTGGACTGGGGAATGCGTTCTGTGGTGGGCGGGCAGTTTGGGGGCTTTGAGCTGGTTTCTTTATTGGGAGCAGGTTTTTTCTCCTGATTAGCCTCCCCTTGGGCCCGTGGGAAAACCAGCGCACCCCATCAGAGCCCAAGGGCGCTGGACCTGGGAGAGCCAGAGATGAGACAGGGAGGTGGGGCGGAAGCCTGGGGCTGCGCAGGCCCCGGCAGCTGTGGGGGTGGACCCAGCTCCTGCGTGGGTCCCCGGTGTAGGGTGGGATGGTGGGAGCAGCCTCAGCCCAGAGCCCCCGGACAGCCTTCCCTGAAGTCGGAAGGACGAGTCTGCAGGAGTGCGGACCCGCCACGGGAGTTCCCCTGGGCCTTTCCCCTCTCCCATCTGGGTTCTGATCTGTGAGCCCAGGTGGACCGCCTTTGCATTCCCACTTCCGCCCGGTTCTGAAGACAGAGGCTTGTGAAATTTCCCTTTCTGGGTAGCCAGAGTTTTATGGTTATCCAGAAAACAGGTTAACTATTAAGCTTAATTAACCTCAGGGCCTCTGGCCCTTCTTGTTGCTATAAAGCCGGGCTAAATGGCTTCCTCCCCCAGCCTCTCCCATTGGCTTAACAAGGCCTGCAGGTGGCTGGGAGCAAGCGTCAGAGCGTTAACTGGCTGTGGGCCTCCGGGTACAGGGCTCCCTCCCTCCGGTCTCCTGTTAGGGAGGCGCACTCCAGGGATGGGCCATGGGGAAGCCCAGGGTGGAGTGAAGCCGGCCCGGCCCAGGGCTCAGCCACCTGCAGGCTCGGGGAGAGAGGCTGCCCGCACTGGGCGCTGGGCCCAGCTCTGGGGCCTCCCTCGCCAGGCGCTCAGCTCTTCCCCGCTTTCCCCAGGGGGCCGCACACAGCAAGATGAGGAGGTTCCTGAGGCCAGGACACGACCCTGCGAGGGAGAGACTCAAGAGGGACCTCTTCCAGTTTAACAAGGTAAGGGGAGTGGTGGGCTGGCTGGGTGTGGATGGTGGGCATGGAGGTACCCCTCCCGCAGGAACGTCGCCGGTGGCCCAGTGGTTAGGACTCCATGCTCTCACTGCCAAGGGTGCGGGTTTGATCCCTGGTTGGGGAACTAAGTGCCACGCAGCCAAACAAACGAACAGAAGGTGTCGCCCTCCCCCCAGGCGGGGGTTGGCACTGGGGTCGCCTTTACCTGGACTACAGTGCTTACTTGGCGCCACCCACCGTGCCCCCTGGGACCTAGGTTTTGGAAATGGGGTCTGGGTGGCAGCTTTCCTGGGCAAGGAGAGCAGGATGCCCAGCAGTGGGCTCTCCTTGCCCCTCATCTCTCTCTGACCTCGGTAAGTTCCTCCATCTCTCCCAGCCTCAGTTTCCCCACCTGTAACGTGGGGATAAAACCATGCACCCCGCCTACCTCCCCCAGGCTTATGGGGGAGGCTTAGGGCTAGGGAGGATGAGATGTCAGTGAGTCCTGTTCCCATGATGCCAGCTTCCTTGGAGCCCTGGGGCCACAGGCTACAGCTGTCCCCTCCCTCCTCAAATCATTCCCCAAAGAAAACACGGCGTTCCCTACAGGGGGGATGCATGGTTCCTTCTGGCAGGTTCTGTGCCTGGGCGGGTGGGGAGAGGCACCTGTGAGAAGGTGCGGGTTGGCATTTGACTTGCCCCCACCCCACACCTGCTCCTAAGCCCCCCACCCCCCAGAGTGAGTGTCCTTTTCCCAAGATCACAGGGCTTCCGCGAAGCCTGGCCCTGGGAAGGCTGGAGCCAGGCTGTAAAGGGGAAGGAGCACAGCGCGGTTTATTAGCTCCAAGGCCACCTGGCAATCTGAAGCCAATCCGGGGTAATTAGCCCCTCTCACTTCTGCTTTGATCTAGGCCCCGGCCTCCCCTCCAGAAGGTGGACGGCGGGAAGGGGAGCAGCAGAGTGGCTGCTGACGGGTGGGCTTCCAATCCAGCTTAGCCTCTTAGAAGAGGGGAGAGCCAGTGCCGATCACACACTGCGTAGGCCCATCATGTGGACCACGTGGAATTAGATCATTTAAGGGCTGGGCACAGTGGCCCTGGAGTGCCAGCTGCTGTTTCCTGGGGCTGCGTGCCTCCCAGGGAGAGAGAGCTCCCAGGGGCGTGTTTAAGGCTGGTCAGGGTCCCAACGCACTCTGCCGTTTTCCTCTAATTTTCTTGACCTGTGGCTCTGAGGGTACCCGCCTCTGGGATCAGGGCTTCCCCGAAGAAACACCTCCTCCCACTGAGGTAAGGAAGCCATGGGTGGGGCTTTTAGGCCTTGGGATGGGTGTGTGTGTGTGTGTGTGCACACGCAGGTGTTATGAACGGGAGAGCTGCCATTCTCATTCCCAAGGGAGCAGCTCATGGGTGTTGAGTGCGGGTCTCAGAACCTCAGCACCCACCACGGGGCCTGGGTGTGACCGCTGTTGCCTTCCATTGCCCCTGATGACGCTGGGATCTTACACCCCAAAAAGGTGGCTGATTCCAGTGCAAACCGGATAGACAGGCTCAGCGAAGAGGGATGAACCCCCGCCTCAAGTTCCAACTGTGGAGCAATAGGGTGGAGCTGGGGTGGGGCCAAGGTAGAGGAATCGGCCCCCCACCGTGCCCCCAAACTCAGCTGCCCCACCCCCAGGCCTGGCTGGGAAGAGGGAGGGGAGCTCCTGGAATTCCTTCTTCCTTCCATTCACTTCTGAGAAACATGCTTTGAGTACCTACTGTATACACAGCCCAGGGCTGAGGCTTTGAGAATCTCAGATAAGACCTTTGCCCTCCAGGATGTTTATAATCTGGTGTAAGCAAGAGGGCTGATGGTCTGAAGTGGGGGAAGTCTTGGGAGATCATTGGGGAAGGTAAGGGCCTTAGGCTCATCTAGGCTCTGGGTGAGCCGTGGAGCCTGGAGGGTCGGGATTGGAGGGTGAGGTCAGATCCTCGGTGATTGGGGAGCCCAAGCCCCGCCCCCAGCCGTGAGGTCCAGGGAGGCTGGAACCTCGGAGTCTGGGTCTGCTACACCAGAGCCTGGTGGGTTTTGAGCAGGGGTGTGAGCGATCTCATTTATGACTTAGGTAGGGTGCTTCTGGGACTTTTTTCAACCTTTCAGTCTGAAGCAGGTAAGCTCAAAGCCCTTAAGAGATGTTGCATTGACTGGGTGGGGCCCAGCAGTGGCAGTGGGGTGCTGGGCTTGGCACTGTTGACATTTGGGGCCTTCAGGAGCAACAGCATGCCCGGCCCTGCCTCCCCAAGACATGACAACCAGAAACGTCTCCAGACGTGGTGCCTTACTGCCTGGGTTCGTTCACCGGCCAGGTGACCTTGGACAAGTTCTTGTTGTTCAGTTGCTCAGTCATGTCTGATTCTTTGCAACTTTATGGACTGCAGCATGCCAGGCTTCCCTGTCCTTCACCATCTCCTGGAGTTTGCTCAAACCCCTGTCCATCGAGTTGGTAATGCCATCCAGCTATCTCATCCTCTGTCACCCCCTTGGACAAGTTCCTCATCCGTAAATGGAGAGACTGGTAGAAACTAGCCCCCAGTGTTGGTGTGCGGATTAAATGAGTTAGTGTGTAAGTCGAGGGGCCTAGTGTGTAAGTAAGTGGCCAGTGGTTCCAGTATTAGCACAGCTGTGAATGTTATCTGGCTCGAGGTTGAACTTGGACGGTCTTGGCACCCTCCAGCAGAGGTGTGTGACCAGGTCCCAGCAGACAGTGGGATGCACAGAGCTGGAGCTCAGAGCCTCACATCTGGGGAAGCAGTCAGTGTCCACCCTGGAAGGGCTGGTCTACAGGGCACCGAGCTGGGAAGTGGGACTTGGCACCATCATTGGCCAGTCCCAAGCGGCTTGCAGATGCCCACTTCTAAACCAGTGCTGGGTCTCTCCCTCCATCACCTTCTGGCGAAACTCATTGACACTCGCTGCAAGGGAGGTGCCTCAGAGAGAGCAGCACGTCCTGTGTCTTTGGGAAGGAGCACTGTCTGTGGACAGATGCTCGGAAGCCCCTGCTGGGGGCTGATTGTCTGAAGGGCAGCTCCGGTTCACCGGGGGCTCTGGGCCAGGCAGCGAAGGGCTCTGGAGCCAGGTGGTCTGGGTCTAGATGCCAGCTCACTGAGTGACTGCAGAAACGTCACTCTCTCTGCTCCTCAGGTTCCTCATCTGTAAAGTGGGTATTACAGTAACCCCTCCACCCCGGTGGTAAGCTGAGTAAGTTAAATTGCTTTGAATGGCGCCCACAAATGGCTGGTGCCCTACAGGGTCAGCCTCGTCTTCGCCTACTCCTGACGACTCAGGTGGTAGTGTTCCCGCTTCTGCAGGTGAAACTGAGGCCTCCATGCTTGCACGGCCTGAGCACCTGGAGGGCACCGACTTGGAACACAGCACCCAGTTCCATCTGTCCACAGCCGAGGCCTCAGGGTGCTGGCCCTGACTCTTACCGTGCCGCATGCTGGGTCCTTGGTCCGGTCGGGAGGACAGAGGAGTCGGCTGGCCATGCCAGCAGGGCCGCCGGGGACCACATGTAGGGACTGTGGGACCCACAGGAGGGAGGAAGGGACCCCGAGGGCACGTCGGTCAGGTTAAGTAAAATCTCTTCCTTGAAAAATCCCTCGAGGCCCGGCCTCCCTGGTGAGACCTGCCAGCCGGCTGATAAGGGCGCCTGGGCCCTTCCTGCCTGGGACCACCCTCCCCCACCCCAGGCCCTGAACAAACAGCGTGTTCCTGACCAGCTGCCCCTGTCCAGGGCGGTCTGGTCCTGGCTTTTGCATGGCTGGGCCCCTGGTGTCAGGTGATAGGCTCCCAGGGAGGGCCAGGTTGCTGCCAGCACCAGGAATCTGGGCTGACCACACCCAGTCTGGGCCAGTGCCTCCCTGTCCCCTACTCCGTCCCCCAGCACACCCCCAGGCACCCCTGGGCAGCCTTCCTCCCCGCCTCCGGCAAGTGATAGGGGCTCCTCAGCCCTCGATCTTGGACGGGATCCCCCTTTTCTAGGCGCAGGGGGGACCTCTGTTCTCTCCCTCCCTCTGCTGTCCTCCTTCCGGGGAACGTGATTGAGACAGATGGGCTTTCTCTCTCTGCACCGGGCTAATGTTGCAGTCTGGCAGCTCCTACAAATCTCTCCTTTCCCAACTCCCTGTCAAAAGGGTTCATTGTTCTACCTTCTCTTGGCAGAGGTCACCTGAGCCAGGTAGCAGGGCGGGGACAGTGCCAGGTAGGCTGGATGCTGGGCCTGGGAGGTAGGGGAGGACAGCCCACAGCTGCCAGGCTCTGGTCAGCCTCTGCTTTGAACCAGAGCTGGAGGCGGCTGGGAGGGCCAGGCCTGCGTCCTGGGCGGAGGGCTGATGGGGGTTGCTCTGTGCCTTAGAAGTCCACACAGGGGCCCCCCCAACCCTGGGGCTGAGTCCCTCCCGTACCCGGGGGCTGCTTCCTTTAAGGGAGGTCTGATATCTGCCGTGCTCCGGGGTCCTGGAACTGTGCCTAAACCCTCCACCAGCCTGGGGGAACGCTGCCAACCTGGGCCTGGTGCTCCAGGCAGGGGAACCGAGTCTTCAAAGGCCGAGAGGAGTTGGAGAGAGGAGCAACTGAGCGTGGGGGGCACCCAGAGCGCAGGCCACAGTGCCTTGTGGAAGCCTCTGCTTCTCCCAGCGTCTCTGGCCCTGGGGGTCCACCTCCTGCCTGTTCCCCTCCAGGCTTTCACTGACTTCTCTTCTCTCCCCATATCCAAACCCCAGCAAGACCACCGAGGCCCCTCATAACTGGCCTGGGGTCCCCACGGCTCCTTGTTCTGCTGGGTCCCCGAGCGCATATTCCTCATGTCGCTTTGCCTCAGGCAGGGGTTTGTGGGTCTTACTTGCCTGTGGAAGCAGGGCCCCTGTGCCCACTCCCGGACCTGGGGAAGCCCCCGTCTCCACACTAATTGCACTCGAATCCACTCTCTTGGCCCCAGCCAGTTAGTTGTTGTTCAGCGTGACTCTATGACCCCATGAACTGCAGCACGCCAGGCCTCCGTGTCCTTCACTATCTCCCAGAGTTCGCTCAAACTCACGTCCATCGCGTCAGTGATGCCATCCAACCATCTCATCCCCTGTCTTCCCCTTCTCTTCCTGCCTTCAGTCTTTCCCAGCATCCGGGTTTTTTCCAATGAGCTGGCTCTTCACATCAGGGGGCCAAAGTATTGGAGCCTCAGCATCGGGTTTCCTTTAGGACTGACTGAGCCAGTCAGGGTCACCATTAAGTTCTCTCCCATTTTGGTTTCTTTCAGCCACATTGTGAGGCACGTGGGGTCTTGGTTCCCCAACCAGAGATCAAACCCACACCTTCTGCATTGGAAGCATGGGGTATTAACCACTGGACCACCAGGGAATTCCTCCATTAATTTGTTTTTAAGGGAGCTTTGGTCCCTCCCAAGTTGTCAACTTGGAGAAGACACCTTGAGGGATATGAGGGAATGAGAGAGAATCTTTGAAGGAGGCAGGGGCCTTAAGGAGCAGGCCTTTGCCCTGTGAGGCCAGCTGAGCCCTGAGGCTCATCTTGTCCAAGCCAAAGGCAGCCCTGCTCAGTGCAGTCTTTAGGGTCGTCCTGGGGACCACACGTGAAATGAGGCAACGTAGCTCGCCCAGCTCCAAGCACCTTTTAAGTGGTAGCTGAGGATTCTAAGTTTCGTGGGCCTGACTCCGTTCCTGTTCTTTCTAAACCAGCCTATGAGAAAGACTGTGGTTTGGGAGGGAAGGGTGGCATAGTGTCCTCAGGACTTGAAAGGAAATGAGCTATGAGTACAAGTGATTGAACCATAGACCTGACCTTTATCTCCCGCTGCTGTTGGAAGAAAGAGTGACCTGCACCAGGAGTGACTCGGGTGAGATATTAGGAGAACGTGTGGCCTGAGCCCCTGACGGAAAGCTGTTTTCTCTTTGGCTTGACTTTCCTGCCAGTGTCCCGAGGCAGACATGTCTAAGGCAGCACCCTAGTCCGATGGGAATATGAGACTTATGCAATTTAAAATGTTGTCGGAGCCATATTACAGTTTTTAAACAAGTGAGTTTAATTTTGATGAGGTATTCTGTTCAACCCAATATATCCAAAATGTTATTGTTTCAACATGTAGTCAACAGATATTAGATTTTCTTAATTTTTTTTTAATAAAAAGGATTATTCTATACTTACTGCACATCTCAATTCGGCCATTATGTTTTCTTTTGGAACACGTGATCTATATTTAGCAGTTGGAAGATTTACAGTTGAAAAAGGAAATTCAACGCTCTGGCCTGCCTGACTCCAGCCCCTGTTGCTCTGGAACCCAAGAACATAACCTGGAAAGTTTTCTAATTACTGAATTGTGAGGGCCCATCCTTGAATTTAAGTTAAATACAATTAGAAGTTCAGTTTCTTAGTGGCAGTAGCCACATTGCTAGGGCGCAGGATCTACTCATGGTTTATGGGTATTTTACAGGGCGTCAGGGCTTGGGCCCCCCACCAGGCTCCTGCTGGGTGCTTCCTCCAGAGTCCTCCAAATTCCAGAGGCTTTGGCCTTGAGCTGCTTCTGCTGGTGATGATGGGAAAATGCTGTCAGCCCAGGGAGGCCCCAGCAACCTGGGGCCGGCCGAGGGGGGCTCCTGGGGCAGCTTGTCCCACACACCGCATCACCCTCCTTTTCCTGGGAAATGTTTACATTCCAGATACCCTGCTATCTCCCCAAGGCTTTTCCAGGCTCTGCATTTTTTGCATAGCTGAACAAGAACCTGGACTGGAGCGGGTGGGGGTTCCTGCCGGCCCACTGCTGCCCCCTTCTAGGTACAGCCACTTAGAGGGCAGACTGTGTCCCTGGCAGAGAACAGGGCCTGTGGGGGCCCACACCTATGCATCCCAGAATAGCCACTCTTTGGAGCTCTCGTCCCCTGATCGACCCCAGCACGGGGCCTCCTTCCTGGATCCACTGGCCAGGGCGGGCAGGCAGGCAGCAGTTGGGTTTGCTAAGCTATCGCCCCAGCTGTCACCAGGACTTATCTCTCTCTGCTCCTTGGAGGCCAAGTGAACCCCAGAGCAGAGCCTTGGGCCTACAGAGAGCTGCCTCACAGGGGAAGCCTTTTTCTGCAGGACAGTCTCCATGGTTTAAAAGAAAAAATATCTTCAAAGTAGGTGGCTGACATCCTGCGTCCCACTCTAACCTAGCTCTATAGGTTCAGTATCCCCTGGAGTGGGGACTAGGGGTTGAGGCTTGCCGACTAAGAAACAGGTGAAAACCCTCCTGAAGATGGTTTGTCAATCTCCGTCTCTAATGCTTACATCCATACATTTTTAACCTGTAATTCCACCCCAGGACATCTGCCTAAGGAAATACTTAGTTATAGGCAGAGATAGGAGAGCAAGAATAGTCATCAGTGTAACCGTCAGTTGCAAAACCTTGGGTAACAAAGTAAATACTCAATAATAGAGGCCTAGTGAGTTAGGGTGCCTCCCCCTGAAGACTCTTCTTCAGCCATTTAAAAGTCATTTTAGGAGTTCCCTGGTGGTCTAATGGTTGAGACTTGGCACTGTCATGGCCTGGGTTCAATCCCTGATTGAAGAAACTAAGATCCTACAAGCTGTGAAGTGCAGCAAAAATTTAAATAAAATAATAATTTTTTAAAAAGTCATTTGGGTGCTTTGAACAGCCTGGGCTGGCTTTAGGTAGGAAGACCGAACATAGAGCTGTATGTGTATATATCCATGTGGTGTGGTCCAACCTAAGTCTCTGCTTTTTTTGTTTGTTTTTTTAATTTATACTTTATATTTTTATTAAAAAAATTTAAAACTTATGTGTATATATATGTATTCTCTAACCAGGGACCAAACCTGTACCCGCTGCAGTGGAAGTACAGCGTCTTAACCACTGGACCTCCAGGGAAATCCCAAAATTAAAAAAAAAATTGTTTAGAACGGTTACTTCCATTTACAGTTATTGCAAAGTATTCAAGTTGCTGAGTTGTGTCCTACTCTTCAGCAGATCTTCCTGACCCAGGAATCAAACCAGGGTCTCCTGCATTATAGGCAGATTCTTTACCAACTGAGCTATCGGGGAAACCACAGTTATTACAAAGGGTTGGCTCTAGTCCCTACATTGTATGGGACGTCCTTGAGCCTGTCTTAGACTCAGTCATTTGTACCTCGCACTCCCCACCTCTGTATGCCCTTCCTGACCCCTTCGCACTGGTAACCTCTAGTTTGTTCTCTACATCTGTGAGTCTGCTTCTTTTGGTTATGTTCGCTAGTGGTTGTGTTTTGTTAGATTCCACATATAAGTGAAAACATCGAGTGTGTGTCTTCCTCTGAAGTCGCTATCTGCAAGTATACAGCCACACACACCTACAATGGGACACACCGCCTTGCTAGCAAGGGTTACTCTGGTCGTAAGAGTGTGGGTGACTTTTGTTCTCTTTCTCAAGTTCCTTTGTATGTTCCAGGTTTTCTACCACATGTATTATTTCTAGAAAGAGAAATAAGCAAAGAAGCACTCCAGAAGCTTCCTCCGTGGGAAGATGGTGGAAGAGAGCTTACAGTGGCAGGGGTTCAGCGCTGGAGGAGCCTTGGGTCGCCCAGAGTCAGGAAGGGCGGCTGTGGGTTCTGTCGGACCCCACACGCCCACCTGGAGCTGTGATGCAGCCGGGCTTCCAAACGGCCTGGTGCCTCCCCTGTGCCAGCCCCGCAGACTTGCCCTGCACCCTGGCAGGAGGGCTGGGTAGGCTCCCCACAGGGTAGGCAGTGGAGTAACCGTGTCAGAGTTCCTGGAGAGCAGGGGGCCCCCGAGGCATCTGGGGAGAATGAGCTCCCAGGGAGGTCCACATGGCCAAGGACCAGGTCAGGAATGGGCAGAGGGTGTGGCTCAGGTGGGTCCAGCTAGGGACTGGGATGCGACTGAATTCCTCCTTCCAGCTACCGGTGGCTCGTCCCGCAGCTCCACCCTCCGGTGCTGACCCCTGCCCCCAGCTGTGGAGGGGCAGAGGGGACGTGTCTGCAGGCCCGTGCACACCTGGTTCTCGTTGCAGACAGTGGAGCATGGCTTCCCCCACCAGCCCAGCGCCCTCGGCTACAGCCCCTCCCTGCGCATCCTGGCCATCGGCACCCGCTCCGGAGCTGTCAAGCTGTATCCTTTCTGTCCTCCTGGCTCCCACCCAGGGAGGCCCTGGAAAGGCTGGGGGCCTTGGCATTGCTGAGATTCGAGAAAAGACTCCTCCACTGTCCATATGAAAACAAGTTGTGGATGACCCCTCTCGTTCCAGGGACGTTCCAAGTACCCTCTTAGGAGTCAGCCCTGAATGCAGCGAGTGCAGGGCGGGGATGGGCTGAGCAGTGGTGCTGCGGTTGTTTCTCTTTCCCCACCCCCACCCCGGAAGAATTAGTCGACTGGCCCCAGGGCTCTGTCCAAACTAGAGACAGGGTGGCCTTGAGTCAAAGGAGCTGTCCTAAGGCAGCTGCTCTTCTAGTTTCTACCCCTGGTCATGTGCACTCCCTCATACTCATACAGACACACACACAGCTTGGCAGAGACAGTCTACATAGACACACACATGCATGCACACAGGTTGGTTGTCCTTACAGTCTCTCCCTGGCCTGAGGGTCAACATGGTCCAGTGGGTCTATTTCAGAAGCCAGAACGGGGGATCACTGCTCAGGTCATCTGGCCTGGGCTGGGCTACAAGTCTGTGAGTCCCACCCCTGGATCTGACCTGAGCCCCCAGGGTGGGACCCAGGGGGACTGGGAGGTGGGGGTAGGGGTCACACGGGGAGAGCCCAGCTGGCACTTCCTTAGGCAAAGCAGTAACTCCCTCCTGCTCCTCTGCTGCTGGATGGGGGCGGGGAGCTAGGCAGGGGGTGGTGTACACACAGGGGTGCAGAGGCCAGGTCCCACAGGGCTCAGCCCTCAGCTGGTTAATCATTGCCGGCCCACGGCCATATCCTGGTTACAGCTCTCAGTGCTAAGACTCGCGCTCCCCGGTTGCCGTGGGAGGGCCCACAGGTGCCCGCTGTGTGTCTTCTCACCAGTGCCACCATGTGGTGGCTGATGGTCTCCTACAGCTCAGGTTTTGGGGTTCAGGGAGGCCAGGGCTGCAGTGGGCAGGCTGACAGTTGCCAAGATGAGGCTTCACCCTTCTGAGAAGTCAGCCCCGCCGGCCTGCCTGCGGCAGCCCTCCCTAATTGGCTGACTTCCACCTCGGGGGTCAGGTTGCTGGACCTTGTCCTCGCTGGCCTACTTCTGCCTCCTCCCCACCTGACCCCACACACACAGAGGGGTCCCGCTGCCTGGGGGAGGGAGCCCCTCTCTGCTGAGTACTTGCACTCCGAGGGCAGGCCGGGGGTCGGGGTCGGGGGGGTGGGGTCCTGCCTTCTGGAGCTGTTTCCTGAGCCCTCCCCTCCTAGCTATGGTGCCCCAGGGGTGGAGTTCATGGGCCTGCACCGCGAGAACAACGCTGTGGTGCAGATCCACTTCCTGCCTGGCCAGGTGAGCCCACCCCACACCCTTCTTCGTGGGTTTGGTGCTAATGAGAGGACCCGGGACAAACTTGCTTTTCCCCAGCCGCAGTTCATGACCCGCATCTGTGTAATGACACCCTGGGCACCCCCGGTGTGTTGAGGCCACGGGAACACTGCCCCGCCCTGGTTAACGAGACTGGCCACTCCCGCCCCGTTCCCTCCCCAGTGCCAGCTGGTCACCCTGCTGGATGACAACAGCCTGCACCTGTGGAGTCTAAAAGTCAAAGGTGGGGTGTCGGAGCTGCAGGAAGATGAGACGTTCACGCTACGTGGCCCCCCAGGGTGAGAACTCAGTCTTGTCGCCCCCAGCCAGGAAGCAGGCTGGGCTGCGGGCTGCCTCCCCCCATCCTGAGCCCCAGCTCTCTGCCATCGGTCTGCAGCCTTGGCAGAAAACAGTAAATATGTTTATGCGGTCTGAATCGCTGTGGACGCCATTAAAGGGCACCCCAGGCCTGGGTGTCCCTGGCGCCACTGAGGGAATCGCGGGATTCCGCCCCCCCGCCCCCGCCGTGGGTCCCCCTTTGCCTGGGCAGCAGCCGGCTCACAGGCCGTCCTTCCCATCTGCAGGGCTGCCCCCAGCGCCACGCAGATCACTGTCGTCCTGCCACACTCCTCCCGCCAGCTGCTCTACCTGGGCACCGAGAGTGGCAACGTGTTCGCAGTGCAACTGCCGGCCTTTCACGCGCTGGAGGACCAGGCCATCAGCTCAGACGCCGTGCTGCAGCGGTGAGCCCCGGGCCCCTAAATGCCCTCGAGGTGGACGCGGCCCACTCCCTTCCACACCAGTGATGCCTCAGGAGCTTATCATTTCTCTCCTGGAAAGTCTGTGGGTACAGGAGGGCAGACTCTGAGCACCCCCCAACCTGTCCCCCAAACTGAGAATCTCGCCCTCCAAAATATTAGCACCCCAGCACCAAAAGGGGTCTTGGGAGTACTTGTCATCCCATTTAAAGGGGAGGAAAAGGAGGCTCATAAAGACCGTGCAACAATGCCGCTCTCAGCCCGGTGTCCCTGGCACCGGTACCACCCCTTTCAAAGCCCGGGGGCTCCGCCACAGGGCAGACAAGGCCCAGACCTCCCTGGTCGAATGGGCAGCTTCTGCTGATGCTCACATTTTGGAGTCTTGGCTACTTGTTCACTCGCAGGCAGGCTCCACGTCCCCAGACACCCGACGGCCACAACCTGTAGGGTTCTTGGGATCGTTTCAGAATCTTTGCTCCTGGACGGTGGTGTCTGAAGTAGAGAGGAGTTCAGATCAGGTCTGGGGGTGGGGAGGGCATGCCAGGTCCCCAAAGGGAGGCAGCGGAAGAGTCCAGCAGGAGCCCGTGGAGACCACAGGGCCGGGATGTGCAGCCCCTTCAGGCTTGAGCTTCCTCAGGGCTCCAGCCCAGGCTTGGGGCTGGGTCCCTCTGAGCGCTGGGCAGGGTAGAGTCACACTGGGCAGTGTGACCATGGTTGGAGCAGGACTGTTTGCAGGGGGCCGGGCATGGCTGGTGCTCAACAGGGCCGCCTGGCCTGCAGGCAGGACAGCGGAAGGACCTGCTCCTCATTGTGGCCGAGCCAGCACCCACCTCACCCACACCAGTGGGCATTTAGTTGGTCAGGAAGGAGCCCTTGCTGGGCTTTCCTAGCCTGAGTGCCCTGGGAATCCCTCCTATGAGTTTAAATCCTTGTTTTAAATGTACCAAGTTAGGTTTGGGTTTGAGCATAGAAGCGCCCTCAGGATTCAGGCTGTTTCCATTTCGTCCTTGGTGTTGGCTCTTGGTCCCGTGCCTGCTGTCTCATAGGCTTCTGTTGGCTGCAACACCTCCAGACTTCACATCAGCATTCCAGGTCCAGAAAAGGAGGAGGGGCTCAAGGCCACAAGAACTGATAACAGAGTTTTGTTTTGTGGGGCTTAAAAACTATTTTTATGGAATGTCACTGCCTTACAGAAATGCACTAAATTTGAATGTACATTTTAACAGTTTCTTGTTAAGCGAGTGTCCATGCAGCCAACTCTGGGCAAAGACAGAACTTTGCCAGCCCTGCCCCTACCAACCCAGGATCCCCCTCCTGCCCCTCTCAATCACAACTCCCTCCCTCCCCCAGAGGTAACCATCACATGGACTTTCCTAGAAACCACATCCTTGCCTTTCCTGGTGGTTGTACCCCCTGTGTCTGCATCCTTGGGGGGTTTTCTCCATCTCTATGCATTCCTTCTCTCTCCCCTTGACGACGCATCTTAGCAGTCTTTCCATGCTTGACACATTCAGCGCCCACTGCTTTGCGGGTGCTGTGTATGTAGTTAATAGGTGGCCAACACTCTCAGCCATGCTGTGTTGGTGGCTGGTGACCTGGCTCACAGTGTCCCTTTGCCCAGGTTGCCAGAGGAGGCACGCCACCGGCGGGTGTTTGAGATGGTGGAGGCTCTGCAGGAGCATCCCTGGGACCCCAACCAGATCCTTATTGGCTACAGCCGGGGCCTCGTCGTCATCTGGGACCTGCAGGGCAGCCGCGTGCTCTGTCATTTCCTCAGCAGCCAGGTAAGGGTGTCACCCGCTGCTCCCCGGCGCCCACCTGACACATCCAGCCCCTGTCTGAGGCAGGGGGGCGCAGGCGATGGGACCACCCCCAGCCCCAGCCCACGCACGCTGTTTCTTCTTTCCCGCCCTGAAGCAACTGGAAAACGTCTTCTGGCAGCGGGACAGCCGTCTGATCGTCAGCTGCCATTCTGACGGCAGCTACTGCCAATGGCGCATGGTCAGCGACAGCCCGCAGCCGGAGCCCCTGCGCAGCTGTGTGCCTTACGGTCAGTGCTCTGCCCGCCACCGGGGCCACCCGCCAGTGAGCGGGGCAGTGTCCTCTCCAGTCCCCAGCCAATCTCCTGGTTTCCAGGTGTAGGTACCCAACTCAGAGGAGCAAAGCTGGGGCCCGGAGAGGGTGGAGAGGGTGAAGGCAGTGATGACAGCCACACGGCGGGTTTTCTGACGCCCACTGTGTGGCTTTCTCTGGGCACTGCTCCGGGCAAGACTCCTAAGCCTAGATGTGCTCTGTGAGTGCGCAGGGGTCTGTGCTGCGGCCCACGGGCCTCTGAAAGCAGGAGGAGCGTTCAAGCTCGTTCCTTCTCTTTTAGGTCCTTTTCCTTGCAAAGCTATTACCAAAATCTTCTGGCTGACCACCAAGCAGGGGTAGGTATCAGTGCCCTGTCCTATTCCCTTTCTAGAGTCTTCCTAGAGAGCTAAAAAGGCTGGTCAGGCCTCTTCCTGGGGAAGATGGTACATAAAGGATGCCTTTGGGTCCCACATCTGGGTCTCCAGGCAACAGAGAGGCGGACATTCATATCTATCTCTAGCAAATTCCTGAAAAAAATATTCCATTTCTTTCCCTTTTACCCTCCTGGAGAGAGAATTCAGATCAGCAGGTTCCAAACTCTGTCTTACCAAACAGAATCATACAGGGAAACTTGGCACAGAAGCAGAAAAGGGTGATGGGGTCTGATTGAAGTGGTGTGGTGGCAGAGACTCAGCCCATAGCCTGCGTGCCCTGCTGCTCACCCCCACATTCTCCCGGGCTATTGAGTTGGGACAAGCAGGGGTCCACCCCAGCCCCTCCTGGGAACCTTGAGTGCACACTCACCCCGAGACTGGCCGCCCTCCCAGGCCCTGCCCTGGAGGCCAGTCACAGGACTGTCCCTGGGCCGGCTCAGCCACGAGGTGAGCCCCAGCCCACCCCTGCTCTTCTGTGCCTACCAGGTTGCCCTTCACCATCTTCCAGGGCGGCATGCCACGGGCCAGCTACGGGGACCGCCACTGCATCTCGGTGGTCCACAACGGCCAGCAGACAGCCTTCGACTTCACCTCCCGCGTCATTGACTTCACTGTCCTCGTCGAGGTGGACCCTGCGGCCGGTAGGCATGCGGGAGTGGGTCTGGAGGGCGGGAGTGGGTCTGGAGGGCAGGCCCCCCCATAAACAAAGACGGGGGGTCCTGCAGGTGATCCCAGCGCTGCTGCCCTTGCATCCCTCAGCCCCACCGGGGGCTGCTCTCTTTCCTTCCCTGCTGGCCTGGGGGTTGTCCTTGCTGGCCACACCTCCTGCCCACCCTAAAGCTCTCCTTGCCCTTCAGTGGCTCACCTGGGACTTAGCCCAGAGCAGGCCAGATCTGCACTATTGGGTTTAACACTCACTTGGACATAGTGAAGCCCTCCTTGTGGGGTGGGGCCATTCGAGCTGGCCTCCTGGAGCTCAGCCCTCCTTGTGGGGTGGGGCCATTCGAGCTGGCCTCCTGGAGCTCAGCCAGGCCAACAGAGCGCTGAGTCAGCTTCCTAAATTGGGTGACAAGCAAGACCAGAAAGGGCCAGTGTCAACATCTGGAGAGGAGGCCTGGCGGGAGATCTGATGACTCCTCCCCAGATGGCTGTGACCCGACAGGCCCGAGGCCTCTGGGTGAGGGGGGCTGTGGGACGGCTCTGGTCGCCCTGGGCTGTGCTCTCCAGGCCTCGCGGGCAGCCCTTGGAGGGAGACTGTGAACCTGCTTTTCCTCTTTTTCTCAGCCCCTTCCATCCTCACATCTGACAGCGTGCTGGCAGCCAGGGCCAGTTTTGGGTCAGTTCTTTTAGATTTCCTATACTGGTGATCTGTGAACAAAACCAGTTTTCCTTCTTCCTTCCCAATCTGCATAGCTTTTATTTCCTTTTCTTGTCCTACTGCGTTAGCTAGTGCTTGAATAGGAGTGGTGAGAGGAGGCTTCCTTGCCTTGTTCCTGATGTCAGTGGGAAAGCTTCAAGTTTCCCACCATCAATCATTACATCAGCTGTAGGTTTTTCCTAGATATTCTTCCTCAAGTTGAGGAAGTCCCCTCTGTTCTCTTTACTGAGAGGTTTTTTGTGGGTTTTTTTTAATCATAAATGGGTATTGGGTTTTGTCAACACTTTCTCTGCACCCAGTGTTATACTCATGTGATTTTCCTTTTTTAGCCTGTTGACACAATACATTAATTGATTTTCAAATATTGATATACCTGGGGTACCTTACATACCTGGGATGAATCCCACTTAGTCATGGCATATAGTTCTTTATGCATTGTTGGATTCGGAGCCTGTTTTAAATAATTTATTATTTTTAAATATTTATTTAAATGTATGTATTTTTCTGTGCCCAGTCTTAGTTGTGGCATGCAGGATCCTTAGATGCGACATTCAGGATTTAGTTTAATCCCTGGCCAGGGATTGAACCCAGGCTCCCTGTCTTGGGAGCATGGAGTCTTAGCCACTGGACCACCAAGGAAGTCCCTGAGCCTGTTTGTAAAATGCAGATTCCCTGGCTACAGCCCCTGAGCCTCAGATTCCACAGGACCGGGCCAGGCCGGACACACTGCTTCCTTGTGGCTCCTGCAGCCCCTGACCCTTGGCCTGTCCCCACAGCCTTCGATGACCCCTATGCCCTGGTGGTGCTGGCCGAGGAGGAGCTGGTGGTGATTGACCTGCAGACGGCTGGTTGGCCGCCAGTCCAGCCTCCCTACCTGGCCTCCCTGCACTGCTCTGCCATCACCTGCTCCCACCACGTCTCCAACATCCCACTGAAGCTGTGGGAACGCATCATAGCCGCCGGCAGCCGGCAGAGCACACACTTCTCCACCATGGTAGGTGCGGCCCGGCCCGGCCCCACCCAGGGAAGGCTCCGCCCCCAGGGCCAGCCCCCTCACCACAGGCTCCGCCCCACCCGTGAACTTCTCCATCATCTCCTCCAGGAGTGGCCCATTGACGGCGGCACCAGCCTGGCCCCGGCCCCACCGCAGAGGGACCTGCTGCTCACAGGGTAGGTGACGTCGATGGCACTCTCCTCCTGCCAGGTGGGACGTGCGGGGTGGGAGCAGAGCCCAGAGGGCTGCATGCCGGCCTGGCAGCCCTCTGACGGGAGGCAGGCCGGTTCCGCCCACAGGCATGAGGATGGCACGGTGCGGTTCTGGGACGCCTCGGGCGTCTGCCTGCGACTGCTCTACAAACTCAGCACCGTGCGGGTGTTCCTCACTGACACAGACCCCAACGAGAGCCTCAGTGCCCAGGGCGAGGAAGAGTGGCCGCCCCTCCGCAAGGTGAGGCCCAGAGCTTGGGCACCAGGGAGGATGGGGGCGGGTCAGGCCCATAGCTGAAGGCCACTCACGGGCCTCCTCTCCCTCGGCAGGTGGGCTCCTTTGACCCCTATAGTGACGATCCTCGGCTGGGCATCCAGAAGATTTTCCTCTGCAAATACAGCGGCTACCTGGCTGTGGCCGGCACAGCAGGGCAGGTAGCATCCCGGGCTAGGCGTGGGGAGGAGTGGTCAGAGGACCCAGGGCAGCGTCCAGGGCCAGGAGCTTCCTTCTCAGCATTGTGTGGGGAGGTTGGGGGCAGCAGGACCAGGAGCCTGGGCTTCCCAGGTGACTCGGTGGTTAAAAAAAAAAAACAAAACACCTGTCCATGCAGGAGGCATGAGACCAGGTTCGATCCCTGGGTTGGGAAGATTCCCCTGGAGGAGGGCATGGCAACCCACGCCAGTATTCTTGCCTGGAGAATCCCCATGGACAAAGGAGCTTGGCGGGCTGAAGTCCATGGGGTCTAAAGAGTCAGACACAACTGAAGTGACTTAGCATGCACACGCTGGGCCAGGAGCTAGTCTCCTGAGTGCCCACTGATGGTGTCGCTAGGAGCGTCACCTGCCCTTGACTCCTCCCAGTGAATAGGAGTTCCCAGATCCCATTATAAGGACGCCTTTGGGATGGCGACTTCTCCTCCAGAAGCCAGAATTAAGGGCCAGAAGTTGGGCACTTGTGACCCTGGGCCTTGGCATGTGTCTTGGGTCCCCTGCCATCGGGGTCCCCGGGCCCAGCTGTCCCCTGGAGCCAGGGTGGCTCAGCCCATCTGCCGTCCGCCCAGGTGCTCGTGCTGGAGCTGAACGACGAGGAGGCAGAGCACGCGGTGGAGCAGGTGGAGGCCGACCTGCTGCGGGACCAGGAGGGCTACCGCTGGAAGGGCCACGAGCGCCTGTGTGCCCGCCCAGGGCCGGTGCGCTTCGAGCCCGGCTTCCAGCCCTTTGTGCTGGTGCAGTGCCAGCCCCCGGCTGTGGTCACCTCCTTGGCCCTGCACTCTGAGTGGCGGCTCGTGGCCTTTGGCACCAGCCACGGCTTTGGCCTCTTTGACCACCAGCAGCGGCGGCAGGTCTTTGTCAAGTGAGCAGCCCACCCACCCAGGGCGGCGGGGGCCCGGGTCTGGGATCAGCGCCTAAATCGGCAGGGTGTCCCTCAGAGCGTGACGGCCCCGTGTCCCCCCTCCCCGGCCCCCAGGTGCACGCTGCACCCCAGTGACCAGCTCGCTCTGGAGGGCCCGCTGTCCCGCGTGAAGTCCCTGAAGAAGTCCCTGCGTCAGTCCTTCCGTCGGATCCGCCGCAGCCGGGTGTCCAGCAGGAAGCGGCAGCCCGCCGGCCCTCCGGGAGAGGTAAGGCCAGGGCCGGCCGTGCCTGCTTCGGCCGCAAGCTCCCCAGCCCGACCCCGTGACCTCGGAGCTATCGCTCTGCCTCTCTCTGCCTCTCTGTCCCCAAGTGTGAACGGAAGTCTCTGTAACACCTCAGGGTCATGTCCTCGGTCCGTGAGACCAGGCAAATGGCTGGGGGCCAGGCGGTGCGGTGGCCAGTCCTCCCTGGAAGGGAAGCATGGAGCAATCTGATGCCCCCCGGGGAAGGAAGGCCTGTGCCCACCCTCAGGCCACATCCACCCGCTGCAGGTGCAGGAGGGAAGCAGCAGGGCAGAGCGGACCGGCCTGCAGAACATGGAGCTGGCGCCCGTGCAGCGCAAGATTGAGGCACGGTCAGCAGAGGACTCCTTCACAGGCTTCGTCCGGACCCTCTACTTCGCTGACACCTACCTGAGGGACAGTGAGTGGCCGGTCTGAGATGGGGAGGCCCGGGCAAGCGTCTTTTGGCTTGAGGGTGTGTTGGAAGCTGCTGGCTGATTTGCCCTTAAGAGGGTTGCCCCTTCATGAGCTCAGGCAGAGCCAGAGCCCCCATGCCTGCCTCTTTCTCTGTGCGGACTGGGTCTCTGAGTATGGTCGCCCTAGCTCCATACCCAGGCCCCACTGTGCTCTAGAAGCGTGACCTTGGATGTGTCACTTAGCCTTTCTGGGTCTTGCTTCTCCCCCTATAAAATGGGGCGTAGCTTCCTCCTAGAATGGTTGCATGCGTTGGGACGTGCCACATACCTGCTGGTACCCAGGAGGCCCTCTGGAAGCTGACTGTGTCTCTTTTCCTGCCAGGGTAAGGGTGGGCCGAGGGCTCTTTGCTGCTGTATCTCGAGGGCTGAGCTGTCCTGGGCTTGGGATCATCTTCACGGGGCCCTTGGTTGTCAGGGAGCCTTGCAGGCCCTTCCTGTCTATACCAGGACATAGGTAGGGCCCACAGCAGCTCCATTTCACAGAGGAAGAAAGGCTTGTGAAGTTCGTTGGCTTGAACTTGGAGTCACACGGGTAGTGAGCCAGGTCTCCCGGCTCCCCTTGAGCCCCAGAGTCAGGGGTTAAATGTAAACCTCGGCCTCCTGGCAGGTTCCCGCCACTGCCCCTCGCTGTGGGCTGGCACCAACGGTGGTACTGTCTACGCCTTTGCCCTGCGCGTGCCCCCTGCCGAGCGGAGAATGGATGAGCCAGTGCGGGCGGAGCAGGGTGAGTGCTGGGCAGGGCGAAGGGACTTGTCTGCCTAGGCTGGGGGCAGGGTGGCATCTCCAACCTCACCTCCATCCCCACCGCCTGTCTCCATCCCGCAGCCAAGGAGATCCAGCTAATGCACCGAGCGCCCGTGGTGGGCATCCTGGTGCTGGACGGACGCAGCGTGCCCCTTCCCGAGCCCCTGGAAGTGGCCCACGATCTGTCAAAGAGCCCGGACATGCAGGGGAGCCACCAGCTGCTCGTCGTGTCGGAGGAGCAGTTCAAGGTGCCTTTCGGGAGGAGGCAGGGCCCCCAGGGATCCCTCCACAACGGACAGCTGCTGGGACTCCTTTAAAGTTGTGTATGTAGTTGTGTGAGGGCTGCAGAGGCACCAGAGAGAAGCGGGGTCTTGGTGGAGTCCGCAGGGTCAGTGGTAGGAACACTGAAGCAGGACTTGTGTCTGTGGAAGGGAGAGAAGATGCAGGCAGGGAACTAAGAGACCCTGGCATCCTCGCAGTCCGAGCGCAGTAACCACACGTCTGAGTGCCGAGGGCAGGAGCACTGGGGTGAGCAGGCCTCGCCAGGAAGCTGGGCAGGTGGCAAAGGGCCAGGCCCAGCAGAGGCACCGGGCAGGGACGCGAGAAGTCCTTGCTTGGCCAGATGAAGCAGTGCTAACTGGTCCGGCCACCGGTGTGACTGGCTGCCCTGCACCCTAGGTGTTCACGCTGCCCAAGGTCAGTGCCCGGCTGAAGCTGAAGCTGACGGCCCTGGAGGGCTCGCGGGTGCGGCGGGTCAGCGCGGCCCGCTTCAGCAGCTGTCGGGCCGAGGACTACGGGGAGCATCACTTGGCCGTCCTCACCAACCTGGGCGACGTCCAGGTGGTCTCACTGCCCCTGCTCAAGCCCCAGGTGCGGTACAGCTGCATCCGCCGGGAGGATGTCAGCGGCATCGCATCATGCGTCTTCACCAAATACGGCCAAGGTGTGCGGGGGGCAGGCCCGGCGGGGCCTCTGCCCCCGGGCCAGGTTTGGGGCTCCCACTGCGTCACGGGGGCTGCTGGGAAGGACAGCCTGGGGTATTTCAGCCAAAGCCAGGCTCCTTAGGCAGAGAACTGTTGGAGGCTCTGGTCTCTAGTGACCCCAAAGGTGGGGATCGGGGGTGGGTCATGCAGGGCCAACTCGGGCTGCCCTCACCTGCCAGCCTTTTCCACCCCAACCCCAGGTTTCTACCTGATCTCACCCTCCGAGTTTGAGCGCTTCTCTCTTTCCACCAAGTGGCTAGTTGAGCCCCGATGTCTGGTGGATTCAGCAGAATCAAAGAACCGCAGCCACCCGCGCAATGGATCAGGCCCCGAGAAGTCTTTGGGCCGAGCCAGGTGGGTGGAAGGGCAGATGGCCTTTGCTCCAGCCACTCCTTGCCCCACCTTCCCTGGGGTGCCCGCTCTGGGGCTGCTCAGAGTCCCTTTCCCCCGAAACTCAGCCAGCCACCCCACCCACCCTTTCCCAGCCAGAGTGGGGAGCCTCGTGCCCCTTATCCTTACAGTCTCTTCCCCATAGGAACTCAGGGAGCCAGAGTGATGGAGAAGGTAAGACAGGTCTCTCTGGGGCTGGGGGCGTGTGGGGGCAGAGGTGTGGCGAGGGCAGCCGGGGAGGGTTGGGGAGCCCAGGTGGTCAGGCAGCATGTGGGCTGGGGGTCACACAGCTTCCCTTGCGGTCCTGGGCTCCGGCTCCAGCACCCCCGCCCCCGCAGAGAGGGGGCCGGGGCAGCAGAGGGCCGATGGCTCACGTGGCCTGGCCCCTGCCTTTCAGAGCGGAGGTCGGGCCCTGTGATGGAGCACGCTCTGCTCAATGACGAGAGTGAGTCGGGGCAGGAGTTGTGGGGCTGGCAGGAGGGATGTTCGGGGTGGGGGCGGGGGTAGGGGGGTACTTAGAAGGCCAGGGTGGAAACACGGGCTGGTTTCCTGAAGAAGGCGGGCGGGTTCACCGGGTCAGCAGAAGGGGGAGCAAGGCGGGCGTCTGGCCCCACCTGCACCGGCCTCACCAGGCCTCTGCTCTCCACCTCTGCCCTGCAGGGGTTCTGAAGGAGATCCAGAGCACGCTGGAGGGAGACCGAGGGTGAGTGACTGTCCGGCTCACCGGGGCGGGCCCCAGGTGCCAGGAGAGCTGTGGGCATGAGGGTCCTCGTCCGGAGTCCCGTGGACGGTGACAGCCCCGACTTTGCCCACACAGGAGCTGTGGCGATTGGCGTTCTCAGAGAGTGGCCGTGGGGTACAGCCTCAGCAACGGGGGAGGTAGGGGCTCTGGGCGCTGCTGCGGGCTTGGGGAGGCTGGGAGGAGGAGGAGGCCCTGTCCCCGCTCTCCTGGACCCTTAGGCTCATCCCAGCCCTGGCACGTGCCCTGCTGGCGGAAAGCCTCTGTGTCTGGGCTCATGCTCTGGTGCTCTGTCTCCTGCAGCGGAGTGAACGGGACGCGTGTGCCGCCTGCACAGTGATCACACTACTGAGGGCTCCTCCGTGGGGCCCTGCCTACCTGGAGAAGCCCGGTACGGGGCCGTGCAGGGGCTGGGGGCACCCCAGGGTCCAGCCTGCTGCTGCTCCTGGTCTCAGGAGAGTGGGGACCCCCACGGCCCAGGGCTGTCCCTCCCTGGGGCCTGACTCTCCTGGTCCCTTCGTCAAAGTTGCACAGTTTTGAAGCCCCCTTCCCCCGCCCCCTTTTTTGTAGTGGGTTGGGTTTTAAATTATAAATGTTAATTGCCTCCGGATGAAAAAGTTTTTAATAAACACCTTATTACCTCTTCACTGGACTGGTCCAAAGATTTTAATTTTTTTTTAGCTTGTACAGAGATTTTTCCATGTAAATAGAAACGATGGTTAGCTGGTTCCTTGCCTTTGCCCCCTGGGGTCCATCCCCTGGACCAGGCTGGTGCTCAGGAGGATCTGTCGGTTCTTTTAAGCTATTTGGAATCAGATACATGAACTCTACGTGGTTGTGTCTGAACACCACATGCCTTCTCTCTTTGGGAATAAATGATGACAAGTTAACCGAATTGAGTCTTGTCTGTCTGCATCCCTGGGTGAGGGGCCGTAGGAGGGCACTGGCCACCCCTGGCCGGCCTTTCCCTGCTGTCAGGAGGGGAAGATGCTCACAGGATGTTGACTTGATGGCTTCTCCTGGACTTCAGGGAAGGACTCTGGGGTGCCACCGAGGTGGGGTCAATGCCTGGAGGTTAAGGTCTCGACAAGCCAGGGACTTGATTCTTCTTGGCCTACATCTTTACCCACCCGGTATCTTGTTTTTTAAATTATTTTTGGCTGTGCTGGGTGTTGGTTGAGGCGCACAGACTCTTGTCGCCGTGCACGGGCTTTCTCTAGTTGCAGAGCGAAGGCTTGTTGTGGTGGCCTCTCGTTGCAGAGCACAGACTCTAGAGCGTGGCTCAGTGGTTGGCGCACAGGCTTAGTTGCCGGACCAGGGATCGAACCCGTGTCTTCCTGCACTGGCAGGTGGATTCTTAACCACTGGACCACCATGAAGTTCCCCACCCGTCTTCATTGAGCGCCTATTCTATGCTTGGTGCTTGAGGTTCAGAGGTGGCCTCTGCCCTTGTGGGGCTCACGGTCCCTAGAAGTGCAGGAAGTGTTAAGATGAAGGAAATCCGGGGGCCTGGGAGAAATGTGCCTGGGGAGGTGACATTAAGCTGTGACTAGAGGACCTCCCTGGTTAAGACTTTGAGCTTCCAATGCAAGGGACACAGATTTGATCCCTGGTGGAGGAACTAAGATCCCACATTTTGTGGAGTAGCCAAAAAAAAAAGGCATACGCTGGGACAGGAGAGGTGACCAGGAATTGGCTGGGGGGCAGGGAGGCACAGCAGCATGCAAGGACATGGTCTTCTCGCAGTGGAACAAGTGAAGAGCCAAGGGTGGTTGGCAGGAAGTGAGTGAAAATGCCGGGGCCAGTCAGGGAGCCCTGGGAGCCTCGTGGGGGCAAGGGCACTGCCCTGGGTCACAGGAGACCCCCTGGCCTGAGCTGGAAGAGGGCCTGTTGGAAGGACACCGATGAGCATGGGGAGCAGAGGAGGAGCTGAGTTCCAGGTCTCAGGACAGACACCCCAGGGGAGCATCCTCTGTACCTGCCCTCCAGCATGTCCTGCTAAAGACACGCTCTGAATTTGGGAACAGGGACCACTCAAGCTCCCTTGTTTCTCCTTGGAGGAATAGTAGGGGCTTACCCAGATGGAAGAATTGATGCTTTTGAATTGTGGTGTTGGAGAAGACCCTTGAGAGTCCCTTGGACTGCAAAGAGATCCAACCAGTCAATCCTAAAGGAAATCAACCCTGAATATTCATTGGAAAGGCTGAGGCTGAAGCTGAAGCTCCAGTACTTTGGCCACCTGAAGTGAAGAACTGATTCATTAGGAAAGACCCTGATGCTGGGAAAGATTGAGGGCAGAAGTGGGAGACAGAGGATGAGTTGGTTGGATGGCATCACCGACACAATGGACATGAGTTCTAGAGTTATTCTTCTAGAGACTGCTGTAGCTTCAACCCCAGCAAGTCGCACTTGGACAAATTATTTACCTGCTCTGCATCAGTTTCTCCTGGCAAATAGGGTGATAATAGTATTCCTTCTTTATCTGTTGTGAAGTTTCTATGAGTCCATGTAGTTAATGGGTTAATGATGGTGCTGACCCTGTTCAGTTCAGTCGCTCAGTCGTGTCCGACTCTTTGAGACCCCATGAATCGCAGCACGCTAGGCCTCCCTGTCCATCACCATATCCCGGAGTTCACTCAGACTCACGTCCATCGACTCCGTGATGCCATCCAGCCATCTCATCCTCTGTCGTCCCCTTCTTCTCCTGCCCCCAATCTCTCCCAGCATCAGTCTTTTCCAATGAGTCAACTCTTCGCATGAGGTGGCCAAAGTACTGGAGCTGCAGCTTTAGCATCGTTCCTTCCAAAGAAATCCCAGGGTTGATCTCCTTCAGAATGGACTGGTTGGATCTTCTTGCAGTTCAAGGGACCCTCAAGAGTCTTCTCCAACACCACAGTTCAAAAGCATCAATTCTTCAGCGCTCAGCCTTCTTCACAGTCCAATTCTCACATCCATACATGACCACAGGAAAAACCATAGCCTTGACTAGATGGACCTTAGTTGGCAAAATAATGTCTCTGCTTTTGAATATGCTATCTAGGTTGGTCATAACTTTTCTTCCAAGGAGTAAGTGTCTTTTAATTTCATGGCTGCAGTCACCATCTGCAGTGATTTTGGAGCCCCCAAAAATAAAGTCTGACACTGTTTCTACTGTTTCCCCATCTATTTCCCATGAAGTGATGGGACCGGATGCCATGATCTTCGTTTTCTGAATGTTGAGCTTTAAGCCAACTTTTCCACTCTCCTCTTTCACTTTCATCAAGAGGCTTTTTAGCTCCTCTTCACTTTCTGCCATAAGGGTGGTGTCATCTGCATATCTGAGGTAATTGATAATTCTCCTGGCAATCTTGATTCCAGCTTGTGTTTCTTCCAGTCCAGCGTTTCTTATGATGTACTCTGCATATAAGTTAAATAAGCAGAGTGACAATATACAGCCTTGACGTACTCCTTTTCCTATTTGGAACCAGTCTTTTGTTCCATGTCCTCTTCTAACTATTGCTTCCTGACCTGCATACAGATTTCTCAAGGGTTAGGTGGTCTGGTATTTCCATCTCTTTCAGAAATTTCCACAGTTTATTGTGATCCACACAGTCAAAGGCTTTGGCATAGTCAATAAAGCAGAAATAGATGTTTTTCTGGAACTTTCTTGCTTTTTCCATGATCCAGCGGATGTTGGCAATTTGATCTCTGGTTCCTCTGCCTTTTCTAAAACCAGCTTGAACATCAGGGAGTTCACGGTTCACATATTGCTGAAGCCTGGCTTGGAGAATTTTGAGCATTCCTTTACTAGAGTGTGAGATGAGTGCAATTGTGTGGTAGTTTGAGCATTCTTTTGCATTGCCTTTCTTTGGGATTGGAATGAAAACTGACCTTTTCCAGTCCTGTGGCCACTGCTGAGTTTTCCAAATTTTCTGGCATATTGAGTGCAGCACTTTCACAGCATCATCTTTCAGGATTTGAAACAGCTCTACTGGAATTCCATCACCTCCACTAGCTTTGTTCGTAGTGATGCTTTCTAAGGCCCACTTGACTTCACATTCCAGGATGTCTGGCTCTAGATTAGTGATCACATCATCATGATTATCTGGGTCATGAAGATCTTTTTTGTACAGTTCTTCCGTGTATTCTTGCCACCTCTTCTTAATATCTTCTGCTTCTGTTAGGTCCAGACCATTTCTGTCCTTTATCGAGCCCATCTTTGCATGAAATGTTCCCTTGGTATCTCTAATTTTTCTTGAAGAGATCTCTAGTCTTTCCCATTCTGTTGTTTTCTCTATTTATTTGCATTGATCGCTGAAGAAGGCCTGCTTATCTCTTCTTGCTATTCTTTGGAACTCTGCATTCAGATGCTGATATCTTTCCTTTTCTCCTTTGCTTTTCACCTCTCTTCTTTTCACAGCTATTTGTAAGGCCTCCTCGGACAGCCATTTTGCTTTTTTGCATTTCTTTTCCATGGGGATGGTCTTGATCCCTGTCTCCTGTACAATGTCACAAACCTCATTCCATAGTTCATCAGGCACTCTATGTATCAGATCTAGGCCCTTAAATCTATTTCTCACTTCCACTGTATAATCATAAGGGATTTGATTTAGGTCATACATGAATGGTCTAGCGGTTTTCCCTACTTTCTTCAATTTGAGTCTGAGTCTGAATTTGGTAATAAAGAGTTCATGATCTGAGCCACAGTCAGCTCCTGGTCTTGTTTTTGTTGACTGTATAGAGCTTCTCCATCTTTGGCTGCAAAGAATATAATCAATCTGATTTTGGTGTTGACCATCTGGTGATGTCCATGTGCAGAGTCTTCTCTTGTGTTGTTGGAAGAGGGTGTTTGCTATGACCAGTGCATTTTCTTGGCAAAACTCTATTAGTCTTTGCCCTGCTTCATTCCGCATTCCAAGGCCAAATTGCCTGTTACTCCAGGTGTTTCTTGACTTCCTACTTTTGCATTCCAGTCCCCTATAATGAAAAGGACATCTTTTTTGGGTGTTAGTTCTAAAAGGTCTTGTAGGTCTTCATAAAACTGTTCAACTTCAGTTTCTTCAGTGTTACTGGTTGGGGCATAGACTTGGATAACTGTGATATTGAATGGTTTGCCTTGGAGATGAACAGAGATCATTCTGTCGTTTTTGAGATTGCATCCAAGTACTGCATTTCGGACTCTTTTGTTGACCATGATGGCTACTCCATTTCTTCTGAGGGATTCCTGCCCGCAGTAGTAGATGTAATGGTCATCTGAGTTAAATTCACCCATTCCAGTCCATTTTAGTTCGCTGATTCCTAGAATGTCGACGTTCACCCTTGCCATCTCTTGTTTGACCACTTCCAATTTGCCTTCATTCATGGACCTGACATTCCAGGTTCCTATGCAATATTGCTCTTTACAGCATCGGATCTTGCTTCTATCACCAGTCACATCCACAACTGGGTATTGTTTTTGCTTTGGCTCCATCCCTTCATTCTTTCTGGAGTTATTTCTCCACTGATCTCCAGTAGCATATTGGGCACTAATGACCTGGGGAGTTCCTCTTTTGGTATCCTATCATTTTGCCTTTTCATACTGTTCACGGGGTTCTCAAGGCAAGAATACTGAAGTGGCTTGCCATTCCCTTCTCCAGTGGACCACATTCTGCTAGGATCAGGGAAAACATCGTAAGAGTTTGATGCACAGGATGTCTTTATCCTTTTTTCTTTGGCTGCGCTGGGTCTTAGTTGCAGCATGTGGGATCTTCACGTGTGTCATGCGAACTGTTCGTTGTGGCCTGTGGGCTCTAGTTCCCCGAACAAGGATCAAACCCGAACCCCCTGCATTGAGAATGCAGAGTCTTAGCCACTGGACCACAGGGAAGTCCAAGACGTCTTTATCTTTTACCACAAATTAAGCTTTGCTGTTTCAAACTTGGGTTGGCACCGGGATCTTCAGTCTGTGGGTCAGGATCCTGCACCAAAAGTGGGTGCCAAGGAAGGAGTGGGACCATCACACTGGGGGAGCTGGGCGGCCCTTCCCCTGCCTAGGAAGAAGGCATGCTTTTGTGACTGCCCGTTTATGGGGGCTTCCGTATGTTTTATCCATTTAGCTAAGTTAACTCACACAAATGGACAAGCGACATGAAGTTTCCTGCCAAGTAACTAAGGATTGGAGATACCACTACTAATGCAAACACCAATTAACCAGAAGAAAATGGCAGAGCCAACACTTCCATGGCTCAGAGGGGCTTTGTGGCTGCAGCAATGATCCAGTTAATCAGCTCAAACAGGAAGTCAACAGCAAGTACACACACCTGAAAATACCTAGAGATCTCTTTGGAAATTTTGAAAATGGATTAACCCTGTGCCCATTAAGGATAAGCTTGGCCTTAAGTACTTCTAAGAGTGCGCTTGTGGTGGTTCAACTTTCAGTTCTGAAGAAAACATTGTCATATTGGGAACATGAGTGGCAATTTGTGTGGCCAGGCAGGCACACACGGAAGCACTTGGTGCGCTCTGGAAAGGGGATTAATCCCGGTGGAGGAGTGGGGTGTCCAGGAAGAGTAAAGCAGTCACTGAGAGGGTGAGTTGACCAGGAAGGCTGCCAGATGGACAGGATGCGTGAGCGGGAGGGTCACTGCCAATTCCAAGGGCCCTGGACACAGTTGGTCTGGAGACTTAGTTCTGAGGGCCTTCGGCATCCTATGTTTGAAAGTCAGGCCAGTCCTACCCTTTATCACTGGCTTTGTCTGTGACCGGCTGTGTGACCTTGCAGGTCATCTGCCCTCACTCCTGCACCTTTGTTTACTTATCTTTAAAATGGGCTGTAATAATAGGGCGGACCTCAGAGGACGGTAAGGATTCACTGAGAATCTGGAACATCCTGCAGGACTGGGCTCCCAGTTAAGACCCAAACAAAGGAGGTGAAGGTTATTGTGAGGTGAGTGAGGCCAGGAGAGGAGGAGGTCACTCAGGAGGGAGGGAGGGAGTGTGTGCGGAGCCAGAAGAGGACTCACACAGGTGGAGGAGGTGGTCACAGCCCTTGTGAGCAGAGAGGAAGAAGGACAGGTGGGAAGGAGGAGGCGGGGGTGGCGCCCCTCTCCCCTGGTTTGTCTGAGGGCTTCCCTGGAGGCTGTTGGAAACCACAGCCAGGAGGTGGCGGGCATGGGGAACCAAGCCTGTCTGGTTCCAAAGCCAATCCCAGCAGAGGTGCCGTGGAGCAGCATGGCAGGACCCTTGAATTGGATCCCCAGTTCCTCACTTACTGCCTACATGTCCTTAAGCCACTTACCCTCTCTGAGCCATTTCCCCATCTATGAAATGAGACCATATCCCCTTCCTAAGGTTTGGGGAGGTTTGGATGAAATGAAGCTTGGGAAGGGAGCTGAGGCTCAAGGGATCAGAGGCGGCCTTGCCTTCCCAGCTGTGTGCTGGTCGCTGAGGCATGTCCAACATTTTGTGACCCCAGGGACTGTGGCCTGCCAGGCTCCCCATCCATGGGATTCTCCAGGCAAGAATACTGGAGTGGGTTGCCACTTCCTTCTCCAGGGGATCTTCCCAACCCAGGGATCGAACCCAGGTCTCCTGCATTGCAGGCAGACGCTTTAACCGCTGAGCCACCAGGAAGTCCCAGCTGAATGAGAAACAAGTGCTGACCTGGATCAACAGGAGAGAGAGGAGGGCCCAGGAGAAGGCTGGAGACTGGAGATGGGAGTATGGAGCTCTCTGTCTGCTCCAGTGCTCACAGGACACACTGTAATGGGTTGGACAAATTGAAGTTCCATGTATAGCTGGTAGCTCTCCTGCCAGGTCTTGGAAGCCAGACTGAGTGGGCATGCCAGTTCTGACACTCAGCTGTGTGCCTCAGTCTTATCATCCATGAAATGGGAATCCTTATACCACCCATCCCTTGGAGTGCTGCTAAGAGTTAAACGAAGGCTTCCCTGCGGGTTCAGTGGTTAGGAACCCTCCTGCCAATGCAGGAGACTTGGGTTCAATCACTGGGTAGAGAAGATCCCCTGCAGAAGGAAATGGCAACCCACTCCAGGATTCTTGCCTGGGAAATCCCATGGAAAGAGGAGCCTGGTGGGCTACAATCAGCAAAACAGTTAGATACGATTTAGCAACTAAACAGCAACAAACAGGTAATTGAATTTGTAGTAAAGTATGTAGAACAATGCTTGTCATACAGTAAGCCCTGAAGTGTTAGCTAATTTTTATTATTATCATCATTATTAGTCCAGGACAAAACAGAGCTCTTTCTCTATGCTATTTATTATAAAACACATACAGAATAACACAAGTCAAAGGAGTACAACCCAGTAAATCTTCACAGACTGAACAGTATCATCCACGGAGGCTTCCTTGTGACCCTCCTAGTCACTACCAACCTCCCACCCCCAACCCAGGCACCGCCCTGTAACTAACTTAGCTCAGTTTCCTCTTTTTGTCCTTTATATAAATAGAATCAGACAGTGAATTCTATAACTCTTTCATGACTGGTTTCTTCACTCACCATTATGTTTTGTGAAATAACCCAGGTATGTCGCTGGCAATGGTATGCCGTTATCAATGCGACAACTGATCGATCTGCTTTTGGCAGGTGAAAGGAGCCCTCTGAACCTGATTGGCCATTGCCTTGCTCAGTACTGGTGGTGGGGAAGCAGAGTGCACAGATTTTTAAAGACTCCAGTTTTATGAGTCAAATGTAACCAACGTTACCCGTTTGTTTGTGTTCCTTCAGGACAGCTGCTTCCTTGGCAAAGGCCAAGGCACTTTCAACTCCTTGCTCAAACCAGGCATCTGGGCTTGAGTGGCCCTCCTAGGTAACGTGAGTTCTTGTGGCAGCTCCACCCAGGTTGGCTCCAGATGTGCAGAGAGATGGGTGTGAGGCAGTTCAGTTCAGCTGCTCAGTCGTGTCCGACTCTTCGTGACCCCATGGACCACAGCACGCCAGGCCTCCCTGTACAGCACCAACTCCCGGAGTTTACTCAAACTCATCTCCACTGAGGCAGTGACGACATCCAACCATCTCATCCTCTGTCGTCTCCTTCTCCTCCCGCCTTCAATCTTTCCCAGCATCAGGGTGTTTTCAAATGAGTCAGCTCTTTGCATCAGGTAGCCAAAGTACTGGAGTTTCAGCTTCAACATCAGATCTTCCAATGAACACTCAGGATTGATTTCCTTCAGGATGAACTAGTTGGATCTCCTTGCAGTCCAAGGGGACCCTCAAGAGTCTTCTCCAACACCACAGTTCAAAAGCATCAGTTCTTCGGCGCTCAGCTTTCTTTAACTCTCACATCCATACATGACTACTGGAAAAACCATAGCCTTGATGAGATGGACCTTTGTTGGCAAAGTAATGTATCTGCTTTTTAATATGCTGTCTAGGTTGTTCATAACTTTCCTTCCAAGGAGTAAGCGTCTTTTAATTTCATGGCTGCAGTCACCATCTGCAGTGATTTTGGAGCCCCCCAAAATAAAGTCTGACACTGTTTCCCCATCTATTTGCCATGAAGTGATGGGACCGGATGCCATGATCTTCATTTTCTGATTGTTGAGCTTTAAGCCAACTTTTTCACTCTCCTCTTTCACTTGCATCAAGAGGCTCTTTAGTTCTTCTTTGCTTTCTGCCATAAGGGTGGTGTCATCTGCATATCTGAGGTAATTGATATTTCTCCCAGCAATCTTGATTCCAGCTTGTGCTTCATCCAGCCCAGCGTTTCTCATGATGTACTCTGCATATAAGTTAAATAAGCAGGGTGACAATATACAGCCTTGACGTACTCCTTTTCCTATTTGGAACCAGTCTGTTTTTCCATGTCCAGTTCTAACTGCTGTTTCCTGACCTGCATACAGACTTCTCAGGAGGCAGGTCAGGTGGTCTGGTATTCCCATCCCTTTCAGAATTTTCCACAGTTTGTGATGATCCACACAGTCAAAAGCTTTGCCATAGTCAATAAAGCAGAAATAGATGTTTTTTTCTGGAACTCTCTTGCTTTTTTGATGATCCAGCGGATGTTGGCAATTTGATCTCTGGTTCCTCTGCCTTTTCGAAAACCAGCTTGAACATCTGGAAGTTCTCGGTTCATGTATTCCTGAAGTCTGGCTTGGAGAATTTTGAGCATTCCTTTACTAGAGTGTGAGATGAGTGCAATTGTGTGGTAGTTTGAGCATTCTTTGGGATTGGAATGAAAACTGACCTTTTCCAGTCCTGTGGCCACTGTTGAGTTCTCCAAATTTGCTGGCATATTGAGTGCAGCACTTTCACAGCATCATCTTTTAGGATTTGAAATAGCTCAACTGGAATTCCACCACCTCCACTAGCTTTGTAGTGATGCTTCCTAAGGTCCACTTGACTTCACATTCCAGGATGTCTGGCTCTAGGTGAGTGATCACACCATTGTGATTATCTGGGTCATGAAGATCTTTTTTGTGTAGTTCTGTGTATTCTTGCCACCTCTTCTTAACATCTTCTGCTTCTGTTAGGTCCAGACCATTTCTGTCCTTTATCGAGCCCATCTTTGCATGAAATGTTCCCTTGGTATCTCTAATTTTCTTGAAGAGATCTCTAGCCTTTCCCGTTCTGTTGTTTACCTCTATTTCTTTGCATTGATCGCTGAGGAAGGCTTTCTTATCTCTCCCTGCTATTCTTTGGAACTCTGCATTCAATGGGTATATTGTTCCTTTTCTCCTTTGCTTTCCGCTTCTCTTCTTTTCACAGCTATTTGTAAGGCTTCCTCGGACAGCCATTTTGCTTTTTTGCATTTCTTTTTCTTGGGAATGGTCCTGATGCTTGTCTCCTGTACAATGTCAGGAACCTCCATCCATAGTTCATCAGGCACTCTGGCTATCAGATCTAGTCCCTTAAGTCTATTTCTCACTTTCACTGTATAATCTTAAGGGACTTGATTTAGGTCACACCTGCATGGTCTAGTGGTGTGAGGTAGGTAGGAGCTAACTGGAGAGCCCTCCAAGGAAAGCGCCACAACCTGGAATGCCAACTTCCCCCACTTTGATTCTGGGTGGGGCTGCCGGTTGAGGAGAGGTCAGAGGTCAGCAGGGGCACAGGAGTCCTGTGGGGGCACTTAGATTTGTCATGTTTCAGAGGGGAAAAAATGTTGGATGATATCCTGCCTCGGTGCCATGTGAAGATGGGTGGTCTCCTCTCTTGTTGGTGGGAGTGTAAACTGGTACAGCCTCCACGGAGGAAAATTTGGAGCACTCCAAGTTATACAAAAGCACACACCCTATGCCCCTGCAATTCCACTTCTAGGAAATGATTCGGCCTGGACACAGAGGGAATCAATGTTGTCTGTAATTGAAGCAAAAGGTTAGATGACGGCAGCCTCCATTTCAGTCGTAAAAGTCTGTTAACCTAAAATAATTTTAAGAGCCAATTATTTTACCAGCAACGAATTACAACATGGGACAGCAATTAATGCCAACTACACACACCTCTGCAGGAAGGAAAACTTTTTATAAAGGAAGCTCTCTTATAGTGGAAAAGGGGAAGCTGGGAGAGGCTGTTATAAACAAAAAGTCCATAGGAGGAAATTGGGAGTTTGAAGTATAGCAGCTTTTCATTGGCTTAGTTTGACAGTTTCTCGTTGGCTGAGCTATTGCCAGGCAAGGGGAAAAACTTTCTTCCTCCAGCTGGCAGCAGTAAAGTCGTGTCACTTCCTGCCTGAGATCCAAAGTACATTTTTTTCTCTTGGGCTCTATATCGAGGTGAACTGGTTAAGTGTATAAGGACTCCCCCTTCTGGCCTCTGGCCTCCATTTAGTGAGCGTTTCCTTTATTAATTTTTGCACTATCAATAAAGAATTGGTTAAACTCTGGCACATTCATCTGCTGGAATATTACAAAGTTGTAAAAAAAAAAAGATTTTTACTATTATGAAATCTCCATGTTAATCTGTTAGAGTGGAGCACCATGAGCTAGAAGAGCTTCCACCTGTTCTCAAAGGGGAAAATAATACTTGCTTTTCTCTGCCTGGATAGCTCTGGAAGGAAATACAAGAAATGGGTAACCTCAGGGGACAATGAATAGCTGTGGGTCAGGAATGGGAAACTTTCATCTTCTGGACTACCTGTTCAAAAAAAATTAAATATTAGAGCAACACACACATCTGGGTGCTCAGGAATTTATTGGGGTCCGATTATGTTCCATGACTAAGAAGCATTTACTTACTTTATACCAGTCCAAGGTGTACATTTATGTTTTATGCAGTTTTCTTTAAATTATATTTCACAATCTAGAACAACAACAAAACTGACAACCCTCACTGGCTTCTGGCCCTGCACCAAGGTCAGCCTGGTTCCAGCCTCCAAGGGGCTAAGGGAGGAGGGTGGGTCCCCTCGAGCCCCCCAGGACAAGGAGGATGACCCAAACAGGTTCTTTTGGCACCCGCCCCCACCCCCTGATGCCAAAGTAGTGAGGCAGGAGCAGAGCATGGGCCCCCTCGGTCGGGCCCGGTGCCAGGCTGACAGCAACTCAGGGCCACATGGTTGCCCTGTCCATGGCCTTTGTCCGCACCTGCAGCTCTTCTTTCCTGATTGGCCTCCTCGCTATTGTTGGCCTTGGAGGTCAGGACCGGCAGCCACCTGCATTATTGATGCCCTCGGGTAAGGCGGGAGATGTGGGGGGCGGGTAGATGGAGCCTATAGCCCCTATTAGCGCAGAGCCTGTGTGGTGTGCTGCTGAGGGCACGCCTGTGGGCAGCCGGCTCCTGGGGCGAGAAGAGGAGACAGCCACCAGGAAGCCATGGGCAGGAGCAAGGGCAAAGCGCCCCAGCACCTGGAGGGACCCGGGAGGCTCCCCTCGGGGGAGCAGGAATCCAGGTCTGCCAGCGCAGACAGCGTGCCCAGCCGGGGACACCGAAAGGGCCATCGTAAGGCCCACAGAGAGCCCAGCACCGGGCGAGGCCAGGAGCCTCCCGGTGCCCACAGGAAGCCCACTGGAGGGGAGAACAGGGACTGCAGACAAGCAGAGGCGGGGCCGCCGCCGGAGGCCGAGGGCAGACGAGGCAGCGGGCATGCTCGTGGAGGATGCCAGGCTAAGGAGAGCAGCAAGCCGGGGGACGGCCACGGGGGGCGCCTGGAGAAGGGTCTCCGAAGAGGAGGAAGGACACGGGAGCAGGACCGCGGCAGAAGGAGAGGAAAACGACGGGGACGCTCGGCTCAGCGGGGCCGCCGGGAGACACGGAGCCTCGACAGGGACACGTCGGGCGGAGACGGGGCCAGCTCCTGCCTGGACAGCGAAGCCCACGAGGCCCAGGAGAGCCGCAGCCAAGGTGGTGGGACCCCAGAGAGGAGGCTGAACTTGGAGCAAACGGACATGGCCTCGGGGGGCACTCAAACCAGTGCAGAGTCAGCGCTGGAGGCGCCAGGAGCTCCCCGGAACAGCGACAGCCCGAGCAGCAGCGACGACAGAGGCAGTGACAAGCCCCCCTCGCGGCCCCAGAGCCCAGAAGGATCGTCGGGGGCGAGGCCCCAGGGAGAGACCGAGGATTCCGGGACAGACCCAGACTCGAGTCAGGAGGGGGCCGGGCCGTGCCGGAGCCCAGGAGCAGCCCCAGGAACGACCCGCGGGGCCCTCGAGGCTGGCGAGGCTGACCAGGGTAGAAAAGCCGCAGCTTCCAGCCTCCTCGAGAGCTGCATCCCCCGGAGCTCGTGGGGTTCTCAGGACCCCAGGCAGGGCGGGGATGCAAGAGACGATGGGGTGCAGCCCGAAGCTGAGCCGAGGGGCGCCCCGCCCGAAAGAGCCGAGGCCTCGACCGCCCGGGGTCAGCGCCGCCAGATTGGAAAGGTGGGGAAGGCGCACGAGGCGGTGGGCGTGAGCGACGAGGGGTCTCGGGGAGACGGGCCGCGGGCCCCAGCGCCGCTGGCCGCCCTAGTGGCGCTCCGCAGACTCCGCGCGAGGCCCCCGCCAGACCCTGCTCCCCAGGCCGCCGGTCCCCGCCGCGGCAGCCTCAAGGACCGGCTCGTGCGCGTAGCGCGGGCCCTGGGGCTCCTGCGGTGGCTGCGGCTGCGGCTCCAGGGGCGCGCGGGCGGCGCGCGGGGCCCCGGGACCAGCGAGGGGACGAGCCGCGGGCCGGGGCCGCGCCGCCGCCGTCTAGCGCTGAGCCTGGCGGGCGTCGCGGGGCTGTGGGGGCGACCAAGGCCTCCCCCTGGCGGCGGCCCGAGTTCCCCGCAGGTTGCAGAAAGCCCAGCTCACGATCCATCGGAGGACGAGCACGCGACCCCAGATCCCAAGTTCGCCGTCGTGTTCCCCAGGATCCACGGGGCAGGGAGGACCTCGAGCCGCCGGAGCTCAGAGGAAGGGTTCGCGGACGCCTGCGCCGGGGAGGGGCGCGGTTGGTCCTGTGCGGGGGCGTCTGCGGACAGTGCAGGGCGCAGGGCCAGTGTCGAAGGGGTGGCGGAGTCTCCCCGCGGCTCTCTCGGCCCGAATCCCCAAGAAGAGGCCCCCCTCGACGAGACGGGCTCCAGCAGCGAAGCGGAGCCCGAGAGCTTGGGAGCCGCGGCTCCGGTGCATTGGGCGCAGGGATCTGACCCTCACAAGGGCCCCGACCGTCACAAGGGCCCCGGGCTTGGCACCGAAACACTGCTGCCCCGACTCACCTTGGAGACCCGCCGGCTGCTGGAGGGGACCCCCGGCCCCCGCGGGTCCTTGAGGGATCGGTGGGAGCCAGAGGACGAGGTGGAGGAGGCGCTGGAGAGGGACCTGGAGCTGAGCCTCGTGCCCGGCCCGGAGGAGCCTCCTTTTCCCGGCGGCACCGACGGCTGGAGCGTGGGGGAAGGCCTGGAAGACACCGAGGACCTGGCCCGGCTGCGGTGAGTGGGCGCGGTTCCAAACCTGCCCTGCCAGGGTCACACCTTCTCCTATCCCACCCTACCTCCGATTTTTATGAAGGGTCTCCTTCGAAGGGGTTTTGCCATACAGTCGTCAGGCTGGAAGGGGCAGGAGAGGGGTGAGAATCCAGATGCCCTTTTTTTCTCTAATTGGCACAAAGCTTCCTTCTGAGTCAGCAGCCTAGTCCTGCCTATTGTGCCCACGGTGGGATCTCTTATTCAGCAGGGGCGGCGGGGGGAGGGCTGTGTTATGGACAGGCTTGGAGGGGTGGGGAGGGCTGTGGTATGGACCAGCTTGGAGAGGGTGTGGGACCTGGTGGAGGTGTCTCTGCAGCCAGCGGGGGCGCTAACCCAGAACCTCTTTCTGCTCCCAACTCCCCTCTCCTCCACCCCACGGCCCGTAGGTCAGTGTGCGACAGCTCCGTGCTGCTATGTCTGAAGAAGAGGTTTCACCTGGGCCGAATCTATGTATGGGGGACCCAGCAGGGGGTGGTGGGCTGGCATTCCCTTTCCCCTGGGGTCAGAGGGCCCTCTGGGCAGACCCCACCCAGAGTGTCCCCTTCCATCCTCCCTGGGCTGGGTCCTGAACCCTGCTCCCTCCACATTCTGATGAGAGCTTTCACTTTCTTCCCAGACCTTCGGGGGGCCCCTCCTGCTAGCTCTGAACCCCCACCGGGCCCTGCCTCTCTACGCACCTGAGGTCCTAGCCAGCTACCGCCCTGGGAAGACCCCCAACACCACCCCGTATGTGAACTTGCCCCACCAGGCCTCTGCTCCCACCGGGTGGCTACCCCAGCACGTCACACTGACTGAGGTCCAGGGGACTGTGGGCAGGACCTGCCTGCACCCAGGAGACCGCAGGGTGCCCATCGCTGGTAACCTTCTCTCTCATCTGCTTCCAACTCCTCCCCCAGACACATTTTTGCTGTTGTGGCATCGGCATATAGCCTGTCTGAGAGCACGGGGCAGGCCACCTGCATCCTTCTGGGGTGAGTGGTGGCTGAGCCCTCAGGCCACGCTGAGGGCCAGGAGGAGGGCGATGTGAGGTCCGTATTTGAAACTACCCGTCCGGTCCACTGCTGGGCAGCAGCTCTGGACTTGCTAAGACCGTGCCCCTTGAACAAGGAGGCATCTTGGGAACTTTTTTTTCTGTTTGGCCTCCTTGCCCTGGATCTATGTTTCTGCATTTCTGGGAGCCTCTCTTAGGGTGGGTGTCACTTCCAGGTGGGCACATCCCCGCTTTGGGGCTCATTTGGGGTCACTCTATATGCCCCTTCCTGGAGGCCCTGCCAGCCTTTCTCTCCTGCAGTGGGCACAGCGGCTCTGGGAAGACGGAGGCAGCCAAAAAGATGGTGCAGTTCCTACACAGCCTGGAGTGGGAGCAGACGAGGGAGAGAGGGTGTCGGGTGAGGGGCAGCTCACCATTGCCCAGGGGTCCAAGAGGGACCTTCCCACTCCTCTGGGCCAGGAGAGTGGTCGTCAGGCCTCTGGCTTCTCCTCAGGGGCAGCCCCAGGCATGGCCTACTGCGGGGAGGGTGGACTGGGGAGACTGACCCCTCCGTGGCCCGACAGAGCCCCTACGTAGTATCCTCGTCTGAGATGCCTCATCAGGGGCTGCTGCGCCCAGAGATTCTTGAATGTCCCCCCTCCCACCCAGCTGGACACCGTGCTGCCCCTGCTCAGCAGCTTTGGCCATGCTAAGACAGTCCTCAACGCCAATGCCAGCCGCTTCGGCCAGGTCTTGTGCCTCTGCCTGCAGCGGTGAGTGACGGGGGTCCAGGTGGGCAGGGGCACCCACGGCCAGTTCCCCAGATTGGGAACCTGAGACTGCCACCCTTGGGTCCAGCCCTCGGTGGGTCCCACCCGAGCAGGGGCCCTGGGCCACGTGTTCCCTGGGCACCCTCACCGTGTCCTGTGCCCACAGTGGGGTCGTCGTAGGCGCTTCTGCATCACATCATCTGCTTGAGACCTCGAGGGTGGTGTTTCAGGTACGACCCCGGCCCGCTGCTCCCAGCGCGGGGGAGAGGAAGGCACTGTGACCCCTCATTCCCCCGGCCTGCCTTCCCCTGGGGGCTTGTCCTTGCTTCCCGGGGCACAAGACCTGGCTGCCGCTCCCCCTAAGCCAGTCCTTCTCCCCCGAGGCCCAGGCTGAGCGGAGCTTCCATGTTTTTTATGAGCTGCTGGCGGGGCTGGACCCTGTGGAACGGGAACAGCTCTCCCTGCAGGGGCCAGAGACCTACTACTACCTCAACCAGGTGAGGGGAGGTGCTCCCCAGTGCCGGGCGACAGGGCCTGCCCAGGGAGGGGTCCCCGCTTGGGGTGTAGGTGAGGGAGGCCATGGGAGGCCCGTCCTCATCCCCGGCCCCTCACCCTTGAGCTCTGCTGTGCTTGGCAGGGCCGCGCCTGCAGGCTCCAGGACAAGGACGATGCCCAGGACTTCAGAGGACTGGTGAGGACCCTGCAGGCGCTGGGCTTGTGCACCGAGGAGCTGACCGCCATCTGGGCTGTGCTGGCTTCCATCCTGCAGCTGGGCAACATCTGCTTCTCCTCGTCAGAGGTGAGCTTCCGCCGAGATGCTGGATTGGTGGTTTGGCTCGTCTGCATCATCAGCGGTAACCTCAGAGTGTGGGAGGCCACCCGCAGGGCCTCACCGCTGTCCCGGAAAGTGGATGGATTTCCATCTTTTTTTTTTTTACAAATTTATTCATTTTAATTGGAGGCTAATTACTTTACAATATTGTAATGGTTTTGGATTTCCATCTTATAAATGAGATAACGGAGACTAGGGTCTTCTGCCTCTATACTAATCCCATCCCACTAAGGCGCCACCCTAAGACGGGTGCTTGGTGTTACCTGAGCAGCTATGATGTACCTGGGGCTTCACATATATATGTGTGTGTGTGTGTGTGTATTTGGGTGGGGGTCTACACCGAGCAGTTTGCATGATCTTAGTTCCCCAACCAGGGATCAAACTTACACCCTCAGCAGTGATAGAGCAGAGTCCTAACCACTGGACCATCAGGGAATTCCCTACATAGAGTTTCTTTTTTTTTTCAATATTTATTTGGTTGCACCAGGTCTTAGTTATGGCATGAGGGATCTAGTTCCCTGACCAGGGATCAAACCTAGGCCCCTTGCATTGGGAGCATGGAGTCTAAGCCACTGGGAAGTCCATTTAGTGCTCCAGAGAACACCATCACATAAAGCTTATTATTTCCCCTCTAACGATAAGACAGTGGAGGCTCAGGGAGGGGAAGAGACTTGTCGGGGCCAGCAGCTAGCACAGAGGTAAAGTCGGATTCACACTCAGGCCTTCAGACTCCAGAGCCAGCCCCTCCCCTGGCCCAGGTCTACCTCTGGGTCACGGGCACCTTGCCGGTCTAAGCGTGGCGCTGCTCCCACCCATGGGAAGCAGCCAGTCCACAAGCAGAGCGCTCCCTGCTCCCTCCCTCCTCTGTCCAGAGGGAGTCCCAGGAGGTGGCTGCCGTGTCCAGCTGGGCTGAGATCCACGCCACAGCCCGGCTGCTGCGGGTGCCGCCCGAGCGCCTGGAGGGAGCGGTCACCCGGAGGGTCACGGTGAGCCTGGGGGTCCTGGGCAAGGGGGGGTTGAGCAGACCACCCAAAGGCTTGGGGAGCCCCGGGGTGGGCCTTGGGCCTGGCGCACCAGCTGCACATTCTCCGCGCTCAGGAGACGCCCTATGGCCAGGTCTCGAGATCCCTACCAGTGGAAAGCGCCATCGATGCCAGGTAGCCCTGAGGACAGGAGAGAGCCGGGAGTGGGCCTGGCCCCTGCTGCATGGGGCTCACTCACCACGCTCCCAGGGACACCCTGGCCAAGGCCCTGTACGCACGGCTCTTCACCTGGCTTCTGAGGACGGCCAACGCGCGGCTGGCGTCCCCTGCGGAGGCAGGCTGCACGGTTACCATCTCTGTCGTTGATGTCTACGGCTTTGAGGTCATCCCAGGGGTGGGGCCCAGAAAGGGGTGTCCACCTCATCCTGGATATTCCTGGGGACCCCAGCAGCTCTGTGGGGCACACTCATGTGCTGCTTGCCTCTCTGACCATACGATGGTCCATGAGACAGCTGCGCACTCGTAGGTACAGCTGCCTGCCCTGTCCAGGCGTGATGTCACCTCTGGAGAGCCCTGCCTGCTTGGCTTTGTTGCAGAGTCTCATGGAGCCTTGAGGCGATGAAAGACCTCAGGATGAGTCAGTCTCACTTCCTGTGTCCAAGAGGCGGCAGGAGAAGGAGACTCCCCCAAATCACCCTGAGTTTCCATAAGCTCGTCACCCCTTCCCAGAATATCCGGCCCCCTCAGGCCAGGGAAGAGGGATGAGATGGGCACTGGTCACTGTCCTCTGCTCTTGCCTCCTCTCCACGGCACCTGTGTGTGTGTATGTATATTCATATGCACACTTGTGTGTATTTTAGAGCATGTACAATACTCTGTACAAAGCTGCATGAAGCAGGGGCTCTGCTAGGCTTGCTGGCCAGGTGTTGGGGACACAGAGGAAGGAGCCTGGAATTCTAACAGGAGGACTCCTGGAAGGCTTCTTGGAAGCAGCAGCCTGGAACTCTGCTTATGAGAATGTGGCATTCGGATAGTCCCTGAGCTAGGCTGTAGGAAAAGGTGCCTTTCAGACCACAGGACGGCTGTGATCAGAGGCCCGAAGGCTCACAGCGGTGCTGAGGCAGAAGGCAGGGGGACAGCTTGCTGGAGGGGAGGCCCGGCTGGGGCTGGGGCAGCACTGAGGCGGCCGCACGCTGGGCCAGGGTCTTTGGACTTGACCCTGGAGGCGGCAGCATCAGCCCTGGGGCAGCATCCTGCCTGGTGCTGGGAGAATGTGGGCAGCGGTGGGAGCGGGGAGAAGGGCACCAGGCCTGTGTGCTGGGCCCCCTAGCTGCCCCAGCCCCCCCACCTCATGTGGGTGCCCACCTCACTGCTCACATGCCCCCAGGCCCTGCGGGTCAACGGACTGGAGCAGCTGTACAACAACCTGGGCAGCGAGCGCCTGCAGCTGTGGTACAACCGGCTGCTGCTCGCCGAGGAGGAGGTACAGGACTGGGTTTGGAGGAGGCCGGGGATGCCCAGCTGTTTCCTAGAACAGAGGCCATCCCTGGGGGAGAGAGAGCACTGCACTGAGAGCCCACCCCAGAGCCCCCTTGCTGTAGGCCGTCTCAGTCCTTCCGAGCCTCAGTTTACACATCTGTACAATGGGAGGGTCAGCCCTGCTCTGGCTCGGGTGAGGCCCCCCATGGACACAGGTGGTCTCCACAAACCAAGTGCTGGCTGTTCCCAGGAGGAGTGTCGGAGGGAGTTGCTGCCCTGGGTGCCCATCCCCCAGGCCCTGCAGGAGTCCTGCCTGGACTTCCTGGTAGACCAGCCACACAGCCTCCTGAGTATCCTGGATGCCCAGACATGGCTGTCCCAGGTGAGCCCCTCGTGTTGGGGGACAAGGAGTGGGGGGTGCCTGGTGACCAGGCCAGGGCCAGCAGGGCCTCTCAGGGGAGAAATAAAGTCTGAGGTCCTGGGACCTTGCCCACAGGCCCTCAGCACAGCTTGGGAAGGCAGTGGCCACACTGGGTTCAGATCTCTAGTCTCTGGATAATCCTGAGTGAAGTGCTGACCTCTCTGAGAGTCCTCACTGCAGGAGGGGGACCATCGTGCCTGAGGGGCTGGGTGGTGCGGACTGTGCAGGCTGTGCGAGGGGCTTGGGGTTTCATCAAGAGTCTTGTTATAAGTTCTTAAACTCCATAAAATAGCCTCTTACTGGATGACTTTTTATATATGTGAATCTTTAAAAAAAAAAAAAAACACATCCCATCTGTTTAATGTTTCATTTAAATGTACTGTATCCTTCCCCCTTTTTTATTTTCTTGGCCACACTACAAGGCATGTGGGATCCTACTTCCCTGACCAGGGATCAAACCCACACGCCTCGCATTGGAAGCACAGACTCTTAACCACTGGCCCGCCAGGGAAGTTCCTGGATGGGTTCTTAAAAGTATCTGAAAAACTTGCTCAGAAACACCTGTAACTGTGAGACCAGTCTCCCAGGAGTCATTGCCAAAACTGCCTTCAAGTCCCCTAGCCCCGTTTCTTTTAAATTATTTTATCAAACGTCTCTAAGCTGCCAAATCTTATTGACTGAGGTGTGCAAGTCTTCCATGTTTTTTCTTGATTGTTCAAAATAGTCCTTGGGAAAGAGGTTGTGCCCTTTATAAAGACTCAGATATGGAGCGACTTTCTAAAAAAGCTTGGGAACCAAACCAAAGCTCGCCGTGTGTTCAGTGTCTGTGGTTCTGGAGGGCAGGGGAGAGAGGCACAGCCCCTCCAGGGGAGCCACACCGGCAGAGGCCTGAGCATCTCTTCCTCTCATCAGGCCACGGACCACACCTTCCTGCAGAAGTGCCACTATCACCATGGCGACCACCCGTGCTACACCAAGCCCCAGCTGCCCCTTCCCATCTTCACCGTGCGACATTATGCTGGGACCGTCACCTACCAGGTATCGGGTGAGGGCAGAGTGACCCTGGGGAGTCACCTGATGGGTGAGTGGGGTAAGTGTAGGGAGACCTCTTCCAAGGCTTTAACCATCTCTCTCTGCCTGGGCCCCTCTGCCTCACCTAGTGCATGACTCACTGAACTCTGGGCAAGCATTGTGGGATGGGGGAGTCAAGGCCTTGGGACCTTCCAGATCCAGAGGGGCAGAGCATATGCATGGGACCTGGCTCTGATGACCTCAGGGAGTCTGCTTCTCCCTCTGTGCCTCCATTGTCCTCATCTGTAAAATGGGAAGGGGAACCTGTCCTATAGCATTGTCCTGAGGATTAATGTAATTACATGGAAGTGGTGGGACAGGTGCCTGGCACATCCGGGTTCTCAGTAAAGGGACCTCCTCTCCCCCTTCTGAGTTTCATGATGACTCCACACCTACCCAGGAGGAGAGCTTCAAGGGGGTGGGGGCCTGGTATAAATGGTATATTCGGGTGACTGGTTTGGGGTGGAGCAAGTCATCCTTGTGGGTGGGAAGTGATATCTCGTTGTGGTTTTGATTTGCATTTCTCTAGTGATTAATGATGTTGAGCATCTCTTCATGTGCTCCTTGGTCATTTGTGTATCTTTCCTAGAGAAAGATCTATTCAGTTCCTTTGTCCATTTTTTAATTGTGTTGTTTTTTTAAACTGAACTGTAGGAGTTCTGGATATTAATCTAAATATTAATCCCTTATCTGATATGTGATATTTCCTTCCATTTTGTGGGCTCTCTTTTCACTCTCAACACTATATTCTGATGCATAAGAGGTTTTCATTTTAATGAAATCCAGTTCATTTTTCCTTTGTTGCCTGTGCTTTTTTGTGTCTATTCAGGAAATCATTGCCAAATCGAGTGTCATGAAGCTTTCTCCCTTTGATTTCTTCTAAGAGTCTTATGGTTTCATGTCTTACATTTAGGTCTTTGATCCTTTTATTTTGAGTTGATTTTGGTACATGGTGTGAGATGAAAGGCCACCTTTGAAGTTGGACTGTTAACAGAGGGAAGAGGCTGGGTCACTTGCCAAAGGGACTGGCTTCCACCGCCTTCTCTCCTTGACTTCCCCTCCCCACCTCACATTGTCTCTCGCAGGTTCACAAGTTTCTAAACAGAAACCGGGATCATCTTGACCCTGCTGTGGTGGAGATGCTTGCCCAGAGCCAGCTCCAGGTGCCCCTGCTGGCCGTCCTATACCCCCCGACCCTGTTCTGTCCTCCTCGCCCAGACAGTCTTGCCCAAGGGGCTGGCCTTCAAGATCCTGGCACCTTGAACCTTTGGCTGGCCCATCCCAGTGCCCCAGGGAGTGGGGATGGGGGGCAGGCTGGGCTATCGACAGGCCCGGCAAGCCGGCGCAGTCCCTGTCTCACCCCGCAGCTGGTGAGCCGCCTGTTCCAGGAAGCAGAGCCTGATGAGTTCGGAGGAGGACCGGGCAAACCCACGCTGGCCGCTCGCTTCCAGAAGTCCCTGGGGGACCTCCTAGCCCAGCTGGGCAGGTGAGAATAGTGCCCCCATACCTGACCCCCCGGGAGTTTGAATAGGGGGCCAGTCTGTGCTCACGTGACTCCCCTTTCCACCCACGAGGAGCCATGTCTACTTCATCCAGTGCCTCAACCCCAATCCAGGAAAGGTGAGCCCTCCCAGCACCTGGCTGCAGAGCCCTCCAGTCCCTGCCCTGCCCTCTCAGCACCCCCGCCCCTCCTGTGCCCTGCCCTGTGCTCCCCATGGCTGTGAGCCCCTCGACTCCATGTCCTTGGCTCTGCCATGCTGCCTGGCCACAGCTTCCAGGCCTCTTCGACGTGGATCATGTGGCAGAACAACTGCGCCAGGCGGGCATCCTGGAGGCAGTGTGTACCCGCAGCGCCAACTTCCCCATTCGCCTGCCCTTCCAGGCCTTCCTGGACAGGTAGGGCCCAGGATGGGGGGAAGCAGGCACCTCAGGGCCAGGACTCACTAGGCAGGCCCCCCTGGAGTGGCTGCCGGACCTGGGGCTCCTTCTGGGGAAGACGGACCCACTTTCCCAGGGACCCTTCTTCCATTCTCTCTCTCCTTCTCTCCCTCCATCTGTGTCTCCTTCCACTATTCATCAGTCACCCCCACGCCTCTGCATGCCTCTGTGCATTCAGGTATCTCTCCTCCTCTTAGCAAAACTCTCCTGGGTTTCTGGCACATAGTAGGTGCTTTCCATAATCATTGTTGAATGACTTACAGACTGAATGGACCCAAGGGGCTCGGGGATCAAATGAGTGTGGGGAGAGGTGCTCGTGTGCTTGTTCTGACTTGAGTTATCTATCCCTGGGCAGGTTCCGGGCCCTGGGGACCGAGGAGCAGGGCGAGCTCTCTGACCGGGAAAGGTGTGGCATCATCCTGAACCAGGTGCTAGCGGCTGAGTCACCCCTCTGTCACCTGGGAGCCACCCAGGTGGGTGGTGTGTGTGTGCAGAGAGGCAGGGAGCGCTGGCAAGTAGGAGGAGCATTCTGGGATCCTCTCAGAATCTGGTGGTCCTTCCAGGTGGTGGGGAGACAGAGTGGGCTGGTTGTCCCGGGCACCCCAGGAGAACGGGTTGCCTGGAAGGAGGCTGAGGCCTCGGGAGAAGGGCAGGGTGGTCCCCGCCTGCACACCTGGCCTGCCTCCAGCCCACACCTCTGCCCCCAGGTACTGCTGCGGGAGCCAGGCTGGCAGCAGCTGGAGCAGTGCCGGGCCCAGCAGCGCGCCCAGGCCCTGCTGACCCTGCACCGAGGCCTCCGCATCTGCATCTCCCACCAGCGCCTCCGCCTCCTGCCACGGAAGCAGGCTCATGTGCGTGGGCTCCAGGCCAGGTGTGCGAGGGGCACTGAGACTGTAGGCCTTCTCAACGTGGCGGGGCAGGCTCTGGGAGACATAGGGCCTCGACGCAAGTCTGTCTGCCAGCATCCCATCGGCACTGGACTCTTCTTGCCGACACCCCTGCCCATACCTCTGCTGTCTCTTCTTGAATGCCCCCAGCCACGAGGAGCTCATTACCTGCTGAGGCTACTCAAACCTGCTGTCTTGACTCCTTGACTAGTGGTTTGCATTTTTTTGGTCTGCATTGGGTCTTCATTGCTGCATGTGGGTTTTCTTTAGTTGCAATCAGCAGGCGCTGCTCTTCGTTGTGTTGCAATGGCTTCTCGTGGCCGCGGCTTCTCTTGTTGCGGAGTGCGGGCTAGAGTACAAACGCAGGCTTCAGTAGTTGTGGCTCATGGGCTCAGCTGCTCAATGGTATGTGGGATCTTCCTGGACCAGGGATTGATCCCATATCCCTCACACTGGTAGGCAGATTCTTAACCACTGGACCACCAGGGAAGTCCAACTGTCCTTTCTTTTAGTCCATTATCCACCCTGCAGCAAGAATACTTTCATTTTTTTTTTTTTTTTGGCTGTAATGGGTCTTGATTGAAGCATGCAGAATCGTTGGTTGTGGCATGTGGAATCTATTAATAGCTCCCTGACCAGGGGTCACACCCAGGTCTCCTGCATCGCAGGCAGATTCTTTACTGTCTGAGCCACCAGGGAAGTCCCTCCAAATCGTTTCATCACCAGCAAGAACTCTGTACCTGTTCAACAATCGTACCCCGCGGCCCCTTCCCTCCAGCCCCTGGTAACTCCCAGTATACCTTCTGTTTCTGTGAATTTGCCTGTTCTAGACATGTCATCTAAGTTGACTCATACAGTATCTCCCTTTACAACTGGGTTATTGCACTAAACATATTTTCAGGGTTTGTCCCTTTTATAACATGTGTCAGAGCATCATATATTTTTTTACACCTGGAAATTGTTCCGTTGTGTAAGTGGACCACAGCCGTTCATCCATGTATCTGTTGAGTGTGCATGTGGGTTGTTTCTGCCTTTGGGCTTATTGCAAATAAGGCTGCTATAAACATGAGCATGGAAGGTACAGTTCAAATCTCTGCTTTCAGTTCTTTTGGGTCTTTACTTTGGAGTGGAATTCCAAGTTATCTGGTAATTCTGTCTTTACCTTTTCGAGGAACTGCCAGATTGTTCTCCTTAGTGGCTGCACCATTTTGCCTTCTTACCAGCAGTGTGTGCACCTTCCAGTTTCATTACATCCTTGCCAAGACTTGTTACAACCTAGAGGATGTGAGTCGGAGACGATTGAGCGACTTCGCTTTCTCTTTTCTCTTTTCATGCATTGGAGAAAGAAATGGCAAGCCACTCCAGTGTTCTTGCCTGGAGAACCCCAGGAACGGGGGAGCCTGCTGGGCTGCTGTCTATGGGGTTGCACAGAGTTGGACACGACTGAAGCCACTTAGCAGCAGCAGCAGCAGCAGCAGTGGATGTGAAGTGGCATTTCCTTGTGGTTTTGATTTGCATTTCTCTAACGACTAGTGGTGCTGAGTGTCTTTTCATGTTCTCCTGGGCCATCTGTGTGTCTCTCTGGAGAAAGAACTACTCAAGTCCTCTGCTTGATTTTTAATTGGCTGGTTTGTTTCTTATTGAGTTGTAGGCATTCTTTATATATTATGGATACTGAACTCTTATTAAATATTTGATTCACAAGCAGTCAGTCTCCTCTCTCTTTTTTATATATTTATTCTTTTTAGTCTCCTCTCTTGATAGTGTACTTTGATGTAAAAAAAAGCTGTAGATTTATTTTTTATTGAAGTATATTGGTTTACAATGTTGCAGGTATATAGCAAAGTAATTCCGTTACAAATATATACATGCAAATATATCTCTCTATATATTCTTTTACAGATTCTTTTCCACAATAGGTAATTATAAGATAGTGAATATTATTCTATTATATATTCTATATAGATATATACGTATGTATACATTTGTAACTGAATTACTTTGCTATATACCAGCAACGTTGTAAACCAATATATTTCAATAAAAAATAAGATCCTTGTTGTTTATCTATTTCATACCTAGTAGTGTATATAGTGGAGAAGGCAATGGCACCCCACTCCAGTACTCTTGCCTGGAAAATCCCATGGATGGAGGAGCCTGGTGGGCTGCAGTCCATGGGGTTGCAAAGAGTCGGACATGACTGAGTGACTTCTTTTACTTTTCACTTTCATGCATTGGAGAAGGAAATGGCAACCCACTCCAATGTTCTTGCCTGGAGAATCCCAGGGATGGCGGAGCCTGGTGGGCTGCCATCTCTGGGTCGCACAGGGTCGGACACGACTGAAGCGACTTAGCAGCAGCAGTGTATATAGATTAATTTTTAAATATTTATGATGCTCAGGGCTGCTCCCTTGAGAAGTCTGGTCTTTCTTATATCTGGAAAATTCTCAAAGATATTGTCTCTTCAGGAATCTATTAGACTTCCCGAGGTGTAATTTTTTTCATTTTTAGGAGTTCTTCTTGGGGGGAGGGGAAAAAAGTTCTGCTTCTTAAATAGTAATGTGCCAGACTCTATTCCAAACACACCTCTTAATTCATTTCATCTTCTTGTGGAGCAGACAATCCAATAATTCTCCTCTTAGAGGTGATGAAAATAAAACACAAAGAGGTCAAGTAGGGAATTCTCCGGTGGTCCAGTGGTTAGGACTCAGCACTTCACTGTCAAGGGTGTGGGTTCAATCCCTGGTTGGGGACCTAAGATCCTACAAGCCACGAGCATATTCAAAAAAAACCCCAAAACCCAGAGAGGTAAAGACCTTATCCAAGACTGCTGTGACGAAACAGTAGAGGAACGCGCCCGGGTGGCCGGCTCCAGAGCCTCAGGCCTCAGCCCCCTGTGCACAGCAGCCTCTGGGTTCACTTGTTCTTCTGTCCTGTCCTTTCCCTGTTGCTTGTTAGGCAGCTGGGCGCTTCACTGGGGTCTGGTTTTACACTCAGGTCTTGACTTGGAGGATCTGGGTGTTGGGTGTGAATGCGGACTCCTCACTATTCCCCTTCCCGGCCTCCAGGAAGCGTTACCTCCGGCGGCGGGCAGCTCTGGGGCAGCTGAACACCATCGTGCTGGCGGCCCGGCCCCTGCTCTGGAGACGGAGGAGACCACAGGTGAAGCCCATGGGTGGGGTGCTGCCTGGGGTGTGCTCAGAGGAGAACCCAACCCAGCCTTTGCCGGTCAAGCTGGCCGAACGAAGACAGTGACCACCGTCCATGCCCAGCCACACAAGGGGCGAGGCCTCAGGGACCACTACTGGCGGAGTGTCCCATCCCCACTGCCTGGCCGGGGCAGCCTGGGGCCTCTGGGAGCTCATCGCCTTCCTTCAGGCCAGGGCCTGACTCTCTCTGCAAGCTGGGGTGCCTCCATCCCCTCCAGGGGCCCCTTGGGCTGCTCCCTGTCTTGCCCGATGACTCCGACGTGAGGGCCATAAAGCAGCTCGAAGGTCAATGCCTACATGCTGCCCTCTCTCCTGCCCCTCCCTGCCTGGACTTTGTCCCCCAGGGACCATTTCTTCCCTTCCTGCTGCCCTCTTCCCGGTCCTGGCAGACAGGCAGCAACACCCACAGCGCTTCAGCTGGTGAGGGCTCTGGAGGGCGAGGGGCAGACGCCAGCCCCCTGGGGTCCATCCACACCTGTTCCGCTGGTGCCCAGGCCTCCTGGGAGGAGGAGGGGTCAGCTGAACTGCCCAGCAAGCAGGGAACATCGAGGGAGCTCAGGGTGACGCTTCACGGGGACACCATCTCCTCCCGCATCTCCCCCAACAGCTTGGGCGTCAGCGCAGCTGGCACAGCATCGGGGCCTTCGAGACGGTGCCAAGCATGGTAGGTGGCCTGGAAGCTGGAGAGTGTCTGCTGGGTCGTGAGCCTGCTGAACCTGGCCTGGCTTGAGGGGGAGCGTGGGGTCCCAGGGGTGCCAAGATGGGTCCTGTCCTCAGGCCCATCCATTGTGCCCCCCCAAGAAGAGGCCTGGGTGCCCTCGGTTTCCCTCTGAGGGCTCAAGGGGCCCCATTGGAGTGCCTATGACTAGAATTCTTGGTCTCTGGAGGGGAAGCTTATAGCCCCGGGGGTGAGGAGGGCCCCTGGGTCCCTGTGCCCCTCCCTGAGTTTCTGGTCAATTGCTCCCATTCACCAGGAGCTGGGGCGCTTGGAGATCCCGGCTGAGCTCGCCGCCATGCTGAAGACAGCGGAAGGTGAGTCGTGATGGGTCTCATTCTTCCACAACCCCCTCCTCTCCCGGTAGCCACTCCCTCTGATGCTCTCTCTGGGTGCCCCCAGCTCACTGCCCGGCTCCCTCTGCACTGGAGCCAGGGGTTGATGCTGGGAGGTGGAGGCGACACCAGAGCCAGTCGCCTTACCTGGGCATTTCTGGGCTGCCTCCCATGTCATCCCAGACTGTCAGCACACCCGGGTCCAGAGCATCACCGAGGCCATGCCCCCGGAAGTTCCCGCCCGGCCCAGCCTGACCCTCCCACCTGACATCAACCAGTTCCCCTTCTCCAGCTTCATCTCCATCGGCTTTCAGGTGGGCTTCCAGGCCTCAGCTCTGCTGGCTGCTGCCCAAATTTCCCCAGACACGAGCCCCCAAACACAGGCAAAAGCTGTGTTTGTCCTTCTTTCTCCAACCCTCTCCTCCATCTCCTGTTGTGGGGATTGTGGATGCAACTGCGTTGCTCGGAAAATCCGTTGAACCCACATCTCAGTCTATTGTTACTTATCAGTGATGCCACACCTTTGTTACACCTGCGGCATTGCCCTGCCATTGAACGCTGAAGTTGTGCCTTTAAAGCGTGTTTAATGACAAAGCAGAGTGTCCAGGCAACAGAGTTGGAAACAAAAGCAAGATTCAAAAGTGCCCATTGAGCACAGTCCCGATGTTCCAGGCAACAGCTGGGCGGGTGGGGAGATGACGTGTGTACCTTCACACAGGAAGTAAGACTAGGAAGAAAGAGGTGAAAATGTTAACTCTGGTTATACCTCGCAGTGGCATATTGATGGTGGTTTTTATTCTTCATCCTTTTCCCTGTTTTCTGAGTTTTCCATGTGCACGGGCTTTAGTTTTCTAATCAGAAAGAGTAATTTAGGTGTATGGTTTTCAATATTTATTTTTGTTTTGGCTGTGCTGTGTCTTTGGCGCTGAGAGAGCTTTCCCGGGTTGCGGCGAGCAGGCTTCTCATTGTGGTGGCTTTTCTCGTTACGAAACAGAGGCTCTAGGGTGCAGGCTTCAGCAGTTGGGGTGAGTGGGCTCAGGAGTTGTGACGCATGGGGTTAGTGGCCCCGTGGCACGTGGGATCTTCCTGGACCAAGGAACAAACCAGTGCCCCCTACATTGGCAAGTGGCTTCTTAACCACTGGACCACCAGGGAAGCCCAATCATGGTGTATTTTTAAGGCGCTTTTCCTCTCCAGCCCATCTTCCTCTCGTAGGTTCCTTTAGGGCTCCCCCGGCCCTGTGTCTGGCAGGTCAGCACGGATCAGCCTCTGCTCAGGCACGTGGCACCCCCCCTTCCTTGCAGGAGCCCTCCTTGCCCCACCCTGGACAGCTGCTGACCAAGCCCCTCACCCACCTGGACAGTGAGAACCCTCAGCATGCCCTGGATATCAACAAGGTGGTGAGTGACCCAGAGGGGAGGGGACAGGGTGGGCCTGTGCCGGGGTGCTGGCGGGCACAGGGAGCCCTGCATGACCTGCCTCCTCTGGCTTGGTGTCCGCAGATGCTGTGGCTGCTGGGGGACGGGTCGCTGGCGCCCTGGCAGGAGCAGACCATGGGCCAGTACCTGGTGCGGCAGGGGCAGCGCCGACCGGGGCTGCGCGACGAGCTCTTCAGCCAGCTGGTGGCCCAGCTCTGGCGCAACCCCGACGAGCAGCAGAGCCAGCGCGGCTGGGCCCTCATGGCCGTCCTGCTCAGTGCCTTCCCTCCGATGCACACCCTGCAGAAGCCACTGCTCAAGTAGGGGGCTCAGTGGGTGGGGGGCCCCGCGGACGGGGTCAGCAGGCCACCCCAGGCTCACAGCGGCCCTGTGCTGTGCCCGCAGGTTTGTCTCTGACCAGGCCCCCAGGGGCATGGCAGCGCTGTGCCAACACAAGCTGCTGGGAGCCCTGGAGCAGACGCAGCTGGACCCTGGGTCTGCCCGTGCCCACCCACCCACCCAGCTCGAGTGGACAGCCGGATGGAGGCGGGGCCGCATGGCGCTGGACGTGTCCACCTTCAGCGGTGAGGCGCGCGTCCCGCTCAGGGCTCCCACGGCAGAGTCTGCCCGGCACCCTCGCCCTCCCCTGACCCCCTTCCCACCTCAGCCCTCCCAATGTGATCTTGACCTCCCTGTCATCCTGCTGGTGGGACCCCAATGGGACAGCACCCCTTTCCCCGTCAGGGTGGACCCTGCTGTCCCTCACTCTCACCGCTGCCCCTCCTCCTTGCAGAGGAGTGCTACTCGGCCGAGGTGGAGTCCTGGACCACGGGGGAGCAGCTCGCCGGGTGGATTCTACAGAGCAGGTCTGGGGGCCAGGGATGGGGGAGTCTGGCCGACACTGACCGTTGTCCCACCCTCCTCCGGAGTCCTCCTCACTCTCCCAGCCTGCTGTCCCACTGAGCACCTTCTGCGGCTGCTCCTGCAGCCCAAGGGGTGGGGGCGAGGTGTGCGGGTCGGCGGGCAGGGGCTAGACAGCAGATTCCAGATGGGGAGCGAGTAGGGAGTATTCCTGCTAGATTTGGCCCAGATTCTGATCAAATTGGTAAATAAATACAGGAGAAAAATACATAAAAACAAACAAAAACAAATACATCAGAGCCAACACAGAGGGAGGGGGCCTTTTTTGCGGAAAAAGAACGGAAACCGGGTCCTCTCACCCCCCTCTGCAAGCGCCTCCCCCCGCCGCACCCCCAGGTTCTTGCCGCTTCTGGACGGTCACCTGCCTGGCTGACCGCCCTGTCCTCCCTGCCCCTGTCTCGCCCAGAGGCCTGGACCCGCCCCCGCGCGGCTGGTCTGTATCGCTGCACTGCAGGGACTCCTGGAGGGACTTGGCCGGCTGCGACCTCGTGCTGGACTTGATCGGCCAGACCGAGGACCCGGGGGACCCGGCCAGGCCCCACAGCTACCCCATCGCCCCCCGTGGCCTGTAGGTGCCACCCCAGCACCCCTGGCCTGCTCCTGTCCCTATCCTGTCGTAGGCGACCCCACCGCCACCCTGTCATACCCTGGGGTTCCCTGGTGCTGCCGCAGGTCCAGGCCCCAAGCCTCCTCCCATCCCGCAGGGATGACCCCGACACCCCTCCGCCCCCACCGCCCCTCTCCACAGCAGCTTCTACACCTTGCCTCAGCCTGGGCACCCCACCTCCTTAGCTGGGCCTCCATGGCTGGAGGTGGCCCCGTGAACCCCTCAGCTGGGCCCACTGTCTCCTGCAGAGCCGAGAACATCCCCCTGGCCCCCAGCATCCAGGCCCCCTCATTGCCCCCAGGCCCACCTCCGGGTCCAGCCCCAACACTGCCCAGCAGGGGGCGCACAGGTAAGGTGGGGGTGGGCACACTCAGGTGGGCAGGGCAATGAGAATGGGTTTGCAGGAAGCCCCCGCCCCCAGCAGGTGACGCCAGCCCTCCGTAGGTGAGTCCCGGACCTCAGGGAGCCTGGATGGCTTCCTGGACCACCTCTTCGAGCCCGTCCTATCCCCCGGCCTCAGCGTGAGTGTCCTGCGCCCCAGCCCAGCCCAGTCCCTCCCGTTCCGGGGTCTCTGCTGCCCCTCCCAGCCCTCCTAGGACTCTAGCTCTGACCTTTTGACCTATGACCTTTGCCTTCACAGGATCTGGAGCAAGGCAGGGCTCTGACTGGCCGCATGAAGGGAGGAGGTGCCATGGGGCCCATGCAGCAAGGCAGCTACCCCATGGGTGAGTGCGGGGCTGAGCCCATCTGGGGTCTTCCTGCCCACGGACGGGGTGAGGCGTGGCCCGGGCTTCCCACGCAGCTGCCGTCAGAGCTCCAGCCCGCACCTCGGTGGCCCGTGCTCATCTCCTCGCCTGGGGCTGGAGGGAGGCTGTCCAGGTGGGCACTGACGCGGGAGGACCCTGTCCCTACAGTGTACCCAGGGATGGTGCAGATGCCCAGCTACCAGCCAGCCATGATGCCAGCACCCATGCCCATGATGCCAGCCATGGGGCCAGTCCCAGGTAAGACTGGACTGTGGCTGCCCGGTCCCTTCTTTGGGGGGTGGGGGTGTGGTGGACCGGGCCTGGAGGAGGGAAGGTCCCACCTGGAGGACACAGTGGGCAGGGGCTAGGAGCTCGGCCATGGCGCTAACCCGCCCTGACTGCCTGCCTGCCCGCCACACCCCAGCCATGGTGGTACCACCACAGCCACAGCCCGTGCTTCCCAGCGTGGACGCGAGGCAGCTGGCGGCCCAGCAGCAGGACTTCATCAACCAGCAGGCGCGGATCCTGGTGAGGACGGGCAGGGCCCATGGATTGCCTCGTAGGTACCAGCCTGCAGGGAGAAACAAGGCTGGCTCTCATCTGGCGCATCACGCCCTGTCCATCAGGCCCAGCAGATGACCACCCAGGCCATGACCTTGTCCCTGGAGCAGCAGGCAAAGCAACTGAGGCAGAGTCAGCCCCTGGCCCTGGCCCCAGCCCCAGCCACAGCTCCAGCCGCAGCTCCAGCCCCAGCCGCGGCCCCGGCCCCAGCCCCTAGAGCAGCTTCCCCGACCTCACCTCCTCCGGCCATCACCCACAAGCCCAAGAAGACACCCACCCGCCAGAAGGAGCCAGAGAGTGGCCTGGAGTTGGTAGGTGCCCGCCTGACGGTGAGGAGCCAAGGCTGGGGAGATGGCAGGGCCTGGGATGGGCAGCTGGCTTCAAGGCTGCAGACGTGGGAGACAGGGGGTTGGGGATGGGGCCGCAGGGCGATGCAGAAAAGATGCTGCCCGGCCTCAGCCCCGCAGGTCCGAGTGGGTGGGCTGTGCGAGCGGCAACTTGGCCAGCAAGGCTGCTCCTTCTGTTCCCTTTCCTGCCAGCAGGAGGCCCCGCAGGATGCTGAAGACAGGCACCCACGGCCCAGGAGCTTCCAACAGAAACGAGACTATTTCCAGAAGTTGGGTGAGCGCCCTTGGGGAGGCAATCAGACACAGAGACTCAGACACCGCCCCAGACTGGCCAGGGGATGGGGGGTTGCCCTCTGGTCCGGGTGGCCCGTCCAGGAGCCCAGTGTGCTTAGTCGCTCAGTCGTGTGCAACTCTTTGCGACCCCATGGACTGTAGCCTGCCAGGCTCCTCTGTCCATGGGGATTCTCCAGGCAAGGATACTGGAGTGGGTTGCCATGCCCTGCTCCAGGGGATCTTTCCGACCCAGAGATTGAACCCAGGTCTCCTGCATTGCAGGCAGGATTCTCTACCATCTGAGCCACCAGGGAAGCTCAGAGGGGCGGGCCAAGTGGAAGGTAATAGACAGGACTAACTGGGGGGGCATTTACAGGGCAGCAGCCGAGCAAGGTGAAGACCACGAAGCCTCCAGCCAAGGTGGAGATCCCCCAGGCAGAGGCGGTGCAGGACAAGGAGCCAGAAGAGAAGGAAGAGAGAGCAGGTGGTGAGGAGGCGGGGGGGGCAGGCTGGGCCTCTGGGGTTCTGCCCCAGGGTCTCATGTCTTTTCTCTCTTCCTGGGCAGGGCCCTCACCTCCGCCTCCCCCGGTGCTGAAGAAGCTGCCACTGTCGCGAGGTGCAGCCAGAGCTGCCCAGGAGGCTGAGGCTGAGCCGGCCACGGAGCTGGGGCCTGGCAGGGGGCACAGGCCAGCCGGGGGCAAAGCCGTGGTGCGTAGCTCGGACCCTGAGACCTGCCGGGCAGAGCCCAGCAGGGAGATCCGCAACATCATTCGCATGTACCAGAGCCGCCCCGGCCCTGTGCCTGTGCCCGTGCAGCCGGCGAGGTGCCAGGGGAAGGGGGAGGGGAGGGAGGAGGGGAGAGGAAAGAGGGGAGGGGGAGGAGGGGCTAACCGCTCCCCAGAGAGTCACCCTGTGAACTCATGACCTCTTCCTTCTTTCAGGAAGCCCCCCCAAAGTTTTCTAAAGAAAAACAACCCTAAGGATGAGGCTCTGGCTAAGCTGGGGATCGATGGTGCCTCCTCGCCCCCTCAGGTGAGGTGCCCTCTGGTCCAGAGCATGGCTGCTCCATTCTGGAATCCTCCTGAGGCTCCCCGGGGTGAACTTGGCCCTGAGTCACAGCCTCTGTGTGTTCCCTGCCTCCCCAGACGCTGTCCCCCAGCCCAGGGAAGGCCCCACCACCACCCGTGGCCCCTCGACCCAGGGCCCGACCACGGCTGATGCCCTCCAGCTCCATCAAGGAGAAGCAGGGGCCCCTTCAAGAGCTGTTTGGCCAGAACCCACCCACTGCCCAGAAACTGCCCCCTCCGCCAGCACCTCCACTGCCTCCGCCCTGGGAGCCAGCGAGCCCTCCAGCTGAGCCACGCAGTAGGAACCCCACATTCCTGCGTGGTGGGCTTTGGGGGGGCACGGTGGGCTTCGGGGGGGCGCGGTGTGTGGGGGGGGATTTCCAAAGACCTCTCCGAGCTCACAGCGCCGAGGTTAGCGGCTCGGGCTTCTGGACTTTGGAGCCGTGGGCGAGAAGCCCCAGCTTCCGCGTTCCCGCGGGGGGCAGGGCCGGGGCACCCCCGGGGCCTGTCTGGCACAGACGGACTGTCACACACAGGGCGTTGGCCCCGGCAGGAATTTAGTGGCCCTGCTGATGTGGTCAGGGAGGCCCCACGCACGTCTGGGACAGCTGGAGGCGGGAGTTGGGATGGCGAGTGGGAGGGAGGCGGCAGAGGTGAAGCTGGCCGGGCGTGCGGGGCTCTGGGGAGGAGGGTCTTCTCTGCCTGTGTCCCCATCACCCCATGCCCCCAGGCAGGTCCGCACCCAATGCTCTTCGGCCCCTCCATCTGCCAGGCTTGGTGGAGCCCATGGGGGACGAGGGGGTCTCCACCCAGCTGCTCGTGCCCTCCGGGAGCGTGTGCTTCTCCTACACCAGCGCCCCCTGGAGGCTGTTCCTGCGCAAGGAGGTGGGCACCAGGGTGGGCTTCAACCCAGCCGCTCTGGGTGGGGGGCGGGGCACAGGCTGTGGAGGAGCCAGCCTGGGACCCCAGCGTTGGCTCCCTACTGCCCACCTCCTGGCCTGGTTTCGTCTGAGCCCAGGAGGCGAGGTGGGGTGGGAGCCAGGCTGGCGGGGGACCACGCCGGCCACTCTCGGTCTCCCGTGCCCCCATCCAGGTGTTCTACCCCCGGGAGAACTTCGGCCACCCCTACTGCCTCAGGCTCCTCTGTGAGCAGGTGAGCACCCCGCCCCACAGGGGTATGTGCAGACAGACCACGCTCCCCACCCCTGGCCAGGTTACCACCGTGGGGCGCTGGCGTGCTTCAAGCCCTGCCTTCCTTTATTTATTCCTCACAACATCCTTCCGAATGAGGACCGTTTTTGACTTCTGTGTGTTAGTCTCTCAGTCCTGTCCAATTCTTTGTAACTCCATGGCCCGCCAGGCTCCGCTGTCCATGGGATTCTCCAAGGCAAGAACACTGGAGTGGGTTGCCATGCCCTCCTCCGGGGGATCTTCCCGACCCAGAAATCGAACCCGGGTCTCCTGCATTGCAGGCAGATTCTTTACTGTTTGAGCCACCAGGGAAACCCCTTTTTGACTCATAATGAGGATTCAAAATGAAGCGTATGCAGCACCCAGCACAGGCCAGGCACAAGCAGGTGCTTGCCGGCGCCTGCCTGCTGCCTGTGGATGCTCCCAGAGGCTCGGGTTTGCTCCCCCAAGTTCTACAGCACCCCTCCTCCCCCAGGTCTGTTCTTTCAGGGATGCTTAGCTGAAGGAGGAATAGCAGCTTGACTAGTGCAGGCAGCTGGGGGGGGCAGGTGGGAGCTTTGGGTGGACACGGCCCTGAGCTTGGAAGCCCCTGCATCCCTCAGTGTCGCGTCCACGGGGCTCTGCAGCTTTTCCTCCGGGCATGGCTGCATCTGGGGTGCGCTGAGGCCTCAGGACCGGGTGGTGACTGCCTGGCTTGCCTCCCAGATCCTGAGGGACACCTTTGCTGAGTCCTGCATCCGTATCTCCCAGGACGAGAGGCGCAAGATGAAACACTTGCTGGGTAGGGTCCAGGGACTGCAGGAGGCTCAGAGAGCTGGGTGACGGGGGTTGGGCCTGTCCAGAGGGAGGGAGTAAACTCTGGGGTCCCCGCTGTGAAGGAGCCTGGTTACAGGCTGGGGCTCTTCCTGCCGCAGGAGACCTGGAGGTGGGCCTGGACTCACTAGACACGGCTGAGGACGGTGTCAAGAAGCGCATCGTGGTGGCCGCCAGGGACAACTGGGCCAATTACTTCTCCCGCATCTTCCCTGTCTCGGTCAGTGAGGCTGGGGATGGCAGCGGGCTGGGTGCCAGCTGGATCCCTCGGGAGCAGGATGAGAGCTGGGGCCGGCTGGGTGGACGGTGGCCTAGAGCTGGGAGCCGGGCTGTGACCCAGCCGCCTTCCGAGCAGGGCGAGAGCGGCAGCGACGTGCAGCTGCTGGCTGTGTCCCACCGGGGGCTGAGACTGCTCAAGATGACCCAGGGCCCCAGCCTGCACCCCGACCAGCTGAAGACTCTCTGCTCATACAGGTGAGCGGAGGCCAGGGCTGGGGCTGGGGGCGGGGGTGGGCTGGTGAGACGGCCCCCCGGCTCATGCCCTCACCCTGGGCGCAGCTTTGCTGAGGTGCTGGGCGTGGAGTGCCCGGCTGGCTCCACCCTGGAGCTGTCGCTGAGGAGTGAACAGCTGGTGCTGCACACGGCTCGGGCGGGAGCCATCAAGGCCATGGTCGAGCTCTTCCTGAGCGAGCTCAAGAAGGCAAGTGTGGGCTGGCTGGGGGCCTCCACCACTGCTGCCTGCTGCCCAGTCTGCCTTGGCTGGTCTCGGGGCTGTCAGCCATGCTCCTTCGAGCTGCCTGGAGTCGGGGACGCTGGGTGGAGGGTGAGGCCAGCAAGGGAGCAGGGGGGACAGGTAGGAAGGGGTCACAGCAGGCTGGCCCCTCACCCGCCTGCCCACCTGCAGGACTCTGGCTATGTCATCGCCCTGCGAAGCTACATCACCGATGACCACAGCCTCCTCAGCTTCCAACGTGGGGACCTCATCAAGCTGCTGCCGGTGGCCACCCTGGAGCCAGGTATCTGCGGGGCAAGCAGGGTGGCAGGCAGATGAGGCGGCGCCTCCAGTGGGCACGGTGCTGGGTGGCGCGTGGGTGAGGCTCTGTGCTTGGGCGTCTCTAGGCTGGCAGTTCGGCTCCGCAGGCGGCCGCTCCGGACTCTTCCCTGCTGACGTCGTGCAGCCGGCAGCTGCTCCGGACTCGTTCTTCTCGACTGAGCAGAGGAGCAGCCAGGGGCACAAGGGTCAGCTGCAGCGCAGAGAGGGGGATAGGGCATCGGAGGTGAGGAAGACGGGAGAGGCCGAGGCAAGGCCTCAGTAGGAGCCAAGGAAAGGGCTCCGTGGCCCCGGGCCGCCAAGGACCATCCCCCTGCCTGGCGGGCAGCGCTTGGCCTGGTGCCGCCCCTCCGCCCGCTCCTGGTTTCTTGCCCTGCCGCTCCGCAGCAAGACTGAGCTCCCCGTGGGCCAGGGCGGGGCTGTCCGCCCCTCATGCGGCCCTCGTGGCACCTAGCACGGTGGCGCCTGAAAGTGCTCCATAAACGGCTCTCGCCCTTCCTGCCTCCTGGTGGCGTGCTCGCTGCAGCTGCTTTGCCTGGCCCTCTTGGGGTGGGCGGGGCTGGGGGCTGGGGCAGAGCCGCGGGACAGGCCAGTGGACCCTTAGGTGGCACCAGGTCTCCTGTGTTTCCAAGTTCCCCACCCACCCCTGGAGCCAGGCGCGCAGTGACAACTCGGCCACCAGCCTGTCCCCCTCCGTGGCCTACGTGGCCCTGCCCACGGACTCTGACTACACCATGCAGGAGTTTGCCCTGCGCTACTTCCGGAAACCCCAGACCCTGTGAGTGCCCTTCCTGCCCCCACCCCGCGCCAGCCCACCCTCAGTCCCCCTGAAGTGGGCCTCCCTGCTTGAAGCCCCCGAGCCAGGGCTCTCTGTACCCTCTAGACCCGGCCTGGGATTGGGGAGTGGGAGGGCTGAGCAAGCAGGGGTGTATTCCCCCATCCCCCCTCAGGCCGGCCCAGACCAGTGGAGATGCTGAGAAGGCCACAGCCAGCCTGGTACAGTACAGCAAGGTAAAGGGGACGGTGGGGGGGAGCCAAGCCCGCAGACCTGCCCGCTGGCCCTGCCCCGCCGGCCCCAGACCTACAGCCCAGCCTCTTTGGCTGCAGGCTCCCATCCAGAAATCGCTCATCAGCTTCAGTGACGAGGACACGAACAGGCAAGCTGTGGAGAGCTTCCAGGGTGAGTGGCCACAGCCTCTTGGGTCCCTGTGCCTGCGACCTAGGAGTTCAGTCGCCTTCTTGAGTTTGCCTTCTCAGGGAGGCGCACTGGTGGCTCCTGTGCCACATGGCCCTCCCCGCTTCTACTCATGCTCAAGGGGTTGTGGCTTGTATGGGGTCTGCGCTGGAAGGCAGTGGTGGGTCCAGCTCACTATGCGCTCTGCGTAGCCCTGGGGCCCACAGCATCCCTGAACCTTGTCTCACTGGTAAGGCTGGGACTGCCACCCCGCTTGGCTCCCATGCATCTTGACAGCAAGGCACGAGATGGCCCCACGTAGCGATGGCACCAGCCACGGCTCACCATGCATCTTGTCCTGCCCACAGCTCTGATGCAGTTTATGGGGGACCAGTCCAAGCCGCGGGGCAAGAACGAGCTGGATCTCCTCTACGGGCTGCTGAAGGTGAGCACGGGCTGAACGTGCCGGAAGCTGCAGGGGAGACAGTGAGCCCTGGGGGCCCCTCTCGATCTTCCTGCTGGGCCTCCAGGGCATCCCCTTTACATGTTCAAATCATCCAATAATGTTCATTGAGCAGCTGTTACATGCTGGGCCCAGGACAACTGGGCCAAGTTGGTCAAGCCCCCACAGAGCTTACAACCTAGTTACAGAAGAGACGGTTGGTAAACCATCATGCAACATGCCCGGGGCCAAGAGTGCCTTGGAGAGAGAGAGAGAGCAGGGGCGGGGCTGCTGTGGTGCAGCAGGCTTGGTGACAAGGTGATCCTGGAGCAAAGGCCTGAAGGAGGCCAGGGAGTGAGGCCTGCGTGCCTCAGGGCAATGCGTGTGAGTGGGTGGGGGGGGGGGGGGTTGGGGGGGGAGGGGAAGGAGACTGGCGCCAGAGAGTGAGGGGGAGTGGAGTGAGAACCGGGAAGGGCGGTGGGTCCAGAGTGTGGAGGCCTTGCCCTCCACTGTCAGGACGTCTGAGTTTTCAAGATTGGGGAAAGCACTGGAGAGTTTGAAAGACAGACGTGTCTTACAATTCATGGGTTTGCTCTGGCTATTGTCTGTGATTCTGGGAGTTTAAGGGCAAGGGAAGGGTTACTGCCATGATTCTAGGTTAGACATGGTGCTGGCTCAGGCCCAGAGGCAGCAGGAAGGCTTTGCTATAAAATGCATGTGGGGTGTGAGAGAGCGGCCAAGGATGACACCAAGGCTTTGGTGAGGGCACTGGCTGGTCTCCCACAAGGATGCCTGAGTGAGGGAGCAGGGCTGGCCTGTGGCGGAATCTGTTGAAGTCTGAAGTCCCAGTCTTCAAGTGGAGGGTCTGGGCTTCAGGGGAGATGTCTGGGCTGGAGGCAGGCCCAGGGTGTCATGAGTGCAGACAGAGGCCCAAGGGCACTGCAGCCTCTAGAGGTCCCGGTGGTGAGGGGAGTCAGCTGAGATGACTGGGACAGAGGGACCAGAGAAAGAGGACAGGACCCAGGTCGGCCTGGAAGCGGGTGAAGTTGGTGACTTGGTGAATGGCCAGCGGTACAGATGCTGTTGAGCCGAGTGAGACCAAGCCTGAGAGAGGACTGTCGCTGTCACCCCAACCTGGCCCCTGCCCGTGGCCATTAGCAGGATCTCTCTGACCTCAGATTCCATGCCATCCCAGCCCCACCGCCTTGCCCCTCCTGTCCCACAGCTCTGCCAGGAGAAGGAGGATCTCAGGGACGAGGTTTACTGCCAGGCCATCAAGCAGGTCACAGGACACCCCCGGCCGTGAGTGGGGGATGGGGGTGGGGGGGGGCAGGGGTGGGCCTCTCAGGAAAAGCACAGCACCGCGGCCTGGCCAGCCTGAGGCCCAGGCTCTCTGCCCTGCAGGAAACTCTGCGCGAGAGGCTGGCGCTTCCTCAGCCTCCTCACGGGCTGCTTCCCCCCGTCGAACACGCTGATGCCCTACGTGACCAAGTTTCTGCAGGACTGGGGTCCTCACCAAGGTGCTGGCAGGGAGGGGCTTCTGGGCTGGGGTCTTGGCTGCTCAGGGAGGGGCAGGGAGATGCTCACAGCCCGGCCTGGCTCCTCTCTGCAGAGCTGGCCCAGAGCAGCCAAGAGCACCTCCAGAGCACAGTCAAGTATGGGGGTCGCCGGCGGCTGCCCTCCCCAGGCGAGATGCAGGCCTTCCTGGTACTGGGGGTGCGGGCCGGGCAGTTTTCCAGGATTCCCAGTGGGTGGCAGGAGCTGGGGCCTCTTTCACGGGTGGACTGACCCTGCGCTTGTCCTGGCAGAAAGGACAAGTAGTCCACCTGGTCCTAATTCATTTGCCTGGGGGTGTGGATTACAAGACCAATATCCGCACTTTCACGGTGAGTGCAGGGCCACAGCAGGGGGCGGGGAGACACGGGAAGCCGTGGGTCTCAGTTCTGGGAACCCCCCCACCCCCGAAGTCCTGTTCCTTCCCCAGCACCCCCATCATGGCTCTGTCCACATGTCTAGGTGGCAGCAGAGGTGCTGGAGGAGTTGTGCAGGCAGATGGGCATCACGGACCCCCAGGAAGTGCAGGAGTTTGCCCTCTTCCTCATCAAAGGGGATGGTGAGCCACCTGGCCTGGGGAGGAATTCAGGGTGGATTCCACTGCTGTGGCCTTGAGGGAGGCAGCTCCCATGCTTGGGGCTGGCCGGGCCATGGGCGGGGCTTGGGTGGGCCGTGGGCGGGGCTGGCCCTGGTAAGCCTGTTCAGGTTGGGAACCTGGACTCTCGGTGCAGGTGAGCTGGTGCGGCCCCTGTGGCCCCAGGAGTACCTCAACAGCGTGCTGGGGGGTCCGGACGTGAGCCTGCACAGCCGGCGGCTCGGCTGGGAGACCCGGCTGCACTTTGACAATCCCACCTACATCAGCACCCACTACAGCCAGGTCTGCCTTGCACAGTAGTACCAGCCTCAGCTGCCTGGGCAGGGGCCCTCCAAGAATCCCTGCCCTCAAAGAAGGGAGGGTGCCAGCAGTGGGCTTGAGGCTCAGGAGCAACCCCCTTGCTGCCCCCGTCCCGCTCAGGTGCTGCGGGACTACCTGCAGGGGAAGCTGGGGCTCAGCCCCCAGGAAGACACCCGGCTGGCCAGATTGGCTGCCTTGCAGCAGCTCAGCAGGAACAAGGAGGAGCCCCTCTCAGAGTGAGCGTGAACGCAGCCCCCATGTCTCCTGTCACCCCCTTACCCCCTCCTCCACAGTCAAGGCCACTGGTGCCCTTCATGACCCTAACCCAGCGGGCTGTGTACACCTGTCCCCCATCCTACGCCACACTCCTCCAGGGCAGGGCCCACACCTCATCCATGTGTCTGGATCCCTGGTCTCACCCACGGTAGCCACTGGTTCATTGATTTAGCACTGGCTGTTTGCCCAGCCTCGCCTGACCAGGCTGTGTCCTAGGCAAGACCTCCTGGCTTACTTGCCGAGGAAGCAGCAGTGGCAGCAGCAATGGCAGATGAACGTGGCCACCGTGAAGAGCCTGATGGGCCGGGAACTGAGGCAGCTACGAGGATACAGCTCCCAGGAAGCGCAGATCAGCTTCATCAGTGGGTCTGGGGCAGGGGGCGGCCAGGGAGGGGGAAGGGGGCACCCAGGAAGGAGGGGCCAAGGGTAGAGGGGCTAAGCAGCTTCTCCACCAGCCCTGCTCTCCGTCTGCAGAGGCCGTGAGCGAGCTGCCCCTCTTCGGGTACACGGTCTACCCGGTGCTGCGAGTGAGCAATCCGGCCCTGCCCAGCCCCGGCCTCCTGGGGCTGAACCGCCAGCACCTCGTCCTCATGGACCCCAGCTCCCAGGTGGGCCGGGCTCCTGCCCCCGTGCCGGCCTGGGCACCCTCGGGGCACTGGGCTCCCCCCGACACTGACCCCGCCCCCCAGGAACTGTGCTGCTCCATCGCCCTGAGGGACCTGCAGCGGCTCCACCTGCTGAGCCCACTCGAGGCAGAGGGCTCCCCTGGCCTGGAGCTCAACTACGGCTCAGCCGACAACCCCCAGACCATCTGGTTTGAGCTTCCACAGGTGGGTGGCCTCCGCGTGCCCTGAGAAGGTGGTAAGTGCCTCACCCAGGCCCGGTGTGCCCGGCCGCCTTGGCCCAGGCTGCTGCCCAGGGCTCTGGCATGGCGGGGCTGGGGGACAACAGCGGGGGGCTGGCGGGGGAGCCCTGCCCTCATGTGCCACACCTGCACAGGCCCAGGAGCTGAAGCACACCATCACCTTCCTGCTGGACGGCAACCCTCCTTCCAGTTAGGGGCCGTGCTGCACCCAAGGCGGGGGCAGAGATGGAGACGGGACCCCTCCCCGGCCCATGTCTCACCTCGACAATCTCCTCTGGGTGTGGTGAGGCTAGTCTGGTTTGGACTTCAGCACCTGGCTGTCCTGGAATCCACTGCAGCATGGCCCAGAGTGGGGCTGCTACAGGGACTTCAACTGGGGAAGTTCTGTGAGCCTCGCTCTGGGGTGGGCCTGTGGTGGGGACTGCAGGAACTCAGCTTGGGTGTCTGGGGGGTCACCCAGCCTGGGAGAGATGTCCACCTGGGCCCTGGCCCCACATCAGCACGTGCCCAGACCTGGGAGGAGCGGCTGCTGAGGAAATAAAACTCCTGAGAGAACAGGGCTGCGCGCGTGCGTGTCCAACCGGACACTTTATTCTCCTGTAAATGCTGATGTCCCGCCCGGCCTTCCTGACCAGGAGCTGAGCAGGGGCAGGGCGGGCTGCTGCCTCTCTTGGCATGAGCTCTGCCTCTGGGCTGGGCTGCAGGCGGCATCGTGAGGGGAGAGGGTGGTGGGGGTGGACCAAGGGCAGCAGGGGCTCCTCCTGAATCAGCTCCATGGCCTTGGCCTGCTGGGCCTCCCCCTGAGTTTAAAGTGTTTTAAGACGTGGAGGGACCGTTTTCTTTCTGCTCCTCTGGCAGCCACCACACCATATGCCCCTTTCTCACCTGGGGATCTGGCCCAGAAAACCCAACTGCGAGGGCCAGGAAGGCAGGCAGGCAAGGAGAAAGAGGGCCTCAGGCTTTGCGAGCAAAAAGAAAGGTGGGCTGACCGCACTTTGGGAGGTGTCTGGGCCCATTTCCAAAGTGAGGTGTGGCTGGAAGCGGGGAGAGCCTGGGAGCAGGCCGCCCACCCTCCCTGGTCCTGAGTGAGGCCGGGGTGGGCCACGCTGGAGTCTGGGGGGCAGGCAGGAATGTGGGCCCCATCGGGCCCCATCGGTCATCTCTGCAGGCCACACAGGCCGTGCCAGTCGGCTTCACTCTCGCACCGGGCTCGGGCGTGGAACAACTGCTTGATGACGTCCTGTGCCTCTTCCCTCACTAGATTTGGAGGGGAGGAGGCGTGAGGGCCAGGCCCCTCCTGGCAGAGCCCCCACAAGTCCCTCCCGGCCGGTGCCGCTCACACTCACCGCTTCTTCCCGGACAGAGGTTCTGGGTCAGTGAGTGTGAGAGGTGGCGGGCGAAGGCTTTAAACAGTTCCTGGAGAGAGAGGGTGGGGAGGAGCCAGGAGCACCCATGCCAGGATCCAGGGCACGGCAGACCCTGGAGGGGGCCGCGGGCTTCCGCCTTTCTTGGCCTGGACTCACGCTTCCCCCACTCCATCTGCACCCCAGTGCTCCAGACTCAGGGGAGAACAGGGCCCATCCACCTACCATACCTTGGATGCAAACTTGCCCTCCTTGTAGAAGGGGGTCAGACACTTGACCACCACACTCGCAGCCTCCTTCAGGGAAATGCTGGGTGCCGAGAGCTGGCAGGAGCCTTGGGGGCTCGGGGGGCTCTGGTCGCTGGCTGAGACGCTGCCCTTTGCCTCAGCTAGGATGGAGGCCTTGGCTGAGGGACGTGGCCTCTTCTGAGCCTGGCTCCCCGGGTTCTCCTGGGCAGGGCCACAGCGGAGGGTCACCTGGGGTCCCCTGTTCTGAGCCCCTCCCTTCCTTCTGGAAGACGGGGCCTCTGCGTCCACTGGCTCCCTCTGGCCAGGCCCATCTGCCCTGGGGTGTGGACAGTGGAGACAACTGTCTCGGGGCCCCCCAAGCAGGCTCCAGCATGGCAGCCTCATGCCTCTCGGTACCTGCTGGGGTCTCGGCCGCTTGCCTCTCTGTGCCTCCTCTGTGGGGCTGGGCTGGCCTTCGGGGGGCCTCTGGTCTCTGAGCGGGCAGGCACTGGCCGGAGGGGGAGCAGGCATCAGGGTCCAGTCGCCTCCACCCCCTCAGCCCGGGCAGCCCCGCGAAGCCCGTGGCAGGAACCAGCCCCACTGCAGAGGCCCAGGGAGCCAAGGGGATGTCAAGACTGCCCACACACTCACCTCGGCCCCTCCTCAGCGCACTCCTTGGTCTCGGGGCGGGCAGCCAAACGCCCCACGGCTCCATCCTCCTGCCCTGAGCCCTTCTCCAGGAGCATCAGGGGTCTCCACACCCCATCACGGGAGGGGCTGGTACTATCTGCCCCTAGGGCCGCAGTGAGTGGGGGCGGGCTCTTGGTCCTTCGGCAGAAGAAGCGGGTGATGTTCTGAGAGTCCTTGAGTGCCGCGGCGGCCAGGAGCTGCTGCTTCTTATTGACCCGGACCTTGGTGGTGGGGCTGCCCTGGGCAGGGCCTCTCTCCTCCTCGGGGGAGGGCCCTCGACAAACAGCACCGCTCCCGGGGGCCTCTCCTCGGAGCCCGGGGAGGGGCTCAGCGCACTCCGTACCCTGGCGGTCACAGGGCCGGCTGGGGGCCCCCTCCTCACCACCCTGCTCAGGCCGGGGCTCTTGCTCCGGGACCCACGTCTTCTCCATCAGCTCTGTGGCCGTCTGGAACAGGCAGGAGCCTTTGGGGAAACCAGCTCCCACCCGCTTGGGCTTGAGCTGCAAGGAGGAAAGAGGCTGCTGACCACAGGCCCCTCCAGCACTCGCTGGCAGGTCCAGGTGTGGCCGCGGGGGCCGGGGAAGGCAAGGCTGGGCAGGCCGAGGCTTGGGTGTTGGGCTGGTGAGAGGTGCTGGGGGGCTCCAGGGCAGGGGAGAGCAAGGGTCAGGGCTGTGATGCCAGCAGGAGCAAGGACGGTGCTAATATGAAGGGCGAGGGGCCGGGGCGCCGGTGGCGTGGTGGACTCACCGAGTACACCTGGGAGGCAGGCAGGATGTCGTGCTCGGTGGGCTCCGGGGGCTCGGCCTGGGCGCTGCAGCTGCTGGTGCTGCCTCCCACACGGTACAGCTGCCCCTCCTTCGAGGCTCTGTGGATCTCAGCCACCTGGGGCGGGGGGGGGAACGCCCTGGCTGGCACCCGCTAGCTCCAGGCTTCCCATGAGCGGTTTCTGTGGCTCACGCTTGCAGGCAACTGGACACTGGACAAGTTCTAGCCCCACAGGGCTGGCTAGAAATCCCTGCAGCCAGGGAAGGTGGGGAGCCGGGCTTCCCCCTACATGAGTGGCCCCCTGGGTGGGGAGCCGCACCCCCGCCCCTGCCCGGCGCCCACCTTCTTCAGCACGCTGGCCTTGTACAGGTTGGCCACCTTGGCACTGCGGAATGTCTCGTGTTCCAGCTCCACTGCCTTGGCCTGGAGGTCAAGTCTGAGGGCAGCAATGAGATTAAGGTGTCAGGCCTGAGGTCAGCCCTGTGATTCCTGCAGGGGACCCTGGAGATGGCTTCAGGGCCTGGTGGGAATGGCCTTGGGCACAGGGATTCCAGCCTGGACTGTCTGGGCCCCTGTGGCTTACTGTCCTTCGGCAGTTCCTGGCAGCCTGTCATGGCCAAGCCTGCCCCCGGTGGGGCTGTGTGAAGACCCACACCCCCTTGGATGAGTCACAATTTGGGGAGAGGTGCCCAAATAAACTGGGCTTCCTAGGTGGCTCAGTGGTAAAGAACCTGCCTGCCAATGCAGGAGACACAGGAATGCAGGGTTGGATCCCTGGGTCAGGAAGATCCCCTGGAGGACGAAACAGCAACCCACTCCAGTATTCTTGCCTGGAGAATCCCATGGATAGAGGAGCCTGGTGGGCTACATACAGTCCATGGGGCCGCAGAAAGTCGGACACGACTGAGGGACAGAGCACGCACGCCCAAGCAAGCCGGGGGGCTGACGACACTCACCCGTCAGCGGAACCTGCGGCCTGGCGGTTACTGCTCAGCGCCTCCTCCAGGAGCCCCAGGCAGTGCTCACGGGCCTGCATCAGGGCAGGAAGGTGGTCACACAGGTCCCAGGTCGGGGAAGGAGCCTGAGGGCAGGTGTGAGGAGCTGCCCACCTCCTACCTTCACAGTGAGCCTGGGGATCTTCCTACTGGCAGCCTCTCTCAGGGGACAGTCCTCATCTGCGGGGAGGAGAGGCGAGTCCTTCCACCCTACTGCCTGCTCTCTTGCGTCCCTGACCCCCCAACGAGCTCTCCTCCACCCACACCCTGGGACCAGCCCAGGGGACGTTTCTGTACTGACCTGGGGGTACGAATTCTTCTGTCTTGGGGTCTTTGCCCTGGAAGATGACACAAAGTCCTGTGAGTCATCCTATCCCATAGCAACACAGCTCCGAGTCTAGCATAAGCAAGGGGCTGAGAGGGTGTGAACAGGGGCCACCCAGAGCCACCTGAACCCTGCCCCCTTCACCTTGCGCAGGCGCATCTGCTTCTGGTAGAAGAGATTCCATTCCCGCTTCTGGGCCTCGTCTCTGCCCTCGTCCCCGCTGCCTCCAGATCCTCCATCATACCTAGGCGACAGGCTGGGTGTGAGCCGTCCTGGGTCTGGGCTTTGCCCTCCCATCACACGTCTAGTAGGGCAGTGATGTCTCTGATGCCCTGGACGCTTGGGGGCAACGCTGATGTCCTGGCCCCAGTGTGGCCCTCGGGGCGGGGGCATGCATCACTTCTGATCTGGCCTTGGCCCCAAGGAGAGAATGCCAGACTCTTTCTAGTGGGTTAGGGGGCCCTGGCCTCATGGCCCCTTACCTGCTAAAGCCCCCGTAACCCCTGCGGCCTCCTTCGTACAGCTCGGGGTCATAGCCATTCCCTTGGGAGGGCCCAATGCAGGTCTTGTTCCAGCTGCTTCTCTGCTCCAAAGCGTCCAGCTGCTTCCGCACACCTGCGGGGTTCTGGCAGCAGTCACAGCCTTTGGTGCAGGCGGGGGGCAAGTCCCCGAAGTACTTGGCAATAGCAGCATGGCGGCACCTGGAGCAGGGGTGGTAAGGGACCTGCTCGGGCCAGCGTTTGTTCACCCAGTCCCCAAACTCTGCCTGAGCATGGCTGTCTGGCACTGTGGCCAGCATCTCGGGCAAGTCTCACAAGGCATCACTGGGCTGGGTGGGGTGCCCATTTTATAGATGAGGACAACGAGCTGAAGGAGATTCCTCAAAGCCATGTAACACATGTGCCCAGGGGAGCCAGGGCACGAACCCGCTCTGCTTCTCCACGGGGCACTCCTCTGGGCTCCAGGCCCCGGCACCCTCTCCATACTCCGGTAGTGGGGCGCCCTGGGAGGAGCATCGCCTCTGGGTGCAGACTCTGACTCTGCAGCTGAGGCTGTGTCCTTGGGGAAAGCGTCTGACCTCCTGAAATGAAGCCTAGGCACCTCGAGCATAACACGCCTACAACATGGTACAAGGAGAGCCCTGGCCCCTCGGGCAGCGTTAAGAGCCGAGACAGCGCTGCGGAGTGCGCCACAGCACTCAGCACTTAGGGCTCTTATTACGGCTCCTCACTCTCTGCTGAGTGGGAGAGGGAACAGCAGGAAGCAGCCCTACCCCACCTCGGCGCTCTGCTCTGCTTCTGTCTCCTGGCGACTCCTCCCTGTTGTCCCTAACAAGCCTCTGCCTGACCCAGTGTACACGGCCAGGAACCGAGAGACTGCTTGAGAACAGGAACCAGGCAGCTCTGGGCTGGCACCCCATGCCGGGCACTGGTGAGCACAGCCTTGGCCTCCTCACATCTTCCTCTGCCCTGACCCACCACAGCCCCCTTGGGGTGCCAGCCTCCAGCAGTCTCTCCTGTGGGGGCCCAGTGGATCACTGGGGCAGATGTAGAGACCGGGGGTGGGGGGGAGGGCACAGCTCCATCCGGGCCATTACAAACAATGGTCCCTGCAGCAGGCATGCAGCACAGGGTGGGCGAAGCCTCTGGAGAGGCCAGGGCAGAGGCAAGGCCATCCAGGTACCACATCCCAAAGACAAGAAGAGCTGGCACCACTGCTCTAGCTGGGACACGACTTAAACACAAGCACTGCCTGGGGCTGCAAGGAACAGGCTGAGGAGCGGAGACCCCAGGCCAGCCCGGAGGAAAGGTGGGCTGGCTGCGCGGCCACCAGAGGGCGCCATCCCCGCCGCACCCAAACCCACGCTGCTCACCCCGCCGCCCAAGTCCGTGCCGCCTGCCTGGCCTCTGGGACACTCTGGCATCCGAGTGGTGAGGCCACAAGCCTGGCTTCCTTCCCCGCACCCTCCCCCAAGCCCTGACTCACTGGCGTTTTGTGCTCACACTCAAAGGGCTCCATTGACAGCTCGCAGATGCGGGCTAGGGTCGGCCCCTGTCCTGCTCCGGGCACCGCCTGGTCTGCTGGGGTGGCATGACCAGCCAAATGTCAAACGGCCCTGCTGGCCACTGGGCTTCTGTGGAGCCCGTCCCTGCTGGCCGGGCCAGGAGTGTGGAGACAGCCCCAGCGGACACTGTCGAGAAAAGAGCAGCAGTGTCCTCTCTCCTCCGGGGCCACCTCCCGAAGGACGGGCTAAGCCTGGGCTACTCCCCGGTCACTCGGGACTCCCGAGTCCTTCCCCGAGATGTCGCGCCAGAGGGCTGACAGCCTGGGTGGTCCGGCAGCTCCCCCTCTCTCTTTCCCAGGAGAAGAGAGGACGGGTGCCTGCTGGGGAGTCGCCTGAAGGACAGACTGGGGGCTGAGGGACATGGGTCCCCCAAGGGGGGCCTGGGGTGCCAACGGCTGGAGAGCTGCAAGCCCCCTCCCTCCCGACTTCGCCGCTCAGGTGGAGCCTCCCAGAGGTCATCCTCGCCAGGGAACGTGCGAGTCGCCCTCCTCTTTTATCAGCTCACAGCCCAGGCCCAGCCCACACCAGCCAGGAGGGAGGAGAGGAAGAGGAGGAGGAACAGGAGGGCAGACCTCGGGGCAGGGAGCAGGCACAGGAAGCCTGCAGGACGCCCTCCCAGCAGGGATTCCCTCTGGGCACAGCAGGGGCACTGGCTCCCCACTTGAGCGGCCGCCCTGAGTAATGTGACACTTGAATCTCCAGGACGACCAACAACAAAAAAGCGGAGGCCGAGACAGCAGCTGGCTGTCAACAGCCAGGAGCTCCGCTACGCTGAGCAGAGGCACCCGGGGCGCAGCCGCGGGTCAGGAAAGACGCATCCGCAAAGGAAGGAAGAGGTGTGAGCCCGGCCGGGGCTGGCCGGGGGAGGCAGGGAGGAGAGACACTCGAGGCCGGCCGCTGGGCTGCCCTGCACCTGTGGCCGCCCCCCGCCGCACCTGACTCGCAGGTGAGTGGCCGGTCACAGAGGGGGGAGGAGGGAAGGGAGCCGCCAGGGTCCCCTGCCTTGAGGGTGGATCCACCACGAACATGGAGAAGAGGGTCCTGGGGGACACACTAGGGCACAGTCTCCAGACAGCGTCCCCTCCAAGCCTGGGCTCTCCCCTCTCCCACTAGGACCCAGCACGGCCCCGGGGCTGAGGCTATAGCCCTTGTCGCAGGGTGGTTTTCTCTGTTTGCTGAGCAGGCAGAGGGCCCTGGGGAGCCTGCTTACTCGACAAAAGTTAGTTTAAGCTCTTTCTATTCAGGGGGCTTAAACAAGGGATTTGGCTGGCCTGGCCGGGGAGGGAGCTCTCGCCTGCCCACTGAGCCTCCCTTTCCCCCCGGGATCAAGTACCTGCTTTCTCCCAGTTGAGGCCCAGCCAGTTCAAACCACCCAGGATGTGGATGTCCTGAACAAGAGCAGCAGCTCCCACCTCTTGTAGGGGGACGCTTGGTGTTCTTGGCTAGGGGGGGCTAGGCCCAGGTCCTCCTCCCAGTGCCCACTGAGATCTTCAGGAGCCCCCAAATCTCCCTGAGCACCAGGCCAGTGCTTGAGGGCCCTAACCCCAGGGTGGGGTAGAAGTGAAGCTGGGGGGGGACTGCCCTACCTCAGTACTGGGCCCACAGTGCGGACCCCCCCACACACACTGCTCCAGCCTCCCCTGTCCTCACACAAGCAGCATTAAAGGCTCCCTCCCCAGCCACCCCCACCCCTACCCCCCAGATGTTTTCCCCAAGGCAAACAAGCCCACATCTACCTAGGAAGGAAAACAACCACCCAGGTTACGGTGGAAACCAAACATCAGCCTGTGTGTTCCTGGCTCCACTGAGGCTGTAGAAACTGGCCTGGGCTGCAGGCTGGGGAGGCTTAAAAGCCCTGCAGCGACGGGCGGTGATGACAGAGAGAGGGGACAGACGCCAGTGAGGGAGGGACGCAGCGGTGAGCCACCGCAAGACGGCCCAGGCAGGCAGGCGGGGATTAGAGTCTGCAGGCCCAGAGGACGCAAGTGGACGGGGCCCCTCAGACACAAGTCCCTGAGCAGGGACACAAGGGTGATGCCCAGCTCCTGGGACTGGGAAGAGTCAGCAGCAGCAAGCAGAGCTATGGGGCTGGAGACTCTGGGCTGCTGAGGGCTCAAGTGTCTCCCTTAAACCGCAAGGTGGGGCTAAGGCTGGAAGCGCAGCGCACAGTGGGCACCTCTGCCTCGCTGGTTAGGCTTCGGGAATCTGCTAAGACACCCACGGCCTTCAGTTATGCCTCATTCTGGTTGTTTCTCCAACAAGTAAGGGTGGATGAACCCACCTTGATAAAATAACGAGGCAGGGCAAGAAGCCCTTGGACCCTTGAGGCACCAACAGGCCCTTATCAGTCACCAAACAGCTGTGCCTGGACTTGGAGCGTCAGTTTGGCAAGAAGGAAACAGGGCCGCTTCAGTACCAGGTGGCAGCTGTCTGGCCTGCAGGATGCCTGCTGCTCAGCTGCAAAGCCCTCTGTGCCAGGAGATGCCACCCAAAGGCACGTGTCCTAGTCCCTCCAGCTCTGCCAGCCTTCCCTCAGCCTGGCGCATCTCCCCGCTCTGCAGGCTGCCCCTCTGGCTGGGGCAGGGCCATGAAGGGCCATACGGGCCGAGAGCCAGGGAAAGCCACCACTTGTTCTGGCTGCTCCTAACTGAGGTGCCACTGGGCGTGGGGCTGGGAGATACTCTAGCTTCCTTGGTTCACAGGCAGGAAGTACAGTCTGGGAAAGAGTGTGGCGGAACTGAGCTGGGAAGACTGGCAAAACATATAGAGAGGCCCACAGGGCTTCCCTTCCCATCTCCCTCCAAACATGGGAGGAAGGTTAAAGGGACAAGAGGCAGCCCTCCCTGGAGTGCCCCCTCTTCTCGGGCCACACCTGGGAACGCTGAGGGCTCCCTGCTGAGCAACGGCTGGGCCACGGCCACACGGTCACCTGACGACGGCTGGTTATATCAGGCACCCGGCGTCAGGCACCCTTGGCCTTGCTTTAAATAGTGTGCTGGGAAGCCCGCCCGGGACCTGCTGGAATGTGCCTCCACCCTCTAGGAGTACAAGCCCCCTCCAACTCCCCCATGGGGCCCACTAAGGCTCCTTTCACTCAAGGCCAAGCTGGAAAGGATGAAATAGCAACTGGAGACCAAAGAGGGCTCCGGTCTTCGGGGCAGATCCACGCCTGTCCCCGGTGCAGACGGGATCCCACGGGCACCCCCGGGGCTGACCCAGGCGCAGCTGGCTGATTCCGGTCCCCACAGGCCCCGGCCGTGCGAGTCTGTGGCCCGCAGCTGGCGTGGACGGATGCTCTTCCCAGAGTGGGGCCTGGGCCCCCCGGGCATGAGTCTGCAGCTTTCTCACTTCCTAAGCCCTGAAGGGCCAACAGGCCCCGCCTTTCCTGCACAGCAGTTCAGCCTCCGCTCCACCTTCCTCCTCCCTGCTTTGGGGATCACACCTGCACCCCCTCTGCACCCCGACTGACCAGGGTCTCCAAGCAACCTCTCGCTCAGAAGCGGAGCCACCCCCTCTGCAATCCCTCCTGAGCCTTTAGGCATGGGGGCACAAGTGGAAAAGCCCCCCTGCCAGCCTGCGCTCCCTGCTTCCTCTGAAGGAGTGTCTCTGATGGCTCCATTAGGCAATGCAGGCCCTGGGCCAATCAAGCTGAGAAAGACAGGCCAAGTGCAGCTAAAGAAGGGAGGCAAGAGCAGCCCAGCCCTGGAGCCTGGTACACACTCCCTGAGGGCTGCGGTCGGCCCACTGGAATGGGCCAGGCGGGCAGGCTCTCATCCTCCAGGAAACCTGGGGTGTGGGACGCCCAGGGGCCCAGGACCACGCTCCTGTGCACACCTGCTCCACGGGTCAGCGGGAGGAGGTCTGCTCGGTGTGACCTGAGGAAAGGGGTCCTTATGAACTTGACACAGAAAGACTCGCAAGATCTGCCCTTTGGTGACAAGTCACAGGAGGTTCTCAAAGAGCAGGCGCGGCCCGGTGAGTGAAGACGCTGTGCTCCAGACTCCCATGTGTGGGTGGGGCTGGTCTCCGCAGCCCTGGTCCTGTGCTGAGCCTGTCACACGGGCCAGGCCCTTGGTGCACGGCTCCTGATCTTGTCTGCAAAGATCAGGCTTCCCAGGACAGGCGTCCAGGGAGGCACAGTGTGACCGTGGAGAGGTCCCTTCCTCTCTCCAGTCTCAGGGTCCCCAGGTGCAAAAGAAAGGAGGCAGAAGGGGATGACGCATGGCATTCTAGAATCTTATGCCTCCCAGGACATTGGAATACTGGGCTCCTGATCTCCTCTGCAGAAAGGTGCAGACCCTGGGCTGCGGCATGGGAGAAGCTGGGGGGCTCTGACTCCAGGAGCTTTGGCCTCTGACAGAACACCATCCAGTCCTCCACGGAGCCATCGCCACCTGCCTGCGGTAGCATCATCACTTACAACACAGCTCCCCGCCTCCAGCCGGCCCCCCCCCACCTTCCTTCACCTCACACACCACAGACATCCTGGCATGAAGGACGCAGACGACACTCCCCAAAGGTGCTGGAGGAAGGCGTGTGCAGGGAGGGGGCCGTGACTGCCCCCAAAGGCCGTCTGGCCTCTCCCCACCCAGAGCAGAACCACGTGCCCCGGGCACTCCCGGAGCCCGCCGCTGGGCCCAACCCTCCCTCCTGACAGCCTCAAGGTGGGCACCCCGTCTTCATGTAAAATGAGGGGAGGAATAGACCCAGAGAGACAAAGTGACTCCGAGTCACAAAAGCAGGGAGGAGGCCGGCAGCATCAAACCCAGGATGATTCAAATGCTGTGCTACAGGGCCAGCTGGCCAGACGGGAGCAGGAACCCTGTGGAGGAGGCACCTGTGCCAGCCACCATCCAGGCCCTGAAGGACCGCGAGGCGGACGGGGGTGGGGGGGCAGAAGTGGCCTAAGTGACCACACGTGGGGCTTATGAGGCCTCCAGGAGGTCCCACCCTCTAACGACCAGAGCTGCCCAAGAAGGAAGGGCTGGGCAGGAGGGGGGCTCCCCTCCTTGAGCAAAGGCCGCCATGCCAGAGAGGGCAGGGAGCCAAGGGCAGCGCAGAGGGCCCGGCGGATGACCTTCCAGGCGGCTCTAAGGACGCTCCGCTGCAGTGGCAGGGCCGGGGGTGACCACAGCCCGCACCGGGCGAACCTGCCAGGCAGAGATCAGGGACGGGGCGGTGGCAACAAGAGCTTAAGGCCTGGCGCAAGCCCCAGGCCGCTGGCAGCCCCGCCTCGGTGAACAGGTTGAGGCTGGGTTGGCCCAGGCTGTCTCTGAGCCCTCTCTCAAGAGGCACTGGCTCCCTCGTGCCCACCGGTAAGGCGCTAGGGGAAGAAAGTCTCGGGTATAACATGCCTTGACTCACTGACTTGGCCTGGGCCTTCACCTTCGGCCCCTCAGGCAGGACGGGCTGGAGGAAGCCCTGGGTCAGGGGGCCTGGAGGCTGACCAGCCACTCAGGGGGGCGGAGGGTGTGGGGGAGAAAGAGGACCCTCTTGAGAGCCAGAAGAGCAAGTCCCAGCCAGTAAGAGTGGGGCGCTTACACCCTCCCTGGGACGCCCGGTCCCATCCTGAAAGAAGACTCGTTGGGGAAAACTGGAGTACGGCGTCACCCCACCTTCTCACAGGAAGACACCGAATGAGGAAAGAAATGGGGCTGATGAGCGGGGTGGGGACCCTAGGGGGCCTCAGACCACCCCCCCAGTCAGTGCTCACCTCTGGCCAACCCTGGCCAGCAGCCCCCAACAGCCTGCTCCCGGGAGAAGCCAGCCCGCTATCCCCAAAAGTGACGAAAGGGAAGGGTGCCAGGCTGGGATCCCAGAGCCCCGTGTCCCTACCGGGAAACCAACCGGGGAGCTGTGTCCATACCAGACACCCTGAAAACACCTAGGAGTTGTGTCTCAAAACAAAGGAGTGGAACAGGGCAGTCACCTTCACGGCCAGCAAGTGTGGCTGACCCTGGCTGCTGGCAGAGCCCTCCCGGGGCTGGCTGTGCCCGGCGGGGCCTCAGGCTCCCCCGTGTCCCTGGCCGGAGCAGTGCCAGCGCTGAGTGAGGGGCCCCACGGCTCGCTTCCTCCCTGGTGAGCCACCGGACTCTGATGGGCGAGACCTGACAAACTCGTTCTGCGGGCCGGGGTGGGTGAGAGGGCGGACTCTCGGGAGCCAGCTCTGCGGGGACGCCAGGCCCTCTCTCTGCTCTGCAGCCCAGGAGGCACCCAGCAGGGGCCCGGCGCAGCATGGCAGCCAGCAAGTTCGTGCAAGAGATACACTCCATCGGGGACAGGCTGCTGCTCAAGCTGCAGAGGCTGCCGCAGGCCGAGCCCGTGGAGGTCCTGGCCTTCTCGGTCCTGGTGGTTTTCACAGGTAAGCTGGGGCTCCCGGAGTCTCCTCGGCACCCAGGGCTCTTCCTTGCGTCTGGGAGAGGAAACCACGGAGCCAGTCGGAGGGCTGGGTGGTAACCCAGACAGAGGAGGAGCAGCAGATGTCTCCAGAGGGTGGGGTGGGGGGCAGGGGATCTCCCCCTATTCTCCGACATGCAGAGCCTGGGGATGGGGTGTGCTGAAAACCAGGGCCCAGGGGTGAAGGGAGCAAAAGCTCTGGGGGCCAGCGTGGGGACAGTCACTCCTCTCCCCAGATTCTCGCTGCTTCTGACCTGTAAGCAGACCTTTGGGGAAGGTCCTCCAGGCCCCCAAGGGGGCTTCTTCAGAAGTGAGGTGCGCGCTTTCTCCCCCACCCGGTCTGAGTTTCCCGTGCTCTCTGCTGTCTCCCCACCCTTTCCAGCCACTGTAGTGCTGCTGCTACTGATTGCCTGCGGCTTCTGCTGCTGTCAGTACTGCTGGCCCAGGCGGAGAGGCAGGAGGACCCAGGTGGGACCCATGACCCTACCCTGAGGGCCAGGGAGATGGCCGAGAAGCCGGAGAGGAGACTGCCGACGCCACGACCCAGGTGTCAGCCTGGCCCCGCAGCCCTCACCCCTCAAGACAAAGACCCACGGCTCAGCCCTGACTGAGCCCAGGGACCCGGATGCTGACTGAGAGACGTGGAGCCTCAGCAAGGAAACGGGCTGTTTCAGCCACAGAACTCTCACCTACAAGATGCCCAGGAGGGATCGATGGTTTCGAAGATAGAAAACCACCAGGGATTCTTTGCCGACCTGAGTTTTTTAACAAAGCACAGAGCGTGGTCCCTGTACTTGGAGAACAGCCCGCATCTGTGGGGAGCTGGCCCTCGGGGGTCCCATGCCAGAGAGAAGCAGGCCAATCAGAGGGGCTCTGTGCAGGAGCTACTGGGTCCCAAGCGCCCCCCAGAGTGGGGAACATGTCAGTGTTCTATTCCAGGGTTTGCCTGCTTCTTTCCAGTGTTTGCCTGCTTCTTTCCAGTAAAGGCTTTCTGGTTATGTGTTTCTGTGGTGCCCCTCTCCCCAGGCTGGGCCCTGTGTATTGGGAGGGCGGCATGCCAGGAGCCCCGGGGTGTGGCCAGTGACTTTTCCTTGCAGCCTCTGCTCTCCTTGTGCCCACGGAAGCTGGAGAAACATGCAGGCAAGAATGGCACATTGAGGGGAAGGGGGCAAGGGGGCAAGACTCCGGAACCTGGTCGGCCGCGACGGAGGCTGCATCTGCCCCAGGCAGGTGCCGGGCTCAAGAATGCCACGCCACAGTCACCACGGCCATTAATTGTAGGTGGCATGCCCTGTCCTAGCAGGTCCCCCCAAACTTCTGGAATAAGAGAGGTGAGGTCCCTACTGTCGTCCATAACCTGCCTCCCGACCGCAACATCCTCTCCCCAGTGGGCCAGACGGTCTGGGTTCCAATCCTCACCACCACCCCACACCCCCGACCAGCTACATGAACAGATGTGACTCGGCCTTCCAAGGCCATGTTTCCTTCCCTTGTGAAATGGGGACAATCCTGGTACCCTCCTCCTCGGGTAAGCCTGTGAGGATAAACCAAGATGGCCTTGGCACGATGACCTGGCCCAACACTGGGCATATCCTAAGAGCTCCACTGATACGAAGCATCCTTATTTGCCCCTCCATTTGGGGGGCTGAGCCAGAGCAACGTGGACCCGTTTTAAGGACTGCTCCTGCTGACACACAGCACTGCCCGCCTCCTGCCCTCCAGTTTACTTTCTCTCCACAGAACTTTCCAGGTAGAGCTACAAACCCAGGAATGAGTGTAGGGGAGGCAGAGGCTCTCACAGTACCTGCTGCCCTCCCCCAATACCGGTCCATCAGAGCCATGAAGAGCGCCGTGTTCTTTACACACCTCCGTCTTCTCGGCCTGTGCAGCCTGCCCTGGTTGCCTGGAGGCAGAGCCCCAGCCACTCGGGAAACAGGGAGGGGAGAGGGGATGCCAGCCCCCGCCACTCCACCATCTCCAGATGGCAGGCCAGCAGGAGAAGCCCTCTCCCTGGTTGTCCCCGGTGTCCAGGGACTTGTCTAACGGGTTTGGTTTGGGTGGAAGTCCCAGAGAGGAAATGGTTCCACAGAAAATAAAAGAAATGCAAGAATCTGTCTGTACACTCTACCCTCCTACCACCATCAGGAAAGAATGGGGTCAGAATAATAGTGATGATAGTAATAACAATAACAGTGAGGACAGAGGCAGCTAAAATGCACCCAGGGCTCATCCCACCCACAGGCGTGCCTGAAGCCTTTTGACACAGATAAATCCATTTAATTGTCACAACAACCTAATGCCAAAGGGACCATTCTGATCCCCTTTTCAAAGGTGAGGAAGTAGGTAACTTGCCTAAACTGGACCAGCTGAACAGTGGCAGGACCCGCCTGTCTGGCTCGGGGCCTTGGCTCACCACACCCAGGCCTCCAGCTGCAGTGCTGATAAGGCTCCACTCCATCACCCACCACCTAACAATCTCAGGCCCCAAAGAGCCGCACCCCACACCCTTCCCTGTGAGCGGGTGTGGCCTAGGAGTTAACAGCTGGGGTGGGGCCCATCTTCGGCTCCCTCCCAGAAGAAAACACAGGGAAGGCGGGAACATGTGAAGCCCTGCCTTTTCTGGGCCTAGCACCTGAAGCTGGAGGCTCCCCAGGAAGGCGTCGGTTCAGAAGACACAGCCCAGTGTGATCTTCCTTCAGCAGGTTCATTAGCATCGAGAACATCCTTCGTCAGGGTAACTGACACTGAGCCTCTTTTCTAGAAAAGATTCAGGCTCCTGGGTGCAGCTGCCAAGAACTGGGGACCATGGGCAGCCCTGGCCACCTGCAGGTGGACAGGAAGTTCACTCGTGTTTTCCTCCTCCAGGCCAGGCAGCACCTAACTGCCGAGTCCAAATAAGATGCCGTCCCTGCCCTCGCGGGCTTCCAGGAGCACAGCCCCGCCACCAGTGGCTCCCCCGCAGCTGTCCGGTCAGGTCTCAAGCAGGCTCCAAGCCCCCGCGGCTCAACCAACCAGACCTCCTTGCGCACAACAGCAGCCTGACACACTCTGATCGGCCCTCTGGGGAAGATAGGCATGGAGAGGAGACAGCAATCCCCCTCTATTGTAGGAAGGAATATACAAGGTGGTACAACAAGCCAGCTGGGGGCCAGGAAAGAGGCGCTGTCAGGCCGTCCAAGCCCAGAGAACACCCGGCTGACGCTGGCGACCAGACCTCTCCTCTCCCACCGCCGTGCCACCCTGGACCAGGCTGCCAGTCGTGTCTGCCTGCGGTCCCTGCCGCAGCGTCCCCACCATCTCGGCGCTGATCTCCGCGCCTCTTCACGCTGCAGCCCCTGCCTGTGGCCTCTGCTCCAACAATGCCCACGATTGTGGTCTCGGTGTCTCACAAGGGTTTTTCACTCCCCGCTTTGGATCTGCACAGTTCACTGTCCAGACATCACATCTCAGAAACTACAGTCAAGCCACCGGTGCAAGAATCTCATTAGCAGAGGCCACACAACACTGTTTTCTCTGAAACCTGTCTTCCTGAACATTAATGTTTGAAAGCAATCTACAAATAACAACCTTCAGGACAATATATTTGCTTATGAGTAACAACAAATTCCACAGCCTAAAAAACAGAGGACAGGGAGTTCCCTGGTGGCCTAGTGGCTAGGATTCTGGACTTTCACTGCCGTGGTCCAGATCCAGTTCCTGATTAATCCCCTGGGTTAGGTTCCTGAGATTCTGCAAGCCACACGATACAAACAACAACAAAATGATCATTTAAAAAATTACCGAAAACAAAATAATTCTGTACTTAGAAAATGTTTCTTCACTCTCCTTGGGAAGCAGCTGGCTGCTGTCCCCTAATTCTAACTCTTACATCATCTTCACATCTCAACTTAATCATTGCTCCTCCCAGGGGAGTCCCCTGGGCCCCAGGCCATGCCAAGGGCACCAACAGCATTCTCTACCTCTTCCCATCATATCACTCCCTTCCTGGTGATTATTTCAGAAGAATTTTTTGACCTGGGCCAGCAATTAATAGAAAAAGTCAATTAAAGCAATGTTTGCGTATATGAGACATACATACTCTACACTCCTCATCTGAGATGGAAAGAAACACAGACACACACACTTTTCTCTGAGTGTGGGTTTGCTGATCAGGTCTCCTGACTTGTCTATTTGCTAATTTTTCTTTCTTTGAGGCAGAATAAGGGGACTTCCCTGGTGGTCCAGTGGTTAAGAATCCACCCTGCAATGCTGGGGACTCAGGGTCGATCCCTGATCAGGGAACTAAAACCCCACATTGCCTTGGAGCAACTAATCCCACGTGCCACAACTTCTGAGCCTGTGCACCACAACCAGAGAGTCCATGCACTGCAGCAAAAGATCCCATGTGACTCAACTAAGACCCGACACGGTCAAACAAGCAAATAGTGCTTTAAATTAAAAAAGTAAAAGTCGGCTTTCTAAAAAAGGCATCTGCAAAGAAACCTGATTGTGAAATCCTTCTGCATTTTTAGGAACTGTTTACAGCTGTCTTGTCCACATCTATTTTTGACAGAAATGCCATCTGAATGATTCTAAAGTGGTCAAGTAGTATTTACAGAAAGAAATACGTTCCCTCTCTGCTTGTTCTGAGGTCCAACATAGTGCTTCAGAGCTCAGATTGTGCAGCTGAGTGGAACAGCTGGGTCCAAACCTCAGAGCAGTAACTTCTTAGTTGTGTGACCTTGGGTAAGCTACCTAACTGCTCCTTGCCTGTTCCCTGGTTGTAAAACTGGGGTTTCGGCTATTAACCATTGCTTCCTTTTCATGTAATGTTAAGTGCAATTATGTAATTATAATAACAACTACAGCTGCCACAAAACAGGTTGGGGAACAAATAGCTGACTCTTGATAAGAATCCAACTAAGCTGATGGAGTGGAAGCCCGAGGGTGTGCTTAGACCCCAGCAGGCCAAGGGCATTCATTAGTCAGTGTGTTTTACAGAAGGAAATGCGAGGCAGCAGGTGAGCCCGGGTCAATGAGGCCACGAAAGTTAAGAAGGACTTCACGGAACTCGGCCACCACCTCCTCCAGCCCCGGCTGCACGTGAGAATCACCTGGCGAGCTTTACCAAGCACAGGGTTCTAACACACCCAGAGGAGGGGCCTGGGCACAGGCCTTCAGAAATACTCCACATGACTCGAACAGGCCGTAGAAAGGAACCCCTGGGAGGGCAGAGCCTGCTTCTCTTGCTCACAATTGGACACAAGGTGCCCAGCGCAGTTCCTGGCCACTGTGGACACTTGACTCCCATCTTTTAAGGAGGGATGGCGGCCACCAGGTTCCACGCACCAGGGCACAGGCCCCACTCCCGCTTCCTGGCCGCTCCATCACACCATGGGTGGGAACCCACAAGAAACAGTTGAGGCCAGGCGTGAGAGGCAAAGATACCAAGGGAGAAGTCAGGGCTCCGCAGGAAGCCGGGGCCTCGCTGGTGATAAACACCCCTATGCTGGTTCCAGGAGGTGCCAGCAGGAGCTGTGGTTAATCATCTACCCAGTGCCATGGAAAGCAAGCAGCCATGGGTGGCGCCCCAGCCCTGGGGCCTCCTGAGCAGGTCCTTTCAGTGGACACAGGTGAGGGGGACAGGTGGCCTGGGGCAAGGGCCCTGAAGCCATTCTCTTCCCCCCCCCCGACTCCAATTCTGATTTGTCTCAGCCAGGACACTTCAACCCACACGCCCTGAGCAGCCCTCCAAAACAGCATCGCAAGAGGGCAGAACACAGCAGAAGGGGTAAGTGGGAAAGGCTGAAAAGGAATGCGGTTGCTCGGCAACAGGCCCTAGGCCACCTTTGTCTGCTCTGGTGACAGCAGGCAGGTCTGGTCAGGGCCAGCCATCAGAGCGACCCCTTTTCCTCCCAAAAGTTGCTTCTCTGAGTCGGGGCAGAGTTCTAGTCTCCTGGCAGTGTCTTCAGCTCGGCCCCGCAAAGCGTGGCTCTGAAGGGTTCCCCTGACCCACCCTCTCTTAGGACACAAAGCGAGAGCAGCAGAGCCGGGTAATGGCACCTCCCTTCTCCGCCTTCACTCCCTTCAACTGGCTACCGGCTTGCAGCCTGCCCGGCTCAGCCGTGTTTCAAGAGGACGAGTTGGTCCTGCCTCTGAGGAAGCCGGCTGAGCTCCCAGCTTGAGTCTGTCCACTCCTTGGCTCCAGTGCAGACCTCTCAGTTCACAACTGAGGCAGGAAAACCGGGAAGGGTCTACATCAGTGCTTTTCACTTATTTTTTGGCCGTGTCACATGGTGTGCAGACTCTTAACTCCCTGACCAGGGATCAAACCTGTGCCCCCTGCCCTGGGGTCAGGATTAGAGTCTTAACCACTAGGCCACCAGGGAAGGCCCTACAGCAGTGCTTTTCAGGTTCTGGCTGAGCAGGTCTCAGGGATGGGAGAGAAAGTCCCTGATCACAGCAGGGCTGTTCAGGAAAGGCCTGGGGAAGGCAGAGCGCACCGGACCACCCCCACCCCTGCCCTTGGTGCCAGTCCCTGCTTTCGCTTTTGCGGAGGAGGAAAGCCCACTTGTTGCCTGCCGGAGGCACCGAGCCCCATGACCCAGCGTGCCTTCATGCCCACTAACTGCAGAGGTGGCTGCTGCTCTGAGACGGCACCAGAGAATGAAGTCAGGGCAGTAGGGAGTAGCACATGGGGAGGGCTGTGGAGAAGCCCCGGCATTCAGGGCCTCTGTCCCCGCCTTCCAGGTTCAAATGGACAGAATGCTATCGAAATACTCCTGGAAGATGGAGTTCTGGCAGAACCCCTGGGACCTGGGGGGCCTGGCAGTGATCATCCTGTTCTTCACCACGGTCCTGTCTCTCGTCTTGTTTGCTATTATCTTTGGTTTCCTCCCCATGACCAAAACGACCAACCAGAATGAAGAGTCGTGACCTGACTTTCTGCATGCCAAGGGGGCCACTCTCAAAACACTATGTACTCTTTCTTCAAAGCCCTTTAACAGTCTGGAATTAAACATTTTTCATATGATTATCTGATAAATGCCTGTCTTCCCCACTGGTTCAAGTACCAGAAAGCAGGGGCTGGGTCTCTTTCTGTTCCCCATTGTACCCCCTTTTCTGGTGTGCCTTGCCCAGAGTCAGTACCAATCAATGTTTGCTGGTTGAACAAATGAGCAAAGGAATGGATAAACAGAGGGATGCCTGAACTGTTGGCTCTCTGAGTCTGGAGACCCTGGGAGACAGCAGAGCCCAGTATAATCTAGGCCTAAACCAAAGCAGTTCTTCCTATCTCAGGGTGCAGAGGTCTCTAGGCCAGAGGTTACTTTCCACCTAATTACTATTCCTTTTTACACTCAAAGGTAAATTTGGCCACGTCATCAGTAATCAAATGCATTTCATGGTCATGCTCAGAGAAAGTAGCTGCACACAGAAGAGAGGAAGCCGGCTGGATGCCCCACACTGGCCTTCATATGGCCTGCATGTCTTTTCTCTTGGTCCCAGAGGCGCCCAGGTATCCCTCACAGAGCCCCCCAGCCCCCATGCACCCCCTACAATGCAGTCTTTGTAGACATGTCCCCGCCTCTGCCGACGCCATCAGGCTGGCCTGCCCCTTGCTGCCAGGTGCCCTCCCTTCGCAAACAGCTGCTTCAATGTCAACCTCAAACCAGGCTATTCTTAGAAAAGCGGCAAATGTCTGGTGGAGAAGGGGCTTTGCCTTTGTGCTATGTACCATTTGTGCAATAAAGAGACATTCTCTTTCATTCAAAGAGCAATTTCAAATCTAGCCACACCAGCCATGCTGACTCCATCCCAGGGCCTGGAAGTCCTGGCATCAGACACCCTCACGTGCAACAAGAGAGACAGGAGATAAGGCGGCTTACAGGGCAACAGGAAGCCCCCCAATGCCCGGCCCCTGACACATTAAGAGGCCCCACTTCCCTGGGCTGAGAGAGAAGGCAGAGGCCCCTGGGAGGACCTGGCCTCTTGTGTGGTGAGCTGCTGCAGCCTAGAGGTGGCAGAGCTAAGCCTCCGGACAGCCTTGCAGAGCCTCAGACTCATCCCCAACAAGAACCCAGCCAGGGCGCTTTCCAGCACAGGGGACTCTGATACCCAGCAAGGACACAGAGCCCTTTCAGGACAAGCGCTTCACTCAAGAAGCTGAAGGAGGCCTAATTTAGCAGTTCATAGTATGAGTGCCTACAAAGGGCTCTGGTCACAGGGGCTGTGGGCAAGGGTCCTGACCACCTCTGCTGGGCATGGTCTTGCGAGGCCAAATGAGAAATGGCCGCTTAGAGAAGGGAACAGCTTCAACCCAGGGGCCACCAACTCATCAGTGAAGAGGAGGGGGTGAGAGTCAGAACATACGGCCCAAGTAAGAGCCTCTCTGGTCTCCAGAGGAAACCCTCAAACCTCTGCTGGACACGAGTATCGTGCACTTAATCAGCTCCGTGCTTCCAGAATCTAGTCCGGCAAAAACCAAGATGGCGTGTGTGTATGAAAACGTGCACGTCCCTGACAATCAGAAGATGGGGATTAGCATCTGTCCTACTGTGAGCTTCATGACCACGACCTCTCTGGTCCACTTGATGTCTGAAGCCATCAGCTCTGCATCTACCTTACAGGTTGTCCAATGAGATCTAACCAATGAGAGCAGAGGAATCGAGCTTGAGCCAAGCGCTAGACAAATGCCAGGGCTCCCAGCCTGTCTCGAATGCTCCTGGATGTCCCTCACACAGTGTACCCCCAGCTGCTCGTGCCCGGCACCCACCCTGAGCAGCTATCAGGCTCTTTTATAGCCCCTCTGGCAGCAGATGTGGATCAAACAGATACGTGGTTTCCAAAGTGGGCAGGCTGCTGTTACATTAGAAATATGGTGTCTCTCCAAGCACAATACCGCCCCCTCCGCCCCCTAAGAGATAAGCTGAGCCACATGTTTCTGTTTGGGTCTGGGACGAGACTGACTACCCTACAAGTGAAGCCAGTGGTCCAGCTCCGCAGCACGTGACAACCACAACGCCAGTGGCGCAGAACTGGTCGCATCTCTTGGAACTGAGTCATTCACGGGGCCAGCCACTCCGGAAGTGGGTAGAGTGGGATGGGTGGGTGACCGCCCAAATTACGCAACGAATCCTCACAGGGCCAGAGTTTCTGAGGCCCTCCATGGAAAAGTGCGCGGTACCACCTTCCATGCTCCCTGACAGGAAACACCCCACACGACGGCCTTCAGCAGGCAGGGGTCCCTTGCTGGCCAGCCCAGGAGCTGCCCTGCATGAGCTGGTTAACGCATGGTGACGGGGGAGGGAAAGGTCTCAACACTTGGCTCCACACATGAGATACGTCACTCACCCTGACTCTTCGCAGAAGGCCACCAGGGCATCAAAGGCCAAGACCGCAGCTTTATCAGATGCTTTGTTCCCTCTCTTTTCCTGGAGACAAGAAACAACTGTTCAGCAAAAGTCTCACATAATTGGATGACCACACAGCCCAACAAATGATGAGACAGAAAAACAGCAAGGGACACTAATTAAGACATTCACAAAACAGCCTCCTCCACATCTGACCACGCATCACCTGAGCAGCTTTTGGAATATAGAAATTACCCAAAGTTCCAGCTCTAGTCAGGGCAGGTCCCAGTCACTTTTTTAAAGCAATTTCAGGTGACTCAGTTCCAGAAATAGGCTATGTATATATATTCTTTATCTTTTTTTTTTGGCATGTGGGATCTTAATTCCTAGACAAGGGATCAAACCTCACCCCTTGTGGTGGAAGCACAGAGTCTTAACCACTGGACCAGAGTCTTAACCACCGGACCACCAGGGAATTCCCGACCTGTATTTTAAAATTTAAATAGATATTGCCAGATTGCTTCTCTCCGCAAAAGACTGTAACCCTGCATTTTTCTCCTGGCAAAGTGTAGACACTCCTTCCTACGTGTGCCCACTAGCAGCAGGGTTTGAGCTCATTACACATGTGTCAGACTTAAGTTTGATTTGCACCTCCTTGACTACTACCAGATTTTAACATCTTTGGATATATTATTTGATAAGTTTTTCTGGGAATTTTTGTTTCATATCCTTTATTTTTTCTTGTCAGTTGGGGAAAGCTCTCTATTAATTGCCCACTTTAACCTTTGGTTTACCTCTTACATTAAATATTTTTCCAGGTCTATTATTTATCTATTGCCTCTCTTGATGGTACCTTCACCACACAGAATTTTTCCATAGGTTCAGGATTTATAGAAATTTAAGATTATTTATGTATCCAAGTATTTGGTTTTTTGAAAAGGTAGCTTTGTGGATTTTTAATTTACATTACAAAAGTATCTTCACCGGATCTCCAGCCCCAGGTGACACACAGGACTAATGTTAATCCTTTTTCTTTGGGCCACACAGTTTTTAGGACCTTAATTTCTTGACCAGGGACTGAACCTGGGGCCATGGCAGTGAAAGCACCAAGTCCTAACCATTGGACCACCAAGGCAGGATTGATCCTGACTATGGGCTCAGAGGTAAAAGCGTCTGCTTGCAATGCGGGAGACCCGGGTTCGATCCCTGGGTCGGGAAGATCCCCTGGAGAAGGAAATGGCAACCCACTCCAGTACTCTTGCCTGGAGAATCCCATGGAGGGAGGAGCCTGGTAGGCTACTAGTCCATGGGGTCGCAAAGAGTTGGACACGACTGAGCGACTTCACTTTCTTTCTATATAAAATAACACACACACAACAGAGTGTATGAAGATAAACTAAGTATAAAGAAAAAAGTCTAACCTTGTTACAAGCTATCTACCAACAACACCACATTCGCCCCCTTGTACTTTCAAGCCTCAGAAGCACCCCTCCAGATTACAGAAGCTCCATCTGGGTTCAGAAATACGCTGTGTGAAATGGTGGAGCGGTGGGTTCAGGCAGGAAGGGCTCTTACTGTCCAGGACTCACCTGGAGTTTTGCAACTTCCTTCCTGATCAGGAAGCTGACTTGGTCGCGGTCGCTCCTGGAGTAGTAGAGGCGGCACCAGGAAGGCTTTCCATCTCTGCCTGCCCGGCCAGACTCCTGGTAGTACCCAGCCATAGACTTGGCAATATTCCAGTGGGCAACAAACCTAGGATCCAAAGGACAACCAGCATGAGATGTGGTGGGGAAGCCGAAGGGAGGAGAGACTCTGGGATGGCTGAGCAGGGCCCTTCACAGGTACCAGGAGTGGGGAGGCTGGCAGGGAGAGACGGGACCCCAGAGTAACAAGGCTAGGACACCTGCAGCCTGCCAGCAGGCCTCCTTGCCGTGGAGCAGCCCATAGAAAACGTGGTGGATTTAAATAAGATTAGGACACTTAGGAGCAGGATAAGTCCTCGACAACATCTTTGAAGAGCAAAAAAGATAACACTTACTAAATACCTACTATGAGCCAGTGTACATGTTTGTCTTGTTTAATCATTACAGTCATCACCACGTGAGCTAGCCTCATTTTATAGACAATAAACTTGGGATTCAGAAAAGTAAATTCGTACTAGGGGATGGTAGAGCTAGGATTTTAGTCTAGAGGTGTCTGATTCCAAAGCTGGCCCCTAACAAGACACAGCTGACCCAGGGTTCAAGCCCTGATTCCAAAGTCCATGTTCTCTCAAGTGTAGTTCATGGTCTAATTTCTGCCCTGACCAAGGCAGGGTCACTGTGAGGGTTGAGACCAAATGTGCAAAAGTGCTCTGTAAGTCACACAAGGCATTACTGTTGGTATTAATCTGAGCAAAGGACTTGGGGCTGTAGCTCATAATGTCTCCAGAAGGTCAAGAGTGGCTGGAGGTAAAAGATACCCCAACAGTGGCCAGTGTGGGGCTAGGAGGCTGGGACGCACCCATCTCTGCTGGACTGTCCAGTAAGCAGCAAGAAGGGGAGACAGTAACAGCATCTTTGCCTTTGCCTTCTCATAGGGAGTGGCTTTAAGATACTTCATTCCACTCTCTCACAAGCTCCAGTTGCTAAGATGAAAGTGAGCGGGACTGTGTTAAAGGGTGAGCCTGAGGGTTGGCCATGCTTCTCTGCCGCCAGGCGGCAGACCACACAAGGACTGTCAGCATCTGGACTATGTACCAGGGACGCTGTCCCGGGGCCTCCATTCCCCGCTCCCTCCCCCCGGCCCCCGGCCCCCGGCCCTAGGACACAGAGTCCTGGTCCTCCAGGCAGAGCACCAGGTGGCTCGCCCCCACCCTGAGCCAGGGCCCGAATGGCAGAGTCAGACAAGAACCAGAACTCACCTGACATTGGCTTTGTCCACTCCCATCCCGAAACTAATGGTCGCCACAATTACAGGGACCTTCTCCTCCATCCACTCGTTCTGCACCAGTGTTCTTTCAGGAGCCTTCAGCCCTAGAACAGAGAGCGTGAGGAAGGGAACTCGCATCTCTTGTGGGTTTCCCCTGGGGCCTACCTGCACACACACTGTGAAACCATCACCCACCAGGTGTATGACCTTGGGTCAGGCACTTAAGCCGCCGAGCTTGAGCCAGTCAACAGAAAGACCCTGGCCTGTGGGTGGCAAAGGTTCTCTCATAAATGTGAGAGCCTGGATTCAAACCCAAGTCCAGGGACTTCCCTGGTGGTGCAGTGGCTAAGATTCCGTGCTTCCAATGCAGGGGGCCTGAGTTCGATCCTGGTCAGCAGCTAGATCCCACATGCCACAACTGAGAGTTCGCATGCCACAAGGAAGTGCCACGACTAACACCCAGTGCAGCCAAATAAATATGACAAAAAGCAACCCCCAAACACCCACGTCGTTATTGGCCTCCATAGCCTGTGCTCTTGCCACAGCACCAATTCCTGGACTAAAAAAACTCATCACCTGCTGCTGGGTGGGCATAGGGTGACGACAAGAGTTCAGGAGATCCTTTTCCATCTCATTCATGTCTAGGCACCTTTTTGTGGATTTAAGTGAATCATTTTAGCTCTGCCTGGGTATCTGGAACTAGATGATGGACCATCTGATCAGCCAGGATTCTTAAGGAATAAGAGACTGGCTAAGAGGCTTCTCCGAGTGAGGAGAGCCATGGAGCCCAGGCGCCCCTTACCTGCGTGGTACGCCTTGGCGTTCACACCCCTGTAACTAAGCTCTATGGCCAGCTGTTCACAGGCCTCTCTGGTTCTGCAGTAGATGATGCCGCCGCCGGACAACTGAATGTGGAGACACAGGGAGAAAACAAGCATTGGGAAAACAAAACACTCAGCCCATCGTACTATGGCCGCTTCAGAAGTGGCTCTTTCAGCCTCACGGTCTCCTCTGAGGCAGACCACCTAGCACAGCCCCGCCACTTTCTAACAAGGCGGGACCACACTGGCTCAGAACTCAACCTTTCCAACCTTTCTGCCTCCTCCCCTCAAGCCCTGGATAGGTCTGCAAAGGAGGAGTCCAGGAACCCCAGTAGGTGAAACAATGCCAGGAAACCAAAACGCTTGTGTGAGAGTTTTAAGAAGCTACAGCTGGGGCTTCCACCACAAGGAACACAGGTTTGTGCCCTACTCAGGGAACTAAGATGCTCCATGCCACACAGTGCTGCTGCTGCTGCTGCTAAGTCCCTTCAGTCGTGCCCGACTCTGGGTGACCCCATAGACGGCAGCCTGCCAGGCTCCCCCGTCCCTGGGATTCTCCAGGCAAGAACACTGGAGTGGGTTGCCATTTCCTTCTCTAATGCGTGAAAGTGAAGTCACTCAGTGTCCGACTCTTAGTGACCCCATGGACTGCAGCCTTCTGGGCTTCTCCATCCATGGGATTTTCCAAGCAAGAGTACTGGAGTGGGGTGCCATTGCCTTCTGCGCCACACAGTGCAGCCCCTCAAAAAAAGAAGCTACAGCTAGTCCTGGCTAAGAAAGCTGGAAAAAAAACAAAGTTTTTAGAAACGAGAATCTATCTCTATGCTGCGGCTAGCACCCCGCTGGCCCTTCGACCCCTGACTTCAGTGCCCTCACCCCTTTATCAGCCTTCTGTCCAAGAGCCTTAAGGCAGAAGTCCCTCAGGTTCCCATAAGGATCAGGAAGCAGTTCCTTGAACTGCACGTCATAGAAGAGGTTGGCCCGGAAGCAGGGAGTCTTGAAGATAGCAACTGGCTGCTTCAGGTGCAGGGCAGCAAACACATCCTCTCGGACCTGCGGGGTGGCCGTGGCGGTCAGAGCCACGCACGGGGCATCTGCCAGGCGGGAGCGCAGGGCTCCCAGACGCAAGTAATCAGGGCGGAAGTCGTGCCCCCACTGGGAAACACAATGAGCTTCATCCACCACCAGGTAGGAGAGCAGGTGGCGAGACACCAGGGAGTTCAGGGTGGGCTGGAAGGAGGTGGAAGCCGCCATCTCTGGCGTGATGTACAGAAGCTTGGTCTGGGGCTTTTCCTGCTCCAGGTCGGAGAGCAGCTCCTTCCTCTCCTGCACCGACAGCTTCGAGTTCAGGGAACTCACTCGGACCTTCAGAGCCAGCAAGTGGTCCACCTGGTCCTGAAGGCAGAACGGGGAGAGGCCCAGAGCAGACAGTAAGTGGCCCTCAGGACTCAGAGGTAAATGTCTCCGTGACTCCCTGAGGGTAGTTCACAGGCATAAATTATCCTCCTTCCACCCTCCAACGTGTCTTCTCTGCATAAAAGAGGTAAAGAGGAAGTCGTGGAAGTGTGGAGCTAGACAGACACAGCTTTAATCCCAGCTCAATTACCACATGCTCTTCAGCTGGTCCTTAAACTTTCAACTTTCTCATTTTCTTTCTCTTTACTATAAAGAGTAAAACTACCTAATAGGATTGCTGCAAGGATTAAATGAACTTTTATGCCTCAGAGGCAAGTTGACATCCCGAAGGCACTTAGCGCAAAGCCTGAGACTAGGGCACACTCACGAAGCACGGTCACTGTTGTTCTCTGCCTTGCCTGCTCTCTTTCTCCTTTTCCTCATGGTGGATGGCTCTTACCCACACAGCCACACTTCCTCATTTCTGATTCTACCAGCCCAGCTGCAGGCTTTAAATATAGCCAGAAGTACAGTTAACAACATCCCAACAAGTTTCTCATCTGTTTTTCTGTCTCACAGCTGTGTGCCCACCAGAAGCAAGCAGAACATACCAGGGATTCCCCCATATCAATTTACCTCTCGACCCATCTGCATCTTCTAGAACATCAACAGTGCACGTGTATACATATGAGAATGTATCTGTACATACACATACAGTTCCATGTTCCTCCAGACAAAAAGTTACAAAGGAAGGTAAGAACCTCAGGCCATCAAAACAGAGAGGACTCAATCATAACCCACCAGAGTGATACGCACTAGTGGAGAACCCCACACTTAGGCAATTCAGAAACCCAATACAGAGGGACAAAGACAAATCAAAGAAAAGCAAGAGGCAAAAGACCAGTGAAAGAAGTAAAACTTCCAGCTACCAAAAAAAAAAAAAGTCCCCTAAACGTTCTGGCCTGCCATCTTCATTCACCTGAGCCTCACCTGAATCAAAGCAATGAGAGGAGAGACCACGATGGTGATGCCTTTAGCCAACAGAGCAGGGAGCTGATAGCAGAGGGACTTTCCTGCCCCAGTGGGCATGCACACAAAGACATCCTTATCACCTGCAAAAGACAAGAGGACAACATCTCAATGCTCCTGCCTTTTATATATTCCCCTCATCAAGGCTGTGGACAGTTAAAGGATAATGTGAGAAAAACCCCTAGTAGAGTGTCTGGCACATGGAAGGGTCTCAATATAATTGCAATTCCCTTCCCATCCTTTTAGGAAAAGGGGAGCGATCCAGGGAGATTCAGCAATGCCAGCCAATCATTTCCAGAACCGGTAACAACTACAAGGGTAAGGAGTAGGAGTCTGCTGGGACACGGATGGCTGAACTGAATCCTTCTGGATGGGTGAGCGTATCTGCGTAGACATGGATACAACATCACTTAGAGGGATTTTGTTTATAAATGTTACAGTGTCACTGACATTACATTCCTGCTCCCCTCTTGACAATCTTCATCTATCAACACAGCTCCGGTTTATAATGTTATTACTCCTTCCCTACCAGGGACCCAAACCACTCTATCTTCAACAAAAAAATTACCTGGAAGATGACTGCCTTAAGACTATTCCTGCCAACTACACCCCCACTCCCCACACACACACTGCTGTCTACACCAAACAAAAGAGAATGGAAATACATAGTGTTTTCAAAGACAACCTTAGCTCTGACTGTGAACTATCAGAATCAGAACAGTTAGGTGGTTCTGCCGATAAAACTGTAAGTTTAGGGTGACACGTCTACATCTCCAAAACCAAATATGGCCCAAAGGCGGGGAGGTAGGAAGGGTCAGAAGGAAAGTGCTCTGCAGGGAATTCCCTGGTGGTCCAGTGGCTAAGCCTCTGTGCTCCCGATACAGGGGGTCTGGGTTCGATCCCTGGTCAGGGAACTAGTTCCCACGTGCCACAACTAAGACTCTATGCAGCCAAATAAATAAAAATAAATATTAAAAAAAAAGGAAAGTGCTCTGCAGCAGCACAAATGTAAACACAGGTAGTTTGGTAACGTTACCTTTCACTACAGCCATGATCGCCCTCTCCTGCAAAGGCGTCTTAAAAGAGTCAAACCCAAAGACCTTTTTCAACATGCTCCGGACTCGACGCTCAGGATCAAAAGGAGAGGAAGGGTGGGTACTCATCTTTACCAACAGTGGCCAAAGGTTAAGGCAAAGGTGATGATCATATGGTTGCAACTAGAAACCTCTGTTCTGCTTTTAAAAGACTGCTTATTTTATAATCTGAGTATAAATTTGCTTTATTATACTCAAACAATGCACTATTTTCAAGTAATATAGCTCCAGGTGAAGAGCCTGGAGCAATACATTCTTGAGTAATTAACATCTCTATTTTTATGCTCAGTGAAAATAAAATCTTCGAACTATCCCAGGCCACCGTACAGCGCAGAGCTAGAAATCAGATCACGAGAAGAAACACAAATGTCAGGAACAGTTTGGAGAAGATGGAATTTTTTCCCTAAGATCCACCCTCTACTCCATAAGCACTGCCACTGACAACCATTCTTCCTCTGGGACCTGACCCCTTCTTCCCATCACCCTCTCCCCCACCCCCCGGAGGGCAGCTCTCCCCTTTACTCAGCCTCAGATCTGTTCACTTCTCCCTTCCCCAGCGAAAGCCTCCCTCTCTTAACCCCAAGATATCAGAGCCGGCCGTGGGCTCCGAGAAGAGAAGGGCTCTTGTCGGGCCGCTGATGCCCGCTGGCTCGGGAACTACTCGAAGACCCTCATACGCCTCAGGTAACTGAAAAGCCAAACTGCTGGGAAAGCAGTGTCAGGTAAATCCCACAGAAGCTTGTGTCCGCCGCGCAGTGATGACGTTATGCAAGCGTTAGCACGAGGGGCGGAGCCAGGCGCCGAAAGAGCCGTTTTGATTGGTTCCCGGTCTGGAAGGGGCGCGGGGTCTCCTGGGATCCGGAAGAAGTCGCCTTTCTGAACGGAAGTCGGCTTTTTGGAGTCATAGAAGTGAGCCACACCGGGGCTGTGGAAATAAGATGGCGGGGAAGAAGAATGTTCTGTCGTCTCTGGCAGTTTACGCGGAAGATTCAGAGCCCGAGTCTGACGGAGAGGCTGGAGTTGAAACGGCAGGCAGCGCGGCTGGTGAGGCCCGAGCAGGGAACCGGAAAGGGAAAATCAGGTTACTGCTCCCCTAGCCGACGGGAGGGAAAGAGATGGTCATTGTACCCCAAGTATCGGGCCCCGGAGCCCTAAAGGGCTCTCAGGATCCTGGGCTAGACCGAGCGTTATACGCTCTGTAGCACGAATGGACCGTCTCCTTCCTTGGATTCTATTATCCTTCCGTAATTTACTTAAAGTCTCCGTGCTGGGCATGGTGCTGGGCAGAAGGATGGACAAAGGGGAGAGAGGATCCAAGGCTACTGAACCACTACCTGTTTTCTCCGGGCTTGTTTGTGGGGAAGAGCGAATCTTTTAATTGATAATATGCCCTAGACATATCTTGGAGCTTTGTACCTCCGGTCTCCACCGCGAGAGAGTCTTAATTCAGTAGATCTGGGGAAGGACCTGAGCATTTGTGATCCTTCCAAGGGTTCTTGGCGATTCCGTTACTTTGTGAGTTGTTCAAAGCCCATTACTATTTTGTTACCGTACTCACGTTGAGAATAACAGTAGTAAGAAGTGGGAACAGATTTATATGGGAGTGAAGAGAGGCAGCAAGTTACCCAACATATTTGAGCCTTGGTTTCCTCATCGGGAAGTGATGGAGGGTCTTGGACTGTTAGCTTCTCAGTGCAAGTGGTCTTGGCCTGTCTGGAAGTTCTCTGCTGGTAATTTGCATTGTTTGGCGGGGGTTGTTGTTTTTGTTTTAAACATAGAAAAAGATTTTGTTTCTCAAGTAGATATGATTGGAAACCTCTCAAGGCACCCCTGTTTTAAGATCCAGTTCCTAGGGGAGGACTGACAAAAATGAGGATGACAGAGTCCTCATCTTGTATGAGAAGACTAGTTCATTGGTGCCTATTATACAAAGTAGACATAGGCAGATCAAAAGAGGGGCTTAAACAACGCAATATAACAGTTGAGAGGAAAGTATGCTTCAGTTGGCATAGGTGGATTGGAAGCATTAAAAATGAAATTTAATATTACTTGGTTTTCTTTCCTGTTCTTTTAATGAATTCATACACTAAATTTTGTAGTCTTACCCAAAACGGAATCTGGGCCAGTGGTCACTTAAATGAGATTTAGGTTTTCCTTGTCTCTTAAGAGATAGTCCTGGCCACTCAAATGACTCAGGTGTTTTTCTCCATTCTTTTTCCCAGTCATTCATCTTATTTTTCTCTTCTGTTTAAGAGGAGAAAGGCGGCTTGGTATCCGAAGCCTATGGAGAGGATGACTTCTCTCGCCTTGCGGGTGATGAAGATGGTTATGAAGAGGAGGAGGATGAGAACAGCAAACCGTCGGTAGGTAAATCTATTCCCAAATCCACAGCTGCTCAAAGCATCATTTCATTTGTCGGAAACTTTCTGACCTGTACCAACAGTGTTCCATTTCCCCCTCCCCTCCTTTTTTGGTATGTTTAGTATCAGTTGAGAGAATTGGATTGGATATCTGTAGTTCTCTTTGAAAATCTAATTTTTTTCACCTGAACCATTTTGTATTAACCTTTGTATTGAAACTTGGAGGCAACGATTGTGGACAATTTTATTTAACCCAGATATCAATAGGTGTTTTATGTTGGTTTTCCCTGCTTAGATAATTTATTCCATTTGAAACAGTGCATTCATCCCAACTGATATATCATTTATATCTGCAGTCAATTCTGTGTTATTTGTAATCTCGGTTGGGGCTCATTCGAATCTTTCAGTTAATTAAAAAGACTGGGAAGGACCGTTATTTGTGATTTACTTGGCACTTTTTATCAGAGTGTTCTTGGTCATCAAATCTTGCTTAAAGTTTAGTATGTGCTGACAAGCAAAGAAAACAACTTGCATCTTAATTTAACCAGAAAGACTTTAGATACACTGTCACCTAAAATTTAAAAGTTTGGAGAACTTAACTCTAGAGAAAAACAAGGATTCAGACTGGTGCTTAACACAGACATACAAACTTGTACCTCAGTATAAAATCTGGCTGGTTAGCAACAGCTTTAATTAAAACACCTAATGAATTGGTGATGGACAGGGAAGCCTGGCGTCTGCTGTCCATGGGGTCGCAAAGAGTCAGACATGCCTGAGCGACTGAACTGAACTGAATGTTCTGTATTATTTGTTTGAAAATGTTATGCATTGCTACATAAACGTTAGAGTTAAAATGCTTTACAAATTAAACAAAAAATACCTTTTGTATATTCTGTTCTTTTGGAAGATATTTTTATCCCTTGAGGTTTCCCCTCCCCCCTTATTGCTCATAATTCAGAATTGACTAAAATTGTTTAGAAAAGCTTTGTAAGTTGTTCCATTTTCCTGACTGCTCTTAAGTGAGTACATACTGGCTTAACATCCAGTAACTATTTTCTTCAGGAAATTTGCATGATGTGTGTTTTTGAGGTGTTCTTCTGCATTTACTTTGCATAGAATTTTCACCATATTTAAGCTTCATTTCACATTTTAGTAAAATCCTCGCATCCAGTCCCAATGTATACATTCTAAAATGTGCCTGTATTTAGCTGAGCTACATCTCTGATTATTTGGCCTGATGGGTTTCATTTGCAGCAGATTGTATTTAAAAGCTGTGGCTCTCTTGACACCTTGCAGAACAATTCAATCTCAGAATCATCAGGCTAGTTGAAGTCTCTCTGGTGGTGGTTATATTCACATCTGGTGTGCTCTTTCATATGGGGAGGGGGTCATTTAGAGTGACTGAAAACAGCATTTTCAAATGAAACTTAACATTGGATGTGAAATTACAGCTCCCGTGCATTGGGGTATGCTCATGGTGGAACAGACACGGGAGACAGCTGCCTGACAGGGTAGCTGATTTTTGACCTTCATTGGGTTTCAGTGGAATGGTGGACTAGCTTGTGTGAGGCTGGGGCACACATTGGAAAATGTCATGCCAACATGGTGCTCCGTGTCAGGCAGGCCATTTGGATAAGGAACAAGGCTGCCTAGAATGGGTTAGTTCTCCAAAAGCCTGGATGGAGGCGTAGTCCCCTCAGCTGGGTCCCAGGACAGTCCTGCCTTTCCCAGATCACTTGCCCTGGTCATTTGATGCCTGCCTTCCTACTGTTCATGCTGATGCAGATATTGCTGGGTTGACGCGCTCGGGTATAGCGTTAGGTGAAAGGTCATGGCACTCAGGGAGGTGAATGCTGTCCCGGGACCTCAGAGTCTGGTGTCTTTGTGTACATGAAAGGCAAAGAAGGAAAGAAGGATTCCTGTACTTTGAAATCATGGGTATTTCATTGGCAGCTCCATGCCTGCTTTATCCTGTGGGGGCCTGATCTTCTTTTCTCAAGTGTATTGCAACCTTTCTCCGTTTTTGTGTGTGTAGTCTTTAATCTCAGGCATTTTCATTGATATAGACTATGGGCCTGCTGGAGTAAGGACTTTGAGCGGCTGATGTTCTGTTTTTCCTACCCAGAACATCTCTTTTTCCCCTCCTCTTTCTCTGGAGCCTGGGTCATATGGTAGGGGAGGGATTCTTGGTGGGACGACCCAGGCTGGGTAAATTTGTTCCATACCCTAGTTGTGCATGTGAGAACCTCAGGCCCACTCCTTTAAGCTTAATCCTCTAAATTCTTTGTCTTGTAGGAAGATGACGATTCAGAGACTGAAAAACCTGAGGCTGATGACCCAAAGGTATTTGGTGTTGGCTGTGGTGGGGTGGCTGGATATGAACAAGGCATTTTTAACATTATGGCTCAGTTCATATGTCTGGTTCCAGATCTGTCCCACTAACATACCATGCAACCAGTGTGATTTGAGGGGGCGGGGGTGGGGATCAACCCAGCTTTAAGAGAACTGGAGACCACCCTGGACTGTCTTGAGGCAGCTTAATTTGCAGCCCCCTACCTGTTCTCTAAATCCAGGCGGGCTTTGTGGGGTCTGTCCCCCATCAGGTGGGTTAGGTGTGGGAATGTTTTTAGAGTCAGGAAGCCACAAGGGCTGCCTCATGCACTGTGGGTTCTCTTTAGTTGTCCAGACGTGAAGAAGGGCCGTAGAGGGCCAGACAAAATGAGACCTCTCCCAGCTATTGGGGATGTTGAGCCTAAGCCTTGTTTTTCCAAGCAAGTGCCCTTCCACCCTCCAGTAAACCATACAGAATGGTTTGTTTTGAAACAGCATGGTCGTTTCTTATTTTTCATCCCAGTAGCAGCTGAGAGTAATTCACACATCTTTGACCCCATTGTGATAAAGGTTAAGACACAGACACACAGCCCGCCCCCATCCCCCATGTTAGGGAGCCCTTGGAAATCAACACAAAACCCAGCTTTCAGGGTGACCCGACGCAGTCCTCGTGGAGGGTGAGCGTCGGAACCAGACTGAGCTCCACCAGCTCAGACGTCCTCTGGTCCCCAGTGGCCAGCAGAGGCCCCGGGGTGGGGGTGGGGCAGAAAGACCGAGTCCCCGTGGCATCTCCCAGGACTAGAGACGGTCCCCAGCATGCGTTTCCTGTGTTCCCTGTGCTTCGTCCTGCCCGAGCTTCCTCTTCTGCCTAAGCTAGCGTCACACTGTCTTCCAGGTCTTAGTCTCCGCCTCAAACCCTTCCCACCCCTCCCTCTTCAGGAATTTTTCTGTCATATTTAAGTATTATTTAGGTCAATATTTAACAATACTTTTGCTTTTCAAACCATTAATTTTGCTTATTTCTGCCTTAAGTATGTGAAGTTTCTAGTGTTAGGATGTGTCACTGGAGATGTCATTTATTCTGGCAGCAAATGAGTTGATGTCATAACTCTCTTTTCCACTAGATGGCCCTTCTTCTACATTGGCTTTTTAAGATCTGCTTTTAATTTTTTACTATAGCACTTTTCAAAAGTTTTTTTTTTTTAATTGGAGGATAATTTTTACAGTGTTGTGTTACTTTATGCTGTACAACAGTGTGAATCAGCTATAAGTATACATCTGTTCCCTCCCTCTTGAACCTCCCACCCACCCACCAATTTGGTTTCTTTACACAGTCAAAAGCAAGAATCCCAAAGAACTTCTGTTCATTTTGGTTTTATCTTTTGATGTTTTAGATACATTTTTAAAATTTTAAAATAACATACCTATTACATACTAACATAAGTAACATTTTTATGAGAAATTATCACCAAAAAACACACAAAATTTTAGCATTTTACAAGTCTCCTTAATGTCTAACGTCTAGTTGAATAGGCAGCTATTAATAGGTTCTTAGAGCTACTTCTGTGTTCGGTCTGTTGCCTTATGTTGTTCTGGTTGAAGAATTTGAGGAAACTCTGGCTTGATGCAGGCAGGTCATTGGAAAACAGTATTTTGGTAGCCCTGCAAGTCCTTGTGGGTATACTCTGACGCTTCATCAAAACTCAGCAGATGGTAGTTTCCTAAAGATTAGTTGCATCAGGAATGTGAATCCTTATCAATGAACTGTTCGTTCTCTGCTTCGTTAAAATCCTTGGGTCTCTCCCACTATAAATGCCTGTTTTTCTCCTGCTTGATATCACATCATTAAACACTGGTGATTTGGACAGTGTTGGCTCACTGCATTATGTGGGTCCCCTAAATGTTGACACATTTTGTTCTACAGTGTCAAAAAAAGATGCTTATTTGTTAACAACATTACTGATCTCATCAGATAAGTCAATAAATATCAGACAGCGATCATGCTCACAGTGGGAAGTAGGTATTTTCTCAGATTGTAGTCTTTGCTAGAGAATATGAATCTTATCGCCAGTAAATAACCATGAGAGAGTGACAGATTTAGTCTTTAAGAAAATGCCTGCCAACTACGTAAGTCTGAATAACTAGTTTGTCAGTTACTTTTTCAAGCGGAAATGATGTTCCATGAAGAAAGCAGCTTGTTCAGCTTGTAACCCAGTCACACAAAATGTTATAAAAAAAAAAAGAACTCAGGTCAAGGATCAAGGTTAATCATTTTTACTGCTTCACCAGGGATATTCCTAAGTAAAATTGACTTTTTTTTTTAATCATAAATTAACTATTGCTAACTCTGTGTCGCTGCCTCAGTTTATTCTAAAGGGACAACAAGTTACACTGTTACTTCTGTAAATGTAACAGTGAAAGTGAAGTTGCTCAGTCATGTCCCACTCTTTGTGACCCCATGGACTTTAGCCTACTAAGGCGCCTCCATCCAGGGGATTTTCCAGGCAAGAATACTGGAGTGGGTTGCCATTTCCTTCTCCAGGAGATCTTCCTGACCCAAGGGTTGAACCCGGGTCTCTTTCATTGTAGGCAGACACTTTACCATCTGAGCCACCAGGGAAGTCCTGTAACAGTGAAAAGGGCAAATAAATATCTTACTCAGTGTTATACAAAGGAGTTTTGACCCTGTAGACCCCCAGGGGTCCACAGGTCAACTTTGAGAACCACTGTTCTTCAAAACCAAAAATCTTAGGTGGGTAATGTTAGTTAACTGATAGTTGCTTTCATTGCCCTCTGCATGTCCATTGGCTGCTAGCCTCATGGGGGTCTTGAGCCATGTTGAGGGCAGCAGAGCATCCCAAGGATGATAAACCTGCATCATCAAATCTGCCTCGTTTGTTTCATGAGGATTAACAAAATGTAACAGACACTTAGCTTTCAGTAGTTGGCTGTGATGACCAGCGCCCCCTTGGCTCGCTTCCCAGGCCAGCCACACGTGTCACTGGGCTTGTTTTGGGATTTTGGAAGCCGCATTTTAAACCAGAGTGTGCTCTCTCTGAGGAGAGCAGAGGTGAGGGGACTTAAAATGACTCAGGTGGAGAAAGTTAAGGAGCTGGGAGAGGGAAGACCAGGGCATTGCTGGAAGTTCTGTCTGTTTGAAGGTCTGATGAGGGCAGGGTGGTGGCAGCCCCATGCGGAACTCAAGGACTGCAGAGAATTTCAGGGAAGATGTTTGCTTTCACATAATGAAGTCAAGTGGGCCTTAGGAAGCATCACTGCGAACAAAGCTAGTGGAGGTGATGGAATTCCAGTTGGGCTTCCATTTCAAATCCTAAAAGATGATGCTGTGAAAGTACTGCACTCAATATGCCAGCAAATTTGGAAAACTCAGCGGTGGCCACAGGACTGGAAAAGGTCAGTTTTCATTCCAGTCCCAAAGAATGCTCAAACTACTGCACAGTTGCACTCATCTCACATGTTAGTAATGATCAAAATTCTCCAAGCCAGGCTTCAACAATACGTGAACCGTGAACTTCCAGGTGTTCAAGCTGGATTTAGAAATGGCAGAGGAACAGATATCAAATTGCCAACATCCGTTGGATCATCGAAAAAGCAAGAGTTCCAGAAAAACGTCTGCTTTATTGACTGTGCCAAAGCCTTTGACTGTGTGGATCACCATAAACTGTGGAAAATTCTTAAAGAGATGGGAATACCAGACCACCTGACCTGCCTTTTGAGAAATCTGTATGCAGGTCAGGAAGCAACACTTAAAACTGGACATGGAACAGCAGACTGGTTCCAAATAGGGAAAGGAGTACGTCAAGACCGTATATTGTCACCCTGCTTATTTAACTTATATGCAGAGTACATCATGAGAAATGCTGTACTGAATGAAGCACAAGCTGGATTTAAGATTGCCAGGAGAAATATCAGTAATCTCAGATATGCAGATGACTCCATCCTTATGCCAGAAAGCGAAGAACTAAAGAGACTCTTGATGAAGAGGAAAGTGAAAAGGTTGGCTTAAAACTCAGCTTTCAGAAAACTAAGATCATGGCATCTGGCCCATTACTTCATGGCAAATAGATGGGGAAACAGTGACAGACTTTATTTTGGGGGGCTCCAAAATCACTGCAGATGGTGACTGCAGCCATGAAATTAAGACACTTGCTCCTTGGAAGAAAAGTCATGACCAACCTAGACAGCATATTAAAAAGCAGAGACATTACTTTGTCGACAAAGGTCTATCTAGTCAAAGCTATGGTTTTTCCAGTAGTCATGTATGGATGTGAGAGTTGGACCATAAAGAAAGCTGAGCGCCAAAGAATTGATGCTTTTAAACTGTGGTGTTGGAGAAGACTCTTTGAGAGTTCCTTGGACTAGAGAGAGATCCAACCACTTCATCCTAAAGGTAATCAGTCCTGAATATTTATTGGAAGGACTGATGCTGAAGCTGAGGCGAAGAACTCACTCATTTGAAGACCCTGATGCTGGGAAAGATTGAAGGCGAGAGGAGAAGGGGACGACAGAGGATGAGATGGTTGGATGGCATCACTGACTCAATGGACATGAATTTGAGTAAACTGGAGTTAGAGATGAACAAGGAAGCCTGGCATGCTGCAGCCCATGGGGTCGCAAAGAGTCAGACACGACTGAGCGACTGAACTGAACAAAGAACCACCCATCTTCTCAGGCCAAAAGTGGGTCAAGCTGCTTCAGGAGGTAGTGAACTCTATTTCTGGGCCTTTTATGAAACCACTAGTCACCAGTGTCCTAAAAGAAATGTGAGGGTTGGAGTTGGAGTAAACCCCCAAGGTGCTTCTTTGGAAAGGACTTGGCATTGTGGATAAGCAAAGTTGTGTATTTTCCAACTGTATTATCTGTTGACTTTGGGAATACAAAAGTAGAATACGGAGACTGGAAACGGCCCTCATTTTTATCCCGCTGATGTTTGGAGTTACCTATGAGTGCTGCTGCTTTTAAGTCGCTTCAGTCGTGTCCGACTCTGCGACCCCATAGATGGCAGCCCACCAGGCTCCCCCATCCCTGGGATTCTCCAGGCAAGAACACTGGAGTGGTTGGCATTTCCTTTTCCAATGCATGAAAGTGAAAAGTGAAAGTGAAGTCGCTCAGTCGTGTCCGACTCTTACCAACCCCATGGACTGCAGCCCACCAGGCTCCTCCGTCCATGGGATTTTCCAGGCAAGAGTACTGGAGTGGGGTGCCATTGCCTTCTCTGACCTATGAGTGCAGAGTCCCATATTTGGGAGTTTGAGGAAGAAATGAGACTCTCCAGGTCCCACTGCCCCTCACCCCCCTACTCCCCCAACAGAGGGAGCATGTGTTCCTGATCCATCAGCCCAGGGTGGCAGGGATCGGGCCCTGGGGTTGGCCCTAAACCAGAGAAGAGGGGCTTGGAGGAGGTGGCAGAGTGTCCCGCAGGAAGCAGGACGCGGGCACTTATCAGATCTTGTTCTCACCTCGCCTCAGCAAGCAGCCAGACTCAGGTGTTCTGGTTACTGAACAGAAGGTGGCGCTGCTGTCCTAGAAAGAGGCAGACTGGGTGGGGCAGCCCTCTGGCTCCTCACCGCAGGGATGGCCCCCGAAGCTCAAGTGCTTCCTCCATCTGTTTGCCCTTGGCCCACAAGTTTCCCTTTCTCCACCCTCCTTTGTCCTTGTTTTACCTTGGTTGCCCTGGAACTTTTCCCCTTGTTTATTTTTTCCCCACTCCCACTGTTCCTGTAGATAAAGGTATTTCCACTCAACCCACTGTCCCTGACGCGCTCTCTTCCTCTGCAAACAAAACACCAGCACTGATGAGCTGGCACAGGTGAGCTGGAGCAGCCTGTGGGCAACTCACTGGGAGGCCCAGCCTCCCATTGCGGGGCGAGGCGCGCTGGTCCAGGCTTTGACCCGGGGAAGGAATCCTCCAAGCCCAAGGAGCAAACATCTGTCAAAACAAAATAGTGTTTCTGGGTCAAGAAGGTGACATTGGGTGGAGAAAAAAATTGTTCCAGCATTTTTTAAAAGGTGTGAACAACCCCAGTTCAGAGAAAGCATTTCAATAATCCTTTAAACCCCAAAAGTAGTGCAGAAATGGGGAATTCACAACCCAGAGCCAGTCGAGTGGGTTTGGAGTCGGAAGACCTGGGTTGAGCGCTGGCGTGGCTTCCATCCAGTTGTGGGCCAACAGGCAAACTTCAGCCACTCTGGGCACGTCTGAAGTCAGGGCTGTGATACCAGGCAGTGGTGGCAGCGATAGGGGAGAATGTGTAGGAATGTCTTCTTTCTCAGCCTAAGATGGAGTTTTGAGCAATGTTCGGCAGTCTGATTCTATGTCCCCATCCTGGAGGTCAGAAGTTACTGTAGTTTCTCAGTTCACAGCATCCTTGGTGTCACGGGAATTTTTCACAGAACTCCTAGACCAAAAGAAATAACAGTTCTGTTCAGTAAGTAATGTTCTCCAAACAGTCAGCATCAGTGTCCTCGTGATTTAATGTGTTACTGTTCGGTGGCTAACTCTTGACTGTAGCCCACCAGGCTCCTCTGGGATTTCCCAGGCAAGGATACTGGAGTGGGTTGCTGTTTCTGTCTCCAGGCAATCTTGCCAACCCAGGAATTGAACCTGCGTCTCCTGCAATGGCAGTCAGGTTCTTTACCACGGAGCCACCTGGAAAGCCGCACAATTTAGTGTAGCCTCGTTGGAAAAACAACCCATAAATTAGTGTGGTATCAGACAAGATGTCGAGTAACTGCTGTTTCCCTTGAAATTTGTAAATTTCATGGCCACTTGCTGGGGTGCCTTGACGGACAGTTTGGCAGTGTGGCACTGCTGCATTGGTGGATACTCATAGAGTTTCAGAGCAGTGGGGCTTGGTGGAGGCCTGGCTCAGCAGGGTGAGTGGGCTTCTGCCTTCAGTGGCTGCATGTCACCTGAACTCCCTCAAGAAGAACCAGCGTCCTGGTCACCAAGTGTTATTAATTGACCTGGAATTGAGATGAAGGATTTGCCTAGGGCAGAACTGACTCAATAACTTGTACTCTTCCTGTCCTCTCCAGCCGCTTCTCCCCAGCCCAGCATTATTAATGATCTTTGAAAATGTCAGAATCAAAGGCCTGGAGACTGAAAGCAGCCCACAGAGCTTGTTTCCCAGGAGTTTGTTGTTGACACCCATTCTAGGAAAAACTTCAGGAGCCTGCCAGCATTCTCTTAGTGACCACGCAAGGAAAGAGGCGCCAGCTTCCGCAGGATCCGTGCAGAGCAAGATGCTTTCCTCCCTGGGCTTTGGGTCTGTTGGCTGGACCTCTGGAATCAGAAAGGGAGACGCCAGACTTTTCATGAACAAGCAGCATAGGGTTCTAGTCATCCTGAAGGATACTCCAGAGACAGGCTGTGGGGGTGGCAGAGGAACCAGAGGCTCTTTGCAGCCAGTGGAGATGGGCCATTGTGTGCCTTTGCTTGGTGAGCTTCTGGGGAAGCCTCCCTTGTGGATTGTTCTACTGAGAATTCTTTTTCAGGATGGGAGAGCAAAGGTTATCTTGTTAGAGTTTAAATGTGGGCCTCTTAGAGGTCTTTGACATGGAAAGGGTCATATGGCACTTTTTCTGGTGGTTATCTTGTCAGGGTTTTGTTTTTGTGTGTATCTTGTTGTCAGACTATCATAATAGCAAGACTAAATATTTAATGAAAGAAAAAAATCACCTAGTACCATGATCCTGACAGTGTAGCCATTTTCATTCTTCCATCTTTGTTGGTTTGCCTGTGTAATAGGGTAACTGTTTTGTATCTGGTTTTGTTCTCGTTTGTATTATAAACATCTTCAGTGTTGCAGTAGTCTGGGTAATTCTATAATGTTGTTTTAGTCTGACTCTTTCGCGACCCCATGGACTAGTCCATCAGGCTCGTCTGTCCGTGGGATTTCTCAGGCAAGAATCCTGGAGTGGGTTGCCATTTCCTTCTCCAGGAAATCTTCCTGACCCAGGGATCGAACCTGTGTCTTCTGCATTGGCAGGTGGATTTTTTTTACCTCTGAGCCACCTGGGAAACCTAATTCTATAATAGCATGACATAAATGAAAAATTACACCTGAGAATTACAGGTGGGTTTTATATCTCAATAGAACTGCTTTAGGAAAGATTGTTTTTATAGTTTTCTAAATACCTTCAACAAATGGAGAATGATGACGAGGTTGAGATTCACCAACGTTTGTTCTAGTAGTAACAACACATTTTTTCACACCAATTCTCTTAGTCCTTCTCATATATTCAGCTAAGATAAAATCCAGAAATGGCACATCAGAATAGCAAAATATGGAAGTATTTTTGTAGTTGTTGGCTAAAGTGTTGTATAGGCAATTTCTTTTCAGTGAGAGTCCCTGACAGACAGGAAATGTGCCGTGCTCTTCACACAAGTCACAAGAAATAATTCATTCTTTAAAATGTAAGTTCTCGTTGGAAGTCCGCGGGATTGTTCACCCAGTAAGGGAGGCTGGCTCAGTAGGATTCAGGATTTAGTAGCATTTCTTCTGTAAGCCCCCAGGAAGTCTCTAGGCTAAGGACGGGGTGGCAGCACCCAGTGTGTAGGTGATTAAGTCCTCAGGACCTGCCCTTCCGTTCACGTAAACTCAGACATTACTCACTGGGGCACCATGAATTCTTGAGCTGTTTCCCCTGATCACTCTGGTTAAAAGATAATAGATCTGGCCGTCTTCTCCTTAAGTGGAGGGTGTAATACCTGCCTGCCTGTGACCTGCTGTGGAGTCATTGCTGGAGAGGAATTTCACCTCCTGGCTCTTCAATGTTGGGTGGCCCAGATAGTAAAGAATCTTGCCTGCAATGCAGGAGGAGACCCAGGTTCAATCCCTGGGTCAGGAAGATCCCTTGGAGAAGGGAATGGCTACCCACTCCAGTATTCTTGCCTGGAGAATTCCATGGACAGAGCAGCCTGGCTATCTCTAGTTCATGGGGTCACAAATAGTCGGACTTAACTGAGCAACTAACACTTTGACTTTTTCCAATGGTTGAACCAAGGGTTTCATAGAAATTGTGGCTATTCACAGCCTCCTAGTCTCAAGGGAGGAGGCAATAAGTTGGGAAATGGTATTTCTAGGCTTTGCAGTCAGGCTGGGGTTTGAATTCCAACGTTGACATTTACAGGCAAGAAACTACTTCGTTGTATTTTGCCTCGGTTTGCTCCTCTGTGAAATGGAAACAATAGTTCGCCTTACGGTGGTGTTATGAGACTTGATGGATGTATGTTAATGTTTGGTGAGTTCTGTCTAGGGTATGAGGAGGAGGATATATGTTTGGTCCCTCCATCTTGGTTTTCATTTCCTGCCTGCCCCGGTGTTGTGGCTTCCAGACCCATGATCCTTTTAAGTACTGATTAGAAAGAAAAAAAAAGTATGACTCACCTAAGCGCAGAGAAGGAAATGGCCCTTGACCATTCCCGGCTTGTGAGCCATCCAGTCTTGTCTTCTGGCTGTTGTATTTGGCCTTTGAACTGTTGAAAATACCCAGGCCTATTTACCACCAGCATTGCCTTGCTCTCACCACAGTGAGCGGCCATTTGGCCTTCTTTTGGGCTGCTCTTGAACAAGGCAGAGGTGGTCTCCACAGAGTAAGGGACAGAATTTGCACACCAGGGAGAACCCACCCACCCCAGGCTAAGGTCTGCAAGTCCATTTGGGTGATGATCTGATCTGAGCAGCAGACAGAAAGACAGAGGCAGGGCAAGCTGTGCAAATGGTTCTCTTGTCCAGATTGAAAGAAATTCAAGGTAGGTCCTTTGTCTCGCCGCCTTCAGAAGGCAGCTTGGCTACATGTGTAGCCGAAACACCGCTGGGAGAAACGTTGCGGTTGCTGGGAGTTGTGATCTCCTGCCAAGGGAAGAAGGACCACTACTGTCCCTCTCACCCCCCATCCTGGCAGCCCCGCAGCTGCCAGCAGGACCTTCTTGACTGCACTTGCCCCGCTCAGCTGAAGTGGAGACTCCCAGGCGCCCCACCCTGCCCCTGCGCGGTTCTGCATCCAAGAAGGAGCCGCTGCATGCCCGGTCCACCTGCCCATTAGCCGAGCAGGCCCCAGCAGACTTCCTTCCCTTCAGGGCCACATGCCACGAATTTCTAACCAAGGTGTGGCTGGGTGCCTCCTTCCCCAGTGAGGACTTAGCTTTTCGAAATTTGTGTTGTAGAAGGGAAGCTGCCTGTCTTTAGGGATCCAACACTTCTCACCTCTGTTTCTTGCTTCAGTCCATGTCCCTTGAGATGCTACTGTAGGATTCCTGGGTTTGATAGGATTTTACTCATTTGTATTAAAATTGGGCTTCCTAGGTGGTAAAGAATCCCCCCTCTGCTTCTTCAGGTGTCTTGAATCAGATCTGTGGTTTCGTTTGAAATAGTCAGCATAGTCTCCCCTTGGGAGGTGGCTCCAGCCAGAGCTTGCCTTCACATGGAGCCTGGGTGGGTCCACGTGACAGAGGCTCAGCACCATGCGGAACCATGGGAATTACCAAAGCCAGGATTTCAGAGAGACTGTTCCTCCCCCCTCCCTGCCTTTGCTTCCATCTCCAAGGCCAGCCCTGGAGCTGGCTTAGTTTGTCTTGGCAGACGCCTGTTTAACCCTTTCCTGTAAAAACCTCTCTGCTTGTGGAGCTGAGCCTTCCCAGCAGTGAGCTGGGGGTGAAGGCAAGTCCATTGAATCTGAAATGGCCCCACTAGCTTCCGCCCATTTTTCTGATAAGTTGAGTGTTTCCATCCGCAGGCAGGCAGCCTGCTGTGGCAGTGGCCCAATCCTAACCATCAGGATACAACTGAAGGAAATGGGCTTTCTCCTGGGCTCTCCTGGGTGTGTAGGTAAAGCAACCCCTGCCGGGGGTCTGCGCCTCAGGGGGCTGCCCCCACTCGGCTGGGTTCAGTAACGGCCGCTGAGTCTTGGGGTTCCTGCCTCTCGGTCCATGCCCCCAACACTGTCAGACCACGATGATTTTATTCTGGAGCTTGGAGCCATTTGGAATGGCTGCTTTCTGGGCATCCTGAAGTGACTCAGGTGTCACAGAAAACCTCGTTTGTCCATCAGCTTGAAGCCTTCAGGCAACCTTCTCGGGGCTTCCTTGGCTCTTGAAACAGCAGGATTGTCTGCCCACAAGTTCACGAGGCTGTCATGAGAACTAAATGAGATCTTTCACTGAAGTGCTTAGCATGATACCTAACATTATTCTCCAAGACTGAGTTCTGTTCGATTCACATGCCCAGTGTTTGGCCCATTGCCTGGTACGTAATAAATGCTTGATAAGTTATTTGTGGAATAAATAGATGAATTAACTTTATAGTAATTCTTTTTTTTTTTTTTTGCCTTCAGATCAGAAGCAACAAGGTAGACTTGAGGTGTTTTAAATTCGGTGTTGGTGCGTGCCCCCGCCACACACACACCTCCCTGCCTGTCCCGTCACCAACCTCTATTGCAGTTCTGCTCCTTTAGCTCCTCTGCTGCCTTTCTTTCTGATGTCGAGTCCACACATTGAAACTCCCTGTGGACTTTAACAGGTTTGGAGTCTGGGGGTTCAAGCATTGCAGGTGATGTTTCCTTTGAAACCCTAAACTGGACTGAAGAAAAACTGACCACTGGCTGGTTAGGCATGGGTGGCGGCGGGGAGGAGGGGAGGGTATGTGGCGGGGTGTGTGTGTGTGATCAGTGTTTGAGCACCTGTTGTAGGCAGGGCACTGACTGTTGCAGGTGCTGGGAACACAGTGGTAAATAAGACAGAACACAGAACTGGGCAGGTGTCCTCTCGTTGGCCAGATGGGGGTGGGGTGGAGGCCTGCTTCCTTGAGTGGAGGTCTGAAGTCTAAAGGGGGCTTCCTAGGCCGGAGTGGGGGACGGGATGATCCAGGGAGCTGTCTTGCCGGGAGCCTGGTGCAGGGGAGGAGGCCAACATGGCCAGCAGAGCGTGCCCGGGGCCTCAGGCCACAGTGAGGGTTCTTTTTGAGTGGGATCTCTGCTCATTCAGTGCAACGTCACCAGGGCTTTGTAACTGCTCAGGAGCCCCAGGTCTGAGAGGACAGAAGATTTGGGAGGCTTTGTTTCTCTGATCTGCCTCCCCAGCTGCCCCCTACTTTTAAGATGCAGCATTTCATCATCAGCCAGAAAACCTAGTCTGGAACATTTCTTTCCCCTGGAGTGGGGCGCGGCTGTCCTTTGCCCTCTGCTCAGAGGGTTTTCTCTATGCATAGTGCTCCCGAACATGGGGAGAAGAGGCAGAGTTTAGATTTGGCGGAATCCAGCTGCCAGCTTGCCTTGTCTCAGGTTGGACCCCAGAGCTTCGAGTGCACTTTGTGGGGCTGGCTCTCAGAAGGGTTCATGAAGTGTTGGCTGTAAATAAACCTCCATCCTTGCCACTAGGAGCTGCCACTCCTCTGCTGAGTAAACCCTCCAGCTCCCGTGGCTGCTTGTCGCGCGTCATGGAGCCATATTGTTTTCACTTCCTTCCTCTGCTCTGGTCACAGTTTTGCTGGTGGCTGGAGTTTTACATTCTCTGCAGGGGAACCACATCTCAGATTCCGTAATTCCTAAAAATGCGGCCCCTGCCACAGGACTGTTAGATTCTTCCAAGTCTCAGACACGATTAACTGCAAAACCAGAATTGTGAGGTTTAGATCACAGCCCTCCCGGGACGGCCCCAGCCCACGGCAGCCGCCTCACACCCTGGTTGGAGGGACTTAAGCCCTGGGAGAGTAGGGGGTGCAGATGGTCTGAAGAGAGGCGTCAGGGTTCTCCTTCCTCCTTTCTCACTTGGCTCCGCGGGACGATGCGGATTTTGTTTTGCTTTGTTTTTCCTGTGTCTGAACAGGACTTGAACTGGAGAGCAGAAACCAGGTTTGCCTGGCTTCTCCCCCTGGGAACTGCTGTGTGCAGTGCTCTCCCAGGCAGGACGCCCTGTCTCCACTTTCCTGAGGAACCGGGTGAAAAGCCCCCTGGGGTGTCTGAGGGGGCGTGTGCTGTCATGCCAGGTCTGTCCAGGTCTCCGAGACTCATGCCTCCCGGCTGATGCAGACAGTCATCTGTCTGATAACTGGATCTCCAGGCTGAGTTCATTTCTGTGGCCAACGGAATATCCACCTGGAGGCCAGGGAGGGTGGATTCGTGCAAGTCAAGGCAGGTGTCCTGTGAGCCTTCTGAAACCCTGCTTTGAGGGAAGGAAAGGAACAGTGGGTTTTTGTTGCTTTTTGCTCGTGTCCTCTCCTGCTCCCCTCCTGCTTCTTTAAGGATATACCAAGTCTCTCGCTAGCAGGTTTTGTCAAACCGGTTTCTTGAACTGCTGGCAGTTTAATGTGTGAACCTTCCTTCAATCTCCTAAGGAGATAGCCCTTTTAAATACTTCATCAGTTGTTTTTTCCAACACCATGGCTGGCTTCCAAGATAACTATCCTGCACTTTGTTCATTTTTGTGCTGAATTCCTGGTATCTGAGCCATGACTGTCCCTATGGGTCTTTGGGTTGAATGTGGAGCCCCGTTCTCACCCCTAAAGCAGCTTTCATTGGATGAAAGTTGCCTCGATGGACAGTTGAGCATAAGTGGTTCTAAAAAGCATCTCTGGGGTATTTGACGCCTGTCCTCAGTGGTCTCATCGGACGCCCTGACTCTCCTTCCTTGCTGGACTTCCTTCAGCATCCCCTAATGTCCTGCAGCCAACTCCATTCCGAGAACATGTGTTGCCATGGCTCCAGGTCCTTATGGCGTGTAGTACAGCCCCTCTCAGGCTCACGTTGGGGCAGCGGGGGGTCAGGCTCCTTTCGGATCTGGAAGCACTTGGGTCGTCGGCTTTCTTCTTCAGGGGCACCTTGGTACCAAGCCAAATGGCCAGCAGCAAACCCACAGCCCTCTGGTCCATGTCAGAGGGCAGAGGAATTCCCTGCTAAAGCGTAACAAGGTGTGGCCAGCAGCAGGCACAGAGTCCCATTGTTGGATTCTCCAGGGCCTTAGGAATCACAGGCGCCTGTGACGCAAGTTGGGGATCTCAACAGGCAGAGATTGCAAAGCCTTGCTGTAGTTTGTGGCTCCCAGCCTGCGGAGGCTCAGTTAGGTGTTTGGCTTTTGGGGTTGTCTCAAGGCAGGAGGGTCTTTGCTTTCCGTCGGGTGCCTGTGCTTGCAGAAAATGTGGAGCCGGAGTCCAGCTGGGAAGGGGCGAGGGTGCAGAGCTTCTTTCCGGGGGTGCTGGTTTGGAATTAAATAAGAGGCCATAGTTTCATGGGACTTGAAGTGCACGCTCTGAGAGTAGAAAAGCAGAGACTAGTTGTCCTATTGAAACCAACTACCAGGTTAATTTGGGGAGGGGAGCATGTATAGAAAGATAAATCTGGGAGAAAATGAGGAGCCAGGTCAAAAAAGGAAAGCCTGAAAGTAGTAGAAAAGACTTCCTGTGTGTGATTTTGCCCCATCATCTCTTTTTCTCCCCAAGATGTGACTAAATAAAGCTCAGCTAAGCCAGCCCAGGCCCTTGTGAAATGCAGGAATCCCCGCCTCTGCCCACCCACTCCACCTCCCATCACCGGGCAAAGGCAGGCCCAGGAACCTCACACCTTTTAATCTTATGAGGAACCGGTCCTTTCTCCTTTGAAGAGACTCCTCACTTGTCTGGTGACTAACTTCCTGTGCCCCCGGAGCAGGCAGCAGAATTCCCACGTGGCTGACTTGCCTCCTTCCTTGCTGCTCTGCATTTTGGCCTCCAAAGGGCCCAGGGCAGTGCTTTGAGAAAGAGCCCTAGGAGGCCTTTGAAGGGTTAATGCATCAGGCCTGTGGGACCAGCCAGATGGCCCCAGAGGGGAGGTAGGATGTGTCCAAGTGATGTTTTCCCACAGTGAGCACCCGGACAGCTGTCCCCTGGAGGGAGAATTGAGGACCTTTTACAGCCCAGTGTGCCACACTCTTTAGCATGGGTTCCCCCAGAGTCAGCTACAAAGGGATCGTTGTGGGGCCCGCCAAGACCCACTTTCTGTGGAGCAGCTGATTGATGACCAACCTGAATTTGGTGCGGCAGCCCTCTGGGGCTGCCTCCACTTTGCCCACCTGATTGGCAGGGGGCGGGTGACTGGGGGCGATCGTTGCTAAGCAGCCTGGCCTGGACGTTATGCCCATCCAGGTCGAATGAATAGCTGCAGTGTTCCAAAGAATGAGGGGGTTTTGGCCTATCCTAGGGACTTTTTGGAGAAGGGGGTTAAGAACTGCTATTCTGGTCTTAGAGCCTGGGGGGTAGGGGGTTGGTGGCCTCCCTGTGCCTGCCTTCTGAGACGTCACCTTGGTGTCAAGTCGTATCGTGTGAGTGGCATACACAGCACTGCCCAGCCCCCTCCACGTGCCCATCGGGTCCACGATTGTTGCTGTCTTATCTCCTCCCTCGCTGACCAAAGGGAGGGGACACAAGATCCAGCCTTGTGAGCACAGCTTCTGCCATTGTGATCATTACCATGTCATGGCACCTGAGACCCCGACCTGTGTTGAGGGGCTCGGTTTCTCCAGAAATGACGAGAACAGGTATGTTTTTACCATTGTGTGTTTGGGGCAGCAGAAGCAAGGAAAGTAGGTGCCTAGCCATGTGACCGTGGCCAGAACTGGATTTTCTTGACTACGACACATGGCACATGGGGGTCTTAGTTCCCCAACCAGGGATTGAACCCGTGCGCCCTGCATTGGAACAACTGGATCAGCAGGGAAGCCTTTACTTTGAGCAGTGAGATCCGGAGTGGTCTGATGAGAAAACTTTGCCCCTAGGGCTCTGTATACCTCCAGAACAGAGGACACAGCGTGGAAGTGGGTGCTGGGGGCAGGGGCTTGCATGAAGGGTTAGAGAGAGCTTTCTTTGGAGAGACTGAGCTAGTGTAAAGAGAACCAGCAGGTGAGCTGGGAGACAGAGCCATGTGCCTTGAGCTGGGCTGTCCTGAGGGCGGTGTGTGACTCCCTGAAGGTCTGCTGCCTGCCTGCTCCCAGTTGCGTGAACTGCCCCCTTGTGATAAAGCCTCCCTTTTTTGCTGAACCTGAAAGTGAGAAAAATCTCTTGGGAGGAGATAGTGTCTTGCATTTTGGTCTTGAGATTCTCTAGCCACCTCTTGCTTCCTGGGCGCCAGGTGGAGGTGCTGTGTTCTGGGGCAGCTTGCCAGGCCTGGGGGAGCCCTGGGCAGGGTGCAGGTTTGCAGGTGATGGCTGGCTGGCTGCTGGTTGCTCTCCTTGGCATTAGGGGTGCTGGTCACTGCTTTAGGCCGTGGAGGAGAGACTGAAGCAGGTGGCTGGAGCATCCCAGCTGCTCTGATGAAGGAAGAAGGGATATTTGGAGGTTCAGGGGTCTCAGGACCCCCAAAGTGTCGGCTCACTCTCCAGGTTCCTTGCAATGCTTCCACCTTTTCTCCTTCCTAAAAAAATTCTGAGTGGTGTCAGTAAGGAGAGTGACTCTGGGTCGGGAGCCCCACACTTACTCCTTGTGTTTTTCTTTTTTCTCTTACAGGATAACCCGGAAGTAGAAAAGCGAGATCCCCAGGAATTAGTTGGTGAGTACCCTGGGGTGGAAGGTGCCAGGGGCAGGTCTCTGAGCCTCACCCAGAGCCAGCTGGCTTCCAGCCACGCAGGTGGCTTCTCTCTGCTGCTGCCGAGGCAGCAGCTCAGCTGCGAGCCTGTCTCCGGACTCTAACTCTCAGGGCTTTTGGCATTTCCTAAGACGTCTGGGTGAGACACCCAGGGAACAGTTCTTTGAAAACCGTATTTATGGTGCATCTCACGGAGCTTTGGTCAGTTGCCAGTGTCGTCAAGAGGGACTCGGGCCCCTCTAGCTGGGAGCTTGTTCTCCTTGTGCTCTGCGCCTGGCCTCCGGCCTTGGACCTCCCGAGCCTCCCCGCTGGCGTGTTCACGGGCTCAGGGTGCAAGCATGTGGCCTCTGCTGGCATGCTGCTCTGTCCCCGGGAGGGAGCATGCCTCCCAGCCCTGGAGCCTGGGGCCCTTTGTGTAACTGGCTAGGGCGGTTACGGTTCTGGAACACAGCCCACGTGTCATCCCAGCCCAGAGTTAGCCCAGCCTCTGCAGCCTTTCAGAAGGTCTCTTGACTCCTTTCATTTCTGCCATGGACTTTGTCAGGGCTCCCCCGAGGCCTGGCCCAGCCTCACATTTTAGGAGGTTGGCCCTCCCCCTCCGTGGCGAGACTGCCCGTCACTCCCCCCCCACCCCCCCCCACCCCCCGTTCCATTAATCCTCACAAAGCGGAGTTCCTGCTCCCCTCTCCCAGATGGCGCCTTTGCGGCTCACTCGCCCTGCCCGGGGGAGCCCCAGGCTGGAAATGCTGTATCCAGCAGCCCCTCCGACCTGTCCTTTTTCTGGACAAGATGCCTTCAGCAGGGATGGCAGGTGGGGACCCATTCTGGTTATCGTGACTGAAAGAACTGAACGTCATTCGTTATGTTTGTCTCCTGAGGGAAGGACTGGGTAGGACCTTGACCATGTGGAGCAGCCTAGATGCTCAGCGGGATTCTGCCCTTCAGCCCCGGGTTTTCTGATGAATGGGGTATGAGTCTTTCCTCTCCTATTAAAAAAAACAACAAATTTTCCTAAAACCAAAGAGCCTGATCTTGGGAAAATGGCGCCATAGGGGTGGCGCAGTTGGCTTCACAGGCAGAGGGAGCAGAGCAAGCCCCCCGGGAAGCCCATGGCCTTCCCCAAGCAGGCGGTCTGCAGGGCGGCCCTGGACTGCAGCCTCGCCCTCCCCGCTGCCTGTCCCTGCTGTTCACTGTAGCCGGGGTCGGGGCAGAGCCTCCCCCCAGGAACGCAGCCAGGCAGCACTCTCTGCTCCTCCTAGCGGCGCTCGCTCGGCAGGAATGTGCGTGGGCTCCAGCCATCTCGGCCCTAAACTCGCCCATAAACAGCTTGACTTTTCCTCTCCTTGTCACTGTTTGAAAGCAGCTTTGTGAGGTGCCTCTTACATAGCATGGAACCCCCGCCGCAGTCCTGAAGATGTCTCTGTGACTGTAGAGTGTCCCTTGCACACGTTTCCTCCTCTGGCCTCAGGCAGCAGTGATCAGTATAGTTTTGTCTCTTTAGAGTTTCTCATACTTTGGTTTCTTTGTTGGCCTCGGTGCTGCAGGCCCTCGGGGCTGGGTGGCCCTTTGTCGTGGCGGCCTGGCCTGTGCGCTACACAGTGCTTAGCAGCTTCCTTTTTCTCTACCCACTAGAGGCCAATAGCATCTCCTCTCCCTGCCAAGTACAGCAACAAAAAATGATTCTAGATCTTGCCAAATGTCAGCTTGGAGGCAAAATTGCCCCTGCCCAGGAACCATTAATACAGACGGACTCATTGTTTGTTTGTTTTGTCTGGCTTCTTCATTTCCCATAATGTTCTTGAGACCCTTCCATGTTTTTGAGCATATCCATAGTTTTTTTTTTGATTGGTAATATTTCATTGTGGGGTTACACCAGTTTCTTGAATCCATTCTCCCATAGAAAACATGGGTGAAACTTGAAGCCTCATAGTTTGGATTCCTGTTCCCATTTCTCACTGAGGAGATGGTGGACAACCTGCAGAGTGGCTTCCGCTCATGGCGCCCTGGTTGTCCCCCCCTTTCTCTGGGCCCAACGCCTTCCATCCGTGCCTCTGGCTGGAGGACTCAGGTTGCTCCGCTTGGTGTGGACAGCGTTTTCACTTGTGTAGACAGGCCCAGGTTTAATGGAGCAAAGGGGAGCAGAGAAGCTGGCTGAGGGCTCCCCAGCAGTGTCGCTGCTTGACAGGTGAGCGGACACCCAGTCCTCCCCTCCAGGTTCCCCGTGGGTGGTCCTGGAGCAGTGGCCCTGGGGCGGTCATCCACTCGAGTTCTCTGTGTCTCTGGTGAGGCAGAGACACTCCACTGCCTCCTGCTTCCAGCCCCACAGCATCCACCAGGCGTGCCTTCACTCCCACCGTTAAACACGCCCCGCTGACGAGCCGCTCCTGTGCAAATCCATGCCTGGCAGCTGTGGATACCTGCGCTGCTTTGTGAGGTGGGCGTGTACCCAGGGTGAATCACCCTTCTCAGAGCCTGAGTACGTGCCCGCCCAGAACACCCCAGCAGACCCAGAGCAGCCACAGACCTGGGCTGCCTCTGAGGGCCTGGACACACATCTCGATGTGTTTCCAGGGAGATTGATTTGAGGCTCTGTGGCGGCTCCAACCACCCTATGTGCAGGTCTGATGTCTTCTGCTTTAGATGCATTCTGAGAGGAAGGACAGAGTTGCAGGAAGATTGCTCCTGAAATCTGCAAGAGAAACTTTTACCGCGTTTCCTGAATGTGTCCCTTCATTCGCTGTTGCTCCAGAGAGGAACTCTCCTGTTTCCAGCCCAGTTCTAGCCCACAAGCTTGGGAGGACCTCTTCCCCTCCCCATGACACTGTACCACTTGGGTGGTTGGGTTGCTAATGGCAACAGCCTCACACCCTGTTTTTCCAAAAGGCTTTCCTGGCAAATGCCAAAGGGCACTCTTTGTCTCTCTGTCACGTGCACAGAGACACTCCCCACCCCAGGGAAGCCGTCTCCCACTGCTGTGCACCCAGAGCCTGCCCTGGCCTTCCTGGCTTTTGGTGCTGATGCTTACGAAACGCAAGAACCAGCACAGCCCAGGTAATCCCACTCTCAGCTGGCCTCTGCAGCCTGCTTGAGCCTCAGGCTTAGAACTCCTGCCTTTCCCAGGGCTGGGAGGAAGGAGGAAGTTGGGATGAGATCAAGGTGTCACCCTTGCTTCAGGAGACAGGAGACAGAAGGGGCTGAGCAAAGAGAAGCACATGGTCCCATGGTGGAACGTGCTCCCAGATTGCACTGGTGTCTTGGTCCACAGCAGGATGACACACCGATGCCCTGTTCTGGGGCACATTCAGGGAGGCTCCAACAACAGTGAGAATTGGCGCTTATAGACTTGTTAGGAGATGGTCCCTGGGCTTGAGCTCCAGCCGCAGTGTGTGCAGGCTCATTTGGCAGCAGCTGAGAAGTGAAGCTCAAAGCAGAAATCAAAGCACCTTATCTGCTAAGAAAATATTAATCCAGCCCCAGGAGAGAAGGGACAGGCTCACCCGGCCATCCACTGGCAGTCCAGGCGGCCGCTTGGGGGCTGAGAGAGTCCCGCCAGGGCCGGCACATGTCGGGTACCCAGTGAGTACTTGCTGGGTGTTAGTGGTGCTGGGTTGTTCATTCTTTGCCTTCATCCTACCCCACCCTGCTCCGCCTGCTGTTTGCTCATTGTATAGTCCTTTTCATGAGCGAATGTCTTAAAAAGCACAGACAGAATCTTACAACAAGTAGCATATTGTCTGGGTGATCCAGAGCACGACTCTGCAGTTGCCAGAGTGGCCGGAGGCAGCAGGGAGGGGAATGGAGGGAGAGAGAAACTTGGGTGGCAGGGGCACATCGCCAAGGGAATTGTCCTTTGGGAGCTGTGGGTCTTCACTGCAGAATCAGGCCTTTTGTTCCCAGGAGTGAAGTGGACCGAGTGAGGATTGATTGGTTTACTGCTGAAGGACCCGAAGCTAATAACCAGAGGGTCATTTTGTATTGAATAGATGTCATTTATGTACAAAGCAGTTTTGAATGCTGAGTCCCGAAGCCCAGGGAACCCTGAGCTTCTGGTGGACCCTGGGTAGCAGAGCCTGAGGTGGGAGGACAGCACCAAGCAGCTCTGAGTCCCCAGGATCCTGGGAGGGTGTTGCAGGGGCAGAGCCCGTGGGAGGCACAGCCATGTGTGCATGTCTTCCCAGCCCTGAGCTCATGACTTCACACTGGTAGCTTGAAATTGATTGGCCATGACGGGAGAATTTACATCAGAGAAAGGGGCAGATGCTGCGGGTCGTGGGTCTGCCCCTCCCACTTCCCAGCTGGTGTTAAACGCTCACCAGCACCCCCAGGACACAGTCTTTCCTCTGGGCCCGGCTGTGATGTGGCCGCTCATGCCCTCTGCCTGAACTTCTTGCCCCACTGCACCTACTGGTTCCTTCAGGTCATTTAAGTTCAACTCAGATGCACCCTCCGAGAGCCACTCCGCATGCCCTGTTTTACTATTTTACAGTGTGTGATCCCTCCTTGAAAATGCTTTCTGTGCCTTTCTTGTCTTGAAGGGTTTTTTATTGTCCATGTCGGGCCCCCACCCTGACCCTCCCGCGCACCCACAGAACTCCTCTGTTCTCTCCACAGCCTCCTTTTCTGAAAGAGTCCGGAACATGTCACCTGATGAGATCAAGATCCCTCCAGAACCCCCCGGCCGGTGCTCAAACCACTTACAGGTACGCACACGCTCAGCTGCTGAGGCCCGTGCAGATTGGGCGGGTGTCTGGCTGGGTCTGACTTTAAGTGGCTTCTGGGAAAGAAACAGCCCAAGTGGGAAGGAGCCTGCAGTCCTGGTGACCTCACTTAGGCCGCTCCCAGGAGCCGGCGCCCTAGCCCCGGCTGCCTCTGCAGCCTCAGCTGGGCCCCCACCTGCCCCGGGACACTGCCAGCAGAGCAAACAACATGCCTTTTCTGGGCATCGCTGAGCTCAGGGAATGTCTCCGAAGGAACTTGGCTAAGAACCTGAGGGGTCATCAGAATGTTCAGGAAACAAGTAGGAATGCAAATGCATAGCATGTGAATGCGTACACTTCAGCCCTCGTTTTCCGGAAATGGCGGTTCATGGGCTTCTTGTCTGATGATCCCTGACTTGTGGAGATGGAGTGTGGAGTGCAGTCACCTCGGGAGCAGGCCCACAGGGAACAGCTAGCCTTACTCCTCCCTGTCAGCCTCAGTGGCGGTTTCTCCTTGTCCCTCTGCGTGTTCCCCTTTGAAGGGGACCTTACAGTAGGGCAGACACCCACGGCTGCCCCCAAGTGGGGCCTCTGGCTATACCGCAAGCCCTCGCACACGCTGACGGAGGGGTGACTAACGGGGCCTGGGGCTGGAAATGCGGCGACCTGGGTGGGTGCCGAGTGGGGCAGGGCTGCAGCACAGTCCCTTCTCTTCCTGGAAATCCGTTCCCTTTGCTGAGTCGTCTCCCTATCACCACCACATAGCACCCCACCCCTGGCCCCGTGTCGCTCACACTCCAGGCAGCAAGCCGCAGCCTGTAAGGACAGTCCAGCAGCCACCAGGCAGAGATAGCCAGCCCCAGCCTTCAAGATCAAAATGTTTCTCCTTTTTAGATCCTGCTAGTGGCAGAAACCATGAGCAAAGGTTTTAGTTCCCCTGAGGTAGGAGAACCCGCCTGACGGCCGAGGGCACACAGAGAAGTCATCTGTAAGATACAGCGGTGCCTCCACCTGCTGAGCCTCCCGGGAAGGCCTGCCTCCATCACCCACAGAGCGAGGACATGGAGGCATGCGCTCGGCTTTTCTCTTCCTGGCAAGCGTGTTACAGACCTCTCTCCCCAGCTCAGTGCTTTCCCTGGGCAGTCTTGACTCCTGACAGGAGTGAGTCACCTTTCCTGATGTTCCAGAGGACCTCGCTCAGGCGCGCCACCCCCCCGGCCCCCCGCCCACCTCCTCTTGCAGGTGAAGAGCACTCCAAGTGGTTTCCTCCTGGACAGTCTGTGTTTAGCTGCCACTAGTTGGGGAGGCTGCCGAGAGACCCTGCCCTGGGCTAGCGCCAGCCTCGCTGGGTAAGCCTGCCCCTCCTCAGAGGTGGCCCTGCCCTGAGGCTCGGGTTCCTGGGGCCTCTTCAACTCCCTGGGCAGCCCTGACACCATCTGTTGCCAGCATCATCTCTGTGGGCCTGGGGACACCTGTTACACTGGCCTGGACCCCGCCAGGTGGTTCTCTGGTTTCCCATTGAGCCAGAGCAGGGCTTGGCCCTTGACCCCCAGCAATGCCTCTTGGTAAAGTGGCAAGGACCGGCCAGCAGTGAGCCTCCCCTCAGAGGACACTGGGGAGGCTTGTGACACCTCTCCTCCTGCCTTCCCAGGTCTCCTGCTGGGTCTGACTAACCCCGTGTTAAAATTAAAATCCAGCATTCAGCCCCCACCTGTCAACACTAACTCTTGAAACTCCTCTTCAGATGATTCAGCAGCTGATCCCCAAGTGAGGGTTTGTTCACTGTCTTCGCCATGGCTTCTCTAGCTCCACCTTCTTATTCCTCCCGCTGCTGACCACCCAGAGGGGATCAGGAGAAAGCACAACGAAAGCAGGCTGGTCTCCATCTGTCTCGTCTGTGCTGGGTGGAGGAAGACCGTCTGGCCGGAGCAGGGCTTCACGCGGCTCCTCCAGGTCCTCGTGTCCACAGCACGTGACCACAGGCTGGGATTGCAAGAGGTTCCGTCACCATCGTCTTTCTGTCTCCCTACCGTAGGACAAGATCCAGAAGCTGTATGAGCGGAAGATAAAGGAGGGGATGGACATGAACTACATTATCCAGAGGAAGAAGGAATTTCGGAATCCTAGGTGAGTTTTCCATGAGCCAGCAGGGGGGCGGTGGGAGGAGTGATGTTGGACTGGGGACAAGAATGCCTCCAGAGAGGTGCAGGGAGAAGCCCGGCTCAGATCCCAGCTGAGCCCAGAGAGACCATCACCCGGACTGCGTTAACCTCACTGAGGCTTCGTCTGCCGTTGAAGAGCCAGGCAGCAGGTGCAGAGGGGAAGCCGCGAGACGTGGGCTGGATGGGGCCTGCCTGGGCTCTCATTCCCTCTCTCCTCCTGGAGCACATGACCTGAGGCCTTAGTGTCCTCAGCTGTACGAGGAGGGGATTGTCTAGATGGTCACCCCAGGTCCTCCTACCTCTAGAAAGCTGTTGACTCTATGCAGGTTTGACAGACAGACCTGTGTCTGGGTCTCACTGTCTCCAACATTCAACCAAGTGACACACCCAGGAAAGAGCCCAGGGCGAGAGCTGCCCTTGCCCCTGTGGGCCTAAGTGGGGATGCTCCAACCAGCCCCACAGACTGAAGGTCTGACGTCCAGTTGAAACCTCATCTTGACACCGTACTCGCTCTGCCCACTGGCCCCAGTCCCTCTCTGTGGAAGGTTGGAAGGCCAGAAGTGACTTTTAATGTCAAGTCAGCGGACATTTGCCCTCCCATTTGGAAACTTGTTTAGAACAGTTCACCTGGGCTAAAGACTTGGTCTGCACGCAAGTGCTAAGTGGCTCTGACCTCCTGAGATCCGGTGCTGCGCAGGGCCTCGGGCTCGGGCCCACTCAGCACCCTGTGGCCTTCTTCTTTCAGCATCTATGAGAAGCTCATCCAGTTCTGTGCTATTGATGAACTTGGCACCAACTATCCAAAGGTATGTGCCACCTGCAGAGGCAGCAGGTGAGGGAGGGGACCCAGGGCCCTGTGCCCTCCCCACTGGCTTCAACCTGGACCCACTGAAAGGTCCGTGTGGCACACTGCCAGCAGAGGAGAGCCGTCCCCATCTCTCTTGTTTGAGCCCCAGGGCCTCTGCTTGGTTAGGGGCTAGCGTGGACTCACCGTGCCCTGTAGATCAGCCTGTCCACAGTGCTTCTCTGCCCTCACTGTCCTAAGAAGGGTTGGCTGGGGATGGGATAGCATCTGAGCCTCCCTGCCCTCGAAGGCCAGAGATTCCAGCCCAGGAAGATCCATGGAAAGACGTGGGGAGAAGCATGTGGTTTCTGAGTCATTTCCATTTATTGGCCCTTTCTGCACCTTTGATGGAGAAGGCGATGGCACCCACTCCAGTACTCTTGCCTGGAAAATCCCATGGGCGGAGGAGCCCAGTAGGCTGTAGTCCATGGGGTCGCTAGGAGTCAGACACGACTGAGCGACTTCACTTTCACTTTTCACTTTCATGCATTGGAGAAGGAAATGGCAACCCATTCCAGTGTTCTTGCCTGGAAAATCCCAAGGACGGGGGAGCCTGGTGGGCTGCCGTCTCAGGGGTCGCCCAGAGTCGGCCATGACTGAAGCGACTTAGCAGCAGCAGCAGCAGCAGCAACTTTGAACTTTTCTTTTTCAGGATATGTTTGACCCCCATGGCTGGTCTGAAGACTCCTACTATGAGGCATTAGGTGGGTAGCCGTTCATCTGCCCGCTCACCCGTCCGTCTGTCTGTCTCTCCAGTCATTAGGCAACACAGGTTTCAGGGTCTCCTCCGTGTCCGGCCATGTCTGAGGAGCTGAGCATGCGGCCTTGAACCATCCAGAACCCCGTCCCTGACTTAAGCTTGCAACACAGCGAAGAAGACAGGATCAAAGGAGAGACTCCGGGAGTAACGAGTCGGGTGATGAGGACGCAGGCTGGGCCACCTCACCGGGGCCCGGGGCAGGGTGGGCAGCCTCGTGGAGGACACCGTGTCTGAACGAGGTCTGAAGGTGCACAGAGGCTGGCCGAGCAGGTGTGGACGGGTCCCAGGCAGGGGGCCGGCGGGAGTGCAGCGCTCTGTGCGGGGGCCTGGCTGCGAGAACTGGGAGGAGTTTCAAGGGGCCTGCTCCCTCGGGTGCCAGGTCCCAAACCAGTGGCCTGTGGACCACCAGATCTGGCCCGCAGGCATGTGTGGTTGGGCCTCTGTAAGTTCTGTCTTGCTTTAATTTGAAATCACCACTAGTGTTTTATCTAAAAGTCCAGAGACTTCTCTGGAGGTCAGGTGCTTAAGACTCCGCACCTCCACTCTAGGGGGCTCGAGTTCGATTCCCTGGTCAGGGTAGTAAGATCCCACGTGCCGTGCAGCCAGACCAGGAAAGAAACGATGCAAATCTAAGAGCCGGTTGCTGAGAAGGTGGTTTCCCTAGGCCAGCATTACCCCGTGGCTGCAGCCTGCTGGAGCCCAGGAGCAGTTCACCCCTCCAGACGGGGTGCGCAGCCCCAGCTTCAGGGCCTTTGGACTGTGAGGCCCGGCTTCGTGCTGGCTCGTGACTCTGCCGATCACAGAGATGCTGCAAACAGCAGCCCCGGGAGAGCGGCAGGCGGCAGTCCGGGGCTCTTTGGCCTAAATTACCTTGTTTAATCAGCTGCTCTGTAACTGCCTGTCCTGTCTTCATAGCCAAAGCCCAGAAGATTGAAATGGACAAGTTGGAAAAGGCCAAAAAGGAGCGAACCAAAGTAAGTGATGGGTGGATGTCCTGATGAAGCGGGCAGCTGTCTGGGGCGCACGGGTCCTGCAGGCTGAGCCAGGGGGCTTCCCTTACCCCCACCCCCCACTGCGGTTCATCACCCAGCCACGCTCTGAGCAGCCTTAGATGTGCTGGATTTTAAGCCTCCATGACTCAGCCTGAAGACGCTTCCCGGGCTGCTTCCACTTGACTTCTCGGGGTCTTAATGTTGGCTGCATTGTGTCCCCTCCCCTCCCGATACACACCCTTACAGCTGCCGAGCCCTGGGGGCTTTCTCCCTTTGGGCCCATCGGCAGTCTCCTCGGCCTGAACAGAGGACAGGCGCTCTGGTCTGTGCCGTCCTTGGCTCCCAGCACTGGCCTCTGCAGCCCCCCTGAGCGTTTCCGTGTGTCTCCATGGCCAGGTGGCCCTCACGCCAGGACCCTGAGCATGCTGCTTGCCTCTGGCCTGGGTCCTTCAGGGGATGGAGACTTGGCCATGAGACCAAGTCCTCTGGGCTGTGCCCTTTTTGACCGGAGTCTGAGAGAGAGAACACAGCCGCAGGACGCCCGCCCTTCCACCTGCAGTTTAGCCTGGTCCTCCTCCCGCAGCACATGTGGCCTCCAGGACGTGTGTCCCCCATCCCCTTCCCCGGGGCCACAGGGTTGATCCCTCTGGGAGATGGTGCTGGGGCGATCAGGGGTCCTCATTCTTAACCCTTGATTGAATTTCCCAACTCTCTCTCCTTCCCCCTTTCCAAACCCCAGGCTTGTTGCAGGGACGTGTCTGCAGCACCTGGGGGCCGGAGCTGTCCTTCCCCTGTGCGCACGGGCACCGCCTCCCCCGAGGTGTGAGGGCGGGGCCTGGGCGGGCAGGGGTGCCCCAGCACGCGCAGAGATGGCCATGGCGGGAGGGGCCCGGTGTCTGCGGGAAGCTCTCTTCCGAGGAGTAACCATCCTCTCCAGGCGCCTCTCCAGTGCCTCCCCCGCTCGACAGTCACAGCTGGTTCTCAGTGCTTCCCTCGTGCGGTGCCAGGTTGCCTCCTGTCCCCCCAGGAGCAGACAGCTGGCAAAAAGACGTGGATGCACGCTATGTGCAGGTCCTAACGCACGCTCGTCCCTCTCGCCCCCAGATTGAGTTTGTGACGGGCACCAAGAAGGGTACCACGACCAACGCCCCGGCCACCACCACCACCACGGCCAGCACAGCTGTCGCAGGTACGGGCGGCTCTCCCCACCCCGGCCCCCCGCAGACACAGCCAGGGCCTCCCCGCCGTATCTGCGGGCGCAGGGCCGTGGCACTGCTTGCCTGGGGTGGGTCCCGGCTCCCCGGCTGCCCTCGGCTTCCTGGGGCTGTGGCCTGCCATTTCTGCTCCCTGGTCTCAGACCACTGGCCTAGGTGGGTCCTGACTTCTCTCTGGCCTCGTCCCCAGACGCCCAGAAGAGAAAGAGCAAGTGGGACTCGGCCATCCCGGTGACGACGATAGCCCAGCCCACCATCCTCACCACCACGGCCACCCTGCCAGCTGTTGTCACCGTGACCACCAGCGCCAGCGGCTCCAAGACCACTGTTATCTCTGCCGTGGGCACCATTGTGAAGAAGGCCAAGCAGTGACGCAAGGGACCTCAGGGACTGGTTTAGGGTGGCTCGGACAGTCTCCCCTCCATGGAGGGGAGGCGCCACTCTGGGACCTGATGAGACCTCGGCCTCCTGGGAGGTTCCCCATTCTACGTTTCAGGACTGGGACCCGTTCCCCTCCCTCCTGCCTGCGAGGAGCTCCGGGTGGCGTTTGGCCTGGAAGAGACGGGGCTGCACAGGAGCAGGGCTCTGTGGACAGCCCACCCCGTGGGGTCTGCGCCCAATTAAAAGTGCCGCGTCCTCACATCTCGGCATCTCGGACGCCCTGGCCTCTTCTACAGTCTGTTTTCAGGAGAATATGAAAACTGAAGTGTCCTCTCATCTTTTCGGTTGGGATCCTCACCTCGGGCACAGCGGGGTGACCGCAGCCTGCAGCTGGCTCAGGGGGTGGCCCGAGAAGTCACCTCGGTCATTCCCAGTGAGTGTCTCTTGGCGCGGGCAGGCAGGGGTCCTGAGAGGGGGGAAGGCCCGGGCTCCCGGTGCCCTGGTCCTGGAGCTCTGAACCCCACCAGTTGTCAGGCAGGAGCCCAGCCTGTCCTCCCCTGGGCGCAATTGAGCCCTCCAACCACCTCTTGGACACACCCTGGTCTTTGAAGTATCACCAGTCACCAGAAGGGTGGGAGCTGACCCCTGGCCCACGCAGGGAGAGGGCAGGTTGCAGTGGGGAGATGAATCACCTCCTGGCCTGGCTGGGCAGCCATTCATTGTTTACGTAAAGTCCAGCTCCTGGGAGGATCCGCCACCCCACCCTTCCTGCGCCTGTTATCTCTGACCCACAGCAGCCCTTGGGCAGCTCCAGTGGCTTCTGGGCTCCTCTGGGGCCAGAACAGATTTCCCAGCAGCTGGCAGGCCTGGAGTCCCAGGTCTGGAGGGAAAGAGTGCTTTTCCTGCTCTTGGGCAGCTCTCTCCCCGCCAGCGGAAGGGCCGCGCGTCAGAGAAGGAAGCCAGGCTGTGAAGAGCTGACTTGCTTCCCCGGAGCGGGCAGGGGTTCAGAAAAGTGGTCCCCAGGAGGCACCGGATGCTGGTACATAACTGGGGGAGTGTGACACCCCAGCCCTGCAGTCCCCAGAGCAGAGATGGAGCCACCCCTGCCCTCTCCCCCCAAACACATCCTCAGCTGCAGAAGAGATCAGGTCTCCCTGTCCTTTGAGGAACTTCACAGCCCTCGAGAGAGGGAGAGGGCTTCCTGCCTGCAGCCTCTGCCAGGGCCCCAGGGAGCTCATGTGGCGGCAGCTGGGACCTCGGAGTCAGCACCTCTGCTCTGGAGCCCAGGTTAAAACAGACTGTGTTTGAGTCGTGTGTGTCTCAGGCCCTTTGCTCTGTAAGTCTTCTCTCAAATCATGGTAATAAAGCCTTTTGAGCTGGTTGTGAGCAATCTACGAGTTGATTTATGCATCGCTGCTGTTGCTCAGGCATGTCTGACTCTGCAGCCCCGCAGACTGTAGCCCACCAGGCTCCTCTGTCCACAGGGTTTCCCAGCCAAGAATACTGGAGTAGGTTGCCATTTTGTTCTCCAGGGGATCTTCCCAGCCCAGGAATTGAACTTGTGTCTGCTGCATTAGCAGGCACTAGTGGCTAATTTACCACTGAGCCACCAGGGATACATTTATAGAGTACTCTCCCCAGGCTTGCTGTTGGTCAGTCCAGCTCCTCCTTGTTTTAGACCAAGGAGAGAAGCACCCTCTAGAGATGATAAAATCAACCTGATTCATGGCCTTCGACTCTTCCAGGCACTCCCAGACGTGCCACCGAGCCATCCGATCAGTAATGGCTATTCCCTCTCGGGGCCCGAGTCGCAAGGGCCCTGGGGAGAGAAGTCTGGGAGTTGAACAGCCCGGAGTTAGAGCTGCTCCACGTACTAGCCTGGTGAGTAGGTGAAGGCCTTTAGTCCTGCTGAACTTCGGTTAGCTCTCCTGTGAATGAGGTTTAGTGTCTGCCCACCGCAGTCCCACTGAGGGAGCCACAGGGGCAGGTTCTCTGCCTTCTCTGAAGGCTGGGTGTCCCAAAGTGCCCTGTCCTTGCTCATAGTCTGTCCAAGCTGAACTCTACTCCCGCCCACCCACACATCCCCACCCTCTCCCCAAGGTCCCCATCTCTGGTGATGACATCAGGATTACCCCAGGCTCGCCGCTGCACCCTGGTCCCCCGTGTTCTCCCCGCATCCTGTGGGTCACTTCAGGAACCCCTCCCCATCTTTGTTGCCGCTGCCCCGGCCCCCAATTGCTCCCGCCTCATCTGCTGACTCGAACTCTTCCATCCAAGCTCCAGTCTGGCCAGCATCTTCCTGCCCCCCAGCTCTTACAAAGTCATGTGGTCTTCCGCTGACCACAGGAGAGCCCACTTGAGCCAGGCAGGCAAGCCCACCAGCATTCTCATCACCTCTCCAGCCTTCCCCCTCCTTCTCCCCACCCACTACACCCTCATGCTTGGCTCCTCCCAACTTTCTCACTCACAACCTCAGCACCGACACTTGCAAGATTTTCTTTTTTTTTTTTTTGCAAGATTTTCTTAATTGCAGGTCAGATTGTCTTAGTCCTTTCCTGATTTCCCCCGGGCGTTAGTTGCTCCTTTCTCGGTGCTCCCTACTCTTGCATCTCAGATAACACTACTGCCTGCAGAATCTGTCCCAAGTACCCAGCGGGAGATGAGAGCCCAGGTGATGGGAGGGAGGGAGGGAGGGGTCATTTTTTGGCCACACCATGCAGCATGCAGGATCTTAGTTCCCAGATAGGTGAGGGTTAAACCCATGGCCCCTGCCTTGGGAGCACTGAGTCTTAACCTCTTAACCGCTAGATCAGGCTTCCAGGGAAGTCCTGCACTCTAATTTTATGCATGAGGGGTTTTTTGTTGTTCTTTTTTTGTTAAATCAGAGTGTGAAAGGTGCATACAGAGAAACTGTTTGTTTATTTAAGACAGGAGCACAGCAGAGATACACACCTGCAGAGAAAGGGTGTGGGTGTTCTCCCTAATGCGGAGGAACGCCTTCATGCATGTTGAAAATCTCCAGGGACTTGCCTGGTGGTCCAGTGTTCAGATTCCACACTTCCACTGCAGGGGCGCAGATTCAATCCTTGGTCAGGGAACTAAGATCCCACAGGCCTTGTGACCAAAACTATAAAATCTTTATAATTTAAAAAAAAAAAATCAAGTTCCTTTGAACCATAAAGAATAAGAAAAGTCTCTGTGTCCAGATTTGGAATGGTCCTCAGGAGAAAAAGAAAGAGCAAGGTGCTGAACAGTGCAGGGAATATGCTTTTGTGTAAGACAGGGAGGAAATACAAAACCAAAAGTATAGAGAGGAAAGACACAGAAAATGCATTTTAAATTTGAATTGGAAATATCAATATGAGCTCATGATTCAGAAAATAAGAAAAAGTTCCAGCTATGTCCTTCGGAAGGACCCAGAAGCAATGGCTGGCCCGTTGTAGCAATAAGCACATGTAGCACCCGAATCTTAACCTTCCCTCCCAAAAAGGAACCAGAGCTGCTCGCAGAGAAAGGGCTAATCCAGAAATCTAAGTGAAGCTGCACCAGTGTGTCCCAGAAAGCAGGGAGGACTGCAAGGAGGGTTTCAAAGGTCAAAGGAACTGGTTTGAAAAGACCTCCCACTGACCAATTATTGTGAAAAAGGAAAAACTCCCTTGCTGCCTGTACACTGCTATGCTCTCACACCAAGTGTGTGGGCTTTTCACAACCAAGCACTTCTGATGCGAACTGCCCAGAGTCAGCACCAACCCCACAGGTGAAAAGGGCTCCATCCCATAAGACTGTCTGCTGCCCAGAAGCCAATTGCAAGTCCTGGCCTCCCCAACTTCCCACTGACTGGCTGTAAATTGGGGGTTCCCATGACCCCTCCTTGGGCTCAATAATTTGCTAGAAGGACTCACAGAACTCAGGAAAACAGTTTACTTACTAGGTTACCGGTTTATTGTGAAAGGATACAACTCAGGATCTCAGGATGGGCCAGAAGGAAGAGAAGCACAGGACCCAGTACAGGGTGAGGGAGCGGAGCTCCCTCTGGTTTCTCCACCCTCCCTCCCAGCGCTCCACGTACCCAGCAATCTGGAGGTGTCGGAACCCACTCTGGTTATGGTTTTATGCCAGACTGATGACTAGGCAGGGGCTTCCCAGGAGGCACAGTGGTAAAGAATCTGTCTGCCTATGCAAGAGACCCAGAAGACGGGCGTTTGATCCCTGGGTCAGGAAGATCCCTTGGAGTAGGAAATGGCAACCCACTCCAGTATTCTTGCCTGGAGAATTTCATGGACAGAGGAGCCTGGCAGGTTACAGTCCACGGGGTCGCAAAGAGTCGGACATGACTGCACACCTGAGCACACACACACTTCATTACATGATTCATTAAATCATTGGACATTGTTTTGGAGATGAAAGTCAATCTCTAACCCGTCCCCCTTCTCTGGAGGTTGGGGGTTGGGGTGAGGGTGGGGGAGTATTGAGGCTGAAAGTTCCAACTCTGATCACGTAGTTGGTTCCCCTGGCAACCGGTGCCCCCAACCTCAGTGGCTTTCCAAAAGTCACCTCATTAACATAAACTCTATTGTTATTGAAAAGAGCTTCTTATGAATAACAAAGACTCCTTTCACTTATATCGCTCTGGAGATTTTCCAAGAACCATAGACAAAAACCAAACATATCTTGCTTATTATATCAGAACATCACCAGTGTAAACTATTGGATAAGTGAAAATCCGTCCGTGCATGGCATTTGATTTGAAAAAACAGAAAAAATGTATTTGCCACCATTCGATTTGAATATATCAACTGTTTACTCTGAAAGTTAGAATTAAAAGAATTAACCTTTGTGCACTGCTGACGGGATTATAAAATGATGCAATTGCTATGGAAAACAGTATGGTGGGCCTCAAAAATTAAAAATAGGACTACCACGTGGTCCATCACTTCTGGGTTTATATCCAATAAAACTGAAAGCAGGGTCTGGAAGATAATGACTGCACATCCGTGTTCATAGCAGCTTAATTTACAGTAACCAAGAGGCGGAAGCTACCCAATGCCCATCAACAGATGAATGGATAAAAACAATGTGGGCTATACATACAATGAAATATTATTCAGCCTTAAGGGAAGACAACCCGGCCATGTGCTACAACAGAGAGGAAGCTTGTGGGCGTTATACTAAGTGGAATAAGCCAAACACAAAAAGACAGACTGTGTGATTCCAATCACGTGAGGCACCAGAGGAGTAGTAGTAGTCGTCCCCTGAACTGCAAGGAGATCCAACCAGTCCATCCTAAAGGAAATCAGTTCTGAATATTCATTGGAAGGACTGATGCTGAAGCTGAAACTCCAATACTTTGGCCACCTGATGTGAAGAGCTGACTCACTGGAAAAGACCCTGATGCTGGGAAAGATTGAAGGCAGGAGAAGAAGGGGACAACAGAGGATGAGATGGTTGGAGGGCATCACCGACGCGATGGACATGAGTTTGAGCAAGCTCCAGGAGTTGGTGATGGACAAGGAAGCCTCCATGGGGTCGCAAAGGGTCAGACACAACTGAGCAATTGAACTGAACTGAACTGAGAATGGTCAAAATCACTGATTCAGAAAAAAGAATGATGGTTAATCAGGGTTGGAGGTGGGGAGTGAGGAGCCATTTAATGGGTATAGAGTTTCAGTTTGCAAGATGAAAAAGTTCTGGAAATCTGTTTCCCAGCAATGTGTACATAGTTAACACTGTTGATCTATACACTTAAACAGATTAAGGGAACTCCCTGGTAATCCAGTGGTTAGGTGCTTTCACTGCCCCAGTCTGGGTTCACCCCCTGGTTAGAGAACTAAGATTCTTCAAGCCACGAAGTACAGCCTAAATAAATAACTGATTATGAGGTAATTTTTATGTTTTTACTACAATTAAAAAAATCACAGTGGTTGTTTTGTAATGTAATAGTAATTGTTCAAAGTTCTATAACTCGAAAAGATTTTACCCTGTATTTTGGAGGTATATAATTCATTCCCAGTTGATGAAGGAAACCTTTTTTTTTAATTTGACGGATACCTTTTATTAAATATAGAAACAGAAAGTCACTACTCTTCAACCCCCAAAGAATAATTGATTCAAGCAAGGATCAACAATGGATGCTAGAACTGTTCAGTGAAAGTTTATTGGGAAAAGGGCAGGATGACAAAACACCATCACCGCCTCTTACTTACTTTTTAATCAAAAAGTGAAAATGCATTTTTACAATTAAGAGAGATGGTGAGGCAGCTAACATCCTGCGCCAGCCAATAAAACACAGCACCTCCGAAGAGGTGCTTACTCTTCCAATAAGTGACATACATCGTCAAGCAAAAAATAGTGGCGGGCTTCCCTGGTGGCTCAGTGGTTAAGAATCCACCTGCCGATGCAGAGGACAGGTTTGATCCCTGGTCCAGGAAGGTCCCACGTGCCAAGGAGCAACTAAGCCCGTTTGCCACAAGCACTGAGCCTGTGCTCTAGAGCCGGGGAGCCACGACTACCTAAGCCCGCTCACCCTCCACAGGAGAAACCACCGCAATGGGGAGCACTTGTACAACCACTGGAGAGTAACCCCTGCTCCCTGCAATGAGAGAAAAGCCCGAACAGCAACAAACACCCGGCACAGCCAAAAATATACAAATAAAATGATTTTTTTAAGTCAATGTTTGGGGGTGAGAGAGGGGAGAGGCTGTTTTAGGAGTAAGAAAGATTAAACAGTCAACTGTGGTGGGGATTAATACAAGGTCTCTAGACGGGTCACCAAACTGTTCTGGTCACACATCCACTGTCCGTTTATTATTTAAGTTGTTTCTTTATAGAAACGGGTACCGTAACTGATGTACACGGTCAGGCAAAAAGTAGTGCTTCCTGTGGCGCATCCGTGGAGAATACGCTGTCCACCTCGGATGCCCGTGGTTTAAACTGTGAGTTCCGTGAAGCAAGCAGGTGGTGTGGCTCATTCCTCTGCGATCCCCAGCACCTGGCATAAGAGCTCGTTAAATGCTTGTCAATGAATAAATGATTGAACTAATGAGGGAGCAAGTCTGGCCTCCCTGAGGCGGTGGAATGAGTGTGGGTGGGTGGCAGCTGCCATCTGAGGTTCCTGGACCTCTCTTTCAGGGACCTCAGCTCTTTGGCAAAGTCTGCAGAAGGAAACCCCACTACATACCAGACTCACTCTGGCCCTAAGGCTGCAGAATCAGACAATAGAGGGTTTTGTTTTATTTTTATTTTTTATATAGAAGTAATATGTAGTACAAAGCTCCTTAACCCTTTGGGGACCAGTACCTATTTGGGAATTCAGTGTAATCAAAGGATCCTTTCCCGGAAAACCCGCATTCCCGTGTCAGATACACCTTGAGTTTCACACGTGTTCTCAGATGATTCATGGACCACCACCCGACCCAGGTCCATACTCAGGTTCTGGGTAATGAAATTCCAGACTTGAAGAAACCCGAGGGACCTCATGGTTTGTCTTCTGAGGGCCTCTCAGGGTGCACGTCTCACCTCTCAACTGCTGCCAAACTCCTGCTCTCCTAGTCTTTTTTTTTTTTTTGGATTGTGCTGTACAGCATGTAGGATCTTAGTTTCCCAACCAGAGATTGAACCTGCACCCCTTGCATGTGAAGCACTGGACCCTTGCATCTTAACCACTGGATCACCAGGGAAGTCCCCCTAGTCACTTTTTTAAAATGATTTTATTTATTTATTTTTGGCCGTGCGGGGTCTTCGTTGTGCGGGCTTTTCTCTAGATGCTGTGAGTGAGGACTACTCTTTAGTTGCGGTGTGAGGGCTTCTCATTTCAGCGTCCTCTGTCGCGGACCACGGATTCTAGGGTGTTCAGGCATCAGTAGTTGCGGCTGGTGGGCTCTAGAGCGCAGGCTCAATTAGTTGTGGCACACCAGCTTCGTTGTCCCACAGCATGTGGGATCTTCCAGGACCAGGGATGGAACTTGTGTCTCCTAAATTGGCAGGCAGATTCTTTCCCACTGAGCCACCAGGGAAGCCCTCCATTAGTCATTTTTTAAACTGTCTGGAATGAGGAGGGGAAGGGGTTGCTGGGCTCAGTGGGGTCTGTGGCATTACTGCCTCTGGGCCGGGCTCTCCTTCTCTTGGAGGGCTCATCAGCAGCCCCCACTGTGGGGTACACCCCTGGATGGATGGTGCCAGCAGGCTGCTCCCTCAGCCTGTATTTCCCGGGGTGGACTGGGTGACGGCTGGAGTAGCTCAGATCCATCGGGCATGACCTGGGTGCCCCAACCAAACTGGGGCTTCTGCCACAGAGCTCCTGATTCCAGGAGCCAGCCTCTGAGCCCCTGGCCCAAGCAGAGCAGATCTCAGATGCCTGGGCAAGGAGCCAAAGGGGTGATCTGAGGCTCACGCAGTTGCAGTGAGCGCTTGCTGTCCTTGGCTGCTCCTCAGTCAATCCTAGCTGTTCCTAGGGTCACTCTGAGAGTTGGCAGTGTTTGCACCTGTTTACAGATGAGAATGCTGAGGCTCAGGGAGGCTGTGTCGACTACACGTTTATTGAGCAACTGCTATGTGCCCGGCACTGAGCTAGGTGCTGGGGATCAAAAGATGTGCTACACCGTGCCCATCCTTGGGGTTCACCCTGCAATAGGGAAGAGACCCCTAAACAGATTATTTCAAACCAGTGTGGCAAATGAAAAAAAAAAAAAAAACATGCCCCAGGGGTACACAACCCAGTCCAGGGTTCAGGGAGGTCAAGGAAGCTTCTTGGAGCAGGTGACATCAGCATAAGGCCCTCAAGGATAAGGAGGATAAACCAGGCTGGGTGAGAGTGGGAAGACCCCAAGTAAAGGGACCAGCCTGGTGTAAAAGAGCCGCAGTCCCTGTATGCAAGAGGATGCTGGCTTGAAGCTGCTTGGTTGGGGGTCTCTCTCATTTTGTGCAAGGTGGAGTCAGAGAAAAAGACCAAGTTGAGGTCATGGAGCAACACCAGAGAGGTGAACCCACTTAACCAGCAGCACTTGAGAGAGGACGAGCTGGGTGGGGTGGGGGTCAGATTTGTGCAGCAGCTCGTCAAGAACAGCTGTAACCTCAGGTGGGTGCTGCCTCTTGAGGGGCATTACTCTCGCTTTAAGAAGGTTTAATTAGCTTGCCTGCAGACACTCAGAGAACCAGTCCTTGCCCAGAGCTCCCTCTGGGCCCACGGGGTGAATGCGCTGGCGAGTTGGGGAGACTAAGATGCTGGGAAGGCAGACCCCGCCTGGGGCAGCCCAGGGCTCGTCCTCGGCGCTGGCACACAGAGAGGGGATGCGCGGTGTATGATTGTCGGGTTGTGTGTCTGGGGCTCCCGACGGCTCCCCAGGGCAGGGGCGATGGCTCCCCGCCCAGGGTCTGGAGGAGAGGGACGGCGGTCCCAGAAGGGGGCTAGGAGGGGCCGCCTCCAGCTGGGGGCAACCCAGCCCCGGAGCCTGAAGCCCGGAGGGGCGAGGAGGCTCGGCCCCCGGGGCTGGACCGGAGAGAGGCGGGTGGCTCCTCCCCGGCCCCGCCGCCCTGGGTCGGGGCGCGGGGCCGGGCGCCGCGGGAGCCTCAGCCCTTTCCGGGGGGCGGGCCCAGAGGCGGCAGCGCCCGGCTCCTGCCCCGACAGGTGCGCGCCGCGCGCAGGAATGCGGCTGGCCTGACTCACCAGCGCCTCCTTCCTACCTGCCGCCCGCCCCATAAAGCGGTCCCCTCCCCGCCGCCGCCCGCCCTCCCTGCAGCCCGCCCTCCGCACCGTCCCGGCTCGCCCGCGCGCCGCATCTGGAGCCGCCGAGCGGAGCCCAGCGCGGGGAGGGTGCGAGTCCGCCCCAAGGTAGGTCCAGCCATTCCCCCGCACTCCGCCCGCCCCTCCAGGGCCCCGAGCCGCCGAGGCTGGGCGCGCTCTAGGAGATCTCCGAGGGGAGAAGCAGAAAGGGAGTGCGCACCCCAGCCCCGGGCAGCCCGACGGGGAGCTGATTGGTGGGCCGGCGGCTTTTGTTTCCCCAGCTCTTCCTTTCCTAAAGGCCGGCCGGCCGCCCAGGGCAGGTGCCCTGCCTGCCCGGGTGTGTCCAGGGGACCCCCGGCGGAAAGGGAACAGGCAGAGCTGGAGAAGGCGGTTGGCTGTCAGACCTCTGGGTGGAGGAGGGCAGCAGGGAGAGGTCTGAGCGTCGGGTAGGCGCTTGGGAGAAGTGGTGGGCAGGGGCCCGGTGGGTGGCCTACTGGGCTGGGCACTTCTGGGGTTCAAAAAGAAGCAGCCACCTAGAGGCAGAGACCCTCCGATTTGGCTGGGTGGTGCCACCGTGCAGCTGGGGTCTGGGGACTCCTTGACGCTCCTCTCCTGGCTGGGCACACGTCTGCCTTGCTCCCAAAGTCAGCTCAGGACACCCTTCCTCCAGGAAGCCCTCCTGACCTCATGGCCCACCACTGTGACCTCCTCCAGGGCCAGCCCCCCGTCCCCACCCTCTCAGCCCCGGGTGGCCCTGTCCGGTTGTAGGTGGGGACCTCTAGATGGCTCCTCCTGGGCTCCTTCTTCTCCCCAGTGGCCTGGCCACACCCTGAGCCCAAGGCTGGACGGGATTGTGGCTGCCTCAGACCACAGCTGGACGTGAAGTCTGCAGGTCTCTGTCCAGGGGGGCTGAGCGGGTAAAGGAAAGCAGGAAGGACAGCGGGGAAAGGGTGTCCGTCTGTCTCCTTGGCCTTGAATCTGCGGGTGATAGAGCAGCAGAGGGGCCAGAGGATAGGGAAGCAGGAGGGAAGAGAGCTGTGGAGGGCGGGTGCAGACGTGCCAAGCGGGGGTCCCATGGGGTAGGTATCAGGAGAACGCTGAGCCCACATTATGTGGGCCACAGCGTGTGTCCAAGAATATGTATGTCCCTGAGCCTGCCAGACTGGGTGTGCCGCTATGTGATAACAGTGGGTGGCAAGCACTCACTTCCGGGACCCGGGGGCTACATAAAAAGGCCCCGCGCCTGGTGGGACCCAGAGTAGCCTGGAGGGTTTGTGTCCCAAGGGCTCTTCCCATGCCTCCATAGTCACGTCTCCCAGGAAGCCCACAGTCCTCTTATGTGACATCTTTTCACCCACCAATGACTACTTTGAAAACTTTTTAGGGAGGCCCCTTGGTGGTCCAGGGCTTCCCAGGTGGCAAAGTGGTAAGGAGTCCGCCTGCCCATGCAGGAGACATGGGTTCGATCCCTGGGTCAGGAAGATCCCCTGGAAGAGAAGATAGCAACCCACTCCAGTATTCTTGCCTGGAAAACTCCCATAGACAGCAGGGCCTGGTGGACTCCAGTCTGTGGGGTAGCAAAGAGTCGGACACGCCTGAGCATGCATGCAGTGGTGGTCCAGTGGATAGGAATCGGTGCTCTCACTGTCTGGGCTTGGGGTCAATCCCTGGTCAGGGAACCAAGGTCCCACAAGTCACTCGGTGTGGCCAAAAATAAAAAAGCTTTTTAGGCAGTTCCCTGGTGGCCCAGTGGTTAAGACTCCATGCTCCCAATGCAGGGGGCACAGGTTCATTTCCTGGTTGGGGAACTAAAATTTCTCATGCTGCAAGATTCAGCCTTAAAAAAGAAAAAAAAAGTTTAAAAACACAAGTTGAGAAAAACACAACACTCCTGTGTGCATCGCTGCTATTTTAGAGTCTCTGAATATAATGTGAAGGTTAAATGGGGCGGGGGTGCTGCTGCTGCACTGCCCCGTCTCATCTGGACAAAGGGGAGCAGGCAGTCATTCCCCCACTGGTTCCTGTGCGATTAAATGGCAATTATGTACGTGACATGCTGGGCACTTGCCCATTGTGTGCCCAGCCTGGGGGCACAGGAGAGTGAGTAAGAGCCGGGTTGGGCAGTGCCTGTACCTGCATGTATAATGGTGCCCCAGGGAAGCCCGGGGAAGCAGCCAGTATTGTGTAGCCTGTGGGTGTGGTGCCTGTGCCCCAAGGCTGCAGGAAAACCATTTCCCCCCCAAGAAGCACCCCTCCTCGGCTGGCTTGGGGCACCCTTACCCCAGGCCCATCTTAGAGGTGGGCTCCTCCCCAGCTGACTGCCTGCGGATGAGGTGGAGCTCCTGGTCGCCGCCTCGGAGAGACGGAGGCATGCCCTCCTGCAGCCCCTCGGGTCTCCCCAGAGCCTGGGGTGTGCCTGCCCCACAAGCCAAGGCCTGAGCAAGGACTCAAGGCTGAGGGCCAGTAGGCATGGCCTAGTCGCGGGCTGCTGGGTGACTGGCTCTGGAGAAGGAGGCCGGGCGGTCACTCTTGCCCTCAGCTCTGCCAGGCCAGGCGCCTCTGGCCAGCTCTTCTCTTCAGCAGGCTGTCCATCTTGAAACGTTCTCAGGAATGTCACTGCCTGCCCCCGAGGGTCACCAATGACTCAAGATGGTTTAAAAGTTGAACCAAAGGGGCCTTCCCTGGGTCAGTGGTAAAAGAATCCGCCTGCCAATGCAGGAGACACGGGTTCAATCCCTGATCCAGGAAGATCCCACATGCCGAGGAGGAGCTAAGCCCGTGTGCCACACCATTGAGACTGTGCCCTAGAGCCCGGGAGCTGCAAGCAGAGAACCCACCGCAGGGAGAACCCTGCGCACCGCAATTCTAGCACAGCCAAAAGCAATGAATAAATAAATCATTTTTAAAAAAACAGTGACACAAAGGCAGATGGGGTGTCCTGGGGTGGCTGGCAGTGTGTGTGTGTATGAGTGGGCTGCAGGGGCTTTTAATCCCCCTCCAGGCTAACTTTCTAAAGGGTGATCTGCTCAGAATCCCCCAACTCAACTTGGGCAGGCACAGGTGCGGGGACCCCCTCCTCTGATGGGCCAGGCAGCCATTACAGAACTTAGCTGAGTAGCAAATCATGTCCTCCCTTCCCCAGGCCCCCAGTACTGCGGAGGGCCCCCCTCCTTCTAGGCTGTATCCCATCACCGGAGGGCAAGTAAGCTGGCCAGGACCTTCTAGGGTGGCCCTGTCCCTGCTAAGCCTGACCCAACCCAGTGGCGTCTGAAAGGCGAGGGTGGAAAAAAATCCCTGGTCTCCCCTCCGGGGAGCCCAGTACAAGAGACCTAGCGGTGGGACAAGCTCAGAGCCCACAGTCCTCAGTGGTGAGAGGGAGGGGGCCTCCCTGGCAGGGCGTAGGCCTACAGGGCATCTGGCCACTCTAGGGATGCCAAGGAAGGGGGCAGAGGAAAAGAGGGATCAGGGGTCCTGGGCCTGCCACTTGTAGGCCAGGTGGCCTCAACATCACTAAAATTCTCACAGCCTCAGTTTGTACATCTGTGCAATGGGAACGGTGGAGCTCTGATGAGGACCCAGTGAGCTGACACATGGACCAGGGTTGTCAGGCATCACGTGTCAATTGTGGGTGTTTTACAGGAAGAGGAGGATGGCAGGGCCACATCCCAGCCGTTGGACCAGGCTGCTGCTGGCAGCCCTGCTGAGCGTCAGCTTCCCCGGGGACATGGGTGAGTCGGACACGCCCCTGCAGCACCCTTCTTGGCGGGGCCTCAGCTTTCAAGGCCCTGCCCTTAAGGTATCAGGGGTGTGGGGGGAGGCTGTCACTCAGTGTCTGGCCCAGACCCTCACTCAGCCATTCAGCAAACAGCCACCACCCACTTCAAGGGTTGTAGAGCCATGATCCTGAGCTGCGTGGCCCAAACACTTAGGGAAGCGCAAGGAGACTTGGTCTGAAGGAGGGAAAAGACATCCACTCAGAGAAGGCAGGCGCTTGCAGGGTGTGCTGAGGCCTGGGCAGCGGAGTTGAAAGATTTTATGGGAATTTGAAGGAGAGGGAGGTGATCGACACCGGCTCTCTGAGTGTCTGCAGTCCGCAAAGGGCTCCTACTGATGGAATAGTGCCTGTCAGTGAACGCCATGGCTGGCAGCTCAAAGCAGTCCGTGGTGGGAACATTTATACTTTGGAAATCGGTAAATGCTGCAAGTCAGGGCTTCCCTGCCCTCACCGGAGACACTGCTAAACATTGACAGCACTCCTTTTCCTGAAAGTCCAGGAGCCCTGCCCACTAGCGAGGGCGGGTCCTCACTGTGATTTCAACTGAACAAAACCAGACGGTATCCCAACCTTTGGGGAAACTGAAGTTTCACCTCATTTATTAAAAACTTACCATGTGCAGGGCATAGGCTCAGCACTAGGGACACTGATAAAAGAAAGACAATCCCCGAGGAGCAGGCAAGGGGGCTGGTTAGGGTGTCCCCGCCAGCAAATGGGCCAGCGCCTCCATCTCAGCCCCTACCCTCCTTCCCTCCAGACTTGGGTGGAAAATCCCAGTTTGAGACCTGGCTCTTCAGGTTGCTAACCGCGTAGCCATTGGCCTCTGTTTCCCCCTCTGTATCTTGGGAGAGAGTCCCTACCTCTTTCAAATGAGGATGCTTAAGGGGAGGGCTTGGCCCTGGGGGAGACCAATCTCAGTGGGCCCACCCCGCTCTGCTCTGCAGCGAACCGCTGCAAGAAGGTCCAGGTGAAGAGCTGCACCGAGTGCATCCGCGTGGACAAGGACTGCGCCTACTGCACGGACGAGGTGTGTTGCTGCCCAGCCAGGCAGCCTCCCCAGCCTGCGCACCCACCCCTGGGCTCTGGCCGAGTCCACATTTGCCCCACCCTCGGCCCAGCCTTGGGCCAGCCGGGTGTGGGACAACGGGCAAGGGTTCAGGAAAATCAAGGGGCATAAATCCGGGGTTAGGAGAGCAGTGGGAACGGACACGGCCCCCCTGACCCCATCTCCTTCTGGCCAGGTGTTCAAGGAACGTCGCTGCAACACCCAGGCTGAGCTGCTGGCTGCCGGCTGCCGGCTGCAGAGCGTGGTGGTCATGGAGAGCAGCTACGAGATCATGGAGGTGCCCGGGGTCGGGGGTAGGGGGAGGCAAGCTCAAGGCCAGCTGCTTATGGGGTGTTATGGGGTCCCCTGGCTGAGCAGTCTCTCCATTAGATCTGGAGAGGCCCTCCAGCCAGCTGTCCTCCTCCCTTGGGCACAGGAAAGGCAGATCGACACCACGCTGCGCCGCAGCCAGGTGTCCCCCCAGGCACTGAGGGTGCGGCTGCGGCCGGGCGAGGAGCGGCACTTCGAGCTGCAGGTGTTTGAGCCCCTGGAGAGCCCCATGGACCTGTATATCCTCATGGACTTCTCCAACTCCATGTCTGATGATCTGGACAACCTCAAGAAGATGGGGCAGGATCTGGGTATGGAGAGGAAGACTGCGGGGCATGGAGAGGGCACCCCCCCGCCCCCAGCTGCTCAGGAGGCCAGGGCTCAGGCTAGCTATACCCACTCCTCAAGGAAGGACAGGACCTCTGAGCACCCCAAGAACTCCTCCCCATTCTCAGAGGAGAGTCCTGACCAGACCCCCAGTAACCAATCAGCAGTACAGAGGAGGGCCCCACTGGGTGGGCCCCAGACCCCCTCTGGTCCTTTTTGGGTTTTTTGGCTAGACCGTGTCACGTGGCTTGTGGGATCTTAATACCCTGACCAGGGGTCAAACCCGTGCCTCTGCAGTGGAAACCCAGAGTTCTAGCCATTGGACTGCCAGGAAATGCCCTCCTCTGGTCCTGACAAGGAGGGTCCCAGCTGCTATGAGGCTGAGGTTAAGTCTGAGCTCAACAGACGTCTGATCCAGCTCCCCATCCGCCCCCTCCAACTTGCTGCATGTGTGACTCCGGGTCCCCTGAGTCCCATTCCCTTCATCTGTAAATAATGACAGGGCTGCTGTGTGCACCAACTGATGCCAAACATGCAAAGCGTAGACGTTAAGTTATTAAGTTATTCTTCCTCTTCCTCCTTCCCAAACCAGCCCCCAACACCTATGTGGATGTGGGGTTCTTGGGGCTCAGTTGCCCTTTCTTTTTGTTTTTAAAAAGTTTATTTATTTTTAATTGAAGGATATTGCTTTACAATATTGCATTGGTTTCTGCCATACACCAACATGAATCAGCCATAGGTGTACATATGACCCCCTCCCTCTTGAAAGACCCCTCCACCTCCCACCCATCCCACCCTTCGAGGCTGTCCCAGAGCCGCCGGAGTTGAGGCGAATCCCCCGGCTACTGTTTTACACATGGCAGCGTGTCTGCTTCTGTGCTACTCTCCGTCAATCCCACCCACAGCTGCCCCCTGTCTTTCCTACTGATGCCCAGCTCAGGTCCTGAGACAGCTCACCAGTGACTACACAATAGGATTTGGCAAGTTCGTGGACAAAGTCAGCGTCCCTCAGACGGACATGAGGCCTGAGAAGTGAGTGATCGACCAAGTGGACGGGGGTCCTGGCCAGGTGGCCCACCTCCTCTCCACCCAGGCACTTTGAAAATCTTGGGGTTACACTGAGCCAAGGGGTGGTCCGCAAGGAGGGTGGGCGCGGGGCATGGGGGTCTTCTTCCCTGACTTTCTCTCTCCGTGATGCTCCCCTTCCCACCTTCCCAGGCTGAAGGAACCCTGGCCCAACAGTGACCCCCCCTTCTCCTTCAAGAATGTCATCAGCCTGACGGAAGACGTGGAGGAGTTCCGGAACAAGCTGAAGGGGGAGCGCATCTCAGGCAACCTGGATGCCCCCGAAGGAGGTTTTGATGCCATCCTGCAGACGGCCGTGTGCACCGTGAGTGCGGGGAGGCTCCTTCCGGCCTAGACCAGGGCTGTGTCAAGAGCTGCCCACTGGCCTGCTCTGGTGCCAGGCTGGGGCCCCCATGCTCTCAGACAAGCTCAGACCCTCTGGGGGACCCTCAATTCCAATCCAAGTTTAGAGGTGTTGGGGCCTGAGCAGTCTTACCCTGGTTTTGTATTGGTCACCAAGGTGGACCTGAGCCTCGGCATTCCAGAATCTTCAGTGCCCCGAGCCCAAGCTCCCTGCTAATACCCATCTCCAGCTGTGCTAGAAGAGGGCACTTTTTACGTGCACATCAATTTTTTCATTTAAAAAATAATGCACTGATGTTATAGACAACTTGGAAAACAAAGAACAGAAATTGCCCATAATTCCACCACCATCACAGAGACAGCTGCCTGATACCCCGGCAGCGTGTATTGTTCCCTCGTGTAGTTGAAATCAGTGCACGTTATATTCTGCCCTTTTTTCCCCCCACCTATTGCTTTTATAAACATGGTTTCCAAAACCACCCTATATATTTCTCAAACAAATGGCCATGCGCTGCTGTCCCTGTTTTAAGTCTCTTATTGAACGTTGGCGTGGTGTCCATTTTTCTATGCAGTTGAGAGATGCTCGCAGAGTGATTGAGACCTTGAGGGGACAGCTGGCTGAAACTGGCTCCCATCTTGCGTGGTGGCCACTGTGGGCACCATCCCTGTGTCCATTTCCCGCTCCCCATGGCTGGTTTCTGTGCCCCCTCCCCACCCCGGTCATCCTCCCGGCACTGTTTGTCATGAGCGTTGCTCACAGAGGCTGTGAATCCTGAGTCCTTGCTGAGCGCCGCGTTGGGACGCGCCTTCGCCGTGATGATGCGCGGCACTGTGACGTTGCCGTCAGCAGGCTGCCTGCTCCACGGGCACCCCCTTCTTGCTCTCCCCAGAGGGACATCGGCTGGCGTCCTGACAGCACCCACTTGCTGGTGTTCTCCACCGAGTCGGCCTTCCACTACGAGGCCGACGGGGCCAACGTACTGGCCGGCATCATGAGGCGTAACGACGAGGAGTGCCACCTGGACCCCACGGGCACTTACACTCAGTACAAGATGCAGGACTACCCGTCGGTGCCCACCCTGGTGCGCCTGCTCGGCCAGCACAACATCATCCCCATCTTCGCCGTCACCAACTACTCCTATAGCTACTACGAGGTGCGGGGCTGGGCCTCCCTGGGCTCGGGGGAGGGACCCATGGAACTTCTCAGACACACCCCCCACCCTCCTTTCCTTCCTTCCGGAAACTTCAGATGGGCCCTGGTGGGAAGAGGCGGTCGTGTGCCCATCCTCTGACCCCACTCCCCAGCAGGCAGGAGCTGAGAGCGTCCCCCACCCGCAAAGCGGGTGAGCCCCAGAGCTCCCGTCTGGATCCGGAGCGATGGCCCCCGTCAGAGGCTGAGCCCCGGGCCCGGCTTTCTCTCCCGCAGAGGCTGTCGTCCTACTTCCCCGTCTCCTCACTGGGGGTGTTGCAGGAGGACTCGTCCAACATAGTGGATCTGCTGCAGGAAGCCTTCAACGTGAGGGCCAGTGCGGGCTGCGGGCCCGAGGGTGGCGGGGGTGGGCGGGAGAGATGGCCAGATGACAGAGGATGGGGAAACCGGATGGGAGGGCGGAAGGGCCTCCTGCGGTCCCTGAGGAGCCCCCCGGGCTGGCCCCAGGCTCCTGCAGGCTCTGCTCCCATGAGCCCCCAGCACCCAGGCCTCCGTGCAGGTAAGGCTGCGGCTCAGGCAGCCAGGCCGCAGCGGGCGGGTCTGGGCCCCACCTCCCAGGTCATCGATAACCTGTCCCCTTTCAGCGCATCCGCTCCAACCTGGACATTCGGGCCCTGGACAGTCCTCGAGGCCTGCGGACAGAGGTCACCTCTAGGATGTTCCAGAAGACGGACACGGGGTCCTTTTTCATCCGGCGAGGGGAAGTGGTATGCCTCCATGGGGGCCCCGAGAGAGGGGAGGATGGGGACAGCACCCTGTGGGGTGGGGTCTACCCAAACAGAGATCCAGAGCGTGGCCTCCCAAGTCAGACAGATCGGGGTTTGAAGCCCCCTGGAGCAGCCTCTTGGCTGAGCTCTGCCCTGCCCTTGGCTGGTGCTCAGCTGTAAAGCGGAGATCAGTCAGCATGAAGCCCAGGTTGCTCAGCTGAATGAGCGGGCCGAAGGCAGCCCCGCTTACTGTCGGGCTCTTGTTATCCTGACTGCCTGGAGGAAGCGAGTTGGCAGCCCTGAGGAAGGACAGGCAAGGAGCTGGGTGGCAGGGGCCAGACACATTTCTGAAGCTTTAGGGCTGAGAGTTTTCAGGTGGAACTGCCATCCCAGCTGGTCCAGCTGGGCCTGCCTCGGCTAAAGGCGGGGTCCTCGCAGGGCACATACCAAGTGCAGCTGCGGGCCATCGAGGACTTGGATGGGGCTCATGTGTGCCAGCTGCCGGAGGCAGACCAGAAGGGCACCATCCATCTGAAGCCATCCTTCTCCAACGGCCTCCGGATGGATGTGGGCGTCATCTGTGACGTGTGCTCCTGTGAGCTGGTATGACACAGCCCTGCCCAGGGGGCACGGGCAGGGAAAGGCTAAGCTGACCGCCCGGGGACCCGAGTAACAAAGCAGAGCTCCCTTTTCAGGGTGCCGGCAAGCATCTCCTGCCCTTCCCCCACCCACCTCACCACGATTTCATTCCAGCAAAAAGAGGAGCGGTCATCTCGCTGCAGCTTCCACGGGGACTTCATGTGCGGACACTGTGTGTGCCATGAGGGCTGGTAAGTGTGGAGGGGGTGAAGCCGGCACCCAGGATGCCAGCAGCTCCCAGTGAAGGGGCCCGCACGCGCTTGACGCTGGGCATACCATGGAGGTAGGCTGAGGAGGGGGTGGCAGCCGGGCATAGAAAAGGCTGAGAAAGGGGCACATCCAGTTGGTGGATTAAATTCAAAGCACTTTGAAAAACATGGGTTTGGGAATTCCCTGATGGTCCAGTGGTTAGGACTAGGTGTTCTCACGGCTGGAGCTGTGGGTTCATTCCCTGATCAGGAAACTTAAGATCCTGCAAGCCATCCAGTGCAACACCGCCCCCCCCCCAAAAAAAACCTGGATAATTCTTGAAAAAATACCTGGGTATATCGGATTATCTCTGGAAAGTCATTTAAGAATCAGGACGGTGGCCATCAGGGTCTTGTGGGTCAGGCAGAGGGGGAGGCTGACTTTGCCCTCCATCCTTTTTGAACCTTTAGTATCTGAGCCATCCTGGAGAAGGAAATGGCTACCCACTCCAGTATTCTTGCCTGGAAAAATCCCATGGACAAAGGAGCCTGGTGGGCTACAGTCCATGGAGGTGCAAAGAGTTGGACACGACTGAGCACACAGCACATTTGAGCCATGGGCCCCTATTCCCTGAGCAGAAGTGAGTCACGAATGAGTGATAGTAAGAGTAAGGGCTTTTCAAGCTTCAAGACACTGAACAGATTTGTCATGACTTGAGGGGACAGAGGGAGGGTCTTAGGGAACTGAGGTTTGAGTTCAGTTCAACCACTGCTGTCTGCTTAACTTAGACCCATTTAGAGCCTCAGTTTCCTCATCTGTAAAATGGGATGGTGAAGGCCCAGCCTTCTTGCTGGGCAGTGGGGAAGTGACTGGCTCCTCCTGCAGGAGCGGCAAGACCTGTAACTGCTCCACTGGCTCCCAGAGCGACCTGCAGCCCTGCCGGCGGGAGGGCGAGGACAAGGTGTGCTCCGGGCAGGGCGAATGCCAGTGTGGCCACTGTGTGTGCTACGGCGAAGGCCGCTACGAGGGTCAGTTCTGTGAATATGACAACTTCCAGTGCCCCCGCACCTCTGGGTTCCTCTGCAATGGTAAGCTGCTGACCCGAGTGGGGTGGCACGGGGCTTTGGGGGTGGCCTGGGTGCCCAGCCCACACCCTGCCCCACTGGCTCTCCCGTCAGAGCCCAAGTAGGGAGAGCCACACCAGGAGTCAGAATCCCCACGTCCAGGCCTAGCCCTCCTCCAGATTCCCTGAGCGCCGCCCCCAAGTCCAGCCCCAACCTGGACCTCTCTCCTCCAAAAACTTGATGCCCAAGGCCCCTACCAGCATGACATTACCCTTATGTTTAAGACTCTGGCTCCCCTGAGGTCCTCCAGTCCATGCCCACCTTCTTCTCCACTCTCCCATCCCACTAGGGTGGGTACTACCCAGCTCAGTCTCAGGGATTGGTGCTATAAGGCATGGTGATCTTTCCTCTCTTGGAAGGTGCTACATCTCTGGCAGGCAGGGCCTGGGGTAATGCATCCCACAGGGCCCAACACAGTGTGGGTCCAGGCCAGGGGCCTATAGGCTGGCCAGAGCTTCTGGAACTGGGCAAGGGCCACAGAACCCACAGGGCCACAGGGAAGGACTGACTGGGTAAATGGAGGAGATTGAATGAAAATCCACTCATCAAATACTTATTAAATCCCAACTGTATACTTGCCACTGGGGGTCTACTCTTTCCTTCATTCTTGCTTTTATCTGCCTTCTCTTCTCTTTACCTGCCTACCCCACAGTGTACTCAGAGAAATGAAGGGAGAACCCAGGATGTCTGGAGAAAGACAGGTATTTAGCACAGGTGGAGCCATGAGATAGGAAGGGAGGGAGATGCTGCTGGAAAGGAGGCAGGGCCAGAGTGTGAGGGGTTTGGATTCCAGGCCAGGATGTACCAGTTTTAGTCTAGTCCACACTTTTTCTTAAAGGGCCAGACATTAAATGTTTTCAGTTTTGTAAGCCAAACCATTTCTATCACTACTACTCAGCTCTGCCATTGTAGCAGAAAGCAGCTATAAGCAATACGGAAGCAAACGAGTGTGGCTCTGTTCCAGTAACTCTTTTGCAAAAGCAGGTGGTGAGCTGGATTTGGCCTGCAGGCTGCAGTTAGTTAACCCCTATTGTAGCAAGGATATTGGACTTTATCCTTTGGGCAAAGGGAATCATTGAAGGTTTTAATTTCATTTTCTCTTTATATGTTAACTTCGTATCCAGCCACCTTGCTCAACTAACTTATGAAACCTAGTAACTTATCTATAGATTCTTGCTATTTGGGGACATTTCTGATACTGGCAAATGACAGTTTTTTGTTTCTTACTTTCCAATACGTATATTTTATTTCTTTTTCTTACCTTATTGCATTGGCCAGGACTCATCAGAGGTTCTTAAACAGGGGAGACATGTGTCTGGGTTTGTGTTTTAGGGTGATCACTCCATCTGCAGAGTGGAAGGTAGAGGGCAGAATAGAGCTGGAAAAATGGAGAGAAGGGAACTCCAGGAAAGAGAGGAAGAGATGACTCTGCCTGTGGCTGGAGATAGGCTAGCTCCCAAGGCAGCTCCGCCGGGTGGGCAGGCTGGACTGCAGGTGCAAATGTGCCGCTCCTCTCTCGCCTTCCCTTCTTTGCAGACCGGGGACGCTGCTCCATGGGCCAGTGCGTGTGTGAGCCTGGCTGGACAGGCCTGAGCTGTGACTGTCCTCTCAGCAACGCCACCTGCATCGACAGTAACGGGGTAGGCCTGGGCATGCGGCAGGCAGTGGGGGACAGGGGGCGGGCCCCCCTCTCAGACAGGGATGGGGGCGCAGCTGGCTCACGGGGGCCCCCTCTCACCTCAGGGCCTCTGTAACGGACGTGGCTACTGCGAGTGCGGCCGTTGCCACTGCAACCAACAGTCGCTCTACACGGACACCGTCTGCGAGATCAACTACTCGGCGGTGAGGCCAGACTCGCTGGGTGTGGGTGCAGGGACCCATCGCCATGGGGGCTGCCCAAGGGGGTGAGGTTGCGGGAGCGGGCCTGGCAGGGGCCACCCAGCACAGTGCCCGTCTGCCCCTCCTCCTCGCCCACCCAGATCCGCCTGGGCCTCTGTGAGGACCTGCGCTCCTGCGTGCAGTGCCAGGCCTGGGGCACCGGTGAAAAGAAGGGGCGCACGTGCGAGGAGTGCAGCTTCAAGGTCAAGATGGTGGATGAGCTTAAGAAAGGTACAGGGCAGGCAAGAGAACTAGGCAAGGGGAGACCTCTGAGAGGTGCGAATGTCACTCATCGGGGCGGGGCTGTAGAGCTGGGTGTAGGGGACTCGTAGTCCAAAGTGAGGACAGGCAGTCCGCAAAGAGGGGTTCCAGGCCTGGGGAGTGGTCACAGAATCCAGACCGGGCACACAGACCCAGGGAGGGGACGCACAGTCTGGCCAGGGCACTCAGTCCTGGGGAGGGGGCCATGATCATAGCAAAGGTGCAAAAATGGGCCCTGGGGCACACAGAGCCCTTTCCTCTGGTCAGAAAAATGTTCTAGAAGCCCAGCTCCTGAGTGATGCCCAGGACAGGCACAGATTTGCAGGCTTTGACGGTCCTGGGCAGGGCAGCCCCCACTTTACCCACCCCCCCCGCCCCCCGTGTGCACAGTCTGCCGGGAACTCACATTCTACCCCAGGGAGAGGCCTCCTCCCCTCCATGCCAACCCCGTGATGGGCGAGGTGGGCCCCAGAGCAAGGCCGTGGTGCAGAGAGGACCCCTCGCCAGGCCCTGAGGCGCTCCGGGCTGGGGTCGGGTGCCCTGCTGACCGTCTGTGTCTGCAGCGGAGGAGGTGGTGGAGCACTGCTCCTTCCGGGATGAGGATGACGACTGTACCTACAGTTACACCGTGGAGGGTGACAGCGCCCCCGGGCCCAACAGCACCGTCCTGGTGCAGAGGAGGAAGGGTGAGCCGGCGGGCCGGCAGGGATGGGCCTGGGAGGCCTGTCAGACCTGCTTCGGGGGGATGGCACTGGCTCCCTCCTCCTCCTCTTTCCTCCCTAGAATGCCCCCCGGGCACCTTCTGGTGGCTCATCCCCCTGCTCATCTTCCTCCTTCTGTTCCCGGTCCTGCTGCTGCTGCTCTGCTGGAAGTACTGTGCCTGCTGCAAGGTGGGGGCTTCCCCGGTCCCCACCCCACCGGGGTCCCTGTAGAGGGCAGGGGCCAAGTGAACCCACACATTCCGCCCAGCTCTGGTGCCATCCCCACCCCAGCCCCTCGCCTCTGCCAGCCACCTGTGGCCGAATTCCTGGGAGTCCCTGGCCCAGGGGTCAGCTGCATGCAAAGGGTCATGAGAGCCAACAGGAAGGAAGGGCTCTGCCCACCAGGAGCTGGCCATCTCCTTGGGAGAAAAGACCGGAGACAGGAGAGTACAGAGTATGGCCTGGCGTGGGATACTGAAGGGGGCAGAGGCGCCCGTACAGCAGCCCCCAGGGTCGTACTCATGTGTGTTACAGGGAAAAAGCATTCTGTGATCAAATACTTTTGAGAAAGCGGTTTCTCCTCTGCAGGGCTTCTCAGAGCCTTTGAGCTAGTTGTTTGCATAATGAAACTACGTGGGGAAGGAATTCAGTGCTTCCCAAAGGGGTTTGATCACAGAACCTTTTACTTTCCAGAGTAGATAGTGGGACCAGAGTCCCATGGCGTGCATTTTGGGTACCCTCTTCCCCCGTTTGCCTCTGTGCCCACACCCAGGCCCCTGTAACTGCTTGGATATCCTGATGTCTGGGGAAGGCACTGCTGACCCCTCTGGACCACTGGCGTGGGTGGGAGGCAGTAGCTGGAGGGACTTCCCTGGGCCAGTGCGGCTGTCTCAGCTCTTATCCCCACCCTCCTTGCCTCCTAGGCCTGCCTGGCCCTTCTCCCTTGCTGCAACCAAGGTACGGGCCTGGCCTCGGCGGGGGTGGTGGGGCTCTGACAGCTCCTCCTTCAGCGGGGGTGGAGGGGAAGCAGGGTGCCAAGTCTGGGACAGAGGCCAGGGACCGTGGCGGGGGTCCCACCTGTGGGGTGTGGTGGGGGAGGGTCTAGAAAGCAGCCCCTCAGCCCCGTACTGCAGCCCCTCAGCCCCGTACTGAGGCCCAGGTCCCACAGGTCACATGGTGGGCTTCAAGGAAGACCACTACATGCTGCGAGAGAACCTGATGGCCTCGGACCACCTGGACACGCCCTTGCTGCGCAGCGGGAACCTCAAGGGGCGAGACACAGTCCGATGGAAGATCACCAACAATGTGCAGCGGCCGGGCTTCGCCTCGCACGCTGCTGGCATCAACCCCTCAGAGCTGGGTGAGGGCCGGGGCTGGGCACCACGGCTCCTGGCGCTGCCCTTGGGGCCCGGGGCACGTTCACCACTGCTCGCTGCTCCGGGATCCAGCATTCCTCTTTTCTCTGGGTATCGGGTGCAGGCACATGCCTGTTACCTCCTACCCTTCCTGAGGGGTACATGCCCCCAGTGCCCCCCAGTCCGAGCACGGCTTCTGGAGGGGACTTCTGCAGTGCCCACCATGGTGGGACTGACGACCCCCCCTTCTTGCCTGCCCTAGTGCCCTACGGACTGTCCCTGCGGCTCGCCCGCCTCTGCACCGAGAACCTGCTGAAGCCTGGCACACGAGAGTGTGACCAGCTGCGCCAGGAGGTGGAAGAGAATGTAAGGAGCTGGTCCCCGGCAGCGGGTGCCTCTGGGCCGGGTGTGAGATGGGTGGCGGGAGGGCAGAGGGACGCTGCCGCGGCGCCTGGATGTATCCGGGTGGGAAAGAAGGGCTTCCTCGGACATGTGCATGGCCAGGGGGTCACCCTGGGATCTGCCCCCTGTGAATGCTTCCAGAAGGGTAGAGCCACTGTTCATGCCCGTGGCCATGCCAGGAGGTCCTCGGGGTGCAGGGGCTCCCCCAGGGCCCCAGCCTCACAGCCCTCCCTTGCCCGGCAGCTGAACGAGGTGTACCGACAAATCTCAGGCGCTCACAGCCTCCAGCAGACCAAGTTCCGGTGGGTCCTGGGCGCCCGGGTTGGGGTTGGGGGTGGGGCACTGCTCCCATAGCTGACGCCAGGGGATTTCTCCCAAACAGACAATCCCTGCCCCCTAGGGACCTTCTGGCTCACGGTCTTCACTTTGTCCCCCACAGGCAGCAGCCCAACGCTGGGAAAAAGTGAGTTGAAGACACATCGGTGGGCAGTACCAGCCCCAAGTCCCACCTCCCCCATCCCCACCTTCCCCACCCCACTTCCGTCTCCATCATCTCCGCCCCGTGGGAGAGGAGGGCTGTCCAGGTCTGTCCTGGGGTAGGACCTTCACTGAACACATACCCGTATGAAGCCCTCACCGAGAGCCAGCCCCTGTATGAGAACAAGGAATCCACAGGGAAATGAGCCAACTCAGTGCCTGGCCTCACACGGGCAATAGCCCCCACCCAGTACCAGGGACGGCCGGTGCCCAGAGCCAGACCTCCTCTGAGGCCAAAAGCCTTGATCCTGGAGGCACCGCTGGTTACTAACCAGATGGTCCAGTGGGTGACACACTTCTTTCCCAGTTCCCACCCCGAGTCCCAGACCCCCCAGGGAAGAGTGGGGTGGGGTTCAATACCAAGAAGACAAAACCCAGCTCTCACCGGGCACATCGCTGTCAGTAAGAACCATTGAGACTGGCACTTTGAGTGCTGACCACCGGCCAGGCCTTGTTTTAAGGACTTGTGTGTGTGGTTCTTACTCAAGTGGGATCATTGCCATGCCCTTTGTATAGTTGAGGAAACTGAGGATCAGAGATGTTAAGTAACTTACCCAAGATTACCTAGCCATTAAGATAGAACCAGGGGAATTCCCTGGTGGTCCAGCAGTTAAAGCTTCCTAGGTGGCTCAGTGGTAAAGAACCTGCCTGCCAGTGCAAAAGACAAAAGACACAGGTTCAGTCCCTGGGTCTGGAAGATTTCCTGGAGTAGGAATGGCAACCCACTCCAGTATTCTTGTATGGAAAATTCCATGGACGGAGGAACCAGGCGAGCTACGGTCCATGGGGTCACAAAGAGTCGGACACGATTGAGCTTAACACAGGAGCAGCAGTTAAGACTCAGGCTTTGGCTGCCAGGGACCAGGTTCAATTTCCATATAGTTGGGTGAAAAAAAAAATTTTTTTTAAGATGAAGAGCCAGGATTGCAGCCAGGCAGTCTGGCCTGTCCCCTTGGCATCTTTGCTGCCCTGCCTCCATGTGTGCGTCATCAGCCCCTCTGGGAGAGGTGGGCAGGGAGAGGAGCCTCCTCTCACAGATAAGGACCCTGAGGCTGCAGAGGGCAGTGGCGGGGCCAGGCCGGGTCTCTGCGTCTGTCTGGCTCTGAGAAAAATGCTTTTTGTTGCCTGGAATCTTGTGCCCCGATCCAGAGAGGACAGGCAGGAGGGGCGGACAGGGACGCGTGGCAGCCTCCCAGATGGCCTGACACTCCCCACCCACCCCGCCCCCAGGCAGGACCACACCATTGTGGACACGGTGCTGATGGCTCCCCGCTCAGCCAAGCAGGCCCTGTTGAAGTTGACAGAGAAGCACGTGGAGCAGGGGGCCTTCCATGAGCTCAAGGTGGCCCCCGGCTATTACACGCTCACTGCAGACCAGGGTAGGTGGGTAGGCTCCCTGTGCCCCTCCCTCTCACCTCCCACCCCCATGCGGGCCCCTGATCCCCGTCTGATGGCTCCCCACCAGACGCCCGAGGCATGGTGGAGTTCCAGGAGGGCGTGGAGCTGGTGGACGTGCGGGTGCCTCTGTTTATCCGGCCCGAGGATGACGACGAGAAGCAGCTGCTGGTGGAGGCCATAGATGTGCCCGTGGGCACCGCCACCCTCGGACGCCGCCTGGTCAATATCACCATCATCAAGGAGCAAGGTCGGTCAGGATGGGGGCCACCGGGGACCCAAAGGGGACTCTGGGACCCTTGTCTCTCCTCACATCCAAGTGGAAGTGGGACCTGGCCCTGTGGCCTAGGCAAGCAACTCAACCTCTGAGCCTTGGTTTCTCCATCTGCAAAATGGGTATTAGGCTCTTGTGAGGGGGGTGTAGCTGTACTCTCATAAGTGTTCTGTGGGGGGCTTCTCTTATCATCACCAGAGGGTACTGAGTTCTGCTGGAGCCGTCCCACGACCCTCTCCTTGTTCTGTGGCCTTTGAACTTGAGACTGAATGGGTCCCCAGGATGCCAGGACATCAGAGCAAGAAGGGACCTGGGGCTTCTTCTGCCCAGGCCTACCTAGAGGGCGGGCAAGGCGTCACACCACCGTCACCTACCTTGCCTTCCCTGCTAGTTCCTTGGGGAAACTGGACTTGTTGATAACCATCCTTCCGGTGTCCAGAGGGTCTATTCTGGTCGCTGACCCCTCCTCCCCACTTCCCGCAGGACTTAGGCCTGCTCTGCCTCGGCCCTTGGTCTCAGCCCTCATCTTTGGTCTTGCCGCTGCCTGGCCTCCCTTCTCTGCCCCGACCCTTCCAGGATGTCAGCTGGACACTGTTCCAGCCTTGTCAACTTTTCCTGGAAGACTTTTCCAGCCCCTTTGTCCACCCTCCCCAGAGAGCAGAGGGGTGAGGGGTGATAAGCAGAGTCCTGAAGTCTGAGCTGGGCTGGGCCAGAGGGAGGGCAGGGGCTGAAAGGGGGACTGTGGTCAAGACCCCTGACCAGCGCCTGGCTCCTTGCAGCCAGCGGGATCGTGTCCTTTGAGCAGCCCGAGTATTTGGTCAGCAGCGGGGAGCACGTTGCCCGCATCCCTGTGGTCCGGCGCATCCTGGACAGCGGCAAGTCACAGGTCTCCTACCGCACACAGGACAACACCGCCAAGGGCAACCGGGTGAGTCCTTGCCACGAGGTCAGGCACATCCCAAGGGCCCAGTGGGGGCCGGACACAGCGGCATCCTGGGTCTTTGGATGCTGGTGGTGCCACAGGCTGGCCTCCCAGGGACACGTTCCCTCTGCCACCCTGCAGCAGGGGCATCAGTTCAGTTCAGTCGCTCAGTCAACTCCTTGCGACCCCATGGACTGCAGCACCCCAGACCACCCTGTCCATCATCAACTCCTGGAGCTTACTCAAACTCATGTCCATTGAGTTGGTGATGCCATCCAGCCATCTCATCCTCTGTATCCCCTTCTCCTCCCGCCTACAGTCTTTCCCAGCATCAGGGTCTTTTCAAATGAGTCGGGAAGATCTGGAGAAGGAAGTGGCAACCTACTCCTATTCTTGCCTAGAAAACCCCATAGACAGAGGAGCCTAGTGGGCTACAGTCCATGGGGTGGCAAAAAGTCGGACAGGACTGAGCAATTTCACTTTCATTTTCACCAAAAAGGCCAGTGATGCCCTGAATAAGGCCTCCTCATGTCCAGACCATCCGTGTCCCCCTTGCAACATTCCAGGACCCACCCAGACACTCTTCAAAGAAATAGACTGCCCCCTCTGCCATGGCCCAGAGACTCTGGCCTTCTTGTCCCCAGGCAGGCCCTCTGTCGGCCAGGCCGCAGGACCAGTCCTTCAGGGCAGGGAGGGCCTCATGGTGGGCTGGTGTCAACTTTTTCGCAACTTAATCACTCTCAGACAACAGCCATGTCCATGCTTAGTTTGGCTTATATGTCTGTTTTTCTAAATTAATTACCAACGTTTTGTGTATTTTGATTTTTTTGGCCATGCTGCGTGACTTGTGGGATCTTAGTCCCCCAACCAGGGATCAAACCTGGACCCAGGAACCTGGCAATGAAATTGAAGAGTCCTAACCACTGAACTTGGAGAAGGCAATGGCATCCCACTCCAGCACTCTTGCCTGGAAAATCCCATGGATGGAGGGGCCTGATGGGCTGCAGTCCATGGGGTCGCAAAGAGTCGGACATGGCTGAGCGACTTCACTTTCACTTTTCACTTTCATGCATTGGAGAAGGAATTGGCAACCCACTCCAGTGTTCTTGCCTGGAGGATCCCAGGGACGGGGGAGCCTGGTGGGCTGCCGTCTATGGAGTCACACAGAGTCGGACACGACTGAAGCGACTTAGCAACCACTGGACTGCCAGGGAATTCCCTATTACCATTACCAATTTTTTTTAATTAATTTTTTTATTGGCATACAGTTGATCTACCATATTGTGTTTCTGCTGTACAGCTAAGTGAATCAGTTAAACATAGACATATATCGACTCTTTTCCAGATTCTGTTCCCATATGGATCATTACAGAGTACTGAGTAGTTTCCTGTGCTATGCCATCAGTTCTTATTAGTCATCTATTTTATACCTATTACCAACATTTTAAAACTAAAAAGATTCATATCAAAACTTCACTGGACTTTCCTCTTGGACCAGTAGTTAAGATGCTGCGCTTTCACTGCACGGGGCATGGGTTCGATCCTGGTTTGGGGAAGTTCCATATGCCACAGAGTGTGGCCCAAAATTAAAAACGAAACAAAACTTCACTCAAAAGTAATAAAGGTTAGTCGCACTGGCCTGCAGGCCCACTTGGCAATCATGAGAGCAAGTGTGCACAAACACCCTATTCTTTATTTCTTTTTATAGGTAGGACTAGTTCTCATTACTGCTCTAATGCTCCCAGTAAAAATTCCAAAAAGGAATTTGTACAACCATAACTTCACTGAAAGTGAAAAAGTGAAAGTGTTAAATCGCTAAGTCATGTCTGACTCTTTGTGGCCCATGGACTGCAGCCTACCAGTCTCCTCTGTCCATGGGACTTTTCCAGGCAAGAATACTGGAGTGGATTGCCTTTCCTTTCTCCAGGGGATCTTCCCCACCCAGGGATCAAACCTGAGTCTCCTGCATTGCGGGCAGATTCTTTACCATCTGAGCCACTAGGGAAGCCCTTTATAAAGATCCTTTGGTAGTGAACTATGTTTTTTAACATTTTTAAATATTTCTCAACTTTTTATTTTGAAAAACTTCAAACCTACAACAGAATGGAAAGACTAATAAAATTAGCACCCATTTACTCTTGACATAGATTCACCCATTCTTGATAGTTGCTTTCTCTCTTTCTATACAGATGTATATATGTATGTGTATACAGATATATGCCTGGGGGTATAGCTCAGTGGTAGAGCGCATGCTTAGCATGCATGAGGCCCTGGGTTCAATCCCCAGTACCTCCATCCTTACATTTTTCGGCTTCCCTGGTGGCTCGGACTACTAGCAAAGAATCTGAATGTTAGTTTACAGTGCCACCTAGTGGAATCATGTGAAAAGGCTTCCCCCTACACACACTGCAATCCATCTGCCCCATATCAGTTCAGTTCAGTTCAGTCGTGTCCGACTCTTACGACCCCATGAATCGCAGCACGCCAGGCCTCCCTGTCCATCACCAACTCCCGGAGTCCACTCAAAGTCACGTCCATCGAGTCAGTGATGCCATCCAGCCATCTCATCCTCTGTCGTCCCCTTCTCCTCCTGCCCCCAATCCCTCCCAGCATCAGAGTCTTTTCCAATGAGTCAACTCTTCACATGAGATGGCCAAAGTACTGGAGTTTCAGCTTTAGCATCATTCCTTCCAAAGAAAACCCAGGGCTGATCTCCTTCAGAATGGACTGTTTGGATCTCCTTGCAGTCCAAGGGACTCTCAAGAGTCTTCTCCAACATCACAGTTCAAAAGCATCAATTCTTTGGCGCTCAGCCTTCTTCACAGTCCAACTCTCACATCCATACATGACCACTGGGAAAACCATAGCTTTGACTAGATGGACCTTTGTTGGCAAAGTAATGTCTCTGCTTTTCAATATGCTATCTAGGCTGGTCATAACTTTCCTTTCAAGGAGTGAGCGTCTTTTAATTTCATGGCTGCAGTCACCATCTGCAATGATTTTGGAGCCCCCAAAAATAAAGTCTGACACTGTTTCCACTGTTTCCCCATCTATTTCCCATGAAGTGATGGGACCGGATGCCATGATCTTTGTTTTCTGACTTAATCCCAAGATGTTCAGGAAAAAGCTCTAGGGCATTGAAAAATAAAAACTGGAGGTAATAGAAGCAACTCACCCAGGAAGCAGGGCCGGGGGGCTGGTGGGATTCAGACTTCAGAGCCCCAGGGTGGGGAAGAGTTCCTCCCTCCGAGGTGAGGCCTGCAAATCTCAGCTCCCCTGGCTGAGTGCCTGCCTGTGTGGGACCCTCCTGTATCTGCATCTTTGTCTCTCTGTCCCTTGGTTCAAATCCCAGCTCCACCACAACTACCTGTGTGAACTTGGGCATCTTTCTTTACCTCTGTGTGCCTCAGTTACCTGATCTGTAAAATGGGGACAGTAATATCTCTACCTCACTCTGCCCTGAGGAAGAAACGAGCTAATATCTGTAAAGTACTTGATGCACAAGAGGTGCTGTATAAACAGGAGCTGTTCCGTGTCCATGTGGGACAGTGTGCATGAGGGTTTCTGCATTGGCTGTGGGGTGGGGGTGGAGCGTATGGCCTTGGCTCGTCTCCCAGGCCTGCTCCAACTCTGACCCCTTCCCATTCCTAGGACTACATCCCCATGGAGGGTGAGCTGCTGTTCCAACCTGGAGAGACCTGGAAGGAGCTGCAGGTGAAGCTGCTGGAGCTGCAGGAGATGGACTCCCTCCTGCGGGGCCCTCAGACCCGCCGCTTCTACATCCAACTCAGCAACCCCAAGTTCGGGGCCCGCCTGGGCCAGCCCCAGTCTGCCACTGTCATCATTGGGGACCGAGGTAGCCAGAGCCTGGGGTCAGGTTAAGCAGGTGGGAAGGGAGGGCTGGGGCTTCTTGAAAGTCTCAGCCGTAAAAATACAGAATGCTCAGTTAAATTTGAATCCCAGATAAATAACAACTCAACTTGTAGTATAAATATATCCCATATGCTATCTGGGATATACTTATTCTTAAAAAGTATCTTTGTGTGAAATTCCAGTTTAACTAGGCATCTTGTATTTATCTGGCAACCTGCTCTCAATCAGAGAGACCAGGGTCATGTGGCCACGGGCCTGCCGCTGGCTGGGAATCCCACCATTAAGCCTTAGCCCTTTGACTTCAGCCTTAGTTCAAGCTAAAATGCAAGTGTTTCAGAAGGGGTGAAACACTTCTTATGTGCCCTTAGCTTCCAGTATAGTGGGGCCTGTGAGCCCACCCTGGAGGAGAGGTTTGCCAAGAGGATGGGGGCGGAGGAGGAGTCTTGGGGTAGGGGAGAGAGGAAGGGCGTTGGAGGAGAAAATGTTCCCTGTGGGTCACGCCTTGGCTGCCAAAGGGACAAAGAGAGCAAGCCCTCATCCCTCTGGAGACCCTCCTGGGTCCCCCTGAAGCAGGGGGAAGGTTCAGTTCAGTTCAGTTCAGTTCACTCGCTCAGTCGTGTCAGACTCTTTGTGACCCCATGGACCGCGGCCTCCCTGTCCATCACCAACTCTCGGAGTTTACTCAAACTCATGTCTATTGAGTTGGTGATGCCATCTAACCATCTCATCCTCTGTTGTCCCCTTCTCCTCCTGCCTTCAATCTTTCCCAGCATCAGGGTCTTTTCAAATGAGTCAGTTCTTCGCATCAGGTTGCCAAAATATTGGAGTTTCTGCTTCAACATCTGTCCTTCCAATGAACATTCAGAACTGATCTTTAGAATGGACTGGTTGGATCTCCTTGCAGTCCAAGGGACTCTCAAGAGTCTTCTCCAACACCACAATTCACAAGCGTCAATACTTTGGCCCTCAGCTTTCTTTATAGTCCAACTCTCATATCCATACATGTGATGTGATGTGAAGGGGAAGGAGTCTTGGTGTTTAACTGTGCGTCTGGTGCCCCCTGGTGGTGCAGATGGGTTCCTGCCCCCTCAAAGCCAGAGAGGAGTCTCTGCTGACTGCCTTGCCCTGGCTTGACCCTCTGCAGATGAGCTGGACCGGAACGTAATGAACCAGACTGTGTCATCACCCCCACCACCCCGGGGCGACCTGGGTGCCCCACAGAATCCCAATGCCAAGGCTGCCGGGTCCCGGAAGATCCACTTCAACTGGCTGCCGCCTCCTGGCAAGCCAACAGGGTACCGGGTAAGGTGGGGGGCAACAAGGGAGGTGGATGGGAGGCCGGGCACACACTGTTGAGGTGGGCCCGCCGAGGCCAGAGAGGGCCCCAGGGAGAGGAGAGGGCATGCTTGGCCTCAGTGGGTGGGGAAACCCCATCGGCCCCTGAGGGAGGAAAAAGTCCCTGGAATGTGGCCCCCAGAACCCAGAAACACCTGTGCTCTGGGCCAGCCCTGCTGCGTGCGCCTGGCAGGGCACTCAATCCCTCCACGTCTGTGTGCCCACGGGACTGTTAGGGCAGGGCTCAGCGGAGGGACGGTGGGCGCTGCCAGCTGCTCCCCGCTGACCAGCCCTGCCCTGGGCACAGGTGAAGTACTGGATCCAGGGCGACTCCGAGTCTGAAGCCCACCTGCTCGACAGCAAGGTCCCCTCAGTGGAGCTCACCAACCTGTACCCATATTGCGACTACGAGATGAAGGTGTGCGCCTACGGGGCGCAGGGCGAGGGCCCCTACAGCTCCCCGGTGTCCTGTCGCACCCACCAGGAAGGTGAGGCCTTGCCACGTCCATCCCTGGCCACCCTGATGCTAGCCTGCCCGGCCCCGGCCCCACGCAGAACTCTGCCCTCTTGTCCGCTGTTGACAGCACTCTTCCTGCACCCCCTCTACCCCACCCAGTGCCCAGCGAGCCCGGGCGTCTGGCCTTCAACGTCGTCTCCTCCACTGTGACCCAGCTGAGCTGGGCCGAGCCAGCAGAGACCAACGGCGAGATCACAGCCTATGAGGTCTGCTACGGCCTGGTCAATGAGGACAACCGTAAGGGCCTGCCCTCCCCTTCTGCCTCCAGGGAGGGGAGGGGGCGTGTAGGTTTGTGGTCAGGTTTGGGCTGAGTTAGTTGCATTCCAAAGCAGAGCCCAGAAGCTCCCAGGGCAGGTGAGGATGGAAGGCCTGAGGTTATGTGTGTGCAGTGGGGTCACAGGTCCAGAGTGCCTGCCCACGCAGGTTAACGAGAGTGGCTCAGTTCTACATGGGTGTCTTCAGGTCAGGGTAGAGAGATTTAGCAAATAAAAAGCAGAGGACGCCCTGAACTTCAAACAGTTTTTCTAGTACATTTCATGCAACGTGTTATCTGGCAGCCCTAGGCCAGAGCACTAGGCAGAACTCTTTATTTTTCTCCTGTCCTGGAAGGGAGAGATGACCCCTGTACTTGTCAGGATGGAAAACTTTTCAGGGGAACTCAGTCCCCCACTCTTGCCTGGTACAGGGCCCTCCTCTCTGCGTCCTCACGTGTTCAGTCCATCCCAGGGATGGAGAGCTTCCCACTCTCAGATACAACCTGTGGACCCTAAAGTGGGTCAGACTTAGCACTCCCAGGTGGCCCAACAGGGCAGAGGGCAGCAGGATTGTTCTGGGCCTCAGGCTCCTTGCTCTGTTCACCTGGCCGACCAAGCACAACCTTTTCAGCCCCTGCATCACACCTTGACTCCTGCTGGCGACCCCTGATCCACCCCTGGACCACTGTCAGGAAGTCTTTTGTGGCCCGGTCTTTAATCTTAACCAGGCGTGACTGATGATTCCGGCCCACAGTCTTAGCTCTTGCCTCACAAACGTGTGAGGAAGCCCTCCTGACCCAAGGGCATCAGCCCTTTGGGGTGGTCCCCTTCCCTTCTCCCCCTGGCAGACAGATGCGACAGGGTGGACCCCACCTCAGCACTCAGAGGCCTCCCCCAGGCAGACAGTCCAACATCAGCCAGTTCTTGGAGCACAACTATTCTCTTATAAGACAGCATCAAACTTTGCAAGTGGGGTTTTCCCTGAGAGCCCTTCTTTGGACCCCTCGGACACTGAGATGTCTTCTGATCATCCAGAGAGCCCCATGTTGTCAGGTTGGGGCCCCTAGGCACTGTAACTCACTCAGAGCAGCCTGGAGTCTCTTCCTTCCCCCTCCCAGGGCTGCGCGCCCTCCCTTCTGGGTGTGGGGGAGCTGCCTCCCCTCTGCTCCAGGCTCTTGTGCAACCTCCATCCCACCCCGGCGCACTCGGCTCGTGCAGGCCTCGGCCTGTCCTCGGCTGCAGGATCAGGCCTGCCTTTCTCCTCCCATCCTTGCCCAGGTGGCCAGGGCAGCCTTGGCAAGTGCCCAAATGTCTCCACTTTTAAAATAGTTTTTATTTATTGTTTTGGTTGTGCCAGGTCTTCGTGGGGGCATGCGGGATGATCAGTCTTTATCGTGGCGCGCAGGATCTTTTCAGTTGTGGCCTGTGGGATCTGGGGCTTCCCTGGTGGCTCAGCGGTAGAGAGTCCACCTGCCAAAGCGGGAGATCTGGGTTCAGTCCCTGGGTCGGGAAGATCCCCTGGAGGAAGAAATGGCAGCCCACTCCCTTGTTCTTCCTTGGGAAATCCCATGGACAGAAGAGCGTCGAGGGCTATAGTCCATGGGGTCGCAAAAGACTTGGACACAACTTGGCTGCTCAGCAACAACATGTAGGATCTAGTTCTTGGACCAAGGATTGAACCCGGGTCCCCTGCATTGGGAGAGCAAAGTCTTAGCCCCTGGACCACCAGGAAGTCCCCAAATGTCTCCACTTTGGATTTCCCAACAGAGGATTTGGGGTTTGGTTGGGGACGGTGAGGCCCAGGTGGTGAGGGCACTCTTGGCTCTGGAGCCAGACTCACACAGATGCACGTGAATGCAGGACCTTTACCAACGGGTCAAGGTGACACGCGGCTGACTTGCGTCTAGTGTGTCTCTGCCACTCAACTTAGCGATGAACCCCGTGGAGCCCTGGTGACACTTCTCTAAGCCAGTCACACCCGTCAGGGCTTGGCCCGTGGCTGGGCATCAACAGTTGCTCGCTCCTTGCCTTGTTCCCCTGACCCCTGGGTGCAGTTCAAGGGCCGCGCAACGGTCCTGGGGCATCCGAGACCAGGACCAGGCCGGAAGCTAGACGATCTCCCTGAGGCACTCTCCCTGCCCCAGGACCCATCGGGCCCATGAAGAAGGTGCTGGTGGATGGCCCCAAGAAGCGGACGCTGCTCATCGAGAACCTGCGCGAGTCCCAGCCGTACCGCTACACAGTCAAGGCTCGCAACGGGGCAGGCTGGGGACCTGAGCGGGAGGCCATCATCAACCTGGCCACCCAGCCCAAGCGACCCATGTCCAGTGAGCAGGGGGCAGGGAGGCACAGGGTGGACAGGGACGGGCAGGGGCCTGAGATCTGGGCCCTGGCTCACCTCCCGCCCACCCCGCAGTCCCCATCATCCCTGACATCCCCATCGTGGACGCCCAGAGTGGGGAGGACTACGAGAGCTTCCTCATGTACAGTGATGACGTGCTCCGCTCTCCAGCCGGCAGCCAGAGGCCCAGCGTCTCTGATGACACCGGTGAGTGGACCGGGGATCCCGGCGAGGATGGTGGGCGTCCTGAGTAGAGGGTTGGGCTGTCGCTGGTGTCCAGAGACAGCAAAGGGGCCAGTGACCACTGGGCAAGAAGATCAAGACTGAAAGTCCCCTCTCTGCACAATCAGCGATTTGACAGGCACCATTCTGGCTCTGGGTACAAAGGACAAAGCCGACGTGGCTCATAGGACTGGTGTGCACCTCTCTGTGTGAGGACAGACAGACAGACATGGGTTTGGGGCACATGCACACGGGCTCGTGCACATGAGACTGGAAACAGCTGTGAGAGTGGAAGGCTCACCAGCTATGCCATGGAGTCAGGACACCCAGGACACCTCCCAGGGACAGGGCTACAGGCGAGGAGACAAGTCTGGTCCGGGAGCCCCAGAATAGCAACTGGCTTGGGGGCCCCCAGAGCAGTGCTCCTTGCACTGGCCCTGCTCCGCTTCCCTCTTGGATTCCTGTACAGTGTGATGCAAAGAGCCCCCGACTGGGACTCCTGGGGTCTATTTTAGCTCTGGCTTCACTGCGGACGGCTTCCCTTGTAGCTCAGTTGGTAAAGAGTCTGCCTGCAATGCAGGAGACCTGGGTTCAATTCCTGGGTTGGAAAGATCCCCTGGAGAAGGAAATGGCAACCCACTCCAGTATTCTGGCCTGGAGAATCCCATGGACAGAGGAGCCTGGCAGGCCACAGTCCATGGGGTCTATGGGGCAAGAGTTGGACAGGACTTAGTGACTAAACCACCACTGTAGGTATTCAGATGAATCACATACATTCTCTGCCTCGGTTTTCTGATCTGTGAAATGGGATGCCAGTCATACTAGGCTGAGTAAAAATCCACCAGGATTTGTATTTCCTTTTTATATAATTTATTTTCCGCTGTGCTGGGTCTTCATTGCTATGCAGGCTTCTCATCCCGGTGGCTTCTCTTACTGTGGAGCAAGACGGGCTCTAGGGCTTAGCAGTTGTAACTCCTGGGCTCTAGAGCAGTTACTCCGCGGCATGCAGGATCTTCCCTGTTCAGTTCAGTTCAGTTTGGTTCCGTCACAGACCAGGGATCAAACCTGTTTTTCCCCCATTGGGAGGTAGATTCTTTACCATTGAGCCATCAGGGAAGCCCCAGGATTTGTATTTTCATCCTTCTTTACCTACATCAGGCTTCCATGGAGTCAAGCTAGGGTTCAGGGGTCTTGAGGGTTTTGAGGGTCTGGAGTAGAGAGCAGCTGGTATGAATCAGGTTCCTCAGCTTGTGGGCACCACACAGATCTACTCCGCCGGCTGGAACACGCTGGGAGGCAGGCCGGGGAGACATCACTCCCTCCCTCATCCATAGGGGATGTAGGCTCAGAGCAGAGGCCTCACGGCTCGAGGCACAGCCAGGGCTCTGGTCTAGAGGGTCTTCCCTCGCCAGCTGCGGCCCAGGCCGCCCTCTTACACCTCCGGGCTGAGGGTCCCGCCTCCCGCCGCACACCCAGATCGCAGTGCCGGGGGACCACCGGCTTCTTCTCCGCGCCCCTGGCGCCCCCTGGCGGTGCCAACGCAGCCCTTCGTTGTTCCTAAGGCTGCGGCTGGAAGTTCGAGCCCCTGCTGGGGGAGGAGCTGGACCTGCGGCGCGTCACCTGGCGGCTGCCCCCGGAGCTCATCCCGCGCCTGTCCGCCGGCAGCCGGCGCTCCTCCGACTCCGGGCCCCCGGGAGACGGCACCGCCGATGGGGGCGCGCGGGGCGCCAGCGGGGAGGGAGGTGACCGGCACGCCCCCACCCGCACCCACCTCGGCTCCAGCCAGAGCCCACCGCAGCCAGGCTGCCTTGCCCGGTGACCCCAGAGCCAGGGGACCCCAGGGCAGGCGTGTAGGCTCTCCCCAGGGCGGGGCCGACTGCCGGGGCTGCGAGGCCCTGGCGGAGGTCGGGTCCGTGGGGGCCTCCTGCCAGGCCAGGGTACCTGCGTTCCAGAAGCCTGCGGGCGTTGGGGGGGGGGGGGGGGGCTGTGGACTCCTCCAGGGGCCTCTGTCCCTGGTGGGCAGAGGGAGGCTGGGTGTTTTGATGCCAGGGGGCCCCCGGTAGGTAGGTAACCCCCGGAACTCCCAGGGCTGCAGCAGCCTGCCCCTCGGGGCTCCGGGGTCTGCGGCCGGGCCTGTGGGAGTGACCGTGCCCTGTCCCCGCAGAGCACCTGGTGAACGGGCGAATGGACTTTGCCTTCCCCGGCAGCGCCAACTCCCTGCACAGGATGACCGTGAGCACCGCCGCCCACGGCGCCCACCTGAGCCCGCAGTTGTCCCACCGCATGCTGAGCACCTCGTCCACCCTCACGCGGGACTACCACTCGCTGACGCGCACGGAGCACTCGCGCTCAGCCACACTGCCCAGGGACTACTCCACCCTCACCTCCCTCTCCTCCCAGAGTGAGTGCCGCCTCCTCCCCGGCCCTCCGGCTAGTCCTTCCTCTCTTCCAGCTCCTGGAGGCGGGACAGGGGCTGCTGTCCCACGCTGCCCCCCATCCAACACGCACACCAGCTCCAGCTCACTCGTGTTTTGTCCTGCCCTAGGCCTCCCTCCCATCTGGGAACACGGGAGGAGCAGGCTTCCACTGTCCTGGGCCCTGGGGTCCCGGAGTCGGGCTCAGATGAATGGGGCCCCCCGCTCCGAGGACTCAAGAGACTCTATAATCCTGGCTGGGCAGCCAGCAGCGCCCTTGTGGGGCCCAGGTAGTACAGGGGTGGCCGTCCTGCGTCTCCATGGCCTTCCGGCTCCATGTCACCATCCTCCCACCATCAGCACTGCCCACGCCTCCTCACCCTCCATTCCATCCACATCCATGCTGGTGCCTTAAGTGGCTGTCCTCCTGCGGTGCTGGGCTGGGGCTGGGGCAGCAGAGGGGCCAGCTGAGGGTGGGGGGCTGGCCACTCAAGCGGAGCCCGCACCCGAGTGTGGTGGGGAGGCACTGGGCGGCTGAGAGAGGGTGCTGCAGGGCTGAGTGGGCCGCCGGGCCAGCAGTCAGGGAGGTGTGGCTGAGAACCAAGGACTCCTGCCCAGACACCCCCGCTGGGGGCTGACTGTGGCCTCCCCCATCTGCAGGCTCCCGCCTGGCTGCGGGCGTGCCCAACACGCCCACCCGCCTGGTGTTCTCCGCCCTCGGACCCACGTCTCTGAAAGTGAGCTGGCAGGAGCCGCAGTGTGAGCGTGCGCTGCAGGGCTACAGTGTGGAGTACCAGCTGCTGAACGGCGGTGAGGCCTGGCTGCTGGCGGGCTGACACACAGGGGCTCGGGCTGTCTGGAGCCCAGCCGAGCCGCTTGACCACTGATGCCCCCGCTGCCACCCCCTGCCTGAGAGGGCCTTTCCCTTCCGAGTCCCCCACTGTCCCCTTCACTGCGTCCACTCTTCCGCTGCATCCTCATCCGTCTCCCTGGGCCTCGCTCCGTATCACTTCCCCCGCGAGGTTTTGCTTAGGGACCCAGGGCCTCTCTGCTGGGCCTATGAGAAGTGGCCCTTTTCTGGGCAGGCATGACCTGGGCCCATAAACAGCTATCATACACAGATGAGATTTCAGATTCCACTCACTCCTTGTCTAGTGCACAACCTGAACCGCCAACCACACCACACAAGGCCGCCCCCACCTGTACCCCAACCACAGCCGGTCCTGGCTGGGCGAGGACCAGGTCTGGGCTGTGGCCTGGGGGAGGGGCGGGATCAAGCCGGGGCTAGGGATGAGGAATGAGGCTGCTCTGCTGTCTGCCCCCGTCGCCCACCCAGGTGAGCTGCATCGCCTCAACATCCCCAGCCCCAGCCAGACCTCGGTGGTGGTGGAGGACCTCCTGCCCAACCACTCCTATGTGTTCCGCGTGCGGGCCCAGAGCCAGGAGGGCTGGGGCCCAGAGCGCGAGGGTGTCATCACCATTGAGTCCCAGGTGCACCCACAGAGCCCGCTCTGCCCCCTGCCGGGTGAGTTGCCACCCCCACCCCCGCAGGTGCCCCCGCCTGGCCCTCAGGTACCCACCTGTCCCCTGACAAGCTTCCTCGGCTGCCCCCAGGCTCCGCCTTCACTTTGAGCACACCCAGTGCCCCGGGCCCACTGGTGTTCACTGCCCTGAGCCCCGACTCACTGCAGCTGAGCTGGGAGCGGCCCCGCAGGCCGGATGGCGACATTCTGGGCTACCTGGTGACGTGTGAGATGGCCCATGGAGGAGGTGCTGCCCGGCCCGGGTTGGGGGGCGGGGGGGTGGGGCGGTGTGGACAGGGAGCCGCAGAGGCTGAAAGGCACCTTCCCTGCCCAGAGCCAGCCACCACGTTCCTGGTTGACGGCGACAGCCCCGAGAGCCGGCTGACCGTGCCCGGCCTCAGCGAGAACGTGCCCTACAAGTTCAAGGTGCAGGCCAAGACCACCCAAGGCTTCGGGCCAGAGCGTGAAGGAATCATCACCATCGAGTCCCAGGATGGAGGCAGGCTTCTCTGCCCCTTCCCCAGCCCCGCCCCTTCTCTGGCCACACCTTCTCCTGGCACCATCCTCTAACTGCGCCCCCACCCACTCTCTCCAGGACCCTTCCCACAGCTGGGCGGCCACTTGGGGCTCTTCCAGCACCCAGCATCAGGGGAATACAGCAGCATCACCACCCACTCCAGCACCACCGAGCCCTTCCTACTGGGTGAGTTGCCCGGTGGGGGCTCCTGGCTCTTTCCAGGAAACAGAGCTAACAGAGGAAGGGGTCGGGGGGGGGGGTGGCAGTCAGGACCCAGGGGTAGGTCCTTCAACGCTTCTTCCCCTGCAGATGGACTGACCCTGAGCTCCCAGCACCTGGAAGCAAGTGGCTCCCTCACCCGGCATGTGACACAGGAGTTTGTGAGCCGGACGCTGACCACCAGTGGGACCCTCAGCACCCACGTGGACCAACAGTTCTTCCAGACCTGAGCTCCCCCAACCCTACACACACACTCCGCCCCACCCCCTCCCCAGGCGCTGCCTCAGCTACTCCATCCTTGGACTCCTGGTGGCCCGGCCCAGCCGCATGCTGATCACAAGGCCGCTGCCTCTGGCCACAGTGCAGGGGCTCAGTGTCCTCTGGACGGCATGGAGGGGCCAGAGGTCCCGGAAGGCCCTTCTGGCTGCACCCCCTGCCCCAGGCCCCAGCCCCTTTGTAACCAAAGAGCTGGACCCACAATGGCAAGGGCTTGGCTTTGTTCTGCACTATAATAAAGGATTTCGCTACTGCTTGGCTCTGCCCTGACCATGTCTCTAGGCCCTGTCCAGAGCAGGGAGTGGTTCTCACACCCCCCTTTTCTGATGCCCCAGCACACATACACCTCTTGAGGCAGGCGGGCATCAGAGTCAGAGATACAAGTTTATTGAGCACCCAGACAGGAGGGGAGGCCCGCCGTGTGCTGTCCCGGCGAGGGCCTCATAAGCGCAGCACCTTGGCGCCGTCAGCCGCCTGGGAGAGGTAGAAGGTGGCGGTCCCGCGGTACTGCTCCTGCCGGGGGATGGGGGGTCTGAGCTCGGGGGGCCCTGGGAGCCCATCCCTCCTGCTCCCTTGCCCTCCCCTCCCCTTGACTCCAGCACTGCCAACCTGGATGTGCTGCATCACCCGAGGAGCGGCGGAGGCCTCCAGCAGGGTCACCGTGCAGCCCCCGAAGCCACCGCCCGTCATGCGGCTGCCGTAAACCCCTGGCGTGGAGAGCGCGGCCTCCACCAGCTGATCCAGCTCTGGGCAGCTCACCTCGTAGTCATCTCTGTGGAGAGAATATGGAGCCTGGAGCCAGCCCCAGCTGCAACACGTGTGCTCGCGGGGGGTCAGGCACCCAGGGGCCTCACCTGAGCGAGTGGTGACTCTCCACCATGAGGCGGCCGAAGGCTCTGTAGTCACCGCGGCGCAGGGCGGCCGCCGCCTGGGCCGTGCGCTGGATCTCGCCCACCACGTGCCTTGCCCGCCGGAAGGCCTCCGTGCTCATTAGGTCCCGGCCAGCTGGGGAGGAAAGCGGCTCAGGCGACCCGCCACCCACGGCCTCTGGGCCCCTGTGGACTCCAGGCCGTTGGCCCTGGAGCATCTCCACTCTGGTTCTGACAAAGCTGTGGGTGGAACCTCGGGTTGGGGAGCAAGGTTTCAGACATCACCTCCTCGATTATGAAAGGGGGTACCCAGGACGTCCCTGGGGGTCTAGTGGTTAAGACCCCCCGCAAGCTTCCACTGTAGGGAGCATGGGTTCAGTCCCTGGTTGGGGAACTAAGATCCCATGTGCTGGGCAGTATGGCCAAAGAAAGGGGCATGACCCACCTCATTTGGGATGTGGGGAGAACTTAGTGAGGCAGACACATGCAGAGCTCCCAGCGTGCCTGGCACACGGTGGGTACTCAATAAACAGCCGTTTGAGCCCCATACTCTGCTTCTCTGGCGAATGGGACACTGCTGCCTTCCAGAGGCCAAGACAGAACAGAAAGGACAAGTCCTGCTGGTGTTTTTGCTGGACTAACAGTGAAACCTCCAAGGGCCAGGAATCCAGAACTAGGGTACAGCGCAGGCCTGCCTGGGACACCCCAGGGAACCAGCAGGCTGTCCAATTGGCTAACGCTGAAGCGGGCACAGCCAGCCGAGTCATTAAGGGCAGCCCTGAACACTGAGGAGACTTCACAACTTAATTCCGGGTGCCAGTGAGATTCTGGGGAGGGACAGAGCTGAGCTCTAGTTGACAAAAGTGACCACCTAGGGCAGGGGCCCCGCTGGGAGAGGTGGGCGCCAGGAGTCCAGCTGGTGGCTATTAACGTCAGAGACCAGGAGGGGCCCGATGTGGGGAGGAAGGGGAGGGAGGAGAAAGAGGTCAGAGACCCGAGGGGCTGGGGGGCCAGGAAGCACTCAGGGGTGACTCTGAAGTTTCAAACGGGAGTGACAGGGGTGAGGAAATAACAGACAAGGCGAAGTCAAGGGAGAGGTGCCCAGGAGAAGGATGAGTTCCACCAGGGCCAGGTGAAGGTTCCAGGACCCCAGGTGGGAATGGGGGGTCAGACTCCCATCTGAGTCCTCAGTGGGGCAGTTGTGGCTGGAGTTGAGCTGGGGATGAAGCCTGGGGCAGGCCCGGGAGGAGGAACAGGGCTCTGACCAAGCAGATCCACCATTGAGGGGGTGGAGAGGGCAGCCCCCAGGTTTTTGCGGGGAGCCCCCGGGAGAGCTGTCATACCAGGTAGCATGGGAGACCGGCTGCTGGGTTCAGAGGATTCAGAAATGAGTAGAGAGGAGAAAGAGCTTTCCAGCTGACACTGAGTGGTAAAGAACCCGCCTGCCAATGCAGGAGACGTGGGTTTGATTCCTGGGTCTGGAAGATCCCCTGGAGGAGGAAATGGCAACCCACTCCAGTATTCTTGCCTGGAGAATCCCATGGACAGAGGAGCCTGGCAGGCTACAGTCCATGGGGTCACAAAGTCAGACACGACTGAAGTGACTCAGCATGCACACAGAGGAGAAAATGGGGGTTGTGAGCATCGGGGACCCTTCCCAGAGGACTGGCATAGGAGGGAGACCCCATTTGAGGATTTTAGAAGACTGGGCATGTTTAAAAGCAGAAGGCGGGGGGCAGGCGGAGGACAGAAAGGCAGGCAGAGAGAAGCACGGTTCCTGAGGGAGACGGAAACCTCCAGGGCTGGGGTGCGGGGGGCGAATGGAAGGGCCGAGGAGGAGGGGAGAAACAGCACAAGTGCTCAAGGGCAAAAAGCTCAACCACTGGCACCTGCACAGAGCAGGTGGGGCAGGCCTAAAGCTGATGGTTCACCAAGAAGGACAAGATAGTCCCTGGAATGGGCCCCACACCGCCAGGGAGAGCAGCTCCTAAGGCCAGCAGCCTGGCCCCGAAGGTAGGAGGACGAGCTGATCCACCTGGGATCAAGTCTTAGCCCTGCCACTCACTGTACATCCCATCACAAAAAAGTGAGAGGGACTTCCCTGGTGGTGCAGTGGATAAGACTCCACCTGCCAGTGCTGCGGCCAGGGTTTGATTCCTGGTCTGGGAGCATCCATCCCACATGCTGTGGAGCAACTGAGCCCGTGCACCCGTTACTGAGCCCAAGCTACAGAGCCCAGGAGCTGCAACTACCGAAGCACTCGTGCCTGGAACCAGCTCAGTGAGAAGGCTGAGCACTGCAGCCAGGAGCAGCCCCAGATCTCTGCAGCCAGAGAAAGCTCAGGCGAAGCAACAAAGACCCAGGGCGGCCCAAAGTGATAAATAAATGAAACCTTTTTAAAGATGAGTGTGTTATCTGTCCTACAGAGTTGTGAGAGACTTCAGTGAGTTAATGTTTACATGACCTTTAAACTGTTCAACAGACTATCTTCCTGGCCATGTATATCTGGAAACTTAAAAATACATGTTATCTTTTGATCCTGTGATCCTACTCCAAACAATCGAATCCTGAGAAAATAGGCGGAAAACGCAGAGAAAGAATTATGTATAAAAACATCCCTCGTGGTGTTAGATGTGATTATCAGAAACTGGTTAAGTAAATTAAAGGGCACCTGTATGCTGAAATGCTACAGTAGCTTTAAAAAGCCATGTTGATGGGGACTTCCCTGGTGGTCTAGTGGCCAAGACTCTGTGTTCACAATGCAGGGGGCCTGGAACCAAGGAATGTTCACTGGCCAGGGAAATTAATAGACCTCACATGCTGCAACTAAGAGTTCACGTGCAGCAACCAAAGATTCCACATGCCGAAACTAAGGCCCCAGGCAGCCAAAAAAAAAATCGCTTCGAGCAGCAGGGTCTGGGGAAGGGGTGGCAGGCACCATGTCAGACCTCAAAGGTGGCAAGAAGCAGCCCCTGATGCAGCCCAAGAAGCAAGCCAAGGAGATGGGACGAGGAAGATAAGGCATTCAAACACAAACCGGAGGAGGAGCTAAAAGCCAAAGCCAAAAGGCCCCCCTGCCCACAGGAGGAATTAAGAAATCTGGCCAAAAAACATTCCTTGTGCCTGAGGCAATGATGGTTCTTAGTTCCATTCCTGTTTAAACCTCTGGACTCCCTGCCATTAACATCTGTTGCCACCTACAGCTACAATGAAGTGTTATCTTGGAAGCTATTGTACATTTAAGAGTAAACTTTTGGGGGTGGGGGAAAGCTATGTTGATGACCGGCCTTTCATGGTATAGGAAGTGTACTGAGAGAGTTAAGGGCGACAAAAGGGCAGATAGCAACACTGTGTTTACGCAACTTTGAAAATACAGATGATGAAACCAACACAACAGTGTAAATCAACCATAATTCAATAAAATTTTTTAAAGTATTTTTTACAAAGAAAATACAAGTACAGAAGACCATTAAAGGAAATATATTAAAATGCTAATAGTAGGACTTCTCTGGTGGTCCAGCGGTTAAGAATCCGCCTGGCGATGCAGGGGACACGGGTTCTATCCCTGATTCGGGAAGATTCCACATCCCAGGGAACAACCAAGCCTATGCGCCATAACTACTGAGTCCATGGGCAGCAACTACTGACGTCCGAGTGCCTGGAGCCCATGTTCCACAAGAGAAGCCCGCACATCACAACAAGGAAGTAGCCCCTGCTCACCGGAACAAGAGAAAGCCTGCACACATCAGCAAAGACCCAGTGCAGCCAAAAAAAAAGCTTAGTGGCTATCTCTGGGTAGCGATCTTATAGCTATTATTTTCTTCTTTGTCCTTTTCTATATTTTCCACAGTGCATATTTAATTCTTAAATTATAAAAAACGATATCGAGATATCAAGCAGTCTTACGTTAGCCATATCAGGAGTGGGCAAAGCATGGCAGAGATTCCAAGAGATGAGAGGAAGCACATCTGGGCCAAAGCCAGCTGAGGCCCCGCCCTGCCCCACCCCACCCCGCCCCGACTCAGCAGCCCCTGCGGGGTGCCAAGCAGTCTCCAGGACAGAGCGCACCCAGCCAACCCTCCACTCACCCTCCAGCTCCTCCAGCTGTACCTCCCGAAGGCTCTCCTTGCCCAGCGCCCGGGCCACCTCTTCACACTGGTGCCGCCGCAGGGGATACTCACTGGAGCCCAGTGAGTGGCGAACATTGGAGTTGGTGATGAGCACGGCCAGCTTGGGGTCTGACAGTGGCACCAGGCTTGTCTCCAGGGACCTGGGGCGGAGATGGAGAGCGGGGAGATGACAAGGCCGGGCGTCTGCTTGCCGCGCAGGCTCCATCCAGGAGCTCCTATGAGGTGGGAGGTCCAAGGGGAGCCCCTGACCTGCAGTCAATGAGCAGCGCGTGGCCTCTCTGCCCCAGCAGTGCGATGAGCTGGTCCATGATGCCACAGGGCACCCCTGCGAAGCTGTGCTCGGCCCGCTGACACACCTGGGCCCGGGCAGCTATTGTCCCCAAGTCTGTGGCACAGAGCGAGGTGGGGAGGCTAGGGCCCGGGAGGGGGCACTAGGGGGTCGACGGGTGGGAGCAGCAGTAGCTCCAGGGACGTTCCAGGGAGATTCCCCACCTACCCCGCCAAGGCCACGGTTGGGGTAGGAAGCTCTGATCACAGGACCTCGGGGAAGGAGGGCTGGGTGGGGGCTGGGAGGTACCTGGGCAGAGCTGCTGTAGGAAGGTATACGTGGCCACTTCCAGGGATGCCGAGCTGGACAGCCCACCCCCCAGGGGCACAGAGCTGACCACCACTGCGCTGAAGCCAGGGAGGGGGGCAGCTGCAGGGGAAAGAATGGATGACGGTAAGACGGGCCACCAGGGAGGATGAACACTAGAAGGGAAAGCGTTCTGGTGCAAAGGGAGGCAACTGTCCGGCAGCTGCTGCTGGGGGATGTGTCTCAATTGTCAGAGGTCACCAACCTGCTGGGCCAAGGGGTCCGCTGCCCTCCACCCGGCCACCCTGAGGGTCCTGAGACACAGTCTCCCGGTTCGCAGGATTCAGGGCTCTGGAGACCAACACGTTGGGGTTTGAATCCTGGCTCCTCCAATCGTGGGATGGGCAAACCAGGGCTAGTTCTGGAACCTCTGGGGGCATCAGTCTCCTCATCTGCCCATTGGGGAATCTCTACTCTGCACCCCTAGCCACAGCGGATCAGATGAGCTACTGGGCTTTGTGGCTGAGGCAGGAATCTGACCCAGCCCCAGGCCCCATACCTGGGTAGTGCTGAATCACTCCCTTGACATAATTGGCCCAGTGAGGGGTCCCAGGCTCCAGTGGCCGCTGGCTTGTGGGCAGGGGAAACTGCAGCCGCCGGGGCTCGTCAGCATCCTCAGAGGTAGTGAGGAGGGAGACAAGCCCATCCGCGCGGGGGCTGCCAACCAGCACCGTCAAGAGCTCCAGAGCCTGGCAGGAGAAACAAAAGTATGCAAAACTCCCAACACCAGGGGGCCTGGGACAGACGAGCAGCTGGCCTCATGGCTCCAGGTGAAGGGGATGTGGAGTGTCCCAGGGAACAGCCTAACAGCTCATCAGGCCTTGGGGGGGCTTGAGTCCTGTCCCAGCGAAGAGTCAGTGCTTCGGGAGTGCAGATCTGAACTCTGCCCTGCGCGTGGGCTCCTGGCTGTGACGCAAGGGGGAGAGAGAGAGAGTTCAACAGGGAAAAAAACAACAGAAGAACTCCTTTTGGCGCTTCCCCATTTGGAGGCAACCTCAGAGGCACTGTACTCACTCAACCTGCCAGGCTGCACCGAGGGATGAACACGGCCCCGGGCTAAGGCAGTCCAATCGCCCCTGTGTGACCTTGGGCAGATGACTAGCCCTCTCTTAGTCCCCTCTGCGAATCGAACGGTCTGGACCAGGTAGCTTAGGGCTTTACTTCGCCCGGATCTACCCCTGCGACCCCCCCTTCCGCATCCTCCCACACCGGGAGGAGGCTCCCAGGGAGATGGCGAGGATCAGCAGTACACGGCCTAGTTCCTCGAGGATTCCCGCCTTCCTGCCTCCCGACGTGGGAAATGACCCGTCCGAGGGCCTCTCTACGTGCTCGGGCCCCACACGCGGCGGGAGTGAAAGTTCGGAGCGGCGCGCGCAACGGTGCACGCGAGACGCGTGCGCCTCCCGCCCAACCCCTCACCATGGGCAGCACCAGGCCCCGGTTGTAGTCCGTGTGTTCCCCGATGAGGTTGACGCGGCCCGGGGCCGACACGGCTAGCTCGGGCTCAGCTCCGAACTCCTCCAGGAAGGCTCTCCGGGCCTTGACCAGCAGCTCCCCGGCTTGGGGCTGCTCTGAAGCGGCCATGACGCTCTCCCGGCGGCTCCGCCGGGTGCAGTCGGGTGGTGGGGGATGCTGGGGCGAGGCCGCGCGGCGTCGGCTCACAGTAGCAGCTCGCACCGCCCAAAACCGGCCCGCACTGGCCCCGCCCCGCCCGGCGCGCCGGCCCAATCCACCGGCCGCGGGCGAGGGGGCGGGCCGGCGGCGGGCTTCGGGAAGGATCGCTGGGAGCCCACCGCGGCGGGGATTGGCCGGACCGGGAGATCCGAACTGCCCTTCCTTGGCCTCTGTGTCACACCCATCCAGCTGTCTGTCTCAGCCAGAGCTACAGAGGTGGCCTCCAGTACACCTGGGTCTCCCAAAGGGCTCTCCAGGTCCTAAAGTCCTGCAGAGGTCACCAACCCCTGATCAGGAATCTCTAAGAGGGTGGCCAGACGATCAACATAGAGATAAAGACTGCCCGAGTTTAGTGGAGTCCCTTTCTATAGGCTCCTTTCCTAGAGTGGACCCGCTGTCCCAGCTCCTAGCAATGGAGCAGTAAGGAGGATGGTAGTGGGCAGTGATGGGCCCAGAGTCTGGTGTTCTGAATGTGACATCTCCTCTCTCACCAACGTGCATCCTAAACCTTCAAGCCTGTCCACAGTTGGCCACCCCATAGGAAACCTTGGAAGGGGAAGGCTGAAATATAAGCAGACTGTTTGAAATTAGGGAGGGGAGCTTTGTGGAGGGCTGTGGCTAGGGATCTGCTCAGAAGTTGCCCCAAGAGCATTCAGAAGTGAGCTTTGAAAACTCCTAGAAGTAAACATTGGAGAAGGAAATGGCAACCCACTCCAGTGTTGCTTGGAGAATCCCAGGGACGGGGGAGCCTGGTGGGCTGCCGTCTATGGGGTCGCACAGTCGGACACTACTGAAGCGACTTAGCAGCAGAAGTAAACAAGGGTAAACCCCTGGGACGTTGGCCTAGTCAATGGTTGTTTAGATATGACTCCAGAAGCACAAGCAACAAAAGGAAAATAGGCCAACTACTTCATCAAAGTAAAAGACTTTTGTGCATCTAAGGACCCCATCAAAAAAGTGAAAATACAACTCACAGAATGGGAAAAAATAGCTGCAAATCATATATTTAAAGGACTTGTATCAAGAATGTATAAAAGGGACTTCCCTGGTGGTCCAGTGGTTAAGAATCCACCTTGTATGAACCCACATGAAAAGTGAAAGTGAAGTCGCTCAGTCGTGTCTGACTCTTTTGCAACCCGCGGACTGTAGCCTACCAGGCTTCTCCGTCCAAGGGATTTTCCAGGCAAGAGTACCAGAGTGTGTTGTCATTTCCTTCTCCAATGAACCCACATGAAGGGGGGAAAAATAAGCTCTTGTGCTGCAATTGAAACAGTTTACCTCATATTGGGACTTAAATCCGTGTACCGGGACTCAACCCTGGAGAGGGAGATGGCAACCCACTCCAGTATTCTTGCCTGGAGAATCCCATGGACAGGGAAGCCTGGCAGGCTACAGTCCATGGGGTCACAAAGGGTCAACATGAGTGAATCGACTTAGCGCTGGGACTCAAACCCAGTCAAAACCCTGCCTGGGACTTGAACCCACGTGGCTGCAACTTGAACTCAGCCAAAACCCATGGTCTTCCAACTGAGATCACAGACCTGGTTTCAGGACCTAATGAACCTCAGGTTCTTGATCTCTCATCGCACAAGCTATTCAGTGAGAGACGGTGATAGGCAAGATGTGGATTTATTCAGATCACAGAGAAAGACACTTAACCAAGAGTATGGGCCATTACAGAAGGCGAGTGCAGTGGCCTTGAAAAGTGGCATGGTTATGTTAGTTTTTATGGGCTGGGTAACTTCATAGGCTGAATGGGGTATTATTTCAACTATTTGGGGGAAGGGATAGAGATTTCCAGGAATTGGGCCATTATCCACTTTTTGGTCTTTTGATGGTTGGCCTTGGAACCATCCTGGAGTCTCTGGGTGTGTCATTTAGCTTGCTGATTGGGAATCAAATCAAGTTGACTTGTCTGCCATCTTGGATCCATTTAATTCTAATTGGTTTATGTTGTGTCCTCTGGCTATGTCATTCTTTCAAAAGTTGTGCCCTGTCCTTTCAAAAGCTGTGCCCTCAGCACAGCAAGAGATCCCACATGAGGCAATGGAGTTCCCATGGGCCAAAACTAAGACTCAATACAGCCAAATAAATAAAAAATAAATAAATGAAAAATAAAGTGCTGAGTCTTAAAAAAAATATATTACAATAGGAAAAAGGTAACTTTAAAATGAGGGGGGAAAAAGATTAATAATAAGTCCTGGGGATCAATAAAGAAAAGTTTTAAAAGCTAGAAAAAAATGGGCAGAACATTTGAACATTCTTCCAAAGAAGATGTGAAAAGATGTTTATCATTAGTCATTTAGAGAATGAAAATCAAAGCCACAATGAGATACTACTTCACATTCATTACGATGACTAAAAATTTTTTTTAAAAGACAGAAAATAACAAGTGTTGGTGAGGATGTGGTGAAATCAAAACCCTCATACACTTCTGATGGGAATGTAAAACAAGCAGTGCCATAAAATGCTAATTGTAGAGTTATCGTTTGACCAACACTGAAAAGAACTGAAAACGTGTGTCCCCACAAAAACTTGTATACTAATGTTCACAGCAGCACTATTCACATTAGCCAAAGTGGAAATGATCCAAAAGGGATAAATGGATAAACAAATGTGGCTTATACAATGGAATATTATTTTTTAAGTTATTTATTTTTGGCTGTGCTGGGCCTTTGTTGCTGCAAACAGGCGTTCTCCAGCCGCAGAGAGTGAGGGCTGCTCTTCAGTAGCAGTGCCTGGGATTCTCTTTGCGGGGGTTTCTCCTGCTCCAGGGCGTGTGGGCGCAGTAACTGCAGCTTGAGGGCTCTGGAGCTCAGGCTCAGTAGTTGTAGCACATGTGCTTAATTGCTCTGTAGGATGTAGGATCTTCCTGGACCAGGGATCAAACCCAGGTCCCCTGCATTGGCAGGCGGATTTTTATCCACTGCACCATCAGGGAAGTCCCAGTGGAATGTTATTGGCTATGAAAAGAATGAAGTTCTGATACCTGCTACAGCATGGATGAGCCTTGAAAACATAGTAAATGAAGGGAGCCAGTTACAAAAGACTACAAATTGTATGATTTTATCGATCAAAAATGTCCAGAATAGGCAAATCTAAAGAGACAGAAAGTAGATTACCGGTTGCTTGAGGCTGTGAGAAATGGGAGAATAAGAGGTGATAAGTAAGAATACCAACTTCTCTTTGCAGTGATGAAAATATTCTAAAATTTACAGTGGTGATGGTTGCTATATCTGTGAATATACTAAAACTGCCTTAAATGGGTAAATTGTATGGTATGTGCATTGTATTTTTTTTTAAATTTATTTGGCTATTCTGGGTCTTAGTTGCGACACGTAGGACCTTTAATCTTCGTTGCAGCATGGGGATCTAATTCCCTGAACAGGAATCGAACCTGAGCCCTCTGCATTAGGAGCTTGGAATCTTAGCAGCTGGACAACCAAGGAAGTCCTTATGCATTGTATCTTAATAAAATTGTTTTTTTAAAAAATGAGGAATAAAAGCAATTCCAAATTTCATCTAATGGTCTGCTCCTTTTGAGCACTCCTCAGCTTCCCTGGTGGCTCAGACGGTAAAAGAATCCGCTTGTAGTGCAGGAGACCTGGGTTCGATCCCTGGGTTGAGAAGATCCCCTGGAGGAGGGATAGGCTACCCACTCCAGTATCCTTGCCTGGAGAATCCCAGGACAGAGCAGCCTGGCAGGCTATAGTCCATGAAGTCACGAAGAATCCGACACGACTGAGCGACTTCCGCTCACTCACTGACAGTAAAGCACAGGCATTTTTTGGCATAGGTAAAACGAAACAAGATAAACAATGAGTGGTTCTTGGGGCTGGTTGAAATGGAAGTAAACTCAAACCAGGCCTCCCTACAAGGAAGATGCATCCTTGTAGGGAGCAAAGACCCCTTGTAGGAGCAAGGATCCATTGCTCTTTGAATCATTTACCCACCTCAGCTCTGATGGCCAACCACTCTGAGCCCAAATCTCTGCCCTTACTATTGTGATATCTCAGTCAGATGACTTACCCTCTCTGAGCCTCAGTTTCTCCTGGGGCTGGTATTTCCTTCCTGACAGACTGTTTCAGTAGGAAGTGAATGAGATCAGCTTCACAGAGTGCCCAGCCCAGCCTCTGACACTTGGTAAGCACAGAATAAATATTTGCTATTATTATCAGTCATCCATTAATACATTGTTGGACTCTCCTGCAAGCAATGGGCCAGATAAAAGCCTCTGGCTCTCACTGTCTGATAGGGGATAGTCTCAATCTGGCCCTCGTCCCTCACTGAGATAAATGTTCCGACACAGGAGGAAAGAGCTTTCTAAGAGAGAGGAGGAATTCTGACCACTAAGCAGCTCACACTCTTTTTTTTTTTTTCCATTGTTTTGATTGAAAAGATGTCCTTTTCACCTATCTTCATCTTTTGTATAGTTTCAGTTGTTCCTGGAAAACCTTAATTTGACCCAAGGGCAAGTTCTCTTGTTGGCTCACGCTGGACTCTGAAATACTGATTTCATCTACAAGAACTGTTTACTATCTGTGTTTGAATGCTGTCTAGCATGTTACATGAAATTTGTTCAGAAGGAAGTCTCTGACCTTTGACCCTCCCTCCCATTTCCTGGCCAAATGTCACAAGACGGGGGGGGGGGGAGCACCTTAAAGGGGACACTGCCACCCAAAGTCTGTCCTCTGCTTGTCCATGTGTTCAGTTCTTAGTCCTTGGGGCCTCCCTGCTAGGCCTGGTCTTTCTTCATGCAGTGAATGTCTGTGTGCTTCATGCAGCTCTGGCATCTCCGTTGCAATTACAGACAACACTGGTTAACTTTAGTTGTGGCATGTGGGATCTAGCTTCCTAAATAAGGATCGAACCCGAGCCCCCTCCATTGGGAGTGCAGGGTCTTAGCCACTGGACCCCCAGGAAGTCCCAAGACTGGTTTCCTCGTGGGGCTTGGGTCCACATCTCCCAAGACAGTCTCTGAAAATACTTGCTATCAGCAGATGGCTAAGAGGCCATCTGGGCGATTCTGGGAGGCTTTTTTGTTGATTTGGGTCCCCTTTGCCCTTCTGTTTCATTAATGATGACAATTTCTATAGTATTGATAATACTGATACCGAGTTTGTGGTGGGCCCTGGGGTCAGGACTGTGATGCAGTCTATAGGGCAGCACTGGTTGTTCAGTGCCTGTTCTGAACGGTCAGTGCTCCAGACTTTTGTCAAATCTTTTAAAAAGCACCAGACTTTGCACAGATTGTTTTATTAAATCCTTACAAGCCTACAAGGTAGGCACTGGTTTTATCTCCATTTTACGGATGAGGGAAAGAATCCCAAATGGATTAAGGAACTCATCCAAGTGGGACAGCTGGGCCTTGAACCTGGGTCTGTCTGACCCTGAGATTGTTCTCTCGGCAACCACCCTGTCCCCAGGAGCACTCTGACCTGCTGTGACGTCCGCTTACTGAAGATCCCAAACTCAGCCTCTCGGTAAGGAACAGGAAGGGTAGCAGCTCTCCTGGACCTCTGAAGCCCCCATTCCCAATTTGGAAGTCGACCAGTAGGCAGAGCTCTTGGGAACCTGACTGATTCTTTGCTACCTGGGCCGGGAGCAGATCCAACCAGCTGTGCTGTGGGGCTGCCAGGGCCATTGGGTTTGGCCAGCAAACACGCCTGGAGTCTCTGCTGAGCGCCAGGAGCTTCTCGTCCATCCCTGGCCCCAGGTGACCCTGCTAAGCGGGGGCCAGTTGCAGGCCCCGCCTTTATTTGGTGAACCCCACTGTGTCCCTGAAGTTCCTGCCCTCTAGGCTGGTGATTACCCTGCTGATGGCCAGGCAGGGAATGACACAGCTGCAGCTGACCCTCCCTGTACCTCGCCCCAGGCACTGCGGCGGGCCCAGTCCCCCAGGCCGCTGTGGGTGGGCAGAACTGAGACTGGCCGTAGACAGGGCACTGAATGGGGAGAGGCCCCCGGGTTCAGCCGGACTCTCAGGTTGGATGAAGACTGGGCCTTGGACCCAACCCCATCCTGTCCCCTCTCCTGGTGCTCTTGGCTCAGTGCTTAAGGCAGGGAAGAGCTTATGGGAATGGTCCTGGGGGCCAGTGTGTCCAAAAGAGAGGGAGTAGGGAGTAGAGGTTGGAGAAGGAAATGGCAACCTACTCCAGCGTTTTTGCCTGGAGAATCCCAGGGACGGGGGAGCCTGGTGGGATGCTGTCTATGGGGTCGCACAGAGTCGGACACGACTGAAGCGACTCAGCAGCAGCAGCAGCAGGGAGTAGAGGTTAACAGAGCCCGGGCACCACCTCCCTGGGGATGTGTGCTGTCCCTCCCACACCTCTCAGCAAAGGCTGCCAGCCCCAAGCTTGCAGCCCAGCAGCCTCTCTTATCACTGGCACTGGCGGCTGGGAGACGGCCTCCTCCCTTTCAGCCCACTCTCCCTTCCACTGTGTATGGGCCCAGAACCGCAACTTCCTAAACAGGGGCTGGCAGCTGTTGGAGAAAAGACCCCAGACCCTGGCTGCCCAACCTCGCTCCTCTGCACATCACTTGTGGCCTTACAGCTCCTCCAGGAGTCACAGCCTCACTGAAGCGACCCCTCCACTTCATCTTGCTGATAGCAGAGGTGACTGCACAACCTTTTCGCTTCTCCCACAGGAAGAGCATTGGGGTAGGTGGGATTGGGGTGGAGGGTCCTCTCTGAGGGCAGAAGCTGAGACGTGCTGCTCCTGGGCATGCACGATGGTTCTCACCCTTGCTGAACACTGCACATAGTGCCCAGGTGGGGACACCAGGACAGGCTGGGGACACCTCACACGGAAGTCCCATGACTCTGCTTGGAACAGTGGTTGTCAAGGTGGGACCCCTCACTGCCAGGGACAGCTGGGCAGTCAGCCAGACCACAGGGAGAGCAGGGGGAGCACTGCTCCCCCGACCCCAGGAGGGAAGACAACAGCCTCTGGCCCCTCCTTACAGCACAGCTTCTGTGCATAAGCTTGAAGCTGTTTCAGCTGCCCCCACCCACCTTGGCCCACAGCCTCGCTCAGTCCCTAGACCTGCTGGCCGCCTGGCCCAAGGACATGCCCTCAGGGAGTGCTGCAAGATTTGGGTCAGCAACCCGGGCTAGGGTCTGTTCTTCCTCCAGCCTCGCCCTGAGGAAGGCAGGTTGTTTGTGGGAGTTGCTGGCCAGAAGCCAGGCCCAGCTGAATGGGATGGTCTGGGCCAGTGACATCCCCGAGGAATGGTGAGACAGGCAGGACCACCAACAGGGTGAGGGAAGAGGGCAGGGAGCACAGAGCACTACGCTCAGCTGTGTTCTTCTATCAGGGCCTGGGGTGGGGCTGAAGGAAACGGGCTGTGACTACCATGATGCTGTCTGCGCTCAGCGGCCAACTCTTTGCAACCCCATGGACTGTAGCCTGTCAAGCTTCTTTGTTCATGGAATTCTCCAGGCAAGAATACTGACTGGTGTGGGCAGCCATTTCTTCTCCAGGGGATCGTCCTAATCCAGGGATGTAACCCACTCCTGCACTGGCAGGCAAAATTCACCACTGGCACCACCTGGGAACTCCTGTAATTGCCATGAGGTGACTTAAGTCAATGGATGGGGAAGGAGTGAGGGGAAGAAAGGGTGAGGATTGTGTGCCCAGGAAAGATGCTCAAGGCTCTTGTGCCTTGAGGGCCACACCATCCACAGTGACACAACGGCCACAGGTGGTGTGCAGAAAACTCACCCTTCTCCACGGAAGGGTAGGTTGGCCGTAAGCCTGAGGCAGATTGCTGACCTGTTGCTGTTCCCGTTCCCGTGTACAGGCTGGCCTTTGCCTGCACAAACTTCAGGGCAAGCCCAGTTTCCTGCTGATCCAAAGACAGCTCAGCTGACAGGGCCGTCTCTACTCTCTGCTGCCCTACTTGAAGGTGAGCCAGAAGGGGCCAGCTCTCCAATTGAAGCACAGGTCCCAGCATCAACACTTGACACCAGGCAAGAAGCAGTGCTTACAAGGGGCCAGACAGGGGAGCCCCAGACCACTATTGGGGAGAGCTGAAGGTAAAGCTTTCTGAACATTTCCCAGAGAAAAACTCTGTGAAAACATACACCATCCAAATGAAGACCATAAAGCTAAGAAAGTCTGAACTTTAAAAACTTTTATTTTTGTTTGCTTTTTTCACACTACCTAAACCCAGGGATAAAACATATGGAAAGTTTCCCAAAACCAGAAAGTACTTTTGCCTTCTGGGTTAAAAATAAACTCTGGAAGCGCAAGCTCTACTATTTAAGCAGCAGATTCCAAGCTGCCCAATAAAATTCAACCTCAGGATGCACACTTCAGGCAAGGGAAAAAGCATCAACCACTTGAGTGGTTCTCAACGAGCCTCACCACCACTGGACAGGGTTCCCACCACCACACATTCCACTGGCTAGGATTTCAACATTCTTCAGGAACACAATGAATCAACTGTCAGAACTGGTTATGACAGACCACCTAGGAAACGTTTATACTCTATCAGATTCCGCTTTAGGCACCTCATAAAAACTATCAAATTCTCAATCCTAATCTAACTCCCTGCTTTCCAAGGGAACCTCTTAACCCTTAATATCTGAAACTAGTCCAAATTTAAATCTCACTGAACTGTATCAGAGTATAAGTATCTTTCTATAGCCACTGACTTCAAATTACACAGAATGCGTCTGTCTGACTCCCATGGTTCTTGTGTCCATATTAACACTTCACTGGTGGCCATCACTGGTTAGGAACACTAGTTTCACACTGAAAAGGCAGCTTAGACTTAAACCGAGTTCTACACCTGTGGGCACTTGTAACTCGCTGTATAAAAAAGTCTATACTGGGAGGGGACATGTATACACCTACAGCTATGGCTGATTCATATTGATGTTAGAAAACAAAATCCTGTAAAGCACTTATCCTTCAATTAAAAAATAAAAAAATCTATACACGTTCTTCACAAATAGGTTCAGGAACAAACCCCAAATTTGAGTTCTAGAATTAAATTTCCTTTCCTCGACAGATACCGGGAGGCAGGAAAGCCGCCTTTTAGTCATAGGCCCACACTGCAAAAATGTTGTCATAGCATTTTTAAAAAGCTTCTAAAGGACTGTTCACATGCTTTGTAGAATTATTCTTGTAAATACTGCTTTTGTCTATCAAGTAAAACTTGAAATCAGCTAAACTTAAAAGCTTTGTACTCAATTTAGGTTTTTGACACTTAGTTGAATAAACAAGTTTATTTGTAAATTTAGTCAACATACATAATTGACCTAAAAACTTCAATAGAAGGATAAATTTTAAAACCACTTGGAAAGCCATCTCTATGAAGTGATTTTCCCAGAACCTATGCCACATGAACACCATTTTAACTGGCAGAGGTTCAATAAGCTGAAGCTGTGTCCCTCCCCAACAGCAAGTTTACCCTAACAGTTATTATAATACAAACCCCACAAGGAAAAAAAGTTCGGTATTGTTCCTCCTTGGTAGAGAAAAGTTCAACCTAGTTATGAGACCAATCACAACACAAAGAAAAGCTGCACTAACTACTATATTAGTAACAGATGATGCTGGTGTGAGTAACTTGTATTATAGTCTAGAGCCCTTATAAATAAATCCCCCTCCCCGTTAGTGTTTGCATTATCAGCTAGAAGGTTAGTTTAACATGTGGTAGAATGAGGACTTATGCAAGGTATAACGCGGAAAGCATTTTACTACGTAAACAAGTGCAGTCTACTCAGGAGAAAACCAATCGAACTCTAAATTACACACCTTAAAGACAACACTCCCCACCACATGTCAATGTAAAACATTTAATTTAAAAATGTTGACACTACAATATATAAAATAGCTATTATAAATGCACATAGTGTATTCTATAGCTGCCAGGTTTACTTTTTTTTTTTTAAGGAAACTGTAAGTTACACTGTGGTTAAGACTTGTATCTTCACCCTTGAAAAAGCCCACATTCTATCACAGTGATGTATGGTTAGACTTAACAGCCCCAATTGTTAAACACTTGGATCAAGTCATAACCAGTTTTATTGCAAAAGGACCCTGTACACATTTATCAATTCTAGTACCTTAATAGCTACCCAACAAGTCATTAACATACAGAAACATGCATCATGAGAAGCAAGAAATATCACCCATCCCTTCTGCATATTAGCAACTTGTCACTCCTGAGCAACAGTGCTCACATCACTGAGGTCTGTGAACAGTCACTTTTCGCAGTCATCCTGAGTGAAAGATGGAATGACTTAAGTACAAATGCAACATATTATAAACAATTTCTTACAAAAAAAGTCACAAATTAAACCGAAGTATTTTACAGAATTTACTACAAAACACCATAAAAACTGCCTTCACTTAAGCTCTCTCTCCCCGTATCCGGCGAGCCAACTGGATGTCTTTGGGCATGATGGTGACTCTCTTAGCGTGGATGGCACACAGATTAGTATCTTCAAACAAACCCACCAGGTACGCTTCGCTAGCCTCCTGTGGAGGACAAGAGCCACACTATTAGACTCTCTCTGAGGGGGCTGCGCACCAGCCCTCCCCTCCGCCCGGCCGCACACAGCCCCCGCCAGCTCACCTGCAGCGCGCCGATGGCGGCACTCTGGAACCTCAAGTCGGTCTTGAAATCCTGGGCGATCTCCCTCACCAACCTCTGGAAAGGCAGTTTCCGGATCAGAAGCTCGGTGGATTTCTGGTAACGACGGATTTCTCGAAGCGCAACAGTCCCGGGCCTGGAGCGAGCACGAGAGCGCAAAGGGACACCGGTTACGAAAGCGGCCGGCGAGCCGCGGGAAGCATCCCGCCCGCAGCGCCGCCGAGTCATCGTCTCCCTGTAGCGCTGCCTACCTGTAGCGATGAGGTTTTTTCACCCCGCCGGTAGAGGGGGCGCTTTTCCTGGCCGCTTTGGTGGCCAGCTGCTTGCGGGGCGCTTTCCCACCCGTTGACTTACGAGCAGTCTGCTTGGTTCGGGCCATTTTCTTTTACCTGTAGAAGACACCCGTGACTCCGGGGCCGAGGCACGCTCGCCTCTCGGGGTGCGGCGCCCCGGACACTCGGCGCCCCAGCCCTCCCGCCTCCTCGCGCCCCAAGGCGGACGGCAGATGGCCGAGGGCCGCCGCCTCCTCCCCCTCCCCTAATGACTCAGGCTGCGAGTAGCAGCAGCCTCCTGGGGGGGGGGGGCCGCGGGGAGGAGTCACTTCCCCTCCTCGACGGGCGGAGGCCCGGCTGCCCGGAACCCAGAGTCGGGACCTCTGAATCACCAGCGGGAAAAAGGCGGAGACGCGGTCCCGGAACGAAACCCCAAGGGAAAACTACCCGCCCCCACAGCCGGCGCCAACAGCCAGAGTAGCCCGCACCAGTCGGCACTTGGCTCTCAACGGCCTCGACCCGCGATATCAACGGCTGGCCAAGCCTGAAGTCACAGATAAAACCCATGAACACTTACTTAATGCCGAAGTTTTAGGCCGCTTCTCCGACCACCGCGCCGCCGCTGCTGCCCAAAGAGCCGCAGTAGCTGAAACACGGGACGAGCTCTCTCCAACGAACGACCAAACCGCTCTGCGCGCTAAGCCCCCCTATGCCTCGGTTTTTATACCCACGCTTCACGCTGCGTCTCTGCGTCATAGGACCCTAATTTGCATACACCAATGACTTTTTCTATTGGCTGACGCTTTCGCCGACGCGCTGACATCCCCCGACACAAAGGCCGTGCTTCGGCCCCGTTCCCTGATTGGCGGACATCTAGACCACTGATTGGCTGTTAAAGTGGCCTAACGATTGGATGAATGCAAAGAAGAATGGACGAATCAGAGTTTAGCACCAAGCCGCTCTTCTGATTGGATAAAATGGAGCTATGTTTGGATCCTTCCCTTGGTTCCAAAGCTCTACAATAGAAAGTCAATGCAAATGAATTGCACTGGTCCTTATCAGGACTGGTCCTTAATCTGGACAGACGGGAGGGCAAGGGGCCTAACGTTATTTGCATCAAGCTAATACCATGAAGGAGACGGTATTTTCATGAAAATTTTGTAAATATTTTCCAATGTAAAATAAAATGCATTCCCTGTGATTGCTTACTTTTCATGAACATTTTGATAGGTAGTAGTGTAAATGAAAATTAGAATTCAGTAAATCATGTTATCAAGTATTTTATCTATGAGGCACATACATTTTAACCAAAATACAGTTCTTTTGTTTGGTGGGGTGGGGAGAGGTAAATAACAAATAAATAAAAAACGAAGAAACAAATGTCAATAAATTATTTTATTTATAAGGACTGTTTTTTATGTCCTTAGACCACCACAAAACACTGATTTCAATATGCTTACAGTTAAGGAGTAACTTACTAGGCAACATATTTTTTTAAATTCTGTAATTCAACTGAACAAAATCACTACAGCCAGAATGGGAATAGTCAATTCTAAACCAGTATTTGCAAGTCCCTAAACAAAAGACTGCTGCTGCTAAGTCACTTCAGTCGTGTCTGACTCTGTGCAACCCCGTAGATGGCAGCCCACCTGTCCCTGGGATTCTCCAGGCAAGAACAAAAGACAACTAAATTAAATATGGTCCCTTGTATTTAACAGTCTATCCTGGAATATATTACTTCTGAAGAAACATAAAAATGGTAATCCCTGGAGAAGGAAATGGCAACCCACTCCAGTATTCTTGCCTGGAGAATCCCATGGACAGAGGAGCCTGGCAGGCTACAGTCCATAGGGTTACAAGAGTCAGAGGCAACTTAAGAGACTAAACCACCAGAGAAAGACTACCCTCAATTTGGCAGCAAGTGACAACTGTCCTTAAGATTTTTTTTTTCCTCCCTGATAGAAAAAGAAAACACTTGGAAAATGAAAATAATAAATTTTCTATTCAAATGTAAAAAAATAATGGTAATCCCTACGTTTGTCTACATGTCTTGAGTAGATTTTAATACTTAGTTCTTCAGATGATTCAGTTATATAAAATATCAAAGCACGCTTAAGGTTAAGACCAGCCAAACAAAGTTCAGAAAATTGAAACAAAGCCTTGGGCATTCTACTCCACAGTTTTTACCCTGGATTCACCAAATATTTTAAATTATTTAAAAAAGCAGAAAAATCAGGTACATATAGATTCAACAGAGAATTATACTACATAAATATAAATACCTCAAAAATTTACATCTGATGTCAAAAGTTACCCCTCTCATCATCAAAAGTGAGAGGGAAAAAATGAACAGTTTGATTTAAAGCAGCTATGGCAAAAACACCTTTGGCCCAACCTCTAGTTCCAAATTTGTCATTTCGGCCCCCTCAATCATAACACGCACAATATGTATTTGATTATCATATATCTATAAACTTTTGTATCATAATTCAGTCAACTTTAGTTTCTTTCCTCTGCTCAAAGTTTAGGGTGGAGGAAACATTATTTCATGCCAGGCTGAGAAGGGAAACCAAGATGAAGGTTCTTGGCCTGTTCTCAGAAATTGTGTAAAGCTGAAAAACAGGGCACTGATTATACCTCAGGTAAAAGACTGTCAAGTGTCCTTGAATTTAACCAGAAAAATACCCTGCCATCTTTTTTTGACTGCTCAGATGGCCTAGAGAAGGAAAAGGATCCTAAATTAACACCCACTTTTGTGTTCCAAGGCTTTTCTAGGCATTCCAGAACCCTGTCTCCTGCTTTCTACCGAATACAGTAGTGATCCATCCCCACCCCACACCCTCGCCCATCTCTGCCTCCAGAGATAAACTGAGCAACTGAACTGAACTGAAACTAGGTATGGATTTACATGCATCCGTTTAAGAATGATTAGTGGTAAGAATCTGTCCCTCTTACTTGGTAGTCTTATCGCTAGGTTTTTCTTTTTCCTAACCCTAAGTGAATGCAAAGGAGGAAAAACAACACAAAAATAGGGAACAACCGAAGATGCTAATACAATCAAAACGATGCAGAATATGAGGCAGCGTGTAGGTTACTGTCCTAATTCCTGTTCTGTCACGTACTTGCTGAGTAACTTTGCACAAGTTTCTTAACCTCTCTGAGTTTCGGTTTCCTCTTCTCTAAATTAAGCAGTTTGGATGATATCATCTCTCAATTCTACTAGTACACACTTATTCTGAAGCTCATAGTATACGCTCATTTAAAATATAGCACGCTGAACTGTATTTCTTCAATCAAATCACATTTGGGTATTTTGGAGGATAACCTATAAATTGATTTCTTGGATTTAACAATAGGATTAAAGCAGTACACCATAATTTACACAACTTTTTTGTCCTTTCGGAATTTTTCATCTTCAAACACCCCTAGTGCTTAAACAATTGATTTGGTCTGTTTAAGAAATACCAGTTTCTCAACTTGGGTTTGGCTTCTGATATGAAGTTACTCGGAACAACATAATATAGATATGTATCAATCTTAAACATGAAAAATTTCCATTCAGCCCACAGTGCTTCACCCGTAAGGTTAATCGAATGTTTCTTTAATGAGATTATCATTATTTAACGCTATCTAATAAAATGTAATTAGCCTGTACAACAGGGTTTTGAATAGATTCAATATGGAAAACAAAGTTAAATGTTAACTTTGTTAACAAAGTGTTAAAATATCTGTGAAGAACTTCGCCCAACTGGCGGGAAGAGGGGAGGAGACATTTTCCCCAGCAGAAAGGCTGAGGGCCAGAGCACGAAAGTGGAGTGGGTTATAAATCGTACTCTACTCAAACCCAGGCCCATCCTCTGATGCTTTTCAACACTCCTGCGACTTGCCAGTGTACCTGAGACTATGCTAGATGGAGATTAAATTCGTTCTTGGCCCTTAATATACTGGAAACACGTTGGTAGGACCAGGTGTCGAGTTGGGGGACTCAAGTCGTGTGGAGTTCCAGGTTTCAGGGCTGGTAAAGGTTTATGGAGCGCCTCGGCAAAGGCGCGGGAACAGAGTATTGTGTTGTATTGCTCTTCGTTGGCAAAGCTTTCTCAAGCTGACTTCCAGCAGGCCGACTTTCCTTCACGCTTGGTCCGGCCGCAGGAATGAGGATGTTGGCGGACTTCAGGTGCCTGCAGCTCAAAGGCCCACTGCTAGGGACCCGCATCAGAACCGAACCCAAGTTGGGATTAAGTACGGAGGCGAGGTAATCATTATCCTGTTGAGAGTGAAATTACACTTGGAACGGTTTCACAGCAGTCGTTAGGCCCTCCCTAACTCTGGGCCTTTTCGACCCCAAGGGCTCCAATTGCAGGCAAAGGCTCCCCTACGAACCTGGAAACGCAGTTACGAAGTAACGCAACTGGACTGCAAGCCCCACAAGCCGTCGCGGGCTCTCAGCATCCGGGACACCGCCCGCAAGGCTCTCTGGGTATTGTGGTCCGTTCCTTCGGCAGCAACCCTCTGCCGGCGGTAAAATTCCAGCCGAACCTGGGACCACAACTCCCAGCAAGCCTTGCTGCCGCGCGGGGGGTCTTCACGTTCTCGTGGCGCGGCGCAGCCGCACTAGGGCCTCGGCGCGGACCGCGCAGACTGAATAATAAAAGGGGAGCGGCGAAGAGACAGGAAGACAGGACCATGTCGAAGGGCCCCGGGCCCGGCGGCTCCGCAGCTTCCTCGGCGCCCCCGGCCGCTACCGCTCAGGTGCTGCAGGCACAGCCCGAGAAACCGCAGCACTACACGTACGTAGAGCCCCCCCCCGCCGCGCGCGCACGCCTGACGTCAGCGGCCAGCGTGAGTCACGCGCGCAGGGAGAGCGCGAGGCGGCCTCTCCCTCCCCCCCTTCCTCCTCCGGCCCGGCCCAGACCGGTTCCAACCTGCTGGGGCCGGTCCCAACTGCCTACAACTGCCACCAACCTTTGGTCCGGCTGAGGGGCGGGAAACCCGGTCTCCGGCGCCGAGTTGGGAAGGCGGGAGCTTGGGATGCGGAGTGCACACCTTGTAGGCCGGAGCCTTTCGAGGCCTAACTGTTCCTCAGACCGTAAAAACCACAGTCCCAGGCACTTTGGGGGCGATAAGAAGTCCAAGACGCGACCAGGATGAGTTCCTAAGCGGCCAACCTTAGACCCGCTTATGAATGGACAGTTAGCGTGAAGTCCTGTCAGGAGACCCACGTACTAGGAACCAGAGGCCTTTTGTGACCGCAAGGCCCATATGTTGTCCACGGAGGCCACTCTTGATTGAATTCACTTAGAAACAGTTGCCCCAGCTTGGTTGATGGGGTCCGAGTGTTGGCCTCAGGCCCAACCCAAATGTGGCCTCAGAGGGAGCCCCAAATGCCGACTCTGCAAGTCTAGTGAGATGGAAAACCTCTTCCTGAGAATCTGCTTGTATCCTAAGTGGAGGTCCCTGTCTTCTCTTTATTTCCCTTCAGGGTACTTCTAAGCAACTACCTAGAGCTAGATGCTTTGGGAGAAAGTGAAAAAAGGAGGCAGGTCCTCCTGTCGAGTGAAATGTTGGTTTCCATTTCCCTGATGTTCTTTGAGTACCGGGCATCCCCCCTGGGCTCCCAAGTCGTGTACAAGCCTAGAAAGATCCCCAAGTGTACCTCAGCCTTGCTAGAGATTTGGAACCTGGGGGTTGAACAACCCTTGAGGGGCACACGATAACGCTGCCTGGTGAACCAAGTGCAAGAAGCATTTGTTGGAGTAGAAATACCTAAAAGACAGGAAGAGCTGTTGTTTGTCACAGAAGTAAGACACATTGGGAAACTTCTGAGATTAGGGAATATCGATTTTAAGAAGTGTGTTGGTTTAAGAGTCTTTGTTATTGGTTGAAATCATTTGAAACTTTTTCTTGACTTCAGTCTGACTCACGTTAACTATAACTTTTCTAATGTGGCGATTGCTTTGCTGATCCTTTCTTGCTGGAGTTCTTTCTGCAATCCGGCCATTGATTTTGGTGAGATGGTCTTAGAGAATTGAATGATCAGATGAAGGGTATGGTCCAACATCATGGTCTAGATTTGGACATCTGCAAACTTCATCCTATTGAAATTTACTTATAATCTCTGGTTGCTCAGATCACGTTTTTTCAGTAAAATATGGATAACATTTTGAGTAATATGAATCTTGGTTTCAGTAACTTGTGTTGCTATGTTGTCATTGAGTATACTATGGAATCTGTGTTAGAAAGGCTTTCTAACCATTTTGAAATTGAGAGGTGAAACTAATCAACAGTTGTGTAAATGTTAATATAAGTCTATTTTCTTGATGCTAATTGTTTAAAAATTATTTATTTGACTGCGCTGAGTTTTAGTTGGGATATGTGGGACCTAGTTCTCTGATCAGGGATGGAACCCAGGCGCTCTGCATTGAGAGCATGGAGTCTTAGCCGCTGGACCACCGGGAAAGTCCCTGATGCTCATTGTTAAAGTGAGATTTGTTTAAAATCGGCCTTTGCGCCTCTCGTGGGATAAGTACAGAGTAATCAGTCTTGGCTCTTCCAGTGGCTTAGTAAATGGGCAGTAGCAGATGTAAAGCCCAGGTCTGATTGAAGGCTGGAGGTGTTACGGCTCGCTATTTTCTGTTATCTGTTCATGTGTATCTGTGTGTGTGTGTTTATCTCCAAAAATCAGAGGTAGAATTCAGTTGGTAGAAAGAGATATAACTCTTTCTTGATAGATTTATGGGCCTTCAGAAACCTGGATGATTTGGAAAGCTTCATTCCCTTGTCATGGGGTCTGAGGAGCAGGAAGCATAAAGACGCTGAGTGCTGCATCAGTATACTTGTTGACTCTGAACCCATTTGTTGTCCTTGCGGGTTAGAAGACAAGAACATTTCAATTTTGATTTCAGTATTTGCTATAAAATTTTGAGTTGCCCCCCAATTTTTTTATTCTCCTTCATAGCATGAATTTCTAGAATTTATTCCAATCTAAAGATGACCTTATCAATTGCACTGATCCCATCATGGAATAAAGATACAGACTCCTTTCTTTTTTAATGTTTGTATTTTTACCTGTCAATTTTTTTTTGCCTTTTAAAGCTTACTTATACATGAATTGTTAATTTCGTGTATTTCTTTTGTACCTGATGTTATTTGAGATTATGTGACAAGCAGTAATTTTGCAATAATTCAGAGGAGGTTTGCATTAAAATTGAATGCCACTGATCTACAGTCCATGGGGCCACAAAGAGCCCAACACAACTGAGCAACTAAATACACACATCATAACAGCAGTATTAGCAAATGCTTTTGAATCTATCAAAAGTAAAAATTGCCTTCCTGTTGGCTTGGTTCTTGCCCTTTATGCTTATCCCACAGCCAAAGTCCTAGAGTTTGAGCCCTCCTTTTTCTAAACCAAGAGGATTATCATGACAGTTTGAAAGATAATTATTTTTTGGGTGTTTTTTTAAGCTCTTGAATAATCTTACTTTAAGAGAAACAAAAAGTAATCCTTTCAGAAAATTGGTGTATTGGGCGCTTGTGCTAGGCCTAAGGAATTCGACCCTTTTAGAAAGTGGTTATATCAGAATTTCCTGTATTGTACAATTCCATGTGTCTGATTAGCTCTAAATAAAATGATAATGTGCCTGTATTAGTTCTTCAATATGAGAACCACGTGACCTCTTGCTAGGTAATTTTTCTGTTTTCGACAGGGACTAAATGCAGCTTTATTTAGAACAAATCCATCTTACATTTTAGAAGAGATTGAGGAATGGGAAATTTTGGAGTAATACAAATTTAGCTAACTTTGGGCTTTTTTACTACAGAATTAATATTGTTAAAAGTGTATAGTTGAAGTCAAAGTGAAAGTCAAGTCGCTCAGTCTTGCCCGACTCTTTGCGGCCCCATGGATAGTAGCCTGCACCAAGCTCCTCCGTCCATGGGATTTTCAAGGCAAGAGTACTGGAGTGGGTTGCCGTTTCCTTCTCCAGGGAATCTTCCCAACCCAGGGATCCAACCCAGGTCTCTCACATTGTAGACAGACGCTTTACCGTCTGAGCCACCAGGGAAGTATAGTTGAAAGGTCAACAAAAAAATTTATCATTTGGGATTTGGCAAGTCCCTGATTTTGGGAATTCCCTGGTAATCCAATGGTTAAACCTTGGCGCATTCACTGCTGTGGCCTGGGTTCAGTCCCTGGTCAAGGAACTAAGATTCTGCAGCTTAGCCAAAAAAAAAATTCAATTTTTGACCTCATTATTTTGATCCCATAAGCGGATATAAACCTCAAAAACATCATTTTTGGATTCTTTTAGTTGGCAGTTGATTCTCAGACTTCTTAATGCTCTGTATTAAAGGAAGGTGAAATTCTAGTTTATTAAAGATTTCTTGGAGCTTTCTGACCACTGTGTGATCTCTTATAGGAAGATAGAAGATAAATGCTTTATAGCCTTATCTAGCCAGTTGTCATTTTAATTGAGGACTGTTTCCTGGGTATCTTTAAACAAGAATAATGTAGCAGTACTTCCATAGATAAATGATTTTGAGGGAAATCTGTTAGTGTATGCATTATGTAAATCTCATGAGCTTAGCTTGATTGCATCTGACTGTGTTTTGGAAAATCCAGGCAATGAACAGTATTTAAGTAATTATTGCAAATTGCAGTAACATTGTAAATACATTACTCTAGAGCACAACTTGTTGCACAGTGGAAGTCACTGGAGGCATTCCTTAGCAGCCTCAGCAGGAATGAGTTAAATTACCAATAAACATCTCTGGATCTTGTTTGGTCATTTATCAAGGAGAGCTGATTCCTTGCAGGACAAAATTGAGAGCTCACTGTGGCCTTCAGGCAAGCCTACAAAATCCCCATTAAGTGTTAAGTGCCCATGCTTAGGGTAAGCCTTTAATTTAGCATCTAGTTGATATTTGCTATCATCTAAATTAATGATTAAAGTGAACGTTTGCTTAATGGTTAAGTTTTTTTGTTTTAATCCAACTATGTTAGATACTAAAGAAGGCTTCCCCACCATCCATATGCATCTGTTTTGACTGGTGGTTTCTCTCAACCTACAAAGACTGTGGCTTATTGGTGAGGGCAGCTGGACAACTCTGAGAGCAACTTAGAGAAATCCATCTTGAGCTCCTTCTCTGGAAGTAGCACCCCAGATAAGTGCCCCAAAGCAAGACATCCTCGTGGACCTACTTCCTCCCGCTTTCAACACATTGATGCCTGAAGGTGAGGTCTCCTTCCTGTGTGTCTTAGGAGCTATTAGCTCACTTAGGTAATGAGAATCCTGCAACAGCCTGAGCACCACTCACCTGCAGGCTTTCCTACCAGACCTTTGTCTAAAGGTTGTTTTTCTCCTTAGGAAAGATGCTAGGTCAGAAGCCTGGTAAAAGTCAGGTTGCATTTAAAGCTGCGTTACTTTCATTAGAGGACTGGTCTAGAGATTATTTTCCCAAATGGGGATGATATTTGCTTAATGATTAAGTTTTTCATTTTGTTTTATTTTGTTTTTGATCCAGCTGTGCTTGATACTAAAGGAGGTTTTCCCACATACGCATCTTCTGTATTTTGCAATTACAACTGTGGACAGTATGGCTAATCCTAGTAGATTGTCTTCCCTTTTAACATCTTGGATGAATTTTGGGGCACACTAATGTGTTATGTGAAGATGGATGTTGAATGTAAGTTTCTTGTTATTCTTAGTCAATATATGAAAATTACAGTTAGTCTGATTGCTAAAAATGTCAAGAATTCGTGATCAGTATCCTTCTGGACAATGTAGTTTTCTTATTTTCTTACCATATAGATTCTTTATAGAGTTACCCCAGCCAGCCACCTTAAATACCTGCATGGGCAACAGAGAGATCTGTGATGTAAGTTTGGGTAAAGTCAGTGCTTATGATAGGGTTTATTTGGGGGTGGGGTGGGGTGGGAGTGTTCTGGAATCAGACCATGTTGATGGTTATTCTAAAAACCACTGAAATGTACACTTTAAAATGGTGACTTTTTATGGTGTATAAGTTACTTCTCAGTTTTTTTTTTGGAAAAAAAAAAGGGGGGAGGATTGTTAAAATCAGTGTATGAGTCCCTCCTACTCAAGAAACCTTAGACACATGGCCTTTCAGGGCTTGGTAGTATCATTCAGTATGGGAGAGACCACAGTTCTCAAAAAGCTCCTTGGCACCCTTCTCCCAGCCTTCTCAATGGCTTCATCTCCATATGTCCATTCTAGGTGAATGCCCCCATGTTGTAAGTCTATGGAGATTCTTTTAAGAAGTGAATACTCAGCAAGTTTGGGATTCTAGTTGTTCGTAGTTGTACTTTAAATTGTCTCTGAATTGATAGCCATCATATAGAACAAGCATACTTTTCCCAATAGCTTCGTAAAATGAATTGTGTTTATTTAGTAGGGTGGGTGGGAGGTAGAAGAGGTTGCTGTTTTGCTAAAATGAACTGATTGTGTTCACAGGTGTTGTGATAATTGTTTTAATGATCACATGGGCATTTCTGTAAGGACAGGCCATGTGTTTCAGGCATTTAAAATGATATCAGTGGCTATAATATTTTTAGTTCAAATAATCACAATTAACTTTTAATTTCTTTATAAAATCCCTCAACTTTCACCCCTTTTTTCTTTGCCAGTGTGTAGAATTTGACAGCAGTTTCAAGAGCTGATGAGGAAGAGAAGATGGAAAGGAGTCTAGCAACTTAAAAATCTCATAGTGTTTTCTGTGAGGTGACCTTTTTCCTGCTGGTGGCTCAATTTATTTAGGAAACAAAGATATTAAGGCCTGTGATAGTATTGTCATGTCATATCTGAACTTACTGAAATATTCCCTCCCTTTCCTTATTCTTTACATCACAGTTTGCTTTTTGTGTTCATAAGTTGACTCATTTGTTTCCCATTAGTATTTGAAACATCTTATGGCCACCATGAGTCCTAACAGAATGACTTCTTGTGAGAAGCCGATGGGTGTTCCCACTTACCTATCAAATTTTGGTCTATTCACAAAACTACTGCCATTGAAGAGAGATAGTTAATGCTTTCGGAAGGAAGAGGTTGATAAAACTTTGGGGTGGTGTGTTATGACTTGAAAGTTTTTAAGCAGTGGTTTTTATATCTAAAAAGCTTGTATTCATTTTGGTAAAAGCATTACTCTTTTTATTTTACTTTTACTGCTCAGAAGTGCCAAGTATCGGGTAGTTCAGGACTTGTGTTAAGTCAGACATAACACAAATTAGTCTTCTCTGGTGGTCCGGTGGTTAAGACTCCATGTTTCTAACGAAGCGGCTGTGGGTTCAGTCCCTGGTTGGGGAACTAAGAGTCCATGGGCCGCATGGTGCAGCCAACAGACAAAACAACAGAAAACCCACACTTGAGATTAGAAGCACACACTTGAGTTTTCTTAGTTAAAACCAAATCAAACAGATTTTTACTATTGAACTAAGTACTTTTATAATGAATACGCAAGATGAATATCATATACCCAGTAGAGTATGTTGAAGTTAACGCTTCTGTTTTTGTTTTTATTTTATGGTATTGTAATTATGGCCTGTCAAAAACTCCCTGACATGTTTTCAATAGCTTCTGGAGAGTCGCTTATACTTAGTTGTTGCTGCTGTTGTTTTTCCTATAGCTCAGTGAAGAAAAGCATAGTTAACAGTCCACGTGGTGGTGAAGAGTACGGATGCCAGGACCAGCCTGTCTTGAGTTGCAAGATCGCTTTACCACTTACAGCTGTGGGATCTTGGGCGAGTGACTTCCCTAGTGCGCCAGTTTCCTGACGATACTGATAGTACCTGTGCTAAGGGATTGTTATGAGGATTCAGTGAGTTAATGTATATGAAGCGCTGAAAACCATGCCTGGCATTTGGCTCATGAGAGTACTGTTCTTACTCAGTATCTGAACAATACCCAGGTTACGGCTTTCAGTAGCATTGCTGTCTCCTTCAACAGCTTGAGCCTGTGTTATCTTCAGGGCATACTCCTCTCTTCTGTATCCATTGGAATTTCACTTCAGTCACAGTTCTTACAGCCTTCGTCAGCCTGGTTATATCTTACATGATGAATTTGTTCGAAACAGATCTACTCTTTCGGGGATACAGACTTTGTTGTACAGAAAACAGTGTTCAAAATAACACATCAGTTCAGACTTGGTACTGAAATGCTCATCAAATAGGAAGCTTTTCAGCCCGGTTGTATAGAAGAAGACTTTGAATCAAAACAAGGTGTTGTCTAGTTTAGAGAAGAATAAACCGGAGTATTCAATAGTCCTCACATATTCTCCAGAATCAATGATATGAGTCACTGATTACATGAACTTGCTTCAGTTTTACCCGTTGCAAGATCCTTAGGCCAAGGAGACAGTTATAGAATAGAAAGAGGGAACCAGGTATACCATCTGGTACTGTTCATGGTTCGTGTTCATTCTTGGGGCCGGGACAGTTCACAGGTGTCAGCTCTTTCCAGTGAAGAATGGGCTGAATTCTTCTGCAATGCGTGACTCCCCACCTTAAATTTTTGCTTGCTAAAATGCCTGTTGTACGGTGGGTCTCTGTGTGTGTATCTGTGTTAGGATAGTTTCACTATATCTCGGAGATTGCCACTGGCCCTAAGATCTTTGGCTAAAACCTAGTTATAGAATCAAAGCCTGTCTTAAAGATTTAGACATACACAGAAATTCACTAGATGCTTATTTTGTTTGCCTGAAGAATACTCTTTGAACTTGCTTTTTCTGCCAGAAAGAATGTTCTAAACTAGGATCATGTCAGAAGATAGCACTTTACCAGAATTTATCAGCGCTTTATCCAAATATTTACCAGTTACGAATTTTAGCTCTATTTTTTTCTTCTTTTTTAATTTTGGCTGCTCCGGGTCTTCATTGTGGCCCACAGGCTCAATAGCTGTGGCATGTAGGCTTAATTGTCCCGTTGGCATGTGGAATCTTAGTTTCCTGACCAGGATCGAACCTGTGTCCCCTGCTTTGGAAGGTAGATACTTAGCCACTAGACCACCAGGGAAGTCCCTGGTGCGGCTTTTTAAAAAACCTGTTTTTTTTTTTGGTGAGGGGGTGGCACATCCTCCTGGTGTTATTGTTAGAATGTTATATGGTTTCTGGATTATGTTGGGTGTGAAACAGAATGTGTTTGTAGATCTTTATAAACGTTGAATCTAGAACTGCTAATAGTTTACCTCACGTTTTTCAAAAATGAGGAAAGATTTCTTCGCAAATTGTAAGAAATACTGTTACACGCGCACACACACACACAGATAAATAATTTAGGATTCTTAATGTACTGCTTATCTGCTCTTATAATCTTGAAATTAAGGATTTTATTCTCAAACTTAAAAAGGAAGAATCTTTGGTAAGCCATGAAGTATGACCTCTGTGATCAAATTTCTTTATAGGAGTTATATATGGGAGAAAAAAAAAGTAGCCAGTAAGGTTAATATGAATATGGAAAACAGTAGATTATGTTAGTAGATAAGTGTCATTTGAACCTTTGGACACTACAATAATGAGTTTTTTTGGGGGGGAGTGGGGGGCTTGTTTGTTTTTCCTTTTGCTAGTTTCAGAATCCTGTCACGTTATGACTAGGTCTTAACAGGGAATATTTAAGAACAGGTTTGTTTCTTGCATTTTAAGATTACTTTTTCCACGATAAAGCTTGTATATTGCCTGAAACAGACAAAAGTCAGAGTTTATAAGACTAGCTGTAATAACGATGAACAGTGGTGACTTATAAGGGACATGGGTATACCTGTCATGTTGCCAGATCTCTGTGGCCCCCATGGGAGGCTTAGGAGCAGTGACCACTGACTGGCTAGGAGAACAGCCGGGCTCCCAGGAGCAGGGCCGTGACCTCCAGGCTGCAAGGTGTCCAGGGTGGGCTGCTTCTGTTGGCTCAGTCTCCTTTTTATTGGGCTCATAGATTGCTGTTCATTGTGCACATTGGGAGTCCTTAGCCCACCTAGTGTTGCTGCACCATCTCTTCCTGTTGCTTCTCCAGAGGCCATCATTGTCTTGCCCATGTTCCTTTTTGTTCAGATCTGACCGTTTTACATGTGAATCCACTCAGACTACATATCAGAAGCAGGATGACATTTTAGGAGTCATTCGTTTTATAAAAAAAGTTTACCACAGTTGACTTTTCACTTAACTCTTCTGACTTATTAGCAACATATATCTTTTATTTAATTTTGGATCAGATAGGATTCCCTGTCAAGTTGTCAGTAAAATTGTAGACTTCTTTCCTAACAAGTTTTCTTTATCTTAAACGTTGAGTTACAGTAAAGAAAAGTCATGATAACCACTAAAATCAACTATTAATACTGGATGTATTTTTCTTTTCCAGTTTTTCTTTCTGTATATAGTTTAGCTAGTTGTCTGGTTATATTTATATATTTTTTTCTCTCACTTAATGTATCTTTGTTTATCTTTGCACATTCCCAGCAACAACTACAGAGCAAGCCATCCCACTGGTTGCTTTTCTAGTCTGCTTGTAAGGCTGAAGATCTTAAATTTAGCATTGAGTGTGAGGAGCAAGGCCATGCAGACATTGTGGGGAAGGTAGCTAGAGAAGTTATGGGTTTCTTAATCACCAGGAGAAACATCTAAGTTGCCTCTCAGTGTTTCCCTGGGTTAGTACACAGCTGCTGTGGACCAGGCTTATACCACTTGGGATGCTTTAATGTTTTTGCTTTTTCTTGGACAAACGCGTCTTGAACACCTGCTGCAAGCTGGCTTTGTGCAAGGGTACAAAGATGAGCAAACCTGGCTGTGTACAGAGCAGTGGAAATTCTCTATGGTGGGGCCATACCAGCTGTGTTCAAACAGTGTGGTGGAAGCACAGAGGAGGCGGCCATTAAGACCCCTGGGCAGGGCAGGAACCTTTCCTGCAGAGTGAGGCACAGCACAGAGGGGATCTGGAGGCAGGAGCAGCACGGCCAAAAGCATGGAGATGAACGGTGAGGGGAGGCTGCGGTGCGCTGCGGAGCACCCCCTGCCAGATGGCGGGCAGCGACCTGCGGCTGTGGGCCAGACCCACTCGGCTGCCTGCTTGTGTGCGATGGGCGAGCCGAGAGCAGGTTTTACATTTTTAATGGTTGAAAAAGAATAATATCTTGTGACACATGAAAATTGCATGCAATTTAATCTTCAGCATCCATAAATAAAGCTTTATTGGAACCCGCACTCATTGGCTTACATATCGTTTATGGCCGCGTTTGCAGTTTAACCAGAGACTTCAGTAGTTCTGGTGGAGACCAGGCGGTTGCTCTGCATTCACGCATGTGATGGAAACGGCTCTGAATTGCTGTGCGGTGCGCGACAGATCACGGTGACTCGGTTACAACTTGACAGTTGCTAGCGCCGCAGTGTTGTGTTTTATTCTTTATCGCCAGTGCCTGTCATGTCAGAACGCGAGGAGGAGGAAAATGGACTTGAAATACCGTGTTTTTAGGGCACAGCGGAGTGGAGTTTCTTGTCCCTGAATTAGTTGGCCGAGCTATCTGTAATTAAAAAGCTGTGCTGGAAGAGTCCATCAGCATTCCCAGACTACACAGTTGTCACAATATTCCCAACTCATAGGAAGGCAACTGTCAGAAGAATTAAAATTTTAAAGAGACTGTTTTGTTACAACAGAATTTCTTCACAAAAATGAAAATGAGGTTACAACTGAAAATGAGGCCTCATTTGTTAACCAGGCAAGGGAAGCCATACTGATATTGAATTAATTAAGTTGCATTTGATGCAGGAACTGAAGAAATATGTCCAGAGCATTTGTTTAAAAGAGCGTTAGCCGTTCAGCAAGAACAATTTCTCAAAATGCTGAGGTCAATGGGAGCTACATCAATAGTCAATTAAAAACAAGGCAAATGATTTTGTGTAGTTTTTCTTGGCTCTTGATGAGTCAACAGAAGCTGTTCAGTTGTTTTATTCATGGAGTCAATGCCATGTGTGAAGTGACTGAAGAAGTAGCCTCTTTGAATAGTCTACTTAAAACAGCTGCAGCTGAGAATATTTTCAAAAAAGACAGGAAAATACTAATTCAGTACAACCTGAAGTATAATCTGTTAATATCTGTCACAACAAATGATGGTTGGAATATGTGCAGAGCAGAAAATGATTTAATCTGTCATGAGCTATTGAAATGCTAGGATCAGTGATGAACTTCACTCCCTCTTGTGGGATTTAACCATCCTCAGTTCCATGAATTTTTATCAGAAATAAAAGCGGAATATTCTGACATGCCCTACTACACAACCATTTGATAGCTTAGCAGTGGTAAAATTCTCTTGTTTTTTGAATTAAGGGCCAAGATTGAAATTTTTCTGAAAGAGCAACCATTTTCAGCCACTATTACTAAACGCTGAATGGCTTTGGAAATTAGCTTTGGCTGCAGACTTGATGATTTTTCCTAATTCATTCTAAAATTACAAGGAAAAACATCACATATGCAAACTTTAAGAGTCGGACACGACTGAGCGACTGAACTGAACTGAACTGAAAGTCGTTTTGACAACTAACATTTGAATCATAAGTCAAGCTGCCTTATACACTGTCTCTGCTGCTAAAAGTTAAAGGTGAGACCTCTATTCCTAAACAGATTTACCATGGATATAATTGCTGAACACAAATTACCGTTTGAGCAGTGAGTTTGCATCTCGATAGGAATACAAAGGAAATCTCCATATTTCAAAATATTTGCAAATAAGGAGTTTACACCAAACCTTCAGATGAAAGTGATTAAGAGAAAAGTATCAGGGCACTAATACAATTCTATAAATGTCTTCCAAAACTAATATATGCTCAGTTAAAGTCATGCTTGTAGAATGATAACAGCATTTGGCAGGACCTGTCTATTTGAACAGACATTTCCGAAAGTGAAATCGGTCAAATCCTGTTACAGAGTCAGTATTAACAGATGAACATTTGTAACCAAGTTTGGATGCAGGGGACCCCCAACTTTGCAAATGTTATACTTGTCCCACAAGCCCGTTCTTATTAGTAGACCTGAATTACCAAAAATTGTGGCCAGTTATTTATCTTCAACAATAAAAATTTTATTTGTTTTTTCTCTTGTTGTGTAAGTACCTACATAATATCCTCAGTTTTGGCTCTTAGCCCTCAGAGTCTAAACTACTTACTGTATGGTCCTTGGCAGAAAAGTTTGCTGACCCTGCTGTGGAGGTCAGCCTGCTGGTGGGGGGAGTGGGTCCCTGGCTGCAGGGTTGGCAGAGTGAGGCCATGCCAGACGCTTTTCTTGGAGCAGTGGGGAGCTAGATATGGATTGAGACACCAGCTGCTGCTTGCCTGTTGCCTCCAAATTTACATAGTTTTTCTAACAGTCATCTCTAGTACTTTTCTGTTTATCCAGATTCTTCTCACACTCCTCCCCAGAAGAGTGAAAAACCTAAATGGATGAGACAGCTTGAAATTCGATTTAGTTGGAATTCCTGGCGGTAGAACTCTGCTTTAAAGCACTGCCAAGGGTGCGGGTTTCATCCCTGGTCCTTGGAGCTGAGATCCCTCAAGCTGCACCGTGTGACCAAAAATAATAAATTAATAAAAAGTTTAGCTGGAAATTGAGCTGGTAGCAGTTAGCACTTCTTTTCACACCTACTTAAGAATGATGTAATTTACTGAATTTATTGTTAATCCCCTATGTGTTATCACTGTTGGGTTAATGGGCCAAGTGAGTGAATTTAGATATCAAGTAGGCAGATTTTTGTCATTTTTTTTAGAACTTTGGAAAATAAAAATAATCCAGTAAATATTAAAAGTATTTGATTTTTTAAAAACAAGATATTTGCATGTATTTGATTTTTAAAGTTTTTAGGGAAAGGTATTAGTTTTATAAAGCAATTTAGTACTTTGATACCTATGATTATATTTGTGTAAAAATACTGGGAGAAAATTTACCAGAAGTCTAGCATTATTTGTGGTGGAACTTAGGATAATTTTGCCCTTTTCTGGATTTAAAATTTGTAAGTGGACATGTTACTTTCACAATGATCTTTTACTTTTATAAGTAAACCATTTAGAGGATAACTAATATGATACCCTAAACAGGAATGAGCAATGGCTTTGATGGACAGTCAGCCCCTAGCGGGGCACGCGTACCGGCACTGCTCCTCGGTCAAGGTGAGCCCCTGGCGGCTGCGGTGTCCTCTAACCTTGCTTGATGCTTCTGCTGGGCGAAGCTGTGGCTGTCTCCATCAGCTCCTATTTACTCAGGGCCTGGGTGGTTTCTTTTTTTTTCTTTTTTCTTGGTAGTTTCTCAGCTCATCCTGGCCACAGTGGGTCACCGAGGCCTTGCAGTTTGCAGCTAGTGTGTGTTCATTGACATTTATCCTTGAGCGGGGTGCTCCCTGGAGGTAGTGTGGGAAAAATTGAGCTCTGTGGCCAAGATGGGTTGGAGCTTAAAGGAGAAAATTGTGGATTTCTTCTGAAAATTTGTTTCATTTCAATCCATGAAAGTGACTTCTGAGTGGGTTTCTCTCTGCTGTCTGGACACTGCATTGCCGGTTAGCACAAGGTTGGAGGGGAGCCGGGAAGTTCTCACTAAACAGTTTGGTTCCCAGGTGGTGGATGGTACAGTTCTGTTAGCAGAAGTTTAGAAATTTTTCTCATTAATTATGGTTGATTGACAGTGGGTACTCTGCCTGCCTGGATTTGGTCATTTGGCCCCTCTTCTCACAAGAGGCTTTTATGCAGGACAGTCTGCCCTATCCCGTGAGTTACAAATTTCCTGCACTGTGATCCTTTTCACAGGGGCTTGTAGCTCTCAGTATCTGCCTGCTGGAGGCATCATAAAACTCTTGGTATTACTTTGTGGACTTTGCCCCTTGTGCGACTTTTTATTTCTTGTTATATTCATTCAACAAACTTTGTTACTGTAGTGAGTTCTTACATGCTTGCTATAAAGACTTTATAATCTAGTAACAGAGGAAAATGTACACATTATTAATATGCAATGTAGGATAAGGACTGTAAGAAGTGTCTAGAGAAAGTGCCATAAAAACTTAGAGATGATAACTTAACTGGGGACAAGGGCATGAGGGGGAGGGTAGGTAGAGGTGAAGGAAAACTTCATGGAGGTGATGGCATCAGAAGGTTCATTACCTTTAAATTCAGCCTTAAAAGATTTTTCCAGGTGAGGGAGGGGATAGGTGCAAAGGCATGGAAGTTAAAGATCTCTTTGCAAGACACCAAGGACTCCAGAGTTACTGGAATCAAGAGAAAGGAAGCTGGAAAAGTACACTGGGCCAGATGTGTAGGGCTTGAAATGCCAGGCCAAATAGTTGGTTTTTATCAGTGGCTACTGGTGGAAGCTAAAGGCTTTTAAGAAAGTAATCCCGTTTGGGCTCTGGGAGGAATGATGGGTGCAGTGCAGCATCCCCTGGACACGGGAGGCCAGATGCAAGGGGCCCTTTTATTAAAAGGTCTTGAGTGTCTGCCCCACGGCGGTGGTGATGGAGATGAAGAAGCGTCAGATGAGGTAATCTGCTGCCTCCACGTGTGTTCTGCGGGGCATCCCTGCCAGCTGGAGCCCTTTGGAACCCCAGCATCTGCACGCAGCACTGTGGACACGCTGCCCCACGGAAGCAGGCTTGCCAGGACCTCTTTCTTCAAAAGGACAGGCAGTTCTCTGGACAGCCTCCTTGGGTTTCTACTGAGGCTCCGATACTAAGCAGATAGGTGCCACTCTTAGGGTCACTAGATTTAGCAAAGAAAAATGCAGGATGCCTGATAGATTGAAATTTCAGATAATGGACCATTTTTTAGTACAAGCATGTCCCATGAAGTATTTGATTTATCAAATTCCAGTGTAACTGGATTTTCTGTAATTAATCTGCCAATCCTGACTACTTCTCACCCTTCTCTGGCCCTGGGTTCAGTTTCCTCCACCCCTGTTCCCTACCTGTTATCTCCCGAATGAGTCTTCTGTGGGCTGGGAGTCAGGTAGAGTATGTGCTGCCTGAGAGAGGTCAGTCCAGCCGTTTGAGGGGTTAGTGTCCCAGCTCAGTGCCAGGGTTTGGTCCCTGTGTACAGCACGCAGGGCAGAGTTCTGTCTATAATCAGACGGGGAGAAACACCTTGAGTTCCAGTGCCAAAGAGGGTGAGAGAGGCCCTAGGGAGCCTTGCAGGGTTCAGCCTGGTGTCTCAGAATATACCTGCAGCCTGGAGATGCCGTACCTAAAATTTGGCCCCTCTCACACCTCACTTCCTCATCACTTCCCTTTTGGAGTTCTACCCTACTCACATTCCACAAAGGCACTTGGAGCTCTTCACCTCCACATACTGTTTCTAAGAGGGCTGAGGGCCGAAGAACTGATGCTTTTGAACTGTGGTGTTGAAGAAGACTCTTGATAGTCCCTTGGACTGCAAGGAGATCAAACCAGTCAGTGCTAAAGGAAATGAACCCTGAATATTCATTGCAAGGATTGATGCTAATGCTGAATCTCCAATACTTTAGCCATCTGATGTGAAGAGCCAACTCATTAGAAAAGACCCAGATGCCGGGAAAGATTGAAGGCGGGAGGAGAAGGGGATAACAGAGGATGAGATGGTTGGATGACATCACTGACTCAATGGACATGAGTTTGAGCCAACTCTGGGAGATAGTGAAGGACAGGGAAGCTGGGGATGATGCTGCAGTCACGGGGTCACGAAGAGTCGGACACGACAGAGCAATTGAACAACAGCTGTTTCTAAGCTCATACTGTTTCCTTTGCCTAAAACACCCTCCTACATTCTCCACCCACAAGTGCCTCTCCTCCCCTGTCCCATTTCTCTCTGCCAACCTGGGCCAAGGATCCTTCTGGGTTCCCGAGGAACCCACAGCAGGCCGTCCTTACAGCGTTTGCCGCAGTTGACTGCACCTGTCCCTGGTGTGTCTCCGTGATGATGCAGGCTTCTTGGGGGTAAGGACCTGCTACCTCAGTTCCTCAGTGCTCACTGCCGCACCTGTACCTAGTAGGTGCTCAGCAAACAGATGCTGACTGAATAGGACACTATTTGAAAGCGTTACTGCCCCTTAAACACCTCTCTGTGATCTTTAGGGAGCACCCACCTCCAGCTTTCCCCCCGCCCAGCGCGGAAGCCTGGACACTTCTCCACACTTCAGGGCTGGGAGGATTTTTTTTTTTTTTTTTTTTTGGGCCACGTTACATGGGTTCCAGGATCTCAGTTCCCCAGCCAGGCATTGAACCCAGGCCCTCGGCAGCAAAAGTGTGCAGTCCCAACCGCTGGACTGCCAGGGAATTCCCCTTGGCCGGGGGCATTTTTCAGCACTTTAATTAGCATCAAAGAAAACCTGTCTGGAAGGTCTCGGCCCTGTCCTCACACCTTCAATGTGCCCAGGCTGGCAGGGCCCTGAGCGCCCAGGCTGGCAGGGCCCTTAGCACCCCGGCATGAACCAGACAAGGCCTGGGCCTGCTTCCCTGTGTCCCAGGCCTCCCAGCTCCAGGTGGAGCTTGTAGTCTGGACAGAGGCTCCAGGTCAGTTGGCCCCCCTGCTCCCTTCTGCCCACAACCTTTTGTACCTTCTAGAACCATCCTCAGTGGCATCAAACGCCCTCTATCAAGCCATTTGTCGCCTGCGTTGTTAGGACTTGAATAAGAATTGGCCTGCCTGCCTGTCCCCCAGTGTGTGTGGGGGGTGGGGGTTGGGGGATGAATCGAAGAAACACTTCACCAGGACACAAAGTGAACGAAACACAGATGGGTGGTACGGTTCTGTAAGGGGGTCGGGCCCTGCGCTGGTGGTGATGGCAGGTGGGGCTTGGAGTTGTCTTGGTTATTAGATGCAGAGCAAAGGAGAGACACAGGGTGGAATGAGGCCAGAAGGACAGCCCCCAAGCCGGGGTGAGTCAGGATGGAAATAGAATACCTCAGTCCTGCAGGTGGTCGTTCCTGAGGCATGGCCAAGAGGGAGTGGCTTCAGATGCTTCTAACATGAGCTTCACAGACGTTTGGGTGATGCTTTAGGAAATGTCTATGGGAAGAGCTTGGCAGAGAGGACAGTGGCTACCTGGGACGGGTCTGAAGGGACACCTGGTGACCTAGGTTTTCAGCTCCAAAGCAGCAGCCTTCCTGGTGCTCAGTCCGGCGCCCATCCCTGCTCCTGGAATGAGCGAGGCCTCCTGCCTGGCAGGCAGATCTAGACAGCGGAGACCCTGCAGGACCCTGCAGAGAGGGCCCTCAAGCTCCTGTTTGCAGCCTTTCCCCTGCGATCAGTGGTTTGGCCTAGGAAACCTCGGTTGTACTCGGCCACTGAGGAAGCCCTCCCCTGGTCACCATGGGAGGCAGCTGACCGGGGAGGGCATCTGTGGTTCTGCCCTGCAGGCTGGCAAGGGACCTGCATGTCAGGAAGGATCCTCACGCTAAGGTCCTGCCTTCAGCCTGGTCTTCTCTGGTGTCTCAGTGGAACTGGCCCCGCAGAGTAGGGCCCTTGGGGGACTGGGTGGCCCACATCTTGCTGGGAAGCAAGGGCCACGACCGCGCTCCTGGCCTGCTAACTGGGGGCTCCCTCTGCAGGTACCTGAAGGAGTTCCGCACTGAGCAGTGCCCGCTATTTGTGCAGCACAAATGCACTCAGCACCGGCCCTACACCTGCTTCCACTGGCATTTCGTGAACCAACGTCGCCGCCGGTCCATCCGCCGTCGGGACGGCACCTTCAACTACAGCCCCGACGTCTACTGCACCAAGTACGACGAGGCCACGGGCCTCTGCCCGGAAGGCGACGAGTGAGTGCCGGCCGCCTGCCCTCCGAGGAGCCCGTCTCCTGGGCCAGAGGCTGCCTTCGGGGGACTGCTGCAGCCTGGCCCACTTTCCTGTGACCTGGACCTGGGCTCAGAGCCTGCCGTCCCCCAGGGGAAGCCCCTTTTCCTTTCTCCACTTTTGGGAGGCCGTGCGTAGGCCTTTCTTCTCCTAAGCCTGAAGGCCATGCCTGAGCCAAGTGGCTTCCTGGGCCTCCTGTCCTGCTCCCCTGCAGCTCACAGGACCCCGTCCTCAGCCTGCACAGTTACCACCACAGCCGTTTACACAGAGCCTCTCCAGTTCCCCTTTTTGCTGACTCTGAATATTTTGCCAGGGCTTCCTCCAGTGGCTCAGTGGTAAAGAATCTGCCTGCAATCCAGGAGATGCGGGTTCGATCCCTGGGTCAGGAAGATCCGCTGGAGAAGGGAGTGGCTACCCACTCCAGTATTCTTGCCTGGGAAATCCCATGGACAGAGGAGCCTGGCTGCAGTCCATGGGATTGCAAAGAGTCGAACATGACTGAGCGACTAAAAGAACAACAAAATATTTTGCCACAGAGCTCTGTGAAGAGACGGCATAACAAACGACAAGCATAAGGAGGTGGCAAACCTGGGAGGGCCTCAGGGCACGTGCTGTGATCCTTCCTAATGTGTGCTTCCCCCATGCAGAGGTGGTGATGGGGGCCATCCTGGGGGTTTTGTGGGTGCGCCTCACTGGCCGTCTCGCACCAGCCCTCCCCATTCTCTCAGGGGTCAGAGGCTTGCTTATCCCACCCCCAGCCTAATGTAGCACCCAGAGCTCAAGGCGGTGTGCTTCTCTGAAGACCCTTGACCTGGGCAGCATGTGTTCTCCCAAGAGTGCCCCCAGGAAGCTTCTTTTCAGGACAGCCCAGGGCCCCAACTGAGTAGCCTTTGAGAAGTTGACGTGGAACGCCAGGCCTCATGAGGTGCCACTTGGGGCTGCGGCCCCCACTAGCAGCGGGAGGGTGGCTCTGTTCCACAGCAGGACTTGTCGCTTGCTTGTTTGCTCAACCCACATCAGTGCCTCCTCCGGGTCATGAAGAGCCTTCCACGGGCAAGGAAAGGGCGGGGCTGGGAGCCCGCTGCAGCGGGGGAAGCGGAGTGACGTGCAGCCCCGCTGTGTCCCAGGTGCCCGTTCCTGCACAGGACCACGGGGGACACGGAGCGCCGCTACCACCTCCGCTACTACAAGACGGGGATCTGCATCCACGAGACTGACGCAAAGGGCAACTGCGCGAGAAACGGTCTGCACTGCGCTTTCGCTCACGGGCCCCATGACCTCCGCTCCCCTGTCTACGACATCAGGTGGGCTGAGGGCCATGCCGGGCTGAGGGCCCTGGGCAGGACCGCAGCTGGAGTGCAGAGCTGGCACTCCACTGCCTTCCTCCTCATGCTCCCTCCCTGCTCTGTCTCTCCTCCACTGCTCTCCCCGCAGGGAGCTCCAGGCAATGGAGGCCTTGCAGAACGGCCAGACCACAGTAGAGGGCAGCATGGAAGGCCAGTCAGCTGGGGCCGCGAGCCACGCCATGATAGAAAAAATCCTCAGTGAGGAGCCGCGGTGGCAAGGTAAGGGTGGCCACACGGCTGGCCACACCCCTGCCACCAGCTGCCTGTCCTCTCCCCTGTCCTCCCCATAGCCTCCCTGAGCACTACCCACGGCCTTCTCCCCAAACCACCACCTCTCCTGGGAGGCCTGTGCCCCTCCCCCCACCTCACACCAGCTACCTCAGCTCAGTCCTGCAGGGCCACCCCTGACCCTGGTCCTGTCATCCCAAAGTGTTAGGGGTTTCCCTGGTGGTTCAGACGGTAAAGAAACTGCCTACAATGCAGGAGACCTGGCTCAGGGAGATCCTGGGTCAGCAAGATCCCCTGGAGAAGGGAATGGCAACCCACCCCAGTATTGTTGCCTAGAGAATTCCATGGACAGAGGAGCCTGGTGCTCCCTAACTACCTTCAGGGGCTTTCACACACACGTTGGCTGAGCATGTACATGAGTAGGTGTATTCTCAGCCCTGCCGAGGACTCCCTGTTTACTCTGACCTGTGAGCTTCTTTAGTGAGGGATGGTGGTGTCCTCTTTACCTCTCTCCTGGGTCACAGACTTCGTGTTGGCCCACAAGGAGGGGACCTTGCTCATTCCTGTCACCAAAATCTTGGCTCCTGGACCTTTCCCAATAGCTTCTCCTTTCCCTGCCTCCACCCTGCCCACCTGACCCCTGCCTCTGCCCCCCGTGCAGAGACCGCTTACGTGCTGGGGAACTATAAGACGGAGCCATGTAAGAAGCCCCCGCGGCTGTGCCGTCAGGGTTACGCCTGCCCCTACTACCACAACAGCAAGGACCGGCGGCGGAGCCCCCGGAAACACAAATACAGGTCCTTTGGCACCAGCAGGCCAGCCGTGGGAGGAGGGTGGTAGGTGACAGATCAGGGCCGAGGCTGCTTCCACTGTGCTCCCGGGGTGGGGGCAGGGAGGCCAGCCCTTCCCCCCACAGGGGAGGGGAATGGTTAGGAGAGCTGAACGATCCTTGGGCGTGAAATGAGGATCTTTTCACTAGAAACCCCTCTAGTTCTGACCCAGAAGGGTGTCTTCAGGGCCAAGCCAGGATGTGGCTGCCGCCTGGCTCTCCTTTTGCGGCACAGTGCTGGGGGAGGGGAGGACTTGGCTGAAGGGAAGAAAACAGTGTCCTTCTGGTGATGTAGCCAGGCTGGGCAGCAAAGCAAAGCCTGGCTTCTGGCCCGAGTAATGTGCTCACTCTACAGTGATCTCCCCTGTTTCTGAGCCTGGCTTTGCAAAGCCAGGAGACCTAACAGGGACCCTGAGCTGCGATCTCGGTAGCATTCCCCAGGTCCAGTCTGCATCCTTCTGACGCACCCTGTTTTGAACCAGGTCATCTCCATGTCCAAACGTAAAGCACGGGGACGAGTGGGGAGACCCTGGCAAGTGTGAGAACGGAGACTCTTGCCAGTACTGCCACACACGCACGGAGCAGCAGTTCCACCCCGAGGTGGGCCTTGGAGCCGGGAATTCTTTGAGGGGCGGTTGTCCTATGAACGTGGCCCCCTTAATGCCCAGAGGCACGTGGGAAAGTCATAGCCCTGACCAAGATCATGAGTGGGGAAGATCCCTCTGTGAGAGCTGGGTCGGGGCTGGCTGGACGTGTGACCCAGGAAGGGAGGTGGTCCCCGGTGTGGGGGTGGCCGTGTCTGCTCACTCTGTCTTGAGCGAGGAATTGGTAGGGAGAGACTTAGGCAAGTGGCCTCGAGTGGGGAGGAGAAAGAAGAGACTTCTAACCCAGCCCTGCTGAAGGCACCCCGGCTGCCGTCCATCTCTGCCCAGGCCTGACCTGCCTCTCTTCTGCTCTGCCCTCCAGATCTATAAATCCACCAAGTGCAACGACATGCAGCAGTCGGGCAGCTGTCCCCGAGGACCCTTCTGCGCCTTCGCCCATGTAGAACGTACGCTCTTCTCGCTGCCCTGGGGCAGGGCCCACTCCCTTGCCCTGCTCCCCTTCCCCGAAGCTCATTCTGTCAGCCAGCAGTGGGCCCTGCCCACACTGGGAGTTCCATTCCCCCACCGCCCCACCCCACCTCTCTGGAGCTGGCTCGAAACCCAGAGCTTCCAGGGTGGTGAGACTGCAGGGACTGTGCCCCTGGTGGCGCGCTCAAGAGTCCCAGGCAGAGCCCGGGCGGCCACTGTGCCTCTCCCGTTGGCGGACACCACTGATGGAACACGGCACTCCGCCCTGCTGAGAGCAGAGCTGTCCAAGTGAAACCTAATGCAGCCCTGCGTCATTGCAGGTTTTCAAGGAACCTCACCTAAAAAAAGAAATAGTTTTAAATTAGTTTTTAGTATATTTTTATTTAACCCAACATAAAATAATTTAAAATATAATCAATATAAAATCAAGGTTTTTTTTTTTCCCCAAACCAAGTCTTTGAAAGCCAGTGTGTGCTTGAATAGCTACAGCACAGTCCAGTCCAGACCAGCCACGTTCTGGTCTCAGCCGTGGCCTGTGGTTCTCGGCTGCCGTATTGCTCAGTGCAGCTCCACACTGCCCTGCCCATCTCAGAGACAGGCTTGAGTTCCTGCCGTTGTCCACCCCAGACCACTGCTGGCTGTTCTTAACCCCTTCCTAGCCTTAGGCCTTGTCTCAGGGATTAGAGTGAAGAAGAAATTGCAGGCCCAGTAAGGGGGAAGCATACACTGGGCTCAGAGGTGGGCCTGGCTAAGGCAGCACGGAGAGCTGATGAATGGCCCAAGCTTTGTAGTTGTGTGGATTGGGGTTCAAATCCCAGTTCTTCTGTTTCCAGCTCAGCCACCTTGAGAGATTTACCTAAACAGTCTGAGTCTGTTTCCTTATCTGTAAAATGGAGACCAGGATACTACTCCTATCTTCCAGTCATTGTGAAGATTCACGAATCATGCAGATTGCCTGGCACGTAGTAAGTGCACAGTGCGGTGTGTGATGAGAGAAACAAGGAGGCGCCTTCCCTTCACACACGGGGCTGTGTGGTCTCCTTTAAAGGGACCTGGATGCGGTTCTGGAGGGCCGGAGCTGGCTCAGGGGCCGGTTGACACCCTGCCCCGTTTCTTGCAGAGCCCCCCCTCAGTGACGACCTGCAGCCTTCCTCAGCTGTGTCCAGCCCCACCCAGCCAGGCCCCGTCTTGTACATGCCGTCTGCTGCTGGAGACTCAGTGCCCGTGAGCCCCTCCAGCCCGCACGCCCCTGACCTCAGTGCTGTACGTGCCTGTCTGGGGGTGAGGGTGGGGGCACCATTCCTGCCCAGAGCCAGCATCTGCCTCTCTTGCTCTGTGCTTGGGGAGATGGCCTCTGCCCAGGGGGTTCTGCCCTTTAAGCTCCAGAGTTCTGTCACAAGCTGATCATGGCTGGGGTGGTATCCCCAGAGCCTACGATCAGCCTTGGTAGAGCTGTAGAAGGGACAGAGCACCTCATGAGGTTCTGAGTTCCTGGGTGCTGGTTGCTCTCCCTGGCAAATGGAAATGGAACTGAGCCTCTTGCTGGAGACTCTCCCTCCGACAAGGGGATGGAGGGTAGCCATGCCCCCACCTGCATCCTGCTTATCGGCCCACTTTCTTCCTTCGCTGCAGCTCCTCTGTAGAAACAGCAGCCTCGGCAGCCCGTCTAATCTCTGTGGCTCCCCACCGGGCTCCATCCGGAAGCCCTCCAATCTGGAAGGCATTGTCTTTCCTGGGGAGTCTGGCCTTGCCCCTGGCAGCTATAAGAAGGCTCCTGGCTTCGAGAGGGAAGACCAGGTGGGAGCTGAGTACCTGAAAAATTTGAAATGCCAGGTAAGGGATGCGGGGGCAGCCCAGTGAGTTTAGCCACATTCTGCCTGTGGCCAGAGAAGCCCTGGAGGGTTGTCCTGGCCCAGCTATGGGGAGCGTGACCCAGAATTAGAAAGTCCATGATCCCAGCCTCTCAAAGACTAAGAGAGTGGGTGAGGCCATCCCATCTTACAGATGAAGACAGGCAGGTTAGAGGCAAGCACCTCACCCAGCATCAGAGCCATCGACTGAGGGCTAGGGGTTCCCACCGCAGTCTTCTGACCCTGCATCCAGTCTCTGCTCTGCCCCATGCTGCCTTGATGGAGCAGTATGGCCTTGCGGAGCAGGACAAGAGGGGTCTGGAACTGGGCTTCTGTGTGACTTGGAGTCACCAGGGAGGGGAGGAGCAACACCCCTCCGTCCCCAGGGGAGGGAAGGAGAGTGCGTGTGTGTGAAGGGGGACGACACAACAGCGCCTCACGCCTCCTTGCCCCAGTTCCTGCAGCCTCCACAAGCTGATGCTTGGGAGGACTCTTGGGCTCAGGAGGTCTCCTAGCACCACATTCATCTCCTGCTCCCTGACTTTTCTCCCAGGCCAAGTTAAAACCCCACTCACTAGAGCCCAGGAATCAAGAGCAGCCTCTGCTTCAGCCCAAACAGGTATAGAGCCCTCAGCCCCCGCCTTCCCCTTCTGGCACCTGCTGCAGACAGGACAGGCCCAGAACCCCAGGAGGCTTCTTCAGGAAGCTCCGGGCATCACTTTCTCTACAGACTGAGGGCAAGATTAAGGTGGGCCCCCAAATCCAGAGGGCGTGGGGGGGTCAGGCCCTGGAGCCCCTCACCACCTGGACTCATTCATTAGTCAAAAAACTGATTGAGCCACTGGCACTGAACTCGCTTCCCCCTTCCCTACTTCAGGGTTTTAGGGGTCAGGGGGCCTGCAGTCTCCAGGCCACACGTCTCCCTCTCCAGCCCCCCAGGAGGGTGTTGAGGGAACAAGCCAAGAGCTGGGATGCATCCTTCCCATCTGCCCAGCCAGCCCCTGCCGCCAGCTCCTGGCCACAGCCTCCATGGATGTCCAACCCCATCTTCTCTTCACTCTCGTTGCAGGACATGCTGGGCGTCCTCCCTGTGGGCAGCCCCCTCACCTCCAGCATCTCTTCCAGCATAACCTCCAGCCTAGCAGCCACTCCTCCTAGCCCCGCTGGCACCAGCAGCGTCCCTGGCATGAATGCAAATGCTCTGCCCTTCTACCCCACCAGCGACACGGTAGAGTCGGTCATAGGTAATTGGGCCACTTCTGTTGCGAGTCTAGGAGCAGGTCTGTAGTCAGGGATACTGGGTCTCTGGAGTGAGGGTGGTCACTTCAGACATTGGTCTTGGGAGATCAGAAAGTGGGCGCTGTGAGTCCTTTGACCTGGATGGAACGTGTGTCCACGGCGCGGGGCCGAGATGGCTTTCAAGCGCATGAGCCCTTCCGTGTGCTCTCCTGTACAGGTTGGAAGAGGGGTCTCTCCCTGTGGGGGTGTGCAGTCTCATTCCACCGCAGGTGTCAGTCAGCCCCAGCCAGGTGTCCTTGTGAACAGCCTGCCAGCTGTCCTCAGAGCACCTGGTCATTAGATGCTCCTACCTTCTCCTTAGCAGGCACGTGTGGGTGAGGCTTGGTGCCCGGTCCTCACGGGCACTAGGGTGACAGATGAGACAGGCCCTTCCTGCGCTCCCTGTTTGGCTCCGCAGAGCCCAGTGGATGGGTGCTAGGCAACTGCTAGGCACTAGCCACCGAGGGTCCAGAGACCTGCCTGCCCTCAGGGAGCTCGGGAGGAAGCCTGCCAGCAGGGACTTGTTTCCCCCTGGGGCCAGCAAAGACAGCTTCAGAGTGGAGAGTCACTGGAGCTGGACTTGGCCAGGGGTCGGTCTGGGCGGAGGAGCAGCCCAGGCATCATGGAGTCTTGAGATGAGGCAGGGCCAGGAGAAGAGGCAGTTAAGGGCAGGTGGGTCCAGATGGCGGGGCCTGGAACCTGGGGACTGGGTGGCCCCTCGGGAGGCCAGCCGGCTCATACGCTTCTCACTCTACCTCCAGAGTCCGCACTGGACGACCTCGACCTGAACGAGTTTGGGGTGGCTGCCCTAGAGAAGACCTTCGACAACAGCACAGTGTCCCATCCAGGCAGCATCACCATGGGTACTGGGCAGTGGGGGGCAGGGGTGGGGGCGGGCTCCTGGGGTCCAGCCTGGCCCCGCATGGCCCACCCAGCCCTCACTCCGCCCCCCTCCTGGCCTCTGTTGCAGGCGGCAGTCTACTGCAGAGCTCTGCGCCCGTGAACATCCCCGGCTCCTTGGGCAGCTCTGCTTCGTTCCACTCCGCGTCCCCGTCCCCTCCTGTCAGCCTCTCCTCTCATTTCCTGCAGCAGCCGCAGGGCCACCTGAGCCAGTCAGAGAACACATTTCTGGGGACCTCAGCATCCCATGGATCTTTGGGTAAGAGCCAGTATGGCTCCCTAAGGCCTGGGGCGGGAATCTGGGCTTTTGGAAAGTGCCTTTGGGCATTCTGTCCTGGCTGGAGGCAGTACAGAGTGGAGGTGAGAGCTGGGGATCTGGGCTCAGAGGTGAGTCAGGCCCCTTATCCACAGTGCTCTGAGCTGTGTGAACCTGGACAAGTGACTTAACCTCTCTGCCTTAGTTTCCTCTGTCATGTTGGTATAATGGCAGTACCACTTCGTAAGCTGGTGCTGAGGCTTAAATGATGCAAGTGAAGTGCCAGGTGCCAGACCAGTACACAGTGAGAAGCATGGCCTCAGAGTTGCCAGGGCGTCCGTCTGCTCTTTGTGCCAGTGTGGTTGCTCTGCCCATCACCCAGAGCTCCTGGAGGCCAAGGGAGAGGTTGAACAGGCTCACCCCCAGCGCAGGGTGGCCTTCCTGGCCAGCAGAAGCGCCAGGGAGACGCAGCTCTAACTCCAAAGGCTGTTTGCCAAACCCACCATTGGAACTGTGAGGACCGGGGCTCTGGAAGGCAGGTCAGAGCAGAGGGGCTAGAAAGGCGAGGAGGGGACCTGTGTGTATGAGCGGGGCCTGGTGAGCATTCACTGTGGAACAGACGCAAACCCGCGACGCCCAGCCCGGTGCCTCTTGGTCACCAGCAACGACTGCTCTGACTCCCCCTCCAGCAGCTATTCCCAGAGACCAGAAACACCCCCCCACCCTGAGGCCCCTGAGGGTGCTGGCCGTCCTGGTCACACTGAGCCTGAGCCTCTGAGGTGCGCTTTGACTTTCCCACCAGGTGTGGGTTCTGCCCTGATCTCTCTGGAGACACTTAGGAATGACGTTGAGCCGTCAGCTTTGGAGGCTTAGAGCTATGTCTTTCTGACTTGCCTCACACATTCTGGAGGCATCTTGACTGTACTGGCCACGCATTCATTCATTCCTTCCCCGTGTAGTTAACTGAGCAAGTATATGATACAGTGTGGGCTCAGGCATCCCTGCTGGCATGGTGCCATGGTCTGCTGGGGGAGGCACAGGCGCCAAGCCATGAGAGCGTACTTAGAGACCCTCACTCGTGTGGAGGCAAAGGGCCGGCTCTGTGACTCAGAATAATGGGGGGACCTAACCTGGAGGAAACACCACCTGAGTGAGAGGACAGAGGCGGTGGATTGCCTTGCCTCCAGGATGGGGCCGAGGGCCTTGTGTCTCTACATGGGATGACACTGGTCACATGGCCATGCTTGTGTTGCTTGGAAGACAGACTTACTTAAATCCATTTGGTTCTGGAAAATCCTGGCTGGATTAGTGGGAAAAGGAGCAAGAAATAAGTCATTAAAGTGATGCGTGTGGGCAGAATGTGGCCAGAAGTGGGTATAGGTATCCCTCGGAAGGTGGGGCACCTCAGGGGCCACAGAGCAGGGGCTCACAGCATGAGCAGCTCAGCTCAGCTCAGGCGCGTCCGACTCTGCGACCCCATGGACCGCAGCTCAGCTCAGCTCAGGTGCGTCCGACTCTCTGCACCCCACGGACTGCAGCTCAGGTGCTCAGGCACGTCCGACTCTGCAGCCCCATGGACCACAGCTCAGGTCAGCTCAGGCGCTCAGTCGTGTCCGACTCTCTGTGCCCCACGGACCACAGCACGCCAGACCTCCCTGTCCATCACCAACTCCCGGAGGCCACTCAAACTCATGTCCATTGAGTCCATGATGCCATCCAGCCATCTCATCCTCTGTCGCCCCCTTCTCCTCCTGCCCTCAGTCTTTCCCAGCATCAGGGTCTTTTCAAATGAGTCAGTTCTTCGCATCAGGTGGCCAGAGTATTAGAGTTTCAGCTTTAACATCAGTCCTTCCAATGAATATTCAGGACTGATTTCCTTTAGGATGGACTAGTTGGATCTCCTTGCAGTCCAAGGGACTCTCAAGAGTCTTCAACAACAACACAGTTCAAAAGCATCAGTTCTTCGGCGCTCAGCTTTCTTTATAGTCCAACTCTCACATCCACACATGACTACTGGAAAAACCATAGCCTTGACTAGAGGGACCTTTGTTGGCAAAGTAATGTCTCTGTTTTTTAATATATTGTCTAGGTTTGTCATAGCTTTTCTTTCAGGGAACACACATCTTTTAATTTCATGGCTGCAGCCACCATCTGCAGTGATTTTGGAGCAAAAAAAATAAAGTCTGTCACGGTTTCTACTGTTTCCCCATCTATTTGCTATGAAATGATGGGACCGGATGCCATGATCTTAGTTTTCTGAATGTTGAGTTTTAAGCCAACTTTTTCACTCTCCTCTTTCACTTTCATCAAGAGGCTCTTCAGTTCCTCTTCACTTTCTGCCATAAGGGTGGTAGTATCTACATATCTGAGGTTGTTGATATTTCTCCTGGCAGTCTTGATTCCAGCTTGTCCTTCATCCAGCCCAACGTTTCTCATGATGTACTATGCATAGAAGTTAAATAAGCAGGGTGACAACATATAGCTCTGACGTACTCCTCTCCCGATTTGGAGCCAGTCTGTTTAAGCAGACACCCGCCAAGTGGCCAGGTGAGGGCTGAGCAGGTGAGGGCACTGGGTGAGCACACGGCTTAGCCTGTCACAGAGCGCAGGCCTTCACGGCCAGACGTCCTGACTGTACTGGCTCTCCCGCTTACTCTTCTGTGGTTCCTGGCAACATGTTTTATCTCCGTTTCCTTGTTGTAAAACAAGGGGGCTGGGCCCAGGGCTCCCTGAGCTCTTCTTGCTCCAGCCCTGCCATCATCTGAGGCTCTGACCCATGTCTTGCTTTCCTGAATCTCCTCCTGGGCCCTCACATCACGAGAAGGCTCCCCTTCCTCTAGCCTGGAAGTTGGGATCACAAATCACCACGCTCTCCGGCTGTTCTCCCCAGTTCCCTGAATCACACTGGGAGGCAAGTGAGGGGAACCCTGCTTTACAGACAGGGATGCTGAGACGCAGAAGTAACAGGTGGTGCTTACACATCCCTGTGAAGTTCCCAGCCTGGCATTGCTGGAGCCTGGCACAGACAGCCCCCGGGAGCCCCCAGGCAGGGCTGACAGGGCCCGGGCCCAAAGCCCTTCAGAGCGCTGATGGCCCTCCCCTTCCCGGGGCAGGTCTGAATGGGATGAACAGCAGCATCTGGGAGCACTTTGCCTCTGGAAGCTTCTCCCCGGGCACTTCCCCTGCCTTCCTGTCAGGGCCGGGGGCTGCCGAGCTGGCCCGGCTTCGGCAGGAGCTGGATGAAGCCAACGGCACCATCAAGCGGTGGGAGGAGTCCTGGAAGCAGGCCAAGCAGGTACTGAGCTCCCAGGCCCAGCCGTCTTCCCCAGGCCCCAAGGCATTCAGCCGGAGCCTGTCTTACATGGAGTGGGTGCAGGGGCTGGGGGAGCCAGGGGTCCCGGAGAGCAGGGCAGAAACGCGGCTGTTTATTCTCTCCCCCATGGAAAAACTTGCCTTGTCAGTTGGGACCATGGGGTGTTTGGTATCACAGGCCTGGAATCCCCTCTCCAAGCTGTTCGTTTGGTCTGGTCTCATAGTATCACGTGCTTCTCCCCAGAAGTCCTGACTCCTGAGCTCTGGGTCCAGGGTTCTGGGTTCTGAGATGGGCCACAGCCTGCTTGCCCCTCGAGGTGCTGGCCAGCTCTGCCTGGCGCTCCCCTGCTCCACTGGGCTTGGCCCCCTGCCCTGCCCACAGAAGGTCTCGCAGGTCCTGAAACTTCTCTTTTCTGCAGGCAGCATCAGCCCTCCTCCCTGCCCCCCTTCCCAGACACACCTGCCCCAGCTCCCAGCAGGCCCCACGGCCGCGGTGGCCCCCACGGGCCCCCAGAGACGCACTCTCGGGCAGGGGAGAAGGGTAGCGGGCCATCGTGACAAGGTGCTGCGTGTTGGGCCCACAGGCTTGTGATGCCTGGAAGAAGGAGGCAGAGGAGGCCGGGGAGCGGGCCAGCGCAGCGGGCGCAGAGTGCGAGCTGGCCCGGGAGCAGCGGGATGCCCTGGAGGTACAGGTGAAGAAGCTGCAGGAGGAGCTGGAGCGGCTGCACTCGGGCCCCGACCCACAGGCCCTGCCCGCCTTCCCCGGCCTGGAGGCCCTCTCACTCTCCACCCTCCACTCTCTCCAGAAGCGGCTGCGGGCTCACCTGGAGCAAGTGGACAAGGTCAGCACCCTGGGGAGCACGGGTGAGGCTGCATAGTGGCCTCGGCCAGTGCTGGGACTCGGATGGGTCCCTGCCTCTCGGGGTGGGCTACCCTCCTCCTGAGAGTTTCTGCCTCAGGTGAGCTGAACCAGGACGCCCGCACTGGGGAGGGGAGAGTGGAGGTAGGGGCGCCAGGGCCCACCCCGCTCTTGGGAGGGCAGGCCTGAGCGGAGCTGCGGTAGTGCGCCTGCGTCCTCGGCTTCATCCTGACCACTTCCCTTCCTGGGAGCTCTGCACGCCAGCAGACGTTCCAGAATGTTAGGTCCCTGGGGCTCTTGTCAGCATTCCTCAGTACCCTGCTGGGTCCTAGGAGCACGACCTAGCAGGGAAGAGCTTCCTTCCCTTCACTGGACTTCGGGCAGCCAGGCCCCACATGTGGCCCTGTCACCTCAGGCCCAGTGGTACCCTCTCCAGACCCCAGAGTTCTCACGGGGGACCTAGGGTCACTACAAGATCTAACAAGATGAGGCAGGAAGCCTCGGTGCGAGGAAAGGCCTGACCCTGTGGGAGCTGCAGAGCAGCCCTGGCCTTCCCGCACCCCACCGGGGCCCGCTGGGCCCACTGGCAATTGAAGGCAGAGATAGGGTGCCTCAAGGCGATGAGCCTGGCCTCTGACCCTGCCCTCTTGGGGGCTGTGAGCAGGCTCTAGAGCTCTGTGCCCCAGTTTCCTCACCCGAAGGGGCTGAGTGAAAGTTGAGGGAGCTCCTTGTCCCATGAGGGGCCAGGCCAGTGACTGTGGTGTCCCTTCCTCTGCAGGCCGTATTCCACATGCAGTCGGTGAAATGCCTTAAGTGTCAGGAGCAGAACCGAGCGGTGCTGCCGTGCCAACATGCCGTGCTGTGTGAGCTCTGTGCCGAGGGCAGTGAGTGCCCCGTCTGCCAGCCGGGCCGGGCCCATTCCCTCCAGTCGTGACCCTGCAGGCCCGGCCCCGGCCTGGCTCAGATCTTCTCACCTAGGACTTTTTAAAGTATATATATATATATATGTATGTATGTATGTATGTATGTATGTATATGTATATGATTATGTATATGTATACATTTCTGTACGTGTGTAGGTATGCGTGGGCGGCCCGCGTGTGAACAGTGTGTGTATATCTGTACATAGATATAGACACACACTTTAAAACAGACTTACCAAGCACTTTTTAAAAGAAAAAAACTATTTTGCAGTTCTCCCCCTGCCCGCTCCCTACCTTTCCTGCTGCAGAGACAAAGTCCCCTCTTCTCCCACCAGCCTTCTGGCAGGGAATTTGTTTCTGTCTCTTTTTTATGTAGGAACTAACTATTTTTAACTTTTTCCTGGGGCCTGAGCAGGTCAGGGTGGGAAGCTCGAGGGGGCCGAGGGGAGGAGACAAGCCTTCAGGGCAGGCCCTGTTCATCCCGCCTCCCCAGGCCAGGGCAACCGCCAGAGTGTGGAGGACCCAGGGGCAACCCTGGTTCCCAGCTGTGAGGCTGAGAAGGGGGTCCATGCCCGCCGAGCTCCTAGGTTTACCAAATGTGTATTTAGTCTGGGCTGGCAGGCCAAAGCTGTGGGGCCAGCCCCACTCCCGACCCTGGGCCCTTGACGCTCCTCGAGGGGCAAAGCCCAGGCGTTCTACCCCTCAGGTACCTGAGGCCGGGGTCTTCCCCAGCCCTTCCCGCAGCCCTGGGCTCCTGGAGCGGCCTCCCTGGCCCTGGGGCACCTAGAGGCTGCCACTGCCCTCTCCACACCCCCCGCGGCCCTTAGCTGCTCCCCAGCCCAGCACAGCCCTCCCCCTGGCAGCTAGCAGGGCAGTGGGCGGGGAGGAGCTGCGGACCGTGAGGACCAAGGCAGGGCCCGGCTCTGCCCTCCTGGCCAGGCAGGGCTCCGTATGCATTCCGTGGTGCTCTCTGAGTGCAGCTGACGTCCTGCCCCAGTGGGGAGCAGGCGCCCGTGTGCATGTGTGTGCGTGCCTGTCTGATGTATGTTGTGTCTTAGCTTCCATTTTAAACATTGTTCTGTACAGAGAGATGCGGCAGGGGTGGGAGGGCAGAGTGGGAAGAGGGAGGCCACCCCGCTCCCCGCACGGGGTTCTGGGGTGGGAGCGAGAGGGCCGCCAAGGGTCTGGCCTGGCCCAGGCCCCAGCTTGGGCTTAGCACGAAAGGGCTTTCAATGAATCAAGTGAAAACTTTTTTACAAAAATGCAAAAATCAAAGCTCCAGACATATTGGAAATAAAATATGAACTTGTGATGGCACCTTGTTTACGCGGGGGCGCGGGAGAGCGGGGGCGCGGGGGTGCGGGAGAGCGGGGCCCTAAATGAGGGCCTCTCGACTGTGCGCTGGCCTGGCACCCAGCTGGCTGTCCCACCCAGGCGCAAGGGCTGCTCCGGGCTCCTGGACGGTGTGTTCTCTGCCGCAGGCCTGCTGGGGCCTTTAATCCTGGACCCAGAGACCGCCCAGGCCAGAGAACTCTTCAGAGCTCTGTCGTCAGTGGCAACTGGTGTACCTAACTATCTTCCAATAGACAAGGCCCCGAGTAGTTTCTCAGGAACAGACAGTGCCTGCTCATAAAAGCATCAAAAGAAGGGTGGGCCTGCCCCTTGAGGGAGCCTTCAGGCCACCTCCCTCCCCCTGCCTCAGGGGAACAGAGCTGCCCAGAGCCTTGGAGATGACCTTATCTGATCACCCCTGTGCAGACTCCGAGAGGTTAAGTGACTCAACCACGGTCAAGTGAATGACAGTGAACCCCAGGCTCTGACTCCCAGCCTGTGGGCCACTCCCCTAGGCAGGTCTGGGGTGCCATTCCTCTAAGCCCTGCTGTCTAGAGCGGCGCCTTGGGCTCAGCCTGCGCTGGGGGAGGCCCCCTACTCCAGGTGCTCTCACGAGAGTGCCAGGTTCCCGTGCTGGCACTGGCCACAGAGCCTGGTATGTCTGGTGGGTGGTTTCTTCAAAGCCTTCTGCCAAAATACCAGTGATCCTAGTTGCCCCAGTCCCTGCCACAGCATCAGTTACTTCCATGCCCGCCCGCCTCGCTGCTCTGTAACACGGGGGAGTGAGGGGTGGGCCAGGGTCCAGAATCGGGGCAGCTCAAGGTCTCCTGAGGGCTGAGGAGGGAGTTTGCATAGCCTGACTGTAACTTGGGCCCCACTGCAGGCCAACACTTTTGTGAGAGGACAGCAGATTGTTTGTTTTATTTTTGCTAAGACAGTTTCTAGGTAGTAGGCACTGTCCTCAGCAGAGTGGTCCTCAGCAGACATGCCAAACCGTCCCCACGGCCTACCAGTTCTCACCCTTCTGAGCCAAAAGGTCCCTGGCTCCCGGCTTGTCAGCCTGGGTGCTGGCAGGCCCCTCAGGAGGGGACCCAGGTTCCCTCCATCACAGGTGCTGAAGAACAGGCCCCAGGAGCCTGGCCCCCACCCCAGCGGCTAGAACAGGACACGGGGGCTGAGACCCTGCTCTGCCAGAGTAACTTCTCCCCAAGAGGGGGCCAGGGGTGAAGGAAGCAGACCGCTGTCCCCCCACCCCTGGGACGGGGCTTGCACGTAATGCTGAGGCCAGGGCCAAAAGGAGGTGGGAGGGAGTATAAATATTGTGAACCGGGCTCCCATCACTGTGGGCGCCCAGCTCTGGCAGCAGGAGCTCCCACATGCTGGGGCTCCGCACACCCGAAGGGCCCTTTTGGGGTGTTAGGCCAGGCGGGAGGGTTGCCCTGTGGCGGGAGAACCCAGACTGGCCCCCCCCCAGGGACTGAGCCTCCACCACTACCGCTACCGCCCCAGCTGCAGGCTGTGCTGGTGGGAGGCCTGCTTGGCTCGCTGCCGCCGCAGCCGCACAAACGCCTGGGCCTCGCGGTCACCCTTCCGGCTCTCCAGCAGCTGCAGGATCAGATCCCCTGCAAAGAGAGGCGTTTCGGGGTCAGACTTGGGAGACTCTGCCCATCAGGAGAACAGCAACAGCTGCCTCGCTGGGTGGTCGTAAGGGAGTGGTATGAGGGTTAATGTGTCCAGGGCTTAGAATGGGCTCATCACAAGTGCTCAGACACAATTCCTACTCCTCTCATCGAGCTCGGGGGCTGCTCTGCAGAAACATGCCCCCTGGGCAGAGAGGTGGCCCCTCTCCCCAAGCAAAATGCGGTGACATTATCCCACCAGGGAGAGGCGTGCACACCCAGCCTAGCTTAGACCACGGGTCCTTGATCAGACCTAAGATCTCAGCAACACAAGCCCCACTCCGGCTCCACAGGCTTCCGCCTCCAGGGAGGTGTTCCTGATCCCCACGTCGCCGCCTCTCTGGGGGCTCCAAAGCCTGGCAGCCCCTGCTCTGCATCCCCGTGCTGGGCCAGGCCCCGCACTCGCAGCCTCTGCCCTGCCCAAGGGCTCAGGCCTACCGTTGGGTGCAGGGTAGGTGAGGGGCAGGCGGGTCTGCGGCACTTCACCAGGTTCCTCCATCCCTGTCAAGCCAGGCACGGAGCGCAGCGGCAGGAAGGCCTCCCCCTCCAGGTCATCAGTCCCCAGCCTGTCGTGGTCCAGCACTGTGAGCAGGAGGCACGCCCCGTCCTTCTGGCACGGCTCAGCAGGCACCAGGCTGGGCGGGGGGGACAGAGTCAGCTCAGCTGCCCGCCCCGCACAGTGCCATGGCCACCAACCCCCGCACACGGGCTGGCCCAGACGGGTGGGGATTAGGATCACGTCAGCTCTCAGCCTGGCGTATCTTGGGGCACATGCTGTCATGCCTGCTCTGACTGTGGGCTGATGCTTTCAACCAAGCGCCCCTGTGTACCCAGGCACCCCCTGTCTTGTGGAACAGAGGACCTCAGAGACACGACCCTTCCCTGAAAGCAAGGCTCTCAGTCCAACATGTGGGAGGCATCTCCCCAACAGTGCCCCTTAACTGCACCTGCAGGAGTGCAGGCTTGAGGCATGTGCCAGCAAAACATTTGTCCCCACTGCCCCCTCCCTGGGACTCACACCGGGTCATCTGAGGGGAGCCCCTGGGCCCCAAATGGGAGGAGCAGGCCTGAGGCGGTCTGGGGTTGGGGAACACAGCCAGTGTAGGCACCACTCACAATTCAAAGGTCTCATCAAACAGTGGGTGAAGGTCCTTCTTGTGCTTTTGGGTCTCCCGGGGGGCCAGCTCAGGGAACTCATGCCTGGGTTCCAAGGTCAGCTGGACAAAGGGGTCGCTGGAGCCTGGCAAGTGGCCCGGGAGGAGACGTTGCCAAGGATGATATCCCAAGCCCTGAGTGCAGTCCGCACCCCAGGAGCGGTGCCCTGCCCGCTAGCACTGCCCCCTCGTGGTGGTCCAGGGGAAACGCACCGAGCGCCAGGAACCCTGGGGGACCCGAGCGCAGACACGGAGGGCGGCCGGGGCAGCCTCCACTCACCATTGGAGTCCAGGGGCAGTAGGTTGGAGGCGCTGAGCAGCTCCACACGCAGCTTCTGCTCGGAGGGGCGGTAGGAGGCCTTGACGGTGACGGCCCCGAGCTCCTCGGAGGTGGTTGCTGCCTGGGGGCGGGGCGCAGGGGCGGGGTCAGCGGGGGCCGAGTGGGCGGGGCGGGGCTCCAGGTGCGCGGTGACCGCAGCGGAGCGCGGGGCCTCACCTGCTGCTCGAGGCGGCAGCAGAAGTACTTGCTGACGAGCTCCCGACTGGAGGCCGCCTGCAGCTCCAGGTCCCTCTGCAGAGCCTGAGGAGGGGACACACCCTGAACCGTCACCCCCAACCGCAGCCCAGGGCTGCCCTGGCGCCCTGGGACCACAAGGCAGGGTTGGCCCTGCGACAGCCAGAGGCACCGACGCAGCGGGCTCCGCGGGTGTGTCTCAGCCGCCCTGCCCCAACCAGCTTTAGAAGAACTTCACGCTCGGTTTAAGGTTCTGCTGTTGCTGTCTTAAATTTTTCAGGTTTTTTTTTTCTTAAGAAAGGGCCCATATTTCATTTTGCGCTGAGCCCTGTAGATTATGCAGCAGGCCCTGGACACAGGCGAGCACAGGAAGGCAGGCTCCCCAGTGGCGCCAGCTCACCCAAAGGCCCTACCTGAAAGGTGGCAGTGTGCAGGGCCTCGGGCGGCAGGCCACAGCCCTCTGCGTAGAAGCAGATCTCCAGGTTCTAGAGGGAGCAGAGAGGTGAGAGATGAGCCCCTCCAGGCACTCGTCCCAGCAGGGTCATCATTGGTGTCACTGGTGTTACCTGTAGTGCAAACTTCAGCCTGCTACAGGCCAGGGGGCAGCTCCGCTGGGAGGCAGCCACCTCCGCCAGTACCGAGAGCGTGTGTGTCCAGAGCAGACTCAGGAGGCTGGGGGGACGTGCAGAGGGACGCAGGACGGGAGGACAGAGAAGGGAGCCGAGATGCTCTTGAGAAAGGGGAGGCCTCGGGGCCCCCCGGGTCTGCGCCCAGGTCTGCCCCGCCCCCACCCTCCACCTGGTGGGACTTCACTGGTGGGACTGGGACCTGGGGCACAGGCAGGGTAGGGAGGGAGGGCTGTCTCCTGAGGGAAGAGGGGGTAAGGGGGCAGTCAGGCCCAGTCCTATCTACAAGCTAGTGAAGAATCCTCGTGGGATTATCAAACCCCAATAAACAAGGGGGGAGGGGTGGTCCCCCAGTGACAGAATCTTGAGTGAGGATGCGAGTGGCCAAAATGAATAAGATCTTATGGGTCAGCAGGTACTACTGGCAGGGAGAGAAAAAAAAATAGCAAACCAAGCCACAGTCCATCCTAATAACGACCTGAAGTGACTGACTTGTCAAAGTAGAGTCAGGCAGAGAAACACACACACAAAATGTGTGCTTAAGAATGGGGGAGGTCTAGGGGCTTCCCTGGTGGTCCAGTGATTAAGACTCTCTGCTCCCAATGCAGGGGGTCTGGGTTTAGTCCCAGGGAACTAAGAGCCCACACACAGCAACTAAAGAGCCCTCAGATGGGCTCCCAAAGCTGTGCTGCCCCAGAGGGAGAGGAGCAGGCCTCCGGGGGCCAGCGGCCCCATGTGGGGGACCAGTTGGCATCATCGTCACCGTCGTCACGGCGGCTCAGTCACTGACCACTTCCTTTGTTGCAAGCTCTGTTCTCAACACCTCACATGACTCATTTAGTCCTCCACAGAAGCCAGAACTATGATCAACTGCACAGAAAACTTGAGTGATCTGCTCAAGGCCATCCACCAAGCAGCAGTGAAGCTGGAGTCTGAATCGGGGTCATCCAGAGCCCACACCCTTGACCTATACCCCCTGCTGCCTGTGTGTGGGGCCCTGCTCCAAGAGACCCTAATGGGAAGCTCTCCTGGAACATGGGAGAGGAACACCAGCTTCCAGGAATATTAGGGAGGCCAGAGCTGCAGCCCCCAGAAGATGCAGCCCAGGGCCAAGGGAGGGCGACCGGCAGGTTTCAGCTCAGCTGGAGGTGAAGTGGACGGGCTTGTGCAGTCCTGAGCGCCCTGACCCGGGCAGCGAGCATTTTAAGACCCCAGCTGCATTCTCCCCCGAGGATGGATGCTGAGGCCAGGAAGGAGGGGCAGGAGAGGAGGAAGCGGTGGGACACGGCGGGGCAGGCAGCTGCTACAGACCTGCTGAAGTTCTCCTGCACCAGGTTGGTGTTCATGTAGCAGAGCTTCACCTCCAGGAACTTCATCAGAGGCAGAATGGCCTGGGGAGGGTAGCAGTGTGTCTGGCTCTGGCCCATTTGGGTCCCATCCCCATCCCCTCGCCCTGACCCAGAAAGAAAACAGGGCCAGGAGCTTTCCTGCCCATCAGTGGAATGTCTGCAGAGCTGACCCCGGCCCCAGTGGGCTCCAGCCACGCTGGCCTCCCCTATAGCCCTTGAACCTGCCAGGCCTGGTCCTGCCTTTGTCCATGCTATTCCCTCCCACAGAAATCCTCATGGCTCCTTCTCTTGCTTCCTTGAGGTCTTGACTCAGCTGTTACCCTCTGAGCGAGGCCTTCTCTGGCCACTATCTAAAACCACAGTCCTCAGGGACTTCCCTGGTGGGCCAGTGGTTAAGACTCCATACTTCTACTGCAGGGGGTTTGGTTTCCATACTGGTCAGGGAACTAAGATCCCACAAGTCACATGGTGCAGCAAAAAAAAAAAAAAAAAAAGCAATCCTTTGATCCTTTCCATTCCCTTGTGTTTTCTCTAGAGAGTTTATCATTATCTAATACATATGAGCTTCCCAGGTGGTGCTAGTGGTAAAGAACCTGCCTGCCAATGCAGGTTAGACGTAACAGATGAGGGTTCGATCCCTGGGTCAGGAAGATCCCCTGGACGCGGGCATGGCAACCCACTCCAGTATTCTTGCCTGGAGAATCCCATGGACAGAGGAGCCTGGTAGGCTACAGTCCAGGGGGTCGCACGGAGTCAGACATGACTGAAGCGACTTAGCACACATGCATGCATAGACATATATACATTTATACACACACGTATGTATAGTTCCAATAATGGCTGCAGTGACAGTTTATACTAAGCTCTTTTTTAACCTCGCTTACTAGAATGCAAACTGTAGGAAGGCAGGGATTCTTATTATGGTGTCCACTGATGTATATCCCCAGTGTCTAAATCAATACCTGGGACAAAGTGGGTGCTTAAATAGTTGATGAATTAATAAGTAACATTCTCCCAAACCCTGAGAGTTCAGTTGGTAAAGAATCTGCCTGCAATGCGGAGACCTGCAAAGGAGACCTTGGTTCTATTCCTGGGTCGGGAAGATCCCCTGGAGAAGCAAAAGGCTACCCACTCTAGTATTCTGGCCTGGAGAATTCCATGGACTGTATAATCCATGGGGTCACAAAGAGTCGGACAAGACTCAGCGACTTTCACTATTCTCCCAAACAGTCACAGGTGCACATTACTATCCCTGATTGCAGATGCGGAACCTCAGGTCAGCTAGCCTGAGTAACCAGGACAGTCATGTGACTAGGCAGTTGAGAAGGATGCAGGGCTATCTGGCTGCAAAGTCTAAGCCCTCCCCTACTGCACCCCCGACACTGTCAGTGCTAGGAGAGCCTGTGGGATGACCCAGCCCCACACTCTTAGCATCCAAGGAGGAAACTGAAGCCAGGAGGGAACATTCCTTGCCCACGTCTGGGGAGCTTAACTTTGACACCTCACAGCCTTCAGCCCCCTGCCCACCCTAAGCCCCTTGGCAATCCCTGACCCATGCTGCTGGCAAAGGTCAGTGAGCAGGGCGGGCCACTCACGTCTTCAGGCAGGACGGACTCCCTGATGCCCACGAGTTTCTGGATGTGCTTGGCAATGCCCGCCTCCAGCTAGAGACACAAAATGGAAAGAGGGAGGCCAAGGGCACGAGTCGGGGCGGGGGCAGGTGGCGGTCAGGAGAGGTTGCTTGGGGCCTGCGTTTAGGTTCAGGAAGAGGAGAAGGCGGGGCACTGACCCCAGTCCTGCTGGGAGAGGACTTCAGGCTGCTGTTGGGTGGGGCGGGGTCACTGTGGGTCCAGCAAACTACCTGCTTGGCCAAGGTGCGGACGCCGGTTCGGATCTCATGGCCCAGCCCAGCCAGGGCGCCCTGCAGCTGGGCATGCAGCGTGTTCTGCAGCTGTTCCTGCTCCAGCACAGCCCCCACCTGCTGCTCCAGCGCCTCCCATGCCAGCTGGGTGGGCAGCTTGCCGATCACCAGCCGCAGCTGCTCCATGTCATTCACCACCACGCACAGCTGCAGGTGGGCAGGGGCACAAGGAGACAGGCTTTACTGAATAGTATCAGCACTGGCCGGCTCCGCCCCCAGCCCAGGCCAGCCCCCAGCTCCGGCCCTTACCATGTTAGCCGCCTGGCCTTGGTCCTTCTGGCCTGCAGAGAGCTCCTGGGCACGGGCCTTTATAAGGCTGCAGTACACCAGGGCCAGCCGACAGGTGTCCTGGGGTGAGGAGGGGATGATTAGTTTGGTGGGGGAGGGTGCCAGGAGAGGCAGGTAGCGGAGGCACAGGAACCTCAGTGTTCTGGGCAGTTTAAGGTGGAGTGTTCTGGATGCTGCTAGGGTGAGAACTGGGACTTCCCAGGTAGCTCAATGGTAAAGCAGCCACCTGCCAATGCAGGAGACATAGGTTTGATCCCTGGGGTGGGACAGTTCCCTTGGAGAAAAGTGAAGTGAGAGTCACTCAGTCATGTCCAATTCTTTGCAACCCTGCGGACTATACAGTCCATGGAATTTTCCAGGCCAGAATACTGGAGTGAGGGGCCTATTCCTTCTCCAGGGGATCTTCCCAACCCAGGGATTCAACCCAGGTCTCCCTCATTGGGAGCAGATTCTTTACCAGCTGAGCTATCTATCAGGCAAGCCCGTCCCCCTGGAGAAGAAAATGGCAATCCACTCTAGTATTACTTTTTTTCCCTCCTAGTACTTCAATCCCACTCCAGTATTCTTGCCTGGGAAATCCCAGGGACGGAGGAGCCTGGTAGGCTAAAGTCCATGGGGTCACAAAGAGTTGGACACGACTTAGCAACTAAAATAAAGAAACCAGTGGCTAAGACTCAGTTCTCCCAATGCAGGGGCTCAGGTCCAATCCCTGCTCAGGGAACCAGATGAGAACTTGGGTGAGAACTTGGGAGAAATGGTGGAGTGGGAATGAGGCTGCACCTCCACAAACTTGACAGTGATCATGAAGGCCTCCTCCGGGTCAGGCCAGTCCAGCTGCCGGGCGGTGTGGCTGATCTGGGCGAAGCAGGTGGACAGATCCACAGCGGAGGTGCTGTGCTTGGTCAGTTCCCCCAGGGGCACCAGCTAGGAGATGGGGGAATGTGTAGAAAGGAGAGTTCAAGGCTTGCCAAATCCTCCCTGCTTGCATCTGTAAGCATCCATAGTTCATACAGCCAGCAAGCTCAGAGCTGGGCAGGGGGCTGCAAGACACACAAGCAGGGCTCCGGCTCAGAGCCCGCAAGCTGCCAGGATGAGCCTTTATGGGAAGCCACGGTTCACCCCGGAGTAGTACAGGAGACAGCGTTTCACACCTGAACTGGCCTCAAAAGCAGCGCTCAAAGCTGGTTAGCCGCTTCCGCACCTGCTGCAAGGTCCCGGCAGAGCTGAAAGCCACACCCCCAAATCTGGGACTCCGCCCCTAGCAGGCCCCACCCCTACCTGGTCCATCTGTACCGCGCGCTGCACGCGCGCCAGGGCTACACTGTAGGTTTTCTGCAGCCAGGACGGGATGGCCGGCTGGAACCAGCGGTGGAAGCCTTCCAGGGCCAGGACGCCATCCCTGGGGAGAGCGGGGGTCAGCCTGGGGAGCTGCAAGCCCTCCTCGCCCAGCAGCCAGTCGACTACCCACCTCTCCGAGGGGTGCGGGCCCAGATGGTAGAGCTCCTTGAGGCTGATGTAGAGCTGGAACAGGCTCTCGCCTACCTCTGGGGTCACCGAGCCGCCCACCATCGCGATGTAGTCTTGCACCCGCTTGGCCACCTGCGGAGGGAAGGCGTGGTGGGCGGAGCTCCGGAGGCAGGCGCGGGAGGCGCGGCCGCGGGACACGGGGAGCCTCACCAGCCACTGCAGCTCCAGGAAAGCCATGGAGAAAAGGTCGATCTTGAGCACGCTGGAGGAAAGGCAGCAGGCGTGACCTGGCGGCACACAGCCGGGTCCCTCTGGACCCCGTGCGAGCCCCCATGCACCGCTCCCGCCCCACCACCCGCTCACTTATGGAAGATCTTGTTCCACGTGCGCTGGCACTGGTGCAAGTCCCCAATGATGTCCTGTACCAGGCTCAGTAACGCCTTCCCCATCTCCAGCAGCCCCTGGCAGGGACAGAAATGAGCCAGGCAGGGCTTCAAGCGGTGGGCATCTGGTCCCACCACCTACCACCTGGCATGAGCCCCTCACCTGCACCATGGGCTGATGGTGCTGCTGCTTCAGGTGGAACCATCCCACGGTGCCAGCCTGGGGGCAGAGAGGCCGTGAGCAGGGAGGGGTGCCAGGCCCAGGCACACGCCCTCCCCACCCCCAGGACAGGCACCGTACCCGCAGTGCCTCAGTCACCAGGCTGGGCAGGGGAGCGCTGTCTGGGCACAGTTCCCCAAAGGCCTTCATCTTGCACATCTGTACCAGGACCCTGTGGGGATGGAGAGCCATGTCCAAGATGCCTCTGCCCTATGGCCCCCCTCATTCCTCCCGGAGACTGCCATCCCTCCCAGAGGTGCCCCCGAACGGGGGTGGGAGTCACCGCCAACCTGAGAAGGGACTGCAGCCGGGCTGGGGAGTCAGGCACCGAGAGGGGGAAGACAGACCGGAACCTCCGGATGAGGGAGAGGCCATAGGCCAGCAGGGAGCTGAACGAGGTGGCCAGCTCCTCCAGCTGCAAGGCCCGGAAGGTTCCGTGAGGCAGGGGCTGCTCTGGGGGCCGAAGCCATTCCCTGAGCCTTGCCCGCCCAACATATCCCCCCGCAGCTCCCCGCAGCCCACCTGCTCGGCCTTGAGCCGGCCCTGGATCCACTGGTACTCGATGCTGGTGATGGGGAACAGGAGGCAGCTGCTAGGGAACTCCAAGCTCTGGTAGAGACGGCTGTAGGCCAGCCACTGCCTGTGGCGGACAGGAAGCCCTCAGCCAGCTGAGGACCTCCTTTCCCACGGCTTGCCTGGCCTGGGGGAGGGGGTCAGGGGTGGACAGTGCCCAAACCTCTCCAGCCCTGCTCCACCCCAAAACCTCCCAGGGTTTCTCATCAGCCTGTAGAGGCTGAAAACCAGTAACTGAAAGTAACCCATGGGATTGCTTTTGTTCCCATAGTGAAAATGCTCAGTCATGTCCAACTCTTTGCGACCCCACGGACTATACGGTCCATGGAATTTTCCAGGCCAGAATACTGGAGTGGATAGCCATTCCCTTTGCCGGGGGATCTTCCCAACCCAGGGATCGAACCTGGGTCTCCCGAATTGCTGGCAGATTCTCTACTGTCTGAGCCACCAGGGAAGCCCTTTGTTCCCATAAGGGCTTTTCAAAACATGTAAATGAATTGCCCCGTCTCTTAAATTAGAATATTTGTGATTTTAAAATTCAGGACTTCTTGATTCTTTCAAAAAATCAGATTTGGAGACTTGAGCCTTCAAGTCCAAGTCCAAGTCAGACAGAACATCCCTTTAGAGAGCTGAGGGGAGACTTCACAGAGGGGGCCAAGCAGAAACAAGTGGGAGGCTGAAGGAGGCTGGGGCAGCACAGCTGCGCTGGACAGGCCTCCGCCATCCGGGGACGCGGCGCCACCAGCAGTCCTGCTGGGGCCCTGGGGCTGGGGCGGCACACTCAACTGCCCAGGACTCGGGTGATGTCAGGGAGTGAAGTGTCCAGAAGGCAGCCATGATGGACGATTGACAGGGGAAGCTAGGCTTCCCTGCCCTTGACCCCCTGCCGCCCAGCAAGGCGACAGCCCTGCAGCTTCGGCACGAATCTTTCATGGGAAGCCGGAGACGTGAATCTGCACAGAAAATCTCCAGATTTTAAGAGCTGGCGACTGGACTTCACTAGTGGCCCAACGGTTACGAACCCACCTGCCGACGCAGGGGACACAGGTTTGATCCCTGGTCTGGGAAAATGCCCCATGCAACTAAGCCCATGTTGCTACAGCTACTGAAGCCTGCACACCCTGGAGCCCTGCTCCACAACAAGAGGAGCCCCTGCAGTGAGAAGCTCACACGTGACAACTAAAGAGTAGTTGCTCTGCTCGCCGCAGCTAGAGAAAAGCCCGCAGACAGCGACAAGGACCCAGCGTAGCAAAAAACAAATAAAGTTGAGTCAGCTGGCAACTGACTCAAAACTTAAAATACACAGTTTGGGCCCCAAACAAATCTCTGGAGGGTTAGACTTGGGGCTGCCAGCCTGAAGGAGGGCAAGCATGGAGGGAGCGGGTGGCGCAGTGCAGACAGCCCTCGGGTACTCTGGCTGGGCTGGGCACTCACGCCAGGGACCGGTGGAAGTCCGACAGGTCCTTCTGCGTGGCATGGAGAAAGAGAATGGTGGCCGCCTGGGAGCTCAATGACCCGTCCCAGGAGGTGCTGCCAGCCTGAGGAGGCAGGTGAGGGGTGTCAGGACCTGGCAGGCAGGCCCTGGCCCCGCCCGGCCCTAGCAGGGCAGTACCTGGTGCTGGGTGACCTCATGGGACACCAGCTGCTGCAGGAGGTGGAGGTGGACTGTGTAGCTGGGCTGGGAGCGGCTGGCCTTGGTGGCTCTCTGCGGGTGGGCGGGGGCAGCAGCGGCCCAGCATGGCTGTGAGCGGGGGACCCCACGCCTGGGCCAGCCCCTCCTCCCCGCCCAGCCAGGCCGCCTACCCGCTTGTGGATAAACTGGAACTGGAGGTGACACTGGCCGCGGTCCGGGTAGGTGTCCGTGCAGGGCTCCAGGGGGTACCAGTGATCCTCCCGGCAGCGCAGGTCCTGGCGGGCCGGGCAGGCAAGAGGTGCCCACGCCCTTGAGCTGCAGGAGCTGCTCACGCTTGGGGGCCAGGAAGGCGATGGGAGGCAGACCCCAGGCTCCGCCCGGTGCAGACCTGGAACCCCTCCCTTAGACCCCTCGTCACCCCCACTCCACTCACCTGTAGTCTGAGAACTACGTTCCCCAGGAAGTCATCCTGGCCTTTTTCCTTCCGGGCCTCCTTAAATATCCTGTCCCAGGGAGAGGGGCTGAGAGCCTGGCCAGGTCAGGCTGGGATCTGCTCCCTCCCTCTGGCCACCTGGGTGCAGCCAGAGCCTGCAGCCCAGCCACTGGGGTACACGTTACGGGGGGTGCGGGCAGAAGGAGCCCCGATTCCTTCCCCAGGGAGGACCCCACGGCACTCACCTTCGCAGCCCATGCAGGTCTGTGAGCTCCCCGAGCTTCTGTCTGACGGACTCCACGGCGTCCATGTCCCTGGTGTGGGCAGAGGCTTCAGCGGGAGGCGGACAAGGCGTCCTGGGAGCCCCCAGCCTCTTCTCTTCCCCACCTCAGCGGGCGGGATTGGGGCCCACCCCTCACCACATGTCCAGATGAAAGCTGGCGTTGCTTATGTCCTCAAACTCTCTGTAGTGAGAAAAGAGCATGGTTGAGCGGCTTGGATAGCTAGGCCCCCTGACCAGGCCACTGGACCCCAAGCCCAAGCCTGCCATCCTCAAAGTCAGTTCAGTTCAGTTCAGTCACTCAGTCGTGTCCAACTCTTTGAGACCCCATGGGCTGCAGCACGCCAGGCCTCCCTGTCCATTACCAACTCCCGGAGTTTACCCATGTCCTCAAAGCTACCCATCCTCAAGTCTTAGCCCTTGCCTGCATACTCCTCCTTCTCAAATGTATCGCCCCCTTCTGCATCCCCATTAACCCACCCGTGCCTGACCCCCCTCCCCCAGCACGTGGCATTTATGCCACTGCCCTGCCCTATCTGGCCTCCGGTCTGTCTTCCCTGCCTTGGGAGCAGCCTCCACCTCCGGTCAAGCCACGCTCTCTCGCCCAAGCCAGGAAGTCCTGCTGATCTCACTGATGGGGGCCACCACCCCACAGCCGAGTAGCCCCTGACGACCAGAGCGGGTGGGAGTCAGGGCAGGGCCACGTACAGGATGAACGTCTCGTCCCACACAGGGTTGAGGGTCTGGGTGATGACCTGGGTGCGGTGTGTCTGCTCTTCGGGGATGGTGTGCCTCACCACGGCCTTCTGCCGGCGCCGGAGGCCTGGGCTGCCCCCGGACACCGTCATCCCCTGCTCAATGCCCAGCAGGCAGTAGGGGTCACTGAACCCTGGAGAGGAGGGGATGGGGGAGGCAGTAAGGGTGTTGGCTAGGCTCCCAGGGAGAGTCCTTATCACCCCCTCCCCATCCAAGGGCCAGGGGCCAGCAGCCCCTAGCTGAGCCCCAGGGGATGTTTGGGGGATGGGAACTCTGGGACAGGCTGTGTCGGGGAGAGGAAGGAGCCAGGAAGAAGGCCCCGGGTCCCCATCGCCTACTCACCGCTGACATCCTTGCCCAGGATACCCTTAGCTTGTTTCACCGTTGCTTTCAGACAAAAGACTGGTTTCTGGAGTGACAGGAGGTGGGGGCTGAGTCCCCGAGGGAGCTGGCCCTCCCAGCCCCCCTGATGGCCCAGGGTGGCCCTGGCGGGTTACCTCCAGCTGCTGGACGCGCTTTAGCATCTGCTGATGCTCCTCGGGCTCCATGCGGAAGGCCTGGTGGGGCAGGAGTGTGGGAAGCTGGGGGCACGGGGTTGGGGCGGCCAGGCTGCAGGGAGGCGGGCAGGAGGGGGCTGGGCTCACCTCCTGCAGGTACCGCAGCAGCTCGGAGGACTCCCCCACATGGTTGGGCTCCGGCTGCCCCAGCCGGTACAGGACGGTGTAGAGAGCTTCCTCGTAGAGCAGGGCCCGCTGAGACATGGCAGGGTCACCGCAGGATCCCCCGTCCACCCACCACCACAAGGTCTGAGCGCCACCAGCCACCCTGGCACCGAGGGCACATGCCCGAAGCGGGGACCAGGTGTCTGAACGCACAGGGAAGGGAGAGGGTTGAGACCCAGCCTTGGCAGGGGGCTGTTTGGGAGGATGCTGGCCCGCTTCCTAGCGCCCCTGTATACCCCCGAAACACCCTGATTCTTACCTCCTCAGGCGACAAGTGGTGGGATGAAGGCTCGATCTGGGGAGCGAGGCAAAAAGACAGGGTGTCCCAGAGGCCAGGACCGGGGTTTGGATGCCCGTACGACTCCCCCAAGGCAGGCCCAGCCCGAGGGCTCGGGGGCCCCAGCATCTGGCGTCCAGCCCAATGGTGCCGCGCACCTGTTCCTGCGGCAGGCCTCCTGGGGGTCCGGCCCCTGAGCCACCTTCCTTGTCCCCTGGCCTGCCATGGCTCGGGTCCATCAGTTCTCAGCTGCCCTCCGGCAGCGTGAGCTCAGCACGGCCCTTGGCCCCAACCTTCCTTCCTTCCTTCCCCAGAGGAAACAGGGCTGCTTATCGGCGGCTCCGCTCCGCACCCCAGCGGCGGAAGTGAGGCCCAGCAGCAAGGTATGAGACTGGGGGTCATGCCCAGCGGGCCTGGGGGTTGCTCAGTAGGTCCCCCAAAGCCCAGCCCACAGCAGCGATACTTGTTGCCTAATGGAGCCCATGGAACTGGAGGAGCTCAGGACAGCCAGCAGGGGTAGGGGCAGGTGCCGTGGGTGGGGGCCCACCAGAGGGAGGGGTCTCAGAGAGGCTCAGACCCTGGGCCTGAGGCTCTGGGGAGCCCAGAGAACACCTGTTCCGCTGACCCGGATCCCAAAGGCTCCACCTGGGGCTGGGCCAGAGAGAGGAGTAGAGCCTCAAGAGGTGGGGCCCGGCACCCAGAGCCGGCAGAGCCCCACCCAGGCCTGCTGGGCTGCCCACTGAGGTCCCTCCTACCTCCTGAGCCCGTGGGGGCCGGGGATCCTGCAGATCTCTGACCTCGCGGCGCCTTATCTTGATGGCCTGGCGCAAGAGGGGAGGGCGCCTCTGGGGCCGGGAGAAGAGCGTAGCCATGGTGTTCAGCCCAGCCCTTCCTCTCTGCCTGGGGGAAGATAGTGAAGCCGCAGGGTTATGCAAAGAGCCCAGGGCTGCCACCCGGTTCCAGGGGAGGGGGAAGGAAGGGCAGGCCCCAGGGGAGGGTCAGGTCAGGGTTTCACCACCTCAGGGTGGGGGCCCCTGGCTCCCTGGCCCCTGCACCTTCCTCCCTGGGGCTGGCTGGGATACTGGGAGGAACCTGGGTGGACTGCAGGCAGAGGCAGGCTGCCCGGCCGCAGCCTCCCACACAAGGGCCCCAGGGATTGTCCAGCACTATCCAGCAAGGGGCTTGAGGGCAGGGGGACAGCAGCCCCCCGGGTGACTGAGGGAGGCCCACCTGGCTGGTCCTCACCTGCAGCTTCCCCGGAATGGGCCGGGGAGTGGGCAGGGCACAGGGCGGGGACCTGGAGAGGCGTCTCCCCCTGGGGCCAGCCAACTGCTCAACCTGCTCTGCTCCACAGGTGACATTCCACCGATCTGACGAGGCCAGGCTGTGCCAGGCAGGGACGGCCCCACGGCCCCTGCCCCCACATGGAGGGTGTCCTCTTCAAATGCCCTTGCAGAGGGTTTTGCCAAGCCCAGGGGCTGCTGGGCAGGGCTGGCCAGAAGGCAAAGGTTGGGGAGGTGACTTGGTCCAGAAGGCACAGGAAAATCGGTGCTTTAGGCTAGGCTGGGCTTCAGCACATCCAGGACCTCCCTCCAGATCAGGGTCCTGGGGGTGCAGGCCTAGATGTGGGCTGTGGCCGATTTCCACCCTTCCCGGCCTTAGGAACAGACCCGCCCGGCACCTCAGGGCAGGGCAGTGACCATGCCAGCCTGAGGCGTGGAACAAACACCCATCTAGCCCGGCTCCTGTGTCCAAGGCCTCTCACCCGGGGCAGCTGCTGGGCCCCGGGGCACTCCGTGGGTGGACACTGTTGCTGAGCCACCCCCATGAGACAGACACAGGACAGGCCTCGGCATCCTGGGTCCAGATGGGCCGAGCGAACAAGGGACTCTCACATGGGAGGGAGCACCATCTAACGGAGCCTTCCCCCACCCGCCCCGGCCCGGCTGCAGGCCAGACAGCTCTCCTTCCCAAGAGCACCTCCCTCACCACACAGAGCCAGACAGGGGTCTAGTCACTTCATTTTTACTAGTTCACATTTTCAGCAGACAAGGCAAGGTGCAAACAGGATTTATTTCACATTAATATATTAACTGAATTTTTTTTGGTCAAATAAATAGGGAATCCTCTAAATAACCATCTCCTCTCTTCACAGCCAGTCCAGGAGCAAGTGAGAGCAAAATTTTAGTGCATTTAGGGGACACACTGCCAACCAGGTATGAAGCTTAAAGGGAAGAAGGCAGGCTGAGGGGCTGGCAGGAGCTCATGGTCAACGTCCAGGCCCCAGGGGTCTGGTTCCCAGCCCACCTGGCGGCCCCCAAGTGGACCTGAAGTGGACATGCATTCTCCAGTTCCAGTCCGAGAGGCCCTCTCTAGAGGGAAAGGAGAGGTGAACGGAAACAAACTCCAGAAAAACCAGCGAGGCAGCAGAGGGGCTCTGCCCCCAGCCATGGCTGCCCTCAGACCACCCACCCCCGGCGGCTGGTGGGAAACCCTAAATGTTGAAAGCGGAGGCGACAGGAAGACCCAGGACGAGGCAGGGACGGGAAGGTGAGCCTGAAGGGGCGCGGCCGGCTGGGGATGGAAGGCAGGTGGGCAGTTGGCGGGCAGGTGGGCAGTTGGCGGGCAGGCGGCCCTCCTTAGCCAGGCACAGACGAGGGCAGACGGAATGTGAGTGGGGCCTGGCAGGGCGCCGGGGCGGGGGCGTGGGCAGGGCTTGTGAGGCTGGGGGAAAGCAGCTACAAAATCAGAGAGCTGGACTGCAGTGGAGGAGGTGGCCAGAGAGTCCCTCCATGGGCAGAAGCTACGAGAGCAGAACGGGGACGGAGGGGGGTGGGGGGACGCCCCCCGCCCCGCCATGGGACAGCGCAGGAAGCCAGAGGGCTCCGGGCTTACGTGGGAAACTGGGAGGCACCGCCCCGAGTCAAGGGGCCCCCCTTCCCTCGAGGCGAGTTCCTGATAACTGTTTTATATCAGAGCTGGAGGAAGGACAAGCCCTTCCCATCATGCCCCACAACCCCAACTCAGCCCCAAGGGGAGGGGAGGAGAATGAGGGGAGGCAGGAGGAGTGGGTGGCGGGGTCTACTGGGTCTTCTTATCTTCAGGCGGGTAGTAGGGAGGTGGTGGAGGCTGGCTCTGAGGAAGAAAGGAAAGATCACATTAGGACCGTCCGAACAAGGGGAGGTCTCTCCCGCCTCTGAATACCAGCAGCTGGGGCTGTGGGTCCCCCTCCAGCGTGTGCCCGCCCCACTCACCGTGGGCATGTAGACGTTGTGTGGGTTGCCCGGGTTGTAATAGGCGCTGGCAGCTGCTTCCGCGGCCTTGGCTTCAGCTGTGAGAACACACACACTCAGGACGAGCCCCAGAGACAGGCCTCCCCACCGCCTCCGGCCGCCCTGCAACCCTGGCTCCCCAGTGCTCGGGTGGCTGGTGCCAAGGACCCAGTTCCATGAATCAAGCAGTGGTTAACCTTCCCTGAGTGCTTCCGGCACTATTGAGACACCCCCTGTACTCCTCCCCATCCGATCTTCACCACGACACCCCCACGTGGTTCTGTTGGCACATTTTGCGGATGAGAAGACTGAGGTACAGAAGGAAACCTTTCCCAGGGAGCACGGCCAGCTAAAGACAAGAGAGTGGGCTGGCATCTACTGATCTCTCTTCACCACCCGCCACCACACGGCTGGTCCCCTGGGACTGTCCCTAGGCCAATGGTCGTGCGTTATCTGGGGCTTCCGCATACCCGTGGGGAGCAGCCCAGGGGCTGAGCTCACCTGCAGAAGTGGAGGGGACATCGGGGCCACTGACCGGAGGCTCCATGGGCCCGGGGTAGGGCGGCGGTGGGGGCTGCATGTACCCCATGGCCCCGTCCATCATGGGGGGTCCCGGATAGAACTCTGCTCGGCAAGAAGGACAGGACCCGGTGAGCGGCGCCACCCTGGCCCCTTGTCTGGTGCCCCCCCAGGCCCCTCCGGTTGCTCCGTCCATCCTGAAGCAGGTCCAAGAACAAGTCTCCCCTCTGCAACCCCCTGGCTTGGGTGGGGGCGGGGGTGCGGGGTGGGCAGCAAAGGACACACTCACCAGGTGGGGGCGGTGGGTAGGGGTAGCCAGGAGGGCAGGGGTACATTCCATTGGCGACTGGCGGGGGGAAGACATAGGCCCCGCTGGGCATGTAAGAGTAACCATAGGCTCCGCTGGGGGCTTCGCCTCGGGAGGCTACAGTACAAGGGGAGAGAGAAGTGAGTGTCTCCGGCCTCAGGCGCAGGGAGCTATAGGGTCCCTGGGTGTGCACAGCAGACGTGCCTCAGCCCTCCCTGCTCGAGGCCGCCTCAGGCAGGAACGGGGAGAGGGGTCTGGGTGGGGACGGAGGTCAGAGCTGGGGCAGAGGAGATGGGGCGAAGGGCATGGGGTGGTGGGAGGGATGGGAGGAAGGAAGCTCAGGGAGGGGCAAGAACGGAGCTGGGGGAGCCTGGGGCCAAGGTGAGGAGGTCTGCGGAACACAGCCCTTGGGACTTCACAGGTTGCCTCATAGGAGCATAAAGGCTGGGTTTGTTTCCGTGAGGCCAAATGTCCTCGAGGCCGAACGGCTCTGGCAAATCATCCTATACCTGCTCCAGGCAAAGGAACCTCAGCCTTTGGGGTACAGGGCGGTTATGTTAATTACAGGTTTCCTTCCCACTGCCCTGGTGGCTGAGACAGGAAAGTATCTGCCTGCAACGCTGGGTCGGGAAGATCCCCTGGAGAAGGCAATGGTTACCCACTCCAGTACTCTTGTCTGGAAAATTCCACAGACAGAGGAGCCTGGCGGGCTACAGTCCAAGGAGTCGCAAAGAGTCAGAAAGGACTGAGTGGCTAACACTTTCCCTTTCCCTTTCCCAACTCCCAGCCCTGGGCAGCCTGGGGCCCAGGAATTCACCTCCTGACTGCCTAAAGAGCACGACTAAAAGGAAACAAACCCAAATGAACAAAATAGCACACGCACTCCACGTGTCCTCAGCCCCAGATTCCAAGAGCCTCGGTACCTTGAGATGCCACCTGTAACATCCGCTGTCCAAATTCGATGGCGCCCCCGGACATAAAGGTCAGCTTGTAGGATGCAGAGCCTTCCCAGCCACCTGAGAAGAGAACAGCGCATCAACAGCTCAGGAGAAGAGCGTTCCGTCTGAAGAGATGGCTGTACGTCCTCTCCAGGCCCCATCCAATGGCCTGCCACACACATCACAGGCCAGCGCTGCGACCCGGCCGGCCCCCTGCCCACTTCCTTCGCAGTCCTGTAAGCACAGCTGCGCTGGGGCCTCCCACCCCCAATAAAGCAGCAACAGCCGATTCAAGTTCAGAGCAGCTCTCTCACTCCCGGGGGAGGGGGTGGTGGTGCTGAGAACAAACCCTTGCACCTCCTGCCTGGCTTCTGTCCAAAGGGGAACCGTGAGCTCAGCAGCAAGGCTCAGGCCAGGCTGAGTGTGGGGGAAAGTGAGAATGGTGCCGGGGTCTCTGGGGTCTGCCAAGCTCGAGGGAAAAGGCACCTGCCTCCCATGCACTTGAAGAGTGCCCTCCCACACCTAATGTCTGACACACGCCCCAGGTCGAAGTGAGCGTTTTCACTGGGTCTGCAGTCGTTGAGCCGCCTTCGCTCGCTCTCTGATCTGAGCTGTCATCCTGAATGCCAGCATTTCCCAGCTCTTGGCAACTTCACCCCCTGATGAATGGCTGGCAGCCCAAGGGCTGGTCTTGGAAGCTACTCCGGAGCCCAGAGCCCCGCCGTCACCCACCTCCTGCTTCGGCCTTCACCGTCCCTTTGATGTAGTTTGCCCCAAACACAGGCTGCTTGATCTCACAGTCCTTCATCAGATAGAAGGGCATCATGAAGGACTGCATGGCATCCTTCGCCTTGGACAGAAAAATGACCTGCAAGGAGAGACAAGGGCTATCACTGCTCGGACCACAGCCAGCCTGGCCACCGCTTCCTCTGTGTGAGGCCGCCGCTCCCAGGGCTGGGGTGGGTGGCCGCAGCCAGCACCCAGCAGCCCCAGGGCACTCTCTGCAATAGCCACCCCTGGAGGGTGCCTTTTGGAGTAAAAGGCCGCACGTGCAGCTGGGCTAGGGAGGCCAGATGCGTGAATTCACAAGAAAAACGCGTGTGAACAGGACGGCCTGCTCTGTCACTCATGGGCAGTGAGGAGGCGGCGGACGCGGAGCCTCAGTGAAGAGGCTGCGAGGCGAGGGCAGAGGGGCGGGGAAGGGCTCCCGTAGCAGGGGTCCAGCCTGAGCTCCACAGAACTGAAAGGGGGCAATGGCAGCAGGTGGTGGACCCCGGGAGAAGGGGCGGCACTAACCAGCCCGTGGACTCTGCCCAATCAGCAAGGCTCTCACCCCCCGGGTAGAGAACCTGCTGTTTTATACCCACGACTTTAATCTGTGACTGGAGATGCCAACTTGAACCCCCAGAGACAGGGTTTTGAGACATCCCTCCCCATCCCCACCCAGGTCTCCTCTAAGGCCTGTGCACCTCTCCCCGCTCCACCTCTAAGTCAGCTCTCAGGTGGCCCCAGGCAGCCATCTTCTTCCAAGAACATCCATTTGTGTTTCTCTGCAAGTCTCTCTGAGTCTGCCCGAGGTCCTCTTAGGTGAGGCCCATTCTGCAGGCTGGCATTTCTTGCTCTGCCGGGTTTGGCCGGGCTCTTTGCCCAGCCCAGAGACTGCGGCCGTGCTATTGAATCCTGTGGACCACGCTTATTACTCCGGACGTGCACAAGGGCCTCACGGGCTACTCCTACAAAACTCAAAGTACCTCGGCCTCTCCCCCCAGGCCCAGGTCATTCCAGCAGCTGCACTGAACTCCAGACTGCTTGCAGCGGCAGCTCGGGAATTTGCATGGATTCACTGTCCAGCCGTCAGTTTTGCTGCACAAAGAGCCTGGTGGTTCGAGAACCAGGGAGATGTGACAGAAACACGCTGACATTCATCAGGGCTCAGAGGCCACTAGACTCACAAGGCTGAGGCTGACCTAAGGCTCTCACAACAGCCTCCTGGAGCCACGAGTCTCCAAACCAGCTGCCTCACTGTACAACTTACCCGGTACGGGGTAAGGTAGACGGTGCCTTTCTTGGTCCCTTTGAAGGCCTCTGGCACATTCCTCATATCACTGAACGTAAGCTCTACATGGTCATAGGACATCAGAATGCTGTGAGAAAAGAGGACAGGCCCTGATGAGACTGCTGAAGTCACAATCTGTTACCCCCAAGGACTGAAACCTCCTGGGTAGCAGCTGCTTATGAGTAGCTGCCAGCATGTGGTCGTTTCAACACTGCTGTGAGGAGCATAACAACACAGCCATGGAAAAAACGAGCAAGCTGGGTTCCCCGAACCCCACCCACACAGCCCCAAAGTGACCAGTGTAGGGACTTCCCTGGCGGTCCAGTGCTTAGGACTCCCCATTCTCACTGCGGAAGGCCCAGGTTCAACCTCTGGTCGGGGAACTAAAATCCCACAAGCCGCAGGGCATAGCCAGGAGAAAAAAAAGTGACCAGTGCAGTAGAAGAGCCACAGGGCTTTGCAGACACCATAATCCCTCCAATCGGGTTAGATCATCTGGGTTAACTCTTCTGTTCTTGTTCCAGGTCCTTACAGCAGGTGCTCTGTTTTTGTTGGTTTGCCTTTTTAAGTCTGATGAGTAACTTTTTAAGACATGACTCTCCACCTTACCAAAGGGCCCACTTCAGGGTTCCTCTAAACCTGGGGTGCTTAAGCTGAGTCTGCAGGGCTATCAGTCCATGAGCCCTTGAGACGATCACACACGTGCGTTTTCCTGTGACAGTCCATAGCTCTCATCGCTCTCACAGGGATTCTTGAAGAGTGAGGTTCACTGTTTTACACATCAAGCTTTATATGCTGAATGGAGACTTCAGTTACTGTTTACACAACTTTTTCAGAAATGAGGCGCAAGCATTTGCTAAAAATAAGGCACACCATTACGCAGCAGCACTGAGTCCTAAACCAGGTAGGAGGCCCAGGAGGACAGGTAACATTCTTTTTTGTTTTTAAGATAACATTCTTGTCCCAGAAAAGCCCCACTGAGAGAGAAAGAACAGTCCCAGGAGATGGTACCAAATGGCATCAGCAGGGTTTGTCCACCCTGGGACTGGCTCGCACACAGAGAGGCTACACACCCAGGGCAATGTGAGGTTTCTCTGATTACAAGACAACGCAGCCCAAGTTCACGTGGTTCTATTTGTCTTTTTTTGCCCTCCCAGATATCACAACTTCCTTCACTGGGGAGGGGTAAGTGGAAAGAGGACCAGTACCAGAAAAGACAGGGAAAGCTCAGCGAAAAGAGGTCATGATCAGGAACAGGCTGGGCCTGGCAGACCCTGTGCCAGTACCATGGAGAGAGTCAGTATTGTGGGCTCCCTGAGTGCTTTCCTGACTCAACAAGCATGCCGGGTTACAGCCCTGGGCTGAGTGCTGGCCTTAACCAGTGTCTAGACTCTGATCCCACCAAGTCTCTTCTGGGGACTCAGATTCCTTCTTTGCTCCTTCAAGAGGTGCTTTTGGGTCACTCAACCAGGGCTGGCTGGTCTGATTCTCAACGCCCAAGGAGCAAGAGGAGAGAAGCCATTCAAGGAGCGGAAGGTAGGAAGAGAGACAGAATTGAGTGGGGGGTGGGCAGGACAGGTGGGAGACTGCTCTGGGGAGTGACCCGAGCCAATAGGAATTCAAGGGAAAGAGGCAAAAACTGACCTTTATAGGAAATATGTCAGGCATCTGACGATCGTTAACTATGTAATTTCACCTCTGGGCCTCAGTTTCTCACCTGGAAACTGAGCAGTTCTGGAATATACTGGAAGGCTACATACTGGTAGTTAAGGCTACTGACTTTGGAATCAAGACTCCTTCGCTGTTACTTACAGCTGTGTGAGCTCAAGCAAGTTTCTTAACTTCCCTGTGCCTCAGTTTCCTTACATGTAAAGTGTGTAGTGTAATAGCATCTGCCGCACAGGATTCACATACTGAAAAAAGGCAGAACAGATGTCGCCCCTCCCCGACACACAGTAAACGCCTAAATAAATGGCAATTACTTTTGTCTAAAGCTTTCCGCGTTTCCTAACGTCTCCTACTCTGGGCAAGGGGTTCGAGGACGACCCGCAAGCTCCAGTTGTCTCTGCAAGGCCCCCGCCCCATCCGGCCGCCCCGGCCCCATCCCACAGCTGATCAAAGCATCCCGGCCCCTCCCTCAACACCCACTCAGCTTCCCGCAGCCCCGCCCCAAGCCGTTACCCCCCCACCCATCAGTTTCCCCTCTCCACGGGTTCACGCCCCGCCGCCCACCGCCCACACGCTCGATGCCCGCCCTTCCGGGCCTCTAGGGTTATTCCGCACTGTCTTCACCTCTCGGTGTTGTTGACGATCACTCCGCCGCCCTCCGAGTGGTTCTTGTTGAGCGCCATAGTCCCTCGGAACAGGGTCCCGAGCCTGGCGACGCAGTGCGCTTGCGCCCTTCTTCTGCCCGCCCCTGGTGGCGTCGTTCAGATAAGCGCCAGCCAGTCACAGCTCCCGTGCGGAGGCTGGCTCTACCGCCTGATCCCGGGAGTCACGTGCTAATAGTTTACGGCCTCGCCCCCTCCCCCCTCCCCGGGTAGCGCCTGCATCACAAACAAGCTCAAGACTACAACTCCCAGAAGGCAACGCTCCCTCAACCCCGACCTCTCCCTACACGCTAGCGGAAGGATGCATTCTGGAACTTGTAGTCTCCGAGACCGCAGGTCCCGATTGACTCCACGAGTCGCATAACTAATTCCCACCTACCTCCACTGCGTCCTCCCAGGGAGCCGAATGAATAGTTCGGTTAGCCACAGAGGAATTAATCGTAAAGGCGCTGGAGGCAAAAGCTCATACCCACAGGATGGAGGTTGTAACCTACCCCAGCTGTAGGAGCGCTGATTAACTGGGGCAGCTTCATTCCGTCTACAAACGTTTGGGGAGAACTTACATGACTGCTCCCCCCCCACCCCCAACACACACACACACACACACACACACACACACACACACACACACACACACACACACTTGAGTAATCACTGAGCCAGACAGATAAGTGCAAGACCAGTTTCTGTTTGGCAGAGAAGAGTCAGGAAAAACTGCGATCGCTCCCATGAAATCAAACCCAGACCCTCCGAAGTGGGCGGTGGGAATCTCGGTGCGGGGAGGAGGACCCGAGCCCAGCGCCTTCATCTCATCGCCTCGTCCACCGCAGCCGGCCTCGCGGTGGCGCTGCTCCCTCTAGAACATGATGGCTTTGCCGCCCGGCCCTCCCAGCATTTTCCAGGCTCGAAGATTTAAACCAGACTGGGAGGAACTGAATGCCACTGGGCACAGCGAGAGACCGAGTGCTTAGAGCTGACTCACTGTGACTCTGCCACTGTGCGGTCCCCGCTCGGCCGCTGTAGTTTTGTAAACTTCCCGCACCTCCGAGGCGGGTCTTTCCGGGTAATTGTGAGAGTGGGAGTTGGGGCGGGGCAAGGGGCGTGGTGGTGTCTCACTACCCCCGGGGCGGTGCTGGTGCATCTTCGATTTTAAGGGATCAGAGTTTGATTTGAAGCACACTGCTAGTTTCCTGACACGTGGTGGCCAACTTTGTGATCCACCTGCTTGACTTTCGTTTTGAGTGAGATTTCTTAGGTTAAGGGTAAAAAACTGGAAAATATTATGAAGCAGGTAACAGTTTCTATAAGGTCTTGCGCAAAACCAGGATGGACGTTTCAGGACAAGAGCGATGAAGCAGTACATCAGGGGACATGATAAAATCTGCCCTTGTAGGTTAAGTTAAATTCCATACATATGGGATTTTCCCGGCGGTCCAGTGGTTAAGACTCCCTGCTTCCACTGCAGGGGGCAAAGTTTCCATCCTTGGTCAGGGAGTTAGTGAAAGTCTCCTAGTCGTGACTGACTCTGCAACTCCATGGACTGTATAACCCGCCAGGCTCCTCTATCTGTGGAATTTTCCAGGCAAGAATACTGGGATCTTCTGGACCTAGGGATCAAACCCAGGTCCTCCTGCATTGCAAGCAGTTCTTTACTGTTTGAGCCACCAGGTGGTAAAGGCAGGGCACAGCCTATCTCCCTGGCACAGCCAAAATAAAAATAAAAATCCACACGTGCAATCTATGCAGTTGTTGAAAAGAATGCAGTCAAATTCTGTGTGCTGAAATGAAAAGATGGCTAAGGTTTGTCTGAACAAATGGTGTATAAATATACTTACATTTGTCTAAAAATAAGGTATTAAGTCTCTTGAAGGATGGACTTCTGTGGTGGCTCAGATGGTGAAGCATCTGCCTACAATGCAAGAGACATGGGTTCGATCCCTGGGTCGGGAAGATCCTCTGGAGAAGGAAATGGCAACCCACTCCAGTATTCTTGCCTGGAAAATCCCATGGATGGAGGAGTGTGGTAGGCTACAGTCCATGGGGTCGCAAAGATTCGGACACGACTGAGCGACTTCACTTTCATGCTCATTTCTACTGTTTGTTTACTGTGCGCATTTTATTTATTTTTTGGCTATGTAGCATGCAGGATCTCAGTGCCCCCACCAGGGATCTAACCCGTGTCCCCTGCAGTAGAAGCGCAGTGTCTTAACCAGTGAACCACAAGGGAGGTCCCTGCTGTGCGCATTTTAAATGTTAATAATACATTTCAAAAAGAAAGGGAAAAAAAGAGAAAACTCACCCAATAATGGGTGTGCAAGAACAGCTGCTGTAAGTACCATAAGAGGGAAGGTGGGCCAACAGTGCACAACCCCGACTGGTGGCAGAGAGAGTCTCGTTTTGTGGAGCCTGAAGCCTTTCCTGTGTTGGAGGCCCTGTGTAAGAACTAAAACACAGGATTATAAACACACCATGCTGTGGCCACACTGAGGCCTCATGACAGGAGGGGAAATGTGATGAAGAGGAAGTCTGAGTGGAACAAGATAGCAGGCTTAACCCATTCTGGCTTAAGTGTCCAACTTTTGCAAGTTTCATAAAACACGTGACCATGTGAACGCATTGTTAGGGCTGCTCCCAGGCGGTGGACAGGGAGGTCCTTTCCAGGACCACACTAAGGAACTCAAGGGCAGTTCGTTGTTGAACATGTCAGGGGTGGAGGTGGAGATAAATTAGAAGTTTGGGATTAACATATACTACTACTGTATGGCTTCCCAGATGGCTCAGTGGTAAAGAATCCGCCTGCCAAGCAGGAGACACAAGTTCGAGCCCTCGGTCAGGAAGATCCCCCGGAGTAGGAAATGGCAGCACACTCTAGTATTCTTGCCTGGGAAATCTGATGAACAGAGTCGCCTCGGGGGTGACAGTCCATGGGGTCGCAAAGAGTCAGACACCACTTGGCGACTAAACAGCAAACAGCAGCAAACAGAAAGGCCCTACTGTATCACAGGGAGCTATACTCAGTATGTTGCAATAACCTGTAATGGAAAAGAATCTGAAAAAGAATATATGGGGGTGTGTGTATAACTGAATCAGTTTGCTGTGCACTTGAAACTAACACATTATAAATTAACTATACCTCAAGAATAGAGTAAATAAAAACTGCTTAAGCATTTTGTCATGAATGCTATTTTTCCCCAGAAGGAGACTGTGAAGTGTATCACCTAAAAAGGAAAAAAGAAAGAGTCACGGATCAGGACTGAGACAATTTTAATTTTATATTGTGATGTCCTCTGAGGTTTTCTGTAATATGTTGTCTTTTAAAATCTGCTAATCCTTGTGCCCTAAATTGATTTCGTAATCCTCACTTTGAAAACTCCTATTCCAAAAGGAAGGATGAGGGTGGTGTGGGTGGGGGAAGCAGAGGAGAGGACAGGAGTGTGCTGGAGTTGATGTGAGTAATACCCCACCAGGTTCCCTACCCCACCCCGCCCGAGATGGGACCTGCATCCGCCCAACTCCTGGAGCTGAAACTGTCCCATATTTGCAGTTCCCCGATCAGTTTACTAAAGGGTGTGTCAGTGAGATTTAGGTCATTCTCATCCTCTTGGTGAGGAGGAGAGTTTTGTTTCTCTTAGTATTTTTATTTATCTATGTATGGTTGCCCTGGGTCTTCGTTTCTGCACTCGGGCTTTCTCTAGTTGCCGTGAGTGGGGGGCTACTCTGGTGTGCACAGGCTTGCTGCGGTGGGCTGGTTTTGGAGCACCGGTTCCAGGTGCACAGGCTGGCTGTGGCACAGGGGCTCATTAGTCGTGGCTCTCGGACTATGGAGTGTAGACTCAGTAGTTGTGGGCTTTAGTGTGGACTCTTCCTGGACTAGGGATTGAACCTGTGTCCCCTGCATCGGCAGATGGATGCTTATTCCCTGTACCACTGAGCACGGCCGAGAGTTTTTCTTTAGATGTCACATCTTTGTTTCACTTTTCAAGGACTAGGAGACTCAAAAGACTGAGGGACTTTTTCCCTTTTCTCAACCAAGAGGGCAGGCAAGCCTTCCTGTTCCTTAATAGTGGTTCCCAGCTCTGGCTGATCACAGAAGTTGTCACATACCCTGAAGGTACAAAGCCCCAGGCTTTTGCCTGGAGCCTACTATCTGTGACTGGGGCTGCAGGGGCTAGAGATTGGAGATGACAGAATGACTGGACCTAGAGAGGGAAGGGGTGTTTTCCAAAGCCCTGAACTGGAACAGAGTTTGGGGAATTTTCCAGTGGTACCCCTCCAACCTGCCCCCTTATCTGTCCTGCTCCCAAATAGCAATCCCAAGAGGTAGGTTGTGGTCAATGGGGATCCTGAAGTGTGCTTTGGGGGCTTGTGTGAAATTGTCCAGCTATCTGAACAGAGAATTCAGTATAAAGAATTAAGATAGGTATAAAGCTAGGCATGTTGCTTTAAAGGTAGATCGCTAGGTAACAGAAAAGGTGAAAATAAATAATTCTAAGGTGTCCCAGAGGGACCTGAACCTAGGACTGGAGGAGCCAAAGGGCAAAGTTGGAATAATTATAATAAAACATAGGAGCTTGAAGGAAATGCCCCTGGGGACTAAAACCTAATTCTTTGAGAGGGGTACATGCTCGCTGGTGGCGGTGTTTCTGAACAGGGCTCAGGGTAGCTAGTTCTGCAAGGGATGGAGAAACTGGCAAACTGCATTTAGCTGCTGATAAGGAACTGCAGCTGCGCCCCCCTGGTGGCTCAGTGGTGAAAATCTGCCTGCCAATGCAGGAGACACCGGTTTCATCCCTGGGTCCCAAAGATCCCCTGGAGAAGGGAATGGCAAGCCACTCCAGTATTCTTGCCCGGGGAATCCCATGGACGGAGGAGCCTGGTGCAATCCATGGGGTGGCAAGAGTCTGACACCACTAAACGGCTAAACAAAGGAACTGCAGCTTCGGGGTGAGGAAGCCTTCCAGTGATGAGGAAACAGCCAGCAGCTGGGAAGCAGTCGGCCGGCCCCCTTCTCCGGGCTCTGCAGGCCCTCTAGCGCCCCCTGTTGGCAAAATCCGACAGGGAGCAGCAGGTACTGGAGAATTGCAGCGTCTTAGCAGAGTCGGGCGGGAGAAGGCAATGGCACCCCACTCCAGTACTCTTGCCTGGAAAATCCCATGGACGGAGGAGCCTGGTAGGCTGCAGTCCATGGGGTCGCTAAGAGTCGAGCATGACTGAGCAACTTCACTTTCACTTTCACTTTCATGCATTGGAGAAGGAAATGGCAACCCACTCCAGCGTTCTTGCCTGGAAAATCCCAGGGACAGGGGAGCCTGGTGGGCTGCCGTCTATGGAGTCGCACAGAGTTGGACACGACTGAAGCGACTTAGCAGCAGCAGCAGCAGCAGCCCCTGTATCAACATTCAGAAAACGAAGATCATGGCATCCGGTCCCATCACTTCATGGTAAATAGATGGGGAAACAATGGAAACAATGACAGACTTTATTTTCTTGAGCTCCAAAATCACTGCAGATGGCGACTGCAGCTGTGAAATTAAAAGATGCTTGCTCCTTGGAAGAAAAGCTATGACCAACCTAGACAGCGTATTAAAGAGCAGAGACATAACTATGCCAACAAAGATTCGTCTAGTCAAAGCTATGGTTTTTCCAGTAGTCATGTATGGATGTGAGAGTTGGACCATAAAGAAGAGTTGATGCTTTTGAACTGTGGTGTTGGAGAAGACTCTTGAAAGTCCCTTGGACTGCAAGGAGATCAAACCAGTCAATCTTAAAGAAATCAACTCTGAATATTCATTGGAAGGACTGATGCTGAAGCTGAAGCTCCAATACTTTGGCCACCTGATTTGAGGAGCCAACTCATTAGAAAAGACGCTGATGCTGGGAAAGACTGAAGGCAAGAGGAGAAGGGGACAACAGAGGATGAGATGGTTGGATGGCATCACCGACTCGATGCACATGAGTTTGAGTAAACTCCGGGAGATGGTGAAGGACAGGGAAGCCTGGCGTGCTGCAGTCCATGGGGCTGCGGAGTCAGACACGACGGAGCGACTGAACAATAACAACAACAAGCCCCTGTCCCACAGAGCCCCGTTTACAGGGTGGGTGTTGTGAGTTGAACTGTGTCCCCTCTCAAATGCATGTGTCAAAATCCTAACCCCTAGTGCCTCAAATCGTGACCTTATTTGGAAGGAGGGCTGTGGTAGATATAATTAGTTCAGATGAGGTCATTAGAGTGGGCCCTAGTCCAACATGACTAGTGTCCTTATAAAAAGGGGAATTTGGGCACAGCTATGCACACAGGGAGAATGTCATGTGAAGACAAAGGCAGAGTGCTACAAGGACTGCCAAACATTGTCAGTAAGCCCTCAGAAGCTATGGGAAAGGCCTGGAACACATTCTGCCTGAGAAGGGACCGACCCTGCCAACACCTTGATCTCAGACTCTGGCCTCCCCAGAGCTGGGGGACAATGCCTTTCTGTTGTTTAAGCCACCTAGTCTGTGTTACTTCGTTAGTCTGCTAAACCCAAGCAGACTCACACAGTGGGGCTGGGGCAGAAAGACAACAGTTGGTCACAATCTCCAAATCCTTGGGGGAGAGGAGGCTCACCATACAAGGACCCCTGGCGCTCAGACCACGGGCATCTCAGCTGCTGCCCCATTGGAGACGTTTTCCTATCTCATGTGTATGCTCTTTTCTTAGTGACTGAGCCGTGTCTAACTCTTTGCAACCTTTTGGACTGTAGCCCATCAGGCTCCTCTGTCCATGAGATTTCCCAGGCAAGAATACTGGAGTGGGTTGCCATTTCCGCCTCCAGGGGTTAAGGGACCTAACCTGCATCTCGTGCATTGCAGATGGATTCTTTACTCACTAAGCCATCCAGGAAGCCCCCTTCTATCCCATGGCACTGTATAGTGTAAGTAAGTGTTAGTCACTCAGTCATGCCCAACTCTTTGAGGCCCCATGGACTGCAGCCCACCAGGCTCCTCTGTCCATAAGATTTTCCAGGCAAGGATTCTGGAGTGGGTTGCCATTTCCTTCTCCAATGGCACTGTATAAACCCAGACTATCATTCTACTGAGGGGAAGACCCCCCAAACCCGCAAAAAAAAAAAAAATTCCTGAGATTGAATTTCTTACCCTCTTGGTGAAGGGCAGCTCATAATCAAATTTTATTATTTAGGAAAAATACCAAAATTGACGTTTCTTGTACCTGAGCATTACGGAAACTTTTCATACTCCATACACTGCATTTTTTTTCCTTCACTCAGCCAGTCATCTTCTTGAGAAAGAAAACTCTTGGTAAGCCTCGACTTTCCGCCATCTGCTGTTGGTTGGTTGGGCTTCGAAGCTGGAGTGGTAGACACCACGTGGGATGCCAGTGATGGGAAGTGAGCTGTTTCAGGGCATGTCATTTTGACCGCGGGTATTTCAGTAACACAGATTCCTTGCTCCTCCATCAGGAAGCCCAGCCAGGGCTTGTCTGGGGCTGTTTCTGGTTACTATGGAGATGAGCTCCACCCGGCGGTTCCCCATCCAGACCTCCCTGCTCTGTGGAGTTCAGTATCCCCAGGCACAGCTGCAAGGCCGATTCTGAGCTATTCCTGCTGTGGGAGTGTTTACACAACACTCCGGCTCTCAAGTTCCCCTCTGTGCCTCCCATATCCCAGAAAGCCAAAAGACCCAGGCATCACCTCTGACGTTTTCTCCACCCCAGCACCGAGGAGTCATGCCTGGAGGGACCCTTCTATAGAAGGAAGCTCAGGGAGGTGTCTGGAGGGGCTCCTGTGGCTCTGGGCCCCTTCCTGCTATTTCTGGGTCTTCCTTCCAAGAGGGTGGGGGGCAGGGAGGCTCCTCTCCATCTCCCTGGAAAGATGCATGATCTCTCTCATCCCTTTTTTTTCCTTCTTTAAAACCATTTTTCACTTAAATAATAGGGTGGGTTGGGATTTTTTTTGGCCATCCCGCAAGGCATGGGGGGTCTTAGCTCCCCAACCAGGGATCTAACCCAAGCCGCCTGTAGTGGAAGCATGGAGCTCTAACCACTGGATCACCAGGGAATTCCCTATAGAGTGATTTAAACTTTCAAATTTGACTGTATTGTTTACCCATGTGAAACCCTGCCATGGGCTGCCCATTCCTCCTAATTAAAATCCAGAATCCTTACCAGGCTCTGCCCTACCAGGCCTGGCTGACACTTCACACCACCACTTGTCTTCCTTAAAACACTTTGGTCCCTGGGTGCTTGGCCCAGTCCTGAGCCCACACCCATCCTCTCTGTCTTGCTCACTTCTTGCCCTGCAGGCCTCAGCTGTCCCTTCAGGGAGGTCTTCCCTGAAAATGCCTGTCCGCCAGCCCCACTAGGGCCCCTTCTCATGACTGCTGTCTAATTTCCTTTTTTTAAAAAAATGTCTGTCCCTGGAAAATTTGTGTTTCGTTTTGTTTTGTAATATAGCAGAGGGAAAACTTTTCTTCAGCGTGAAAATACACTGGCTACATCACATAAAAGTTACCACCATTAAGTGGGCAGTTTGGTGGCATTAAGCATGATCCCGTTATTGTGAGACTATCCCCAAGATCCTTCTCCAGAACTCATGCACCACCTCAAGTGGGAATTCTGACTCCAGTAAACACTAGCTCCTCAATCCCCCCGCCCCCCAGCCCCTGCGACCACCCCCCACTACTTTCTGTTTCTATTAATTTGCCTATTCTCAGCGCCTTGTGTAAGTGGAAACACACAAGATTTGTCCTTTCACATTTGGCTTATTTCACTTAGCATAATGTCTTCAGAGTTTATTCATGTGATAGAATGTGTCAGAATCTCAGTCTTTTTTAAGGCTGTTGTATATTCAGATCACGCTGTGTTTATCCATTCGTCCATTGATGAACACTTGGGTTGTTCCCACCCTTAGGCTGTTGTGAATTATGTTGCTATGGACATGGATTTATAAGCATCTGTTTGAGTCTCTGCTTTTAGTTCTTTTGGGTGTATCCCAGGGGTGGAGTCCCTGTCCTTTTCTTGTGCAGTACTTATTACAGCTACGACTATCATGGGGCCGGTGGTGTGGCTCAGGCATCTTTGTTGGGATTACTCACTACAGTATCCCCAGCTCTGAGTACTGTACATTGCACTGAATACATATTGTTGAGTGAGTGAGGGAAAGTGTCCCATCTTAGTGGGTGGAGCAACATGGAGCGTCCTGACACATGTAGTCTGGGCTAATCTTAGCTCCCAAAGAACAAATTCATGGAGTTCCCCTGCTGCTGCTGCTGCTGCTGCTGCTGCTGCTGCTGCTGCTAAGTCACTTCAGTCGTGTCCGACTCTGTGCAACCCCAGAGACGGCAGCCCACCAGGCTCCCCTGTCCCTGGGATTCTCCAGGCAAGAACACTGGAGTGGGTTGCCATTTCCTTCTCCAATGCATGAAAGTGAAAAGTGAAAGTGAAGTCGCTCAGTCGTGCCCGACTCTTAGTGACCCCATGGACTGCAGCCTACCAGGCTCCTCCGCCCATGGGATTTTCCAGGCAAGAGTGCTGGAGTGGGGTGCCATTGCCTTCTCCTGGAGTTCCCCAAGGACTGACAAAATTTCCAAGAGTATCAATTTTATTTATTTTTGAAATGTAAGTATACACGTTTTAATTTATTTTTAAGAATATATTCATATTTTAGAATCAGGACATGTACATGTATGACTGAGCAGCATGGCTGACACAGCCCACATCCTCACCAGTGAGCTTCCAAGAACCATTTACTGAGCTGCCAGCGGTACTGGTGAAGAAAGACGGAGAATAAATAATAGTGCTTTGGGGAGCATCGTAGTGATCAATGGGGTAGGGAAAGAGGGAGCCTCATTGTGCACATAACAGCAGCAACAACTCCCCAGTACTGCATTCAAGAGAATAATAATAATACCAGTAACATGTATTGAAGGCTCACTCTGTGCCAGACTTGTGCCAATCACTTTGCCTAAATAGCTCATTTCATCCTCAAAAAAACACTATGCACTTTTCTCTGAATTTCTCCCACCTGATTTTTTGCCTCCTCCAACCCACTCTCCTCTGGCAACTACCTGTTTGTTCTCTGTATCTGTGTTTGAATTCTACTACTATTATTTTTCTCTTTTCCCCTTCTCTGCCCTACTGAATAAGATGACAACCTGGTAGCCACTGTAGTTTGGGGAGAGACATCATTTTGAATTTGTCACTGGCAGTGGTTTCCAGTATTGTTTCTTTTACTGTTCACTTTGGGCTTCCCTGGTGGCTCAGAGGTTAAAGTATCTGCCTGCAATGTGGGAGACCTGGGTTCGATCCCTGGGTCGGGAGGATACCCTGGAGAAGGAAATGGCAACCCACTCCAGGATTCTTGCCTGGAGAATCCCATGGATGGAGGAGCCTGCGCAAAGAGTCAGACACAACTGAGCAACTTCACTTCACTATTATTTTTAAAACCCAGTACCAATCATTAGCAATCTAGATTCACAGATTTTTATTTCACTTATTTGTTATTCTTTCAGCTTCCCCAAGCAGCTTGTGGGATCCTAATTCCCTGACCAGGGATCAAACCCGTGCCCCTCTACTGGAAGCGAGCAGGCTTAATCACTGGACCGCCAGGGAAGTTCTTGTGCTTCTATTATTATCCCAATTTTACTAGTGAGGAAATCGAGGCACAGAAGGGGCTAAGTACCTGCCTAAATGGCTAGGAAATGGCCAGAGTGGAATTTTTAGCCCAGACTTTCTGATTCCGGAACTCAAACACAAAACCATTCTTCTCCAAGGCTGAAGCAGAGAAGTGCTACTCTTTACGTTATAGCCAATCAGAGATATGACAGAGTAAAATTAAAAACTGAGTGTCATTTACAGACAAAGCGCCCAGGACCTCAAAGACTACCTCCTACCTGTCTCCGTGCTTGGGCTGTGAGCGCCTCCCCGGCCAGTTCGCTGAGGATACTGGGAAGCAGATTGAGGCTTGCACCCAGGTGGGGCCCGTGAGGACCTCTCAGGACCTCCTGTAGTTCTTAGGCATCTCCTAGAAGACATGATGGTGCAGAAAAAGAGTGACCTCGTATTCTAGATTTTGAACATTGGCATCAAATGTTGAGTGTGTTGCAGCAAAAATGGAAATGAAGTGTTTCCTCTCCCGAGAACAAGGAAAGTAAAGAGAACTGTGAATAGTTAAGAGAAGGAACGTAAATGGGCCTGAAAGGCTTCATCACTCCTAGTTATATTTTACCTGTCACTAATCTATAGTGTCTGTTAGATCTGTCCTTCACAAAGCTAACCTATCGCCCCCTGATGCTATGCTTATTGCATCCTGAACCTGGTGTTAGCTCTCTCTTGAAGCAAATCACCCCTTATCACTGTTTGCCTTTTAGAAAGAAGGTCAAAGGCAGATGACCCAGAGACAAATAAACCCAGTTACTAGACTTTTTTGAAAAAACGCAAGATGAAGAAAAACACAAGACCTTCATTACTTTGAGCTTTATCATTTACCCTAAAACCATGAAATCCAGGCTACATAACATCTCTCAATTCTCCTAGGAGAGGGGTACAGTCCTTGAGGTGCTAGCCTGCTGTGTCTTACCCCATGCATGGCAGTGGAATCAAGCCATCTTCCTTTCATTGTTGTTATTATTAATTAATTTATTTATTGGCTGTGCAGGGTGTTCGTTGCTGCGCGGGCTTTTCTCGAGTTGCAGACAGCAGGGGCTCCTCTCTGGTTGCGGCGCGCGGGCTTCTCATTGCCGTGGCTTGTCCTGTTGAGGAGTACAAGCTCTAGTCCATGCAGGCTTCAGAAGTTGCACACGGCCTCAGCAGTTGTGGCTCCTGGGCTCTAGAGCACAGTCTCAATAGTTGTGGGCTTAGTTGCTCCACAGCATGCGGAATATTCCCGGATCAGGGATCAAACCCACGTCTCCTGCCTTGCAGGCGGCTTCTTTACCACTGAGCCACCAGGGAAGCCTGTAAGCCATCTTTCTGTTTCCTCCAAATTCTGTCTCCATGTTTCTATTTGGCATCGCTGGACAGGGAACGCAGATCTGGGGGAGAGGTATGGGGCTGAATGGGACACACACCCGGCAGCTAAATGCTGTCTTCTTCCCAGGGGAGAAAACCCAGCAACAGCAGAGACAACTGCAAGCCTCTGCCCCTCCCAGTTCAGCCCCATCTTCCTGGCCAGGCCTTCATTTTCAGCCACAGTCTCAGTCCAGCCTCACCCTGTGCCTGGGAAGTGAAGAAAGGCACTTCTGTGAGTTCCTTGAGTGGGCTGGAGGAGGAGGAGAGGGAGGAGGATGTGTCTACCCCTTGCCTCCTGGAATCGGGGGTGGGGGGATGGTGGGAGCAGGGAGGGGTGGAGGACCTAGCTGCCAAGAGGGAAGAGATGCTTGAGTCCATTGATCAGCCTGTTGTTTGGAATTCCGGGGCTCATTTTCCCACAGAAACAAAGCTCAAGTGGTGGTTGGCTCCCCGCCTGGCCCAAAGGAGCCAGACTCGGCTAATAGCAACGCAGCCTCCGACGACCCTTCACACTCTTCCCACACTGCCAATGTCTGTTATTGGCTCGGCTCCCACGGGAGCTTCGGAAACCACAGGGCCTCAGGCCGCTCTGGAAGAAAGGACTCTGGTGGCTGTGGAAACTGGGGTCTGGGCTGGGAGCAGCTCTTCCACAGGCGACAGCAGTGGGGAGCAGCCTGTGTGTATGTGTGTGAGTGTGTGTAGACATTTCTAAGCACATCCCTCAGTTTCTTCATCTGCAAATGGTGGTGGTAAAAGAAGGCTTGGACTAGATCAATGGTTTTCTAACCTTTGTCTTTTTAACAGCTTCTCTTTTTTGCAAGTCATCTTGCATAAAATCTGTTCTGATTATAAAGCGTTGGCAGGGCTGATGAGGGGCTGGCCCCCTGGTATCCCTTCCCACCCCGCCAGCCCTGCCTCAGTGTCCCTCCTCAGAACTCCAAATGTCCTCAGAGCATGTTTGAAAAGTCACTAGGCTGGATCCACACACACAACTACACCCAGGCAGACACGCAGACCTATACACTAATGCACAAGCAACATTCAAGCACAGACACAGACACCTAAACACACACATAGGCAAAGCGATACACCCAGAAACACATAGACACTCACATACACCACATCTCTCCAGCTCTAGTAGGATCCTACAATCAGAGAGGAAGTGCAGGGTTGCCCCTAATACTCTAGACTGGGGATGACAATGAAACTTGGGGTCAGCCTCAGCCAAATTTTTGTGAGCTGTGCGGCCCTGGGTGAGCCGGTTCCCTGCTCTGAGCTGTAAATGTTAACACTGGGATCCGAGATTAAGGTGTACAAGGTTCTGTGAGTCTCGAAGCTGGCAGTCACTCTGGTAACTTTCCAGGCGGCTCAGTGGTAAAGAATCTGCCTGCCAATTCAGGAGATGCATGTTCGATCCCTAGGTCAGGAAGATCCCCTGGAGGAGGAAATGGTAACCCATTCCAGTATTCTTGCCTCGGAAATCCTAGGGACAGAGGAGCCTGGTGGGCTACAGTCCATGTGGTCGCAAAGACAGAACAACAACAAAGTCACTCTGCAAGTGGCAGGGATACTGTGGCTGCAGACTTGACTAGTCAGGCCTGAATTGCAGGAAGGAAGCACCAGTCCTGTGCAGGCGCCTCGTCCATCTAACTCACTTTCGGTGCCATGCAGGGACCCTACAGAAGAATCAGGGGCCTGAGTGTTCTCTGTAAGAGGAGCGGGACGGGGCGTGCCAGGATAGGGGTGGGCGGGGCTCTGTGAAAGGTGGGAGGGTTCCGGAGGTGAGGGGACTCCCCATTGGTCCACGTTGCCACAGCAACGTGGAGGCACAGCCTCCCCCATCCGCCCAGCCCCAGTGAGCTGGGGCCCTTGGCTGTCAAGGAAACGGTGCCGAGAACACAGAGCCCCAGGAGCCAGCAGGCCCCGCCCGGAAAAACAACATCCTGGCTATGGGGCACCAGCAGGCTCTGTGGGAGGGGCTATTTTTAGCTGGTGAGGCAGCCAGGGCAGGACTTGTATGGCCTTGCTGTCTGGCTGTATAACTCAGCCATTGTCCCGCCTGACCTTAGGCCCCGGGCTCAGAGGCCTCTGTCTGCCCCTGCTCTCCAGGCTGGCCCTCCCTGGGGTGCACCTGAGTTACCGAGAACCCCCCCACCCCGGGGGGCGGAGGCTGACCTGGGAACACACCCTGTAGCCTCTGGAGCAAGTTCTCTGCCTTGAAATCAGCATGCAGGCGTCCCAAGCTGGGATGGGGTGGGGTGGGGGTGGTCCTAGGGCTGCAGGGGGCCCTGGACCTTCCTGGGAGAGAGGCAGAGGCTCTACTGGGGCACAGAGCCCAGGGTCTCCCCAGCGTGGAGGCTGAGCCCAGTTCCAGCCGCCCAGCTGCTGCAGAGATGTCAGGCAGCCTCCGAAGGAAGACAGGTCCTTTTAGGGAAGACATTCCCAGCTCCAGCCACACCCTGGGGTCGGTTCAGCTGCAGCCCTCAAGAGCTGAGAAGGTGTGCGTATGAAAACAGTTCTAGTCTCAGACTTTGTTGCCCACGCCCAGGAGTCCTGCCCGGCTCTTGCGGAGTGTGAGGTCTGCGTTGAATCTTGGGCAGACACCCTTCGGCAGGTTCCAGAACTAGGCTATAGCAACAGGGATGAAAATATCTGGTGGGCACCAGACCATCCAAAGCAGACACGCGGGCAGCCAGAATGACTGTGGGGGTGGACCCCTCTGGGAGAAGCCACCTCTGGCTCTCCCTGTTCAGAACTTGGGAGTAGGGGGTGTGCAAAGGGTAGGCACCTGGTTTCAGCCTCTTTTTCCTGGGTCAGGGCTCTCCCGCCCAGTAGGAATCCTGGGACAAGGGCCTTGCTCCCTTCTGTCTTTCAAGACCAGCTCAGGAAAGATGGGAAGTATGGGGAATTCTTGGTGGATGCAGAGAAGAGTGCTTCCCAGGTGGCTCAGTGGTAAAGAATCCACCTGCCAATACAGGAGACGTGAGTTCGATCCCTGGGTCAGGAATATTCCCGGGAGGAGGAAACGGTAACCTGCTCCAATATTCTTGCCTGGAAGATCCCAAGGACAGAGGAGCCTGGAGAGCTACAGTCCATGAGGTCACAAAGAGTTGGGACACAACTGAGCAAGCACACACGCAGGAGAGAAGGGTAGAAAAGGGAGTCGTTCAGAGACCAAACATTTATTGAGCACTTACTATGTGCCAGGCACTGTCCCAGGAACCTGGGAGAGGAGGGGTCAGGGCAGCCTGGAACTGTCCAAGCTGCGGTTCCTTCTCCCAGAAACAAGGCCTGCAGGGGGACAGGGTCTGGGGGGCCTCCTCCCTGAGAGGTGGAAGGCCTTGGGTACAGAAGGTGGAGGCCTCTAGGAATGAGAAGGCTGGGGAATGTGTGGGGGTCCGAGGCTGTTGCCTTCTCTGGTTCAAACCAGGGGTGCAGAGAAGCAAGCTTCCCAGGAGCTGGGTCAGCAGCGGGAGGCGGCCCCGGGCCCCTGCATCACCTCCTCTTGAGCGCGGATATGCAGGACTTCTTGAGGGGCCCTATCTGCAGATGGGCGTCTACACTCTCCAGGAAGAAGGCGGGCTTGAGTCTGCGCGTGAAGAGCCCCGCAAAGTGGCTGTCCAGGCGGCTCTGGAAGGGGTCAACCGGGGAGGCCGGCGTGCCACTCCAGCGCGCCCGGGAGGCCCTCAGCCTCCGTAGGAGGCTCATCTTGCCGTCCCGCACGGTGTAGAAGGCCAGGGCTCGGTCAGCATATTCCAGGCAGATCCCCACGGTGGGTGAGAAGGGGTGCGGCAGGGGTGCCTCCTGCCCGTGGAACCAGACGGAGAAACTGCGTCCGTTCCACTGCAGGCAGCAGGAGTGGGCGTTGCGGCCCAGTCGGCCCCGGTCGTAGGGCTCTTGTGGGGAGAAGTCTTCGGCCATGACCCCCACGCTGACCCAGCCCTCAATGATCTCCACCTCCCAGTAATAGGTGCCCCGGTCCAGGGCGCCCTCGCCCAGCACCTGCTCGCAGTGGGTGAAGCGGGTGGGCGACTCGGGGTAGTTAATAGGACACAGCACCCTCTTCACGCCCTTGGTTCCAAACAGCTGCAGGAACTTGTCGGCCGTGTCACTGTCCAAGTCCACTATGTAGGCAACTGCCCCCACAGACCGGAGAGAAATGCAGGGCTCAGGTCCAAGGTCAGGCAGGGCAGCCTTTCCCCGAGGGGCCCACCTCCCCCAAACACCTCTCCCGTCCTTTGTAATGGGCATGATTCAGCCATCATGGGGAGCCCCCCGTGAGGTGACCTAGTTCACCCTCTGAACCAGGGACAGGAATCCCGGCCCATGGGCACTTAGGGCCCAGCCCAGCAGCCTTGGGAGAGCCCAGGTAAGCATCCTGGCAAGCCCAAGTGTCAACTTACACTTGAGGAAATAATCCCTAGGAGCCTCACTCTCCAGGTTGTTGGTGCTGTCGGGGTCCTGGGACTCAGCGTCTGCTGCCGAAGAGGAGACAGTTGGTGAGGGCCTCCTTAGCTGCCTGTGGCTGGGCTGTGCAAGGCAACCCATCTCTGAACCTGTGATTGAAATCCTCCTCCTCCATCCTCTCAGCACCCCAGGCCACCTGGGGACAGGCACATGCCCAAATACGGTACCCTGTGCTCATACGCATGCTGGTCCTTGTTCTACGTCCCATGTCCTCCCTGGGCTTCATCCTCTCTGAAGCTAGAGGGTGTGCCAGGACAGGCCCTCTCTGCCCCCCGGGCTGCGGCCAAAGGGGCTGACTCGTGATTACAGGGTGGTGGCTCGAGTCCCTGGCAGGATTTGGGGTCCCACCCTGTTCTAGGCACAGTTTCCATCCTCCACTCCTGAGCGGGCAGCCGGGCCTGGGGCCCTGTGCAGGGAGCCTGGGGAAGGGTGAGTCACTTGCAGGGGGCGCCCACCTTCCGTGCCTGGCTTCTGCAGCCCGTCTTCATCACTGCCCAGCCCCCGAAGCTGCTCCCACTGGCTGGAACAGGCCGAGGCCAGGACGGCCTGCACCGCGCGCACAGCCTGGGAGGACTTGGTGAAGCTGAGCTCCCTCGGGGGTCCGGGCCCGGGGCCGCACCCCTCCTCCAGGGCCAGCCTGAGTGCCAGGAGTTCCTGTGCCAGACAGATGCCCATTAAGGCTAAGCTGGCCGCAGCAGCTCCTCCGGGCATGAGACAGACAGCCTGCCAGGAGGCCGGCACAGCCACGAAGGCGGCCCCCCGCGGCCTCCTCCTGCGGCTTCGGTGCCCGCTGCACCCGCAGAGCCGCCCTCACCTGCAGGAAGCTGACCGAGTCGGCTTCGGGGACCTGACTGAGGTTGTGGCGGGCCCTGCTGAGTCGGCTCCGCTGCTCCTCCTGCCGCCGCAGGTCACCTTGAGAGCGGCCCAGCATGGTCGCCTCCCCCTCATCGATGAAGCCCAGCACCTCCGTCTGAAACCCCTGCAGGACGGCCGCAGCCTCGGCAAACAGCCGGCTCACCCTCTCCCGCTCTGCCACGGCTGCGCTCTGCACAGGACAGTGGGGGGCGGGCAGTGAGGACAGAGAACACCCCGAAGACGTTTTGGCCACCTTCTCGGACCCCTGTCTTCCCACCATGTCTTATTGAGGGTGGGGGGTGGACAGAGGCACCAGCCCGAACTGCCCTGGGTCTGTGCCAGGTCAGGGGGGAGACAGGCTCAGTGGAGCCAGGCCATGCCCTGGGCACGGGCTTCTCTGGAGTGGACGGTGCCATGCTGAAAGCTCACAGCGGCGGGAGCCTGGGGCAGGGGTGGACGGGGGCTGAGTTGGACGGGATCTGACCTTGATGAGGGCCACCGTGCGCCGGGACTGAGCGATGCCCGCACCCAGCTCGTCCATGCGGTCCTCCACAGCGCTCAGGACTTTGGGCTGCTCGGCCTGTGGACGACACCCTCAAGGAGAAAGGGGTCTAGAAGTAGGGTCCCGGGCCTCACCGAGGGGGAGGTGGGGGTGACCAGGAGTGGTATCTGGGTCCAGGTGGACTGGGAGTGGTGATGATATACCGGAGGGGCCTCAAGCCCAGGCTGGTGCCCTTTCGGAATGTCTGGGAGAGGGCAGGCTGGTGGGCCGTGGGCTGCCTGCCTCCCCCTCTTTGACTGGTGAGCAAGTCCAGGGCCCTCGGGTCCACCATGTTGCTCATTGTGATTTGAGAACTTCCCTCGGCGGGAAAGAAGCAGAAAGTGAGGAGGGGCCCTGCGCAAGTTCTGGGAATCATTGTCCCCCAAGAGTCTGTGTCCCCAATCCAAGCCTGAAAAATGGGGATTCCGGGCAAATCCCCTGGCTCTTATGAGTCACCACTTCAGGCAGGAGAGACGGAAAATCCCAAGGCCAGAGGCGCCAAGACCAGGCCTGGGGCCAAAGGAAACGGGGCGGAGGTAACGGCCGGACAGCTAGTACACGCGCCCACCACCAGCCCCCGGACAGCCAGACAGGGCGCTCTGTGTGCTCAGCCCACCCTCCGCCGCACTCCTGTCGTCTGCCACACCCATCCAGTCCCTCAGCCCAGGCAGATCTGAGCGGGACCGGCAGGAGCCCGGCCAAGGCACCGGCCGCCCCCCCGGGGACCCTGCGGACCCCACCAGGCTCCTTTAACCACCCCCCACCCCATGGGCTCCGCCCCAGCCTCAGTCTTCCAGCCCGATTTTTGCATCCTTTTCGAGTTCTCACTGGGTCTCTCCAACCCCCATTCTCATCCCGAGAGGAATGTCCCACAGCGAGCGGATGACGGTCAGGGCTGGAAGGCACCGCAGAGATCCTCAGGTTAGAGAGGGGAATTAAGGATGGCAAAGCAATGAGGGGTCCTCGGCCGGCGCGCGAGGCGCATCACCCGCCCCCACCCGCCCGCCGCGCCCGCGCCCGCGCCCTACCTCCTGGAGCGCGCGCTCCTGCTCCAGTGGCACGAGCTCGTGGCCCCGGTGCTCCTGGGCGGCGCAGGCCTCGCACAGGCACACGCGCTCGGCGCGGCAGTAGCGCTCGAGCGGCCGCAGGTGGCGCGGGCACAGGCTCTCCTCCAGTCGGCGCAGCGGCGGCACCAGGCGGTGTCCGCGCAGCGCGGGGCTGCGCTCGTGCGGGCCCAGGTGCGCGGGGCAGAAGGACGCGAGGCAGGAGAGGCAGGAGAGCGCGGCGGGCAGGGCGGCGCCTTCAGGGCACGCATCGCAGCGCACCGGCTCCTCACCGGGCGGCCATGACTCGGGCGCGCTGGGAGCCGACGGCTCCGGGGCGCTGGGCGGCGCACTGGGTGTTGCCGTCTCGGGGGCCGGGGCCGGGGCCGGGGCCGGCGGGGTAGAGGCCGGGCCGGGGCCGGGCCCCGGGCCCGAGCCCTGGCGGAGCTGCAGCAGCTCGGACAGCGTGTGGTTCTTGCGGAGCTGGAGGCCGTCGGGGAAGGGTTCCTGGCACAGCGGGCAGCGCTCCGTGCCTCCGGGGCCGCCGGCGCCGCCCGCTCCGCGGTGCGGCCAGAGCGCGCCCAGGCAGAAGAGGCAGAAGTTGTGGCCGCAGGGCAGTGTCACCGGCTCCCGGAGCAGCTCCAGGCAGATGGGGCAGCTGAAGGGCCCACTCCCGTCCATGGCTCCGCGGCCACGGCGCACCGCCTGCGCCGCTCGCGCCTGGGAGGGACCCGGACCATTCGCGACGCGGCGCCGCCCCCTGGGACAGAGGCCAAGGGTCCGGCCCCCGCCCGCCCCCGGCTCGGACCGCCCCCCGAGCGCAAAAGGCCGGCCAGTACCCGGCCCCGTCCCGGACAGCGTGGGGGTGGCCTCTGGGCCCCAGTCTGACCCCCTAGGGGCTCCTGGAGGAAAGGGCAGAGGGCATATGTTTTTGCCTCTTAGTGACTCTATTTACCTTCGGTGGGGAACTTGGGCTTCTCTAAACTTAAAATGGGAAGTTGATGTCCTCCAAGTCCACTGTCCCACAAATTCAGTTCCAGTCCATGGACACTCACGTGATGTGCCAGGGGCTCGGGCTGTGGGTTCCCCAGATGGAGGTGTTCGCTGAGACTAGTGTAATTAGCACTTGAAATGGTGCATTTTAGTATATGTAAACTATACCTCCATAATGTTAAAAAAGAACAGGATGGCAACAGAATAACTAAAGCAGCACTGGGTTGTAACCCTAAGTGTAAAACAAACTTCCATGAGTTCATGCTGTTATAAATAAATCTCTGGATAAATAAATAAATGGAGAATAGACAGATTTCCCACTCAGAGGAATTCTCAGCAGCTTTGGCACATTCTCCAAGATGGAGAGTGGCTTCCCACTCCGCACGTGTGGAGGGTGCCGAGTGACTTCCTTCCAAAGGGAGCAGAAGAGTAACTTGACAGGGTACAGTGATGAAAACCAGCCCAGCCAGGTGATCAAGGTCAACAACAACAGTGATGTCATGTTCGGCAGTAAATACCGTTGATATGATGTGGTCTTCCTACCCACAGCCCCACTCTAATTATGATTAAAACTTTAGACAAATCCCAATGGAGACGCAGTCTACATAGCGCCTGATCAGAACCCCTTGAAACTTTCAAGGTTGTCAAGCAGTTTCCCTGAAAGTTTACTTTCCGTCTGAAAAATTGTCACAGCCAAGAGAAGTCCATGGAGACATGATAACTAAATGTCCTGTGTATTCTGGACGTGTTCCTGAGAGAAAAAGGATGTTAGGGGGAAACAGGAAATTCAAATAAGTTATGGAATATAGTTCATACGAATGTATCAATATTGGCTCTTTCATTGTGACAAATGTACCGTAGTCATGATATGAGCAAAAGGACAAATTGGGAGGGAGGTATAGGGGGATTCTGAGTGATCTTTGCAATTTTTCTGTAAACTTGTAACTATTTTAAAAGTTCAGAAAACAGGTTCCCCTTGTGGCTCAGTGGTAAAGAATCCGCTGCCAGTATAGGAGACACGGTTCGATCCCTGATCCTGGAAGATCCCACACACCACGGAGCAACTAAGCTCCTGTGCCACAACTATGGAGCCTGTGCTCCAGAGCCCAGGAGCCGCGATGACCGAGCCACAATTCCTGAAGCCCGAGCCTCCTGGAGCCTGTGGACCGCAACTAGGGAGTGGTCCCCGCTCACTGCAACTAGGAAGAAGCCCGAGCAGCAATGAAGACTCAGCACAGCCAAAAATAGATAAATAGGATTAAATTTTAAAAATTCATTAAAAAAAAAAATAGTTGAGGCAATGCTTCCTACACTCAGGCCTGCAGACCTCCTGCTGATGAGAGGCCAAAGTGGAAGGAATACACAGATGGAGAGGGTTGATCCACATAGAGGTGGGGATTAGCCTTTCTTATTCCTCCAGGGCCCTTCTCAGAGCCTAATGTAGTCTCAGACGTCTTTCCAGAGTAATGTTTTTATTTTTATATATTTATTTTTCTATGTGTTGGCCGCACCATGCTGCCTGTGGGATTGTAGTTCCTGACCAGGGATCGAACCCATGCCCCCTGCAGGGAAAGTATGGAGTCTTAACCACTGGACCACTAGGGAAGTCCCCAGAGTAATGCTTTTAAATGCACAAAATAAAATGCACAGGGTTCCATGGCAATCAATTACATTGAAATACAGGTACAAAATATAAAGAAAACAAATTTGTGATAAAGTTATATCTGTGTTTCTTTAACACAAGAACAAATAACAAGATCTGGTGGAGGCCTAAGAATTACTGCGTTTTTGAGACAGTGATGGATGTAAGCATATTTCAAGTTCTCTGTCATTTCTGTAATACACTATGAAAAATCTGTCATTTTTATTGGTGACAAGTCACAGCTATGGCTAATATCACTGTGGTGTGTTTTTCCTCCATTTGTAATGAAAAGTAATGCTAGATTACCATTAGAGGACATTGAAAATAAAGAGAATTTCTACCTCTTAAAACCCTGGATTAAACATGTCTAATTTAGGGGGAATTCCCTGGTGGTCCAGGGGTTAAGACTTGATGCTTTCACTGCTGTAGCTCCGATTCAATCCCTGATTGGCAAGCTAAGACCCCACAAGCCATGCTGCTGCTGCTGCTAAGTCACTTCAGTCGTGTCCGACTCTGTGCGACCCCATAGATGGCAGCCCACCAGGCTCCGCCGTCCCTGGGATTTTCCAGGCAAGAACACTGGAGTGGGTTGCCATTTCCTTCTCCAATGCATGAAAGTGAAAAGTGAAAGTGAAGTCGCTCAGTCGTGCCCGACTCTTAGTGACCCCATGGACTGCAGCCTACCAGGCTCCTCCATCCATGGGATTTTCCAGGCAAGAGTACTGGAGTGGGTTGCCATTGCCTTCTCCGGGAAAACAGCTATACTCCAATAAAAATATAAAATCTGATTTAAAAATGTGCTGTGCAGAGCCTCTTGGAAGGAGAGACGAAAACTAAGATCTACTAAATATTAGAAGAGGGGTGGGATCCACTCCTGAGGAATTTGTGGGACGTGGGTGGGGGTGAAGTCATGGTGGCCTTCGTGGAGGAAGTGTCATTTGAGTTGGGCTTTCACAGACTGCTAGGGCTTGGAGACGTGCAGAAACTAGGGTGGGAAAAGACCTTCTGGGCAGAGCAGTGGGTGGACCAGCCTGGGCGTGCCTGGTTTGGCAGAGAGGCATCTAATGAGTTCCGTAAGTAGTTTCCACAAGGAGCACTTGATCTTGATTGCCCCTTGTCTGCCAAGATGAGGGATGGTTCAGAGGCTCAGACATCAGAGGCTTGGCAGCCAGGCTGCCTGGGCTTGCTGAGACCACAGACCCGCTTGGCTCTGGAAGGGACAGGAGGTGCCACTCGGGTTTGGGGGTACATACAAGGGACAAATTCCACCCTCCACTCCTCACCTCACAGCCTGTTCAGGAAGGTGTACTCCTCCAGGAATGCCTGGAGATGTGATTTCTCAGGGTGGTGGCGTTTTGATATCTCATCTCCATTATGGGAGCTTTTAAAGTTGCCCAGTATATTAATTATTCTTTTAGTGGCTGTGCGGTTGCTGTGCAGGCTTTTCTCTAGTTGCGGCAGGCGGGGGCTACTCTCTTGCTGTGGAGCACGGGCTCTAGAGTTCCTGGGCTTCAGTAGTTGCGGCTCTCGGGCTTAATTGCCCCGCGGTTATGTGGGATCTTCCTGGATCAGGGATCAAACTCGTGTCTTCTGCATTGGCAGCTGGATTCTTTACCACTGAGCCACCAAGGAAGCCCTATATTCATTATTCTTGAAATGAATGGGCTCTTAAGTAACTGACACTCTGCTCACGGCGGCATCTCACTCTGTCCTCTCCAGGACTCTCATGGAGGGGAAAGGGAATTCCAACAGGTTACAAATCTTGCCAGAGGCCACACATCTAGTCTTGCAGAGGAGGCAGAACTTAAACCCAGAACGTGCACCCTGAAAATAATCCTAAACCTCATAAATGACCCTGTCTGGCTGCAGTATTGCTTAAAAAAAAAAAAAAGTCAACCAGAAACAAAAACAAACTGTAAAAGCAGTGGAACAAACAATAGTACTTAGCAAGCCAAGCTTAGCTTTGCTTGAATCTCTGGAAAAAGGAAATGGGAACCAAGCCATATCCCACAACAGCACTTCTTCTTTATGCTACTGATGTACTTTTAAAACATGTGTATTTATTTCAAAATAATATATTTAGAGTATCTGAATAAAAAATTTAGTGAGGCCTATAATAAAAGCTGCAGTCCTGTATCCCACCTTTTTCAGATTCTTGCTTCCATGGACAGCTAGGTTCAACCCTTCTGTCTCTTCTAGCGCTTACCTCCATATGCCTAAAGCACACGGGTGTGAGCTTGAACATCTGGATGTTTGCGCTCGTATTTCTGGAGATTTTGATTTTTTTTTTTTTTTTGATATCCAAAATGTGTTTATTGGGATGTTTTCCCATTCGTTCTGATGCAGGGTACTTTCAGTGTTGCTTCTGTCTGAAGGAGCATCCTCCTGGAAGCCTTGCTTTTCCTCCTGCAGGCTGTCAGAGGACAGTAGAGCAACCAGAGCGCAAAACTACTGTCTGTGTGTGGCTAGAGTCGTTGGTGATTTTATAGCATCCTGGGCATCTCACACCCATGAAATAGGAACTGGGGCTCTGCACAAAGTGCTTATGCTGGGGTTTCCTCTTCTCCTCTTCTTGAGGGGGACAAAGGAGATCCGTTGCAAGAGGCATGTTCTCATGGCGAGGTCGTCACGATCAGGAAGCAAGATTTTGATTCCTTATCATTTCTCCTTTATGTTGAATTCCCCATTGCTTGGATCCCGGGGCTCCCCTTCCCTTCATTGATTTATTTCTTTATTTTTGAAAATTACATCCTCTGGGAGTTTCCTGATAATGGATGCGGAAGTGTCTGCAAATGTCTTTGTTCAGGCTTCACCCATGATTGACAGTTTGGCTGGGTATGGAATTCTGAATAGAAATGCTTTCCTCCCTCAGAGTCTCAAAGACCTGGCTCCATTGTCTTCTAGTTTCCAGCCCTGCGTTACTTGAAGACACATTTCCTGGTCACCACGCTGCTCCTTTCCGTTCCTCCCTCCACAGGCAGGATAGCCTCTGATTCTCTTTACCCCTCCCCTCTCTGGCCTCCAATCCACCAGCTCCAGAGGTCCCTGTCTTTTAAATCTCTCCCGCCCTTCCCTTCTCTTGTTCTGTTCCTATCCCCACCCTCATGATTCTGCCTCACAGATGCCCAGAAACTGTGAGGAGTGGACCAGAGATGCTGGAAACACTCCTAGCCTCATCAGATGTGTCCCCTTTACAGATGTTATGCCCCAGAGTCCACGTTTCTTTCTCCCTCTGCACCAAGGCATTTTTCCTGGTGAGGAGGTGGAGAGTTGTTAGAATCAGCAGGGCTGAGAGAATTTAATCTGAAGTAACTGTCCAGGAGAGTTAATTCTCACCGTCACACTGACATGGGAAGCAGTGTTCCATAGCACTCTATGGAGTTCATAAAAATATGAACTCCCCTGGGGGTCCAGTGGTTAAGACTCTGAGCTCACAATGCAGGGAAGTGGGTTCAACCCCTGGTCAGGGAACTAGGGTCCCTCATGCCACATGGCATGGCACTCGCCCTCCCCCCCAAAAAAGGCAGTAGTGTCATGTAAACAAAAGTTAATGGTCACAGTATAGAATATTCCCACAGGACAATGTGGAAAGGACCAACAACCCAATAAAAAAGTAAATCCATAGATTAAATGACCCAAGACTCTTTGCACTATGGAAGCAGAGAAGGGGCTGTTCTTATTCTCTCTGTCCCTTTTTCTGTGGGCTTGGCTAGCTGGACATTTGTGTAGGGGCTCTGGGATCGGGAGGGATGGGTAGAATCTGTCCGCTGGGGTAGCCAGCGATAATGGCTACCTAGCCAACCCAATCCTGTATCTACCCTGCCGGGGCTTTCAACTCCTGCTGTTAACCCAGCTGTCAGACTGTCGCACAGTCACACTGTCACACTGACTGTCCAGGGCTAGAACCATCTTACCCTGTTTGGGGAGCTCCCCACCTTAGTTATCTTTCTGGAAGCTCCTTGCCCAGGTTGCACCAGTCAGAGGCCTGGCCCCGCCCTTAAACCGAGAACTAACAAGTGCAGCCACAAGGTGGGGTCTGCAACTGCCGCACCACCAGGGACCAGTGACATTGTGGGGAGGGAAATCTATCTTATAGAAATATAAAAATATTTAGTAATTTTTGGAGTGTGTTTTTACATGTTCAGTTCAGTTCAGTCGCTCAGTCGTGTCCGACTCTTTGCGACCCCATGAACTGCAGGACACCAGGCCTCCCTGTCCATCACCAACTCCCAGAGTTCATTCAAACTCGCGTCCATTGAGTCAGTGATGCCATCCTTTTCTAAAAAAGCTTTTACTGTCAAATACTTACACACAAGTATATAAAAATGCATGTACAGTATAAAAAATTAGAAAGCAGACACCCTTGGGACCACTACCCTGATCAAGAAGTACTTTCTTGTACAAAATTACTGCTCCCCAATGACCCGGCACCCTCACCTCCAGAAACACAAGATCACAAGATAAAACATGTACAGGGACCTGCATGGAAACGTGTTCTGAATGGCAAAATCCAAAACAGAAGGAGCGGGAGCTGTGCTGGCACCTACACTTGATGCCCACGCCCCGGGTAGGGACGAGGTGAGAATGATGGCGGCTGAGGCTCTGCCGTGACGATTGGCTGGCAGCCTGGGGAGCAGGACTCAGCTGGCCTGACGCAAGGTTTCTTCATTTCGGTCCCTTGTATAAGAATAAAATCTTCAAGTCTCCACTGTGTCTCTGTTGAGCGATTTCTCTTTAGGGAATGTAGCCCACATACAGGACAATAAATATGGCCAAAACTTCCGGCTCAAAAGTCGTCATCTTAAGACTTCCCTGGCGCAGTGGTTAAGACTCCGACTTTCCACTGTAGGGGGCAAGGGTTTGATCCCTGGTTGGGGGAACTAAGATCCCACATGCTGCAGGGTGTGGATCCCAAAAAGTGCCCCCTAAAAGTCATCACGGCCATATTTTTATAGCCCCCAAATAAAATATTTTGAAGTCCAATAATGGATAAACAAATTCTGATTAAATTGGCTTTGTCATTAGGAGACCATTTATGTTGCAGTCATTCACGGAGAAAATTTGAACAATGTGGAAAATGCTTATGTTAAATAAAAGATGCAGAAAAACACAAATGTTTATAGAATATGAGCACAGGATGTGCAAAGTAAAAGAGAAGAAGAAAATATACCAAAATGTGAAGGAAAATAGAAAAGAGATGAGGAGGGAGAAGGTAAAAATCAACCTTCTCAAGATTGCCTCTAGGAATCTTCTGTTCTGAGGTCTACACTGTCTCGGTAGGAGGTAAACTGCTGTTGCCCCGTGAGTGACTCTGTCCCGCTGCGGTATGTCCTGTACTGCACGTGTGCTCCTGCAGGAGCTGGGCACCACGCTGGTCTCTGAGGTCCAGGCAGCCCTAGAACTGGGTTCCCATCTTCCTCCCTTGAGCCTCACCCCCTTCAGAGATGAGGGGAAGGTGAACTCCAGTTTGGAGGCTTCCTCCCGCCTCTCTCCAAGTGGCCCAGCCAGCTTCTGAGTCGGTCTTCCAGCCAACAACTGGTCCCATTAGAGCTGTGGCCTCAGGTCCCCAGGGGAGCAGCTGAGGCGGTTCTGGGGCCCACAGGAATGGTGGCACCTGGCCACCAGGTTGGCACTCGTCCCCTGCCTTCCTCAGCTGAGCCCCAAAGCCTCTTCCTGGAATCCTGGAGGGAGGGTGGCCTCAGGCCGATGGCACAAGGTCAGGGTCCGACCCTCGAGGAGCCAGAAAATGGGGTAGAGGGGCTGGGTGAAGATGGCATGGAAGGTGTGCAGGGGTTGGGTCTTGGGTTCCAGGCTATAGAAGGTGAGGCAGCCAGAGGCCAGGTCCAAATCCACGCCCAGGAGCTGCCCTGACACGACTGGGAGACGCTGGGCCTTCCCGTCGTGCCAGGCCTGGGTGCAGTCCTCCTGAATGCAGAGCCCCCAGGAGCTGGGCCCACGGCCGATGTTGTCCGTGTGGGGCCCCTGCCTGCGCCTCGTCAGTTCTGAGTAGGCGACGCCCAGCGTCACTGAGTGGCTGGACGCACGCACCTCCCAGTAGTGCCGCCCGGTCTGGAAGCTCTGGGCACACTGCACCTGCCAGAGCTCAAAGCTGCCGGGCCTGTCTGGGCCCCGGGGCTTTAGAAGGTGCTTTACCCGCTGGTCCTGCTGAGACAGGTAGAGGTGGCGGTTGGCGCTGACAGGGTCGAAGGTCAGGTTGCGATAATCTGTTGGGCAGAGGCAGATGGAAGGTGAGTGAGCAAGGGTGCCTGCGCCTAGCCGTCACTCTGTTCTCATAGGGGACAGACAAAAACTGAACTTCCATTGATGGACCCCCAGAAATCTGCAGGTCACTGGAAGCTGAGCAAACGTGGACATCCTCTCAGCATCTGATCTTCCATGCGATCCCTGAGGTGGAACCTTCCATCAGCCTCATTTCACAGATGAGAAAACAGGCTCAGAAAGCTAACTTCATAGTGAGTGGAAGAATCTTAATCAATCCCAGGTTCGTGCACCCAGAATCTCCTTAAACACTACACTCGCAGCATGTGTAGGAGGTGTACATGGGGAGGGGGGGCCAGGCCAGCCCTAGGGAGGGGCGTGAGACATGTTTCCTGGACAGAATAGTCAGGAAACAGTAGGTGCCCCCCGACACATGCAGAGAGACACACACATATGCTCAGGTGCACACATGAACACACACGTACCCATGTGTGCATACAATGCACTCACACACATATGCTCACACAGGTGCAGACACACGTGCTCTAGGCCTTCTTACTCTGCCAGAGTCTCCTCCTCAGTGGACACACTGGGTTCAGGACTGGTGCCAGGGGACCTGGGGACTCTACAGAGCAAAGCAGGGTTTTAGGGGAGTCATCAGGAGGAGCACTCATGGGGGGCCAGGCAACTGACTCGTTTCCCACCCCCAGTGGGAGGGACAGCTGGGCCCAGAGGGGCAGGCAGAGGTCTGGGATCAGTCTTACCCACGGAGCCCAAGTCAGCAGCTTGGGCTGGTACTCCAGGGTGAGCCCCCTCTTCCAGGAGGAGGGCACACAGCTGGCTCAGTGACTCCTTCAGGCCGCCCAGCTGCTCTTCGTCCCATTGTGGGAGAGTCAGTGGCCCGAGAGGGCCTGGGGGCACCAGTTGTTGTGATTCCTGAGCGCAGGGGACAGCTGCAGTAAGTCTGGGCACAGGGGCAGGCACACCGGCCCCCCGGCCCGCCTTCCTGAGGCCTGGTACCTGGAGGAAGGTCCGGTCATCCAGATGCTCCAGGAGGCGGCGAATCCTGCGATCACAGAGAGACATGGCCTCCAGGTGGCTCTGCAGGCGTTGTTTCTCCTGCTGGGCCTGCTCCTGGGCCTGGGTCTTAGCCACATCAATGTCCCTCAGAGCCCTGGCCCGCCGCCTCTCCAGAGCCTGCAGCAGGTGGCTGAACTTGTCAGAGATCACGGAGGTCAGGGTGCAGGCTGAGTTCTGGGTGGGCACAGGAGGAGCTGAGGACAGCCAGGGCCCTGGGCTGCCCACTGGGCTGAGGGGTGGGGAGCCAAGGTCTCTCTGTCCCCCACCCCCCGGCCCTTTATTTCCTGCTGCCGGGAGGCATTTTCAAAGTAGCTCATGCCTACTGTCCAGTGTCCCAGGGGCTGGCTGGTGGCCGCCTGAAGGACGCAGCACAAGGACATGGTGGGGGGTTGGGGGGGGGACAGGCCTGATACCTGGATCTGGCTGCTTCGCTGCTGCAGCTCCTGTAGCTGCTTCTGGGCCTGGGTGGCCTGCTGCTGGGTGACCTCCAGCGTGGCTCTCAGCTGGGCCTGTGGGCCCACCGGGGGACGAATGACAAGAGGGGGCCAGGACTGGCTGTGAAGTACCCCCTCAGCCAGTCGGCAAGCACCTGCAGATGCTCAGCCTCCCTGTGTGCCACCCGGGTGAGGCCCGCACACAGGGCATCAGTCTTGGTTCTGAGCCCTGGGGGAACTGGGTCAGGGTCCCAGGGAGGCCTGGACAAAGCCCCTGCCCTGCCGGGAGCAGAGTGGTCCCCAGAAACCTCGGGCTGAATACGAGCGACACGGCTATAACCTTAGGACTGCAGGATGGCACCCTTGCTAGGACTTGGGGTCCTGCACCCGGTCAAGAGCCTGTCTTGCTTCTGCTCCTCCCAGTGACACCCGGAAGTGAGGGACCCATGTTATCCCCACTTCACAGAAGAGGAAGCAGGTCAGGGAAGTTCATAACTTGGCCAGGTCACTGGATCTTCCCAAGAGCAATGCTTGCATCTCCGTCCGAGCCTCAGAGCCTCCAGCACAGTACAACATGCTGGAGGTAGGAAGGGACAGGGCAGAGTTTCCTAGTTCACCCTGACTTTCCCCAAGGGCGCACAGTCCTACACTCCCACCCCAGCATCACTGCACGCCTACCCCCCCCCTCCCCACCCCGCTAGCCAAGTTCTAGCTCTTTCAGTGCTTCTGCCTTCCAGCTGCACCACCTAGTCCTCCCTGCAAAATTCCACACTCCCTGCACTGTATTCAGCCCCCAAGGCAGTAACCTCTTGTCCTGACTCTGCGTCCTCAGCAGCCGCGGGGACTGTCTGTCCTCCAGCACTAGGCTCTGGGATCCTTGACCTCCTCACTCCATCCCGGCTACTCACTCCCGTATCCTCACCCTGGACCTGGCACCGGCCCTGACATCTCTATTCCAAGCATTCCTTTCCTGACCGCCACCTCTCTCAACCCGGAATCAAAACAGGGCCAAGCCCGCGGCTGAAGCTGCCCCGCTCCCCGCCCGGGCGCAGAGAGCTGTGCGGGTCCCCGGCGAGTCACCTCGCGCGCCCGGCGCTCGGCGTCCAGCAGCACCCGCTCGTGGAGGCGACACTCGCGCACGGTACACACGCAGCACACGCAGAGGCCCTCGGTGCGGCAGAAGAGCTCGAGCGGCCTGCCGTGCCGGGGGCAGCGCGCGCCGAGGCCGGGATCGGGGCCGGGGCCGGGGCCGGGCGTGGCGCGGAGCTCCTCCACCACCCCGCTCAGAGCCACGTTGCGACGCAGCTCGGCGCAGTCCGGGAAGGGCTCGCGGCACTCGGGGCACACCTTCTTGCGGCGGCCCCACCAGTCCCGGATGCAGGCCCCACAGAAGTTGTGGCCGCAGAGCAGCGTCACCGGCCCCTTGTAGAGCTCCAGGCAGATGGAGCAGGTCAGCTTGTCCTCCAGCTGCTGCGCGGCCATGGCGGCGGCGGGCGGCCCCGGGCGCGCGGAAGGCCGGGGCCTCTTAAAGGGACCGCGGGCGCTGGTGTGTGGGTGGAGCGGGCGGAGCGAGGACCCGCCGGGATGACAACCTTTTTTCCCCTCCGACCAGACCAGCCACCACTCCCAGCGCCTGCCCGCTGCAGCACGCCCGTTCCGCCCAGCGCCGATGGCTCCGGCTCAGAAGCGCCCCTGCCTGCCTTCTACTGCCCAGCCTGGGAGATGGGGTCCAGCTCTCTCTGGTCCCACCCTGGGACCTCATCCCGCTTCCCGAGATCCTCAGTCCAACAGCTCTCGTGCAGGGGATCTGGCCCCAGGTTCTGGAGACTAGAGCCTTGGGAAAGCCATTGGGCTTCCAAGCCTCCTCCTGGCCAAGGGCCACCATCAGAACCTCTTCTGAGGCCCTCATCTGAAAATCTAATACAAGTAACACTGACAAGACGTTATCTACCTCCCAGGGGGTTTGGCCATTAAATGAATCAGGACAGCAGGTGGGAGTGCCTGGAAAGGAGCACAGGGCACACAGCTGGTGCTCATTAAATGCCCTCCTGACCCATGGGGCTCTGCTGCACTTTTTGCCTTGAGCTGAGTTTCAGCACTTGCCAGACTAGGGTGTCTCCCTGCTCTAGGCTATGCCTAATTTTGGTTCTTTTTAAAGTAAACAGTGAGATGGAAATGTCTGATTACCAAGAGACAGAGACCAGAAAATAGTGATTCCTTCCTACCCCCTTTAATGGAAACTCAAAGCAGTCTTCAACTGCACTCAGAATGCTGTGCTGGGGAGAGTTCCTTGTTTGTAGGTCCAAACTGTTCTGGAACCCCACTTCTTAAAGAGTTGGTTCCCCTGAAGCTGAGCAAGAGGGGGTCTTGACCACTAACCCACCATCCCTGGGGCAGTGTGCTGGGCCAGTGCGAGAGGCAGAGTTAACTTTCTCCTTTTCTGACCCAGCTGGTTTAATTTTGAAGCAGGACATCCTCTCACTTTGATGCAGCAAACCTCATATTGTCTTGTTTTGTAATGTGTATAGTTTTTCTTTCTGATCTCGACTGGCTCCTAGGCAGTCTTCTCCTTTAGAGAAGAGAGATGCACTAACCACCCAGCAAGCATGCAGGAGCTTCCACGGCTCTGAGCAGGGCAGTGTGCCCAGAGACCTCTGAGACCTGCCTGTGCCCCACCTGACAAACCTTCAAAGCATCTGAAGGCTGGGAGCATGAGAAAAGCCAGTGAGGGGACAATGCCCAGGGCTGGCAAATTTGTTTCAAGAGGCCTGTGGGAACAGCCAGGGCCCACCACCTGCGTTTCTTCTGTACCCGTCTTCAGCCCCTGGATCACAGGGCCTCTGACAGCCTCAGGAAGCAGAGGTGAGGGGGCACCTCCGGGGGTGGGAGGCAACCCTCTTCCTGCCAATAAAACAACAGATTTCTGCCAGGGGGCGCCCAGAACACAAACCCAGACCAGCTACAGCAAAAATCTTTATTGGAAACTCTACCCCCAGCCTTCTTCCCCCCCCAATCCCTGAGCCTGCTTGGAGGGTGGCAGAGGGGTGGCCTCAGGCAGGAGAACCCCAATGCTTGGCCCCTCGGCGCTGTGTCTCTATTGCCCCGGCCTGCAGAGCCTGGCAGGGAGGCCTGAGAAGCCCCGTTCACTCTCTGAGATGGGGGGCACTCCGGTCAATCAGTAGATGCCATAGGTGGGTTCGTGACTGTCCCTGTACCGGTCCAGGTAGCGCAGAGGCTGCCGGTGGGGGAAGCACTTCTGCTTAGGGTGATAAGGGGGCGGGCGCACAAACTCAAACACAGGCTCTCGCATGTCTGCAGAAGAGTGAAGGAGAGACACAGGTGTGGACTGCTGCTGGCCTGAGCCCATCCGTCTGTCTGCTCCAGGGAACTGCCCAGCCAGCCCACCCCAGGAATGGCACGCCTGCTGCTGGCCCTCTCCTGCAGGCGCTTCTCCTGACATGTCAGGGGAGGTCTGTGTGCTCGGACCAGCCGCCCCCTCCTCCTTGCCCACTCTGCCCTTACCCAGGAGCTGGTGGAAGACGTGGGTGACTGAGTCATCCCAGCGGCACTGGAAGAAGGCCAGGCCAGCTGGGGTCATGGCGTCTTGGTGTTTCTTGTAGAAATCAAAAGTGTGGAAGGTCCGCTGGGCAAGCTGGTAGCTGTAGGAGGGGAGCATTTCAGAGTGTGGGGGGGGACCAGAGCCCCATACCCCACCTCTGGTCCCACAGGCAGTGCTGAGAAGCCCCTTTGGGTCTGCCTAGCACAGCACAGCCAACCTTCTGCTCGCCTCAAGGCCCACGTGGTGAGAAAGGAGACTCGAGGAGGACTGACCATTACCGGGACGCTGGCCTGAGCCCGGGGGAGCTGGGGTGGGGAGGCGCAGATTACCAGGGTGAGGGCCGGGTGTCCCCGGAGAAGTCGATTGGCTCGTCCTGCTTGAAGAGAACGAAGGCAAAGCGGTGGAAGCCAGAGCCTCGGGCAGGGAAGGGGGGGAGGTAGGGACACGTCTCCTGTCCTTCAGCCACCCTGTCGCCCGGGATGTTGGTGCTGGACAGAGAACAAGCATCTGTTAATTGCCACTCGCCGCAGGCGGCAGCAGGGACATCCCCACCCAACGTCCTAGAGACTGCTACAACTCTCCAGGAGGACCCCAAGATGATCTCCACTACACAGTCAGGTAGGAAGAAGAACTCTGTACGCCCTCAGATGGAGAGCAGACGTGTCGGGGGTGGGGAAAGTAGGGGCTAGGAGGCCAACAAGAGCCCCAGCAACTGTCAGGATGAGAGCAAGCTCGAGCAGCTGGTTTCCCGGTGCCGGGGGGCTGGTGGGGCGGCAGGGCCGCTCAGGTGGGAGAGCCACGCCACCTGGGACCGGTTCTCATCTGATGTCCTGAAGGCTCTGGGTTTGTCAGGGAGTGTCTGCCCAGCCTGGCACTGGGATGGCCACTGGATCCCCCCCTTCCCCTGCCCCAGGTACAACTCGCCAGAGGGCCTGCTGCACAGGGTGGTAACTGCAGTTGAGTAAATGTGCCTGACCTCTGCCTCTCGGCCTGGTGCTCAAACAAAAGGCAGCCCACAGGCGCCAGAGGCTTCTCATGGTCTCCCTTCCCATATGCTTGTCACTGAGCCCCTCAGAGTGGCTAAGGCACGAAGGGACACGACCCTAGTCCCACAGGCGAGGAAATGAGTTCAGAGAGACAGAGGGGCATGCGGGAGGGACTGAAACCCACCGCCTGCCTTCCCTCTGTATCCTGGATCAGCCCCTGGATCACCCGTCAGGGCCCTTGACACCCTCAGGAAGCAGAGGTGAGGGATCACCTCCAGGGCTGGAAGGTGGTGGTTAATCCATGGTGGAGCCAAGACTCAAGTTCAAGTGCAGCTCTTTCGGGGATGCTGGAACCTCCTCAAACGCTGAGCCACACCCTGATCCCAGGTACTTACACCAGCCAGTGCACATACTCCGCGTCCGCTTCCAGCAGGTGTCCATCTACACACAAACACACCCTGCTGACTTCGGGCACTGCCACCCCCTCCCTCCTCCTCCCCTGGAAGGAGCTGGGGCTGGAGCTTTCCACCTGGCCCCTCCCTCAGCTCCCCAGGGCGGCCCCAGGGAGGTGAGGGAGGCAGACATCCGCATGAGCCCCCTGACCCTTACCCAAGTTGGTGAGCAGCAGCGTCCACATGGAGCCCTCATCTGCCTCATAGGTCACCTCCGGGGGCTGGGCAGCCTGGTGGGGAAAGAACGAGGGCGCTGTCACCCCATCAGGGACAGACAAGCTGTTCTAAATAGACCTTTATTCTGGAGGGCAAGAGCCTTGGAGAAAGGAGAGCCCATTCTGGACCAAGTGCCCTGGACAGCCCCTTGAGAGGCAAGTGAGCAAAGACTTATCCAAAGAGCCCTACAGAGCTGCCTATCCAGAGATCTGAACCACAAGAAGGCCAATGGCTAGGGGCTGGGAGGGCACTCTGATGGAGCTGCTTGTATTTTACATTCCCTCCTTTGTGATTACTTTATCATGGTGGTGCTTACTGGGAAATCAAAGAGACAGAGAACAAGAAAACCCCAGGTGAGCCCACACAGACGCTGTGCTTGTGCCCTTGACCACCATAAAAACCGCCTCTGTAACTGCTTTCAAAAAGGAGCTGTCTCTGGCCCCATGGTAGGATGTGTCTGTGCACAAAGGGCAGGGAGGGGCACAGGCCAACAGTTACCTCAGCTGGAGTGACTTCATTGCCATAGTACACAGGTACCAAGTGGTCCTCGCCTGTGGCATAGGCCACATGCAGGGGGACTCGGGGCACGAAGGTGGCCCCACGGAAGAGGTCCCGATAGAGGCCATAGTATTTGGCCAGACGCTGCTTGTGGTAGGGGCCACAGGTTCTCTCCCACTCGGCTCGCATGGCTTCCAAGGGGATGCTCGCTGGAAAGGAATGATGCCAGTGGGGATGCGGGGTGGGGGCAGGGACACACCCAGGACCCCCTCCCTCGGGAAGGCTTACCTGTGCGGAGGCGGGTGGCCCGCTCCTCCTCCACACTGGCCCGCAGCTCCCGCAGGACCCGTTTCCGTTCCAGCAACTGTTGGGTCCGGCAGACCTTAGGTGGAGGCAAGCCAATGTCAACCGTGTCTTTGGGACCTGCGGACGGAAGATGTGGAGAAAGTGGAATCAGGGCTTCGCTAAGCTCCCTGTCCATACTTTTCCTTTCACTGGGCAAACTCTGCTACTAAAGCTTAGCCTTTAATTCACAAAACTAAAACATACTGTGTTGTCAGCTTCACAGATGTGGACTTGTTCCAGTCACTAAGTAAACTGGATGCAATGTGAGATTCTATTTTCTAATCCCTAAACAAGGTTACATCTGTCTGTGTGCATGCGTGCTAGGTCACTTCAGTAGCATCTGACTGTGCGACCCCATGGACTGTAGCCTGGCAGGCTCCTCTGTCTGTGGGATTCTCCAGGCAAGAATACTGAAGTGGGTTGCCACGTCCTCCTCCAGAGCATTATTTGTCCAGGCGGACGGTGACCTAATTGTGGCTGGGATCACCTTTAAGCCTGTTCACAACTGGCCGTGCAGGGTCCCTGAGTCACCATCCCCAGGGCTTTCAATTTAACTCAGCAAAGTATTGGTCATCTGTGGCAGGTGTAGAGATCTAGTGGTGGTCAAGGCAGACAGGATCCCCGTTCTTAGAGAGCTCATAGTCTGGGAGGAAAGCAGCAAAGAGTCTCAGGATGCAGTGTGGCCAGGGTGACATCAACAGTGTTACAGAAGCACAGAGGGGCGTTCCAACCCAGAAATGGGACGGGGGCAGTTGGTCAGCAAAAGACTTTCGGTGTAGAAACATCAAAGGTCGAAATCTAATAATGAAGAGAATTTTCCAAGGAGGGGGACCAAAAGATATGAAATATGCTGGCGGGACTAAGCCACCACCAGTGCACACAGGAACGTGAGCAGGCCTTCTCCGTCAAACACGGGGAATCCAAGCCGGCGGAATCCACCCCCGCCCCAACCTCCGAGTCCCAAGGAGGTGAGAGGTCACAGCCCAGCTCAGGACACCACCACCTGACTCCTCTCCGAAATGCTCCCGGTATGTCCGCCACCAGTGCGGGTCCCGCGCCTCCCGCTCCGCACGGCGCCGGTAGCGGTCGAAGCTGCGGTATTTCTTCAGCCGTTCCAGGTTGCTCACGTCGATGTCCTCGTTGGGCATCGGCCCCAGAGGAGCGGCCCGGCGGCTCAGGGCGGCTGCGGGCGGAGAGCAGGACATCAGGCTGGCCCTGGCCCGGCTCCCGCGGAGGCCCGGAGCGGGAGCCGGCTCGAGCCCCAGGGTTCGGCTGGACGGGGGCCTCCAAGAGCCCCTTATCCCCCAGAGCCCTCACCTGAGGTGCTGAAGCCCCGCCAACTCCGACTCCCGTTCAGCACGACCCGCCACCAGGTGGCCGCCATCTTCCCTCAGGCCGGCGCGCCGCCACTCTATGGACCCCACAGAGGTGGCCGGAGCGGCGCCTGAGCTAACGGCGCAGGCCCCGCCCCCCGCGTCCCGGGAGCCCCGCCCCCCGCGTCCCGGGAGCCCCGCCCCCCGCGTCCCGGGAGCCCCGCCCCCCGCGTCCCGGGAGCCCCGCCCCCCGCGTCCCGGGAGCCCCGCCCCCCGCGTCCCGGGAGCCCCGCCCCCCGCGTCCCGGGAGCCCCGCCCCCCGCGTCCCGGGAGCCCCGCCCCCGCCCTGGGCCCGAAGTCCTCCTCTTCCGGGCTGTAGGTGGCTGCGGGCATCCGGCTTCCCGGCCTCGGAAGTACCCAGTGGGCGGCGGGGCGGACCTGCGGGCTGTCCCGCCCCATGCCTGCCGTCGGCCACCAGGGGGCGACACAGACTGGGGGCGGTCAGGCGGGCTTGTAGCCGCCTCCGCTGGAGAAGGTCCGCCCGTTGCAGGGCTCTGGGTGGTGTTCTTGGGCTTCCCTGGTGGCTCAGATGGTAAAGAATCCGCCTGCAGTGTGGGAGTTCAGTCGCTCAGTCGTGTCCGACTCTTTGCGACCCCATGAATCGCAGCACGCCAGGCCTCCCTCTCCATCACCAACTCCCGGACTTCACTCAGACTCAAGTCCATCGAGTCAGTGATGCCCTCCAGCCATCTCATCCTCTGTCGTCCCCTTCTCCTCCTGCCCCCAATCCCTCCCAGCATCAGAGTCTTTTCCAATGAGTCAACTCTTCGCATGAGGTGGCCAAAGTACTGGAGTTTCAGCCTCAGCATCATTCCCTCCAAAGAAATCCCAGGGCTGATCTCCTTCAGAATGGACTGGTTGGATCTCCTCGCAGTCTAAGGGACTCTCAAGAGTCTTCTCCGACACCACAGTTCAAAAGCATCAATTCTTCGGCGCTCAGCTTTCTTCACAGTCCAACTCTTACATCCATACCTGACCACTGGAAAACCTGGGTTCAATTCCTGGGTTAGGAAGATCCCCTGGGGAAGGGAAAGGCCACCCACTCCAGTATTCTAGCCTGGAGAGTTCCATGGGCTGGATATCCATGGCGTCGCTAAGTCGGACGCGTGTTGTTCTCAAGGGTCATCTGACTCCTGAAGGTGGCGTCCTCAGCCCCCGTAGTGGTGTAGCAGCAGCAGCAGCAGCAGCAGTAGGGGCTGTGAGCAGGGCCTCAGGAGTCCCCCTGCTTGGGTTCATATTCTAGGATGTGACTTTCCCTTCGCCTTTGCAGTTTTCCTCATTTGGAAAGAAAGTAGGTAGTAACAGTGCTTATCTCACAGAGGGTGTTAAGGATTAAATGAATTAACATATATAAAACATTTACTGTGGTATCAAAGTGTTAGTCGCTCAGTCCTGCCCTGCACTTTGTGACCCTACCGACTGTAGCCCGCCAGTGTCCTCTGTTCCTGTGATGTCCCAGGAAAGAATACCAGAGTGGGTTCCCATTTCCTCCTTCAGGGGATCTTCCCCACCTGGGGTGGAACCTGGGTCTCCTGCGTTGCAGGTGAATTCTTTACTGTCTGAGCCCCCAGGGAAGACTAAACCGTGATATGTGTGCTCAGCTGCTTAGTTGTGTCTCTTTCCGTCCTGGTAGACTGTAGCCCACCAGGCTTCTCTGTCCATGTGATTTTCCAGGCAGGAATAATGGAATAGGTTGTCATTTCCTCCTCCAAAACTGTGGTATATGTGTTAGCTTTTGATTACCTCCAGTTTTTTGCCTCTGCCTGATGAGATGGTTGGATGATATCACCGACTTGGTGGACATGAGTTTGAGCAAGCTCCGAGAGTTGGTGATGGACTGGGAAGCCTGGCGTGCTGCAGGCCATGGGGTTGTAAAGGGTCAGACACAACTGAGCAACTGAACTGAAAACTTTTCAGGGTTGTGTTGTTCTTGGGATCTGGTTCTAACAAGATAAAACTTGATACTCCAGGTGACCTGGAGTGGCTTCTGCTCTGGCTCCTCTGTCCTGGAATTCAGGCTTCCATGACACCAACCCTTTGGTAACCCAGCAAAGGGCTCGTGTGCCCATGATGCAGAGCTAGACTCTGACAGCGGGTTTGGTTTGTGGCAAAGTAAAGACTTATTGCTGGACACCAAGGAGGGGAGTGGGAGACAAGCCTCAGATCTACCCCATCTTGGTCTTTGAGTTCGGAGAGTTTTTAGTTTGGAGGGTTTTTTTTTTTAAGTCTAGAATGAAGTTGGGGTTAATCATCATTTTGTGCCTTTTTCCCCACCCCACCCCCCGTGACATTTCTTAATTGAAGTTTTGGGTATCTGGATGTTTCTGGTTTACAACTCTCTAGCCAGGTGGTCCATGGCTTGAGGGGGCTTTTACCTCATCTTGTCCTGGAGAAACAGTCAAAGTTTGCACATTAATGGTGATATCTCTAGTAACAATCTTAGTACATTAACGATGTTGTCAACAGCAGCAGTTTTAGTCGTCTGACTCTGATTAGTGTCCAGTTAGCACGGGATTGAGGTCAGAAGGTAAAGGAAAGGGAATAAAGTTCTGGACTGAGAGATTAATTATAAACTTGGTAAGGGAACATGTTTTTATGGGGACTTGGTTTCATTTTTCAATTACTTAGCACTTTTCTCCCCCTGCACAGGACCTTTGCACGTGCTGATCCTTCTGCCTTGCCCTCCTTACCTTTCCCCCTGTTGCTAAGTTACCTCCTAGATCTGGTGAAGTTGTCCCTTCAGGAAGGCTTCCCTGATGTCCCAACCAGGGTTGGTGACCCATTCAGTTGCTCTGGTACTAGCAGAAGCTTGACCCTCACATTCACACAGAAATGGTGTGAAGGATCTCTTCATCCAGCAAGAAGTGGCTACACCTTGAATCTGGTTTTCATCAACAACAGCTGAACTCACCATCAGTGTGCAGCTGCTATTTGTTAAGGCCAGTAAGACCCAGCTCTGCCCTGAAGGAGTCATTGCTTATTAATTTGTGAAATCCTGCTGGTCAACAGCAGAGTCAAATGTTCTGTAAACAGAGCAGGACCATGCCTCAGGCCAGGAGCACAGTACCTTCTTAATCTCCTGTGTGTTTACACTTGGTTCCTTTGCTATTTTACTTTTGCTCTGAATCCTCTTCTACTGGCCTCTAACCCCCACCCCCACCCCCAGGCTGCCCCTCCAGAATTGAAGACTCACGGGACCTCCAGGGGCAGAGGCACAGAGCTTGCTGGTCAATCAGGTGGCTCCTATTTCTCCATTACGCCTTACTTTCTTTTAAAAGATGATTTATTTCTTTTTTTTTTTGGCCACACCACACAGCATGCGGGATCTTAGTTCCCCAACCAGGGATCAAACTCATGCCCCCTGCAGTGGAAGCTGGGAGGTCTTAACCACTGGACCAACAGGGTAGTTCCAATCATTTCTTACTTTTGAAAAACATTCAGTTCTCTCACTGTCCTAGAACCTTCTAAGAGGGGGGCTCACTGGGTTCTAATTCAAAAGCCCAAGCAGGGATTCCCAATTGTGTCAGCTTGAAGCAAATAATAAACATGAGTAACTCTTGAAACCGGAAGTATTAGCCCCACCGTGTCTTTTATCACTGTTACTTTCTACCAGTATTTCTCTCTCTACAGGGAACATCTAGGTTATGACCTCGCAGAGTTGTTTATCATTATGAAGGGAAAAAGAAAGACCAGCAGGTACATACATAACACTCCTGGTGAGCAGCCTTCTCCTGCCTGTGGCCTAGGAGAACGTTAATGAAAAGGGATGAGTAAGCCACCTGCCACACCTTAATGCTGGGGACGGTGATTCAGAGCAGTTCCAGGCACTGGGTAAAGGGTCAGCATGACTCAGTGCCCGTGGAACATCTCTACGTGGCTGTTTCACGGGCACCCAATTGCCCAGGCCAGGAACCTGGGGGTCTTCCTTGGCATATTCGCCTTCCTGACCCTCCATCAGACACCGGGTCCCCCGTGCCATGTCTGGCACAGTGCTTTCCTGTCCCCACTCTTGCCCGCTCTGGTCAGTCTGGGCTCCGCCCACAGCCACAGTAGGTTTTCTAAAACGCAAATATGGTCGGATTTCCTTGGCGGTCCAGTGGTTGGGAATCCGCCTGCCAGTGCAGGGGACATGGGTTTGATCTCTGAGCTGGGAGGATGCCACATGCCACAGGGGAACTAAGCCTGTGTACCACAACCACTAAGCCCGCGCCCTGGAGCCCGGACTCTGCAACAAGAGGAGCCACCGCAGGGAGAAGCCCACGAACCACAGCTAGAGAAAAACCTGCACACAGCAACAAAGGCCCAGAGGCACCGACAAAAATTCATTAAAAACCCCACAAATATGGTTCCACCCTGCTTTAAATCCTTCATTGAATACCCACTGCCCTGGAGGTGAAAGCTCAAACTTTAACAAGGTATTCAGAGCCTCATCAACCTGGCCCCTAATTCTAAGTTCATTCGCTGTGGGCTTCTGCATAGCCTCCAACGTGTCATCACCTGTGATCCCCTCCTGTGATCACCCATGTATCTGTCAAGTGCTTGCTTAAATGCCAGCTTCTCCTAGGCCACGCCCCCGGTTCACCACACAGGTGGGAACTCATTAAGAGTGTTGAGAGGACTGAATTCCCAAGCTTCAACAAGGCTTTTAACAGCACATGGATGCTTCCCTCCTGGCTGTGGGCACCAACCCCAGCAGCAGTAGGGGATCTTCCACTTCACAGAAGCTCCTGGGTACAGAACACTTTTCTAGGAGGCAGCTGTGATGTGGCTGAGCACCCTGGGCTTTGGAAACTGCCCAAGCACAGCTCAAGCCCAGGTCTGGCTGTTATTTAACTTCCGAGTCTCAGTCCCTTCATCTGTGAAGTAGGGGTGATAATCACACCCTCCTCTGGCCTGTGGTCCAGCCAGGAGAGCGAGGGCAGATGGAGGGTCCCAGCCAGTCAGTTTTAGAGCAAATAACAGCCCTACAGAACAAACATTTCTGATAAATAGGTTCCAACTCTGATGAGCTGTGGCAAATTCTACGAACCCAGTCATGAAGGATATAGCAGTTCAGTAGGTCCAGGAAGAAGGTTGTAAATAACATGAGATCCTGCTGGAGGCTGTTCTCAAAGAGCAGAGACACCCCTGGGCCCACTCACGACCCCCTCGGCACTGCCCTCCTTCACCTTCCTGCTCCTCGGACAGTCCTCTTTGATGGGAGGTAAGAGAAGCCGCTCTCAAGGTAACTGCTGATTTTTCTTTTTCCCCAACCAGGGATCAAACCTGCGCATCTTGCGGTGGAAGTGCCAAGTCTTAACCACTGAACTGTCAGGGAAGTTCTGGTAACTGCAATTTTATTAGTTGAGTCCTTGGGTCTGCAGCAGACAACTACCAACCCCCTCACCCCTCTCCTGGTGCCCCTCTGGAAGGCCTTGGGCCACTGCCTATACATGGAGAAGGGCAAAGCCCCCCAACTCGGGCAGCAGCCAAGGTGCAGCCCCTTCCGTTCCCCAGGGCTCTGTATCCTCCCAGACAGGAGCTTGCTGTCATCTTCGTTCCCACTGCTGGCCTTCTGTGGCCAGTGAACAGCATGGAGAAAAGCCTTCCATCCTTCCCCGCACCCCGTCACCCTCTGGGGAGTGTATCAGAAGAAGCCGATGAGCTCAGGGTCTGTGCCAGTGAGTCGGTTGCCCTGGCAGCTGGGAACGAGGTGCAGGTTTTGTGTGCCAGCCTGAGAGCAGGATGGGCTGGCTGAGCCCCAAGAGCACGTCAGAACTCGAGGTAAAAGCGCTAGGCACGGTGCCCTCCTTGCCCCTGCAGCACCTCCACCTTGTCAGCCAGGAGGCCAGAAGGCCCTGTAACATGTGTGGCCCGACTCTACATCCCTAAAGCAGGGAGACCCCATGCTCTCTGTCGGCCCCTCCTTGTGTATAGAAGTATAGAAGCCCCCGGCCTAAGGAGAGGCTCAGGTGAAAAGATTCTTAAACCATCCATGGGCTGAGGGGCCCACAGAGCCCACTCAGACCCTGGGTCCTGAGCTGGAAGTCTGTGGGGAGCAGACCCACAGCTGCCACTGACTGTGTCGTGGGGCTGCCTGCCCTCAGCACGGCATCTCCCTAGAGGCCGCTGCCTCCTGGGGTGTCTGAGAGGCCCGGGTGCACCCACCTGCCTCAGCCATGGGCTGGAGGGCTTGTAAAAAACCCGCCAGCACCCTATCCACAGGAAGAGCTGTAATTAGGCCCTGGGCATCGAGGGGCTCTCCCGGGTGCCCCTGCTATGAGCCGGCGGCCAGAGAGTCAGTTGCAGGGTCTGAGGCCTCTGCTGAGGAGGCAGCTGGGCCTTCAGGCTGAGTGGGATGCCATGTTGTAGGAGGCTTTCTTCAGGGTCTCCAGGAAGAACTGTTCATTCTCCAGAAAGTCACGGTCCTGAAAGGCAGAGCTGGGTGAGCAGTTGCCCTCTGGCTCCCTCCTGCACCCGCTTCTGTGGACAGGGATGCGGATCGCTGGACTAGGCTTGAGGGGACCCTGGGGGTCAGCGGATCGATCAGTCCTCTCCCATCCTGGCTCTGCCTGGCTCTGGGATCGGCGGGGGTGGGGCAGGGAATGCACCAGCTCTCCCTCGAGGGGAGGCCATGTGTCAGCACATGACATGGTCCCTCTCGGCCTGTCTGCAAACTGGAGAAAAGGACAGTGCCTGCCAGGGAGGGCTGTGGGAGGGGGAGCGCTTACAAGGCACAGCGCAGAGCCTGGCGGGTAGGAAATGCTCTCAGTGACACTGCGAGCGCCTGCGCGGCCTATCCCTTACCTGCTGTGCTGCTCTCCACCGGGAGTGGGGTAGGCTCGGCCCTCCCCGGGGCCAGGCTGCGCTCTCCCCCTCCTCTGTGTGAGCTTCTTGTCCCCACTGTGAACGAGGAGCCCTGAGTCCAGGGGCAGTGGGTGGGCCTGGGTGGCCTCTGTTCCAGGATGCTTACCTGCTCAGCTGTGTGTTTCAGCAGCACCAGCTTGGCGTAGAGGTGTGAGGGACCCAGGGCGACCAGTGGTTGGCTGCACTGAGGAATGGTGGGGGCAGGTGACAACGTGGCTGAAAGGCAGAGGAGGACGGGGTCAGGGGGCAGCGTGGCGGGAGACCAGGACAGCCAAAGCTGGATCCTGGGGCCTTCTCACCACTGCGGGTGGGTGCGACCTGACCGACCCTCCGGCACATCCAGCTTTCAAAAGCCTCGGAAAATGCTCATGGGATCTCGGCTGCTAAGTCCAATTCTGAAAATTTATTAGAGGGAAATAATCGGGGAGAGATGTATGTATTATAAAAAGATTTCCACTGAAATGCTAGTTACCTTATCGACAAAAAAAAAAAAATCAGTAGGAAATTAGTAAAAATATAGGACAACTCATAATGAAAATTATGTGGATTAAGAGTTAAATGTTTAATTACTGACATGAAAATATGTTCCATCTGAATATTTCTGAATGGGAAAAATAAAGGTACAAAATAATGTATGATGCAATCTCATTTTTTTTTTAATGGAGGAGAAAGAGTTGCTTTATTTCTTTACCAGGCAAAGGGGGTGTGGGCTAGCACCTCAAGAACTCAATTTTGTTTTTAAAAACATACACACAACAGTCTAGAATACTATGCACCAAAATGTTTATAAAGTGGTTCTAGAGAGTGGGCTAAAGGTAGTTTTTTCTTTTTTTTTTTTAATATAAGCATGGTCCATTTTAAAACTTATTTGGCTGTGCTGAGTCTTATTTGCAGAACATGGGATCTAGCTCCCTGACCATGGTTTCAACCCTGGCCCCCTGCATTGGGAGCTTGGAGTCTTGGACACTGGGCTGCCAGGGAAGTCCTGAGGGAAGTATTTTAAAAACCAGTTTCCCTTCTTCTATTTTTGACCTATTTTTCTATAACATGCGTTACTAGCATAAAAAAAGATATAACAAGATGACTTTAAGCTGCAGACTTCCCTGGTGGTCCAGTGGTCAAGAATCTGCCTTCCAATTTGGGGGACATGGGCTCCATCCCTGGTCTGGGATGATCCCACATGCCACGGGTCACGTGTGCTGTTACAGAGCCAAAATAAAAAATAAATGAAATAAAAACAACTAACTTAGGTTTTTAAAAAAACAAACTCAGCTGCCTCCTATCTTGAGCACACAGGAGGCTGGGCAGGATGTGGCTGGCATGCTCTGCCCAGTGGGTGGACTGAGCTGACGTCCCGTCCTCCCGGAGCTACTTACCACTCAGGCCAGAGGCTGCGGGGTCCTGGGCCCTGGAGAGCATCCCCACTGGGCTGGAGGGCAGGTCCTGTCGGACACGATCCAGCTGCAGCCGCTGCTGGGCCAGACTCAGATGCTCCTGTCCAGCCCCCAGAGAGGAGGACACCGCAGTGAGGGCAGAAGGCTGGGGAGGGGTCCCGGGGAGGGGTGCCAGGGGCAGAGCCTCTGGGAGGCGCCTTGCCTGGTGCACGTGGCGCTCCTGCTGCCGAAGCCACTCCTGCTGCTCCTGCACCAGCTGCAGCCGGGCCTGCTGCTCCGACTGCAGCTGCCGGGCGTCACGCAGGGCCCGCTCCCCCTCCTCGTACTTCTTCGAGGCCACCTGCGGGGAGCCCGCCTGGGTCATCTGGGCTGGCAGAGGTCAGCATGGCCCCCGCCCCCGCCCCCGCCCAGGCTGCGCCGCGGCACCTGGCTCATGCTCTCCACCTCCTCCGCGCGCAGCCTGATGCGCTGGGCGGCGGCGCTGACCCTCTCCTTCTCCAGACGCAGCTCCTGCCGCTCCCGCTCCAGGGCCTCCCTCTCGGCCGCCAGCTGGTCCTCTTTGGCACGGAGCTCGCTAGCCCTGATCTTCAGCTCTGCCTGCTCCTGGAGATGGCAAAGCCTGGCTGCATTCTCCTTCCTGGAGTTGATCTGGGCTCTGGGGACCCCAGGTCGCCCTGCCTCATTGCTGGGGCTGAACTCCACCCTGACTCTGGGAGGAGGTGGTGGGAGACCTGGGGCCAAACCAAGGGCTCAATTTTTCTGAATCCATTTCTTCACTTCTAGAATATCTAAGTCATGGGAACATGATGAGGATTAAAAGAGCAAATGAGTATAAAGAAGCAGCAAAAGCAAGTTGTTACTATGATGACTGTGGTTGTTTCAGTTCCGTAGGGGTAACTCTTATTACCGCTGCGTGCTTTCTGAAGCGGACCATCCTGTGAGGAGCAGACCGTGAGGGCCAGGGTGGGGAGAGGGGCAGGGCTGCGCTGGGTTCCCACAGTCCGGGAGGCTCTGGGTCCTACCTTGGCCAGGCTGACGAGGGTGCCCTCCCGCTGGGTGTCCACCTGCAGCGCCCGCTCCGCCTCCCGCTCTGCCCGCTCCTTCCTCAGCTTCTGCTGCGCGAAGAGCTCGGCCCACTCGGCCGCCAGGCGCCGCCGCTCCTCCCCGCACTTGTGCATGACTGACTTCTGCTCCTCCAGCAAGGCGCTCTGGGGCGAGGGTGCGAGGGGCCCGGTGAGCATCCCTGGGCCTGATGGCAGGGATGCAGCCAAACGCGGTGCGTCTGGACTCACCTTGGCCCTCTCCAGCTCCTCCCGCTCCATGGCTATCTGCTGGACCATGACCTTCCTCTGCTCCTCCAGAGCGCGCTGTGCCGACTCGGCCTTAGACTGCTCGGCGTGCACCCGCCAGCGTTCCTGCCGGCCCGGTAGGGTCAGGGCTGAGCGCTTTGGCCCCTGGAGGCTCCATCTGCTCCCCAGACAGGCCTGAATGCTCCCCGGGGAGCTGGGCAAACCACCCTCATCTGGCTTTTCCCACGCTACGCCACAAACACCGCCTTTCCAGAGCAGTAAAAATGGGAAGGAGCCTGGGGACTGGTTTGAGGCAGGCACTCAGTCAAGGGCTGAAAGGGCTGAATAAACATGGTTCAGGATATAAGAACATCTGTGTCCACATACTGACAGGTCTATAGGGTATCTGTGATGTCATCAGTGGCTACCTCCGGCTACTGGATAATTTTTCTTTACTGTTGCCAGTTATTTTAATTTTTTCAATGAAATGTATCATCTTAGAACTTTGTACAAAAAAAGAAAAGGTTATTACTATTTCTGAATTCATCAAAGACTTACTGTATCAATTCTCTCAGGAATTGCTTTTTTGTTTGGTAGGGGTCAATGTGAATTGTTTTTTTCCCACAAGTGCAGCCAATTGTTTTCACCACTTATTAGATTGTAACCAATCTGCCTGTCCTTGCACTGAGCCATGCTAATCTTGTCTATGTCCTTCCAATTTTAGCACGTGTGCTGCTGAAATAGGCACGAAAGGGCATGATTTTTTAAAGCACAAAGCCTGCTCTTACAGATGTAAGAGACGAAGGGAGTTTAAAGACAGCTCAGGAGACAAGAGTATTTCTCCCAAAGTCACATCAGCAATGGCATCAGTGATGAGGGGGTAGGGGCTGGACGGGGTGGGCTGGGAGCACTTCTGGAGGCTGGGGAGGTGGGAGTCCCTGCAAAGCAAGGGGCAGGAGAGACAAAGAAAAGCGCCGAGGAGGCCAGGACAGAGTACAGCTGCCCAGTGCTGGGGAGACAGCCCCTACCTGCTCCAGCAGCCGGCTCTGCTCGCCCAGGCGTGCCTCCATTTTCCCGATGACCTCTTGGAGCCGACTCCTCTCTTCCTCCATGTCCCGCTGCTGCCGGCTCAGCCTCTCCTGCAGCGCTGGGGGCGGCCCACAGGGTGCTCACTGCCCCCTCCACCCACCTGCCTTCCCGTCAGTGGGGACAGGACAGAGGAGCCCGGGGCCCCAGTACCTTGGAGCTGCTTGTCCTGTTGCCGGATCCCCAGCTCCCACTCCTGGGAGGTGCTGAGGTGCGAGGCCTCCACACGAGAGGACAGCTCGTGCAGGCTGCTGGAGAACTTCTCCATCTGCTCGATGATGCCGTTCAGGGACCTGGGGTGCGGGGGGCGGGGCTCGGGTCATGAAGGCCTGGGTCCCCCGGCCCCGCCGGGACAGCAGAGCCTGATGGCGAGCCTACCGCGTGTGGGAAGTGGCGCTGGTCACGGCATCGATCTCCCGGTCCTTCAGCAGCTTCAGCCGCTGCAGCTGCTCCTCATGGTCCTTGCGCATTTCCAGGATGGAGGTGCTGGGGGATGGGGTCGGAGGGGAGGGCGGCACAGTGAACACCCTGGGCAGCTCCGTCCGGGAGGGGGCTGCTCTGACGGTCCATGCTCCGTGGCCTCTCCTCCCCGGCACCAGGCACTGCCTCCGTTTCCCTGGCTCCTCCGCCTTCTTATCTGTCTTGCTGCCTCGATGCCACATCCTCTCTCTGGGGGCAGGTTCCTTGTTATTCAGCCAAGGACACCTGACGGGGGGCCCAACAACCCTTTCGTGTCTGGCCAATCTGAGCCATGGGGAAAGGCCGACTCAGCCCACCTTGGCCGACCCTCTCATGTGCCTTTTCTTTAGTTCTGCTCTCCTCTGGAAAGGCAATCAGATCCACACGCCAGGCACAACCTTTTCCAGGGCTGATGCAGTCACTAGCCTCGAGTGGTCCGGCTGATGGGTTGGTTCACCTGCGCTTAATTAGCACTTGGTTTACTCGCTGCTGCCAGGCCCTGCCTGAATAGCCAATGACCTCAGGCCCTGCCGGGATGCCCTCGCTACTCTGAAGGAGTGGGGGGATCCCCACTAGGGGTAGATGGGTACATGAGGTGGGTCAGTGAGGTGGGCCTCAGTTCTCAGCCCTCATCTGGAAGGAAGAGGTCAAGCCTTGGTACAGAGGCTGCTGAGCCCATGGCTTGGAGTCTCAGGGCAATTGGCTTCCTCTGGCCACCCCTGAAGCCGGCCCCCGGCCTCCCCTCACCGCTGCAGTTCCCGGAGCCGCTCCATCTCCTGGTCTTTCTCCTGTGTGGCGGCTGCCAAGCGCCGCTGGTGCTGGGCCGTGAGTTCAGCGCGGGCCTGCTCGGCCTCCTGGCAGTGCGACAGATACTGGGCAGACAGCTCCTCGTTCTCTCTCCGCAGCCGCTCTTCCCGTTGCTGGTACGATGTTTCTAGCACCTTGACTCGGCTCCTGCCAACAGAACACCCAACCGTGAAGCTCAGAAGGGGAGGGCGGCCACCCAGAGGGCCCCTCAGGGCACCCGAGCTGGGGCTGGCCCTGAGCCATGGGCAGCCCGGGCTGGAGAAGCGGGGTACCTGTGAGCACACTCGATGAGCTCCAGGTCTGCCTGGTGCCGCTGCTGCAAACTCTCCAGCAGCAGCTTGTGCTGGGTCCGCTCCAGCTCCAGCTTTCGCACCTGGGCCGTGGCGTGGAGGGAGGGGACGGAGTGGAGAGTCCCTCAGGCTGCCTGGGGAGGCCGTCCAGCCCTCATGGCACACCCTCCTACCAGCCCTGCCCTGGAAGCCGCAGCCCCTCTGCCCCTCACCTGGGCCTCGAGCTCTGCCAGCTGGGCCTGACTCTGCAGGAGGGTGGCCTGGAGCTCGGCGGTGCCACTCTGAAGCTGAGCCTGTGCCGCCACGAGCTGCTGCTGGTACTCGGGGCTGGGCAGCAGGCTCCGGGCCAGGGAGTCTGGGAGGAGGGACTGGAGGAGAGGGGGAGGGGCGTGCCCCATCAAGTAGGGGACAGGGGCCCAGCTGAGCTCACCTCTGACCTGCCAGGCTCCACGCCTGACCTGTGGCTGGAGACAGGAACAGGGTCATGACACCCAGAGGCCAAGGATGAGGCCTGGAGGGTCATATGGTCCCTGTCCTTCCCCTCTCAGGTCAGGTTGGGGAACATGAGTCTCCCCCATGCCCTCAGAACAACATCCTCCCAGCAGGGGTTCCAGATAAACAGCGGGTCCCCGCAGAGTTCCAGCTACAACAGAAGGTGGTGACCTTGGCCCTGGTGTCAGGCCTCAAGTCCCAGTGCAGAGCGATGCTCTGGGTCCTGCAGGCTGCCCACCACCCACCCACCATCGCAGAGGCGCTTCCGGGTTTCCGGGGAAGCACTCCACAGGTGCTCCTGTGGGGCCAGGCCTCCTCGGGCCTGGGGGTCACAGGAGCTATTGCACCCAGGCAACGTGGGCGGTGGGAAGACGGCAGTGGAGGAGGTTTTCTAGACGGAGCAGCAGGACAGCTGAGCCCTGCGCTCTGAGTGAAGCATTCTCAGCTGCCTCCGCCTGGGGGCCACCTCAGTTCTCCACTGGTGCCAGCAAGTGAGCACCCAACCCTGCCCGGGAGAGGCAGGCGAGTGCTGGTGGGGAGACGGGAGGGCCGGCTGAGAGGACAACACGTTCCTCCTGGCGGTTTGGCAGGTGCTGCCTCTGAGCACAGGAGAACTGCCCCATGGGCCCGCCTGTTTGTTCACCCTCCTTACCTGAACAGGCACAGATGGCCCTGAGGGTTCCTGGGAATTCGGGAAAACAACTGCAGGCTCTGAAAAATCAACAGCACAGAAATGAGGAGGCACAGGGAGGCCCGCGGTCTAGGCGTGTGCTTGGGAGAGCCTGACTTCAGGTCTGTCTGCAGGGACCCCCGAAGGAAGCTCTCAGTGCCTCTCCACCCAGAGTTAACCTCCCAAACAAAGCAGAACACACACCAGTGCCAGAGTGGTCTCCAGGGGCTCTGCCCCTCTTTGGGTCACCTGCATGGAGGGCCGAGGCGGCCTTGTTCCAAGTCACGGTGGACCTGTGGACACGGGCGGGGGTGGCAAGGTGAGCAGCCTGCTGTGAAGGATTCAGGGAGAAGGGGAGGGCTGGTCTGGCAGGAAAGGTGAAGGCCAGGGTCAAGTCATAGACTGGAAAGGCCTGAAGGCTGGTAGTTTACTAACAGCAGGGTCCCAGCTAGAAAAGGGGATGGGGACCTGAGTCACCCCATACACCACACTGACCACGTGGAGCCCAGCACAACCACCTGCTGTTCTAGGGACGGGGGCTCAGGCCAGCCCCCTGTGCCTCACCCGCCTGCACCCCGCCTCGGACTGAACGTACCCAGAGGTGGCAGGCGGGGACCATGGCCCTTGCGTTGCTATTCCTGGGATCTCCCCGGGGGCTGCTGGCTCGAGCACTTGGGTGCTGGCAGCAGGCTGACTGAGAAAGCAATTGTTAGTATGAAGGCACAGAAGGTCCGGGTTAGGCTGGACAAGGGCAGGCTGGGATAAAGCCCAGGAGGGAAGCTGCAAGGCTGCCCCTCTTCCCAACCCCCTCCACCTTCCTCCTGTTGCCACCATTCCATCTTTGGAATCCTCCTCGCGGTCTGAGCCCCTGGCCTTCTGCACCCCTCCCGGGGGCAACCACCTGGTAACGTCTAAGGAGCAGCGGTCGCCCTGCATGGGCACCATGGCCATGCTCTGGTCCATGCCATGCCCGCAGCGTCCAATGAGGCCCTGCTCACTCGCCCACCGATTCCAGCGCCCCGTGGTTCCTCTTGTCTCTGTCCGCTCTTCCCTGTCCGTTCTTGGCTCTCAGGGCCAGTGAAGAAACTTTCCCTTCCCTTGGGTTTCAGGTCTGGGTCCTAACTGCCCTCCTTGCTTACTCAACCCCAGGCGGGGTGACATGCCCAGCCTCCCCTTTGCTCTGACCACAGAGCCTCCTCTGGATGGTCCCAGCCTGCTCTGGGGCTGCTCCCTGTCCTTCCCCACATTCCATAGCCTCCCCCAGGAGCCCCCTGGCAGCCACCGTCTTCTCAAACACTCCCCAAGAGCACAAGTGATCCCTGACACGTGTCGCCTGCTTTAGCTTGGTCAGCAGAGCCACTGGACACTGGGTGTCCCGCCAGCCCGAGGGCACTGTGGATAGAGCCCTGCTCGGAGGCACCAGGAAGGCTGTGTGAGCCCCATGAGGGCACCCTGGGTCTCCTGCCCAACCAGGCCAGAGCCTGGCCCCACGGCAGCAGGGCATGAGCGTCAGCAGCCCCCCAGCTCCCAAAGGTGGGGAGCCAGACACTCTCCCCGAGCCCAGAGAGGGGGAGAAGCAAGGCTGAGAGACTGCACTCTGCCCACAGTCAGCATACTGGGGTCGCTGCTGACGGAGGTGCCGAGTCCTCCCTCCAGAGAGATGGCAGCCTGAGCCCTACCTGCGGGAAGGTGGCCGGCCGGCTGCCCCTGCCGATTGCTGGCCCTCAGACGCTGCGCCGCGCTCCGCTCTGGCCAGACCTTGGGCCTTCTTCCGGGACAGGGCATGGCTCAGCCAGTCCTCATCTGTCTCCTCCTCAGATGCTCCTGGCTCCGCAGGCTGGCTGCCTCTGGCAGGAGGGCCAGTACCCTTGGCGGGTGCTTTTGCCCCCAAAGAGGAGGGCAGCCCAGCCGCGGCAGGGTGGCGGACGGAGGCAGAATGCTGGCTCGCAGGAGGGGGGCCCCTCCGAGCCTCCCTGCCTTGGGAGCGGGGGAGCAGGTCCGAGCTGTCGTCCTTGAGGCCTAGCCAGTCGGCACCTCCCCTCCTGGGCGGGATGGGGCTGGAGGCTGCAGGGGTGCTCTGCCTGGAGCCTGCTTCTCCCTTGGGGTCTGTGCTGCCATCTAAGAACCTACTTCAAGACAGAGAAGAGGAGAGTCTAAGGCAGGGCAAGCAGCCTTTCCCAAGAACTCCTGACAGGCCTTTCCCTCCACTGCTCAGGGGAACTAGGGGGCCCACATTAAGGAGCCAGGATGCCTGGGGCCCTGCTCGGCCAGAGCCAAGGCAAGCCAATTGAGGTCTGCAAAACACCTTGATTCAGTCACGAAAACCAGGGACAAATCCATCTGCAGCGAACAGGACCAGCCATGGGCACACACACCCAGAGAAAAGTCAGCCGGGTCAAGCACTTCTAGGCTTTCCGTCAATAGTCATTCCGTCACTCATTCATTCATTTGGCCATTGTCTCTTGTGGCTAAGCTGGTAAAGAATCCGCCTGCAATGCGGGAGACCTGGGTTCGATCCCTGGTTTGGGAAGATCCCTCAGAGAAGGAAAAGGCCACCCACTCCAGTATTTTGGCCTGGAGAATTCCGAGGACTGTATAGCCACAAAGAGTCAGATACAATTGAGTGACTTTCACTTCACTCTATGAGTTACTGGCAGGTGGCAGCAGGTTCCGAGGTTTAAGGGAAGAGCTGATACACACGTGTGCAAGGTTACTGAGATGGAAAGAGAGGCTGAGAAAGCCGATGTGACATAATGTTAACACCGTGGAGCCTGGAGAAAGGATAGGAGGGAGTTATTCTCACAGCTCTTCTGTCAGTTTGAAATTATTTCAAAATATAAAGTTTAAAATATATACTGGGAGAAAAAAGAAATCTCCAAATTCAGAAAAGTCCATCCACTAGCTTAACATTTTGTAGCCAGCTGGGATGAGACCAAGGCAGGGCAAGGCAGAGCCCAGGGCCGGGTTTCCCGGGAGCTGAGTCTGAGAAGCTGCTGCCCAAGGTTCACTCTTGCTCCCCCTGGGTCTGGGTGTTCCTCACAGAGAAGCAGATCAGCTGACATCACAGCAGTTTCCGGTCCCCCGGGGCTTCCAGCTGTGTCAAGTCCACCTCTTCCTTACTCTTCCCAGGAGGCTGGGAGCAGAATCCAGGGTCCGCTCCTGCTGGGGGGGCCATCCCAACCCCTTGACCTGGACTGGTGGGCACTGGCTACTCCCCTCCTTTGGCGTCCACGGAGTCTAGTGCCTCCCAAACAAGCCTGGTGGTGGGATGGGGTGAGGGGGGGCCCCTACTTTCTCAGCAGGCAGCCTGCCTCTGCGCTTACCTGACAGACTGCCGGCGGGACTGTCGGCCCTCGGAGGAGCCCACGGTGGGCTGGTAGGCCCCAAAGGTGAAGTCCTCATCACCCCAGGTGTCTTCCTTGTCTGTGAACGAAGGAACCCATGATCTAAGGCAGGGGGAGTTGACCTCTTCTGTGAATGCTGCAGAATGCTGGGTTTGAAAAGGGCTGAGCGAGCAGCTTGACGGGTAAGATGAGTAATGGGGGCTCGGAGGCGGAGGAAGCCGGTCTACACCTCTAGCCCCAGCGCAGAGAACATCGCCGTGAGCTGTGAAAAGTGCACCTGAGGAGCCCGGCCCCGACCCCTGTGGGTGAGGCCGGGTGAGCTCGCATGTCCCAATGACGGGCCGCGGGCTGATGCTCTGAACAGAGCAACACTGGCCAGAGCAGTGTCTTTCAAACTGTGAGCTGCTGCCTGTTAGCAGGTTGAGAAGTTAAGTTACAACCGATGTATTTAATCGTCAAAGTGCCGAGTTGCTCCGTCATGTTCAACTCTTTGAGACCCCAGGGACTATAGCCTGCCAGGCTCTTCTGCCTGTGGGATTTTCCAGGCAAGAATACAGGAGTGGGATGCCATTTCCTACTCCAATTTATTAGTCAAAGAGCATATAAACATAAAAAAACAAGAGATTTTGAACACGGTGACGATTATTTTCTGACACTTTTGACCCAGTTCATAAACATGAATAATACAATGTGTGTGTGTGTGTCATGATGTAAAGCTTATTTCTTATTATGGCTCCTGGTATAAACCTGTTCTGGGGCCCCCACCCCACAAGCCTCCTCACCCTGTGGCCGCTGGTACTTCTTGTCCAGCTTGAACTCCCTGTGCTCGCGAGTGCCTGACCGGGCCAGGAGCTTGGCGGCAGGGCCCCGACCCAGCAGCTCATCCAGCTTGGAGCGGGCAGGGAGGGGCCCTTCCCTGCAGGATGGGACACGGGGCAGGTACCTGTGAGCACGAAGGGCTCCTGCGGGGGCCACACTGTACCCTCCCTCTCACTTTTCCCTGGTGGCACTCTCCACACCCAGGGACCCTTACTGGTCGCCCGCCTGCCGCCTCTCTGCCTTGGGGCTGTCTCCAAACCCCAGGGTGGCCATGATGTCGTCCCCATCGTCAAAGAGCAGCTCTTCCTTCTTTCGGACTGGAGTGTCCCCAGGAGTTAGAGGGATAGAGGGCCCTAAGAAACAGAATACAGGGCACAGAGGCCTTCTGGTCCTCAACTGTGCAGTTTGAATGGGCTGAGGGGGCGTTTCTCTACCTTTGAGTGGAACAGCAGGCACAGCAGCGGCTTGTCCCAGCCTGCACTCCCAGCACCACTCCCGGGCGCTCCCATCCCCTCTCCCTTCCCTCTTCCCAGAGACTGATGACCTCCTGGTCCAGGATCTGAGACCTCTGGTCCCTGCCTGGTGGGGTCTCTGGATCTGCGCTGGCAAGTTCAGTGAGTCAACTGCAGCAGCCCCGGGAACGTAACAAGCCCACCCTACCGTGATCTCTGACAGGGGCTGGGTTCTTTTTGGAAGAGGTTTTCGTCTCTGTGGAGGGCAGCTTCTTGGGGATTCCTTCCTCATCATCAGAGAGAAGTCCTGCCAGGGGGTCTTCTGAGTCTCACAGGCAGAAGGGGAAGCAAAGGGCAGACTGTACGTCGCGTTCAGGAAAACCAGCACTGTACTGCACTGCTGCTGTTGCTGCTGCTAAGTCACTTCAGTCGTGTCTGACTCTGTGCAACCCCATAGACGGCAGCCCACCAGGCTCCCCCGTCCCTGGGATTCTCCAGGCAAGAACACTGGAGTGGGGTGCCATTGCCCTCTCCTGTACTGCACTAGGGGAGTTATTGACCAGAGAGCTGTAGCTGCTCTGACACCTATGCGAGGCGCTCAGCATCTGGGGGCCTGGGGTAGCGGGGCTCCGATACAGAGCAGACTGGGCCAGGGGAAAGGAAGCAGGGAGGGCGGCCCCAGGGCCCGCATTCCAGTGTAATGGCCGCAGGCTCTGCTGTCTGCCCCAGCCTTCTAGGAACATCCCCGAGGCTTGAGAAGGCAGGTAAAATGTCAGGGAGTGCATGAAGGACAACAGACTTTCCCCCACGCTTTATAATCTTCAGTTTGACCCCTGGCTTCCAAGTCTGTGCAAATAAGTGCCCAGACATCCCAGCCAGAGGGGCACAATTAGTCCCTCCCTCAATTTGTGAGGTCTTCCTGGTGGCTCAGACGGTAAAGTGTCTACCTGCAATGCGGGAGACCCGGGGTTCAATTCCTAGGTTGGGCAGATGGAGAAGGAAATGGCAATCCACTCCAGCACTCTTGCCTGGAAAATCCCATGGATGGAGGAACCTGATAGGCTACAGTCCATGGGGTCGCAAAGAGTCGGACACGACTGAGCGACTTCACTTTCACTTTCAATTTGTGAGGAACAAAGTCAACTCAACAGCACCAGCTGCCTGCTCCGCATCTGAGAGTCTGTCAGCCCTCGGGCAAACAAATATCAAACTGAAGCGTCCTAGAGGCATGACTGCAGGGCCTGCGGTACCTTCCAAGGAGAACTTCCTGTACTGATGCCCAAAGCTGGAGGGAGACGGAGGCCGCTTCTTGGTGGGAATGGCATCTCCTACAGGCAGCAAAGAGGAGCCAAGGCCACAGGCTGGGTCTCCTCTGGCCTCCGTGCTGCCACACTGTGACGGGGCCCCCGGGCTGCTGTGTATTTCCATTTGGTGGCTGAGGGCTTGCAGCCATGGACACAGCCGTGGGAGAGGTCTATACCGCCCTGGATCTCAGTCAGGCTTTTGGCCTGGAAATGCACTCTGGACGTGACCTTCGGCCCTCCATTTACAAGTTGCTCCAAACAGGTACACGGGTTGGGGCCATGCAAAAGTTACCATAAAATTCTGCAATTTAACTCAAATGGATTCTCCAGGAGTCCAAGGAAGTGGGGGGGGCGGGGGGCGGGGAGCTCAACCCGTCTCCCTCCCCAACCATAAACACTCCAACACACAGGTACACAGTGAGCTCCTGGTCTTCCCCCTCCCAGGCAGAGAAAACCCATAGCACACGAGGCCTTCTGTCTAAGCATCTCCCACATCCCCAGAGTATCTTCTCATTCGAGGAGCAATGTCCTACTCACCTTTCTCATTGGCGGTTAACACACTGGCGGTTTTAAGAGGACTAGGCGGCTCTTCTTTCCCAGAGCCCTTTGCAGGCCTTTTGTTTGAGGCTAGATTTGACTTCTTCAGCCCTAAGAGGTCAGCATCCATTTCATCCAGGTCCTGGAAAAGCAGGAAGGAGGAAGGAATCCCCACAGGTGCTCAGCTGGTGGGTGCTAAACACCCCCAGGCTCTGAGCCGCCTGGTAAGGATGCTGCCTCCAACTTCCACGTGGAACAGATGGGGACTCTGGTGGGGGACCCACCCCAACAAGGTCACAGGACAAAGACAGAGGCAGGGCCAAAACCCAAAGGCTCCACACAGTCGGTCTCAGATAAGCTGAAAGGTTTCCGGCCGGTACTCCCACCAACCCTCATGAGCAGCTGCCGCCTCGAGGTAAGAATGGGAGGGAGCCTCAAACCTGCTTTCAGCAGCTTCTCACAAAAGCTTAGCAAATGCCGAAGCTGTTTGCAGTAGAAACGAAACAGCAGGGTCCTGGGGTCTAAGGTTCCCCAAGGTTGGGACTTCCCTGGTGGTCCAGGGGTTGAGAATCTGCCTTCCACTGCAGAGAAGGGTGTGGGTTTGATCCCTGGTCAGGGAACTAAGATCCCACATGCTGTGAAGTGCAGCCAATATACATAAATAAATAAATAAATGAAGGAACAAGAGGGAGAATGAAGGCTTGGTATAAAACAGTGTCCCAACCCATCTCCCCGAAGCTGTTTCCTTACCTTCATGGCCTGCAGCAGAGCCTGCGGGTCTGCATCAGAGATGTCTGAAACCTACATGACGGGAGGGTCAGGAGAGACATGCTGGTCAAGGCCCAGCAAAACTCAGGACCCTTATCACCTGGCTCCTGTTAGGGCAGGAGCAGAGCTGGGTAAGGGGAGGAACATAATTTGGAGGGTTCTGCCCTCACAGTGCTCAGGCGTTATATGAAGTCAAACCTGACCAGCTGTGGACACTCACAAAGCGCTGCTGCTTTTGGGTCCTCCCCAAAGGAAGTCCACGGCCATCACAAAACAGATTAGGCTACCTTCCCGCCATGTGATCGGACAGCGTGGAGTTTACTATGGGAAGCGCCATTAGAAGGGGCAACCGCTGAGCCTCCAGCAGCTGCTCGGAGCTCTCCTTTCTAGCTCATCTCACCGGGAGGAATGAAAAGGACTTGCTCTGAGTCCACTTGGCAGCCTTTGGGTACTGTTTTAAGAACAAACTGGCTTTGTGGGGACTTCTAAGCCTTCTGTGGGCAGTCCCTCGGACACAACAGCCGTCTCACTGTCTCTGGGTGTGAGCAGAGCCAGTGACGAGGAGGGAACAGGCCAGGCTCACCTCGGCATCAGCTCCCGCCAGGCCTGCCTGGGTGATGAAGGCATCGTCTTCCAGGAGGGACCTGCAAAGGAGCAGAGTCTACACCCGCACCCCCACCCCCGTGGTCCCCAGGGCACTAGATGATTCAAGGAAGGAGAAGGAGCTTAGAGAGGCCAAGTGAACCTAGACAGACTTCTCCAGAAGGACAGAATTGCTGAGTGGAATCTCACAAGTCACCGAATGCGATGATTTTTAAGTTTGTTAAAAATGTACAGTCCCTTTAAAAACAACAGGTTAGAGAGAAAAACAGAGCTATTTGGGGTAAAATGAAGGTGGAGAGTGGAGCGCTCACAAAGTGCCTCCCTATCTCACAACCGTGGGGAAAGTTCAGAAGAACAATCTGAGAGTCACCAATTTGAGAGTCAAGCGTCTAGGTCAATCCCCTTATTCCGAGGGTAAGAAAACAGAGATTCAGAGAGCTTCAGGAGTTGCCCAAGGTCACACAGTAAGCAAGACTGGAAGCCAGAACCTCTGACCTCCAGTTCAGTTCCCTTCCCACCCCTCCAGGGTCCTCCGCTGCCCGAGCTGAAGGGAGGACAGGAAGGCTGTGGCCCTACAAGCAGGACCCACCGTGAGTGGAGAGGGAGGGAAAGGCAGGAGCATTCAGCCTGAAAGGGGCTTGGATGCCCGGGCGGCCCCATGTGCTCACTTTGGTCCAGGCCCGGAGGGAGGGGGCGCCTGGGCTACACCTGGGGCATCTCTGGCACGTGACGTTAGTTTAACAGGCTTCTCAGGTGGTGTCGCTGAAAAAAATTAAATAAAAGATGTGATTCAGCCACGGAGAACTGCAGTCAAGATGGAAAGGACTGCACGTTGCCCACCAAGCTGTCTCCCACATCTTCCTACTGAGAGAGGGGCCTTTTGGAGGAAGGAAACTGACCCTCGAGGCAGGTCTCTTAAAAACCTGAATGGAGGAGGGCATCATATATTTCCAAGTAGGAAGTCAACACAACTGGTGCCAAGTCAAGAGGCTGTTCCAACCTCCAACCAGGAATGCGGAAACAACGCACATCCATCATCTGCGGGCTTGTGCTTTGTGTTTCTGGACCAAGCCACGTGGTGGGTGCTGAGCTTCACTGACCCCAAAGCCCGGTTTCTCAGTGCAGCAGACATGGACACGCAGGGTAAGGGACTTGTGTCCAGAATACAGAAAGAACTCTTACAAACTCAGCAATAAAAAGGCAAATAACTCAGTTTGAAAACTGGATAAAGATCTGAATAGACCTTTCTTCAAAGATATAAATGGCCAGGAAACGCATGAAAAGATGTTCAAGGTCATTAGTCATCATTAGTCATTAGGGAAATGCCCATCGAAATCGCAGTGAGATTTAACTTTACACCCACTAAGATTGCTATTTGTTGTCGTTGTTTAGTCGCTAAGTTGTGTCCAACTCTTCTGTGACCTCATGGACTGTGGCCCGCCAGGCTCCTCTGTCCATGGGATTTCCCAGGCAAGAATACTGGAGTGGCTTGCCATTTCCTTCTCCAAGATTGATATAATGAAAAAGAAAATAATAATTACTGGCAAGAATGTGGAGAAATTGGAACTCTCTTACACTGCTGATGGGAATGTACACTGGTACAGTTCCTGTGGGAAACAGTTTGGCGGTTCTTCAAAAAGTTAAACACAGAGTTATCATATAATCCCATAATTCAACTCCTAAGTTTACACCCGAAAGAAATGAACACATAACCCCACACAAAAACTTGTATATGGTTGTTCGTAACAGCATTATTCATAACAGCCTAGCTGAAATGTGGAAACCACCCAAACGTCCATAAACTGATGAATGGCCAAACAAAATGGGGCATAAAGAACAATGAAATATTGTCCAGCTACGGAAGGGAATGAAGAGAGGAATGTTACAGTGCAGATGAACCTCGAACACGTGGAAGGTGAAAAGAAGCCGGATGCAAAAGCCTCATACTGTATGATTCCATTTAATGTAAAATAAGGCAAATTCATAGAGAAAGAAAGTTAAGTAAGTGGCTGCCTAGGGGTGGAGGAGGGGAGAGTGAGGAGTGACTGCTAATGGTGTGGAGTCTCTTTACGGGGTGACGAGAAGGTTCTAAATTCGGCTGTGGTGGTGACCGCGCAATTCTGTCAATATATACTACATGTCACTGAACCGTACACTTTATAAAAGACTGAACTTTATGTGAATAATATCTCAGTTAATAAAAGAGAGAGCAAGCCTGAATCAGGGGGTTCTGGGAAAGGGGCACTTACCCTCATCTCCCAGGAGGTCAGCAAGGACATCATCGATGGAGTCTGGAACAGGAAAGGGGCCACCGTGACTTCAGGAGGAAAGAAGGGTCCTTTAGGGCCTCATAGCTTGAGACCTCATCCAGGATACTCCACCTGGATATTTCTGGATACAGAGCCCAATAAAAAGGATTTTTCCCTGAGTCCCATCTGTTGTTTATTTCTGAATTACTCCAAGGGCCAGCAAGGCAGCATAGGGGGTTCCCTAGGATAGCACAAGCTGCCTTTGGGATTACAGGGACAACAGCAAGACTCACACCAAGGGACTTCCCTAGTGGCCCAGTGGCTAAGACTCCATGCTCCCAAGGGAGGGGGCCTGGATTCAGTCCCTGGTTAGGGAACTGGTGACTGCATGCTCAGTTGTGTCTGATTTTTTGAGACCCCATGGACTTTGTTGCTCACCAGGCCCCTCTGTCCATAGGTTTTTCCAGGGTACTAGATCCTACAACTAAAGATCCCAAGTGCCAAAACTAAGACTTGGCACAAATAAATATTAAAAAAAAGAAAAAGATATTCACTGAGAACATTCAGGCAGACATTTCTAAGTCATGTGGACCCAAGGCAGGGGAATTATTTTTGGCTTATGGGTGATGTTTCATACCCACTTACCTTTCAATCTTTTCTTGGTTTTGGGTGCCTAAAAAGGGAAAAACAAATCCCATGAACAAGATCAGACAGTGAATGTGTACTAAAACCCAGAATGCAGAATGAATTGTTTTGCCTTTTGCAAAGATGGGGACAAGGAACACCAGTGGCATTTGGGGACAGACGCCCTTTATGGTTTTCTTAGAGTTTCTCGGAATAGACGCATTCAGAGCATGAAAAGGGCCACCCCCAACCAGCAGTGGATGCCACACTGGGTGCCATCTGGTGGGCGGAAGTTTCTCCTTTCCCCCAGATTTCCAGATGCCACATACAACCCCTCCCAGGATGTAACGTTTTCCTCTAATCCATCTCCCTGACTGTTCAGTATCAGTGACAGATACACATAAATGCCTTCCAGAGGGATATTCAGAGGCTCAAAAGAGATGCTCGCTTACTGTTTAATAAGAAGTTGCTTTTTTTCTTTTATGCCGTGCTACACAGCTTGCTGGACCAGGGATTGAACCCATGCCCCCTGCATTGGGAAGCACAGAGTCTTAACCACTGGACCCGCCAGAGAAGTCCCATTAATAAGTTTGATATCCATGTTCCTAATCATCACACTTCTTTGGGGCCACCCAGTCCCCAAAGTACTTCATGCAGTCAAGCTCTTGGAGGTGGAGGCAGGAGGGAGGGTAGACTCCCATTTCCACACACCTGCTCTGATTCTGTGCTGTTGGAGAAGACTCTTGATAGTCCCTTGGACAGCAAGGAGATCCAACCAGTCCATCCTAAAGGAAATCAGTCCTGAATACTCATTGGAAGGACTGATGCTGAAGCTGAAACTCCAATACTTTGGCCACCTGATGCGAAGAGCTGACTCATTTGAAAAGACCCTGATGCTGGGAAAAATTGAAGGCAGGAGGAGAAGGGAATGACAGGAGATGAGATGGTTGGACGGCATCACTGACTCAATGGACAGTGAGTTTGAGCAAGCTCTGGGAATTGGTGATGGACAGGGAAGCCTGGTGTGCTGCAGTCCATGGGGTTGCAAGGAGTTGGACACGACTGAGCGACTGAACTAAACTGCTCTGCATTCTGCTTACCATCTCAAGGCTCTGGGGGGCTGCTTCTAGGTCCTTCACAGTGCTGTCCAGCTCACTGGAATTCTGCCTGTCAGGCTCATCCTCCCTAATGAAGAAAATTAAAGTGTCTGCTCACAAACAATTTGGCTTTAACAGTGCTTGAGTCGAAGATTGATAAAGCCTTCTCTCACTTTACCCATTCAAGAGGTAAAAACCTATTTCCATCAGTTAAAAATTTCTTATGGTGGGTGATTCAGATGAGAGGCAAAGTGTTCTGGGTAACTTTTCGAGGCTTGGAGATTATTTGAAAAAAGTGCAGTGGTCCTCACTCCTTATTCTGAAAGAGGATACATAAAATGGCAGGTCCCCATCTTAGAAAAGAGGTGGGGGTCTGGCACTGTGGTCTATACACCTTTCCAGGCAACACTCAGCGACTTTCCCAGCAGCAATCAGCACACAGAACGGAAGTGAAAGCTGGTTACTCCTTGATAGTATTTTCACTATCGTTGGAAAATTTCCCCCTTTAACTGTAAATCCAACTCACTCCATTAGTGGTGAACTGTTTTCACCAGAATTATCATTCTTTCCCGCCGGCTCCTCAAAAAGTTACTCAAACTGACCTTTGGCACGGCTTGGAAGAAAGTAATAGGAGGTGGGCGGCTCTAGTTGCCTGGTGCCAGCCTGTCCTGTTATTAGAATGCAAAGTTAACGTGGGGTTACTGCACAGGGGCCATCCTGAATGCTTGAGTTTCTCCTCTGTAATGGCAGTGTTCACGACCCAACGTGTTTTGTCTCCCATCACATCTAGGAGCGTCTCCCATTTCCCAGTGATCCTGTCCCAGCCTCGCAGACCGTGGGAATTTCTAAGGGAGGCTGCAAAGGCCTCAGGACCACAAGGACCATCGCATCGTTGTGCACAGCCAACTCCGTGCCAGGCGTTTTAAGATCCCTTAGCTAGGGCCCTCCTGGTGTCACCCCCTCGGTCCTCGCGCCCAGCCCATCTCGATCCCGAGTGCAGCCTATGATCCTTCCAGCCCTTGAAATCCTCCCCACGCTCCCTGGCCCCCGCGCCCCGGTTACGTGCCATTCCCTTCGGAGGCGCAGCCACTGGGACGTGTCCCAGACATAGCTGCCGGTCCAGGCTCCACTCCAGCCCGGTTCAGTCAGGCCTCCAGCTTCGGAGCGCTACGGACGCCAATCTCTCGGTCGCCCGGCCTCCGGAAGAAAGGAGAGGCGCGAAGCATCGTGGGGGTTGTAGTCCTAAACCCCCTCACCTGCTAGAGCCAAGGGCCTCTGGGGCGCTGGAATGAACCACACTTCCCAGGGTGCCCCTCCGCGGCCGTTAGTCGGCGCACCACGTCCAGTTAGCCGCTGGGCGCGTTGCTAGGAGCTGCCTGAACACACCTTTGCTAAGCGGGCGGTACGTGGGTTCCGAGGCCGGTGAGCTTCTTCCTCCAGGTTTTCTACAGAACTACCACTACCTGGGCTCCAAAGTGAAGTGAAGTGAAAGTCGCTCAGTTGTGTCCGACTCTTTGCGACCCCATGGACTGTGAATTCTCCAGGCCGGAATATTTGAGTGGGTAGCCTTTCCCTTCTCCCGGCGATCTTCCCAAACCAGGCATTGAACCTAGGTCTCCCGCATTGCCAGAGACGGCAGTGGCACCCCACTCCAGCACTCTTGCCTGGAAAATCCCATGGACGGAGGAGCCTGGTAGGCTGCAGTCCATGGGGTCGCTAAGAGTCGGACACGACTGACGACTTCACTTTCACTTTTCATTTTCATGCATTGGAGAAGGAAATGGCAAGCCACTCCAATGTTCTTGCCTGGAGAATCCCAGGGACAGGGGAACCTGGTGGGCTGCCGTCTCTGGGTCGCACAGAGTCGGACACGACTGAAGCGACTTAGCAGCAGCAGCAGCTCCCGCATTGCGGGCGGATTCTTTATCAGCTGAGCCACAAGGAAAGCCCATCTAGGCTCCAAACCAAACATTTAAAGTTCTTCCAGGAACTTCCTGGTGGCCCAGTATTAAAACTCCGCACTTCCACAGCAGGGAGCACAGGTTTGATCCCTGCTCTAGGAAGTAAGATCCAACATGCTCCACAGGTACAGCCAAAAAAAAAAGAGTTCTTTCAGCATTCTTTTGAGGGCTCACTGGTGGAAAGGGGGAGGGCGTGAGAAACGTGTGAAGGGTGGAAAACTGATGGGCCGTGAAACCATAAAGACTAGGAAAGTGGCTGTGACCTTCAATTATGAAAGCCAAAGCTGTTAAGCCAGGATGAAACCCAACACCATCACCTAATAAAGACAGTAACACTTTTTGTGTTGATTACAGAGTTTATTAAGGGTTTTTCAATTTTACAAAGGAAGATGGGGTTAGTGGTTTAGCTTATTCGAAGGTTGGTGGGTCACCACTGTCTAACCGTGACTCAGTCTTTGGACCTGTGCACCTCCTCCAGTACTCCCACCTTCACTGACATGTCCTGCCAGGCATGCAGAACAATACATGCTAAATACACTTCATCAGGTAGGAACCAAACTCAAACCACGACAGTTAAAGGGGTAAGAAGGTAGCAAATTATATGCGCCAAAGTAATTTCCTTGAATTCATAGCAACTGGAAATGTTTACAAACAAGCAGTCATCAGTTGGAATATTATGCAGAAGATGGACAATCACGTTGTTACCTAATCTGTGAAACAGTTGACAATAAGGTGGTTAAACTGTTTTGCTTCAGAATTCTTAATATCCCTCCCAATGTTCCATGATTTTCCTCGGGATAATCAGTGGCTCACTTATATGTAATACAAAATAAAAATAAAAAATTCTCTGAAACCTAGGAATTTGCAGTCTACAAAAGCTAACATCTGATAATTCTAAAATTTCCTTATGTTTCTATATTTACTATCATGGACCACAGGAATAATAATGAAAAATTGAGTTTGGAGAGCTATAAGCAAAACTCCACCAGTGTTTTAAAATGAAAAGACATTTTATTCATTTACGGTGACTTGGTCTAATCCTCCAGGAATGGAATAATAAATATTCAATTAGCTGATCTCTGCATTTCTCCATGAAAACCTTTATGAGTCAGGAGACTCAACAGAAGACTCTTGGCCTCAAGTAGAATCATCAGTTTCCTGGCAAGGCTCCTCTCCAGCTGGTGCAGCAGCTACTGCTTGAGGACAATCTATAACCCCAGGGATACCTTGCACAGTACACAAAATGGTTAGTGGGTGTTACAGGCCATCTGCATCTAGTTTTCTTTTTACTGAGATGGATAGAAAGAACTCAGAAAGGGGTAGGACTCTGGGCAAGTCATTAGAGGAATTTTTGTTCCCTGGGGAACTCAAGGATCATGAATCAATATATTTCCGCAACCAAAGCCTTGCACTGAAGAAAATCCAAGAATTGAGTTCTAATAACAAGTTAATGTTACAAATGATTAAATGCCTCCAGGTGTATGTTATCTGAAATTGCAACCAGTGAGTTCTCAGAAAGTATGTGAACATGGTTAATGTTGCAATTAAGTGAATGTTCTGACGATAAGCTGCTACTTGGTGGTATGATGTTCTGAAGACAAGAACAGAAAGGCCTCCAAAGGCTTTGGGACCAACTGTGCTTTGAGGTCATTTATGTCCAAACACTGAAGTATACCACAGTGTCTACTGAGTAGATACAAAGTAGAAATCCAAATACTTCATGATGCAGCAAACTTCATCCATTACAAACAGCAAAAACCTCATGAATCTTTCAAAGGGTTAGGTCAGTATCATCTAACAGAAACTATAATTCTGCTCAGGTTTATCATCATTTTGGAAATTAGGTTGAAATTTATCTGTACTCTTTATGAAAATGGCTCACAAAAGAACCCAACAGAACCAACCTTATCTGTGGCAAAGTCTGGCTTCTAAGGGACAGCAAGCTGGGTCTGCTGCTTCCTTATGAGAAACCAACAAACCCGTATTCCTGTGTGGACAGAGCACTCAGATACTCTACAAAGACAGCATCATGGCAGGTTTAGGGCTATCTGCTCAGGCAGGTCTCACTCCTTCCTTCCTTCTTCTTTTGTTTAGTGTTACCTAAATCTACATCTTAAAATTCTTCATAATTTAAATTTATGTTTAATTTTACGTGGCACATTCTTTCCATCTTGATAGTGACAAATTCTTGAGGTCTTATGGTACCTTTATTCTTTAATTACAGTGAATAAGTTAAAAACATTTCAATGTTAATAAAAATACTGTCAATATGAGATCTAGCTTTTAAATAAAACTCAAGATGCTGGACTGAAGGTGGCTCTGGCAGAGCCCACCACGTTTCAAACTGCTTAGATCCCAGACCTATGCAGCTAGATTGTGTGGGTGTCATTTCAAAAACCCTCATGTCCTGGCCATGGGTTAGCCCTCTGTGAATAAGATTTTTAACCACTAACTGGAAACAATTCTATATTTAACAGGTTAATATTAAGCAATCTGAATTTACTGTATTTCCCAGAATCTGATCTAGTCCTAAGAGATACCCATACAAGATTTACAGAGTGCTTTTTTACTTCAATGTTAACACAATTATCAATTAGTTCTCCTGGTGGAAAGATTAAGGCTTGTGTCAACAGGCAGTATTTCTTCTGCTGGACCTTAAAGTCTCCTATTACTAGTTTCACTGGGATAGATTTTATCCATCCCAGTGATAGATAAGGTCCCAAGAAGGGAATTACATTTCCCTGAATAACATACTACACTCTCAAGACTGACTCTAGAACAACTGGCTTCATGAGACAGAGGTTACAAATACAGTTAGCAACAACAAGAAAATTAAGTGATTTGTTTTACATTGATTTGAAGAAAAAATTCATCATGAGATACATGTTTAGCTTTTAAATACAGAATGATTGTATAAATTAGACTTCAGCTGAAAGGACAATTTAGCAAGTCAGATAAAGCTCCTAGAAACATACTGAAAATAAAACCAGATATACCGTAAGAAACATTCTATGGAGCTTCCATTTATCCTTTAGTCACTGTTTCAATGATTATATTTTCTGATTAAAAAATCAGAACACATGCTTTGTCAAAGGACTTTCCTGGGCATAAGAGGCAATGAGTGATGCTTTTATTTTTCTAAGGCCAGACACAGTAACCCCCAAGCATTTTAATGGCTTCTGCCAGAGTGCCAGGATATAGGAAATCTGGATTGTTCTAGAAAATGTAGTTACCATGGTCACCAAAGTTATAGTAACCATAACTGATAGCTCTCCACGCCCTTATTCTTCTAAGAAGGAACTGTGACTAATTTTCTCCTTTCTTTAGCATCTTTCTCAGAAGAGGGAGATCAAAACCACTGATCTGGAGATCTCATTAGTTGCCAAAAGTTGTATGTAGAGATGACTTGGCTGCCTCCCTCTTCCTGAGAAGCTGAGGCAAAGGGAGCTATAGTGCTACTAGAGGGACAATTTAGAGAACCCTCCAATGGAAGCTTAGTTCCGAATTGCACAGGGCAGAGACCCTGCAGGAGCCTGTGCTCAAGAAATCTTTGGGTTTTAAAGATGCTACTGTGAACACTTAAGATAGGAGCAATACACCAATAAAGGAGGGCAAGCAGGCAGGAAAGGTGTCAGTGTGTCAGGCACGAACTCACAGGTTTCCTGATTAGTTTCCTTTCCCCCAGTCTCTCTTCTTCACTCCTGCTTTCTAGCCGGGACCCTAGCAGCTGTGTTAGGACACAAGCAAGAAAGCTTGGAAGGGTTCTACCCTGCTTAAAAAAACACTTCTGCTTAAAAACACTTGTATATCCAGTGATTAGCAATTAAGATGTGAAAATAATTAACTACTTAGTAGTTAAATTTTACTAATTATCAAAAGTCCTGGCCTCCTGGGATCAGCAGCAATACAGATGGAAGTCGCACTGCATTTCTTAAAGCTTTTTCTGAATGCTTAATAGTCTCTTTCAGTGTTAATTGCACTTGTAAAACACATCTGGTTTTTTCCTTTAATTTGCAAAATCTGTTTTCTTTTTTCATTTATAAAAAGAGGAAAGGGTCAATTTATTACTTGCTCTACAGCTTTTCTGAATTTGATCAAGATTCCACACACTTTATGTGACAGGTGTAAGGAGAACAGCTACTTTCAGGGGCAGACTGCACTTATCATCAAGCCATGTCAGAGCTTGGAGTGCAGTGACTTTAGGTGCTTGTAAGATTCATGGACCTGCAGGAAAGGGAGAGAGAAAACATTACTGATAAGGAGCTTGCAATTTAAAATAGCATTTTTTTTTTTTTGCTGCACTGGCCCTTTATTGTGACTCAGAGGCTCTTTGTTGTGGTGCAGGGGCTTCTCGAGTTGTGGCACGAGGGCTCTCTAGCTGCCCCATGGCATGTGGGATCCCAGCCAGAGATCAAACCCACGTTTCCTGCACTGGAAGGTGGATTCTTAACCACTGGCCCACCAGGGAAGTCCCAAAATAACGTACTTTTAATCAAAAAATTATCTGAACCTTATTTGGATCCTGATTCAAAAAAATCAAAGGGGGATGGGGGGAGAATTGAGCTAACTGGGGAAGAAATCTGGATACTGACTGGCTAGTTCATGATATGAAAGAATTATTGTTAATTTGTTTAGCTGTGAGAATGGTACTGCAGTCATGCTTTTTAAAAAAAGGAATCCTTATCTTTCAGAGATACATACTGAAATATTTATGAATAAAATTACCTGATACCTTGGATTTGCTTCAAAATAATTCTCAGTTGGGAGGTTCAGGTGAGACGCAACTGGCCATGAGCTAGACAGTGGTTGGAACGTGACCAAGGGTATGGGGAGCCGCACCGCAGTGCTGTGTGTGTGTGCACGCGTGAAATGTTTCAACTGTCATTAGTTAAGGAAACTAGAGGCCCACATGCTATAGGAAAGGTCTTGTTCCCTTCAGAATCTGCTGCTCCAATAAAGAGACTGTCTGAAGCGGTCATGAGAGCTCTCAAAGCTTCCTCAGGTGGTCATTCTCTGAGGGCTTTCCTGGTTTAGTATTTAAATGAATAACTTCAAAAGGTGAAAGACACTTTTCTTTTTTTACCTCTGTTTTGTTCAGTGGGGATTTCTTGGCCCATTCAAACATGTTTTCGTACACATTTCCATCATAGCGGCCAAGCACAGAGCCCAGCGTCACATCCTGAAAATCAAATGCATCCACCAGAGCAACCGCGTCAGGGCGAATCGCAGTCAGCAGCTCCTTTATGCGCTCATTCACCTGGGTGATCTGAGACTCTGTCATGATGCTCCCCTAAAGGGAAGAAATGAGCAAGCAAGCACAGACGTTATAAGGTACGTATACAGAGAGATGTTTATGAATATCTAGACACACACACAGGCACAACTACAAAATAAACCAGAAGTAAATAAATAAAGGGACTTAAACTTAGAAAATCCTGACCTGAAGAAAATCCCCTGCATTCTGACTGATTCCATACAAAGAATACAAGAGACACAAACGCCTTAGGACAGCTTGGATGGACTTCTCTTGAATCTGGAGGACTTTTTCCGTAAAAAGCTTAACTGCCACATAGTGGCAATGTGCCTAGATATAAGGAAAACACCAGAATGTAAGAATCTCTGAAAAAAATTCAACAGTGATAAGGTTTCTGTACTAAGAAAATGAGGGGGTGGTGAAGGACCGGCAGCGGGGTGGGGAGAACCATCACTGACCTCACTTGCCCGAACAAGGTCAATGGACGTTAGGTTCCACGCTACCTCCTTGCTTTTTCTGCGAATCACTTCAGTCTGAAGGTTTTTAGCAGCAATTTCTACTAATCTGTTTAAAAAAAAAAAAAAAACCTGGAAAACTGGAGCCCAAGGAGGTGACAGTGAATACTCGTGCCTCCCACCTAGGCCCTGGGCCTGAGGCCCCTGCAGCTGCCGGTCCCAGCTCTTGTGGGTGCACTCACCTGGCCGCTCGAAGCTTGTACGCCTCTGACAGGCTGTCGGGGCTGTTGATATCCACCGCGGTTGGCCAGACGGCCACCTGCTGTGGCTGGATGCGCTGGCTGGGCAGGTCATTCAAGTAGGACACCATGCCACACACCAACTTGCCTGAGTGCACCTGGTCGTAACTTTTCATCAGGAACCTAGAAGTCACCAGGGCACATGCTTTCAGTAACTATGCTTCCCGTGAGACAGAAATAAAGTGAACCCTTGTAATGACTTTAAACTCTGTGACAGGGGTTTCATACTAGTCTGAGCACAAGATAAACATCCAGGGTCAGGATGGAAGGCAAAATGACATCTTTCAGGAACAAACATAATGCGAAGAGAAAACACGGGAACAGGTATCAGTGGAAAGGACTCGGACATTCCTGAGAACATAGGATAGAAATCATGAATTAGATTCTAACCTGGCTGTCTGCAGCATCATGACAGTGTTTTCCCCCTCGAAGGTGCAGGTTGGGGTAAAATTGACATAAATATTTGGAAGTCCACTGCAGTGAGAGTAGCCATGTCCGCCACAAGCCATCCGACAGGCTTCAATACCTGCGTTTGTTGTCCAGGACGTGAAAGCCTTCAGCCCGGCAGTGAGCGCGTGAAGCTGAAGGGGGAAGCACAGGCCATCAGGACATCTGCGGTGCTGACAGCCTGCGTTCCAAATAGACACACTGAACCTCACTTAACAGAAAGGGTCACTTGCAGAATCACTTGCCAGGGACTTGCCTGGCATCCAGTGCTTAGGGCTCTGTGCTGTCATTGGCAGGGGCCTGGTTTGATCCCTGATTAGGAAACTAAGATCCTGCAAACAGACTGGTGTGGCCGAAAAAACCCCAACAAACAAAAACCAAACAAAATCACTTGCCATGTATGTAAACTGAAAAACATCCTCATCTAACTAGCCTAAACTAGTAACATTACCACATTCCCTTCTCAACTGTTCTACGTGGCAAAAAAAGGCACCACTTAGGTTCCTTCGCTCAATAAAGGACCAACATAGTACAGTAATTCTGAAATTTAAAAACATGGATAAATCCATAAAAATATGGATTTTTTTCAAGGTATCCCAATGTTTAATTTTCTCTGCACACGATCCCACAGGGAAGTATGAACAAGAAGGGTCCCCACAAGGGACAGAGACCAGACACAGACCTCAGGCAGCTCACTCAGGTCCCCGTGGCCAATGTCTTCATTAATCCGATGATAGGTCTCTTTCATGTATGCGCCTACAAACTGGAAGGCATAGGCAGTGGCCAGGAGGGGAAAAACTTTATATTGCTGGGTTTGATAATCCAAAATCTGTGGTTCTGGTTCACTAAAGTATATGAAAAAAGGAAAAACAAACAAAAATAAATAAATGCCTGTACAGAGCTCACTATGTGCCAGATTCTGGACTAAGCACTTAGATAGATTAATTTATCTAATCCTCACAAAGATCCTGTGAGGTAATTTTTATTAGCTCTGTTTTACAGATGGGGAAAATGAGGTTAAGAACCTACCCAGGGTCACAGAGCTAGTAAGTGGCAGATTCTTGATTTAAATCTAGGCTATTTGGCTACAGAAGACCACACTCTGAACCACCCTGTTGAACACGTGAACAGGATTTTCTAGTTGACATTTGTATTTTTCTTAATCTTTCCAGTCTTTCTAGTTTGACTATGAAAACAGTATCTCATGGCAACATACAGAACCAAACTTCGTTAACTTCACAGGAGGAAGGCAATGTTAAAGGGTGTAGTTGGTAGAATAAACTATATCCTGACCACTAATATGAGAAGACCCAGTGTACTAAGTTTAATACTGAAAGTTTAAGAAGGTCCACTGAGCATGCAAAATGAGTCTGCTCTTACCAATTTCTTTATTTCTTCTTTAAGAGTAAAACGTTTATCAGAGTCATGCCCAATTAGTAGGTGCAAATAAGAACAAACTATCCCCAGGAACACAACAGGGAATCGAGTTTAATGTCACTTTCACCAAACAATTTGTAGTTATGAGCAGCAATTAGAACCTTCACACCACACCTTCAGTGTTTTGAACACTTCACTTATAAAGCTCTAGTAATATTACCATTTCTCTTAGAAAGTTAAAAGTAATAATTAGGTGCTTATTCTCATCTCTCCACTTAAGGAAGTTTAGATTCTAAGTAGCAGACCCAGTACACTGCCATTCTAGCTAATTTTATAACAAATGCACTTTCTCCACATCACATTTGGGAATTTTGATATCTGGATGGGGTTCACACCAGACCTTTAATACTGAGCTCATCTGACTTTACCCTTACCCTGGCTTGATTTCAGACTGATGCCTCACAGCACTGTATCGGATGGCAATGGTGCATGCCTTAGACAGACACCGAGCGGATTCTCCCACGAGGAAGGACCTGATGAACACCATGGTCCCGTAGGTCAGCTTGTTACTCAAGGGTTTTACGTATGTGCCATCAGGCTTCACCTGGAAAAAGAACATGAGATGGATGCTTCCTTCTGTTAAACCCAAGTGGCAGTCTATTCTCAAAGTGTGGTCCCCAGAAAGGCAGCATCAGCACCACCTGATGCTCAGTCCCCACCCTGACCTCCTAAATCAGAAACTCTGGGGGCTAAGTAATCTAGTTTTAGCCAGCCTTCCAGGCGACTCTAATGTATGCTAAAGTGTGAGCCCCACTGGTTTAGCAAACCAAGACATGCTCTTCACACCTGTCAACTGATCTGATTTCACGGTCACAATAAAAGCATCATCAGAAGTAAAAAATCTGTTATTACCTTCTAAACGAACAGACCATCCCAACCCTATGATTATCAATGGCCACTGAAACCCCCATGTCTGACATGTCTACTCCTATTTTCCATCTCACTGTACCTGGGCATGTTTCATCAGCATGTTTTCTCTGGGTATACGACAGCTGTCCATCTTCAAGTAGCCATTATCCATCTCATCATAGCCAAATTTGGGGCCAATGTCTCCTACGGTAATACCTACCGCAGATGAAAGGAAAGTTACAAGGGGTTTATGTTCTGGAATTCCCGGCTCCCTTCTTCTTCTTTAGTTACATATTATACTTTTTGCAGAAGATAGTGACTGGTTTAATTTTTCATCTCAACATTAGATAATCCTAACCTGGCAAAGGTTTATGGGTCCCAAGTTCACGAATAGGTACAATAAAGGCATGTAATCCATAGCATTTCCCCTGAGTGATGAGCTGGGCAAGTACGATAGCATGATTTGAAGTTTTTCCAACTACAACATAAAAGAAAACGAGAGAGGAAAAGTGAGCAAATGTTCTCACAATTTCAAAAGCCAGAAACAAAAGAGAGAAAAGCATATGTTAAACATAAGATTAAGATTCCATCAAGAGCAAAATTCATTAAATTTTGGCAAAGTAAGCCTTCATTTTAAAAATACACACATATATATGTGTGTGTATTTTTACTGGAATATAATTGACATATAATATTATCTAAGTTTAGGGTAGACAACATGTTAATTTGATAGCATTTTAAAGAAGATAGTTTTACTTGTTCTACTTATTTTTCATTGATTTACATAAAGACATTTTCAGGATAATCGTAGAACATTAAATTACTTCCTTTTTCTCCCTTAAGGCAGGGCTTTCCAAGACAGTAGCTACTAGCCACATGTGGTTATTTACATTTAAATTAATTATAATGAAATAAAATAGAAGATTCAGTCCCTCTGTCAGCTAGTTACATTTCCAGTGTTCAGGTGGCCAGTGGCTACCACGCTGAATGGCAAAGATAAGAGAATATTCCACCACTGCAGATTACCCCATTGTACTATAGGATACGCTGCTTTAAGAGATTTTTGGTTAGTGCATCCAGAAATATTTCCCTTTTATTGCATGCTAGTTTTTTTCCTTGTTAAAATGTAATAACACATATTAAAACATATAATGTGGATAACAAAATCCTTCATTTGAAATATATGTATCCTAAAACAATAACTCAGAATAGAAGACAATATTAAATAAATTTCACATCAAAGCTATTATAACAAAAATTTAAAAACTAAAATACTTTTCTTTTAAAAAAAATACTCATTTCTCTTTCTGTTTGATTAATTATTTGGCTGTGCCAAGCCTTAGTTACAGCATACGAGATCTTTAGTTGAAGCATGTGGGATCTATTTCCCTGACCAGGGATTGCACCCAGGCCCTCTGCACTGGGAGGATATAGTCTTAGCCACTGAACCACTAAGGAAGTCCCTCAAATACTTTTCAATACATAAATGACTAACCAAACTGGGAATACTAAATTACTTTAATGATGATTGTGGAAATTATGCTAAAACATGGGAATGCTTAGATAAAAATCTATGAAAAGCAGCAAAATTGACAGCCGTCCTCTGCACTTTACAAGTGTTTAAATATCTATAACAGGTAACACAAGAGAATGTGAAAAGCTCAGCATAGTTTAAGCCCTAAGAGTTCTTTCTATATTTCAAAATTATATTCTCATAGACGCTCTATATTCTAAACACAATGTCATGTCTTCAAAACATCCAGTTACTATTTTAAAAATTCACTTACGTCCACCAGGCCACCACTTGATGGAGGTCACAGTAGGACTGTTGAGAATGAACTCCTGGGTTTCAGGGTCATAAGTGGCTGTGGTTTCCAAGCCTCGAAGATGGGTTCCTAAGGAAACGAATTATACCTACTTCAGATAGAATATGGGAAAAAACAGGTACAGGGTAAAATCTGTCCAGTTCCTTTAAAGCGCTAGCATCTCAGAGAGTAACAACATCTAACAATAAAACATCTGTAGATGAGCTACAAACGGTTGATAACCAAGATTCTGAATTTCCCATGCTTAAATCAGATAGTTCGTATTAAGCTGAAAATATAAACATCAAGCATGTTCCATTTCTGTATTTGATTTACTGCACAGCAGTGGATAGGGAACATTTATTTACATCAACCAAAAGAAAATGTAAAGACAGATAAGAATCATAGTTGCCTGAGATCACAGGCTATGACTTTAACAGGGAAGTTAACTGCCCTTTTAAAAGCATCTCTAAGTTGTCAGTGTGCCAATTTCAACTCATTCGTATTGTGTCTACCACACCAATTCAACATTCTGGAATTCTGTATTATAACAAAGAATGAGATAACACGTGACAGGAAGAGATTGCAGCTACAGTTCTTGTAAACTGAGAATTTATTTCAGAATGAATGCTAGAAAGGAAAACAAGCTTTAAAACTTTAAAAGTTATAACCATTTTGAGGAAAAGAAGACCTGGAATGGTGACTTTTTAAAAATTTCTAAAAGTCCAACAATAAGGTCCAAGTTCACCCTGTAGGCTTCCAACACTAGGCTTTCACTTAATCCTGACTGGTTTACCACTTTCATGTTTATTGGAGATGGACAGGGATTTGTGTTTTAAACTCTAATGAAAAAGTGAAAGTCGCTCAGTCAGGTCCAACTCTGCAACCCCATGGACTATACAGTCCATGGAATTCTCCAGGCCAGAATACTGGAGTGGGTAGCCTTGCCCTTCTCTAGGAGGGATCAAACCCAGGTTTCCTGCATTGCAGGCAAATTCTTTACCAGCTGAGCCACAACAGAAGCCCAAGAATACTGGAGTGGGTAGCCGATCCCTTTTCCAGTGGATCTTCCCGACCCAGGAATCGAACTGGGGTCTCCTGTATTGCAGGCAGATTCTTTACCAACTGAGCTATCAGGCAAGCCCTTGAATTCTAATACAAACGTGCCAAAATTCTTTGAAAAAAGTTACAGAAAAATGTTCTATGTGACCCTCTCCCTATCCTGAAGTCAATGATGAGAACTTTTTACCACATTGCTTTGATAATGCCAGATTTCATTCACCACTTAAAATTAATTGTAAAACATTCAGAAACTTCCAAGCTGAATAACAGAAATGGCCAGTTTATGGGTGATCAACCTTCCCCTGGATGGGAATCAAGGAATCAGACAGTGAGACTCCTTTCACCAAAGAAGAAACTTTTATAGAACAGGTAATGACAGAGCGTTTTCAAATGCACAACTGAACCAGATAGTATTCCACTTTGTGTCTTAGGAACATCCTGTAAAATACTATTTAGCATCAAAGATGAAAGTCAAATTTAATTTGAGCAATCAAATTAAGATGAAGCTGTTACAGGAATAAGGAACAAAGAGCAAATATACACTAGACCAGCTGTTCTGAAACCTCCAAGTGGGCAAACAGAAGCCAGAAGTAGATGCATTGATACCATTCAAACACAAATACCAACACAGAACAAGTGCCACCAGTTCACAGAGAAAGGCAGGTGGGGGATGTAAAGAAAAAAAGAAAGGTCGTATATACAGAATGTGAAATCAATTACCTGGAAGTACAACTTATCTTATTTTTACTAACTTTGGCCAAAGCCCCCTTTAGAAGTCTACTGAATTTAGTGAATCAACACAAATAATGTCAAGGTAAAAAATGCTGCCTATTTTGGTTATATAGGCCACTCACTTCCCTTTAGCACAAATGCTACTAACATGTGTTTCTTCTGGAATCTGTTTAAGTTCATTAAGGTATCAGTATCAAAGGGAATCATAGTAATGAAGAAAAAGAGATGGGTTCAGACTCTCTATACAAATTCTGTACAAAAGCAATGAACCTGAAAAACCACTTAGTAAGTAAGACCTAACTCTTTAATTCTTGATTTGCTGAAGGGGAGCCATGAATAAGTAATCAGTGTATCTCTGATAACATAAGCTTTAATTTCCACTGACCAAGGCATTGTCTATGCCAAGACTTACACATGTGAAAACCTGGAGTGCTGCAGAAAGACTGCATTTAAACAGATCTCACACAGCACGTGGAGACGCCACTGCTGGCACGTGATGGATGCCCCACATGCACTAGGCTTGCAGAGCCCCACCCAACCCAGAAGGTAGACTGAATGCACCGTACCATGACCCATCTCTGTTTGGGCATAAGTGCCAGTGATCTCCAAGTTCCAGGCAGGCATGAAGAAGCGCTCCTGCTGTTCCTCGGTTGCCTGGTGCAGCAAGGTGGGCAGGAACATGCCAAAGTGAAGATCCAGAGGCCCAGGCTGCCCTCGATGCACAAAGCTTCAAAGAAATACCAAGGATGGGCATTTGAGAGTCATCAGGTGTGAGATCAGCAATTTGAACAAACAGCAAGGGAAGGAGAAAAAAAATACCTTCTGTTAAGTATGAATTAGTTGAGTAGACTTCATCATGGATGGGAGCACTGCCCCTTTCTGTATTACATTATAATTCTTGTTTACTTCCATTTTTCTTAAATTGGTGAGAAGTATTTTCTAATGTGACTCATTTCTAAAATAACTTGGCAGGGATTGGGAACTGATTCCAAAGCCTGTGCAGCCAAGACCATGTGACCAAGGCAAAGGATTACAGCCTTGCAATTAAGGTAAATAAAAATTCCGAAGAGGCTTGATGGAATGGAGAATTGAAGTTGTACAAAGACATATATTCTAAGGAAAAGTTGAGATGGGAAAACACAGAAGTTCTCTTGGAAAAAATTTTTCCAGGATCTAATAATCATGTTTCTGGGTTGGAAAACTTTTCTATTTGTCTATAAAACATCCACCATTAATCCACATTCTTCACATAATTTTGGTCATTTCATTTGGATTGATTAAAATATCCAGCCACATGCTATTGAAACAATTTAATACAAAAACTGATGGTGCTCTTCACTCCAGTAATTAATTTCAGAAATAAAAAGACATGCAATTTTTAGTGAAGATCATGATATTCACAAATAACAGATTCATGCATAACAAGTGCTCCATTACAATCAAACAAAATAAGAAAAAACATGTTAACTGTCATTTAAAATCCAATTTCTAAAGTCATTCTTTTCCATTTAAAATTTGCAAGTCCCCTAGACTTTTATGTGAATTTATTTCTAATAGGAAATAGTGCTATACAGCTTTGTAATGCTGCATGCTGCGGCTGCTGCTAAGTCGCTTCAGTCCTGTCCAACTCTGTGAGACCCCATAGATGGCAACTCACCAGGCTCCCCCGTCCCTGGGATTTTCCAGGCAAGAGTACTGGAGTGGGTTGCCATTTCTGGCATTTTTATCTAAATTCCAGCTCTAAATTAATCAATTCTATATTGCTCTTACTAAGTTCTTTATCTTAGAAATGAGTCTGAACAGTTTCAAAACTTCTCCATTTGTTCCACTTGAGGAAGGAAATAATCAGGGGGAGGGTGCTCTAGGTGAGGGCTGATCTGTGATGCCTTTCCACAAGGGTTGGGGTAAGCTGAGCTTTCAGCTAACCATCACATGAAAATCAAATAATACACGAATAACTTCCTCATTTTACACAGAAATTAAAGCTGAGATGAATTAAGTGTTTTCAGGTCAGAAAGATAATGGCAGGACTTCCCTGGTGGTCCAGTGGTTAGGACTCCAAGCTTCCAATGAGGGTAAGGGGACAGGTTCATTCCTAGCTGGGAAATTAAAGACCCCACAGGCCTCAAACCACAACCAAAAGAAAAAGATCATGGCAAAACAAGGACAAAAATCTCGTAGCCTAATCATGTCTTCTAGTGCAATCTGAGCTGAGGATGACGGTGGGGACATTAGAAAGACCTGCCAAATCAGTTAAGATTTGGAAGCGTCAAACTGGAAATCCTATAAGATATTACCACTGGTGGCAACTGAGTGAAAAGGTCCATGGGATGTCTCTGGGCTATTTTTGCAACTTCCTATGAATCTGTAGTCATTTCAAAAGAAAAAGTGGTTTGTGTTTTTTTTTATAAATAGTGAAAATACTTGGAAAAACAACATTCCTGGGAAGAGAGAGTACCTTTCACTCACAAACAGAAATGTCAACTGTCCTGTTTTTAAAGGAATGGTGTGCAGGAAGAAAAATTAAAGTGTGCCTAGGAGAAAGCGATGGCAACCCACTCCAGCACTCTTGCCTGGTGAATCCCATGGACAGAGGAGCCTGGCGGGCTGCAGTCCATGGGGTCGCTAGGAGTCGGACATGACTGAGCGACTTCACTTTCACGCATTAGAGAAGGAAATGGCAACCCACTCCAGTATTCTTGCCTGGAGAATCCCAGGGATGGGGGAGCCTGGTGGGCTGCCGTCTATGGGGTCGCACAGAGTCGGACGCGACTGAAGTGACTTAGTAGCAGCAGCAGGAGCTGTAAGAAGAGAACTCTGAACTACGGTCAAATGTTGTGGCCTGAAGCCAACCACTCTCAGTGCTGAGAGCCTACTTTTCCATGGCTAGAAACCAGAGCAATTCCTGGTGAAGGAGAGGTCGCTCTGAGGTGCCCTTCAGACTCATCATGGGCAGGTGTGTATCAGAGAATAATGCCAACACCAAGGGTTGCGCAGAGCACACTGAGAAGCGCAAGGGGAAGACTACTATCATCACAAACTGTTCTGAAGCTGAAAGCTGTTTCCAGGAGTAAAATGTCTCTTGTAACTAGGGTAAGGATTATTCAGAAGCAGAGGAAATGTAGAAACATTACAAGGACAAAGTTACCTGGATAGTTTTTTATTTAAATCAAGTATTGATATTTGCATGATAAAGATCATAAATTATTTTAAATTAATTTACTTTATAATTGCAAAGCACCAACATTTTACTTGGTAAGGAGCTGCAGTCAATTCTTTCAAAAGCGTTAACACCAAAAGGCTTTCCCCGTATTTCCTACATGATACAGGGCTGGGAAGGCTGGCCAGTAGTGAGGATGAATGATTAGATTAACAACATATTGAGAAAGGAAGAAATCAAAATAGCAATTCAGCGGACAGCATGATTATAATCCTAGGAAATCAACAACAAAACACCATCAATCATAAATTAATTTAGAAAAGCTATAGGCTTTAAAAAAATCATTCATTCTTATCCATCAGAACCATTCAAATAGAAATCCCATTAAAGAGAAAGGTGATTTATAACAGCAACAAAATATTTTTAAATTTTAAATAAGTTAGCTCAGAATATTAAAGATTTAATTACGAAAACACATAAATACCTACTAGGATGAATGAAAGATCCGAGTAACAGAAAAGAAGTCGCTAATTCCTAGCTCAGAGTACGAAGGAAAATTAATAGTTCCCAAGAAAATACTGGGATTTAATGTAACACAGGTTTTAAATTCCTATAGAATATGTTTTAGAACTTGATAAATTGAGATCAGAATTTATCAAAAAGAATAAGTATGCAAGAACACTAAATACAAATATCTTGAAACATACACTATAACAATAGTAGGCTTATCCTATCAGATTTTTAAATATCTTTAAAACAACAATGAGCCAAAGCTTATGATGTTAGAGAAAACAGAAAGAAACAAATTAATGTAATATATTTAAGGTTCCATGAATAAATTGAAACTATTACAAAACTCTAAGATAAACTAGAAAGAACATAATAAAGTGAAAGAACTATTAGTTAACAAACATAAATACTGTATGTGAGACTGATCACTCTGTATCATACACAAGTAAAAACATTAAACACGAATGCAACAAACAAAAACGGGAATAAAACAGAAGCTAATTACCCAAGATATGAGAAGAAAACTTATACCTAGTCCGAGACAGATGCACTGAGGCCAAAATATTTAATGAAACAGAGCCAACAGAAACAACATAATTTTCTAAGATCAACATGCAGATTCTATTTATCCAATACTCAAAGGAGAAAATGCCAGTTCATACATATGAAATGCAGAGTAATATCCAAGCTCATTAGCATTGGTAAATGAAAACTTTAATTCTTAAATAGATATAAAAGTAGCAAAAAACCCAAAGTGACCATGTTGATGGGACAAAGGAGACACGAGTACACTAAATACATCAAAACCTATTCCATGTCTTATGCAACAAAACCTATAAAGTACTCATTCTCTTCAAATGTAGTCATTCATCTCTGAGAAAGATATTCCAAAGGCATAACACAAAGAACACAGCTTTTGTAGACATTTATATTGTTATTACTAACAGTGGGGAAATTAGAATATCCAGGGAGCAAGTCTCATGGGAAGGCCAACAGGGAAGAGAATGGAAAAAAAAGGGAAAAAAGAGGATGGGAGGCTATTGGAGAGACAGAGCAGTGAGATCCAGGAAGAGGAAGATTAGGGACTTACAAGATCAAGTGCATGACCTATTTTTCAAGCTTCAAAGGAAGAATATTTTCACAGTTTAGTATTAGAGATGGGAATCTGCAAAGATACTGCAGCATCTTCAAGGATGATAAGCATGTACTACAAAAGCTCTATTTTCCTGAATAATTATAATAACAGAAAAGGCAAGAAGAATCCCTATGAAGTGGCCAGAACTTGAAATGATCAAATAACCGTGACGACCAAGACACTATCTGCTTTGTGACCTGGAGAGACATATGGTCAGGAGATAACTAACCCTAGACCATGTCCCAGACAGTCTCTTTAACAAAGCAGCCCCGGGGAGACAATGCAACCTCCTTGGTCCAGGATTCTGCCTTTGATTAGGGCTCGCAGATCCACAGACCCAGTATATGTTGGGCTTGTGTGCCCGTACAGACAGAAGTGTCTTTAAAGGAGGGAAGAGGAACACTGGTGGGCTAGACTTTCTGCAGATGGTTGAATTTTAAGATTCTTGAGGATCCTGGAATAAGACTGAGCACTTTTAATTTCTTCACTTCTCAGAGGCTTCCTAGAAGCCAAAGAATCCCAAACTGGAAGTTACAGCTAATTCTGTAAGAACGTGAGATAATCACTGTTGACCAATGTTCCAAAGTCTCAGAATTTAAGTAGTCAAATCATCCTGTACAAGTTGCTCTATTTCCAATCCCGCTGATGCTGAAGTACTTTTTATATATTCTCTATAAGATTATACTCTTACAGGATATTAATTAGCCAACAGACTGGCTTTTTAGGAAAAGAACAGCACTCAGCAAAGCACAACTAATATGAACTGACAAAGTTCCAGCAAAAAACAAGACCCAATTTTAAAACTCTGTTCTCTAATAAACCATAGAGATCAAGACAAAGTTGGTTTCAAACACCAGAAAACATTTGGAAACTAGAAGGAAGAAGAGAAAGAAAACTAACAAATACAATCTTGCCCAGAGCAACACAGGACCTTAATCCAACCCTCGGCACTCCTCAAACCAATGAAGTTTAAGTCTTCAATTCTTCCTCTCTTCTTTCAAATACACATGGGAAATATACTTCATAAATAGAGGCAGAAGGATAAGACAGACCAACAAGAGATAAACAGATCAGACTCATTTAGTTTCACAATAGTTTACATCTAATGTCTCCGGTGAACAGTATGCCTCTTAAAGTCAAATAGATTCAGTGATGAATTCAAAAACAAACAAACAAAAAAGGATTCTGTACCACAAAGCCATTTCAAGATTACAAAACACCCACACACACTCCAAGAGAGGAACACTCTAGGCATGTGATCTTTCTTCCCTTAGGACATCTTCCCTCAGGTCTGTCATCTCAGTGCAAACCATCCTGGGGTGCCTGGTAGGGTGTTCATAAAACTGTCCCATGACCAGGATCTGCAGTGCCCATAGGCATTATGAGAAAGGACATTTCCTTAAACCAATTCACAAGCCAAAGAGCACCAAATCAAACACAAAAGAGGAATGTCCCTGATATCTGCATCCGTTCTTCCTCCCTTTTCTTTGCTTTCTTTTATTTACATGAGGGAAACATTTTGATAATTAGGAATGACATTGGGCAGCTCAAACTCAAGACCCTTAAGCCCATCTGTGGCCTTGTCTATGAAAACAAACTTGTTTCACAAGACTAAACAAAAACTTTTTTAAAGGTTTTCAGAACAATTTAACCAAGAATTCAAAGTCCATGGGCAGGTACAGAAAAACAAATAAAAAGAAACGAAATGAAGACCATCATGGACTTTTTCCCAAACCCCCTAGCAGCCTTCACCACTTTAACCCTCTGTCTCATTAAAAATCCACATTTTTAACTTCATTAAAGCAAAGCATCTTTCACATGTTGCTGAGGCGTGAAGCCTCTTAAGAATTTCCAACTAGGTCTTTTATATCGGACACCCACACAATGGAGCAATTTGCCTTATTTTCAACCCCACCTTTCCAAACTGCTCGATACCCATTTTAATTGGGTGTACACAGCAATGGTAAAAAATAACAGTGATACATCTTTCAGGCCAGAATCTTGGACCAGTTTATGGGGAAATAAACTAAGAGGAAACAGTTTGAATTTTAAGATTTATCAATTTAATAATAAAATTCCAAATGTGTAGCAGGAAGGAAAAAAAAAGTCAAATGCCCAGAGTCATTTGTTAACTGAAGACCTGACTGGGCTACCCACTGACCCTCAAATGTGGACTAACCGTGGCCCATTTCCGTCTGGGCGTAGGTGCCAATTATCTCGAGTCCTTTGGATGAATGCAGCCATTTCTCTTGCTGAGCAGTGGTGCCCTGATTCAGCAAGGTAGGAATAAACATGGAGTAATTGAGGCCCACAGGTTCCACAAAATTGACCATATGTAGTCTACAGGAGAGAAAAGAAAAGGTTCTCAGCCTTATTCTAGAAACTGCATTCTACCACCATTCTCGCCAGACACGTTTGGCCCTGAGGATGAAGGTCAGACAAATTTAAACCCCTTTCTTATGAAATTGAGACTCAAACTTATCATATGCTATCTAAAAAGCCAATGGCAGAATCTAGTGGTTTCTATTCTCTCCCTAGTCATTTCAGGGCCAGGAGTCTGAATTTCACACTTAATCCAGGAAGCAAATTCTACCCATGTTTCAGCCTCAGACCTCTTTTGTTAATTATTTTGTTGGTGTTATTTGTTGGTTTGATTTCTTGGAACATGAGTGTGTGTTTTTGCTTTATTTTTAGGCTTCACTTGTCTTGAAAATCAAAAGAAACTCCATAGAACATTTACATTTGCTGAGCTGTTAACAAAATGTCCTAAAGAAGAATAATTTAAACTATTTTTCCCTAGTAACGAAAGCAAATGTCCAGGATAGTATGTATACATTCTGGGGCCAAAGCACAAATCTATAAACATCTTCAGAGGTTATAGATGGGTAAAGCAGGTAATGTGAATATGTTAAAAATCACAAAGGGTCTCTGAAAATTAGTCCAGATTAAGGGAATTCTAATTTTAATGAAATTCAGTCTTTAATGATTTTCCCTTAAAAGAATCTGTGAAGTAGTCAATACAAGTTATATACACTAGTCAGCCTCAGCCATGCCAAGCTAGAGATTTTATACGGGTCTATTCTGTCAGCTCTATCTATATAAACAGTTTAAGGTACAAAGTATCATCTAACTGACCCTCATGATGTTTCAAGGGATGGACAGAAAGCAGTGTAACCACCCTGTCCTGACTTGTAGAACAAGCAGAGCATAAGTTCAAGAGAAAGAGGGGTTAGGCTGCCAACTTACTTTTGGGGAGGCCCTAAAACCATACCACCACCTTTTAGGGGTGCTGAGGACAGATTCAAACATTCAAGGAGTGCCTGGACTAGCCAACATCAAAAATGCTTTTTAACCCTGAGGTTCTCTGATTTTCACACAAATACTAAATGTTAATTAAGACTGCAAGGAGAGATAGAGGGCAAAGGAGGTGGAGGAACAGAAGAGGCAAGTGAGTTTCTAGGTAACTCTCACAGAAGCTGTTCTAGAGAGAGAAAACGTTTTGCAAAAAAACATACTCATCTCACTAACGTGGGATAATGTGGAGGTAAATGTAAAAACCGGCCTCTCAAAGGCAAGAGCACCACAGCACTCCCTAATAGCCATGCTTTATTGACTTCCCTGGTGGCTCAGACGGTAAAGCGTCTGCCCGAAATGTGCAAGACCCAGGTTCAATCCCTGGGTCAGGAAGATCCTCTGGAGAAGGAAATTGCAACCCACTCCAGTACTCTTGCCTGGAAAATCCCATGGACGGAAGAGTGTGGTAGGCTACAGTCCATGGGGTTGCAAAGAGTCAGACACGACTGAGTGACCTCACTTTCATTGAAGGAGGAAATGAACCTGCAAGACTTTCTGAGTAATAAAAGCAGCAATTTAGTTGCTAAAAACAGTAGCAATACAAGACACAGCCATTCCCTTATGGGAAATGAGGAGGCTCTGGGGTGGTAAAGTGCTGATGTTGACACAAAATACTTAATTCTAGAAACTGAGAGGGAAAAAATATGTGACACAAAATAAAGACTGTCAAATACTTATGTTTTCGAGATTTTTTTTTGAGGCCTCTTGAAATTAACTAAAGAACAATATCTGAGCACTTGTTGTAAGTTTTGTTTAATTCTCCCTGAAGACGCTTTTCAAGGAACTAGCTTTAAAAACCTAACAAGGATTAAAAAAAAAAAAAATCACGACTGGTTTGCATTAGAATTTTGTTACTTTAAAAATACTTTAGTTTTTGCATAGCAAACAGTATAGTTAAAAGACAAAATTTCAGAAAAGGAGATCAGGAAAGGAGTTTGTATATTCCCCAAACAGCAAAGTCTTACTTTCTCAAGGAATGGAGAGAAGAATTTTTCTACTGTTTGAGTTGAGAAAACTCAAAGTACTTTACTAATATTTTAGTCAGTTTCAAAATATTCTCGTTTCATTTTGTGATAGGAAAATTGGATATAAAAGAGACCAGTAAATGTCCCAAATCCCTAGAAAGAGAAATATTACTATATTTCATTAATCATAGCATCCCTCTCCCCAAAGCCAATTTCAGCGTTTAAGACATCCAATGAATCTGACAATGGTACGTCACAGTTAAGTTTGTTAGTGATACATAAAACACAGGTGCGAGTAACAATCGATGGTGTTCAGTAATTGCCAAGACTAAAGTAACAATCGATGGTGTTCAGTAATTGCCAAGACTAATGAAACATTCTCTAACAAACTTTGATCTTCCTGTCATATCCCAGAAATACTGAAAGGATGTCAAAGGGCCTGCCACAGGTTGTATTTTGTCTTTTTCCCAAATAGTGAGGTCTGAGTCATAAAATACATTACAGAAAAAAAAACCAAAAACCAAAAAAACTGGCTGGTGTCACCTGATTTTTAACTCACATAAAGGACTGTGTTCTATGTCACTGTGACTTCACTGGAGTCTATTTACACATTATGCACCACCACAGATTATGAAATCTAACTAACTCTGAAACACACGGAAGCAGCCATTTAAAAGTAAAACAAAACAAACCTCTTGTTTTAAGGAAAAATCAAATTTTACTAATTTTACAAGTTCACAAACTCAATTCAGGTAAATCAGAAACAGAATTTTCTAGGAGTTACTCCACCTCGATATCCTCACAGCCACAAGTTACAAACTTTAAAAAAAGAGCATTTGAAAGTCAGTTAAGTACTCTGACTGGACTACCAAATTAACTGTATTTTTATAACTAAAATGGAAAGAAGTTCTGAGTGTGATCTGGAGTAAATTTCCTCTTGACAAGAATAACCAGGTCAAACTCGAAAATAGATACCAAATATATCAGTTGGCAGTTGTATAAGGGAGGAATGCCTATTGCAACATAAAGACAGAGCCTGCAACATATTTCATTGTTTCATTTTTCTTGACTCTTAAATATGTACCATCCAAATCATTTACTCTCTATTGATGAAAATATTGGCGTTCTTAAAAAATGTAGAGACCTAAAACAGGAAATGCCCAATAATAAATGAGAAGAAAGGCTGCAAATCAAAGGAATCTTTTACTAACATTATATAATTATAGTGTATATTTACATAAAGGCAAAAAAAAAAGTGTGTGTCTTATTTCTAACTAAAAACACAACAAAAAGATGGTCTGAAAAAAGAACGTACTCTTTCAGCAGTAGGACCAAGGCATATTTTTATGACGTCTCATATGCACAGGAGGGCCATTTAAATACCCTCACCAGATTCAACAAAGCTGGGGGTTCTCAGAATATTTCATATCCATTCTGAGGCTTGACTAAAGTTCTTCCTCATCCACTCATATTTTCCATTATTTTAAACTCAAGAGCTACATTAGTATATGAAAATACAATCTGTTACTGCTCCAAAATATTTAATGTTTGGTCTTTGCAACGGAAAACATCCTTCTAAATTCAGCTTCTAAATTTAGCAGGCCTCCTTTTTAGAAGAAGCAAAGTCATTCTGCATTTAAATCGCTCAAAACTGAGAGGTCTGGACCGCATGTGTATGATTCTTGAGAAAGAAAATTACAGCATCTTCACACAAGCTTTCTACAAACGTCAGCCCTTTAAAAGGCTTAAATATCAAAGTAAACATCATTGTCCACACTTTAAAATGACATGAAAAGATGTGAATTTGAGTCTTCAAACGCCAAACACTATGAAAAAGGATACCACAGATGGCGAATTCAAGGTTCAGGCTTAGGCCCTTGCTCTTAAGCTTAAGGCATACCTACTTTTTAAACCACATGATTTCATCAGGATCTGCGATGCCAAACTTCCTCATCTTCTCCACCATGGTGGCACTCTTCTTAACAGCCACCTCGTAACGCTGGCTACGGCTGAGGAAATTCAAGTTCTCATGCTGGAAGTCTGGGTCTTTCAGAATGAGGTTCTCTGGTAGGGAGTTAAAGGGTACCAAGAGGAAGACAAGAAATTCACGGCTCCAGGTTTCAGACTCGGGCACAGGTTCTCTCTCGCGATGGGCGATTCCCCCCGCCACAGCCTCCCCTAGAAGTGCGGGGGTCCTGCGACTCCCTGAAAGCTAGGCCAAAGGTTGTGGCCTAGGCCCTACAGCGCCCCCACACCCCCGACTCCTCCCGGAGGGAACCGCCAGCTCTGCTCGGGAAAGGCGGGGAGGAGGCCTGGCCAGCTGCCCTCACCGATCTCTCGGCGGCGCCGAGTGTTCTCGGGGCTGCCGTCCAGGACATTCGTGAGCAGCTCCGGGTTGAAGCTGGCGCCAGCCCGCTCTTTCTGCAGGTCTTGATTCATGGTGACGGCCGGCTGAGGCAGCGCGGGGCCGAGGCGACGGCTGAGGCAGCGTAGGTGGCAGCGGCGACAGCAGGAGTCCGCAGCTCCTGCGCGGGGCCGGCACTAAGAGCCACCCGAGTACAAGGCGAGTCCCCGCCCCCCGGCCGCCTCGGCCCGCCCCTTCTCCTTCACCGCGGCCCCGAGGCGCGTGACCGACCGCGGACAGGGCGAGAGGCGGCGGCTGTGCCGCTGTGGGCGCCGCCGGGGCGGGCGAGTCCCCTGTTCTCGGCCAGTGGCGCCTCAGAGCAGCCCCCTGACAAGCGGACCCCGGAAGAAGGTCACGGAATTGCCCAGGTGGTGGTGGTGGTGCGGGGGGGAACCGAGACGCTATCAGCAAGCCGCCCCTCCCTCGTCAGGCGGTCCCACGGGGCGGAAAGAGGCCGCCCGCGGCCGCCCGCGCGCCCACACAGCTTTGCCGGGGGGTTGGGAAGGGGCGGGACCACGCGGCTGAGGAGGACTGCGCCTGCGCCCCGGGACCCGCCCGGGCCGCCGCTTCCGGGTACGCGCGCCGAGTCCTACCGGGACGTGAGACGGGGCAGGGGTCTGCAGGGCTGCAGCGGGTGAGCCGGGCCTCCTTGAGTTGGCTCGGGGATGTCGTAGAGTTTTCCCCAAACCCTCCAAGAGTGGAGGCAAAAGGACGGGGACAAAAGGTCGCACTGAGGAGAGGCTCCAGCCATCACTTGTTAAGATAATAGCATCTCTGCTGCCAGAGGCGAAGGCTGGCGGGGAAGCCGAGTGTAAGATAGCTAGCGCTCCCCCGACCCCGCGTTTATTATGGGTGTGGGTGTGGGCTTCAGTTCAGTAGCTCAGTCGTGTCCGACTCCTTGCGACCCCATGGACCGCAGCACGCCAGCCTTCCCTGTCCATCACCAACTCCCAGAGCTTGCTCGGACTCATGTCTATCCAGTCGGTGATTCCATCCAACCATCTCATTCTCTGCCCTCCCCTTCTCCCGCCTTCAGTCTTTCCAATCTTTCCAATCAGCATCTCTTCGCATCAGGTGGCCAAAGTATTGAAGCTTCACCTTCAGTATCAGTCCTTCCAATGAATATTCAGAGTTGGTTTCCTTTAGGATTGACTGGTTTGATCTTGCAGTCCAAGGGACTCTCAAGAGTCTTCTCCAACACAACAGTTCAAAAGCATCAATCCTTCTGCTCTCAACTTTCCTTATGGTCCAACTCTCACATCCATACATGACCACTGGAAAAACCATAGCCTTGACTAGACGGACCTTTGTTGACAAAGTGATCTCTGCTATTTAATATGCTCTCTAGGTTGGTCATGGGCTTCCCTGGTGGTGCAAAGGTTAAAGCGTCTGCCTGCAATGTGGGAGACCTGGGTTCGATCCCTGGGTCAGGAAGATCCCCTGGAGAAGGAAATGGCAACCCACTCCAGTATTCTTGCCTGGAGAATCCCCTGGACGGAGGAGCTTGGTGGGCTACAGTCCACGGGTCGCAAAGAGTCGGACACGACTGAGTGACTTCACTTTCACTTTCAGGTTGGTCATAACTTTCCTTCCCAGGAGTAAGCGTCTTTTAATTTCATGGCCCCATAGTCACAGTTAGTGACTTTTTAAATAAGACATTAAAAAAATTAAAATGTAGGAAAATCTGCGATGAGTAAAATAGCAAAATTTTAAATGGTGACAAGATCTTGAGTACTGATTGTTCCTTTTGTCTCAGACTCCAATGTACTGGGGCAGAAGTCTCAGATAATCCCTGCTGTTTTTTATGCCCCCAGGCATCACACTGTTTAGTCTGGCTACTGTGTATTCCTTTTGTTTAAAAGCTGGCTCTCACAGCCACTGTGGAGAACAGTGTGGAGAGTCCTTAAAAACTGGAAATAGAATTGCCACACAAGCCAACAATCCCACTGCTGGGCATACATACGGAGGAAACAAGAATCAGAAGAGATGCTTGTACCCCAGTGTTCATCGCAGCACTGTTAACAATAGCCAGGACATGGAAGCAACCTAGATGTCCATCTGCAGACAAATGGATAAGAAAGCTGTGGTACATATACACAATGGAGTATTACTCAGCTATTAGAAAGAATGCATTGAATCAGTTCTAATGAGGTGGTGAAACTGGAGCCTATTTTAGAGTGAAGTAAGTCAGAAAGAAAAACACCAATACAGTATATTAACGCATCCCTGGTGGTGCAGAGGTTAAAGCGTCTGCCTGCAATGTGGGAGACCTGGGTTTAATCCCTAGGTCAGGAAGATCCCCTGGAGAAGGAAATGGCAACCCACTCCAGTATTCTTGCCTGGAGAATCCCCTGGATGGAGGAGTTTGGTGGGCTACAGTCCATGGGTCGCAAAGAGTCGGACACGACTGAGTGACTTCACTTTCACTTTCATGGAATTTAGAAAGATAGTAACGATGACCCTGTATGCGAGACAGCAAAAGAGACACAGATGTAAAGAACAGACTTTTGGACTCTGTGGGAGAAGGCGAGGGTAGGATGGTTTGAGAGAATAGCATTGAAACATGTCTATTATCATATGTGAACTAGATCGCCAGTCCAGGTTCGATGCATGAAACAGGGTGCTCAGGGCTGGTGCACTGGGATGACCCTGAGGGATGGGATGGGAAGGGAGGTGGAAGGGGGGTTCAGGATGGGGAACACATGTACACCCATGGCTGATTCATGTCAATGTATGGCAAAAACCACCACAATATTTTTAAGTAATCAGCCTCCAATTAAAAAAAAAAAAAAAGAGCTGGCTCTCTTGTGCAACAGAAACTAACATTTCATTATAAAGCCAATATATTCCAATAAAAATAAAAATAAAATTATTAAAAACAAAGCTGGCTTTCTAATATCACCAACATAATCTGTTGACTAAACAAATCTGAGTTGATTGCTTACTCAGTAAGTGTGACTGCTGCTTGGCAAAGCCTGGGCAGTGCCTCAGAGAGACAGTAAGGCCACAGTTTATTGAGAATTGAAAGTTTGGTTTAAGATGAGTCTCTTAGTTCAGGGTTTTGATTAAGACTTGATACAAACCACTGCACAACAGTCAAAATTAGTGGAAAGGGCAAGGCAGGGGAACTCAAAAAATCTCAGTGAACAAGCTAGTTGTTGATATTCAAACCCACTTTTTGGACTGGACAGTCGGGAATAGTAAAAGATGATAATGAAGACCCAGCACCACAAAGTTAAGTTAATGTGGGCAGTAAGATGTAGTTTGGGTTCTCAGTGAATGGTCTGATTGTAGAGGGGGGTAAATGGTTTTGGTTTTCACTCTTTTCTTCATGAATATATCCATCCATCTGATAAATATTTAATAATTTTCCAGACACTGTCAGGCACAGGGGCTATACCAGGGAGTATGCTGAGTCATGGCCCTCAAGGAACTGGTAAGCTAGTGGGAGACATCAACATTAACCAAGTAAACAGATCGTATTATTTGAAATTCTTTTATTTAGTGGACTACACTGAGGATGGAGTGACTGGGGGTGGTGAGAATGCCATTTTAGATGAGGTGGACAGGGCTAGTCTTGCCGAGGAGATAGACAGCCTGAGAGCTGAGGAGGGGAGAGACCCAGCCACGGGAAAGTCTGGGAAACCTGTTCAAGTCTGCGACAAAGCAAATGTGTAGTTCTGAGGTGAAGGTGAGCTAGAGGAGGGGTGATGGCAAAACAGGCACAGACCCCACATGGCATTATGGGCCAATGGAGACTTGTAATTTTAACAGTTATAAGAAGTGGTTAAGAGACTTCCAAAATCACTGAGGGTGGTGACTGCAGCCTTCAAATGAAAAGATGCTTGCTCCTTGGAAGAAATGCAATGAGAAACCTAGAGAGCATAATAAAAAGCAAAGACCTCGCTTTGCCAACAAGGTCCTTATAGTTAAAGCTGTGGTTTTTCCAGTCATGTACAGATGTGAGAGTTGGACCATGAAGAAGGATGAGCACCAAAGATCTGATGCTTTCACACTGTGCTGGCAAAGACTCTTGAGAGTCCCTTGGACTGCAAGGAGATCAAATCAGTCAGTCCTAAAGGAAATTAACCCTGAATATTCTTTGGAAGGACTTTTGCTGAACCTGAAGCTCCAATACTTTGGCCACCTGATGCAAAGAGCCAACTTATTGGGAAAACTCCTATGCTGGAACAGATTGAGGGCAAAGGAGAAGGAGGCAGCAGAGGATAAGATGGTTAGATAGCCGACTCAATGGACTTGAATTTGAGCAAACTTCGGGAGATCGTGGAAGACAGAGGCGCCTGGCGTGCTACAGTCCATAAGATCGCAAAGATTCAGACACAGCTTAGCCACTGAACAACAAGGAACTTCCCAGGTGGTCCAGTGACTAAGAGTCCAAGCTCCCCATGCAGGGAGTCTGGGTCAGGTCCCTGGTCAGGGAACTAGATCCGCAGGCCACAGCAAAGATCCCATGTGGCAACTAAGACCCAGAGCAGCCAAATAAATAAATAAATAAAACATAAATAGATATAAAAAGGAATGACTCCTGGGCTTGAGCATATGGAAGACAATGGGGCTCTAAGAGATAGAGAGGGTGGCTGGTAGGTGGTATTAAAGCCATAGGATTTGGTTCTGGTTGAAACATTGTCCTCTTTTGTCTATTTCCTCTCCCTCTGAAGGGAGAGGACGTAAATGGACGAAGTGAACAGGAGAACGGCAGTTCTCAAATTAAGGACACGTCTGAAAGAGATGGGAATACCAGACCACCTAACCTGCCTCTTGAGAAACCTGTATGCAAGTCAGGAAGCAACAGTTAGAACTGGACGTGGAACAACAGACTGGCTCCAAATAGGAAAAGGAGTACGTCAAGGCTGTATATTGTCACCCTGCTTATTTAACTTCTATGCAGAGTACATCATGAGAAATGCTGTACTGGAAGAAACACAAGCTGGAATCAAGATTGCCAGGAGAAATAGCAATAACCTCAGATATGCAGATGACACCACCCTTATGGCAGAAAGTAAAGAGGAGCTAAAAAGCCTTTTGATGAAAGTGAAAGAGGAGAGTGAAAAAGTTGGCTTAAAGCTCAACATTCAGAAAACGAAGATCATGGCATCTGGTCCCATCACTTCATGGGAAATAGATGGGGAAACAGTAGAAACAGTGTCAGACTTTATGTTTTTGGGTTCCAGAATCACTGCAGATGGTGACTGCAGCCATGAAATTAAAAGACGCTTGCTCCTTGGAAGAAAAGTTATGGCCAACCTAGATAGTATATTCAAAAGCAGAGACATTACTTTGCCGACTAAGGTCCGTCTAGTCAAGGCTATGGTTTTTCGAGTGGTCATGTATGGATGTGAGAGTTGGACTGTGAAGAAGGCTGAGCACCGAAGAATTGATGCGTTTGAACTGTGATGTTGGAGAAGACTCTTGAGGGTCCCTTGGACTGCAAGGAGATCCAACCAGTCCATTCTGAAGGAGATCAACCCTGGGATTTCTTTGGAAGGAATGATGCTAAAGCTGAAGCTCCAGTACTTTGGCCACCTCATGCGAAGAGTTGACTCATTGGAAAAGACTCTGATGCTGGGAGGGATTGGGGGCAGGAGGAGAAAGGGACGACCGAGGATGAGATGGCTGGATGGCATCATGGACTCGATGGACGTGAGTCTGAGTGAACTCCGGGAGATGGTGATGGACAGGGAGGCCTGGCATGCTGCGATTCATGGGGTCGCAAAGATTCGGACACGACTGAGCAACTGAACTGAACTGAATGTCGATACAATACTATTCCAAACCTTTCTGTGGACTTATAATTGTTCAATGAAGTCCTTTATCACAAGTTTTTCCTCCCAACCAAGGTCCATGGATCATGAATTATATTTAGCTGTATTAGTTTGCTAGAACTACCATAACAAAGCGCCACAGACCAAGTGGCTTAATCAACAGGGATTTGTTGTGCCAGAATTCTGGAAGCCAGAAGTGTATAGTCAGGGTGTGTCAGCAGGGTGGTTCCTTCTGAGGCTGTGAATGAGAACCTGCTCCATGCCTCTCAGCTTCTGATAGCTTGCTGGCCATTGTTGGTGTTCCTTGGCTCGTGTAGTATCTCGGCCTTCATCTTCACGACTTCCTCCCTTTGTGCATGCCCATCCCTGTTCAGACTTTTCCCTTTTTCGAAAGATACCAGTCATACTGGATGAGGCCCTCAGGAATGACCTCATTTTAACGTGGTTAGTTCTGAAGAATCTCTCTGGAAGGTCACATTCTGAGGTCCTGGGGGTTATGACTTCAACTTTACCTTTTTGGGGAGGGGAGGCAGGAATTCCATCTGTAACAGTTGTCCTGTCACTTTTGTTGTTGTGTTCAAGTTGTGTCCGACTATTTGTGACCCCGTGGACTGCAGCAGGCCAAACTCCCCTGTCCTTCACTATCTTCTGGAGTTTGCTCAAATTCATGTCCACCAGGTCGGTGATGTGATCTAACATCACTTGAGCCTCTTTTGACTAGAGCAATTTGTCTTCTGTGATTTTGACACTTGCTTTGCAGAATGTCTCTCAATTCAGATTTGTCTGATATTTCTTCATGATTAGATTCAGATTATGCATTTTCTACAGGAATATCACAGAAGCAATGTGTCCTCTGAGCGCCACATCCAGCAGGCACATGAAGGTTGTATTCTTCACTATGAGCTAGACCGCTTTCCCCTTTGTAATTAATAAGTAGTCTGTGGGAGATACTTGTTGAGACCATATAAATATCCTGTTCTTTATCTTTAAAAAAATTTTTATTTATTTGGCCGAACCAGATCATAGTTGCAGTGCGCGGGATCTTCAGTCTTTGTTGCAGTTTGCAGGCTGTTTAGTTGAGGCATGCAAACTCTTAGTTGCAGCATGTGGGACCTAGTTCCCTGACCAGGAATCGAACTGGCACCCCCAGCGTTGGGAGTGTGGAGTCTTAGCCACTGGACCACCAGGGAAGTCCCTAAATAATCTGTTCTTCAGACTTTTACCCAATAACTTTTCACATCCATTGATGATTCTTCCCTGAATTTACTTCTACTGTGGTGATTGCGGAACTTTTAAAGGTGCGGTGAAATAGTCATTTTATTTTGCCACTGTAAAATTCATTTAGTTGAGATCACACTTAAATTGGAAGTAATCCCCATGTGATAGAATCTTTTGAGGCCATAGATCAAATCATGTGACATAACTTGAGTTTTAACATTGGCGATTCATTGTGTAATATAAGACTAACAGAATTGTAACTTTAAACACATGAATGATTTCTGGGTTGGTGAACACAGGGCTGGGCTGGGCAAGTAACAGGAAAGGGCATAGAAGCACCATACCCCACCTCACCTCCTGTGTTCTATACATCTCTTTTGATTGTTCCTGAGTTATATCCTTACACTTTTGTGATATACCAGTAACCTGTTCTAATTGTGGAACGGTAAACGTGTATAATAAAGTTTTTTGTCCACAAGAAACAAGTCCTAAGCCTACAAAAGCTATGATGAACTTAGTTATCAGTGTTTCTTCTCTGATCTTCAATCCCACTGAAGAAACCTGGGCAGTTCCTTCAGAAAAGATGAAAGAAGCAGTCAGAAGCAGTCATTGGGTCCCCACCCTTCCTGTACAGTATTTTCAAACTTCCCCGTCTTTAAAAAGAAGAATGTTTTTCATACCATGGATTTTTCCCCTAGAAGTAGATATTTTACCTCGAGGAATGAAAAGGCTTGAAGTACAGGTTGTACCATTATTCAGGTTTCTAGAGAGATTATTTGAAATCCAGTTGAGTCACAAGAGAAGCCTGTTCTGATATATCTTCACAGAAATGTTCTTGAATGTGTGATAATATATGGATAATGATTTATGGAGCCAGCTGTGCTTATTAAGTCAACAGAAATATCTGAATAAACACATAGCAACTTTTGTTTGAAGAAAAAAATTGAGGTTAAAATTTACAAAAGAGGGCTTACCTGATGGTACAGTGGATAAGAATCTGCCTGCCAATGCAGGGGACGCAGGTTTGACCCCTGGTCTGGGAAGATTCTCCCTAAGGAGGAGCAGTTAAGCCCAGGAAGCACAACTGCTGAGCCTGTGTGCTGTAACTACTGAAGCCCGCATGCCTAGAGCCTGTGCTCCGCGGCAAGAGAAGTCACTGCAATGAGATGCCCATGCACCGCAACAAAGAGTAGCTCCCGCGGGCTACAGGTAGGGAACCCCTACGTGCAGCAACAAAGACCCAGTGCAACCAAAATAAGTAAATAAAATTATAACTTAAAATTCACAAAGGATTTTCCTCCCCACCCTCAAAGAGTCAGTGCGTCTGCATGGTAATTTTAAGAATAAAAATTAATGAGAAGAGACCCTTTCCTGTCGCGGGTGGTGCGGAGTCGGCTCGTGGGTCTCTCAGAGCCGAAAATCGAGAGCTTCTTCGCGCCGCAGAGACTGCACCTGGCGGCTCGGCAGTCTCCATGCCACAAAATGAATATATTGAGTTACACCGTAAGCTCTATGGATATTGTTTGGATTACCATGAGAAAAAGAGAAAGAAGGAAGGTCGAGAGGCTCATGAACGTTCAAAGAAGGCCAAAAAGATGATTGGTCTGAAAGCTAAGCTCTACCGTAAACAGCGCCATGCTGAGAAAATACAGATGAAAAAGACCATTAAGATGCATGAAAAGAGAGACACCAAACAGAAGAATGATTTAAAGACTCCACAGGGAGCAGTACCTGCATATCTACTGGACCAAGAGGGACAGTCTCGAGCTAAAGTACTTTCCAATATGATTAAACAGAAACGAAAAGAGAAAGCGGGAAAATGGGAGGTCCCTCTGCCTAAACTTTGTGCCCAGGGAGAAACAGAAGTATTACAAGTTATTCGAACAGAAAAGAGAAAGAAGAAAGCCTGGAAGAGGATGTTTACTAAAGTCTGCTTTGTTGGAGATGGCTTTACTCCAAAACCACCTAAATATGAAAGATTCATTAGGCCAATGGGATTACGTTTCAAGAAGGCTCATGTAACACATCCTGAACTGAAAGCCACCTTTTGCTTGCCAATACTTGGTGTAAAGAAGAATCCCTCATCCCCACTATATACAACTTTGGATGTTATTACCAAAGTTATTCATTGAGGTGAATGTGAGCAAGTTGGGCCTTGTAACACAAGGAGGCAAAGTCATCTGGGGAAAATATGCCCAGGTTACCAATAATCCTGAAAATGATGGATGCATAAATGCAGTTTTACTGGTTTGACAGCAGTTACATACAAATAACTCCTTATAATTACTGAAGACTACACACCAGTTGGGAAACCATTACTCTGAAATTTCTGAATACTACCAATCAACCTTATATGTTGTCTTCAGTCAAAGAAAACTATTTTTTCTACTGTTTTAAAAATGAAAAAAGCCAACATTAAAATGATCTAGTTTTTTTAAAAAAATTAATGACCTAGTTAATTATAGTTTAACTTCTACATGGTACTTGAGAGTAGAAGAATTAGTTTAAAAAAGATTCTCAAGTTTCAGCATTTTGCTAGATTGGATGGGATTGTCCCCATTATCAACAATAGCAACCACTATATTTTTTCCTTCTCTTGACTGTTTTGGGGGTTTGGTTCTGTTTTTTGTTTCTCTCTCAGGCCAGAGATGATTAGGGGACTATCTCTGGTAACCAGATAGCTCTCTCAAAGGTCGCAGCTATGAAGGATGTCTGTGTTTGGAGGAACCCCTGAGTAAGTTGCTTCTCCACTACACTGGCCAAACTCATTCTTGGCACACAATACTGACATGACCGTGGAACATGGGTCAACAGCCATCCCCTATGACCTCCTTGCAAACACTTGTGCAAGATTCTAGGTTACATTAAATTTTGGGAATAGAGCTGTGTCATCTGATTTTCAGAAGGATCTTGAAATTATTTAATGACTGTTTTCTTGGTTCAGATTTCCACTTGCTTGTCCAATCCAGAAACAGTTGAAGACCAACACTTACAGGATGTCTGTGAAAGTGAAAGTGAAGTCGCTCAGTCCTGTCCGACTCTTTGCGACCCCATGGATTGTAGCCTCCCAGGCTCCTCCATCCATGGGATTTTCCAGGCAAGAATACTAGAGTGGGTTGCCATTTCCTTCTCCAGGAGATCTTCCTGACCCAGGAATTGAACCCGGGTCTCCTGCACTGTAGGCAGACGCTTTACCATCTGAGCCACCAGGGAAGTCCTTTAGTCAGGATGCCTTTGGTTAGTCTTGAATCCCCGCTTATCTAACATTTTGAAAAAAATGAAAATCATTCAAAAATAAAAAGCTTATTTTAAACATGTGAAGACACCCTTTATGTACAACTATGAAAGTGTCAAAATATATTAAGTGGAAAAAAATCAAGAACAGCATGTATACTATAGTATAGATGGGAAATAAAGATATACTCATCTTTGTCTTTATTTGAATAATGAAAAGATAAAAATTTTATGAAAACAGGTTCACCTCGGCAGAGATTGGCAAACACCAGCATGGGCCAAGCCAACCCATTGCATGTTTTTGTAAATAAAGTTGGAAGGAAATAAAGTACACTTATTCATTATGTATTGGCTATGAGCGTTTTCATACTAGGATGGCAGAGGTCAATAGTGACAGAAGTCATATTACTATCTGCCTTTTATTGACCCTTTTAGGGGCTTGAGGAGGGAAACGGTTGCATAGGAATTAGAGTGGGAATAATACACTCTCTGAATTCCCAGGTGGCTCAGTGGTAGAGAATCCTCCTGCCAATGCAGGAGACACAGTTTCTATCTATCCCTGGGTCGAGAAGATCCCTTGGAGAAGGAAGTGGCAACTTGCTCCAGTATGCTTACCTGGGAAATCTCATGGACAGAGGAGCCTGGCTGGCTACAGTCTGTGGGGTGACAAAAGAGTCAGACTCAACTTGGCGACTAAACAACGACAAACGCACTTTCCACACAGATCTATCAAAAAATCTTTTTAAATTTAAAACACCTTCCCCTGGAACTAGCTTTTCAGATGTTGCTGGTCTCACGTCTGTTAATCTCCATCTCGTGGTTGGCTTAGTGTGTCATTATCTTCAAAAGTCCATGTCAACTATTTGGTTACAGGAGCAATGATGCTGCCCAAACCTGGGATCTATTTCTTCCCCTGGGAGGTCAGTGCTGGCCAGGTTCCTGATGGGGACACACTGAGGACATTTGGCAGGTGAGAATGTTTTTCTTCATGTGGTGTGGGGGGGGAGTGTTTAAAAAAAAAAATTGAGTCTTTTAATATATTTTTAAAATTATTTTTAAATTATATGTTTTAAATTATTTTAAAATGATTTATTTTATATTTTAAATTTATTATATTTTCAAAATTATTTGAAAAAGCAAAATTCTTATAATTTTATCTAATTATTTTAAAAATACTAAAAAAATCAATGTATATTCATTGTAAGAAATGTTGATAAATCTGTAAACGTGTAAAGAAAGCCAGCAAAAATCACCGACCATTAACCTTTTGTTGATTATATGCTTTTTCATGTGTGTATGTATATGTATACGTGGGTGTGTATACACACAATATGTGTATAAACATATATACTGTGTTAGTCACATATTTCAGTGCAGTGTTAGTGACTCACTCGTGTCTGACTCTTAGCAACCCCATGGACTGTAGCCCACCAGGCTCCTATGTCCATGGAATTCTCTAGGCAAGAATACTAGTCTAGGGAGCTATTCCCTTCTCCAAGGCATCTTCCCAACCCACCAATCAAACCCTGGTCTCCTGTATTGCAGGCGGATTCTTTACCTTCTGAGCCACCAGGGAAGCCCTAGTCACATATTGCTGGGTAACAAATTGCCCCCAAATTTAGTGGCTTCAAATGACCACAAAAGTTTATTTTTTTTCATATGTACCACGGGTCAGGAATTAGGAAATGGCTTTGCTGGGTGGTTCTGGCTCAGACTGGCTTTGAAGATTGTAATTGAGATGTTGGCCAGGGCTGCCAGCATCTGAAGGTTGGTGTGTGGCTAGAGGATCTGATTCTACAGGGACTTACTCACATGTTGGGCAGTTTTGTGCTGCCTCTCGTCACACAGGGTCACTTTCTCAAAAATATGGATTTCAGTATATGGCTGCTTGAAGGTCTTCATAATCTGGCAGCTGACTTTCTCCAGAAGGAGTGACTCAACAGAGCCAGCCAAGATAAAGCCACAGTGTCAATGACCTCATCTCAGAAATCACTCTAAGTCATCTCTGCAGTGTTTTCTTGGTTACACAAGTCAGCACGAGTTAGGGTGATAGGAGGCTGCACAGGGATGTGCATGCCAGGAGATAAGAATCACTGGAGGGATTTCCCTGGTGGTACAGAGGCTAAGAATCCACTTTTCAATGCAGGGACACAGGTTTGATCCCTGGGAGGGGAACTAAAATCTCACATGTTGCAGGGCAACTAAGCCTGAGAACCACAAGGAAGAGCCCACGTGCCAAAACAAAGACCCAGTGCAACCAAAAAAAAAAAAAATAGAATCATTGGGGCCTGTCTTGGAGACATATCAGTTCAGTTCAGTTCAGTCGCTCAGTCGTGTCTGACTCCTTGCAACCAACCCCATGGACTGCAGCACGCCAGGCCTCCCTGTCCATCACCAACTCCCAGAGTTTACTCAGACTCAATGTCCATTGAGTCGTTGATGCCATCCAACCATCTCATCCTCCGTCATCCCCTTCTCCTCCCACCTTCAATCGTTCCCAGCATCAGGGTCTATTCCAGTGAGTCAGTTCTTCCCATCAGGTGGCCAAAGTATTGGAGTTTCAGCTTCAACATCAGTCCTTCCAATGCATATTCAGGACTGATTTCCTTTAGGATGGACTGGTTGGATCTCCTTGCAGTCAAGGGGCTGTCAAGAGTCTTTTCCAACAGCACAGAATCAGAGCAGGTGTGTGGAAATGGGAGTCTACCCTCCCCCATGCCTCCACCTCCAAGAGCTTGACTGCATGAAGTACTTTGGGGACTGGGTGGCCCCAAAGAAGAGTGATGGTTAGGAGCATGGATATCAAACTTATTAATGGGACTTTTCTGGTGGGTCCAGTGGTTATTCTTATGGAGGTTAAAAAAAACCTTGATCCCTACCCCGCAGCACACACACACATGAATTATTCTATCAGTGTACAAGATATTATCATCAGTGTACAAGATATTATCATCAGTGTACAAGATAAAACTATAAAATTGTTTAGAAGAAAATAGAAGATCTTCACATACACCTTGAGACAGGCAAAGATTTCTTGGATTCAGAAAACGAAAGGCATAAAAGAGAAATAATGAATAAATTTGGACTTCAACAAAATTAAAAGCTTCTCATCAAAAGATACCATCAAGAAGATTAAAAGGCAAGCCACAAACTGGGAGATGTTTGGGAGTGATGTGTGTATGTATATTGTATATATTCAACAAATGATTTGTATTTAGAATATATGAAGAACTCATACAATCCAATAATAAGAACATAACTTAATTTTTATTTATATATTTTTTATTTTGTTGGCCACACCATGTGGCTTGTGGGATCTTTTTTCCCTGACAAGGGATTGAACCCAGGCCCTCAGCGGTGTAAGTGCAAAGTCCTGACAGATGGACCACCAAGTCCTAATAAAGAACTTAATTTTTAAATAGGTAAAAGATTTCAACAAACACTGTCAGAGAAGATATCCAGATCACAGATAAACACATGAAAATTTGTTCAACATCATGCATCATTAAGGAAATGCAAATTAAAACCACAATGATATGGTATCTCATGCTCACTAGAGTGGCTAAAAGATGGACCATATCAAGTGCTGACAAGGATTTGGAGTAACTAGAACCCTCATACATTGCTGGGGGGAATGTAAAGTGACACCACCACTTTGAAAAATAATTTGGCAGTTTCCTTTAAACAGACAGATTGACCATGTGACCCAGAAATCCCACTTGGGTATTTCCCCACGAGAAATGAAAACATGTTCAGCACAAGTTCATAAGCAAACTAAATCAGCTGGTCAATGGATAATAATAATGTATTAGTCCATTCAACAGAGTGCTAACAAGCAATACAAAAAGGAGCAAGCTACTGATTTATGAAACACATAAATGGGTCTCAGAACCATTATGCTGAATCAAAGAAGCTAGACACAGAAGGATACATGCTTATAGGGTTCCATTCACAGGAGATGCTTAAGCAGGAAAACTCATCTATGGAGACCAAGAGCAGATCAGTGATTGCCTGATGTGGGAGATGGGAAGACTGAGTTCAAAGGGGCACAAGGGGATTTTGGGGGGTGATGGAAATGTGCCAAAGCTTGACTGGGGTTCCCACTTGCACAGTGGATACTTTTATCAACAGTCAATGAACAAGTCCCTTTTTTTTAATATAATTTTTACGTATTTGGCTGCATTGAGTCTTAGCTGCGGCTCTCAGGATCTTTAGTCATAGCATGCAAACTCTTGGTTGAGGCATGTAGGATCTAATTCCCTGACCAGGGATCGAACCTGGGCCCCTGCATTGGGAACTCAGAGTCTTAGCCACCAGACCACCAGGGAAGTCTCAAACAGATGTCTTTTAATGCATGTAATTTATACTTCAATTATATAGACCAAAACAATGTTTTCTGTTGCTACCACTTTAATTTCTCTGATCCGAGCGGGGCTGAACATTTTCCCATGGACATCCTGGCCTCCCAAAACCTTTTGAACCTTGGGGTGATTCTGTCAATGGATGGGAATGATCCCATGTACCCTGACCTCCAGGTTGTGCAGCTACGACATGACCCGGTCCCAAGTAACCCTGATGGCTCAACTCAGATCTGACCAGCACCCAATCCTCGTCTGTACCAAGTTGGTGGAGCCATTCCAAGCCCAGCTGGGCTCCCTCTACACTGTCCTTGGGGAACTGGAACACCAGAAGGGTAAGCCTTGACCTCACACAGTCTTTTGGGTGCTTGGGCCTGGCTTCTAACCCCGCGTGGGTCTGTCATTGAAGTTAACATTCCTTCCAGATTGGTAGGGACTCAAGGGAAAGAGATGTGATCGCCTTCTCAGTGGACCTGCCATAGGGAAGTGAAAAAGTGGGGAGAGAAATCCTTCATTTCTGAAGGTCTAGAATGCGCCAGGCTTGTGGTTTGCTTAAAAGCTTTTTAATCTACTGACGAGCCCTTTATCTGAGTTATCTTATGGCTATTTCTTAGATGAGAAAACCAAGACCCAGAGAGGTTGGAGTAAGAGGCCAAGAAGTAAGAGGGGCTAGAGTAAGAGGCCAGGAAGTCAGGGTGAGAGAAACAGAAAAGACGCAACCTGGGAGAATCTCTGTGGCATCGGGAGTAGCAGGTTGCAAAACTTTAAAACCTGGATACACGGATTCTTCGCCTCCCTCTCTGGCCGTCCGTGTGCCATTTTTGCCCTATGGTTTGTATAACATCTTGTATCTGGTTATTCTAGTTTAACATTATTTCATAAACATTCTTCTGTGTCTTGAAATTTTTTCTAAAGTATTTAATGGCTATATAATATTTTATAGATTCAGTTCAGTCGCTCAGTCGTGTCCAACCCTTTGCAACCCCATGAATCACAGCATGCCAGGCCTCCCTGTCCATCACCAACTCTCGGAGTTTACTCCTCAAACTCACGTCCATCGAGTCGGTGATGCCATCCAGCCATCTCATTCTCTGTCATCCCCTTCTCTTCCTACCCCCAATCCCTTCCAGCATCAGATTAGATGTATATACTAATTCACACAGGGCTTCCCAGGTGGCTTAGCGGTAATGAATCTGCCAGCCAACGCAGGAGGCACAGGAGACTTGGGTTCAACCCCTGGATCAGGAAGATCCCCTGCAGGAGGAAAGGGCACCCTGTTCCAGTATTCTTGCCATGGAAATCCCATGGACAGAGGAGCCTGGTGGGCCATAGTCCATGGGGTTGCAAAGAGTCAGACACAACTGAGCACGCACACACACATGCACGCACGCACGCACTAATTCACACAAGCATTAGACATTTGCGTTGCTTCCATTTCTTGCTCTTATAAGCACACTGTACATTAATTCATTAAAAAACTATGGTATATTCAGTTGGAGAATATTATACAACCATCAAAAATGATGGTATAAATTTATATCTATTGACATGAAAAAATGTTCATAGTATTTTTACTAAAGAAAAAGCAGTTTATAAAACAATATGTATCATTTGATCTCACTTTTGTTAAATGGACATTTTTATACATACGAAAGTTTGAAATATTATTTACCAAAATGTTGACAGTAATTATGTCTGGGTGGTAGAACTGTAGGATTCCCTATACTTTTATTAGCATTTTACAATGAAAATATATTGCTTTATAGCCTGGGGTGGGGAGCGGAATCCAGTTTTAAAAAATCTATCTCGATGTATATTAAAAACACTACAGTTAATAGCCTCGTGTTCTAATCTTTGTTCATTTTCTGATTATTTCTTCAGGGTAGTTTCCTAAAAGAGGAATTGCTCCAGTGAAGGATATGTCTCTTGATTTACACTACCAACTTACTTTCTAAAAGTTTCAGTGGTTTTTAACTCTGGATGAAATGCACTAGAAGAAGGCAATTAAATGGAGCTTACTTTAATTATGTTTGGCTTAATAAAAGTTAATCTTTATTCAGGCTTAAGCCTTTGAGCTGAGTCCTTGCCCTCTTAATTGATTTGAAAGAAGTATCAGGAGAAGGGGTGGAATTGAGGACAAAGGACCTGGAATAAATGATTTCCACTTTGACCTCAGCGCACATCACCCAGGGCTCCCTCCTGTACTCCTGGCCCTGGCAGGGAGTCTTGGGGGCTCTTAGGAGTTGGAACTCAAAGGTCTGATCGAAGATACAGAGATAGAGGTTGAAACAAAGGTGGGACCAGGGCCTGGAGTGGACATTTAGAATTATTTGTGGAAAGAAAAATGGAAAAAACTGGAAAGTCCAAATTCAACCCCAATAACTTTTAAAAATTTAACGTTTTCAAATCAAACATACACAAAAGTAGAATGAGCCTCCACATACCTGTCACCCAGATTCAGCTGCTGCTGCTGCTACTAAGTCGCTTCAGTTGTGTCCGACTCTGTGCGACCCCATAGACAGCAGCCCACCAGGCTCCCCCGTCCCTGGGATTCTCCAGGCAAGAACACTGGAGTGGGTTGCCATTTCCTTCTCCAATGCATGAAAGTGAGAAGTGAAAGTGAAGTCGCTCAGTCGTGTCAGACTCTTAGCAACCGCATGGACTGCAGCCTACCAGGCTCCTCCGTCCATGGGATTTTCCAGGCAAGAGTACTGGAGTGGGGTGCCATTGCCTTCTCCGCCAGATTCAGCAGAGATCCGCATTCCTCTGGTCTATGTCTTCATCACCCATGTCCACTTACTGATTTTTTTTTTCTCCCTGCATTGTGATGCACGTAGGATCTTAGCTCCCCAACCAGAGATTAAGCCCTCACCCCCTGTATTGGGAGCGTGACCGCTGGACCACCAGGGAAATCTCTTACCTACTTATGTTGCTGGTATATTTTAGAGCAAATCTGACATTGTTTCATTTATCCATAAATACTTGAGTGTGTATCTCTAACAAAATCATGAACACGCCCAACAAAATTAATAGCTAGTCCTTAATATACTCTAGGACATAGCTTGTCCCTGTTCATTCCCGTCCTTGGCCCCAGAATGGCTTTTTAGAAAAAGTTAAGTTGAAAAGCAGGAGCTGAACAAAATCCACGCATTGCCTCTGGGTTACATATCCCAAGTCTTTTATAACAGTTCTGTCTTACTTTTTAATTTTTCTAAATGCCATTTATGGAGACCGTGGGTCTGGAATTAGTCGTTGGCTTCCTCCTCCTTGCATTAAACCTGCTCCTTCCTTTGATTTTATCCTGCCTTTTTCTGAATGAATTTTATTTCAGGGAAAGTTCTTTAGTGAAGAATCATAGTGAATAAGCGCAGGAGAAACCATTAAATTCTAGCCCTGAGGAAAGAATAAACCCAGGTGACAGTTGTTATCACTGGAGGCTCAAATCTTTAAGTGGAAGTTTGTGGGGAATGAAGCACAGAAGTCAGGCCTGCCCTGTTGATTCAACATTACAAATAGCTGACCCATCAATTGTGGGCCTCTGGTATAACGCACCAGGAGAACAAAGACAGTGCCGCCCTGATGTATTCTTTTTTTTTTTTTTTTTTTTTTCTGCTTTCTAAAAATTTTTTTGTCCATGCCATGTGGCATGTGAGACCTTAGTTCCCCAACCAGGGATTAAACCCCAACCCCCTGCATTGAAAGTGAGGAATCTTAACCACTGGATTGCCAGGGAACTCCCTTGCTGGGCTGTATGCTTGACAAAAACAAACAAACCCAGGAAGCTAAATAGTCAAGCCAGCAGCTTGACTAATAATCAATATTATTATTATAATCAATAATCCAGCAGCATTTTTCCTAGGCTCCAACTAGTTTCCCATTTCTCATTATTTTTCATCACAATCTGTATTTTTTTTTCTTTCCTAAAAAATTTTTCCCTCTGTTTCTAATTTCTGAGACATACAGACTCATCATTCGAGACTGACAGAGGAAAGAAAGACAACGGTGAGGACAGAGGGCAGAGTGTGGGCTGAGTTTTGCAGTGGCCGCTGACCTCCGGCCTGGGCTGGCATGTCTGGCGCCCGGCCAGGTCCAAAGTTCCCTGGAGACACAAAGGTCAATCAGACACAGGCCCTGCCCCATGGCAAGGTCTGCAGTTCTGAGAAGAGATAAGAGGCTGCCTCAGGTCATCTTTCTGAAATGTTTGCAGGCAAAAGAGAGAAAATGCCAGTATCTGCCCCTCCAGCAGGCCTGGACATCCTGCAGGGCTCAGGGCTTCTGGCCCAGTGATTAAGGGGTGAGGACACAGCCTCACCTCTGCTCTGTTGCTCCGGGCTCTCATCATAAGTCCCACCTCTTCTGGTTTCCGTTCACCTGACTGCTGCTTCCTGCCCCTCGTCAGCCTTCCTTGTGTCCTCTCAAACCTTCATAATGTTATAATCCAAATGACGTTTCCTTGCTCAGTTACCCAGTTCTGACATTCTGAGTTCTTCCGCAATAAAGAATTACCAAATTAAAGAGAGGAATGCTTTCCATGTTTGTACTTTGCTGAAAATTCTTTTTCCCAGGGTCTATAAAGCATTCGTTTGTTTTTATATTTTACTATTTTTGTTTTGTTTTTATTAATTACTACTTTTTATATTGTCACTATTTTATTTCCAGCCCCTTTCCTATGCTCTCGCCTTCTCTGGGATTTGCTTGAAACCTAGCTTTTGTCCCAGTCAGCAATTCCCCTCCTGCCCTCCCACGTGGAGCCTCCCAGGTCGCCCATGTCCCAGCAACCAGAGACGGGGCCGGAATCTAGCCAGCTCTTCAAGTTTGTCGCCCACACCTCCCCCCTCCACCTCTGCAGTGACCAGTTCTGCCTCCAAGCACCTCTACCCCATGCTTCCTCCACACCCAAAACCACCCACCTCTGCCATCCGAAACTGGGTTCCACCCTCGGTATCTTTCTGCCCTCTGCCTCATCACCACTGGGACCTGAAGACTTTGGACTCCATTTTCTCCGACCTCCTCTCCCTTCCAGCTGGACCTTGCTATCATTTCAATCGCTTTCCTAGCAAAAGTGCCAACCCTTCACCTTCCATTGGTCCTTCCTGATTAACCCTAGTCTCCACCCTCTCAGTTCAGTTCAGTTCAATTGCTCAGTCATGTCCGACTCTTTGCCACCCCATGGACCACAGCATGCCAGGACTCCTTGTCCATCACCAGTGCCTCAGGTCCATTGAGTCGGTGATGCCATCCAACCATCTCATCCTCTGTTGTCCCCTTCTCCTCCCACCTTCAATCTTTCCCAGCATCAGGGTCTTTTCCAATGAGTCAGTTCTTCACATCAGGTTGCCAAAGTTTGGAGTTTCAGCTTCAGCATCAGTCCTTCCAATGAATATTCAGGACTGATTTTCTTTAGGATGGACTGGTTGGATCTCCTTGCAGTCCAGGGGACTCTCAAGAGTCTTCTCCAACACCACAGTTCAAAACCATCAATTCTTCGGCGCTCAGCTTTCTTTATAGTCCAACTCTCACATCCATACATGACTACTGGAAAAACGATAGCTTTGACTAGACAGACCTTTGTTGGCAAAGTAATGTCTCTCCTTTTTAATATGCTGTGTAGGTTGGTCATAACTATTCTTCCAAGGAGCAAGAGTCTTAATTTCATGGCTGCAGTCACCATCTGCAGTGATTTTGGAGCCCCCCAAAATAAAGTCTGTCACTGTTTCCACTGTTTCCCCATCTATTTGCCATGAAGTGATGGGACCAGATGCCATGATCTTAGTTTTCTGAATGTTGAGTTTTAAGCCAATTTTTTCACTCTCCTCTTTGACTTTCATCAAGAGGCTCTTTAGTTATTGTTTGCTTTCTGCCATAAGGGTGGTGTCATCTGCATATCTGAGATTATTGATATTGATATCCCAGCAATCTTGATTCCAACTTGTGCTTCATCCACCCCAGCATTCCTCATGATGTACTCTGCATACAAGTTAAATAAGCAGGGTGACAATATACAGCCTTGACGTACTCCTTTTCCTATTTGAAACTCCTTTTCCTATCTGTTGTTCCATGTCCAGTTCTAACTGTTGCTTCCTGACCTGCACACAGATTTCTCAGGAGGCAGGTCAGGTGGTCTGGTATTCCCATCTCTCTCAGAATTTTCCACATTTTGTCGTGATCCACACAGTCAAAGGCTTTGGCATAGTCAATAAAACAGAAGTAGATGTTTTTCTGGAGCTCTCTTGCTTTTTCGATGATCCAGCGAATGTTGGCAATTTGATTGCCACTGTCTAAGGTCCCACCTAACTGTTGATGTAGAAAGTTCACAAAGCTCCAGGGGTTCCCCTGGTTTCAAGGTCTGTTATCTCCTCTGGGCCCTTATCTCTCCCGGAACCTGCCTAGAATTCCTTCCACGTGTCCTGATCAGTCCCCTTCCCGCCCCCGCCGCAACCCCCAGTTGGCCACAGCTACTTTAGGCATTCATCTGTGACGTAGGAACCCCTACATCATCACCTCCCCTGTCCTTTCCAGTACCTCTCCTCACCTCCTACATCCCACCTTAAACTGAGGCCACAGCAGCAGTCTTCCCTATAATTATATACATTAGTGCCCTCGAGGTTGAGATGGTTAGATGGCATCACCAACATAAGCAAATTTTGGAAGACAGTGGAGGACAGAGGAGCCTGGTGTGCTGCAGTCCACGGGGTCGCCAAGAACCTTGGTGCCTGAAGGACAACAACCACCACACCCATCAGTAGCTGCTTACCTCCAGTCTGGGAGAGAGGAGGCTCCTTCCTGCCTGGGGCACAGCACCCCTGTGCTGTGATGAACACCTGCCCTCCTGCTGGGGCTTTGCTTGCTCAGCTGAACCCTTAACCTGTTACCACTGGTTCTTCCCTCCAGCATATAAAGCACTTAAGTCTCTTCTGTATTAAAATAATAGCGACAACAATAAGCGGTCAAGTTTGGCTCTATATCTACCTAGCTATGACCCTCCTGCCTCCACAGTCAAACTTCCTAAAAGAAGGTCTGTTTTTTCCATATCCTCCCTTCCTTATCTCAGACTCACACCTCAACCTACTGGCTTCTGGTTGCTCTTTTATCAGCCCCTTTTCCTTTGCTGCAGATTCTTTTTATCTTTACAAGAAGAGATTACCCTAAATGACCCTTTCTTTGGGTTCATCAACTCCTTTCTCTCACCCCTGCTCTTCAGATGCTCTCCTTCTATTCCATTTCATAGACCTTTCAAAGATGAGTGGCCCCATGCCTACCTGATCTAGGCTTAGCAGCCTCTGCAATCCAAGTGCTGGGGCAACAGAAGCTGGTGACACACAGACAACCTCTTGTTTCAAATGAGTTCATCTTTAACACAGTTCAAATATGTTAAAGTTTGAAATTTAGACAGTCGAAGCCTCTGAATTCTGCCCCTGGGCTATGTTAAATCAATAAAATGGCCTAGACTAGAAGGAAGGTTAGGTGTAGACTCTAACCACAGAATGCTTCTATCTCGAAACGGCATCAAAGAAGACAGGATAATGTTCTAGAACATTTACTGTATTCATTGACGTGCTCAGAGAGCAAAGAGAACGTAGTGGAAACAAAAACAAACTGTTAGGAAGACAAACTCCAGATGTCCTTCCTGCTTGGTGTCACCTGGACATTGACAAAGCTTTCCATTGGGAAACCACAGCGTCTGCTAGAAGCACCTGCAGCTGCTTGTCCAGGGTGGGGTGATCTGCCCCTATAAGGCTGGACTCTCCCCTTAGATTGATTAAATATGGGGTTCTCAGGACTTCCCTAGAAGTCCAGTGGTTAAGACTCCATGCTCCCAGTGCGTGGGGGAGCAGATTTGATCCCTGATCAGGGAACTAAGATCCAACCTGCTGTGCAACATGCCTGGGGGTGGGGAGGGGAACAACAACTTAAGGAGCTTTATTAATATCATTAAAAGTCTTCTGTGTTTGTTGGGAACTGTATTCATTAAAAAAAAAAAAAATACGGAGTTACTTCTATGGTGGTCCAGTGGCTAAGACTTCACGCTCCCAAAGCAGAGAGCCTGGGTTCGATCCCTAGTTAGGGAACTAGATCCCACATGCTGCAGCTAGGAGTTTACACGCTGCAAAGAAGATAGAAGACCCCATGTGCCGAAACTAAGACCCGGTGCAGCCAAATAAATAGATGAATTTGTTTTCCAGTGTGGGGTTCTCTTTGCCTCGATTCCCGTGATGCCAAGGGGCCCTCTAGTACAAATGGAGAACTAGGATGTGATAGACACCCTTCCTCAATCTGGGCCTTCGAGCCCTGCAAAGAAGCTGGAGGGAGTTAGCGTGACAAAAGAGGCGGGCAGCGGCCACATCTTTCTGGGCCCTCTCCCAGGAGAAGTGGACTTTTCAGGCCACCCTCCTAAGTTCCATGTCTGTAGTTTGTGGCGGGCCCAACAGTTCTGAGGCCCAAGCAGACAAATTGCCAGCATCCATCCTTCTCACCTGTGCCCTGTCAGACTCTCTGTCAAAACTCAGGACTGAGGATAAATTGAGGAGAAACAGAATGCCTCCTTAGAAACAGAATGCAAGGGTGTGTTGCTAACCCTGCCTGAGTCTTGGTGTCTGTGTGTTTCAGATGGAAGCTGCGTGGTGAAGGCCCGGGTGCTGACGTGTGTGGAAGGAATGAACCTCCCCTTGTTAGAACAAGCCATCCGGGAGCAGAGGCTGTACCAGCAAGAGAGGGACAGCGGCCAGTAGAGAGCAAACCAGGAGCTCCTGGGAACGCCACCTTCCCGCCCGGCCAGATGCTGGAGCTGCTGCAGAGAAGATGCAGGAGCATCCCCCGAGTGACAGCCTTTGTCTGGAGAGACGAGGGGAGGGCAGCCTAGAGCTCTGAGGCCGGGCCCCGGGGCGCTGGGGCGCTGGGCCTCGTGTGGGTCCTGGAGAGTTCCAGAATGTCCCTGTGAATAAAGCCTGGTGGTGTGAGTGAGCTTTGCGTGCACGTGGTGCAGTGCCGGCAGAGGCCAGGAGGGGGAGCCTCGGAGCAGGCGGCCTGCCTGGCAGAGGCCGCAGGATCACATGGTTTCTGGTGAATTCTGGGCTGAGGGCCTGAGGGGAGGCTGCTGGTGGCGGGTGGCCCAGGACCGGGTGGAGGGGCCCAGGACGCAGCGGGGGCCACTCCTGCCAAGGTTCTGCCCTCAGGAGGCCGAGCATCTCCAAACAGGCAGGGCCCAGCCCCTCGCCCTGGCCACACAGCCTAGTGCGGCGCTGTGACTTCTGAAGCCCTTCCTGACCCCTGACCTCCGCCCCAAGTTGACCCTGGGCCCCCCAGGGCAGCCCCTCTGGGCAGCCTCCCTCCCTGGGGCTGGGACCCAGGCAGGGGCGGGTGCTGGGCAACGGAAGTTTGGACCCTCCTGCGCTCCGTAGCCCGGCTCTGGGGCAGCTGCTTCCTGGGGCCTGGGGGTTCCTGCCCGGCCTGGGCTGCAGCCTCTCTCCATGACAGGTTCCTGGGGATGGGCTGGGGCTGGGGTGGAGGGTGGGAGCTGGGCCTGGGCCTGGTCCGCCTGGCCGGCAGAGCAGGGTGAGCCCTGGGGGCCACAGGCCTCAGGAACCCCGGGCGCCTGGGTGGGGGGGCCCAGCAAGGGTGTGCCGAGGAGGCTGAAGGGGCAGCAGGGGTGCTGGGCATGGGGGAAAACGCCCCAGGCACCTCTATTTCCAGGGCAGCTCTGTGGACATGGATGTGTTCCAGAAGGTGGAGAAGATTGGAGAGGGCACCTATGGGGTGGTGTACAAGGCCAAAAACAAGGAGACTGGACAGCTCGTGGCCCTCAAGAAGATCAGGCTGGATTTGTGAGTGCTGGGGTAGCCTCTGAGACCCCCTGCTTTGGAGTGACCCAGCTATCCGCCTGACCCTCATCTCAGAGTCTTGTATTCTACTCCTTTTCTGACTGCTGCTCACTCACGTAGCAGGGGGTGCAGCCCTCATTCATCCTCACCCTGACCAGGCTTCACCCCAGGCCTCTGGCAGTGATAAGTACGTGCCCAGGAGGGTCCCATTGCTAGGAGGTGGGCCATCCTTATGTTGTATATAAAACAGCCCCCCAACCCTCCCCACCCCCCTGGCAGAAGCACCCTGCCCAGCTTCTCACTCCACTGCTGCACCTTCCTCTCCTCCAGGGAGACCGAGGGGGTCCCAAGCACTGCCATCAGGGAGATCTCCCTGCTCAAAGAGCTTAAGCACCCCAACATCGTCAGGTGAGGCGGGCAGGGGATGGGGCAGTGGGCCTGTCCCAGCCCGACCGGGAGCCACGTGCTGACTGGTACCGCCTGGCCAGGCTGCTGGACGTGGTTCACAGCGAGAAGAAGCTTTACCTGGTGTTTGAGTTCCTTAGCCAGGACCTGAAGAAGTACATGGACTCTACCCCGGCCTCCGAGCTCCCCCTGCACCTAGTTAAGGTACCGGGAGAAGGACGGGCTGACCAGCAAGGGGGCCATTGTTTGACCAGCAAGTCAGCCCCAAAGACTTGCTTGACCAGCCCCTGCCCACCTCCACTCTGCCATCTCCTTCTTTCTCTTGCCCGCTGTTCCAGAGTTACCTCTTCCAGCTGCTGCAGGGGGTGAGCTTCTGCCACTCGCATCGGGTCATCCATCGAGACTTGAAGCCCCAGAATCTGCTCATCAATGAGTTGGGGGCCATCAAGCTGGCTGACTTCGGACTGGCTCGAGCCTTCGGGGTGCCCCTGCGCACCTACACCCATGAGGTACCAGGGGACAGAGAGGGAGAGAAGGGATGTCACCTGTGCACTCGGCCGCCCTGAATGATGCTGTTTCCTTGCTCCCCCAGGTGGTGACACTGTGGTATCGTGCCCCTGAGATCCTCTTGGGCTGCAAGTTCTACTCCACTGCTGTAGATATCTGGAGCATTGGTTGCATCTTTGCAGAGATGGTAGACAGAGGGATAAACATGGCCAGAGGGAGGCCACAGGCAGGGTCCTCCTGGGGTAGGGGGGACGTGGGGGCTGTGATTCTCCTATTAAAAGTAGATTAAGGGATGTTTGGGATTGGGCTAAAGGTCTTTTTCCAGAAAAGGTCAGGATTTTTAGCACACCCCTGGGAAAGATGTCTGGAAGGTGCCTCCCTGGTCTGGCTTCTCGTCTGGTACTGGGTTCTGTATGACAAGGGAACAGACCCCATGCTTTCTCCCCTTCCCCATTCCAGGTGACCCGCAGAGCCCTGTTTCCAGGCGACTCTGAGATTGACCAACTCTTCCGTATCTTTCGGACCCTGGGGACACCCAGTGAGGCCATGTGGCCAGGAGTCACCCAGCTGCCTGACTATAAGGGCAGTTTCCCCAAGTGGACCAGTAAGGGGCTGGAGGAGGTCGTGCCCAGCCTGGAGCCAGAGGGCCAGGACCTGCTCTTGGTAGGTACAGGTGGGCGGCAGGGAGGCCAAGGCCTCCTCACGCCAGCTGCTGCTCTCCCTAGAAGTGTCTGCTTTGTCATCCAGCCTCTAATGTAACCCTGGCTCCTTCTGGGGCAAGACCAGTCTCTTTTCTGACCTCTGTACACAGTTGGCTTGTCCCTGTGTGTATCAGTTGCACCTGGAGGCCTCTCGCACAATAAGTCCAATGTTCCTCATCCTTTTTAAAACTTCTCTCTTCCAGTTAGCTTTGTTTTCACGCTGCGATGTATGTGTATGCTCAGTCACTCAGTCGTGTCCAACTCTCTGTGGCCCTTTGGACTGTAGCCACCAGGCTTCTGTGTCCATGGGATTCTGCAGGCAAGAATGTTGGAGTGGGTTGCCATTTCCTACTCCAGGGGATCGTCCCAATGCAGAGACTGAACCCAGGTCTCTCACGTCTCCTGCGTCGGCCGGCTTATTCTTTTCCGCTGGGAAGCCCTGTACTGGGATAACATGCCCTTTCTCTTGGTTGGCCTGTGTTTTGGTGATTTTTTCTTGTGGTTATTATTCAGAGCGGGCTGCCTCCTCGCTTCCTCAGCCCCCGCCACAGTCTTCGGTCACCACTCCAGGTGTGCCGTCTCGACCCCTTGGGCTGGCCCAGGCTGGGATGCCCAGAGGGGTCCAGGGATCCATTCTTGCCCCCAAAGACTCGGAGCACATTTCTCTCTTGAGTCTGACATTGGGTCACAGGAAGGCAGGGCAGCAACTTCATCTTCACGCTGTGTGCCCAGCTTTCTCAAGGGCTGTCTGGGTCTCCCAACCCAGTGCTGAGGGGCAGCGTGGACTTCCCACCAAGACTCCTCACCCTCCATCCTGGCTGATTTAAGGTGGGGAGGTCCTTCTACCCCCTAGCTGGGTTTAGGGGATTTTGTTTCTGCCCCAGTCTCAAGCATGCTCCCTGGACGTGCTTGGCCCCTCTTCCTGATACTTAGATCTGTCTCAACTAGAAGTGGGCTGGAGCCTGGAAAGTTAAGGACAAGGAGAGACTGACTCAGCCTCAGTAGCATGAAGGAGACAAGGGGTGACTCAACAGGGCTGGACTAGAACAAAGTCTTTGTCCCCAGATTCCGGGAGTGTCTGGAACTGGTTCTCCAGCTGGGAGGTAGTGGCTTTGGGCCGTTCTGGGTTTGAAGGCAGCTGCTTTGGGGCTATGGGGCCCTGGCCACACCCAGGGCCCAGCCTCTCTCCTCCTCTCTCTGCAGCAACTCCTGCAGTACGACCCCAGCCGGCGGATCTCAGCCAAGGCCGCCCTGGCCCACCCGTACTTCTCGTCCACCGAGACCTCCTCAGCGCCCCACCAGTGTGTGCTGGAGCATTTCTGCCGCTGAGAATGTGCACGGCCCACTGCCTTAAAGCCCCTCTGCAGCCGCCCCCCCCCCACCCTGCCGCCGCCGCCGCCTCCCTATTCACTCCCCAAGAAAGGGGACACACCTGGGGACACAGCAGTTTGGCATCAGCTGTCCAAGGGCTGAGTTTGGGTTAGTCCTGCCAGCAGGCTAGCAAGTTCCTGTGTTGTTTGCTGGGTTTGCCTTTTCAAGATGGGGGGACAGAAGCCCCCTGCCTGAGGAGGCCCATTAGAGGCGGGGTCCCTGGGCACCAGACTGGCAGGTGCCAAGGAGAGCAGAAAGCCTGCCCAGGCCGCCAGCAAGGCCCTCCTAGCGCCCCTTGGCCGCCCCACCCTTGGCTGCAGAGCAAGACCCCTAAGGAAGGGGTTCCCCCCAAGCTGATCCTTTTGGATTTAAAATGTTATGGGGGAAGAGTTGAGTTCCAGTTAAGAGTCTCATGTTAAAACAGGAGGCGGAGCAAGGGGGAGAGGCCATTTTCCTGATCCCAGGGCGGGGGGAGGTCGGATGTTCTAAGTAGCTGTCTCGTCATTGAGGATATGCTTACGTTTGTATGACTCTGGCTTCAAGAACAGAAAATGAAAGTGAATATTCCTGAGTTTTCTAGTGTTTCTCTCTGCTCTGGGAGGACGCCGGGGACGTGCCAACAAGGGGGAGGTTGACAGAGGGCTGGAGACAGCTTCTGCCCTGAATTGGTGGCCCTGAGCTGGCTGTGGGGAAGGCCTGATCCTCCATGACCTGCCCCTCTCAGGTCCTTCCCGGAGTGAAAGGAGCCACTGTCCTCTGAAAGTCCCCATTCCCAGCAGGGCCAGCTGGGTATGTCCACTCCCCACCTAGGAGTGCCTTCCCTCCTGCTCACGCCCCAGAAATATTGACTCTGTTCTCAGATGTGAACAAGACACCAGGAGAAACCAGCCAAAAGACGTAGATTGGCTGGGCAGATGAAAATGTGTACTTCCGCTTACCACCTCACTCAGCCCCCTCGAATTGTATGTAATTATTTTATACCGTTAGGTTAGTCATGTTTCCATGATGGCTTGCAATTGGAATTATCTTTTTTTGATCTGGCTATTGACTGTGAAAACTGATAAACATCTTTTACTATTGTAAAAGAAAAAAAAAAAAGACACCAGGAGAATTCATTTATTGGAAGCACCAGGAGAATTCGTTTATTGGGTGAGGGAGGAACCGGGAAAGCAGAGCTGCTGGCTCAGGGGTTGGGTTAGGGGATACCAAATTTACGGGAGGGAGTCCAACACCAAGAACGCTTAGAAACAACACTGACGAGACAGAGGGAAGACCCACTCCCCTGGGTTAGGCTGCTCCGGGGGACGGAGGTGCGTGCATCCTCCCCTCCCCGTCCCCAATCACTCCCTGTGACTACTCGGCCCCCGTCAACATCAACGCAGGGAGCGTGGGACAGTGGGGGAGGCTGAGTGGTAGCAGCGGTACCCCTCTAGCGAGGCTGGGAGGAGCAGCAGGCCGCTCAGGGGGTCCTTCCGGCAGCGCCCCATGGCCTCCTTGTAGCTCAGTCGCTCCTTGGAAATGGGATCTGTCAGGTCCTTCTCATAACTGGCCTCGTCCTGCAGGAGCTGGGCCAGCTCCTCGCTGATCATGCCGGAGAGCACAGCCTGCGCCACGGGGATGCGGCCAGTCCTCTTGGGGTCGATGAGCCCCCCGGTCAGGTGCTGCACCCGCAGGTGCGAGAGCACACTTTCCTGGGGCATCCAGCCCTTCTGGACAGCCTCGCCCACCGACAGCCTCTTCTTGGTCACGGGGTCCTCAATGCCGGTGAAGGCCTTCTGGGCATTGAGCAGCCTCTGGGTTGAGCCGCTCTCGATCAGCCCTCGCTCCATTGCCTTGTGCACGGAGTAGCGCTCCCGGCTCAGGAGGTCCACGATGCCCCCCGTGGCTGCCTGAGCCTCCAGCAGCTTCTGCCCGGTGATGGGGTCCAGCATGTTCTTGGCCACAGCCGTCTTGATGGTGCACTTGTTGTCTGTGGTCGTGTCGTAAATGCCGGCGATGGGGAAGCTGTCCTCACTGAGCCCGAGAGAGAAGCCAGGGGAGAAGAGACTGGTGCTCTGGGGGGCCGGGGAGGCGAGTGGGGACTTGGAGATGATGGCGCCGATGGAGAGGGAGGGGCAGGGCTTGGTCTCCCCAGCCACGAGCAGAGCGAATTCGCTGATGGGGAGCTGGCCGTCCTTGTAGAGATGGTACTCCTCCTTGGAGATGCGCCGGCTGCGCAGGGCGGCCTCGATGGAGTACTGCTTCCCGCTCTTGCGGTCCAGGAGCACAGACTCCTCGCCATGGGGGCCGGAAGTGGTGACCTCCTCCCAGTCACACTCGAGATCCTGCAGCTGGAGGTACTGGCTTCGGTCAATGACACCCCTCTTGTAGGCCTCGTACGGGGACATGTCCTTCCCCGTCTCGGGCTCCAGGATGGAGATCTTGGTGGAGAGGTTGGTCTCCCGCGTCTGGGTCTCCTGGTTGAGCTCCTCCCGGCTCACCTGGGTGTGGAGGTCCCGGAGGGTCCGCTCCTTCTCATAGATCTGGTCCTTCTCGTGGAGGATGGCCGACTCGAGCTGCGAGAGTTCCTGGCCCCGCTGGGCTGCCCTCTGCCGCTCGCTCTCCGTCTTCTGGCTGAGCAGCTTGGACTCCTCGTGCAGGCGCAGCACTTGCTGCTGCTTCTGCCTCTCCAGCTCCCGCAGCTCCTGCTGCAGCTGCCTGCACTCCTGGCTCGCCCGGTCCCGGGTCTTCTGGAGCTCGGCCTCCTCCCGAGCCCAGGTCCTCCCCAGCGCCTCAGCCCGCTCCACCCGCTCCCGCAGGCGCCTCACCTCCTCCTCCCGGCTCTCTCGGGCCGCGCGCTCCCGGTTGAGCGCCTCCCACACCCGGGCACGCTCTCCCTCCAGCACCGGGTCCTTCTCCACCCTGATCACTTCCTTGTAGATGGTCTTCTCCTGCGGCTTGGTCTTCTGGAGCACGTCGATCTGCACCTGCAGGTTCTTGCACTCCCGATGCACCTCGGTCGCCTGGGTCTTCTCCTGGGCCAGGTCTTGCCGGAGGGCCGCCGTGGACTTCTCCAGGTCCGGGTCCTTCTCCAGCTGGACTACCTCCTCCATGATGATCTTTTCCTGCACTGCCGGAGGCCGCTTCTCCAGCTCCTGGAGCCTCAGGGTCAGCTGCCGCAGCTCCCTCTCCACAGCCAGCTTCTTGCTACGGTCCTCCCGGAAGCTGAGTCGGCCCTCGTCCTCCTGCACGGCGGCCCGCAGCTGCTGCACCTCCCGCTCCAGCTGCCGCCGCCGGCCAGCCTCCTCATCCAGGCTCTGGCTCAGCCGGCTGTGCTCCTCGCGGAGCTTCGGGTCCTTCTGGGTGACCACCACCTCTTGCACCACCACCCTCTCCTCGGGCCGCCGCCTCTCCAGCAGCAGGTACTTGTTCTGCAGCTCGTGGACCGCGTCCTCGGCCGCCCGCCGCTTCTGGGTGGCCTCCCGCACCTCCTGGCGCAGCCGCTGGGCTTCCTGCTCCAGGACGGGGTCCTTCTCACGGCGCACCACCTCCTTGTTCACCGTCTTGGTCTCCACCTTGGAGCGCTCGCGCCGCCACTCGTCGCGCTCCCCCTGCAGCCGGATGAGCTGCTCCTGGGCCCGCCCGCTGCCGTTGACCAGCTCGTTGAGCTGGGCCTTCAGGCGGTCGACCTCCCGCAGCAGCTCGGGGCTCTTCTCGTGCCGCACCAGCTCTTGCGTCACCTGCTTGTACTCCACGGTGGGCTTCTGGGCCCGCAGCACCGCCAGCTCGGGCAGCAGCCGCTCCACCTCCTGCTCCACGCCGCTCCTCTTGCGGGCAGTCTCCTGCAGCTCAGCCCGGAGCCGCGCGATCTCCCGCTCCGTCTCTGGGTCCACCCGGAAGGTCTCCTGCACGCGCTCCTGCAGATCCACCCGCGGCTTCTGCTTCTCCGCCGCGCTGTGCTTGCTGTACAGCTCCTTCAGCTCCCTGGCCAGCACCTCATTCTCACTCTTCTGCGCCTCCAGGAGGCGCCTCAGCCTGGATGCCTCCTGGGGGAGGCTGGGGTCCTTTTCCACCTTCTTCACCTCCTTCACGATCACCTTGGGCTCCACGGCGCGGATCGCCGCCTCCAGCTCCACGACACGAGCCTGTAGCTTGGCCACGGCATCCTCCGCCCCCTTCCGCTGGGCCGCATCCCCCTGAATCTGCAGCCTCAGGGCCTGGGCTGCCTGGAGCATCTCCAGGTCCTTCTCCACCTTGACCACTTCTTTCACCACGACTGTCTCTTTCACATTCACCTCCTTCTGCTCAAGGGCCAGCAGCTCTGCCTTCAGTGCCTCCAGCTGGGCCGAGACAGCCGTGTTCTCCTCTTGCAGGAGCTGGAGCTCACTGTTGAGCTGGGCTGCCTGGCTGTCCAGGCCGGGGTCCCTCTCGATCTGGGTGACCTCCTTGGTCAGCAGGTGGGGCTCCGTGGCCTTCCTCTGGCTCTCCAGCTGCACGATCCTCTGCGCCGCTGCCTCCAGGTCTGCCTGCAGGCCGGCCCGCTTCTTGCCCTCGTCCTCCACCTGGGACTTCACCCTGGACAGGTTGCTCTCCAGCTGGGGATCCCGGTAGAACTCCACCACTTCCTTCTCCTCCAGTTTCTCCACAGGCCGCTGGGTCTTCAGCTGCAGCAGCTGGCTCCTCTGCTCCTCCAGCTCGCGTTGCACCTGGGCCACCCGCTTCCTCTCTTCCTCTAGCTGGGACCTCAGGGCCTCTGACTCCCTGCCCACCCGGGCTGGGCTCTCGGACCCCTGCTGGGCGTTAGGTGTCACCTGGATGTCCTCACTGAGCTCTTTCTGCAGAGGAAGAGGGGAGAGTCCTGGGGTTAGGGGAGGAAAGGGATAAGCCCCTGTCCAAAGACCCTAATGCTGGGAAAGACTGAGGGCAGAAGGAGAAGGGGTGACAGAAGATGAGATGGCTGGATGGCATCATCGATTCAATGGACATGAGTTTGAGCCAACTCCAGGAGATGGTGAAGGACAGAGGAATCTGGCATGCTGCAGTCCATACGGTCGCCAAGACTCTGATATGACTAAGCGACTGAACAACAACACCCCACCCTCCTGAGAGCAGGACCCTTCCCTGCTTTCTGAGACTTCCCAGTAGGTCCTGGGAGGTGCAACTGAAGATCTGAGGTGTTCGAAGGTAGGATTTTTAAGAGGCTTCATCAATGCCCAGTGTGCTAGGATGTAAGGCAGTGTTCAGGCTGCATTTGCACTAGAATGTGAAAGTAAGAAGGTCCTCCCTTCCCAACCTTTTCCTGCTCCCCTTCCACCCAGGTTCCCAGAAATGGGTCTGTGCTCCTCTGGGGGATCCTGGGATACACCTCTGGGTGGGAGGAGGCTGGAAAGTCCCTTGGCCACTCACCGAGAGTCATGGAGAGCTCCCAGCTCCTGGTCTCCTGGGGATGGAGACCTAGGTGGCCTCTTGCCCATGGGGGCTAGGTCCTGAGGGTGAAGACTGCGGGATTTTCTCCTGTCCCCACCGGGGTGCTGCCCAGGGGCTAAGCTGTGACTACACTGAGTGACATCTCCTGGTACTAACTCTGAGATGGAAACCAGCCTGGAAGGGCTGCTGGGGGAGGCAGAGAGCCCCACCTCCCTCAGGCTACTGAACCTGTCCTGGGGCTGAGTGTGAGCAGGTAGGGAAGCCTGCCCGGTCAACCACCCTCCCAGGCTGCCTAGGGTGGACATCACCCCCATACCTTCTCCAGAATCTTTTTGGCAAATTCCAGCTGGTGCAGTTGCTGCTGGTGGGCAGCTGCCACCTCAGTGTAGGCCTTCGTCAGGGTCTTCTCCTGGAGAGGCCAAAGGGAGTGGGTGGGCCAGTGTCAGCTCCTCCCTCAGAGGCTGCAGAGCTGGCACCCCGGGAAGGGAATGAGGAACAAAGAGCCCGGCTCACCTGGGCTTGGATGCTGTCCTGCAGGGGCGCAACTCGGGGTCTCTTGGGGGCCGACGCCCCCTGGGTGAGCTCCAGGGAACCGCGGTAGGTGTCTGCCTGCAGCTCATAGTCCTGAGCAGGGGGGGAAAGACACAGACTGGCTGTCAGTGGGGGGAGCTGGGGGAGGGGGAGTAGGGGACTGGCGGAAGGAGGGAGGGGGGGGGAGATAAAGAGGGAGGAGCTGAAGGGACTGCTTACCTGGAGGGCTGCCTGCAGGTGCTGGGAGAAGCGGGATGCCCTGGCCCTGTCCTGCTCACGGCCCTGGATCTCCTGCAGCAGTCTCTGCCGGGGCAGGAGAGAGGGTCAGGGGATCCCCCACTCACCTGGACTCGCCTCCAGGCCTGCAGGCAGCCAGCAGCACCCAGGGGCAGCAAGGGCTCTGTGGGAAGCTGCCTTCCACCACCCCACCCCACCCCCGGCTGTGACCCACCATGGCCTCTGATCAAAACATCTCACCCCCCAACACACACATACTGGTCACACTACTTATTCCTTAGGCCTTGGGCTGGGTTTCAGTTCCTTCCAGACTGCTTGCCCCCACCCCATGGGTGTCCTTACAAAGGGCTCCCACAGCGCTGGCTTCTCCACCAAAGCACTTATCAGCATCATGGCCTGAGACGCACTGGCCTCCCCCCAAAACTGCAGGCTGCCTGAGGGCAGGCTGCACCCAGCCCCTTTTCATTCCCAGCATGTATGATGCTGGGAAAGACTGAAGGCAGGAGGAGAAGGGGACAACAGAGGATGATTTGGTTGGACGGCATCACTGACTCAATGGACATGAGTCTGAGCAAACTCCAGGAGATAGAGAAGGACAGGGAAGCCTGGCGTGCTGCAGTCCACGGGGTCACGAAGAGTCAGACAGGACTTAGTGACTGGACAGCAGCAACAATAGTAAGGAGGTGTGAGGAAGAGGATGAAGTAGGAGTTGGTACCTCCAGGAACACAAAGCCCACTGCCCACCTCAGGCCAGAGAGAGAAGGGCTGGCTGTTTTCCTAGACAAAGTGAAAGTGAAGGCTCTCAGTTGTACCCAGTTCTTTGCGACCCCATGGACTGTGGCCTACCAGACTCCTCCGTCCATGGAATTTTACAGGCAAGAATACTGGAGTGGGTTGCCATTTCCTTCTCCAGGAGATCTTCCCGACCCAGGGATTGAACCCAGGTTGCCTCCATTGCAGGGAGACCTGTTACTGTCTGAGCCACTGTGGACAAAGTGTAGCATTTTGGGTGGCGGGGGTGGTGGTGAGCGAAGCATGGCCTCTGGGGTCTGAGCTTTCAGGTCATTAAAACACTGGCCACTAGAGGGTGGGCCACACGCACACAGGCTGCTCTCCCTGTTAGGAAGGTGGCCAGGGAACTGGGCCTGGCTTAGGGGGTCATCTCTGGGTAAGAGGCAGGGAGAGAGGCCGGCCCACACCCCCTGCAGCCCCAGCTCCTCACCTTCTGCGCCTGCAGCTTGTAGGCAATCTGGCTGGGCCCGTCGCTGGGCTGCACCTTGTTGTGGGGCAGGCGCTCCAGCCAGGCGTTCAGGTTGTCTGTGCAGTTCTTGAACTGCTGGTAGGTGAGGCCGGCATCCTGCATCATCTTCTCCCTGCAGGAGGAGGAGCATAGGTGAGAGCAGCCCTCGGGGGGGCAGGCAAGGCGTGCGCGGAGGAAGCTGGTGAGTTCCTCCGTCCCTGGGACAGGCTGGGAGGCCTGACTGACTCGCCATGCTGATCCTCACAACTTTGGCCGGGTGGCTGGAGCTGGGCATTCAGAGATGGACCGACACTTTCTGCCAGGCACCACCTGGGAGGCTGATGCTGTTATCATCCCATTTTAGAGGAGAGGAAGCTGAGCCTCAGAGAGGTGCGCTCACCCGTCCAAGGCCCCACAGCTTATCAGCCACGGCCACCACGTACTGTGGGGCTATGCTGTGAGCCCCACTGGCCTGGCCACTCACCGCAGGTCCAACTGGTCCCCCACAGCGTGGTAGCGGTCGGTGAGGGCCCGCACCTGGCGCTGCTGGTGAGGCAGGTCTTTGCAGAACTCGTGGAAATTGTTCTGCAGCGCGCTGCACATGTGCTCCACGGCCCTCAGCTGGCGGTGCAGCTCGAGCACACAGGCCTGCTGCTCCAGCAGCTCCCGCCGCCGGTGCTGCGGCAGGAGGGGACACAACGTACCCTTGTGGTTCGGTCGGTCAGATGCCAGGCCCACCCTCCACTTGCACCCCCCCGCTCCTGGGTCAGCCCGCACCCCCACTCCTGCCAGGAGGCCTCCCGGCCCCTCACCTTCAGCTCGCTGACCCTCTCCTGCAGCGCGCCCGGGCCTGCGGGGATGGGGGCCTCCTGTGCCAGGGCAGACTCGAAGCTTCGGATGACCTTGTCCGCGTCCCGGATCTGCCGCTCCAGACCCAGGGCGGCCTTGGCTCTGTCGCAAGAGGAGACCCAGGGTCGGACACCCCCTTGGCCGCACCCCCGAGGCCTCACCCAGCGGCCCCCACCTCCAGGGCACTCACTTCTCCCCATAGAGGCCGCAGAGAACCTGCACGTCCCTGTACTTGTTCTTGACGCTGTTGAGGACCACGGGCAGGTGCAGGGCAGCGGGCCCCGAGGGCTTCCCCGACAGGAACGCCTCACACTTCTGCTGGGCCGCCTCCTTCTCTGCTCCCAGGCTCTGCAGCCGCTGGGCCGTGCCCTGGGGTGCGTCGGGGGTCTCAGGATCTCTGGATCTGGGCAGGTGGCTTCCACCCAGCCCTCCCGCTATGTCAACCTAACTCTGCTTGCGAGGCCTCCAGAATGTGGTGTGGACATGCTCGGGCTCAGTTTCCAGGTGGATGACCGTAGGCAGGTCAACCTCTCTGACCCTCACTCTCCTCATCTACAGATGCTTGATGGGAGGATGAAATGAGACCCTGTGAGTCAGGAGCTGTCGCCCACCTTGGTCTTCACGTCTATTCACAAAACCTTCAGTTCCCTGCCACCTTCCCTCCAGTCAAGCAGCGAAGCCCTGGCTCCATCCACTTGGGATTATGATTTTGTCGATTCTTTTATCAGTTATTCACTCATCGATTCCATAATCCATTATTCCATAATTTCACCTTCCAGGCTAACTGGACCCCCAACACCTCTGAGGCGGAAGAGGACCTTCAAAACCCAAGGACCGGGGCTTCCCTGGCAGTCCAGTGGTTAAGACACTGCGCTTCCACTGCAGAAGGCATGGGTTTGCTCCCTGGTTGGGGAACTAAGATCCTGCCCAGGGTGGTGGTAACCTGGGCCCAGCATGGGCAGAGGTATTGTCCAGGCTGTCACCCCACAGTGCCTCCTTCTGCCACTCCTCCTTCCTTGCCTGGCCTCCCAGGACCCCAGCTGAAATACCTCTCCCACCTCTGGAGCCCTGCCCCGCCTGGTCGGCCCCGACTGAGCTGAAACGCCCCAGAACGTGGCGGAGTGAAGACCGAGATGCACAATCATGTGAAAAACATGCTTCGTTTTTAAAAAACTAAATCCAAACAATATATCTGAGTAGAAATCGGTTTGGAAGGATACAACCTGAACTTCTCCCCCCGATCCCCCCACCCCCGGGTGTGGGGAAGGGGTGGCTTTCACCTTTAGCATGTCGGAGTCCTTCTGTGACCATGTTTACACCCCTGCACTCTCTCCAGGGAGGCTCCCTGTCAGCCACCCCGGAGAAACCACCCCTAAGATGCCGCAAGCCCGTTTTCAGAGATGAGGCAACCAAGGCCCAGAGAGGTTAAGCGAATTGCCTAGAGTCACAGAGCAGGGCAGGGGAAGAGCCAGGGTGGGAAGGAGCCTGAGGGAGCCCTGGATTATCTGCTCACTTCTTCCACTTCGGGGGCCTGCGGCTGCCCCCACACCTGCCTCCCCAGGGCTGGACCGTTTGTTATCCCAGCTGCCCTGGCTCACCCACCTGGTGGTTCTGGATGCGGCCCTCGAGGTCCTCGAGTGGTGCGGTGCGGCTCAGCGGGGCCCGGGCCCAGGCCAGCAGCTGCCTCTCTATCTGCCCCAGGTCCTCCTCCAGCCGGGTCATCTGTGTCAGGAGCTTCTGGGCCTGTGGGTCGGGTGGGCCCGAGCTGCTTGGAGCTGGGGGAAGAGAGTGCCTCTGAGGGTCCAGGGCCTGCCTTGTGTCTGCCTGCCTGCCTGCTGGGCCCCTCTGTGAGCGCCCGCAGAGGGTCCTGTGTGGAGGAGGGCGGTGGGCAGGGCCTCACTGAGGGAGGGACATCAGGCTTGCCAACCCAGGGAATGGAACCCCCAGATCAGAGCCTTTAGTTCAGGGCCACCCCCTGCCCGTGGCAGCCCCTGGGTGGCCAGAGTAGGCATCTACTCCTATTTCAACAACGCCTCCCTCTTTCCCTGGCCAGCCCTCGGTACCCTGCTGGCTGGGCCGCAAGGGCCCCTTGGCACTGGCCTTCAGGCGGCTCTGGACTGTGGTCAGTTTCTGCTTCAGTGCCTGCAGCTCCGAGGCAAGCCTGGAACAAGGGGCCGGTCAGAGAAGGACATTCCTCCATGCTCTCCCCCAGGCCCCGCAGTCACACATTTAGGCAAAGGGCAGGCAACGGCCTCAAACCGCAGGGCCTGGTCTGGGTGGGTCCACAGCCTGCCCCCTGCCCCTCTGGGTCCCCAGGAGGACCCACCCGGAGGCCCTGGCCACGGCTTCAGGGTCCGGAGCTGGGATGCAGAAGCAGGCGGCTGGGGCCCGCTTGGGCTCGCCTGCCTGACCTTGGACCACCCAGGTGTACGGGTCAGTGTTGTCCACCAGTGTATACTGCTCACCCCGCAGCAGCTGCACCTGTTGGGGCGTGGAGGGGTCGGGGAGGTGGGGAGGGGCCCGTGCAGGCTTAGGGGCCAGGCTGGAGAAGGGATCGAGGCCCAGTAGAGGCCAGTAGGGTAGGGGCTAGGGACAGGGCCAGAGAGGGACAGAAGCACCAGGGTCAGGACAGGGACTGGCCAGGGGCTGGACAGGGCTTGGAGGGGGTGGTGCTGGGGAGGGGTGGAGCAGGGGTGGGGCGGGGCATTGGCTGGAGTGGGTAGGAGGGGGCAGGGGAGGGACTGGGGATGGCAGGGGTGGGGTGGGTGGGGGGGGTGGGCCCGGAGGAGCCGGGTGGGTGGAGACTGTACTTCTCCTGAGTCCCAATCACAGATGCTGTCCACACGCAGGGGCTGCGGGGGCAGGTTCCTTCGCTGGGGCAGAGGGGCCACCCCCTGGCTCCGCAGCTGCAGGTCCTTGACCGTCTTTTCGGCCACGGTCAGCTGCTTCTCCTCTGCCTGCAGTGAGCCAGGCAATGAGGGCTCAGGCCAACCCCACCTGTGCCCCGCAGGAGAGCCAGGAAGGGATCCTGGCCGTCATGAAGACAGGGTGTCTTAGTCAGCAACGTAAAGCGAGCCCCTCCCTGGGCACCCAGAATCCTAGAGTCTGCTGGTTGGGGTGGGGCAGGCGGCTGCCCAGCAAGCAACCCCCAGGCCTCCAGAGCGGGAGCTGGAGGGGTGTCGGAGCTGCTCTGAGCAGTCCCTGTCACAGTGTGTGTGCGTGTGTGCTAAGCCACTTCAGTCGTATCTGGCTCTGTGTGACCCCATGGACTGTAGTCCACCAGGCTTCTCTGTCCATGGGATTCTCCAGGCAAGAATACTGGAGTAGGTTGCCATGCCCTCCTCCAAAGGATCATCCCCACCCAGGGATCGAACCCACATCTCTTCTGTCTCCTGCATTGGCAAGCAGGAGGCTTCCCTGGTGGCTCAGCTGGTAAAGAATCCGCCTGCAATACGGGAGACCTGTCTTCCATGCCTGGGTTGGGAAGATCTCCACTGTTCTGGCCTGGAGAACTCCATGGACTGGAGGGTCCTTGGGGTCACCAAGAGTCAGACACGACTGATCGACTTTCACTTTCTTTACCACCAGCGCCACCTGGGAAGCCCTGTCACGTTACAGGCGAGGAAACATATCCAGAGGTGGGAAGGGCTTGCAGCTGACAGACGGGCTCTTCGACTGGAGTGAAGCCCCTCCTCCCGCCCTCAGGGCAGGGGATCCAGGCAGGACTAAGCACCCTGGAGGCGTGAGGCCCAGACACCCAGGAGCGGCTACAGGAAGGGGCTGGGGGGGCCATCTCACCTCCAGCTGCCGCAGCATCTCCGTTAGTGTGCCAGGAGGGCCCCCCGGGGCAGGGCTGTATTGGCTGTCCAGGTTGGAGCTGAGCTTTGCCAGGGTCTGGCTGACAGAATCCGCCTCTTCCTGGAACTGAGGGTGGTGGGTGATCAGGGGTGGAGCTGGGGCACCTACTGCCCGCCACCCTGCAAACCAGCTAAACCCAAACCCGCTGAACCCAAAGTGCCACTTGCCGTCGGCCTTTCTACCCAGGCTGAAGTGCTCGGCAAATCAGGCGTTTGGGGGTCAGTGAACTTCATTTCTTTCAGTGCCATAAAGCACGTTGTTTTTCATCCTTCCTGCACAGATGAAGGGCGGTGCCCCTCCTGGAGGACTCACTCCAGCACCTGAAGTCCTGGCTGGGATCCAGGGGTGGGTGCCCAGGGCGTCTCTGAGCAGAAGCTAGGCGTGTGCTTTAAAGAGACAGCCCACAGTTGGGTGATACTACGGAATTCTCGTCAGTGGATGTGCTAACGTATAGTGGATTTATAAGGGAAATGTTCTTAGAAAAAAAGAAAAAGGGAAAACTTTTGGCTTCTTTTTTTTCTCAAAGCCTATAAGCCATTTTAGTTGGAAACTACCCAAAAAAAAGCAAAAAAAGTCCCTATTGGGCATTCTCTGGTGGTCCAGTGCTTAGGTCTCAGCACTTTCACTGCCCTGGACCTGGGTTCAATCCCTGTTGGGGGAGCTATGATCTCACAAGCTGTGTGGTACAGCCAAAAAACACACACAAAAGTCCCCATTGTGGATATATATTTTTTATTTTTCTGTTTTTTTAAAAAAATTGTCTTTTTTCTATAGACAGGACTGTTGTCTATTATAGTCTGTTATATCAATATTTCTCCACCCTTGTTTCATTACTGAACCTTCTAAGGAGCTTTTATTTAAAAAAAATTTTTTTTAATTAATTTACTTATCTGGCTGTGCGGGTCTTAGTTGTACGTGTGGGATCTTTACTTGTGGCATTAGAACTCTTAGTCGCATGAGACCTAGTTCCCTGATCAGGAAGTGAACCCCGGGCCCCCTGCATTGGGAGTGCAGAGTCTTAACTGCTGGAGCCCCAGAGACATACCTCTAAGTAACTTTTCCCTTTTTTTGTCCTTACTTTCCCCATCATTGGCATGACATTTTAATATCACGGATATTCTGTGTATCGTTTGCATATGCATATCTGTGATTTATTTTTTTATGAAAAAAAAAAAGTTCTCTTTTTCACTTTCAAGAACCAACATTCACACCCCCAGGAGTGATGCCACCCTGTCGAGAATGCGTGGGTGACATTATTTTCCACTGGGACCCGGTCACAACGATGCAGCTCTGTCGTCTTTATGAGGTGATGCGCACCACGCCCCCCGCCCGGCCCACCCCGGCTCACCCTGCGGTAGTCCTCCACGCGCTGCAGCTGGCTCTCCTGGCAGATGCAAAGGTTCAAGAAGTTCTGCCACTCCACCTTCAGGGCCTCCTGGTGAGCCTGGGGGCAGCAGTACGGAGCCCTCGGACCGCGCCCGACCTGGCCCTGCCCACTGCCCCCGCTGTCCCGGCCCCGGTCTCCCCAGCCTCCCCGGGAAGATCCCTGACCGAGAGTCCCCGAGGCAGCAGGGAGTGTCCGGCCCTCGCACCTGGATGGGCCCCACGGCCGGATGCCCGAGCTCCAACATGCGCTCGCCGTCGTCCTCCAGCTGGTTCACGCACTGCTCCTGGCTCAGCAGCTCGTGCTGCTTGAAGTGCTGAGAGAGGATCGAGGCGAGGGCCCTGGCAGTGAGGACCAGGCTGGCCTTGTTCCCCCACCCCACCCCCACCTGTCCCCGCTGACCTCGTACTCCCTCCGCACGCCCGCGGGTTCGGCCAGGTGGTCGCTCCAGTCTTGCTGGAGGATGCGGTGCTGCTGCTGGGCCAGGGCACTCAGCTGGCGTGTGCAGCCCTGCAGGTGCGTGTACAGGCTGCCCAGGCTCTGCCCTCGCCACGAGGCTGCCTTCTGCGCTCGGATACAGGGAGAGAGGCACCGTCAGGCTGCGCCCAGGAAAGCTGGCCTCGTCAAAGGTGCAGACAGCCCACCCAGCCTGCCCTGGGGCTCACCAGGAGGTCCCGGTATTGGCTCCGGATGGTGGCTGCGTCCTGTCTCGACCAAGGGGGAGAAAACACGGGCCCAGTGAGAGAGGAGGTGCAGGGGAGAATGCACCCCACATCCCTGGGCCTCCCCTGCCCCTCCTCCATCCCCAGTCGCTGAGGACCAGCTAGACCTCGCTCAGGCTCTGATAGGAGAAAAGGAACCAGGGGGCCAAACAGGGGTGTGTGTCCGACGGCTCACCCACCGGTCCTACGAGGGTCCGCAGCTGCTGCCCGTAGGCGTCGATTTCCTTCTGCAGGATGTTGTGTTCAGCGACCTGCTGCTCCAGCTCTGCCATGCCCGGCCCATACTGGCCCTCGCAGACCTGCTTCTGCAGAAGAGCTGGCCGCTCAGCTCTGCCACAGGGCCTGGGGTGGGGAGCCCCGCACCCACCCTCCCCCTCCACCCAGCATCCCCATCAGCAGGGGAATGGAGCTGGTCATTCGGGCAGAGTGTGGACAGGCCAGGTGCTGCCTGGGTGAATGGCTGCAGCTCATCCTGGGGCATGTGCTAAGTCGCTTCAGTCGTGTCCCACTCTGTGCAACCCCAGGGACTGCAGCCCGCCAGGCTCCTCTGTCCATGGAATTTTCCAGGCAAGAATACTGGAGTGGGCTGCCATTTCCTTCTCCAGGGGATCCTCCCGACCCAGGGATTGAACCTGCATCTCTTATGTCTCCTGCATTGGCAGGTGGGTTCTTTACCCCTAGTGCCACCTCGGACACACTGGGGAACATGCTAGTCTCCAGTGGTCCCGGCTGAGGCCTCAGGGTCACGTGACTGTGGATCCTGAATCCCGCTGGTCCCCAAGTCTCAAGGCTCAGCTCTGAAAATCTCCCCGCTCTGCCCTGCCTCCTGCCTGGACACCTCCAGCCTGGCTCCTGAGCCTGCACACACCCTGCCCTGTCCATGCCCTCCCCTGTCCCTTCAAAGAGTTGGACACGACTGACCGACTGAACTGAACGGAGCTGTCCCTTCATTGTCATCACGGCACCCCTTCTGTCGTGACAGCAAAGCACAATTCCTCACCTGATGCTCCGGGGGCCCTTGACCTGGTTCTCCCTCTCTGCCCAGAAAAGCCCTTTTTCCATCACACCCCAGGCTTCCTCCAGGCAGGAGCCTCTGTTCCTTTTTTTCTGAAATATCCTTTCCTCACCACTTCACCTCATCCCAGCCGAGCTCTCCCACCTGCAGGAAGCCCTCCACGATTGCACGTTCTCTTCTGCCCCCACCCTTTTCAGAGACCCAGCCCCCACCCAGGTCCAAGGATGCATCAGCCCCGAAGTGCAGCCCTGTGTCGCCCTCTGATGGCTGCTGGGTGACCCCCGACCTGCTTCTGCTCCAGCACCCTCGCCCAGTCGACCCTGGGCCCCACGTCAGGCGGCAGCACCATCTTCTCGTACAGGGCGCGGTACTCGGCACACTCCTGGGTCACCCGCTCGTGCAGCTGCTTGATGCTGCCAAGGAAGTGGCCAGCAGGTCGGAGCCGGGTCCGGGGCTCCCTCAGGAACCCCGGCCCCTCCATCCTGGACCCCCAGCTCCTGCCGCTGCCACCCCCTGCCCCACACTCACTCCTTCTCGATCTCCTCTGCCTGCGGGTGCTTGAGCCTCTGGGCCTTGTCCACATCCAGGAAGAGGTCTTTCAGCAGCACCTCTGCCTCCTTCAGGCTGCGGCCCACCTCCTGCTGGTGCTGTAGGGCCTGGCGCTGCTCACTGTGCTGCCGGTCCTGAGGCGGGGAAGGCATCCTTGTTGCCCGAGCCCCCCTGCCATCCCAGGGACCCTGGCCAACCTTGGTGCCCACACCAGGCGAAATGCAAGCACCAGTGAGGCGGACTCAGGGGGGGTCCTTTGACTCCCCTGCAGGAAGCAATCAGGGAGGGCTTCCTGCAGGTGGGAGGGCTTCCTGCAGGTGGGAGGGCTTTGGGGGATGGGGTGAAGTGGTGAGGAGAGCACATTTCAGAAAAAAGGGACAGACATTCCTGCCTAGAGGAAGCCTGGGGAGAAATGGAAAATGGGGTTTTCTGAGCAGGTAGGCAGAACCAGGTCAAGGGCCCCCTGAACATCAGGTGAAGAGCTCTGCTTTGATGTCACTATAGAAGGGGTGCCATGATGACGATGAAGGGACAGGGGAGGGCATGGTGTTGGGAACCCACCAGAGAAGGTGTGCCAAGCCCTCACTCCCACTGTGTTTGGGGAGTGACCAGGGAAGGACAGGACTGTCTGTGTATCTTTACCAAGGTGAGTGGGCACCTCTGGGACCACTAGGCATGGCAACAAGTCTCTTATGCCCCCCGCCCTGCCGTCTTCCCCCAGCTTCACCTGCTGCAGCTTCTTCTGGGTCTCCAGAATGTCCCTCTCCACCTGGTCGGCGTTGGCCTGCATGCGGGAGATCAGCAGGGCCAGCTCCTGAGTGGCAGCTCTGATGAGGGGTGGAGACAGAGGGCAGCCTGGTTGGCAAAGTTCCTTGTTTCCCTTGGGTAGAGGTCTGCCCACCTGGGTGGGATGCCCTGCCTGCACCCGCCCCGTCCTGCCCTACAGCTGAGCTCAGAGCCCTAGGTGGGTGGAGTCAAGACCTGGGGAGCCCTGGCCTCTTGGTAGGACTCTGTGAGCTACGCAGTCCTGGGCAGGGGAGCTCTGCCTTCAGTGAGGGTTCAGAAAATGAGGGTCCTGGGTGAGGGCGGCCCTGTGGAGCTGCCATCTCCCCGTCAAGGAAGTGCCTCCCGACCCCACCCTGCTCTCTGCTGCTGCTTCAGGCTGGAGGGCAGGCAGCCCACAGGGAAGGACGTGACTCACTGGCTCAGCCCCTAATACCTGAGGCGGGACAGCTGGATCCTGGGAGGGGTGGGGGAGCTGGCTGGGGGCAGGGGAACAGCCGCAAGTCCCCCAGCTCAGCTTCTTTCACCCCAGCCCTATCTCCCCTCCACTGCCCCAGGCTTTGCGGGGCCCGCCCAGGATTAGCAAGCTTGCAGAGGAGACACCCAGCACCTGGTGGAGGGGGAGGGGGGCGGAGGTGGGCCACGAGATTGCCAGGGAACCCCAACACTTTCCAGATTCGGGGGTTCAGAGCCCAAGCTTGGACCTGACTTGCTCCAGGTGGCACAGCCAGGAGGAGCAGAGGATGAGCCTGAACCGGGGTCCTTTCCCAGGGCCGTCTCCCAACCTCTACAGGGTGCCAGCTGTGGGCTCCAGCTCACTCTCTGGGGTCTAGAGGGACGAGCAGACCTAACAAGAGCTTGGTCTAAGCCTCAGGAGCACAGCACCCTGGGAGGCCACCGTCCCTGGGGAGGGATGGCAACACGGGCTGGGCCTTGAACCAGGGGTCCAAGGAGCAGCCCCCTCCAAGCAGAAGGGCCGTGCCACAAAGGGACAGTCTGAAATAACTCTGACCGGCAGCCTGGTTTTTATCTTCCTCTATCCCTGCAGCTGTGTGATCTTGGGCAAGTTACTTAACCTCTCTGGGCCTGAGGCTCCTCACCTAGAGGTCAACGCTCTAGTAATATCCACCTCCTCACCATGTTACTGTGTGAAGAAAACTAGCGTCCTGTCAGCACCCCTAAGTGATTCTTTTTAGTCCTCTAAAGGGATTTGAAGGCTGGGACCTGTCGATTCTGTTTACGATGGCATCCGCAGGGCCTAGAGCAGTCCCGGCACACAGTAGGTGCTCCATAAGTCGGAACAAATGGACTGCATGGGAGGGGACTGATGTACCCTCCTGGGGCCGCCGGAGGACAGGGCTGAGGGAAAGGAGATGACTGGAGCCGCCCTGGGGCCGGGAGCTCCAGGAGCGGAATCCTGGGAGGGCTGCTCTGGCCGGGAGGAGCCCACTCCGCCCTGGGCAGGGCCCAGAGCCCCAGGGGGGACAGGTCACTCCAGTGAGAGTCTTAACCACCGTCTTTCCTGTCCGCCCAGAAGCCCAGCCTCTGTGTCCTCGCCCTGATCCCTATCGGGTGCTGGGCCTTTCATCTCGGCCCCAACCTCCGCACCCGGGACCCCGGGCGAGCTGCCACCTCCACCTAGCAGAGGGGGCTGACAGCCAGTGAGCGGAAGAAGGCTGCCCGAGTCTGTCTGCAGAGCGTGGGGCTCTGGGGGGGTGGGGGTGGGTTGGGGCCCCTGCAGAGAGCTGGGTGAACTGAGGAAGGCTCTGAGATGTCCCAGGTCCGTGGGACCCTCCTGCTTCCCTACACCACCCCTCTGCACACCCACCTGGTGAAGGAATCATCTCAACTCTGTAACAAAGCTCTTGAGGCCCAAGGTCTCAGCCCATGGGGAAAGCGGCAGCCTGGACCTGGAGCAGTACAACCCCGCCTCCCTGCCTCTGGGCACTCCACCACCCACCTCTTGGCTTCTCTGGCCTCAGTCCTTCTGTCCACCCTGTGCCCAGGTCCCATGGGTCATCCCGGGGCAAGTGGAGCCCCGTGGATGGAGAGCCGTGCCCTCCAGCCTCCTCACCTCCCAGCAGAGGAGGAAAGCTCAGGCCCCTGTCCAGCATGTCTGTAGAGCCCTCAGGCTGCACCCCCCAGAACGTGGGGAGCTCCAGGCCATGCCTGGGCCCCTGCCAGGGCTGGAGCTAGGCCTGGGCCGGGAAGAGAGTTCACCCCCAGGCTCTTTAGCCTCAGGACACCAAATGCCAGTGCTGGGCTGGTCCTCGGCCCTGGCTGGCTGCCTCCAGGTGGCTAGAGCCCCTGGGTCTGGAGCCATCCTGGCTCTGGCCCCCACCCCTGGCCACACTCACCTGCTGTGCTTGTTGGGGGACCCCTTGGGGGAGCCTTTGGCCGGGGAGCTCTTGGGGGACCCCTTCCCCTGGGAGGTTTTGCTCAGCCCCTTGAACATGGTCCTGAAGGCTGGTGCAGGCTCGGGCTGGGCTCGGCCGGCGAGGGTGGGCAGGCGGCGGGCAGCGGGCAGCGAGCGTGCGTCCTCGCTGGCTGCTCAGCTGGGCTCTGGCGAGGTGGGGCGGCCGGGCACCAGGCGGGCAGTTTCTGGGCGGGCCCTCCCTGCAGGTGAGGCGGTGAGGGGGCCAGGGCTGCGCACATGCACCCCCACTCCCCACTCCACACTCTCGCCTGCTCCTGCACAACCAGTTTGGGAGGAAAGGGTACAGCCCAGAGGGTGTGGCGCTCGCGCCTGCCGGAGTCTCAGAGAAGGTTCAGACTTGTTACACCCAACGCCCAGAGCCAGAGGGAGCCAGCCTGTGATCACACCCAGACGGGGAAATAGCCGGGCCCAGGGGAGACAGGGCTCCAGACAGACGGACGCGCGTGTGCACACACAGGCTCAGAGATCGAGGCCCAGCCTTTAGAGCTCAGGGTTAATGAACACCTCCAGCCCACACCCTGCTATCAGGCACACCTCTTCACCCAGGACTCTCCGCCGGGGGCTGCTCCCTGCCAGCTCAGGGTGGGCTCTCTGCTCACCCCCAGGGTGTCCAGGTCTCTCCTCCATGTCCTCTACCGACAGGGTGGGGCAGCCAGGGGGCATTCTCCCTGGACAACTGGCACAGGTACCTTTTAAAAGTGGACACCACCCAGCCCGCTCCCCGGAGCCCCACCCCACGGTGCCGCAGAACGCTTTTCCTGGCCAGCCAGCTCTCCCCTCTGTCTGTGGCTCCCGGGCCAGATGCAGTCAGATGTGCATTTCTGGGATCCTCAGAGAGTCTCAGACCAGCTCAAGAGGGGCCGGGACTCCCCCAAGGGCCCCAGCACTAGCCTTCCGGTGCTGCTGAGTCCAAGGTCTGGCAGAGCCTCTTGGGAACCCACTGTTTTTTTAAAAATAATTGTGTTTGTTTTTGGCTGTGCTGGTCTTCATTGCCACCCAGACTTTTCTCTAGCTGCGGCGAGCGGGGCTACTTTGCTGTGGTGTGCTAGTCGCTCTGAGGCATGTGGGATCTTCCCGGACTAGGGATGGGGTCTATGTCTCCTGCGTTGGCAGGCGGTTTCTTCACCACTGAGCCGCCAGGGAAGCCTCTCCTCCCTCCCCAAAGTGGCCCCTGGTGGCTTTTCTGGAGTCGGATGGAGTTGTCCAACAGCAGTGCCTGTTTACTGGTCTTTTCTTCACACTGAGGCCCAGGGAGGTCATCTTGGTAGCTGCCTTCTCCCGCAGTGGCCTTCAGGGTCTTCAAGAAAGGCATGGGTTCCTTGTCTCCAGGGGTTCGTTTCACTGACCCAGCTCCAGTCACTCCTAAAAATCTGGAGACATTCCCTGGAACTATTGCAGTTTCGGTGGAAGGAGGGTTTGAGGGGCAGCAAGGTGAGGGGCGGGAGGCAGACAGGCTGGGTTAGGGTCACTAGGACATCCTGGCAGGCCCAGCTGAGGGCAGAAGACATCTGGAGAACAAACAAGGGTCCCAGTAGACTGGGGAGACTAGGGCCAGAGGCCCGAGACCGGCCACGTGCTCCCCCGGGGGCAGAAAAGGCCTGAGTCTCTTTTGGTTGCATCACGAGAAGAATTGAATTGAATTGAATTTGGCCCTGGAGAAGGGACAGGAGTCACCCATCCTGTCAGTGGTGGGGGGGGTGGGAAGGGGAGCAGGAGGCCTTGATCCAACAGGGAAGTGTCGGGCTGGCCAAAACATTTGTTCGGGTTTTCCCATACTATCTTTTATGGAAAAATCTGAACGAATTTTTGTCCAACCTAACAGAACAGGGACGTAGCAACGGGGAAGCAGAGTGGTTTCCAGGGTTCTTCTCCCAGCTGAGTGTGATGGTGAGATGGAGCCAGAAAAGGAAGGCTGGGCCCGGAGGCCACTCACCCTCTGCCCTAGCCCCTCTCTCCATGTTAGTCCTGGGTGAAAATTGTCTTCTAACCATTCGTTGCACACCTGTCATTTTCTGTTCTCAGAAAGGGGCCCCTCAGGAGCCAGTCCAATGACTGGCTTCTTATAGCAAACCCGAGAGCTGGCTCACGTCCTCATCTCTGAGGTCGGGCAAGTGACAGCAATATCCCAGGAAAGCCAAGACAGACGACAGCAGCCCTCAGCCCACTCTCCTGTTTCCCTGAGAACTCCAGGCCCCTTCTTGGGGAGGCGGTGGTCATTGACTCCTGCGCCAGGAATGGAGGCATCTAGGGGAGGCCCCGCTGGAGGCTGAATTCTGGAACGTTAGAGCTTTGCCTCCTCTCTGCAGAAGCACCTCACTCCCACCCCCAGCCCAGGAAGAGGATCACAGAGGGCCCTCACATGCCCGAGATTAAGATGAACTAATTCACTGCAAGAAAACCAAGAGCTGAATCTCTGGCGTGACCGTTTAACATCAGATCAAATCAGAGCGCAGCTCCCAGATGGGGCTGGCGTGCAGGAGGCAGGAGTAGCCAGGCCTCCAAGGTGGTTGTCACCGCGGGATGCTCCTCTTCAGAGGAGCCCTGGCCCCCAAGACTTGGGCAGTGGAGAAAGGATGAGGGCAAAGAAAGATGCAGGCTCTTCAACATCTGAGAAAAACATTTAGAAGGCCTGGAGGGGACCAACAGCCTCGGTGGCCCCCTGTGCTGTCCCAGCTCCCGTCACTCTTGAGCCCTTGAAATGAGCCCAGTCTGAACTGAGAGATGCTCTAAGTGCAAAATTCACCCCAGACTTCAAAGACTTAGTATGAAAAGAGGATGTAAAATATCTCAATATTGTTTTAGATTGTGAAAGTGTTAGTGTCCTACTCTTTGTGACCCTATGGACCCCACCAGGCTCTTCTGTCCACAGAATTCTCCAGGCAAGAGTACTGGAGTGGGTTGCCATGCCCTCCTCCAGCGGATCTTCCCGACCCAGGGATCAAAGCTTTGTCTCCTGCATTGCAGGCAGATTCTTTACTGTCTGAGCCCCCAGGGAAGCGGAGTTTCACATTGATTACATGTCAAAGTGATCTTTTGGATATATTGTGTTAAATGAAACATTATGTAAAAAAACTGATTTTACCTATTGCTTTTTATTTTTTGGTTTATAAACAGCTGGAATTTATTGCTTCCAGCTCTGCAGGTGGGACGTCTGAGGTCTGAGCGTCCGTGTGGTCAGTGAGGGCACTCTTCAGGGTCACGGATTCTCATGTTTTCCTCACGTAGGGGAAGGGGTGTTGCTATTTTTATTTAACCTGGCTACTTGAAAATGTGAAATGACAGATAAGACTTGCATCTGTGGCTGACATTATAATTCTATCAGACAGCTCTGACCCGGAAGCAGGACTGGGTGCCCTGTTTCAGCCTTCCTGGGCCTCACTTCTATAGCATCTTCTCCTTTGGAACCAGGCAGGAGGCCCAGGACCTGGCTTCCCGTCCCGCCCCTGAGGCCTTTCCCCCGCCTGGCACGTGCTTCTCCCTCTGTGGACTGAGATGTTTGAAATCCATGGATCCTCAACCTCCCTCCAGCTCTGTGACTCTTCCCTTCAGTTTATTTATTTGGCTGCTCCGGGTCTTAGTTGAGGCAAGCAGGATCTTTGGTCTCCACTGGGGCATGGGGGATCTTTAGTTGCAGTGTGTAGGATCTAGTTCCCCGACCAGGGATCAAAGTCAGCATTGGGCGTGCGGAGACTTAGCCAGTGGACTACCAGGGAAGGCCCTTCAGCGCCGTGACTCTCAGCGGCAGCTTATTCACACGCCCCAGCCTGGCCCTTCCAGGAAAGCCATGTGGGCCACTCACAGCTCGTGGGGCCCAAGGCCAAAGCCGTGGGGTGATCACAGCTGAAAGCGGTGTGGCTCCCAGCTGGGAACCCGCCACGTGTGCCCGCAGCTAGGCAACAGGGTGGCAGCCTGGATACTGTGCTAGGCTGGCTGGCCTAGGCTGCCCACTCTCTCCTTCCGCTCCGGGGGTCCTCCAGAGGGGGGCAGTCTGCTCCCTGCTGCTCCCTGTGGAAGCAACTTGCCGACTTTGCCCTGGGAGCCGTAACCTGTCAGGCTTCCATATCTCCCGGATCAGGACGAGCTTAGCCGTCTCAGGAAATGGTCCTCTGTTTGTGTTTGTACAAAGCTCTGCTAGCAGAACCTTGGAGCCGAGCTGGCTGGTAACACTTCCTCGGCCAGCTGAGGAGCAGAGGCGCCTTCACCGACTGGGCGGAGGGGACAAGGGCTGGGGAGCGGGGAGCAGTCCTGGGCCTCCTTCTGTCCGCAGGAGCCGGGGGAGGTAGAGGCTGCGGCCCCAGGAATCCACCAGGCGGGTTGGAGGAGGCTCTCTTGGCTGCAAGTCTGCCCAGCAAGTCTGATAGAAAGGAATGCCGAAGACTGGCCTGGAGAGAAGCGGGTGACCATGGCTTGCCCAACTAGAGCAGGGAGGGCAGAAAAGGAGCCGGCTATTCCTTCTGGGTCTTTTATAGCGAGAGTCTAGAGGAAGCAACTCCAACAAACCCAGACCCACCTATGTTGAGAAGAGGGTTCCCCATACTAGGTGGCAAGACAGAGAACACGAAGGACCTCAGGAGTCCTCAGGTCCCGAGCTGGCTGGGAGGGCAAGGCCAAGGATGCTCTGGCTGTCTGCCCCTCCCGGGGAGCGATTCCCTTCAGCCTCGGGTCACAGTAGCCCCAGTTCCCCCGTGGGACCCATGCTGGTACAGCCCACACTTCCCAGCCACAGCAGCCTGCCTTCTGGAAGTCTACAGCCTGCCCACACTCACTGCAGGGCCTCCAGGTCTCCCCAAGCTGCCCAGGGGCTCTGGGCCTCTCTGTCACCCTGAAGACAATGAGGAGCCTTAACAGCCAGGTCTGGGGATATGCAGCCCTATTGCAGAGAAGTTCAGGTTTAATGGAGGTGGCTTAGCTGTGTCCCTCACAAGTTCCTTGATGGCTTAGAATCTGCCTGCAATGCAGGAGATCCGGGTTTGATCCCCGGGTCGGGAAGATCCCCTGGAGAAGGGAATGGCAACCCACTCCAGTATTCTCTGGAATGGAGCATTACTCCATGGACAGAGGAGCCTGGCAGGCTAGAGTCCATGAGGTCACAAAGAGTCAGACACAGTCAGACTGGGTGACACACACACACAAGGTCAACAGTGCATGCACAGGGGCGCACACGCACAGGCACGCGCACGCACACACGCACACGCACACACGCACACGTGCACACACACACACACACTCTCTCTCTCTCTCTCTCTCCATAGGCCAACAGCCCAGCCCAGCAGCTGAGGAGAGTTATACTGAACTATACTGGGGAGAGTTACACTGTCTGAACTAAAGCAGCAGGGGTTCAGATGTACCAAGCCATATCTCAATAGTTTCAGGAAGAAAGATTTATAAAACAAACAAACAAACAAAAAAAAATGGAAGAACTATTAAGTCTTCAGAGCTGAGGGGTAAGCCTTCCTAACCAGTCCTTATTGCCAGGACATTGGAAAGCACACAGCCCAGCTCATTAGCCTCACCTGTTGTCCTAATGATGTCACTGAGACCTCACAAGACTCAGCCCCTGGGAGGGAAGAGGAAGAAGGTGGTGGGGCCTGCCGAGAGCGAAGGCGGCTGTGAACGTGAGGGTCCCTCACCTCTCACATGTGCGGGCCCTACCAACTCCGTGCACAGGAGCCTGGATCCTGGGCTTAGACGGTACGGCTACAGTGAGAAAACTGTTTTAGATTGAGTCCCAGCTAGGCAGGGGCTCCTCCCACGAGGCCCAGGTCAGGGCCAGAACAGGGCTCAGGTGTGGCAGGCGCCTACGGACAGCAGTGGAGGGAGAAGCAGGGTGTTGGTTTTTAATACATAAATACTGACTTGGCTGTGCTGGGTCTTAGTTGCGGGATGAGAGATCTTTGATCTTTGCTGCAGCATGCTGGGTCTTTAGTTGTGGCATGTGGCATCTAGTTCCCTAACCAGGGATTGAACCTGGGCCCCCTACACTGGGAGAGAGGAGTCTTAGCCACTGGACCACCAGGGAAGTCCCCAAGCATGGTGTTCTAATGCCAGCTCCATCCATGGGGGAGCAAAGGGAAGGAAATTTGTTTGTCAAGGGCCTGCCTACTAGGTACTAAGGCCTCTGCGTGTCAGAGAACCAGATGTCCCCGGCTTCCAGGGGACGACCCCCATCCCTTTTCCATTCCAGAGTGAGTGAGAGCTTCCAAACATCACTAGCTTTCGGGGACCAGTTACCTGCCTGTTGTAACTTCATTTCCTCCTGCCAGAAGGTCCCTGGGAAAAGTCCAGCCTAACTGAAAGGCCGTGGTTCTTTCCCAGGGGGTCATTCAACTGCAGACTGAGCGTGAGGACACATGGTTGAAGGATACAGCTAATGGAGGTAAACGAAACCAGCTGCTGAAAATGGGGACTGCAGAGAAGCAAGGCTCCCCTTCCCAACACAATGAAAATGACGACAGTGGCCGTGGCTGAGGGAGGAAAGCAGAGACCCCGCCTCAAAGCTCTGCAGGGCTCAGCCCCAGGGCCACAGGGCCTCGAACTGCCACCAGGATCCTGCCCTGAAAACAAAAAGAACAAAACCAAACCGTAATGCAGACCACAGTCCCTTAGCGGCTTCAAAAGGTCACAAGCGTCCCATCAGTATTCATCAGCTGAGGTTAAATTTTAACTTGTACCAGCTAACAGTACAGCTGGAGAATGTTCACAGGGCCTGTACGGTGCTTACAGGGAGGACAGCCCCCTGGGCAGTGAGAGGCCATGCCGTGACCTCGCGCCCGTGCAGAGGGTTCCCAGCATCTCACAGAACCACAGGCCGGACTCTTCCAGTTGGTGGTGTCAGGATGGAGACAGTTTCCAATTTATCTCTTTGCTTTGGAACATCAATAAATTTTATAGCTAAATCTGGTTTCCATCTCCTCTGTAGCAACAAGTGTCTTCCAAAACATTAAAAAAAAATTAGAACACATATTTTTGCTATCTTTGGATATTTTCCTAAGACCGCTGAAGGTTCCAAGCTTCTCAAAGCTGTAGACGGCCGCGTGCTGTTTAGAATCCTGTGATCAACTAGCTTTTGTGTATAGCTGATGCTGAGTGTGGGGAAGATCAGCATCACCACAGTGACGAGGTCCTGCCCTGGAGCCGGCATCCTCTCTGGGGGGATCGGCGGAGCCATTGCCTCAGCTGCGGGAGGAAAGACCAGTGAGGGTCCGGGCCACTGAGGGCGGATGGGTGCACTGCCAATGATGAAAGGCTCAGCTTGCCACCAGAGGAGAAAAGTGGAAACAAGCCTGGCAGTGTTTCATTTCAAACAGGGAATCCAAGAATTCGTGTCTAATGGAAAACTGGCCAGTACAGCAAAACAGTGCATGTGAAAAGCAAAGAGCCAGGAGGCTGAGCAGCGCAGGGCCTGGCCACCCCCAACCGCCTTTCTCCCCCAACAAAGCCAACACAGCTAAGGATGACAAACTTGGCCAAATTGTGTCTTTCCTATCCAAGGTTCAGCATTTATTCCTCTCGGTTGCATGCAGAGCTTTGACCTGGTGGAGCTTTGACCTCTAACGCTTCTGCAGATTGAGACTGTCACCACCTGACAGGTAAGAAAATAAAAAGCAGCAACACAGCAGCCCTCAGGCATGTTCTCAAAGTGTAGGCTCAGCTGAGCTTCCCCTCCTCCTCTTGGATCTGGGGAGACAAGACAACTCTTCCAGGACCACATCCTGCTGACCGCACCACTGGCCGTCCTGCAGGAGGGACGAGCCGAAGCAGCAGGACAGACCTGCCCAAGGCAGCGTGTCCCCTTCCCTCCCTCACACCTGCAACCTCCCCCCGGGAAGGCAGGAGCGGGTGGCCTCTGCGGATTCATCCTGTGAACCCACCCAGCAAAGACAGCTAATCCCTGGGCCTGACTCTGAACCCGTCCCATGTGACGCATCAGCCGCTCCCGGGCCTGAGACAGGATGGGGTTCCGCTCCCCAGTGACACAGCCTGTTCAATGTCCGGGGATTCCAGGTGAAGAGACGTGAGAGCTAAGCGTGACCTCTGCCCTGCAGGTCTGTCTTCTCAGGTAAATATGTGCTTTTAAACACGTCTTGTCACAGTCTCACAGGCTGAAGAGCCAGGGCCACTATGTGGAGAGGAGTTCCTAGTGTGTTTCTTTTTCATGAGAAAGCTTAGAAAAGGCTCAATCTGAATGACCAACCCAGGATTCTGGCTCCCCCTCGTTGCCAGCACTCTAAAGAAAGTAAGAAAACCTGGAGGGACCTACTCTGAGCAAGACAAACGGACACCTTCCCAGATGAGAACAGGACCTTCTATCCTTATCATAGGATCCCCCCAACCCCACCCCCCAGTGCCACAGACACTGGCCCAAGTTGGCTGGAGGGCTGCCCACACAGTGGGGCCTCGAACTGGGTTCCCGAGGCTGCAGGACAGCCCAGCTGTGGCTGCAGCCCAGGTCAGCGCTGAGAAGAGGCGAGGGAGGTGCAGAACCTGAGACCCCAGGCCTGGGGCTGCCAAGGGCGCTGGGGAACGGGATGGGGCTGAGGGAGAAGCAAGGTCCCCAGCGCTCTGCCCACCACCCGTCAGGAACACTGACTGGATCTTCGGGACCGAGATCCAGGACCTCAACCTAAGGTCATCTGCGCTGTACCTTCAGGAAGCAAGGAAAGAGAAAAGGACATCCCTAACTTATATGGCACAGACTATGAAACTTCTAATTAGAAGAAAAAAATCCGCTTCCTGAGCTCACTGACCCAAAGCAAACCCCAGAAGGAGAGGAGGACATCTCCCCAAGCACCTCCGGAGCCGACGCTCAGGTCTAACAGACACAGCCGCTCTTTCTCCCACCACTTCCGGCGAGCCGCTCTGCGGTCCACCGGGAAGACAGCGGCCCACTGAGCCCACAGAGCTTCATGCGTCTCATGTTTAAGTCACTTTTATTCCTTGCTGTCCGACCTTGCTTTTGGGAATTCTACTGTTGATGCTGTAATAGAGATAAAAAAGTGACTGAGAAAAAACAAGAGTAAGGAAGGAAACTGACTAAAATATGATGGCATATAAAAATTACAGGTGGGGAAATCCTGTAGGGCCTCTACACTCTTATCAGGCATCAGACAGACCCGCACTGCCAGGAAGTCAGGAAGCACGTGACAGGACAGGATTTTGCAACAAGGCTCCCAAGGAGAGAGCCGGGACCAGACGGGAAAGGGGGAGTGTAAAGAACAGGCAGAGCAGCCAGCATCTTTGCCTTTTAATAGAAGATTTGTTTTCATCATTTCTGAGGGTAACATATTTCTTCTAAAAATAGAGCTCTTTGCTTGTTCTGAAACTTCTCAACTTTCGCTCAGAGGTGGAGGGGAATAAGGCTGACTGTAACCCTGGGGTGATGCTGCCAACGTCTCCTCGTCTCAGACCAACTCTTCAAGGGCTCCTGGGTGCTCACAGCAAGGATGAGTTCATTCAAATCCATGGTACTGAAGAAACACGACAAAGCATGCGAGCCCCCGTCCGTGCCAGGTGTGGACCCCACAAAAACAGTCCTGACCGTGGCTCAGATGAGACCAGGTGGCAGGGCCCCTCCCCGGGGAGGACGACACAGGACCCTGCACACGTTTACCAGAAGACTACAGGGCGTCCTCCCAGCACACCGGGTGGGAACGGAAGTGTACACACACACGAGACACAGGAAGGCGGGCCGAGGACGGCACACTCTGCCCTGGGCCGACGCGGACCTGGACTTAATGTCACGGAACCTGCTGGGGTTTTCTCACAACACAGACTGAGAGTCAGACTCTCCCCTCCCTGAGGAAGGGCCTGGTTAGCTCCTGAATCCAAAGATGCCCTTGATGTACCCGGTGAGGCCGCTCTTGGCCTTCTGCTCCAGCTTGTCCTCGAGGGGCGGGAAAGCCACATGGTTGAGGGCCAGGTCAAAGAACAAAGGCTTGCAGGGGATGGGCTGGAATCCCGGCGGGAAGTGTACCAGGTTGGCTTGCTTGGTGACGAGGGAAGGGTCCAGGCAGAAGGTCTCAAACCGTTCAACCAGGGGCTGGAAGTCAAACCAAAGCAGGAACCCAGAGTTAATCACAGCCCATTGGTGAAACATTCGATCCCCACAAACTTCCTGTGAGGGGCTATTATGTCCTCACTTTATTTATAGCTGAGAGTCACTGAAATCTAGAGAGGCTGAGAGTGGTGGGCTAGAGTGGGATACACGCCTGTCCGCTGTCTGAGTCAGAGCCAGAGCTCCCAACCAGAGTGCACAGCAGGTCCCTAACTTTATTTGGGACCATTTACATGACACCTAACTTAACGTAACTTAACCTAACATAACACAGGCAGCTTTTAGGTCCGGAGTAAAAGGAGCGGGGAAGGGAGGGTGTTTCCTGATAAATGAAGGGCCCTCTGCTCTACAGATGAGTACATGCTCCTAGGGAGTCACAAAATCCTGTTTATTCTTCAAAAGCCACAGCCCACTTACCTTATTGTCCTTGACTTGGGAAGAGGTTTCTGTCTGGTGGGCATCGTTTGTATCTGAAAGTTTCACAGGATTCAGTGAGAACATGGACTTAACGCAACAGGCTTGAATGATACCTATCACCCGCCTGGATCCTAAACCCCAGGGGTAAAGGCAGCCCATCTGTGGGGAGTCAGCCCTCTCCAACCCAAGGCAGACAAGTCGTGCCGATAACAGACCACACACCCAGAACCAGCGTGCTCAGCCCAGTGCGGCCGGCATGGCTCCCTGGACAGGCAGGGGGACCGCATGCCAGGGTTCCTCCAGATTCTTCCACATAACCTGATGCCTCATGGGGGCAGAGGAAATGGCAGGAAAAACTAAAATCTCACGGATGAACCGAAACAACCCCTTTCAGTCTTACATCAGTGGTGTAGGGGGTGGGAGAGAAGAGGAGCAGCAGAGAAGGGGAGTCTGGGGACACAGGCCGCAGGGAAGAGGCGCGCGGCTCACCCAGGATCGCGGCTGCCTGCAGGGAGCACTTCTCCGACCTCACTTGTGTGATGAGCTCCTGCACGTCCGGCAGGTCCTGTGACAGTGAGGAAGACATGGACCCGTGAGCCGGGGCCGGGCCAGAGAGGTGCACCAAACTAACCCGAGCTAAGTAACCTGACTGGTGTTTTCACGGATTTCAGGTAATTTAAACGTTTTCCCTATTAAAAAAACCAAAACATAGAAACTAGCCCGTTTCAAGGCGAGAAATCTATGCCATGTCTTAAGTAATACTGCCTGAAAATAATAATGACGACAAAGATAACATTAACACACTTATCATACACCAAATGGATTATGTGCCAGGCACTGCCCTAAGCAATCCACACAACTGTCAATTTCATCTTCATGATAATCCCGGGACAGTGTGTACCTGCATTTTACAGGTGAGAAGACAAAGCACAGAGAGGCCAAAGAACGTGTCCAGTCACGTCCCCGGTGGCCACAGGGCGGGACCCAGAGCCTGGGCGCCTGGCTCGAGGACTTCAGCCCCTACTCACAGCCCTTCTCTTGCCTCAGCTTCTCACCTGGCAGAATCTGGAATGATTGGTCAGGTCTGGATACTGCTGCACCCCTCAGGCCTGCTTCCTCTTAGTTTCCCCCTAACCTAAACCCTGGCATGTTAGGGCAGACGGGCTTTCGTGAAACCCTTCTTACTTCTCTCCGGAGACAGACCGTCCATGCTGGTTTGTCTCCACATTCCAACAACACCCCACCCGACCATGCTGCCACACTGGTCACCCCTCCCACTGCCCACACCTGCCTCCCACCTACTCTTATTTCGCCTCCTTCTTGTATTCGGAGGTGGGTCCTATGCAAGTCTTGTGGCTGCAGCAAAACCACAAGCTCTCTGAAGGCAGAAACCAAAGTTTTCTCTACGGCTGAGCCCAGGGCTGTTCCAGGTAGACACTCCCACACTGGCTGTAACGTTGGTAACAGGAACCTTAACCCCGCTTTTCTGAATAGTTTCTACTTGTAAAATATACATGGGTCCCCTGAACCACTGCTTTAAGAATCTCTGTAACCTCACAGCAGTCCATAAGCTTAAAAATCTAGCTGTCATTCAAAAATCAGTAAAATACACCAGATGCTCTCTGCTGGTGGTCCCCACACCCTCGTGTGGAGAGGCTTCACCAGTGGTTCTCCACTTCTGCAGAGTAGAATCACTGAAGGGCTTAAAAAAGCCCCAGTGCAAAAAAGTAAATAAATATTATAAAAACCCCAATTCTCATCCCACACCAATTAGAGCCAGACATCCACCTTGGAAGCAGTTCCCACACAGAGCCGAGCCTGAGAACAGTGCTCTGGGGCTGTACACTGGGTGAAGGCCGTCTCTCTTAGTACTTGAGTCCTCTTCGGGCTGGAACGCTGCCATGAGTTACACCCACAGCTCCCAGGCACTCGGGCGCACCACATCCCAAGGCTGACCAAGCAGGACCCGCCTGAGAAGGCATCACAGCCTCACGGCCAACTGCTCAGGGCTTAGAAACAGGCGAGGCCACTGGCTTACCTTGAGGCTGTTCTTGAAGGCTCCGGCGTCGGAATTCACTTCATCTGCGTATTTCAGGACCCTATCATACAGGACAAGGGCTTCACTCCACTTCTTCACCAGCACGTAGGACTGAGCGATGAAGAAACACCTGATGGGGAAGGAAAGAGCCACAGTATTCTTAAGCAACAATCACCCAAGATCAAGGCTTTCCTTGCTGTTTAGGCTAAATAAATTGTCGAGTCTTTTAACGTCAGGCTCACTCCCTGGGGTGGGAGACTTCACCATTCTCACTGTTCCAGTTTGCCAGGCTAACCTGCGGACTCCTCCTTGAAATTGGAGCTGACTTGACAGTGTAGGTCCAAAGCTGACCCACTGTCCTTTACTTACTGCTAACTCTGCAAAAAAGCTGTAATTCCCAAAAGGCCCAGGAAGGAAGATGAAGACAGGCGGGAAGGAGGGATGTTGTCCAGCTGCAAATGCTACCTACACCACCCACACATCTAGGTCATAACCGCTCATGCCTTTCAAAAACCAAAACCCAACCTTCCAGGGACATGCTCCCAAAGCTTCTAGAACCTTCCAATGGTTGAGGGGAGCCCTGCCCATCCCAGGGGAACTTACCTGTAAGCCTTGTAGACCAGAGTTTTGAGGCCTATCTCTTTCTGGAAGGCTCTATCCTCCTCTAAGCCAGGAAGCTGGAGCAATTCCACCAAATTCTGCACAACAGATGTAACAGGAAAACTCATGAAGAGGGGGACCCACACTGAGTGTTTGACAGAAGATTTTGAAGGACAGACGTGGGCAGAAAGAGTGAGCCTGGGCTTCAGATAACGGGGACGTCTGTGACAAGTGACTCAGCCGCAGCCACACCTGGCATCACCTCCGCCCTCCTGACCCTGAGAGCTCACGTGGTCTCTTTCTCTCAGTCACGATTCACCTTCTTCAGAGGCTCCCTAGACTCTCTCAGCTGGAGGGGATCCCTCTGGTTCTGAACTCTCATTTCAGATGGGCCCCTTGTGTGGCGCCTACACAGACACCTTGACTGTGGGGAGGGGTCTCAAACTCCCTCACCGATGAGCTCCTGGGGGGCCGAGGCAGCGTGGCCTCAGGTCCCAGGACACATCAAGGCACGTGGGTGACCAGCCTGCACAGCAAGTGCTCAGTGATGAATACCGGGGGGTTTACCCATGTCTACATATCCACACAGGCTTCCCTGGGGCTCAGTGGTAAAGCACCTGCCTGCCGATGCAGGAGACATGGGCTTAATCCTTGGGCTGGGAAGATCCCCTGGAGAAGGTAATGGCAACCCACTCCAGTATTCTGTCCATGGGAAATCCCGTGGACAGAGGAGCCTGGTGAGCTATAATCCACAGGGTCACTAAAGAGTCAGACATGACTAAGACTCTAAACAACGACAAAACACATCAACACGTCTGGATATCAGGTTCATGGACAGCTGAACTGCTATGAAAACAAGAACTTCTGTCTTTTACTGAGTCATCAACAGCTCCTGGCTATCACAACCCTTTTGCTATGTCATTTTGTAGCCAACCCACGCACAGGACAGGCTTTCCCAACCCTCCGGGGTCACCTGCAGAATGATGTCATAAAGCCGGATCAGGTCCTGGGGCCGAGGGGCGCGCTTGCTGTCATCGTCCGGCTGCTGCTGCAGCAGGGCCTTCTGCAGCCCTTTAGCCATGTTCTCGTTCCGCTTGATCGCTGTTGACAGCTTGATGTAAGTCAGGTAGCTAGAATGGACCACATGTCAGCTCAGGTGATGCTCAGGGAGGCGGATGTGCTGGGAAGAGCACTGGACCACAAGCTGGGCTGCCCTGGGGAGCTGCGAGGGCGAGGGCGTGTCGCCCGGCAGGGCTGGGAGGCCTGGGCCTCAGCCTCCACGGACCTTCGACTCTGGCTGCTGTTTGGTGGCGAACTCACAGGGGACCCACATGAGACCTTATGACAAAATTTGATTTTAACTTGAATTGTATCTTCTGTATCTTTAGAGAGTTACCAATTTCAGAGGACACTGCTGGTCCTTAAGACGAGAGATGGATAGCAAGCTAGTTCCTGAAATAAGGACTAAACAAATACAACAGTATCGGAAATGAGAGAGCTTGTGTAGGAGTCAGGTGGAAGGCCAGAGGGGTCAGGGTGAAGAGCAGGAGTAGAACTGGTGAGAAGGCTGCAGAAGAAAGTGGCAATAAATGCTAAAAGCCCAACTCAACAAGTAGCAACGTACACATGTCATTTAGACACATGGAGGTAAATACCAAAAGAATTTGTCAAAGAATTAAAACTGGCACTGTCAGGCTTGTGGGAACTTAGTTGCTGACCATGGACTGAACCTGTGCCCCGTTCATTGAAAGTGTAGAGTCCTAACCATTGGGTCACCAGGGATCCTCAAAAGTGGCTGCATCTGAGAAGTCATGAGATGGGCTTTCCTAGAGCTCTGCAGAAAAATCAGACTCTCAAAACAAATAACTGCTATTCACCGAGTGGAACAGGAATCTAGATACATTTTTATTAAGATACCAGAGCTTTACTAAAATACAAGAGCTACTAGATTCCTGACTTTAATCTATCTCAAAGCTGGCCTCGGGTCCTAACTGCTCACTGTCCCTATACCAGCTACATGTGGAGGTGGGAAGACAGATCCCAGGGCGAGGGGGCTTCACAATGTGGAAGTGTCCTGAGCCCCGCTGAAGCTCTCGGTCTTTCAAGGCTAGGAGGCTGACAACTGCCTTTGCCTCTTTGTGGCTGTTAACTACCAATACGTCCCCTAACCTCCTAAAGCCTTGTTTCTCATGGGCTTGTTGAAACAGAAGGGAGATAAGTACTGTTCCTGCTAATATTCTGTGCATCTGAACCGTAAGGCAGTCAATGCGACATAATACCAAATTCTCTAAGAATGGAGATTAAGGCAGAGAGAGGAGTTTTTTTTGGTTTTGTTTTTATTAAAATGGCTGGGGGGCAGGGGTTGGGAATGACTGAAAATATTGCCAGGTTCACTAAAAAGTTGTAAGCAGTGACTAAGACATTAAAAATTTCAAGGTCACATGGAAAGAGCACCTGGGGAGAAGTGGAATTTTATTTCTCCCAGGAAGTTTGAAAAATGTCACTCTTCCTTCCTCCTCTTTTCTGTGAAACAAAATGACCTATCTTTTAAAAACTTAAACTTGACAAGGCAATTTGAAAACGGGTATGAAAGAGCAAAGGGATAAAACCAATCAAGATGTGCCCGAGGAGAAAGCTGGTGGGGTGGGGGTGGAGGGACAACGTGCTGGACCAGACACCAAGACCGGTGATGAAGTTACAGTAAATCACAGCGCTGGCGTCCGTGCAGATAGAGCAGCAGAGTCCAGAAAGCCAGCGTGCAGGGAGTGCGGGACGTCCGCCTGCGCGCCAGCAGGGAAGGACACCCCGGCCCATAAACCGCACGCGGCAACAATCCGTCACCCTCGTGGACAAAGGTGACGCGGATCCTTACCGCACTCAAAAATAAACTCTAGATGGAATTAAAGTTGGATTGAACTTGAACTTAAATGTGGACAGGACAACGTAAGCCATTCAGAACGCAGAGGAGGGTCACTCTAGGAGGCTGGCGCTCCTACAAGGAGAGCGATGAGCTCTAGAAGAGGGGCAGGAATCAGCAAGGGGGCCACAGGGAACTCCAAAGTTATCGGTTACATTCTAGTTCTTCTGTTGTACAAAAATGGGAAATTATATGGATATTAGAATAATATACACACCCAAATCTCATATGCAAAAATGTGCACAGATGCACTCATATTTGAATATGTATCGGTAAATTATAATGTACATAAACTGCGTATACTCTTGTTCCAATGACACATCATGCGAGGTTAAAAAGCAAAAGTGTCACACCTCTTACCTGTGCAGGTACTGAAGGTTGGACACCTTCCCCGACTCCACGTCTAGGGTGTAATCTCTCTGTTTCTGCAGAATGTAAGAAGGTAGAGATTAAATGGCTGATTACGTCCTTGGCTCTGACCACCTCATTCAATGGTGTGGACCTCAGAGTGCCCTGGGACACAGGCACAGACTACGAAGTTGAGGTCCTCAAATATCAGAGAACTCCTGGGCTTTTCTGGAACGACAAGGTCACTCAGTTTCCACTGACAAAGAAAAACCAGACGTGAACGAGAATTCAGAGTAACGGCTGGGAAGGCCTCCTGGCCACTGTGTCCAGTGTTCAGACTCAAAGCATTAAGGCAGACAGTCCTCAGGCCACGGCTCCGTTTTAGGACCTGTGTCTTAGACCCAAGGTCTATGCCTCGTGCCGTCAGCTCCTGCCTTCCTGGTTGACTGAAGAATGGCTCCTAAAGTGAGGAACCTGCGAAGATGTGACCTTACACGGTAGGAGGCCTTACAGATGTGGAGAAGTTTAGGATCTCTTGATTAGCCTGGACAGAGAAATCAGGGGACTTTTCTACGAGTCCAGGCATAATAAAGTTCATCAGTGACAGGTAGAATGGACGAAGGGAGGGGGGAATCACACAGGGAGAACAGACAGGCTTTTTGGCAACAGGGAAGAAGGACAAAAACGGTTCTGAGGTTTCCAGCCTAGATGCCTGAATGAATCACAGCGATATTATTAGAAAAAGGGAGCACCGGAGAAATCCACCTGGAGATATGGATTTGAGACCGGAGGCTCAACAGATAAAACATGAAGCCATTAGGAGAAGCAGGACAGAGGGAAAGAGTTTCTCAATTTGGTGGAGCCCAGAGGAGGCTTCTCTTGCTGGTCAGCCAAAATCGCCACATCTAAGTACAACGGTGGCTAAGAGTCCCTGCTCTGGGAATGTGACACACAGAGCAGAGAGGACCTCAGCTCAGAGCAAGAGCGGGGACTCAGCTGAGAGTCCTACCTGATCTGACTTGAGCTCTTCCCGCACGGCCTGGATGGCGTCCCGACATTCACTGAGCATGGATTCAAACAGACGCTCCTTGGTTTCTTCACTCTCAGCCTAAACAGAGGCAGAAGGTGGCGAAAGAGTTTCTTTTTGAGTAAGTCATGGTACTCTGATGGAGGAGGGCATGATAGTGCTTTGATTCCTCCTGTTAGACATAAATACACACATCCAACCAAAAAACAGCCTGGATCAGAGAGCATTTCAACTGTCAATATTCTTTATCATATACAATTTTTCTTATGGTTTTATTCGTTAATTTGTACGGAAATGAGAAGCGTGTATATATAGATGTAAAGTGAACATACTGAAAAACATCGATACCACTGATCTAAACCGTCAACCAACAGAGGCTTTCATCTTTCCTCCATCACAGAACTTTCTACTCTTTGCCTTCAATGCCTCTACCTGTGCTCAGGACCAGCACCTGGCATTTCAGGGGAGCCTTAGGGACTAGATTTGGGGCACTGCCACCTCACTCTGAAGCACAGCACAAGTTTCTTTCCCTTGCAAATGTAACCCAACAGAGTTGTAGATACTGGATTTCTTCTAAGTCCCAAGTAGGTGAGTGGGTGAGTGACATTACTAATGACATTACTAATAACCAAAGATATATTTCTCTCCTAAATGCCATATGAGGTTTTCCTGCATATAGGAGTTATTCCATACGGCTATGCTGAGACCATCTCAGGGCAGATGAAGCTGACAAGCATTTAATAAGTCTCTGCAAAGCACAGGGCGTTGCCCCTGTGCCAGCCAACCGGGATAAGGCAAAAGGTGATTCATTAACTGAATACCTGCCAAACCACATTATCATCCTAAGGAATCTGACTAAGCAGGTAGGAATGGACAAAAAGCAGAAAGGAGATGAACTTGTGTTACTGGCAGACCCACTCTGACATTAGAACATCAACATTCCCATGATTATATTTGACTTTCCACAGAAACTAACATCCAATCTGATCTCTTGACATTCAACTGACCTCCAGGAAAGCTCAAAAGAAAACTCAGTACTGCCCACTCCTTTAAGATATGGTTGGGAGGGGCCTTCAGAAAAAGCTTTTCTTCTCTTAAGAGCTCTCATGTTTTTCCTAGTTTCCAGTGTGAGGAAGAAAAAAACAAAACTTCCTTGTAAATTACCCAATATAAATCAAACATACTTTTCTATTTATAAGTTACTTGACTTTCTTGTTGTTCAGTAACTGAGGAACAAATCAGGGGCATGGCTAGTCTATAAATTTATAAAGGCAAACCCAGACACCATTAACACACTGCAGGCTAGAGCAGGGCTGTCCACCAGCACTTTCTGTGACGGTGGCGTCCCTGCATGGTCCAGTGTGGGCATCAGCTACAGGTGGCTGCTGAGCACCCGCAAGTCTAATCAATGTAAACAGCCGTATGTGTGCAGGTGGCTAAGGTACCAGACAGCCCGGCTCTGGAGAAACACACTTCACACCAAACACTGTTAAGGACCTCAAGTCAGCAAGATTCTCTCTACTCGTTTAATCAAACTAGCCAAGTTTTTCAAAGTACAAATCCTGTGGACCGGGACAGCTGCACAATTAACAACTGGAATAAGATATGAAACAGCCCTGGACCAGCCACACACACACACACCAGAGCCACGTCGTGAGCAGGCAAGTGAGCTCCAGCACCAGCGTGGCATCGTGCAATCCAGCAAACATGCCACTGACACCCTTTTAAGACCGGTGGGGTTCAGCAGTTGGGGCAGTGAGTGCTTAAGTAGAAGAAAAGAGCCATTTGGTTTTACCAGCTATGTGGGACCTGCCTCCTTTCCTAGGGAAGGAATGGCTCAAGTAAAAAAAAAATTAATATGATGCGAAAATGCTATATACCTCTTTACTGCCAGGTATTACCTTCATTCCCTTTGAATAAAGACACTCTGCATCAAGGTACTGAAGAGCAGCAAACCTCCCTCCCCTCTGCTTCCAGAAAATTCTTCGTTCCCCTGGGATCTTACAAAGGTCTTAAACCACAATGAAGGGAAAGGCCGATCTGGATCACAGGCCGTCAGTCGGCTGTGTTCGTACACAGCCACACTGCACAGGGACAGAGACCACTCATCTCTGGAGCAGAACCTCTCACGGTTCTCCCTGGGCTGGGCAAAACGTCCACAGAGGAAGCCTGAGACACATTTTGTTACTTACACTGTTATTCTGTAAGCCTATCTCGGAGGCAAACGTGATCCTGAAGGGACAGTGGAACAAGAAACACCTCTCCACGTGTATGCAGAGGGAGGGTCCCTCAGAGCCCACATGCAGGCGGCTCAGGTCTGCCACAAAACCAACAAGAACTGCTTCTGCACACACGGGCCAACTCCCTGCAGAAGAATTTGTGGCCAGCCTAGATCTCCCCGGTGGACCCGTGACAGGGAGAAACCCGTAGCCCAGCAGTAACACGTTACTCAGTCCTAATAAACAAGTTTGAGATCAATTTTTATAAAACTTCAAACACTCTCAGAAGTGCTTTTCCACAGCCCCAAGGCACGTCTCAAGGCTGAGGAAAACCAGCTGTGTGTGTCCTGAGGCGAGGCCCTCAGCTCTTAAAGACAGGACTCCCAGACTGTTTTCACTTATCTACTTGGTGTGACAGAGACAGCAAGGTGAGTCCAACCACATTCTCCACCACACCCGCAGGAGAACCAAGGGAATGGGAGCCCGCCTCCCTTGGCACAGTGAGGTCTAGGAAAAAACAAACAGAAATCGAGTAAAGAAGGACACAAACCTCACGTAAAAATAGATTATAAGAATCATCAAACCTATAGACATTTTTAACCTGCCCCCACCCCAGCTGCGTGACATCCTCAAATTACCACCAAGACAATTCAGGTATTAACAAAGTATTATCAGTTTAGTATTTTCTCCTTGAATTATTTCTTTCTTCTTGCTTTTCAGTAAACTGCTATTTTAGTATTTAAAAGTCATAAAAACCTCTACAAGCAACCAAGAAGCGGGGGGCTACCAGATTCCTCCAACCCAGTTGCCAGAGGGTGGGACACACCAACAGCAGCAGGGTCAGGACACACTGCAGTGAGAAGCCCCGTCTCCTGGGCAGAGAAAGCTCCATACAATAAGCAGAGCTGGCAAATTAGCTGCCAAGCGCACCAGTGAGCAAGCAGTTCTGGAGATTAGCCCCGAATAGCCAAAGGGCCTTTCCCATGCATAATAACCCAGGGTTCATTCAATTCAGTACACAGTTCGTCAGCCACAGAGCTACGCCTGAAATCTAAGGGTTTCGCCAAACTTCCTTTGACACCGTACTTAAATTATTTTCTTACTGGCTTGACCTGGTGTATGTGTGATGCAGCAGTATCAGGCATGTAACTGTTTTTACGGTTAAAACCTTAACGGGATTCCTGGGATTAATACACATTTTGTTTGTTCAACCAAATTATTTAAAGGTCTTGGATATTCAAGCGATCCTAATTCACCGTAAGATCCTTAAAGACCACAATTAACTGTATTCACCACAACCAGCACATTAACCAGGCACTTAACAGAAGATAACACTACAGATTCTACGAACACTAAAATGATAAGAGGATTTATAAACTGTCAATAAAACCAATAATTTACATGAAATTAATACAATACTTACATTAATTAATGTAAGCACTATTAATACATACATACTTTAAAAATATAAAATCCAAACTGACACAAGATGAAACAGAAAATCTGAATAGCCCTCCAACTCATAAAGGAATTATATATTTTTTAAAACAGGCAAAAAAAAAAATTATAAAAATCTTCCCACAAAGAAAACTCCAGGCCCAATAGTATCACTAGTGAATTATAACGACCATTTAAGGAGAAAACAAAAAGTTACATACTCTTTCAGAAAGCAGAAGAGGGAACATCCCCAAACTTGTTTTACAAGGGATATATAACCCTGACACCAACCCTAAAAAAATCCACCTGCCACTATCTGTATAAAGAAGGGCTTTTAAAAAGAATATATTTAACACCATAAACACGCACACTGAAGGCGAGGTGGGAACACACAACTAACAGCAGCTTCGATGAGATGACCAACCGTGAGAATCTTTATCTAGTCAAGGCTGGAATCATGTCACTGCCTTTTCTTGCCAATATTACCAAAATGTTGGCCAATCTTGAACTTTTTTTTTTAGTATTTATTTATTTGGCTGCATCAGGTTTTAGTTTGGGCATGCGGGATCTTTCACTGCGGCACCCCAATCTCTAGTGGTGTGCGAGCTTAGCTGCTCTGCAGCGTGCGGGATCCCAGTTCCCCAAGGACTGAGCTGGTATTCCCTGCACTGCAAGGCAGACTCCCAAGCACTGTACCACTAGGGAATTTCTTTGAACTGCTTTGTAAGGGGGACTATAACCTGGAGATCCAGAAGTCAGCCCTTCACCTACACTAAAACCCGAGTTTGAGAGTAATCCTTTTATATGTGCACAAAGCTCAACTAGTCACCCGCGACTGAAGTGATCTTCAATTTTAAAGGCAACAGCTTCATGTGCAATTGTGAAATGTTTTTCACCTGGTCTAATTTAGCCCAATCTGAATTACTTTATGAATAAGGCAAAAATACCTCCCCCATTTAGATCTTATTCTCTATTTGTAAAAAAAAGCAAAAGAAAGATAAATTCAGATAAAACATGCCTGTATCTTCTCCTCCCACGTGGGAAACCCCTACCTCAGTAACCTTCTGAAGTGGAGAGGATTCTCCTGTGAAGGACTACTTTTTTCCATTAAGATCTCCATTAAAATTCAACTTTTTCAGTCAGAGGCCCAGGACCCTGCTTTTCTGTTAAGTGAACTTACATTTAGCTTTTCACCAAAACCACATAAAACGATCCTGTTACTAACCTTCCTGATGAATCTAAGGCTATGTGGAAAATTTCAAGGAACATGAGCTTAGGAATCAAAAGGGTATGGTTTTAAACGCAGGCACTCCCTCCTATCAGACATATGGTTATGGACAGGTGACAGCTTTCCCATCTGTAAAATGAGCATCACCCAACCTCACAGGGTGAAGAGAGAAACACACGAGAGCATTAAGCAGTATATCTAGGATATAAAGGAGGATCATCACACTCCCTGCTTGTCTCTGTGCTATCTGTCCAGGTGACTACCAGGCAATAAAAAATTTGGTGAAACAATTTGTCAGAACATGAAAAATCCTTACAACGTGTTAGTTAAAAAAAAACATGAAACTGGATCTCAGTCTAACAAAAAAGTTATATCTTGCAAATACGAAGGGCTTGAAACATATTTTCCTTTTAGTACAATGCAGTATCAGTGAAGGTATATGGGAAGTCAGCCTGTAGGCTGATCTCTTATAAACACTTCTATTGTATAAATGGTAAGCATGAATAGCTTTTAAAGTTACTTACTAAATCTCCCTATTCTATCCAGAATTCCTACCTGATTATCACTGATGCCTGGCACAGATCTGTGGCAGCTCTCTTCTTCCAGTATGTATCACTTGAAAGAGAAAACCAGCTGCATAATCTAAATGGTTGCTGTCAGCCCTAGTCAAGAAGAGAGACCTCTATACTGTTAAGTGCCAATGAAATACTTTCAGAAAAAGTTCAGACTTTTAGATGAATGAAAACTCAACTTTTTGGTACTGTTCTAATCTTCTGTCCTGCAAGCAAATAAAGGGGGAGGTGAGGGGCCATATGCAATATAGACAAAAGGCGCAAAGAAATCCTTCAGTTGTTGAAAGCTGCCCCCAACCAAAGGAGCCGCTTTGGAACAAGTCACTGAAAGGCCTGGATGCTTAACAACCCATCAGCACAACTAGCAAAGCGCCTCACACACATATCCCTCTGGGGACAGCAGCCAGCTGTGAAGTCTCATGAAATGCCACTGGTCCCTGCTGAGGCTGGAGACACAGGGAGTAGCGTGGTCTTTTTTTCAGATGTTCTTCACCTAATACAGAGAAGGAGCTCTAAAAAATGCCTCCATCACTGTCTACTCCATACAAACCAAGATCACCAGAATCTCTTCTCTTCTGGAACTCATTTGGTTGTTCACACCCACAATCAGGCAATAATTATGTCAGCAGGAGCATCGGGCAGTACGGCTCTGCATGAATACCGCATAAACACCACACGTACAACAAGCTGATCGGGTTTAGCCAGGCTGTCTTTTAAGGACCCAGGGACAAGAGGTGACCCTTCAGGGCTGGAAGGTGAGGATGAGAGGTCAGCGAGACACAAGACGTAACAGCCGTGCTGCTGCACCACCTGCTGGGCCAAATGTCACCCCTGACTTGAAGCAGCCCTCTGCTGCTCCCATTTTCACTGAAGGCTGTCACCGTCAACATGAAAACTCCCTGATACACTCAGCTTTCAAAAGAATTCTATTCAAGAGCACGCATCTTGAGATGGTTACCCAAATCGTAATCAGCAACAAAATATCGTTATCTTAAACACACAAGGACAATGGGCAGACACACCTGAGAGAACGGAACAGGCCCAGCTCCGTACCTGGACGATGGCGGCCTCGTTGTCGGCCAAACCCAGTAAGAAGATCCTCACTTTGTCGATCTTCACAGGAACCGTCCTGCCCCTCCATCCCACCTCACTCATGGTGGCTGCCTGCTTGGCTCGCGTCTGAGTGATCAATGCCTAGAAAACAGCAATGAAATGTTAAAGCTTCAACCGTGGATGTGAGTGATCAGGTGAAGCTCACTGGAAACTGTCGTTTGTCTCTTCCTGCAACTAACATATTACATATCCTTGGGCCAGGGAACTAAAATCCCACAACTACAAGGCACAGCAAAAAAAAAAAAAAAAAAGAAAAATTAAGTGACAAAAACTTTTCATTAAAAATATAGATATAAATATGCATATATTAACAGCAATTATCCCTGGATGAGGGGATTGTGTGTTACTTCTTTTATTGGACATTTTTTCAAACCGAAGACTTTTCACAGCATGTGCATACTAGATTACCTCCAATTTTTCAGCCAGGAGACCCTCAGTGCCCCCAGACCTCAATCTCATCTGCATGAGTTCATTGATAGCTGACTGGTCCCCTGAGAAAAGAGAGAGAGATTGAGAGGAAAACCCTCAAGTGTCTTGGTTGTTTCCTCAAGAACTCTCAGATTCAACTCCAAGCTCTTCCCCATCCACCAGCGCATTTCAATGAATCCTAAGTCCTTTCACAAGGCTCTGGGTGGGCACAGGTACGGCGGGGCCAAAACTGAAGCTAGGGAACTGCCTTCTGGATGTCGAGCAGAGCTGACACTGACAACTGTACTCTTCATCAACGCAAACCCACACCAAAGAAGGACACGGGGGAAAAGGAGGAAAGTTAAAGCCATCATCCAGGTCCCCCAGGCCGCCTGTCGCTGCCCCGCACAGCCCCGCTCACCAATGTTGTAGGCACAGTAGCGAATGTTGGGCGAGATCTCCTCCACCCGCTGGTTGTACAGCACAGCCTGCTCTTCTGTGAAGGCGCTGGCCAGCTTCTCGTAGATAGTCCTGCCAGGCAAGGAACATCATGGTTCATAGCAGCCTCGCTTTAAGAAAATAAACTCAAAAGGAACACAGATCAACTACCAGAACTGGCAAGTTCTGAGGCTGAAAGACAACAATCCACATTTCTCAAGAGAAGGCAAAAAGAAAGAAACTGTAACAGCTTTCACAGAAGCAATCACTGGCTGATCCGCAGCTTCCATGTGACTGTTATCAAAACTGGCCACAGCCTTTGGGCCAGAGGACTTACTTGCACTTATTAAAAGCCTCAATGGCAGCTTTCCACTCCTGATGTTCGAACCGCAGCATTCCTGAGAGGTAAGCCGTGTAAGCCTGTGAGGTGACGGGAAAAGAGACACTGCTTCAATACCCAGGAACCAGGGTACAGCCCAACCTCTACTTGCTTCAAACTCTGATATCAAGAACAGATACTCAGGTTGATTCTAAAAAAATCAAAAAATGTATCTCACTAATAAAATGTGACCCATGGGTAATTTATGATTCATCTACTTCCCAGGAGAGAACTTCAAAATAAAGAAAATTTACTCTCTTTGTTTTACTCAACAACCCACTTCTGGGCTATACCATTAAGAACAGAATTTTTACTTTGTGAACTTCCCAGATATAAGTTTTTCACATACATATCAAAAGAAGCATGGGCTTTCTTAAAAGTTAGAGCCAATTCTTAAAATCCAGGAGCTCAAAAATAAGAGCCAACTTCACCTTTTTAAAGCAAGATTAGGTTTTTTCCTCCCCTGATTACCAACATACAATGGAAGAGACTCTGTTCTGTTTAACTGAGTTATTATTATTTTTAAAGTCACATCTCTAATCTCCACAATAAAGCAAAGCTGATGTTATGACACTAACCTGAGCCTCCAACTTGGTCTTGGCATCCACACGATTGCTCTCACACAAGCGTTCCAACTCCTCGGCATGCTTCACGGCTTTGCGTAGGCGAGACAATAAGTGGAACCGTTTTCGGGGCTCGGTGTTGGCTTCTTGTTTGAGCTGCATGGCATAGCTCCAGGCTCTCTCAGCATCCATCAGAACCAGAAGCAAATATCTAAATCAGAGACAGAACAGGCCGACTGAACAGCAAAGGCAAGGAGCGCCAGACTCAGGTATCCTCTGAGGAGTAATCCTCGGCCTCTCAACTTTTCCCTACGCCCTCCTTTGCTTTTCTCCTCAGAGCTGCTCTTCTCACAGCACCAACCATGGTTCCCAGATCAGCACCTCCGGTAGGTTTCTAATCACCTACCAGACATATCTCATTGGAAAAACCTGCTACCACCTCAAACTTGGCAAACCCAGACTTGGTGTTGTTAGTTGCTCAGTCGTGTTTGACTCTTTGTGACCCCATAGACTGTAGCCCTCCAGGTTCCTCTGTCCATGAGATTTTCCAGGCCAGAATACTGGAGTGGGTAGCCATTCCCTTTCCCAGGGGATCTTCCTGACACAGGGATCGAACCTACGTTTCCTGTGTTGCAGGCAGATTCTTTACCACTGCGCCACCTGGAAAGCCCTTACTTAAGTATAACTGACTTAAAATTCTGCGTTAGTTTCAGGTGCAGGGTATGAGGTATTACTGACTGTATTCCCTATGTTGTGCATTACATCCCCATGAATCATGACTGGGAATTATTTCATGACTGGAAGTTTTTACCTCTTAATCCCCTTCCCCTCTTTTACTGACTCCTTCCTATTTCCCTTCCCTCTGGCAACCACCAACTTGTTCTCTATGAGTCTGTTTTATTTGTTCAGTTGTTTTTTAGATTGCACATAGACTTGAAAATGCATGGTATCTGTCTTCCTCTAATTTCATTTAACATGATGCTCTCCAAGTTCATCTATGTTGTGGCAAATGGCAAGATTTCATTCCTCCTTATGGCCAGGTCACACATATGTAAATGATCTTGCTTTTAAAAGGTGAAGTTGGCATCTCTTGTTTTTGAGCTCTTGGTTTAAATACAGATATAGAGGGACATCCCTGGTGGTACAATGGTTAAGACTTCACACTCTCAAGGCAGGGGGCCCAGGTTCCATCCCTTATCAGGGACCCAGATCCTGCATGCCACAACTAGTACCTGGTGCAGCCAAGTCAGTCAGTCTGAGATACTGACCCCCAGACTATTAACACACACTGCTTGATAGAGTAATCCTATCATGTTAACCACCATGTACATACTCAGCAATGAAATACAGAACTCTTAGGTAGTACTTTACATATGGCCAGATTTCACTTGAGATATACTGATTTAAGGCCACAGGACTGGAAAAGGTCAGTTTTCATTCCAATCCCAAAGAAAGGCAACGCCAAAGAAGGCTCAAACTACGGCACAATTGCACTCATCTCACACGCTAGTAAAGTAACGCTCAAAATTCTCCAAGCCAGGCTTCAGCAATACATGAACCGTGAACTTCCAGATGTTCAAGCTGGTTTTAGAAAAGCCAGAGGAACCAGAGATCAAATTGCCAACATCCACTGGATCACTGAAAAAGCAAGAGAGTTCCAGAAAAACATCTATTTCTGCTGACTGACTTTGCCAAAGCCTTTGTGTGGATCACAATAAACTGTGGAAAATTCTGAGAGAGATGGGAATACCAGACCACCTGACCTGCCTGTTGAAAACTCTGTATGCAGGTCAGGAAGCAAAAGTTAGAACTGGACAGGGAACAATAGACTGGTTCCAAATAGGGAAAGGAGTACATCAAGGCTGTATATTGTCACCCTGCTTATTTAACTTATATGCAGAGTACATCATGAGAAATGCTGGGCTGGAGGAAGCACAAGCTGGAATCAAGATTGCCAGGAGAATTATCAATAAACTCAGATATGGAGATGACACCACCCTTATGGCAGAAAGTGAAGAAGAACTAACGAACCTCTGGATGAAAGGGAGGGTGAAAAAGTTGGCTTAAAGCTCAACATCCAGAAAACTAAGATCATGGCATCTGGTCCCATCACTTCATGGCAAAGAGATGGGAAACAGTGGAAACAGTGCCAGACTTTATATTTTTGGGCTCCAAAATCACTGCAGATGGTGACTGCAGCCATGAAATTAAGAGACGCTTTCTCCTTGGAAGAAAAGTTATGACCAACCTAGACAGCATATTAAAAAGCAGCCAACAAAGGTTTGTTTGCCAACAAAGGTCCATCTAGTCAAAGCTATGGTTTTTCCAGTAGTCATGGATGTACTGAGAGTTGGACTATAAAGAAAGCTGAGCGCAGAACTGATGCTTTTGAACTGTGGTGTTGGAGAAGACTCTTGAGACCCTTGGACTATAAGGAGATCCAACCAGTCTATCCTAAAGGAGATGAGTCCTGAGTGTTCATTGGAAGGACTGACGCTGAAGCTGAAATTCCAATACTTTGGCCACCTAATGTGAAGAGCTGACTCATCTGAAAAGACCCTGATGCTGGGAAAGACTGAAGGCAGGAGGAGAAGGGGATGACAGAGGATGAGATGGTTGGATGGCATCACCGACTCAATGGGCATGAGTTGGGTAAACTCCAGGAGCTGGTTCTGGACAGGGAGGCGTGGCATGCTGCAGTCCATGGAGTTGCAAAGAGTCGGACATGACTGAGCGATTAAACTGAAGAGACACTGAAATTTGCATTCCAGAAAGCTTACCTAATAACCAATCAGGTTATTAGTCTAATCACTGACTTCAACATTTACCATTCCACCACAGTTATTTCTGAACAAGTTACAGAGTCTCTCTGTGCCTGTTTTCTGTTTGTTTTTTTGGGCCATGCTATGCAGCATGTGGGATCCTAATTTCCTGATCAGGGATTGAACCTGTAGCCCCTGCATTGGGAGTGCAGGGTTTTAAGCACTGGACCGCCAGGGAAGTCCCAGTTTCCTCATAATGGAGGAGTAGTAGAAAAGATGCAGATTCCACAGAGCTGCTACAAAAACCACATGAAATAACTCAAGTGTGTGGCACGACATCTGTCACACTGTAATTGTTCAATAAATGTATTAACAAGATGTACTCAGCACTGAGCAGTCAGTACCTGTTATCAGTCAGAAGATCTTCAGTTACTTTTTTCCCTGTGAATTTGTGTCTGTTCCCCATCTTAAAGTTGAGTGTTTTCCGAAGACGTCTTTGTCTACGCGAACAGTAGCCCCTGTAAGAAACCACAACCCAAAACCATTCAGCTAAGCTGATAGTACTTTCAACAGTAAGTTCTATAATAAGGCAAGGTCAAAAGTTTGGGATATTCTACTTATGGTTGCTATAGATACCACTATCCTCTTGCAAATGTTTACTGAATGGAAACACGCAAGGTGATGACTGGAGTTACAGAACACGTGAAGAGACGGAGGACATGGTGCCCACTCTCAAAGAACCACACTCACGCTGGAGAGAGTCATGAAGACAAAACGGCAACCACAAAAGTGAGGCAAATGGCAAATCCAAAGTGACACGAGTAACTTTCCTCTTCTTGCTAACCCTCTTCACTGGAGTGGGCTTTTGGCGGGCTTTGAAAGAATGAGTCAGATTCTGATGGATGTAAGAGGGAAGAAGGGGCATCCTGACAGAGACTGGGATGACGAGGAAGGCATGGAGAAAGGAACTACAAGCGCATCTGAAGAAAAATGAGGTGGACAGGGACGTCACCAAGAAACACGATGAATGTCACCTCTTATGCCAAGCCTCTCTTCTGTACTCATGCAGTTTTTAATTCTTACTTCTGCTATAGTTTGAGAATATTATAATCATGTTCTTACATCTCTCACTAATATAAACTCCTTGAGTACAAAGATTATTTTATTTTCAAATTTCTCCCAATGTCTTAGCACAGTGCCTAACATACAGATGGGCAATAAAAGTATTTTGACTAAGCTAGTGTAAAAATACATGCAAAATAAATAAATAAATAAAAATAAAATAAAAATACATGCAAAATTTTGCCACTCTTACTCAAAACAGCATAAAATTTACAATATAAAATGATACTTAAACAGTAACTTCAACATCTCAGTCTTAAAGCTACCAAGGAATGGGTTATTAAAAAAAAAAGTCTGACTGAATCTATGAACTATAGGTCTTTTTCCTCAATTCATAATTATACTTTAATTATCACTTACCCTTTTACATAAAAATCAAATGGAACATACATATTATGGATAGAAATGCAAACTGGTGAAAATTTTCTGGCGATGCATTTATCAAGATCCTTAAAAATGCTCATAATTCCTGAACTGAGAGTCTACTCTTACACTAAGGAAATAATCAGAAATACAGAGAGGAATGATCAGAGATTCACGGGTACAAAATTTTTAAGCCTACAAAACTGGCTACCATATAAATAACCAGCTCAGGGGAAAAGGTAAATAAACTATGGTATGTCTATATAGCTGATATAGATATATATCAGGTTATAACACAACTAATAAAAATCACATGTACAGAACATTTTTATAAACATGGAGAATTACTTAATACATAATGTCCGGCAAAAGAGCAGAATACAAAGTTGTATACACAATGTGAGCAAACTTATGGAAAAAAAAAGCGCAGAGAAAGACTAGAAGAAGAAAAATAGTATTTGGTAGGCACACATACACAAATATATTTATGTACTAAAAGAAATATGGACTAAAATGTACACAAAGTCATTTTTATGTTATATTTTACTACCAAAAAATCTAATTGAAAATCCAACATTAAGAAGATTAATAATAACTAGGAAAACAAAACAAAACAAAATTGGAGTCCAAACAGCCATTCAACTGGAGGATAAAAGCAGACGATGGTTCACCCCTGGAATGGAATACCACTGAGTAATAGGTGAGAGAATCTGGACACGAAAGGCCATGTTCCGGACAAAGCAAAACTACAAGGACAGGAATCAGAACAGCAAATGCCAAGACCTGGGATATAACCCAGATTCTGTAACATGGTTAAATTTAAAAAAAAACACCACAATTCCTTCTTATTTTCACCTGAAGCTTCCACGTATCTGCAACGTCCTAAGGCAAAGTAGATAAAAAGATTCACTCTTTTTAAATTTGAAAATTAAGTATCTTTTTAAGGATTTGATATAAGTTAAGAACTAGACTTTCCAGGTATACTTTCCGGTAAGGCACAGGAGTGAGGGTAGTAACAATGGCAAACCAAGTCTGAAAAAGCCAGAGATATCTACACACCTTGCAAGCGATACTAACCTGTATCTCTGGAAGTCTCCATGCCGTAAACCGTGCTGCTGCTGGGACTCCTTTATAATCTGAAGAACTAGAGTCAAGATTAAGGAAAAGCTTACAGTGCCAAGAATCCAAATAATCCAAAACTTTCATCCATATTAGTACCATTAATCTATTTGTATCAAATTACAGCTCATTAAACATTTCTAAAATGCTTAGTACATTAACTAGTGAAATCTCTAGTGACCATTTTCAATAGCTACCTTGTCAGAGGACAGGGCTGCTGCTGCTAAGTCGAGTCCGACTCTGTGGGACCCCACAGACAGCAGCCCAACAGGTTCCTCTGTCCCTGGGATTCTCTAGGCGAGGATACTGGAGTGGGTTGCCATTTCCTTCTCCAATGCATGAAAGTGAAAAGTGAAAGTGAAGTCGCTCAGTCAAGTCCAACTCTTAGCGACCCCATGGACTGTAGCCTACCAGGCTCCTCCATCCATGGGATTCTCCAGGGAAGAGTACTGGAGTGGGTTGCCACTGCCTTCTCAGGAGGACAGGGCTAAGCATGTAAAAAACCTGATAGCCTGAACTTTCAGTTACTACTTCAAACTAAAAAAGGAGGGCACCCTTAGTCATTGAAGATTAATGAGACCCAACCATTTAAATCAAGCTGCTGGATTCTATTGATAAATGCTGACTACATTTGGGGTGGTTCCCAGTGATTTACACCTGGACCTAGTGTTTTTACTCATTTAAGCAGATTCAGGTTAGAAATGACGTGTACTACTAGTCTATTTGCATAACCTTCTACAACTGCCAAACCTGACTTTCCTTAACAGCTGTGATGCTGTCTGCGCCTATGGCAAGCACATGCCAACCAAACCAGGCCATAGTTTGCATTAAAACACCAGTTTTTCTTTTAAAAGAAAAAGCATTGACCAAATTCTCCTCTTGAAGAATTTTAAAAATATTTTAAGATTATGTCCCAAACTTTGGGAAGTCCAGTGACCTTTATCTACCATTTTAGTTTTCTTTTAAAGTTTCCTCAATGCTTCTTTACAGGGATATTTAAAACACAGAACAATGAAAGGGCTATTTCAACAACTAAAAAGAGACCGGCATGTACAAGATCTGTAGTAAAATCAGAGCAATCTAACATCCATTTGGAAGGATTATCACCAGTTCAAAAAGTAAAACTGCCATCTGCTGAAAAACTTCAGTATGTTAAAAAGTCAAGCTACATGTACTATTTCAGAAATTTGCCTACATTTTCATTTCAAAAAGCCACAAACTAATATCATAAACACTCAACCGTGATACACTCTGATGAAAACTAGAAACCGATTCCTCAACAGCTCATCTGAATGACTCCCGACAAGACAAAATGCCCACGAGGCATATTAAGAGTATGTACACAAGTAACAATCTTTGATGATTTATATTCAAAACGGGCAAAAAGCCTTTCCTTGGAACAGTCAACCTTCGCCTCCACTTGCAGAGCATCAAACTGTACTTTTTACTATGTACTCTCCGACGGCTGTCAGACAGAACTATTAAGCCAAAACGTCGAAACTGCAGTTTCTTTCTCCCCACTTCAGCAGCCCCAGGTGCCAAGTTCATCAGAGTGGCCAGTGTCAGACCCACCACCAGCCCCCTCAAACTGGGCAACTGCGGGGAAACTGCCGAAAACTGCCCCATTTTCTGGTGCCGACTGAAAGAAGAGAACGTTCCCCAGCGCAGAGGCCAGAGAAGATGCGAAGAAAAGTCAGTCGAAGAGCAGACCCTGGAACTGCTAAGTGCCCAGGAAGTAGGGGCGAGAGCAAGTGCACCCCTCGGCCTCTCCTGCCCAGGATGAGGCGGCCCCACCGCCTCTCCCGCCCACCGGCTCGCCAGATCGACACGTAGTCATTGCCGAGTTAGGCCCGACTACTGTAGGATACTCTCCAAACTCAGGCTATCCCCGAATTCTTTGTGTGCCTTCGACCCAGCCGAAGGCCGCTCGTTTTCCTTATTTTCCTCTCCTCCAGCACTGCGTCCACCACCGCTCCCGCCGCTGCCCCCGCCGCTACTACCGCCGCTGCCGCCGCCTCCAGGAACCTGCTTCTCAGCAGCCATCTTGCCCATGCGCCGCAGAGCAGGACGGGATAGAGGAGGCGAGACGACACGGGTGGCAGAGAGCCCGGCCGGCTCGGACTGGCTGACGGGATAGCGGCGGACTCCGCCGCCGACAGCCCTGCCCGCAGGCAACGGCCACTTGTGGTAGCGCACCTGCGCGTGGATGCCGATTCTGGGTCTGCAGCGGTGGCGGGATTAGGGCTGGGGACCCTGGAGGGGCGAGGACGCGGTAGCTGTTAAGGTCTCCTGGAGGCAGTCTCCCTTGGATGGAGGACCCGGCCCCGCCTCCTGCATCCCTGCGCGGGAGACCCCGTTGGATAAGATCTTTGCATCCCGGAGTGTCTTCCTCCCCGGAAACCTGGGAGATAGGATTCCCACCCGAAGGAAGGAAACACCCCGCCTGGAAGGGGACCGCCTCTGTCTGCGCCGTCCTCTGGAGCCGGCCTTAATGCAGGAACTCTCAGATGCATGGGGATCTGTGCCCTTCTTTGGACTTCGGGGCGCGCTCGAGTAGTTCGAGCAGAGAGAAGTGTTGAAGCGTGGAATACTATGAACCTTTGCTCTGCAATATGGCACTGCGAGCTCTAATTCTGGCCCTGTCGTTATGGCTGGGAGATACGGGCAAATAGCTTAATCTCTCTCTAAACCTTTCTTCGCTCATCTGTCAATGTGTGAAAGTGGTTCAGTCGTGTCCGACTCTTGGCGACCGCATAGATTGTAGCCTGCCAGGCTTCTCTGTCCATGGAATTCTCCAGGCCAGAATACTGGAGTGGGTTGCCATTCCTTTCTCCAGGGGATCTTCCTGACCCAGGGATCGAATCCGGGTCTCCTGCATTGCAGACGGATTGTTTACCGTCTAAGCCTCCAGGTGATAGGCACTAATCATTAGGGAAATACAAATAAAAACCACCATGAGCCATCACCTCACATCCATTAGAAGGGCTACTATTTTTTAAATAACAGTACTAGAAAATAAACATGTATTGGTGAGGACATGGAGAAATTGTAAGTACTGCACTTTTGGTGCAAACATGAAGTGGTACATCCACAGTGGAAGACAGTGTGGCAGCTTTTGAGAAAATTAAAAGAATTACCATCTGCTCCAGCGATTCCACTTCTGGGTATATGCCCAAAAGAACTCAAGGCAGGGCCTTGAGATATTTGTATACCCAGGTTTATACCAGCATTATTAACAATAGCCAACAGATGGAATAAACTCGGTGGCCCTCAAGGAATAAGCAAAATATGGTTTAATCCCTACAATGGGATATTATTCAGCCTTAAAAATGAAGGAAATTCTGACACTGCTACAACATGATTGAAGTTTGAAAATAATTGTGCTAAGTAAGCCAGTCACCAAAAGACAGACATGGTAGGATTCCACTTATATGAGGTATGTAGTGTAGTGAAATTCATAGAAAGTAGAATGGTGGTTGCCAGGGGCTGGAGGAAAGGGAAATGGCGAGATAGTGTTTAATGTGTATAGAGTCTCAGTTTTGCAAGATCAAAAAGTTCTGGAGATTAGTTGCACACCAGTGTGAATATTCTTAACACTACTAAACTGCACACAAAATATTTAAGGTGGAAAACTGTGTTTTTAATATTTTACCATAACTAAAAATAATTTCTAGGGAATTCCCTAGTAGTCCAGTGGTTAGGACTCTACACTTTCACTGCCAAGAGCGTGGGTTCAATCCTTGGTCGGAGAACTAAAGATCCCACAAGCCATACAATATGGCCAAAGTTTTTTTTTTTTTTTAATTAAATAATAAATTATCAGTTCAGTCGCTCAGTCGTGTCCGACTCTGCGACCCCATGGACTGAAGCATGCCAGGCCTCCCTGTCCATCACCAACTCCCGGAGCTTACTCAAACTCATGTCCATCGAGTCGGTGATGCCATGCATCAGTCTCATCCTCTGTCATCCCCTTCTCCTCCTGCTTTCAGTCTTTCCCAGCATCAGGGTCTTTTCCAGTTCTTCGCATCAGGTGGCCAAAGTATTGGAGCTTCAGCTTCAGCATCAGTCCTTCCAATGAATATTCAGGACTGATTTCCTTTAGGATGGACTGGTTGGATCTCCTTGCAGTCCAAGGGACTCTCAAGAGTCTTCTCCAACACCACAGTTCAAAAGCATCAATTCTTTGGCACTCAGCTTTCTTTATAGTCCAACTCTCACATCCATACATGACTACTGGAAAAACCATAGCTTTGACTAGACAGACCTTTGTCAGCAAAGTAAAAAAATAAATAATAATTTTTTTAAAAAAAGTCAGTCTGGGACTTCCCTGGCAGTCCAGTGGTTAAGACTCTGAACTTCCTGCCCTGAACCAGCAGCGGGCACTGGTTCAATCATCTCTGGTTAGGGAAGTGAGATCCTACATAGCCAGTGGGAAAAAAAGGGACACAAAAAAGAGTCTCCTAAATGTCTATCAACAAATGAATTGGATAAACAAAATGTAATTATTACACAGTGGGACACTATTTGGCCATAAAAAGGAATGAAGTACTGATACAGATGAATCTTGAAAACATTAGGCTAAGTGAAAGAAGTTATACACAAAAGGTCACATGTGTGATTTCATTCATATAAAGTGTCTGGAACAGGTAAAGCTATAGATTCAAGTGGGGAAGAGGAGCTCGAGGAAAGTTCAGGGCTAGTGTAGGAGCACTTATCAAGAAAAGCAAATGCTCTTCCAGAAACTCCAACCTGTAATTAACTGACAGCAAGAACCTTTTAGAGCTTCCCTAAAGGCTCAAGTGGTAAAGAATCTGTCTGGAAAGCACAAGACTCAAGAGACTTGGGTTCAGTCCCTGGGTAGGGAAGAGCCCCTGGGAGAGAAAATGGCCTGGAAAATCCCATGGGTGGCTGGAAAAGAGACTGTATACATAGTGACAGAAAGAATGGTGGGCTAGGGTTGAGGTGATTTCTTTTGGCAGGAGTAAAAATGTCCCAAGATTGATTGTGGTATTTGCACAACTTAGTGACTATACTAAAAAGCAAATAAACACTGTATATGAGTAAATTCCACGGTGTGTGAATTCTATTTCAATAAAGCCTTTTTTTTTTTTTTTAAGGCAGATCAATGTTGGTCCTCTAGTCAAAACTGCCATGGCTTCTCTTTTTACTCAGACTAGAAGCCCTCCTCACAAAGGAAAAGATCCTGCACGCTATCCCTCGCATGTTCTCTCCTACCAATCTCCTTGTTCATTCAACTGAAGCCATACCCCCTCCTTGGTTAGGGACACAGACACACTCCTGCTTTAGGGCCTTTGCACTGGCTGTTCTATCTGGAATTCAAGTTCCTTAGATATCAGCTAGGCTAACCCCCTCTCCTCATCCAAGTCTTTGCTTAAATGTTACCTTCTTAATGAGGTCTGCTTGACCACCCCATTTTCAATTGCACCATCATCACCACTCCAATACTCCTAGTCCCCTCACTCTATAATTTACTTTTCCTGCAAGTATTTACCAACTGATTAATAACTTGAGTTACATTTATTGTCTCTCTCCCCTGCTAGAAAGGAAGCTCACGAAGGGCCTTGATCTTTGTAGATCTCACTGGTAAATCCCGAAGACCCAGAACAGTGCCCGGAAATGAGTAGGTGCTCTATAAATGTGTATTGAATAAATGAATGGCAAGCATCTCAGAAAAATGAACGGTTATTATCTTCCTAATCCATGAATAAGTAGGCAGGACAGAGGTGTAAATAAGGTTTTCTTACCGAGAGGAGCAAGCAGCTGGGCTCCTGAGGCTGAGGTTCTGGGTGAGGGGAAGTGGAAAAAGGAAGTTTTTGACTAGGACCCCAGGACCAGGATTGGAGAAGGAAATGGCAACCCACTCCAGTAGTCTTGCCTGGAAAATCCAACAGCTAGAGGAGCCTGGTGGGCTACAGTCCATGGGTCACAAAAGATGAGACACGAGTTAGTGACTGAACAACAAGGAACAGGGCAAGGAAAGGTGAAGCAGAGGTTAAGGTACAGAAGGTGGTGAAGTTCAAACCCAATTTTAAAGTTATATAGAAACAGTCATGATTCCAGGTCACAAACTTTTGATGCTTAGTATGTCAACATCTATCTGAGGGGCTTCCCTGATAGCTCAGTTGGTAAATCATCTGCCTGCAATGCAGGAGACCTGGGTTCAATTCCTGGGTCGGGAAGATCCCCTGGAGAAGGAAATGGCAACCCACTCCAGTATTCTTGCCTGGAGAATCCCATGGACAGAGGAGCCTGGCAGGCTACAGTCCATGGGGTCACAAAGGGTCAGACACGACTTTGCGGCTAAACCACCACCATGTCAACATCATAAATAAATATTTAAGTGTTTTTACAACCTAAACATCTTCCTGGCTATCTCAGAAAATGCTGCTGATGCATATCAATAACTCTGCTGTGGCGTGTTTGTTTAGCTTGGCTGTGCCCCTCTTGGATGTGGCATGCAGGATCTGAGTTCCGTGACCCTGGCCGCCTGCACTGGTGTGGAATCTTAACTACAGGAGCACTGGAGAAGTCTCAGTTCTGCTGTTCGTGTTTCCTTTTTATTTTCCCTTGTTGGATATCTGGATAGAGTAAGGAAAAAGAGAAGAGTTTGATTCATTCAGATTCTACCAACTGGCCTCAGGTCTCACACACACATCTCCCATTCTCATCAGAGCCCTCTAGAAGGTGTTATTAGCCATATTGTAATACTGAGGAAACGGAGGCAGGGAGCTGGGAACCGAGCCTGACACACAGGAGATGCTCAGTCAACTTTTACTGGACTGAACTGGAGTGGGAAACGCTCAGTGCGGGAGAGAAGGGAACGAAATCCTTCCACCTTTCCACCTTTCCCTCGTCCTGTGGTTCCTGGGGAACACAGGTCCCTCGTCTGTTCCCTGGGGTTCCTGTGAGGCGCGATGCTCCTGGGAATTAAAAGCGGGAAGAGGCGTGGAGCACGCGGCAATGGCATGCCACGCCGGGAAAACTGCAGCCCCCCGCCCAATCCGCCCCCACTCCTCGTCACCCCCACCTCCACACTTTAGGGGGCACCTGGAACTCTCTGGAGGACGCCTCCCAGCCTGCCCCGGAAGGTCCGGCGCGCCCGCCAGCCTGCAGAGAAGCACAGAGGCGCGCCCACAGGTCCCGGCGGTCGGTCCCTCCGGCGTCTGCCCTGGAGGTCGGTTCGTTGCACAGCTCCGCACAGCTCGCAGCCTGAGGCTGGAGCGCGCCGACGAAGCCGGAGGGCCAGGAAGCAGGAACGCACTCGGCCCCCGACCCCGGGGTGGGCTGCTTGTGCCTTGGCCAGGGCGCGCCGGGGCCCCTGGGCAGCCCTTCCCCCGGCGCGGTCGCCCGCCAGCGGGATCAGCCCCCCCCTCGGCGGCTCGCTCCTCCCCTTCATTCCCGCGCACCCCCTGCTCCTGCCCCAGCCACGGAGATCACTCCGCTCGCAGCTCCGCGGAGTCGCGCCGGGCGCTGCAGCGGCTGGAGCCCCCAGAGCTGCGCGCTCGCCAGGACCCAGACGGCTGCCGGAGCCCAGGCAGCCCCGGGGCAGCGACACCATGAATGGTTCGGGTGGCCTGGACATCGAGGACACGGGTGAGGCGGGAGGCGGGGGCAGCTGGCAGCCTGAGGCGGTCATCGTGCCCACACTCTTTGCGCTCATCTTCCTCGTGGGCACCGTAGGCAACGCACTGGTGCTGGCCGTGCTGCTTCGCGGTGGCCAGGCGGTCAGCACGACCAACCTGTTCATCCTCAACCTGGGCGTGGCCGACCTGTGTTTCATCGTGTGCTGCGTGCCCTTCCAAGCCACCATCTACACCCTGGACGACTGGGTGTTCGGATCGCTGCTTTGCAAGGCGGTGCACTTCCTCATCTTCCTCACCATGCACGCCAGCAGCTTCACGCTGGCCGCAGTCTCCCTGGACCGGTGAGCTGGCGTCCCAGGGGGTCGCGCACGCAGGCTGGAGCTGAGGAAGGGGGCTGGACTTGAGGGTCAAGGAGAGATGTGCAGAGAGGAGAGAGAGAAGGCTAGGAAGGAAGGGGCACCAGGAGGGAGTGAAAGACAAGCAGGTGTGTCGGAGGAAAATGAGGAAGAAGAATGGGGGACCTTGGTGTCCCTCTGTTAGGTGCCTCCTCACTCAGGGCCTCAGCTCTTCAGCCCTTCGGTGTCTGATAAAGCCTTTCCAGGTTCGAAGAGTTTTCCCATGCTGAGTTTCATCTGAGGGTCAAGGCCCCTTGGCAGGCTGGGACAGGAAGGAATGCTGTGCCCAGTTTACAGACCAAACTGGGTTTATAAGCGATTCGCTGAGTGGCCTATCCTATAATCCCGTGCCTGAAGCCAGCGCTCTGTCTCCTCTCGTCAAGCCCAGGCACCTCCACTTCGGTGGCCTCCAAACCACAGTTTGCTTGGCACAGTTTACTCTGGCTCTGACTGCAGAATCTGGGTCCTCTGTGAGGGCCCACGCCAAACTCCAAGCAAGCGCGCCCCAGGGGCCCTAGGTTGGTCCCAACCTACCCCACCCCACCCCACCCCACCTCTGCGCCCTACCAACAGGCCTGGAGTCAAGGGCAGGAGAGGAGTGGGCCCAACGGTCCCCCTGAATGCTGAAGCTTGGAAGGACACCGGGATGATTCCTGGGGCAGGAATCCTGGTCTGACTGCTACCTCCCTGGCCCCCTCCGTCCTCATGTTCCTTCCCTGGACAGGCAAGGAGGTCAAGGAGGCAAGCCACATTCCCCATGCACCAAGCCCCCCGCCCCCAGTTCCACTGAGCACTAAGTGTGTCAGTTCCAATAGGCTAGTGGGACCCAGTTCCGGCAGGCTAGGCTAGCGTCGAGTGCTCTAAGAAATCCCCTCTGTACCTTGCCTGAGGTGTCTCCAGGCTGTTTCTTAGAGCCTCAACGCGCCTGAGTCCTACCTCTGGGGCAACATCACTGGTGAGTAATCACAGCCTGCCAGAGCCCCGAAGCCGGTTTAATCTTGGGGGTGCCAGCCCGGGTGGAGTCTGACAGTGGTCGTAGTCTCAGAAAGAACAAATGAGTAGCCTTTCCTGCTCCCGAGTCCCGCCCCACGGGTGGGCGCAGCTGAGGGTGTCCGGGATGGGATGGGATGGGATGCTCGGTGTCGCCCTCTGGGGCTTGTGCGGCGTTACGCTGCGCTAGAGAACTTCCCGGACGGTGAGTGTGGGACTCGAGGTGGAGGGGTCCGGCCCGGCTCCCGCGAATCCTGCTGGCTCATCCGACGTCTCGCTTTCTGGCCTGACCCGCAGGTATCTGGCCATCCGCTATCCACTGCACTCCCGCGAGCTGCGCACGCCTCGCAACGCGATGGCGGCCATCGGTCTCGTCTGGGGGCTCTCGCTGCTCTTCTCCGGGCCGTACCTGAGTTACTATCGCCAGTCCCGGTTAGCCAACCTGACCGTATGCCACCCGGCGTGGAGCGCGCCGCGCCGCCGCGCCATGGACCTCTGCACCTTCGTCGTCAGCTATCTGCTGCCGGTCCTGGTGCTCGGCCTGACCTACGCGCGCACCTTGCGCTACCTCTGGCGCGCCGTCGACCCGGCGGCCGCCGGCTCGGGCGCCCGGCGCGCCAAGCGTAAGGTGACACGCATGATCATCGTCGTGGCCGCGCTCTTCTGCCTCTGCTGGATGCCTCACCACGCGCTGATCCTCTGCGTGTGGTTCGGCCGCTTCCCTCTTACGCGCGCCACTTACGCGCTACGCATCCTCTCGCACTTGGTCTCCTATGCCAACTCCTGCGTCAACCCCATCGTCTACGCTCTCATCTCCAAGCACTTCCGCAAGGGTTTCCGAGAGATCTGCGCCGGCCTGCTGCGCCGCGCCCCGCGCAGAGCCTCAGGCCGCGTGTGCGTCGCGCCCCGGGGCCCCCATGGCAGCAGCGTGCTGGAGCGCGAGTCCACTGACCTGACGCACGTGAGTGAGGCCGCCGGGCACTCTGCCCCTGTGCCGGCGCCTCTCCGCAGCCAGTCATCCAGCCACGTCCCGGACCTGTGCTGGAGGGACCCAAAGGCCCCCCAAAGGCATCTTGACAGTTAACTTGACCTGAGGGCACTTAGGGGGTATGCTTGGGTATTGAAAGATTGGAGCCAGAGGTTGCGGGATCGTGGAGGGAATTTCATTTGTTAATAAAACGCGCAAACTATTCCATGTGCTGTGGCGCGCTGTCTCTGCCTGTCTCAGGGGCCCCAGGCTCCGCGGTGAGAAGCCTCTGGGACCTCCCGGGGAGCTCTGGATGGATGAGTACAAGAGAGGGGCCTGCACCGAAGGCAGCAGAGTTAAAATCCACCTAGAAATCCCTAATGGATACTGAGGAGCGTGTGGAGACCTAAGGCTCTTTCCACGTGGCCATCTGGACGCCCCAGGCATATGTAGATCGAGAAAACAGCAGCTGCCAGTGAGCAGCACACAAGCTGTCAGAGCACACTGGATAAGTCAGCTGATGACACACTTGTCAGACCAGGACACTGTCTGTGTTCCCATTAGCGTTTGCGCACAGGCGTGTGGCTGGTCCTCGCCTGTTGCCAGCTCCCCGAGGCTCTATGGAGTCACACGAACCAGACCAGCGCCTAACCACCTTCAGCCCTTGTTTCCTTCCCTCCCTGCAGCTGTCTGGGATCTGGTCTCCAGGGCAGGTTTATCCTTAGGTTAGGAAAGTCACCCCCACAGCCATCGGTCCTGCTTCAGGGTGCACAGAGGTATTTCTAAGGCACTGCTGGCCTGGGGCAGCCTGAGAATCCTGAGGAGAGCAGAAAGACCTCAGGGGCTTTGGTCAGAAGCGAGCCTCTAGCTGTTCCAGGTTTGCGCCACTTCTGGAGTCCTTGAGCCAAGGCCTTTGACATGAAATTAGTTGTTTGAGGAGAGGCAGGGAAACCCTCAAGGGTGTGCCACCTTCACATGGCTGGGCACAGAACACTGTGGTAAGGGTTTGGGAGCTTAGCCAAGCAGGTGCCTGCTGTGGAAACACAGGTTGGACCTGCCCAGATTGGAAGGACCTTGTCAGGGAAAGGTGTGTGTGTGTTTAGGCAGGGGTCCCATGCTTGTCTCGTCTGCTTGGCGAGTCTTGAATGTGAAAACTGGTTCCAGGTGGTGGAAATGGAGCAGCGGCCTGAAAGCCTGGGTAGATGCAAGTTGGGCGGGGCTGGGTCCTGAGCTTTGTCTTTCGGTGTTTGCAGAACCTGGGGTGCAGGTGTGCCAAGTCTGAGGCTCCAGGGTTGGTGCACAGAACAGCTGCCTCCAACCGACTGCCCAGTCCCCCAGAGAAGTGACTGAAATACAGGTTGTAGCCTAGGCGCTGCTGCTCCATCCAGTCCCTCCGCATAGCCTCTCAAGATGGTCCTGCGGCTCCTGCTCCATCTCACCTTCCTCGGGCTTGGAACCACTCAGCCTTTGGCTCAGCAGCAGGGCTTTAGCGCGCCGGCATTTGGTAGGTAGAGAGCATAAGGCCTTGAGCGTTGGGATTTGGGTCCCAAGGCACAGGGTGACCTCGACCTCCACCCTTCAGACTGGCCATCCTTCTCCAACCTCAACTCACCCCAGGAGGTTCCGGATCCCATCCAGATTCCAAACAACGGAAGCAAGCCCCTGGTGGTGGATGTGCAGGTGTTTGTGTCCAATGTGTTTAACGTGGTGAGTGTCCTGAGGGCCCGGGAGCCCAAGTGCTGAGCTGGAGATGGAACAGGGCTCAGCCTCGTGAACACGGGGGTCTCCTGCCTTCCTGCCACAGCGCCCACCCCCGAGGTGACACACTGTCCTCCCCTCCCCCCACCGCAGGACATCCTTCGGTACACGGTGTCCTCCACATTGCTGCTTCGGCTGGTGAGCATCCATGGTGGGTGGAGGCTGAGGAGGGGAGAGACCCCTTGAGTCCAGCACAGAAGTACTGGCCTTTGTCAACCTGCTAAGCCCAGGGGCACATATACACGGAGAGTGGGAGCCTTAGTAGCACCCTTGTGTCCCCAGTCCTGGCTGAACACACGCCTGGCCTTGAATTCAACTGGGCACCAGCAGAACCCAATCATGCTGCCCTGGGACGTGCTCTGGATGCCGAGACTCACTGTTCGGGAGGCGTAAGTGAGGCGGGGTTTGTTTTCCCTGGCACAGGCCAGGCGCAGCCTTCTCTACTCATCTGGAGCTGGGAGGTCCTCTTACTGAATATCCCCCTCCTGGTGGCGCCGCCAGACCACTGACACGACTCCTGTGCACTGTGGTGCCCCAGCTTCCAGAACCTCGAGGGCAGTGCACAGCAGCTGGGAACATGCTGGGGTCCCCCCTCCTCCCCCTTCTGAGGGGTGCCTGTCCCTCTGCAGCCTCTGGGTGAACTGGCAGGACAAGAACCCGCAGGCCCGCGTAGACGGGGACGGCCACATCGAGTTCTACCTGGCCCTCACCACGGAGACCAACTGCGACTTTGAGCTCTTCCACTTCCCTAGGGACCAGAGTGACTGCCACCTCACCTTCTTCGCTTTCAGCAACACCGGTGCTGACAGGACAGGCGATGGGGGATGAGGGGAGAGGGGAGGGGAAGCCTCCGGCCCCCAGCAAACACCTGACCTGGGGGACCGGGCCTGTGTTCACACCCGTCCACCCCCTGGCTTAGGGGAGCTGGGCACGCTTCTTTCACTCCGTACGTCCTACTCAAATAGCGGCCACATCTCCTGGTCCTCCCCTGCTGTAGGCTGTGGGCCCCTCCAGCCTTCTTCTCTCACCCCCAGAGCAACAGTTCTGGGCCAACAGCCAGGGCTGAACTGCCCACTTGTGTCCAGCCCAGAGGCGCAGGCTGCTGCAGCCTCACTCCTGAAAACATCCTGAAGGTGTAGCCACCCACTGATTATCCCACAAACCCAGCATGTGATGTTCAACTCGGCAGAGTAGTCCCACCTTCCCTTCCATCCCTCCCCTCTGGGAAATACCACAGCTGCCGCCCCACGAATCCTAGTATTTCAGGTGTGAGATGATATACCAGTGAGTGAGTTTGTGACCATGTCCCCCGCCCCTCTGTGAAGTGGTGCAAAGTGCGTTTATTTTTACAATGAAAATTCATTTTATGAATCTGAGATGGCCCTTCCTCTAAGTGGAGAAAACTTGGGGTATTGCAAAATCAGTTTGGAAAGCCCTTGGACAGACCAGCTTCCAAGTCTGCCCCCAGCAACCATCAGAGGGCTCCATCATCCCCGGGCTCCAGTCCATCCCTCCCCCTACTGCCAAGAAAGATGCAGGCACAGGGTATTTCTTTCTGAGTTCACCATTCTCACCCCTACCCCTTCAGTGAGGGAGCTGGAGTTCCAGGTCCACGCGGTGAACGAGATTGTGAGTGTCAAGAGGGAGTTCGTGGTTCAGGATCTGAAAACCGAAATCCCATCCCAGCACCTGGTACCCTGCTTCCAGGTGACGGTGAGTTGGGAGGTGGCTACTGAGGGCTGAGGGGGGCGTTGGGGATGCACAGTCAGAGGCCATGACCTCACCCTTCTATGCCCACTCCCTGGAACACCCTGTCTTCCTTCCAGTTGCGCCTGCAGAACACAGCGCTAAAGGCCATCTTAACGCTCCTGGTCCCTGGGGAGGCGCTGCTGTTAGCTGACCTGTGCGGGGGACTGCTGCCCCTCCACACTGAGCGCATCGCCTACAAGGTGACCCTGCTTCTGAGCTACCTCGTCTTCCACTCCTCCCTGATACAGGCCCTGCCCAGCTCCTCCTCCTGCAACCCCCTGCTAGGTAAGGCCCTGCCCTCACCCGGCCTGGGGCCGGGCTGCTCTGTGCTGGGCCTGTCTCACTCCGCCTCTGCCTGCTGTCACCGGAGCCAGGGTGCCTCTGCTCAGGTCCCGGGGCCCACGAGGCCAGGCCTGGCTCCTGACCGCTCTTCTCCACCCCTCTCCAGTTTACTACTTCACCATCCTGCTGCTGCTGCTCTTTGTCAGCACCACCGAGACTGTGCTGTTGACCGGGCTCCTGGCCCGGGGCAACCTCAGGGCAGAGGACAGCCCCATTCCAGCGCTGAATGGGGAGCAGCACAACCGCGGGAAGCCAGGGCCTAACCCTGAAGGTGGGCAGGGGCTGGGGCCCCTTCCTGGGGGGGTGGAGGAGGAGGCCTAGGGGCAGAGCTGGCAGACTGGGGCTGCAAGTCACCGGGCTCCTTAGAGGTTCCTGCACCCATCTCGGCCGGCTCTGCTGCCCGGACTCCACCATGGCTGCGCTCACAAGCAGCAGGTCTGGAGCAGGGAGCAGAATCAGCCTCCCTAAGGCCCAGTGACTTCAGACTCTCTAGGCTTCCCAGGTGGCACTAGGGATATAGAGCCCATCTGCCAATGCAGGAGACTTAAGAGACATGGGTTCAATCCCTGGGTTGGGAAGGCCCCCTGGAGGAGAGTATGGCAACCCACTCCAGTATTCTTGCCCGGAGAATCCCGTGGAAAGAGGAGCCTGGCAGGCTACAGTCCACGGGGTCACAAAGAGTCAGACACGACTGAAGTGACTTAGCACAGGATAACCCTGTGCCTTGCACAGCCTCTCTCAGGGGGCATTTCTTCAACTCACGATGAACTAGAAGGGGCCAGACCCGAATGTTCCTTAGCTGTGAATGTGATGAAGGGGGGCAGACTAGCACCCTCTGGGGCTCACCCTTGTGCACACGCAGAGCGTGCAGTCTGTCTTCTTTCACTCTTCCTGCCCACACAGAAGCCCCTGGAGCACGGAAGGGGTCCCGAAGGAGCTGGGCGGAGGCTGCTGACCACATCTTCTTCCATGTGTATGTGGTAGGGGTGGCATGTAGCCAGATCATCTTCATTGTGCTCTGGATGTGGGCGACATGCAAGTCGGAACCCGCCCCTGGAGCGGCCGCACCCCACGGTGGGCAGCCCAGGCTGTAATGGGCAAGGCCCAGGGCTGCAGACCTGGGGGGCGAGGGCTGTGACGGGGCCTCTGGAGGGGGAGGGAGGTGGACTCTCTTCCCTCAGCCTGGAGGACCCCCGGCCACCCCAAGCTCTCCTTCTTGTTAGCACGTAAGCAAGGAGTGTGGAATAAACACATCACCCCAGGGCAAGGGCGCCTCTGGGGTCTGTCTCTGTCACGCTCCGCTGTTCACTTTTGTTGGAGTAGGTGGGGCCCCATCTCACGTCCCTGAGCCCCGCTCTGCTCCAGACTGTCTCACCACTGTCCGCTGGTCCCCTCGTCCCCACACACTGCCTAACTGCTCCTTCGGCAACCGCTGCCACTTAGCCCCGGGCCAGGAGCACTGGAGCCCCCGAGACAGGCCCGGGATGGTCAGGATCCCTCCTGTGAGCTCCAGCCGAGTGCTCAGAGGGCAGGGAGGGCACTTCTACTCCAGCCACCGGGCGCACCTTAGGGACAGAACCCCCCAGGCAGCAGGACTGTGGGAATGGGGCAGGCATTCTCTGCACTGAGTCTGAGAGCAGTCCAGCCTCCTTGCTTTTCTGCAGGGCCTGGGGCTGCAGTGTGGCCTGCTCCTCTGAGCCTGAACCTCAGGCCTGGGCTGAAGGGCATTCACCACCCCAGTCCCGAGCTGGCCTGGAGGCAGGGCTACTCAGCCCTCCTCCTCCCGTCCCGCAAGGCAGCTGTGGGCACAGACCTCTGTCTCCCTTCTCTGTCCTTCTCATCTTGAAGCCATCCTGTGGCTGCTGCAGGCTGTGGTCAGGGTGACAAACCCCAAGGCTCTGGGAGAGAGCTGCTTGGGTAGGGAATGGGGGCTGCGAGAGGAAGGGCAGACCAGGACTCGAGGACTCGGGGGCAGGGCTCCTGGCTGGGTGGCAGAGCAATGCCCCTGTCGCAAAGGATGCCACACTCACCCGGCCCAGAGGCAAGTCCACACCTGTTTATCTGTCCAGTAACACAGCTGCTCTGGCAGAGCCAGGCAGGGGCAGTGGCAGCTCAGGCCGAGGTGTCAAAGAGGCGATCGATCATGTCCCCCACCTGCTCCACGCGGTACTTGATGTACTTCTCCGGGTTCTTGGTGAAGGGCACGCTGCCATACCTGCCCAGGCGCTGAGGTCAGGGGGTGCAGGCCGAGCCCGCCCCTCGCCCTGCCTCAGCCTAAGGCCCTCCTGACGGGGTGCCCCGAGTCGTGTTTTGGTCTGGCCCCACATCAAAGCCATAGGCGCTGGGTCTGCCACCTGAACCCACACCCTCTCTCCACGTTTTCTCAAAGGAAAGAGCCCAGAGGTCTTTGAGTTGGGGCAGAGGGGGAGCGTGGGGCTGGGAAGGCAGAGATGAAGGGCTCACCTGTTTAGAAAGGCCCCGTAGGTCTCCTTAACGATGCTTTTCTGAGCTTGGCGGATCTTGTCCCTCTGCTCTGTGTCGGGAATAGCCCAGGCCTTCTGGATCTTGCACAGCTCCTCAAGGCCATCGTTAAAGCCCTGGCCACCAAACAGGGGGAAATAGCAGTGATCCAGAGACAAATGTTCGGGTCCGTGTTGCTGCGCATCCATCGATGGAGGGGAGAAGATCCTGATTTACCTTAAAACGCTCCTTGATCATCTGCCGCTCCTTGTCCCGAAGCTGGGGGGCCGGGGGAGATAGCAGACAAAGTGGAGCTCAGAGCAGAGGCGCCCTGCCCCTGGCTCCTTCCCTTCTGCCCTCAGGACCACAGGCATCCTTGCTTTCTCATCCTGGTTGTTTATTTTTTTTTCCAGAGAGACAACATAGAGCACCATATCCATTAGCCATCCCTCCCCTCCCCTTCAGCTCACCTTGACTCCAGGCTGGACCACAGGTAGATTCTTCTCGGCAATGTAGTCAGTCACCTTTAACCAACTGCGAGGCAGGGAGGGAAACACAGGGCAGAAAAGGGACAGCCTCAGGCCCCTGCTCCCTTTCCTGGGGTTTTGTTTTTTAAAAAATCTCTTCATCTACTGGGGTAGGTGGTGAGGGCAGGGATCGGTTTGGGTCAAAACTGAGCAAAACACAGCTGAGATTTTTTTCTCCCCCCTTGGGAATAAAAATGTTCAAGCTGCTCGCTTTTAAAATTAAGGACAGGAAACAGAGCACTCAATAGATTGATTAAGCACTGCCGACTGCAGTTCATGTCGGCATCACGGCCAATTTAGACGGAGAAGCAGATGAGAAAGGAGGAGCAGATAAACAAGAAGGGAGAGGGAGATACAGCCACGGGGAAGAAACACCCGAAGGGAGAGAGACACACAAACTGAGAAACAGGAGGAGAGGACCAGAGACAGGTCCGGAGGGCGAGGCTCGGCCAAGTTCAAGGGCCCTTGCGACCTTGCTCTTTGCTCGGCCAAAAAGTTACCCACATCTCTGACAGTCAACCATTCTTAGCTGTCAGCCTTGGCAGACTACCCTTGAACAGACTGGCAAAGCACCCCTTCCCTGCCAAGGAGTAGCGAGTGGGAGGGGGCCTCCCACCTCCAACAAATGTGATTAAAAAGCAGAGGATTGGGGTCCACTGGGCAGCAGTTCCCCACCACTGACCCCGCCCAGCGTCCCCAGGCTCTGGGAAGGAAGCGTGAGTGGTGGGTATGCAGGTCGAGGTGGGGGGCTCCCCACCTGCGCTGGTAGGTCTGGATCTGCTGCTCGATGTGCTCCCGGTAGGAGCGCTCGGCAGTCTTCTGGGTCACGGCCACCAGCTGGATCAGCTCGGACCTGGGGTGGGAGCAGGGGGGGAGAGGAGAGAGAGGAGGTCCCACAGGCTGCTGGCCTTCGCAGCAACCTCGGCAGGGCCTGCCTCCCACCTCCCTGGGTCCTGGGCCCGCCAAGGGTGAAGGGGTGCCCTCTCCACCGGGACACGGCCATCCCCAGGAGGCCGGGCAGAGGCAGGTGAGCCCCAGAGCAGCCCCCGCAGCCACTTACTTCTCCAGGGCCTTGAGGATGTAGTTGTAGTTGTTGTGCAGGAAGATGGCGCTCAGAGCCGGGTCCTCATACACCTTGGATTTGCTCAGCAGGTTCAACTGCAGGTTGCCTAGGACTTTACCTGCACAGGGAAGGACGTGGTCACCTACCAACCACGGCAGTCTGATCCGCAAACCAACTTCCACTTGTTGCTCCTTGTCCCTCCTGGACCCAAGACCCCACCAGGCTCAGCAGTCCTTGGCCCAGCCCCCACAATCCCCCAACCAGAGGTCAGGTTGCAATTCTAAAGGTCAGGGCAGGGTGGGGTCCCTCAGAAGTGGGCCCAGGACTAGCAGGAGCACACAGAGAGGAAAAGGAAGGGAAGAGGCAGGGAGGCCAGGCACCAGGGCTGCTGGCTGGCAGGGGCCACTCACAGATGTACGTGCTCAGCAGACGCCTGCTGAACTCGGAGCTGTAGCTGGTGGCGGAGGAGCTGGTCTCTGCGAGAGGAGAAGTCCTGTTACCGCGGCGGTGGTAGCAGCCGAGACCCTCTCTGGCCTCCCCTTGGCCCGGGGAACAGCTGGGGAAACCCTGGGAGGGGCCTTCCTCAGACAGAGCTGGGTATGTCCTGAGCTACGGGGCTCCCTTCCAGCTGAGGGGAGCGCTTCCTGGGACTCTTCTGGAATCCGGGGAGGCCCCTCCATGGTCTTGGGTGGTGGGGTTAATGAGCTGGCCCCCAAGGACCAGCAGGAAGACGGGCAGGATGGGTGTGGGGACAGCCCCTTCCCCCCAGCCAAGCTGGGTGGTACCTACAAGGTCCACGTATCCCATTTGTTAGCAGCAGAGTTTTAGAATAGGCCCCTGATGGCCTCTCCACCTTCTCCCCCACCACCCATAACCTCCTCTACCAGACCAGAGGTGTCCTGCCCACACAGAGCAGAAGGCCAGGGGGGTGGGGAGTGGACAGGGGAGGAAGGGGACAGGGAGGTGCTGGACCTGCCCGAAGGGTGTAGTCAGGGTGCTGGGCACAGCAGGATGCTGTCTGCAGAAGCCCAGGGACAGAAACTGTTGTTCAGGGAGCTGAGGGGGTCAGGAGCACCCTGAAAGAACCCGTGCCCCTCTGACCCTGCTCCGACTGGGGCCCTGAGCCTGTCCAGGGGCCTCTGTCCCCAGGGAACCTCACCCACGGGGCTTCAGAGGGGGAGGATGGGGCTGCTGAGCCCTGCTGCTTACCTCGGGGGTCTAAAGGAATATTGTATGTGTCCCCAAGAACTACGCAGTGAGAGGCAGTGCGCACAGAGGGGAAGGGGGGAGACAAAGGAGGGAGAAAGATGCAAAGTGCAAAACAGGTTAGAGACGGCCGCCACACCCGAGCCAAGCAGCCCACGCCCCTCGACACCAGGACACAGACAGCAGGAAAGCCCAGGCTGGACCCCCGCAGGCCAGCGACACACTGGAAAGTGGACATCAGGAGAATGACAGGCCAGAGGCTGCCCCCAGGATGCGGGGTACAGGGGAGGCCCAGGGCTGGGTCTCAGCACACGCCTCCCCACGTGCTCACTTCCCAACCCCAGTCACGGGAAGACACCAGGCTGGCCCTGAGATGCCAGCCGAGCCCGCTCAATGGGTCAGCAGTGTGAGACCAAGTAGCAGGACAGGCAACACAAGAGGAGGTGGGGCAATGCAGGAGGAGGCGGGAGCGAGGCACGAAAGACACTTTCAGACAAGTGGGGTCCGCGCTCCAGGGCGAGGACGGTGGAGGGAGCCGGGGGGACGGAGGCCGGGGCAGGTGGTCAGACCCTGCTCTCCTGATGCTGGGTCTGATGGTCCAAGAGGCTTGAGGAAGGTCCCGTCACAGGCCACGATTCCTTTCCACCCCCCCAGGGTGGGGGGAATCTCCTCACCCAGAGAGGAGGGTGCCCCCTGGGGAGGGGGTAACCCCATGTCTCTAGCCTGGAGAGAGGAATGGGGTGGGAGCCCCCGCTGGGAGGTGTCAAGTACCTTGGGAGGCCAGCATGGCGCCTGCCGTCTCCTGGAAGTCCAGGAGCTGCTGCAGGAAGAGGATGGCCTGCGTGGGGAGAAAACGGGGCCAAGAAGGTTAAGGGCAGGACCCAAAGGCTGGATCAGCCCCCACAATGCAGCCCCTCTGACCGTTCCAGACAGGTGAGGGCAGGCGAAACGGGTGGGAGCAAACTTGCTGCTTCACCCTGTGGGTCTGGCCTCCAGGGAAAGGCCCCGTCTGCAGAGGGCACTTAGCGCCTCCAGCCCATCCTGCCACCTGCGCCCCGCCCCGCCCGCCCCAGGAGTCTCCAGCAGCACCTACATTGCTCGTGAGCTCGTGCACGGTGCCATCCTTGGGCATGTTGTATTCCTTGTCGGGGTCGTTCTGTGGGACAGACAGCCTGAGTTCCTGAAACAGCTCCTAAGGAGGCCCCAGCCCACCCTGCACCCGTCTGTGGACCCACAGCACCACCTCCTGGCAGACAAGTGTCAGGACATCCCATCCGACACAAAAAACGAGCAAGAGGGACCTAAAGGAGCTTGATGCCTCAAGTGGGGGCCTCTGGGAAAGAAAGGGAGGCCTGTGGGTACTGACAGGAGACCAGCAGCACGGCTGGCTGGCTTCCCTGCAGGGCAGGCCCGCCCCACTTGGAGGCCTACTCTCAGGAGTTCCTGAGGCCGGTCGCAGGTGGCCCTGCCTGCAGCCCCGCCTGCCGGCCTGGGTGGCGTGGACAGAGGAAGGGCACCTTGATGTTGTCGGCAAAGTCCTCCAGTGCTTTGGCTCCCACAGTCTCCATGGAAGTGATGAGGCTGGGCAGCTTGTTCTTGGTGCTGGCGGCTGTGCCCTGAGGATGTAGCCACATGGCTGCACAGGGCTCCGGAGCCCTGCTCCTTCCCAGCCCCCCGCCCCAGGGACTGTCTCTTCTCCTCAGTCCCCTGAGAGCGCCTCCACCCACCCAGGGCCCCGAGGAAGCTGCCGCTGCCCCCCACTCTGAGCAGAGAATGCGGTTCTCCTGGGAGGCCCTGCTAGGAAGCATCCCCAAGGGCCCCCCTGCCCCCACGTACCTGGAGCACCTGGTCAAACTCAGGCTTGGTCTGCTTGAGGTGCCGCAAGATGGGGAAGACAGTGAGCACGGCCGAGAAGTCGTGGCGGATGATGGCCTTGCGGGCGGCCACCACAATGTTCTCACCTTCTAGCATGAGCCCGTCCAGGGCGTCCTGAGAGAGCGGGGCAGGGGGAGGGCTCAGGGGAGGGGCAGCCAGCCGGCTCCCATGGCCGGTGAGGGGACCTGGAAGGGTGTGAGGGGGTGTGTGCCTCCGATCGGGACACACCACCCAGTTCAGAGGCCCCAGGATCGGGGTGGAGGCAGTGGCTGGAGTTAAGGGCTAGGAACCTGGCCCAGACTCAAGCTTCTGCAGGGATAGCTCTCACTTGGGGCATCTGGTCGGGGCGGGGCGGGGCCAGACCTGTATCAAAGAGTCGAAGGTCTTTTTCTGATGGTGCTCAGGGATGACGTCCGTCAGCAGCTGGTACTCGCTCTGGGCCAGCTTGACAAAGGCACTGGCGCAGTGAATGTAGGCATCAGTTTCCACGTCCAGCATGTCATCTCTCCCTGGGGGGACAGCAGGGCCCCTGAGCTACTGGTCTGGGGTAGCCCCTCTCCCTGCTGGGGTGGGGGCCGTGAATCTCTCCAGCTCCTGGCCAGATTGGCAGCAGATGGGAGGAAGACTACTGGCAGAAAGCTGAGAGGACTCCAGCAGAGCTGCCAGGGTTTGAGGGGGGAAAAATGGGGCTGAGTCCAGCCTTGGTCTGAGCTTCATTTTCAGCTCTGCTGTGGGCAGCATTACTGTCCCAGAGCGTCAGGTGTGGGAGGTATGGGGGAGGATTCAAGGACAAGAAGACCCCTCATTCTACTTCCCGGAGAAGACTCGTCTGACCCCAGACAGGGGATTCTGAACTGTACTGGGAAGACGACACCCAGGGATGGGCAAGAGGCAATGTCCACCCCAAGGAGGTTGGCGCCATCTCAGAAGATGCTGGGCCTCTAAAGGCAGACACTGGCCTGGCCAGGCCTGGAATGTATAAAAAGGCGGTGGGCTCTGGTTTTTGAGGCTAGCTGACATGGGATTAAAGTTGGAGAGCAGGCCACGTGAGCCCCAGAGAGGGAGGATTGCTTGGTTGTCAGCTGCCCCGGGAGGAGCGGGGGGTCCCTCCACGGTACTGGAGGCTGGGGCAGTGGTGTCCGCAGGCAACTGGATGCTACGTGCCAAGGGACGGGCTCCGAGGGGTTCAGAGCCTTGGAGCTGCTGCTGGAGTCAGGTGCGGGCACTCCCTACCCTCCAAGGGGCCGCCTGCAGCTTCTGCCCTCTGCCCAGGCCCTGAGAGCCCAGCCTGCACTCCCGTCTGGAGAGAGGCAGGGAGACCTAGTGCCCAAGAGAGAGAGAGGAGGAGGCCCGGGAGAGAGAGAGGCGAGTAGGCCTGGCTCGTCCTCGAAGCGGAGGCCGGCTGGGCGGCGGGAGCGGGCCCTCCGAGGGGTGGCCGGGAGTGCGGCAGTGGCGGCCCGCGGGCTGGGCTGCGGTACTCACCGGCCAGTGGCCCGGCCTTGTCGTTCAGGGCCTCGGACAGGTGCTTAACTCGGAAATCATGCTCGTGACCTAGCGAGACGTTGGCCGCAAACACAAGCAGCGTTTATCCAGGGGCGGGGTGGCTGCCTCTTGGGTCGGGGGGCGCTGAGAAGAAGCCCTCAGTCTCCGGGCGGATATGAGATGGGGTGTGTGTGGGGGCACTGGAGAGGGCTCTGAGCCCCTCCTCTGCCTCAGACCACCTCAGGAACAGCCGTTTCAAGCCTGACTTGCAGTGCCTGGACCACCCTTGGGAGCCAGTTTCCCCAAACCCGGAGGCTGAGAAAGCTGTGAGGACCACAGAGGGCTTCTGAAGAGTTTCTGGCAGCTGCGGAAGGTCTGATGTTCAGCCCCAGGGGCTGAGTCTCACCGTATTGGGGAGAGATCCAGTTAGAGAAATGTCACTGCCCAATGAATGGGGACAGGCTCCTTTTGTCCCCCAGGGACATTCTTTTGAAGGCGGATCTGGTCCACTGGGGCAGGGCTGTCCCTCCTCTGATAGGAGACAGGGGGGACATAGGCTGCCCGTCTCCCACGGCACACGCTCCCCTTTCTGAAGGTGGGGGGTGGCGGGGGGCAGCCAGCTTGGTCCTGCCACTGCTGGTCTGAGCGTGAAAGGGCTACCTGTGACAGAGAACTTTCTCCGAGTTCAAACGGGAGACAAGAAGGACAGAGACAGGATGGGGAGGGGGCAGGAAGCCTCCCGGGGGGCAGAGCCACCGTCAGTCAGACAGGACTAGGCCAAGACCACAAAGGCTGCCCCTGAGCCAGCCAGTGGGGCTCAGTGGCCCCAGGGACCTCAGTTCCCCCCCGCCCCCTGCCCCTCTCAGGCTTATGCCAGAGGCCGTCTGGGGGGTGGAGGCTCTGCCCTGCCACGGGAGTGGACACACAGAGGAGGAGGAGGGAACTGGAGAGGAACACGGGGTGATTACCTTCCAGAGGAATGAGGTTAGAGCCCCCCTTTTTCCCATCTAGACCATGCTGGGAATATTGTTTCAGAAGGTTCTGAGCCTTACGGATCGTCCCTGTCACCAGAGCCACACAGAGAGGAGACAAGAAGACCTAGGAAATGAGTGAGAGAAAACAGCAGCAGCCCTCCACCGGCCCCTCTCCCCCAGGCCCGCGCCCGCCCCCAGCAGTGAGCACGCCCGGACGGAGGAACGGAGCCATTTTATTCCTTCAGGGGACTCCTGGTTCTGCCAGTGACCCTCATGTTCTGGGTCTGAGTTCATTTGAGGAAGTGCAGTGGGTAAAGGAGATGAGATGGGCAAAGATCCACCAGGAGAACCAAAAATTAACAAAGAAAACAACAGTACTGAGTGGCACTTAGATCATAGGCCCTGGGACGGAGGAGCAAGTCACGGAGCTCTAGAGCCCAGAAAGGGTGATCCGGGGGACACCTCGAGGCCCTCGGGTCCTCTCCCAAGGGCAGGCCGAGCTCTCCGGGGAGCTCTCCGGGCACGCTCAGTGCCAGAAGCGGCCAAGCAGCAGCCCACCCAAAGCAGGAGACCCGGGAGGTGGCGAGATGGGCCTGGGCTTCCAGGGACAGCAGTGGGAGGCTTGGAGATCCAGAGGCAGAGGGGCCCACACACCAGGGCAGGGACCCGGACCATCAGAGCTCTTGGGAATGGCTCAAAAGCCGAGAAGTTAACAGAGGCCACCACACAGAGAGCTGGGGCGGGAGGGCCACAGGAGAGGGGGCATGCTCTTGGCATGGGGGGAAAAAACCAACAGTTAGTATCACACGTGAAAACAATGACAACGCCGCGGTGCCCACAGCCTCTCAGGTCAGCTACCTCTACGGGAGCGAGAGCGCTCAGGGCAGAACACGTGGGGGAAATAAAACAGCACTCAAAACGGACGTGTGCAGCTGCCTCGTTAACAGAGCTGGGGGCAGGGCAGGCACCATGAGGGTAACTCGGGTCCCTCTCCCCTGGGGACTCCTGGGTGCCCCCCCAGCATCTCTGAACACAGGGAGGCTGCTTTGGGTCCTGGCAGCTCCCCAAAAGGCTGGGGGAGGCGGGACATTTCTCTCTGTGCGCACCAACCACAATTAGCTACTAACAGCCGAATTCAGGGCTCCGGTTCAGCATCTGCCTCGCCGTGTGCTTCAGCAAGCGGCCCCACTAATGAGTGAATCGGTTTCCTGCCGCACGGACGAGCGGGAGCAGATGGGCCCACGCAGCCTTCAGGAGCCTCACCAGCACGTCCACGTGGATGTGGGCTGGGGACATTGATCTGGCAGCCACCAAGCCCATCAAGTGCCCAACTACCTCGGATGACGCCAGGGTCAGTGTTTCATTACCCACCGCACTGCCCAGCTTCGCTCCTCAAGAGCTGGGAATTACGTCCTGGGGTCCTGTCTCCCTAGTTTCGACATCAGTTCTGAGCCCTCCCCCAACCCGAGCTTCTGACAAATCTTGAAACCCCACAGAAACCAAAGGGACCCTCACAGCTACAGCCGTCCTTTCGGCAGGCTCGAAGTCAAGGCTGCTTTAGGTCCAGCGGGAGCACCGAGGTCAGACCCCAGCTCCCCTGCAGGGCCAGCAGTGCTCCTGGATGCAGTCTGGGTCCTGGGGTGCCCGTCGGAGAAGAGACAGAGGGGAGGAGAGCGCAGGCCTGCCGAGGCCCAAGAAGCCCCACAGCCTCACTGAGCTAAGGCGCAGAGACGGAAAGACCCGTGTGGCGGGCGGCTGTGGCCACGCAGGCAGCCTTACTAGAGTCCCTGTTTGCGGCCAGTTCTCCCGGGGGGGGGCGGCCAGGACATCCACACTGGTCGGGGGAAGGGCCCCTGGCTTCCCTCCCGCCCTGCCCACTGGTGCCCTGCCTGCAGGCAGCCTCTGCTCTGCCGTGTCTCCAAACCCTGAACCAAGGCCTGAGGAGCAGCAGGTTTTCAGGGCAACTGTGAACAGGCAACCCTGCTCCCTGAGGGGCAGGGAAGGAAAGCGCTGTCACGAAGGACAGTCCCACCGGTGCCTCTGGGCACGTGAGGCAACAGCAGCTGGACCAGGTGGGCTGAGGCAGGAACAGCCCCTGGCCTCACGCGCTCTCTCTCTCTCCCTGGGGTCTGCAGTGGTCCCTCACCCCGGAAGACCCCAGCCTCTCAAGGGCAACACCTCTCAGTGGCTACACCTCTCAGTGGCTACACACAGCCAGGCTTGCCAAGTGGAAGATGGCACGCGGGGACACTGTTTACCCGGAGCACAGACCATGGGGCACACGATGACGGGAAGAAGGCCAGACAGTGAGCTGTTCGCCCAGGACACCTGCAGCCCAGGCCTCTCCCACCTCAACGACCCTCCCCCGAGTCCCCACGGCCAGACACAAGCTTCGAGTGGAACCCAAAAGCCCGACTGTGTCCTTCGGCGAGGATGGCCTGGGATTTTTTTTTTTCTTTCTGGATGGATGGATTGTGAAAGAGCAAACTCTCCCCTCTCCACTTCTTAACTATGCATCAGGTCAAGCAGCCTGGGCTTCCTGGAAGGTGAAGGCCGCCGCGCCTGCCCCTGTCCCATTCCAGTTTTGGTGGCGGCAGCAGGCCTGGCCTTTACACAAGACGACGGAGACAGGCCAAGGGTGCCCAGCGAGTGGCTGCCCCTGCACCCGTCACCTCACCTCTCCAGGCCTGTGACCCACTGCTCCAAGGACCCTTATACAGCCCCCAGACTCGCGAGAAAGGAGCTCACTGGACCAGGCCTTGCTGGGTGGGCAGACACCTGCTTTCTGTCCCGTGTACCTATGGTCAGGGGTACTGTGAGGACAAGCTCTAAAGGGGCTGACGCTGCTCACCCCGGGGTGGGCCTGGGCAACCCAGGTCCCAGGTGGCCCTCGGGATGGTTCCGAGGTGGGCCGGTGGGGGGGTGCTCACCTGGCCGCTTGACCGGCTTCTTGGTGGGTGTGTCTTTCCTCTTGTTGGGGATGGCAGGGGAGTAGGGGACCCCAGAGGAAGAGCTGCTCTTCCGGAAATGCTCCTTCAGGCCTTTGATGGAGCGATCCAGCTGGCTGGAGCGGATCTGGTAGTAGACGTTCATGAAATCTGAGGGGAGACGGGCGACAGCTAAGGGCCCTGGCCCTGGCCCGGGAGCCTCCCTCTCCCTTCCAGACACAGCTCCTCAGGGCAGCAGTGGGTACCTGCTATTGCTACCTGCGAACCTCTTCCTAGCAGCCCCCAGCGCGGCCTCGTCCCAAATTAAGCAAAGTCTTATGAGAGAAACTACCCCCCAACAGAACCAACAGTTAGTTGTGAGTTTTTTGTTGTTGTTTTTTTGCTGTGCCACACAGCATGTGGTTCTTGGTTCCCCGACCAAGGATCAAATCCGTGCTCCCTACAGTGGAGGCAGAATCCTAACCACTGGACCACCAGAGAGCTCCCTTTGAAAGGAAGGCTTTTTTTTACTTTGTTTATTTTTGGCCACACCCCGAGGCTTGTGGGATCTTAGTTCCCAGACCAGGGACTGAACGCAGGCCCCTGGAACTGAAAGCAGAGTCCTAACCACGGGACTGCTAGGGAATTCCTGGGTTTTTTTGTTAGATTTAAAAAAAAATACAAAGTTAACACCCAGCTTCAACTTGGTAAGAGGTCAAAAGCTGTGGTTTCTGGGTCAGGAAGATCCCCTGGAGAAGGGACAGGCTACCCACTCTAGTATTCTTGGACTTCCCTGGTGGCTTGGTCAGTAGAGAATCTGCCTGCAATGCGGGAGACCCGGGTTCGATCCCTGAGTCAGGAAGTCCTTCTCCCTGGAGGAGGACATGGCAACCTACTTCAGTATTCTTGCCTAGATAATCCCATGGATAGAGGAGCCTGGTGAGGTAAAGTCCAGGGGGTTGCAGAGAGTCCTACATGACTTCAGCGACTGAGCATGCAAAGGATGTGAGCAATGCATAGGCGGCAAAGAGACAATAAATGTCAGTAAATGAAAAAAATAGACTATTCTTTAGCTGTGAATGAAGTGAAAGTTTTTTAAAAATTAGAGGATCGTGATATCCCGGTCAAATAGCTAAGATAAACGAAGTTAAGGAAGAACAAACAGCCGGAGGATTGTCGACGGGTCAGTCCACCGGCCCCATCTGCCCGGAGAGGAGCGTAAGATAGCAAGATCTGTTCAGACAGCTCTACCTGATAACTGCACCTTTGAGAAAATATCCCAAAGGACTTCCTAAATAAGAAGAGCAAGCACTACAAGCATGTTCACTCCAGCACTTTATCAACACTGGAAAATTAGAAAACAAAAAAGTTCAAATGAGTGAGGAAAAAAGATACAGATGCCACGGTACATTTCAGCAGCTCCAAACACGCAAAATGGACCAAAGCACAGAGGTTCTGGCTGAAGGAGGCAGAGGGGTCTGGAGGCATCCCCTGGCCTCCCTTATCCCAAGGGAGGCCCTGGATCACTCCTGCCAACCCCTCAGCTCCCAGAGTGCAGTTCGTGAGCCACAGACAAGCCTGTGTGGTTGGTACAGGCAGCCCTGAGACCCAGCACCACACAGTCCTCGAGAAGGAGGGGGACAGTGATAAGGCACACTGGCAGCTTGGCGTGTGTCCACACTGCCGAAGGGAAGAAGAATGTGGAGGACTAAGTAGCTTAAAATTGAATTTTCATTAGTTTTTAAAAATTTTTTGCTTAACTCAGGAGTTGTTGTTGTTGTTTTTTTAAATCCTGGGACAGGCCAAAGAAATGATGGGACCAACACACCACAGAATATTATGCAGCTGTCAAACAGAATGAAGCAGATATACATGTACCGATATGGAATGCTCTCAAGGCATGTCACTAAGTTAAAAGCAAAAACCAGAAAACAATTGTCAGAGAGGACAATTGTCCTTCCACCTGGGAATGAGGGCGAGATAACGCACATATTCACTCTCTCTCTCTCTCTCACACACACACATAAAGATGTTTTTGGAAGGCTGTAAATAACCTTAACAGTACTCATCTTTGGGCTACGCTGTAGGCGTCAGGGAAGCGGGGAAGTGAACTTCTGTTTTTCACCTAAACCTTTCACCATTTGAAATTTTTACAATTAATTGGGGGGAAAAAAAGGAAAGACACAGGAAAGGAAGGTATATAAAGAAACGCGTGGGTTTGCTAGATTCACAATTTGACACACACGCTCGGGATTTATGGCTCGCGGTGTCTCCAACTAAACTCCTTATCAAAGACATGCAAGTGGATTAAAGAAACGAAGGGGAGGCCCTCTCCCTCTGGCCTGCCGCCAGCACCCGGGCCGCCTCACCTTGGTTGCGGCCGTATTCCACCAACCAGCGGGAGATGCGGACCACGTCGTGCAGCACGCTCTCGGGCAGGTGCTCCAGGGGCACCTCCTCCTGGAGCTCCAGGTCGTCCTCACCACCGATCAGATCCAGGATGAGCACTGGGGACACCACCTTGCTGTGCCGGGTCATCAGGCTGCGGAACTCGGACTCCAGTGACTCCTTCCCCCGCTCAAACAGCAGCTTCTACGGGACGGAGGGAGGGCGGGGGGAAAGATGAGGGTCCGCAGCTGCTTCAGCACTCAGCTGACCCTTGCCTCCCCATACCCTTCCTTTCCCTTCCTGCTTCTGGGTCTCAGCCCTCCTCTGCCTTCACTTCCTTTTCCCCATAGAAGAAATGCTCGGAAGACTTCCTTCATTATTTCTTTCCCTTGTGTTCTCTTAAAATGTATGCTTGCAGGTGAAACCCAGAGTTTTACAAGAAGTAGGTGCTTACAGGTATCAGCTGATTATTTTTTCATTCCACCATTAATTTGTGTTCTTGTTAGAAAAGGGTTTGTTAGAAACCCTTGTTAGAAAAGCAAAAGAAAAAAAACACAAACTGGATGTCAAAAACTTATGTGCTGAAAACGATGCCACCAAAAAAGCGAAAAGAGGGGGACTTTCCGGACTGTCCAAGGCTTAAGACTCCATACTTTCTCAATCCCTGGCCAGGGAATTGAGATCCCGAATGCCATGCTGTGAGTACTCCCCCGCGCCACTCCCCCCCTCCACCTGCCACCACAAAAAAAGTGAAAAGACAATCCACAGAATGAAGGGAAATATTTGCAAATCACGTATCTGAAGTGATAGGTATTCAGAGCAGACAAGAGAATCAAAAATATACGCCCACACAAAAGTATGTACACAAGTGTTCATAGCAACACTGCTCATAACCACCAAAAAGCGGAGTGATCAAGTGATGGATGGACAAACGAACTGTGGTAGATCCACAGAATGCAATATAATTCAGCCCTATAATGGAATGAAGCACTGACACGCGTTACCACACAGGTGAACCTTGTAAACAGGCAATTAGAAGCTAGATTCAGAAGGTTACATACTGTGTGACTCCACTTACAGAAGTCCAGAATAGGTAAATGTGCAAAGAAGACAGATGAGTACTAATGGCGGGGTGAATGGGGGAGGCGAGGGAAGAGTGACCGCCAATGTGTCTCTTTTTACAGGGGATGAGCATATTATGAAATTTATTCCAGGGATGTTGCATGACTCGGTGATTATTAAAACTACTAAAATTACTGATTACTAAACTACTAAGCTTTATACTTCAGATGGGTAAAATTTTATTGGTATGTGAATTATATCTCAATAAAGATGCTTTAAAAATAGAAGAGTTGGAGTGTTTCTGCTTACTTGAAAAGTAAGTCCTCTAGGGTAAACCTGGAGTTGTATATTTTTTTGTCTTCTTCTCTAGCCCACCCCCACGCCCAAGTTCTAGCACAGAGCTCTTCACTCTGTGACCTGAACTTGGTAGAGATCCTCAAGAACAAAGTTCTCCAACCCCTGACATTCCAATCTCTGAGTCTAGGCTGCCCACTGATGGGGTGCAGTATAGTGGTTATAGTGGTGTGTCCCCTCTGGGTTACTAGTGTGACAGTGTACTGATCCTGCAGTTTTCTGTGTAGCCAGGTGGCAATGGTTATACAATGTGAATGTCACTGAACTGTTCCCTTAAAGATGGTTAGAAATGGTAATTTTTATATTATTTATTTTTCAGTACAATAAAAAATACCCATGCATTTATAAAAATCAAATGTTAAATCTGTATTTCATAGGTAACTTGTAATGTGTGTTCTCTGGTGGCTCAGTGGTAAAGAACCTGCCTGCCGATGCAGGAGATCTCTGGGTTGAGAAGATCCCCTGGAGAAGGAAATGGCAACCCACTCCAGTATTCTTGCTTGGGAAATCCCATGGACAGAGGAGCCTGGCAGACTGCAGTCCATGGGGTTACAAAAGAGTCAGACACAACTCAGCAACTAAACAACAACTTATAATTTAGCTACATTATTAAAATGCAATCAAAATGTAGACCTGTAATTTCTGAAACAGAGATTTCAATGTCTGTAGTATGTGCATGGTACTATATTCTTCTCTTCATTCGACTATATTATCTTTTAGCTGGTTCAGTGTCTCATGAGGCCCGGACAGGGATTGGTGTCTCCCAACCTCTCACATCACTCTGCTGGCCCCTTACCACTTTGTTGAGCTCTGGGCTGTCTGGGCTATTGTCCTGGAAATACTCCACAGCCTTCTGAATCTTGGCCATGCTTCCCAGATACTCCTCTAGCCTACCTGTGGGCCTGGAAAGGAGAAGAACCATATTAGCCCGGGCAGATGGAAGATGAATAGGAAGGACTAAGGGAATGGTATTTGGAAATGGTGAACAGAATTAACACAGGGGACTCTAGGCTCATATATATTCTACCCCGCTTCCAAAGCCTACTGGTCCAAGAGGCGTTAGGAATGTGACCCTCTGGTCCGAGCTCACCCCTCTCTGATGATCTTCTCAGTGTCACTGGCCACGTGGTAGTAGCTGATGACATGGTCCAGACAAGACAGGGTCTTCTCGACATTCTCCTGCAGCCGCTGCAGGTTCTCCGTCTGCTTGTGCACGGGGATGATGGAGTTCTCCAGCTTCATAAGGCGACTTTCAAAGGATGACAGGATAGACACCTACGGGGGGAAGCCCCGTGCTCTCAGGCCTCAGGGTTGTCCCAGCACTGCTTCTGCCCCTTGCCAGGTCTTCGCATTTGCTGCCTTTTCTCTGGTTTTCTAGACAGTAGGCTCCAAGAGGAGAGGGACAGGGTATACTTATTCCCCACTGTATCCCCAGGATCTACCACGTGCCTGGCAGATCGGAGGTGGCCCAAATAAATTGGCTGAAGTTTGATTTGAAGGCGAGGCAACCATTACATTAACTTCTCAGAAAATCACCTCAGGATGGCTTCCCTTCCACCCTTTAAAGCCAGATCTCAACTTATGTTCCCCCTGATGCTTTCCTAGACTGAACAGGAACTGCTTTCATATAGAGTAGCCTCAAATGCATTCCTGGTACCTTCAAACCCCCTCTCTCTAAGGCTAAATCTCATTAAGTAAGGACTAGCACCTGATGACTGTGTTACTGAATACATACCCACCTTTCTATCTACTACTCAGTTTGGGTTTTCCAGGCTCTTTTCGGAATAAGAAAGGAAGTTCATGTTTATTGAGTACCTATTGTATACCAGATACTGTGCAAGAGGCATTTCCATGCATTAGCTTCCATGACCTTCACAGCTACAATGGAGATTGGCATCGTCTATTTTAGCAGAGGAGGTAACTGAGGCTCAGCGTTACCTGTCAGGAGCCACACACAAATAAGCGGAGGGGAAAGGGCTAGATCCCGCATCTATCTGATTTCTGATTCATTTTACCCCTCCAGCTCTCCAGAGTGACGGCTGAGTCTCCTGCCCTCAGTAATCTCAGAAGTGGTAACCCCACCCGTGATACCCGCACTTAAACTAAGGGTGACCCATGGCCAGTACCCAGCCCACTTAAGTCAGTCTCACTAACTGTTTGCGGAAGGAGAGAAAGAAGAATGCAGAACTTAGGCAAAAAGCAGATAAGTGGGGGGGCAGCCTCATCCTCAGCGAAGTGGCGGGCAAGGGGAAGAGAGTGTAAGAAGTGTAACACTGTTGCTAGAGAAACCCAGACCTTAACACCCATCACCACCCAGGCCAGAAGCCTCAGGCTTTAGGTACTAACCCCCTGGGTCGCAGCGTCTGGAGGCCCTCCCAGCGAGGGGTTACTCACCATGTTCTTGGTGAGCTGGTCGCTCTTCTCCAGGCTGTCTCGGATGAAGGACAGCGTCTCCTCCTCCTGCGGGGGGGAGGGGAGGACATCACCAGAAGCCAGAGACCACCGCATCCCGGCTCCACAGCCTCGCCCGGACCCTACTGCCTGGTACCCGGCCCCCTCCCACTCCTGCTACCTCCCCTCCCTGAGTGGACGCCCGGCCCGGATCTCGGCCCCTTCCCTCACCTCCTCCCCCGCCTCCCCAGCCCCACCTGCTTCAGCTTGTCCTCGATCTCCCGCCGCCGGGCGGACGCCTCCTGCGGGGGAATCATGACTTCGACCCTCCCTGCGAGCGGCTCCCACAGCCCAGCGTCTCGCTTCAGAGGGCCCTCTAGGCTCCCGTCCCTGTCACACCCACTTCCGCCCGTGGCCCCCTCCCCGGGGCTCGTTTGCCGCCATATTGGGAGTGGCAGGCGGAAGTGCGCCTGCGTGAAACTCAGGGACAGGGGAACCCGGCAGGTGGCCATCTTGGGTGTGGCGGGGAGGTGCATCCGGGTTTCACCTTGATGCGTGTTGTCACACTCATCAGAGAAGATTCTCTAGCGGTGTTTTGTCCCGCAGCTGGCACAACAGTTACAGCTCACGTGCCGTCTTCGTGGGAAGGCTGACTCTTTTCACAAAGATTAATAACAAATTCGTTTGTCTGGATCCAGGCACAGATGAGGTGTTCCCCCGCAAAGCGCAGCACAGAGCTTGTCACACAGCAGGCACCTAATGTGTGCTCATTTAATGACCGAGGGACCTATGTAGTCGTGTCCCCCTTCGGCCCTAAAAGCTCTCACGGAATGCGCCCTGTGTGCAAGCCCTGGCCCGGGCAAAGAATGGTCGCCCATGGCCCCAGTGGCAACCATAACTACAATCCCGTGAGGGGCTCGGCAAAATTCCTGGGGTATGAGGGGTTCTGGGAGCACTCATCCCTGGGACTGGGATGGGACCGGAGAGAAGCTCCAAGCGCCACACTAAGGTGTCTGTTTTGGAAAGAGAGACATGGTTTTATTTGCTGGGGGTGAGGGCCGGGCCGCGGGTAGAGAGTGGCTTCAGCGGTGTATTTTCCCAGGTCTGGAAACAGTGCAAGGGGAAGGTTGAAAAAGTCCAGACCTGTCCGAGGGGTTAGAACCCAGCTGGTGTTCTCAGTGATGGAGACGCTGAGGCCTATCTGCGGGTGCTCAGACACAAGGGGAGCGTTTCTCATAGGGCCGCTGAGGACATCAGAAAGGCCTCGAGGGCTGGTAGGGACCCTCCTGCAAGGGGCCAAAATGTCTCAGCTCCTTTGCCCGGAGTCTCCTCTAATTAGGGGCCAGCCAGGGGTGGGGAGGTGGCCCTGGGTCAGGGTTCCTGCAGGGATGAATGTTCTAGATTCACCACAGGCACAGCTCCTGCAAAACCTAGTATTACTCCCTCCTCCATTGCAGAGGCTCACCCTGCCTCTGGTCTCACCCTGGGGTGGTAAGTGGCTGCACAGCTTTGTTGAGGCATCCAGATACAGGAAGACAGACAGTGAAGCATATGCTGGTGGGTGAGAAGGTTTGGGGGGCATCAAGTTATAGGGCTCCCAAGGCTCTCCCAGGGGCCAGCCAGTTCCACAAAAAGGAGGAAGAAGTGGGACTGAGCCCCTGGAGAGGGATTGGACAGCTTTCTTTTGGGGCGAGAGGACAGTTTCAGATCTGGTTGATGGCCGTGAAAGTACTGATGAAGGAAATACCTGGGAGGTGCACCCCTATTGCAGATGAGAGAGAGAAAAAGGCAGAATCCTTGTGTAAGGACACCTAGGATGACTCCATTGAGGCGGTCCTTGTGCAGTCCTGAGAACTAAGTGAAAGGAAAAGTTTAAATTGTTAGCAGCCAGCGAAAAGAAAAAGTGGACTAGAGAGCTTTGGTGGAAAGGACTTTGGGCTCAGATGGACCAGCCCTAAGAGCCTCATTCAACACTTAACCTCTCTGACTAGCACCCAGCCCACAGTAGACCCTCCAGAAAATGAATAACATCATCTCAAGAAGAAATCCTTTATGGCTGTGGACAAATACTTTGAGCTTTTTATATTCTCATTGCAATTTTGTAAACTATATACATGTGTGTTTTGTATTTTCTCAAATATCCTTCTCTAAGGGCAATTTGCTTGCTCCTTGTGAGGAAAGCTATGACAAACCTAGACAATGTATTAAAAAGCAGACACACTTTGCAGACAAAGATCCATATAGTCAAACATGTGATTTTTCCAGTAGTCATGTAAAAATATGAGTTGGACGGTAAAGAAGGCTGAGCACGGAAGAATTGATGCTTCCAAACTGTGTTGCTGGAGAAGATCCTTGAGAGTCCCTTGGACAGCAAGGAAATCAAACCAGTCAATCTTAAAGGAAATCAGTCTTGATTATTCATTGGCAGAACTGATGCTGAAGCTCCAAAACTTTGGCTGCCTGATGCGAAGAGCTGACTCATTGGAAAAGATCTGATACTGGGAAAGATTGAAGGCGAAAGGAGAAGGGGACAGCGGAGGATGAGATGGTTAGATAGCATTACTGACTGAATGGACATGCATCTGAGAAAATTCTGGGTGATAGTGAAAGTCGGGGGAGCCTGGTCCATGGGGTCACAAGGAGTCGGACACGACTTAGCGACTGAACAACAAAGTGTGGCTTGGTAGCCAGCTACCATGATTTGAGAGCCTTCTGTTTGCCCGGATCTGTCACAGGCACCACCTTGCATTAGCTTGTCTAATCCTCACAATAAACTTACAAGTCAGGCACAGCTGTTCATCTCCCTTCTGCAGAGGAGGAAGGTCAGGCTCAGAGAGGTCACGAGAGGTCACAGCTGCACTGGGTCAACACAGCTGGCCAGGAGACTGCTGTGCTCTGCCTCCCCAGGCCAGGTAGTTCGGGAGTTCTGCGTGCTGTTATGCAAAGCTGTCAATCTGACTTGAAGAAAATCCATTGTGAAATGTGAATCCATTATTATATTTATAGCAGCCATATCTAGTAAAGAGTAGATAGGAAAAGAATGAAAAGATGAGTTGTTTATTTTTTTCAGGTGCGCTTTAACATTATTTTCACAACTGTAAGTTGAATGTCCTCCGAGTAAACTGGCTTGAATCAAGGTGGTGGGGCGAGTGTTCCGCCCTCCCCCAGGCCCGAGGCCAGGCTGGGCCAAGTGGGACACGAGGGGGCGCCCGATACCCACTGGTACCTTTCCACTGCGCCCCCTGGAACCTCCGAGAATGTCAAGCGGGTGCAAGAAGAGGAGAAAGACCGAAGACAGGAGGATGGATGGGTAGAAACAGAAAAGGGTGGGGTGGTGGCGGCAAATGGGGCGCTGTAAAGGAGAGGAACGCGGAGAGCAAATAAACGAGGAAAACTCGAGAGGGCACGGAGGAGAGAACGTGCAGGAAGACGGGCACAAACCGGGGGCTGGGGGGCGTTCAGGGCCTTTCTGCGGGTGCCCCCTCCCCCTCCTCCCCGAACCTGCGGGCAGCGGTGACGTCAGGCTCTGGCACCCACCGCACTTCGGCCCAGAAACTCCTAGCAACCGAGGACGCCAGCGGCCGGGCGGTTGGCAAAGGGGGAAGCCGGGCGCCCCGCGCGCCCCCGCAGCCCCGCCTCCGCGCCCCCGCACCCTGCAGCCTCCGGGGCGCCCGCGCGCTCCCGCAGCCCCGCGCCCCAAAGGCGCGGCTCTCTGGGGGCAGTGTTCCCTGAACGTGACTCAGCGCTTTCTCTGCGCTTCCGAGCGTCCCCATCCCGGCAGGCCTTCGGCTTGGGGGAGCGGAGACCCCAGCCGGATGGATGGACCCACGGCCTCTTGCCTGCGGGCAGGGGCCTGGAATCACCCACACACAGGCCCTCCTGTCAGGCAGGTGGACCTTTGTGGGGGGGGCGGGGGTGGGGAACAGGTTAAATCGTTTGTTCATTAACCCCAGGGTTCCTGTAGGCAAGGAGAAAGAGAAGGGAGCCTTCCTTAAAGGGCTCACAGCCTAGGCAGGGTGCCTTTCTGCTGGCTTTTTAAAATTAATTTATTGTCTCCAGTGTTACTGTCTCATGTTTTACTGACAGTAAATGTCAGTGACTGACATACATCAGTGCATAAAGTGTACAGCATGGTGGTTGAATTATATATACAGCTGATCCTTGAACAGCAAGCATGGGTTTGAACTATGAGAGTCCACCTGGATTTTTTTCAGTGAATATACACTAGGATAGTACACGATAGAACAGTGGATTGAAAGGGCCAGCTGTAAAGTTATATGGGAATTTTCCACTGCCCTAGGGTCAATGCCTCTAACCCCTGCTGTTCAAGGGTCAACTGTATTGTGAAATGATTACCACAATAGGTTTAGTTGTCATCCATCATCTCAAATAGAACCCAAAGTAAAGAAAAAAATAGTTCTCCTTGTGGTGAGAACTCAGGATCTACTGGGTTAACAACTTTTCTGTCTATCACAAAGCAGTGTTAACTGGAGTCCTCATGTTGTAAATTACATCTCTAGTTCTTGTTTATCTGATAACTGGAAGTTTGTACCATTTTAACCACCTTTCTCCAATTCCCCCTCGGCCCACCCGTGCCTCTGGTAATTACAAATATGATCTCTTTTTCTATAAATTTGGTGGGTTTTCTAAATTCCATATGTAAGTGAGCTCATTCGTGTCTTTGTCTTCTCTTTTCTTTTTTTGAACATACTGCTCGGGATGTGGGATCCTAATTCCCCACCGGGGATCAAACCCATGCCCCCACTGCAGTGTGGAGTCCTAACCACTGGTCCACCAGGAAGTTCCCCCAGTGCACCCTTGGAACCCACTTGCTCTTTGGGTTTGGTCTTCTGCTGTGTGCCCGGCGCTTCCATGGAAGGTCCTCCCATCCCTCAGGTATTCATTGAATGAATGAATGAGCACGGAGACCAGTGATCAGTGTATGCGGTTCTCCATGTATACCACCTGCTGGGCAACACACACAATAACATCTTCAACAGCGGCTTTTTAAATAAGGCCAAGGAGGAGGGGTGAGCTGGGAGGCAAGGCCTGGGGTCCCTGAGGGCAGGGAGGGCAGACCCAGCCGTCTTTCCCCTGGCTCTCCACAGTCTGCCCAGCTCAGAGCACTGGCTTCTGGCTCTAAGTCACTGAGAAATAGGGCATGCACTCCCACCCCCTCCATCCCTTCCACCATGCTCTGTTGAGCACACACCATGCGCCACTCCCAGCTCCTGGCAGGTGCCATGGAGAACCAGGCACTGCCTCTGCCTTCCTGGAGCTCCCCATCCAGCAGGAGAGGCCCGCAATGCCAGTATGGTGAAATCAAGGGCACTGGAGGATGGCAGTGAGTGGAGAGGTGGCAAAGGTCCAGATGGGTCCCCCAGCCAGTAGTGCCCAGGAGAAGCCAACCTCATCTGCTCTGACATCCTCAGAGCCCTGTCTTCTCTCTGTGCCTCAGTTTCCTCTTCAGCAGGTGACACTGAAAGGTTCTCAACATTTCCTGCAGACTACACATCTATGTCTCTATGACTGAGAACCATTCCAGGTGGCCCCTCCCTCCTGCAAAGGGGGCAAACAGACCAGCATTGGCAGTGCCCCCGCCCTGAGCCTAGGCTTGCAGATTCTGGGGTCTGCCAGGGGCCCAGCCAGCTGATGTGGGTTCCTGGAACTCAGCTCACAACCTTCCCCAACAAATGTGAACTCCAGGCAGCAGTCAGGAGCCCCTAGGTGGGCAGTCTGTGCTGGCAGCAGGGGAAGGGCATGAGCATCAGCCAGGAAGAGGATAAAACCCCTAGCCCCTGTCCTCTGAGCTTGAGTCATGCAACAGACTGCTGGGGTGAAGCAGGAAGAGAGGTTGTGATGGAGGTCTCCTCCCAAACTGGGCTCTAGATTCACCAAATGAAATGTCTCAGGGTCACAAGGAGGTCTTAGGGGGTGGGCTTTCCAGAACTCTGGCTGGCTGGAGGCAGAGCGAGTGTCCAGGGACACTGCCCCAACCTTCCCTGCCCTTCCTTGATGATCCGGCCCTGCTGTCCTCGGTTGGGGTACCCGTATGGGAACCTCAATGTGTATAACCAACTGCCTTCTCAAGCAGAAGTATGGCAAGGGTTGGGGTGAGTCCTATCAGCATGGTAGAGTTCTTCCAGCTCGGGGGCCACAGGTAGGGACTCAGAAAAGAGTTACCCAGGTGAAGGGGGAGAGTGGGAGGGTGTTTGCTCAGGGCGGAGGGCAGGGGTGGAAATAGCAATTCTGGGTAATACATCAGTGTGACTGATCACAGAGGAGGGGTAGGTGGGAAGTGAGTGGCGAGCAGGGGAAGATCTTGATGGTGTTTAGAGCCTTCTGTAGGCAAGGGAAGTCATTGCAGGGTTCTCAACCGATGAGTGACACGGCCAGAGGAGCACTTGGCAAGAGTCCCGCCGGCCCCTATCCTCCCCTGCACTGAGCCAGCCAGCCGGGTGTCCTCCTCCACGCCCTTGCCCACCTCCTCTCCTTCTGCCTGTCTCTCTGTCCTGTCCTCTCCTGTCCTCTCTGCGTCTGGCTGAATACCCATGCTGACTCTTCTAGAATCAACTCAACATAGTCCAGTGAAGGGTTTGTCTTCTCTTCCCAAGCCCCATTCACATGAAAAAGATTTTTTTAAAAAATTTATTTATTTTGTTTTGGCTACACTGGGTCTTTGTTGCTACGCGTGGGTTTTCTCTAGTTTCGGCAAGCAGGGGCTACCCTCTAAGTGGTAGCATGCGGGTTTCTCATTGCGGTGGCTTCTCTTGTTGCAGAGCACAGGCTCTGGGCGTGTGGCTCTCGATAGTTGTGGTACACAGGCTCAGTTGCCCTGTGGCATGTGGAGTCCTCCCAGGTCAGGGATTGAACCCATGTCGCCTGCATTGGCAGGCTGGATTCTTAATTTCAGGATCACAGGGAAGTCCTGTAAAGGATTAAAAAAAAAAAATACCCTAGGACTCACCTAGTGGTCCAGTGGCTAAGCCTCTAGGCTTCTACTGCAGGGAGCTTGGGGTCGATCCCTGGTTGGGAGAACTAAGATGCCTCATGCTGCATGGTTCAGACAAAAAAAAAAAAAAAAGCTTTCTACAAGAATGTTCATAGCGGCTTTAGTCACAATAGCCCCAAACTGGAAGCAGCCCAAATACCTATCAAGTAGAGAATGGATAAACAAACTGCTATAGTTGTCTGGTAGAATACTACTCAGCCGTGGAAAGGAACAAACTGCCGCTGCATGTGACAAGGTAGTTAAATTTCACAATTGATATGTTGAGGGAAAGAAGCCAAACACAGAGTACAAAGTGTTTGATACCATCTATATCAAACTGACTTGCGGTGGTAGAAATCGAATTGGGGAGTGGGGGCAGGGGCAGGAGGGCTTGCCTAGGGTGTGCTCACACACTGGGGTGCCTTTCCAAAGCTGAGCCTCCTAGAACCATCCTTTGATACCCAGAAGCCTCTCAGCCATCCCTCAACTGACTGCCTCAAACTCTCTGTACCCCCAGCCTGACTCCCCCTTCCCTTCCCTTTCACGCTGCATTCCCCACTCAGGCAGCAGTGACACCACCACCCACCAGTCTTGAGGACACCAAGTGGCCTCTCCCAGTGGTCTCCCAGCCCTGAGAAGACCACTCTGCCCGATCCTGGGAGTGAACCTGGAGAGTTACCCTAGTAAGACCACCCTGCTGCCCAACTCAGTGGGTCAGGAAAGCTCTCTAAGACCAGGTCTTGCCCATATTTGTGTCCATGCAGACTCTGGTCCACAGGTGTAAGGAAACGGTGACCAGGCAACCAGGTGATGTCTGACCCGGGTTTCTAGCACCTGGGACCGGGGTGTCCTCCCTGCAGGTGGGAAATCCACCCCGAGTCCTGCCAGCTGGAGGCAGGAGACATTGTGGGGCTGATACGTTGGTTGCAGAGTCTCAAGGAGGCCAAGGCTGGCTCCCCCATGTACCTGTTCCTCTCTGTTTATTTACTTAATTATTTTGGCGGCGCTGGGTTTTAGTTGCCGGGATCTTTGTTGCTTGCGACATGCGAATTCTTAGTTGCCAGGATGGACGTGGGATCTAGTTCCCTGACCAGGGATAGAACCCCGACCCCCTGCATTGGGAGCATGGAGTCTTACCCTCTGGGCCACCAGGAAGTCCCTCCTGTTCCCTTTTTTTTTCTGTCTCCGGGTTCCTGAGTGTCCTACCATGTCACTCCAGATTGCTCCTTCCTCCTTACCCCCATTGCACTGTCCACTAGCTCGAGCTGGAATCAGAGGTCCCCACAGTCCTCTCGTACACCCCAGCACAGCCCCCTTCCCCCGCCCCCAACTCCCCACCCCACTCTCCACCCTCACCATCTTCCCTCTCGAAGCAAGAGGCACTGCAGAGTGACTGCTCCTCTGGGCTGGGGCGGGGCTCACCCTTCCTACCGGCTCCTATTCCCACCAGAGGGGCCCATCCTTTGCTCTCCCAGCATCCCGTCCGCCCAGCATCTGCCACCCACCCTCTCCCTGGGCTAGCCCTTTCTCTCCTGCAGGCACATGCAGGTCAGCTTATCTTAAAACAGCTTCCCTGTGTTCACCACAGCTGACCCTCTCCTTTCTTTTGCCCTGTTCTGAGCTCTGGAGTTTGCTGCCTGCTCTCAGACTCTGGGCTCTACCCCCATGGGGCTAATGAGATGCCCTGTGGGAGGCCAGGAGCCCTCCTGGGCAAACGCTGGCTTCCTTCCAAGCCCACTCTGACCTGTTGACTCTCACTGCGGGCTCCTTGGGGTGGCCGCCTCCAGGAACAGGCGTGTCTGTGTAGGTGTGTCTAGGGGGCCGGGAGGGGGCGGGGCGAGGTAAGAGGCTCCCTCCTGCCCCAAGGGTGGCCCTCCTCCAGGCTCAGTCCTCACCCTCTGCTCTCCTCTCTGATCCCACATCTGGAAGAGTCCATGTACCTGGGCCACAGCTTTTACCTTCATGAGGTCCCGGGGGACTGCGCCTAAGTCTTGGCTCTATCTCCTTCCGGTTTGGAGCACCATACTGGTTAAGCGACAGACTCCGCCCTCTCCACTGAAGGACTTGGGGTGACCTCCCCAGGACAGGGCTAATGCCAGGTCACCTCTCCCCTCTCCCGCATGGCTCTACTTCATTCCTAATTCACACGGTTGCCCACGGCCTGTGAATTCCACAGGTGTCCTCACTCTCCACTCCTTCAAACCATCCTTCATTTTCCCCGGGGGCGGGGGGGAGTCATTTTCATTGTGTAGCCACATCTTTGATTGTCACTCATACCTGTCTCTTCCCAAGTCCCTCTGGAGGTCACCGTGGGTCATCTACGTGGAGGGGTCTGGGAAGTGACTTGTCCTTCAGAGAAGAGCTTTCTGAGCCCAAGGAGAGCAGAGTCTACGAGCTGATCATTTGGGTGGGGGGCCAGGGTGGGGGTCGCCGTCTCTTGTGGGCCAGTTGGTGATTTTCTTCCTCTTTGGTTGGGAGACCTTCAATGTCCCCATCCCAACAGAACCCACAGGTGGAGTAGGGAGCCTAGGGAGGCCCGGGGAATGTGGTTGGGGGTTGAGTCCCGGCCCTCTGTGAGGTCCTCCCGCCCCATGCCTCTCTCCAAAACTGGCCTTGAACTGGCGGGCCCAAGCGTGCCCAGCCCTGCAGCACAGCGTTAGCGCAGGCCCAGCCTCCCAGGCAGTCTCTGCCAGGCCAGGCTTAATCGTTAGCCACACAGCAGGCACAGGGGACTTTCAGGCACCTCACAGAGCTCCCAACCTGAGCGTAGACTTTGGGTAGCTGGGCTCCATGGCCGTCAAGCTCAGTGGCCCATGCTGGCGCACCTCAGGGTGGGGCCCACAGGGACAGATGAGCTGGGCACCCCTCTGACCTGGTGACCTTGTAGCCAGGTGCAGACAGGTCAAAGGCCATCTACTGATCCTGTGGATTTGGGTGGGGTAATAAATGATGGGAGAGAGGGGGCTCGAATGCTGTTTCCACTGCACCAGCCCTGCCTCTTGGGCCTCTGTGTCCTTATTCCCAGGGTCTCAGCCCCAGGGGAGCTGGGGACTGGAGGAGCAGATGAGAATGACAAAGGCCTGGCCTCTCCCTCCTCTCTCCATCCCTTCCCTCTAGTCCCTCATCTGGTATCCCCTCCCCCTCCCCCCTCCCCTGGCTCGAACCTGCCACACATCCCACTCGGCTTCAGCAGGCATCAGGGCCCCCCTCCCTCTTTTATTACTCCACTCAGACCCACAGGATCAGCAAAGGCAGCATGGGGCTTTCCTCAAAAGCCCCCCCAGGACAGAATGCTCTGCACCCCTGGGAGCATCAGGAAGCACCCTGGGCCCAGTGACCGTGACCCCGGTAGTGTTTACTGTCTGCGGTCACATTTTGTCGAAGCGACTTGGCTGTTTTTCTACCTTTTGTCGATCTGCTCAGCTGGCTCCTTCATTCGCGCATTCACTCCTTCAGTACTTCGGAAGCTGGGGCCTGTCCTTGATGCTGCAGATATAGGAACACTTCAGGTTATCAGCCCGCAGGGGTCTACAGGCCCATGGGCTCCTGAGAATGAAAGCTCTCAGAGGCGGGGTCTGTATGCCACCCTGCCGCATCCCTCGACCCTCTGTCCACGGTTCACTTTAGGCAAGTTGGAGGGAATGGGGTGCCCCTAGGGCTGGGGGCAGGGCTTGGGGTGCAGAGTGGGGGCAGGGGAAGAGCCAGTGACAGAGCTGGTGGGTGGCTGGGTGAGGGGTGGAGAAAGATTGGCATCCTCTCAGCCTCAACTTAATTCCCTGGGCAAACAGCAGCGCTGGGAGCGCTGCCGGCAATCCACTGCGGCTTCAAAGGGCCCTGGGGCCATGGGCGGTGTGGGCCACGGGCAAGGTGCCAGGCTTCCCCACTTCCTGGAGCGCTTGCATTCCTGGGACCTCAGCGAGCTGCTTCCTTCCAGGGGAAAGAGGGTCTGGGTCTCGGACCCTGCCGTCCCGCCCTCAGAGCGGCATCTGGGGGCCAGAATGGGGGGCAGCCAGACCTGAAGCCCAGCCTCCTGGCTTGGTGATCATGTACCCTGCCGCTCCCTGCCCTGCTGTACCGTCTGGTTGTCTTCTGGGGGACAGTACCCTCCAGCTTGTCCCTGCCCGCCCATGATACAGGGAAAGTTCAGACCCCAGCAAGCCAGTCACGATGCCTCCAACCTGTCCCCACCTGGGAGCCTCGGAGTGGGCTGGACACAGGGGCCTCTGGAGGAAGGTGACCCCCCGGGGCTTCAGGCACCTCCTTGGCTCACACTGGCTCGTGCAGGCCCAGCCTGGGTGGCCTCCCAAAGCCCCCTCCCGGTGCTGCTGCCCCCCCTCCCTTGCCACCTATGTTTCCCTCTTCACCACACAAGAATGTGTCAGCAGGACCCGGGGCCACTCTGCCACCCATTGTTAAAGCAGGCTTCTCTCCACATCCCTGCCTCTGACAGGCCCAGGCCTGCCCCACGGGGCCAGCCCCCTGTCCCCTGCTGAGAGTCCAAATACACCTGTTTACCTTTGGGCCTCAGCCAGGGATGGGGACGGAAGCTCGCCTGACTCCTGACCACTGGGCCCCACTGGCCCTCCCAGGCCTCCCTTCCCACCCTCCACTCACTCTTCCTTCTGCAGGTCTGGGTGCCAAGAACACCTAGGTGGGGGAGGCGTGATGGCAGTAGAGTGTGTCCTGCCCTGGGCCCCGCGCTGCAGGAGGCCTGACCCATTTGCTCCAGGACTGCATGGGACCTCATCCTGGGGGTGCTTTCCAGACATCCCGAGAGTCATGGGAGCCAGGAGTGGCCGGTCCTGTGAAACAGGATGTGCTCTGGACAGAGGAGGAGGACCCCCAAAGCCTGAGCTCCTGCCCTTTCCCGCTTCATCACTTTCCTGGCTGGGGGATCCATGGGGAAGGGAGAATGGGGAAAAGGTGGCAAGTTAGGGGACAGAGGGGTGGCCTCTTGCTTTGAGAAGGGACTGTTCCCAACACCTGAGAATGAAGTGGCTCAGGGCCTTCTTACCTCAAAAGTGGAGATCCTGGCTTCTCTGGAGGCTCAGTGGTATAGCATCTGCCTGCCAAGGCAGGAGACATGAGTTCGATGCCTAATTCAGGAGGAACCCACCTGCCAAAGAGCAGTTAAACCCATGTGCCATGACAATTGAGCCTGTGCCCTAGAGCCCGGGAGCTGCCACTACTGAAGCCCGCGTGCCTAGAGCCTGCGGTCCACAAGAGAAGCTACCGCAAGGAGAAGCCCGCGTACCACAGCTAGAGAGTAGCCCCTGCTTACCACAGCCAGAGAAAGCCCACGCAGCAACGAAGACTCAGCACAACCAAAAAAGAAGTAGACATCAAAGGAAATGAGAAACCTGCTCAGGGAGCTTGGGTCATGGGCTCAAAGCCACACAGCTCAAAAGAGAAAGGACAACTCAGTGCGATGTGGGGTCCTGGACTGAGATGCTGGGATGGAGAGGAGCATTACCAGGCCAACAAGATGTGATTACCAAGTCAATGTCAATTTCCTGATTGTGACGATGGTGCTAGGGTTATCATGAAAGCGTGTGCTTGTTCTAAGGAAATACACACTAAAGTATTTAGTACTAATGGAACGTCCTGTCTGCAACTTAGTCAATGGTGCAAATATATTTTGATTGGGATTACACTGAACCTACAAATAAATCTGAAGTAAACGAATGTCATTTTTATTTTTTTAATTTAAAAAATATTTTTATTTATTTGACTGCACCTGGTCTATCTGTGGCATGTGGGGTCTAGTTCCCTGACCAGGGATCGAACCTAGGCCCCCTGCTTTGGGAGCATAGAGTCATAGACACTGGACCACCAGGGAAGTCCCTGAACATCTCTTTTTAAAAAGCCACCCAGCTAAGGGTCAGGGCAGGAATGAATAGGAGGGACAAGATCTGATACTCACGCTTCCCACCCTTCACGCTTTCCTCCCCCATCAGTACAATGAAGCCCTGTGTTTGGCCGACTTCACAGCCCCCCTCTCAGCTTTGGCTGCTCCTAGAAAGTGTCTCTGGACCCTTAGAAGTACCGATGCCTGCTGCTCCCCACCGCACCTCCCCGCCCCGCCTCGCCAGAGGCACTAGTCCCAGGTACGGGGATTTTCAACTCTGGTGGCTCTTCCTGGTGGTTCTTCCTGGCAGCCAGAGGTTCCTTCAGCCTTTCCTCACCTGCACCCTGACCTTGCCCCACTTCCCCCAGGAGGGGCCCAGGCAGAGGGTGAGGAGGAAGGACAGTGACAGGCCCCCTCTGTCAACCCAGGGTGTACCCCCTTTGGCGGGGTTGGAGGCTGATCCTGGGGACCGGTGGAGAGCCTGGAGCCCCCATGTTCCCTTAGTGCTGGGGAACGTGGGGAGGAAGGCTGGTGGGTGGTGGGGAGAGGGAGGGAGCCACTGCTGTTGGCAGGGTGGTGTCTCAAGAGGGAAGACGGGCAGCCTCCTCAGCAAGCTGTGGGAAGAGAGTGGGCTGGCTCCCGAGCTCAGTAAGGGCCCAGCCTGCTGGCCTCGCAGTGTGCGTGCCCTCCTGAAATATTTGGAATAATTAGCAAGTGAAAGCAGCAAGTTAACCGGGGAATGCCAGGTTGGCCAGGAGCCAGCCTTGAGTGCAGGGAAAGAAAGGGGCTTCGGGAAAAAGGGGTCCGTGGAGGCTGGGCAGGATTGTGTGGGACAGTGCCTCTGTTTGTGCCTGCCTCTGTGTGTGTGTGTGTGTGCTCACACGTGCTGGGGGAAGGGGCTGTGCTGGTAGGGCTAGGTGGGGGCCTGGGGTGGGGAGTGATGGGTTCCAGGCAAAGCTGGGGCGAGGGGGTTGAAAGGTGTCTGCTGAGTGTCACCCATTTCCTGTGCCTCAGTTTCCCCATCAGAACTCTGCTAGGTTGGTTCCTCACAGGGTGGAACCTGATGGTGGGAGAGTAGGGTCTAGGCACCCTGTCATCTTTCCTGGTGGCCTTCCTCACCCCCAGTCTGCATTGGAGGGAAGGTGCCAGGTGGGGTGATTGCACCCCAGGGTGGGGAGTAGGGGCCCTGGCGCTGGGGCCCTCTGACCTCACACCCTGTCCCTACAGAAAGGGACCGAGGAAGGGAGGAGCTGGAGACAGGCCCAGGCAAGGACCGCAGGCGAGCCTGGGCAGGCCCTCATGGTGGGGGAGTTGGGGGACGTGAACCAAGCCCTGGGCAAGCTGGGCCTTTGTCAGTCCCCCGGGCCAGGGAGGGGGCTGTTTCTCTTTTGCTGCCCTCCCGCTGGGGACTATAGGTGCTGTCTCTGCACTGCACAGATAGAGGCGCTAAGGCCTGGCTGCAGGGGACCCCCCCCCACCCCCAGGGCTGCCTCTCAGTCCTTGTCTCTGGGGACACAGAGGTCATGAGGAGGGCATCAGCTGGCACTCTGCAGGCCTTTGGTACCCACCCTGTCTTCCTCCCAGCCATTCCCCCTTGGCAGTGAAGCCCCCCCAAATACTGGCCCCCACTTTCCCCCAAACAAATTTGCAAGCAGGTCCATTTAAAATTTTTTAAAAGCTTTATTTTTAAAAATGTTTTACTGTAAATAACTTTTCATGAAAAAGTTAAGTTGCCTCACGGGGCAGGAGGGTGGATGTGGGACACAGCCTAAGGGGCTCAGGGTGGAGCAAGGCACTCCCCTGCACAAGCACAGGCAGGGGGCGTGGGGCGATCCCCGGTTTCCTGGTCCCAGTGGTTCTAGCAAGCACCGCGTCGTCCCTCCCGGTTAAGCCTCAGCTATAGCTACACTTACTACATTAGTCTTTCTGTCCCCTCTTCCCTCTGCAGCTTGGCTGCTCCTGTCCCCAACCCCGCAGAAACCCAACTCCCCACTGCTCTCAGCCTCAAGTTGGGCTCAAAGATTAGGGATTTATACCTCTAGAGATGGGGCCAGAAGACCCCAGGGGCCTTAGAAAATCTCCTGGCTCCACCCAGCACCCGGATCTCGGTTCAGTCTCCTCTCTTTGCCCCCCTTCCCCAGCTCCGCCCCACGTACTGCCGGCCGGCCCCAGGGAAGCTTGGCCGGGAGAGGCCTCTAGGGGGTTAATTTGCAGTCACCTAATTAGCATTTGTTGTACCTGGGAACTTTCTCTGGATAGAGACCTGGGGAGGAGAGCTGGAGAGGGAGAAGTCTTGAGGCTAAGATGCTCTGGGGCAGACCCTGTACTGTGGCTTCCAGCTTGGGCAGGGACCCTCCAAGCTGCAGCTCTCAAAGTGAAGGGGCCCGAGTGTGTCCCTGGGGCCGGGAAGAAGTGGATCAATGAAACACTGTGTGTATGGGGGGTTGGGGAGGGCAGGCAGCAATTCTGGTCCTAGGTCCCAGTTCTCAGCCTCCTGGGCTGGAATCTGAGGACGGCCTGCGCTGGGAGCCCTGTGTCCTTGTGGGGTCAGCCTTGGGAGACCTGGCCCAGCCCCTGCCTGGGCAGTAGGGTTTCCATAGGCCTGCACTAGGGGGCAGTCTGGGCCCAGACGTGGGCGCTGTCCGGAGGGGGAGGGGCAGGGCCTGGTTTCTTACAAGAAGGCACCCACGCTGGCCCAGTCGTGCAGGTCAGTGGCCAGGGTGGCATCTCCGGCCTCAAAGAGGGGCTCCGGGGGGAGGCAGCTACTGCCGCTCTCGTCCCAAGGGTGCTGCAGGAAGGACGTGGCCAGGAAGGTCTCGTCGAAGTCCAGGCTGTCGGCAGCCTGCTCCACTGAAGCCCCCCAGGTGGCTGGGCAGTCGATGTGGTGGCCGTGGACGGTGAGGTCCACGTCCCCGTGTGAGGCGGGGCTCAGTGGCGGGCTCAGCTCCAGGGTCTCCAGCGAGCCCAGCTCCCCGCCCAGAGTGCCAGCGTCGAAGATGGCCTCCCAGTCAAAGTTGCCCTTGAGGGGTTCCAGCTCGCCCTGCTCCTCCTGGGTGAGCAGCAGGGTGCTGGGGGGCCGAGGGACCTTGGCCACCCGCTTGGGCAGCGGCTGTTTACGCTTATGCCCGAGCCTGCCCTCGCCTGCGCCCCAGCCCGCCTCCCCAGTGGCCTCCTCGAACTCCCGCAGCAGCTGTTGGGCCTCGGTGTTCACGGTCAGCGGCCCGGCCCATGGGGCGGCGCTGGGCTCTTGTGCGGCCTGGCGGGCGAAGGCTGGGTGGATGTGGACCGGGGGCAGCCGCCGCTTCTTGAAGGCCCCGCTCAGCAGCCGCTCTGCATACTGGGGGTCGATGCGCCAGAAGCCCCCCTTGCCAGGCTCGTCCTTCTCCCGAGGCACCTTGATGAAGCACTTGTTCAGGGACAAGTTGTGGCGGATGGAATTCTGGACACAGGGAGAGAGAAGAGGAGGGTGGGTGAGTGGGCAGGGTCGAAGATGGGGGCCACCCAGTGCCAGTCCCCCCCACCAGCTTCTCTCCAATGGGGGCCGCTGGGAGGGATGGAGGGCGGCAGAGGCGCTGCTCAGACCAGGAGGCTTTGGGACACCAGCCACGGGGCACCGGGAGCCGGGAGTGCTGTCGGGGGCTTTTGTTCCCTGTTGCCAGGATATCTGCCTGCTCAGTCATCCGAGCCCTGAGCCGCAGGATGGCTCTCAGTGCCACCCTGTCCTGCCCTCCCTCCCCTCCCCTGCCGCTTGCGGCCTCTGGCCAAAGGCCTCGGCTCCCCCAGGGCCTGGACGGCCATCTCTCTCTGCCTGGGCCTGGCTGGCCTTCTCTGTTTGTGAAGTGAGTGAGTGGGTGTGAGTGTGTGTATGTGTGTGTGTGTGGGGGGGGTGGAATCTGATGATTTTCCTTGTTTGTAGAGCCGGCCGCTAGCCTGGGCCCTCACTCCCCCGCCACCCCCAACACCCCCTCTCCTCCCATTCCAGGCTCTGAGGCCTCGGTTGATTATTACCCGGCCAAGAGGGCCAAGGGCATAGCACTCATTCCTGGGGCCTCTCAGGCTTGGGGTCGGGTGGCGGGGGTCTCTGGTTTTTCACTAAGGTTACAAATGGTACTGCCCCCGGGTCAGAGCCCAGGCAAATGTGGAACAGCTTGGAACTGTGATCCTGCGGCCTGTGACACAGGGAGTGATCTGCGCATCCTGGGTCTCTGTCTCCAAGAAGCAGATGATCGAAGATGCTGATGGTCAAATATGCTCGCGGCAAAGTGTGCCCAGCCTCCCATCACAACCCTGCTTAGTTCATGCCTGGGTGCAGAGTCCCAACCACGCTGGGGAACAGGGATCTGGGGGTTGGACGGTGGGGCTGGCAGGTGGGTAGTGCCCCCTGGCAAGACTGGGATGTTTACACGGCGGCCTGGGCCCCTTGGCTGCTCTGTGCCAGGTTCTGGAGACCTGGAACATGAAGCCAGTGTGGGAGGCACAGCCCCTGTGGAAAGCACCTGGCTCAGGTAATTGTCCCCCTAGGGAGGTTGATGAGAAGTGTGGGGAGGGGAGTGGTGGCAGGAAACCGGGGAGGGTTTGGGGTGGGGGCTGGGACAACAGCTTTAGGAAGGCCCCACAGCCCTTCCATGGGGGCACAGCTGGCCTTCACACCCCAGAGCACAACCCCTCTCGCCTCCCCGTGCTCCTCCAGCCAACAGAAACCAGGCAGGATGAAGAGCCTGTTTCCCATTCCAGTCCGGCCCTGACAAACTGGCCTGGAGCAGGGTCGTGTCTAGGAATTCTAGGACTTGGGACAAAAATGTGTCCCTCAGTCCATCAACCTCCCTCTAGGGGGCCAGCGTCCACACATAGTTTAGCCCTGGTCTTTGGACTGGGCCTGCTGGATGGGTGACAAGTTCTTTCCACTTGAACCTCAAATTCAACACCCCTAAAGCCCTGTGAACATCCGCCCTCCTTCCTCTCTGAAGTCACAGTGGGGGCAGTTCCAAGCACTGGGCTCCCTAGAGGTCCTTCCTCGACGGCCTTCCTCCCTCGGGCCCTGGCTTGACGGCGCCTGCGGATCTAGATCCGCGATGCGAGTCCAGCCTGCGAGAGCGTGGGCCGGGCTGGAGGGCCTCCCTACCTGCCAAGTGGGATCAGCGTGGCGGAAGTAGCAGAAGTTGTCCGTGATCCACTTGTAGATAGCCGACAGGGTGATCTTGGTGGCCTTGCTGGCTTGCATGGCCATGCAGATGAGCGTGGCGTATGAGTAGGGCGGCTTCACGTGCGGGTTGGTGGCGTAGTCCACGTCGTCGGGAGGCGGGGCCTGCAGCCCCGGGGGCGCGCTCCGCGACGTGCACGACGACGTGGGCTTGCCGGGTGTGTGCGGCTGCCCCAGGCAGGCGGGGTCGGCCGCCAGGGGAGACCCCGGCGCGGCCGAGCCTGGCACCTGGTGGTAGCCGTGGGGGTCGGTGCCCCCTGAGGGCAGGGCGGGAGCCTTGGCGTTGAGAATAGAGAATTCCTGCAGCCACTGCAGGCTGGTCAGGCTGTCATCCAGAGCGTCGGGCTCCTCCAGGCCGCCCTCCGGCCCGGGCTCCTCCGCCGCCCCTACCCCCGAGAGGCGTAGCCAGCTCTCCGCCATATCTGCGGGGACTCTCCGAGGGGGCGGTCAACATCCACGAGCCGAGCCGAGGGTGGCCGGCCGAGCTCTCTGGCCCGCTGACGCCCGCGGCTCGAGTTACACAGTCTCCCGGAAGAGCGCTTCCATCCCGCGACCTCCGAATTGAATGAGGTGCCTGCAGGGACCGTAGCGGGAACTGAGCCCTCTTCCCCCACCCTCGACGAGAGAGTGTGCGCAAGGAGCGGGGGCCTCCTCTAAAATCGTCCCCGCAGCTGGGGAGGATCTTTTACTGCCTTGGTCTGGGAAACAGAAGCTGTGCCCCGTGGTCCAATCTCCGCAGGGTCCGCCTGGCGCTTCCTCTTTGATGTTTTAGAGGAGACTTAATTAGCCAAACGAGGGAAGAGTGTAAGGGACATCCGAGGCCATTCTCTTCTCCCCAAGAGTGGGAAATCAACCCCCCTCCCCTCCCTCCATAACAAATGGAAATGGGGCGAGGGAGCCCAGGAGGGCAGTATGTTTGAAAAGGGCTATTAGGATGAGGGAGCAAGGGGAAGGAAGGAAGGAAATAGGATAGAGAGTTATAGGGGCGCGGGAAGTGAGTGTCCCCCAAACTTCTCTGATGTCGTCCCTCGGGCCCGCCACTTCCGTCGGGGAAGGATGGGAGAGCGGGCTGCTACCGACGCCCTCCCTTTCCGCGGCCGGCAGACCACCCCGTCCCTTACCTGGCTCAGAGCGCAGCACGGGCCAAAGGAATGTTCTGGAAGAAGTTCCTCCCACCCCCTGCGGCTCTCTGACACCCCACCCCCAGCTCGATGGCCCAGCCAGCAGTCCTTGTCGCCCCTACGCCCGACGGCGCCTCTCTGAACGCCAGAGGCCGGGGGACCGGCATTAAGTAGCAGCTCCGAAGGCTTCTCCTGCTGCCATGGCGACGCTCCGCCCCTATAAACAGCTTCCGCTTCTGCCATTGGTCAGTGTGTCTCCAAGGGGACCGCGGGTTCTTAACACTCTCTCCGGCGGTAACTCTCTTCGAACTCCCTCCTCCTGCCGCCTTCTCCCGCGCCACGCAGCCCCCTACCCGCCACCCGGTCCCGGCTCCAAACATTCCCGCGCAAGGGCCCCGCGCAGGGTTCGGAGAAGCGCGCGCCTCGGCGCTCCAGCCGAGGCCCCGGGCGCCCCGGGTAGGCCGTCCGCTGCGGGAACCTCACTCCTGCCCTACCCTGCCCCCCTCCCACCTTCCCGTCTGGGCTGCTCCGAGGTGTAGACGGCTCCTGGGACGCAGCCTGGGGCGCGGAGGCCAAGACTGGGAGCGGCTTAGACTCGGGGATCGCGTGCTTGGGGTTTTCCTTTCCTCTCTGGGTTGTGAGTGGCACTTCCGCACGTTTCTGCGGCCTATCCCGGTCTCCCAACCCTGATTGTCGAGTGGTGCCCGCAGGCAGGTCTGACTCTCGATGCCACCTGCCGCTTAGGTCCGCAGACACCCCCATGGCGGGTAGGGTAATCATGCTTCCTGGTAAGCGCTCCCTCCCAGCCCCATCCTCAGCAAGATTCCCAGAAGTGGACATCCCAGGAGCTTCTTCGGAAGTGCCTCTCCCTCCCTTCCAGAGAGCCGAGGAAGCTGAGCCAGTGAGTGGTACCCAGAAAAGCCATGCCTTTGCCAAATTCTCCTACCAGGATCATTTGCTCCGTTAATTTCACCGGCCTTTAAGTGATGAGGACCAACAGCGGACTGTAGTCCGTTCTGCTCCCTTCTCCCAGCCTCCCTCCAGTCACCAGCTTTCCTGCTCTTCAATTATTGAGCAGCTGCAGTTGGAAGTTCTCCGGTTTAAGGGCGGGGGGTTGGGGGTCGGTTAGGGGGAGGGCTTGTTATCACGCCTTTGCACAGGAGCTGTGACCAGGCCAGCACACAGTCAACTCCCATCCAGAAACATGTCTTTCCCTATCCCTTGTCCTAGTTCACTCCTTCATATACAGCTTGTCTTGAAGAAAAATTAAATAAATAGAGTGTTAGAGAAAGTGAGACAGAAACTTTCACAAATAAGCCAGCTGCGCAGTTAACGGCTCTCCTTCCCTTGTCAACAGTTTTATTCATTTTTAAGAATCATGCAGCAATCCATAAATGTTGCATCCTTGACGTCCCCACTGTAGTGTGCCCACAAGTGTACTCCGGGGAGTGAGGGGTACACAGATGGCACAACAGGACACGCAGACTCCCACATACTAGGTGTGCAGATCCTAAAGCAAAGTGAGAAACCAGCATGCCGAGATCAGGTGGACAGGACATGAACTCTTCCCAGGGGAGATGGCTTACAGTGTGTGGATCTGTGCCCAGGCGATGCCCCAGCGTGGGCATGACCTCTGGGGGGATGGGACTGGGGAGGGGAAGGAAAAAGGGTTCAGTGAGGAGGCCAGGGTCATGGCACCACTCAGAAGTGAGCTCACAGGTGAGTTCAGACCCGAGCATGGCAGGAAGGAACCGCAAACACAGGGGAGTCTGTGGCTTCATGGGAGAAGCCAGGCCCTGTCACAGGTTCTCTGGGTCACCTGCTTACAACATGATGGTCTCCAGATGATGGCTGGGGCATCTGTCCTGTTCCCTGACCAGGCTGAAGACCAGCCTCTCTGGATGGACTATTTCTAGGGATCTTCCCCACCCCCACTTTGGCCGGACCATGTGGCATGCAGGGTCTTAGTTCCCAGACCAAGGATCGAACCTGCACCCTCTGCAGTAGAAGTGCAGAGTCTTAACCACTGGAGCACCAGGGAAAGTTCTACTTGCCAAAGAGCTAAATGAGAGCAGAGAGGTGGGGGGCTTGGGGAGAGAGCAGGAACTGTCTGAGAAACAGGCATGAAGAGCCATTTCTCACCCAGGTCAGTCTTGGTTATGGAGCCAAGGCCTTGAGGAATCTGAGCTTCCTGGGAGAAGGCAGACCCTCCAGAAAGGGTGAAGACAATGGCTTCCTCTTAGGGTTCCTGGCCGCTGTGGCTACTGTTTACCTGCCTCTCCTTCATCTCAAGTAACAGCACACTGTGAATACTACCTGCCGGGAGAGCAGGTGGGTCTGAATGCCACCACCCCAGGCTCAGGGAGGTCCCATTCCCTAATGTTTCTGGGGCTCAAACTTCAGGGAAATCAGTAAGTGGGGTTATTGCTCATATCTTAAATAAGATAGGGGCCATACAAATGTTTCGAGGAGAGAAAGGACATGAAGTGGGGCCTGAAACAGCAGAGTCCGCTGCATGATTGCAGAGAAGGTGGATGTGGGAAACTCAAGACAGAGGCAGAGACTCAGGCTTGGTTTGTGTAGTGTCTGTTGGGACTACAGGCCTCCCCATCCCCCAGAGCAAGATGTGAACCACAGCCACGAGACAGTGTGCAGGTTACCACCCGCCTGGCAGCGCAAAGAAACTACATAGAAGGTGCAAAAGGTCCCCTGGGCTTGGGAAGGACCTGCAAAGTTCTTCGAGGGTCACAATACCAACTATTAATTCAGGTCATCGTGGTGGACGTATCCTAGGGCTCTGTCAATCACATCTCTGCCTCACAAACTTTTGGATCCAGCTTTGCTTCCCAGTCTCAGGCTCCACTAAACAACAACCTCTTCCAAAAGCCGGCAGACAGCACATCTATCTGAGAGCTGGGAGGAACCCACTGACAACACCAGTGTTGAGACAGGAACAGCCAACAGCTTATGGTCTGGCCTTGCTGTTTCAGGGTGTCAATTATATGTCCTACACAGACTGCGGTGGGGTGGGGTGGATACATGGTTTGAACAATACCTCTAAATCTCTAATGAGCCTATGGAAGGTAGTACCTCCCCCATCAGGCTCAGCAGACCTGGTGGGGAGGCAGAGGAGGACAACGGGTGGGGAGGGGAGCCCCCTGGATTACCCCTGGCCCCAGCTCAGCCCTTTCCCCAACTCCCTTTGGGGCTCCTGGGCACCAATTGAGAATCACCGGTCCACCCCCTCTCTCAACCTATTTCTTCAACTACTTAAGAAAAGGGGGTGGAGATGGCTACAGTGGGGATAAGAAGGCCACTTGACAGGGCGGTAGTGATGAAACGTGATACCACACGACAGCTCCTAACATGTGCCTGGCACACAGAAGGGGTTAAACTGTTTTTGTGGTGTCACCTTAGGATGGAGTCCCAGGCCTTCTTGAGTGCACCTGATCATAAATAACCCTCCGGAAGGGAGCCATGTAACTAAGGGATCCTCAGATTCAAGCACGATTTAGCCTCCTTCCTAAGCAGACATGAGGCACTGCCTCTGCCACCACAAAGAAGCAAGAACTGTTTTCCCAACCAACCTTCCAGTGGTTGCCACTGTTCACTGTCCTGGAGAAAGGAACTCCTAATGCTTTTCGAGGGGGAACTCCACCTCTTGTGCAATACGGCTTTCCCTTTTTGCAGGAGTCATCCTCCAACCCCCACCCCGAACTGGAGGTTTCAGATTGGTCATGATGTCCCAGAGACCAGAAAATGCCAGGTGTCTGTAACGAAGTCACGCAAACTCCAAGTCCTCTTGGTCTACCCGCCTAAGGAGACAAAAGATGCACAAGAAACAACTGGTCCACGGGCCTCAGCTCCACCTGAAGGTCAGGATTCAGTGGAAACGTTTTCAAAAAGTCTCTGCAGAGGGTCTCAGGAGCTGCAGTTTATCCCGTGGCTTTAGCCCTCAAGGAGCAAGGAGGCTTCTGGTCCCTTCTGAGGGGAAGGATCATGACTGCGGAAGGCTGGGAGAAGGAGCAGGCGCCCTCAAGCATCCAGCTTCCACGTGGGTCTAAAGCGTCTCCACGTGTCTTGCTGAGGATGCCCAGCAGGTCAGCGGTGCAGTGAGGCCAGGAAGGGATGCGAGGACAGGAGGGGGCCCCTGGCACACAGGCTGGGGTTCTCAGACGGCCAGAGGCCCCCACACGCAGGGCCTGTCCTCGGGGTCCTCCAGGCTTCCGGAGGACAAGCGCCGGCGCTGCGTGTTCCGACGACTCACCACGTTGTCATCGGCCTGCCAGGCACCTGAGAAGAGAAATGCAAGGTTACTCGAGCTGGACCTCCGGATCGGTCCAGATGGTGTCCCCAGCAGGGCAGCCTGGGAGTTTGGCACGAAAACTGGCAGGCTGCCCATTACTTGGAGCTCCCACGGTGTGCCAACCACAGCACGTGAGGAATTAGGAGCAGTGGTGCCCACTGGGCCAGGGACAGTCACGGACACTTGGGCCCACAATGGCGGGACACATGGGATGGTCCCTGTTTTGTGGGACCTTGCCCTAGGACCCACATTTGTATCTTTATTTGGTCTTAAAATTTGCTTCAGTGTGACCGCAGACAAGGGCCTAGCTGAGATTTTGGTGAGGCAGGAGGAAGTGAATGGGACGGAGAAGAATGTGTTAATTTGGGCCCAGAGTTGATGTTTGCTGTGGGGGCCAGGGTGGAGCAGGAAGTGCTTGGCTGCCCAGAGGGTGCCAGGGACTGAATGGCAAGGGGGAAAACAGTGCAACAGCCACTCCTCTCTTTCTGCACCCAAACAGTCCGCTGAGGTTTGCTATCAGCTGGTGTCATCCACCTCAGGAGATATTAGCCCCAGAGCCGTGGGGTCCCATGAGCACCATCCCCTAAACTCATCATCCTGTCCCCAGTCCACGGCTCCTGCACGAGAAGCACCAGCTGCCCACGCTGGAAACGCCCACAGCCCTGGGTTGGGGCTTCTCTCTCCTTTGTGCTGTGTATCCAGTCACCACCTCTGGCTTGTTCACCCTCTGCTGCTGTTTAGTCCCTAAATCATGTCCGAGTCGTTGCGACCCCACACACGGTAGCCCGCCAGGATCCTCTGTCCATGGAACCTTCAGGTAAGAATATTGGGGTGGGTTGCCATTTCCTTCTCCAGGAGATCTTTCCGACCCAGGGATCATTGAACCCAGGTCTCCTGCTTGGCAGGAAGGATTCTTTACCGCTGAGCCACCAAGCAAGGGCTGTGTACTCTCTAGTCATGTCTAAATCTGTAAGTCAGAAAACTGGGTACACCCCCAACTTGTAACATACTGACTGTGTGACCCTGGGCAGGTCATTGTACTTGGAGTTCCAGTTTTCCCATCTATCAGATGGAAATGAGTACTTAGCCCCCAGAGTTGCTGGGAGAGATAAGTGAGGTGACACGGCAGAGTGCTGAGCAGGGTGCCTGATTCTTAGAATGTGCTCGACAGCCAGGCCCACCCCCAGCCTTGTTCAGGTTCATCTCCCCTCAGCAGGCCTCCAGCCCACAGACTGGCTCCATCCATTCATTATTCCCTCCAGTGCAGCGAGAAACTCCTTCCAGGGGATAGGAGGAAGCCCTAACCCCCTGGAGTTGGGGAAAGCCATTCAACCTCTGGCCTGAGAACCTCTGAGCCACCTCTCCCAGCTTGTCCCACACGACCCCCAGCCGAAGAGGGTCCAGCGTGTGCCGACTTCCTCCCCCACTGCCCCCCTCCTCATGTGGTGAAAATTGCTGAATCCTTGAATTCCTCCATTGCACTGTGACCTTCTCCTGGGCAGAGCCAAGAGCCACACCTGGCCCAGCAGGGGGCTCATTCAGAGGACAGAGCCTGTGACCCCGGACTGGAGGCCTGAGGCTCAGTATTTTCTCCTGTGATGGAGGCCACTCATGAGGGTCTGGGGTCAGCCTTCAGTTAAGCCAGCCCAAGACACGAAACCCTTTAATGGCGGAAGCACTAGGATTAAGTGGGTAGAAACTGAGTATTTCGCATAAATGTCCTGGTGCGATCATCCATCCTAAACCTCTGATACTACCCTGCAGAGGTGGACCCCGGGCCAGAGGAGTCCGTGGGACAGAAAATCGTTAGGTATCTCTCAGCCAGACAGAATGTGGGGGTCCCTATTCCCTGGAGGCACCGCAGTCTGGCACCCTCTAAGGATGGCCCTCTAAGTGTGACGGCATGATGAGTAGGCCAGATCGCCCTTCTAAGTTAAGAACCCCCAGAGACAGTGAGTTGTTTGTTCAAGTATATAATTTGGTAGAACTCATACCTATTCCTCAATGTTTAGGGGGCAGGACTCCGGAACGGCGGCTGTTTGGTGGGAAAGACCAAAAGCAAATGGTAAACGAGAGAGAAGACACACAGACACACACGCATGTGCAAAGTCAAACGCCTCCACTACACGGCTACCACCACCAGCTGCCAGGTCTGAATGCCTGAGTCCTTGCTACCAACACCACTGGTCCAGTTCCTGAGCCAGGGCGCACACATGGCTCCTTCTGAAACCACCTCAAGCCTCTGTGCTCCTGGGCTTCGTGACAGTACCCTTTCTTCTAAAAAGGGCCCCTGCTGGACCCATGGCCAAACCCTGCTTCTGCTTGGCTCCTCCTGTTCAGAGGGAGAGCCTGGGTGCAGCAGGTAAGTCATTCTGTCCAGCCCTCAGCCAGAAAAGGGAGCCTGGAGATTCAGGATCTTTCAGCAGGGGTAGAGAAAGGTGCTTCTCGCTCAATTCCATCCTGGGGACTCAGAAATGGGAGAGTGGAGAGACCTCTAGAGGCAGATTTGAGAAGCACATCCAGGGTGCTTTTGCATACCCACTCCTGTCTCTCAAAGTGTTAGTCACTCAGTCACGTCAACTCTTTTCGACCCCATGGACTGTAGCCCACCAGGCTCCTCTGTCCATGGAATTCTCCGGGCAAGGATACTGAAGTGGTTGCCATTCCCTTCTCCGGGGGATCTTCCCAACCCAGGGATCGAACTCCAGTCTCCTGCATTGCAGGCAGATTCCTTACTGTCTGAACCATCTTCCCATCTCTGCCCAGCCACTAATTAAATATAAGGGCTGTAACAGCTCCGACCATCCTGTAGAGTGTCTCCAGGAAAAGAGGATGTTCACTTCAATTTTTCCTTAGTATCTGGGAAGTGTAACCCTTCCTAGTAGCGTCTTCGTCTTGGGTTATTTCAGGTCTCCATAAGTACTTTTTTGTTTTCTTTTTTTTCTGGTCATGCTGCACGGTTTGGGGGATCTTAGTTCCCTAACCAGGGATCGGACCTGGGCCATAGCAGTAAAAGCGCCAAGTCCTAACTACTGGACTGCCAGGGAATTCCCTCCGTAAGTATTTTACATTTCTTTGGCGATGCCCACTCCTGTACAATGCAGTCATTTAAAAACATTTGTATTTCCACTAAACCAAATTATCTTTGCTTTTCCCCACCACTCCCCAGAGCCTTTTCACAGAACTGTCACCAGTCCCCTGACTACTATCCTGCCAATTGTGTGACAGGCCATCATATTCCTTGCAACCACATCTACCTAGCACGCATTCTTATCTGCTCACCACCTACCCCTCTCAACTCAGATTTCCTCCCTTTGGGAATCTTTCAGAACAACCTCAGAATATACCATATTCTCACACCTCCCCTTAGTTTTAGGGTCCAAAAAGATCCAGAAGCTTCTTAGAGAAAGAGGGGCTGGATTGACACAGGTGCTCTCTCAGCATCACTCCCACATGGGTGATGAGAGCGGGGAGGATGGGGACGTGAGCGGTCCTCGCCGCCAGCTGGGAATCCTGGCAGAGCACGTATGTGGCTGGGGGCCGTGGAGCGTGGGATATTGCTGGGGCTCTGCTGCTTGTGGGCCCTCTGTGAGGGGACTGACGTCCTTGTAGAGAGGAAGACCCAGTGCCTGAGAAGCTGTCCTGGCGGCCAAGCCAGCCTGAAGTCCCTCAGTCAAAGGATGGAACTCCGAACTTCCAGCTGAGTGTGATGAAGCCTGCCTATTCCATGGGACCTACCAAAGTGGGTACTTCTGTCATTAACCTGACAGATCCTTCCAGAGAGTTCCCCAGCACTTTGCTACCAGTGTGATGCTAACAGTGGAACTGGAGAAACATTTACCGAGAGAGCAGATGCACTTGCCCTCTCCCGTAAGAGCCTTTGAGACCTCTGGGTGAAGCTACGTAGGGACCCCTTATTCCTGGGACCAGAGCAGCCGCCCCAGCCATGTGCCTTCACGTCTGGCCCGAACGGTGAACTTGGTTTAATCTGAGAATGGCTGGCTCCCGAGATCACCATAAGGAATCCCAGGTTTCATGCCCCTCCTGCAAGCCCAGAGTGGAATAAAGATCCACCAGCAGGTTGGCCAGAGGGAGGTAGGGAGAGGAGGAAGCAGACAGAATGGGATCAGTTTCCACCAGCACACTTGGCTGAAACAATTCCCAGCAGCTCCCTCTGCCAAAAAATGAGGGTGGGAAGGGGGGGGGGGCCCGGGGGGAGGCAGGAACCTACATTTCTCTCTTAAAGCCCAGTGTGCACAGCTGCTACAGACACAGGGCAGAGTGAGGGCAGAGATGTCATCTTCCCCAAAGTGAGTGTTAAATCACTCAGTCGTGTTTGACTGTTTGTGATCCCATGGACTCACCAGGCTCCTCTGTCCATGGGATTCTCCAGGCTACAATACTGGAGTGGGTAAGCCATGCCCTTCTCCGGGGGAATCTTCCCGACCCAGGGATCAAACCTGGGTCTCCTGCATTGCGGGCAGATTCTTTACCATCTGAGCCACCAGGGAACCCCTGGTCATCTTCCCCAGCTGCTGACCAAAGCAAATTCTTCCCGTAACCTTTGCCCCAGACTCATCCACACTTTTGCGGAACAGGGATTCATCTATTCTTACAATTTTTTTTTCTTGAAAAAAATCCCAGCATGTGGAATACAGGCCCTTGCCAGTTAAGAACGGAAGGCCCAGCGAGAGCCTCTTGAGTGTGCGCACGACCAGCAAGCTCAGGGTCAGGCACGAGTGAACATGAACTTTCACAGAGTCTGGATAACATAAATGAGTTTCAAAATAAACAAACCGGACAGACAGACTTACAAATTTGGCAAAAAGACATGAGAAACACATGGACAGAAAGAAGCCAGGTAAGGAGTGGGAAGGCAGGAATGAAGTGGACCCTGGGCCCCAGCTGCTCCCAGCACAGACTTGGCAGGGTTAGCACTAAGTGGGGAGGCGTCTCTGGGAATTATAACTTCCCCTGCCACAAGCCTGCGCGGGGCCAAAGGGGTGAGGACCCAGGTCTTCCACAGGCTGATGGAGAGTGGCAACCACAGGAGGCTGTCCCTCCAGCCCCTAGCCACGTCGCCAAGCTAGTAAAGCACTGGACCCACGACAAAGACGTGGCTGTCCTGAAGTGAAGGAAGTCTTCGCTTCAGGGCACTTTAAAAGATTACAGAACCACGCAATGTGAAGGCAATCTCTGCCGTGAACCCAGGAGAGGCAATTTCTACCTAGTTCACTGGGCAAGATGTGGCTTTAGAGGCCTGTTGGTGGAGCCCTTGTAAGCAAGGAGTAGAGGGACCTCAGTGCCTGGAGTGTGACTGACAGCTGGGCTTCTTCGTGAGAATGTATCCCAGATTCAGTTTAGCGTTGTGGGAACACATCAGGGGCACCCTGATGTCCCTGGGAGAGGGCCAACTGAGTTAAGGCTCCAGGGAGAGGAGGCACCTTCCACCCCTGATCTCTCCTCTGGGATCCACATCCAGTGAGCATAAGGCAATTGGTGGTCACCCAGGCCTCCCTGGGTCACAGAGCCACTTGCTCATCTATGAAATGCTGACTCTCAAATTCCTCTCTGATCCTAACAATCCATGATTCTCTGCGGAATTGCAAGTTCCCTTTTCAAGGGCTCAGGGCTCTCTGAGACTTTCTCACAGAGGTGGTTGGTGTCTGCCTCCAAAGCTGCTGATAAAAGCAAGACGTGGCCCCCTGCCATGGGATGTGTAAGACTGTGATGGATGTGCCCTGTCAGGCCAAATCGGAAGAACTGGGAGGGATTTTTGCCCCTTTTCTTCTTGCTCAGAGCAGGGGTCTCTCTTTGCTCAAGGACTCTCCTTTCAGCAACTGGCTTCCAGCATCTTAGCAAAGCCCATGCCTTCTTGCAGGAACTCCAGGGCAGGAGGTGGGTGTCCCAGGGTGAGAGCAGGGGTGCGAGCAGGGGAGGGAGCATCTCCCACCAAGTTCATGTTCAGCAGACTGCCACTCACCGGGTAAGCAGACCTCAGAGCACAGCTTATTGTCCAGTGCTTTCACGCTGGCGATGTCAAAGTCATTGTTATTGTCACACTCCATACCTAGAAATGCGCATGTCCTCTGGCCTGTAACGGAGTTAAGGCAGTTAGAGAGGGGCTGGCTGTGTTTTTTCTCTGCTTTGCTGTCCTTAAAATAAAAATCTTAAGGATGGAGACAAAAAAAAAAAAATCATATCATATGTTAAAAAAAAAAAAAAAAGACAGTAATTAAGTGGGTAAAGAGTGGACAAAAAAGGAATTAAGTTGTTTGTGTTCTCCTGTCCTGCTGTTTCTTTAACATGCTCCTTTCCAGCCTTTGTTCCTGGGAAGTCAGACCTTGGAAAGGGCTGCAGGATGTGCGCCCAGGCCCAGAGGAGGACTAAGTCAGGCTGGGAAGAGCTGGGGGAGCCACCAGAGAAGCAACTCCGCCTCTGGCCCATGACTGTGGGTTTGTATGGGGTGTGTTTATGACCACAAGGCTCTGGGAAATGGCTAATACATAGAACATCAATTAAAGCTCTTTGGTTCCATAATTTTGCTCATCAAATCAAAGAATTGCTTAGTTCACAAAATTATGATTTATTTTCTGATGAGGCTTAATTTGTTATTCTGAGTATGTTTTAAGGCAGCAGTCCCCAACCTTTTCAGCACCAGGGACTGGTTTCCTGGAAGACAGTTTTTTCACATACCAGAGGGTGGTGGGGAATGGTTTCAGGATGATTCAAGCTCATTACATTTATCGTGCACTTTATTTCTATTATTATTACATCAGCTTCACCTCAGATCATTAGGCATTCGATGCTGGAAGTTGCGGACCCCTGTTCTAAGGGACTCACCAGAAACCTACAGTCATGTAAGATGGGGACAGTTTTAGATATTATTTTTTTCAAGACTCTCCCCTCTTTTTTTTCTTGGTGGAAGGGAGAGGAAGAAACATACAGCTACCGTGCTGGGCTCTGGAATGTCAGGCAGAAACCACTTGCTGCCCTGCACTTTCCAGAAGCTAGTATTAACTGCCAGGGCGACAATCACAATGGGGAACTCAACCCTCAAGACATCAACTGCAGCGCCCAAACCCTGCTTGGCGCAGTCTGCTTCGCCATGCTCCTCCTCCCGGCTCCCCAGCCAGGTGGGAGCGGTCCAGGGTGCGTGCGCCGCCCCCTCCCGCCCCCCCACCCCCCGCAACAGCCAGCGCTAAAGCAGAAGCGACTAGCGTGACACCTGCCTCCAGGCTGGGATCTGGGTCTGCTTCGGAGGTCACCCTTCTGCGCAGGCACCTCAGAGCAGCGGAGGGAGACACCGGTTCCTGGGCCGCCGGGTCCTCCCCTCCCAGGTGGGAGTCCCAGCCCCGCCCAATCTGCTTCCCTGCCCTGCCTGTAGGTCCGTTCTAGGTTTACTAGAAACAAAATTCTTCCCCCTGAAGATATGAATGACCTTATTTACAAAACAGAAATAGAGTTGCAGATGTAGAAAGCAAACTTATGGTTGGGAGGGGGAAGAGGAGGAGGGCTAAACTGAGAGATTGGGATTGATATATACACACCGCTGCTACTGCTGCTAAGTCGCTTCAGTCGTGTCCAACTCTGCGACCCCATAGACGGCAGCCTACCAGGCTCCCTCGTCCCTGGGATTCTCCTGGTAAGAACACTGGAGTGGGTTGCCATTTCCTTCTCCAATGCATGAAAGTGAACAGTGAAAGTGAAGTCGCTCAGTCGTGTCCGACTCTTTGCGACTCCATGGGCTGCAGCCCACCAGGCTCCTCCATCCATGGGATTTTCCAGGCAAGAGTACTGGAGTGGGGTGCCATTGCAAATTGAGGCCTAAATGACAGTAAAGAGAGTCGGCCTAATAGCTTACAGAATACTGACCTGCCCTGACCTGCCGAAGCCTCTCCTCCAGCCTTCACTGTGCCCGCTGCTGCTAAGGCCCCTCTGCTACTGTAACAACAGCCCTTTTCTTCACTAAAGCAAAACCAGACCTACTGCCTGCAGTCCTTCCCACCAAGTGATGGAAACTGCCCTCTGCTCCTGCTGCAGCTCAGCTCCAGGGCTGCCCCACCAGATCCATGAGACTCAGCTGAGAAGCCGAAGCAGGAAGGAAGGTGAAGGCAGCTGCCCAAGAAGCTTCAGAATCTACTCCACGTAGATGGAGAACCACCTGAATGATATCTTCTGCAGCCTTGGCTCAGGGGCCCGGAAAAAGTGGGAAAGCCACTGAGGTCCTCGGATACCCTGCTGGCTTTTTGCTGTTTCATCAAGAAGACAACATCTCTCCAAAGCCACACCCTTGAGCAGTGCCACCCAGTCCCACAAGTGCCCCTTTCTGTGCCGTTTAGCGAATACCCAGGAAAGAAATACGGTAACAGGGAGCCAAAGACCAGGTCTTTTACCATCTTCCTGTGTGGGCGATGCGTCCTCTTCCTCTAGAACATCGTTCCCCTAGGACGGAAGGAAGGTGCTATGAGTCCAGGAAGCAGAGACATGAGTGTACCGACTGGCTGAAAACAGCGCTAACCAGCCTCCTGGTCTCTGTGCGCTTCCCATCCACGTGAGATGGCGCGGAGGCCCAGCAGAGGCAGATTTTGCCTGGCGAGACAGGATCAGCCTGTAGGGACCAGGTCTGAGGCACATTACAGACGGATCCTAGGACTCTCAAGAATAGCCTAGGTAATAGTTTAGCTCACACTGTCTCTCTAAAGTGGATGTCAAAATTGTGAATTGAAAAAGCAAACTGTGAGGTCAAAGCACTTTCAGAAATTCCTTAGGATCCCAAACCCTGTCCAGGTATGCCTTTGAGAACTTGTGGCTCAAAAAAATGTTGTGGCGTCCTCACTGTGAGCCGAATGCTCCTATACGGTCCCACCGCTGGGTCTGAGCACTTCTCATGCTGAATTACAATCCTGACTCCTCCACCGGATGGAGCTCCTGGATGGGTGGAGTGGGTGACAGGCGGGCAAAAGCCATGTCACTCGGTTGGTGTCCCCCCAGTGCCAGGAAGCACCTGTGAGCCGGCTGTCCCTGTGAATACTAAGCGAACGGAGGACAAACACCCTCTCGAGGGTCTGGCCTGGAAGACTTCCCACTAGAACTCTCTGCACGCCTGTTACACTGAGACCAGTGCCCTCGCTAATCGGGCAGTTCTTCGGCTCTGCACCCGGCTCTTAACAGGCTTCTTCCAGAACAGCTCCCATCCCATTCGCACCCTCTGCCAGCACCGAAGGCCCCTAGACTGGGGAGGGGGCACCACCGTCCTCCGCCTGGCTGTTACCTCTGCGTCCTGCTCCTCGGCGGCGAGGCCCATGAAGTTGCAGTCTGGAGATGCCGCGGGCGTCACCTGCAGAAGAGCAGCGAAAATCAAGGTGCAGACACCACCAGCTCACCTCCCCAGCTTGCCTGGCAGCAAGCCCAAACCACGTCCTCAGGACAGAAGTGGTACCAAACCAAAGAGCAGACACGAGGGTGTCTTTGACTTAAGGACGGGGCACCCTGTTTTCTGGAGCTCCCTTCCCGGGGGTACCGGGGGGGCTTTGTGATCTCCCTGGCAGACCCTGGGTCGAGCTGCTTGGGATAAGCCTGCAGAACCAGAGCGGCAAGGGCCATCCCGTGTCCCCTGCTTACCTCTTCTTCATCTGAGGGGGTCCTGCTGGCAGCCCGGGGGGAGGGGAGGGCCTCCCCCTCCTCTTCTGTGCCAGGGGCGATGTAGGAGCCGGACATGGAGGAGATGGTGTCGGTGCTGATCTGGGAGTGCTGGCTCTGGGAGGACACCATGGACATGACCGACTGGGCCAGACTGCTGCTGGCAGGGTCTTTGGAGACAGGAGTTGGGCGGGGGAGGAGATGGAGGTCAGACACAGCTGCCGTGAACCGACTGGGAGCAGGGTTCTCTCCCCGCACCCGGGGGCTGTGAGGACCGTGGCAGCCCGGCCTCGCCCTCACCAAACAGTGTTTACATTTAAGGTTTGCCAAGGTTTGGCTCCTTTACACTTTATTTAAGTTTAAAGTTTTTCTTTTTGGCCATGCTGTGGGCCACGCAGGATCCTAGGTCCCTGACCAGGGATCAAACCTGAGCCCCTGGCATTGGAAGCTCGGAGTCTGAATCACTGAACCCCAGGGAAGTTCTTATCCTTTACATTTTAGAGCTCCAAACTCAACCTCGGGGTGGGGGATTTGCTTTTCCCTGTCATGATGTTAAAAGAAACCTTCCGACAGCAGCACTGGGAGCAAGTTACCTGCCTCCCCCCTAGCTGGGGGGCGAGACCACCCTCCCAGTGCGAGACACCGAGTCCCGCTTCCCCCTCAAGTCGGGCCCTGCTCGGTGTGGCCGCTGAGGTATCACTTGGCTGCTTGCCCAGTCCAGCCCGGAGGAAATACTAGAAGCGCCATGGACTCCAGCCTTCCTCAGGTACCTTCTGGGGAGGAAATCGTGGAGGAGAGTGGGGTTCCCGTGCAGGACGACTGGTCAATAGCTCCTGACGATGACAGGGTCAGGTTCTCACTTTCTGGGGTGACACCGCATTCCTGGGGAGAGGCAGAGTCGGAGGGAAGGGGTCAGGTCAGGGGGCCTGGGCGAGGGATGGCGGGGGGTGACGTGCGAGGCAGGGCCAGTTTCTCCTCTGTCACCACTCCTCTGCAGCCCTGACCCGGGCTGGCTGGCTGTCTTCCCGGGGAGGTGCGAGTGCCTCCTGCCCGAGGCCCAGCACCTGCTGGAGCCACACAAAGACGGCAGCTCAGATGACCCAGGTCAGCTGTGACACGGGAGCACCCAGGCTTCCCCAGGATTGCAAACAGCTCTCCTTCTGAAGGGGAAGAACACAAAACCAGTCGAGGCCCTGGAGCCCTCCTGGGCTTCTCCTCTGGGGTGGGGGGGTTGGTTCCAGCTCGATGGATCTAACGTAAACACCATCTCCCTCCCCAGCCCACACCGGCCCCCCACACCCACCCCGCCATCCGTCACCTGGGCTCGTAACCTCAGTCCACCCTGGGCAGATGCAAAGGTCTGTTGGTTCTCTCTCCTCCAGGAATTCTTCTCTTGAACTGTAGTGCAGGCGTCCCCCCTGCCTAGCTCTGTCTGTCTCTTGCCTGAGCCTGTCTGGACACCTCTGCCAGGGGAGGCCTGGTGGGGCCAAGTTCCCGCTGTGCCACTGGCCTGCTCAGGGCCCCCACTCCTGCTCCGTGCTTCACGTGTAACGTCCCTACGACCAGGAATGTTTCTCTTGCCTTTCTCGTCAATGCCTGAGAAATTTTGCCCCCTTCAGTGGAGGCGCAGAGTCCTAACCACTCGACATCCCGGGAATTCTCCATGGACCATTTTTGTGTATGTGTGAGGCCCATTTTAAAAGTCTTTATTGAATTTGTTACGCTATTGTTTCTGTTTTATATTTTGGGTTTTGGGTCACGACGCAGGTGGAATTTTAGCTCCCTGACCAGGGATTGAACCTGCACCCCCTGCGTTGGAAGGCGAAGTCGTAACCACTGGACCGCCAGGGAGGTCCCACCATGGACCACTTTTTATTTATTTTTTTTTAATTTATTTTTTTTTTTTTAATTTTAAAATCTTTAATTCTTACATGTGTTCCCAAACATGAACCCCCCTCCCACCTCCCTCCCCATAACATCTCAGTGGGTCATCCCCATGCACCAGCCCCAAGCATGCTGTATCCTGCGTCAGACATAGACTGGCGATTCAATTCTTACATGATAGTATACATGATAGAATGCCATTCTCCCAAATCATCCCACCCTCTCCCTCTCCCTCTGAGTCCAAAAGTCCGTTATACACAGCTGTGCATGGACCACTTTTTAAAGTGAGCATCCCTGCTCCTAGCCTCGACCTCCCTTACCTGACACACTGACCCGTGGTACCACCTGCCACACACACTTTGACTGTCTTTGACTGTCCTGCGTGTCCACCCCACCCCAACTGCCAAGCCTATAATAAGCACCATGAGGGCAGGACCTCAGTGTCTCGCCACCGCTGCTATCCTTAGCACAGAGGATCACGCCTGGTCAGATACACAGGTCCCATACTTTGTTGAAAGAATGAGTCTAGTGACACCTTTGCTGCGTCTCAGAGTGTTCAGAAGGTGTTTGATGAGTGAATGAGAGCAGATGGACCGAAAGAGGCCAGCAGGCTGGAAGGAAAGGACCCAGAGTCCAAAACCCAACAAGGATGGCACGTATATTACCTCTCCGAGATGCTGGCCTGACGGTCTCTGAGACAGCTGCGTCTCAGATTCACTGCAGGAACGCTCATCGTCCTCTTCGGGCAGCACGGAAGAATTCTGGGAGATGGACCTGTGTGAGGCCAGAGGGAGAAACAGCTGCAGCCAGTGCCCACTTAAAGAATGGAACTTGCCTGCACCCCCATCACCTAGAAGTCAGAAGGAGCAGAGGGCCGTGGCAGGGACTGCAGGGAACTCACCTCGTAGGAAGGAGTAGAGACGTGGGAAAAGGCACCGAGGGGTCTGAGACCTCTTCTGGGTGTCAGAAAAATCTGAGTTTTCCCTTTTGCTCCTTCAAATAGTTGTGTCTGAACTTGGGGAAAACCACTGACATTTCTAGGGTTTCAGTGTTTTCATCTGTAAAATACCCTCCTTTCTTCTTTCAGGGACACTTATGACTTGCGCCTGTGTATGCACGCTCAGTCGTGCCTGACTCTTTGCCACGCCATGGACTGTAAGCCCGCCCGGCTCCTCTGTCCCTGGAATTTTCCAGGCAAGAATACTGGCGTGGGTTGCCATTCCTCCTCCAGGGGATCTTCCCCACTCAGGGACTGAACCCACGTCTCCTGCACGGCAGGCATATTCTTTACCACCATGCCAGCTGGGAAGCTCCATGACTTGTGCCAAGGTGGATGTAAATACTTAAGAAATACAGATCACAAGGCTCCTTCAGTCCTCAGACTAAGTGACGCTCCCCAGGGACGCTCCCACAGATGACCCTAACGATGTCATCTTCCCTATACCTTATACCCTCCTCCCGAAACAGAACATGTAAGTTTTATCCGTCTGGATCCTCCTAAGGACCCATGTACCATCTTATACTCCTCTCCTAAGGGATGGGATAACTCCTCCTCCAGCGCTGTTAGCCCAAGTCTCCAGTGAAATGAGCAGCTCTGGCAACAGCCCAGAGGGTCTATGCCGCCCCCGGGACCCAGGTCTGGAGTGAGCACACAGGAGTGGAAGGATGGACCGAAAGCATCGCGTCAAGGACCCCAGGGCCAATGCTGTTGCTCGCCGCCTACTCACTTGGAGAGACTCTTTTTGAGCTTGAGTCCTTGGCTGCCGCAGTCGGAGAGACGGTCGAGGGGGGAAAAGGTGCGGACAGGAGGCAGGTGGCCGTCGCTGCCGTAGGAAGGCAGCATTCCTGAGAGGTGTCGGTCTCCAAGCACGTGGAGTGGGGGGACCGCTGGGGATGGGGTGAGGGGCCCATTGAGGGCCTCCAGAAGAGACACCACCTCATAGCCTGGCGGAATGTTCTCTGAGGACTAGGGCAATCAGAGACAGGTTGAAAAATTGATTAGATACTTTTCATTTTATGGTATGAGTGTGTTTCTTTCTCTACGGTAGAAAAATGCTTCCTTTTATATCTAGTCTGGGGGTTCTGCCAAGAAAAGCTTCTCTATTAGAGGCAGAAGAAAGAGAAAATATGTGCTGAGAACCACATGTGCTGAGACTCTAGTTATATATGAGCTTCTTCTTAATAATGTTTATTGTTTTATTATAATAGAAATATGTGTTCTTTACAGGAAATTTGGAAAACACCTAAAAATGGAAAAAAAGAAAAAAATCAACAACTGAGTCACCTAACTAATAACTTTCGTCAGCTTTCTAGTGTATTTTCTTCCAATTTTCCCCCCTGTACTGTTTACACAGTTGTGATCAATCTGTAAATAATAATTTTATACCAAGCTTATCTCACAAAACATAATAGTTTCATTCACACGTGTTCCTTTTCATAGATACCACACCTTTCCTAATTCTTCCACTGGTGCTGCCTAGTTAATTGCATCCATTTCCTGCTGTAAGCAGCACTTTGATGAACATCTGTTCATTTATTATGCACACATCTCTTTTTTTCAGATCATTTTCTGGGTGTTAAATTCCAAGACCTTAGATTACCAAGTCCAAAGGTACTTTTTTTTTCAATTATTAATTTTATTAAATCTTCACCCTATCATATACCTCTTTTTTTCCTTTTTATGAAGCCATTTTAAAATTTCATTTTATTTTTTTTATTATTGTTTGGCTGTGCCGTGCAGCACGCAGGATCTTAGTTCCACAACCAGATCAAACCAGCGGCTGCTGCACTGGAAGCACGGAGTCCTAACAACTGGACCACCAGGGAAATCCCCAAGTACAAATGTTTTTTAAGGCTCTTGATATATACAGCTGTTTGTTTTTTTTACAGTGAACTTTCTAGGTATACTCCTATAAGCAGGACAGAATACCTATTTTAATTGCTTCTTGGACAGCATGGGGTATCTTCAAAAAAGGAAGTTTCTAAACTTGAAAGGTGAAAAATGGTCTCCCATTTTAACCTGCATGTTGTTGATTTTTAATGTGGTTGACTTTTAAAATTTTAATGTGTTTGATCATTAACCAGCTACGTTGCCTGTTTTGAGAAATGTTTTGTATATATCTTTGCCCATTTATCTATTGTTTCATTCAGGTGAGTTATTCTAGAGACCCTAGCCTTTCCTCTGACTATATTTTGTTGTGCCTACACTTTTTTCTTTATAGGATTTATTGATTGCGTTTTAATTCGGGCCATCTTTTACATATCTAAAGTTTAAAGTTTTTTATGTGATAAAATCCACGTTCTTTTTTTGGATGGTTTTCAAGCTTAGAGAACCCCCATCCATAGTCAACTAAAGAATCATCTGTAAAGTATTCTAGGTTTTTAAGGCTTGGTTTGCTTTGTCTTTAGGGTAGTTAACTAGTTACTCCACCTGGAATTCATTATCTGATAAGGCGTGAAGTGCTAAACTAACTGATTTTTCTTCCCTAAATAGCTACCTAATCATTCCAGTACCACTTACTGAATAATTAATAATTAATCTCTTCCACTCACATGTTAACCTAAAGACAAGACTTTCTAGTCTATAACTACAAAGCTCGGAAGCTTTGCACCATCACTTACACTACGAGACCAAGGTGAATTATTTCATCTACTTGGCTCCTAGTATCTAAAGCCATGAAATGGGGTAAAGAAAAATAGTCACCTTCTCTGAAGTTTCAGATAAAAATAGTAAGTTGAATCTAAACCTCAAACAATCATCCTCTGGTTTCTGCCTGGGGGCGTTCTAGAACTGACCCCACCTCCGGAGTGAAACAGCAAGCCGCTGGCTCTAGGGATGGTAAGTATTAACTGGACACTGAGTTCCCAAGGTGGCAAGAGGAGGTTTTAACGATCAGACCCTCATTTTCCACTGTCCCGTCGGCTGGTTCTAACACAATGAGATCTCGGCCAGCTTACTCAGTACTTCAGAGTGCCAAGGTTCAATTACTTGCTGCCAAGCCACGTGAAGAAGGACTGAAGGTGGGGGAAAAAAAAGGCCCAACTTACCGAATGCTCTTCCGAGTCGGAGGTCTGGGATGAGAGGATAGGGTTGAAGCTGGCTGGGGACAGGGGGCCCAGTTTTTTCCTCATGGCTCGGATTTGCAGCAGCGCCCGGAAGGCTGCGAAGAAGGAAACAGGTTGTCAGGACATGGGGGAGTCAGGAGGGACGAGAGGCTCCACAGAGGCCAGCCCGGCGGAGAGGGCAGTGACCTGGGGGGCCCAGCGGGGCCTCGGGGGGCTTACGCAGTCGGCAGATGGGGCAGTTGTTGGCCTGGTAGCGAAGGGTGTCAGCGCAGGTGTTACACAGGCAGAGGTGGCGGCAGGGCAGGATCAGGGTGTCTCGCACGTCGGAGAGACACACTACACACTCGGCGCTGTTGTCGCTAACCTCGTCCTCAGCCACCTGGCCAGGGGGCGGGCAGACAGCCAGCATCACAAAGACTCTCACAACCCCTGCTTTATTTTATTATTCATCTGTTTGTTTCATGTGGATCAGTTTTAAAGTCTTCATTGAACCTGTTACAATAGTGCCTCTGTTTTTTTTATTTTTATGTTCTGGTTTTTTGACTGCAAGGCATGTGGGATCTTAGCCCCCTGATCAGGGATTGAACCTGCAACCCCTGTGTTGGAAGGCGAAGTCTCAACCGCTGGACCCCCAGGGAAATCCCCCATAATTTAGAAGGCAGCTTGCCTGCAGAGCTGAGACAAGTCCTATGAACAGGATCTTGCACCTGCATTGAACTTGATGGTTTACCAAGTGCATGTGCACGCCCAGTTTCACTTCTGGCAACTGTGTGTGCCAAGCTCCTCCTCTGGAGCTGAGATCTGGTCCTGTCCATCAGTCAGAGTTGAAGGAGCCCAGGAGGCCACACAGGGAAGGGGGCAGCGATGAACTGAGGGTCCAGGGAACTGGGTGAGCAGAGCCCTGCAGAAGAACCCATCCAAACCACCCCATTTTTTCATTTCCAAATTTAAATATAATTATAATCATCTGAAATGAGGAAGAAGAAATACCCTTCTAGGACCAGACAAATTTCAGAGTTTGGTGTGCTGAATTCCTAGATCCTGGCTGGATCAGAGGCGGTCTCACCCTGCCTCCTGGGAAGAGGACATTCAGAACTGTGGATGGGGGACTTCCCTGGTGGTCCAGGAGTTAAGACTGTGCTTCCATTGCAGTGGGTCAGGGTTTGATCCCTCGTAGGGGAACTGAGAGCCCATATCCTACAGGGAAAGGCCAAAAAAAAAAAAAAAAGAACCATGGATGGAACTTGCCTTAGACTCTTGCGTGTTGTACTTATTTTCAATCCCATAGATCTCCTGAAGGAGGTAGCTGACCCCATCCACCTGAAGAAGAAACGGAAAAGTGCAAGGGCAGGCTAGTTCTAATGAAAGATAAAAGTGGGAACTTAACGCATCTCCACCACAAACCTCCTTCAGTAACCAAGGACTACAGATTCACAATGGAAACAATCAAAGGCCTAGGCAAGTACAGGATGCCCTTATTTACTTACATGTTCTCTTTGGGAGGAAAAGAAAATCTGATGCTTAATTCACCCACTCTTTTGTCCAACAGGGAACATGAACATTCATAAATACAACAGTAATCCTTGTACTGTAGGTCACTATGACAGAGCCCAGAGATTAGGCAAAGGGTGGAGGACCACAGGTCAAAATAGATGCATTATCTAGCTATAGAATGAAAGCTGAGCTTAGACCTTATACAAATGAAGGGATGGAAATGAGAAAGAAAGAGAAGAAATGGGCAAGGGAAAGTGGGGAAGGGAAAATGCAGATGCTGAGAGAGAGCAGGCTCTGGAAGGAGGGGCCGATTGCACCCCTCCTCCACTACTAAGCCACCCCCATTACTGACAGGTGGGCAAAATTACCCGTTAGTCCTTCAAAGAGCTGACTCATTGGAAAAGACCCTGATGCTGGGAAAGATTGAGGGTAGGAGGAAAAGGGCACGCCAGAGGATGAGATGGTTGGATGGCATCACTGACTCAAAGGACATGAGTTTGGGCAAACTCTGGGAGGGCTTCCCTGGCAGCTCAGACGGTAAAGTGTCTGCCTGCAGTGCCGGAGACCCAGGTTCAATCCCTGGGTTGGGAAGATCCCCTGGAGAAGGAAATGGCAACCCACTCCAGTACTCTTGCCTGGAAAATTCCATGGACTAAGGAGCCTGGTAGGCTACAGTCCATGGGGTCGCAAAGAGTCGGACACAACTGAGCGACTTCACTTGACTTCTGGGAGGTGGTGAAAGATAGGGAAGCCTGGCGTGCTGTAGTCCATGGGGTCACAAAGAGTTGGATACGAGCTTAGCAACTGAACAACAAGTCCTGCCTCTTAAAACCTCCAACTTCAGGGCTTTCCTCGTGGTCCAGTAGTTAGGACCCAGCGCTCTCACTTCTGGGGCCCAGGTTCAACCCCTGGTCAGGGAACTAAGATTTTGAATGCTGTGCAGCTTGGCCAAATATTCAAACCCCAACTTCAAGGCCCAGTTCAACTCAGACAGCCTGAGCCACATCTGCCAAAGTTGGCCCCTCCCTCGTTTCCTCATGCCAGTTCAGTCCTCACTCCCCCTACCCCCAGTGGTCCCCTGCCCTAAGGCCCAGTCCATTATCGTCTGCACATTCTAGTCTCCAGTTAGACAAAGCCTACTGCTGATGCCAATCGAGGGGCTGCTGCTGCTGAGTCGCTCCAGTCGTGGCCGACTCTGTGCGACCCCAGAGACGGCAGCCCACCAGGCTCCCCCGTCCCTGGGATTCTCCAGGCAAGAACACTGGAGTGGGTTGCCATGTCCTTCTCCAATGCATGAAAGTGAAACGTGAAAGAAGTCACTCAGCCGTGTCCGACTCTTTGCAACCCCATGGACTGCAGCCCACCAGGCTCCTCTGTCCATGGGATTTTCCAGGCAAGAGTACTGGAGTGGGGTGCCATTGCCTTCGAGGGACAGGAGAAGGGATGAACCAACTCCCTTGAGGTACCCGAGCCTTTCCACCCCATGCAGGCGTCCTGGAGAACCAGGCCTCCCCATGAGGCAACTCACTGAGGCCCGGCCTTTCCAGGCAGCACCCCCTGGGCTCAGGCTCTGTCATCTCCTCTGCCTCTCTTAAAACTTGCTTTAATGTAGTGATGATTCTGGAAAGGACATTATCAACAAATTCATACTAAGATATTACTGATGACTACTGACTTCACTAAGGGCAGAGAGCACTTAGTACCTCAAAGAATGAAGAATTAGAATTTCATGAACCTACAGCCTGTTTTACACAGAGAAGTAAGTCAGAAAGAGAAAACAAATATATTAACGCATGTATATGGAATCTAGAAAAATGACACTGATGAATCTATTTGCAGGAAAGGAATGGAGACACAGACATAGAGAATGGACTTGCGGACCCAGGAGGGGAAGGGAAGGGTGGCGTGAGTGGAGAAAGTAACATCAACATATATACACCAGCGTGTGTCAAACAGAGAGCTGGTGACAAGCTGCTGTGTAACACAGGGAGCCCAGCCTGGCAATGCGGGGTGGGGGCAGGGGAGAGAGGCGCAGGACAGAGGGGATACATGTATAATTATGGCTGATCTGCGTTGTTGTATAGCAGAAACCAACACAACATTGCAAAGCGATTTCCCTCCGGTTAAAAACATTTTTTAAAAAATGGAAAAAAAAAAAGAATTTCAGATATTTGTCGGCCATCATAGGGGAGGGAGGCTTGCTTTGCATCTCAACCAAGGCCTACCCTGCCCCACACTCGACTGCCTCTCACCCTCCATGTGATGAGGCCACCGTCGCTGGGTGATGCCACTGACTCCACTCTCCCCTCCTGTCCTCCACGGCTCTCCCCCCGACCTCAGGGGTCAGGGCTTCCAGCAGACACCTGCATAACTTGCCCGTCATCCTGAAAGGGGGCAGATGGCCAGCAGACTTTGAATTTGAGAAAAGAAATGCTGGGATACATTAAGCCAAGAGCTCTAACTGGCCCTGAATCAGCCCGATAGTTTATTCTTTTAGCTGGAAATGTTAGTTTCTCAGCCTGGCCTTTTCAGTGAAAAGAGTTCTCCCTAAACCTGATGTCAGGAGACAAATCTCGTACTTTCATTTTCTGAAGTCCTTTACTGGCCGTCTCACCACCGACAATTCTGGAACAACAGACACCCCAAACCGGTATTCCTTTCAGGCCACCCAAGTCGTTTCTAACACAGAAAAGCATCCCTTTTGCTTTTCTTCTTTGATTAAAAAAAAAAAAAATGGCAGGGAGGGGCGAAGAAGAGCACTTAGCAGAAGAGTGGGGAGAGAGACAGAGAGCAAAGTGGGGAAACACCAACAGCCCCGGCCCTCGAATGCTTACCACTTGTTTCTGTTTGAGGGGCTTGACGCAGAAAGTGCCATCTGAGTGCTGGAGGGAAAACATGAAACACGACAGTTATGACGAGGAAGAGGGAGACCAGCTGCTCTCCTGTTACTTCTCTCAATTAGGCGCCTTCTTGGATCCTCCCAGCCCCGCCCTGGAGTGTGGAACAACAGACTCCTCATTCTAGAAGGGTCCTCAAGCATGTAGTCTAGCCCTTCCGATTTGAGAAGACAAAACGAGGCCTAAGGAGTCAAGGGGCATCAGCAAGCTAGTGGCTGAGCTGGAACTCGGCCCTGTGTGGCCCTGGGTGTGCAGAGGGGTGCTCCCCACCGGCTTCCCGCAGCCTCCCAGCCAGACCCGCCCTGCCAAGCCCAGGCAGCCACAGAAGGGGCCTCCACGTGACCTCGGAGGAGAGACAGCAGTGCGTACCAAAGCAAGTCCCGTAACGTCACCCACTGACCTTTTCAAAAGTGCCCAGCAGGACGTGGCAATGGCCAAAATACTCTGAAAGAAAGAAAGGCACACGGATGGGGGAGAAGACCGCTAATGATACAGCTTGACCCCACCCACCTTCCCCGAGCCCGTGACCCTCTGGCTTCACAGCAAGGGGCAGGTTAAGTCACCCAGTAGGACTGTCGGTGCCCGAGGAGGCTGGGAGCAAGAGGGCACTGGGATGTGGAAACTGACGCCCACAGAGGGCCCTTGTGGATCGGAGGCCGCAGTTGCTGCCAGCCTGCCTGCCACAAATGGGCCCACGTGCAGCCCAGAAGATGGGAAGCACCCGTACCATCACCTTCATCCACCACGGCATGGACCACCAACGGGTAAACCTCTCTGTCTAGGTCGAAGCCAAGCTGAAGGGAAAGAAGAGAAAAAGGGAGGGAGGAGGGGGCCTTACATCCAAAGGGAGGGGGCCTCACATCCAAAGGGCACAGTTATCCACCAGAAAGGGAGGCCTTAACTTCCTTGTAGCTCCTCACCCGTCAACCTGGTGCCTACCTGGTCATTTAGTCTCTAAGTCGTGTCCCACTCTCGCAACAGCATGGACTTTAGCCCACCAGGCTCCTCTGTCCCTGGGATTTTCCAGGCAAGCATCCTGGAGTGGGTTGCCTTTTCCAACTACCTAAGTCCATTGAGTTGAAGGCCACCAGTCTCTCTGTAAGAAACCTCATAGATGTAAAGGTTTGTAACCTGTAGGTCTTTCCTTTGGGCACTACTTTCTCAAAATATCCTAGGCTAATGGGGCTGCTCTGGGATAGAAAAATTAGTTGTGTCCTTCCCGGGGCATGAAGGCATCAGAAGGCTAAAGGGGAGCATGCCTTCAAGCACCAGGGCCGGTCCTGTGCTGCCAGCCAGGGTCCCAAGGATCTTCCGTGCCCTGCGGGCCTGTGCGCGGAACCTGCCCTGCGCTTTCTCCTGGCGGCCGCCGGCTGCTCACCTCCTCTTCCGCCCACTCGGAGGGGTCCACGGTGTGCGAGGGCAGGCAGAATTGCTGGCACACCCCGCGCTTGTAATGCACCGTCTCCGATTGCAGGCTGTTGTCTTTGGGGATGTAGCTGTTGGTCAAAGTGGGAAGCAAAGCACAAGTTACCGTCTCGCCCAGAGGATCTGATGGTTTCCTCTGTTCCGTGTCTGCTGTCAATTATCAACAGGCTCTCAGTATAGAGTGGAACAGAAAAAAGAAAAAAGATCTCCTTATAATCTCCTTTCTTTGCCCTTGCTTGGTGGTGCTATTGAAGTTATCTATTTAGGGACTTCCCTATGAGGGCTTCCCAGGTGGCGCTAGTGGTAAAGGCTCTGCCTGCCAATGCAGGTGACGCAAGAGACTTGGGTTTGATCCCAGGGTTTGATCCCCAGGTCAGGAAGATCCCCTGGAGGAGGAAATGGCAACCCACTCCAGCATTCTTGCCTGGAGAATCCCGTGGATGGAGGAGCCTGGCGGGCTACAGTCCATGTGGCCGCAAAGAGTCGGACATAACTGAGTGACTGAGCGTTGGTGGTTTAGTGATTAAGAATCCGCCTTCCAATGCAGGGGATGCAGGTTTGATCCCTGATCAGGGAACAAAGATCCCACCCGCTTTGGGACAACTAATCCTCCTGCTGCAAGGAAAAGATCCTGTATGCTGCAGTGAAGATCATGCCACAGCTAAGACCTAACACAGCCAAAAATAAGTAAGTAAATAAGTAATTTTTAAAAGGTATCTATTCAACCCACATACCCACAGAAATGTAGCTTAAAAGATTTTTAAAATATTTATTTGGCTGTGCTAAATAAAGAAATTTATTTATTTGGGGTATGCGAGATCTAGGTTCCCTGCCCAGGGATTGAACCCCGGGCCCCCTGCATTGGGAATGTAGAGTCTTAGCCACTAGACCAGGAAGTTGACCCAGCTTAATCGGTTTCTAACAGCATCGTGATGACCTGAAGGAATATGCTGCTACCTGTCCCTGAACCAAGATGGCATAGTTTGAAGAGAAAAAGTGAACAAGTAAGACTGTGTAAGTAAGAAAATCCAAATTCAGGAACAGTTCTCGCCTGAGTGTCGAGAAAGAATGTTTTCCTCTGCAGGGGAGCGCGTCAGGCGTGGACCCTGGCCTGTGTGGGAAGGACGTGGCTCTCCTGGCCCCTCGTTCTTACCTGGCGATGCCATTCTGGAACTCTTCGGTGGCCTGATAATAGATGGTGATGGCCACCCGAGCATCTGTGTCAAAGGTGAACTCCACGTTGTAGTGGACTTTCGCTCCGCCCGCCTCGTCCCCAGCGGTCTTCACTTCCTCGGCACATCTAGAAAACCACAAAGACTAGGCATTCGGGGGTAGCCCATTAACATGTTTACAGTGATCTTTTTTTTCCTTTTCTTTTGGTGGGATCCTAGCTCCCTGGTCAGAGACTGAACCCACCCATGGCCCCTGCAGTGGAAGCAAGGGGAACAGTTCAGGGATCTTTGTTCCCTGAACTGCCAGGGAATTCCCTCCCTTTTCTATTTTATAAAAATTTATTTATTTGTTTATTTTAATGGCTGTGCTGGATCTTAGCTGCAGCATACAGACTCTGGGTGTCGCCATATGGGATCTAATTCCCTGACCAGGGATGGAACTCGGGCCTCCTGCATTGGATGCCTGAGTCTTACCCACTGGAGCACCAAGGAAGTCCCTTCTCTTCCTTTTTAAACTGAATATACTGTGGGCTACCCTCTGTGATCACACACGTAGGCCTCCACCCTCATTATGAATGACGGCAGAGCACCTGTTAGTCCTATGGGGGGAATTTAGGCAATTTCTGATACTTCATGGTGCCACCGTTAAACGCCTTATGCGTTTGCCAGACTTTTAAAAAATAGCTTTTACTTTAATCAAAGCTACTCATGCCATTGTTTAAATAGTTTCCACAAGGCTAGTGACAAAAACGCAGCGGGTCTCTTTCTGCCCATTTTCCGCTTCTTCAGAGAAAACCGCCTTTCCCTCTGCAGCTGACTGTTTTTGGCATTTACCTGCATGTTTTGCAATAACAGGCTCAGGTTACTTTTTCAGCTTTAGGCGTTGTCTATTGACCTTCTACTATGGGAACAAGGCTTTCCTTTTTTAAAGTTTTTAAAAAATTATTATTTGTTGATGTCGGTGCTGCGTGCGGGTTTTTCCAGGTGTGGTGACTTCTGTTGCAGAGCCCAGGCTCTAGAGCGTGGACTCGGTATTTGTGGCGCATGGGCTTAGCTGCCCTGTGGCAGGCGGGATCTTTCTGGACCAGGGACTGAACCTGTGTCCCCTGCGCTGGCAGGCAGATTCTTAACACTGAGCCACCAGGGAAGTCCCAAGACGTTCTTTCCCTTCCTTCCCTCTGCTCCACACAGGGGTGCCCCCTCCCCCGTGTAATACACCATGATTTTGTTAGCTCAGCACATCTTCCTCTATACAAATGTGAGTCTATCAACATTACTCCCAGCTCAGCCACAGAGTAATCTCTAATCATTTTCCTTTTCCGGCATAAGCTTTTATTAGAGTTTGTGCTTTTTTTTTCTCTCCCCTCCGCTGCTTAGTTCTCTATGTATTAATCACTAATTCGAACCCAAACTCTTGGTAGACAGACTTGCTATCCGGAGGGCAGCATCGGTTTAAAAATCATACTATCTCTGGGGCTTCCCTGGTGGTACAGCATTTAAGACTCTGAACTTCCACTGCAGGAGGTGTAAGTTCAATCCCTAGTTGGGGAACTAAGATCCCACAAGCCACACAGTGCAGCCACACACACACATACACACACACACACACAATCTCAGAGATAGCACAAAGAAGGCAGATGCTGATGATAACTAATACTGACAATGGTGATTAAACAGCAAACCCAGGGTGCCAGAGGAAAGGCACATGAGATTAAGAATAAATCCAAAAGTAAATATAAGCAGGAAAATAAGGACTTCCTGTGCCAAGTTCAAATATCCCATTTTCACATAGGTTTGTCCGGGTATCTGCAAAATTCACTTTCTCCCCCAACAATTCTTTGTTTTGGACAGTTCATCAGGTTGGGATAACCACGATGGCTTTCAGAAAAGAGAAGGTTCCTCACCAACAATGACTGTCTCAGAAAGTTCTGAACGATCCAGGTGCAGAAACATCTCATGCACGCAGCCCACGGCCTGGAGGCCGGGCTCTGGGTCTGGCGGAAACAGTTCTGTGGGTCCCCTGGGGAGTTGGCTGCCCCTGCCTGAAGAAGGGCGCCGGGAACCTGGCCCCAGCTGGGAACCTGGACTTACTTGACGAGTCTCAGTGTGTCCTTTCGGATGTTGATCAGGCTTCTCAAAGTCTTCACTGGTTCTTGGGGAGGAGGGGCTGCGTAAGGAAACTGTGTCAGAGACAAAGTGGGAGAAGAGAGTGTGTTTAGAAAGACCGATCACCATAGTAAGTGAGCCTGCTCAAGGTCACAGCTGCTGGGAGGGCAAGGTGGCAGTGTTCCGGCATCCAAAATGCTACATTTATCTGCCTTTCCCATTAGATGAAGCTTATGTGAGTCAGCATTCAAAATGTGGACAACTAATAAAAGCTCCCACTGCAGTTCCAAATACCATGCGACACACGGTGGCCGAGTTAATCACAAAAGGCTTTTCCGCCTGACCTTACACCACGGGGAGCCGGACCTGCAAGGATTTTCCTCCAGCGAAGCCGCATGGTGTGTGAAGAATTTAGGAACTGCAAACACAAGAGAACCTCAATGTGTGTACAGTGAAGGCCCGCAAACAGTGAAAAACAAATTTCCTCCGCAGCTGATCATATAAAGCAGAGGGTTTTTAGAAAACAAACAAACAAACAAAAACCCATGAGCCAAGAGCTCTTCTGGGGTCATCAAAGGCTTTCGATTGTCCATTGTTTACCTTACACTTTCACTCTCTCCCCGTTTAGACATCTGGGTTTGGAGTTGTGAGGTGATGACAATGAGGAAGTAAGAAAGGGGGACATAGTAAAACATTTAATTGGGAATTGCTTGGAGAAGATGAATCAGGGTGATCTACAATGCTCCTGGTATTCTTATAATGTCACTTGGGCAGTAAACATTTTTTACACACAGCTCCCCAAAAACCTATTAGTGTTTGAAGCTGTGCAAAAACGTGGTCCTCCTAGCTCTGAAGAGTCTGCTCCCTTCTGCTGCTTTCAGAAAACAGAACATCTACACGAAATTCTGCTTTCATGGATTTTTGCTGACTGTAACTCTTTTACTTGGGAAATATAATTGAATCTATGGTATTATACATCTGATTTTGTGTATTCAGTGTGATTGCTGATACTTCATGTGTGTGAATATGACCCTTAAGAGAATACATTGAGGGACTTCCCTGGTGGTCTGGGCCTCCCTGGTGGCTCAGATGGTAAAGAATCTGCCTACAATCCAGGAGACCCAGGTTTGATCCCTGGGTAGGGAAGATCCCCTGGAGAAGGGAATGGCTACCCACTCCAGTATTCTTGCCTGAAGAATCCCATGGACAGAGAAGCCTGGAGGGCCCCAGTCCATGGGGTTGCAAAGAGTTGGACATGACTGAGCAACTAACACTTTCTGGTGGTCTACTGGCTAAGACTCCATGCTCCCAATGCCAGGGTTCCAGGTTCAATCCCTGGTCACGGAACTAGATCCCACATGCCGCAACTAAAGATCCAACGTGCCACAATGAAGACGGGGCCTACTTTAATCAATTCCACATTATTCAATATTTCCAGTTAGGGTTTTACTTTTTTTTTTTAATGTTACGGTGAATGCCTTGTCCCTACATTTCTGCGTGCCTGCTTGATTATTTCCTTAGGACAAATTCCTAGAAGTGGAATTACTGGATCAAAGAGTAAGCATATTTTTAAGACTCTTAAAACTATGTTGCCAAATAGTTCTCCAGAAAGCTAATTTCAACGTTGCTCTCCTGCATGCAGCGTATCAGGAGGCTTTTATATAGGAAAGCTGAAATCCTGGTTCAGACCCCATCTGTGGCCCATTTCTCCACCCCACCCCTGACCATTTTGCTGGGCTGTCACACTGAAGGAATTTAAAACAATTCTTAAATAAGCTTAAGCAAAAAGTAATTAGGCAGGAAATCCCGACACAAATGCTTGTCTATTCTAAAGCCAAAATAAATGACTTTGGGATTAAAATTTTTTTCTGGAGTAGTGAAGTTAATCATATTTATTTGCACGGGTACTTGAGAGTTGCCCGTAACTCCTACCTGAGTTTAAAAAAAAAAAAAAAAATTAGAGGTTCTCCCTTCACTCTTGGCCCCTTCTCCACATCCTCCCCACAAAGAGGAGAAACAAAAGGAAAGGGTGGGGGGAAAGCTGGTGTTCCTCATCTCCCACTTAGAATGTTACATTTGATGATAACTGGCAAGGGAACGCAAACTATTCAGCGCTCAAGGAAAGGCATCCCGGGATCAACTGTTTATATAGACCAACTGTCCTTCATGGTGGGCTTCCCTGGTAGCTCGGTGGTAAAGAACCTGCTTGCCGATGCAGGAGATCAGGTTCAATCCCTGAGTCGGGAAGGTTCCCTAGAGAAGGGAATGGCTATCCACTCCAACATTCTTGCTTGAAGACAGAGGAGCCTGGCAGGCTATACAGGCCATGGGGTCGCAAGGAGTTGGACATGAGTGAGTAACTAAACACACACGCATACAGCCTTTCTAGTATAATAAATCCATGCTTACATTTTAGCTCTTTCTCTCTCTCCCCCACCACAAAAGAAAACCACTGAAAATCTCTTTAGGAGAAACGAACCCGGTTTGTAGGCTCCTACCTACCAAAGCTTCTGCCTGAGCAGCCTTTCATTAACCCAATCAGAGTCTTATCCGCAACCCTCAGTGCTGGGTGTAAAGAGACACTTCAAGTGGAAAAGACAACGTCCTGCTCTTTCAGGAAGCAGCATTATAAGGAAGATGATATTGCTACACAAGTAACCGGAACGTTAAGCAGAGAAAAGCCAAACAAAAGGGCAGCTATAAGGAAGTGACTGTTTCTGGCTGAGGTAATATGGAACGGCTTCACGGAGAAGGTGGTATAGCACTCAGCCAGAGGAACTCTTTCAGTGAGTCCCCAGGGGTTGCTGATGAAGGCTTTGTGTGAACACAAAGCAAGTTCCTCCTTGGCCTTTTATTCTGGTGTTCATCAGTTTCCTTGTACATTTTTCTTACACCAGCCAGGCGCCACCTGGTGACCGAATGTGGAATTGCCAGTTTACAGAGATCTGATTCGGATATGAACGTGTGTGTACACGTTCATCCCTGAATATTCACTGGAAGGACTGATGCTGAAGCTGAGGCTCCAATACTGTGGCCACCTGATGCCAAGAGCTGACTCTTTGGAAAAGACCCTGATGCTGGGAAAGACAGGGCAGGAGGAGAAGGGGGTGACAGGGGATGAGATGGTTGGATGGCAACATCAACTCAACAGACGTGAGTTTGAACAACCTCAGGGAGATAGTGAAGGACACGGAAGCCTGGTGTGCTGCAGTTCATGGGGTCACAGAGAGTCAGACACGACTAAGCAACTGAACAACAACAACACATATGTATACATTTATACACACACATATGTGTGTGTGTATCAGCCATGTATCCTAGATTTTCTAGCCATCCTAATTTCAAATATTTTGTTAAACTACCCCCTACTTTTGCACATTTTTGTTGAAAAGAATATGGTCCCAGTGCATACGAGATTACAGAACGTCTTACTTCAGTTGTAAATTATTGGGCGATTCCCAGTAGTCTGTAAAAGGGACTATAATCCAGTCATAAAAATGAATAATTAATTTCAATAAAAAGGATTTTCAAAGGTACACAATTTGCTAACATTTGCCATTAACTTTGGGCCTGACCACATACCCACAGAGAAGCCTGGATATGGCCTGCAGGAGATCACTCAGTGGCTCCTGGGTCCTTTAGACTTGTCCCCACCACTTTAAAAAAACTGCCTATTATTTTTGGCTGCCCTGGGTCTTCGTTGCAGCGCCTAGGAGTTTTGGTGCACGGGCTTAGCTGCCCTGTGGCATGTGGGATCTTAGTTCCCAGACCTGAATCCCCTCCATTGGCAAGCGGATTCTTAACCACAGGACCACCAGGGGGGTCCCCCCTCCTCCAATCACTTGTTGAAGCACTTGCTTACTTTCTGGCACAGAAAGATACTCCAGGTTCACCTTCTGTTTTTCTGTCCCCTTCCTTGAACCTATCATGTCTCCAAGGAGCCCTGGTTCTTTTCTAGAGAAGTCTATCTCAGCCCATCATGTATTCACTAATCTTTTATTGATGGAACACCTGCTCTATCTCTAGTTTTCACTCTTACGAACAATCCTGCAATACACATTCCCTGAAGGGAAACTTAATAGGAAAGAAGGGAGAGGGACACAGAAGAAAAACAAAGGAACGCAAGCTAACGCAGTTTTTCACTTATGAAGCAAAAAGCCCCGAACGCCAAAAATCTGCTTCTGAAGAGAAAGGAGATTATTTTTGGACAAACTATGATGAAAATAGAAAAGTACTAATTGTATACATAGCAGACACGTAACACTTGTGTCAGAGAATCAAATAATAATCAATATGGAAATCAACATCTGGGGTCATATGAATAGCTCATTTACAGCACTCTTTTACATAAGTGCTTGCTTTTATAGATTTTAGGGCTTTTCTATTTAAATTTCAGTTCCTTTTTATTTGATGTTTGGTTATTTTCTCAGCCTTCTCTACTTCCCCTCTTCTCAGTTACATAGTGTGTCCAAAACTTTACCAGTGGATATTTTTAGACTGGTGATATTTCAGAACATTTTCTTGAGATCCGTGTTGGGGAGAACAGTTTACTCTGGTTGAAAGCTGTGAAATGAATACAAATTTCCCTATTTAACCAGCTGCAGCCCTGGGACAGGCTGTATTGTGCCTGCTGTCCACCGAAACGTCAATGAGCTATATTTACAGCAGTAAAACCCCTTTATGTCAATTTTCCATCCAATTCTCGTGGGGAATCAATCACTTGTGTAGAAAGACTGGTAACCACAAAGCTGACAAGATGTGAAAAGACATCCTTTCCACTCAAATTGAAGACGTGAGGGAGACACCGAGAGGGGGTCACAAGATGACCTTTACTCAAAGATGCTCTGTGTTCAGGTCTGGTTACCAAAGGAATTCATCCAAGATGGCAGTCTATTTATAATCTGTTAACTCTTCCGCCAGGCCCTCTGGCAAGGGGCACACAGGACCAATGTCCTGGCTACATGATACTGCCTCTAAGGTTGACCTTTCCAAAATACTTAAGCCCTATTATGGGTATGCCCAATAACCCAGTTCTCTCTTAACAGGTGATGAAAGAGTCACTGCAGAGAAGCACCCATCACAAAATCGCCCAGGTCTCCATTAACAACCATCACAGACCCATTTTCTCCCTCTATTATGATTTGGGTCACATTGCTCAGGAGTACTCAGACCAGGCAATGGGTTCTGTACACTCTGACATCAAATGCGTGGTTTTGATCACAAGTGAAACCTACTTGACTTCCGGTTCCTGACTTCTAGATACAGAGGGTTCTGCCTGACACCAGCTAATTTTAAGGAGCATTAAAAGGGAAAAAAGGGGCTTTTAGTAAAGCAGACACCGTTATCTCTTCCCTCCAGTTAAGTTGGTAAATAATGACTAATCGTCAGAGAAATGACTCCCTTCAGACCAGCATTCTATTATAGATGCCTGACTTTCAGATTTCATCTAGTCAGGAGACTGGTAACCTAGCCCACAAACAAGAATTCACTTTTAAGTATGAGATTTCAAGACGTCTAATCCTGTATGTAAAGAATGTGCCCAGAAGGATAAGCACCAGCATCAGCCAAAATAGGCATTTTTAAATATACAACATATTTTTTTCCAAAGAAGCATATGAATGTTTTTTATTTTTTAATATGAATGTTCTAATGCCACCAAGTGTTAGTTTTCCAGTCTTTTTTTTTTTTTTAAACACAGAGGCATTTTCAACAGGCCAATTATTAAGGAGGCCAAGTGGACTAAAGTCTTCCCCAGTCTATATTTCAAAAACTAAAAACTGGGACTTCCCTGGTGGTCCAGTGGCTAAGACTCCGCACTCCCAATGCGGGGGGCCCTGGGTTCAATACCTGGTCAGGGAACTACATCCCACACGCTGCAATGAAGACAGAAGATCCCGTGTGCTGCAACCAAGACCTGGTACAGACAAGTAAATAAATATTTAAAAACCTAAACTAAAAACGAAGTTGATGTTCAAGTTGAAAAACTCCAAGCTGCCCACCTGTACGCCTCCTGAAGTATACTGACTGTAACCTACCTATGTAAGATTCAAGATCAATTACAAGTTTCAAGTCTCCATCTCTCAAATTGCTAGAAGGGAAATATGCTCTGAGGTCAGCTATTGTGTACGGCCATACCACCCTGAATGCGCTTGATCACATCTGAAGTCTGCTGTGTTAGAAATCCCAGCTTTTCAGGGACTTCCCTGGTGGTCCAGCGGTTAAGACTTGGCCTTCCAATGCAGGAGGTGAGGGTTTGATCCCTTGTCAGGAAGCTATCCCACATGCCTCGTGGCTAAAAAACCAAAACATGAAACAGAAGCAATACTGCAACCAATTCAAAAGACTTTAAAAAGAATGGCTCACATTTTTAAAAATCTTGGGAAAAAAAAGGAATCTCGGCTCCAGTAAAAGAATAACAGTATGAAATATAGAAACAGTTAAGTTTATACAGATTTCTAAGCCAATTCCCTGGTAGCTTAGTCGGTAAAGATTCTGCTTGCAATGCAGGAGTCCGGGTTCGATCCCTGGATTGGGAAGATCCTCTGGAGAAGGAAATGGCAACCCACTCCAGTATTCTTGCCTGGAGAATCCCATGGACAGAGGAGCCTGACGGACTACAGTCTATGGGGTCGCAAGAGTCAGATACGACTTAGTGACTATATCACCACCAAGTCAATCAAATACAGAATTCTAAGCCCAGGTGAGGTCTGTTATCTTGGCTAAGCTACATATTTGCAGATACAGCCTCAGGCTTAGGAAGAAGGCCATTAGTGACTCAAAAACTCTAATGAGATTTTATTTTGTTTAGTCACTCATGAGATATGGAAATCCCATATAATTAGAACAAAACAGTATAAAATAAAAGCCTATAGCATATGTCTGATAGTTTTCATTTCTAAATTGTTAATATTAAGATCTGTAATTTGTAGCTAATTTAACAAGGCACCATCTGCTTCATTTTGTCTTGCTAAGCCTCTAGAAGTTCTGAGAGCTCTGATTATTCTTCAGTCACTCCTTAATAACAGTGATTAGCCAAGGCTATGTAAACCAACTGAACTACTTTCTCTGGTTTATATATTAGATATATTATATTGAAGCCTGCTGCTGCTGCTAGGTCGCTTTAGTCGTGTCCGACTCTGTGTGACCCCACAGACGGCAGCCCACCAGGCTCCACCGTCCCTGGGATTCTCCAGGCAAGAATACTGGAGTGGGTTGCCATTTCCTTCTCCAATACATGAAAGTGAAAAGTGAAAGTGAAGTCTCTCAGTCGTGTCCGACTCTTAGCAACCCCATGGACTGCAGCCCACCAGGCTCCTCCGTCCATGGGCTTTTCCAGGCAAGAGTACTGGAGTGGGGTGCCACTGCCTTCTCTGATATTGAGGCCTAAGGTCACTTAAAGTCTGTTCATAATGAAATCTAGAGCTAGAAGTATAAATCTTATATCCTAGATGGTAAATCTCAGGAAAAATATTTATATTATATATATATAACTTATATATATTATATAATTTATATTATATAATTTATATTATTTATATATATATCATATAATTTATAATATATCAAGTCCAGAGTCCAGCCTCAAGGCTGATTCACATCACAGGCTTCTCTCTCATCCTGTGTTCCATCCTTAACCTTTCTTTGACCTCCTATCTGAGATCTCTGTGTCTCTCCATCTGTTACCTGTCACCTCTCATTCATCCTTGTAAATTTCCACTCCTTGAACCGCATTCTTCAGCCCTTCCAATTTTCCTTCCCTTTTTCTCAGCAACTACTTCTCTCTGTCTCTTATGCTTTTTACTGATTTCCTGCATGCTATTAAGACCCTGGGCTTCTGATCATCTTTCTGGGCTTGTCAGAGGTGATTCCAGTTCATCAAGTAAAAGAAGGTGTCCTAGCATTAACCATAAGCTTTCTGAGACTAAAAATAGCCAAGTTTCATGTTTAAACATAGTGCAAGGCAAAAATGGTGCAACAGCTAATAATTTTCCAAGAAGCAATACACAGCCATAAATCTTAGCATGGTTAGTCTGGCTCCTGGGTTTATAATTCTCAGCCTAGTCAATTAATACAAAGATTCTTTAAGCACTAGTTAATAATCTTCCAAGAAAGCAGAGCCCGAGGATTAAGTGGGAAGTCAAAAGTTCAGCAAGAGGATTTAGTAACTAGCTTCTAAACAAATAAATTATGGAAAAGGAAAGATTTATAGTGGGTAAGCCTGACAGACACCCACCTTGACTAAGTGATCAAGGTTGCCATCACTGGGAGTCGCATGAACTATTATGTGCCTCTGATTTGATGTAGTAAGAAGGGCACTTACCTCTGTGGTGTTCTTCCTCCAAAACCATAATTCTAATCTAATCACAAGAAAACCTCAGAAAACCCAAACTGATGGGAGATCTACAAAATATCTAACTATACATCTCAAAATTGTCACAGTTGTGAAAAACAAGGAAAAACAGAAACTGTAAAGATTGGACGAGATAAAGGAGACATAACAACCAAAGGTAATCTGGAACTTAAAAAAAAGACATTAATGGAAACACTGGTGTAGTCCTAATAAAATCTGTAGCTTTGAAAAATAGTAATGTTCATATGCTAATTTTTAGTTTGGATAAATGCTTCATGGTTGTATAAGACATTAACATCAGAGAAAGCTGGGTGAAGGGTATACCAGAATTTCCTACTACCTTTGCAGTTCTTCTGTTAAGGATAAAATTATTATTATTATTATTATTATTTGGGCTGTGCAGAGGGTCATGTGGGATCTTAGTCCCCCGACCAGGGATTGAACCTGTATCTTCTACAGTGGAAGTGCAAAATCTTAACCACTGGACTGCCAGAGAAGTCCTTTTCCTTTTGGTATAAAATTATTAAAAAAAAGAAAAAGGAAGGGAGGAAGTTAAGCAAGAGAAAGGACGAGAAGGAATGGGAAGCAGAGGATCTCACAATGGAAGGTGGGCCTGTCTCGGCTCTTGTACTAGCGGTTGTGCAATTCTACACAAACCGCTGTACCCTAAGTCTCCACGTGCTCACCAGTAAAATATGCCTGATAATAGCTGCCTTACAATTTGAGAGAGTAAAGGTTATATTAATCAAGGTCCAGTCAGGAAAACAAACCACACCAAGCATTTTAACAGAGAATTTAATAGAAGGAACTGGTTAAACGGGCACTGGAGAACCCAAACACAAAAAAGGGACACCGAGCTGACACAGTCACCTCGGGGAGGCCGCCACTGTCCCCAGTGCTGAGGGGACCGGGGGGGCGAGGTTGGGGCTATCAGATCTTAGAGGCTCCCAGAAGCTGGCACCTCTGGGTACCACGCTTCCTCCTCCTCCGAGCCTGCAGACTCGTTAGCATCCCCTCTTGGCAGAGCCTGGAAGTGGAGAAACCTGGGAGAAGACTTCCCGAACATTACCCCTGCTCACCTTAGAGGGTGCTTTGGGGCTGGGAGAAAACAGCTGGACTGTTAACGGTGAAATAACTGTGTTGACTGTAAATGGCACTGGTACTTATTACTATCATCACTTCTATTAAGTGCCTGGGCTAACTTTTTTTTTGCTGTACCACGTGGCTGTGGGATCTCAGTTCCTCACCAGGGGAGGAAGCCCCTGCTCCCTGCGGTAGAAGCTCAGTCTTAACCACTGGACCGACAGGGAAGTCATCTCCCTCTCAGTCTTTAAGAAACCATTTAACAGTCTGGGTTAGCAGAGAACATGCACCTTTGGTATTAAAAGCATTTACATTTTTAATAAATGGAAACTATGGGACTACATTCTATTCTATAATTATAGCAACTTTTACCGCAAAGCCCGCTTTGTCAGAGCTGTCTTCTAAAGATAAAGCACACGTCTGATTCATTTCTGTAATAATCAGAGCTACTATTTTAGTTGAGTGAAATAAGTGTGCCATTCAGGGATGCTATCTACATATAACCACATTATTTGACCCAGAAGTCTTTTTTATAGACTTTGGTAAAAAAAAAAAAAAAACACACCACTTTTCTTACAATATAAGGTCATTTTGCATCTCTTTAAAAGCTGAAAAAAATTAACCAAATTTTTCTTTGAAATGCAACACAGATACCTATAGTTTCCCGTAAGCTGGGGTGGACCCTGACAACAGGAAATAAGAGGTAAGAGTGTGTACTGAGTTTCAGTATGTTTCAAAGAAATTTCGAGGAAATTCCTGCAACACAGAAGCTTTAGTTTCACTGTTGAAAACCGCAGCAGTTCTCTGTGCCCTGGTTTGTTGAGAGACACAGCCTTAAACAACAAACCAAAAGTTCATGCGTTTAGCAGCACTTTCCAAGTCAGCAAAACTTATGTCACAAAGTAAAGTTTCTCAGAACTTCTGGAAGCTCAGTCTTCACTTCATTTATCACTTCCCCTTTTGTGTATATGTGTCTGAACTTCCTGCGAGATGATAAACTGGAGGGCAAAGTCTATGCTAGAGACATTTTCGTATCACCCAGGGTGATTAGACCAGCACACATAAATGATTAAAATCGGTATCTGTAGAATGAAGATATGAATAAAGCCTTCAGAGGAGCACAGTGTGTGCCCACGGTGACCACCTGGATTTTGAATATTTGCCCTAAACAGCAGGTTGGCACAATTAACACTCACAAAATACCTAAAAAACAGGCTGCCATGTGTTTTTTATTTAATTTACTCTTAATTGAAGTATCGTTGATTTACAACGTTGTGCCAATCTGCTGTATAGCAAAGTGATTCAGTTTTACCCATATATACATTCCTTTTTTTTAAATTGGAGGCTAATTACTTTATAATATTGTGGTGGTTTTTGCCATACATTCACATGAATCAGCCATGGGTGTACATGTGTTCTGCATCCTGAACCCCGCTCCCACCACTTTTTTTTTTTTCTTTTCTTTTTCTTTTTGGCAGCACCGCTTGGCTTGAAGGATCTCAGTTCCTGAAGCAGGGATTGAACCCTGGGCAGAGCAATAGAAGCACCAAGTCCTGACCACCAGGCAATGAGGGAATTCCTTGCCATGTGCTTTTTGGTTTTTGGTTTTGCCTGCACCATGTGGCATGTGGAATCTTAGTTTCCCAACCAAGGATCAAACCCACGTCCCCTGCATTGAAAGTACGGAATCTTAACCATTAGATTGCCAGGGAAATTCTTGCCACGTGCTTTTTAATATAGGCTTTATGGAACAATATTTTTTAAGTTCAAATAGGAGATAGGATCCTCTGGTCCTGCCAGTGAGCTGTGTGCAAGCATGAAATCAAAGAATACAAGTGAAACGATTTGATAAGACACCAGGAGGGGAACCAGTTCACAACGGAGCTGGGGCAGCAGCGTAGCGGTCAGATGCGGCCGCTGAGCGGAACTCGGAGGAAAATCTTTCGCCAGGTGGACACGCAGCCTCCACCGCAGCAGCAGCAGCAGCAGCAGCATGGGGAAGGGCGACCCCAACAAGCCGCGGGGCAAGATGTCTTCATATGCCTTCTTCGTGCAGACCTGCCTCAAGGAGCACAAGAAGAAGCACCCCGACTCCTCAGTCAATTTTGCAGAGTTTTTCAAGAAATGTTCCGAGAGACGGAAGACCATGTCGGCCAAGGAAAAGTCCAAGTTCAGAGATATGGCAAAAAGTGACAAAGCTCGCTGCGACAGGTAGATGAAAAATTATGTTCCTCCTAAAGGTGACAAGAAGGGAAAGAGAAAAGATCCCAACGCTCCGAAAAGGCCTCCATCTGCCTTCTTCCTGTTTTGCTCCAAAGATCAAAAGCGAACACCCCGGCTTATCCATTGGGGATACTGCAAAAACAAATTGAGTGAAATGTGGTCTGAGCAGTCAGCCAAAGATAAACAGCCGTATGAACAGAAAGCAGCTAAGCTAAAGGAGAAATACGAAAAGGATATTGCTGCATACCGTGCCACGGGAAGACTAAAGCGGGGGAGAAAAGGGCCCTGGCAGGCTGACAGGCTCCAAGAAGAAGGAGCCAGAAGATGAGGAGGAAGAAGATGAAGATGAGGAGGAGGAGGAGGAAGGTGAGGAATAAATGGCTATCTTGTAATGATGTGTGTGGAGTGTACGTGTGTGCTCAGGCAATTGTTTTGCTAAGAATGTGAATTCAAGTGCAGCTCAATATTAGCTTCAGTATAAAAACTGTACAGATTTTTGTATAGTTGATAAGATTCTTCGTAGAGAAAATACTTTTTGAAAAATGCAAGTTGTGGCTTTTCGAGGGGCTACTACATACAGGTAGAGTTTCAAGCTTCTGATGTTAAATATTTCTATATATTTAATGGTTTCTTTAATTTCTTGACTTGTATATGGTAGCACAGCAAACTCATAGAAATTAGCATCAATAGCAACTTTTGGGTTTTCTAGAACGAGAATGCTGTCTTTTTGTTTTGTTTTTTTTTAATTTTGTAATAAAAGTATATATATTAAAAAAAAAAAAAAGACACCAGGAGGGAAGATCCAAGTTCTTACTTCTATTCTCGGGTGAGTAATTTAACATCTGTGGCATCAGTTTCCTTATCTGTAAAATGGGATTTACAGCCCTTGTCTATCAGATGGGGTAAGTAGTAAGAAGATAAGGAAAGTCGCTCAGTGTTGTTGCCTGACTATTTGCGACCCCATAGACTATACAGTCCATGGAATTCTCCAGGCCAGAATACTGAATTAAGAGCAAACAGAAAATGTTCTAAAAATCACACCATGCTATGAAAATATAGGTTATCACTGTGGTCCTGGAGAAGACCCTTGCGAGTCTCTTGGACTGCAAGGAGATCCAACCAGTCCATCTTAAAGAAGATGAGTCCTGGGTGGTCATTGAAAGGACTGATGCTGAGGCTGAAACTCCAATACTTTGGCCAACTCATGCAAAGAGTTGACTCATTGGAAAAGACCCCGATGCTGGGAGGGATTGGGGGCAGGAGGAAAAGGGGACCACAGAGGATGAGATGGCTGGATGGCATCACCAACTCGATGCACATGAGTTTGGGTGAACTCCGGGAGTTGGTGATGGACAGGGAGGCCTGGCGTGCTGGGATTCATGGGGTCGCAAAGAGTCGGACACGACTGAGCGACTGAACTGAACTGATCGTTAGTGATGATTATTTGTGACAATATTATTTTCTAAAAAAAAGATTCTACCTGTAATCCCATTTTGAATTTTTGGAAAAAAGAATGCACAAATTAGCAGTTAGATAAGTATTTCTTATCCATGAATCCCAAAACACTTGGAGTAAATACAATTGAGGACACATCTCACTTTTACCTGGGAGAATGACTGCAAATCTTCCACATAGTCTATTGGAACTGAACCTCCTGGGAACAGCACGCATTCTCTGCGTGGAGGCATAAAAATTCTTACCACAGTGACTGGAAGGCTCTCTGAGATCCTCAGTTTATGATTAGAAGGACATGGGAGACACAGTCTAAGGTAAAATGAGAGCTGAGCAAGCTTGCCTCTTGTCTGCTGTGACCCTAGTGGTCTAGCGCACAAGTGTGACCTCTGCACTCGATTCAAAGCAACCACGAACCAGTGAAGAACACAAAGCTCAGGTCTGAGACAATCCGCTTGCATTCTGCAGGGAGACCCAGGCACGCGCTGGCGGGGAGCTGAGACTGACCCCTCTGGCTGAGGGCTGCTGATGGAGCAGCAGAGCTGACCTGTCCCTACTCCCACCAGCGCATGCACACGGCGTCTGGGGGACTTCTTATTACACATCCACAAACAGGGGCTCCCCGGACCACGTGGAGGCCAGGCTGCAGAGGGCACTGGTATGTCTGTGAACTCCTCCTCCTTTTTAAGACATTCCTGTTTTTTCTTTTTTTTTGGGGGGGGGGATTCAAAACTCATTTATTTTTCTCTTTTTTTTTTTAAATTTTTTAAATTTAAAGTTATTTATTTTAATTGGAGGCTAATTACTTTACAATATTGTATTGGTTTTGCCATACATCAACATGAATCTGCCACGGGTGTACACGTGTTCCCCATCCTGAACCCCCCTCCCACCTCCCTCCCCATACCATCCCTCTGGGTCATCCCAGTGCACCAGCCCCAAGCATCCTGTATCCTGCATCGAACATAGACTGGCGATTCGTTTCTTATACATGTTTCAATGCCATTCTCCCAAATCATCCCACCCTTGCCCTCTCCCACAGAGTCCAAAAGACTGTTCTATACATCTGTGTCTCTTTTGCTGTCTCGAATACAAGGTTATTGTTACCATCTTTCTAAATTCCATCTCTATGCGTTAGTATACTGTATTGGTGTTTTTCTTTCTGGCTTACTTCATTCTGTATAATCAGCTCCAGTTTCATCCACCTCATAAGAACTGATTCAAATGTATTATTTTTAATGGCTGAGTAATACTCCATTGTGTGTATGTACCACAGCTTTCTTATCCATTCATCTGCTGATGGACATCCAGGTTGCTTCCATGTCCTGGCTATTATAAACAGTGCTGCGATGAACATTGGGGTACACGTGTCTCTTTTAATTCTGGTTTCCTCAGTGTGTATGCCCAGCAGTGGGATTGCTGGGTCATAAGGCAGTTCTATTTCCAGTTTTTTAAGGAATCTCCACACTGTTCTCCATAGTGGCTGTACTAGTTTGCATTCCCACCAACAGTGTAAGAGGGTTCCCTTTTCTCCACACCCTCTCCAGCATTTATTGCTTGTAGACTTTTCCTGTTTTTTCTTAAAGTCAGTTTTCTCAGAGAATACATCAGAGGATCTGACAGTCCCGGGGACCCAGGGACATGGGGTACGGCTGAGGCGAGGGAGCTCTGTGAAAACTGATAGCTAAAGCAAAGAGCTTCGAAAGGAAGCTTGCTGAGACCATTCAGCCCCTTCCCTGAGGATCTCCCAGAACCCGGCCACCAGGCTCGCTCCCCTTTGCACCCCTGCCACCCTCAGGCTGGATCTGAGTGGATTCTTTACTGCAGAAACTGGATACAACCACCTGATTTGCAGCGCCGTGAGAAAGGGATGGACAGCCTTTTCCACAGTTGGTATTGGGTCAATTTAAACAAAAAAAAAAGGAAAAGCAGCTTGGCCCTGGGACTTCCCTGGTGGTCCAGCAGCTGACTCTGAGCTCCCAAGCTCCCAGTGCAGGGGGCCCGGGTTTGATCCCTGGTCAGGAAGCTATGCTGCAACTAAGATCCTGCTTGCCACAACTAAGACCAGAGTAGCCAAATAAATAAGTATGAAAAAAAAAAAAAAACCTTGGCCCCTACTTCACAGCACACTCCCAGGTCAATTCCAGGTGGATGACAAGCCTAAATGTGAAAAGTAAAACAAAGATGTTAGAGGAAAACCAAAACATCTTCCTGATTTTGGTATTTGAAACATTTCTTAAATAGGATACAAAAAAGTTCCACCATATAAAAAAATAGATAAACTGGACTATATTAACATTTAGAACTTCTGTTCAACTAAAGATACCATGAAAAGAATGAAAAAGGCATTGAACTTCAAAGCTGCTAAGAGACTAGGTCTTAAACGTTTTCTCACCACAGAAAAGAAAAACGGCATGCCCTGAGGTGGGTATTAGCAACCACATTTGGTGGTAATCATATTGCAATATACAAATGTGTCAAGTCAATAGGCTGTACACCTCACACTAACACAATAGTTACCTGTCAATTATGTCTCAATAAAGTGTATTTGGTTATTTTATTTTTGGCTGCATGGGTTGTGGGATCTCGGTTCCCTGACCAGGGATTGAACCTGGGCCACAGCAGTGAAAGCACCGAATCCTAACCACCAGGCTACCAGGAAACTCTCATAAATAATTTTTCAAAAGAGAGAGTGAAAAGTAAGCAGAGACTAGGAGAAGATATCTGCAATGTATTTATCTGAGCAAAGACTCATGCTGCCCTGTTATTTCCTTACTAAGGAAGAAAAAGCATCTGAGCTAAGAGAAAAGGTTTGAACTGACACTTTTCCAAGGATGGATCCAAATGGCCACTAAACATATGTAAAAGGTGCTTCCCAGTGAGGGAAGTTAAGGTTCAGGGGTTAAGACTTCATCTCCCAATGATGGGACTATGGGCTGGATCCCTGGTCAGGGGACTAACGTCCCACATGCTTCATGGCCAAAAAAATAAAAATAAGCAATATTGTAACAAATTCAAGAAAAGACTATAAAATGGTTCACTTCAAAAAAAAAAAAAAACTAAGGAAAAAAAAATGTACTCAACCTCTTGTGTCATCCAGAAAATGGAAATTAATTGTGCTTTCCCACCAGCATAGCCAAGATGAAAAAGATGGAAAATAACTAGGTGCCAGGGACCCCAAACACTCCTGGTAGGAGTAAAATTGGCAAAGTTGCTTTGGAAAAATGTCTGGCAGAGTCTTCTACAGCATGCTGGGTGCCCCAGCAAGGCCAACCATGAGCATCCACCTAACAAATATGCATGCGCATGCTGAACAAAGGCTTCCCTGGTGGCTCAGATGGTAAAGAATCTGCCTGCAATGCTGGAGACCTGAGTTCAATCCCTGGGTCGGGCAGATCGCCTGGAGAAGGGAATGGCCACCTACTCCAGTATTCTTGCCTGGAGAATCCCAGGGACAGAGGAGCCTGGCGGGCTACAGTCCATGGGGTAGCAAAAGAGTCGACATGACTGAGCAACTAACACTTTCACTTTCATGCTGAACAAAATTCATACAATAGAAGGTTCACAGCAGCAGGGCAGGGGGTACAAAAGGCCAGCCCCTTGTCCTCGAGATGGGGGGATTCTGTGGTGCAAGCTGCACTCCACAGAGTTTTTCCAAGGGACCAGGCTGGAGCAAGTCTCTGCCAAGACCACACTGTTGCTAATTTTGCTCCCCTGCACCATCTGGCTTCCGTTTTACCTTTTCTCCAAAGAGCATTCCTTCAATAAACAGTTTTCATAAAGATCTCCAATGCAGGTTTGCTTCCAGAGAGTCTGCCTTAGAACAGGTGGCATCAGAGGCTACCTACGGAAGGGGACTCGGCAGGTGGAATTCTGGGGGTGGTGGGTCGTTCACCTGCCAGATGGCGACGTGAACCCATCAGTGGGGTGAAGGTCCCTGGGATGCTATGAGCTGTGGCAGGGGTGAGGGGGCGCACACTGACCAGTTTCACGTCTCTGGTACAGGAGGTGCCGAAGAAACAGCCACAAGAAGGACCGTGGGACTGGGTGGCTGTTATTAAAAATCGTCCATCCAATGAAAACGGAAAAAGACAATCTCAGATATGATGACATGAAGCCAAGTATGACAATTGGCCTAAAAGCACTCACCCCCCGCAGGCACAGCACTTGATATTAAGGAGTGGCAGAACCAAGAAGAAGGACTTCCCTGGTGGTCCACTGATTAAGAGTCTGCCTGCCAATGCAGGGGACACGGGTTCGATCCCTGGTCCAGGAAGTTGCCCTGGAGCACTAAGCTCCACAACTACTGGGCCTGTGCGCCCTAGAGCCTAAGCTCCACAAGAGAAGCCACTGCAATGAGAAGGCCAAGCACTGCAAGTAGAGAGTAGCCCCTGCTCCCTGCAACGAGAGAAAGCCTGCACAGCAACGTAGACCCAGCACAGCCACGAAAAAAAACTAAGAAGGGTGAACTCAGTCCAGGCAAGTCTGTTACATCAAAGTCAAGGCCCTCATGGAAAGGCATGAACTCTAAGGCTTGAGATGGGGCTGTGTGTCCTGCTTGGTCACTCGGTCGTGTCTGACTCTTTGCAACCCCATGGACTGTAGCCCGCCAGGCTCTTCTATCCATGGAATTTTCCAGGCAAGAGTACTGGGGTGGGTTACCATTTCCTTCTCCTTGCATCCCCTGCATTGGCAGGCAGGTTCTTTTACCACTGAGCCACCTGGGAAGCCTCAGGATGGGGGTGTCTGTGTCTATTTACTTGAGAACCTCAAACCCCAGATTACCTGGGCCCACAAAGTGGCTGACTCCCTCTCCTTGGAAAATAGGAATCCCCCTTGCTTGAAGACTACAGCGGCAGTCTCAAACAAGACAAGCCTCTTACAAGACAGTGCCTGCCCTACTCAGAACTGCCCCCACTTCCCTCCTGGCCGTTAGACCATAATCAGGGTGAAATCTCAGCATCACCCAATGGGGTTGCTGGGCTCATCATCCCAAACACCCCAGGGGACCGGGCTAACGCGCACACAGGCAGGAACTGAAAGGTGCCTGGGTCCTGGGGGTATCAGTCAGGGGTGCGGAATGTAAAGCAGGATGGGGAAGAGCCACTGAGGACATCCTCCCATAAACACCCTGGCAAACGTCAGGGTCTCATGTGCTGGGAGGGGGGGGCCTCTTAGGAGCCTGGAAGAGCAATAGTGAAGTGAAAGTGAAGGTCACTCAGTCATGTCTGACTCTTTGCGACCCCATGGACTACAGCCCGCCAGGCTCCTCTGTCCATGGAATCCTCCAGGCCAAAATACTGGCGTGGGTAGCCGTTCCCTTCTCCAGGGTATCTTCCCAACCCAGGGATTGAACCCAGGTCTCCTGCATTGCAGGCAGATTCTTTTCCCTCTGAGCCACCAGGGAAGCCTGGAAGAGCAATGGACCACATTAAATGATTCCAAAACAGGCACAGCAGTCTTTGGAAAAACAGACCTTGAGGTCACTGGGACCTCAGAGTGAACCTGACGATGTGGCTCAGGGCCCCCAGCCACTCTCCTGCCCCGTCACACCAGTGGAACCCTTTCCCACCCCACCATCCGTCCCCTGCAGAAACCCATCTCCATAAAACAGAGGTCTCAGGGTGGAAAGCCAGCACAGAAGTCACATTAAAAATCCCTTCTTAGTGCCAAGTACTATAGCAAACACTTGGACTCAACCGACTAACTTTCAAAGCTGTCTTTTTTATGTGATAATTTATTTTCCAAAGGTGGAGCTAACATTACACATACTGTTAAGTCTCTTTATTTTAGGCTTTTATTTACCTAAAACATAATCTATCCTATACTGCATGTAAAAGTAACCAGCATGGGACCTAGAGAAGCTGGCATGCTAGAAAGGGTCTGCCACATACAGCAGGAAAAGCCATGAGCTGGCTGTGTCCTTTGAGAGGGCCGGGGACACACAGTCTGAGCACCAAAGCCTAGACACTACACTGACTGTGCCTCACAGATCAGGCCCTCTTCTTCTTCTTTAGATGTATTTTAGTTTTGGCCGGCCTGGGCCTTCACTGCTGCTTGGGCTTTCTCTCTAATTGCGGTGCACGGGCTTCTCATTGCGGAAGCTTCTCTTGTAGCAGAGCGCGGGCTCTAGGGTGCAAGGGCTTTAGTGACTGCTACACGGGGGCTCAGTAGTCGTGGCTCTCTGGCTCCAGGGCACAAGCTCAGTAGGGGCACAGGGGCTGACCTGCTGCACGGCATGTGGGATCTTCCCAGACCAGGGATCAAATCCCTGTCTCCCGCATTGGCAGGCAGATTCATTATACTGAGCCACCAGGGAAGCCCCTTCTTCTTCTTCTTCTTCTTTTTTTTTTTTAATATTTACGTATTTATTTATTTGGCTGCACCAGGTCTCAGTTGCAGCGTGCAGATTCTTAGTTGTGGCCTGTGGGATCTAGTTCCCTGATCAGGGATCCAACTCAGGCCCCTCTGCACTGGGAGTGCAGAGTCTTAGCCGCTGGCCCACCAGGGAAGTTCCTAAACACTGTTCCTGTTCCTTCCAGCAACGTCAACTCCAGCAATGTTTCTTCTCTAGGGAATTTTCTTTTTTCCTTTTTCTCATAATTTCAGGTTACCTTGCCACTCCTTTTTACACCTTTAATTCCATAAGACTATACATTGAACCCGACATACCAGACAGATAGAATCACAGTCTCTGCCTTGAATCTTTCAGCAATGCCCTAGATCTAATATATGCAATGTCCTATTTCACTAACCTCAGCCAGTGCAGCACCTTTATGTGAAGAAAGGAGTAAACTTAGTGAGCGGTTTTTGCATTAAAAAAAGAAGACATCTAGGCAGTAGTTTCCAACTAACTTCCCCAAGATACTTATTAACTACCATGGGAAAGATGGTAATGCTTCTGTGGAGAAATCCATGGTGAATTGTATCTCGATAAAGCTGTGACCAGGGTCCGGCACAGGGCAGACTGCTAAGGTGCTGGGAATGCTTCATTTCTTGATCTAGGTGGTGAGTCCAAGGGTGTTTGTTTATAGTTTCTTTAACAGTAGATATGGTTTATATATTTCCATATAAATATTTCACAACACCCAATACAAAAGTTAAAAGAAAAAAAAAACAGAAAGTAAATTAAAAGCAGATGGTTTTTGTTTCCAGAAAAGAAAGTTTAAAAAAAAAAAAAGAGCAGGTGCCAGGAACAGTCATTATCAGCTGACCTGACATCTTTGGGACACCCCTCCTCATCACTGGGACCTCACAGTGAACCCGATGGTGTGGCTCAGGGCCCCCCGCCACTCTCCTGCCCCGTCACACCAGTGGAACCTTTTTCCATCCCACGATCCGTCACCTACAGAAACTCATCTCCATAAAACAGAGATCTTAGGGTGGAAAACCAGGACAGAAGTCACATTAAAAATCCCTTCTTAGTGCCAAGTACTATAGCAAACGCTTGGACTCAACCAACTAGCTTTCAAAGCTGTCTTTTTTATGTTATAATTTATTTTCCAAAGGTGGAACTAACATTACACGTACTCTTATTTTTTATGCTTTTATTTACCTAAAACATAATCTGTCCTACACTGCATGTAAAAGTAACCAGCATGGGTCTTCCCTAGGGGTCCAGTGGTTACGAATTCACCTTTCAAAGCAGGGGGCACAGGTTTGATCCCTGAGTAGGGAGCTAAAACCCCACATGCCGTGGAGCAACTAGGCCCACAGGCCACAGCTACTGAGCCTGAGGGCCACAACTAGAGAGTCTGTGCCCAGCAATGCAAGATCCTGTATGATGTAATGAAGATCCTACGTGTCTCAACTAAGACCCAATACCATCAAATAAATAAATACATTTTAAAATAAAAGTACCAGTTTTTTGATGTTATCTCTGGAATCAAGAGACAGTTGAAGCTAACTCTTGACTAAAACCTACAATTTGGTTATAGTCCCTCAGTATTTGGAAATACGATAGGATGGTATCTGCACACTGCAAAATAGTCTTTGTTTACAGATTCAATATTTATTCACTAAGTGGTAGGATTACAGCCATGAAATTAAAAGACACTTACTCCTTGGAAGGAAAGTTATGACCAACTTAGACAGCATATTAAAAAGTGGAGACATTATTTTGCCAACAAAGGTCCGTCTAATCAAGGTTATGGTTTTTCCAGTGGTCATGTATGGATGTGAGAGTTGGACTGTGAAGAAAGCTGAGCACCGAAGAATTGATGCTTTTGAACTGTGGTGTTGGAGAAGACTCTTGAGAGTCCCTTGGACTGCAAGGATATCCAACCAGTCCATTCTAAAGGAGATCAGCCCTGGGTGTTCTTTGGAAGGACTGATGCTAAAGCTGAAACTCCAGTACTTTGGCCACCTCATGCGAAGAGTTGACTCATTGGAAAAGACCCTGATGCTGGGAGGGATTGGGGGCAGGAGGAAAAGGGGATGACAGAGGAAGAGATGGCTGGATGGCATCACCAACTCGATGCACATGAGTTTGGGTGGACTCCTGGAGTTGATGGACAGGGAGGCCTGGCGTGCTGCAATTCATGGGGTCGTAAAGAGTCGGACACGACTGAGTGACTGAACTGAACTGAACTGAAGTGGTAGGAAGCAACTTTCCCTAAAAGAATGCATTTGAAACGATTCCTTCATCTTTATTAAGAATTACAAAGTAACATAAATAGAATAGATCACTCAGATGGTAAAGAATCTGCCTGCAATGCAGGAGACCTGGGTTCAATCCCTAGGTTGGGAAAATCCCCTGGAGAAAGGAAAGGCTACCCACTCCAGTATTCTTGCCTGGGAAATCCCGTGGACAGAGACTGGCAGGCTATACAGTCCATGGCACTGCAAAGAGTCCAACACGACCGAGCAACTAGCACACATCTTAACCCAAAGCCAAGGGGTAACGACGAAAAACAAGTTACATTTCAAAACTGAAGACATGCAATAATTTTATTTACATAATTTCTAAAAGTGAATGGTCCTCTTCCCTAGGCCAATACTGGCATGGGTGCCTTAAAAATGGAATGTAACACTCATGTTCTTAGCAGTATTATTCACAACAGCCAAGAGGAGGAAGCAACCCAAGTGTCTATTGACAGATGAAAGGATAAACAAAATGTGGTCTATCTATATCCTGGAATATTGCTCAGCCTTAAAAAGGAAGGAGATTCTGGGACTGCCAGAATTCTGGTAGCCCGGTGGCTAAGACTCCAAGCTCCCAAAAAATGGGGCCTGGGTTCGATCCCTAGTCAGGGAACTAGATCTCACATGCTGCAACTAAGAGCTTGCAAGACAAGACTCCCACGTGCCTCAGCTAAAATTTCCTTAATGCCACAACTAACACCTGATACAGCCATTGAATACTTTTCTTTTTTTAAAAAAAGAACGAAATTCTGATATAGGCTACAACATGGATGAACCTTGAAAACATTATGCTCAATGAAATAAACAGGTCACAAAAAGCCAAATACTGTAAGACTCCATGATACAGACTTCTCTAGAAGTCAAATTCTTAGAACGGTTGCCAGGGGCTGAAAGGAGAGGAAAAGGGCGAGTTCGTATTTAATGGGGACAGAGCTTCAGTTTTGCAAGATGAAAAGAGTTCTGGAGCTTGGGTGTAGAACAGTGTGAATATACTGACATTGGTATACTTAAAATTGCTAAGATGATACCTTTTATGTTATGCATATTTTGTCACAGTTTTAAAACATGAAAGTAAGATTGAGAAGATAACATATTGAACTGAGCAGGGTAGTCACCTCCGGGGAGAGTCCAGGAGTAGGGAGACAGGTATTATAAGAGTGCTGTTTTTAAAAAACCCTTACGTAAAGGTCTGTAAAGCCCTATTCGCATTTTAAAAGTATAAATATTCATAGTTTAGCTTTTCTATAGTCTGGATTTTCTTGGACTCTCAGGTTGTTAAAAACAGGACCCAGTCACACTGAATCTGACCTTTCTAAAGGTGAATCATTGCACCTTGACAACCCAGAGGCTGAAGCTCCCAGCTCTACTCCTCCCCATGCTGATTCTGATGTCTTTGTCTTTTTCTACAAGGCCGCAACCGCTTCTTAGTACATCCTAACCTGGTGCTTGGTGGTAAAGAATGGACCTGCTGAGCAGGAGATCTGGGAGATGGAGGTTCGAGCCATGGGTCGGGAAGATCTCCTGGAGGAGAAAATGGAAACCCACTCCAGTATTCTTGCCTGAGAAATCCCATAGACAGAGGAGCCTGGCGGGCTACAGTCCGTGGGGTCACAAAAAGTCAGACACGACTGACTGACTGAGCATGCAACCCCACTCAGCAGACCACTTCCTGCAGTTCACTAAAAAAATCTATTATTCTATGAATGGCCTTCATTTTCCTACTTTTATATATTCTCCTAGGCCTATTTCCTTCCTATGCTCAATGGTAATCCTTTTTCTATTTTTAGAGAAAATGTAAATGCTTTCAATTAAAAAATAAAAACATATCCACTGGGGAAAATTCAAACAACACAGAAGGATATGAAGAAAGGACCTCCTGTCACTGATGTAGCCCCAAGAGTTACCCCTGTCACAGGTTCAAATGCTGTGTGCTCATGTATTTTTATGCACCTGTAAATATCAACATAAATGTATGCACAAATATTTTACACACTGTTACTAATACTTTAATCAGAAGTGAAACCAGACTCTACATTATATATAGCAACTTGCTTTTCTTGGTAAATGATGTGGTCATGGATATATTTTCATCTCAGTAAATACAGCTCTACCTTATTTTTGGCTGAGTTCATAGTATAGACACGCTACAATTTATCTGATGATTCCTGCCTAATGTGTGGAAAACTCACACGTATCTGATGTCAAAGTGAATCAGGGCTGCAGGAGAATGGTGAGCGCAGAGGAGACACACGGAAGTATGTTCTTCCTCTACATGGACATTTGGAAACGACAAATAGCTGGGCCATAGATGGAAATTAAATACGTACTCCAAACTGAATGTCCAAAAAAATGAAAAACAGCTGTAGTACCATTACAAAGGAAGGAAGAGGGAAAGAAGAAGGACAAAAGGCAAAAAATCCAATTTAATACAAACACACACCCACACACTCCTTCCATGGACTTTTACATTGCGTCATGAACTCATGGCATCACTGACTCAGTGGACATGAGTTTGAGCAAACTCCAGGAGATAGTGAAGAACAGGCAGGCTTGACATGCTCAATTCATGGGGTTGCAAACAGTCAGACAGGACTTATCAACTGAACAACAACAACAATGGACTCAGTTATGCCCCCTCCCCCATTCATACACTGAAGCCCAACTTCCAAAGTGACTATATTTGGAGATGGGGCTTTCGAAAGGTAATTAGGTTAGATAGGGTTTCCTTCAGAGAAGGTGATGGCAACCCACTCCAGTACTCTTGCCTGGAAAATCCCACAGGTGGAGGAGCCTGGTGGGCTGTAGTCCATGGGGTTGCTAAGAGTCAGACTCGACTGAGCGACTTCCCTTTCACTTTTCACTTTCATGCATTGGAGAAGGAAATGGCAACCCACTCCAGTATTCTTGCCTGGGAAATCCCATGGACAGAAGAGCCTGGGGGTCTACAGTCCCACTCCAGTATTCTAGCCTGGGAAATCCCATGGACAGAGGAGCCTGGGGGTCTACAGTCCCACTCCAGTATTCTAGCCTGGGAAATCCCATGGACAGAGGAGCCTGGGAGGGCTACAGTCCATAGGGTCGCAAAGAGTTGGACACAACTTAGTGACTAAACAACAACATATGGTTAGATAAAGTCATAAGGGTGGGCCCTTCAAGATGGGAACAGAAACAGAGCTATATCATTCTCTCTCTTTTTCCTTTTTGGCTGTACTGAGAGGCTTGCAGAATCTCAATTCCCCAACCAGGGACTGAAACCCAACCCGTGCCAGTGAAAGCCCAGAATCCTAACCACTAGGGAACTCCCAGGCTCTTTCTGCTGTGTGAAGACCCAGTAGAAGGCAGTCATGGCAAGTAAGGAAGAGGGCCTTCACTGGCAGCCTGGTCTGCTGGCACCTTGATTCTGGACTTCTCAGCCTCCAGAACCATGAAAAATGAGTATCTGTTGTTTAAGCCACCCAGCCTATGGTATTTTGTTACGGCAGCCTGTGCAGATAAATAGAGGCTCTAAGGCCGTAGATATCACTGTACCTGTGACCAACCTGCCTGGTTACACTGAGGCCTGGGCACAAACCAGCCTTCAGACAAAACACCTGCAGGGCGCCCTGTTTAAGTGGCAGCTGCCCCCGGGGGCTCTGCTCCTCCGTGTCCCCTGCCTTGCCTTCTCCCCTTTCCTCAACTCTAACTGCCCAGAACTCTTGGATCCTTTTTTTTTTTTAATGTCAATATCCTAGTTCAGGCACTTCTCATTCTTAACTAACATGAACTATGACTTCTGGGCCATTTTCGTCTTCTGAGATGGCCCACACTCTTATCTATGGAGTGTGTTTCTCTCTAGATAAACGCACTTTTTATCTGAAAAGTAAGGTAAACTACGACTTCCTAACTGGTCTCTTCTTCTCTTTCTGATTCACTCGACACTCTGAGTTGAGTTAAAGAATTAACTTTCTAAAATGGAAATCAAAGCACTATAGTTGTCACTGTTCGAATTCTTAAAATATTCCAGCAAGATGGATATTTTTTTAAATGCCTCTGGAGTTAAGATCTCTCTCGATAACTGACAATCCTAAGGTCACTAAACCTCCAAATGATTTACAGTGTTAGCAATTTACCTCAATAAAATAAGATCTAGGACTTCCCTGGTGCTGCAGCGGATAGGAATCCGCCTGCCAATGCAGGGGACATGGGTTCAATCCCTGGTCAGGAAGGACTCCACATGCCACGCAGCATACTAAGCCTGTGTGCCGCAACTATTGAAGCCCGAGCTCTACACCCTGGGAGCCACAGTTACAGACCTTGTGTGCTTAGATCTCCACCATAAGAGAGGCCTCCACAATGAGAAACCCATGCACCACAAGGAAGAGCAGCCCCCTGCTCGCCGCAATTAGAGAAAGCGCAAGCAAAGCAAACGAAGATCCAGTGCAGGCATAAAAAAAAAAAAAAAAAGAAGGAAGCTCTTAAAGAAAAAAAAAGATCTAATGCAATAAAGGACCAAAAAACCACCATCAGTTCTTCTGCCACCTAGGGAAGGGGAGGGTGGCCTCAACTGTGATGTACAAACACCACCATCTCATCTCCTCTATACAGACGCCAGAGTAGAAGGACCTGTAGAAGCCCTGTTCACCACTTAAGATAGTTCCTTAACAACCAGTGAGGGGATCTGTCTGGTGGTCCAGCGGTTAAGACTCTGCGCTTCCAATGCAAGGGGCATGAGTTCGATCCCTAGTCTGGGAACTATGATCCCCCCTGCCACGTGGCTTGGCTAAGAAAATTTTAAAATGAAATGAAATAAGAAAAAACTCACAATTAACTTAAAAAAAAAAAAAAAGTGAGTATGTGCTCCACCCAGAACTGTAATTGCAGAAATAACCAACCTGAAAGGCTAGCGAGTGCAGCTAACATTGTTGCACACTTCTCTTTCTAACCCAATTCCAATGCATTTTTCAAGCATGACATTGCTACAAAGTCAGAACAGCCTCCCTGTTACAAGTGGGTAATTTGAGAGCCTGGGTGATGGACCCTTGCCAGGGCTGCAAAGAGTTTGGGTTGCAATCTTCACTGCCAGGGTTGCAATAGGTATGTAAAATTTGCAATCTTGATTCCGACCTCTCTTCAACCATCCTTCCCTATACACCCACACTCTGGTTCTTTAAATCTGACCTGAAGACTTGATAATACATCTGACTTTGACGGATGGATTATCCTAAGCGGGAGATGAGCTTCTGTAAAAACTACAGGCCGAGCCATAGCTGAATGGGACTCATCTGAGTCTGATCATTCAGAAGATGACAGGAAATACGACAAGCCCCAGAAGCCAGGAAGTCTACGGCCTTTATAACTTAATCTAACCATGTATTTCAACATATTGTGTCCCCATCTCTTTGGAAAGAGGAGCCGTTCCTGCCTGGGGCTGCTGGATGGCTTTATAAGGCTGCTGTTCTCTTTCCTCTGCAACCCAACGCCCGTCTACCGACACTGAGATATGTTAGCAGAGAGTAGAGGTCAGCTCTGGAGAACTCAAGTGACCAGCCAGCCTTCAGTCGCTGGGCCTTCCCCTAAACAAGCTGACGTGCGGTAACAGCAGGCGGCCAAGGTCAGGTCAGCTGGTGGAATTACACACCAAATACAAACTCTCTCAAGAGTCACTCGTGAGAACGTGTCACGGGCATGCTGGCTACTCTCTCCACATTTCACAAACTGCCCTCGAGGATCTACTCAGACTCACATATAAGATGTGGGCAGGGGTCCTGAGTACCCCCAACCTGACCATCAGGAAAGGGCAGGGGACCCCAGGCTCTGGAACTGGACTGCTGGGTTCAAGTCCTGAGTCAGTCACTTCTAGGCTTTGCAATCTTTGCTTCAATTCCTTGTGTCTCTTGTTTTCATCCATCAAATCAGGACCTTCCTTATTAGGGTGTGAGGATGTAACCGAGCAGGACCCTATGGGGCCTTCCCTGGACAGGCCTTCCCCCATATCCTCTGCTTCAGCTCCTCTCGGAAGCACCTAGATAATAGCATTTGATGCAAATGTCCTGAGTTGTTTTGCAGATCTGAAAAAAACTCCCACCAAATGGAAGAGCTACTTGATGACCAGGAGCACAGAGCCCCAGGCCTCCTGGGGCCTGAGGACTGATAAAGTGAACCCCTGTGGCAGCCCCTGTTCCCTCCTTATCAGCCAGAGAACCGTGCACAAGGCGATCACATACCTCGCAACACTGCCCACCCCTGCCTCACCTGCCATTTCAAAGTGCTGTGCTGAAACGCTTTGGAGAGTTGAGGCTTTTTACAGCATGAGCCACCCATCTCCTTCCATGGTCCTGCAATAAACCTTTCTCTGCTCCAAACTCTGATGTTTCAGTTCGGCCTCACTGCGCATTGCCCTTGAACTTGTATCAACAAAGACACAAAGAGTCAACACATACAGAGAACTTGGAACAACTGGGCCTGGCAAATGGTAAGAGTTCACTCAATGTTAGCTATTATTAACTAAGAAAGGGAAAAAGCAAAGGGAAACATGTTGCATTCTCTACTTCCACCTCCCTTTCTGAAGTGACTCTGATTTGCTTTCTTAACGTAAACGATGATGTCCTTTGAAAACATTTGCTCTGTGCAATATGAAGCATGTTTAACGATTAGTCCACAAAAACAACAACAAAAAGGCCAATGTTGATGCTTCTTTGGGAGAAAGCCTGCAAGTGAAGGTCAAGGCTGCTGTCTGGGGCTCCTGGAAGAGCTCGGTCATTCATGGGCTCACAGAAGTGTAAACAAGACGGTTACCCTTTGGGGAGGTTTGTCGGCCAACATAAACCTCAAAATGAGCCTAAAGAAGTGTTCCCTTGTTTTAAAATCACCTTTATGGACTGAAAAAGTTTTTTTAAAAAAACCTACACTTTAAAAAAGTATATAAACTATTCTGACACCAGAGGAAAGAAAAAAGGGAGGAAGAAACGGATGCAAATGGCCAAGTCCCTGTGAGAAGAAAGAGTATTTTTCAAGCATGAGCCCACTTCCAGGAAGTAAGGGAGTTCTTATCTGGCTCAAGCAGAAAAAAAGATCATTCCACTCTAAAGGCTAAGGTAACAGTAGAAAAATCAGACAGTAGACATTTGATAAGTATGAGTTGTCATAATTGACTGTGAAGCAGAAAGTACTTGGTATTTTGAAAGTACTGTTCAACTAAGAATTGGTTTCCGAGGTGGCACAGTGAAAAATCCATCTACCAATGCAGGAGATGCAAGTTTGATCCCTGAGTGGGGAACATCCCCTGGAGAAGGAAACGGCTTCCCACTCCAGTATTCTTGCCTGGAAAATTCCATGGACAGAGGAACCTGGGCGGGGCGGGGTGCGGCAGGCTCTAGTTCATGGGATCACAAAGAGTTGGGCATGACTGAGCACACAGCACCGGGTTGTGGTGGGGGGGTTGTCACTCCAGACAGAAAGGTGTTGTTAGTCGCTCAGTTGTTTCTGACTCTTTGTGACCCCATGTACTACAGCCCCCCTAAGCTTTTCTGTCCATGGAATTTTCCAGGCAAGATTACTGGACTGGGTTGCCATTCCCGTCTCCAGGAGATCGAACTCGGGTCCTCTGTATCGCAGATTCTTTACCTTCTGAGCCATCAGCGAAGCCCAGATGGAAAGGAAGAAAACAATAAAAACCATCAACAACAACCAAAATGCTTTTTAATTAAAGCTCCAGATGGAAAATCGGCATCAGATTAACCTTCCTAAAGACCAAAAAACGAATGATTTCTCTGGGGCTCTCACCTGCCTAACACACGTCCGTATTTCCCGAGCCTGTGGGAAACCCCCACCGAGCCTGTGGGAGGGGGTGGCGCACATCTTGAGGGAACGGAGCCCCCATCTACCTTTCCAACCTTGCTTCTCCACCAGGAAAAGGGCCACTCCTGCCAGACTGGCTTCCTGATTTGTTCCAGGGGAGGAACAAACCATGCTCATTTCAGCTTTGTGTCCCCAGCACCTCCCACAGTGCCTGGCACACAGCAGTTTCTCAGTAAACAGTTACTGATTCGACAGAAATGTGAATGCGTTCACGCCTGTGCCCTGTGCCTCCCTCCCCGGAAGCCCCTTGCCTACCCGCCTCATGAAGACTCAGCCATCCTCCAAGGCCTCCTCCTCAAAACCAGAACCAAAGCACCGGCCCTTACGATTCCCCTCCACCACTCTCTATAACTACAGAATCGCAGCCCTTTCAGACCTTGACTGCTGTTGAAGTATCTCTTGTTCCTGTGTTTGGCCTGCCCCACTAAAATAGGAGTTTCTGGAGAGCAGCAGGATGTTGTGAAGCAAAGAGAAGCAGTGGAAAGGTTATTGATCTGCCGCTAGGCAGATCTAGTTATGTGGCTTTGGGAAAAATTTTCTGAGAGCATTTTGAACAGGGTCTGGAACATAGTGTGCACTTCATAAAGGCTACTGGGCTTCCCTGGTGGCTCAGTGGTAAAGAATTCGCCTGCATTGCAGGAGATGTGGGTTCAGCCCCTGGCTTGGGAAGATCCTCTGGACAAGGAAATAGAAACCCACTCTGGTATTCCGGCCTGGAAAATCCCATGGACAGAGGAGCCTGGCGGGCTATAGTCCATGGGGTCACAAAAGAGCTGGACACGACTTAGCAACTAAAGAACAACAACAACAAAAGCTCAGAACCTCAGTTCTCTCACTTACAAAATAATACTGATAATAAATTCTCTGACAGGTAGGGTTTTTTTTTTATATAGTTTTGTTTTATTTATTTATTTATTTATTGGCCTTGCCACGTGTCATGTGGGATCTTAGTACTCAGATTAGGGACTGAACTCTGGCCCCTGCACTGGAAGTACGGAGTCTTAACCACTGGATCACCAGGGAAGTCCTAAAGTGGGTCTTTGTGAAGTTTAGAAATAATGTCTGAAAAGTCTCTAGGGCCTTCCTTAGCACAAAGTGGCCAATCAGTAGCCACATGGCAGCTATTTTTGCAAAGCTTCATGCTGGGTGCAGAGAAAATGCCCCATAAACATTTATGGAATGAGTTGAATGAATGGAGAGAGAGACAGTCTGATATCAACTCAGATATCGAGGGGAAACTTGTCAGTCATTCATTCAACAGATCTTTATGAAAGGCTTATCACAATGTCCCAGGCTTTGTTCTGGGTGCTGGGTTTCGACAGTGGCACAGCCCCCTTGCCCTGGGAAATGGACATTCTGATGCAAAAGGCAGATAATAGAGGGGACAAGGCAACGGAAGCTTATGTGGTGTTAGGAAGAACTGATGCTTTCAAACTGTGGTGCTGGAGAAGACTCTTGAGAGTCCCTCGGACTGCAAGGAGATCAGACCAGTCAATCCCAAAGGAATTCAACCCTGAATATTCATTGGAAGGACTGATGCTGAAGCTCCATTACTTTGGCCACCTGATACAAAGAGCTGACTCATTGGAAAAGACCCTGATGCTGGGAAAGACTGAAGGCAGGAGGAGAAGGGGGTGGCAGAGGATGAGATGGTTAGAGAGCATCACTGACTCAACAGACATGAATCTGAGCAAACTCTGGAAGATAGTAAAAGACAGGGAAGCCTAGCATGCTGCAGCCCATGGGGTTGTAAAGAGTTAGACATGATTTATCGACCGAAAAACAACAATGCGGTATTAGTTGCTATGCTGCTGCTGCTGCTGCTAAGTCGCTTCAGTCGTGTCCAACTCTGTGCAACCCCATAGACGACAGCCCAACAGGCTCCCCCGTCCCTGGGATTCTCCAGGCAAGAACACTGGAGTGGGTTGCCATTTCCTGCTCCAATTGAAGAGGAATGAAAAGCAAGGTAAGGACAAGCTAGGGACTGGATAAGGGAAGTCTGCAGAGGCGGCGTTTAGGCAGAGCTTCAGAGGGGCAGATCCTAGGAGAGCTGGGTTTTGTGAACCGTCCTCACTCTCAGGCAGACCGGGTACTTTTCCATGGGGCAGCCTCTGGTGCCAGGAGACCCTGCTCCACCAAAGAGGCTGCAGTCTGGCTCCTCTCAACTCAGACCAAGCCGCAGACGCTGCTGAACCAGCAATTACAAACTTATTTTGACAAGACCATTTGACTCAGCCACTTAGCCCCGAGTGGAAGTAAACGGATGATAATCATACCGCCACTGGTCTGTTCCCCAGAAAGTTCAGATCGCTGTTTTCTCCGAACAAGTAGCCTTCGGGGTGAGTTGAATCAAACTTCTCTCCTCCCATAATGAAGTGGCTGGCAAAATAGCTTCCTAGAGGGCGAGAGACAGAAACCAGTCAAACTAAGCCAAGTGAACAAGCCGATTCAAGGGGAAAGAAAAAGAAGGTTAACCCTTCAACAAACAATTAGAGCCATTTCTAACCCTAGGAAAATTATCTTCTCTTGATTGGGGATAATGGCACAAAATACGCAAAATCCTAGCAGTGAGATATCAAATATAAAACAGATCACTGTTTTCCTTTTGACATTCTTTTTTTTTGGCTGTACTTCACGTGGTGTTTCTCTAGTTACGGTGACTGAGGGCCTCTCTTGTGGTGGCCTGCTGGCTCAGTGGTCTCAGGGCTTAGTTGCCCTGCAGCATGTGGGATCTTCCCAGACTAGGGATCGAATCCCCCCTTAATCCCCCCATCCCCCACATTGGCAGTCAGATTCTTAACCACCGGATCACTGGGGAAGTCCCTTTTGACATTCTTAATTGAATCTTTACCATGATCTGCCTATCACAACAGGAAGCAAAAGACCAGAAGGCCCCACAATGCACATTAATATGTGTATATATATATATATATATATATATATATATATATGTATTTTGTTCCTGAATTTTTTCCCTTACACTTGAAATGGTTATTCCTTATTCTGCATGTATTCATGAATCTTAAGTGTGGGTATCAGCATGCACGCACGCACATACGTTCCTTTGCCCAGACTTTCCATACACTGGCTCATACCCAAACACAGTCGTCTCAGAATTTCCCTGCCAATTCCGGGTATACCTCCATCACCCTCCACAATGAAGGGTCCTTGTGTTCCATATTTGCTTCAAAATGACGGTTTAATAGGAAAATACAAATTAAGTAATACTGCCCCAGGCTTTACCAATATACTACCACACAGACTCTTGCCTGGAAAATTCCATGGACAGAGGAGCCTGGCGGGCTGGAGTCCACTGGGTCTCAAAGAGTCAGACACAACTAAGCGACTGGGCACTCACATACCACACAGATTATACTGCTTAACTGGACAAGTTTAACGATTTTGAAAGACACAGACACGCATATACACCCTAGTCCCAAATTCATTAGCAGTCTTCATGGCCAAAGTTACAGGGACATCAGTCAGGTCCCACCTTGATCAGCCAGGAGGCAGGAATATTTTCAACCCTACACCAACTAGAGGCAATCTGCAGGCAGGGTCAGGATCTCCAACTGCCTTATGGAGACAGATGGAGGAAGCGAGCCAGGACACGATGGCACTAAGTAACCAAGGGAGGCTTAGGTAACACTGCCCATTCCATCTGGGAACACTTTCCAAATCTGATTAAATGCATGCTTCTCACAGACTGGATCAACAACAGGTCCTACCGCATAGCACAGCGAACTGTGTATCAATATTCTGTGATAAACCACAATGGAAAAGAGTATAAAAAAGAATGTATATATACAAACAGAATCATTTAGCTGTATAGCAGAAATTAACACATTGTAAATCAACTATATGCCAAAAAAAAACAAAACAGTAACAACAACAACAAACCCCAATGCTTCTTAGCTCACATTTCTATAATCTAATTTCCCCATAAACGTAAACTGTTCAAAAGTGAGTGACTCGGCCGTATCATATTCCATCAGTGCTCTCATATACCCCAGTTCTTGGATTAATACTAAGAACTTACGAATCAGCAAAAAGTCTTCTTTATGTGTCATATGGCTAGGATAAATGTTTCAATTTTTTAGGTTTACAGAAAACTCTAAAAAATGAGATTCAGCACTTTGAGCCTGTGAAGAAGCCGCAGCAACAAAGGCAGAGAAGAAAGTTCTAACAGGAAAACTGAATCAAACATTCATTTTTTTGGATTTTCTACACATGGAGTTGCTTTGGTCTAGAAACAAATTAAACAAAACAACATGGATAAAATCCCTTGCCACAAAGTGAGGCAATTCTTTAATTAACCAGCAAGCAGGAAAGCATTATTTGAGAGTCGTTGTTATTATTTTAATTCCGTCTGACTCTTTGGGACCCCAGGGACCGTAGCCTGCCAGGCTCCTCTGTCCATTGGATTTTTCAGGCAAGAATACTGGAGTGGGTTGCTATTTCCTTCTCCAGGGAATCTTTCTGACCCAGGGATTGAACCTGCATCTTCTGCATTAGCAGGTCGATTCTTTTTCCATTGAGCCACCTGGAAAGCCCCTTGTTTGAGGGTAAAAGCAGCCGAAACAAAGCAATCAAGGAGGAACCCTTGAAAGTTACCCATCAACATGAAAATACACAGGGGCAGCCATCTGCAGTGATACACAGCGCAATTCATCATTTAGGAGCTTAGTTATAAATTATTTATGTCTAGCACTTACTAGCCCTATTTTCCACGTGCATAATTTATAGAGAAGGAGGTGCCTAGCTGTCACAAACAGAAGCACCCATCTCAAAGAATTTGTCATTTACTGTCGAACATTAGGAAAATACATTTTCTACACATTAGACATTATACATTTACTATACATTAGGTGAAATTAGGAAAGATGTTTACATTAATGGGTGGCTTGCCCAGATCATGAATAAAGAATGGGGAGAAGCAGGTTCGGTGTCTGGAGTGGTACAGGCTGAGTTCAATCTGGGACACGCTGAGTTTCCAGGACCTGGGAGCCATCAGGTGAGGGACGTGAGGACAATGAAATCAACGGATAATCAGCTTACACATGGTAGTGATTGATTCTAGCAAGAGAAGAGCACTAATGGCTTCAGGGTTAAAGCCTTCGGGGTTAAAGCATTAAAGATGGCAGGGTTCTACTGGAAATGCCCTTTAGGGGACAGCCATGATAATAAATGAAATTACCCAGAAAGCAGCGTGTAGCGCTAACTGTAGCCTTGTCTGGCATTTTATTTTTTTAACTTTTAACTTTTTATTTTTAAATAAATCTATTCAGCTGCACAGGTCTTGGTTGAGGCATGTGAACTCTTAGTTGCTGAATATGGGATCTAGTTTCCTGATCAGGGATCATACTTGGGCCCCCTGGAATAGAAGCTTGTTGTCTTAGCCACTGGACCACCAGGGAAGTCTCTATTTTATTTTATGACTATTTAAAAGAAAAAAAATTTTTTTTGGCTGCACTGCACAGCATGTGGGATCTTAGTTCCCCAACCAGGGATGAAACCCACATCCTCTGCATTGGAAACTGAGTCTTAACCACTGGAGTGCCAGGGAAATCCAGCCTTGATGGCATTAAAAATCAAGAGCACACATATACAAAGACCTAAAAGTAAGTTCAATAATCCACAGGTGAAAAGGAGGATTTTTTTCATTTTGAGAGAAGTGTCAATGCCACACTGATCTATCTCCCTGACACACTTAAAATACGAATGCCTCATCAGATAAAAGAAAAACGTTCTGTTTGCCGAGGATGCCCAGAAGTGAGGATCAGGGCGCAGTGACCTAGACGGTGTGGCCACATCAACAGATGGGAACACCAAACACACCAACAGTCCCTGAAAAAAAGTGCCTGGTGGACAGTTTCTGCACATTTCTGCTTCTTAGTGAGAACTGTGCACTAAGATCAGAAATGGTACGGAAAAAAGAACTACACTGGAACATTTCTTTGCCTATTTGCGGGAAGGAAACAACACACATGACTAGTAGATTACCTGCAAGTTTTTCATTATTAATTGGCTATAATTTTTATTTAGAGTTTTTATTTTACTTTGTAGGCCACCTATGTAGCATGTGGGATCTTAGTTCCCTGACCAGGGATCAAACCTGCAGTCCTCGCATAGAAAGTATGGAATCCTAATCACTGAACCTCCAGTGAAGTCCCATAGTTGGCTATAATTTATTAACCAAATCATAATTGGAATTCTTTGCAGGCTTTAAGAAGATACATCTTGGGACATCCCTGGTCCAAGGGTTAAGAAGCCACCTGCTAATGTAGAGGATGTTGGTTTGATCGCTGGTCCGGGAAGATTCCACATATGCCAAGGAAGAGCGAAGCCCAGGAGCCACAACTGCTGAGCTCCAGAGCCCAGAGCCCGTGTTTCACAGCAAGAGAAGTCAGTGCACCGAAACGCAGAGTGGCCCCAGCTCGCCGCAACTAGAGAAAAGCCCTCGCAAAGCAATGAAGACCCAGGGCAGCCAGCAATAAACTCAATTAAAAAAAATCTAACCCTTATTTTTAAAAAGACATATCTTGCGGTAATCATTTTGCAAGATACATCTAGATCAAATTATCATGTTGTGCCCCTTAAACTTACAGAATGTTATTTGTCAATTATATCAGTCAAACTGGAAAAAAGAAGCCACATCATACACAAAAATTATATACTTTTAAGAAAAGTTTTTATTGAAATATAGTTGATTTACAATGGTGTGTTAGTTTCAGGAGTATAGCAAAGTGATTCGGTTATAGATATACTTTTCCATTACAAGTTATTACAAGATACTGAGTATATAGAGTATAACTGCTTGTGCTATACAGGCGGTCCTTGTTGGTATCTATTTCACATATAGTAGTATAGACATTTTAATCCTAAACTCCTAATTCATCACTCACCCCCTAAATTGTATTTGAAACATAAGGTGTGTGGGGGAGGGAAAGGGGGGAATCAGTGATTAATGGGTATAGTTTCAGTTCTGCAAGAAGAAAAAGTTCTAGAGATCTTAACACTAATGAACTGTTAACACTTGAAAATGGTTAAGGTGGTTAAGTTTAATGTTATGTATTTTTAACCACAATAAAAATAAAATATCAAGGGGGAAAACCCCATAAGGTCTGGCCCAGAATGATCAGTACTAGTACAATTCAGTATTTTTTTTTTTTTTTGAGTATTAGAGAAAAAAAAGGCATCCAGATTTTAAAAAATCACTTACAAGGGAAGAAAATTACACCAGTACTGTTCTTCCAGATCAGCACTGTTCAGTAATAATATACCATGACAGGGCTTCCCTGAAGGTGCAGTGGTTGACTCTGGTCTTCCACTGTAGAGTCAAGGGTTCAGTCTCTGGTCAGCGAACTAAGACCTCACATGTCTTGAGGTGTGACCAAAAAAAAGCAAGCCACATATGTAATTTTAAATTATCTAAGAGCCATATTTTTTTAAGTAAAAATAATCACAATTAATTTGAATATATTTTATTTAACCCAATGTTGGATATTCTAATAACCCAATATATCTAAAATATTACTTCAACATGTAATCAATATAAAAATATTTTCAGGTGCTAGCCACATTCTTTTTTCAACTATCCGCTAAGAAGAATACAGCTATTTGTTACTCACCATGTGAAAAAGAAATATCTTGAAATTAACAATCTTAACTAGTTTACCCAGTGAACTACACTACTGGGGTACATTCCTAACATCATAATGAAAGTAAATGTTGCTCAGTGGATTCCAGAATTTATGTCTGCCCTAATGAGATATTCTGACATTTGCCACCAAACCACTATGGACTATTACATCACACAATAAAGGGCAGTTGACACTTCTCATTTTCTTCAACTCTGTATTTAATGGATACCCTAAATGTTAACAAACAAAAACTCTTAATTTGGGGGGACTTCCCTGGCGGTCCGGTGGTTAAGAATCTGCCTGCCCGTGCAGGGGACACAGGTTCAATCCCTGGTCTGGGGAGATTCCACACACCTCGTAGCAAGTACTGAGCCCACGTGCCTAGAACCGGTGCTCGGTAACAACCCACTGCGGTGAGAAGCCTGCACACCCTCACGAAGAGTAGCCCCTGCTGGCGGCGACGAGAGGAAGCTTGTGCACAGCAGTGAAGACCCAGAGCAGCCAAAACCAAAATTAATTAACTTAAAAAAGATAACGATTCTCCCCCCAAACAAACAACAAAGAACAGTTTGCAGCCTTCTAGGTTTTCCTATACATATATAAGCACATTCAAGTTTTCGGTTTTGCTTTACTTTGTTTTTTAACCTACTTAAAATATTACTCATATTGATCTGCATGTAGCTTTTTTTCTCTAATGTAATATTGGCATCTTTCCAGGTCTGTACTTATGTATGGACTTATGGATTGACTTCATTGTTTTTTCCCCTGGCCCACTCCAATTAGCTTACAAAATCTTACTTCCTTGACCAGGGGATTGAACCCAGACCAGGCCAGGTCCTAACCACTGAACCACCGGGGAATTCCCAACCTCATTGTTCTTAATGACTATATAAAAACAACCTCTTTTTGAAGGCTTACTCTATATACCAGTGCTATAGTAACAAATATTACATATTCGTTACAACCCTATAAGGTGCGTGTCAACTTTTTTTTTTTTCTTATTTTACCAAAGAGGAATTGAATGCCCAGAGAGGTTAAGGACTTTGTCCAAGGTCACACAGTTAAGAAGAGGCAGTGCCATGCCCCAAATCCAGCTATTTTTATTCCCGAGCCTGTGTGTGCTCTTAACCATTATACTGTAATCCCACTGACTGCCTAGATTGAATTAACTGTTTCCCTCCTGATAAATGCTCCCTACTCATTCTCGTTTATGTTGCTTGCCTGGTTTTCTTTTTTCTTTTTTCTGACACATTGTCTTATTTTATTCAAATAGCAGTCTGCTCACACATGATCCAAGAACACTTGAATAATAAAGCAAATATAATCACATGTTAAAAATTGGTCTTCAAACATCAAAGCCAATGATGCCACGCTTGCCTATGATCTCGCCAACATAAACCACATTCACACCTCAGTGTCCACCAAACCATTCAGTACAGCTTCCTTAACAGCGAGCTGTTTGAAGCTACCAGTTTTAGCACTGTTGATAATTTTTTTCAAGCTCTGAATTGCTGTAGGGATCTCAGCAGGGGTTAGAGGAACCAGCTCCTCCTTGGCATAGTACCAAAACGTGGCCAATCGAGGCTTCGAGTAAGTCACAGCAGCGTTGAACAGCACCGGGGTCTTCTCCGCGAGGTTACAGACAAACTGGGCCATGGTCCTACGACGGAGACCCCACCACCCCGACTGGTTTTTTTATTTTATTATTTTTACATCTGGAATTTGTCCTTGTGAACTGTGTGAGATAAGGGTTTAATTTTTTTTTTTCCAAATAGGAAACATCACTAACATAATTTCTCGACTATTCCATCTCCCCCACTGATTATTTCACTTTCTTGTTTATTTGTGGTTGTGCTGGGTCTTCGCTGCTGCGGGGCTTTCTCCAGCTGCGCCGAGTGAGGCTCCCCTCTACTTGTGGGGCCTGGGCCTTGCATTGAGGCGGCTTCTCCTGCCGGTCAGTCAGGCTCTAGGACGTCTGTGCTTAACTGTGGTTCCCGAGCTCTAGAGCACAGGCTCACAAGTCATGGCCCTTGGGCTTCTCCACTAATTGAAATTTGATTTTTATCATGCTATATATATATATAGATAGATCTGGGTCCTATTCTATTCTGAACAAGTACAATATAGGGTTTTTTTTGGGGGGGTCTCAGCTGTGGTGTGCAGGACCTTTCAGTTGTGCCATGGGAACCCTTAGTTGCAGCATGTGGGATCTGGTTCTCTGACCTGGGATCAAACCCGGGGCCCCTGCATTGGAAGTGTGGTTGTCTTAGCCACTAGACCACCAGGGAAGTCCCACAGTATGGTTTTAACAACTGTAGCTTCACAGTATATACAGCAAGACACAGTCAGTGGACCCAAACCTTCCCACGTTCTCAAGTCCCCAACGTTGACCCTTCTACCTGTTTTCCTTCTACTTTGTGGAGCTCCTTAAAAACCCTTTAGTTACCAAAGTCTCAATACCTTCACCTTCCCTATATTTGTATTCATCCTTTCTTCCCGTCTCAAGAAGATATTCCTACTGTCCCCATCGCAAGCGTGATTTTTTCACCTGGGTTCTCATTCCCAACTAACTCTACCTCCTCCAGACCTCATCAGCAACAATCCTTCTTACTCAAGGTTTCCATTCCTCGTTCTCCACTGGCTTTTTTGTTGGCCTCTACAAACATATTCTCTCCCTGACTTAAAAAACAAACACAAAAACAAATGCCTGAAGACCCAACCATCCATCCACGCACTCATCCACCCACCAGCCCATCCATCCATCCATTCCTCCATCCTCTGTCTGCTCCCACCCCCACATCCAACAACCCCTCCGATCTTTACAGCAGTTTCTACCACTGCGCTGAAACTCTTCTCTGGAACCAGGCCAACCAGGCCAACTGTCTTTTCTCACACTTCATTCACCTTATGAATGCTCAGAAGACTTCAACGCTAATTTCTGTCTTTTTTAGCATTTCTTTATTTGACTGCTCTGGGCCTTAGATGTGGCATGTGGTGGGCTTCCTCCAGCTGTGGTGAGCAGGAGCTACTTTCTCATTGCGGTGAGGGGGCTTTGCACCGTGGTGGACTCTCCTGTCGCGGGGCACGGCTCTAGAGCTTGAGAGCTTCAGGAGCTGCAGCCCGTGGGCTCAGTGGTTGCAGCTCGCTGGCTCTACAGCACGAGCTCACCAGTTGTGGTGTGCAGGCTTAGTTGCCCTGAGGCATGTGGAACCTTCCCCGACCAGGGCTCAAACCCGTGTTCCCCGCACTGGCCAACGGCTTCTTAACCACGGGACCACCAGGGAAGTCCTCAAGCTCTTCTCTTTATTTTATTCAACTGGCATAAAACACTTGGTATTTCCTTTTTTCATATTTATTTATGCATTTGGCTGTGCCGGGAATTAGATGCAGCATTTGGGATCTTCCATCTTTGCTGCGTGTGGGATCTAGTTCCCTGACCAGGGATGGAACCCGAGCCCCCTGCATTGGGAGCTCAGAGTCTTAACCATTGGACCACCAGGGAAGTCTCTTGACTGTTATTTTTAAAAACAGTTTTTATTGAGGTATAATATACACAGCATAAAATTCATCCATGCTACAATTCAATGATTTTGGCAACTATCACCACAATCCAGTTGAAAACATCACCACCACAGAATGCTCCCTTGTGTCCATTTACAACTAATTCCCACTCCCACCCCCAGCCTTAAGCAAACCCTGCTCTGCTTTCTGATTCTTTGTATTTGCTGTTTCTAGTCCATACAAATGGACACATACAATAATACATCATCTTGTATCTGGCTACTTTCACTTACCACAAAGTTTTTGGGGTTAGTCTGCATTGTGTAGTGTATGTCAATAGCTGTTTTCTTTAAATTGCTGAATAGTATTGTAATGAATGAATATACCTTATTTTGTTAATCCATTCACCAGTTGATGGACATTTGGATTACTTTCAGTTTTTTGATCATTATGAGCAATGCTGTTATGAACAACTGAACACACGGTGCTGTGTGTATCTATGTCTTCATTTTTTTTTAATAGATTTACTCGTTGGAAAAGACCTTGATGCTGGGAAAGATTGAAGGCAGGAGAAGGGGACGACAGAGGATGAGATGGCTGGATGCCATTATTGTCTCAATGGACATGAGTTTGAGCAAGCTCCGGGAGATGGTGAAGGAAAGGGAAGCCCTGGTGTGCTGCAGTCCATGGGGTCGCAAAGAGTCGGACACGACTGAGCCAGTGAACAACGAGAGGAGTGCAACTGCTAGACCATAAGGTGAGTTTATGTTTAACTTTTTAAGACACTCTCACACTCTTTTCCAAATTGGCCATTACCATTTTGCATTCCCATCCGTAAGGTACAAGGATCCCAATTTCTCTGCCTTCTCACCAACACGTGATGTTGTCTTTTTTCCTGTTGCTCTCCTAGCAGTTTTGAAGTGCCATCTCATTGTGGTTTTAATTGTACTTCCCTAATAACTACTGATGCTGAGCATCTTTCCATGTGTTTACTGGCTATTCCTATATCTTCTTTGGTGAAATGTCTATTCAACTCTTTCGTCCATTTTTAAATTGAGTCGTTGTCTTAATATTGAGTTGTAAGAGTTGTCAAAATATTCTGGATGTAAATCCTCTATGTGGTTTGCAAATATTTTCATTCAGAAGGTGGCTTGTCTTTTCATCTCCTTAATGTTGTTTGAAGTAAAAACATTTTTAATTTGGAAGAAATCCAATTTATCAGTTTTTTCCCTTATGGATTTAGCTTTTGGCATTGTATCAAAGAACTCTGCCCAATCTGAAACAAATACATAGCTTCTCCTATGTCTTCTTTTAGGGGTTTTATAGTTCTAACTCTTGAATCTAAGTCCATTTTAAAAAAATTTTGGCCCCATCATGGAGTATGTGGGATCCTCAACCAGGGTTTGAACTCTCGCCCCCTGCATTGGAAGGCAGTCTTAACCATGGGGACACCAGGGAAGTCCTCTTTGCTGTCATTTAGTCACTAAGACGTGTCCAGCTTTTTTTGAGACCCCATGGACTGTAGCTCAACAGGCTTCTCTGTCCATGGAATTTCCCAGATGAGAACACAGGAGGGGGTTGCCATTGCCCTCTCCAGGGGATCTTCCTGACCCAAGGATAGAACCTGAGTCTCCTGCACTGGCAGGCAGATTCTTTACATCTGAGCCACTAAGGGAGCCCTGGGGAGGTCCTAGGTCCCTTTTAAAAACAGCTTTATCAAGAGATAATTCACATACCATACAATTCATCTATTTAAAACATACAGTTCGATGGTTTTTTAGTATATTCACAAGTTATGCAACTATTCATCATTATCTAATTTTAGAACATTTTCATAATCCCAGAAAGAAACCCTGTGAGCAATCACTTCTCATCTCCCCCTCCCCCAGCCACTGCCAGTCACTAATCTCCTTTCTGTCTCTATGGATTTGCCTCTTCTGGACATGTCATATAAACAGGATTATACAATATATGCCCTTTTGCCTCTGGCTTCTTTCACTTCATGTTAGTGACTTTCAGGTTTCAGCTAAGCTATAGCACATATCAATATGTCATTCCTTTTTATTGACGAATAACACTCCACTGCACGGATTTACCACATTTTATCAGTTGTTCCAGTCACCAGTTGTTGAACATTAGGGTTATTCCCACCTCTTAGCTACTATGACTAATGCTGCTATGAACGTTCATCTACATGTTTTGGTATGGAATATTTTTATTTTTCTTGGGCATACATACACACACATACACCCCTAGGACTGTAATTGCTGAGTTATAAAGTAACAAAGCATTTGAGGAGCTGTCAAATTGTTTTCCATAGCAGCTGTACCTTTTTACATTCCCATCAATGGTGGACCAGGATTTCAGTTTCTCCACATTCTCACCAACTCTTACTATTTGTTTTTAAAAATTATTGCCATCCTAGTGGCTGTGAAGTGGTAATCTAACTGCAGTTTTGATTTGCATTCCCCTAAAGGAAAAAGCAAGAGAGTTCCAGAAAAACATCTATTTCTGCTTTACTGACTATGCCAAAGCCTTTGACTGTGTGGATCACAAGAAACTCTGGAAAATTCTGAAAGAGATGGGAATACCAGACCACCTGACCTGCCTCTTGAGAAACCTATATGCAGGTCAGGAAGCAACAGTTAGAACTGGACATGGAACAACAGACTGGTTCCAAATAGGAAAAGGAGTACATCAAGGCTGTATATTGTCACCCTGCTTATTTAACTTCTGTGCCGAGTACATCATGAGAAACGCTGGGCTGGAAGAAGCACAAGCTGGAATCAAGATTGCCGGGAGAAATAGCAATCACCTCAGATATGCAGATGACACCACCCTTATGGCAGAAAGTGAAGAGGAACTCAAAAGCCTCTTGATGAAAGTAAAAGAGGAGAGTGAAAAAGTTGGCTTAAAGCTCAACATTCAGAAAACAAAGATCGTGGCATCTGGTCCCATCACTTCATGGGAAACAGATGGGGAAACAGTGGAAACAGTGTCAGACTTTATTTTGGGGGGCTCCAAAATCACTGCAGATGGTGGTTGCAGCCATGAAATTAAAAGACGCTTACTCCTTGGAAGGAAAGTTATGACCAACCTAGATAGCATATTCAAAAGCAGAGACATTACTTTGCCAACAAAGGTCCATCTAGTCAAGGCTATGGTTTTTCCAGTGGTCATGTATGGATGTGAGAGTTGGTCTGTGAAGAAAGCTGAGCGCCGAAGAATTGATGGTTTTGAACTGTGGTGTTGGAGAAGACTCTTGAGAGTCCCTTGGACTGCAAGGAGATCCAACCAGTCCATTTTGAAGGAGATCGGCCCTGGGATTTCTTTGGAGGGAATGATGCTGAAGCTGAAACTCCAATACTTTGGCCACCTCATGCGAAGAGTTGACTCACTGGAAAAGACTCTGATGCTGGGAGGGATTGGGGGCAGGAGGAGAAGGGGACGACAGAGGATGAGATGGCTGGATGGCATCACTGACTTGATGGATGTGAGTCTGAGTGAACTCCGGGAGTTGGTGATGGACAGAGGCCTGGCGTGCTGCAATTCATGGGGTCGCAAAGAGTCGGACACAACTGAGCGACTGAACTGAACTGAAAGGCCAACTGGAGAAGGCAATGGCACCAGAACTCTTGCCTGGAAGGTCCCATGGACAGAGGAGCCTGGTGGGCTGCAGTCCATGGGGTCGCTAGGAGTCGGACACGACTGAGCGGCTTCACTTTGGCTTTTCACTTTCATGCATTGGAGAAGGAAATGACAACCCACTCCAGTATTCTTGCCTAGAGAATCCCAGGGATGGGGAAGCCCGGTGGGCTGCCGTCTATGGGGTCGCACAGAGTCGGACACGACTGAAGCAACTTAGCAGCAGCAGCAAAGGCCAACAATAGTAAGCATCTTTTCATTACTAACATGCTTATTGTTCATTTGTGTATCTTTGTTGGAGAAATGTTTACTGAAGAACTTTGCTTCTTTTCAGGTTGTCCTTTTGTTTTTGAATTGCACACATTCTTTATATAATCTAGACACAAATCCCTTACCATATAGAAGATTTGCAAATATTTTCTTCCACTCCATGGTCAATATTTTCATTCGATTTCATTCATTCATTCTATGTGAGTTAATTTTTGGTGATGTGAAACAAGGGTCTAAGCTCATTTTTCTGCTTGTCAATATCCAATTGTCCTAGCACCATTTGTTGAAAAGCATATCCTCTCCCTGTTGAATTGTCTTGGCACTTCTGTCAAAAACCACCGACCATAAATATAAGGATTTATTTCTGTCTTGAATTCTACTGATCTATATGCTTCTAGCTGTACCAACACCACACCGTGTCTTGATGTAATTTTTGAAATTGGGTAATGAAAATCTTCCAAGTTTGTTCTTCCTTCTCAAAATTGTTAAGGATATTCTAGATCCTTCGCTTGTCCACATGTATTTTAGAACTGGCTGGCCAGTTTCTTCAAAAAAGTCTGTTGGGATTGTGACAGAGAATGTAGTCAATTTTTAGATCAATTGGGAGACCACTGACATCTCAACTGAGTTTTCCAATTCATGAACATGAAATGTCTATTTATACAGACCTCTTTAAACTAATCTTTAGTTAGAGCATTAATCTTGATAACATTTTAGAATTTTCAGTGTATGAATCACACACTCATGTTAAATTTATTCCTGAAAATCACTATATTCTTTTTGCTGCTATTGGGAATGGAACGGTTTTCTTAATTTCATTTTCAGATTATTTGTTGTTGTTTAGCCACTCAGTAGTGTCCAACTCTTTTGCAACCCCATGGAACCCGCCAGGCTCCTCTGTCCATGGGATTTTCCAGGCAGGATTACTGGAGTGGGTTGCCATTTCCTCCTCCAGGGGATCTTCCCGACCCAGGGATCGAACCCAGGTCTCCAAGTCCTCTGCATTGCAGGCGGACTCTTCACCGCTGAGCCACCAGGGAACCCCTTCAGATAATTGCTTGTATATAAAAGCACAATTTATTTTTTTCGTGTTTATATGATCTTTTTTTCTACAACCTGACTCATTTATTGGTTCTAGTAGGCTTTTTTTGTGGAATCCTGAGTATTTTCTATACATAGGATCATGTCATCTGTGAATACAGTTTCACTTTTTTCTTTACAATCTGGTTGCCTTTAAATTTCTTTTTTATGTGTTTCTTTGTTTGACCTTATTGTTAGAATCGCCAATCCAGTTAGAATCTTCAGTCATCACTGAATGGCAAAAGCAGACATCCTTATCTTGACCCTGATCTTAGGAGGAAAGAAATCTGTACCTCACCATTAATTATACTGGTAGCTATGAGTATCTCATAGATATCCCACATCAGATTGAAGAAGCACCTTTCTATTCCAAGCTTGTTGAATGTTTTTTATCTTGAAAAGGTATTGGATATGTTAAGCAGTATTGATCCAAGGTACTGGAGATCATGTAGTTTTTATTCTTTATTCTACTAATATGGCGTGTTAACATCAATTGATTTTTCAGATATTAAACCAACCGTGCATTCCTGGCATAAATTCCACCTGATCATGGTATATTTTATATTCTTATTTATCTCTTTATGACTGCATTCTACATTTGATACTAGATGATAAACACTGAAATTTTGGAAGGAGTGTAATTCTTAAATTATGATTTTTAAAGACTGTAATTTTTAAACATTTAAAAATATGATTTCCCAGCACAGGCACTCTTTCAGAAACTAAAAACTTGGAGCCAAAGTTTTGTGCCTATCTAGCACAAATAATTTGATAAAATAAGAAGCTACTGAGAATTTCCTGGTGGTCCAGTGGTTGGGACTCCATACTTTCACTACCACAGGTTTGATCCATGGTTGGGAAATTAAGATCCTGAAAAGTCGTGCAGCACAGCAAAAAAAAAAACAACAAAAAAAGAATCACTATGATTGTTAATTTTTATGTCAACTTGGCTAGGGCTATGGTGGTCAGTCGTTTGTCCAAACACCAATCTAGCTGTTGCTGTCAAGGTATTTTGCAGATGTAATTAACCTTTATAATTAGTTGACTTTAAGTAAAAGAGATTAACCTGGATAATGTGGGTGGGCTTCATCCAATCAGTTGAAGGCTTTAAAAGCCAAAACTGAGGTTTCCCAGAGGAAAAGGAATTCCGCTGTAAGATTCACATACATATGTATGGCTGAGTCCCTTTGCTGTTCACCTGAAACTACCACGACATTGTTAACTGGCTATACCCCAATGCAAAATAAAAAGTTTAAAGTATGGGGGAAAAAAAACCAAACACAGAAATCCTGCCTGAGTTTCTCGTCTGGCAGCCTGTCCTACAGATTTCAGACTGACGAATACAACATGAATTCCTGAGAATCCAGCTTGCTGGCCAGCCCTACAACTTTCAGACTTGCCAGCCTCACAGTAACAGAGGGCAATTATATGTGTACATCTCCTATTGGTTCTCTTTCTCTGGAGAACCCTGGTGATATAACCACCATAGAGCCTGTATTGTTAATCCTCCCTTCTGTGACCCACATCATGAACTACAAAGTTGATTTGAGGGCTTCTATCCTGATGCTTGCCATAGGCATCAAAATCCCAGGATCAGAATCTATACACTAGCACACAGCACAGTCCATCAGTGCCCGATAATGTGCATTGACGGTAATAAACAGAATGAGAAGAGAGGTGCTAAGGAACAAAAGAACACAACCACTCTCATATAAGGAAATCAAAGGCCCTCAATCATAAGACACAATCGAAAAGTGAAAGAAATCAGTCTGCTCTCAATGAAGTAAGGAACAAATAAAGCAAAAATACTGGAGGTTTCCAAAGTAGAATTACCACCTTTTAAGTGTTCAAAACTAACACCAGCATTTGAACTCTTGAGCTTTATGACTCTACCATTAAATAGAACAACCATTAGCTTTATTATGGTATTAAATGTATTTACTAAAAATTTTAGAAACCTATTTTTTTTTTACCATTTTAAAATATTTTTTTATGTGTGGACTATTTTTAAAGTATTTATTGAATTTGTTACAACATTGTTTCTGTTTTATGTTTTGGTTTTTTCGACCTCAAGGCATGTGGGATCCCAGCTCCCTGACCATGGATCAAACCTGTACCCCCTTCATTAGAAGGCTAAGTCTTAAACTTTGGACTACCAGGGAAGTCCCAAGAGACCTACTTAATTTTGGTTAATGCATCAATCAAAATTTGCCAAAACCAAATAATTCTTTATTCTGCAGTAAGTTTCCCTGGCGGCTCAGTGGTAAAGAATTCACCTGCCAATGCAGGAGACGAGGGTTCGATCTCTGGGCTGGGAAGACCCCCGGAGAAGGAAATGGCAACCCACTCCATATTCTTGCCTGGGAGATCCCATGGACAGAGAAGCCTGGCTGGCTACAGTCCACGGGGTTGCTAAAGAGTCAGACATGACTCATCAACTAAACAACAACAAAGCTAAGAGAAATTTTTATAACTGTACAACCAGCAAAGACTTAGTACCCACGCTTCAGAAACTGCTCTTGCCCTAGGACAGACCCACTTGACAAGCATGTGTATACTCCAATACAACAAAAAATTTGGAGAATGATGATGTTAGCTGTCCAGGACTCTGATTACCATTCTGAATTTTATTTACTTTTAAAAAAATTATTTATTTATTTATCTGGCTGCATCATGCCTTAGATGCAGCACGCAGGGTCTTTGTCCCCTCCTGTGGGATCTCTACTTGCAGCGCTCAGTAGCTGCGGTGTTTGGGTATGGGTTTAGTTGCCCCGGGGCATGTGGGATCTTAGTTTCCAGGGATCTAACCCCCTGCACTGCAAGGCATGTTCTTAACCACAGGACCACTAGGGAAGTTTCACCATTTTTAATTTTACTTTATGTTTTTAACTTTTTATTTTGTATTGAAGTATAGCCAATTAACAATGTTGTGAATAGTTTCAGGTGAACAGCGAAGGGACTCAGCCATATACATACAGGTAACCATTCTCCCCCAAACTCCCCTTCCATCCACGCTGCCAAGTGACATCGAGCAGAATTCCATGTGCTACAGAGTAGGTCCCTGTTGGTTATCCATTTTAAATACAGCCGTGTATACACGTCCATCCCAAACCCCCTAACTATCCCTTCCCCATCTTAAATTTTTATAATAAGTTTCCCTCTTAACACCTAAGCAAAATGAATTACTCCTATTTTCCAATTTGCTCAAATATGTAAGAGGGAAATGAACTAGATTTATCAGGTACTGAATTAAAGTGAATGTCTTTATGGTATGCTATTTCTTCCTGGACAGAGGAAAACAGAACCAATGACCCTTATCAATATGGAGACACCTTTCAAAAGTTGGGCCTGTATGCATAAAAACAACACCTCAGCAAAACTATACCTTTGCTGAACAAATGATCATGGGCTTTGAAAGAAACAAAGATCTCAGAGGAGGATTTAAAAGCACAGAATGGCTTCCAACTCAAAAATTACAAAGGCACAACCCTGTGCCTTTTAGCACTGTGCAGAACAGTGCTGAAAACAGCTTTCTATGCTAATGTAGTAACAGTCTACAGCAACAAATTCCCATCATACTTCCTGTTATTTAAATGATTAATATTTGTGTATTTATTAACAAAGCTAAAAACTGCCTGAGAACATATGCATAATATTAGTCATTGCCGCATTGTTTGTAATAGTAAAAGGTTGGGGCGGAAAGACACTTCCAAATGTTCACCAGTAGCAGACTGCGTGAAAAACCAATAGCACGTACACACCAAGGAATGTTATTTTATTTTTTAATTGATTGTTTTGTTTCTTAATGAAATTTTTTTTAGTTGTTTTATTTTTTAAAAGAACAACAATAACAGCAACAACAACAAAAAAACCCTAATATGGAGATAACAGAAAAAGACTTCCAATATCTTTGAAAGTAAAAAAACCAAAACAAAACACGGTGCAGAGCAGTCTAAGTAGTTACACTTGTATTTACACAAGAAACTGGAAGAATTCCAGAAAGTGGTTACGTAGGTATGGGCAGCATATGGGGAGGAACTGGGTGGATGAACAGGCACTGTGAGAACTAGACTCTCACTGTATGCCTTCTCATTCTTTTCAACTTTGAACTATGTGACTCTATGACTGATTCAAAAAAATAATTAATTCTAAATAATTTTAGGCTATTTTATTTTCGCCTATCTCTAGTAAAGAACAAAAAAAAGCTATAAACCCAAGTGCCAACATGAAATCAGCTGTTCTCAATATCTTTTAAATGTTTCCAGGTCAACATGCGTACAAAATTAAGGGGTTCCTTTAAAAATACAAAAAGCAGAAAAACCAATTTCTGCTGGGCACGTGGAGTTATAGAGACTTCCTGGTGAGCCAGAGGGCGGTCCCAGCTCAGCCAGGTTGGTCACCTGGAGAAAGCTGATTCTGCTGTTTGCTTTGTTCCACTCTCAGCACCAAAGATAGGGAGACCTCAAGATCAGCCCAGTCTGATCCTTCAACAGGGAGACAGGCCTCTGAGTTTTGTACCAATACTGATGCAGAATAGCCTCCATTCCACTAATCATCAAGGATGAGTTCAAAATCCAATTCCTTAAGAAAGGCAGAGGCTGATGGTTTAGTAAGAAGAGCACGAACTTGCTGGGTAACCTTGGCCTTTACCAACCCACTCTCTGAGTCTCCATTTTCTTACCCGCCAAATGAATGGATCAGGGGCCAGATTCTCTGCAAGGTTCCTTTGGGGCTCAAATACTATAATCCAGGGACTGCCCTGATGGTCCAGCAGTTAAGACTCTAAGCTTCCAATGCAGGGGGCATCAGTCCTATTTCTGGTAGGGACTCTGTATGCTGCACTGCCCGGCCAAAAAAACCAAAAAATATTATAATCCAATAATCGGGTAAATTTAAAGATCACACGAGGGACTTGCATCTGCCTTGCAATGCAGGGGACGAAGAGTCGATCCCTCGTCAGGGAACCAAGATCCCACATGCCATGGAACAACTAAGCCTCTGTGCTGTAACTACTGAACCCTCGAGCCACAACTAGAGAGAGTCCTAGACAGAGTCAGTTCTCTGCAGAGCAAGATCCCCGTGTGCCGAAATGAGGCAACACAGCCAAATAAATAAAACAATAATAATGATAAAGATCATGTGAAAGATAGCAGATGCCTCTAGACTAGCGCATATACGCCAAGTACACAAATTTTCAAGTATACAGAGGTCTGCCGACTGGGACATGAATGTTCTGATTCCTATTTTCTGTGTTTTACGTTCAACATACAAAATTTGGTCCACTTGCTACGAAGATTTCTCTCGTGCAAAAGCTCTGATTAAAAAATGGGTTAAAAAAGACTGGTAGAGCAGAGATGATGATTTAAGACTATAAGTATGGAGGGTGATGGTTAGGGAAAGTTTCAGTTTGGTCCATTACCCTTGTATTATCATCATCCAAGATCCACAGTTGCATCAATATCCTTTGGGGACTTTGATCGACCTATGCTTATTCCGATAAGTGAAGGATGGATGAATACTCTTCTGAGGCAGTGAACTCCACTGCAAACTCCAAGTTCAGCAAAACACGCTCCATATGCGAATCAATAAAAGCTAAGTGATTTCAGAAAAGTCCACAAATAATTGTGTATATTTTTGTCGACTAAAAAGCAAAATGCATGCCTCCTTTAGCACTGGGTTCATACAGTAGTAATTAGCCAGAGCTTTATTAAAACACTAATAATGCCTCCCTTGATCTCAGACTATACTAAAGCAGTTCAAAAGCATATTCATGTCTGCAACGTTTCATTCTTTGCCACAAAAGCAGTGTGCAACACAGCCTGGCAGACACACTGCAGGGTGCAGCTTCATTGTCTGGTCCCAGCTTTCACCTGGCACAAACTGGATCGACTGCTGAGAAACCAGCTCATCTCATTAGCATGTCTTTATTCTACTGCTGTAATTCTGACATCTCTCCAAGATCATGAAAATCTTCATCAGGTCCAAAGCCGAAGGGAAGATGGTAGCCATGGGTCCCCAGAAGTCTTGAGAAAAGTATTGAAAAACAAACAGCCAGGAGTTAGGGTCTTGGCTAGCAGTTTCGAACTGGCTGGTGCTCAATCCACTTGTAAGCCTCTCTGTGCTGTCAAAATTCTCCTCCACTTCCAATATTTATGGTACAAGCCAGAGGCTGGAGACATGTATCGTTTTAATGATTCTGAAAACAAACATAATACTTCTAGACATTATCAATACCTGTGCCCTATCCCAGGGCTATTCTCATTCCAAATGCCAGGGTTGCCACTACTCTGGCAAAGCGACAACCCGAATGACTCTGATACATTTCTGTTAAACTCCTTTCTTCTGACAGCCTCTTGAAAAAGCACCCGCAACAGCAAACGCATTTTCGGCCGCCATCCTCCAGCAGCACCCCCCAATCCCGCAACCAGGAGAACCTAATTCAAACCTGTGCCTCCCTCTCCGGAGGCCACCAGGGCCAGCACCTAGCACAGGTGCCCGCTTCGGATGCCAACCCGTTCCACCTCACCCTCAGCTCCTGAGGGGGCCCGGGCACCGGGCGGGAAGGAAGGGACCTGGCCTGCGCCGTGGACACCCCGCCCCTCGGAGCCGCAGTCCCCCGAGCGCACGTCTCCGTCACAGGACCCGATGGCGCGCAGGCCGCTCCCAGCCCCCGGCGGAGGGGCTGCCCACCCCGGCGACCCCCGCCAAGGGCCCTGAAGCAGCCCCTCCCAGACCTGGTCCAACACCTCCCACCCTCCGAGATGGCTCTGCAGCGCCGTCGGCCTCTGGGTCCCCTGGGCCCCCGGGGAACCCCCCGCGCGGGGGCATCGCGACCTCCTCGCAGCCCCGGCTCGCGCTCACCGGACTTGGGCGGGTAGCGGTACACGGAATTGGACGGGATGTCCACCTCCTCCACGCCCGCGTGCTGCCGGCTGGTCAGGGCCCCCATGGCCGCTGCGCGCGCGCCGCCCTGGGCGCCTCACCGCGGCGGCCGCTCGCCCCGCGTCCGGTGCGGGGGTCGGCTGCGCGCCGCGGCCCGCTCCTGCCTCGGCGCTGCGGCTTCGGCGGCGGGCAGCCCCGGGCGCGCCGCGCACCATCCTCCGCCGGGCCCCGCGGCGGCGCCTATGCCGAGGGGGGCTGCGGGCTGGGCCGGGGGCGCCGCCGCCGCCTCAGGCCTCGTGATGTCAGCCGCGGCTAGCGCGCGGGGCCCGCGGCGGCCGCGGCCAATGGCGGGGCGGGGCGGGAGTGGGGCCGCGCCGTGCCAGCCAATGGGCGGCGGCACTCGGCGGAGCGGCCGCCGGGCGCGCCCGGCCGGCCCGGGGCTCGCGGCCCAGCGCGGGCTGGAGGGGCCGGGGACGCGTCGCCCCCACGGAGCCAGCTGACCCCGCTCAGGTGACCGCGCGGGAGCCGCCGTCTCGCCGCGCGCGCCAGGTCGAGGCCCAGGAGTTCGCTCACCATTGTCCCCAGCATCCGAAGGGCGCACGCGGCTTCCCGGCCGGGAGGATGCCTTCTCCAGCCCCACCCCTCAGCATCCCAAAGGCAATGGTCAGAAACCCCGCAGATGGGTGCCCCTAGCCCGCCCGCCCCAGCCGAGGAACTTCGGGTGGGTTCCCCCCACCCCCAGCGCCGTAGCCTCAAAGGGACTCCCCGGGGCCAGGGAGATTGATCAGTGCTGGTGACCCGCTCGGAAGACGTCGCCACCGACATCCGTCTCACTTTGTTGTTGCCCAGTCTCTAAGTCGTGTCCGACCCCATGGACTGCAGCACGCCCGTCTTCTCTGTCCTCCACTGTCTCCCAGAGTTTGCTCAGACTCATGTCCATTGAGTTGGTGGTGCCATCCAACCATCCCATTCTCTATCGCCCTTTCTTCCTTTTGCCTTCAATCTTTCCCAGGACCACGGTCTTTTCCGATGACTCGGCTCTTCGCATCAGGTGGCCAAAGTATCGGAGCTTCAGCTTTAGCAACAGACCTTCCAATGAACATTCAGGGTTGATTTCCTTTGGGATTGACTGGTTTGATCTCCTTGCAGTCCACGGACTGTCAAGAGTCTTCTCCAACACCACAGTGCAAAAGCATCAGTTCTTCTGCGCTCAGCCTTCTTTATGGCCCAACTATCACATCCATATCTGACTACTGGAAAAACCATAGATTTGTCTAGACAGACCTTTGTCTGCCAAGTGATGTCTCTGCTTTGTAAGACATAGTCTGGGTTAGTCATAGCTTTCCTTCCAAGGAGCAAGCATCTTTTAATTTCATGGCTGCAGTCATCATCTGCAGTGATTTTGGAGCCCAATAAAACAAAATCTGACACTGCTTCCACTTCTACTTCTAACCCTCTCATTTAGCTCCTTTCAAAGAGCAGAATGCTATACACATTCTCTGTTTATGGGTCCCTTCTGCAGCTCATGTAGCCCTGAAGTTAGGAGACCCTCAACTCAGAGTAGATCGAGACAGTCAAGCTCGGATCATGCCTTTTGGAAACTATGCGAGCAAGGAGAGTCAAGGCGGGATGACAGGTGAAGGGCTTCTCTGAATGAGAACACACAACCACAGTGGGTCACTGGGACAGACAGAAGACACCACTCCAGAGCTTGATTACAGACATATGTGTTTTAAACCTTTTCTTTTTTGTGTGGGTCTGGTGAGAGCGTAGACTGATTAGCAAAAACTTCAACTGCTAGAACACGATGTCAGCAATGTTTCAGCAACATTCAGTGTACTGTTGGACCCTTGGGTTCCCTTGATTAGATTTGTAAAAGCCATTTCACAAAGTCTCTTTCCTGATTACCTTTTGTACTAGTTTTTTAACTCATTTATTTATTTACTTGGCTGCCTGGAGTCTCAGTTGTGCTGTGCACAGGCTCAGCAGTTTCCTAGAGGGGGCTTAGTTGACTGGTGGGCATGTGGGATCCTAGTTCCCTGACAAGGGATCGAACCCGGCATCCCCCAACACTGGAAGGCAAATTTCCAACCACTGGACTGCCAGGGAGTTTCCTCTTTTGTACTTTTAATTGTCCTCTTCTCAGTTGCAGACCTGGTGACAAAGATACCATCACCCAGTTGCCTTGGTTGTCCCCAGGATGGCAGGAACACATATTTGTCTTTTTTTTTTTTGACTGATGCCGAGGAGCAGGCAAGTCCCTGGCCCAGGCCAGCAGATGGAAGCTTCTCCCAAGCACCAGGGCTCCGTGGCAGAGTTCAGAGCCCTCCCTCCAACCCTTGACCCTCACCACTAGAAGGCTTTTAGACATATCTTTGGAAGGGAACCAATGACTACCAGCTACCCTTTTCATCACACACAGGGCCTACCTTGTAATTACTGGGTAAAGATAAAATACAAGTCACGAAGAATCAGTATGGCCTCAAAGCAGAAAGCCTTTAGCACATCACAGAGTAAAATGCCTTATAATCTTATTATCAAAGAAGTCTTTGTCCTTCCTGCCCTTGGCCATTGGTAAAGGGGGCACAATCTCTGAGCGGATTTACCCACATCTGCAGCCAGAGTCAGGCAGGATGTAGCTCAGTCAGGCAGCTCTGTTCCTGTTTTTTGCAATGATCTGTTCTTCTTTCATCTCAGCCTCTGATCTTGGGAAGTGGGTTTGCTCCCTATCTTTTCATATATAAATATAATTTTATTTGTATTTATTTATTTTTGGCTGTGCTGGGTCTTCATTGCTGCATAAGGCTTTTTTCTAGTTGAGGCAAGCAGGGGCTACTCTCTTGTTGCAGTCATGCTCTCAAGGTGCAGTGGCTTTTCTTGCTGTGGAGCACAGGCTTTAGGGCACGTGGTTCATTAGGGCATGTGGGCTCAGTAGTTGCAGCTCCCTGGCTCTAGAGCACAGGCTGAATAACTGGTGCATGGGCTTAGATGCTCTGAGGCATGTGGGATCTTCCTGGATCACGGATGGAAACCATGCCTCCTGCATTGGCAGGCAGATTTTTTTTTTTTTTTTTTTAACCATGGAGCCACCAGGGAAGCCCTGTTCCCTGTCTTGGATAACACTCCCCAAGCTTATAACTTTGTTCTTCCTCCAATCCTTACTGTCTATTACAAAGAAGCCATTAGTGAATCAAGACTCAGTTTAAAAAAAGAAGTGATCAGGACTTCGCTCGTGGTACAGTGAATAAGAATCCACCTGCCAATGCAGAGGACGTGGGTTTGATCCCTAGTCTGGGCAGATCCCAGAGGAACTAAGTCCACCCCCAAGCCACAACCACTGAGCCTATCTGCCGCAGCTACTGAAACCTGTACACCTAAAAGCCTGTGTTCCACAATGAGAAGCCACTGCAATGAGAAGCCCAAGTATCTCAACTAGAGACTAGCCCCCGCTCACCACAATCAGAGAAAGCGCGCTGGAAGCAACCAAAACCCAGCAGAACCAAAAAAAAAAAAAAAAAAAAGAGTTAAGACTTAAAAAAGAAAGAAGAAGAAGTGATAATGGTAACGGGGCTGACTAGGGTCAGAAGGCAGAAGAGAAAGGGATGCCGGTAGTTCAGAGAAAATTCCAGATCAAAGAGATTTTCTGTGAGTTAGGTTAGAGTCCCACGGTCTACAGTGTAATCACACAGTGTTACTGTTTTGGAAAAAAGAACCTCCCCCGGTGCTCAGGGTGCAGGCGAGATAAGCAAACCCTTGAAAGACCTGCATTCCTCCCAGGTCCTTGCTTGGTGCCTCCGGACTCCCCTTGCCAGAGATGTGGGCCAAGGAGAGGTCCTGAGGGAGAAGATGGCACAGACAAGAGGAAAAATCCAGAAGTGAGAGCCATCAAGAGAGTCATAAAAATACTTTTAACTTGAACAAATGGTCTGGGGAGAGATGGCTCAGATCGCACAGGGAAATTACATGCAAATACCACACATCCTTTGTGTAAATAGCCTCAAGGCATTCTAACCATTTCCAAGCCTATGTGGGTGCAGCCCTTGGGAGAACCCTAGGAGAGAAGCCAGCACTTAAGGGTCTCAGGGGTTTTCCTCTAATCATCCAAGAAAGGCAGGGAGGTAACAAGCCTGTGTATTTTTATCAGGTCGTAGCCCTTCTCCACCTTGGGTCTAAGGGAGAAAGGAGAAGCCTGCGGGGAAGAGAACAGAGGGACGAGTAATTTCTAGGTCAGCTAGTCCCCTTGAGCCTTTGCTTTATTCGTTTTGGCTGTCCTGGTTTCAGCCCCGTCGTGCATTTTCCACCTTTTGTGACACACCCACCAGTTTCAAAGATTCTCACAGATGCCCACATCAGGAGGGAGAGAGAGAACTTGCTGGTGAAGAGCTGATAGATGCTGTCCTAATGGGAGCACGGAGTTCCCAAGGCAGCAGAGCCGGGATGTTGGGGGGCATGCCTCAGGGACCTGAAGGAGCTATGACAGACTCCTTCTTGCCTGTTTGCCTTACCCTTCTGCCTGGGCTGGGCGACAGGAAAGCTAGAACTCTGGCTATCCTGAGTATCCAAAACATGGGCCCCAGGGACTTCCCTGGTGGTCCAGTGGCTAAGACTCCATGCTCCCAATGCAGGGGGCTCGGGTTCCATCGTCAGGGGGCTAAGATCTCACGTGTCACAACTAAAGAGTTCTCATGCAACAACTAAAGCAAAGACACCCCCACCCCCCCGCCCCCCCAAACCTGTGCCACAACGAAGATCGAAGATTCTGTGTGCCGAAATGAAGTTCTAGAGCAGCCAAATTAAAAGCAAACAAACAAGGGGCCCAATCTCAACGCATAGCCCCTCATCTCTCTCTCTCAGTCCTTGGCCCTTGGCTTCAGTGGAGTCAAGCTAAAACCACAAGCAGAGAATTTCACATCCTGCTCCAGATCGGCACGCCAGGCTGATGCGGACACAGGGGCCTGATCCTAAATGTTTTGGGACCCAGCAAACTGTTCCTCTGACAACCGAAAGCTCTCTGTTGAGGAAGATAACCTTGCCCACTAGGAAATCAGCCATCGGCCTTTCATATTTTTGCGTCTTGCCAAGTGTGAATTCCTCATTGTTAATTTCCTGCTCAGCTGCGTGCCTCTAACAAAGGGCAACTGTTTAGACTCCAGTTGGGTTTGTAGCTTCTTAATCTATTTTTCAAGTTGAGATTGAAATGAAAGACAATGTTTACACTCGCCTGGTGTGGCTTGGGTGGGGAGAGTGAGGTGCCCAGGGTGTGACCTTGAAGTTGCCACTCAGTGTCCGCAAGGCACCTCTCCCTGCCTCCAGCCCTGCTTCCCCGGGCCTCTGGAGAAAGGAGAGACCTGGGACATTAATCCCATTCAAGCACTCATTTAAAGAAATCAGGAGAGTTCCTTCTATTTTGCTTTAGTTTAGTCCCAGATTGTTTCTGTGAAACACCAGAGCCCTTAAGCTCGTTTCGGTGCATTTGCTTCTGCCTTCACTTCCCTGTCCTTTTGGTTTTGAGCTCAGCTGCATCTGGGGCTGCATACGCTCCGTGATGAAATCTGTGCTAAAGGAGGTGCCACTAATGTTTCAGCCCACTTTGGATCTGCTGCCTGCTCTGCCTCCTCTGGGGGAAACACTCCCGGCGGGCAAAAAGCCCAGCATCTGTCCCCTGCTGCCAGCAAAGCCAGAATGTGGGAGAGACAGTGCTGACAGCCCCCACATCTCTATGCTCAACTGCAGTTACTCAGAAAATCAAAGGGAGAAGCTGAGAACAAATTCTCTTCCTTCTCCTGGGGTTTCTTGGCAACACCGAGTGCTGGCTGGAGCGTCAGGTCTAGAAGAAGCCGGAAGGATATGTAATCCAGGGCCCCTCACCTGACAGGTCGGATGTAGTTCTAGCCTGAGGAAGGCAAGGGACTTGCCCAAGGTCAGGCCAGTGGCTGCCTGGCTCAGAACTCAGGGATCCAAGGCTCCGTGCTCCGGGCCTCGCTGTGGGAAAAACGAATTGCTGGTTTGGTGTCTTTATTTACAGGGCAGGTTGACTTCTAATGCCAGGAGAAGAGGACAAATCAGCGGGAATACATGTTCACCTGTTGGGATGCCAGGCCCAACACTTGGTACACCACCCTCCCACAGAAGTTACCCAGTACTGAGCTCAAGCTCAAGCAGGGAGCAGTCGTCTCCCTACACCCTCCCTCTACCCCCCTGAAACTGGAGCTGAGGTCAGATGGGCCGTTCACCTCCTCCCAGGCATGGAAACCAAAGGGCAGATGAGAAAAGAGGGTTGAGGATCACCCCTGAGGGCTAGATCAGATTCTAAGCAAATAGGTTAAAAGTGTCACATACACATTCAAGGTGCTTCCCTGCTAAAGTCTGTTGCTGTTGTTCAGGTGCTAAGTCATGTCTGACTCCTTGCGACCTCATGAACTGCAGCACACCAGGCTTCCCTGTTCTTCACTATCTCCTGGAGTTTGCTCAAACTCATGTCCATTGAATCAGTGATACCAGCCAACCATCTCATCCTCTGTTGCCCCCTTCTCCTTTTGCCCTCAATCTTTATCAGCATCATTGTCTTTTCCAATGAGTCAGCTCTTCGCTAAAGTTTGATCACCGACCAGTTCCGTGACTCTGTGTGTGTGTGTGTGTGTGTGTGTGTGTGTGTGTGTGTGTATGCTCAGTCCTGTCTGACTCTTTGCAGCGCCCTGAATTGTAACCCACCAGGCTCCTCTGTCCATGGAGTTTCCCAGGTAAGAATACTGGATTGGGTTGCCATTTCCTTCTCCGGGGGATCTTCTCAACTTAGGATTGAACCCACATCTCCTTCACCGGCAGGTGGCTTCTTTACCACCGAGCCACCTGGGAAGCCTGACTTCATTTACAAGACACGTTTACTCCCGAGCTAATTGCTTATTCATTTAAGTGACACCTGCTATCTTCATCAGGGCTTCTTCAAAGATTGTGTGTTGAGCCTGACAGAGTAATAAATAGAGATGCTACTCACCACCGTGGTTCTCAGGGTAAACTGCTGGAAGCCTCAGATCGCTATTATGTTCCACGAAGTGTATGTTTGTTATATTGCTTCACTGTGTACTGTTATCTTTCCTAGTCCAAGATGCAATCTGTGTATGAAAAGAGATCTAGTGATTTCATTAGCTTCCCCTCTGGTTTTCCTGCCTCTCAATCCTCTCTCTTCTCATCCATTCTAAAAAATCACTCCCAGCTTAACTTTACTGATATGCAGCTATCATCATCATATACTCTTGCCCATATACTTTCAGTGGCTCCCTATTACCTTACACAAGATGCATATTTTATCCCTGAGCCCTTTTCTCCCTCTGCATCTCAGTAAACCCTGCTTGTACCCTGAAAACATGGCCCTCAAAGGCCCTCTAGATCAGCTATCTATGGACTGGGCTGTGTATCTGTCAGCCACTACTGTTAATTTTTCACTGGTGTGTCATCTCCTAACTACAGAGAAAGCCCATTGGGTTGGGGGCCTGCTCTCTAGAGTGGACTATTTGGAATTTTGCCAGCCAGTTGCTAAACTGCCAGTAGCTTGAAATTGGCCATGATGGAACTATTTAAACCACAGAAACCACCAAAAGCTGCAAACCAGGGCTTGCCCCACACCCCAGAGCCAGTTTGCCAGCACACCCCCAGTCTTAGATTTCTTTGACTCCCTCAGAAGGACTGGGCACAGTGTCTCCTACATGTGCGTTCCTGCTTAGTTGTGTCTGACTCTGCGATCCCATGGACTGTAGCCCGTCAGGCTCCTCTATCCATGGAATTTTCTAGGCAAGAATACTGGAGAGGGTTGCCATTTCCTACTCAAAGGTATCTTCCAGACTCAAGGATTGAACCTGAATCTCTTGCTTCTCCTGCATTGGCAGGCAGATGCTATATTACTGAGCCACCTGGGAAGCCTGTTTCCTGTATGTGAGTCATTCAATAAATGACTTGCTAAATGCTTACAAAGAATAATCGATTTTGAACAATGACTCCATCCAAAAAATTTTGAATGTGTTATCTCATTTAATCTTCAAAACAACCCAGAAGCGATAAGTATGGTTATTGTTCCCATTTCCCAGATGAGGAACCTGAAACTCACTCAACCAGGTGAGGGAGCAGGAACCTGCCTGAGGTTCACCTGAGCCTAAAGCCCCAGGTCTTCCCCACAGATTACCGGTCCTACCAGCTTCCATGAGGAAAACCTGTCCCTTTGCCAGGCCTGCTGGTCACCGAGCCAGCAGAGTAGTTCTCTCTGTACGGCCACCAGTGAAAAAGAGCAACACGCGGGGACAGCTCTCCACCTCACCTTCACTTTGCCTCTCCAAGTTTTTTTTTTTTTTTTTTAATATTTATTGATTGATTTGGCTGTGCCAGGTCATAACTGTGGCATGTGGGATCTTTAGTCACAGCATGTCGGATCTAGTTTCCTGACCAGGGACTGAACCGGTGCCCCCTGCATTGTGAGCATGGAGTCTTAGCCACTGGACCACCAGGGAAGTCCCTGTAAGTTTAACCTACCTTCCTCATCCCACTTCCTTCTACCTCTTCTTCTTATCTAAATTAGGACCATTTTCAACAAGCCCTCTGATACCCCTCCAAGGTCTTTCTTGGCCTTAAACTTCTCTCCTATAGACACTTGGGTAATGCCTGTGGTCTTTAAGAGCCTTCAGGTCTAGACAGAAGTCCTGACTCCTTACACAATCCTGTTTGATGACTGGACTCTGTGCACAGCCTGGTCAGTAGCACGGCTCTGGTCTGGCAGCTCCCCAAGGACAGGTCATAGCATTTCCTCTGGCTGCTCTCAAGGTCCAGGGCTTGATGGACATGGGTATTGCTGGTGACAAAGGCGCGTTCTGGTAGTTTCCCAATTCTGTTGTGTACAACCCAGAGTTCTCATTCTCAGTAGAAACTTCCTTCCTCTTTATGTGGAAAGCTGCCCTGTGTTTATTAACAGCACCCTGCTTGGTCCAGAGAGTGATCTATGTGGCGTGGGCTCTTGGGGTCAGGAAATAGCGAATATCCATCATCTGCCCCAAGATGCCCTGTGCTCCCAAAGGAGGAAGGTACCTGTTACCACAAAACTTGAGAAAAAAACAAAAAAAAAAAACACAAAACAATTCCAACCAAGGACTTTATTTTAAACAAACACTTCCCTTCTAGGACTTGCTTTCCCTTTTTTTTCTCCTTCCTCAATGTATCCTGGGATTTACAGATAAGCAAGGGAAAATGAGTCCATCCTCACTGCCTGACAGCCTGGTACCTGTGGAAGGGCCTCACAGAGGTCGTCTAGACACTGTTAATGTTCACCAGTCCCTCCTTCTCTACTTCTGGGTGTGCGGTGGATCGACTTGGCTGCTCCCTGGAAGTTAGGAGTAGCCATGTGATTTTTCCAGACAATGAACCATGAGCAGAGGTGTACACTTCTGTGCTAAAGCGCTTACTTGCCAGTGCGCAACCCTCCAGCCCTCTCATTGCCAAGTTCTGGCTGGCACACAGGGTCAGACAGGAAACATTGTAGGCTTTGTTGTTCATATGGCAACTACTATAGTTCAAAAGTACTCATAGATGAATCATAAGCAAATAAGTGTAGCTGTGTCCCAATAAAACTTTATTTACAAAAACAGGAGGCAGCCTGAGGGCTGTAGTTTACATGACAGTGGAAGCTCCCATAGGCTGGATTGTTATATCACTGCCCAGAGGTCAGTTTTTCTTGAAAGTCACCAAACCACAGCGAACTTCGCATGGGTGACAAGTAAGGATTGTAGTTGCCCCATAGCTTGCTGCTGCTGCTGCTGCTGCTAAGTCGCTTCAGTCGTGTCCGACTCTGTGCAACCCCATAGACAGCGCTTAACCTAATTTGAAGAGTCTTGGCAGCAACTTGAGGAAGGATGTACCATTTTTCATGGACAAAGGAAGTGATACTTTAGCCCCCTTCTCCCCCGCTGCCCAGCACTGGTCCACTCCAACCCTTGCCTCTCCAAGCTTAACGTTCCCTCTCCACTTCCCAGCAGAAGCTGGAGCTTCCCAACAGAAGCGCCAATGGGTCTTGCTATGAACTTGCTTTCAAGGTAACTCTTCAAGTCCCTTTCTGGACTTCCCTGGTGGTCCAGTGGTTAAGAATCCACTGCTAGTGCGGGGGACATGGGGTTCGATCCCTGGTCTGGGGAGATTTCATATGCCAAGGGGCAGCTGGGCCTGTGAGCTACAACTACTGAAACCCTCACACCTAGTGCCCCGCAACTAGAGAGTAGCCCCCCTATTCACCACAACTAGAGAAACCCCTCGCGCAGCAACAAAGACCTAGCACAGCCAAAAAAACAAAACCAAAATTCTTTTCTTTCTCCTATCTATCTGCCCAAATCCTTCCCAACTTAGATTTCCCTCCTCCAAGGAATTTTCTTGGACTATCTCCTACGATTGCTAGTTCGCATCAGCGCCTCTGTCTGAGGTCACGAAAAAGAGCCAGGGATTCGTATTGCTCAGAGGCTCCGTTGGGCTCACCCAACAGAGTTAGGGGAGAGAGGGACTGGGCCCAGGCAAAGGTGAGTCATTTGTGCCCTGGAATCAATCTCTTAGACTCATAATCACCTTTGTCTGGAAATACATACACATAAGATTAAATGACAAAAAATAAGCAAACAAGGGAATGCTTAACGCAAGTTTGAGGATTATGTGTCTGGGGAGGAAAGGAATATGCATTTTAGGAGAGGCATGGCTTTCAGAGGTAGTAGTCTTGAGTTCTGTGCTGGGTACGTGGGTGATTGTTCATTATGCTTCAAACTGTGTATAGGTTACACACAAACTTAGTGCAGGATATAGTTCTCAGAAAAAAGGTGTGCCAGGTTGGAAGCCTGTCTCAAACCTTAGAGTCAGTGGCGGTCATAACAACCGGCCTCCTCCTGTGTTTTGGAAGCATGCGTGGGGCTAGAGAGGCCCAGTGCCAGGCTCATCAATTTCTGTCCCACAGAAAGAGGCTGGTGCCTGAATCCAAGAGGACAGTTGAGGACCCCAGAGAAGGAAGACCTTCCTAAGAAGGCTGTCTCCTGCTCTCTGGCCAAGGCCCCCCCTCGATGTTGTCCCTTCAAAAGGGTTGCCAGAGACCTACCTACCATAAGACACACCTGGCAACGAGAGGTGGGGCCGGCTTATCACAGGGCTGGCAGGTACAGGACGCAGAGTACAGGCCACCAGTGCTGCTTTTGGGAAATGCCATTAACTCTGCTGGGAGTGGTATGACCTTTGTCCCTTGTGGACATGTGACATCTAGTGAAATGTAATCTGGTATTAACCAGTATGAACTCATCCCTGAGGTCTGGCTTTGACATTCCCACTACTTCCAACAATACAGACCAGTTTTTGTTATCACTGAAGGAGGATTCCAGCGTGTGGGCAGAGCTAGAAAGGAGCCTGTGATATTGAAGAGCATAACCTCTGGGAGCAAACACATGGACCTGGGTTCAGACCTCAACTCCACCCTGAGCTAACTGGTGACTTGGTCACGTATTACCTCTGACCCCGCTTTTCTTCTTTGTTAATTGGGGATATCCACAGTCCCCACCTCACCGGGTTGTTGTATTAAAAAAGGTAATCCAAATAAAGAATAGCACAGAGCTGGGTTCAGAGAACATTCTCGACAGACAGAAATCTCAATAATCACCGAGGAGGACTGGGATTTGCCTGGAGTAGACGTGTTACTACACCAAGCCCCCATCTCCATTAAGGAAATTTAGTCGCTCTGTTGTGTCCAACTCTTTGCGACTCCATGGACTCCTCTGTCCATGGAATTCTCCAGGCAAGAATATTGGAGTGGGTTGCCATTTCCTTCTCCAGGAGATCTTCCCAACCCAGGGATCAAACCTGGGTCTCCTGCATTGTAGGCAGATTGTTTGCCATCTGAGACATTAGGGAAGCCCTTTCTTTAAGGAAAAAGACTAGAAAAACAAGTGGTCAAGTTTACCTTAACCATCATATAGTCGAAATAGCCTTGCAATTCAGGGGACTCGGGTTCAATCCCTGGTCAGAGAAATAAGACCCTGCATGCCACAGGGCTACTGAGCTCCTGTGTCGCAACTACTGAGTGCTCTAGAGCCCACGGGCTGCAGCTAGAGAGAAGCCCAAACACTGCAATTGAGACCCACCGCAACAGAAAAAAAAAAGTTAAAAAAAAAATAGGTTAAACAAGCAAGAGTTGGCAATTGCATTAGAAGTCCACAAAAGGAGAGGCATGCCTAACCTCCAGCCTAACCCAGCTGCCCCTCGAACTTTGTCTGCATTCCACCTCCTTACCTGACATTACATCCCTCCCATGATTCTTTTCCTCTCAACATCTGTCTGCTTCTCCCGCCCACCTTCTCCTATTGTCTTGGTATCTTGAAGCAACAGTAGGGAAACAAGAAATAAGAATTTGAGAGGGAAGGGAAGGAAGGAAAGAAGGAAAGATGGAGGGAATGGAAGAAAAGGAGAGATCTAATCCTTGTACTCCCATAATTCAAGCAGTGACTGTGAATAAGCTCCTCACCCTCTCTGAGCCTCAAAGCCTATTGGAAGTTTCAAACCATAGAAGATGTTCAGAGGGTACAAAATTTCAGCAAGGAGACTGCATACGGTGGGTCTTCCATACCAAGAGTCCTCAAGTTCCCCCTCTCAGTTGTTGTTTTGTTTTTTAATTTTTTTTGGCTGTTCCACACAGCATGTGGGATCTCAGTTCTCTCACCAGGGGTCAAACCCGCGCCCCACTGCATCGAAAGTGTAGAGTTTTAACCACTGGACCGCCAAGGAGGTCCTTCTGTCAGTTTTGTTGGATCTATTTGGGTCAGAGAATAAGAAGGAGTGAGGAAGAAGAAAGAAATAGGAATGCAATGTACATCAGAGATGGCCTGGGAATGTCAGTTCTCCACCCCTCCCCCACGATTGCCCAAGAGAGCAGATGCCTCCTCTTCCTCATCTGGGGCTCGTTCCTTTCCAAGCAACCCCTGTGCAAGCCCCAGTGCCTTTCATGGCTCTTTGTGAGCCCCACTGAGGCAACACTACAACATTAATGAAGGTAGTGTGGTGTAATGGTTAACTACAAGGTTCTGGAACTATACCGGCCAATGCTTCACTCCAGCATTTACTACTGTGACCTTAGGTAAGCTCCTCCCCTCCTCTGTGCCTTAATTGCCTCGCTTGTGAAATGGGATTCTGGACTGTCGTGGATTGAAATGAGTTAACAGACAGTAAACTCTCTAAAAGACTTCCTTGGTGGCTCAGCGGTAAAGAATCTGCCTGCCAATGCAGGAGACTTGGGTTTGATGCCTGGGTCAGGAAGATCTCCTGGAAAAGGAAATGGCAACTCACTCCACTATTCTTGCCTGGGAAATTCCATGGATTGAGGAATATGGTGGGCTAGTCCACTGGGTCTCAAAATGCTGCACACCACTGAGCGACTAAACGACAGTAAACTCTTCGAAAGATGCCTGGGTCGCCAGAAATGCTCGGTTAATTGCAACTGTGACGATCCAGCTATTTATTGTTGCCTGTCTCTCCACCAACTCAGTGACTTGCATTCCCAACATCCTTGTTATCTGGACCTCGTCCCACCTCCCCCGCCCCCGAGGAAATACTGGCTAAGACTGTTTCTCCTAGTTGTTGTACCGTGGCTCTTTCTGTAGCCTAGACCATTGGTGTAACAAGGATTTTGTTCCTTCTGAGACTACTACTGTGCTTTATTCGTTATTAATGGGCATGTTTTTATTGCTCTGTTTTGCCTGCTGCACATTGTCCTCTCAGATGAAAATAATAATACCTTCGGTTAATAACACCTTGCACTTGGGGAGCTGCTTTCATCCCAACAGCTCAAAGCCCTCTACAAACATGACCTCATTCATTTTCCCTGTGCTCCCAGGAGGGGGGCACTCCTGTTTCCCAGCCTGAGAAGGAAAAGCCCTACTCCTATTCATTGCCAAACAGATTCTCAGAAGCCAAAGTATTGATTAAGCATTTCCACTACTCACAGCTACAAATCAGAGGCAGAATTCTGTTGCTCTCTATGCCCAAGTTGACTTTATGTCCACAGCAGATAACCAGAATGGTTCGGGGGCCTGGTCTTCCATGCCTCTCCTGGGTGTCTACAGCTGTCCCCTGCAAATGGTAAACATTAAAGAAAGCTTCAGAACAGACCGCATTGATACCCAAGAGAAAATAGCTTTGGCAATTTTGGTGTTTTCAGGACCTTTGTCTTCCTTCAAAGGGCAACCATTCCAGCATTCTAGCCTGGAAAATCCCATGGACAAAAGAACCTACAGGGCTACAGTCCATGGGGTCACAAAGAGTCTGACACAACTTAGCTACTGAACAAAACAAAACAAAAGGGCTCCTGGAACTTCCCTGGTGGTCCAGTGGTTAAGACTCTGCGTTTCCACTGCAAGGGGCACAGGTTTGATCCCTGGTTGGGGAACTAAGGTCCCACATGCTGCAAGGCATAGTCAAAACAAACAAATAGTCATCAGGGTTCCTGCAGCTTGAAATGCCTCTGCCCAGTTCAATCCTACTACTCATGGCCCTGGCATGCTGGACACCTGTATGCACTTGTGAAAACTGGAGCCGCACAGTGACAGTACTTCCTTGTTCTGAGGCTGCTTGTGGCCCAGGCTCCCTGGCAAATGGCAACTGCTGGCTGCTCACTTTTGTTTTCACCTTGCAATTACTGGAAGGGAAGGGCTGCAAGCTGTACTTGACTCTTCAGCCACACTCCAGGTCTCAGCCCGTGCAAACTTGGAGGTAGCTAAGGGCAACAGAAATGGGCCTGGGCAGGCAAAAAGCTGACTCCTGCTCCTTCAAAACAAACAAACAAACAAACAAACAAACAAAGGGACTAACTAAATGGGACAAACTCATGATAGTGCCCGAAGCTGTTTTTTGTCAGTACATAAACATTGGGTGTAACTTTTTCTTTATTTATATTCTTTTTTTTTTTTTTTTTAATATGGTTAGGTTTTCTTAGATGGAGAGTTAAATCCACTTCAGGCAAAGTCAAAATAGAATCATGGCTTCCTTTCTTTTAGCCTCCTGTTCTGAAGACTCTTAATTATAATGTTCTCTTTGATTGGTATTTTAGATCCAGAACTTACAAAGTTTTTGAGAAACAGAAATTCTCACAGTGAATTCCTAGCAATGTTTATTTACCTTTCTAAACTCTCTGGCCTGTCTTCAGTCTGCTTAAACTCCTAGTTCTTTCCCCATCCTGACAATGCCCAAACACAAAACTTGAAGGTTAAATCTAATTCAGAAGATGGAAGCTCAGTGTATATAAATAAACTTTGTTTTTAAATATCTAGAGTTGAGAGCCAGTACCTGTATAGAAACAAATTAAAGTTTCAGTTAGGTCAATTAATTTATCGAAAAACTTTTTTTTTTTTTTTTTTTTAGTTTTCAGTATTGGTGTCTGAGAAAGTCTCATTTTCTCCTTTCCATTATATTTAATGTACATTAACATTAGTTTACATCTTCAGAAAGCCAAGTTTTTGGCCTAAAAACGTAGGGAAAGGCTGTTGGGCTTTTGGGGTGTGTTGGACTGGAAGGAGGCATGAAGAGATTATATTACACTTCAATAAAAAGCCAAAAAAAAAAAAGTAGAGCGGCTTGAAAGTTTAAAAAAATAAACAATTTTGAGAGTTGAGCAGCTTCAAAGACTCTGTTTCCTATTTTGATCACTGTGTTTCTCGAGATGACCACATCTTTCAGAGGAAGTGAGTCAAAGCCACTCTGTCTTGCTTTTCCAGCTGAGCATGTTCAGTTTCAATGAAGTAATGAATGAACTTGGCCGCACCACCCCCCAAGACTACAACAGCAAATAGAGGAGCCTCAGCCAATCAGCTGGCACTCAAGGTTTTCAAGTTGAGTTCAAACAGACTCACGGGAGACCAATCAGATGGCGCGGCTCCGCCCCAAACGCCGGGTCGGGGCCAATCAGAAGCCCAGACGAGCCAAAACACAGTGTCTGGCCAATGCCCGGGAGCCCCACAGCGCCGACGTCCGCCAATGGGCGCGGCCAGGCAAAAAGAGAAACAGTGCCGCCCCGCAGGCCGCAGGATTCGAATCGAACGTCCGCACGGGAACCGGGCCCCGGCCGAGCGGAGCGGGCCAATCAGCGGCGGCGGCTCTCGGCCCCCGAACGTTGGGACACGCGGCCCCGCCCCGCGCTGTTGTTTGTGGTGTCTGCCGGCAGCGCGAGTCGGACAACAACACTCGCCAGGCGGGCGGCGCGGCGGCCGAGGGTCCGGAGGCCGCGGGCGGCGGCGGCGAGCGCGAGCGGAGGGTAGCCGGCCTCCCGCGGCCGCCGAGCCCGGGAGTGCGCGCCGGCCGGAGCCATGTCGGTGAACATGGATGAGCTGCGGCACCAGGTCATGATCAACCAGTTCGTGCTGGCCGCGGGCTGCGCGGCCGACCAGGCAAAGCAGCTGCTGCAGGCGGCCCACTGGCAGTTTGAGGTGCGTGTGGGCCGAGAGCCAGCGCTCCTGGGCAGTCCCGCTCGCTGGCCGCCGGCGCTGGGGTCGGGGTGCAGGCCGGGGCGCCCGGCCGCGCGCCGCGGAGGGAGAGGGGGCAGGGAAGCTCTATGCATATCGCCGGGTCCGGCGATCGGCGCCCGCGTGGGGTGTGGGGCCCTGCCGCCTGGGACCCTCGCGGGGCCTGGGGGACGCCCCCTCCGAGCGACGCGTGTCTGCGGGCCAAAGGGTCGGACCCGGAGGCCCGGGAGCGCAGCTCCACGGACACCGCCGAGGGTCCCGGCCGGTGGGGCGGGTGGGCTTCGACCCCCGTTAACCGCCACCATGCCGCTGTGTTTGTCCGCAGACCGCCCTGAGCACGTTTTTCCAAGAAACCAACATTCCCAACGGCCACCACCACCACCAGATGGTAAGTGTGGCCGGGCGCGGCGGGCGGGAGGGCCGGCCTCGCCGCTACCGCGGCGCACCCGGGGCGGCCGGGGGCGCAGCGCACCGGAGCGGCCGAGCGCGCGGGCCGGGGGCCGCTGTCAGGCGCCGGCGGTGACAGCCATGTTGCCGGGGAGCGCCGCGCCGCGTTGTAAACAAAGAGCCAAAATGTCTTCCAGGAAAGAGCGGCTCCCGGGGCCGGCCGGCTCGCCCAACTTTGCGGTCAGGTCTCCGGGGCCACTATGGCTCGACCTGAGGCCTTGTGCCCCGGCGATCTTCCTAGGCCAGGGGCCAGGAGGGTGGCTGGAGGAGTAGCCAGGAGGCAGGTATGGGGAGGGGGCTCGGAGGATAACTAGATATCCCGGGAGGGGGAAACTGAGGGCGGGAGCGAAGGGGCCCCCCCCACCCCACGGGGACTGGGACCTGGGACCTGGGGGTGTCTGTTTATGGAGCACCATTTCTTGCTCTTGAGTGGCAGCAACCCCCCCCCCCCCTTCTTCCAAACAGCCCAGCTCTACGGGGAACAGGAAAGGGACAAGTCCATTCTGGCCTGGGAGCTGGGCTCTTCCCAGGTAGTTATGTCCACTCTTTCCTGTTCATGGGAAAAGACCTAACCCTGAGCCGCCTGGAAGACTTACAGGTTTTTGACTAGATAAGCCAAGAATGCGTTTAATCTCTGTAGGTGAAGACGTATAAAGCACAGGAAACAGAAGTGGTTCAGGCCTGGATTTGCTTTCTTCTCTTTTCCAAGTTGGCCCCAGGCCTGGGCCTTTGCCCTCCTGGCCATAAGGCATCCTGCTCTCCACTGGGCACAGGACATCCCTTCACTTTAGAGGTTTGACTGCCTCCTTCTCCCCCTCTAGTTACCAGTTTGCCCTGCTGGGGAGGAGGGCCCCCCGATAGGGATCGTAAAATACACTCCGGATCTATTGCGGCTTCTGAAGTGTATTTTTTGCCATTTCTCACGCTCAGTGTACTTGCCCACAGCTCCCTTCTCAGAGTGGCCGCTTGCCTGGAGAAGCTGCCATGAGTTCCTCTGCTGTGTCTTGTTCTTGATGCCATGTATTCATCTAGTTACAAAGGACAAGTGGTGGTGGGGGGGCTGTTTTGACCCCTTTAACCAGCTTTTCTCTTGGAATGGCCTGTTGTGTATAAATCAAAAAACAAAACTGCATTGGAGTATAATGAGAATTATGCTGGCCGCAGGATTGGCAGTTGAAGCCAGGCTCTTGGTAAAACCAAGAGGGGTTCATCTCCTTGGGGGCCTCCACCTGCACCTGACTGAGGGGAAGCTGCCTCCATGTCCTCTCAAAGGGGGCCTCAAGGTTTGTTCCATCAACTGGTCATTTCAAAAGGCCCAGGCTTCCGGCTCAGCGGCTCTGGGCTGCCTTCAACAGAGAGGCTCGCCTGTGAGAGCCGGGACTGGTGATCCTTTTAGGTTCTGTTGCTCTTTCCCTGCAAATCCCCAGGGTTTGTAATCCTTTTGAAGCTTCCCTTGAGGCCTGTTGCCGGTTTTGATCGTTGTCTCCCGTGAGTGTACCATGTATTGAGTACCTCACCAGCACCTGAGCGAACACCATCCCGGCCCTCTTGGAGCTGGTCATTTTTTTAAGAGATAATAAAGCAAAGGAAAATGTTACGTAAAAATACCAGAAGTGCCCCAGGCCATGAGTAACTGATAAATAGTCCAGTAGATTATTGGACATCAACAGTTGGAGGCATCTTCCCAGATGAGAGGGGGATGGGCTCCCAGGTTAGATTTGGAAGGGCTAGGAAGAGGAGAAAAACACTGGCCAGGAAACAGTGGCTGTTCAGAGGGGGCAGCGGGCGCTGGCTGTGCTTGAGAGCTGGGAAGTGCTCTCCGTAGCTGTTAGATAGAGCTGGACTTGCACAGGACTTGGTCCAAACCCCTGGCTTTATAGAAGCAGAGAGAAGCTCCAGAGAGGTTAAGGAAGCTGCCTGAGCTCACACAGGCAGGCAGGCACAGGCCTGCTCCAGATCGCTGGCTTGTGGACGGGGAAGTCGGTCACGATGCTGTGATGCAATTGGCTTCTGCCCCCACCCCCCATTCATTGTTTTCCTGCTGCCGAGAAGTCAGCCCTGGAAGGGGGGGGTGGTGGTGGAGGAATAGTGAAGGGAGGAGGGAAGTGGTCTGGGTGGGGCCAGGCCTGCTGCCCTGGGTCCTGTGGCCTCCCCGGAGAGGACACGGGTTGGATCCCCAGCTGCTGATGGAGGGGCCAGCCCAGTTAATCAGAGAGGGTTGCCCCCCCACCTCCGCCACCGTGGGCCTGTCCTCATTTGGGGGCTGGGGTTTTTAACTGCAGAGCTGTGTAAGCTCCGACTGCAAGGTGAAGAGTCCTCAAATCTTGCTCCCTGAGCCCTGTGCCTGGGGGAGGGGCCGGTGTTGCTAAAATTAGGAGAAATTCAAAGAAGGGCTCCCATGGCTCCCTGGGAAAGGGAGAAGTGGCCGTGGGGGTCACAACAGGCTCTGCAGGCCGTGTTCTCAGCTGCCTCCTCCCTGGGCCCCTGCGAGGAGCTCCTGGATGGCACCTCTGTGCTCCCCACATGGCAGGGGCGGGAGGGAGGGTCTGCTGTCCCTGGTGTTTGCAAGGAGGCTGCCAGTTATGGCACACCAGCCCGGCCCCTGCCCTTCCTGGCTGGAGTCCCTGCTCAGGGTTGTGGCCGAAGACAGCAGAGGTTGGCATATTTGCAGCTACCCCCGGGAAGAGGGCTGAGAGGGGCTGAGTGGACTCGCCCAGACACTGGCAGCGAGTCGCCGGGGACACCGGAAACCGACATCCCTGGTTTTTGTCCTTGGGGAGCCTGGGCATGAAGTAGCGCTAGATTCACTAATTGCAGATGAGTAGGGGCTCGGAGAAGGTAATGGCACCCCACTCCAGTACTCTTGCCTGGAAAATCCCATGGACAGAGGAGCCTGGTAGGCTGCAGTCCATGGGGTCGCTAAGAGTTGGACACGACTGAGCAACTTCACTTTCACTTTTTACTTTCATGCATTGGAGAAGGAAATGGCAATCCACTCCAGTGTTCTTGCCTGGAGATTCCCAGGGACGGCGGAGCCTGGTGGGCTGCCGTCTATGGAGTCACACAGAGTTGGACATGACTGAAGCGACTTAGCAGCAGTAGCAGCAGTAGGGGCTGGGTAGAGGTTAAGAGCTTGGGCCTGAAGACCTAGGAGTTTCCTGGGTTCCGGCTGCTCAGCTTGCGTCCTGCAGTGGTATGCTTTAAGTATTTGGCTGTATCGGGGGCAGGCGGATTTAGTTGCCCCGTGGCTTGTGCAATCTTAGTTCCCTGACCAGGGATTGAACCTGCGTCCCCCGTACTGGGGGCAGATTCTTAACCACTGGCCCATCAGGGAAGTCCCTGCCATGCTGTGTTTTTCGTCAACTGATTTGAGCTCTGGGGCTCGGTTTCCGCATCTCTATCACAGAGAGAATAATCAGAAAGACCTGGCATTCCCGTGAAAAATGAGGTGATGAGGCAGAGGCCCTGACGCCCGCCGACCAGCACTGCTGCCGGGCAGGCACAGCTCCCCCTGGGCTGGCCTTGGAGGGAGACCCCGGATCTGGCTATCTTCCTTTGACTGACCTCCCCGGGACATCTGAGGGCAGGTTATGGAAGAGCCAGCTGGGTTTTCACCCAGGCTGAAGCACTAAGCAGTGGTACCCTGGGCTTCCTCCCTTGTCTCGGCTTTAATCTGACATCCTAGTTCCTGGCTGGAATTAACCATTTGCTTCTGACACTTGGGGCGTCATTCCCAAGCATCAAGAAACACTCTCTGGGGACTTCCCTGGTGGTCCAGTAGCTAAGACTCTGTGTTCCCAGTGCAGGGGGCTTAGGTTCGATCCCTGGTCAGGGAACTAGATCCCACCTGCTGCAACTAAGACCCAGCACAGCCAAGCAAATAAATATTTTTTCAAAAAAGAAACACTTTGGTTTTGACAGAAATTGTAGGAATCTGCCCCCATGGTTTTGGTTTTTAGCGGCTCTGTGCAAGGAGTGCTTTTGTGCTGTTGAAACCTCTTTTGGACTGAACAATGGGAAATGAAAGAGGGTCAGGCCTGGGTGAGCCCCACGGGAAGGCAGGCTCTGTAGGACCTCGGACTGTGGCTTGGGGATTGGGGAGGGGGGCCCACATGGGCAGCCCTCGAAACCCCTGTGTTCTCTCCCAGCAGATGTGTACCCCCAGCAACACACCTGCCACACCGCCCAACTTCCCTGACGCGCTGGCCATGTTCTCAAAGCTTCGCGCCTCCGAGGGCCTGCAGAGCAGCAACAGCCCCATGACTGCCGTGGCCTGCTCACCCCCTTCAAACTTCAGCCCCTTCTGGGCCTCATCCCCGCCCAGCCACCAGGCCGCCTGGATCCCGCCCTCCTCCCCCACGGCCCACAGCTTCCACCACCTCCACCACCCACAGCCCACGTGGCCCCCCGGAGCACAGCAGGGGAGCACGCAGCAGAAAGCCATGGCGGCGATGGACGGCCAGAGATGAGACTGGACGCCGCCGGGCGCTGGGCTGGAGCTAGGGGGCAATCCAGGGGCGGGGGGGACGCTGGGCGCGTGGGGGTTTCCTGAAGATCGCACTGGAAGATTTTATATAAGAGAATTTTTGTGGGTGGGGGGACAGTAAACTTCCTGAGCCACTTGGATCCTTCAGGAGTTTCAAATCAGGCAAGTTTTTTTTTTTCCTCTTTTTAATATATAACTATAATATATATATGAATATATAAAAATAACTAATGTATGTGAGAACGGGGCTGGCCGACAGTGTTGGGTCAGTGGGGAAAGGCCAGGGGAGCCACCCAGTGGGCCAGCACCGCTTCCTCCAACCCCAGGCCCAGGGCAGGTGCTGGGGAGCCAGGTGGTGTGACTGCAGTCACTTGGTCTGCTCACTGCCTCCTTTCAAAGGTCACACCTTCTGGAATCGGGCGAAGGACCACGGCTTTCCCACTCCCCGTGGCAGCTGTGGGAGGGACTCCCGGTGGTGCTGGGTGGCTGAAGGTGTGGGGGCCGCTGCCCACCCCCGGTCAGTGGCACTCCGGCCCGCATCGCCTCAGCGGCTAGCTGTGCAGGGCTCATGTAGGACTTGTGAGCCGGCCCCCAAACCCAGGGCTGCTCTGCCTCTCCCACTGTGTTCCTGGCCGTGGACAGCAGAGCAGAGGGCTTGCCTTTGGATGGAATTCCCAAATCAAATCATCTCACCAGGGTGAAATTTTAATTTAAAACTTAAAAGAGACTTTTCTAACTTCCCTGGTTTGTGGTGCCTTTATTTGCCTTGGAACGGAGAGCGTGCTCCTTGGGCAGAGGGGTGGGGGTCCCTTGGCTGTGCTGTGGTTCAGGGGACCAGCCTCATGGCCATGCGGCGGGGTCGGGTGTTCTGACAAGGGGGCTGATAGGTCGGGGTGGGGAGAAGGAGGAACAGGTTCTGGCTTGGTCATAGTGACCCTCTCCTCTTGGCCCTTGGCCACCACCTCACAGCCCACCACAGGCTGAGCCTTAGCCCTGGAGCCCCTGTCTTTGCAGTTGGTGGTGGGGGAAGCTGCCCTCCTGCCTCGGGGGGCCCGATGGTGGCCCCACACTTTAGCCTGTCCCCCCCACCAAGGTATCTTTCTGCCCTCTCTGCTCTTCCTGCCCCCAAGCTCCTTCGGGGCACCCTGTCCTAACGTGCGTGTTGTGTGGCCACATCCCAGAGGTCAGCCACAGCTCTCAGGGAGCCAGAGGCCTGAGTTGGGTCCCCAAGGGGCTAGGATAAAGCAGTGATGGCAGTTCCTGGCCTGGTGGGGCCCTTCCTCAGACTCTCCCATGCAGGTGGCCAGGTGGGTGCGGAGTCGGTCTGCCCAAATGCAGGATTTGGGTTGCAGGGCCCAGGCTTGGGGTTCCTCCTTGAGCCCCTTACCGCCCCCCACCCAGACCCCAGACCCCTCCAGCACGTGTGACTGGACACATTCCCTTCCTTCTTGGCAGCCTGGGCCTTGCCGTCGACCAGGCCTGCAGGGTCTGGATGTTCAGACCCAAAGTGCAGGAACACTTGGGAAGGGCCCCACCTGGCTGGCTGGCCCACCCTACTCCTGGGCCCTTGTGTCTTCACGGGGTCGCTGTGGGGCAGCCCCTCTGTGGGTGTGGAGCAGGACTGGGGATGCAGCTGCCCTCGGCCACCCACTCTGCATGTGACCATGTGCTCGAGGCTGGGTTTGTCCTTTCAGTTTTGTTTCCTGGTCGGAGATCCGTGGGACTCCTCCCACCCACACCCCTCACTCTGCCCACCTGTGCTTTCCCAGGCTGGAAGGGGAAGCCCCTCACGGGCACGTGGGCGGCCAGTGCTGGGTGAGGGCGGGCAGGCGGCCCAGGTGTGGGGAAGCGGAGTGGGGGGCCCCCTCGTCCTTTCAGGGTCATTGGGGTGCGCGGGGGGGGGGCCTGGCTGCTCCTCCCTCCTCCCCGCCAAGCTGGTGAGTTTGGATTCTAGGCCAGGACACTGAGCAGAGGAGGGCCCGGGCCTCGCCTGCCTCCCGCTTGCAGAGCAAAGGGTGCTGGGTGCCTGCTGGGACTCTGGGGTTCTATGATGAATCAGATCTCAGCAGATGGGGAAGAGGGGGGTGCCCCTTCCCGTAGGGAGTGCCTGCTCCACCCATGACACCCCCAGAGAGCCCCACCCTCCAGTGAAACCCTTTTCTGGGCTATTTCCTGCCACGCCCACCTGTGGCTCTGTCGCCCCTCCCCTCACACCTCTAAAGCAGGCCTCTCACTGGCAGAGGGGCCTGGGGGTAGGGGAGGGAACCCCACCTTTGAGGAGGGGGCTGATGAGAATAGATCTGAAGGCAGAAAACTGCTTCCAAGACTATCTGGGTGGGAGGCAATTCTCCCCTTGTCCCTGGGGCTTTGGGGACAAGGGCTTGGCCCTTACAGTTGACCCCTCATCTGTTAAGGCTGACATGCAGCAGGACAAGGGCCAGGCCTCAAGGCCATCAGACAGTTCTCTATGTTCCTGGGGAGGGAAGGGGAGCAAGGACACGGCCTGGCCCCAGCAGCCCCTCTTGCATCTGCTGCAGCCTCCAAGCGTGACCCCATGGACTGTAGCCCGCCAGGCTCCTCTGTCCATGGGATTCTCCAGGCAAGAATACTGGAGTGGGGTGCCATTTCCTTCTCCAGGGGACCTTCCCAACTTGGGGATCGAACCCGCGTCTCACATCGCCTTCACTGGCGGGCAGATTCTTTACCACCAGCACCACCTGGGTAACCCCCTCGTTTCGCAAGCTGGAGAGGACGGCAACCAGGAACCTTCCCACGTGCTGGTGGCCCCATCTTCCCCAGGATGTGCCAGAAGCCTGCTGGCGGCCACCCTTAAACCTTCACCCCAGGGTACAGCCTGAGCAGAGCACGGACCTGAAGCATCTAAACCCTCCAGAGGGCCCTGGGCACTTACCCAGAAGGAAGGCGGTGCCTGTGCCAGAGAAGGCCTTAGCACTTGGTTCAGCCAAGGTCGAGAGAGGGCCAACCCCCTGTAGGCCTGCCAGTCCCCAGGGCCTGGGGTCTGGCCTGTGCTGCCACCTCCCCACCCTGGGTGCTATACTCAGTCCTCTTGAAGCCCTGGAGCCCTCGGAGAGCAGCTGGCCCTGTTTGGGGGAGCCACGTCCGTCAGGCTGCAAGAAGTCCACTGTCCCACCTGAACCAGGACCAGAGGAGCCTCATGGCCCCGAGCTTTTTCCTAAGCATTTATTTATAGCTCTGCTCAGTGAGCAGAGGTGGACTGCGGCCCCCGGGTGGGCTCCTCGAGCCCCTCCCCAGGAGGTGCGTCCCTGTGCACGTCCAGCCCCACTGGCAGGTTTGCCGTCTCGCCGGGTAGGTGGGCTGGGTTCAGCTGGGAAAGGCGGCCCTCGGTGGAGACAGGTCTGTCTATCTGATGACGGGAAGGAGCTGCGGGACAGGAGGGGCCCTGGATGGCTCAGGCTGACTCCCACGCCCAACAGCGGCCCACCTCGGCTTGCCCAAAGCGCCACTAACCAGGCTGAGCCAGGACATCGTGCTGGAGGGTCAAGCTCTCTTACGAGCTCCTAAGCCACACTCCTTTATACTCTGAGTTAAAATAACTCAGGGGCCAAGAGCCTGCCTCTTTGTTAACATTCCCTCTATTAATACAGGGACTGTTAGGGGCACACTGACTTAAATCAGGGCAGGAATTTCTCTTTAAGACAGCCCCCGCCTCCTGCTTCTGTAATGTGCCTTTAGAGTGGACACTGGGGTGCCAGGGAGAAGGAAGCTAAGTTCCCCCAAGAACAGTCCTAGGAGCCAGAGGCAAAGGCCACCGATGCTGTCTGCCTCCTGCTGAATCCTCCACCCCAGGCTATTTGCCTTCATCACCAACGCTGGCTCTGGGGCCAGACAGCTTGGCTTTGAGCTCCGGCTCTGCGACTTTCTAGCTGTGTGACCTTGGGCATGTACTTTAACCTCTCTGTGCCTTGGCTTTGTCAGCTGTAGGTGGAACCAGCAATGGTCCCTATCTTTTAACACGTGAGGATTAAAATTACTGATTCACACGTGTAAAGCTCTTCAGCAGTGAGGAACCCTTGGCAGAGGCGAGGCTGCACATCGCCACCACTGCACTGGTTTCTGGCTCCTGCAGGCACTGGGGGCTGGAACTGGAAGGCTTGGTGCAGAGGACCTCGGGCTGCGGCTCTAGACCTGGGCAGGGGTGCGGTGGGGCTCCCTGGGCCTCCATCAAGTAGCTGCAAAGCATTGTGGGTACATACGGTTTCATGAGAAGAAACTCAGCAGCTTTCTTAGACTCTGCAGGGGGGCTCCTAACTTAGCAGCCAGAATCCAGCACCCTTTTATTGACAGATGAAGAAACTGGCCAGGAGGAGGGGGAGACGTGCTCAGAGTTACTGGGAAGTGGTCTAGTCCCCTGGCTCCAGGCCGGTGTCCCTCTCTGGTCCCCATGGGTAGCCAAACCCCGGGGGAACACTTAGCCCTCGGGCTTTCAGGCTGGATTTGGCCCCGCTGGAGAAAGCACGGACCCTGGGGACCTCACAGGCCCAGGAGAGTCGGTGCGTATGAGCAGCGGGGAAGGACTTGGGCCTGGAGCCAGAGCTTGGGCCGCAAGCCCACCCCTGTTTCCTCTTCTGTGAAATGGGAGCAGTGACAGTATCTGCCCACAGACCTGGCACAAAGCAGGCGCCCGGGAGGGAAGGGTTTTCTCTTTCCTGCCTCGCATCCCATCCCTCGGCTCCCAGGCCCTTCTTCTCTCCAGGGGAATAAGGGTATATACCAGCCACGGGCAGGAGAGGGGCCGGACAGGGCAAGGAGGAGGGTCGGCGGGCAGTGCCACCCAGAAGGACCCTCTGTCCAGGGAGGAGCTACCTGAGTCTTTGGCAGCCAGCATCTGGGCGCTCTGAGGCCGCGAGGGCAGCTGGCCGCTGTTGCTGAGGGACTGCTGCCGATGCCCGTGTGCCCGGGACTGCTTGGTCTTATGCTTCATCCCCGCATCTGACGGGAGACGGAGTGGGGAGGGTCAGTTCTGAGATACGCTCTGAGGGGGCTGTGGGGATGGGGAGAGGGCGGCGGGCTGCTGGTCTCAGCCTGCCTCAGCGGGCACCCTTCTCAGTCTGAATTCATGGAAATGCCCTTTATAAGCAAGCACTTTGCTCATTGGAAAAGACCCTGATGCTGGGAAGGATTGAAGGCAAAAGAAGAGGGAGGCAGAGGATGAGATGGTTGGATAGCATCACCGACTGAGTGGACATGAATCTGAGCCAACTCCATGAGATAGTGGAGGACAGGGGAGCCTGGCGTGCTGCGGTCCCTGGGGTCACAAAGAGTCAGACATAACTTAGTGACTGAGCAACAACAAGCACTTCATCCCCCTTTATGTCTGTCTGGCCATCTGTCAATCCATCCATCCATCCACTCACTCCGATATCTTACCCACATACAGTAGCCCCGTGCCAGGTGCTGGATGAGTTCTGACCCTGGGTTTACAGTTCGGGAGGGGAAGTGACTAGAAAGATGCATACACACCTGTCAGACCCAGAGGGAAGTGACAAAGCACATCCAGGATGGCCACCTGGAAGGGGACGTTCCAGAACACGAGAGGTTCACAAAGTGGTAGGGGCTCAGGAAGAGTTTTGAAGAATGGGTGATGCTGGGAACAGAGGCCTAGGTGGGAAAGCTGGGGTGACAGCCTGCGGATGAAGCCTGGCCAGAAAAGATGGGGCCACGACATTCCTGCTGATTGGCTAAGACTGGGCAGCTGTCCCCCTTCTGCAAACACTGACCTGGGGGCATTCGGAGTCAGGGAGGTGGAGGAGGAAGGCAGTCGGGGTCTGGGGGCCCCAAGAAGTGCAGGGGCCTCCAGGAGCCGGACAGACCCTGCGGGACCCAAGCAAGGAGCCCGAGGGCCTCTGGGCCATCTGAACACTCACTGTCTTTGTTCAGGAGGTCCGGTAGCCTTGTGTCCATCCGTCCCTTGTAAATATGTCCGTCCAGGCCTAAGATGTCCACCTCGTCGTGCTGTGGAGACGGGTGGGTACCCATGGCCACCTGCCACCTGAGTGCCCCTCCCGTCCCCTCTCTGAGCCAAATGGTGCTCAGAGCCCTCAAAGGGGCTGAGTGACAGGGTGAAGGGGATGGGCCGGGTGGCCGGGATGGCTGTCTTCTTCCCAGGAAAGGAAAAGAACCTGAGGCTTTGACTGGGTCTGATTAAAAAACCACACCCGAGGCTGAGGACCGAGCAGGGGACTGCTGGCTGCTTTTCCAGAGGGATCTGGGAGTCTGGGGGGCCCTCCCTGGAGGTTCCCAGGAGTGTCCCCACCTTCATGGCGATCTGGATCTCCTCGGTGGGGTACAATCCCTGCGAAAGGTGCTGCAGGCGGATGCGCCGGTAGGGGTAGGTGAGGGTGTGGCTGCCCCCACAGGGCCGGGGCGCGGAGGAGTAGCTGTAATCAGCCATGTCTGGCAGCCTGCGGTGGAGACGGCAGAGTCACGGGGAGCGGGTGTGTCCCAGGACACGCCTCATTGGGGCGGGGGGTGCAGGTGAGGGGGGTGCTCCAGGGGCCACCGCTTAGCCAGGACAGGGCTGGGGGTGAGCAAGCAGGGTGGCCTCCTGAGGGACACACACACACACACACACACACACTCCCTCTCTCATACACACATCCACACACATGAATTCACAGATCCTCAAACACACATTCACATGTGCGTTCGCAGACATGCACACATTCTCTCTCACACTCAGAGCGCACACACAGGCGTTCACACATTCATATGCACATTCACACATTCGTCTGCTCATACAGTATACATTTACCAATGCTCTCACACTTGTTCACACGCATTCACACACACACACATACACATTCACATACGTGTGTTCACAGATTCTCAAACACATTCGCACATTTACACACATTCACACATACCCATTCTCTTGCATTCTCTCAAAAACACACACATAAACGTTCACACACATATAATCACACCCACATTTTCATACACACATATGCATGTTCACATTTTCACAGACATACACAATCACATACTCTCTCCTACATGGAGGCCCCACTCTACACACACACACACGGACACACACATGGACACACACACACACTCTGCCCTCCCCGGTGCCCCACTCACACACATACACACACACACAGGGACACACACACACACACACACTCTCTGCCCTCCCCGGTGCCCCACTCACACACATACACACACACACAGGGACACACACACACACACACACACACTCTGCCCTCCCGGTGCCCCCCTCACACACATACACACAGACACACACACACACACTCTTTGCCCTCCCTGGTGCCCCACTCACACACACACACACACACACACAGGGACACACACACACACACGCTCTCTGCCCTCCCCGGGGCCCCACTCACACACATACACACACACACAGGGACACACACAGACACACGGACACACACACACACACTCTCTGCCCTCCCTGGCGCCAGGCCCCCGGGCCCGGCCCGGCCGCCCACCGTCTGTAGCAGGGGGAGCCGAGGCACTGGGCCTGCAGCAGCTCGCGGGTCGTCTGGCTGCTGGCCTGGACGGAGCCCCCGAAGTGGATCTGCACCTTCTCGATGTCCAGGAGCATCTTGGAGTGCATGGTGCGCAGGCGCCCCACGCTCCGCTCCACCTGCCCCAGGTCCCCCCGCAGGAGGCCGCTGCTGCCCAGCTTCAGGCTGTGGGGTGCGGGCCCAGTGGAGGGGTGAGCTGCGCCCCAGCACCCTCCCTGGGAAGCAGGGCCTTGTGGAGTGGGAGCCCCCTCCACCGAACCCCAGGGACCAGGGCCGGGCTTGCCGGGGAGGGTTTCCTGAGCCGAGAGCATGCAGGAGAGCCAGAGGGGAGAGCAGCCCAGTCCATCGGGCCCCCTCGCACCCCTGGCCCCCGTGGGCTCCAAGGGCAGCTTTGAAAACCAGCCTTTCTGAACCCCCCAGCCTCAGGAGTTGGAAAGTCTGTGGGAGGAGGGCAGGAGCCCCGGAGGGCATGAAACACATCCCCTACCACTCATCTCACACTCATGGAGCCGCTCCCTGCCTTCCTCCTAGGCCCAGTGTGAGCAGGGGAAGGGTGGGGGTGGGGGTGGGGGGTGGGGGGAAGTCTCAGAGGCAATGTCCCACCAGGATGCCTGGGAGGGGCGCAAAGGCAGGTGGTTACTAGGTCTGCACCTCCTGCACTGATGCTCCCGCCCTGGGAAGAACTGGGAGCTGCTTCAAAAAGCGCCCTCGCATCACCCCGCCCCAGTCCCCACTCTCGCCCTCCAGACCCCCTGCAAAGCCCTCACAGAACCCCGCGGCACCGCCCGTACTTGCGGCTCTGCTGCCGAACCTGCTCCAGTTCAAAGACCGTGTAGGGGCGGACAGAGCGGTGCCCGGGCAGGCAGGGGCCCACAGGAGTCATGGGGATGACTCTGGGCAGGGGCAGGGAAGGGAGGGTCGGAGTGAGAAACTCCAGTGTCCAAACCCATCACCCCCTCCTCATGCTCCACCTGCCGGAGGAGCCTTCCCACCCCAGGGACTGAAGGCCAAGGGGTAAGAGCAGCCCGAGGCATGGAGCGGACCAGAGAGAGGAGGAGCAGGCGAGCTGGAGGCAGGCAGGGAGGACAGAAGACGCCCCCATCACGGCCACGTGCTGGGGGCACTCACTGTCCAGTCACGGGTGTCTCCAGGGGACGGTCACACGAGAGGCAGTGGAAGTGTGCCAAGAGCTGCCTGTGAGGGATGGGACACACGCAGAGGGTGAGGGCCTGCCCAGAGGGCCCCAAAGGGAGGGATGGAGAACTCAGGTTTGGCTGGTAGGCTGGATGCTCAGCGCCCAGAGGGATGGGCCCCCAGGCCACCGGAGGCAGGTCTGGGCCCTGCTCCCTGCACACATCAGCTACTAGAGATACCCACTTCTGGACACACATCTAGCACCCATCTACCCTAACCCAAAGCCGGCAGGGCTCTCAAGGGCCCTGGGGGGTGGGTGCCCTGTGTAAGCCTTGGCAGCCCTCTGGTGGCCAGGAATGGAAATGCTGAGACTGAAGCTGCCAGGAGCCAGGCACCCCCAGGAGCACTCACCCCGCCCAGGCTCTGCCTCTGGTGGCCTGGGGCCTGTTCCCCTGGCAGCTGAGTTCTGGGGGCTGTGAACCCCCTCCCACCTGTGACCAGAGAGCCTTACGCCCCCCTCCCCTCCCTCTCTCTGCTATAATATGAATCAGCCTGAGCTACAAGAGCTTTTCAAGCTCTGTGCCTTCCTACGGCTGGACGGTCCCAGATAGGATCCACCAGTCCCTCCGAACACACACGGGGACCCTCCAGCCGGCCCACCCTTTCCCCTGCCAGGCCTCACCTCCGCATGGCGGCTGCCTCATCCGTCTGGTAGAGTGGAGAGCGCTCTTTGAGCTGCTGTCGCAAGGATTTCCACCGATCCTCCAATGACTGCTTCACTGGGTCCAACTCCAGGCGGTCCAGCTTGGGGGAGGAAGTGGGGGGCGGGGACCAGGTGAGCTCTGAGAAAGCAGGTGGGGGTCTGCAGTGCCTGGAGGAGGTGGCGCTGCCCAGGTCACCTTGCTGTCCATCTCCACCAGGAGCTTGTCCAGCATCTTCTGCCAGTCCTGCTCCTGCCCCGTCATCTTGGCCACCAGCTCCTGCATCATGCGGTTCAGCTGCTCCGTGGTGGCGTCAAACTGGACGCGGCTCACTTTGGCCGCCAGGGCACTCTTGTCAGCTTTCTGCCCAGAGACGGGGACGAGACGCGCCCCCACCGAGATGGGCGAGAGCCACAGTGGGGCCCTGCTCCACGTAGCTCAACTCTGATGCTGAGCCCACCTCCCACCTTGGGCTCCTCTCCTCTCTCTGCCTTTTCAAGAGTGGGAGTGATGGGACCTCCCTGGGTGGCCTTTCTTCAGGCCTGGCCTTACCACGCCGATTTCCATCTCCAGGTGTCCCCTGTTGGCCTTCTCCTTCTCCAGCTTCTCCAGACCCTGGTACAACACCTGGGAGGCCGAGGGAGCAGAGAATAGGAGCAGGGAACCGGTCGCGCCCCAGCCCCGCCCCCGCCCCCCTGCCAGCCCTCACGTCAATGTCCTTCTGCTTCTGCCGATGGTCTTCAATGAGGTTGCTGGTGGTGATGCTGAGTTTCTCGCAGTCGCCCTGCACTTGCAGGATGGCACTCTGGATGTGGCCCAGCAGCTCTTCATCCTGCGCAGGACAGAGGCAGGCTCCCTGGGGCGGCAACCCCACGCCAACCTGGGGTGCTGCTGCCCCCCGACAGGGGAGCCCTTAGAACATCACCCAGCGGACAGGCGGACATCAGACCCCACTCTAGGCCTCCTGGGTGGCCATCATAGCCCACCACCTCCCCATGGAGTGGCCTCCAGGCACCCGGTCCACTGGTGTAGGTGAGGTGGTGAGCTGCTCTGGGGCCCCAGAGAGTTGGGATGTGGTCTACAGTCTCCCCTCCTGCCCTGAGCTGAGTGTGTATTCTGGAGTCCAAGAGACAGGCCTCAGGGACTTGTGGTCCTCCCTGCCCTCCGCCCAGCAGGCCTGCCCTTTATAGGGGAAGAGAGAAACAGACCAGAAGACCAGTGTGAAGGAGCGGGCAACAAGCACTAAGGCTATGTCAGTGTCCCCGAGGCACGAGCATAGTTCTGCTCCACCCCTCCACCAGCTACGCTGTCCCCATCCCACCGTGGACCCAGGTCGGCCCCCCAGTCCCATCCCCAGGGCCAGCTCAATGGCTGCCCTTGCTGTGACCCTACAGAAAGACCAGGCACTTTTGGGCGGTTGCTAAAGGGCTCCATCATGCAAAAGTGACCCAACATCCCTCCCCCGGACACTCCCCAAGCAGCTCCTGGTGGGCGGTCGTTTGCAGCTACCCAGGAGGGAGGCAGGCGCATCACCTGGCTCTGCAGCTTGGGTTTCTTGGAGGGCCGGGAGGCAGCCAGGTTGCTGACCATGTTCTGCAGCTGCTCGTAGCGCTGCACCAGCATGCTGACCTGGTGGCTCATGTCCAGGCTGCAGGCCGGGCACGTGGCCGCAGGGTCGATCTGGCTGGGGGCCAGGGTGGTCAGGGGCTTGTGGGGGGCCATGTTCAAGCTCATGGACAGCAGCGTGGAGGACGAGGCCAGCATGTTCTCAATGATCGTCCTGAGCTTGTCTAACTGGGTGTGGGAGAGAGGGCGGGTGCAGGGCAGTGAGCAGGTCACCACACGGCCACCACCAGCCTTTCTGCCCGGACCTGCTGTGATCCAGGCAGGTGCCGGAGCCTCGGTGCCTCACAGGGTATGCAGCTCACGGGAGGTACTCAATGTCTGTCCATTAAACAGTGAGCAGTGTTTCCAGGGGAGGGAGGGCAGGTGCTGATTAAGCCCTTGCAGGAAGGGGGCTTCTGTACCTTTCTCCAGCCAGCCCATTGGTGCAATGTGAGAATGTATCTCCTCTAGCTAAATCCCAGAGTGATGATGTCTGTCAGTCAGTCCACACACACTTTGAGGACCCTGGTGGCACACAGGCCCTGTTCCAGGCCCTGTTCCAGACCCTGGGCAGAGGAGCGGTGGGCTCACACATGCTCTCTCCCCATTTAGTATGTAAATAACAATAAGAGAACGTGATTTTCTAATGCCACCTACAAAAAAAATTAACTCAAAATGGATTAAAGACCTACATGTAAAACCAAAACCATAAAACTCCTAGAAGAAAACAGGCAGGACACTTTTTGACATAAATTGTAGCAATAGGACTTCCCTGATTGTCTGCTGGAAGAATCCGCCTGCCAATGCAGGGGACATGGGTTTGATCCCTGGTCCCGGAAGATCCCAGATGCCACAGAGCAACGACCCCACCTGACACACCTGAGCCCACGGGCAGCAACTCTGAAGCCCATGTGCCCAGAGCCGGTGCTCTGCAACAAGAGAAGCCGCTGCAGTGAGAAGCCTGTGCCCTGCAATGAAGAGCAGCCTCTGCTACCACAACTAGAGAAAGCCCACGAGCAGCAACGAAGACCCAGCGCAACCAAAAATAAATAAATTATAAAAAATTAAATAAATTGTAGCAACATTTTTTTTATCTGCCTCCTAAGTCGAAGGAAATAAAAGCAAAATTAAACAAATGAGGTCTAGTTAAACTGAAAAGCTTTTGGACAGCAAAGGAAACCACCAACAAAGAGATAACCTATGGAATGGGAGAAAATATTTCCAAATGATCTGACTGGTAAGGGGTTAATATCCAAAACATATAGACAGCTCATACAATTCAACATCCAAAAATCAAACAACCCGATTTAAAAAATGGATGGATATCACCCTTATGGCAGAAAGTGAAGAGGAACTAAAGAACCTCTTGAAGAAAGTGAAAGAGGAGAGTGAAAAAGCTGGTTTAAAACTCAACATTCAAAAAACTAAGAACATGGCATCCAGTTCCATCATTTCATGGCAAATAGGTGGGGAAACAATGGAAACAGTGACAGACTTTATTTTTTTGGGCTCCAAAATCACTGCAGATGATAACTGCAGCCATGAAATTAAAAGATGCTTGCTCCTTGGAAGAACAGCTATGACCAACCTAGATAGCATATTAAAAAAGAGACATTACTTTGCCAACAAAGGTTTGTCTAGTCAAAGCTATGGAGAAGGCAATGGCAACCCACTCCAATATTCTTGCCTGGAAAACCCCATGGAAGGAGGAGCATGGTAGGCATCAGTCCATGGGGTCGTAAAGAGTTGGACATGACTGAGCGACATCACTTTCACTTATCACTTTCATGCATTGGAGGAAGAAATGGCAACCCACTCCAGTGTTCTTGCCTGGAGAATCCCAGGGATGGCAGACCCTGGTGGGCTGCCATCTATGGGGTGGCACAGAGTCAGACACAACTGAAGTGACTTAGCAGCAGCAGTCAAAGCTATGGTTTTTCCAGTGGTCATGTATGGATGTGAGAGTTGGACTATAAAGAAAGCAGACCGCTAAAGAATTGATGCTTTTGAAGTGTGGTGTTGGAGAAGACTCTTGAGAGTCCCTTAGGCTGCAGGAGATCCAACCAGTCAGTTCTTAAGGAGATCAGTCCTGAATATTCCTTGGAAGGACTGATGCTGAAGCTGAAACTCTAATACTTTGGCCACCTGATGTGAAGAAGGTGACTCATTGGAAAAGAGCCTGATGCTGGGAAAGATTGAAGGCAGGAGGAGAAGGGGACAACAGAGGATGAGATGGTTGAATGGCATCACTGACTTGATGGACATGAGCTGAGCAAGTTCTGGGAGTTGGTGATGGACAGGGAAGCCTGGGATGCTGCACTCCATAGGGTCGCAAAGAGTCGGACATGGTTGAGTGACTGAACTGAACTGAGAAGACCTAAATAGATATTTTTCCCAAAGAAGGTATACAGATGGCCAGCAGGCACATGAAAAGATGCTCAACATCGCTACTTATTAGAGAAATGCAAGTCAAAACCACAATAAGATATCATCGCACACCTCTTAGAAAGGCTAGCATCAAAAAGTCTACTGGGAATGTAAATTGGCTCAATCACCATGAAAAACAGTACAGAAATTTCTAAAAACACTAAAAATAGAATTAGTGTATGACCCGGCAATTCCACTCCTGGTTATGTATCCGAAGAAAATGGAAACACGAATTCAAATATAATTATTACTGATTTGTGTTGTTGTACAGCAGAAACCAACACCACATAGTAAAGCAATTATCCTCCAATTATAAAATAAATGGAAAAAAAAAAAAAGAAACCAGACGGAATACAGAAGGCAAGAGAGATACAGCGGTATTTGAGAAAGATGGATAAGGAAAGTGACATGAAGGCAAAGACAGACACAAAAGACACAGAGGGCTTCCCTGGTGGTCCAGTGGTTAAGAATCTGCCTTGCAAAGCAAGGGACACCGGTTTGATCCCCGGTCCGGCAAGATCCCACATGCCAAGGAGCACTAACCTGGTGCTCCATGACAACTGAGCCAGCGTTCTAGAGCTGCTCCTGAAGCCTGTGTGCCTTGATCCTGCGCTCCGCGGCAAGAGAAGACGCTGCCCTGAGAAGCCCTCGCTCTGCGTTCAAGAGTAGCCCCTGTGCAACGCAACTAGAGAAAGCCCTCGCACGCAGCGAAGAAGACCCAGCAAAGCCAAGCAAGCAAGCAAGAAAGCTTTTTCAAAAAAGACACACAAGGACAGACAGGTAGTGACCCAGGCCAGACTGGCCCCTTGGCCTGGAAGTTTGCCCTTCCCAATTTCCTCTACATGTCTGTATTTTCAACCAGGCTCCTGTGGACCTGAGCTCAGCATGACTCTTGCCACCAGAAGAGTCAACGCTATTCTGAAGAGTCAGGAGCTGGGCCTGCCCAGTGGCAGGTGGATGCCCTCCAGGTGTGGCCCTGCGGAGCCCCAGAGGTGGCTAAGCTCAGGCCTGAGCCTTGGGATAACACGTGACTCTCAGACACACCATCTACTGCCATCCTATCCAAGACAGTCAGTCCTGGGTTGTGAAATGGTGCACACCGCCGTCCTGGCAAACTTGGTGCAGGGGTCCTGAATGGGGCCTCTAGCATAAAGGGGTTCCCATCATGAGCCCTTGGGCCCATGATTTTGCCCATCTGATCCTTCTATGGGCACTCAGAGAGCTGGTCTGAGTCCAGACAGTCCTCACTGGGAACATTCTGGGGTGACCAACACTCACGATGTAAAGGCAGGCACTCCCAGGAGAGTGAGAAGACAACCCCCAGAAAGGGAGAAAATACTTGCCAAGTATATATCAGATAAGCGTTTAGCATCCCCAACGCCCTCAGCCAGCTCTGAAAAAGGCCCTCGTCCCTGTGGGCTGAAGGTCCTCACCTGATCCTGCAGGTAAATGGAGGCTTCGGAGAACGAATGTTCCATGCTGACCTTGCCCTTCTCCTGGCTCTCCCTCAGCTCGCCCAGCTCCTTCTCGATGTCGGCCATGGTGACTCTGTGTGCGCAAGAGATGGTCCAGCCCTACTACCCGCCCAGGGGCCAGGGCCCGGCATGGCAGATTGCCAGCCCTCAAGGATGGAGGAGGCAGCCTGGCGCTCTTTCACATCCCCTCTCCAAGCTCTGCCTAAAGCGTCCAAGGCCCTGCCTGCTGTGGAGGCGGGTGCCCAGCGTGCCCGGCTGAGAGGCTTCAAGGGGGTGAGGCCTGGCTCTGTGCAGAGACTGCTCCGAGGGGCTCCAGCAAATGCTTTGAAGCCTCCAACTGTGGACAGAATCTAGGGAGCTTTTTGTCCAGGGAGAGGAGTGCTCTTCCAAGCCCTGGTGCTGAACTGTTTTAAGAACGTGGGAAACTTCCACTAGCAACCTGAACAAGGTACGGACAACCTGAAGAGCAGACGTGATCCGGATCAAAGATAGCAGTTGGTTCAGGAACGAGTGGACCAGAGGCTGCTACTGCCTCCCTGGCTGAGAACACATGATGCCAGGACACAAGCTGCGCTCAGCCGGGGGATTTTACCTGAGGATACCCAGCTGCAGGTTCAGCGGGCTACCTTTCTCCTCCTTTCCTATTTCTTTCTCCCCATGACCCTCCAGGATCTTGCTCATCTTCTCCATCTACAAATCCAATGGAAGAGGAGTGTCAGGCGGGCTTGAGATCTCTGCTTTCTGAATGTACCTCTGCAGGCCCAGCAAGCTCCTCCCTCATTCCCTAATCCTTTCTTTTTCTTTTTTTTTTTCCCATACCATGAGGCTTGCAGGATCTTAGTTTCCCAACCAGGGATCGAACCCAGGCTGCTGGCAGCGAAAGCACAGAGTCCTAACCACTGGACCACCAGGCAAGTCACCCCACCCCCTAATCCTAATCCAATCCTCTAGCAAAGCCTGAGGTCCCTTCCTGACATTCAGTCCGTCTACCCCGTGGATGAAGATGCTGTTGCTTAGTCGCTCAGTTGTGTCTGACTCTTTGTGACCCCATGGAGTATAGCCAGCCAGGCTCTTCTGTCTATGGGAGCAAGAATACTGGAGTAGGGTGCCATGCCCTCCTCTGGGGATCTTCCCAACGCAGGAACTGAACCAGGGTCTCCTGCATTGCAGGTGCATTCTTTACCACCTGAGCTACCAGGGAAGCCTGTGGATGTAGAGAGCTGGCATTAAGAGAATGACTGGGGACTTCCCTGGTAGTCCAGTGAATAATACTTCACCTTCCAATGCAAGGGATATGGGTTCAATCCCTGGTAGGGGAGCTAAGATTCCCACATGCCTCAGGGCCAGAAAACTAAAACATAAAAAAACCAGAAGCAATACTGTAACAAATTCAATAATGACTTTAAATATCATCCACCTCAAAATAAAAACCTTAAAAGGAGACAGAGAGAAGGGCTGAAGACCTAACAGCCCCTCGCCATGACTGCTGGCCCCAGACAGTCCCACAAACTCCAAGGCTGCTCCAGGGACAGTGGGGGTTACTGGAAATGACCACATGTAATGAAAGGAGCCCAGGCCACCTTGCTGGCTCAGTGGAATCTTAATAGCTTTGAATGACAGGTTTTAGATTCAGGAAAGAAACACGCTCAAACCTGGGGAGTGTTTCCCATTGGAGGGGACTGTAAAGATCCATGGGATAGTAACAGAGGTGAAAGGACTGTGAAGTCCATGAAGATGAAAATGGGAAGTGGGGTTGTTGGCACTGGAAGGCAAAGCAGGTGGACCCTCCCTTACTTTTGCGTTTTCTTGTTGAATTTCTTTGGTCAAGGCCTTTAAGGTCTTCAGCTGTTCCTGCAGGTCAGGGGGTATGGACTTCTTGACTATGGAGAACAGAGATCTTAGAGTCAGAAAAATCAGATTTCTAATGGCTCCCAATCCCAGCCTCACAATGAAGAACAACATGGATCGTTTATCTGGCTTTTCCTGGGGGCTGGAGTGGAGAGGGGATGGGAAGAAAGGAGTGTCTTTTCAGGGCTCCCCTGGGGGCTCAGTGGTAAAGTATCCACCTGCAATGCAGGAGACATGGGTTCGATCCCTGGGTCAGGAAGATCCCCTGGAAGAGGAAATGGCAACCCACTCCAGCATTCTTTTTCTTTCTTTCTTTCTTTCTTTTGAATATTTATTTATTTGGCTGCATCGGGTCTTAGTTGTAGCACTCAGGGTCTTTGTCGTGTGGCTCGAGGGCTTCTCTCTAGTTTTGGTGTGCGGGCTTAGTTGCCCTGCAGCATGTGGGATCTAGTTCCCTGACCAGGGATCGAACACGTGTTCCCCTGCACTGGAAGGCGGATTCTTAACCGCCAGACCACCAGGGAAGTCCCCACTCCAGTATTCTTGCCTGGGAAATCCCATGGTCAGAGGAACATGGTGGGCTACAGTTCATGGGGCTGCAAAGAGTCAGACATAAGTTAGTGACTAAACACCAACAACTTGGACCCTTAAAGGCTATGGGAGAACCCAGAATGGCTGAGAATGGAAATGCCATTTTCGGGGGTCTCAGGCAGAGGCACAGGAGGAGAAAAGGATGAAATCAGCCGAGGAGGACAACGGCCTCTCCTCTGTGCCTGCAGCACCCACCCATCAGTGCCAGCAGATACTGGATCTTCTCCAAGTCCGTTAGGCCAGCCTGTTCCTCATTCAGGTCCTTTATGTTCTCCTTAAGTTCCACGTAGAGGGCGATAATCTCTCCCATCATACGAAATGTTTCCATGGCTATGGGGAAGCTGGGAGCCAGTTTATCCAGTGATTCACGTCTCTCACTCTGAGTATCATTCCTTTCGGATGAGCCTCGGTCCAGATAGTCAAGGGAGTGTGTGCTCCTGGGAACGGGGGCCTCTTGGCTTGGGGAAGTCTGAATAGAAACTCCAGGTTGGCTTAAAACATATAGTTCTTTTGGACCCACACCTACCTGGACTTGCTGATCTACACCTTGATACCCTGGGCCACCATACATTAGGCCCTGAGAGTCTGGGATAGAGTCGGGAACAGCCTGGTCACGCTGCTCTGGTTCAGGTGTTTCCAAATGCTGTTGATCCTGGGGTGCAGATCCTACAGCTGTGCTTAATGGTGTTGGGCCACGCTGCTGCAAACCTTGTCGATACATTTCTCGCAGTACCAAGGCTTCTCGGTCTGTACCTGATGGTGTCAGACCTTGAGTGGATAGGAGTGATGACACCTGACCATACTGATCCCTGCCAGGAGGTGCCACACCTTGCTGGTATGGGCGTGGTGATGTAAAACTTCGAAAATCGCCACGGTATGTTGGAAACCCGAGAAGCTCTGTGCCTCGTGGTATTATGCTTCGACCTGTGCCAGACTGCCTCCCCCAATGTGGATCTATTACAGGCTGAACCAAACCCTGCTGATCGGCACCAGGCTGCATGAAGCCACGTGGATAGGCCCCAGGTTGGATCAAACCACCTGGATAGGCACCAGTCTGGACCAGACCAGGAGGATATGCTCCAGGTGGGACCAAGCCAGGCATAGATATATTAGGTTGAAAAAAGCCATGTCGACCTCTATCAGGCTGTACTAAACCATACTGATCCACTTGAGGTTGCACCAACCCAGGCTGACCTGCACCGGGCTGGATCACACCAACCTGGCCTGCGCCGGGCTGGATCACACCAACCTGGCCTGCGCCGGGCTGGATCACACCAACCTGGCCTGTGCCGGGCTGGATCACACCAACCTGGCCTGCGCCGGGTTGGATCACACCAGCCTGACTTTCACCGGGCTGCACCACACCAGCCTGGCCTGCACCGGGCTGCACCACACCAGCCTGGCCTGTACCGGGCCGCGCCACACCAGCCTGACCTGCACCGGGCCGCACCACACCAGGCTGGCCTGCACCGGGTTGGATCACACCCATTTGACCTGCACCAGATTGCACCAGACCAGGGTGACCTGCACCACGCTGCACCAAACCTCGATGATACATTCTAGGTGGCACCAAACCTCGTGGATACATTCTAGGCTGCATGAAACCAGGCTGATCTATACCAGGTTGGACCAAACCTCGTGGATAAATTTCAGGTTGCACCAAACCTCGCGGATACATCCCAGGTTGCACCAAACCTCGCGGATACATTCTAGGCTGCATTACACCAGCCTGGCCCGCACCGGGCTGCACCACACCAGCCTGGCCCGCACCAGGGGGCACCACACCAGCCTGGCCCGCACCGGGCTGCACCACACCAGCCTGGCCCGCACCGGGCTGCACCACACCAGCCTGGCCCGCACCGGGCTGCACCACACCAGCCTGGCCCGCACCGGGCTGCACCACACCAGCCTGGCCCGCACCGGGCTGCACCACACCAGCCTGGCCCGCACCGGGCTGCACCACACCAGCCTGGCCCTCACCGGGCTGGACCACACCAGCCTGGCCCGCACCGGGCTGCACCACACCAGCCTGGCCCGCACCGGGCTGGACCACACCAGCCTGGCCCGCACCGGGCTGCACCACACCAGCCTGGCCCGCACCGGGCTGCACCACACCAGCCTGGCCCGCACCGGGCTGCACCACACCAGCCTGGCCCGCACCGGGCTGCACCACACCAGCCTGGCCCGCACCGGGCTGCACCACACCAGCCTGGCCCGCACCAGGGTGCACCACACCAGCCTGGCCCGCACTGGGCTGGACCACACCAGCCTGGCCCGCACTGGGCTGGATCATTTCATGCTGCTCTGTGCCAGGTTGTATGAAGCCAGATGTTCCCAAACTGGGCTGTACAAAAACTTGCTGATCCATGGGATATATTACAAATCCATGCTGATCTACACCAAGAGGTACCACCCCAGACTGATACGTGCCAAGTGGTCCCATACCACTCTCATCCATTCCAGGAAGTTGATATGTGCTAAGCGGAACTGTACCAGGCTGTTCTGATCCTGGCTGATCTCTGCCATGTACCAATGGTGGCACCGCATCACTCTGAGCCATGCCAGCTAGTACCAATTCCTGCTCATGCATTCCAGGCAGCATCACTCCAACCTGATCCACACTGATGGGAACCATGCCAGGCACGTAAGTGCTGGGATACAGCAATTCAAGCTGATCTGAATCAAACGATCCGAATCCATATTGATCTGGCCTTGCATAGAGGTGGCCTTGGCTAGCAAACACTCCCCTGTGCTGATCTGGGGATATCTGAGGGTGTTGATCTCTGGGCAAGGACACATCCTGATACACTGGGCCAAGGTGGGCATCCCGTTCATCTCTGCGTAGATACCCTGAGCTGTGCTTCTCTCTAGACCGGCGGCGATCTGGCTCTGCCCTCAACTGGGACATAGATGGCGGATGGGGTCTGGCCAGGCCAGCTTCATCACGGGCCCTTAAGTGCTGTTCTCTAGCCGGAAACCCAGTGGCAGAGGAAACTCTGCTTCGTTCCCTGCCAGGAGGCCCATCGAAGGGGTATCCTATGCCACTGCTTCCTGGAAAGGTGTTGTCTGTGATAAAACCATCAGAGTCCACAGCCTGGTCATCACTTGGATGCTTTGTGGAGGCTCCACTTGCAATTAGGTCACTTGATGTTATGGAACTCTGTCTTTTGCGCCGCTGAAGTCCTGTTGATGACTCTGAGATCTGGTGAAAGAGGAAGAAAGAAATCAGTGTCTCTAAGGAAAAAGTACTCATGATAGGAGGGTAGGAAGTCTGGGGTATCTGATGAAGGTGATTTAGAGCCCTTGGGGAAAAAACATGCACCCTTACAAAACTAAGCTGGACACAAAGACTGACTTTGACACCCTTGAAAGGCAGTTCTCCAGATTTCTGAGTCTGTACATTTGTAAATGGTCTCCTTATATGTAATTTTCCTCATAGAAGACAGGAGGGGGGAGATCCCTGGTGGTGCAGTAGTTAAGAATCTACATGCCAGTGCGGGGCACATGGGTTTCATCCCTGGTCTGGGAAGATTCACATATCGTGAGGCAGCTAAACCTGCACACCACTACTACTGAAGCCCATGGGCATAGATACCCCATGCACCACGACAAGAGAAGGCGCCGCAGTGAGAAACCCACGCGCCACAACTAGAGAATATTCCCCACTCGCCACAACTAGAGAAAGGCCACACGTGGCAATGAGAACTCAGCACAGCCAAACTATAAATTAAAAAAAAAGGTGGGGGGGAAACCTGCTAAATCACGTGATCAACTCCAACTTTTATTGTGTCTAGAAACAAAGGACATAAGTAATTTATTGAGTTTACAATATAAAGTCTACTCCACCATTGACCCATTGCTGGCAGCAGAAGTGTACACAGTAGAGAAAGTACACCATGCATTTAAAATGTAAAGCACAGACTCAGAAACTCCATAGATAGGAACTGTCTGTATTGACTCTCATGAAAGAACAGGCATACACGTATAGAGACAGAGTCTGAGGCATTGTTTATGAAAACAGGTTATCTATAGGGGACCAAGAGGGCTCCCTGGTGGTCTAGTGGTTAAGATTCCATGCCTCTGGACTTCCTTGGTGGTCCAGTGCTAAAGAATCTGCCTGCCAATGCAGAGGACACTAGTTTGATCCCTGGTCCTGGAAGGTTCCATATGCCGTAGAACAACTAAGTTCATGTGCCACAGCTACTGGGCCCGCACTCTAGAGCCTGGCTCTGCCACGTGAGATGCCACCACAGTGAGGAGCCCACGCAACCAGAGAACAACCCTCACTCACTGAAACGAGATAAAGACTGCACACAGCCACAAAGACCCCATGCAATCAAAAATAAATCAAATTCTAAAAGATGAATCACGGGAGGCAGTCCACTCTGCTTTACAGAAGATTCTCCAAGACCTCTCCCCTAGGGATGCAACTGATACAAGAATTGCTTGAAGAAGTACCATGAGGAGGAGGAGGAAGGAGAGAAAAAGAAGGTGGAAGAGAAGCATCAGCAGCACCGCTGGGTATATGAGCAAAGCTGCAAAGACCTGCCCCACTGGCCATCAGAACACACCCTTGGGATCAAGCGGTCAGCGTCCTTCCATACTCAGGTCCTGGGATGAGCGTCTTCCACATGAATTCTGAGCTCCTTGACTGTAGTTGCTACATGGACAGTGTTCTTCCTCACATCTGCATCTCCAAGCGTGTAATCTACTCCTCTGCACTCATCACACACACCCCCACCCCCTGTACTCACATCCAAGCCTCAATCCTGCCTGTCTACTCATGATGCAGGCGGAGAGTGTACCTCACAATCACCTTACAGTTACTGCCAACAAGGAAAAAAAAAAAAAAATTGGGCTCAAGCGTGTTGTATTTCCTCAGCTTGAGAGAGTGAAACTCTCCACTGCTTTCATTATGATCATTACTGACTCTCGCTTCTCAGAAATTAATATTTAAATTTATTCTCATCTGCTTCTGGGGCTGTTCGTGATTCTGAGCAGCCGTCAGAACCCTGACACTTTCTCAGTTCTGGACAAGTGAGAAGTCAAGAGGCGCTTCTGTTGAGGCTTATTTTTAGGTCTTGCGGGTGTCTTCTGCTGGCACCCCCAAAAATGTGCTGCTCTCTCGAAACATAGAATAGTGATATGTGGGTAAATGCAAAAAAGCTTTGGCTTAAAAAAAATGACAGTGAAAGCAGAGGCCACCTTTTTCTAGGTTGGTCACTTGGTTTGCAGGCTCTTCCTTGAACTCTCTGATGCTGCTTTCCTCGAAGAGGGCCCTGACCTCAGAAAACAAGGAGACTAGAAGGGTGTCTTTGTACGAAGATGGTATTCGGCTCACCCCAGATGGCCACTTGGTGGCGCCAAAGGCCTCACTCTCTTTCTCCTGCTTGTGGGACCCTTTTTGAGGAATCCAGATACACAAAGTCAGAGGAAGAGGAATGTCAAGACCAAAAGGACACCTGATCCTTGTCCTTGAGGGTCATTTGAAAATACCCCCTTTGTTCAGACGAAGAAAGCTTGGTTTGGTTATCCTATGCACTGCCTCGAGGCAGATGCCACCTGTGTGTACAAGTCACCATCAGCAAAAGGCTCCCTGAACGGGTTTTATTGCCACGGTTGCTCACCTTTGTGCAATGATAGTGAAGGGACCCATGCGTGTTAGGACAGACTCTAAAGGAACTTTGAAAAGCTAGGAAAGCAAATCAAAACTATCCTCTGGGGACTTCCCTGGTGATTCAGTGGCTGAAACACCATGCTCCCAATGCAGGGAGCCTGGATTTGATCCCTGGTCGGGGAACTAGATTCCACATGCTGCAACTAAAAATATTTCACATGCCACAACCAGGATCTGATGCAGCAAATTAATATTTTTTAAAAACAAACAAACAAAATCCGGTATTGAGAAACAAATTCTCTGCTCTGCTGTTCATGGAACTCCAAATCAGAACCACAACCATGAAAGGCAATATTAGCCAAAGCTATCCAAACTATAAACATGTATTCTGGTTCTAGGAATTTACCCTATGAATACCTTCACTTGTGTGAATGTCGCATTAGAGCAGGGTTCCTTATAAGCTTGGGGAAAAACATTAAAACTATCCCTAATATTGATAGAAAACTCGTGAAGGAAATTATAAACATCCACATAACAGAACACTGTGAGGTTCAGGGGCCCCTTCCAAGACCACTGCCCACCCCCAGGACCCCCCACCCTTATTTACTGTTTGTGAGACCTTCCAGCCATCAGTAATCGCCTGCTCCAGCTCTTCCCAGGTGACCATGGTGGCCTCTTCTGAAGATGGCATCCTACTCAGCTTCCGGTTTAATAATTCCTGACAGTGAAAGACAACACGCACAGACAAGCACACACACACACCGAACACACACAACACACACACCCCTAGTTTAATCCCAGGACTCTTTAGGAACAGAACAGAACAGAACAGGATGGGGTAGGTCTTTCCGAAGCCCCAAGGAGAAGTACTGTCCTTCAAGAAACCAGTGAATGTTGGGCGGCTGGTTTCCTGTCCCATGTGGGCCCCAGAAGGACCAATGAGCAGGGAAAAAATGTTCCCACATGCCAGGGACAGCACCCCAAGAGGCAGGAGACATACATCACCCTAGAATGAAGGCATGCAGACCCCTGGGGTGGGAAACCGGGTGAGCCCCAGGAGAGGGGCCAGGCTCTGGGCAACCATCCTACCCCCTAATCCCCTCTCTCACCACCCTTTCCCGCAGAACTGGCTGATATTACCAGGAATTCGTCCCTTTCTCTATTTATCCTCTCCAGTTCTTCAATCCGTTGAAGGAGTTGCTGGAAGAAGAGTTCAGAGATTGAAGATCAAAACAGCCCCTCCAGTGGCCTCTATACATACACTCACACACACACACACACACACACACACACACACACACACACACACACACACACGGCAGAAGAGGAAAGGAGGTCCTTGGGTCTTAGAGGAGCTCAAGGTACAGAGAAGCTTGCCAAGCCAGGCTCCCCATTCTCTTCCCAGACAACAAGAGGAAGGGACATGGGGCATGGTGAGTGGTACTCGGAGGCTACGTGCCTTGGACAAAAATGGTGCAAGGGTGGGACCCTTTGTTTGGTCCCAGGATGCATTTCTTTTTTTTTTTTTTTTCCCCAGGATGCATTTCATACAACCCACTAGTGGGACTTTGGAATCAGACTGACCTCGCCTCTCAAGAACAAAGATGATTGGGTATCTGAAAGTCTGCACTGTTTAAAGGGAAAAGTGCCTCTGAAGGATCAAAGCAAATCACTACCACTTAAAGCAGCTCCTTGGGGCTTCCCAGGTGGCCCAGTGGTAAAGAATCCACCTGCAAATGCAGGAGACACGGGTTCAATCCCAGGGTCAGGAAGATTCCCTGGAAGAGGAAATAGCAACCCACTCCAGTATTCTTGGGTGGGAAATTCCTTGGACAGAGGAGCCTGGTGGACTACAGTCTATGGCATTGTAACATGTTGGACACAACTTAGCAAATCAACAGCAAGTGGCTCCTTAGAATTTTGGCAAACCTTCAGAAACTACGAATCTAAAGGTAAAACAGCCTTTACCAAAGACAAACCCCAAATCTAAAAATGTGCTCGGTCGCTTCAGTTTTGTCTTGACTCTTTGCTTACGCTCAGGGCTCCTGGCTTCTCTCCAAGGAAACAAAGATCCAAGTGAGAGAGGTTGTTGCCTGGGGGGCTGTGGGTGGTGACTCATGACCCTCTGCATTCTAGCTCTCTTTTCTTGGACCAAACTTTTATCCCTTAACACCCACCACCTTGCTCCTTTATTCTAGTTTAAAGGAAAGTCACTTAAAGAACATTCTGAGAAGTTCTTGGGCCCTCTCTGGGTCTGTTCAGGACGCATGGGTGTCTGACAAGTGGTGGGTGAGCCCCGGGTAAACAGAGGGGAGGAAGGAGGCTGCCCAGGAAGGGGGTCACTCAGCTCCCCAAGGTGGGGTCCCTGGCGCCCTCACCTCAGGCTGCAACTCAGGCTGCACCTGCTTTTGATGGGCTTCCTTCAAAATCTTCATGTCTTTCATGAGGTCCTGGAGCAGCTCGGGGCCCTGCGAGGTAGAAATAGAGCCATGGGGCTCCTGGCCTGGGCCTGACCCTCCCTCGCCTGCCTCTGGGCTCCGGGACTCCTCCCAGGAGCGTGTCTCAGAAGCCCAGCTCCCTGGGGGCGGGGCGCTGGAGAGGGGCCTGGATTGGGCAGGCCGCCCGCACACCCACCTGGAAGACCGGCTTGCTGTCACTCCTGCCTTTCGTCGGCCCTGTCTGCCCCTTCTCCTGCGTCACCAGGGCCAAATCCTTCGTTTCCAGCCAGTCGCGGTCGTCCAGCCCATCAGTCTGGGTGGGGAAGTGCTGCACGTGCGCCACGATGGCCTGCACCTGGCTCCCCATGGTCTTGAGCTGCCGGCCGAGGTCCTGGACCTGGCCGCCCAGGTCCTTCACCTGGGTCTCCAGGGTCTGCGCTCTGGCCACGCTGCTCCTTCGCCTCTCTTTGGGCGCCAGCAGCTGCGGGGTGCTGGTCGACACCCGCGGGGACTCAAAGGAGCGGCTCTGGTCGAGCATGGGAGTCTGGAAGTCGATCCGCGTATCCTGCAGGTTGAGGCTCTTGAGCATGGCCACGAGGAGCGTGTGCAGGGCCGTGAAATTGACAGCGCCCACCTCCGGGGTGCCGATGGCGAGGTCGGCCAGCTCCCGGAGGGAGACCGAGGGGGCCGCCGTCGCGGGCGGCATCGTTCGCCTTCTCGGGCGGCCCTGCCCGCCTTACTGCTCGCCCCGCCTCCCGGGCCTTTCCGGGCCCCTGAGAGGCCCCGGGACGCCCCTGCCCCTGCGTTCAGCCGCGCTGGGCACCAGTCTCGGTCTGGAGCCTCTCTGGAGGACGGAAAGGTAGCGCCCGGCCACCGGACTTCCCAGTCTTCGCTCCCGGGAAACCCGGGTCCCGGGACCGCAGAGCCTCTGGCGTCAGCCCGCCGCCATACGATCACCGAGCTCGAACTCGGGAGTGCAGTGTCCAGGCGGCCGGCGGACGTTTGGAACGAAGTTCGTGGCCCCCGTTCGCTGCCCGGTTGTGGATGCCCCAACGCGCATTCGGGGATTCCACGGAAGAATGCGCCTCGCGGAGAGTTGGCCTCTGCGCGGAGACCTGCAGGTCCTTGAAGCCACCCCAGACCCAAGGAAAGCCTGTTCTAGTGGGTCGGGAAAGGCCTGGTCACACCCCAAAGTGCCACCAATTTTTGTTCTCAGTAAACGCCCCCCACCCCCACCCAGGGAACACGTCAATTTCGGGGGGGAAGGGTGGAGGCCCCCTAAGGCTCACCTAGATTCCAGCTGATTCACTCGGGAGTGGGGGGTGGGGGTCACAATAATGCAAAGATTTAAGAGGCCTCATGGCCACTGGGTTTTGTGTGTTCCCTTCACAGGGCAATGGCAATCTAAGAGACACAGTCGTGAGACCTTGGCCCCTTGGGCACAGTTCCCATATCTTTGCTCAATCAGAAGGGAAGGTAACTTAAAGACCAGTCACAGTACCCAGGTGGTTCCAGTTAGCCACCAGCTGCCAGAATTTTCTGTGCTGCCCTGGCCTCGCTTATCTCAGAACAGACTCACGTGGTCACATGCCAGCATCTCCCCTGGTTACATGGCAGGGCCGATGAGATAGGACCAGGGGGGACAGTGATGCTCTCAGCAACTGAGGCTTATTCTCCCATACCAGAGTCCCCCAGGAAATGGGTACCGCTTTCAGTGTTGACCTTCCAGATACAGAAAACCTGCATCGACACTTATACTAGACACTACTTTTCAAATTTTTAGTTTGAACTGGTAAAATCGAAAGCCTTCATGTTCACTCCCTACCTCCCTCCAAAATAAAAGCAGTGTTTCTTGGAAATGGAGCTAAATGAGTCTGTAACCTCCATGAGGGTTAACCACCCAAGGATTTTTGCTCACTATTATATTCCCAGAGCCTGACACAAAACAGGCCTTCAGATGGGTTGTTGAGACATTATTCAGAACTCCCTGGTAGTCCAGGGAGGACTCTGCGTGTCCACTGCAGGGGGCACGGGTTCGATCCCTGGTTGGGGAACTAAGATCTCACCTGCCGCAAGGAGTGGCCAAAGAATAGGGAAAAATTCTTTGCAGTCTCTTGTGCACATACACTCCTACATTAGAAGACATAAAGCCAGGCCATGGAGTCATAGCTGAAGCTTTCGGATTGAGTGTTGGCTGTACTGCAGGGTGAGATGTGTGGGCTGAATTGACTCTAAGCTCAGAACCTACCAGAATATGGCTGCTGCTACACTAGCTGAGGCCAGAACATCACCTCTCTGGGCCCTCATGTTTCCATTCTCCCGTCCCTGAGCCTTGCTATCATGACAGGCACATACTAGGACTCACCAAATGCCAATGCAAAGGGCTTATTCTAATAGACGCCAATTCTAATCCCAGGAAATGTACACTTAAGTGCTTCTGTTAAATAAGTACATTTAAAAATCTCTTAGAGACACAGAGAACACTCACAGGAGGTATAAATGGAATTTGGGGTTGAAAAGGACCTTGGCTTTCAATTCCAAACCTCCCCTTCGACAGCTGATGAGAGAGACCCGGGAAGGGTCATTGGCCCAACCTCCAGGACAAAACCAGTCTGCTGAGTAACAGCAGTCCACGGCACTTCCTCTACAACCAGGGGAATTATTTCACAATTAAGTTCTTTTCTCAAGATCCTCCTACTTGGACTCTTAACAGAAGGCAACTTTTTTGTGTGCTTGAGAAAGGGAATGTGCTCAAGTCTCCATGGTGGGCTGGGGAACTTTCCTAGCTGTTAGGAAAGGGAGAAAAATGTCCAGGAAACTTCCCCGCAGAGAAATGCAATGGTACAAGTAAGTGAATCGGCGTTTATTATCTCTCAGGAACCAATGGAACAAATGAGTGACTGCAGTTCATTTCTGGGCAGACACTGCTCCCTCCTGTTTCATTCAGTTCTGACTTGGATCAGACTAGAAAAAGTCTACCTGACAAATAAGATGTCAACTATAACAGAATTAGGACTGTGTCATTTTAAATGTTGGCAGAAAAATGAAGTGCAGTCCTAAGTAACGCAACCAACCTAAGTGTCACCTAGCACACAGGGAAAAAGTTCGGTTTAGGTCTATTAGAATAACAACTACTTAGGTTTCAAATATAGAACCTTCAAATATCCAGATATGAATATTCAAACATTCAAATATCACTTATTATTCCACAAGAATTTAACTTCAGGGAACGTGAGGGGAAGGGGATGGAATGTGCAGAGGGGCACGTCTGTTCAGGGCTGGGGCCAGCCATGGACCTGGGCCGCCTGCATTCAAGGCACTGGCTTCTGCAGCGTCTGGACAGAAGGCAGGAGAGTGGGGAGCGCTGCAGCAAAGACACTAACAACACAGCAGATTCCTTTATTTGCAATTTAAGAGCAACGTGGGGATCCAGAGATAGGCGTGACCTGCTAATGTGAAGCCCTCCCTAGGAGCACTACCACCAATGCTTCGTTGTTCACTGGCTGTTGGCAAGCAGGTTCTTAAAGAAAAATAGGATTCCCTAGAAAAGACTTGGGGAAAGCTGACCGGCGAGACGACAAGCAGAATAGGAACGGTGCTCAGCTTCCCTAACCAGGTTCAACGTTAACACGGACGTGTCCCTGCGGTGGAAACAACTGAACGAAAGAGAGTCAGGATTTCACCTGCCTTTCACTATCTTGCAACATCAGCAAGATTTTCAGATCCTGTTCAGGAAGGCATCTAACTTTAAGAGACAGGATGGAGACAGCAGACAGCTGAGGCCACGCCCACACGACCCCTGTCGTCCCCTGGACTATCTTATCTTAATGCCTCCTACCCACCAAGCTTGGCAAGAGAAACCATGTGCCTCCCTTGAAAGGAAACCCCGTGTACATTATTGATGGCACTGCCCTTCACATGTTTTCCTTAGGAGCTCTAGGGCCAAGGCAGCCGCGAAAGCTAGTCGTCCACCGTGATGTTCCGGAAGAGGTACGCCATGGACTCCCCGTTGTGGATTCTCCGGATTGCTTCAGAAAGAATCAGACTGATGTCCACAGTCTTTATCTTGGGACACTGCAGCTTCTGCACCTCGTGAGGGACAGTATTCGTCACCACCACCTGGTTGACGCAGTAACAGAAAATAAACACGTCACTGATGTTATGTGGCCTGATGCGGTCACTTGGAAACGTGTATCTGACATTTGGTAGCCACAGACCAAGTTTCAAACGACAAAACCTTACTTTACGGGGTGTGTTTATACAAACAAAACCAACACTACACAAGGGAAGGTATTCAAAAGAGAAACTTATGGAGGTCTTGGTCTATGTATGCAGAAATGATAGGGTGAGACTCAGCTCTGCAAGAAAACTTCCTATTAGAGAAGAGTTTAGGTATTGAGAGACATGCTACTTTAGAATCAAATTATACTGAAGTACAGAGAGCAAGTGTTTATGAAAACAGACATATATTCCTAACCGGGCATGCATGCGTGCCAAGTCACTTTAGTCATGTCCGACTCTTTGCAACCCTATAGGCTGTAGCCCACCAGGCTCCTCTGTGCATGGGGTTCTCCAGGCAAGAATGCTGGAGTGGTTGCCCTGCCCTCCTCCAGGGGATCTTCCCGACCCAGGGATGGAACCTGTGTCTCCTGCGGCTCCTGCACTGCAGGTGTGTTCTTTATACCGCTGAGCTACCAGGCAAGCCCACATTTCTAACTATAAATCTGACATCTGCCGAGACAGACTGCTAGCCACCCAAAACGTGCTTTCAGTCCTTTGGAGAGGGAGGAAGTGATACGGACTGAATCACTGAACTATTCCTAGAAGACAGAGCAGCAAACCACGACTCAGGAGCAGACAGACCTCTACGCTGGACTGAGTGACCCTCCCTGAATGGCTCACCCAGGATGGCTCCCTTACACAGGAATAACGTTAGCTCTTTCCATATAATATCAAGATTTAAAACCTCCAAGAGAGTAGACAGACCTCGTCGATGGAGGACTCCTCGATCAGACGGGGGGCCTCTGCGGACAGGATGCCGTGGGTGGCCATGACGTAGATCCTGTAAGCGCCTCTCTCCTTCAGAATCTCCGCAGCCGCCACGAAGCTCTCCACGTCGTCGATGATGTCATCCTGCGGAGAGACCCGCACTCGGGCTCGAGGAGGTCCCTCCACCCCTGTCTGTAAACACATGCCTCTCTGTGCTTCGCTTCCGAGGGTGTCCAGTGGAAGAACAGAGCCATCGCCCGGGTCAAAGACAGGACTGAACAGCCCTCGGCAGCGGCAACAGAGCCACGCAAACTGAACTTCCGAGGAGAGTGCGGCAAAGCCTTACAATCACACGTGACATCCCGGCTTCAGCTCAGGAAATCTCCCAAGACTCCTCTCCCAATTTCACACTTCTGATGAAAACCGCACAGCCAGTGTCCCATTTACTGTTTGCCCAAGAGGAAGTTAACTGATGGCAACAGAGCAATGAAGTGAGCCATAGTAAAGGTCGGACCCCGTGGCCCAGCAGAAGCAGCTGAGAGCTGGGAGCACAGGTACTGTGTTACAGTAACAAAGGAGACACACGTCCCCAATGGTGGAAATGGAGGCCTGTCTAGCTCACTCCACGGCCCACAGATTTCAGGGCGAGGAGTAGGGTCAGCTGCTTTCACAGAACCCAGAGCCCTGAAGACAAAGGTTATTTGTGGAACTGAGTTTACTTACAGGCGCTACTACTGTGCTCATTTTACATGTGTAAGTTGTAATAATAATCCCTGTTCATCTGGTTTAAAAGTTTCTGCTACTTGTGCTAGGGAGGGTTCAAGACTAGACGGATCCATTTAAATGTACCATCACCACTGGACACCCATCCCAAGGTGGACACCTACTAAAAATGATGTGATCTCTGCACAGCAGGGGGACGGTGACCTACCACTATGATCGCGATGCGTCCTCCCACATCTCCAACTACCGTTATGGGCGGCTTCTCCTTGGCCATCATCACTAGGAAAGCAAAACAAATCACAAGACCCCAGTCATCCAAGGGTCACTAGGTGAATGACGTCATCGCATCACATTCCCTGGAACGGGTGGCAGAGCCCAGACAGACAGTTTAAAAATGTGTGGATTTTCCTTAATCAACCTGGGGCCTCCCAGAGATGGGTTATCTGGAGGAGCACCGTCCAGCAGCAAGGAAGCCGAGTTTAAATGTTCCATACCCACATCACAAAGCAAAAAGAAACAGGTGAAATTCACAGATTTTTCCTTTACTCAGTATACCTAACATATTACCATTTTGACACATACGCGATATGCACCTTTATTAGAGACGTTTTACTTTTTTTTTTCATCACTGTCTTCCTATTTGGTGTGCCTTCTCCACACGTGGTGATTCTCAGTTGGGACCAACCACATATCAAGGGCTCAGCAGCCCTGTGTGCCCAAGACCCAGACCACCCTGGGTGCACGGGGACCTCCGGATGGAGGGTGGAGGAGCAGAGCTAGAAAGATCTCACCCGCACAGAGAAGGAGCCCCACCGCAATGCCACTCAGAACAGAAACCCTCCAGTAGAGAAACATAAATAAATGCCGCTAAGTAGAAAGTAAACAGGGAAATGCTGCCAAAGAGCTGGCTTGATTTCATCTTCTTCCAAGGTGACCTTACTGGGACAAAGAATGTAACCTCACAATCAGATAACTAAACCACTGACATAATCAGTTTCCTGAAAATTAGGAAGCTGAAGACAATAATCACAAGTCCATCATCTTTTCCTGATTTAACTGGTCCTTAAAGCTGAGACTTCTTATCTGCTACAAAATTTACATGTGAAAAAGGCTCATCCCCAATACAAAGCCACCTACAGGATGCAAAGGGGACAAAGGAATTCTCCCTGAAAAGGGGGTTAGGTAAACTGAGCATGCGGTGTGCTTCAGTCCTGTCCAACTCTTTGTGACCCCATGGACTACAGCCCGCCAAGCTCCTCTATCCATGGGGAGATCCTCCAGGCAAGAATACTGGAGGGGTTGCCATGCCCTCCTCCAGGGGATCTCCCTAACCCAGAGATCAACCCGCGTCTCCTGAGGCTCCTGCACTGCAGGCAGATTCTTTACTGCTGAGCCACCAGGGAAGCCCCAGTAAACTGAGCGGGCATTAGTATTTCAGAATAGACATTTTGCTTTTTTTGGAAAGCTGTTTTTTTTCCAGCCACTCTGCATGGCATGCAGGATCTTAGTTCCCCAATCTGTGGCCCCTGCACTGGGAATGTGGAGTCTTAACCACTGGACCACAGGGGAAGTCTTGGGAAGCTTAATTCTGAAGCATCTACTGTAGGAGTAGTGAGGGAAGGGGAAGAGGGTAAATTCAGGGTAATTCTACAGGTTAGTAATTAGCAGGCCATCCACCAGAGCTGACTCCTCTCGACAGGCGCTATAAACCTGGAAGAACAGGTGTCCCTCTGCGTATACCAGCACATCAGCCAGGCTGAAATCCAACACTATGTTACTGGCAAATTTCAACAGACATTTCCTGATTTCCCATTCCGGAAACAAGGGCAATTTCCTGAATTTGGGCAGTCACAAAGGCTCTGCGTATAAGCATTACCTAAAAGAGGAGGAAGTAAGCAACCAACATCAGAAAAGCCTTCCTCAAATCCCGTCTGTAAATTAAACCACGGGGGTAGGTGGTTATGCTGACCTCCCCACTTCTTGCTTGGCTCTAGTCTGATGCTCCTGTCGACTCTTTGGTGAGCCTGCTGCTGCTACTGCTGCTACCTTCCCCCCAAAAAATTCTGTCAGTTTGAAATGAAAACCAGGCATGGCTAGGGTCAAGGCTTAAAAAAGAAAAAGACTAAGAAAACAAAAGCTTCACTCCTGGTACGCTCAGTGCCTGCTCAAAACTGGCGTTGGGAGCAGCACAAACTCAACATGCAATTTGGTGGCGACTAAAAAAAAGAGACAGAGTCTTCCTTGGTGGCTCAGATGGTAAAGCGTCTGTCTGCAATGCGGGAGACCCGGGTTCGATCCCTGGGTTGGGAAGATCTCCTGGAGAAGGAAACAGCAACCCACTCCAGTACTCTTGCCTGGAGAATCCCACGGACGGATGAGCCTGGTAGGCTACAGTCCATGGGGTCGAAAAGAGTCGGACAGGACTGAGCGATTTCACTCTACTTTAAAAAAAGAGACAGACTTCATTAGAGCATCAAGAGAACAGGCCCTCACAGGACCTCCCTGGGGGCGCAGTGGGTTAAGAATCCGCCTGCCAATGCCGGGGACATGGGCTTGATTCCTGATCTGGGAAGATCTCACGTGCTACGGAGCAGCTAAGCCCGTGCTCCGCAACAAGAGAAGCCGCCGCAAGGAGAAGTTCAAGCACCCAAACTAGAGAGTAGCCCCTGCTCGTCACAAGGAGAGAAAAGCCTGCGCAGCAACAAAGACCCAGCACAGCCAAAAATAAGTCAACAAATGAAATCACTAAAAAAAAACCAAAAAACAGGTATCAGGTCAAAAGAGCTACATCACTAAAATAGACGCTAGTTACCTGATCACCAAAGCCTGATATTTGACAAATGTTTGCCATCTTGTGTGCAAGTGTGCTAAGTCGCTTCTGTCCCGTCTGACACTTGGCGACCCTACAGACTGTAGCCCACAAGGCTCTTCTGTCCACGGGATTCTCCAGGCAAGAATACTGGAGTTGCCACGCCCTCCTCCAAGGGATCTTCCCGACCTAGGGATCCAACCTGTGTCTCTTCCAAGTCTCCTGCACTGGCAGGCGGGTATATACCAGCAGTGCCACCTGGGAAGCGCCATCACCCATCTTAACAAAATACAAACGCTTAAGATTTCACACCACTACACATACCACTTTTTACTAAAGCCAAAATGATTTCACACTCTCGAAAAGCCAAGCGCTACCCAGATCAGCTCTGCTGTCCTCAATGCCTACAAATGTGTGTAACAAAGTATTTCACAAAAGATGAAATCACTGTAATACCATTCAATTATTTTTAAATGCCAAGATAGCATGTCACTTATAAATAGAATCGAAAAAAGCACACAGATGAATTTATTTATAAAACAAAACAAACTCACAGACTTAGGAAACAGATTTATGGTTACCCAAGGGGAGAGGTGTGAAGGGGGATAAATTAGGAGTTTGGGATTAACAGATATGTTATATATACACTACTGTATTTAAAATAGTCAGCAAGGACTATATAGCAGAGGGGACTCTACTCAATACTCTGTAATAACGTATAGGGAAAAGAATCTGAAAAATAGATACATGTTGGGCTTCCCTGGCGGCGCAGAGGTTAAAGCGTCTGCCTGCAATGTGGGAGACCTGAGTTCTATCCCTAGGTCGGGAAGATCCCCTGGAGAAGGAAATGGCAACCCACTCCAGTATTCTTGCCTGGAGAATCCCATGGACGGAGAAGCTTGGTGGGCTACAGTCCACGGGTCGCAAAGAGTCGGACACGACTGAGTGACTTCACTCCACACACACACATATATATATATACACATATACATACATATATGTATAATACGTGTAATAGATATAATAGTAAATGTATAACTAAACTAGGCTTCCCTGGTAGCTCAGTGGTTAAGAATCCACCTGCCAATTCAGGAGATGCAGGTTCAATCCCTGGATCAGGAAGATGCCCTGGAGAAGGAAATGGCAACCCACTCCAGTATTCTTGCCTGGGAAATCCCATGGACAGAGAAGTCTGGTGGGCTACAGTCCATACAGTCACAAAAGTCAGACACACAACTTAGCAACTAAACAGCAACAACCACAAATAACTAAACCACTTTGCTGTACACTCAAAAATTAACATGGTACTGTAAATCAACTGTACTCCAATATAAAATAATTTTTAAATCATATTAATACTAAAAAAAATAAATAAAATTTAAAACTTGTAATAATACTAAAAAAAGAAATAAAATTTCAAACTTGAAAAACAGAAAATACCAGAATAGATCCATGTAGGAATGAACTCCTAGCCACTCATACTATTCAAAACTGTCTTCAATTTACAAACAGAAAAAAGACATGACTGATCTTACACGGCAATTCCAGCCCTGGGTGGACAGTCGCGTTCTTGACCATTGGCGGGGAATGGCGGCCGTCATCCATGTCCATCTCCGCACACTGGGCCTCCCCGTGGATGACTGCCAGGCCCAGACGCAGCCTCTCCGCGTACGACTGGGCCCTGAGAGGAACCCAACGGGAAAGGGTGAGACGCATGGGAAGGAAGACCCAGGTGCAGCTTTTTCATCACTTCATTAACCACAGAATGAAATACCAGTCCACCTTTTAGGGACACACAAAGTAACTGTTTCTACAAGTCAGAATGTGAGGCTCAGGCCAGAATGCAAATGTCTCAAGAGGCACCCTAGGGGGAAAGTGGGCTGGCATCTGATTCTGGTCATGTTGGTTCTACTCTTTGCCCAACAGCCGCACATTCACCTTTAGTTGCTTTTGGCTTTGTTTTTTCTCTATTTTTTGGCCACTTTTCATGCCAGGATATTAGTTCCCCAGCCAGGGAGGGAAGCTGAGACCCCAGAAGTGGAAACTCAGTGTTTGAACCACTGGACTGCCAGGGAAGTCACTCATCTTCAGAATTCTGCTCAAAAAGGTCTCAAAAACCACTGTCTGAAAGGCGCTTGTGGCATTCTTGTTTTCCTTTTGCTGAGAACTCGAAGGAAGAACTTCATTTTCTCCCAAGGGAAAACTGAGTGATTCCAAGAACCACTCATGTTATTTGGAGACTAGAGATAAAGCTGTGGTTTGGAGTATGACAATGACTTGGGGGAAAGCTGGACTTGTGAGCTTTGAGAGGCTGTTATTAGGACAGACCCCGGATACTAACACAGCCCATTTTGACTTCAGAAGCACCCGAAAGGGATGAGTGTTATCTGGCTTATTTACCTTTTTGCAGCATCAGGCGACTTAGCTACAATGACTGCATTTCTGTAATTTGGAATCTAGATTTGGAGGAAGAATAAGAAAATACTGAAAAGGTATTAAAAAATAAATAAATAAACAAAAATACTTGGGTGCTGGCACTACATCTTTTTTCCTCTTATAAAAATGATCCATATTAGCAAATAAGTATGCTAGAATCTCATTCACACAGTTACCATTTTTTAATCCCTATCAGTTAGCATCATGGCCAAAGTAGGCTACATCAAGAAGATAAAAAACAATTCTTAAAACCTTCATTTTAGAAAACATAAGCAAATGGCTAAAGATACTTAAAAGGAAATCTGTCCTTAATGTCTTTAAAAAATAAAAGATCCTCTGTGCCTCAACGCTAACCCTGGCTGGCTGCCTCAGGCATTAAGACTTCAGCAAGAGATCATGTGATCACCCTTTGCGCCTTCCAACATGGAAACCTGGTATCAGAGAAGAACTACATGGGGTCTCTTTTGAGGACAAGGGGGTATTTGCTGGTGCTCCTCACTTCTTCCTGGATATACTGAAGCAGGAAAGGTGAGGCTCTAAGGTTGTCCACGGGAAAGCTGAAAAAGCCTTGTATTTCCTTTTGATGAAGATCCATAGTGATAATGTGAGTTAAACCTGAAATTTTAAAACACAAAATTACAAAGTTCACCCCTACAAATTGACAGCTACAGTGGACACAAACTAGATGCCCAATGCCTGCTTCCTCACAGCAGACTGAAGGCAGGGGGTACTGTGAACAAGTGCGCCGGTTCTACACCTTATTTGCAACCTTAATGAAACTTAGTAAAGACAATGTTAAGCCTGATGTAAAGGAGCCTATAACCTTCCAAGTGGATTAGAAAACTAAACCTAGAAAAAACAGTGCTCTCTTCTACTCTAACCATTAGCTTGGGCCTGAAAACCAGGAAAAGAAAAATCAGGCAGAAGCGAAAATATGAATAGGGCATTAAATACTGGAGCAAAAACAGATGTAAAAAACAAGTAAGGCCTTGATTAAAGAATCTAGGAAGAAATGTTGAAGGGGTGTAGGTAAATGCAGAAGGAACAGGAAAGCAAAAGCAAAGTAATATATATACTAGAAACAGAGAAACCACAAAACACAAGGATAAGACACTGAAGAGTCCAGAAAAATCTGTGTTATGTCCTACGAGGACGGGTGAGGAAGTACGCTTACAGAGAAACAGTGAAAACATACTCTTTTAATCAACAGCGCTAAACAAAAGAAAGCGTACATTCATGGCAAGCGGCCAAGCTCACTGAAAAACTTCCAGAGTAAAATTTCTGGTTCTTTGGAAAGAACCAGAATTACTTGTTCTTTCCAAAAACATTACACATTTTTAAAGAATGGAATTCAAGTATGTTTTCTGAGGACTCAGATCTATATTTGAGTTTTTAAATAAACATGAAGCAAATAAAATCCCAACAACTGAAAGGCTGTTACATTGAACAGAAAGTAGGTCACTACAAAAACATACGATGAAAATGCCCTGCTATGATCTGCTATACAGAAAGACAATCAGGGAGGAAGAAGAGAGTACAAGCTGAAGAAATGGTAAAAGAAAACCCCAGCTTTACTACTATGTATGCACAGAATTGCGTGCTCAGTTGCATTTGACTCTTGTGACCCCGTGGACCGTAGCCCGCCAGGCTCCTCTGTTCATAGGATTATTCCAGCAAGAATACTGGAGTGGGCTGCCATTTCCTCTTCTAACAGACTTTTTCAACCCAGGGATCAGATTGAACCCACGTCTCCTGTGGCTCCTGCGGCTCTTGCACTGGCAGAGGGGAATTCTTTATCACTGATCCCCCTGGTAGCTAAGGTTTAAACAAAATCTAGACCTGAAGCTCAAAAGATCACAGCTGAATGCCAAGATTGTCAGCCAAAATTTCAATGATGATAAGATGAACAGGACACAGAATGAAGAAAAAGTCCAAGTTGAGAGAAAAGAATCCTGAAGCCGGCAAGGTCACTCTGAAGTGGGACAAAGAGGAAAAAAAATATACACCTAAGCTCACAATCCCTAACCAGAATTATGCAAAAGCAAGCAAGACAAAGAAACTACCCAACAACACTCAGAGAAATAGGTATCCACCAACCACCTATGGCTGTGGGGTGTGGACTACTGTGGCCTGGGGAGGGTCCTAACCGCCAGTGTAGGGCCCTGGGAGTGGGCCGCACTCACCCGCTTTTGCCAGCATGGACGCCAGGAGCTTGCACACAATGGAGCCCCTCTTCCGCATCTTGCTCTGCTTGCTGTAGGGGAAGTAGGGGATGACACCAATGATGTTCCTGGCACAGGCGGTCTTCAGCGCATATGCCATGATCAGCAACTCCATCACGGCCGTGTTCACGTCTCTGAAACAGGTGAGATTTGTCCTTTGGGATTAATGTCATTTATTAACCCCTGTCAAGGATCTCAATCCCAGCAACCTGACCTGGGTTGCCAAGATGGGTGTTAATGTGAATCATCTCAGTAGCTTAGGATGGCACCTCCTGAATAGAGGGAGAAGCTGGTTCGCTTTTCTTTTGAGCTACGTGAACTCTAGTTTGCATCTGAGGTTACTGACATTCACAGCACCATCATCCACACTCATCTCTGCCTGGATCTTGTTAGTGACAGTCATGGGAGTGGCAGGTGAAGCAGATGTTTACTGCTGATGACCAGAGTTAACCCACACCTGCTGGTACCATGCCCAGGATCTGAACTCGGGCCAGGGTGCTGGCACCTCCTTTTCCTGGGAACACCAGGGAAAATCCACCAGGCCTTCTATTTAGCTGAAATAATTTGTTTTCTTTTTGGGGTGGAGAGAAGCGTGAGCGGGGCAGGAAGGTCTTGGGTGTTAATTTCCCAAAATCTCCCCCACTCCTTCTTTCCCTGAGATACAAACTCACGTGCATGCTCAGTTGCTCAGCTGTGTCGGACCCTTTGCCTACCAGGCAAAGGGCATGGACATAGCCTATCAGGCTACTCTGTCCATGGGATTCCCCAGGCAAGAATCCTGGATCAGGTTGCCATTTTCTTCTCCACAGGAATCTTCCTGACCCAGGAACTGAACCCAAGTCTCCTGTGGATCCTGCACTGGCAGGCAGATTCTTTTACCACTGAGCCTTCTGTGATACAAAGATTACCCAGACAAACAAAGAAGGAAATGTGAATCTGAAAGGTATTCAAAGGAAAGGCTATTTCCAAACTTTAATGAATGTTGAGTGCCACCCTTTGCCAAGACTGATCAAGTATAAGGTAAGGCTCTGCTCTTAAAGGGCCTTGAAATCCTTCAGGATGACCTTCCAAAGTTCAACACTCTCTCTAGCCTCCTCCCAACTCTTCTTGGGATTGTCCAAGTGTCCTCAAACACCCTTTCTTTTGCATTAGGAGTGTATTTCCCTTGCCTTTCCAAGATAAAGAAGATCATTTCCCATGTCCGAGTTCCCACCCAAGTGAGGAACAGGCTCTTCAGATTATACTTTACAAAAAAAAAAGTTTTATTTATTTATGTTAATTTTTGGCCATACCCTGTGGTATGTGGGAACTCAGTTACCTGACCAGGGACCGAACCTGCACCCCTGATTTGGAAGACGGAGTCTTAACCCCTGGATCACCAGGGAAATCCCTGGATTATTTATTCAGTTCTTGAATCACCTGATTAAAATGGAAAGGCCTGCCATCAACACAGCAGAAACTTAATAATAGCACCTGGGAGTGAATGATACAAAGACACCCTTTCACTCTGACACCATCTCTGCGCCCACGCTCACTGGGGGGGCTTCCTACCTCCCCTTTGTAGTCTGGACTTTTCACGACTACTTCAAGCTTCAGTCACAAGCTTCTGTGTTTATTTCTCCCACAGGGTAGGCAGAGTTGATTCTGGGCTCAACTTCAAGATGCAACTGTCAACTGAGACATTCCTTTTGGATTGCTAACAGGTTACATATTTTCCAGTTATCATTTCCTTCCTCTGAAATAAACTGAAGTCTTCTTCTCCCTTATATTCCCAACTTAATAACATCCCACGTCTGGCATCAAAAGGTCAGAAGACACACAACCTTTTGGTATAATTGTGACAATACACTTATCAAACACTTTCAAGGTTATTAGGTTGGTGCAAAAGTAATTGCAGTTTTGCACTGTTGAACTTCACTGTTTTGGAATACTTCCTTAAATAAATGTGGTTATATTATACATCATTTTAATCCACGTTTCTCACTTTATGTTTTTTAGGGAAATGACAACGTTAGACAAAAAGCAAGTTCCTGCGATTTTCTTATTCAAGTTCAAAATCCGTTATAAAGCAGTGGAGACAACTAGCAACATCAACAATGCATTTGGCCCTGGAACTGGCTAACAACGTACAGGGCAGTGGTGGTTCAGAAGTTCTGCAAAGGAGACGAGACCCTTGAGGACGAGGAGCGCAGTGGCTGGCCATCGGAAGTTGACAACAACCAACCGAGAGCATCATCGAAGCTGATCCTCACAACTACACAAGAAGTTGCCAAAGAACTCGACAATGACCATTCTACGATCAAACAGCCTTTGAAGCAAATTGAAAAGGTGAAAAAGCTCAATAAGTACGTGCCTCGTGAGCTGACCAAAAACAAAAAAACTGTCATTTTGAAATGTCATCTTCTCTTATTCTGTGCAGCAACAATGAACCATCTCTCGATTGGACTGATTGGGACATGCAATGAAAAGTATGTTTTATACAACAACCAGCACCAACCAGCTCAGTGGCTGGACCGAGAAGAAGCTCCAAAGCATCTCCCGAAGCCAAACTTGCACCAAAACAATGTCATAGTCACTGTTTGGTGGTCTGCTGCCAGTCTGATCCACTACAGCTTTGTGAACCCTGGCGAAACATTACACGTGAGAAGTATGCTCAGCAAACCGATGAGATGCATCGAAAACTGCAACGCCTGCAGCTGGGGCTGCAGAAAGGACCCACTTCTTCTCCAAGACAACAGCTAACCGTACATTGTACAATCAACGCTTCAGAAGTTAAATGAATTGGGCTACAAAGTTTTGCTTCGTCCGCCATATTCACCTGACCTCTCGACAACCAACAATCACTTCTTTAATCATCCTGACAACTTTCTGCAGGGAAAGTTTCCACGACCAGCAGAAGGCAGAAAATGCTTTCTAAGAGTTTGTAGAATCCCGAAGCACCGAGTTTTACACTACAGGAATATACCAACTTATTCCTGGCAACTTATTCTTCTGACAAAAATGTGTTGATTTTAATGGTTCCTATTTTGATTAATAAAGATGTGTTTGAGCCCAGTTATAATGATTTAAAATGCATGGTCTGAAATTGCAATTACATTTGTATCAACCTAACACTTAGGAATTCATAATACTTGGTCAGTCTTCCCCACTCCTCAACAATTTTCACCCTGCATCATCCATTTACCAAACAATTACTGAGCACCTTGCATCAGGTACTGTGTTAGGTGGGGAGGTAACATGGTAAGAGGCTGACCTCATCTTGTTGGGGGTGGGGGAGTCCTCTGGCTCTCCCCCACCGTCACCCTTGGAATCATTTGTCCCTAGAAGGAGCACACTAACTCACCTGAGAATGTCCCCTTCCCCTTCTGATCCTTCAGCCCAGAGAAGAGAGCTCCCAGCCCACAACAGGTCATCTCAATGGATGCCTGTGGGCTCTGGGGATTCAGATGAAGCCAGCACGGCACCCAGGATAGAACATAGGTAACTCAGGAGTTTGTCTGTAAACATCAGGCATCATATACCCTCTATCAAAAGCCTCTTCCACATACAGACTGCTTGCTGACGTTAGATAAGCTTTCTTAACCTTCCACTGGTGTGGTGCAGTGTGTGGCATTAAAAAAGCTTCACTGGATGTGGTGGTTTCTTATACCAGATCCCAATGCCAACAATACGTGGAGAGTTGAAGTTAATTAAACAGATCTTGGAAGGATATCTCTCTGGGTCATGGGTTTTCAGCTGTCTTTGTGACAGCATTTACAATACACAACCATCCACAAGGTTTAGGCACCACGCAAGGGAGGGCCGGATGGTAAGACATTGAGTGTAACAAGAGGAACAAAAGTTTTGGAGAAGCCTTGATTTCAGAGTAACTTTCTTTCCACTAATTACTAATCTCTCCCATGAGGTTTTTATTTTTCTTACTTTTTCCGTTTCCTAATGACCTATGCGCCAGGGGATTCAACATTCTCTAGATCAAGACTAAGGAAAGCCTCCCATGACCTACTCCCTTTCGGTCAGGAAGGCGACAAAAGGGCCTTTGTCACAGGGGGTTTACCCATTCTCTGAGGGACGCCGGACAAGCTGGATCCCAGGCAGTACTGTGTGAGTTAGCAGGGCCAAGAGAAACTGGCTGGCAGCTTCTGCTTTGTTTATCTGTTCCCAGCACATTCTGGCTAGTGCCTGTAATCTCTAAGCAGAACAATCTTAATTGTTTACCAACTCTTTTTCTCTTCCCTAAGACTATCACATCTATTAGCCTTGGCTCTTACTGCTCTCTCATTTTCGATGGGCAAAAAGTGAGTGCGAGGTAAGGACACCGTCTATACCTATCAGTTAAAACTGCAAAAACAGACCAGCAACACAGATGGAAGTACTGAGAACAGGGTCAGGGAGCAGGATGTACGCTGCCTCCACCTCCAACAATTAATCACTTGCAGCAAGTAAGCTGTCATGGTCTTTTAATGAGTGGTCTTATGTGCTCAGTGGTAAAGAATCCACCTGCCGATCCAGGGGACATGGGTTCAATTCCCGAGTGGGGAAGATCCCCTGGAGAAGGAGATGGCAACTCATCCCAGTATTCTTGCCTGGGAAATTCCACGGAGTCCGTGGGGCCGCAAAGAGATGGACATGACTTAGCGACTAAACAGTTATATCAACAAACTAGAACGTGTGACATAAAACACGAAAACTTGTCCTTCAAACAACACTTTCTAAAGCTTCCCATCTAGTTCACTTGGTTCCAGTGCTCAGTTTACCCGGGAACTCCCTGAGTACCTCCCTGTGACAGTGTGATTTACGGTAAGGAATACCTATTTGGTTGCCATTTCAGGCTCCATCTGGAATCCCTTGGAATTTCCTAAGCTTTGAGACAAGTAAAGGTGTCTTTAGTTATGTTAATGAGGTGACTTTTGGACTGCACCTGAAGGAGACTGGTTACCTGGGAAACAGACCACGTGTTAGAGAAGTTGAACTTTCAGTCCCACCCCATGATGTCTGGATTCAATCAATCGCCAAAGGCTAACGATTTAATAGATCATACCTCTGCAATGAAGCCTCCGTAAAAACCCAAAAAGGAGGGGGTTCAGAGAACTTCCAGGTTGGAGAGCTGGGGAGAGAGCGGCCGAACGCCCCAGACCCCTTCCTGCATACCTTGCCCAGGACACCTCTTGACTTCCACCAGAGTCAAGCCCTGAGGGGAATTCAGGATGGAGAAAAACAAGCAGCTCTCTAGGCTTTGGGTAACAGGCCCTAGATAAAAAGATGCATACCTAAGGGCTAATTTCAATGACCCCAAATCCTTGTCTTCCCAAGTACAGAAAAGCACTAAAGTCATTGTGATGTCTCCGCTTCGTGATCAGTGATAATCTTCTGATGTTTCACTTACCCCCCTCCCCCTGCCCCCCCCAACCCGGAAAAAAACTCACACATATCCTGGTTCCTCTCTTACCTCATCAGAGTGGTTCCTTAGTGTCATCTCTGAGACTGGCTCCAAGACTACAGTCCTCAGTAAGATCCTCAAATAAAGCTTAACTTGCAACTTTTAAGCTGTGCATTTTGCACCGATTGGCAATCTATATAACCACGCGTGGCAGACAGGACTGAAAAACTAAATTCCCCACTAAATTAACTAAATTTAGTTGTCATTCAAATGTTCTGTAGTCAGGCAACAGAATGTTGTTTTACACTGTTTACTGGGACAAACCCAATAACTCTTCATGGGATACACACACATATTCTCTTTGTCTTTTCTCCAAATTTCCTCTCCCATCCCCATCATCCTGAAAGATACAGGAACTGTCCGGTGAAGGTGTTTTTGCTTTGATACCACCAAACTGAACCCCAGGGAAGACAACTGTGGCTTCTAAAATAATCTCAAAACAAGTACACACGGGGAACAGCACCATCTTCAGGACAGGGTTCTGGTTTCTAAAACCATCACGTGTATCTGTTTTGCTGCTTCAAAGAGAAGCCTTTCCACACGGTGAGTATGTAAAATTACTGTCATGTTATCCTTTAAGAGTCACTCTCCCCACTGCAACTAAGCATGAGTAGATTAAAAACAAACAAAAAAATAACAAATATTTCCCAATAAGCTATTAACCAACATGTTTTTCCATGTTTATTTTGTCCTTCCCCTGGAAAACACGTCCACATTTATAAAGTTCAGTCTATAGTACTGCCCCAACTTCACCTGGATTGCATGTATTAATATTTCTACTGCCTTCTTGGTTACCATGAGATATGGAAACCAATAATTAGATAAAGCACAACTTCCTGCCACCAAGGAAACAAACTGCCTATCCTGAGGGGCACTCAACAAAATCAACTGGCCAAAGTGTCAACATCTTCCAAAAGTGTCAAAAGTTCTGAAAGTCAAGGAAAGACTAAGGGACAGTTCCAGACTGTCTACAAGATACATGACAAGTAAGTGCAGCCTGAGCTTGAGCCCTGGGGGACAGCACACAACTGGGGATGGTGTCTGAGCCTTAGGTGGTAATGACATGGAGGTCTCAGTATCCTGATTTCGATGGCAGCACTGTGGCTGTATAGGAGAATGGCCTCATTGGGGACTAACTTGTGGTCCGGTGGTTAAGCTTTCACTGCCATGGGCCCAGGTTTGATCCCTGGTCAGGGAGCTGAGATCCCACAGACCATGTGATGCAGGAAAAAAAAAGGGGAGAGAGAGAGAAAGCAAGCTCTCCTTTGTAGGAATCACACACTGTGTGATTTGTGGGGCGGGGATATGAGACTGGCAAGCTTGTCTAAAGCGGTGTACTGCACAGGCAAGTTTTCTCTAAGTCTGTGACTGTTTCAAAATCTGAATCTTTAAAAGATGAGGTGGCTCTTTCTGTGTTGATATGATACATGGCTTTATTTGTTTAAGTTCAGCAATGTGCAACAGCATTTTTTTTTTTTTTTCTTTTTGGCCATATCGCCAGGCCTTGTAGGATCTTGGTTCCCCAACCAGGGGTTAAACCCATACCCCCCGCAGTAGAAGGGTACAGTCCTCACAACTGGACCGCCAGGGAACTCCTACGCAAAAAATTAAGAAAAACATACATGCAACTGCTTGAACACACAGAGTCTCTGAAAGGATGCCTAGGAACCTGGTGACACCTGCCACATCCAGGGAGGGAAGCGGAGGGGCTGAGGGCAGAGGCAAGCCTCGTTACACACCCTTTTGAAATCTGAACCATGCAGAGAAATTAAAATGTCTTTTATTTTGGTTTTGAGGATCGCCTGAATGATGGAGCCTAAATTTGTACATATCCAACAGAGAGGAACAAACACCTACTTAAACTAGTTATCTCAGAAGACTAGTGGGGTGGATGAGGGCTGGGGAATTCTTATTTTCTGATACATGTTTCTATAAAGCTTGTGTTTTTAGAGATGAATATTACTCCTATAATCAGAAAAAAATATTAAAAATGAAATACTGAGTAGCTACCAGTTATCAGTGTACAAGGAAACTCTTTATACTAGGGTTCAGATCACTCTCTCCATGACCCTGTGGTCCTCAGCTTCCTTCAGGCCCAACTTTCTCAATCCCTTCAGAGGGGACTGTAAGAAAAAGGTTTTTTCCTTCTCTGTACATTCACAACACTGAATACTGCTGGTCACCAAATGTGTAGGGGTTTTCCCATAGATACGTAATTCTCAGAATCTTGGGGACACCACCTGGGTGTCCTACAATTCAGGTTCAATTCTGACCGTCTCTCTCTTGACATAGCAACAGATCTCACAGCTTAAGGGCCCAGTCCCATGAGACCGCCCTTCCTCACTTCAAATATGGGCAAGTCCAGGCTGTCACCTGTCTCTAACCAACCTGCTATAAATTGAGAGGTTCCTAGGACCCACTCCTCAGCTCTGATTAGCTTGCTAGAGCAAATTGATAATAATAATAATAAAAGAAGAACTCAGGGAATTCTCTGGAGGCCCAGTGGTTAGGCCTTGGTACTTTCACTGCAGGGAGGCACGGGTTCGATCCCTGGTCGGGGAACGAAGATCCTGCATGCTGTATGGGAGAAGGGTGCAGAGCATCCCCACCCTTTCTGTGTGCACCCACCTCCCAGCACCCCCGTCTTCACCAACCCAGGCCTTCTGGGGGTTTTATGGAGGCTTCATGATACCGGCATTAGTGGTCAAATCACTGGCCACTGGAGATGGATTCAACTCCTCCCTAGAGGTCATGGGGGCTAGCTTGAAGGTACCCACCCTCTCATCACAAGGTTGGTGCCCCTAGGAACCAGCCCCCATCCTGGGTTTATCCAGGGGATTTCCAAAACTCCCTGCATAAACATAATTCAGGGGTAACTACAGGGGGCTTGTTCTGAATAACAGAGATACTTTGACTGCTTTTCTCAAGGAGGAAGTTCCAACAGTTTTAGGAGCTCTGTGCCAGGACAGGAAGACCAAATCCATATTTCTTATTATAAATCTCAGAATCACAGAGGCCAAGCAAGAGCAGCCACGTAGGACTGACACACGAGGATTAAAGCGATGCGTGTACTGCGCCTGCGTGCCGCGGCACCCAGTGCCCTGCTTGGGCACAATCTCAAGAACTGAACTGATCAAGACGTGAAGCTCTGGATTTTTCAAAGACGCCAACCCCATTCCCAGTGAGGGGCTGAGAGGAGACAACCCCACGGGGAAGTTCACGCTCAGGCATGCCAGGATTCTCCCAGGGCCTGTCCTCCTGCCTGGAGAGCAGCAGTAGATGGTATCTGCAACAGAGATGGCCGGGGATACCGGCCACTGTGCAAAATTAAATACAGTGCAAAAACGGGCCTCAGCGGATATGAACCAGAGCAGCTATGCACTGCATTTAACAACAACAAAGGCTTTCAGTAGAGCGGAACAGACAGACCCTGGCAAATGCAGGGAGGATATTTTGTCCTTGAAGAGCTTCAAGCTTGGAAAAGATGATCAAGTAAACACACAGCAGTTAAGTACAGTGTGACAAGCACGGAAAGAATTCCAAAAGACCCAATATGTGTGTCTGTATACATGCAAACACACACATACGTATCGTATTTTAGAAAGCATTTAACATACAAACACATTTACAATTTAGAGAAAACTGAAGTTCACATGAAGAGACAGCAAGGTACATCACTAAGATTTTTAGAGGAAAAGGGATAAAGTCGTGCTCTTACCTGGGTATTGTCTGTATAATGAAGATATCTTGGCCACGAACAGATTCTTGTATTTCAACTCTTGTTTCTGAAAAATAAAAATGGTCTATAGTTTTAAGGAAAAGTACTTCATGCTGTAAGAATGGTGTAAGAATGCTGTAAGAACTGGGCAGCAGTTGGAGGGAGTAAAGGGGAATCTAAACAGCAACTCACTGGAAAAGACTCTGATGCTGGGAAAGATTGAAGGCAGGAGGAGGGCACCACAGGGATGAGATGGCTGGATGGCATCACCGACTAGGTGGACATGAGATTGAGCAAGCTCCAGGAGTTAGTCATGGACAGGGAAGCCTGGTGTGCTGCAGTCCATGGGGTCACAAAAAGTCAGACACGACTGAGCGACTGAACTGAACTGAAATCAACACTTCATTTAGTGCACCAAAATAAATTCTTAATAGATCTGGGAATGACATGTACTGGAAAAAAAATTAGTCAAGCTCAGGGGAAAATAAGCCAAAAATAGACTAGAAGGCAAAAGCAATAATCAGGTCTATGTAAAATCTCAGGGTCCAGAAAAGAAAGTCCATCACTAAATAAACACAAGATGCTCAGGGAAAAGTATTCAGCAATTAAGGCGGCCAAAGGTTAATATCCGTATTGTTCTTTTAACAAGGCTGTGGCCTCCTCTGTGTCAGGTCCTGAGCTGCGGTCCCAAAGACGAGGACTGGACCAAGGGGACAAAGCCTGACCCGGGAGAGACAATGCAATGCCGCAGACTGGCAAACACTCCAGGCCAACGTGCAGGAGAAAGCCCAGCCACGAGAAAGGAGAAAAGGCCTGGGAACAATGGCCTCACCGCAGGCTACCCCATGCAGTGGGAATGCACGTGTGGAACAGCGGGGGCAGGGGTGTCACTGTGCATCTGGAGACAGCCTGAAAGAGAAGGACACAGGGAGGAGGGCAGGGAGCCAACCGTGACCAGACTTCCCAAGAGTCTGGACTCTATTCCAAAGTAGACAGGAGAACCACTGGAGGCTTCGTGTGATCACTGACTACTGTGTAAAGAAAATGGTGGCAAAGCAGGAGTGGCTACTTGGAGAGAGCCACTCCAAGACGTTTTTTAAGGAGCCTAGGCAAGTGACAGACAGTGCGCTGGACCAGAGCAGCAGGAGTGGAGGTGGTGAGAGAAGCAGGCAGATTCCAAACGGATTCCTGATCAGAGCACACAAGACATGCTGATGGGTGTGATCAAAGATGAAGCAGGTGAGATGGGCAGAAACTAGGTCCCAAAGGGCCCCAACATGATTGCTAAGGAGACTGAACTCTAGCCTATAAAATGTGAAACAGAGGTAAGTAAAAAACGTTTGTACTGTGGAAATAACCTGTTGGAGGGGAGCAGAACAAACTAAAGGCTGAAAACGCAAGTAAGAAGACCTGTTAAGAAGCTACTTTGACGAGAAAGAGAGGGGAGGCCTAGAACAGTGATGGGAAGATGGAGAAAAAGGCCCTCCCTAAACCTCCCTCCTTTCCTCAAGTGGTTCATTTATGAGACCCCCAAATGCCATCACAATGAATCAAATCTGCTACTGTTAAATAAGTTATCTCACCTATATGCACTCACCTTCACTGGAAGTCACACTTCCAGTGAAGGGGACTGGGGTTCAACCCCTGGTCGGGGAACTAAGATTCCCACATGCTGCACAACTCAGTCAAAAAATAAACAAATTAACTGAAAAAGAAGAATGAAGGCTCTTTTTAGAAAAACTCCAGTTCACAGGCATGTGTTTAACAACAACAAAATAAGCATCTCCTGACTTGCCCTGGCAAGAAAGCTTCTGAAGTCATCAAGTTAACAGCTATTGAGTGTAGAAGCTGGATTAAGGGTTTCTGGGGGTTAATTATATAACACAGATGTAACTTGTACACACTCCAGAACGTATGCTTTACATTACTACCCAATATTTTGCTTTTCTAGCTCCCCAAACATCAGTTTCATCTTAATTATCTCCTGAGCAAACACAGAAACATGAATCCAAGGCTTTCAACTTTGCAAAAATAATTCCCAGCTGGGGGTTTATTCCTGGAACACAGCTATCAACAAAGAGCCTTCAAGCAGTATTATTTCATGTTCTAGCTCTCCCTGGAAACTCAGGCAGGGGATTTCCCTGGAGGTCCAGGATGCTTCCACTGCAGGAGGTGCGGGTTCCATCCCTGGGCTGGGAATTAAAGAGCCCCACATCCTACGCCTGGTTCGGAACAAAAAACTTAGGTGGCAACAAAAAAGTGGTGAGCTTTGACAAGACTTGAGAGAAAAGATGAGAGATAAAACTAACTCCAAGAGGTTTTTAAAGTAAGTCCTTACCTGTCTAGTACAGATGGCTCTTATCACCATTTGATGACTTAGTGAGACAGATAAACGTAGAATGTATGTATCAAATACAGCAAAATAAGGAAGAAAACTCTCCTCCCATCGCTTTTTTCATTCTAAAATGACAAGATATTTGCATTACCTTGGAACAACAGGAAAGAAGACTTAAGGAGAAAACAAGAAGTCAAGGTTTGCTGCTGCTGCTGCTGTTGCTAAGTCGCTTCAGTCGTGTCCGACTCTGTGTGACCCCATGGACGGCAGCCCTCCAGGCTCCCCCATCCCTGGGATTCTCCAGGCAAGAACACTGGAGTGGGTTGCCATTTCCTTCCCCAATGCATGAAAGTGAAAAGTGAAAGTGAAGTTGCTCAGTCGTGTCTGACTCTTAGCGACCCCATGGACTGCAGGCCACCAGGCTCCTCCGTCCATGGGATTTTCCAGGCAAGAGTACTGGAGTGGGGTGACATCGCCTTCGCCAGTCAAGGTTTAGAAGTACTGAAAACCTTCCAACCCTATTGTTAAAGAGCAACAGACTTCTGTGTTAAAGATGAGTAACACTGGCCTTTTAAAAACATGCCAGTCAATTAAACAGAGCCTGAAGGACAAAGAACGTTTAACTCACCTCCATTGGTCTCTTGATAAACCACAGACTTCCCCAATTCAGCACCAAGACGCCTAAAGGAAGAAAAAAAGCAATTAAGGCCCTTTTAGAAGCACACAGTCCTAACCACTGGACCATCAGAGAAGTCACAAGTCCAATGAAGGGGACTGGGGTTCAATCCCCGGTCAGGGAACGAAGATCCCACATGCTGCGTAACTCAGCCAAACAATAAACAGATTAATTAAAAAAGAAGAATGAAGGCTCTTTTTAGAAAAACTCCAGTTCACAGGCATGTATTTAACAAAAAGACTACAATAATTACATCAGCTGCTGCTGCTGCTAAGTCACTTCAGTCGTGTCCGACTCTGTGCGACCCCATAGATGGCAGCCCACTAGGCTCCCCCGTCCCTGGGATTCTCCAGGCAAGAACACTGGAGTGGGTTACCACTTCTTTCTCCAATGCATGAAAGTGACGTTGCTCAGTCATATCCAACTCTTAGAGACCCCATGGACTGCAGCCTACCAGGCTTCTCTGTCCATGGGATTTTCCAGACAAGGGTACTGAAGTGGGGTGCCATCGCCTTCTCCGACTACATCAGCATTCTCTTACCAAAAAAAAAAAAATTTAGAAAATTTAACTCATTAAGAACTAAAAATCCGCTGTCATTCCATGAGCAGCTTCCAGCACTCACCATTCTGTAACACACCGCTTTACTAGGAAGAGCCCACAACCAAAGTTTAACATCTAGTTCCATCATTTTTCGAATAATAATTGTCTTGCAAAATCGATGCCAACAAATACGTGGTTAGCAGCAATAATTCCAAAAACACAAGCCATAGGTAAATGCCTCAGTGGTCAAAAGCATCAGACTTCCATGTCATTAACCAAACGCAGTATGAATCTTGTTTGGATCCTTATTAGAACAAACCAAGTGGAAAACTCATCTCGGAGACAAACTAGGAAATATGCTTTCCTTGTGGCTCAGATAGTAAAGAACCTGCCTATAATGCAGGAGACCCAGGTTCAGGCCCTGGGTTGGGAACATCCCCTGGAAAAGGAAACAGCAGCTCACTCCAGTATTCTTGCCCCCATGCACTGGTGGGCTATGGTCTGTGGGGTCGCAAAGATGCATGACTGAGTGACTAACACACACAGTGAAATACCTTAGGACTAGACAAGAGAGTAGACAAAGGAATTCATGATGGGTTTTTGTTTGTTTTCAGTTCTTATCAGTCAGTATTACCATTCTTATGAGTGAAATAAGGGCTGTTGATAATGGTTGTTATGTTCTGCAATCTGTTCAAAAACACTCCAGCCAAGTATACAACAGAACATTATTCGGTCTTAAAAAGAAATGAAATTCTGGTCCATGCTACAATACAGATGCTGTGCTGTGTGCTCAGTCGATCAGTGTCTGACTCTTTGCGACCCCCTGGATGGCAGGCCGGCTAGGCTCCTCCGCCCATAGGGATTCTCCAGGCAAGAATACTGGAGTAGGTTGCCATGCCCTCCTGCAGGGGATCTTCCCAACCCAGAGACCGAACTCAGGTCTCCCACATTGTGGACAGATTCTTTACCACTGAGCCACCAGGGAAGCCCACATTATTGATAAACCTCGATTGAAAAAAAAACAGCCTCTAAGTAAAAAAGTCAGACACAAAAATACAAATATTCTATGAGTCCATGTATAGGAGGACCTTAGAATGGGAACATTCACAGCTACAGAAAATAGAACAGAGGTTACCAGGGACTGGGATGGGTGGATAAAGGGGAGTTAGTACTTAAGGAGTACAGAGTTCCTGTTTGAAATGATGAAAAAGATCTAGAAATGAACAGTACTGATAATCACACAACACTGTGAATGTACTTAGTGCCAGTGAATTGCACACTTAAAAATGGTTAAAACTTAAAAATTTTCTGGAACAATTTTTTCAAGAACCAAATACAAGACCAAGGCAAAAACACGGGACTATTTAATTCTGCCCTCCCCGCTCTGGTTTCTCTTAGCAAGGCCACTGTGGTAAATCTGACCCAAAATAAACAAACACAAGCTTTATATTTAAAATTAGTGTTTTAGTTGGCCTCAAAAAGAAAGACAAATAATCAGTTGTCAGGAATGGAAACCAGGTAGTAGACTGCAAAAGGACTGTTTGTTTTTTTACACTCTTCTAATCTCATTTAAAGCTAACTAAAAAGAACACAGGCATTACTGAGGTAATATGACTAAAGTTTCCCCTTTCTTCTACATCTTTCATCTAGAATTTTAAAATATATTCATGCCATGACTTATAAACTCTGAAAACCCCACAGAATTCTAATAAGTTGTTTAAAACATGAAAATGACTTTACAAGTTAAAAAACAAGCTTATTTTTTTAAACAACTTTATTTGCAAAGGGCTCAGAAGGTTCTTTCTCTACAATAGGCTCTGGAACTCTCTACAAGAGCCAACTAGAAAAGAGGCCATTTAGCAAGCATGTATTATTCAGAGGGCCACTATGAACCTCTGCTCTGCTAGACGCTTGAATGCATGAACCATTATCTGGTTCATGTTCACAATGTTCTGGGTCCAGTAGAAGGAACTGTCTCTATCTTACCAATGAAGTTCAGGAAAATCAAGTCTCTTGCCCAGGGGCAAGACGGCCAAGGTCCTAAGTAACTCCAAAGGCCACTCGAGGCTGGAGGCTTCCTTAGGTGAACAGGTGAAAAAGCAAAGACTTAAGACTGATCGAACCTAACTGACTTACAGAATACGGTTAGACCTGTCGTTTCAACCATCAGCTGCGATAAATCTGCTCCCCTGGGGTTGCCTTGTTCTCACTGCCCTCCCCTACACGTCTGCTTCAGTCCGTGCATCTTGGGCCTCGGGGGTCTTTCACTTGCAAGGCCGCCCCCTGCCACCCCCATCTACTGCACCCGATATTGTAACTACGTGCCGGCCTCCGTCTCCCGGGGGTGGGGAGACTTGGGGACCGCAGCGATCAGATCCAGAGGTCAACTCCAACCGTGGGAAAAGCAGCCAAACCCAGAGCCGCCCCCGCTCCCACAAAGCTCTAATCTGGGGGGGGGGGGGGGGTCCACCGCCTGGGAGGTGGGAGTGGGGAGCCGAAAGCAGGGAGGGCGCTCCAAGGACCCGAGGGGTGGGCTGGGGGAGAAGCCAGTTAAGAGTCAACCAGCCCAACCTGTTTTCAGCTGCAGAGTTGGGGTGGGGGGTGGGGGTGGGGGCGGCAGGGTGAAGGGGCCAAATTACCCCTCACCCCGGTCGAGGGATGCGGAGGCGAAGAGTAGCAAGGACGGTCTCCCGGAAAGGAAGGGGCCCCTGGGACATCCGCGTCCCCCGCCCCTTACTCGGTGATGCGCTTGGCCAGCTCGGTGCAGGCGGCCGTGGAGTTGGCAGAGAAGACTCGGTAGCCGTTGCGGGCGGCGTTCATGGCGGGGCGGGCGGCGGGGCAGGCTCGCGGGGCGCGGAAAGCGGAGGACACGGAGAGCGGGGGCAGCAGCAGCAGCTTCCTAGGCATCGTCCGGCCCGGGGGCGCGGTTACAGCCGGCCCGCGCGGGGCTGCACCGAGGAGCGGTTCTGACGGAGGCGGCCGCGAGGCCAGCGCAGCGAAGGCGCCGAGAAAACGGCACGGGGGGCGGGGGACGGGGAGAGTCTCGAGACCCCCAGCCTCCTCGTCCCAAAGGCCACTCGCTGAGGAATCAGGCGCGACGAGAGAGCGAAGCAACCTGCGCCGCCGATCACCTCAAAGATAGCGACGAGGACACCGCCCCCTCTGGGAATCTGAAGGGCGCAGCTAGAGCGCCCGCACGGTCGCCATCTTAGATGAGGGCAGGGCGGTGGGCAACTCTCCACAAGCTTATTTTTTTCCTAGGAAGACATTAAAGATTCGTTTCGCCACTTTGATCTTGTCGCCCCAAGGGGGTTCTTTTGCTCTCACGTTCTTGGGCGGTGCAGCCTGACTTTTTAATGGTGCCAGCCTGTCCAACTTTTCCCTGCCAGGACCCAAAATGTCCGCCTCTGCGCTGGCTGACGATCTAGCCCTGAGCCTCTATGGTAACACTGCGCGAGAGCCCTGCGAGGCGCATGCGCTGGGCTGGGAGGTTGCCTGGGATACTAAAATACCCAAAAGGTGGTGTATCAAGTGTTTATTCCCCAAACAGACTCCAATCTGGAATCTTTACGTTAGGCAAGGCTCTCTGAACAAGTCAAAGCATTCTTGGCAGTCTGCTCTCTGTGCCCCTGTCCCTCGAAGACCCACTCACGTGACATCTGCTCCACTGGGTCTTTGTAGGTACTTCAGCCACAGTAAGCCACCCTCGCCGGCTGGACCGTACTATGCATGGCACCGTGTATAGTTGCTTCTATTTTAATTTAGTTTTGTGAATGTCTGGATGTAAGTCCTCTTAGGGCAAGACCGTGTAGTGCTTGTCTTTCCCAGTGTCTGGGGCGGTGTTATGAGTTCCAGAGGCACACAATCTATCCCTGTCAATTAAGATCCAAGAAGAAAGTTAAAGGATGAGGAAACGTTTGAGTCACTGTTTATCAGTTGCCCCGGGATTGGGGAGGAAGGCTGATCTCCTGTTTCTTATTCTGAGGACTCTCCCTGTTGTGACATTAAGCCTGAGGGATCAGTTGATTGTGACTCTTGTGAAGCCTCCCAAGCCTCAAGCTTCAGGATTTGGAAACTGAACTGCCCCAGGGCCTGTTACCAGCCTGACTCACATTCCAGCTGCCTCTGCAGAATTACTGACACATTTTTCTCTTCTTTTTTTTAAGCAATATATATTTGTAAATATTTATTTATTTTGGCTGCACTGAGTCTCAGTTGCGGCACTTGGGATCTTTAGTTGCGGCATGCGAACTCTTAGTTGAGACATGTAGGATCAAGTTCTCTGACCCAGGAGTGAACCCAGGCCCCCTGTATTGGGAGTGCGGAGTCTTAGCCACTGGACCAGCGGGGAAGTCCCTCAGGTCATATCTATCTATTTATATCTCCCACAGAAGCCCTCAAACCTCAAACTAAACCCATCTTTATTTTCTTGATAACTCCAAACTGACCTGCTCCTCTCTTACTTCTGTGAGTAAACATAACATGAGGTTCCTAGTCAATAAAGCGCCAGAGAAGCCTTGACACTTTCCCTTCCTTCATTTTCTATATCCATTTATCAACATGGACTGAGCATCTGCTGTTTGCCAGGCCCATTTTAAGTAGTTTGGGATTCTTCAGAGAGGAAAAAAAAAAAAAAGACAAAAATTCCTACCCTGGAGAGGAACATCTCTCAGGGGGAGAGAAATTGAAAAATAAACATAATAATTGAGTAAATTATATAGTATGTTAGAAGCTGTATTTATTTCCTATTGAAGCGGTAATAAATGACCACAAAGGGGCTTAAAAGTAAAACAGTGAAATGTCACTCACTCGGTTGCCTCCGACTCTGCGACTCCATAGATCGCCAAGCTCCTTCTGTTCATGGGATTTGCCAGGCAAGAATACCGGAGTGGGTTGTCATTCCCTTCTCCAGGGGATCTTCTCAACCAGGGGTCAAGCCCGGGTCTCCTGCATTGCAGGTGGATTCTTTACCATCTGAGCCATGAAGTGGCTTAAAATGACACAAACTTATACCATCTTACAGTTCTGGAGGTCAAAGGTCCTACCATGGAGGTGTTGGCAGGCTGATTTCCTTCTGAAGGTTCTGGAAGGGAATGCATTTCTTTGCCTTTTCCACTCTCTAGAGACCACTTCTCTCCTTGGCTAGTGGTCCCCATCCTCCATCTTCAAAACCAACAACCTGTCTTCTTCAAATCTCTCTCTTTCATCTTTGCTTCCATTCACATATCTTTACCCACTCTGACATCCCTGCCCCCATGTTATGGACTTTTGTGATGACATTGCATCCAACTGGAGAATCCAGTAAAATCTCCCCATCTCAAGGACCTAACCACATCTCATCTGTGAAGTCACTTTTACCGTAATCGACTCGCTGGTTCGGGATGATAAAATAAATTTTCACATATTGAGGCATGGAAAGTCATTCTGGCTTATACATGAGTTAACTTGAATTTTATACTAACTGTAACAGTCTGTTAGTGGCCTAGGAAAATTACAGTGTACATCTGTTTTAATTATTAAGGAAAAGGGCACACTGACCAGAAGTAAAGAATGAAAGTAAAAGTGTTAGTCGCTCGGTCATGTCTGACTTTTTTCGACCCCATAGACTGTAGCCAGCCAGGCTCCTGTCCATAGGGTTCTCCAGGCAAGAATACTGGAGTGGGTTGCCATTTCCTTCTCCAGGGGATCTTCCCAAACCAGGGATCAAACCCGGGCCTCCCACGTTGCAGATTCTTTATCGGGGCAAAGTGAAGAATGTACATGTTAAAAGTAAAGATTGAATGCCTCCCTCTGGGATGCCACTGTTGGCTGCTCTTTCAATGCTAAGACTCCCTTCCCAGGCACAAGGCCATGAGTCACCGTGTTCCTGCCGATCTGCTGGTTTTTTTTTCTCAATTTGGAAAGAATGTCTTGCTGACTTGTTTGATGTTGTTTGTCCTAATAAGACAAAAAACTGTGCTGAAAACCATGCTTCTCTGGAGCAGTTCCTCAGAGTTATCTGGGAGGCTGTCTTCCAGCCTATAGTTTGGCTCAAATAATACTATTTTCTTTTCCTATTATAGTGTTTTGTTGTTGTTTTCCATTTAGTTTTGTTCTGAGGCATATGGAACTTCCCTGACCAGGGATCAAACCGTTGCTTCCCACTGTGGAAGTGCAGAGCCTTAAACACTGGACCACCAGGAAAGTCCCTTAGATTCTTTATTGATTATTTTCATCGACAAGGGGATCTGGAGGTCAACATCTTTGGAGGAATGTTATCCTTGCTACCACAGAAGAAAAAAAAATAGGAGAAAGAGCAGAAGAAGAGGGTTCTGGGGTGGGGTACCAACCAAGTTTTGTGTTTTCTACTTTCCGAAAGTTCTGGAAGCCCTCCCACCTTCTTAGCCCTGTGATAGGTGTCTCACTAGGGTAGCCAGCTCCTTCCTACTGGGTTCCATTCATAATGACTTCTCTATGTTCACCTGTTCTCCACATAAGCCAGCCTGGGACTTACATATACAGATCTGATAGTGACTCCTCCCAGAAGGAATCAGAGGTTCCCTGTCACTTTTAGAATAGAGCCAAAGCTTAAGGTCTGATCCCTGCCTGTGTCTTCAGTTTCTTCCCTTTGGCATCAACCTGATTGGCTTTCTTCCAGCCCTGCTCTGGCCCTGTACCCTGCTGCCACAGGATTTTTACATGTGCTGTTCCTTCTAATGGGAAGCTCTGCCTCCTTCTATTCACCCAGTCAGCACTCATTCCTTTTCAGCCCTGGAGAGTCTTCTCTGACCTCTCTGAGCAGGTCAAAGTCTCCTCCCATTGCCTCTCCCAGCAATATACCTTGGTCACATTCTCATAGCTCAAACGGTAAAGAATCTGCCTGCAGTGCAGGAGACCCGGGTTCAATCCCTGGGTCGGGAAGATCTTCTGGTGAAAGGAATGCCGATCCATTCCAGTATTCTTGCCTGGAGAATCCCATGGACAGAGAAGTCTGGTGGGCTACAGTTCATGGGGTCGCAAAGAGTCAGTCACAACTGAGCGACTAACACTTCACTTCACACTCACTGTTTATTGTGATCCACACAGTCAAAGGCTTTGGCATAGCCAATAAAGCAGAAATAGATGTTTCTCTGGAACTCTCTTGCTTTTCCCATGATCCAGCGGATGTTGGCAATTTGATCTCTGGTTCCTCTGCCTTTTCTAAAACCAGCTTGAACATCTGGAAGTTCACGGTTCATATATTGCTGAAGCCTGGCTTGGAGAATTTTGAGCATTACTTTACTAGCGTGTGAGATGAGTGCAATTGTGAGGTAGTTTGAACATTTTTTGGCATTGCCTTTCTTTGGGATTGGAATGAAAACTGCCCTTTTCCAGTCCTGTGGCCACTGCTGAGTTTTCCAAATTTGCTGGCATATTGAGTGCAGCACGTTCACAGCATCATCTTTCAGGATTTGAAATAGCTCAACTGGAATTCCATCACCTCCACTAGCTTTGTTCGTAGTGATGCTTCCTAAGGCCCATTTGATTTCACGTTCCAGGATGTCTGGCTCTAGGTGAATGTGAGTGATCACACCATCATGATTATCTGGGACATGAAGATCTTTTTTGTACAGTTCTTATGTGTATTCTTGCCACCTCTTCTTAATATCTTCTGCTTCTGTTAGGTCCATTTCTGTCCTTTATTGAGACCATCTTTGCATGAAATGTTCCTTTGGTGTCTCTAACATTCTTGAAGAGATCTCTAGTCTTTCCCACTCTATTGTGTTCCTCTGTTTCTTTGCATTGATCCCTAAGGAAGGCATTCTTATCTCTCCTTGCTATTCTTTGGAAATCTGATTTCAAATGGGTATATCTCTCCTTTTCTCCTTTACTTTTTGCTTCTCTTCTTTTCACAGCTATTTGTAAGGCCTCCTCAGACAGCCATTTGGCTTTTTTGCATTTCTTTTTCTTGGGGATGGTCTTGATCCCTGTCTCTTGTACAATGTCATGAACCTCCGTCCATAGTTCATCAGGCACTCTGTCTATCACATCTAGTTCCTTCAATCTATCTCTCACTTCCACTGTATAGTCATAAGGGATTTGATTTAGGTCATACCTGCATAGTCTAGTGGTTTTCCCCACTTTCTTCAATTTAAGTCTGAATTTACTTTGCCAACAAAGGTCCGTCTAGTCAAGGCTATGGTTTTTCCACTGGTCATGTATGGATGTGAGAGTTGGACTGTGAAGAAAGCTGAGCGCCGAAGAATTGATGCTTTTGAACTGTGGTGTTGGAGAAGACTCTTGAGAGTCCCTTGAACTGCAAGGAGATCCAACTAGTCCATTCTGAAGGAAATCAGCCCCGGGATTTCTTTGGAGGGAGTGATGCTGAAGATGAAACTCCAGTACTTTGGCCACCTCATGCAAAGAGTTGACTCATTGGAAAAGACTCTGATGCTGGGAGGGATTGGGGGCAGGAGGAGAAGGGGACGACAGAGGATGAGATGGCTGGATGGCATCACCGACTCGATAGACGTGAGTCTGAGTGAACTCCGGGAGTTGGTGATGGACAGGGAGGCCTGGTGTGCTGCGATTCATGGGGTCGCAAAAAGCTGGACACGACTGGGCGACTGAACTGAACTGGCAATAAGGAGTTCATGATCTGAGCCACAGTCAGCTCCTGGTGTTGTTTTTGCTGAGTGTGTAGAGCTTCTCCACCTTTGGCTGCAAAGAATATAATCAATCTGATTTTGGTGTTGACCATCTGGTGATGTCTATGTGTAGAGCTTCTCTTGTGTTGTTGGAATAGGGTGTTTGCTATGACCAGTGCGTTCTCTTGGCAAAACTCTTTTAGCCTTTGCCCTGCTTCATTCTGTACTCCAAGGCCAAATTTGCCTGTTACTCCAGGTGTTTCTTGACTTCCTACTTTTGCATTCCAGTCCCCTATAATGAAAAGGACATCTTTGGGGGGTGTTAGTTCTAAAAGGTCTTGTAGGTCTTCATAGAACTGTTCAGCTTCTTCAGCATTACTGGTTGGGACATAGACTTGGATTACCATGATATTGAATCGTTTGCCTTGGAAACAAGATCATTCTGTCGTTTTTGAGATTGCATCCAAGTACTGCATTTTGGATTCTTTTGTTGACTATGATGGCTACTCCATTTATTCTAAGGGATTCCTGCCCACAGTAGTAGATATAATGGTCATCTGAGTTAAATTCACCCATTTCAGTCCATCTTAGTTTGCTGATTCCTAGATGTCAACATTCGCTCTTACCATCTCCTATTTGACCACTTCCAATTTGCCTTGATTCATGGACCTGACATTCCAGGTTCCTATGCAATATTGCTCTTTACAGCATTGGACCTTGCTTCTATCACCAGTCACATCCACACCTGGGTGTTGTTTTTGCTTTGGTTCTGTCCCTTCATTCTTTCTGCTTTATTGACTATGCCAAAGCCTTTGACTGTGTGGATCACAATAAACTGGAAAATTCTGAAAGAGATGGGAATACCAGACCACCTGACCTGCCTCTTGAGAAATCTGTATGCAGGTCAGGAAGAAACAGTTAGAACTGGACATGGAACAACAGACTGGTTCCAAATAGGAAAAGGAGTACATCAAGGCTGTATATTGTCACCCTGCTTATTTAACTTATATGCAGAGTACATCTTGAGAAACCCTGGGCTGGATGAAGCACAAACTGGAATCAAGATTGCCGGGAGAAATATCAATAACCTCAGATATGCAGATGACATCCCCCTTATGGCAGAAAGCAAAGAAGAACTAAAAAGCCTCTTGATGAAAGTAAAAGAGGAGAGTGAAAAAGTTGGCTTAGAGCTCAACATTCAGAAAACTAAGATCATGGCATCCCGTCCCATCACTTCGTGGCAAATAGATGGGGAAACAGTGGAAACAGTGGCTGACTTTATTTTGGGGGGCTCCCAAATCACTGCAGATGGTGATTGCAGCCGTGAAATTAAAAGACGCTTACTCCTTGGAAGGAAGTTTATGAGCAAAGTAGACAGCATATTAAAAAACAGAGACATTACTTTGTCAACAAAGGTCTCTAGTCAAGGCTATGGTTTTTCCAGTAGTCATGTGATGTGAGATGTGAGAGTTGGACTAAAAAGAAAGTTGGGCACAGAAGAATTGTTACTTTTGAACTGTGGTGTTGGAGAAGACTCTTGAGAGTCTCTTGTACTGCAAGGAGATCCAACCTGTCCATCTTAAAGGAGATCAGTCCTGGGTGTTCATTGGAAGGACTGATGTTGAAGCTGAAACTCCAATACTTTGGCCACCTGATGCGAAGAGCTGACTCATTTGAAAAGACCCTGATGCTGGGAAAGATTGAGGTTAGGAGAAGGGGATGACAGAGGATGAGATGGTTGGATGGCATCACTGACTCAATGGACATGAGTTTGGGTAGACTCCGGAAGTTGATGATGGACAGGGAGGCCTGGCATGCTGTGGTTCATGGGGTTACAGAGTCGGTCATGACTGAGCAACTAAACTGAACTGAACTCACACTCGAAAATGTGTATATTGTGAGGATCACCAGTCATGAGACTGTACCCAATCTCCCTTCTTCCTTTCAGTATTGAACCAGGCCAGCTAGTGTCAGGTCCCAGCCTCCCTTGCAGCTAGGGTGGCCGCGTGAACACATTTGGCCAAGGGAATGAGAATAGAAGCAATGTGTGCAATGTGCAGGCATCTGGTGCCCCTGGTCTGTCATTTCACTGCTGGGAAATGACAACCACTGGAGCAACCACCGTGGACCTGGAGGTGGAGGCCGTGTGTTGAGGACGGCTGAGTCAGCTTATCACCTGAGTTGCTGGCTGACCTCAAGAAGCAGACCTGTGTTGGGAGCCAGAGTGAGGAACTCCACCCATGGCAAAGGTCATGAGGAAGGAAGCTTGGCATACACAAAGGCATGATCAAGCCTCAGGAAATCCCCTGTTCCCGAGCATCTATCCCCAAAACCAGAGTACCTTATGGGGAGCTCTCCCCCATAACCATTTCTCTCAGAGAAGGAGTTAACTTGCAGCTCCAGTTGATAAAAATTCCTGGGCGTGATAAGAGTGTTTCAACTTATGAACTCTGAAGTTTCTCTGGCCTGCCTGATCAGGCTCCTCCGGCCGCATGTGATTGTTTACAGCCTCCCAACTGTGAGAGGCACGGGATGTTTTAAAACTTTCTAAATACAGACTCTTTTGAGAAGTTAGAAGATCATTAGTATAGTATAGTAGGTTGATTAAGAATTATATTGGTGAAGGGTTTTTTCATTTGTCGTGCCAATAATTACTGCTAATTCCCTGCCCTGGGTGTGACAAGGATGTCTCAGGTCAAACCTCTCTGCTGACAGACTAGCTTGTGTGACAACCCCTCAATCATAAACAGCACAGAGAGTTTGGAGTATTAGCGTAGGGCTTTTTTCATTGATGAGTCAATGATTGCCATCAGCCCTCCATATCCTTAGGCACCCGGGAATATATTAATCAATGTATTTGGAATATAGAAAAGGAAATACAGTAGTTTTTGATGTTAGCAATACTAGACTTTTTGAGTTAATGAATTTTCTCTTTTATTATAGACCACTGTACTTTGTTATAAATCACTGTGTCCTTGCTATGCAAAAATGTAACTTTATCACTATCTTAAGACAAAACAGATCTTAAGGGAAACATTGGTGAAGGGTTTACATTTGTTAAGCCAATATTTGCTGCTAAATCTCCATATTCCTGCCCTTATAATGAATATAACTAGCATATAGGAGAAATAAGTATTAACCTTTAAGATTAATCATGTTAAACCTTAGGTTAAGTAAATTCCTTTCTTGATTGTAACTCACTACATCCTCACCCTATAGGAATGCAACTTTATTTGAAGGGTGGCGCCTGATTTAAGAAAAAATCACCCCTGGAAAAATAAGTTTTGTGGTTAACTGACCGACATCAGAAAGAGCCATAAAATGTCAGCAGACCTCATGCCTAAAAGATGATGAAACTCATAAGATCTTTGTATAATTTTATATGAAGCACCTGATTGTGACAAGGGTCAGGTCTGCTGACCCCCGCGTGACTCTGTATTCATCCCTATGTATAACAAAAAGGTATATAAACAAACCTGAAAAATAAAGAAATCGGATCAGTTTCTGGAAAGACTGATTCCCCCGTGTCGTTTCTTTCTCGCTCCCCGTTTTCCTGGCTGAATTCCCATCTGAAATGTGGGTACTCACCAAGCCTGCTAATTCTGCCTGGGCTTCTGAGGTCGGACCGGGGAGGCCTCAGTGCCTCCTCTCCTTTGGGAGAATGGAAAGACGCCTGTGGCCTACGTAGGTGGTGATTGGTATTCCATGTAAACCAGTTATTCAGCCTCTTTTCTCCACTAATTCTCCTACTACACTATCTGTTTCTAATCTGTCTACATATCTGTAATTAAATAAGTTTTTTCCAGGACGCCAATTCCGTCCCCACCTCCGAATTACCCTGGATCCACCGGGGCTGGACCCCGGCAGACCTGCCCTGCCAGGTCTGGACCATCCACCTCTGCTTGGTCACAGAGGACAGGAGATCACCATCTATCTGATTTAAAGCACTGTATGCTGGGAGCTTTCTCTTAGAGCCTTTTAGCCTGTCCCCAACCGGTCCCCATTTTTGGATGATTATTTATCTCCCCACCAGACTGTTAGCTCCAAAAGGCACGGATGTGTTCTTTCATCCTTATGTCTCTCGACCAGACAGACCATGTTTAGCCAGCGCATCTCATGTTTAGAAGTCTCTGATGAAAAAAATGTACAAAATTTGAGATTGGAAGTCCTCACTTTCACAAAGCCTCAATGTCTAAATTCCTACAAACTTCTCTTATTTCTCCAGTGATAGGCTGGAAGGGTTGTAAAAAATGAATTAGGGGGAATTCCCTGGTGGTCCAGTGGTTAAGACTTCATCTTCCAGCACAGGTTGTCTGGGTTCGATCCCTAATTGGGGAGCTGGGGTTCCATGTGCCTCATGGACAAAAAACCAGGACATGGAGCAGAAGCAGTTGTGACAAATTCAGTAAAGACTTTAAAAATGGTCCACACAAAAAACAGCCTTCAAAAAAAGAGATGAATTTGTAATAACTATTTGGGGGGCTACTGATGAGAAACAGCTGCCCTCCCAGACTGCCTCAGGCATGGAGGGAGGAGGCTGGGCTTTATGTACAGAATGTCTTTGGAAGTGCCGTCAAGCTAGGCATTTAATCTTAGCCTAGCGTCAAGAACTACATGCTCTGTTTTAATGTGACACTTCATAAAGAATGAACATTTCAGTTCATTTCGGTTACACTGCTGGAAGTGCTCCCAGTTAGCGATCTGTGTATGACAATCTACGTGGCTCCAAGATGCTTCACTCGCTCCACTTGGAGCAGGGATCGGTAGTGCCTTTCGGGCACATAGTAAGGGCTGTGCTTGTATTTATGGACCTGACACGTGACACAGCAAATAGCTATTGATCTCTGATGTTGGGCAGAGGTCTCTCAGCTGGCCTCATGCTTTCACATTCTGTCCTTCCTTCCCTCCAATGGCTCTAGCCCACCCTCCACACACACAGCAGATTTCCTGGTAAAAAGCCTTCAGGGCTGTCCACTGCCTACGAGGCCAGACTCCCTAGTCTGACATGATCGGAGCCTCCCTCTCCGTCTCCTGCTTTCCCCTCCCCCTCCCCCCATAGGCCATGCCCTGGGTCTGTGGCTTTCTCAACTCTTTGCCATTTGCTGAAAATGACGTGGTTTTTTACATCTGAGAATCTTTGGAATGTTCACTATGATTTCTTCTTTGTCATGTGAATTGTTAGCAGTGTGTTGCTTGATTTTAAAACTCTGAGAAACTTCTAGAGACTTATGACTGATTTCTAATTTAATTCCACTTGGTAAGAGAACACACTCTAAGTGAACTCAGTCCTCTGCTATGTGCTGAGACACTCTTGGTGGTTCGGCACGTGATCTATGTAGGTAAATGTCTTACCAACACCTGAAAAGAACAGGTGTTCAGCAGTTTGGAAGTGCATGTCCTATATCTTTTGGTTAGATCAAGTTTGTTAGTTGTATTCAAATTCTTTATTAACTTAATTATTTTTCATCTGCTTGTTCTCTGATTGGGGAGTTTTTAATATTTCCTTTTAGTTCTTTAATATTTGCTTTCTAGGGACTTCCCTGGTGGTCTAGTGGCTAGGACTCTGCTCTCCCAATGCAGGGGGCCCTGGTTTGTTCCCTGATCAGGGAACTATAATAGAGCCCATATGCTGAAACTAAGTCTCGGAGCAGCCAAATAAATAAATATTAAAAATTGTTTTGCTTTCTAGATAGACAGATAATCATATCAATTCTATTTCTTCTCTGCAGAACCCTGACCAATACAAGGTCTGAACCGAGGGAAAAAAATACCTCTGCTCAATTTTGTAAAGAATTTTTTTTTTTGCTTTTTGAAATGAGACTTTTCTTGCCCAGTTCTATTTTTTTTTTTTTTTTTTAAGTTTTCTCTATAAGAACAGGCTGGTCTTCCAGATCTGCTGGACACTTCCTGCAAAAAAAAAAAAAAACCAAAAAACAGCTTTCTCTGCCAGTGCAAGATGACATTTTCCGCATTCAACTCAATTTCGGTTTTCAAGTTAAAAAAAAAAAAAACCTGTTGTTAACTGGGCTGCAGGTTCAGCATAAATTATGGAAACATAATCTCATCTATTCTAAAAACTGGAAGAGAAAGCACAGGTTCAGATTTGACACAAAGAGTTGTCCAAGAGAACAGGCAGACAAAGACAAAGAGGGGTGTGTTTCAAAAGACTCAGCCTTGTCCCCGGGGAATGAATCCTTTGGAAGACAAGGTCAGTCTCTGCAACAAAGGAAAACATTTGAGGCAGCGATTCAGAAGTGTTGCCTCCAGGTCGCATTACTCTGACTTGAACTTTGAAAAAAATATGAGATTTTTCCCCTGTTTTCATTGCCTGAACAGGACTAAGCAAGCTGAGACCAAATGATCTTTAGTTCTAAAAATAATACCGATTTGGATCTCTTAGCTGATTCTCTCCATAGGACACCAGAAACCACGCTGGGGACGAGGGCAAAGTACTGCATAGACAGAGCCAAGCACGCCGGGAGTGACCCTTCCCAACTCGAGCAAGGGCAGTGATGGAGAGCAGCTGCCCTGACGGCCACTGGGAAGTCTGAAATGGAATCCAGCGTGGAGTCTCAGTAGGACAGAACCGCTCTGTTGTGGGGTTTTCAGGAACTCTTGGTGAAGGCCTTTGGAGATACGTGCTAAGCAGCTTCAGTCGTGTCCAACTCTCTGTGACTGCATGGACTGTAGCCCACCAGGCTCCTCTGTCCATGGGATTTTCCAGGCAAGGATACCGGAGTGGGCTGCCATTTCCTCCTCCAAGCGATCTTCCCCACCCAGGGATCGAACCTGTGAAGACATAAGTGTCTCTTAAGTCTCCTGCATTGGTAGGTGGGCTCTTTACCACTAGCTCTACCTGGGAAGTCAGAGACGTTTCAGGGCATCACCAATACCCATACTTGCTGAAGACTTTGGTTCAAGGTGAGACCATAGTGCCTTGTAGAGTTCTGCCAAATGAAATGTTTCCTTGCCCATATCTCCAGATTTATAGCAGCACTGGCAAGGCGGTGGGGGAGCTCATAGGGAAAGACATGAAGGGAGGAAAAAGGTCAGTAGGGGCTGATAAGATAGAAGATAAACATTAAGGAGACAGCGGACTCTCCTCGTGGTCAATGGCTAAGACTCAGAGCTCCCAGTGCAGGGGATCAGTTCGTTTCAGTTCAGTCACTCAGTCGTGTCCGACTCTTTGCGACCCCATGAATCACAGCAGGCCAGGCCTCCCTGTCCATCACCAGTGAACTCTGGGAGATCACTCAGACTCACGTCCATTAAGTCAGTGATGCCATCCAGCCATCTCCTCATCCTCTGTAGTCCCCTTCTCCTCCTGCCCCCAATCCCTCCCAGCATCAGAGTCTTTTCCGATGAGTCAACTCTTCGCATGAGGTGGCCAAAGTACTGGAGTTTGGGGACCTGGGTTCAATTCCTGGTCAGGGAACTAGATCCCACACCAATGAAGATTGAAGATCCTATGTTCCAGGACTAAGACCTGGCACAACCAAATAAATAAACAAAAACAACCTTATTAAAAACAAACAAATGTTAAGGAGGTAGGTTGCAACAAATCACGGACCAAATAATTCGGAAAGCTGCAAGATTCCTGGCTCAAGTAAACTAAATTCATCAGATTCAACGTGATTCAGGATCTCTAATAGCCAAAACCTCCACATGATATAAACATCCAAAAATAGCCCTAGTCCATCCATAAACTGGGAAACTATGTGTTCACTTAATGCCCCAGGGACACCCTGAGAGGGTGCATACGTGTGTGCCATCTTGGGCCCAACTCTTTCCAGCTGTGTGACCCTGAGCAAATAATTCTGTCTTCATTTGCCCTTCAGTTTTCTCCCCTGTTGAAGTGAGGATAATAGTAATTGCTGTTTAGAAGGGTTTTGTGAGAGTTAAGTGAGCCCATCCATGTCAAGCAGAACAGGGTCTGGCATGTTGGAGGTAATTAGGTGAAAAGTATTAGTGGCTCAATTGTGTCTGACTCTTTGTAACCCCATGGACTGTAACCCCATGGACTGCAGCCCGCCAGGCTCCTCTGTCCATGGGATTCTCCAGGCAAGAATACTGGAGTGGGCTGCCATGCCCTCCTCCAGGGGATCATCCCAACCCAGAGATCGAACCAGGGTCTCCTGCACTGGTGGATTCTGAGCCCCCAGGGAAGGGAGAGGGGAAATGTTCATACATATTTATTAGTCACGGGCAACCAGGAAAACAAGAACATTCATTATTTTAACAAAGAATTTAGAACAGAGAATTGGTTAAATGGGCATTGCAGGACAGAAGCAGCAGAAAGCAGACTCTGGGGGAACCACAGGAAGCAGCTACCCCACCCCCCTTGGCTGGGGAACCAAGAGGACAGGTCGGGGTTATGAGATCCTTAGAAGCCTGGAAGAGGGGATCCCAGGGAGCTGGGACTCGGATCTCTGGCGAGGGGTCACTGCCCAGCTGGTGCGGTATTTCTGTGAAGCACAGAGGCTGGTTCTCGAGCACAGGGACCCTGGAGCCTGGAACCAAACATCAGGGTGATGCTCGGGAGCCGGATCAGGGAGCCGACTGGAAGCCACAGCCCTACCCGCTCCGCCGGCCCTGTGGGCCCGGCTAGCGCCCCTGGCGGCAGAGGCTGGAAGGGAGCCGTGGCCGAGGAGAAACGCGGGTTCGTGGAGTCTTGGCAGCATCACGGAGCCGCTTGTGGCCCCAACTTTAAACGCTGCCCCTCCTCCCCCTCCCCACAGCCTCAGGACGGCGGCGGATCGGAGGAGTGAGAGGAGGTGCTCAAGGGTTTAAAGGTAGGCCTGAATGACAGCGCGGCCGCAGGAGGAAGAGAGCAGGACAGCCTGGCACGTGGACTTCAGTCCTGGAGAAGGGCTTGGTGATCGGGGGCGGCCGCGAGAGAGTAAAGGCTGAGGTCGGACGCGGATGGAAAACGCTCTAGATCGGAGAGAGATTATGGCAGGCGTCCAGCTCCCAGAACCTAGTGTTCTACACTTTCTCGGAACTTTGAGTCAGGAAGATTAAGAGCAGAGGCCAGAGACGCCCCAGAGAGGAGTGGGTGACCACAGGGGGAGGGTTCGGAGTGGTGAGCCCCGTAGCAGAGGGTCAGGACACGGCTTTGCAGGAGGAAGGGAGGTGTTTTGGAGGCCGTTGAGGGGAGCTGGCATGATTACACCAGGGGGTCAGGGGATGAGGGGTTTGGGGAGAGCCAGAGCTCTGCTCCTCATGAGTGGGCAGCTCTGGAGTCAGACAGACCTGCACTCAGTCCTGTTCTACTGGTTTACCTGGGGAGTCTCTCAGCCTGCACCTGCGTTTCTTCATCTGTGGAAGGGTGATCACAATAACACCTGCCTAGGGGCATGGGGGTGGGAGACTGGTTGGACTAAATGAGCTGATGTACATGCAACAAGATGGAGGCAGGCACCCTGCAGGATCTTTCCTGCTCTCCAAGAATTGCCAGAGCCTACGGACACGACTGAAGTGACTTAGCAACGACAACTGCCAAGAGTAAAATGCACCCCACATTGTAAGTTCAGAGAACTAGCAGCCAGGGGCTGGTTGGGAGATGCCACGCAGCACGGACTCTATGAATCCTGTGTGTAACCCGGCATTTGGATGGTCCTTGTCTGGTTCTTGGGAAGCCACCTCTAAATCCTTGGAATTTTCTACATGATGGGAGTGTCTGGTATTCACACTGGACTCCTCCAGCTTGACCTGTTGGTTTAGGATAAACCATGTGTTGTTAGCTCAGTCTCTGGGGAAAGGGAGACTTCCCTGGTGGCTCAGATGGTAAAGCGTCTGCCTACAATGCGGGAGACCCGGGTTCTCAATCCTTGGGTTGGGAAGATCTCCTGAAGAAGGAAATGGCAACCCACTCCAGTATTCTTGCCTGGAAAATCCCATGGATGGAGGAGCCTGGTGGGCTACAGTCCAAAAGAGTCGGACAGGACTGAGCGATTTCACTTTCACTTTCTGGGGAAGGGAGGGGAACTGGAGATTGAATTCAGTCAATGGGGTACATATATAATGAAACTGCAGTAAAAACGCTGGGAAAGATTGAAGGCAAAAGTAGAAGGGAATAGTAAAGGATGAGATGGTTAGACAGCATCACCAACTCAATGGATATGAATTTGAGCCAAGTCCGGGAGATAATGAAGGACAGGGGAGCCCGGCATGCTGCAGTCCATGGGGTTTCAGAGTCACACGTGACTTAGGGACTGGACAACAGTGACAGCAACAGCAATAGAAACTCGAGACACTTCAGCTTGGTGAGCTTCCTTGGTCTTCCATATTGATGTGCCAAGAGGGTAACATGTCCCTGAGGATGTCAGAAGCGTCAAGTTTGGGACCACCCCCCCACCAGCCCTTGCTCGAGACTGGTTCAGATTTGTATCCTTTTGCGATCATTAAACTGTCATGGCAAGTACAGCACTTTTCTGTGAGTCACTCTAGTGAATTATTAAACCTGAGGGAGTAGGGGGAGCCCCCAGGTTTGTAGCAAACTGGTAAAAAGTGAGTGTGGCCTGGGGACCCCCCAGACTTGGCTGCTGGTGTCTGAGTGAAGACGGTCTTTCAGAGGACGGAGCCCTTAACCTGTGAAGTTTGGCCCAACCCTGGGTAGTTGGTGCTTCCAAAGGAAAAGGGAGGGAGGAGGGGTGAGAGGCTGCTTCTTCATGAAGACTTGACTGGCTTTTCTGGGAAACAGGTGGGAGTGAAGGGGGTTGGGGACACAGTGGAGTCATTGTAAAGCGGGTGGGACAGCAGAGAGGAACACCTTGTCTCCCACTTGGCTGTCTACTTGGCCATGGGCTGGTGGCTCTTTCCTAGGGCTCCTGAAGTTTGGAGAGTGTTCAGGGAAGCTGGGGTGGTGGGCAGTCAGCCAGGAGGCGAAGGACTGGGACCATCCCCACCCCCACTGCCCTACAGTCCCAGAGCTGGATCCAGAGTACTGACGGAATTGCAGAGTCTTGGTGGTTTTTTGAGGCTTTTTTAAAATTTTACTTTTGGTTGCACTGTGTCTTCATTGTTGCATGCAGGCTTTCTCTGGTTGCAGCCATCAGGGGCTACGGTTTATTCTGGCACTCATGCTTGGCCTTCTCATTGCGGTGGCTTCTCTTGTTGCAGAGTCCAGGCTCTAGGCATGACAGCTCAGTAGTTGTGGCACACAGGCTCTAGAGCGCATGCTCAGTACTTGGGGTGCACAGGCTTAGTTGCTCTGTGGCATATGAGATCTTCCCAGACCAGGGATCGAACCCACGTCCCCTGAGTTGGCAGGCAGATTCTTTACCCCTGGACCACCAGGGCAGTCTAGAATTGGATTCTAGGGTTTGGAGGCAGGGGAACACCTCAGAGAAAGATGACATGAGGCCAAGGGTCAGCAAGAATATGTAACCAGGGGAGCCCCATGGGAGAGAGTCTCGGTCGGTAGGCCCATGGGGCACCCCTTTGGGCACACCGAGTCTAAGGAGCACTGGTTCTCAACCAGGGCATATTGGTAATGGCTGACACATTTTTGGTTGCATAACTTGGGGAGTGGTACAAGACTTAGGACTGAACAACTGGCGTCCAATAGGGTGAGGACAGGGATATTGCCAAACAATGCATAGGACAGGGCCCCACAACAAAGGATAATCCAGCCCTAAACATCAGTAGTGCTGAGGATGAGAAACTCTGCTCCAGAGAACGAGTTGGGTCAGCAGTAAAGACCCAGGCCAGTGACCACAGGAAGCACCTCTGTTTTCCATTTCTCTCCCCAGTGCCTCAAGTAAGCAGAGAGGAGGGTGGTATGAGAGGTATGCTTGGTCCCTGCTTCACTGCTGAAACCTCAGGCCTGTGCTTTGGCAGGGGTAGGGGTAATCTGAGACAAGCTTGACTTCATTTATTTATTTTTTTGGCCATACCAGGTGGCTTTTGGGATCTTAGTTCCCTGACCAGGGATGGAAACTGTGGCCCCGGAAGTGAAAGTGAAGAGTCCTAACCACTGGACCACCAGGGAATTCCTGAGTTTACCTTTTAATTTATCTTTATTCTTTAATTTTTATTGGAGCAGAGTTGCTTTGCAATGTTGTGTTAGTTTCTGCAGTACAGCAAAGTGAATCGGCTCTGAGGATACGTATGTGTGTGCTCAGTCATTTAGTTGTGTCCCAATCTTTGCGACTCTAAGGACCGTAGCCTTCCAGGCTCCACTGTCCACGGGATTCTCTAGGCAAGGGTACTGGAGTAAGTTGCCATTTCCTACGTCAGGGGATCTTCCCGACCCGGCAGTCAAGCCACATCCCCTTTGCCTCCTGCACTGGCAGTCATTCCTTACCAGTGAGCCACCTGGGCAGATCATGTGAGCCAAGGCTCTTCGGTCATGTCTGACTCTTTGTGACCATATGGACTGTAGCCCATGAGGCTCCTCTGTCCATGGGATTCTCTAGGCAAAAGTATTGGAGTGGATTGCCATGCCCTCCTCCAGGGGATCTTCCCGACCCAGGGATTGAGCCTGCGTGTCTTATGTCTCCTGCATTGGCAGGTGGGTTCTTTACCACTAGCACCATCTGGGAAGCCCTGGGAAGCTCATGCATATACACATATTCCCTCTTTTTGGATTTCTTTCTGATTCAGGTCACCGTCATGCATTAAGCAGAGTTCCCTAGGTATACAGTAGCTGCGCCTTAGTTATCTGTTTTATCGCTAGTGTATACATATGTCGATCCCAAGCTCCCAGTTCATCCCCCCTCTCCCACCTTGGTATCCGTAAGTTTGTTCTCTACATGTGAGTCCCAAGTTTAACTTTTTAAATGGACAAGCCTTAAACTCCCAAGTGGGGCTGCCTTAATAACAACAAAAACAAAATGACTGGAAAAGTGGAATCAGATTGAGGTGCCTTAAGAAGGAGCCTTACACTCAAGTGACCAAAGAGGTTTGGACAGAACACAGCTGGTGGTAGTTATTGGAAACAAACAAGCAAGAAAGCAACCTTTTCCTAACAGGCACTTCAACAAGACAAGTCTTCTTAATGGAACGGGCTAAGTGCATGCATTGCTCAGCACAGTGTCTGGCACAAAATAAGAGCGTGATGAATGTTAGCACTTGTATTAAGAAGGAAGTGGAAAATCAGCAGCTTCCAATGGAGAGAGAGGGCTTAAGGATGAATGCTGTCTGGCTGGGTAGCTGGTTCCAGTTAAAGCACGAACACTCAAGGAAGCTGGGGTTTGATCAACCAGGCACTGGGGGTTCCTGAAAATACATTTGAAGGAGTCTGTTCTTAAACTGAAAAACAGTTTCCTTCAGGGTGAAGCCATTCCCTAAATTTGTCCCAGTTCCCACTTCCTGAGATAAGTAACTGAGTCCCTAAATATGGCCTCCATAGACCCCTCCTCCCCCACCGAGGGGGAGGGGCCCTGGCTCCCTTCCCTGGAATCTGCCCTGGCCTTAGTGACTTGCTTGAGCTGTAGAATGTGATGCAAGTGACAGCCTGGAACCTCCAAAGCCAGGGCATGAGATGCCGCACAGCTTCCGCTGGGCATCTTGGAATGATGCCCGTGAGACAGTCGCTCTGGGAACCCAGGCTCCATGTCACCTGGATGGGCCACGCAAGAGCTCTGGCTACCGGCCCCAGTTGAACTAGCTGATAGCCCCCCCTCAAGAGTCCCCCGGGAGGGACCCATTTCAGATGTTCAGACCATTAACATGCAACCACATGAGTCCTTAAGTGAGAACCACCCAACTGAGTGCAGTCATCCTGCAGTTCACTTCACTTCAGGCGCTCAGTCGTGTCCGACTCTTTGCAACCCCATGAATCGCAGCGCGCCAGGCTTCCCTGTCCATCACCAACTCCCGGAGTCCACCTAAATTCATGTCCATCAAGTCAGTGATGCCATCCAGCCATCTCATCCTCTGTTGTCCCCTTCTCCTCCTGCGCCCAATCTCTCCCAGAATCAGAGTCCTTTCCAATGAGTCAACTCTTTGCATGAGGTGGCCAAAGTACTGGAGTTTCAGCTTTAGCATCATTCCTTCCAAAGAACACCCAGGACTGATCTCCTTTAGAATGGACTGGTTGGATCTCCTTGCAGTCCAAGGGACTCTCAAGAGTCTTCTCCAACACCACAGTTCAAAAGCATCAATTCTTCGGTGCTCAGCTTTCTTCACAGTCCAACTCTCACATCCATACCGCAGAGGACCCAGTAAATTATTGCTTCAAGCCACTACATCTTAGGGTGATTTATCACTCGGAAACAGGTAATTAAAACACTTCCCTAGGGAGTCAAGAACTCTCAGAAACATATGGTGCTTTCTTGAATGAAAAATTAATTGTCTTTCTAGTGACTGTCCAGGAAGGGTTTGCATAAATGGCATATCCAGGCTGGTGGAAAGATACACGCCAAACACTCTTCCAATCCTAAGTTCTAGCTCAAGCACAGTATCAGCTCATAAGATGGGTGACATGAAAGCATTCCAGCCCCCTACCCCTTGTTCTCCCCTCCCTGCCCATTTCTTCCTGCTGTCAAGCCTTTCCCATTCTTCCGTAAATTTTAAACCACTATTCCAAACAACCACTATAGAGCCACGGTCAGGTTCTTGGAAATCTGACCCATATCATAAAGGTATAGTGTGTCTAGGTGGGAGGAACAGGAACATCAGAGGTTAACCCCCACCCCCGCCAGTGAGAATCCTCAGGGGGTGGGGGGTTGGAGGAGTTGGGGAGAGTAAGGCAACTTTATCTTCCTTTCAGGGAAAGCAGAATCCCACCAGTAATTAAATACCAATTCAATACTAAGAAGGAGCACAAGGAAATAAGGTTTGAGGTTTTTTTTTTTTTTAAAAGATATTCACAAGAGCTTCTGATCTGGCGCCACCTAGTGGGAGTGACTGTAATAACAGTCCCAGCCCCCACGCCCCACTTTCCTGGAGCCTGGGTGGCAGCCAGCTTTGTCACTGTTCCCATAGTCCCACGCCGGCATCCGGGAGGATGTGGGGAGAGGCCGTAAGAGTGTGTGTCACTTGTGTACTACAGCTGACTCATTTCCAGAAGTGAAATAGTCAAGGGGACCATGACAATTCATGATGCTCTTGAAGAAGATGGATTTTTGTGGTAATTACAGAATCTCTGGGAGGCTTTTGAGTCTGCCCACCTGCTTGGAAGGCAGGCTTCACATCCTCCTTGTAAGCTAAGTCAGTGGTTCCCAAATTTGTCTACGTATTAGAATCACTAGAGAGCTTTGAAAAATTCTGAAGCCCAGACCAGTGAAATCACCATCTCTGCAGATGGAGCTCAGGCATCTGTAGTCCGGAAGCCTCCCTGTGTGGGGGGGAGGGGGGTGCCAAAGTGCTGCCCAGTTGACCTGGGAAGGCGATAGGGCCATCAGTTGATCCCATGGCTACTACCAGCTGCCTCCTTCTGCTTTCCCTTGGGAGCAACCTGAGGCCAAACTGACAGCTCTGTCTTTACCATGTCTAAGCCATTTGGAAGATCCTTCACAAAAAAACTTCCCTGGTGGCTCAGACGATAAAGCGTCTGCCTACAATTCGGGCGACCCAGGTTCCATTCCTGGGTTGGGAAGATCTCCTGGAGAAGGAAATGGCAACCCACTCCACTATTCTTGCCTGGAAAATCCCATAGATGGAGGAGACTGGTAGGCTACAGTCCATGGGGTCAGGAAGAGTCGGAGACGACTGAGTGACTTCACTCACAAATAAAAAGTGCTGGATTAAAATTTTTTCCATCTCTAATATGTGTTTGCTTTGCTTAAATTTTAAGTATTTTTTCCCCAATATACACTGCGTGAGTAGTTATTGTGGTTGGGGGGTGGGGAGGAGCTGGGAGGGAGTACGAGGGGTCTCTAGGATGTGTTCTTTTATTGATCCAGGTGTGTTGGTTCATAAACTCAGTTTATAATGTGTGCTTTCCTGTACATATTTATACCTCAATAAAAACCCCACATAGCCAAGCGATTCAGTTATACAGATATGTACATTCTTTAGAAAAAAAACCCAAGGGATTTCCCTGTTGGGCCAGTAGTTAAGACTGTGCTTCCGCTGCAGGGGGCACAAGTTTGATCCCTAGTCAGGGATCTCGCATGCTGCACGGCAGGGGTCCAAAAACTGCTAAAAACTAAAATAAATAAAAACCCCACACATACTTCATAACTATGTAGGGAAATACAGATAAATGAAAAAAAAAAAAGAACCAGTGAAAACCAAGGATTGCCCTTTAGGGCCTCCACAAGGTGACACAACTTTTGAGACAAGGTAAGTCCCTCCAAATAAAGCCACCAAAGTGCTGGTGGCCACCTCTCACCCCTGTAAGGAGATGGAAGGAGCCCCTGGGAGGTTCCATGAAGTTGACATACTGGACTCCGAATAATTCAGTGCCAAGGAGCAAGATTCTCTCTTTGATCTAATCCAGCTCACCTGAGCCCTCTCTTTGACCAGGTCTCAAACCCTGGGCCCTTTTGTCCTTCCATGCAATGTCCAGTTGTAACAAGAATCCTGATAAGTCAGTTTAGCCAGAACCCCCATCCTCCAGGTCTGGTCACCTTCAAAATATTTGGGTTCCCCATTGTCCAGCATCCTCGGGTGATGTCTGAGCCTCCTGGCCTGCCTTCAGCAAGTTTTTTTTTTTTTTTAAATTAATTTATTTGGCTGCCCCAGGTCTTAGTTGAGGCATGTGGATTCTTTAGTTGTGGCATGCAAACTTTCAGTTGCGGTATGTGGGATCCAGTTCCTTAAACGGGAATCGAACCCAGACCCCCTGCAATGGGAGTGTGGCATCCTAGCCACTGGAAGTTCTGCCAGGTCAATTTAGTGAGAATCTCCCCTGATCCCTGATGGTTCCTTTTAGTGATCTTCCACCCACTGATGCCTACCCTACTCCTTGGCTTATATTCCCACTTGTCTTTGTATTGACAGTTGAACTCAATCTCTGCTCCCTCCCACCCATCTGTAAGACCCCAAGGTAGTGGTCCCTACCCCTATCACAGAGGGTCTGAATATAGCCCAGCTTACCCTTCTTTAACAAGTGCCTGGAATTGTTGGGACCTAACAAACACCATGATAGGCTTCAGGGACTAAGGTAGGACTGACGGGAAAAGCTGAGTCATTGCCCAGTGAGGTCATCCCTGCGGATGCCAGGACTTGTCTAATCAGCATACTCCCCGTAACCTGGTTTGAGTTCATCAGGACGTAAAAGACATCCCCCTGCAGCCAATAGCCAATTAGTAAATACCATGAAACCCCTGCAGCCAATAAAAGATTAGCCAATTAATAAATACTAGGAAACTCCTGCAGCCAATCAGCCCTTGCCGACTCTCTGTTCTAAAACCTATAAATACTGCTGTAAATCTGGGCTCGGGGCTCCTTGCTCCACTCCACTGTGTTGGATGTGGTGGGAGCCCTAGCTCGAGCTAGAAATAAAACCCCTTCATGCTTTTGCATTGCTGTGGACATCTTATTCTCTCGGTTTTGGGGACTCGGACTCTGGGCATAACATTTGGGGGCTCGTCCGGGATCCCTTTAACTGGGAAGAATAACACTCTCCCAGTAGAAGGGGTTTCCTCACTAGGAGGAGAGATATCTGAACACTGGTGTTAGTTCTGGTTAAGACCAGCGTAAGGCCGAGGCCTGGCATCGTGCTGGGGAGGCGGCTGGCTCTGTTCTCTGGTTAAGACCAGCGTAAGGCCGAGGCCTGGCACCGTGCTGAGGAGGCGGCTGGCTCTGTGGACGCCTTGTTGGTAAGATTACCTCGAGGGAAAGAAAGTTTCAGGGGGGCCCAGGAAGACCTAGTGCTGTGTTCTCGGCCGATGTGTATTTGTTATCCGTTTGTCATGTCTGTGTGAGTGCCGGCATTGTCTCTGCTCTTTGTGTGTCCATTTTGTCTCCTGTGTTCTCTGTAATCATGGGGCAAGCGACTTCTACTCCTTTGTCCCTTATGACTGATGTTAGTACTTAGATCTGAAGTTCTGTGTCTCTATAGGAGGTTTTCTGAGAGACTGTATTTTTGTATTTAAGGGCTTCCCTGGTGGAGCCGAGGTTAAAGAGTCTGCCTGCAATATGGGAGACTTGGGTTTGATCCCTGGGTCAAGAAGATCCCTTGGAAAAGGAAATTTTGCTTTGTCTGGCAACCATGTGGTTTAGACCTGCCACCATTTTGTTAGAACTTGATTTTCTTTCCCTGTGCCTTGAGACCAGGGCTCTCAGGAACACTTATCTGACACTGAGGAAAAAGGAAAAAAAAGACTTGAAGCTAGATCTTGCACTGTCTGTCTAAATATGTCTTGGTAATATTTTTGTATATGAGCTCTATTTATTTGGCTTAAAAAAGGTAAGCGCTTACAAATCAAGTAATTCTAAATTAATAAATTCCAGGTTCATGTGAACTGGGAAATATTCAATGTTAAATACCTGATATTAATGTTTGTTGACCTATCTAATATAGACATGTCTTAGAATAATTAACGTTAAGAATATTTTCATTCTACCTAGGATTAATATAGGTTAAATATTATATCTGTTACAAGTTTGTCAACAAGGAAATTACCTCAAGTGAAGAAACTTCTAAAAAATGTAAATGAGATATGAGCTTTTATATCTCTAGCTAACTTTGGGGTGCTTCAGAGGGCCCCTGGAGCATCCCAAGGAGAGATATTAAACTGTTTATTTGGTTAAATTACATGAAAAAGACTACCAGATGAGTAATAAATCCATTCAGGTTATAATGTATGGTAAAATTACTAATACAGATATCCTAAAAATTATATGGAGTTTTTAACATTCTGATATATCCTGGTATTTTAATGGAAAACCTGATGACTTCACAAAAGTTAGCAAAAGGACTGAATGAACCAGCGAATATGCTTATAACTTTTATGGCTTCTATCTGAAAAATTATGGGGTTGAATCTCATGTTTTCAGGGAGTAGGGAAAATCTTCCTCTCAAACTAATTCCAGTATATAATTTTCCTGGAAGATAAAGATTCTACAGGACAGACTAAGTCAGATGACCTGAAGATATACTGGGCTACATCTAATGGAAGTTCTTAACATAAGCCTTACTTGTGACTTTACTAATACTGCTGGCTATGGTATTTGTATTTCCCCTGTCTTACAAAATTGCTGTTTCTTACACTGTCAAATGTGTGTATGAGGCCTCTAATAGAATAATGTATAGTCCCATATGAGATTGATGATGGTAACAGTGTAACTCTAGATATGGCAAGAAGCAACAAGAGGGAATATTTTCCTGGACCAAGAAGCTAATAAGACAGGTGGTCCAGAGAATTTTAGATACTGTTTTATGGCCTAATCCAGTAACAGCACATTGAGTGGCCTGTCAACAAAATCTTTTGCCAAACCTGAGAATGGACATTCTCAGCACCATGGGATAAAATGGTCATGAAGTGCCCCCCCCCTCATAATCATGGTCAAGTTTATGAGCAAAAAGGGGCTCTGCCAACTGAAGACTGACACTCACCATCTGCATCTACAAAGATTAAATCATGGCCGCTGCAACTGCTGGCTTTCAACGCCCCTGAAAGGAGTTCAGGGTGAAAATCAGGAATGAGGCACTCTGTGCTCTGGGAAAAACTGGCAGAACAGGCCGACAGATAGTTAGATCTTTTCAGGAGAAAATTTTATGAGTCCCAATTCTTGCATCTTCTCATATCTAGAGAAACACTGACGTCATTCACGGTGAAATCTGCTTTGGCTATTAAGAAATAGTTTACAAAAGTCAAAATAGAGTAGCTACGGTTCAGATATCCTGAAAAATAACTAGGTGATGCTATGGGTGTACTTTCAGATTAGAGCTTGTATTGCTCCAAGCTGGGGCGGTCCTTTGCCCCATTTTGACAGGAAGTTATCTTAGTCATTGTTGCCTAGTTCCCTAAAATTAAAACTGAGCGGGACTCTGTGGGGCTCTGGAGTACAGATCTGCTCTGGGTTCTCCATTTCTTATCTGTAGGATATAGACTTTGTTCAGCCTCCTTGGCCTTCCCTGAATTCCAAAGCATGGATTCAAACAATGGCTAATCAGGGAAGGGAGGGGATACAAAAACAGAAACAGTCAAAGGCTGGTACAGCCTCCAGACAGAGTCCTGGTTCCTACTCAAAGAAATATGCATAGCAATGTCTTTGAGCCCCCACCCAGGTGGAGGATGGTAACTTCAGACTGAACACAAGATTCCTGGAGCACTGCTCTGTTGCCTCACCACCAGCCAATCAGAAGGGGTCACAAGCCCTGTAACCCTCACCCCAAACGTTGCCTTCTGTTTCCGGGGACCAGAGATGACCATCCTGGTAGGTCTCTTGTTTGGCCCTTGTCTATCTCATCTCTGAGAGGGGCCAACTAAATTGCTGCAACTACAAGGGTAAAAGCTGGTTTCAGATGTGGAAAACCCCAACTTAGATCGGGTAGAGAGACTTCTGCTCTGCTAGGCAGGCCTATGCCCATGCACAGCAGGAAGAAGATACAGAAGAGACCTCCGCCCCAATTCCCAAAAAGTATCTTGAGTATGAAGTCTCTCAGGGGGCCTATGTGCTCTGTTAGGGGAAGAATGTTGTTTTTATGTGAATCACTCAGGGGTAATCAGGGAGTCGCTGGCCAAGCTCACTCTTGGCCCCTGTATCCTAAATAGACCTATCACATTTGTTAAGGAGCACATCAATACAGTCCAGGTACCAGTACTTAGGCAGCAATATCAGGCCCTGCCCCAAAATGCTGAGGAAGATTCCTCAGTATAACAAAAGACAGGGGGGAATGTTGGGACCTAACAAACACCATGATAGGCTTCAGGGACCAAGGCAGGACTCACGGGAAAAGCTGAGTCATTGACCAGTGAGGTCATCCCCACGGATGCCAGGACTTGTCTAATCAGCATACTCCCCGTAAGCTGGTTTGAGTTCATCAGGACGTAAAAGACATCCCCCTGCAGCCAATAGCCAATTAGTAAATACCAGGAAACCCCTGCAGCCAATAAAGATTAGCCAATTAGTAAATACTAGGAAACTCCTGCAGTCAATCAGCCCTTGCCGACTCTCTGTTCTAAAACCTATAAATACTGCTGTAAATCTGGGCTCGGGGCTCCTTGCTCCACTCCACTGCGTTGGATGTGGCGGGAGCCCTAGCTCGAGCTAGAAATAAAACCCCTTCATGCTTTTGCATTGCTGTGGACGTCTTATTCTCTCAGTTTTGGGGACTCGGACTCTGGGCATAACAGAATGTTTTTCTTTAACAGCAGTCAAATCATAATTTAAACTGCGTCATTAGAAATGGACTTTTTTGTGCATCACAGAAGAATGATCCTGAAAGGGACATCGCTGGTTCAAGTCCCTCATTTAAAAATAAAAAGGGAAGAAATGCATATAACAGGAAATAAACAAGTCAATTAGCATATTCACGTTGTGCAACAATGAGCTCTATCTGGTTTCAAAATAAAACCCACAATAAAACTATCACCAGAAATAAAATCATCCCCAGTAGAACCCATGTCCATTAAGCATTGTCCTCCTGGCAACCACCAACCTGCTTTCTGTCTTGGTGAATTTATCTATTCTGGAGGTTTCATTTAAATGGAATCACACAATATATAGCCTTTTTGTCTGCCTTCTGTCACTTCTTTCACATGATGTTCTTGAAGTTCACTCACAGTGTAGCACAGATCAGAACGTCATTCCTTTTTATGGACAAACACTATTCCGTAATGTGAATAAGCCATGTTTCTTTTAGCTGTTCATCTGCTGATGGACACTTGGGTTGTTTCTGCCTTTTTTGGGTATTGTGAACAGAGCTTCTGTGAGCATTTGTGTACAAGGTTTTATGTGGACACATGTTCTCAGTTCTCTTGGGTAAATACCTAGGAGTGGAATTATTGGGTCACATGGTAAATCTATGTTTAATTTTTTGAGGAACCTTGAGTTTCTCTTTTTTTTGGCCACACTGTGTGGCATCCGGGATCTTAGTTCCTGAAACCCTGTCCCCTGCATTGGGAGTTCAGAATCTTAACCACTGAACTGCCAGGAAGTCCCAGGTCTCTCCTTTGTAAAAGAGATTTTTTTGGGACTTCCCTTGTAGTCCAGTGATTAGGACTCCAGGCTTCCACTGCTGAGTCTGGGATCCCATAACCCACCTGGCATAGCCAAAGAGAGAGAAAAAAAGTTTTTTTTTCTTGGGGCAGTGTTGTTGTTGGTCAGTCGCTAAGTTATGTCTGACTCTTGTGAATCTATGGACTGTAGCCCGCCAGGCTCCTCTGTCCATGGGATTTCCCAGGCCAAGAATATTGGAGTGGGCTGCTGTTTCCTTCTCCAGGGGATCTTCCCAACTCAGGGATTGAACCTACATCTCCTATATTGGCAGGAGGGTTCTTTACCACTGAGCCATCAGGGAAGCCCTGGGGCAAGGTGGGGAGGTTACATCAGGAGCTTGGGATTAACAGATACACACCACTACCACAATATATATACACAAAAGAATAACAACCTACTGTACAGCACAGGGACCTATATTCAATGTATTATAATAACCAGAATGGAAAAGAACCTGAAACAGAAAATATGTATAACTGAATCACTTGGTTATACACCTGGAACTAACACACTATTGTAAATCAACTATACTTCAATAAAAAAATTTTTAACATATTTTCTGGGTGGGTACTCCAGATTCGTTTTCCACATCTATTAGTAGTACTGTTAGCTGCTCAGTTCTATCCGACTCTTTGCAACCCCATGGACTGTAGCCTGCCAGGCTCCTCTGTCCATGGAATTCTCCAGACCAGAGTACTGGAGTGGGTAGCCATTCCCTTCCCCAGGTTCCTTCTCGACCCGGGGTTTGAACTCAAGTCTCTTGCATTGCAGGCAGATTCTTTACCATCTGAGCTACAGGGAAGACCCTGTTCCACATCTGTTACGACCAGTTTTTCATGGGTGACCAGCCTGTCTTTGTTAAGTACACATAATATCCAAGTCTCGGTTTAGAATTAAAATGATGTTGCTGTTCTTTCAGGGGGCTCAATGGTAAAGAATCCACCTGCCAATGCAGGAGACACAGGAGGCGCAGGCTCCATTCCTGGGTCAGGAAGGTCCCCAGAGGAGGAAACGGCAACCCACTCCAGTGTTCTTGCCTGGAAGATTCCATAGACAGAGGATCCTGGCGGGCTACTGCCCGTGTGGTTGAAGAGAGCCAGATACAACTGAGTACAATGAAGCCTGAAGCCTGCGCTTCCACTTAGGGTCCTGCCTGAGCCCTTACTGTCCTAAGGTTTGCCTGGCTCCTGGCGGCCAGCCAGCCTTCCCCCAGTCAGTGTGGTTACTGCACCGCTAATGGCTGCAAATTTGGGTCACGGATCCACCCCCAAGGACTCAACACGCCTCTCCCCTTAGGAATAGCACTCCTGCCAAGAGATGCAGGTGGCAGATCTGATTCCATGCTAATCCTATTTTACAGTTAGGTTGTCTTCCCTTAAGTGCTCCAAGTCCTCAATTTGAGAACCAAGTGGTCACAGATACTTGTCACGTGGCAACTGGAATTCAGCCTAAAATGACAGGATCTTTGCGCTTGTTGGCAAATGCCAAGTTGATGCTGTGGATTTTTCTAGGTCATGCCGAGTCCGGAAGATGGATACGTCCTTTAAACTCTCATCAGAGCCGTCTGTCTGTCCCTCCCTCCCGGGACCCATCAGTCTGCTGTGCAGAGCCAGGAGGAGGTGGGGTGTTTGACTGTGTCCTTCCTGGGCTCTCTGCATCACTGCAACAGCCACCTGGCGCCCAGATGGGGCTCCCTCCCCTGGATCCTCTGCTGTGGTTGGGAGGGGTCAGTCCACAAGCATTTCTCTCGAGGACTTCTGTGTACAGAACCATGCTCATGGCAGCTCTAGGAAGGAGATGGACACGGAAAAGAAAGGATACTTTCTTCGTATATGCTTCCCATTATATGCTCCTCCCAAGCTCATTCCATCTTTTGTTTTCTTTAAAAATAACTTTATTCCTTAGTCTATAAGCTTTGACAGGTAATCACTCGGCTCCCTCTTCTGTTTTGAGACAGGGAGTTTCAGAGGAGGCTGCTAGGATCATTTGATGGTGCCTTGAAGGAGAAATGACATCTCGACTCATTTTCAAGATGCCGGTCACGTTGCCGTGGTCAGCACTTTAGGGCAAGGAGCAAAAAGGACAACAAGCCACTTTTGGAAGTGGCTCTCCTGTCGGATCGGCCCAGCATCACTCCCTTGGCAGCACAAAGCTTCGGGGGCACACGTGTGGAATGAGGTTACCGTGTCCCTTGCCCCAGGGCCCCTTTCCTCAGCCCCAGCTGTCCAGCCCATCCTGTGTAATCATTACTTAAATGACCAGGGTTCTGTCTGGAAAGAATCGAAGGGTTTGACCTTCAGGAGGCCAGCCTCCAGGGAAGGGGAATGTCTATTTTCGGGATGTGGATAATGAGCGTCAGGGGCAGGCAAGCACTCCAGGCACCCATCTTTTTTTTGCAGCTTGGCAAAGTAGGGCGCTGGCCCCTCTTTGGCCTCCAGTGAATTGGCTTCTGTGAAGGAGGCCTGAGAGTCGAGAGGGATGCAACCCCAGGTGCCCACCAGGGGCCAGCAGGATGCCTTGAAAGGGCGTTCCCCATCTCCGGAGGTGGGTGAGAGAGGATGTCACCTCTGCTCTGTGGAAGTGGTCCATTCCCAGGTAGGAGGAAACCACCCCAGACCATTAGCGCCAAAGCGCTGCGTCCAGCCTGTTTGCTTTGGGAAAAACCCAAGGACGCGGCTTAGCTTTGGAGTGATGTTAAAGTGGAAAACACTCTGCACAACAAAAAAGGCCCGGAAAACTGTGTACACACCCATCCCCTTGGCTTGGACGTGGGGAACCAAATAAAAGCGGCTCAGCGTTCCCGCTGCCTGGCTGCAGAGCGGCCAGGTCTCTCTTTCTGCTTTCCAGAAGTTCTTTTGGGAATCACCCAAAGCAGTTTGACACGGTTGCTGACTGCTCTTCCCTTGAAGGAGACGACCAGTCACACAGCGTCTCTCGGAACCAATATGTGAAGTGAAGTCGCTTCAGTCGTGTCCCACTCTTTGCGACCCCATGGACTGTAGCTGACCAGGCTCCTCACTCCATGGAATTTTCCAGGCAAGAGTACTGGAGTGGGTTGCCATTTCCTCCTCCAAGGGATCTTCCCGATCCAGGAATTGAACCTGGGTCTCCCGCCAATGCAGGCAGATGTTTTACCGTCTGAACCACCAGGGAAGCCGAACCAGTATAAACCAGTATAAATGAGTAAGTGATTTCAAAGCACAGTTGAGGGCTTCCCGGGTAGCTCAGTGGTAAAGAGTCCGTCTGCCAACACAGGAGTCATGGGTTCAATCCCTGATCTGGAAAGACGCCAGATGCCGCGGGGCCCCTAAGCGCATGCGCCACAGCTGTAACGCCTGTGCTCTGGAGCCCGGGAGCTGCAGCTACTGAACCCACACGCCCAGACTACTGAAGCCAGTGTGTTCTAGAGCCTGTGCTCCAGAACGAGAGAAGCCACGGCAATGAGAAGCCTGCACACAACTAGGAATGGCAACTAGAGAAAGAAGTCCCTGCCCAGAAATAAAGATCCACACAGAAAAATAATATTTCTTTAAAAAGGAAAACACAGTTGGGTAGGGCAGGGGCTGGCTGCAGCCTCAGAAGGGGACCTTCTCTCCCCTCACACGTGTCCAGGATGTGGGACTGAGTGCTGGAGACAGGCCAGAGCCCGCTGTAGAGAGCCCAAACCGGAGTTGATGTCAGCAAGAACCTATGAAATATTCCTAGCCACCGTTCTCCATGTGGCTGCCCTGGTCCAGCCTCACCACAGAGTGTAAAAGTAGCTGGACTGCCAGGCTTCATGACAGGAGCTGTGAGGACCACGTCTTTTGTGTGGTACCCAGTGGGCTGGGCTGGTGGCAAGCCCTTCCTGCAGAGTGGGGAATTCTGCCAAACTCGAAATGGATGGGCAGGTCTGCGCCCCACCCTTTCCTCAGGTGAAAAGACATTTGCAATCCTATAATTACTATGTTTAGTGAATATGCCACTTGCTCCTTCTCGGGCAATTTCTTTTTTTCCTCCTGTGCAGTTTTTAAAAATGGAAACTGGTGTTCTTTGCGGGGGCCTCTGTCTGATGAGTCAAAGACCGCAAAGTCTACGGAATCACGTGTCAATGACCTCAGCAGGAATGTTTTCGTCCCCACCATGACGAATTCGAATTGAGGGAAACCAAGTTCCTGGTTTGTGTTCAGCTGGTACCACTGTGGATATGCGGAATGCTAGAAAGAAGGTTCTGGCTCCAAGTAAGGACATGATTCCCAGACATTCCCTGCCCCACTGTGGTTGGCAGAATAATAGCCCCCAAAGATGTCTGTGTCATAGTTCCATACGATCCATGAGTATGTTACCTTATATGGCAAAAGCGATTTTGCAGTTGTGACCAAGTTAAATTAAGGCTTTTGGAAGGGGAACTCAACTTGGGTTAGCCAGGTGGGGCCAATGTCATCACAGATGGAAGAACTTACAAGAGGGAGGCAGGAAGATCTGGGGGTTTCCCTGGTAGCTTAGCTGGTAAAGAATCTGCCTGCAATGCGGGAGACTCCAGTTTGATTCCTGGGTCAGGAAGATCCCCTGGAGCAGGGATAGGCTACCCACTCCAGTATTCTGGCCTGGAGAATTCCATGGATTGTATAGTCCTTGGGGTCGCAAAGAGCTGGACACAACTGAGCGACTTTCACTTTCAGGAAGATCTGGGAGCTTCCCAGGTGGCAGCAGTGGTAAAGAACTCTCGTACCAACGCAGGAGATGTAAGAGACTCAGGTTCAATCCCCTGAGTGGGAAAGATTCCCCTGGAGGAGGAAATGGCAACCCACTCCAGTATTCTTGCCTGGAGAATCCCAAGGACAGAGGAGCCTGGAAGGCTACAGTCTTTAGGGTCGCAAAGAGTCAGACACAACTGAAATGACTTAGCAAAGAGCAGGAAGGTCAGAGATGTGACAACAGAAGCAAAAGTCAGACGGAGACTTGGAGATGCTAGACTGCCAGCACGGAGGTGAAAGGAGGGATCCGCGGCCAAGGAATGCAGGTGCTTCTAGACGCTAGAACAGGAAGACAGCTCAGCCCTGCCAATCCATTCTAAACTTGTGACCTCCAGAACTGCAAGATGAGAAATCGGTGCAGCAATGAGAGCCCAGGCCACTAACACAAAACCCAGCTTTGTTCTTCTAAGGACTGTGGAAGAAACCATCTGCTCAGAAAACCAGAGACGCCATAAGCCGAGGTGCAGGGTAAGATCTGAAAGTCGGGGGAGCTGGGGTGGTGTGCAAGCCTGGGCAAGGCCACCTGGCAGCACAGGTGTAAACAAGTTCCCCCAACAGTGGGAGGCGAGCAGGGCCAGTTCCCAGATCCCTTTCCTGTGACACCCACGGGAGCCTACACTGTTGTCCTCTCTGGAGACACCTAGTAGTTTTTTTTTTTTTTTAGTTTAAAAAGTGATACATCCATTCACACTGGAGTCCTCATAACTAACTGGGTTTTCCTCCCAGAGTAATTTGCATTCGAAAAAGAACATGCCCGCAGAAGATAATGCAGACCCTGAAACAACAAATTTCAGCCAGATCTTTCACCAGGGAAGAGGGCCACGTGGTGGCCAAGGCGGAGCTTGCGTGATGCATGCACAGGTTATGGGAGCGTGCTCAGTCGCGTCCAGTTTGTGACCCCATGGTCTGTAGCCCACCAGGCTCCTCTGTCCATGGGATTTCCCAGGCAAGAATACTGGAGTGGGTTGCCATGCCTTCCTCCTGGGGATCTTCCAGACCCAGGAATCAAACCTACATCTCCTGCATTGACAGGTGGATTCTTTACCACTGAGCCACCTGGGAAGCCTGCACATACAGGGGTCAAGGAACACCAAAGTTGGCCAGTCAACCACTAGTAGCTAGGGGAGAAGCCTGGAACAAGACACTGCCTCACAGGGCTTGAAAGGAACCGACGCTACTGACATCTTAATCTTGGATTTCTTAAGAACCGTGACACAGTAAATTTCTAAATCACTCAGTCTGTGGTACCTTGTTATGACAACTCGAGGAAACTAACACAGAGGCCTTCAGATGCCAGACCAGCAGCTGAAATGAGTGGTGGGGGTGAGGGTCTTTTCGGGGAGGCTGTGCTAGTGAACTTCCCTGAAAGGGATGTGTCCCTCTGAGCAGGCCTGCTCAGATGCGGGGTGTGTGGGAGGCAGAGTCCAGAGACCCAGAAGAGACGCTGGCTGGCAGCCTCGACAAGGACACCTGTGAGGAGGAGGAGGCCACCTCCGAGGTAAAGCCAGGCTCACCCCACCACACCTGGAGCAGCTGAACCACCACAGAGACAGAAACTTGGAACACTGCCTGCAAGTCAGGAATCTCATGCGACCAGTCTGGTCTCCTGCATGCCCGTGCAGGGCACACCTCTCCACCCACAGCCTGCCACCCTCAATGCGTGGCAGGGTCACTGGGATTTCAGAATGGAAAACCACATCTGGGTCCATCCCAGGAGACCAGTCTTAAAAACAGTTTGTCAGGCTGGACACCTCCCTTTCCCTGCCCTGGCAGCCTTCCAGGCAGAAAGCCCTTGAGGTCAAGGCAGGCCTCGGGGTCCTGCAGTTCAGCCTGGGAGCTGGAACCTCAGGAACAGGTGAGATGGCAGGAATGAAGAAATGAATGTTAGTTGCTGAGCCGTGTCCAACTCTCTTCGACCCCATGGGCTGTCGCCTGCCAGGTTCCTCTGCCCATGGAATTCACTAGGCAAGAATAAATACTGGAGTGGGTAGCCAAGGAGATGGCAGGAAACCTCTCCTAATAAAAGCAAGTCATTTGCCATCTGGCAGCCTTGGCTCCAAGTTTCCAGAGAGCTGGGCTGGGCCCAGTGCATGCCTACTTGCTTTTTTTTAAAAAAAAAAAAAAAGGATCAGGTGTGTTCTGGGAAGGCTGCCCTCAAGGAGGAGGGAGGGTGACTGGGGGAGTTGGAACAGCAGTCTCTTTCCCCTCTGAGATAGGTGTACCTGATGGTTGCTGACCGAGACAGATCAAGCCTCATGCCAGGCCTGTGGCCACAGCAGCCAGTTGCTTAATCAGAACCTGGAGGATGAAGCCTGGAGAGGGCTTCCAGATGCTTCCTCTTTCTCAGAACGATTGAGCAGCGGGGTGGGTGAGGCAGCTCTGTGGCAAGCAACACGTGGAGCGGATGGATACTCAAACGCCAGCTAGAAGCCTGGGGTCAGCTGGGCCTCCCGGGCTGGGGGCTGGGATCTGGGTTTGCTTCTCAGCTCTGTAGGCAGCTGTTCAGTGGCTTAGCTAGGCAAGACCCTTCACCTCTTAGGGTTTCACTTCCCCCAGTTATCAAAAGGGGAAAAGCATCTTCCTCTTGCCCAATCCGGTCTCCTGGGCCATGGGTACTGACGAGGGTCTCTGGAGATGAAATAAAGCTCTTTAGAGAGGGGCTGGGGGTGGGGCGGGCCGGGAGGGAGGGAGGCCGGAGGGAGGAGGTGACAGACGAGAATGAAGCGGGCAGAGCAGGGACCTTGGGGGTGGGGACAGGGGCTGGGGAGAGGCGGCTGGGAGGACAGAGGAGCCTTTGTGCGGATTGGAACCGGGGCCAGAGGGCTCTGCCCTTCACCTCCCTCCCACTGGGCTCTCGGAGGCCGGATAACAGCCCAGCAGGCCGCCCCGCCTCCCTCGCCGCTGGGTTTCCAGTTAACCCCGCCCCCGCGCGGCCGTACGACCCCGGGGGCTCCAGCTAGGGAGGCGGAGGGACCCTGCGGCAGGTGGGCTTTCTCACTAGGCTCGTGCACGGCCACGTCCTCGCTTCCCGGGCCTGAGTCCCACCAGACTTCGAGGTTTAAGCAGCGGCTTCTCAGGACTGATGGAAGCGCTCGCGGGGAGACGAGGGAGGCCGCCCACCTCCAAGATCCGAGATCCCCGGGAGCATCACGCCGCGTCCCGGGTCTTCCAGGCGCCCAAAGCCCTGACTTTGACCGTAGTCCTGGCTGGAGGAGCAGGCAGGCGAGGGAGGAGGGGAAGAGGAGAGCCGAGGGATCCAGCCCGGGCTCCCGCAAGGAGCCCCCTCCTCCCGCCGGCGCTGGCGTCCCCGCGTCGCGTGACCGCGGCACTGCGGCTGCAGCGCGGCGCTCGGCTCCTGGCGCCGGATTCCTGGCCGGGGGGTGGGGAGCCTGGAGGTTCAAGATCAGACCTCGGTGGACTCCGGTCGCGGCGCTGCTAGAGGGTGATGACGCCCCGCCCCGCTCCCCGCTCGGGTTCTTAGTTTCGCAGTTTCTCGACCCGTGAAAGCATCGCTGAGTCACCTTCCCGGAACGCGCTCGGGACACTCACGACACAGCCAGGAGTGCCCCCAGAGCTGCGCAGGGCGGAGGTGGCCACCACCCGGCCGTGTGCCAGGCCAACGGCCCTGGGACCCACGCGTCCCAACCTGAGCCTCTCCCCTACCCGGGGCCCCGCCCCGCCAGGTGTTGGGGAACAGGGCCGCCTGGGTCCTCTCGCAAAGGGGTACCTCGGAGCCGTGCCGAGACCTGCCTCTTCTCGACTTTCAGGGGCGATGGGAAGCGAGACGTGTGAATGGGTGTCGGGTGGGGGCAGGTGTGGGCGCGTGAGCACCCTGCAGCCCGGGCCTGCACCAGCTAAGCCTCCTACAGCGGTTTGGTCTTTCCTAATTTTGGTTAGAGAGTTAGAAACTTGGTAACTTGACCTTGGCAACTTCCTCCTCTGGGTCGCCACACACTACCCCCCCCCCCCCCACAGGGAGCTTACTCGAGCGGGTCGTGGACACTTTCAGGTCGGACACTTACTTGCCGGTGATGTGTTTATCACACCCCGTTGACACCCGAGGCCGGGGCCAGTTTGCAGCTCCCCGCTGAGCCAGCGGGGGCGACGGAGGACACGCCCCCATGCTTGGCTCCCCAATCCAAATGGGGTCGCCTAGGCCTGTTTACACCGCCAAGGTCCTTTCAGGTGGGTGAGGGGCGCGGGGCCTGGAGCGCTCGCTGGTTCAGGCGAGCCTCGATGTTGTCCTCTGGGAAAAGCACCCAACTTTTGAGGTTCCCAAGGCCCCCTCCTCCGGACCGCGTCCCTCCCGCGCTGCTGGCCCTCACTCCCGGGATGGCTCCTGCGGCTGTCTCAGGCTCCGTGGCCGTGCGGTCCAGGAGGTTAAAAATAACTCTGGGGGGGGGGATGGGAGCGGCTGCAGCGACACCCCAGCACGAAGTGAGGGGTACCTGGCGGGACCTGGACCTCGAAATCAGGGTGGGATTGGGGGGCGCGGGCAGCGGGGCAGGTTCCACCAGGAGACTATCCAGTGACAGGCAAGGGTCTAACCAGAGCCCTGAGCCACGCGCGCCTGGAGCACCATCAGGGGGCCCCTCAGATTTTGCGCGCCGCGGCCTGTGATGCGCGTTCACCCTCGCGCGCCCGGGACGCTGCGCTCGCGGCGCGCCGCTAGTGGCCGGGCCTGGGGCTCCGCGCCTCGCCAGCAGCCTCCAGGCCTCCCGCCCGGCCGCGTCGCTCGCCTTCCTTCTGGGTCCGAGAGTCCCCAGACCTAGCCAAAGGGCTGCGCGCTTGGCCGAACCGTGGACGCGGACCGGGCGGGGGCGGAGCGGCGAGGCCGGGGCCCGGCTGGCTTGCACCGTGCCGGGCGCGGGTTCCACCCCCGCGAACGCCTGGGCCGCGGGGCGTGGCCAGGCCGGGAGGCTAGGCACGGCGCCCTCCCCGAAGTTGAGCGAAAAGTTTGAGACTGGAGGCAGCGAGGCCGCGCAGTCAGCGTTTACTCGGCGCTCCGGTTGCTCCGCAGATGCGAGGCTGAGCCCGGGATCGGCTGTGTTCAGCCCTAGGCCACTGTGGGGAACGGAGGTAGCGCTTCCCCAGGAAACTGGACCGACTGGGTAGGGCTGGCCGCCTGCCCTGCTGTCTCGCCCTTCTTGGCTTCCTGGGGGACCGGGGGAGCTGCCGTGCAGCACATGGCCTCCGCGCCCACTCGGCTCTGGCCGAGGGAGGTGGTGGCTGGTGGCCCGGCTCCGGCTCAGCCTCCGCGCGACTTCGGCGGCGCTTCCACGAGCGCTGCGCGCGGCACCGCAGAGCCCGGCCCTTGGAAACGCGCGCGGCGATCCGAGCAGCTCCAGAGCTCTGGGTAGAGGACACGGCGACCCGGCTGTTTCGGGCCGAGGATCGCTCGCCCCGAACTTCGCTCGCGGCGATGGCCACTGACCTTCTGGGATTTTTTTACGCAACTGGACTCCCCTCCCCCTGGCGGCCCCCGGGGAGGGGCTTGAAGACCCGATCCCACGGAGAGAGCCGGGGCTCTGACTCATCGTCGGGCCGGAACCTGAGGTCCTAGAAAAGACAGGCTCTCAGGAAAAGACCCTTTCCCCCTGGGGGGGGGGTGGGGGCTCAGTTCCAGGACCCAAGCGCTCTTGGTGGCACTGGACCTCGGCTTTCTGGACCTCTCGGAAAACTAGGCGATGCCGGTGCGCGCGACTCCCAGAGCGTGGTCCCAGAACCTAACGGGGCGCCCCCCACCTCAGGGGGCCGCTCCAGACTCCACCAGCGCGGTTTCCTCTCCCTCAGATCCGGCAACCGCAGGGAATGACGCGGGCGGGGAGGGCGAGCCCCACAGCCATCACCGAGAGGCCCGCCTGGGCAGCACCGATAAGGAGCTGAAGTCAGGAGCCGCCGCGGCGGACAGCGTCCGGACAGTGACGGGGACCCCTCGGCAGCGGGGGCCAGGGGGCGAGGTCATGGATGCAGGTTTGTGGGGGCCTGGCGGGGAAGGCCTGTAGGGGGATCCCTTCTCTCCCTGGTGAGGAAAGTTGGCCGGAGTCAACTGAACAAAAGAGGGGCTGGGGACCCTGGAGAGAAGCCCTTTTCCCCACGAGACCAGAAGCTGGTGGGAGTCTGAGTCCAGCCAAACTGGCTGGGTGTGGAGCGTGGGGCTCCCGCTGGAGCGCCCCGCTGGAGGCCGCTGCCGCTGTCCAGGCTCAGTTGGATCCATTACCCGTGGATTTCAGGCGCTGCGTTTCCACCCGGGTGCCCGCGTTGTGATCCTCAGCCCCTAGTGGCGGGTTCTGGTTTATGTTTACAGCGGACGGCTCCCGGAACCCGCTTCCAAGGCCCTGCCACGTGCTGGTGCTGTTAAATCCGCGCGGGGGCAAGGGCAAAGCCCTGCAGCTCTTCTGGAGCCACGTGCAGCCGCTGCTGGCCCAGGCCGACGTCTCCTTCACGCTGATGCTCACTGGTGAGTGTCTCCCCGGGAGCGGGCGCGGGGAGCATCCCCAGCCAGGGGACCCGCCCCTCCAACCTCCCACCTTGATAGCCGCGCCCTCTGCACAGAGCGGCGGAACCACGCCCGGGAGCTGGTGCGCGCCGAGGACCTGAGACGCTGGGACGCGCTGGTGGTCATGTCCGGAGACGGGCTGATCCATGAGGTCAGGCCTTCCCAGGAGAGGCTGGGCCTGGGTCTGGGTCGTGGGGGCGCCGAGGCGGGTGGGGGGAGCTTCCCAGGCTGAGGCCGCCTGTGCTCCAACAGGTGGTGAACGGGCTCATGGAGCGGCCTGACTGGGAGACCGCCATCCAGAAGCCTCTGTGTAGCCTCCCGGCCGGGTCTGGTAATGCGGTGGCCGCTTCTTTGAACTATTACGCCGGGTGAGAGCCAGGGTCCAAGCGGGCTTATTTTCCCTCAGGGCCTGCCAGGCTTTCTTTTATGAGTGCCCGCGAACCACCACTCGTCTCTGGAGCCCTGAGCCTCTGTTCCAGGGTCCTCTCTCTCTCTCTCTCTCTCGTTGACTCCAGTTGGCTGTCACCCCTGCCAACTCCCCCCAGGGGCTCAGGGTCACTTTGGCCTGCCCCAGCTCCCCGGGAGGAGGAAGGGGAAGTCGTGTGGGGGCCCCTGCCCTCCTCATCTGACTCCCTCCCCTGCAGGTATGAGCAGGTGACTAAGGAAGACCTCCTGACCAACTGCACGCAGCTGCTGTGCCGCCGGCTGCTGGCGCCCATGGACCTGCTATCCCTGCAGACCGCCTGCGGGCAGCGCCTCTTCTCCGTGCTCAGCCTGGCATGGGGTTTCATCGCCGACGTGGATCTGGAGAGCGAGAAGTTTCGGCGCCTGGGCGAGATCCGCTTCACTCTAGGCACCTGCCTGCGCCTGGTGGCTCTGCGCACCTACCGGGGCACCCTGGCCTACCTGCCCGCAGAAACGCTGGCCTCCAGGAGGGGCCCCTCCCCGGCTCGGGCCCCGCAGGCCCCCGCGGACACCCACGTGGTGCCCCTGGAGCAGCCAGTGCCTCCTCACTGGACGGTGGTGCCGGAGCAGGACTTCGTGCTGGTGTTGGCACTCCTGCACTCCCACCTGGCCAGTGAGCTTTTCACCGCCCCCATGGGCCGCTGTTCGGCTGGCGCCATGCATCTGTTCTACGTGCGCGCCGGCGTGTCCCGGGCCACGCTGCTGCGCCTCTTCCTGGCCATGGAGAAAGGCAGGCACATGGAGTGCCACTGCCCCCACCTGGTGTATGTGCCCGTGGTTGCCTTCCGCCTGGAGCCCAAGGATGGGAAGGGTGTGTTTGCTGTGGATGGGGAACTGCTGATCAGTGAGGCTGTCCAGGGCCAGGTTCTCCCCAACTACTTCTGGATGGTCAGTGGCTACAGGGAGTCCCCACCCTCTCTGAAACCGCAGCCCTCACCCCGCAGGAAGTCTCAGCAGAGGCCGCCCCCAGCAGAGCGCCGGTGACTCCGTGGGCCTTGCCAGTGCCTTTCTCTACTTGGTTTACTCTGTGCTCAGGCCCCTCACCCCTCTCTCCCTCCTCCCCCAGGACTGGAGGGCCTGTCCACAGCGCACTTGGTGAGTTGGGAGGAGGAGGAGGAGACGCCTGGAGGAGGCTGGGAAAGACAGGCTCTGCCCACCAAAGGCCAGATGGTGTTGGGGTAGGAGCAGGGAAGCCACCCTTGAATCAGATCTGAATAAACTGACATTCCCAGCCTGCTGGTCTTATCCTAGGGGGTGCGGAGAGTGGGGTCTTGCTTCTGCCAGAGCTCTAGAATTTAACCTGATGACCAGCCCAGTGGTCCCTCCTGGATGGGGCAGTGTGTGGTACCAGCCCCTGGGAAGTCATTTTGGTAGTGGGCACAGGACCAGAGCTGGTCCAGGTTGCTTTTGCAGGGGTTGGGGCCCTGCCCCAGTGATGATTATACCCTGTCTGGTTTGGAGCCAACTGCCTCTTGGCACAGGTAGGAAGACTGAGGTTTAGAGCAAGTCTTACCTAGGGCCATACAGCCAGCGCATCTCAGCCAAAAGGGAGACTGTCCCGGAGTTAGGGGCACTGGGGAAAACTGGCAAGGAGCAACAGAGGTCAAAATGGCAGGGAGCCGTCCCCTTTTTTACAAGGAGTGTGTCTGTCCAGGGCGGGCTCTGGGGCTCCCCTGCCCTCATCTGTCCTTGTTGGGGAGCAGTGGGCTGGGGTTTAAAAGGAAGCAGCGGTGAGGAGGGGCAGATTCCAGCCATCCAGAGTGGCTTTGAGCCCAGGCCAGCCCCCCCCAGCATCTGGAAGGAGCTGAACTGGTGGACCTGGTCAGAGGCCCCCGGGGACCAGAGATGCTGCTGCTGCCCTGCTGAAAGGTGGCTCCAGGACCCAGGCCCTGCTCAGAGGCAAGAGCACCCACCCACTGAACTTCTAGACCCTCACCTCCCGGCCCCTGCGAGTCCTTGATGGGAGATGAAGAGGCTTGGGAGCGGGCTAGGTGGGGAAGGGGCTGCTGCCTTGAGATGCCCCCCACCCCCTGCCCCCCAGCCACAGGGACCTTTCCTTCCCCTGGGGAGGGTGTGTGAGGTGCCCCCGAGGGAAAGAAAGGCGACAGAGCCCAGATGAATGGCAGAGGCAGGTTTAATGGTGCCACCTTGTCTGTTTTGTACATTGTAATGAGCCAAACCGAAAAAAATGCAAGTAAAAAAAAAAAAAAGTTTAATCACACAGCACTTTATACAGATATCTTAAGCAATAGGCATTCACATCTCCACATGAACAACGCACCGGGAAGCACAGCCCCGCCAGTCACTCTGGGTGATCCTCAAATAAGACCCCGACTCTGGGCTCCGATCGCCGCAGCCCCGGTCTGGCCCCCGGCCTTCCCCGCGCTGCCGCCGGCCGCGTGCTCGCGGCGGCCCAGGTGTGGAGCCAGCGTAAGGCGGACAAGACACGTCATGCTTTGGCTTCTTATTTTGTCTTTTTTTTCCTAGTAAGAGTTAATATTTTTTTATTCTTTCAACCTTAAATATTACATTACATACACCAAAAATTACATAGCTGCAATGTGCTCAACAGCATCCCCTTCACCTGGAGCTTCACATTATCAAACGCTTAGAAAACTTGTAAACCTCTGGGCCCAGCTCTGCGAGGGAGAACCCTGCTGGCCGCCATTCTGCCACATCGAGCCTGCGGTTTGTAAGCGCAGGGCTGACAGGCTGTGTTCTTGTCCGGGGCGGGGAGAGGGCTGGCCCGCTCTGAGCTCCGTGAGCTGCGTGCCACCCCTGCCGGCGTGAGCACTGGACACAGGAGGGGAGAGGGCCCGATTCCACGGGAGAGGCCCTCGTCTGTGCTGCTGCCCCCGCCTCCGGGGACCTCAAAGCCAGAGCTGTGGTCCCCCTCGCCCTGAGGGGCAGGAAGGGCAAGGCACCTAGAGCCGTGTCTTCCCAGCAGCAGCTCCCTGTCCTCACCCCGTGGCAGCATGCGAGGGCCATCACCTCCCGGGCGTCTCACTGCACCTGGCCTGGTGCCCACCTCTCGCAGAGAGCAAGTTCAACAGGCCAGGGCCCAGCCGGGGGTCAGCGGTATCGGCATTGCTCTGGGGGAGGGTGGTGGAGCTGGGGGGCAAGGGAAGACCTGGCAGGCGGTGGCGACGGGTGGGCCCGGGACACCAGGAAGCGTCATTGGGACTCGAGAGTCGACCGGGGCGACCGCCGTGGCAACCCACACTTCATGCAAGGCACGTCCACGCGGCCCGTGTTCTCCTGTGTCAGACCCCAGGGAGAGCCCACCCCTGCCCTGAGGGTGAGAAGGCGCAGGAGGAAGTGCAGGGGCACCCTGCCTGGGACTACAGGGGAAAATCAGCCGCGCGGTTTCGATTTCCTTTGCCACAGGGCACCCGCCTGTTGGAAGATTGCTTCGGAATACAAATGGCAGCATCTCAAGAAACTTCCTGCACGTCAGCAGCAAACTCACCTTGGGAAGGAGGGGGCGAAGGGCGGGGGGCGGGGGGCGGGGGGCCTGCACTGGGGACAGAAGAGGAGAGGGAAGGGGGGCGGCCTCTCCCTGCGGCCACGTGCCTTCCTCCGGGCTGCTGGCTACTTGTCCCCCGAGCTCTCGGGCATGCCCGCCTCCGTCAGGGCGGCCCGGAACTGCGTCAGGACTCCCCGGATGCTCTTGACGAAGCCCTTGGAGAGCGGGAAGAGGGGGAAGCCGAGGTCAGGGTAGCCGCTCTTCTCAGGCAGGAAGCTCCGGTAGCTCTTTCTCCTCTTCTTTGGCTTGACGCTGGGCGGCACCGAGGCGTCGGGCGGGGCCTCTGAGGCCTGCTCCGTGCGGTCTCTGGGGGCTGAGGCCGGGCCCTCCGAGTCTGAGCCCTGGGAGGCCTCCCCAGGGGCCAGTCCCCCGTCCTCAGGTTCCTCTCGGCCGAAGTCTGAGAGCTCGGCCACGGCTGGTGGCTCCGGCGAGCTGCTGTCCTTGGGGAGCCCATTGGGCAGCGCCTGGGCCCTCTCCAACAGGGCATGGGTTTCCAGCCAGGACTCGATGCGGTTCACCAGCCGCCAGCCGCCGGTGCTGAAGTGCTGCCGGATCTCCTGCTCGAAGACCTCGGGCGGCCGCCGGACCAGCTGGGTCATGGACTGCACCACGCGTATGAGGGCCATCTCGTTGTAGCAGCGGCTGTTTTCGTAGCCCTCTTGTAGGCCTCGGTCGCTGTCGAAGCCCGCCTCGTTGTAGTACGGTTCGTTCACCAGGATTAGACCTGCGGGAGGGAAGGGGAAGTCCCTCAGGGCCGGCCCGACCTCCACCCCCAGACGGGAGGTCAAGGGGCGCCACGGCCAGAGTGACGGTGCCCTCCAGCCGCGCCCCGCCCACCGTACCTTGGATGGAGATGAGCACCTGGAGAAGGCTGGATTTGCTCGTCCACCTCTCTGTCCCCTGCAGCACACACACACACGCACACACGGTGCAAACTGATCAGCTGTGTCCCAGGCACCTGCCGGGACTGGCCCGCCCCCACCCTCACCGCCAGCCAGCGCCGACCCACCTTTCCAATCCAGGTGCCCAGGAGGCTGACGCACACCTTCCCGTTGTCGTACAGGTTGGGGTTCAGGCGGCCACTGCACTGGGAGAGGTAGCAGAAGTGGGGGGGCACGGCCGGGTAGATGTTGGGGAGCTGGATGTCGAACAGGTACAGGCCGTCCTCGTAGGGGGTGCGAGTGGGGCCCTTGATCAAGGCCGAGAAGAGGTCCTAGAGGGGGGTACAGGGAGAGAGCAGGGAGGCTGACGCGGGCAGCGGGCACCTGCACGTGGAGCCCGCTTCCAGTCTCTTCCAGGGCGCCGTGTGGCTGCGGTGGGAGTGGAAGCGGCCTCGGGATCCAGACACCCGCAGACAGCAACAGAGAAGCTGAATGCAGACACCTCTGTACAGACTCACTTGGCACCTCTTTAACTCCTGGCATGAAAGGAATTTTCCAAATTGGTTTTTATCTTACCAGGTTTTTGTTTTTTTTTTTTAATAAATTACTACTTGTAAGTTGCATTCCTCAAAACACCACTGTGACCTCCCCCCTGCTCCCCCCCCCACCCCATGAAGGCAGCAACAGTGACGGCCAATAAGAGAAAAAATCATTCCAGGATGGCAAGACTGCACTGGCTTCAAGGGAACTAGAGGGTTGAGAGGATCTGGACTCGAGGAAAATGCTCTGTCAGTCATTAAGGAGACTCTGGACACACATCAGAGACCCAGGCTGAGGGCTGGGGCAGGGGCACCATCGCCAGGGCAACGTGTTGGGTGAGCCGCCAGCTGAGCGACTGCCGGGGCTGAGTGGACCAGCGGGCGTGCCGGCAGGCCCCTTCCCACAGCATCCCTCTTTGTGGTCCCTTTCCCATGGCCCCTTTCTCCAGGGCTGGGCCAGAGGTGAGCCTCCTAAAATCACTGCCCCTGGGGGCGGGGCAAGGACTGGTCAAAGGATAATACAGCTTTTCCTGTAACATTCTAATTTTTCAAAAAAAGAAAAAAGTCAAGTAATGTATTACATAATTTTAAACTAAGCTTTAAAAGGACGGCTGTCTGGTCTAGAGACAGCTGTGGGAGTCTTGTCAGAGCTTCTCCCGCCCTGTGAGGAGGGGCTGCAGCCTCCTGAGCGCCCACCTGGATGCCTGTGCCCGCCCACGCCCGCCTACTTGCCATTCTATCCTCGAACGTCTTGACCATGATGCCATCAGGCAGCGAGGTGGCCAGCAGCGCCATCTCCTTCCGCACTGTGCTGAAGAACTTCTTGGCTTCTGGAGGCTGGAACTCAATTTTCTTGAAAGAGTGATTCGCTAGAGGGGGAAATAGGGTGGTCAGTCCCTCAGGCGAGGCCTGGGAACGCCAGCTGGAGGGGCAGCAGCAGCTGAACGTGCTCCCCAGACGGGTGGACAGAGCCCCCCTGCCCCCCCGCCCTCTCCTGGCACGGGGACTGGGGGCCCCTCCAGGGACATGGTGCCCTGGCCCTGGAATGAGGCCAGGCGAACTCACAGGGTGCAAACTCCAGCACCGAGAAGACCTCGCCCTTGGCGCTGGTGAAGGTGACTCCAGGCTTGCCGCCACACTGCTGGCAGAGCACTGGTGTCTCGCTGGGCCACTCAGCCTTCACCGGTGACTGCCCCTCGGGCTTGTCCTCCTTGCGCTCCATCTCTGGCGCCGCCTCCATCTTCTCCTCCTCGGCGATGGCCACGTTGTCCAGGGTCTTCTTGAGGTTCTCCTGCAGCTTCTTGATGTCATCCAAGAACTTCTTCTCCCGAGTGGGCTTCTCAGGCTCCGCCGTGGGAGAGGTGGGCGAGCCTGTCAGCAGCTGCTCCACCGTCATGTTCTTGAGGCTCTCCAGGATCTTGATGGCTTCCTTCAGCTCCCGAAAGCTCTTCGGGGGCCCATCCTTGCCCGCCTTCTCCATCAGCCCGGCCACAGGGGCGGCCATGGCCACAGCCCCCTGGATGGCGGCCGTGGCAGCCTCCTCACTGATCACCACGCCCTTGTCCTCCTCGGGGGCTGCCGGCTGCTCGGCGGTGGGCATGGGGGGCTCCTCTATCTTGGGGTGCTCATCCTCTACCAGCCCGTTGTCTGTCTCCCAGCTGTCACTGTCGTCTTCCCATTCGTCCGAGGACGCGCCACTGGTGCTGCCTTCTACTGAGTCGTAGTCCGACTCCTCAATCTCAGACTCGATGTTGTACAGGTGCTGAGGGGAGATGGGACGTGGGCTGGGCAGAGGCCCTCTGCCAGGGACTCCGAGCCTCAGAGCTGACACCGACCGGGGGCCCTGAGGCCTCAGCGGCCCTGCCACCCTTCCTCCCTTTCGTGCTCTGGCCTCACGGTTGGGCCTCTGTGCTAGGTGGTCCCTAGGCCTCTGGGAGGCACCCCAGCCCAGCCCATGGGTCCAGGGCCCAGCAAATGCCAATTCTAGCCGCCTCGTCACTGAGTGCACTTGGTCTGCTGGACCGTGGCAGACTCTGTGACTCTTGTTCCCGTTCTTGGAATGGCCTCCTGGACAAAGGGGGAGCCACCCCCTCGTCCATCCTGTACTGGCGCTGGGAGAGGGAAGCCAGGGTGTGAGCTTCAGATCCAAAGAGGGGGCACAGAAATGGAGCTGCGAAAGCCCCGTCCATTCCCTCCCCCCCCGATCTGTGATAGTTTCCTGGAAGTGTTGGGGGAAGGCCCTCTAAGATATAGGGCACAACCTGCGCATTCTCAGCGCAGTGAGATAGGGATCCAGGTAGATCTGTGAGAACCTAGACATGCCTGGAAACCAGGAGCCTGCTGGGTGGGGCGGGACGGTCGGGCCTGCTGCGGGCAGCCTCTCCGCTCTCCTGACTCTCATCCAGGGCTCTGGGTGTAACACTGCCCTTCCTTTCCCCAAGACCCTGCTCCCCAAAAGAAGATTCCTTTGCCAGGAAGGCCTTGAGCTCTCAGCCTGGCTGTCACAGTCTGGAGCTGAGCCATGGGCTCGCGGGGGTCTCACCTGAGGCAGGATGATGGTCTTTGAGTTGTCAGCCCACACCACCTCCACTTTGCTGCTGACATCCACGCGGGCTACCTGGCCCACTGATGGCTGCAGGGCAAACAGGACAGGGTCAGGGGCAGCTCTCCAAGGGTGAGGGCAGAGGCAGGGCAGTGAGAATGGAAGCGATGTGGGCGCCGCCCAGAGGCCAACCGTGAGTACTGAGAGCACGGCCCTCCGGCTGAAACACCGCCAATGCTCGCTGTCCACTGAGCCTGGTCTCTCTGGATGCTCCCCGGATGAGGCTCCAGCCTTGGGACTCTGGTACCTCTTTTTCCCCTGCCCAGAATCTGCCTGACCTCACTGCACTCACTGCATGTCCCCACTTGTTCCCTGGGGCCGAGCTCAGGGTCACCTCCCCAGGCCTCTCCTGTGCTCCTACAGCACCTGCCACCACGCTCACAGCACTAAGGACAGGACTGGGCGCCCCCAAGAAACCACCCGTGGAGCTCGGGGAGCAGCTGTGCAGACCGGCAGGCGGGCCCTACAGGTGTCGGGGCGGGGCAGGGCGCCTCCTTCGCGGGGTGGACGCGCAGGCCCCCTGGCGGCAACGACAGGTACTGCAGCGGCTGCGCAGGACGCCCTACCTCGTCCTCCTTGTGCGGGGCTCCGTCCTCAGTGTTCCCGATTCGGATGACGATGTCGGTCGTGCGGAACCGGAAGTCAGGGTGATCGGCGATGTCGTAGACGCTCACGTCTTCCTCCTCTCCGATCAGCTAGGGCGGGATGGGCGGTCGTGAGCCCGGGGGGCTCTACGCCCAGCTCAACAGAGCCCACCCTGAAGGAGACACGGGGGCGGCCCCTGCTCACCTCCACGTCATCCCCGCTCGGCCGCAGCTTGAACCACTTCACCATGCACGTGCGGCCCACGTGGTCCCCGGACTGCACCACGCCGTAGACAGCCGGGTCCGGACAACTCTGGACTGTGGACCCAGTGCAGGCGAGGGGTGAGCTAAGGCACCCCGGTGGGGGCACTGGCCGCCACCCCAACCGGCTGCACATCAAGCACAGGGGCCCAGGACCCCCTGCTTCCCTGGCTTGGTCAGAGAAAGCCAGAAAGGCTGCGCTGTCCTCAAAAGCTGGAGCCACCTCCCAGGGGAGGCCTGATGCCAGACCTCATGACCCTGCCTCCTGAGCCCCGCCTGGCAGTACCTCGCTTGTCCACCACGAAGTCTCCCGGGCAGAACTCGTTGTTGTCCAGGTGATGCACAGGGAACAGGTCGTTGGAGCGGATGTTGCACTCCACGGAGCCGTCCTGCCACATCACGTCCGCCGAGGTCATTGTGGTCACCACCTCCACAGCCACCCTGCAGGCGGTCCCGTGAGCAAAGGCCAGGGACTCTCCCTCTCCCTCTGTGGGCCTGGCAACTTGGAACTCAGCTTCAGGCAGGAGGGAGGAAACAGCGCTGCTCCCCTGCAGTCTCCATGCCCAGCATCTCCTTCCGGAGAATCCCTCAACCCTGGTTCTCACCCTCTCCTGTTCTCAGATCCTTCCATCCCACCTGGCCGACCCCAGGCAACCCTGAGCCCGCATGGGGCTTCAGACCATGTGTGCACCCGTAAGCCCGCCTGCGTGCGGGTGCCAGGGAACGGTCTCAGGCTGGACACCCAGCCGGGAAAGAGGGTGCCCCCGAGTCTACCTGTCCCCCGGCTTGAAGTCGCGCGTGATTTTATTCTTCTTCCTCTTGTGTTTTCTCTTCAAATTCTTGATTGACAAGGGGATGCTCTTCTTGCGACTCGCGCCGCTGCCGCTCTGGGAGGAGGTGGTGGAGCTGGCTGAGGAGGTCACCGAGCTGGTGTCGTCCGTGTCGTCGGCGGCCTCGTCGTCAGCGTCCTGCTCGGCCGAGTGCAGCCTGTCGTCCCCGCCCTCCTTCAGCAGGAAGGGGGGCAGCTGCTCGCCCGCCTCGTGGGCCTCCTCTGGGCCCTCGTCCTGCATCTCCAGTGGGCTGGAGGACCCATCGGGCGTCTCCTCGGGGCTGGCGGAGCCCATTTCACTCTTGGCTTTGGCCACCCCCTTCTTGCCTGCGTCTTCCATGGAATGGTCCCTGGAGCACTGGACGTCCGGGGAGCAAGATGTGATCCTCACAAGCTGTTTCTTCAGGAGGCGCTTCACCTGCCGGCAGAGGGGAGGGTGGGCACCATGGAGAGCTGACTCCAGGCAGCTCGCTCGAGGGGTGACGGCTGTATACACCTAACTGGCCTGCAAGGGTCATCAGGGCTGCCCCCCAAGGCCTAAAGCACAGACCTTCCTGCTGTGGAAATGGCTCAAGGCCAGTTCCTCAAACGCCCGCCAAGCCCCAACCCCGAGGACATACCTTCTTGGCCATAGAGCCCTCCCCCTGGGCGCAGTGTTTTTCTGGACATTCACAGGCAATCTTGGCCGGCTCTACCTTGGCTGGGAAGACATACAGACAGCGCTCCCCAAGCTGCCGCTGAGCATGGTCAAAGCATCCGAGACGCTTCACCCTGGGAGGCGAGCGGGAGAGGGCAGAGGCGGGCGCTGGGCGAGGGGGTCCTTGGCAGCCCCCCCGGCATCTGTGCCTGTGGCCCAGAGACTTGCTTGGGGACCACCTCTGGGGGTGCTGGAGCAGGGGGCGTGCTGGGGCCGCTCACCTGCCTAGGTTTTCCTGGGTGATGACAGAGGGTGGGGGGCTGACGCTGTCCGTGCCCCCTGGACAGAAGCTCTTGGTAATCCAGGTGACCTTCAGCTCTACAACCTGCACCTGGGAAGGGGGTGGGACAGGGCCCCAGTCAGCAGACCCTACTGCCTCTCACTTTCAGCAGCTGTCCTCCAAGGCGGGAAGCAGGTCTTCATCGTAGTTCAGACCCTCCCAGAGGTCACGGAGGCCTCCTCCCCTCCAGATGGGCCCAGCGTACCTGCCACTGGCCACCTCCCTCCTTCACTCAGCCCGGGCTCCCCCTGTCCTCAGAGCAGCCCCCTTCCAGGCGAGGGACGCTGGGCGGGAGTGCCAGGGCCTCACTCCCCACCACGCCTTCTCCTTACCTCTTCGACCACCACGCGGAACTTGCTCTTGGTGCTGAGCACCGGCTTGACGCCTGACAGCCACTGGACACTGGAGAAGATCTTGGCAGGCCCAATGAGCACCTGGCCCGGGTAGAAGCCGTAGGAATCGTCGAAGAAGAGACCCTGCAGGATTGGGGGCCAGAGGGGGGCCCGTGAGTGCTGCCTCTTCGGGGGCGGGGGAGCAGTGTTCACACCTGGATCTCCTACTGGGCACCTGCCGTCCACCCCAGGCCTCCATGCTCCACACCCCCAAGACTGCAGAGTAGTACTTCTCAGACCTCAGATGCACACAAACCACCAGGGGTTTTACTCACTAAAAGGCATGGCTGACCCATTCTGCTTATAACAAGCTCTCGGGCCACAGCAATGCTGCTGGTCTGGGGGGACAAAGCTCTAAGGCCGGGGGTCCCCAAACCTGCTTGATCACACACACTCTCCTAGTGTTATTTACAAACTGTCATTTACCACTGCTCTAAAATGTCATATCACAGTAAAATACTGCATACACTCCAAGAAAAAGGAAGATTTTAAAAGGATGAGATAAAAAGTTTACAAAATGCAAAGAAAGTTCTACTGCTTCCTGCAAACACCCAAGCTTTCACCTTCTGCTACACAGCCCCTCCTTCCAGGAAAGCACTGGCCGAGACCGCTGGTCGCCCCGGGCCAGCCCCCCGCACTCCGCCGAGAAGCCCAAGCTCCCTCCTGCGGAACCCAGGGCTGAGGAACAGAAGACGCGCCCCCCACCCCCGCCTCCCAGGCTCCTGGGGTGGAGCCAACGTACAGAGTCGCTGACGTGCGGGCAGACATCGTAGAGCTTGGCGCCATCCTCTGTGTTCATGGAGCACCTGCAATAGGGGGCGGGGGCTTGGTGGGCGCCCAACCCAGTGCCTGAGTCTCAGGGGAGGCGAGGCAGCCAGGACCCCAGAAGGGGTTGGTCATTGTCTACAGGACTTGTCCAGAGGCGTCAGTGCCTCCGCGGGCCTTAAAATGGGTAATTCACCCTCCGCCCACACCTCAGTCCCTGCACTGGAACAAGAACTCTCTAAAACAAACCGGACTCAGCCAGCAGATCTCAGCGCTCATTCCCTTAAAGTGCCTAAAGGAGAGCATCAGCCCCTCTTGGGGGTCCTATGTGACGATGAGGGTCTCCCCAAGCCAGGGTAGAGCGAAGACCAGGAACTGAGCCAGAGAATCCAGCCAGGCTAACAAGGAGACCAGCCCGAGGTCGGGCCCTGAGACGCGAGGCCCGCAGCCCCTGGCACAGCCCTCGGGGGACCCAGGACGCACCCCGGCCCCTTCCCCAGCGGCCCCGCCCTGCGAGGGTTCCTGCGTGGTGGGGAGACTGCACCTGGCGCCGTTGGACAGTTTCAGGATGATCTGGTTCTTCAGGTCGTAGACCTTGCCCAGCCAGCAGTCGTAGGCGATGTAGTCTCCGTACATGAAGGGCTGCAGACAGGGAGACAGGCGGTGAGAGACGACGGAGGACTCTGGTGTCTGGAACCCCCGTTCCTCTTGGCCCCACAGACAGGGCAGGAAGGCTCCATGTGGGTCAGACCTAGTAACTGTGCAGCAAGCTTGCCCCAAGAGTCCCCAGCTGTTCGCCCCCACAGAGGCAGAGGCTGGACGGCCTTCCAAGGACACAGGACACGTGAGTGGGAGTGGGCTGGGGTGGGTGGTTACACAGTAAAATGATTTAAATGAACAGATAACTATACGGAGGATATCAAGAGCCAAGTCTCTCCCTGCTGGGGACAGCAGTCACTAACACAGGCAAGGGAAGAGAGAGGAGCTGGCCTGGGGTCAGAGGGATCAAGATGAACTCACACATCTCAATACGTACACAGGATGGGCACAGGCATATTTAGACATGTGTGAGTATCCACCTACGTACACATACGTGGATTCCCTAGTGCTGCCCTGAATGGGGCCCAGGAGCAATTAGCACACCCAGCTTGCACCCAGACCGTGGCTTTTGAAAGAAACTAGGGCTTGCTGAAGAAACAGCTGATTCTAGGCTGGATCAGAAATAATACGATAGGGAAAGTAAGAAAGTGTTATCTTAAAAAATGGTGGAGACATGTCAAAAGAGCACAGATGCCAGCTTGAAGGGGTTCCTACCGGCCAAATCTGGGTGGGATCACTGAAGCAACAAAACAAGTAACGGATTACAACCAACGACTAAAACAGGAGTCTCTGCATCTGATGTAGAAAATGAAGAAATAAATGGGACAGCAAGGTCAGCTCTTCCACGTGGTAGAATGCCAAACCCATAACAAAGCAGGCAGTGATGGCGTCATGAAATCACCATTTAGCAGCCATCAGACTGCCGGCTGGGTCAGGTGGGAATTGTTAATGGAGGCTAAGGCTGGTGGATGGGGGTTGAGAAGCACCCGTTTATTGACACAATCCCGGAATAACTCCCCACAAAACCAATATGATCGCTGGCAAAGGGGTGAATTCTGACTTTGCTGGGAGGCAGCTCAGCAGAGCTCAACACGACTGGGGAGCAGAGAGAACATCCCCACACTGTGGCCCAGGCACGTTCCGGGGCCAGGGAAGAGCTGAGTAGTACTTCTGGGGCAGTTCTGCCAAAAGCGTGGGGCCCGAGGCTGTCATGGGCACTGCCGGATGGCCCCAGGCTCAGGGTCATCAGGGACAGGGAGACAAAGCAGGACCGGGAACCGCTCCAGCCTTGGGGAGATCAAAGAGCTGACGACTGAGTGTGTGCTCCTGATGGAGTCCGGGTCAGAAGGGGAAAACGGAGATTGTTGGGACAACTGAGTGGGGTCTGCGGATGGACAGTAACAGGTCAAGGTCCTAATGTGGGGGTTTGAATGGTTGTTAAATAGGAGAGTGTTTCTGTTTTGGGAAAATACACACTCAGGGGGCAGACGGCATCATAACTGTAGCTTGCTTTCAGATGTTTCAGAAAAGCAGGGATTTCCCTGGCCGTGCAGTTGTTAACACGTGGCCAATGCGAGGGGGCACGGGATCGATCCCTGGTCAGGGAACTAAGATCCCACATGCTGCATGGTGGTGCCAAAGAAAAAAAAAAGGTTAAAAACAAAGTTTCAGAAAAGCGGAGAAAAGAGAGAGTGGGGGAGAGAGGGGTGGGCAAGAGGGAGAACAGGCAGGAGCAGGTGCTGACGCGCACCAGGTGTGCCGCTGCGGGAGACACGGCACCTACGACCTTCAACAAGTTTGGAATCGTAAACGCGTAAATAAACTACTGGAAAAAAATTTGTTTCAAAAACGATGACAAAAAGTCTTAGACGAGAAAGGAAACCAGCCTTGTCTGCTGGAGACATAAAGTGCCACCTGACCTCAAGTCCGGATGGCTGACTCGCAAGAAGCGCCACCAGGCTGCAAGGAGAGGCTGAGTGCTGGGCTTGGCCGCTAGAGCCCCATGGGGGGAGGCCGGCGGGGGGCTCACCCAGATGTGCTGCAGGTCCTTGCTGTTGACGGGGTAGACGATGCAGTTGGTGCCGATGAGCTTGACAGCGCAGTCGATGTTCACGTCGATCACGGTGCCGCACTGGCTGTCCTGCAGGCGGGAAGGCATCCAGGCCCAGGGAAGGCACCCTGGGGGCCCACCCAGACCCGCCCCGCCCCGCCCCAGGCCACGCCCACCGGGTGGGATGGGGACTCACAGTGGAGCGCATGTGCCGGACCACATCGCGGGGCACCACGGAGCGGTCCTCGAGCTTCAGCTGGAACAGAGAGCAGAGAGTGGGAGCTCGGCCTCCAGTCACATGGGGCATGGTCTCCTCCCAGCTGCAGTCAAGCACAAGAACCCCAAGTTCCCCCAGGCTTTCCCAAATCCCACGTGCCCCTCCCCGGCACCCGGATCAGGGGATAGGACCGCACTCTGATCAGGGACAGACCAGGGGCAGCCTCCCCAGTCCAAGGCGAAAGTCGGGCTCACCGGAGGGAACTGATCACACTGAAAAGGGTGGCTAAGCGACAGACCACGGACAGCCTCACTTAAACGAGAGCAAAACATTCTGCTACGCTTGGAGTCCTACCTCCGCCTCTGCCTGCCCCGCGCCCCTGCTGCTGAGTGCTGGGGAGGGTGGGCTGGAGGAGGAGCATGACGTAGGGCCAGAGGGCACCCCGAGGCGGCTATCAGCCGCACCACCTTCTAATCTGGGCTATCCTGCACAGCCAGCCGGAGCCTGCTCCTTATCGACAGCCCGGCGGAGCACTGCAGGCTGCTGAGTAACTCAGGACGCCAGCTTCTGGAGCCTGGCCGGCTGCACAGCAAGCGCTGACCCCTTCCCTCCACGACTGTCCCCCCACCCACCCCTGGGCACAGGATCCCCACAACAGCCCAAAGCTTCTCCACTGAGCCAGTCCACCTTCTGCACTGGGCCCCCAAGCCTGGGGCAGCTCCTCTGGGGTTCTTCACTGCATCCTGGGAATGAAGGGGCTCTGGGACTGCCCACCTTCCTAGCTCAGAACCTCCAAGACCCCAAATGAGGAGGGGGGAAGAGCTGTTCCCACAGACACCCAGCTGAAAACCCTCAGGGTTACTCTCGCCACCGCAGAACCTGGGGCCTGGAAAGGTGACCTCCATGAGGTGGCCTGAGGTACTGAGAAGGGAGACACACTCAAGGTCACCAAAACCCTGGCATCCGTGCAATGTAACTTATGAAACAAGGAAAGTGGAAGCAACGGGCCTGCCACCAACAGGTGACGGAGATGCTCCCACAGAGAGGGAGCCCCGGGTTAGGCACAGTGGACCTTCACCTGAGAGACGGCACTGCAGCCCCCCAGGACCCAGAAGATTCACAAGGTGGTGAAAGCACAGAGAGCCACCGGGCGCCTTGCTCACAGTAAGCGCTCAGCCAACGCCCACTATGATGCCTCCACCCGCCTCCGCTGCCCCCAGGTGCAGGCTGATAATCCCAAGTTCAGGCTCCGAGACCCCAGGAGGGGTCTCCTGGGAGACACCAGGAGGCTTCGAGGGGCCATGTGGAACTCTGCCAAGAAGGTACCGGAATGATGGTGCCGTTTTGCTAACTCAACCAACCTCCCGTCCTCTAACCCTCTGGGTCCAAATGCCCGGGGAGGACACAGTATTTTCAGTGTGCTGTCCTGCTCTATCTCAAACCTCGGCTCCCGTTTTAGACTTCAAAAAACCACAACTACAGGTCTTTCCAAGTTGCCATGGAAACCAGGAGTTGCAGCGAGGGGAAGCCCTCTTGGAGAGGGGCTGTGCTACGAGGGGTGGGAGGTGACCCTGCGTCTGGCCGTGAAGCACAGCAGCCCCACCTCACGTCGGGGTCGGTCCCTGAGAGCATCCTGAGAAAAGGATGGGAGCAGCCTGGGGCGAACCCTGAGTCACTGCAGTCCTGGCAGGGACGTGGCCCAGCCCTGCTGCCCCTGTGGGCGGAGGGGTCGCTGAGGCTGCTGCTCGGAGGCCCAAGCAAGAATTCCACAGCTCATGAAAGCTGGCATCACGGCCAGGCCAGGGGCGGGCTTTCTCCTTCCTCCCCTTGCAGAAGTGCTGCCAGGACGTGGGGAGGCAGGTCACACAGTTCCCGGGGGGTGAGGGAGGGCTGGGGAGCCAACGTGTCCCCGGGTGGGGCTCTCCCGACCTGCACTCGGCCTCCTGCCAGAGTCTGATTCCCTCCCACCATGAAGCTGGGTCTCCAGACTCTTCTAATCCTGCAGGACAATGACAATGACACAGTGCGTGCCAAGTGGGAATGGCAGGGATGGCAGGGAGGAGAGCGGGGCGCCGGAGCCACGATTCTGTCCATGTGCCCTCCCCTGGGAATCCCAGAAGAGTACAAGACGCCCGGGAGGGCAGGATGACTTGCCAGGCTCTCCTCTCTGCTCCACAGTGTTGCCTCCTGGGCGCCTGCATGCCCCCACACCAGGCACGGCTCTCTGCACGTCTGCCGGGTGCCACCCAGGGACCGGGCCTTCCCCTCGTCCTCCTCGCCTCTCCCTGCCCCAGGCACGTGCTCCCGGCATCTCACAGGCTCTAGAAGGAACCCCTGCTCTGGAGGCCTCTCCACAGCGACAGCACACCTGGTGGGTGTCACGCTCCACGCGGTCTTCAAGCAGTTCACATGTTTTAACCTGAGAGATCCTTCACAACCCCGCAGAATCAGTACACCATCCTGGCCTTACAGAGGAGGAGACCGGGACAAAGAGCAGAGAAGTCACGCATGCAGGGGCACACGGCTCCACAGTGGTGCGGCCTGGACTTGAACTCGGGCAGTCCAGCTCGAGTCCATTCTCTTAACCACAGAAAAAGCTCCTCCCTTCCCAGAGCTGTAGAGACAAGAACAGAGCAGACCACGTTTCTGGCAGCTCCATGCACTCTGCAAGACAGCAATCCTTGTCCTGGTTGTAAAAGCAGTAACTGCTCTGCTCATCTCTGGAACACATGGCAGGCAGCTGTCGTGGCCTCAGCCGGTGGACATCATGAGGGCCCCTGAACACCCACCAAGGCCAAGGCCACAGGTGGGGGAAGCCTCCTGGTCTCTCTCAGCAGAGTGCCCTCTGCTCCTCCCGCCCTCCAGAGATCCAGTACCCAGACCACAGGTGCCGGGCACGGTGCTGACACCAGGGGGCGCTGTGCCTGCTCCAGGAAACGGCCAGGATCACAGGAAGACTAAGCCAGACAGTCTCATTCTTAGTTGGGTGCACTCTGATGTAGTTTTTATCATGATCAGCTCTAAAATTCTGAACGAGCTCTGAGGTGGTCAACTATGGTTTAACATTTCTGGAGGAGAGTTGTAGCTGTCAGAAGTTTCTGAACAGAAAAAAAAAAAAGACACCACACCAAAATGACACAGTGTCTGAGTGAAGAGGGGCTACAGGTGGTTTCTAAAACGAACACGCATTACTTTGGAAAGACTGAAGAGCAGAAGGAGAAGACGGCGACAGAGGATGAGACGGCTGGACCGCACCACCGATTCAATGGACATGAACTTGGGCAAACTCCGGGAGATGGTGGGGGACAGGGAGGCCTGGCACGCTGCAGTCCATGGGGTTGCAAAGGGTCGGCCACAACTTGGCGACTGAACAACAGCAACAGCAGCTGGTTTACAATCCTGGGTTAGCTTCAAGTGTATAGCATGGAGATTTGTTTTTGTGAGATTTCTTCCTTGGTACATTTATTTTAGGTTATTATAAGATCCTGGGTATAATAATTCCCTGTGCTTAGGCACTTCTGGGACATGTCTGAGGGATGTGCCTGGTGGAATCCAAGAACATACATCCTTTGCCTCCACCGCCTCCTCTGGAAATGAGTAGCAAACAACATGCCTGCCACCCTGGGGGGGGGGGACGGAATTCCTGCACCTTTGGGGGTGGGGGAGCCAGGCTTCAGGAGAACAGGCACTGCTGAGACAGGTCCTGCTCTGACTCAGCTTCCGTTCAGTGAAGCACAGGAACGAGGTGAGCACGAGTGAGCCATTTAAGTGGGTGATCAGGAAAGGCCATTCCAAGGTGACGTGTGACCAGAGGTCTGAGTGTATTAAGAGAGGGAGCTTGCCAAGCAGACAAGAGAGCTGCCCCAAAGACCCGGCGGCGTGTGCCTGGAGTGTTCAACGGCCAGCAGAGGCTGTGACGGCAACAGTGAGCAGGAGGCGAGGCCGGGTGTCTCAGGCCTCAGAGAAAGCACCGGGGAAGGACCCGAGAGTCCACCCTGAGCGAGGCGGAAGCCCCTGCAGGTCTCTGCAGCGGGGCATGCTGGGAGAATCACCAGGCAACTGGGCAGAGAAGCAGCTGCAGAGCAGGCAACGGGACCAGGCAGCCCAGAGTTCTCAACTGCGCAACTGCACCCCCAGAGGACACGTGTAATGTCTGGGGATACCTGGCTGTTGAGGCTGGGGGAAGGGGCTCCTGGTGGGTGGAGGCCAGGGATGCTGTTAAACATCCAACAAACCACAGGACAGCCCACGGCGGAGAATGATCGCCCAAAGCATCATCGGTGCGGAGGCTGAGGAGCCCCGAGGCTGCCCCCAGGGGAGTGCGGCGGTGTGGACACCGGGGATGGGTTAAGGGATGGCTCTCCGGCTGCTTCCTGAGGTCAGAACTAACGGGGAGCTTGAAGTCGGAAAGCAGTGTGGTGGCACAGGAGGGGGCCCCACGGGGGACCGCCGCCTGCAGGGAGGCTTCGGACGCCCACCCCGCCCCTTTCTGGGCTCCCAGGGGCTCTGGCCCTTCCCCCTGGGCCGCCCAAGGCGCACGTAGCTCCCCTGCGCTACAGCTCCGATGCCGGGCACTGATGGTGCCGCAGCTCAGGGTCTAGACCCTCAATCTCAACACTGCTCCCAGCTGACCTGGAAGAACCTAAATCACTGAACAAAAATGTTCTGAAGAGAGAAAAAGACAAACTAAGGCTGATCAACTGGTTGAATACACAAGGAAGCTGAAACAAGATGCTCCTTTCCAGTGGATCTGAACATCACATCCTGTAGGACTGGGTGGTCCTACGGGCTGGCATGCTCAGTGGGGGCTAAGCACATGCTCGAGGGATAAAAGGGGCCTTTGTGCCTGGTCCCTAAGATCAGCACCCACTAACAGGGCCCCTAGCATGAGAGAAGCAGTAGGAAGTTGGACAACAGGCAGAGGAGGGGCCTGAAAGGAGCCTGAACGTCTGTGTTGAGGCTGGAAGCCACCCACCCACCACTGTCCTGTCAAACTCTGGAGGCCAAAACATGGGGGAGGAGAGACATGTGTCCTTCAGACCCACAGCAAGAGAACCACGGGGGCTTCTCCAGGGGTTAGTGATGTAGGCCGCACCAGATCTTCAACTGATAATGGGGGTAGCTTTGAACCTGGAGCTCAAGGACCAGCTGTCGGCCAGCCCCTTGCCAGCCCCACACGGCGCCCCTGGCGAGTGAGTGGAAGACGTGGAAGATGGCGTGTGTGTTGGGGGGCGGGGATGGGCCCGCTGTGACCCCGGTTTGGGCTGTAGTCAATGGACTGAGTCAGGCCCTGCCTGGGGTGGGGGAGGGTGGTGCGGGGAAGTGGCAGGTCCAGCAGACACATGGGCGATGAGGCTGTTTACCTAGGCCAGGACTCAAAGAGCGATTCCTCAAAGAAATATGACGAGGTCAGACCAGTGCCGGAAATTTCTAAAGGCCTGCTATTCCCAAGGGGTAAAAACAATCCGAGACACATGATCCCTCCTGCCCCTTGAGCCAGCACAGTGATCACTGCAGGGTGGGGGACTTCGGGTCCCCTAACCAGCTCCCCTCGCTCCCTCAGCCGAGGTCACAGAGGCTGCAGTAGGTCCCAGTCCGGCTGCCCTTGGGTCCACCTGGCTGTGAGAGCCTGGGCTCACTGCAGAGACGGGGGCGGGGCACACTGGCCACTGGCTGAGAAGCCCAGCTCAGTTTGGGGGGTGAGACTAGAGGAAAACTATTCAATAGGAACTTTGCTAAAACCTAGGACTGAGGTAAATGAAACTCTTTTTAATGTTCCTACGGATTCAAGGCTTGATAAGGTTACAAAATGTGAAACAAGGAATGTACGCAGTCTTTTAAGGACGTAGAAGGATCTGGTGCAGAGATGGGTGGGGAAAAAAGAAGGGCAGGCCCAGGGATACTGACTCCTTCCTTCCAACACAAATGCAATCTGGAGGCCAGAGAAGCTGTGCTGGCAGACTGGAAGTTTGCCCCTCGGGGCAGAACTCTGAAAGAGCCTTGGGAACCCTAGAATGGATGCTCCCTAGAGCAGAGATTTCTTTTCTCTTTTGCCATGCAATTACGCCTGTGCGGTCCCCATTCCTGACCCAGGCCGTCGGCAGTGAAAGTGGGAAGTCCTAACCACTGGACCGCCAGGAATTCCTGAGCAACACTGTTTCCAACCGAGGGTTCGGACCTGTTAGTGGGTTATGAAATCAGTTTAGTGGGTCATGGCCAACACTGGGCTTATCACATACAGGAAGGGTGAGTACTGTCTTGAGAAAACTTTTCCAGTTGCATAAATGACATACATGAGTCCTGGGTCACGACATAAAAGGTATAGTCAATGGTGGGTCACTTTCAAGGTGTCTGAGAGCCCCCACCCTACCCAGCTGCCCTGAGGATCCTCTCTGGCTGGGTCCTTTCTGGCTTGGGTTTCAGCCAGTTATATCAAGCGGAGGGAGACATCTCTTCCAGTCAGAAGCTCGTCCAGAGCCAGAACCAAGCAAACGATAAAAAATCCTAGGATCCAAACGTTTACACGGAGACACTGTGGGGTTGGGGAAACTCTTAACTCTTTCTGACCTTACTTAAAATGTCAGTATGCTGGCTTTCAGAACAGTCCAACTGGGAGTGGCAGCGAATGGTACTAACTATGGGCTGGAGCCGGGCTCCTCTGCCAGCGTTCAGTTCTGAATGGATCTGGGGACCTGACTGGCCAGTGAGCCCAGCGAATGCCAGAGTAATGACTTTCTCACAGCAGTTGACCATCATGTGACTGAAAGTCCCTAAAAATCCAGCCATCAGCAAGCTGCCCACCTGAGGACTGAAGGTTTCGATCCTAGCAAACACAAATGGCCAGAGGGCCTCACGTGCCTGCAGGAGAAGAGCTGGAAACGGCTGGGCAGTGGGAGAACAGACCAACACTGGTGCCCCTCGCTGGAAAATTCTGTCAATCACATGCTACAGAAACCACTCAGCAGAAGCTCCGCTGAATTTGAAGACTGAGGGCGATCAATTCAATAGTTTTTTAGTGTTTTCTATAGATTTCAGAGCAAGATAAGAGTACAAATACGAAGGTATGTGTCCCAGCTTTACAGAACTTACATTTAGTTGGGGGGAAACAAAATGAAAATACCTGAAAAACACTTATACGAGTAAATAACACAAAAACTTCTGTAGCCAAAGGGCAGGTGGGAAGGGCCAGGCTGCAGAGGAAACGTCCATCAAAGATGTAGGCAAGGGTTACCCCCCCACACACCCCTTCAGATGAAAGCTGTGCTGGCCAGGCGTCTACACTCTCACCTCCCAGGGTGGTGGCCCTGTCCCCAGGGCCCCCTTGCTCTGATGGTATGCCGCAGACCAGAAGCCTGCAATTAGGGCCAAGTAATGCATCATGACTGCATCACTGCCTGGAAACTGCAGCTGCGGCCTGCCAGCTTGTGGAGACGGCCCAAGGCTCAGCGTGCCCAAGGGGACAGAGAAAGGGGACCGAGTCCAAGCGCCTGCTAAGTGGGAGGGAAGGACTGGGGAGCTGTGCCTGGCAGTGGACCAGCGGAAGCCCAGGCTGCAGAGCCGGGTCTCTGCAGATGCTACAGCATCAGGGGGAGGGCAGCGCCCACCTTCAAGAACTCAGCACTGCCCTCAGTGTCTTGGCCCCAGCCTGATCAGCCTGGCTCCAAAAAGGTCCAAAGAGCCCAGGATTCCTGGATTCAGGAGGAGGGTATGAGACAAGAAGCTTCAGAGTGAGAAGAACTCCCTCCTCAAGAGATAAAGGAGAAGTCAACAGCATGGTTTCAGGCCTGTCCTCATGGCTAAGCTGCTGGGCATCCCTGAGTGGGCAGAGAGAGCAGGCCCAGAGAGGGCTCAGCGCTGCTCTCCAGACCCCTCCCCCACCCCCACGTGTCTGATGTCAGCTTAGCTCGCAGAACCATGACCCAGGCTGGGAACCCCACAGGCAGACCCTTGAAGGTTTCTCCCTGCGAACTCAGACCTCAGCTGGAGGAAACATACACATGAAATTAACATCTACAAAGACAGAAACAGAGGCAAAAATTAACATACAGGTGCATTTTGATTTAGAGGGCATTTCTAAAAAGTCTTGTATAAACTGAAAGGATCTCAGTATCAGGGAGCTCTTTCAAAGAAAATCTCAGGAAATCACGGAGTCTGCCAGTCACCACCTTCTAGTTTATATGGTCACAATTCTCCTCCCCTTTCAATAAGAGCAGACACACCCATCTCCATGACTCAGAGTGAGGTGGATCAAGGAGACTCAGCCAAGGGTGAATCAGAGCACGCAGGAGACAGAGCGCTCAGCTGGTGGCACGGCGGCACTGAGATGCCTACCCTGCGTGAGGTGTGGTCCAGGGACCCGGTAAGAAGAAGACGGCACCGGGCCAGGGGTCAGCACGGGTGCTCTCGGGCCCGGGGGAGTGAGGTTGGGGGTGGGAGGGAAGGAGTCTTCAGGGCCCGCTCAGCAGCAAGGGCCTGGAGATGGCGTGCAGGGGGTGGTCCCAGAGCTGGCACTCATGGAGTGAGCCTCGTCCCCGGCCCCCACCAGGACCAGCCTTGGAGCCTCACGGAGCCCCTGCGTTGTCGGAGGAGAAGGGGTGACCAGTGAGCAGACGCCAGCACACGAGGCCCTGGCCTGATTTTCTTTTCTGTCTGACGAAGCACAAAACTTCTTTCCTCTGAGCTCCTCTAGGTCTCACACAGGAAGGACGTCTCAGCTAGAATTCACAGTATCACAGGTCTGAAGGAGGACACAATTCTGAGAGTGAGGGATTCAAAATGCATCTCAACCACTGGACACCCACCTGCAGACGCCAAGCCCTAAAATCAGCAACAGCAAGGCAGTGTTTTGGCTGAACACCCACCACTGTGTTTGATCTTTGAAGGGCAACTGGTAGAAACGAACCAATGGCCCCATAAAAACACAGTGGAGAGTCTAGATATATTTAACCCAGCAGTGCTGAAATAGCAAAAGATTATGAAGAAAAACGGAGGCCACCTTGGCAGGTCCCTTGGGAGGAGGAATAAGTTTTAAAGCAACCATCAGAATCTGCAGAGTGCTTTCAAAAATACAGATTCCGGATATCCCAAACCTACCAAATGAATCTCTAGGTGAAACCAGCAATCTATTTCTTAATGTTCCCTGGGCGAGTCCAATTAGCAGCCTGGTTAAAACAGCTCTGCTTTCTTCTAAAACAAAAGAGGGCCCTGACTACTCAGGGACATTTGTTTTTAGATTTTTTTTTTTTTTTTTTTTGGCTGCACACCATGGCCTGAGCAGGATCTTAGTTCCCTGACCAGAGATCGAACCCTTGTCCCCTGTAGTTAACCCCTGGACCATCAGGGAGGTCCCTGTTATTAACTTTTTAATTTAAAGATAAAAAACCTGGGGATCAAGATGCAAAAGTGAGGTGGACTACAATAACTAGCAAAGTGAGGCTGGGCTTACACCCGCGCCCCCATGCCTTCCCCAGTATCCCTGACACACTCCAGTGGGTCAGCCCTTGAGCACACACAGGGACCAGGTTCTCTAAATGATGTGGCCCCAACTCTGACCTCTGTTCAGGTGGTCCAGACCCTGGCCTCTGTCAGCTTCCAGACAGATGCCAAGAACAAAGCCCTAGACCCTGGGGGCCAAGAGCCCTGGGACCTGACCCAGGCAGGCTGCTGCCTAGGGGGTAAAGAGCGGAACTTGCCAGCACGTGTCCCTGGACACCCAGGGGACTTGGTTTTCCCACGGTGGAGACCTCCAGGCAGGAAGGCAGCTCCGGGCCCCACACTACAGCCATAAAAACCACGGGGATTTTAGAGCTGGGTGACCGGACGGGCAGGAGCTGGTGCGCTGAACGCGGCTCTCCTTGCAGGTAAGAACCCGAGTCTGAGAAAGAACCATCCTGGCAGGAAGCCCAGTCTCTGCCTGGTCCAGTCCTCAGGGATGACCACCGGGACCTCAGCTCCCAGATGCTCCTGCCCCCTTCTCTTCACCTCCCTCCTTTCAAACCCGAAGAAAAGTGACATCACCTTCAAGATGACGTCATCGCTGGCTGGCAGAGCTGGGCCTGTTCCTGCAGTGGCAGGCTGGGGACGCTTCTCCCCAGGAGAGCCCACAGCTCCTGCGGTCCATGCTCCCTAATGCTGAGAATTGCTGCTGATCAACAGCCACACTCCCTGCGAAATGCACCCTACCTTCCACAGCAGACTCAGACTGACAGGGATTCACTCAGCATTGCTATTTTTAAAAATGCAGATATGGGAGGAAAAGGCAGTAAAAATACACACCAGAGCCCTGGTCCAAGGCTGAGTCTTTCCTCCAGGGCCAGGTTCTCACTGAGGTGGGCTGGGCGGTGGCGGGGGGCTGACCTCCTGGGCAGTTCTGTCTTCATCATCCGTGAGGGCTCTGTGCCCCCATCCCACCCACTCCCTGAGCCGCCCAGCGGGCAGGTAAGGGAGATCCACACCAGGGGGCAGGAACTTCCAGGACTCGCCCCGGAATAACTGTGATCCTCTGCTTTCCTCAATTCCCAAACTCCATGTTTCTAACACAAACTGGGTGGGGGGCTGCAAACATGTTCTCTCCCCACCCCCTGCCTAGGAAGCAAGAGCTTCGGCCAAGGCACAGACAGGCGAGGAGGAAGCAAGGTGAGCACCGCCCCGCCCCGGGATGGAAGGCAAGCCAGGGCCTCACATCCCTGAACAACGGTCCCACAGCCAGCTGCTCCCAAAGTGCTGACGGCCTTCTGAACTGGCCTGATGCCCTCAGTCCACGGCATAGCCACCCGGAGCCCCACAGACAGGCTGGCCCCCCCGGGGAGCAGCTGACTGGCCTCACTGCTCACCAGCGCCCACCTCGACAGTCACGTCTTCCTTTCTCAGCCACCCCATGTCACCAGAATTAGACCAGGGGAGGATCGGGTAGCCTGCCCTCTGGGCAAAGATTTCTAACAGAACGAAACACAAATGCTTACTGAGCAGCCGGCTTCTGGGCTGAGCGTGTGGTAACTGGCGTGGCTGGGAACGAGGAAAGGGCTCGCCACCACCCACTGAGCAGGAAACACAGGTGCCAGAGACCCAGCTTGGTCCTGCAAGCTCCCAACTCCTCCAAAGACAGAAAGGCCAGAGTCATCGTCACCTGAGCCCTCAGGGCACAGAAGGTGACTATTTTCTGTTCTCTGAGGGACGGGAGCAATCAGCATGGATGAAAATGCATTAACACATTTCGGTGGACGCCCTGGAGCGTCAGCACCCCTGCCTGAGAAGGGCTGGAGACCTGCCAGGGTACACGGTATATACCTTTTACGAGAAACGTCTCAGCCTTGCTATCTCTCCAACCTGCATGCATGCTAAGTTGCTCAGGTGTGTCCAACTCTTTGCCCTCCCATGGACTGTACCCTGCCAGGCTCCTCTGTTCCATGGGATTTCCCAGGCAAGAATACCGGAGGAGGTTGCCATTTCCATCTCCAGAGGATCTTGCTGACCCAGGGACTGAACCCGCATCTCCTGCATTGGCAGGGGGACTCTTCACCACTGTGCCACCAGGAAAGCCCACCCCTCGGACCAGGGCTGGCCTTATTTCTCTTAATCCCTGGGCCCTCAGCACTGGCAAACAGGCTGCAGAACCAGAAGTGTGAAGAAGAACCAGAAGACGACCCCAGGCTGGCATCTGAAGAATCCTCCCCACCTCCCGCAGGCTGCATCCAGGAACCCCCATCAATCTAAGTGGGGGAAGACGGGACAAGCGCTCTGCCATGATCCTTCCAAGGCCCAGCTGAGTCACGTGAGGGTGATGGCAGGTGGCAGGTCTGTGATGGTTCTGAGATGGAAGCCCCCAGGACACGAGTGGCATGTGGCGAGTAATGGAAATGGCAGCTCTCTTGCCCGCCCCTGCTTATGCTCTGCCAACGATTGCAGGGCTTACTTCACTGGTCAGTTTGAACGGCCCTGAAACGGGATGTGAAGCAAAGAGCTGTGCAGTGAACCACACAGGGAGAAGGTGTGACTGGGCACCCAGCGTGAACCCCGCTTCCCTCGGGCCTGGGCTCCAGACCCGCCTCTCCTCCCCCAGCGGCCGGGCAGGGACAGAGCCCGCCCTGCAGAAGCCTGGGCTGGCTTCCCTTGACATCTGTCACAGGCTGCTCAAGCGACCGTGCACCAGCCATCCATCTATCCACACACTCACACGACAGTCTGCACACCTACGAGGATGCCAGACGCTGCGTGTGCCTGGTGCTAACGAAACATCAGGCTGGGAGGAGCCAGGAGGCGGTGGGGGCATGAAGTGCAATGAGCAGTCACACACGAGGCACCGCCACGGTGACAGTCACGGCTTTTACACGGGCCCAGACAGCTGACTCCAGTCTTTGCCTGGGCGTCACCCCATCAGGAAGGCCTTCTCTGACCGCCCCGCTTCCTTCTCCCGCAGCACCTGCCCCGCCCTGGAAGCAGACGGCTTTGGGGGAACCCGTGGGAACTGGGCTGGGGACAGAGGCAGTGGTCAGCAGCACCCCCACCAGAGAGCCACTGGCCCCCCAGGAAGCAGGCAGTGGAGGGTGGCAGCTCCTTCCGGAACTAGGCTGGAAGGAGGGACCAGGGAGGGGACGTGGGCTGGGGAAGGGCCTCTCTTTAAGACTTCGAAGACAGGTCTGGTGGGAGCTGCCCAGGGAGGCTCTCGAGAGTGCAGCCTGTGAGGTAACCAGGGCGGCGCCTCCGGTCCGGTCTCTTCCACGAGGCTGGCTGTCCCACAGGGCAGCCGAGCCTTGTGCCAGCTCAGGCAGGCTGCAGGGCTAGGCTTCAGCCTCATAAATGTCGTGCATGGCCAGCGAGAGACCCTCTGCTGGCCGCCACCTCTGAACATGTGAGTTGCTCCTCCAACTAGAACAGCCACTGCTCAAGGGCAGGGTCCCGTCACACGTGGACTGTGGTCATCGGCCCGGCCCAGGGGTCAGCCCTCCACCCCACCCCCGGGGGGCCCCGTCTAACAGGACGGCTCTGGTCTTGTCTCTCTCCCTCTTGCAGATTCCAGCCCCTCTCCAATGCCTGCCTGGGTGGAGCTCGTGGCCTGGATCCCAGGACACCCCCTGGTCTGGGTGCAGCACACCTCCCCCCAGCTTCCGGAGGAAGGTCTGCGGGAGCACGTACCTCCAGTCCTTGTGGGCTGGGCAGAAACACTTTCCAGGCGACTGGCTGGTTGTGATGCTCCCACAGAGCGTCGAGGGCTCTGCTCGTCCAAACTGAGAGCCTCCGGTGTGACCTGGCGCTGCTGCTCCGATTATATTCACTGTGATCTGTGCGGATTTCCTTCCGTTACCTGTCTTTCTGTCTACCGCACTCTTTCCTCTTTTTTTCCAGTGAGATGACCTAGTTTTTATAATTCCGAACATTCTCCCTCTATTGGCTTGAAGGCTCTTGATCCTGTTTCTACTGTGAACGTTCTAACGTGTCCGACTGACTCAGAAAGTCTAGAGGAAACCAGCTGCCCTCCCATTCTTCCTTAACAGTTCAAAGATCTTCATGTTCACTCCCATGACCCTCTCCCGCATTTCCACTGACCGCTGTGTCAGCACTTTAGTTTCTAACTCTCCTCAAGTCAGTAACGACCCCAGTTTTACACGTTGACCATGATTCAGCTCGACCACAAGTTTCTGCTGTCTCTGACCTGGGTTTAGTTTCCGTCTTCCTGAAGTCCAGTGAGAGTCTGTGAGTGAATAAACTTGGGTTTCTTTTCTATGAAAATGCTTATATATTTTAAAAATTAACTTATTTTTAACTGGAGGATAGGTAGTTGCTTTACAGTATTGTGTTGGTTTCTGCCATACTCCAACATGCATCGGCCACAGGCATACACATGTCCCCTCTCTCCTGAATCAATGCCTGCATTCTGTTCTCACGACAGAATGATATGCTGGTCTTACCGTCCTCGTGAAGATTTTCTTCCACCGTGGACTGACCTCCCTATTACTCTGTAGACACTTGCTGAGCTTCACTGTTGAGCCTTGGGAGAGATCTCTGTTTTCCTCTCAAGCTGCTTTTAAGATGTGGCTGAGCCCTCTGGGAACTCCATCAGAGCCGGCCCGGGTCCTCCTCGCGCCCTCCCCTCTGCACCACCTCTCTAGATCTCTGTGCTAAGTCCACTTAACTTCTTCAGATCTCTTTTCTGGCTCATGCATAATTCTCTCCTGGGGTGTGTCTATTTTGCCGGTTAACATCTCTGTTGGGTTTTATATGCAATGGCTAGAGTTTTTATCATAGAGATTGTATGTGGTCCTTAATAAAAAAACAGCCTCTTTAAAATGTACTGTATCCTAATCTTTTCTCTTTAAGCCCTGTGATCACCGTAAACATTATATTAAGATCTCTTCTATCATCTAGTTGTAAAATGTTGGAAATCCTCCTGTTTGTTGTGACACCTGACTCTTGCTTATGATTTCTATATGTTTAATAATTTACTGGCATGAGCTCATAATTTGTAGAAATTGTAGGATTCCAGGTGGCCTGAGCTATGCAAGGGTCATTCTACAGACTTTTTGCTTTTCTTTCGGCAAGTGGCTCCAGGAGTATCACCAGCCTGGTGCTGGCTTGGGGATTCCTAAAACACGTAGGGATTATAACACAGACCTCAGACTCGGATGTTTCGATGGCTCACAGGAGACTTCCCCCAGCACCTGAGTGCAGGACAGTGATAAACTTCCTCATCTTTTCTCTGGCTCCATGGGGGAGATTTTCTCATGTCTGTTTTTCCCCCTTTTACTGGTTAATAGCCCTTTAATGGGGATTTCTATTTCAATTCTACACATTTTTAAAAGAATCCAAAGTTACATTATTGTTGGGCTTGTTTCAGGGCCCAGTAAACATCCCCGGGGCTTTCCTGATGGCTCAGCGGGTAAAGAATCTGCCCGCAATGCAGGAGACACAGATGTGGGTTTAACCTCTGGGTAAGGAATTGCTGATGAAGGTCCCTACAGTCAAAGCTATGGCTTTTCCAGTAGTCATGTACAGATGTGAAAGTTGGATCATAAAGAAATCTGAGCACTGAAGATATTGATGCTTTTGAACTGTGGTGCTGGAGAAGACTCTTGAGAGGCCCTTGGACAGGAAGGCAATCAAACCAGTCCATCCTAAAGGAAATCAACCCTGAATATTCATTGGAAGGCCTGATGCTGAAGCTCCAATATTTTAGGCCACCTGATGTGAAGAACTGAGTCACTGGAAAAGACCCTGATGCTGGGAAAGACTGAAAGCAGGAGAAGGGGACGACAGAGGATGAGGTGGTTGGATGGTGTCACCGATCTGATGGACATGAGTTTGAGCAAGTTGGTGATGGACAGGGAAGCCTGGTGTGCTGTAGTCCATGGGGTCACAAAGAGTCAGTCAGACACTACTGAGCAACTGAACTGAACTGACTGAGGAAATGGCAACCCAACTCCAGTATTCTTGGCTGGAAAATTCCATGGACAGAGTAACCTGGCAGGCTGTGGTCCATGGGGTCTCAAAGAGTCGGATACGGCTGAGCGACTCACACACACACACCCCCCCCAGAGCTGCCATGCCATTACCAGCCTGCTGTGGTTTCAGGCTCCCTCTTTGATTCTGTGTCTTGTTATCTCATTTGTTTCTTATATGTTCAGTTATATTTAACACCTTTGTTATATTTTACACAGCACTTCTAAATGACTGCACTTAACAGTGGTTCTATTGTACATTAGCTTAGTCTACCACGTCAGACTGGAAATCTACTCCGTCGCCTTCTGGCTTCCCATGAAGTTGAGAATCCAATGCATCTTCATTCCCAGACTTGTTTAGTGACTGGTCACTTTGGAAGCTTTATCCCCAGTGTTCTGGAATTATACGAATGTGCCAGTTAGGACTTTTCCCGTTCACCACCCTGGAACCTTCTGATCATCAATTCTGGAAACATTTCTCCTTTCTTTGATACATTTCGGCCCTTTGTTTTCCCTCTCTTTACAGATTGCCTAGATGTCAGATAGTCTATTTCCTGGGAGTCTTTGTCAACACTTTTTTCCCTTCTAATGCTGTGTTTTTAATTTCTAAGAATTATTTCCTCTTCTGACTTTTATAGCATCCTGTTTTATTTCACTGACAAAATACTGACTCTTATTTCTCTGCGGCTATTCACTATGTGTTTTGAGGGCTTTTCTGTTTGCAGTTATCAGCTGTTTCCTCTGATATATCTTTGTCTTTGCTTGTTCTGGCCTCTACCCTTCGTGCTGGGAACCTTTTGAAAATAGGCAGTGATCCTTGCTGTCCATCCCTATCTTTAAATGAGTCATCAGGGAATTCTTTGTGATGATGGAACAGGCCTGTACTTTGACTGCTGTGGTGGTTACGTGAAGCTACATACACAAGCATCCGGGACATGTCAATTTTCTGGCTTTGTCCGTAGTTACGTACGATGTAACCACTGGGGCAAACTGGATGGAAGGTGCAGGGGACCTCTCTGGACCATTTATTGCAACTTCTTAGGAATTTACACTTATTTCAAAACAAAAACATTGGAAAGCTGAGGCAATAAAAAGATAATGGAAGCTTTGTGCACACAAGCAAGCCTCTGGAGTCGTACTGATCACGTAGCTGACGCATCCAGCTCCTGCTTTGCGGGCCTGCCAAGCGCTAGCGACCACAGGTCTATCTCCGACACCGCTTCTTCTTCCAGAGGGGAGTCCTCCAACCCCGGGCCCTGCCTGGACTCAGGCTCTGGGATTTCCCCTCAACTGGACAGACTTCCCTGAATCCCCTTTCAGGGTTTGGCTGCCCACTTTGCTCTGCCTGATGTGCCTCGTCCAGAGTGTCTGGTTTAAGGATTTCTCCAGAGCATCAGCCTCTGTTCTTATGAGCAGAGGAGATAACTATTCTCTAGCTGGTACAAGCAGACAGGTAACTTGGGGAGCTTCATTTCCTCCCATGGAGACTGTCAGCGAATCGTCCCGTCTTCAGGCCCAGACACAGTCCCGGCACTGAGGGACCCCAGGGTTCCATACCGCTCCCCTGGGCAGGTAGCTGCGGCACCAACATTTCAGCGCCTGCTCTGCTGCCTTCCACCAACAATCTTCCACAGCTTGAAGCCTCCTGTCTATTGTCTTCTCTCCTATTCTTGGTCCTCGCTGGGTTTAGACATTTAAAAAATTCTTTTACTGTCATTTTAGACGGGTTTCTGGTGGAAGTGGAAATAAATCAATGTGTTCAATCACCCATGTTAACCCAAGCATGCCACGTCAACCACCGCTCCTTAACCTGAATTCTGCAAAGTATTTACACACAACCACAGCCCTAAAGGGCTTCCCTGGTGGTTCAGATAGTAAAGAATCTGGTTGCAATGGGGGAGACCCAGGGTTGATCCCTGGGCTGAGAAGATCTCCTGGAGAAGGGAAAGGCTACTCACTCCAGTATTACTGCCTTGAGAATTTCATGGACAGAGGAGTCTGGCAAGCTACAGTCCATGGGGTCTCAAAGAGTCGGACACAACTGAGCAACTAACACTTTCACTTTTATAGTCCTAAAGAAATGAACCCTGAACATTTGTTGGATGGACTGATGCTGAAGTTGAAGCTCCAATACTTTGGCCACCTGATGCGAAGAACTGACTCACTGGAAAAGACCCTGATGCTAAAAAAGATTGAGGGCAGGAGGAGAAGAGGGTGACAGAGGATGAGATGGTTAGATGGCATCACTGACTCAAGGGACACAAGCTTGAGCAAACTCTGGGAGAGGCTGAAGGACAGGGGGACCTGGCGTGCTGCAGTCCGTCACAGAGAGTCGGCCACGTCTCAGCGACTGAACAACAGCAACAATGGGACGTGTGTGAAGATGGAGAGACGGTAACGTGCCAACAAAAACGAGAAATTAGAAATTTCCAGTTTCAACACTCCTTTACAAGTACGTGCACACCAGCTACTGGACACCAGGGCATCTCTGACAGGCTCTTCCAGTAATGGCAGCTCCAAGATTCGAAATGGGGGACAGGAAGAGAGAGCACAACTCCGCTTGAAACTCCCTCGATGCTCTGAAAGGGCCACCTGTCTGCCCCTACAAACGGCTTTTGTTTCAAATGTCAAAGAAACTTTAAATTCCATAGATGGCTGTGATTTCCAATCAGAACTGATCCAGGACAAAACTGGGCTCTGGGAGGGAGGGACTTGCAGTCACTGTCAGCCAACAGGCGTGGGGAATCAACACTTCACACACTTACAAAATGAGATGCGATTCTTACATGCTAACCTCGGAACAACCACTGAGAAAGTCGCAGGGCATAAAGAGCAGCACATGTGCCCCTCGGCAGCCGGCCATGCTGCTCGAGGAGGGAGGATCTGCGAAGCGGCGGCAGCCAAGACATGCTCGGAAAGCCCAGGGCCTCTGCAGACAAAGGCCCGTGTCACACACAGGCATCCTTGCACAGTCTCAGCACGGCCACCTGCCAAACGGCTCCAGAAACGATGGGGACCAAAGCACATTAACGTCAACCAACAAGCATTTCATCATCACTGTTGCTATTGTTTATTCACTCAGCTGTGTCCGACTCTTTGGGACCCCATGGACTGTAGCCTGCCGGGCTCCTCTGTCCCTGGAATTCTCCAGGCAAGAATACTGGAGGGGGCTGCCATTTTCTTCTCCAGGAGATCTTCCCAATGCAGGGATCAAACCTGCGTCTCCTGAATTGGCAGATGAATTCTTTATCCGGAGAACCCCATTTCATCACCTACCGCATAAGAAATATTACAATCTGTACTACGAGAGAGTCAAGGGGGAAGAAAAGATGGTACCGTCTATGCCTTTGAAAACCTTCAATTGTAAATGGCATACTATGCATATTCCAAGCGACTGGAACATATGTGCAAGGTTGCCCCGCTGTCTAAGAAGCCCCATTCAACAACCTCACCCTCATTCTACAGTGACTGTGCAGCGCCAGAGGCACCGCAATCAGAACTTTGCTCTTAGAAAGATGCAGAACCTAAAGATCTTTCAGTTTAATATGGGTCTCAAATCCCCTAACACTATTTGAACAGGAAAGGAAGTTAGATCCCAGCGTAAAGCAAGACACCTCGCACAGACCCCAGGGACACAGACAGGGCACCTACCACAGGAGGGGGCCCACCTGCCAGGGTCTAAAGGAGAGACAAGACCCAAATGCAGGGTCTCAGAGGCAAGTCAACACATCACCCGATCTAAAAAATGGGCAAAGGATGTATCTCAATAGACATGTCTCCCAAGAAAATACATGGCGATCAAGGAGATGAAAAGACACAGCATCATTAGTCATAATGCACATGGCATCATAATGTGGCACCACTGCATACCCACTAGGATGGCTGTCATCCAAAGCCTGATAACAGCAAGCCAGCAGGGAAGCCCACAGTGGATGACCACCTGGCTGTAAACAGGAACGAAGCACTGTTCTGTGCCGTTACCAGGTGGCTCAGTGGTAAAGAATCCTCCTGCCAATGCAGGAGACGTGGGTCTGATCCCTACGTCAGGAAGACTCCCTGGAGAAGGAAATGGCAACCCGCTCTTAGTATTCCTGCCTTGAGAATCCCACGGACAGAGAAGCCCAGCGGGCTGCAGTCCATGGGTTTGTAAAGACATGACTGAGCACGCAGGCACTGTTATGTGCTACGACGTGAAGGAAACTCGGAAACAGGCTAAGGGAAAGAAGTCAGACACACAAGGCCACACAGACACAGAAGGCTGACTCTTTATGTTTCCAACTATATGAAACGTCCAGAACAAGCAAACCCCCAACGACAGAAAGTGGTTATTCCCAGGGGTTGGTTATTCCCAGGGGCCGAGAGGAGAGGGGAATGTGGTGTAACTGCTGATGGGTATAGGGTTTCTTTCTTGGGGGTAATGAAAGTGTTCTAAATTTAGACTGTAATGGTGGGTGTACAAACCTCTGAATATACTAACAACCATTTGAACTGTCTTCCCTTAAAGAGTGAATTTTATGGTCTGTGAGCTAAGTCGCTTGCGTCATCATATCTGACTCTGCGACCCCGTGGACTGCAGCCTGCCAGGTTCCTCTGTCCGTGGGATTCTCCAGGCAAGAATAGAGGAGTGGGTTGCCATGCCCTCCTCCAGGGGATCTTCCCGACCCAGGGGTCGAACCCACATCTCTTATGTCTCCTGCATTGGCAGGCGGGTGCTTTACCACTAGTGCCACCTGGGCATATGAGTTATATCTCAATAAAGTACTTTGGCCACCTCATGCGAAGAGTTGACTCATTGGAAAAGACTTTGATGCTGGGAGGGATTGGGGGCGGGAGGAGAAGGGGACGAGAGGATGAGATGGCTGGATGGCATCACCAACTCGACGGACGTGAATCTGAGTAAACTCCGGGAGTTGGTGCTGGACAGGGAGGCCTGGCGTGCTGCGACTCATGGGGTCGCAAAGAGTCGGACATGACTGAGTGAATGAACTGAACTGAACTGAAAGCTGGTGGCTGTTGTTTTTCTTCTTTTTTTTTTTCCAAGCCCAGGTTAAGCTGCCTGGTTGTATGGTCTTGAGTAGAAAGTTTTCTTGGAATATGTCTCTTGAGTCATGGTGTAAATCCCCTAAATCCTCTGTACTATAGATTTTATTTTCCAAGTCAAAAACCAGAAACTGTCTCCACTACAACTAAAATCACCAGAAAACTAAAATCAACACCACTGACCCCTCTCGACTTCTACTCAGAATTAGATGGGTGCCCCCTGTGGACTTCTCTCTCCTAAGGCTTAGTGTTGGTGTCCATTTGTAGATCCCATCAACCTTGATCCCAACCACTTAGCCCCTCGGGGTCTTAGTGCCTTGATTACAAAATTAAGGAGTCAAACCAAATCTGATCACCCCTCCAGTCCCTTCCCTGCTGCCACGGACCTCGACACCCTAAAACCCGGGATGCAGCCAACAGCAGCCGTCCCCGGGCCTCAGCCGAAGACCCACCTGCACTGATCACGCCCTTGTGGTTCAGGGTCACCAGCACAGAAGAGGGGAACCTAAGGAGTGAGTGTCCATGGGAGGCGGGGAAGCTGGAAGCCCCTCTATGGAGGAAACACACGCCGACCTTGGGAACCACTGCCAAGGACACAGTGCTTCTGTGTGCTGCGCCACCTGGGCAACGTCTCACTGGAGCCACAGGGAAGAGAGCCTGGGCGCTAGGATCACGCCTGCCCTGGAGACAGCAATAGCCCACTGCCCGTGGCACGGTCTGCTCTGGGGCTGTGGAGGGTCCTTGGCTTCTGGAAGGATTTCTGGGGTGGCCCCAGCCTGAACCTTCAAGCCTCGTAAGCAAAATGCCAAGAGTGGACACAAAAGGCACTAGGAAGTTTCTGGGAATGCTTTTTCGTTTAAACTTGAAAACAACCAAACCAACCAAACCACAACTGTCATTCCCCTCCCCTCCTCCGCACCCCGCCCATCCTGGGCTCCACCAAGGGTCTTCTGATTCAAGGACCGCCAACAGCCCCCACTCACATCAGTGGCACCTCTGGCTACTGAGAAGACCCTAGACAGAGGGCTTGGGGGCAGGTGCCAAGGGAAAATAAATGCTGGTCCTGCTGCCGCCAACAGCACAGTGGTCTCTCCCTATGTGGTACCCAACTCAACATGGCACACTGCCCGTGCAGAGAGGAGAAAGTGGGGAAGGACAGGCCAGGGACAGGACACTCTTAAGTCCATCACTCAACGTCGCAAAGCTAACAGAGAGGGTGAACCCCACCCAGGCCGGCCTGGAGTATGACCTGGCAAGTGCAGACAGCTGTCCAGAAAGCCATCGTATTTAAAAAAAAAAAAAGGGGGGGGGTTGTGTGGAGGAAAATATATATACATACATGTCAGAACAAGCAGGGAATAGCGGAGACCATTTTGAAATGTACAAAAATACTGAAGCAGGATGTTGTGCACCAGGAACTGACAGCGCTGTAGGTCAAACACACTTCAAGAACAAACTCAGAAAAACAGCTCAGATTTGTGGTTACCAGGGGCAATCCGGAGGGGGACCTGGACGAAGGTGGTCAAAGGTACAAGCTGCCAGTTATAAGGTAAGTACGTACTATGGACGCAGTGTTCACCGTGGCACATGTGGCTAACGTGCTGTATGTTAGCTATGAGAGTTGAGAGTGAATCCTAAGGGTTCTCACCACAAGGACGAGAATCCTCTTGTTTTATTTTGTATCTATGAGACTATGGATATTCACTAAACTTAATCTGGTCATCATGTCATGATATATTTAAGTCAAACCGTTATGCTGTATACCTTCAACTTATACAAAGCTGCACATCAATCGCATCTCAATAAAACGCAGGAGCAGGGAGAAAGAAGTAGCAAATAGTTTTAAAAATCTAATTAGGGACCTCCCTGGGGGTCCAGTGGCTAAGACTCAACGCTCCCAATGTAGGGGGCCTGGGTTCAGTCCCTGGTCAGGGAACATTTTTATCCCACATGCCGCAACTAAGACCCCACTAAGACCCCACACAGCCAAATAAATAAATATTGAAAAGAAAAAAAATCTAATTAATTCAGTCTTGCTGCAGAACCATCATAGAGACATTCTCAGCGGGGTGTTAATATATGCCTAGTCTTGTTAAATATATATGCTTAGAACAGACTATGTCTGGTCATAGTGATGGTCTCTGGGGAGAAGAAATGTTAGGAAGGAAATATTTCATGACATCCTCTTTAAGCCTTTTGAATGTTGTTCCATCTGCATATATTATCTATTTAAACACACACACAAGAGCATTAAGATTTCAATTTAAAGGGCAGGCAAGCTAATTAGCAATATCCCCCCTCGGAACTGCAATCATATTTACCGTGCGGGCTCCCAAACATGACCAGGAAACTGAAGCAGAGCTAAACGACTCCCCGGCAGCAGCAGCTGCTAGCCAGCGCGATGCTGAGTGGTGCTCAGGGTGATCTCGTCCAGTCCCAGAAACTGTCCAAGATTCTGTCTACGGGGCGAGCTGTGGACGTGGAGCCATCACAGGTCTCCATGACGACTCCAAGCCCCAGGGAGCACTTCCTGCACCCCAGCTTTACCCTCTGCCCCCTCGTCCAGCCCTCTGCCTGCGGAAAATGCTCGCCGTGAGCTGAAGGCACGACAGACTGGCCCGCCCGGCCCGCAGAGCTCAGGGCCAACCCCTGGCACAAGAAGGGCTTATTTCTTGGCAACCGGGGCACAGTCAGCTGACTTGCGCTCTAGTCCCCTAGATACTGCCAACTAGCTGGGTGCTCCTGCCTAAGTTACAAAAGGCTTCAGCATCATGCTGGGAAACAGGCGTTCTAAGATGGAAGTTTAAGTGGAGACCACTTAGGGGGAGGGCAGTGTAGTAGAGTGAATCAAGTCTTAAAAATGTACTCCTACCCTTTCCGGCGGTGACGACCTCCTCACGAGAACATGCCTCTCGCAAAGGATCCTCTTCATCCCTCTCCAGAAGAGGAGAAGAGGAAACACAAGAGGAAGCGCCTGGTGCAGAGCCCCAATTCCCATTTCATGGATGTAAAATGCCCAGGATGCTATAAAATCACCACCGTCTTCAGCCATGCACAAACAGTAGTTTTGTGTGTTGGCTTCTCTACTGTCCTCTGCCAGCCTACAGGAGGAAAAGCAAGGCTTACAGAAGGATGCTCTTTCAGACGGAAGCAGCACTAAAAGTACCCTGTATCAAGATGAACGGGAAACCATCCCAATAAACACGTTTTGGATACATTAAAAAAAAAAAAAATGTACTCCTACCCGTTGACCAGTGATTTCATTTACGAATTTAACCTAAGAAACTTACAGAGCTAGACAAAGATAGAGAAAAAGTACGAGATATTAGTCCCATCATTTAAAACTGAAAACCTGACAACAATTTAGCTGGTTAAAAGAGACAGATCAAAGAAACAGCTTCATCCATCGGATGGAATTATGGACATTAAGAATCACGGTATCAAAAATTCTTTGTGAAATGAAAATGTTACCAAAAAAAACATATCTGCCTCTGAACACCCAACCTGGGAGAATATGAAGGCCCCAAGGTACGGGCGACAACTCTAATAAAGGGAATGCAGAAACTGCAGGGGGAACTGCATCTGAACGTAGTTTATGGGATGAGCCGGTCAACAGAGGACAGGACCCTGAAGGGCTGAACAAGCCTGTGAGGCGCCCACAGCACACCAGCGCCACCGTGGGCTCCGCAGAAGGTTCGGAACTGAGACCCCGAGGCTGAAGCAAGGTAGAAGCGGCCAAAGTATCCATCACTGGTGGTGTTTCTAAAATACAATCTGGGGACTGTCTTCGTGGCTCAGTGGATAGGAATCCGGCCTGCCAATGCTGGGGACATGGGTTTGGCCTCTGATGCAGGAAGATCCCACGTGCCGTGAGGCAACTAAGCCCATGAGCCACAAGTTCCGAGTTCATGCACCTTGAGCCCCATGCTCTGCAGCAAGAAGCCCCGCACAGCCACTAGCGAGTAGCCCCCCACCCGGCTACAACTGGAGAAAAGCCACGTAAAGCGAAAAGACCCAGGGCAGCAAAAAATAAAATAACCAAATACATTTTTAAAATTTACTTCATAAAATACAACCTAGGAGTAAGTCTTTAGGTTCGAGCCCAAGAGAATCAGTGTACATCAAACAAAGCAGGTGGGGTCGCCTGCCCAGCAACAAACGTGAGCGGGCTTCCACGCAGACGGCACTGCCTGTCGTGGGAATGCTGTGTTCCGGAACACAGACCAGCAAAGAGAAGACGATTCTCTGGGTTTAAAGCTTCCCCTGTTCTGTGGAAATACACAAGTACTGCAAACTTGAACTCCCCTGGACACGTGCAAACGGTCCATTTACATGGTCCATTTTAAGTCTGTTAAGTGGCGTGGGGCCAGGATTGAGCACCGTAAGCACTTTTCTAAACAAATATGGATACGCTCATAACAGACTAGAATAACCATCCACTGCAATGATCAGCAGCAGTTATACCTGAGTGCTGGAGTTATAGGTGACTTTTTTAAACCAGTTTTTGTATGTTCTTGCAACTGTGTACTAAGTATGTATAAGTAACTCAAAATAACCTGAGCAATCAGAAAAAAAAGCAAAACAAAACAGACTGTCATCTAAGACAAATAAGAGAATAACCCTACCGATTTTTCTTCAGTGATGATCACAGAGACTGACAAGAGGCCACTGAGCCTGCACTTTCCCCCAACACCTGACCTGGATGCTACACTCCCACGCCCTTGCATTCACCTGTCCACCCGCGGCTGCCCTCTGCTCTCCTCCGGCGCCGTCCACGGTTCCTGTGGCTTCCAACTGTTTCTTTCTAGAGAGCTTGACCCCTTCTCTCCGGCATCAAAAGCTGTTGAGCAAAATTCTTCAATACAATGACTCAGGGCAAAGGATGGAGTGTGGATTAGATAAAGAGCAAGAGCAATTAGAATGGTTTTTCCAACATTCAAAAGGCAATTATGCTAAGTGCAATGTGGAGTCATAGATTTGGATCCCGGAACAAAAGGAGGACAGGAGTGGAAAACTGATCCAAACAGAAGTGCGTATTTCAGTTAATGGTGTGGAACCAGGACTAACTTCTTGCTTTTGACAATTGTACCATATTACATAAGACGTCAACCTTGGGGGAAGCTGGGAGAAGGGTATACCATGGTCCTTACAACTTTCCTATAAACCCCAAGAGAGTTTATAATGCAGACATGCAATAGGACAATGATAAGAATAAAAGAAAGATGGGGGACAGACTGAATACACATTTCCACAGGGGGTATCTCTCTTCACGTGGCTGCTTCCAGGCACCCAAGACACAGCACAACCAAGACTCTGTCCCTGGTGCTGTTACAGGAGGGGCGTCACCTGCTTGAGCCCTTGGGAAACCCGGGTCTCTGACACTTTAGGGAAAGAGAAAGATGACACACTCAAAGCAACCATGATGCTGCCTGGCGCAGAGCTGGCAATCCACGGATACGGGCTAGACACAAGACAGCAATTCCAGCCCTTCTCCTCTCAGACTGGCTGCATTCTACTCATAACAACTGTCATACAGTTTCACCCCTAAAAGAAATTAAATCCAACGACACGTCTTAGAGACAGCTGCGTATAAATACCGGTCAGTAGGCAAAAGGGGGTGTGTGTGTGCTTAGTCACCCAGTCGGGTCTGACTCTTTGGGACCCAGGGACTGCAGCCCGCCAGGCTCCTCTGTCCGTGGAATTCTCCAGGCAAGAATACTGGAGTGGGTTGCCATTCCCTTCTCCAGGGGATCTTCTCGAATGCAGGGATCAAACTCAGGTCTTCTGCCTTGGCTGGCGGATTCTTTACCATCTGAGCTACCCGGGAAGCCCAGGGGAAAGGGTAGAGGGGAAGAAAACAGGTTTTTCTGCTACTAGGACCTGAAAGCACTGCCCGCTTATCGAGGGCAACTCAATGTCCCTTCCCTCCTGTGGCCCATCTTTTGCAATCTCTGGCATTAACACCGTTACTAGAAGACTAGGCAGAGGGGAGACAAGACCCCAAATTAGATATATATATACTTAAAACTTGGGGTGTGGGGTAGATTAAAACACTGAATCTGCTACAACAGGGTTTTTAAGCACCTATACATCAGTCCAACTCAAAGGGTAGTTAGTTCCAACCAGCAGACTCTGCGTCACAGGGAGGACATTCCCCTCCAGGTCCTCGGGCCCGCCCAACCCAGTCTGAGTGTCAGAAGAACCTGCGTTAACAAGAGCCAGCTGATTCCACACCATCGGCTTTCGCAGGTGTGACTGGGGATCATTTACCATGCTCTCCCTACTCCCCCCAGCCCCACAGGTAAACAGGGTGGTTACATCCATTTTTAATTGAAGGAGTTACTCCTCCATGTGAGTCATTCGGAAAGTAAGCTTTCACAGAAAGCCCCGTTTCTCAAGAAGCACCCCACCCGGGGAGAGAACGCGGGGTGTTCAGCTGTATGATCAGTATAACCCCAGGGAACAGCACAGGTGACCTGGGGTTCAAATGAAGGAGCAGAAGACCGCTGGGAGTAGGTGAGGAGCCCCGAAGCCACGCGAAGGCAGGACAGGAGGCTGGGAGCTCAGCCTACATGCTGGGCTGAAAAGCGGTCCAGAGGCCAGGAGGCGCGTCCGGGCTGGGGCAGTCAGAGCGCAGAACCAGTGCAGGAGAGAGGACCTGCGGGGCACGCAAGGGGCATTTCCAACAAAGAGCTGACGACAGACGAGAACGGGGCCTGGCACCAGAGGCACAGGCGACCAAAGCAAACTAAACAGACAACTTGGGCTTCAGGAAAATTAAAACAAGCTTTATGCATCCAGAGACTGCCGAGAGAGTAACATGCAACACCCACGAAGAGAGAAAACACCTGCAACCAGGTATCTGACGAAGGATTAACGTCCAGAATACAGAGTGGTGGTTTAGTCGATAAGTCGTGTCCGATTCTTTGAGACTTCGTGGACTGCAGCCCACCAGGCTCCTCTGTCCATGGGATTTCCCAGGCAAGAACACTGGAGGGGGTTGCCATTCCCTTCTCCAGGGGATCTTCCTGATCCAGGGATCGAACCCAGGTCTTCCAAACTGCAGGCAGATTCTTCACTGACTGAGCTACCAGGGAATATAGAGAGAACCCCTAAAACTCAGCAGCAACAGAAAACAATTCAAGTCAAAGATGGGCAGATGACCTGAATGAATGTTTTTTCAAAGAAGACACACAAGTGATCAATAAGCACATGAAAAGATGCCCAGTACCGCTCATCTAATCGTTAGGGAAATGCAAATCACAACTACAATGAGGTATCACCTCACACTCAGCACGATGGCTACTATCAAAAAATAAATAAATAAACAAAAATTACAAATGTAGGGTGTGGACAAATTGGAACCCTTGTGCCCAACAGGTGGGAATGTAAAATGGTATCGCTGCAATGGAAAAACAGTTTGGCAGCTCCTCAAGAAAGTAAAAATAGAATTACCATGTGATCCAGCAATCCCACTTCTGGGTATATACCCAAAAGAACGGAAAAACAGAATCTCAAAGAGATATCTGTACATCCATTTTCCCAGCAGCATTATTTATAACAGGGAAAAAGGGTCAGAATGGAAGCCCAAAAAGGAGAATTTTAAATGATCCCAAGTGTTCTGATGTTTGGAAGATGCACACTTGAGTACTTGGAGGTGAGCGTCACGGCGGCTGCTCCTGACTCACCAGGGGCTCTGGAGGAAGCGTATTTACATACTCTTACAGACACAGATAAAGCAAACTTGGCATGAGGTTAACTGCTGACTCATGGTGGCTGGTAATTAGTAATCACTGGCCTAGTCGTTCAACTTCTCTGTATGTTTAAAACTGTCTCATAATAAAAAGTTGGGAAAAGAAATGTTTAAAATTCAACAGACTTGCGGGTGGAGAGGGCAGGTAACACTCGCAAAGTCGGAGGTTCGAGATGACAGGATGGAGACATCGAGGAAGCAGCTGGGAATGAGCGAGTAAGGACGGACATGCAGGTGCCAGCAGCCCTTCCCTGCTGGCTCAGACAGTAAAGAATCCGCCTGCAATGTGGGAGACCTGGGTTTGATCCCTGGGTTGGGAAGATCCCCTGGAGGAGGGCATGGCAACCCACTCCAGTATTCTTGCCTGGAGAATCCCCATGGACAGGAGAGCCTGGTGGGCTACAGTCCAAGGGGTACCAGAGTCGAACACGACAGAGCAACTAAGCACAGCACACAGCAGGGCAGGCTGATGAGAGCACTGAAGAAAAGCCCAGAGGAGCGGGGACTCTCCAAAATTTCCTAAGAGGAAAGCAGTTTTACCTGCTTCACTACAGCCAGAAGAGTGGAACTCAATGGAAAAGAGTTTCCATTAAGAGGGTGATTGATGGACCATACTGACAAGGCTGGAGGGTCAGCAGGGCAGGGACTGAAAAAAGTTGTAAGTACCGTGACCAGGAATTCCCTAGGCCTTTGCGACCTTCGGGAGAGCTGTTCACACGCTTCAGTGGGAGGCCGGAAAGAGAAAGGCTTTGGGATGCTCCGGTCACGGGGAAATGGAGGCAGACACCCCTTCTCACCCGGGGGTGATGGGTGCCCCCAAAGCACTCTGGGGGAGGATGAGCTGCTTTTTCTCCCTTGTCCTGAAGATGACATCATCAGCCTTCAGGGCCCTCAAACTCCCTCAAGTAATTAAACAGTCAGAGCTGCTTTCAGCCCGGAGTATGTCAGGTCCTAATGCTCCCAGAAGCCACACAAGAGACACAGATGTGTGTGTCTGTCTTTCTTCCCACCTGCACTTAGGGGGCCAGTAAGTATAGTCCCATGGACATGCCTGTCAAGGCAGCTCCGCCAGCCCTCATCACAGCAGCATCTCCCACAAAAAAGGATTAAAATTAAAGCTAGGAGGAAGAACCTCATCAGAGCTGCTGAGTGTGAAGGACCAGCTCTCACTTGCAGGATGCAAATGAAGAACGCTCTTCAGACTGCAGGAAATCTCTCCAGGAGCTGGGGGTTTTCATTTTATTGTTGAATAGGATTGACTGCAGTTTGTTTTTTTTGTTTTTGTAAAGCACTACTCAGTATCTTGAATTTTTTTAATTGCTCAGATTGTCACAGTCAGAATGAATTTTTACCAGATATAGCTATGCTATCAACTTAAACCATAAGTGATCTGGTGTCTAGTTCCTTTCATCTTGCTGCAGAAAATAAGATGCTTCAGTCTTTCAAAATATGCAAACACACCAAAAACCCCTCAACCAGTCAACTAGCTTTAACCCCCAAAAGACACGCATCCCAGGACTTACTGCTGAGCTGAACCCCTCTGAACAGCTATCATTTGCCTCAATGTTTAAATCCTAAGACCTTTTTCACAATCCTGCTTCAGAAGAACACAGTGGACCTGCGGACCCAATGGACCAAGAGATCCATTCAAATCAGTCAGCCTGGGTCGAAGGACATGAAACCCTCAACCACAGGGTGTAGCTGACGAGCAAAACACGGGCAAATAACCTTGGAGTAGATACATTCAGAGGGTCATCCACTAACATGATTCAGTTCTATTCTGAACTACAAAAAATTCCAGTAAGCGTTTCGCTCTTCGCTGTTGGTAACCACACGTGTCAGGTAGCTCCTAATAGAGCCCCCTGAGGCTGGCAGAAATGTCAGTGAGAGAAGCAACTCTGAACGTGTGTTCCAGCTCAGTCAGAGTTGCCACTGTGGGCTCAAGAGCATGAAAACCTCGTCCTTCTCAGGGCTTGGCATCCAGCCGCTGGGCCGCTGGAGCCTCAGGGAGGAGCTACGGTTAAAAACACCAAACTGCTAGTCGATGTGAGTGACAGCATTATGTAAAGCAAAAAGCACTCTGGAAACGGTCCTGCTGGCCATTTCTCCCCTTGAGCATCTTCCCACTCTGATCTGGGCAGCAAACTCCGAAAAGCTTCTTTCAATCAGAACAGGAGCACAGACTGTGTCTTCCAAGGGTTAAGACTCTTGAAGAGAGAACCCGCTAATCACCAAAATCACCGTAAATTCAACTCCGAGGGGACCGCAGGGTCGGCTGCACTGCTCACGGGTCCAGCGTTGTTGCGATGGCAACGCACATCACCCACTACACCCGCAGCCCTTTTGTAAAGCGCTGGCCCCATGGATGCTCCACTGGAGTCCATGAGGCCCATGGGTAAAGCTGTAAAAGAAAAAGTTCCTCTCGGTAGAATAGGAAAGTGACAAACAGAAAGGCAGGACTGCCAGGGACACGCGGATGGGGAAAGCACCAGGGGACCTCAGTGGCCTAAAGCAAAAACAGGTGCGGAGCGGAGTCAGCCTGACAGGGGAGGGGCTGGCCTGGGAGAGGAGACTGAAGAAGTCCACCTGAACCTGGCTCGTGACTCAGCATTCCCAGCGGGAGGGTGACGATGGCAGCAAGACGGGCCAGGAGGTCACGATGGATTTCCTGACAGCGCCCTCGTCTAAGACAACACAGGAAGGCCGGTTACCTGCGGGCAGGGAATCAGACTTGCACAGGTTTCTTTCACTCAACATCTAGGGGTATTCACAGGTTCTCTAGAAATAAAGTGTCTTCTGACAGTTGTTTGGATAACGACCAAGGGGCTAGGGAATGAATGACAAAAGTAGGCGGGAAGCAGCCTGCAGCGCAAACAGGGTGTTTCCCCCACACTTCTGCTCTTGACCAAGATGGCCTCCCTTCTGGCCAATGCCCCACCTTCCACCCATCCCAACACCCTGCCCTTTCTCCTCGCCTGTGGCTCCCTCCCAGCCCACTGGGACATCCAAGTGTGAAAAGACTGGATGATTAATGCCAACCACAGGGCAGTGACTCATGTTTGATGGGGGTACTCGATTCTAGTTAATGACCTATGAAACCTCAGGTGACGGCAAACTGTATTTACTTCCACTTGTATTTGGGTTCCTCCACTATTATCAGTGTGACCGGATAAGTTACACAACTACTCTGTTCCTCGGGTTCCTCCTCTAAACAATAATAATAGTACCTAATTCCCAGGGGTGTTGTACACTTAAGTGAGCGAAACGCGTAAAGCACTTATCGCGTGCCCAGCACATAGTAACACAGTAAGAAGAACCAGCATCATGTAATCTTTAAATATAAAAGCAATACTCTGCCATCCTTGTAATTCACAATCTCATTTCCTGTCTTTTGGGAATCTCAAAAGATCCCCCTGGATTCTAGAAGATACATACACCTTCATACACACATTCATCCCATCCCCCTCCTGGAGGCTGGCAGACTTTGCCAGGTGTTACTTTAAATGTCCATTACTGTTTTCTTATAAAGTAACAGGAGTGACTATCATGAGTATTTATAGAAGAGGCTTAAAGAAGAAGTCAAAGGTGTAATCCACCAGGTTGTAAATTGCAACATCATCAAACAGGAATTCCTACATCACTGAAACAAACTGCACCTTCTGGCTTCTCTGTGGCGGGGCATCACCCTGTGACGCATGGATGTGATCTCCTGAAGGGACAGGGCTGGCCCTGTCTGATGGACATCAGGATAGTGTCTGCCAACAGCCAAGAGCTTCTGGTTATTCTACCTGTGCAGGCTCAGTTCAGTGGCGAGAAAGACAGACCTCGTATTTCATTTTAGACAGAGAAAAGGAGGCAGTGACGAGGCCAAGGTCATTCAGAGTAGGTGACAGCCAGCAAAAGTACCCAAAGGTTTTTACTTCCAATCACAGGACGCAGACACACGTCCCTCATCGGGTGAAAGTGCCCTTGAGTTAGGCAGTGGGCCAGAGAAGCCAGGAAGACACTGGGGCCTCGGAGTTAGAAACCAGAAGCCAAGGGACAGAGGTTAAAATCACAGAATAGAAGTGAGATGCCACAGCACTGTGATCTTACCTGAATAAAATGGAATTCGATGCACTCAGTCCTGCACCTTGGTTAACCTTACATAACTTCTTCCTATTACATCACTGAGAACAATTGCTTTTAATGGGTCCAGCACTGGACCAGTGAGGCAAGCAAACCTCACACGTTATGATGCTACACTAAATAGCTTTCCCCGTGGAAATGCTGGCCTGAGGAGGAGCCAAAAATAAACCCAACAGCCAATTCCAGAGGGACCTGTCACCAGGAATGCCACACACACACACAAAAACACACACCACCTCACAAAAGGAGGGTGATCATGAAAGACAGACCGTGAAAACTGGCAGCTAAGAGCAACAGACGACGCACAAGAGACAGGAAAGCAAAGGAGGGTAGACAGGAAGGCCCGAAACCTGCTCAGACAAACAGCAGTTGGCGCTCTTTCGTACAGAGGCTGCTCTGTCCAACCATGACAGGTGGAGATCAGAACGACCCACCATGTTTAGCCAATGCGCAAGAAGGGCAAGAGGCTGTCAGCACTCGGCTTCATTCCAAAGATCTACTCAAAGGATGCCCACTGACGGGAAGGCCGAAGTCTCCACACAGGACATCCCTGGCCCAATGGGACAAGTCTCAAGTGGATAAAGCAGCTATCACACTGAAGGGGTCGGGAGCGCAAGGAAAGGAAGGGGCACAGATTGCGTGCCTCTTTTTAAGTCCTAAAGAAGCTTATAACTTTGGCTGCTTGAAGCCTCAGGAGTCAGACCAGAAATCCTGCAGTTTCCAGGAAGAACGACTTATTTTTCTGTTGATAACTTTCACGGTAGTGGCCAGGAGGCGACAGGACTTGTTGACTGTCCTCTTCATCTCTCTTTCTCAATTTGCTCATTAAAAACTTAAAAGAAATTAAGAAACTAAGAGTACTCACTGTCTGCCATATTAACAAAAACTACAAAAAACACTCCACAGCCTACCAAACAATTCACATTAAAAGGACACTATTTATAAAATGGCAATGGCTGGCAGCTTTAAAAAGAAGTTTCCCAAGACTGTCACTGCTTCATCCTATCAATAACTGGGTTCTCAAGTCTCATAACCAGATTAGTGATGGAGTAGGAATCAGAACCTGAAAGCTCACTCTCGGTCTAATGGTCTTTACAGCACACTGTCACTTCAATGGGTACATGAGCAGTGGGAAGTGAGAGGGAAAATCTTCCTAAACCATAATGTCACACGGTCCCAGGCCCCACCCCACCACCCAATGGGTGCTCAGGCAAAACCTCAGAAGCAGAACTGGTCAGGGCCGTCTGTGCCTATGGTTCACGGTAATAGAGAGCTACCTACCAGGTAGGTATAAACTCCCCTCTTCCCCACCAATAAACCTATTCTCAAGTCCAGACAGAAGCACTAGGTCCTGCCATCCATGAATGGGCACTACGTGTCACCCCATCCTAAAATCCCCACGTCCCTGAGGCTCCACCAAGCTCAGACGCGGGAGAAACTACGAGAGCAAAGAAAACATCCCCACTGGGGCCACGATGGACTTCACCGAATTCAAAGCAAGTCGCAAGAGGGCAGCTTCAAGATATACCCAACCTGGGGCCTTAAACTTATTTTCTATTTAATTCCAAAATAGATTATTTTAAGTCAAACTTCATATAATTACACACTGGGGGAGGAGACAGACTGACCATAACTGTAAACAAAGTTAACCACCGAAGTCAAGATGAACAGGAACAACAACGGATAAACACTGCAGCTCCCAGCGGTGAGCCGGGCCTGCCGCCGTGAGTCCCAGGGCAGGAGGCCCTGACAGGGTCCAGCGGGCTCCATCCCAGAAGTCACAAACCTCCAGAGGAGATGGTTAGGGAAAACGTTTTTTAAGAACCAATGGAAAGACGGTGGCAACCCTTCACCAGTGTGACAACCTTCGCTAGTGTGACCACACACAAACGCGGTGTATAGAGCAAAAAGTCTTATCTCCCCAACAATACTGGTAGTGATTTTTTAACTGGCATTCTGCAGCAAAGGTCATCTATTCCACATACTTCTGCGTGAACTTATCATTTTCTCTCTGACTCAGAGAAGCTACTGCCTGATCCGTATTTTTCTGAGGGGAAGCCAGAGGTCCTGTGCAAGGATTTGATGCGCATGTACTGGCTGGGAAAAAGACCCTGCTGGTATCCGTGGTGACTTCTGCCACTAGGAAATAGATCACAGGCTCTTCCAGAGAGTGGGGACTTCTTCCCAGCCAGACCGGTCATCACAGAACCCTTGTGCAGGTCGCCTTCGTCTCCCGTTGGGTCAGAAACCCAGATTAACTTCTAAAGTGCCCTCCCCTGAAATCAGACCACTCAACATCCCGGGCAGCTAAAACAGTCCAGGCCTGATTTTTGCCAAGAAATGTTTTCTTGAAGGAGAGGAGGAGGAGATGAAAAAGGGGTGAAAGATACAAGAGGCGTGTGTGTCTGTGAATTACTGATAGGAGTTCAACACTTGGGGAAAACAAGATGTGAAAAGCCACCAAACCAACGCTGGTTCACGGTTTAAATTTTATGATGATGAACGGGGGAGTCTGCTACTTGCTTAATGGCCTCAGGTAAGACAAATCCTTCAGGTTTCCAAATGGGTGGCTCCTCTCCATCCAGGGTTCTATAGTATTTTTTTTTCCCCCCCCAAGAAAGTCCAACTATACTTAAGAGAGTCATCAATTCCAGTCAGTAGCTGCCACATCCCTCCCTGCACCACCAGGGCTATTAATATCAGGGCTCCGATTGTTAATGATTTTACTCAAAGTTCCCTGCAGCAGTTAAAACCAGGCAACCAGCTAAAACACAAAGGGGCTGGTTTTCTTCACCCATAATAACGCATTCTGCAATCCAGTGAACTTCCTGGGGTTTCAGGTCGGCCGAGATTTTCACTTCTATCTTTTGTTTTGGAATGCCCACAACCCCTCCCTGCACGGACCGGCACGGCCTTCCTTTCTGGATGCACAATGCAGTAGGTAGCTGCTCTGGGGGTCACAAGAACGCCGCACTGGTGTAAAGCCGAGAGCGTGCCTGCCCCAGGAGTTCCCCCACCGGACTGGGTTCACATACAGGATCTTGAGGCCGACACCGCAGCAGCCTGGCACGGGCTTGCCAGTCTTTCGCGTGGGGGAAGCCCGGGGCCCGGTGGCCCAGGGCTGGTGCAATGACTTTGCACCGGAGCGTCCCTGCCGCGGAGGCTTGTCCTCCCATCTCGGCCCCACTGCAGTGTGGCACCACTACCGGGCAGCGCCCTGCACGCCTCCCCTCTCGGCCCAGGGCTCGAGCGGCCGACTCGGTCCCCCGCCGGGCCCCCGGCCCGGCCCCCGCCCGCCGGCCCGCCGCACCTTGGTCTCCTTCACGTGCTGCTTGACGCCCTCCGGGTACCACTGGACGCGCACGTAGCCGCGGCGCAGCGGGCTGGCCCGGCCCTCCTCGTGGCCCGCGCCCCCCGCCTCCGAGCAGCCCGAGCTCCCACGGCCCTCCTCCTCGCCCTCCGAGTCCGAGTCCTCGCCGTGGATGAGGCGCACCAGCCCGAAGTGCACCGAGCCGCGGTAACGGCCCGACACCAGGTCGTGGGAGAAGAGCAGCCGCTGCGAGCCGGCTTCGGGGCCGGAGTCCGAGGATGGCCCGGAGCCCGAGTCCGCGGCGGGCGCCGGGGCCGGGGCGGGGGCTGCGTCCGGGCTCGGGGGCGCGTCCGGGACCTGGGCGGGAGCCGGGGCTGCGGGCGCGGACGCTGCAGGATCCGCCATAACTGCGCTGCGCGAGTCTCGGGCGGCGGTGGCGGCGGCGACGGCGGCGGCGACGGCGGCAGCAGCGGCGGCGAAAAAGGCACGGGGAGGCGGGGCCTGCCGGCGCCGGGGGGCGAGGCCACGGCGCGCTGACGTGGCTGCGTGCCGCCGTCGTCAGGGAACCGAGATGCGGTTGCTAGGGGCTACTGTCTGGTCGCTAGGGGACGCTGGAGATTCTGCCGCGGGCGAGGGGCGGGGTGTGAAGGGATGCACTGCACGAGGGCGGGGCGGGGCCAGAGGGAGTAAAAGGACGGAGAGAGAAGGCAGGGGTAGGGACCCAGGAGTGGGAAGTGGAGTGCTCACCGAGGAAGAGGGGAGGGGGTGAGGCAGGACGGAGGATGGTCCGGAGACCGTCCGCAACACTTAATGAGCTCCCTAGACGTCTCCAGTCTACTTCTAGGCACTGGGAGGGATACAGAAGGAACAAGATACAGCCTCTGTCCTCTAGGTGTTTACAATCTAGTTGGGAAGACGAAACGTACACACATTAAATAGCTTAAAGGCAACTCCAATGCAGCTTGTAAGCAAGGCTAAATATAGAGTGTATCTAGAGTGTACTGCATTAGGGAATTCTTTGCAAAGCCTGGAAGGTCATGACCCCTTAGGGACTGGTCAAGGAATTGGTGAAGAAGTCCCAGAGAAAGATTGGAAACGTAAGCAAGTGTTAGTGGCCCCTATGGTTTGGCTTTAAACTCATCTAGATGACGTCAAAGCTCCTTGAGGCTTATGCGTTGCAAGAAGGAGGAGAGAGGGGTAGTTAAGAGTGTAAGCTGTCGATTCCAATTTTGGGCATAGACACTAACCTTATAAAGTTGGCAAGCTGATAAACTTCTTTTCACCTTAATTTTCTCATCTGTAAAATTGGAGAGGTAATAGCAGTACCTCTGTGATCTGGCAGTTGAGAGGATTAAGTGAAATAGAACAGTGCCTGGCATATAGTTCCCCACTAAAGGAATTTTTTATATATTACATTATTATAATATTTCAAACCCCCTGCCTAGACTAACATTCTAGACTGGCAGAATTCTTAGACTTACAGTCTGCTCCAGATTGCCATTTTAAAATATTAAAAGTAATTATGAAACAGAAGTAATTATACTGATGTGTCTCTCCTAAGTAACTTCCAAAAGATTTAGATACATTCTCAGAGGACAGATTCATGCTGGGTTGTTGAAAGGAAATTAGGAATACTCAAGATATGGCCCTCCTCACCTTTCTCAGTTTAAATCTTTTTTTTTCACAATTTTCTGCAAGACCACAAGTGGTAAATTAGCAAGATAAGTCAATATTTCAATATTTAGGTTCTTCAGAAAAGGCACTGGGTAGTTTATAGGCTACCAAGGATATAGAACTATACTCATGGAAAAGTTATGGGCGTTCATGAAAGGGAAAACACTTTTTTTTTAATTAAAAAAAGCACACATGAAGTGCAGATGGCAACCTGAGTACTTGAGATGCCCTGAGTTAAGTACTTACAGAGTATTGATATATTACTGAGCGTGGAGTGGTTGTCAGTGGACATATATCTTGGAAAATTCACATACTAAGGTACAGGAAAAAAAGACTTAAGGGGAAATGAGGATATGATGGCGAGACAAAGCTTGATTCCCAAGTCATGGCCTTCCTATCCCAGACCACAGTGCAGAATATCCATCTGGAATTATTGCTGTAAAGACACACTTCCCTACTCCTTTCCCCATAAAGACTTGGGAGGCTTAGTAGCAGTGACATAGTAGCTTCTGTTCCATCTACCATGTCCCTTTAGCTCTGTCTCCTTGGCCCCTGATCACTTAACATTTATTCATAACTTATTATTGACCCGCACTGTGGCAGACACATTCACATGATCTTATTTGTTATCACAATTCTAAATACAGGTGTAATTAACTCTATTTTACCAGTGAGAAGCAGGGCCCAAGGAATTCAGTGCCTTAAGGGCAACTGGTAGAGTCAGGTTGGAACCCAGCTTTCCTGACTCAAGTTAAGGGTCTTGTCTTTTTTTTTGGCCAGGCCTCCAGGCTTGTGGAATGTTAGTTCCCCAGCCAGAGATTGAACATTGGCCCTCGGCAGTGAAAGCTCAGAGTCCTAACTGCTGGACTGCCAGGGAATTCCTTCAGGGTCTCTGTATCCATCAAGGGATGGGGGGTGAGCAAGACCTTAGAAGGGGCAGGGCAGATCTTTGTTTGATGTCAAAAATCTAAGTGAGTTTTGCATTCTTCTCCAGCTTATGCCAATGTTTGTTTTAATATAATAAGAATGTCCTTTCCTCCCTAATCGTTGAGTAAAATTAGCACTCCAGGAAGACATGCCATGTTTATTCTGGAGCTTCTTATAATAATGGCTAATAATAGCTACCATGTATTGAGCTGTAACTTAATGCCAGGTACTATGATAAATGTTTTACATAGATTACCCATCTTTACATAGATTTAACCTGTGAGTGAGGAAGTATCAGCCCCGCTTTGTGAAGCACCACCCCAGACTGGGCTGTCCCCACTCCCCCACCACTACCAGGAACATGCTAGGTTGTAGGCAAGAGCCCTTGATTTCAAATGTTGATCCCTCCCTTGCTCAACCTGTTTCAAGCTGGTGGATCCTCGCACTAATATGTGTAACCTGGTGCCTAGTAAGCACTGCTGCTGCTGCTGCTAAGTCACTGGCAGCCAAGTGAACAGATCCCCATGAAGCAGGCTGTGTCTTTCCCTGCCTTAACCGGCCACAGCTCCCTCTCCAGAACCTTCAGGTGATCGTGAGCCCCACGCTGCCCCCTACTGGAACCCTACCCTGCTTGGCCTCTCCAAACCTCTGAGTAGGAGGAAATCCAGATGGGCCCAGAGATGTCCCTTCCACCTTGCAATGAGTGTTTGGGAGCTCTAGACTGCCTGCAGCACTGGGGTCTTTGGTTGGGAAAGGGGGACAGGAAGGGTGTGGCCCTGAGGAGCCGTCCCACACCCTCAGTGGCTGGCTGGAGAAATGCCTTTGAGGTCCACCAGTGGCTTGCTCTAGAATCATAGGCTCTTAGGATTTCCCTGGTAGCCCAGTGGTTAAGAATTTGCCTTCCAATGCAAGGGACATGGGTTCAATCCCTGTTTGGGGAACTAAGATCCCACATGCTGCAGGGCAACTAAGCTTTCATGCTGCAACAAAGGCCCAGCTCAGTCAAAAAAATTTTTTTAAATTAATTATTTTTTTAAATTTATTTTTAATTGAAGGATTATTGCTTTGCAATACCGTATTGGTTTCTGCCATGCATCAACATGCATCAGCCATAAGTATTCATATGTGCCCTCCCTCTTGAGTCTCCTTCCCACCTCCCACCCCATCCCACCCCTCTAGGTTGTCACCAAACCCATTTGAGTTCCCTGCGTTGTACAGCAAATTCCCACTGGCTATCTATTTTGCATTTGGTAGTGTTAATGTTTCCTGTTACTCTCTCCATCTGTCCCACCCTCTCCTTCCCCTGCTGTGTCCACAAGTCTGTCGTCTATGTCTGCGTCTCCATTGCTGCCCTGCAAACAGGCTCGTCAGTGTGTGCGTGTGTGTGTTAGTCACTCAGTCGTGTCCGACTCTGTAGCCCATCAGGCTCCTTTGTCCATGGAATTCTCCAGGCAAGAACATTGGAGTGGGTTGCCATTTCCTCCTCCAGAGGTTCATCAGTACCATCATTAAAAAAAATTTTTAAAGGCTCTTTTTGTTCCTGGAGCCTCACTCCTCCTTGCTTTGATGCCCTGGGTGAACTAACCGCGGGACACGCCCAAGGTCACCCTGCAGTACAATCAGAATGAAGACCTGGAGCAGCTGGTCTTTGGCTGGCCACTCACTCCTGACCATGAGGATGGGTTGCAGTCCACAGGGTGAAACCCTTTGTGCTGGGGGTGACAGTGGAAAGGGTGAGCTGTGAGTGAGAGCCCAGGATTGGCAGGCTCGTCCTGCTTCCCTCCTTCCTGAGGATTCAGGGCCCAAGGACGGCAAATCTGGCAGACCAGCTTGCAGAACAGGAACAGGGCTGCTGTGGCTTAACCATGCCACACTCTTCATCACCACTGCCCCACCACCAAAGCATGGGCGCTTCCTGGATGACCAGCCACGGGAGCAAAGTAGCATCTTCTCCCTAAAACCCTTTCCTTCTCCCAGAGTCTTCATCCAGGTTGATGGCAGGGACACTTACCTGGATAAGTGTCCAAGGTACCAAGTTGGCCACCTGAGGGTCAGCCTTTGATATGGAGCTCTGTAAGTCAGCTAAGCCCAGAACCTGGTCCCTCCACCCTCCCTTTTCATGCGCAAATAGCCCCTGGCTGCTTCACTGTAAGGGTCTGATGGGGCTGGGGTGATGGGATGGTGCAGTGGTTACGGCTGAGGTTCTGGAGTTAAATGAACTTGGGTTTGAAGCTTGTGTTGCCGCTGACTCACTAGGTGACCTTGGACAACTTATTTTCCTTCTCTGAGCTTTGGTTTCCTTTGGGAATGTTAGCAGTATCTACTAGATAAGGCTGTTAGAATTTAACTGTTATGAAGGATCGGAGATGCTTTGCCCGTGCCTGGGCACTATAGGAGCCTGATCAACGTTAGCTGCTGCTATCAGTTCTTCTCCACCCCTCGCCACCTTGTTCCCGGAAGACTGGCATAGAAACACTCCTCAGCTTAGTGTCTTTCCGTGGTTCTCCATGGCCATTCAGAGAGTGGTACTCAGGGCCCTTCAGGAATTCCTTCATTCATTCCTCCCAGCTGCCTCCCATCACATCTTCCACCTCTGCACCCAGTTCACACCCTCCATGCTGCAGCCTCAGCTGCTCACGCCAGGATCCTGACTTTCCAGTGCCTCTGTGCTTTTGCTTGGCATTTTTTTATTCCTCTGCTTCAGCCCATGGTTTTGCATAAAGAACTCCTTTTCATCTTATGATGTCTTCCAAGAGCCCCATTGTGCCCACTAATTCCTCCACTTACCTAATCATACCTGCCTGATCGCATTTATTTCACTCTATTAGGACCATTCGTTTGCATGCCTGTCTCTCCTGTGGTACTGTGTCTTCTTTGTACCTTTGTATTCCCAAATCTAGCACAGGTCTGATTCATAGTAGGTGCTCAAATGAGTTTTGTTACGAAACAGACTCACAGGCATAGAGAATGAACAGACTTGAGGTTGCTGAGGGGTGGGAGGATGGATTGGGAGTTTGGGGTCAGCAGATGCAAACTCTTACATATAGAATGGATAAAAAACAGGGTCCTACTGTAGAGCCTAGGGAACCATATTCGATACCCTGTAATAAACCATAATGGAAAAGAATATGAAAAAGAAGGTATATCTGTGTATAACTGAATCAGTTTGCTATACAGCGGAAGTGGACACAACATTGTAAATCAACTATACTTCAATTTAAAAAAATATTTATGTTAAATGATTGTGCAAAACAAGCCAGCCTCTTTCAAAGGGCCCGTATATGCCAACAGGTCACTGCACACCTCTGTCTTTGCTCAAGTCCCCAGTTCTCCATTTTTCCTAGACATACACCCCACTCAGGCACACTCACCCTACACACACATACATACATATGCACATGTGTACACACATGCACACACATACATATGTGCTGCCCCTTCCCCAAGATTTTGCTGTCTCATTAAACTTCAGTCTCTAGATCTGGGCTGCCCTCTGCAGGAGCCCCTAAGCACATGTGGCTCTCGAGCACTTGAAATGTAGCTGATCTTGGGCTTCCCTGGTGGTCCGGTGGCTAAGACTCGGTGCCCCCAATTCAGGAGACCTGGGTTCAGTCCCTGGTCAGGGAACTAGATCCCACATGCCACAACGAAGCGTCCCCATGCTGCAGCTAAAGCTTGGTGAAGCCAAATAAATAAAGTTATTTAGGCATCGTTTAAAAATGTGGCTGGTCTGAACTGACGTGTGCTGTAAATATAAAATACACACGACTTTTCTTGTCATCCTTCATCTGTACTTTGTATTTATTCTATAATAAATATCTAATTATATACTATAGAAATGATATATTCTTTTAAAACAGAAGGGTCCTCAAGTATAGATTCACATATAATTGGCACCACACCATACTATAAATTTGTACTATGTACTCTTTTTTATGATTCAAGATAGTTTTATTACACCAAGCTACAGACTCAGTATAATAAGGAAAAAAAACCAGAATATGTAATATGTGTAATAATTTTATATCAGTTATTTGTTGAAATGACAATACTTCTTATCTACTGGGTTAAATACAATGTATTAAAATTGAGTTAACCTGTTTCTTTTGGCATCTTCTCATGTGGTTACTAGAAAACTGAATGTCATGTGTGGGGCTCCCAGGATTTTTCTGTTGGAAAATCAGCAGGGCTCCAGATCCTTAGGGAGCTGTAGGTCCCTTCTTTCTCCAGGAGGTGGCGATCTCTCCCTGCTTTTGACGCCTCTGTTCCAGAAAGGTCTGGAAGGTTCCTTAGAAACTGTGTACCATGGCAGATACTGAAAACCCTAAATAAGGACAAGACCACATTCAGCCTATCTATCCAAGTTCAGTTCAGTTCAGTTCAGTTCAGTTCAGTCACTCAGTCGTGTCCGACTCTTTGCGACCCCATGAAATGCAGCATGCCAGCCCTCACTGTCCATAACCAACTCCTGGAGTTCACTCAAACTCACGTCCGTTGAGTCGGTGATGCCATCCAGCCATCTCATCCTCCGTCGTCCCCTTCTCCTCCTGCCCCCAATCCCTCCCAGCATCAGAGTCTTTTCCAATGAGTCAACTCTTCGCATGAGGTGGCCAAAGTATTGGAGTTTCAGCTTTAGCATCATTCCTTCCAAAGAACACCCAGGGCTGATCTCCTTTAAATGGACTGGTTGGATCTCCTTGCAGTCCAAGGGACTCTCAAGAGTCTTCTCCAACACCACAGTTCAAAAGCATCAATTCTTCATCGCTCAGCTTTCTTCACAGCCCAACTCTCACATCCATACATGACCACTGGAAAAACCATAGCCTTGACTAGACGGACCTTAGTCGGCAAAGTAATGTCTCTGCTTTTGAATATGCTATCTAGGTTGGTCATAACTTTCCTTCCAAGGAGTAAGCGTCTTTTAATTTCATGGCTGCAGTCACCATCTGCAGTGATTTTGGAGCCCCCAAAAAATAAAGTCTGACACTGTTTCCCCACCTATTTCCCATGAAGTGGGACCAGATGGGACCAGATGCCATGATCTTCGTTTTCTGAATGTTGAGCTTTAAGCCAACATTTTCACTCTCCTCTTTCACTCTCATCAAGAGGCTTTTGAGTTCCTCTTCACTTTCTGCCATGAGGGTGGTGTCATCTGCATATCTGAGGTTATTGATATTTCTCCTGGCAATCTTGATTCCAGCTTGTGGTTCTTTCAGCCCAGCGTTTCTCAGGATGTACTCTGCATAGAAGTTAAATAAGCAGGGTGACAATATACAGCCTTGACGTACTCCTTTTCCTATTTGGAACCAGTCTGTTGTTCCATGTCCAGTTCTAACTGTTGCTTCCTGACCTGCATATAGGTTTCTCAAGAGGCAGGTCAGGTGGTCTGGTATTCCCATCTCTTTCAGAATTTTCCACAGTTTCTTGTGATCCACACAGTCAAAGGCTTTGGCATAGTCAAGAAAGCAGAAATAGATGTGTTTCTGGAACTCTCTTGCTTTTTCAATTATCCAGCAGATGTTGGCAATTTGATCTCTGGTTCCTCTGCCTTTTCTAACACCAGTTTGAACATCTGGAAGTTCACAGTTCCTGTATTGCTGAAGTCTGGCTTGGAGAATTTTGAGCAATACTTTACTAGCGTGTGAGATGAGTGCAATTGTGTGATAGTTTGAGCATTCTTTGGCATTGCCTTTCTTTGGGATTGGAATGAAAACTGACCTTTTCCAGTCCTGTGGCCACTGCTGAGTTTTCCAAATTTGCTGGCATATTGAGTGCAGCATTTTCACAGCATCATCTTCCAGGATTTGAAATAGCTCAACTGGAATTCCATCACCTCCACTAGCTTTGTTCGTAATGATGCTTTCTAAGGCCCACTTGACTTCACATTCCAAGATGTCTGGCTCTAGGTGAATGATCTCACCATCGTGATTATCTGGGTCGTGAAGATCTTTTTTATACAGTTCTTCTGTGTATTCTTGCCACCTCTTCTTAGTATCTTCTGATTCTGTTAGGTCCATACCATTTCTATCCTTTATCGAGCCCACCTTTGCATGAAGTGTTCTCTTGGTATCTCTAATTCTCTTGAAGAGATCTCTAGTCTTTCCCATTCTGTTGTTTCCCTCTATTTCTTTGCATTGATTGCTGAGGAAGGCTTTCTTATCTCTTCTTTGGAACTCTGAATTCAGATGCTTATATCTTTCCTTTTCTCCTTTGCTTTTCACTTCTCCTCTTTTCACAGCTATTTGTAAGGCCTCCCCAGACAGCCATTTTGCTTTTTTGCATTTATTTTCCATGGGGATGGTCTTGATCCCTGTCTCCTGTACAATGTCACGAACCTCAGTCCATAGTTCATCAGGCACTCTATCTATCACATCTAGTCCCTTAAATCTATTTCTCACTTCCACTGTATAATCATAAGGGATTTGATTTAGGTCATACCTGAATGGTCTAGCGGTTTTCCCTACTTTCTTCAATTTAAATATGAATTTGGCAATAAGGAGTTCATGATCTGAGCCACAGTCAGCTCCCGGTCTTGTTTTTGCTGACTGTATAGAGCTTCTCCATCTTTGGGTGCAAATAATATAATCAATCTGATTTTGGTGTTGACCATCTGGTGATGTCCATGTGTAGAGTCTTCTCTTGTGTCGTTGGAATAGGGTGTTTGCTATGACCAGTGCGTTCTCTTGGCAAAACTCTATGAGCCTTTGCCCTGCTTTACTCCTTATTCCAAGGCCAAATTTGCCTGTTACTCCAGGTGTTTCTTGACTCCCTACTTTTGCATTCCAGTCCCCTATAATTAAAAGGACATCTTTTTTGGGTGTTAGTTCTAAAAGGTCTTGTAGGTCTTCATAGAACCATTCAACTTCAGCTTCTTCAGCATTACTGGTTGGGGCATAGACTTGGATTACTGTGACGTTGAATGGTTTGCCTTGGAAACGAACAGAGATCATTCTGTCATTTTTGAGATTGCATCCAAGTACTGCATTTCAGAGTCTTTTCTTGACCATGATGGCTACTCCATTTCTTCTAAGGGATTCCTGCCCACAGTAGTAGATATAATGGTCATCTGAGTTAAATTCACCCATTCCAGTCCATTTTAGTTCACTGATTCCTAGAATGTCGATGTTCACTCTTGCCATCTCCTGTTTGACCACTTCCAATTTGCCTTGATTCATGGACCTGACATTCCAGGTTCCTATGCAATATTGCTCTTTACAGCATCGGACCTTGCTTCTATCACCAGTCACATCCACAACTGGGTATTGTTTTTGCTTTGGCTCCATCCCTTCATTCTTTCTGGAGTTATTTCTCCACTGATCTCCAGTAGCATATTGGGCACCTACTGACCTGGGGAGTTCCTCTTTCAGTATCCCATCATTTTGCCTTTTCATACTGTTCATGGGGTTCTCAAGGCAAGAATACTGAAGTGGCTTGCCATTCCCTTCTCCAGTGGACCACATTCTGTCCGACCTCTCCACCATGACCCACCTGTCTTGGGTGGCCCCACAGGGCACGGCTTAGTTTCATTGAGTTAGACAAGGGTGTGGTCCTAGTGTGATTAGACTGGCTAGTTTTCTGTGATTATGGATTCAGTGTGTCTGCCCTCTGATGCCCTCTTGCAACACCTACCGTCTTACTTGGGTTTCTCTTACCTTGGATGTGGGGTATCTCTTCACGGCTGCTCCAGCAAAGCGCACCCACTGCTCCTGACCTTGGACGAGGGCTATCTCCTCACCGCTGCCCCTCCTGACCTTGAACGTGGAGTAGCTCCTCTAGGCCCTCCTGTGCCCGCGCAGCCACCGCTCCTTGGATGTGGGGTAGCTCCTCCCGGCCGCCGCCCCTGACCTCGGACGTGGGGCAGAAGCCGGGAGGACCCCATGCCTGAGGGGCGGCGGCCAAGAGGAGCTACCCCACGTCTGAGGTCAGGGGCGGCGGCCGAGAGTGCCAGCCTGCGACAGCACAGGAGCAGCCACCCCACGTCCGAGGTCAGGGGTGGCGGCTGAGAGGAGCTATCTATCCAAAGGAGGCTTCAGAAGAAATCCACAGGCAGTCGAGGAGCTAAGCGTCATCCTCATCAGCAGAAGAATCAACACCTAGCTGAGAGAATCTAGTCCATGTATCTAGCTCGCTGCCACGCATTCAATGCAATCTCTGTTTTCCAGGGGTTTATAAGCTGCTGGGAGCTTGCCGGGTGAACCTCCTGCACACAATGCTCCATCTCGGTCTCCATCCCCTGGAGAATCTTCTAGTGACAGATTAAGCTTGGAAAGGTCAATTTTTGCTCAGTCGCTCAGTCGTGCCTGACCCTTTGCAACACCATGGACTGTAGCCCGCCAGGCTTCTCTGTTCATGGGATTCTCCAGGCAAGAAGACTGGAGCGGGTAGCCGTTTCCTCTTCCAGGGGATCTTCCTGACCCAGGAATCGAACCCACCTCTCCTGCATCGGCAGGTGGATTCTTCACCACAGCGCCACCTGGGAAGGCTGGAAAGGTAAATATGATTAGGCAAAATGTGCTCTGTGCACTCTGTGCAGGGCAGATCTTAAGTGCAGGGGAAGAATGAGAGAAGGATGCTGCCCTCAAAACCACCAAACAATGCAACTCTTATAGTTTCACAAGTGCCTGAGCTGAACGCTGTCTTCCTTGCCTGTCTGGGCCTTTCAGTTGCTCTGGTGGGAAAATTGGGGTCTCAGAGGCATCGTTGGAGTTTTTCATGGGGTCCAGCTCTCAGTTTCCCCCAGGTGGATTCCCTGGGGTCCTGCAGTGGGAACCGGACAGCTGTCACACGTGGCGGGGATCAGGTGCAGCCCCACCCTGTGCCAGGCCCTCCAGGTGCGGCTGAGCTGCTGCACGCTGTGTGCTGGGGGTGGGGTGGACCAGCTGAGGGGAGGCTTCAGGCCCTGGCCGTGCCGGCGGGTCATTATGCCTTTCGCCAGTGCCCTCTGCCTTGCTGCCGCCTCTGCTTTGTCACCATAAAGTGTCTCCCTTGCATCTGTTCCCTACCCTCCCCTACCCCCTCTCCTGGAAGGACTCGTAAAGTCCATCAGGGGTGTCCTTGTTAGGAGAATCTGAGCTCCTGTCTCCACGCTTGGCTGCAGGAGATGCTGCTGATTGTCCAGTACTTGGGTTCTGGGATGTGTCCTGATCCCGGGCCTGCTCGTCTCCTCGCCTTTCTTCCTGTTAATGGCTCATCCTGCCCCCCTACTCCATCCAGAGAGAACATCCCCCAGCTCAGCCCCAGCATCCCTGTGGGGACACACAGCCCCTAGAATGTCCTTTCTATATTGAGACTCAGGTCCCATGGTCCTCTGGGGTTCTCCACGTGCCCTTGACAACCTGGCTCCACTGTCACAGAATGTTCTGGAGCAGGAGCCCACCATTGCCCAGGATCTGCCTGGGACCACAGAGCCTGTGGGAGAGACCTGGTGGGCAGCCGCAGCTGGCACCCAGGTGTGTGTAGCCCTGTCTTGTAGGCTGGGGGGCCCCAGAGGAGATCCCCAATGGGATCCCTAAAGGGGAGCACCTGGAGAGAAGAAGCGGGAGGTGAGCTGAGTCAGAGCCGGGGGAGCCGTGATTGCAGGACCCTCTCAAGGGGGCTGGTGCTGGAGGGAGTCCGTGGCATAGAGAGTAGAACTCCATCACCAGGGGCCTGGGACGCAACCCCCGAGCCAGAGTCCCCACTCAGACACATCTGATGGCATTGACTTTGTATCCCCTACCCAGCCTTGGCCTCTTGCCTCTGGTTCTGTGGTTCTGATCAGCCACTGAGCAAGTCCTCTAAATGATGACACGCTCGGGCTGCCAGAGCTGGGAGGACCCTCAGAGGCGGGCTTGCCCAGGGGATAGAGCGTGAACGCCTGTGCCAGTCAGTTGGCGCCAGGACACGGATTAGACTGGACCCACGAGGCTTAGCCCTGTGCTCATCCCCCCAAACCCTGGGGCCTCAGCCAGCCACTGTAATCCTCCACATCCACGTGCCATCTGAGGTTTCAGCCTCAGCCAGCAGGGACAGGGCTTGGTGTGCAGGGTAGGGGGGCAGAGCCCTGCTGGCTGCATCTGCCTGTAACGTGGGGGTGGGGCAGGCAGGGGATTAGAAATCTCTGAGATCAACATCACAAGTGTCTGGGCTTTTCTGGTCCTGAGGCTGTGGACAGCTCCCGGAGTGGTGGCTCTGTGGGGGGAACATTAGAGCTCCTGCAACACAGGAGTCCTGGTAAGTGGAACCCTGGACCCTGGGCACCTAGAATTTGAGAGCAGGAGTCCCCTGCCTAGGGCTTGGGGATGGGGGAGAGAAGGAGGCAGAGGGCAGGAGGGGAATGTGCAGCTCATGGGCTTTGTAAGGGAGGGACAGCCGCCCCTAAGAACTGCACATCAACAGGGGTTCAGAGAGTGAGAAAGGGGCCCAGGGAGCTGGTGAGAAGGCACAGAGCAGGAGGAATCGATGCCCTAGCCCCTAGACTCCCCGCTCCAGGTCCCCTACAAGAGATGCAAGAGGCACCATCGCCCTGGATGGCCCCCTGGGAGATGAGCACCAGCCGCCTGACCATCGCCCCTTTCCCACAGGTGTGGAGGGACCCTCCTTGTCACACAGGCCCCTTCTGAAGCTGGCGACCCCCTGGGTGGCAGCCACACCCAGGATGTCCACGCCGAGTGTCCACTGCCTGAAACCCTTGCCTCTGCACCTGCCCTCTGGGATGCCAGGGTCCCCAGGCCGCCAGCGGCGCCACACGCTCCCTGCCAATGAGTTCCGCTGCCTCAGCCCAGAGGACGCTGCTGGCGTGTTTGAGATTGAGCGAGAGGGTGAGCAGCCCCCTGGCCCCCCAGGGTCCGGGACTCTGCTGAACTCTGCCGCTGTTGCCCTTGGGGAGAAGACCCTGGAGTCCCCTGTTCTTGGCAGACGGGCCCCCAGAGTGTCTGATGGTGTGTTTTGTGCGTGTGCAGGAGCACATGCGTGTTTCAGGAGAGTGGGGGGAAGAGCAGCCCTGAATCCCATGCTTTCCCAGGGGAGGCCTGGGGACCCGGGGAGCCCACCCAGCATCCGAGCAGATGCTCAGTGGACTGGGGGTCACCCACTCGCGCTTCCTGATGCAGCCTTCATCTCTGTCTCTGGCAACTGCCCCCTGAATCTGGACGAGGTCCGGCACTTCCTGACCCTGTGTCCCGAGCTGTCCCTGGGCTGGTTCGTGGAGGGCCGCCTCGTGGCCTTCATCATCGGCTCCCTGTGGGACGAGGAGAGACTTACTCAGGTGAGGATGGGGGTGAACTGCCTGGTCCCGGGAAGGCCTCGAGAAAGGAGGAGACCATTTCCTATGGAGGCAGAAGATGGGGGAGGAGCGGGAGGCTGGGATGCCCTCCTCCAGATCCAACACGGGCGCTCATGGTGCGTCCTCTCCCGGCAAGACAGCCCAGTCCTTTGGGGCTCAAGGCTCTCCTGAGGGGGACCACAAAGGGGCTGGGGACACAGCTCCTCACTTGGGTAGAAGGGGGCTGACTGGAGACTCTCGGGGCAGCTGCTCTTGGCCCAGCGGGGGTGGTTTGGGGTGCACAGAGGCGACTCTGACTCGTGTCCGCCCCTCGGCCCAGGAGTCGCTGGCACTGCACAGGCCCGGGGGCCGCACCGCCCACCTGCACGCGCTGGCCGTGCACCGCAGCTTCCGGCAGCAGGGCAAGGGCTCCGTCCTGCTCTGGCGCTACCTGCACCACGTGGGCGCCCAGCCGGCCGTGCGCCGGGCCGTGCTCATGTGCGAGGACGCGCTGGTGCCCTTTTACCAGAGGTTCGGCTTCCATCCCGCGGGCCCATGTGCCATCGTCGTGGGCTCACTGACCTTCACGGAGATGCACTGCTCCCTGCGGGGCCACGCCGCCCTGCGCCGGAACAGTGACCGCTGACTCCCCAGGGAGCCCACAGTCGGGGGCTCCTACCCTGTCCCCAGCTGGTCCCCTTCTCTGCCCTGCCGTCCCCCTGCTCTGCTTGGTCTGAAGGGAGACGGTGATTCCCAGGGGATGGCGGAACGGGGAGAATGAGTGAAATAAAGAGAAGGTGGGGAGGCTGCTCCCAGCCCGGGTGCCCTTCTGGGGTGCAAGTACTGTGTGTTCCTCTCTGTCCATGCCAGGCCCTCTGGACCCCGTGCATCCAAACTGCACCCACACGTGCTGGGTCTGTGAACTGGGGACAGTGGGAGGCATCCTGCAGCCCTGCTTCTGTGTCTCACCAAAGAAGCCCCTATCCCCGCAGACCCGGGGCTGCCCCGTCTGGTCCTCAGCCCTGGAGTGGGGGCAGCCGTGGGGAGGAAAGGGCAGGGGCCACCTCCCAGCACCCCCACCACCCCAGGTGCCCTGGGTCCTCTGCCCACAGTAACTTCCATCCCATCGGGTTGGGGGTGAAGGACTGAGCGGTGGTGCTGCGTCCTGCTCAGCGGGTGAGATAGACCTGAAACGGGGCTGAGCGCGTAATGAAAAGACAGACACATATAATTTGGCCAGCGGGGAGTCAGGCCCCTCCCCCCACCATGGCAGGAAGACAAAATGGCCCCTTTCAGCCCGCACTTTTATTGGCAGAAGTCACATGAGATCATTAGGGAATAGCTATACAGGGGAGTTGGATTAGCTCACCGTAAAGAGGGAGTAAAGTTAAGGCTCTGCTGTTGATCAGGAATATCTTGGTTGTTTCCGTGGGATCGGACGCTGCGGTAGGCGGTGAAGCGGGGCAGAGAGCACGTGCCGCCCCAAGAATGTCCGCTGGGCATGCTTCCTGGGACAATCACAGGGGCGCCGTGTACCGCACCCTTGAGTCCCGGGGCGGGTTCTGGTCTCTGCTTCCCGAGGCTGCAGCAGGGAGGCATTGTGAGTGACCAAGTGCTATATCCCCACCCCAGCACTGCTTCGGCCCGGCCAGCCCTCCCCTCCGCCCAGCAGACCCTGACTCTGCTATGGGGAGGGGCAAGAGGCAGGGGGCCGTGGCCAGGCAGGGCTTAGAACGTGGCCGGAACCCCAGCCTCGTCCCCAGGAGGGGCGCACTCACAGCAATGGGGAGAGGACTGTACCAGCAGAGCCGGAGGTGGGGGTGGAGCAGCAGCTCAGGACCCTGGAAGAAAGCAGCCCACCCCCAGGAGGGCTCCCAACGGTAGGGCAGCACAGGGGCTGTCAGGCCTCAGCCCCGAGCTGCAGAGATGCACAGGCTCTGAGTGTCCCCCACCCTGGGCCTGAGGAAGGGGGCCCTTGGTCTCCCAAGGAGCCCCCCTTCAGGAGTGTGTCCCCTCCGACTCAGCCTTTCCTGGCGGAGGGAGCTCCTGGGAGCAGGGCCAGCCCCGTGGGGTCTCTGGGATGTGTGATGGGCGGGCATTGTGCAGGCCGACAACCCATTCCAGACACAGTCCCTGCCTCCTCCAAGCTGGGTGGGAGCAGCCGTGCTGGCCCCGCTGGGTAGGTGGTCCGTGTAGCTCCTGGTCCAGCTTGTACTTCTCTGCAGAAGCGGCTGGTGAAGGGTAGGCAGGTGAGGGCCAGGGGTAGACCTACAGCCAAATGATGAGCAGGGTGGGTGGGGAGGGCACAGGGTCACTTCCAGGTGCCAGTTGGAAGCCTGTGGGGAGGACCGGGCATATCCAGGCGCGAACTCTGGGGCCCGGGTTATCCTATGTGTTGTCCCCTCCCAGGGTGGGGACCGTAAAGCTGAGAGCCTCGGGGTACTGGGAGGTGCTGCTGGAGCTGCCAGAACACGGCTGGACTCCTCCCTTCCCCACTTCTTGCAAACATTGAGCACCGAATGTGTGCACGCCCAGGGCTGTAAGCAGGACAGGCAGCCTGCTCCGGGCGGCACACGTTGGGAGGGACAGACACTGAACAAACCCACAGCCTGAGGAGGAACTGATCAACAAACTGCTGACTCTTAGGGTCAAGAAGGGTCACAGGAGGGCGACTTCATTTGGCCTAACTCGTAGCTGTGGCATGTGCTGGCAGGCGGTGGTCAAGGTCACGGAGAGAAAGCAGAGAAGAGGCGGAGTGAAGGGCGGGGTCCCAGCATGGAGGTGACCTCGGAGCATGAATCAGGGGTTCGGCTGTTCCCTCTCATCCGGGGATTAAGGAATCAGCAGTGGGAACCTCGCAGCTGTCACATGGAAGAGGAGAGGGAGCAGGTGGGGCCCCGTTTGAGAAGCTCCCTGGGACCCTGACACCGACGCGGCCCTTGCTTGCCTGGCCCAGACTGGTGGTCAGTACCACACTGTGCCAGGCCTCCTCGGTGCCTCTGAGCTACCGTTGTCTCTGTGCTTGAGGCAGGGTCGGGTGGGGAGACTTCTCCAGGCCTTGGCCACGCTGGTGGGTCAGTATACCTTTCACTGATGTCCTCTGCCCTGTTGCTACCTCTGCTTTGTCACCCAGAGGAACCCTGGTGCCTCTGGCCCCTACCCGCCCCCACCCCTCTCTTCTGGAAGGACTCCCAGCAGCCATCAGGGTGAAGCTGAGCTCTTCTCTGCACTCTTGGCTGCAGGAGATGCTACTGGCCACTCCTTGGGTTCTGTGATGCTCCTGATTCTGGGTCTGCTCGTCTCCTCACCTTTCTTCTGGTTATCGGCTCATCTTGCCTACCCTCGGCCCCGAGAGAACATCCCCCAGCTCAGCCCCCACTCTTCCTGTGGGGACATGCAGCCCCTCAGAACATCCTTCCCATACTGAGACTCCAACGTCCTCTCCTTCATGAAGACAGCCAAGTCTGTCTGGTCATCTCACCGCTACAGAGTGTTAGTGGGGTGGGGGCTCAGCCGGGTCAGAGGGAGGCTCTGCTGGGCAGGTGGGCAGTCAGGTCCCATGGTCCTCTGGGGTTCTCCACGTGCCCTTGACAACCTGGCTCCACTGTCACAGAATGTTCTGGAGCAGGAGCCCACCATTGCCCAGGATCTGCCTGGGACCACAGAGCCTGTGGGAGAGACCTGATGGGCAGCCGCAGCTGGCACCCAGGTGTGTGTAGCCCTGTCTTGTAGGCTGGGGGGCCCCAGAGGAGATCCCCAATGGGATCCCTAAAGGGGAGCACCTGGGGAGAAGAAGCGAGAGGTGAGCCGAGTCAGAGCCGGGGGAGCCGTGATTGCAGGACCCTCTCAAGGGGGCTGGTGCTGGAGGGAGTCCGTGGCATAGAGAGTAGAACTCCATCACCAGGGGCCTGGGACGCAGCCCCCGAGCCAGAGTCCCCACTCAGACACATCTGATGGCATTGACTTTGCATCCCCTACCCAGCCTTGGCCTCTCGTCTCTACTCTGGAATGACAGTGGTGTCACCTGTGACTGCCTCACGGGTAGATGGCATTTTTCTCTTGCCCCCTCAGCCCCCAGCCTGGGCAGAGCCCCAGAAGGCCTCTGAACAGCCACAGGCAGTGGAGTGGGCACAAGAGATAAATGTCATGACCAGGAAGGGAAGGCGTGTGGGGTGGAGTTTCCAAGGGCCCAGGGGCCTGAACTGTGGGTTTAGGCCTCTGCAGGAATTGCATTTCATTCCAGGGTCCCTGTGGGGGCCCTCATCATGTCCCCCATTATTCTAGCAGGGTCCTCGGGGGAACCTTACATATTCCCAGCAGTTCTGTGGAGTCCTGCCCCAAGGCCGCAGAAGCAGAGTCCAGAACCACGGTCACCTCCAAAGTGGACTGAACCCTTTTGTTACCATTGCCAAAAGCCCCCCGATCATCACCAGCCAGCTTCCTGACCCCAGATGAGTCAAGTGAGCCAGTGCCCACCCTATAGCGCTCTAACCAATCACCTAAAGTCAGCTCTCCAGCAAGAAATTTCTTTGTCTTGAGGCTTTAAACACTGTCTACTAACCCATAAGAGACCCTGACGCTGGGAATAATTGAAGGCACAAGAAGGGGACGACAGAGGAGGAAATGGTCAGATAGCATCACTGACTCAATGAACATCAGTGTGAGCAAACTCCTGGAGATAGTGAAGGACAGGGGAGCCTGGCATGTTGCAGGCCAGGGGGTCCCGGACAGTCGGACACAACTTAGTGACTGGACAACAACAGCAACCCACGAAAAGCGTCGTCCCTCCCTTGAGCACCTGCTGTTCTAACAGCATCTCCCAGTAATAAACTCTATTCTCCCTTCCGTCGGGTCGGCACTCCCTGGCCTGTCAGGAGATGTCGGCCTGCTGCGCTCTCAGTGCCCACGTTATCTCTGCTCTTTGTTCTTAATAAACTCACTCCTTTCTGCAATACATGTGTCTGGAAATTCTCTTTCAACCCATGTGCGCACTGCCATAAGTTCCAGCCAGGCAGCTCTCGGTCCGGCTATACTCTCGCCCACTGCCACAGACTCCACTGGAAGCAATGGCTGGGGCTACAGAGGTTTGAAACTCCCGGGCTCTGTGCACACGGCAGGCTGGGTACCTCTGTTGGGTGACCCACATTCTTTCCCCACAGGAAGACAGGTTGCAAAATCATGACTAAAAGGCTGTTGGGAGAACAGGCACTTTGAGTACTGATTTTGAGCCCAAGTTGCACAGGAGAATCCCCTGGGGAAGGTACAGGACTTCAATATCAGAATCTCGGAGGGTGAGACAGGTATTGGAATATTTTTAAAGCTCCCGTGGGATTCTAATGGGCAGCCAGGCATGAGGACCACGGTTCTCAAGCAGGGAAAGCTGAACAGGTGCCAGTCACAGCAGGGGGCATCAAACTAGGGTGTACATTACAGGTTTCCCCCACTGTCGGAAAGTAGGGAGTTCTCATGAAAACTTTTGTAAGCTGAAAGGGCATAAAGTGAAGAAGCAATTACCATTAAGTTATATGGAAACACGTTTGAGTGTTCCCAGATCCCCCAAATAACCTTCCAAATCATACCAAATAGCACATAAAACCTAAAATGACACTAACATATAGCGAAGGCAGGAATAATAAGATAATCACACAGCGTTTATCGAATAGAAACAATGTATGACAGTTAGACTTACTCACCAGAATGGGGAAGACAGCACACACTGGGAGGCTGAGAGGTGGTAATGACGGTGGGTTAGGGTCAGTCTTGGTGCTGGCGGGGGAGGAAGGTACCTGAGACTGGGCTGCAGGACAGAGAGGAGGCAGTTCATCTAATAACATCTCGCCACCGTCTGAATCCATCAGGGCAGGCAGGTCACTAACAGCTGTGTCTTCTAGGCCTGCTTGCCTCGAAGTCAAAGGTCAGGGTCGCTGTCTGCTGTGCCTGATGTCGCTGGTGTGGCTGGTGAGGCTGGTGGGGAAGGCTGGGAATAGGACAGTAAGCTTGACTGCTTAGACTCACGCGTTGTTCTATCATAGAACCCTCGGCAGGCAGTCAACGTGCAGAGCGGCCCTAAACCCACAGGCTGTTTAAAAATTAGTCCTGTTTTCCTGTAATCATTGCAGCCCTGGCAATCACAGTGAAAACCTCAGTCAAGGGCTTCTCTGGTTCCTGGACGTCTTCCCTCGGGCTTTTTGCTGTTGCGTTCAGTTTGTTCGCTGCCAAACAACCCCCCAACGCTGTTTTCGATTTTCACCTCTTTTTAAGGAATAGTGAAAATCCTCTTCAGATTTCTTTTGGTTAGTGAAAACAGGTATTAATGTAAGCCTTTCATAAAAGTGAAATGGCAGAATGTGGACTTTTGAAAAGAAGGCGATAACTGTATGAGGTTTGGTAGCCAAAGGGTCCAGCCAGCCCAAGGCTCAGATAGCCGCTTCCCTGTTCCCTGTGCCCCGTGCAGACCTGTGATTCTCCCTGGCTCCCTCACGGGCCTTTACCGGCCCAGGCTGACCACTTCCCTTCTCATACCTCACAAACAGGGTTGCCAGACAAAATTCAAGACCTCTGGTGAAATTGAAATTTGAGATAAACTCCTTTTTTAGTATAAAAATGTTCTACATATCACATGTATGCGTGCGTGCTAACTCACTTCAGTTGTGTCCGACTTTTTGTGACCCTGTGGACTGTAGCCCTCCAGGCTCCTCTGTCCATGGGGATTCTCCAGGCAAGAACACTGGAGTGGGTTGCCATTTCCTTCTCCAATGCATGAAAGTGAAAAGTGAAAGCGAAGTCGCTCAGCCATGTCCGACTCTTAGCGACCCCGTGGACTGTAGCCTACCAGGCTCCTCCATCCATGGGATTCTCCGGGCAAGAGTACTGGAGTGGGGTGCCACTGCCTTCTCTGACTGCTGAGTCTAGTGATCTGAAATGTCTCAGTAGGGAATCTCCTGGCAGTTCAGTGGGTAAGACTCTGCGTTTCCACTTCAGGGGACTTGGGTTCAATACCTGGTCAGGGAATTAAGAACCCGCATGCTTTGGGGCTAGGGCAAAAAAAAAACCTCAGCAGATTTTTATTGCTGTTACTCTTGATGTTGATTTCACTGCAGAGGGCACCCTTATCTTTGTTCCCATCACCCTCTCCCTGCAATAGGGTATTGTCATTTTCTTCCTGTTAACCAGGAGAGAGGCCTCGTGATCACCCTTCCCTGCCCTTTCCTGCCCATCATGGGAGCTATGCCCCAGTTTAGCTGTGTTTTGTATCCTACTGGTCTTGTTCTCTGAGGATCCATGTGCTTAGACGGGTTTTCCAGAAAGCATAGGCCATATGGTGTCCAAACAAAAGAGGTGCATTCAACAGCCTGCATTTCTTCAAGGCTCCAGGCTGTTGTGATCAGCCACCAGGGGGCAAGGCGGAGCCACAGGATCTAAGAAGAGCTTTGCTGTTTCGTGGCTAAGAGGTTTCTGACTCTGCAACCCCATGGGCTGTATCCCGTGAGGCTTCTGTCCCTGGAATTCTCCAGGCAAGAATACTGGAGTGGGTTGTCATTTCCTTCTCCAGGGGATCTTCCCAACCCATGGATGGAACGCACATCTTCCTGCTTGGCAGGCAGATTGTTTAGCCACTGAGCCACCTGGGAAGCCCCTATCAGATGAGGCCTTTTCTGGGACCCCAGGCTGGAGGTGGGGGTGCCCAGCCCAGGTCCTGGACATGTTCCTCCCAGCAGGTGTGAAGGCCAAACCTGAGGAAGTCTTCTGGTCAGTCCTGAAAAGTCCAGTCGTCCAGACAGGAAGTTGCCCAGTGGCAGGTGGGGTGAGCAGGGGTCATGTGAGCTCTGGGGATTCTGCTGGGCCTCAGACAGCAGAGGGGCCCTGGGTGAAAGGGTGTGGGGGCACCTGGGCTGATCTGAGGTCACTCCAGTGCCAGGGCCGGGTGGGCCCAGCAGCACCTGGCCGGGCCAGCACTGGAGTGCCTCCCAGATCCTGGTGGGAGCAGGGGCTCCTGTGGTGTGTGGACAGGGCTCAGCTCTGCTGTGCAGGAGTAGAAGCTAAGGGCCGATAGGGCAGGCGGTGTGTGTCATTGGGGCTGGGTGCTGGCTAGGGAGGGGCTGAGAGCTGCAGGAAGGGTGTGAGTTGGGGGTGGAAAAGGAAGCCAGGGGCCATCTGCTGGCCTGAAGAGGGGCTGGGGTAGCGGCAGAGGAGAGGGGAGCAGGAGGCAGTTTGCTGAGACTCTAGATTCAGGAGGGAAAGCTCACGTCAGATACTAAGACCAGAGGGCAGCCCTGGGCATGGGGTGAGGCCAAGGGAGACCAGGAACTCTGGAGTGGACCTGCTAGGTGAAGCAGTCTTCCGGATATTTAAGTAAACAAGTAGAACAAATATGCACAAAATCACACAAGTTAAATTTAAGAACGTAACGTTACATTTCCAGCACTTCCCCAAAGCTCCCTTTGAGGGGACTTCCCTGGTGGTCCAGTGGTTAATACTCTGAGCTTCCACTACAGGGGGGGGGGGGTGTAGGTTCCACCCCTGATCAGGGAACTAAGATCCTGCATGCCGCTTGGGGTACAGCTGGGATTTTTAAAAAAGCCCCACCCCCCAACAGGCACTGATCCTCCGAGGTGGCAAAAGAACACGCCTGCCGATGCAGGAGACCTGAGAGACCTGGGCTCCATCCCTGGGTCGGAAAGATCCCCTGGAGGAGGGCATGGCAACCCACTCCAGTATTCTTGCCTGGAGGATCTCATGGACAGAGGAGCCTGGTGGGCTACAGTCCACGGGGTCACACAGAGTCGGACACGACTGAAGTGACTTGGCACACACACCCTGCCTTTGGAGATCTTCCCCAGAGCGCTCAGAAAGAGGTACACACGCAGAACCAGACCTTGGTTATCTACACCATGGAGGAGGTAATGTATGTGGACAGGGCTTCAGGGACAGGTCAGTCAGTGATGGAGCCCTTTCAGAGGCTTGTCCCTGTGGGCACAGCAAGGCCTGAACAGTGCAGTTACAGCCATGTGTGTGTCTCCAGGCTCACTGGTCCCACCTGCCCATCTGAGAACCAGATTTGAGCTGACAGGTGGCTCACTAGCTCCCTTTGCTTGGCAGACCCTGACTGGAGGACACTGATGACCGCGAGGAGAGAGGCGAAGCTGTGAACTGGTCACAGCTGCGAAAATCGATGGGGCCTAGCAGCCCTGGGGGTAACATACAGGTCGCCTCACCTCTCTGAGTTTCAGTTTCCCTCTCTCTGACATGGGGTTCATACTCACTGGGCGGAGCTGTCATGTGGATTAAAGGAGACTCTGATCCAGGGTTCAGCGGGTATCAAGTGCTATAAATGCAGCAATCTTGGGCTGTCAGGGCTGGAAGGACCCTCAGAGGAGGGTGTGCCCAGGTCCCCAGGGGACAGAGGGTGATGCCCCAGCCAACCAGCGAACACCAGAGCAGAGGTTAGAGCCTGACCCCTGAGGCTTAACATTGTTTAGAAATCGATGACAGGCCGAAAATGGAGTCCCTAGTGCTAAGCCGCACCAAACTGAGGTTTTAACACCTAACCTCTTGGCAGCTTCTGCCTCTCTCAGGTCTGGAATGCTAAACCAGTCAATCTGGAATTTTCTGGTCACCATTAGTGATGTACTCTTCCTGATAGACCTCATCTGCTCTTTCATTAAAAAAAAAAATTTGTTTGTAATTTTGGGGCTGCACCATTTGGTTTGCTGGATCTTAGTTCCTCGACCAGGGATTGAAACTGAGGCCCCAGTAGTGAAAGAGCTGAGTCTCAACAGCTGGACCATCAAGGAATTCCTCATCAGCTCTCTCCTCGTTCCTGGTCCCTTCAGCCTTTGAAGGTCTCCGATTTTGTACAGCTCTTTGGAACGCCTTTCTAAATATTTATTTGCTTCTTTATGACCGCGCTTGGTCTTCGTCGGTGCACGCGGGCTCTCTCTAGTTGCGGTGCACGAGCCTCTCGTTGCGGGGGCTTCTCTCGTTGCAGAGCAGGGGCTCCAGGCTGCCTGGGCTCAGTGGTTGCGGTCCCGGGCTCTAGAGCACAAGCTCAACAGTTGCGATGCAGGCGCTTGGTTGCTCCGTGGCAAGTGGGATCTGCACAGATCAGGGGTCGAACCTGTGTCTGCTGCCTTGGCAGGCGGACTCTTTACCACTGAGCCACCAGGGAAGCCCTGGAACTCCTTTCTATTTGCCAGGTGGGATGGTGCTTGACTCACGTTCAGTTCAGGTCAGGCGCTCAGTGGTGTCCGACTCTTTGTGACCCCATGAATCTGCAGCACACTAGGCCTCCCTGTCCATCACCAACTCCTGGAGTTCACTCAGACTCATGTCCATCGAGTCAGTGATGCCATCCAGCCATCTCATCCTCGGTCGTCCCCTTCTCCTCCTGCCCCCAATCCCTCCCAGCAGCAGGGTCTTTTCCAATGAGTCAACTCTTTGCATGAGGTGGCCAAAGTATTGGAGTTTCAGCTTTAGCATCAGGCCTTCCAATGAACACCCAGGACTGATCTCCTTTAGGATGGACTGGTTGGACCTCCTTGCAGTCTAAGGGACTCTCAAGAGTCTTCTCCAACACCACAGTTCAAAAGCATCAATTCTTCAGCGCTCAGCTTTCTTCACAGGCCAACTCTCACATCCATACCTGACCACTGGAAAAACCATAGCCTTGACTAGATGGACCTTTGTTGGCAAAATAATGTCTCTGCTTTTCAATATGCTATCTAGGTTGGTCATAACTTTCCTTCCAAGGAGTAAGCGTCTTTTAATTTCATGGCTGCAGTCACCATCTGCAGTGATTTTGGAGCCCCAAAAATAAAGTCTGACACTCTTTCCACTGTTTTCCCACCTATTTCCCATGAAGTGATGGGACCAGATGCTATGATCTTAGTTTTCTGACTCATGAATCCCTGAATAAAGCCAATTTGATCTTGGAATGGACTCGGTTGACTTTTGTTTTTGAGCGGTCCCAAGTGATCTTTTCCCCAACCCCTGGGGCCTCATCAGCTACTATAATCCCCTCTGTGTCCTGCACGCCAGCCTAAGGTTTTGCCCTCAGAGGCTGGGGACAGGGCACAGCCCTGCTGGCTTTGTCTTGCCTGCAGTGATGTGCAGGTGGGGCATTGCCTTAGAAACTTCTGAGGACACTGTCATGCGCTGCCCGGCCACACCTGCTACAAAAGCAGGTCCTGGGTTTCCCTGGCTCCTGAGCCCAAGGACGGCCTCTAGGGTAACTGGCCCTGTGGTCCTGGTAAGTGGGATCCTCTCACAGGCTCCCGGGAACAGGAGTCCCCTGCTTGAGGCTTGGAGACAAGGGGAGAGAAGGTGGAGGAGGGTGGGGAGGGCAACTCCCAGATTACAGGCTTCGTAATGGAGGCACAGCTGGATCTGCATGTAGATGGGGGTCAGGGAGACAGACAGAAAGGGGCCCAGGGAGCCAGAGCAGGCACAAGGCAGGAGGAATCGATGCCCTACATGCCCGCTCCGCCCTAGCGCCCAGACTCCCCACTCCAGGTCTCCTGCAACAGAGGCAAGAGGTGCCATCGCCCTGGATGGCCCCCTGGGAGATGAGGACCAGCCCCCTGACCATCGCCCCTTTCCCACAGGTGTGGAGGGACCCTCCTTGTCACACAGGCCCCTTCTGAAGCTGGCGACCCCCTGGGTGGCAGCCACACCCAGGATGTCCACGCCGAGTGTCCACTGCCTGAAACCCTCGCCTCTGCACCTGCCCTCTGGGATGCCAGGGTCCCCAGGCCGCCAGCGGCGCCACACGCTCCCCGCCAACGAGTTCCGCTGCCTCAGCCCAGAGGACGCTGCCGGCGTGTTTGAGATTGAGCGAGAGGGTGAGCAGCCCCCTGGCCCCCCAGGGTCCGGGACTCTGCTGAACCCTGCCGCTGTCCCTTGGGGAGAAGACCCTGGAGTCCCCTGTTCTTGGCAGACGGGCCCCCAGAGTGTCTGATGGTGTGTTTTGTGCGTGTGCAGGAGCACATGCGTGTTTCAGGAGAGTGGGGGGAAGAGCAGCCCTGAATCCCATGCTTTCCCAGGGGAGGCCTGGGGACCTGGGGAGCCCACCCAGCATCCGAGCAGATGCTCAGTGGACTGGGGGTCACCCACTCGCGCTTCCTGACGCAGCCTTCATCTCTGTCTCCGGCAACTGCCCCCTGAATCTGGACGAGGTCCGGCACTTCCTGACCCTGTGTCCCGAGCTGTCCCTGGGCTGGTTCGTGGAGGGCCGCCTCGTGGCCTTCATCATCGGCTCCCTGTGGGACGAGGAGAGACTTACTCAGGTGAGGATGGGGGTGAACTGCCTGGTCCCGGGAAGGCCTCGAGAAAGGAGGAGACCATTTCCTATGGAGGCAGAAGATGGGGGAGGAGCGGGAGGCTGGGATGCCCTCCTCCAGATCCAACACGGGCGCTCATGGTGCGTCCTCTCCCGGCAAGACAGCCCAGTCCTTTGGGGCTCAAGGCTCTCCTGAGGGGGACCACAAAGGGGCTGGGGACACAGCTCCTCACTTGGGTAGAAGGGGGCTGACTGGAGACTCTCGGGGCAGCTGCTCTTGGCCCAGCGGGGGTGGTTTGGGGTGCACAGAGGCGACCCTGACTCATGTCCGCCCCTCGGCCCAGGAGTCGCTGGCACTGCACAGGCCCGGGGGCCGCACCGCCCACCTGCACGCGCTGGCCGTGCACCGCAGCTTCCGGCAGCAGGGCAAGGGCTCCGTCCTGCTCTGGCGCTACCTGCACCACGTGGGCGCCCAGCCGGCCGTGCGCCGGGCCGTGCTCATGTGCGAGGACGCGCTGGTGCCCTTTTACCAGAGGTTCGGCTTCCATCCCGCGGGCCCATGTGCCATCGTCGTGGGCTCACTGACCTTCACGGAGATGCACTGCTCCCTGCGGGGCCACGCCGCCCTGCGCCGGAACAGTCAACCCTGACCTGGTGCCCCACTGGGGAGCCCACAGTCGGGGGCTCCTACCCTGTCCCCAGCTGGTCCCCTTCTCTGCCCTGCCGTCCCCCTGCTCTGCTTGGTCTGAAGGGAGACGGTGATTCCCAGGGGATGGCGGAACGGGAAGAATGGGTGAAATAAAGAAAAGGCGGGGCGGCTGCTCCCAACCCAGGTGCCCTACTGGGGCGCAAGTACTGTGTGTTCCTCTCTGTCCATGCCAGGCCCTCTGGACCCCGTGCATCCAAACTGCACCCACACGTGCTGGGTCTGTGAACTGGGGACAGTGGGAGGCATCCTGCAGCCCTGCTTCTGAGTCTCACCAAAGGAGATCCTATCCCCCCAGACCCAGGGCTGCCCCTTCTGGTCCTCAGCTCTGGAGTGGGGGTAGCTGGGGGGAGGGAAGGGCAGGAGCCACCTCCTAGCTGTCCCATCACCCCAGCGCCCCAGGTTCCCTGCCCATAGTAACCGTGCTTGTGCCCCGTCGGGTGTGGAGTGAAGGGCTGGGGGGATGTGCAGTGAATGGCCAATAGCTGCACCCCCACCTCCAACACTGCTTCTGCCAGGCCGGCCCTCCCCTCCGCCCAGCCAGACCCCTGACTCTCTCTACAAGCAGCTGGGGCTGGGGCAGCGCGGGAGTCCAAGGATTTACTAGCATCGTCTCAGCGCACCTCCTGAAACCCTCCAGGTGACCCCAACCTGGTTTCTGCCCCTAACAAATCCCTCGAAAGTCCCCCAAGCTTCCACGGTTCCTTTGGGTCACGCCCGTCACCCCTGCTCCTCATGGCTGACCCCCGCCACCCCACCGCTAAAGTTCCACCTTTTATTTTATTGAGGCCCCAGGTCAAAAGCTAGTCCTATCTTAAAGAATATCATTTAATTCATTTCAGACGTTGTCCATACAAAGTTAGCGTTACTTTAAAAAATTACGACCATGATATAAATTGGTAAAAAAAAAAAAAGTCCTGATTGACCTTGGGCAACCCTTGGGCGCAGGTCCACAGGGTGGCCCTGCCCCTTTCTTGGCAGAAGTGAGGCAGAGGGTGGTGAGCTGGTTGGCATCAGTCCAACCCCAGGAAGCTGAACACTAACTCGAGGGGAAGGGCTGGCTGGGAGGGCTGGGAGGGCCTGGAGGCCCTGGGGTGGGCTGGTGGGCTTAGCTTCTGTTGGGTAACAGCCCAGGCTCTCAGCTTCCCAGTCCAGCTGCGTGTCTTTGCTCCTTCTCTGTCCCAGACCATGGCCGAAGCCTCTCCCACCAGGTCTGGTCCAGGAGCGTAATGGCGAGGCTCACCAGGCTGCTGATGGAAGCTGGGCATGGACTCACAGGGCAGAGAGGGGAGGGACAACAGGCAGGGGGGCCGTGGCCAGGCAGGGCTGGGAACCTGGCAGGAACCCCAGCCTCATCCCTAGGCAGAGCCGGAGGTAGGGGCTGAGCAGCATTCCAGGACCAGGAGGGGTCCTGACGGCCGGGCAGTGGAGGTCTGTCAGGGCCTGGGCCCCGAGCTGCAGAGATGTACAGGCTCCGAGTGTCCCCCAGCCCAGGCCTGAGGAAGGGGGTCCCGGCCCCACAAGAAGCCCGCCTTTAGGAGCGTCTCCCCTCGGACTTGGCCTCTCCTGGGGGAGGGAGCTCCTGGGAGCAGGGCCAGCCCCATGGGGTCTCTGGGGTGTGGGCAGGGTGCTGTGCAGGCGCACAGCTCGGTCCAGACACAGTCCCCGCATCCTCCGAGCTGCGTGGGAGCAGCCATGCCGGCCCCACCGGGCAGGTGGTCAGTGTAGCACCTGGTCCAGCTCGTACTTCTCGCAGAAGCGGCTGGTGAAGGGGAAGCAGGTGAGGTATTCGACCCAGGGCCAGTGGATGGGGTAGACGTACAGCCAGATGACCAGCGAGGCGAAGAGGCCGGCGAAGACCACCAGCGACACCAGGATGAGGGCGCGCTTGCGGTACTTGTCGCTCGTGCCGAAGGTGATGTAGGGCAGGAAGGCGAAGGCCAGCAGCAGCCCACTGAGGAAGCCGAAGATGTGGGCGATGTTGTCGATCCAGGGCAGGAGGCCGCAGACGAAGAGGAACAGCACGATGGCCGACAGGTTCAGGAAGGCCTTCCAGGGCCGCTCCAGCAGCTGCCAGCTCTGGAAGAGCTCCACGAAGAGGCAGGCCAGGAGGCCGAACTGCGACCCTGCAGGGCCCACCTGGGGCGGGTGGGCGGGGCGCGGACACGGTCACCTCCAGGCACCGGGTGGGAGCCCGCGGGGAGCCCTGGGCACAGCCAGGCTGGAACCCTGGGACCCACATCATCCTGTCCGTGAGCCCCTCCGGTGGGGACCCCGAAGCTGAGGGCCGAGGTGGCAGGGGGAGGTGCAGCCAGTGCCGCCGGAACCCAGCTGGACTCGTTCCCCCCACCCTTTCTGCAGACACCCTACTATGCGCACAGTGGGCACAGCAAGCAGGACAGACAGCCTGCTCTGGGCAGCGCACGTGGCGGGGACAGACACTGAACCAGCCCTGAGTGTGAGGTGGAACCGACCAACGAACCCTGCTTTCTTAGCAAGAACGGCCCCATGAGGGCGACTTCACACGGCCCCGCCTGTAGCTAAGGGGTGCACTGGCAGGCGGTCACGGTCACTGAGAGAAATGAAGCAGGGGCTGGGGGTGGGGGCGGTCCAGGAAGGTCTTTCTGGAGGTGACCTCTACACGTGACCTGGGGGCATCGCTGCTCCCTTGTGCCCAGGGACAGACTAAGGAACTGGCCAGGAAGCCCCCAGCTTAGCTGTCCATCGACTGTTGAGCCTGACACGGCGGGGGCTGTGCATCCCTCTGGCTGACCCAGGTAGGGTAGTGGGGGTTGGGGGGGCAGGGAAGGAAGTGGCAGGGCTAGCCCCACCCCGCCCACTCCCCAGAGTGCCCAGAGCTCCCCACCTCTGCCCGGTACGGAAGGAAGAGGGCGCTGGCGAGGTTGCCGGTGATGCCGCTGAGGATGAAGATTATGGAGATGCGGTGCCAGCCGGCCAGCTTCTCCAGGTCACGCAGGATGGTCATTTGGAAGATCACAGACACGAGGCAGTGGACCACGCTGGGCAGGGACACACGGACATCGGCTTCCGCCCGTGGCCACCGGCCGGGCACTTGGGGGGCACTGGGGCCCAGCAGGTTGTGCCCTGGCTCAGGGGCCCTTCCTCCGGGGGTCCAGGTGGGCGGGCACCATGGGGGCCTGGGGGTTGGGCAGCGAGGCGCCTCTTACCCAGCGTGGAGGAACAGAGACAGCCAGAGCCTGTAGAACTGATCAGGGACCTCGGGGTTGAGGAAGGGCAGCAGTCCGCACACCTTGTCCAAGCAGTGCACCTGGGTCGAGCGCATGGTGGTCAGTCCCTGGGACCCGGCTGGATGGGAGGCCCTGATATGCGGGGTTGGGACTGGACACCTGGTGCAGGAGGGCATGAAGGCTGCTCACCGTGCCCAGGGCCCTGCCTCACCTGGGAGCAGAGCGTGGCCTTCTCGTGGAAATAGCCGTGCATGAACTCACAGTATTCGCGCGTGGTGATCTCACAGCTGGGGACAGGGAGGCAAGGGAGGACGTCAGGGGACTGAGTCCCAATCCCTCGCCTGGTGTCCAGTGCCTGGCCGCAGCAGGCATCGCTGGCAGGATGGGTGCCCCTCTTCAGGGACCCTCACAGCACGGACGGAGCGGCAGCGGGGACAGCGGCTGAGGAGGAGCACAGGGGCTCGGGCCCGGGGTCCAGGCCGGCTCACCTGCCCTTGGTGCCGATGCAGCAGGGGCGGCCTCGGATCTGGCAGTCCATGTGCGGGAAGCCCGAGAGGTTACTCTTGGCCTGCTCTGTGCAGATCTGCCGGGAGGGGCACGGAGCGGGGATGGGGCTGTGCGGCGGCCAGATGCCTCCCTGCCCTCCCTGGACCGCTCTCCTCCCCGCATACTCACCGGCCACTTGGTGATGTCGTCGGGCCAGATGTGGGCACCACTAGAGGCCGGCTCCTCGCAGGTTCTGGAAGTAGAGATTGGAGGGGGCAAAATGTGGGGCCTTGGCACCCCCAGCCTGCCACACCCCCTGGTCAGCATCCCCAGTCTGCCACGCCCCTCAGCCAGCACCCCCAGCCTGCCATGCCCACCGGCCAGCACCCTCAGCCGACCGCGCCCACTGGCCAGCACCCCAGTGGGTGGCACCAACTACATGACACTCAGCCTCGTCTTCTCAGAGAGCTCAGCCATGGGTACCTGGGGTCCTGGTTGCACACGGCCCCAGAAGTCCGCTTCTGGCCCAGATCAGACTTGTCCATGGGGGGCCCCGTATCATCCTGCCACTTGACGAAAGTGGCCAGAGTCTCCTGGAGGATGGGGAGGGGCTGGTCATGGCAGGCTGGACAAGGACATGGGTAGGGACCCCTCCAGGGCAGGGGCTCATTCCTTGCTGTCCAGGCCTCTGACTCATCTCCCAGACCCCCACCCCTCGCTGACACTCCTAGGACTTAGCTTTCACTTCTCTGGGGCTGGGGAGGTTGATACCCTCTCTGTGCCAGGCTGCCTACATTGGGTGTGAGGCCAGGGAGGGGCCGCGAGCCCAGGGAGGGCATTGTGAGCCCAGGGAGGGGGGCGCGAGCCCAGGGAGGGGGGTGTGAAGACAGGGAGCGGGGTGTGAAGCCAGGGAAGGATGTGTGAAGCCAGGGAGGGGGGCGCGAGCCCAGGGAGGGGTGTGTGAAGCCAGGGAGGGGCATGTGAAGCCAGGGAGGGGGCGCGAGCCCGGGGAGGCCAGCGGAAGGATGGACGCAGGGCAGCGGAAGGATGGACGCAGTGTGCTCACACCGCCCCTGCCGGCCCCTCCCCCAGGCTGGGCCCAGTGGAGCCGGCGCCGGGATGGCGCTGGGCTGGGCGGGGCTGCAGGGCCCAGGCCCTCACCGAGCAGTCCTTCCTTTGGGTCTGGATGCAGCCCGAACGGTCGTTTTGGACACAGCAGCCCGAGTCCCGCTCCAGGTCTCGCTCCCGCAGCACGAGCTGCTCGATCTGTTGGTCCTTCCGGATGCAAGGCGAGAACTTGGCTCCCAGGTGGATCAAGTCGATCTGGGGAGGGGGCCGCCGGGGTGGGGGTTGTGAGCTCAGGCCCAGACCTGGCCAGTGCGTTCCTCCCGAGGGTGCTCCTGCTGAGCAGGGCTTCCAGGTTAGACACAACCCCCCCCCCCTGCCCAGCTGGGGGTGACAGAGGCAGGGGGCTCCCCGCTGAGACGCCTCCGCGCCTGGGCCCCTCACCGAGCTGGGGCCGATCCAGAAGTTCTCCTGCTGGATGTACTTCACGCTCTCATACACACCTTTGTTCCTGAGCACCTGGTGCAGCGGTGGAAGGAGGCAGGGTCAGGGCTTTCCTGGTCCCAGGGAAGGGCTTCCAGGAAGGGGCTGAGAGGCAAGGCAGAGGAGAGCCCAGAGCCCCCTCCTGCCTGGGCCAGGTCTGTGCCTCGGAGGGACCGGGTAGCCCAAGACAAGGATGCTCCTCTTGGAGGGGAGGCTAGGATTCCCAGGATGGAGACCCCCTTCCCGAGCCCCACGCACCAGCTGGGTGGTGATGTGCTGGGCGAAGCCCACGGGAGCGATGCCATACGTGCCGATCACCAGCAACGTGATGATGATGTGGACAAAGGTCAGCCAGTAGGTGAAGTAGGGCCTGCGGGCAGGGCCTTGGGTCAGCAGAGCTGGATTCACGCCCCTACCCTCAGGCCTGTGACACCCAACTGCCGACAGCTCTTACCTGCTCCCAACCCTCCACTGCTCTGCTCAGACTCGTCCACCACCGCAATTCTTAACACGCACCTCTATGCCTTTCTCTCCCAGCTGAAACCCTCCCCGTGGCTTCTCGCTGCTCTGGGAATCAAGTCTAACGCTGCCCACTCCCACTGGTGGCCAGGCCTTGCTGCGCCTGCCCACCTTCCTGGCCTCCTTCCTCTCCTTCTCTTGCAGCTCTGGGAACGCACCCCGTGCCCTGCAGCCCCGGGGCCTTTGCACACGATGCTTCCTTGGCCTGAGATGCTCTGCCCGTCTCTCTTCACCCAGCTGACTGCTGCTCCTCCTGACCACACACCTCCCCACCCTCTGTTCACTCCTTCTCTGTCCTCCTTCTCCGGGACACACTCCACACCTGCCATCACTTAATTTTTTGTGATCTGGGGTTCAATGTCTATCAGGTTGCTGCTAACTGTACACAGAGAATGGCCTGTTCCCAATCCTCTGGCTTCCCCAAGGTCTTGTACACAGTCCCTCTCTACGGGCCCCTCACTGGGGATCACCGCTTCAAACCACGCCTCTGATCCACCACACCTGCCCTGCTCTGCTGTCCCAGGGCCTGTGTGGCACTCAGTGAATGCTTGTTGTCTGGGACCCAGGGAGAACGCGGGCCCAGAAAGCAAGGAGAGGCAGCAACACCCGACAACTCTTCCCGGGTGACGTGCACACTTGCAGGGTGACCCCAGGGACTGACCCTGCTCCCCCAACACATAAGAGGTGCTCATCAAAGCCTCGCTGAACAAGGAGAGATGCTCCGGGAGAGGGCCCAGGGGGATCTGGAAGCCCCTCGGTCCCTCCTGGGTGGCTCCCAGCCCCTCTCCCTGGGCCTTCTCCTGGGAGCAGCCCTCCGGGACAGTGAGCACCCCCAGGTCTCAAAGCGGGCAGGCCCGGCCGGCGGCTCACCGGTGGCTGTCGAAGCTCTCCAGCTGCCGCTGCACCGTGCTGCTGATGCTGCGGCGGTAAGTGCGGTTCAGCCAGTTGCCCACTACGCCCAGGCCGTAGTGCCGCTTCTTCCGGTCAAAGGCAAAGTGCTTCACCTTGGAGGCGATGCGCTTGCCGCGTTTGGTTGGGGGCACCGGGGCTCGGCTGGACTCCTTCCTGGTGAGGATGGCGGTCTCAGCCGGGTACCCTCACCTCCTCCTTCCCACGAGGGGAGAACCAGGAGGGACCTGCAATCTGGGGAACCCCTCCACCCTGCCCCCCACACCCGGGGCCGCCACCACGCTCCACCGGGAAGACTGCCCGGAACTCACAGGGGGATCTGATCAGGGGAGACTGGGGAGGCTGAGTGTGGGATCCCCCGGAAGTAGCTGGCGGAGAGTGGGGGCGACTCAAACACGTCATCGGGCATGGAGCTCATTTCTTCCTGGGGTAGGGGTGGAGTCGGGGACACAGAAAGAGACAGTGTGAGGAGTTACTGTCCCCCGCCCTACCCCTGCAACAGCTCAATTCAAGGGCAGGACAATGTCGGACAGGCTCCCGGGGAGAGAGGAAGGGGAGACACGTGTCTGTGGGCCCTGATAGTGACTTCCACTGGCATCTGCCCCACCCCAGGCCCTTGCTTTGCCAATGAAAGATGGGGGGCCCGGGAGCTCCGAGAGGTGGCACCCCAATCCCACGGACAGGCTTCTGGACATCTGAGGGGCTCCCGGCAGAGCATGATGGGAGGCCGGGTCTCTTCCCCCAGCTCCCGCCCACCCCAGCCCCCTGACCCCGAGGGCCCACACACCCCATGCTTGCCTTACTAAAAAACGAGGAGTCGAATGTCTCTGCCCCGTCGACCGCGTCCTCCTCCAGGGAGCTGGGGTAAGCAAAGCTGCACTTGACCACCTGGCTCCGCTGTCCCGTGGCCTCCAGCACCGAGCGCCCCTGTGTGGGCCAGAGGCACGGGCGTCAGGCCCATGGGAGGTGGTCCCGCCCCGACACCAAAGGGGTGTCAAGGCCATCCGCCCGGGGAGGTGGGACCCTGCACAGAGCAGGAGCGTCTGCAGAGGCCGGGACTGGGCTCCAGCTCCTCCCCCGGCCTGCACACGGTTCTCTCTCCACAGTTGGCTGCCAACTTCTCCTGGCAACCTCCCGCCTTCAGGCTTGGGTACCTGGCACCCCTGGCACCCCACCACTCACCCTGCACCCTTACTCCCGAGGTTCAGGCTTCCTGGCACAGCACACAGGGCCCCTGCTGACCTTTCTGATCCCACCTCCCATGATTCTTCTTGTGACCACCCTTCACTAAAACTACCTGCTACTGCCTCTTACCCCCAGGCCTTTGCATAGGCCGTTCCCTCTGCTGAGAATGCTGTTCCCTTCCTGGTGAAACTTTCTTTATACCTCCCAAGTGCCCTCTCTGACATCAGCCCCTCTCCTGGGCAAGACAGGGCAGCCTCTCCTCTGGTGGGGCCCCTGTACCTGTCACACCGCATGGTGACATCTCCCCCTCACCCGAGCTGAGGGCTCTTCCAGGGCAGGGACACTGGCTCAATTCTCTTTGCGGTGCCCCCATGCCCAGCATGTAACGGGGGCTCCACAAACACGGCTCAGGGAGCGGTGACTGTACATTGCACTTCCTACTTCTCCTGTGTGTGTCGGTGCAGAAACCAGCTGCCTGTACTAGGGAGAAGCTGGGCTAGAAGGATGTGGGTGAGTCTGCCTGCTGGGCTGTAGCCCCCTTCTCTGCCCAGGGATCCTGGAGCAGCCACTGCCCTGGCACAGACGCAGGTGCCTGGGAGGGGGGAGAGGGAGCGGGCTGGGCACAGGTGTCCTTACCTTAAGCAAGGCTGCAGCAGCTTGAAAGCTCATGTGGGCCACAGAGATCCTCTTGCGGCGGGGCAGGTGGGAATAGCCGGAGCGGACGCTGGTGAAGGAGGTGAGGGAAAGGACCCCGGGCGTCAGCGGCGGGTGCGGGGCGTGGGGCCGTTCCACCTCTTCCGGGTGGCGGAATGCCCGTCCTCGGGCCAGGGGGTCCACGATCTGGACAGGAGGGAGGCAGTGAGCAGAGGCCGCTGGGCGCTGGGCCCCTGATGGCCCTGTCCCCGGCTGGAGCCCACCTTGGGCATCTTGCAGGGCTTTGGGGACTCGGTGTCCTGGAAGGAGGGCACCTCTTGGCTGGGGAGCTCCAGGTCCCGCTGGCACGAGGCCTTGAGCCGGCCGTAGCGCACGCTGCAGTGGTGAAGGCTCCGGCGCTGCCAGTGCTGCCGCTTCAGCTCCCAGTCTCCGCTGACCCCGAACCACTGGGCCGCGCCCCTGCGGGGGCAGACAGGGCACAGGGCGCCTGTCACCGTGGCGGCGGGCCACGTGTGTGGGGAGGCGACAGGGCGCGTGTGTGTGCAGTGGGAGGTGACAGGACATGTGTGGGTGCAGTGGGGGGTGGGGGGCAGACTGACCCCCCCGACTCAGTGTCCAGGGATTGGACGGGCAGAGGCGGGGGAATAAAGTCCAGGGCCTGAGGGCTGAGCCGGGGGTGGGGGGAGCTGCTCTGCAGTGCAGGGTCCACCCCCAGCTCCTGGACCCTCTGCAGCCTCCTTGCTGGGTCTTCCTGCCAGGCACAGAGCCGCCCAGGCCTCAGTTTCCCCGGCCTAGAACATAGGCTGCTTGTCCACGCCTCCCACAAAGGGGCTTGGGGCCTCGGAGCGTCAGAGTCCGTCGGGTGGGGAAGGGGGGTCTGCTGCATGGGGGAGCATGTAGGCAGGGGCGGAACGTGTGCTCACTTGCGGATGCTCTGGGACAGCGAGGCCTGGCGGCGGAAGCCAGGACGCTTCTCCGGGCCACCCTCCTGCCATCGCCCTCGTGGCTCCTGGAGGCTGACGCTCTTCAGGAGGGCCGGGTTCCTGGGCCTCTGCCCTCCGGGTTCCTGGAGGCGGGAGAGGGAGACGGGCTGTGACTCCGTGGAGCTCCGAGACTCCCCGGCTGCCTCTGCTCTGGCTTCCGATGTGAAAACCCAGACAGGACAAACCCTGACCCCAGCTGACCCCGAGCCGCTTTCTCATTCTGAGGGTCAGATGGGCCCTTTTCTAGTGTGTCCGGGAGCCCGACACTCACTTCCCCAGGTCCCCATCCAGGGCTCCCCTTCTAGGTCCTGGCTGTGGCTAAGCTGTAGGCTGGCCCGGCTTTGCATGTTTGAAAGTGCCCTTGGCTTTGTGGGTGGCACGAGATCACCTCCCCGGGGCCCCGGGCTGCACGGGAGCCCACGCTGTGAGCAGCAGATTCTTGATGGACTCTATGGAGCGCTGGTTGGAACGCTGGCAACGGTGATTCATCCCCGTTCTCCTGCACGAGCAGAATGCTGAGAGTCGGGGTGCCCCTTCCCCTGAGTCACAGACAGTCTACCGCCTGCAGAATGGCCAGGGCCGACGGGCTTCCCTGGTGGTCCAGTGGCTAAGACTCCGTGCTCCCAATGGAGGGGACCCAAGTTCAATCCCTGGCCAGGAAACTAGATCCTGCATGCTGCAACTAAGACCTGGCATAGCCTAATAAAAATAAATAAAAGAAGGGACTGGGGCTGGAAACAGCCAATTCCCAGGTGGGACTGACAAGAGCTTCCTATTTTCCCTGGCTGGCCACGAGACTGAGTTCCTGAGTTCAGGAGTCACTCCCAGTGACATTGGGGGCCAGGAAGGAGGGGGTGAAGTCTACGGCAGGGACTCCAACAGGCTCCGCAAGGGCCCCCTTCCAGGAAGTGAAACTGCCCTAAAGGTGCCAGGGGACACAGCAGGGGCCCCTCTTACCTGGGGCAGCATGCTGGCCTGCTCGCTCGGGGCCGAGGTCTCAGGCGGAGGGATGGTGATGGACAGGTTGGGCGGCTTCCGGCTCTGCAGGCGGCTGCTGGACACCGAGGAGACCCTCTCGCCATTCTTGTCATCGGAGGCCATGGTGGGCAAGGGGGCAGGGCAGCTGAAAGGGAAACGGAGGAGGCACAGGTGTATCGTCGAGAGGCGGCAGGACAGGGGGGACACGGGGACAGTGCAGGGTGACAGGGCGTGCCACGGCGGACAGCCTAGATTGAGAACAACCCGTGGACAGTTGGTTCAAAACTGACTCCGATACTAAACCACACAGCAGCACGCTGAATCGGGCTGGGTGGGGTATGGCGAGAAGGTCTATTTTCATCCTTCATTTGCATTCTGGGCCGGCAGGAGCCTGGGAGGTCCCCAACTGGTCACCTCATTCCGTTTCTGGTCTCTCTGCTTCAGGCAAGGACCACACCCAGAAAGGAATGTGAGGACCAGGGACGTGGTCTTGGCCTGCCCATCAGTCTGGCTAGAGCAGGCCAGGGGGCTGGAAGGCAGATTCCTTGGACAAAGGGCCCTGCCTGGGGCAGGGCTTCGGGAGGACAGGGAGAAGGCTCCAGGCAGCCCTCAAACAAGGGACCCGCATCTGTGCAGGGAGCGGGGTGGTTTTCAGAGAAGGAATCCCTGGGCTGCGAGCGAGGAAGAGAAGGTCCAACCTAACTCCTGGGAACATGAGAAAGCCGCCGTGCTCGTCCCTGTCCCCCCAGACTACCAAGTTCCTCTTTCAAAGATAAGTGAAACTGCCATCTGTCTGTTACTTTGTTCTTTTCACAAAGGAAGAATATTACATCTTAATGATAAAAATGATACATGAGCACTGCAAAAGAAAAAAAAGACCCAGACGACTAAAGAAGAAAGTGAACTGCTGGCCCGCCTGTCACCCCGTGTTCCAGGAAAGAGCTTGGCGCATGCCTCCAGGTGCTTCTCTGCACCTGGAAAAGGACACAATACTTAACATTTCCTTGTTGTTGTTTAATTGCTAAGTCGTGCCCAACTCTGAGACCCCATGGACTGTAGCCCACTAGGCTCCCCTGTCCATGGGATTTTTCCAGTCAAGAATATCGGAGTGGGTTGCCATTTCCTTCTTCAGGGGATCTTCCCAACCCAGGGATCAAAGCTGCATCTCCAGCACTGGCAGGCAGATTCATTATCACTGAGACGCCAGGGAAGGCCACTTAACACTTTACATGCACGTCTATCATTTCTCTACGGCATGGACATCCTTCTCTGTCAACGCAGACAGACAGATTTACCTGATCTGTCTTGAAGACTGGGAAGGTTTCTAAGAATGGAACGTACCAAGATTTATTTAACTCCAGACTGATGGTTGCTTAGATTTGTGTCCAGTGTCAAGGAACACCCTTGCCTACATCAAGTGTGTTGTGCTATGCTATATCGCTTCAGTGGTGTCCAATTCTGTGTGACCCCATGGACTGTGGCCCACCAGGCTCCTCTGTCCATTGGGATTCTCCAGGCAAGAACACTAGAGAGGGCTGCCATGCCCTCCTCCAGGGGATCTTCCTGACGCAAGGATTGAACCCCTGTCTCCTTACGAATCTGCATTGGCAGGTTCTTGACCACTAGCACCACCTCCAAGTTTTGTAACAGACAAACAGTAGAAGGGGAACGACTGGACTGAAGAATAAGTGTGTCTTGAATTTCAGTGGAACTTTCCAAATGGCCCAGCCAGGAGGAAGTAGCAATTTACCCCCATCTGGGGCTTTTCCATCCTCCCAGGTGCCACTGACTCCCATACCCTCTTTGACCCAACAGAACGATAACCCTCTGACTTGACTAGTCTCTCCACTTCACCTCTCACTCTGCCCTGTGACCTTTGTCTTGCTAAAATCCTTTGCTGTTCCCTCTCCCTGCATCCCAAGGCTGCTGGGGCAGGTCTAATTTCTCTTCCCTCATATCCATCTTCTGATCGGGGTGGGGCCACATGTGGCCAGGGTGCCAGATGTCAGGGCAACACAGCGGCCACCTTTGTTTCCAGCCTGCCTGCTTCCCCACCCCTGCCTGGCCCCCAGGTGAGGCACCATCGCCTCTCACCTGCAGGGTCCCAGCAGCCTCCTGACTCCTCCTGACCTGCTGTCCCCTCGAGCCCCAACCCCAGGACCACTTCCACCCAGTGGCAGAGTTCGCCTTTTTCAACACTAGGCCAGGATCTCCAGTTCTCACTTAAAACCAAGTCCAAACTTCTCACTGGGGCTGCTGGGCCCCTCGTCCACTTCGTCTCCTCCTTGGTCCCCACCCTCACCCCAATCAGGCCACCCGGGGTCCCTCACTGCCCTACACCTGCCAAGCTCTATTAGGAGGTGCTGGGGGGTCATGGTCAAAGGCACAGACAGGAGCTGGGTAGCCCGGGGTTTGACCTGCATCTGATCACTGGTCACCTAGGTCCTCTCCTTATGGGGGGGAATAACCCCCTCCCCTAAAGAGACATCCGGGCATCACATGACTGCATGCATGACACGCACTTAGGTGGCGCGCCCACGGACACTCGTTCAGGAATGTTCACAGCTCCACGTTCACTGGAACTCAAAGGTGGAAACAAGCCAAACGCTCATCAAAATACAAGTGGGAAGAGGGAGAGATGAATTAGGAGCTTGGGATTAACACATACACACTACTATATCTGGGGCTCCCGGTGGCACAGAGGTAAAGAATGAGCCTGCCAATGCAGGAGACTCATGGGACGAGGGTTTGATCCCTGGGTTGGGATGATCCCCTGGAGAAGGGAATGGCAACCCACTCCAGCATTCTTGCCTGAGAAATCCCATGGACCGAGGAGCCTGGCAGGGCTACACAGTCCACGGGGTCACAAAGGGTCGGATATGACTGAGCACACCCGTTCCTTCCTTCCTCCTCACTACTATATACAAAACAGACAATCAACAAGGACCTACTATGTAGCACAGGAAACTCCTCAGTATTCTGCAGTGGGTCTTCCCTGCTGTCACAGTGGATAAGAATCCATCTGCCAATGCAGGGGACACGGGTTTGAACCCTGGTCCTGGAAGATCCTACATATCGCGCAGCAACTAAGCCTGTGCATCCTAACTTCTGAGCTTGCACTCTAGAGCCTCTGAGCCACAGCCAGCGAGCCTACGTGCTGCAGCTACTGAATCCCGTGCGCCTGAGCCTGTGCTCCACAATGAGAAGAGCCACCGCAAAGAGACGCCCGCACACCACAACCCAGAGGAGCCTCTTCTCGCCACAACCAGAGAAAGCCCGTGAACAGCAACGAAGACCCAGTGCAATTAAAAAAAAAAAAAAAAATCTGCAGTATGGGAAAAGAGTCTGAAAAAGGATAGATATACGTACATGTATAAGTGAATCACTTTGCCATACACTTGAAACTAACACAACATGATACGTCAACTATAGCCCAATACAAAATAAAAGTTTAAAAAAGGGCACTATAATCTATGGGGGAAAAAAGAAAAAACGTACAAATGGGTAAACAAAATGTGTTAAATCTACACAAGGCACTATTACTCAGCCACAAAGAGGAATGACTCGCTGAGACAGGCTGAACACAGATGAACCTGGAGCACGTTATGCTAAATGAAAGAAGCCAGACACAGACAGAACACATACTCCAGGGGTCCAAATGCAAGTTCAGAAGAGGCAAATCTATACACTGAAGAATGAGTCATGGCTTAGGGCTGGGGGTGACAGCTAAAGGACGGGGGATTCCTTCTGAGATGATGAAAATGTCCTAAACTAGATGAGTTTTACATGAATTGTATAAATTGAATGTGAACTATATCTCAATAAAGACGGTTAAAAAAAAAAAGTTACGTGCTCCATAAATGTTGGGCCTTTGGTTGGGACCCTGCTGGCTCTCTCCAGATCAGATTAGCGCTTGTGCACAGCAGGTGGCTCCTTCTCATCATTCTGGTCCCAGCTTGAGTGCCACCTCCTCCAAGGAGCACCCCCTGACTGCCTGAGGCAGCACCCCTCCCACCCCATGTGTCTCTCCATCGCTTCACCCTGCTTGTCTCCCTCTTTCTGCCTTATTCACAGCTGAATCCCTACTGTCAGCAGAGTGCTGGCCCATGGGTAGCATCAGTACATATTTGTTGAAAGTCAGATAAGCAAGCAAGGAAAGCAGCTGGTACCTGGGGTCCATGCTACTCGGCTACCCAGTTACCTACCTTCAGGCTGTGGGCTGAGCTTGTGGTTCCCTGGGTCTTGTTGCTGAGGACTTTAGAGCATGTTCTAGTCCTTTCCTCACTCTGCAGAGATGCTCTGGGGTCAAGTCTCAGCTCTGGGGAGAGGTGGCTGGATGCAGAGACAGATGGAAAGACAGACAGATGACTCCGGGTCATGCAGGGCTGTTTCCTTGGTGCTCACAGCCTATAAGGAAGTGAAGGCAGGCTCAAGGGGGTATGTCAGGACCAGTGTATCTTTCCATCTTCTTGACCTCAGTCTCCTCATCTATAAAATGGGGATAATTCTACCAGCTTCAAAGGTGGGAGATTAAGAAATAACCCCTCTTCTCCCCTTGTGATGATGAGCTAGGTTCTTTAGAGCGCCCGGACGCCAGGGGCCTCTGGGCGTGTACCTAACAGAACCACATAAAGACCCGGCCTCTGGGCTGGGAACCGTAATCAATACGCTCCCTACTTTCTTTTCTTGTTTCTAAAGAGCTTCATTAGAAACACTGAACTTTTAAAAACGCAGGCATTATTGGCTATCTTCTGATCAAGATTTCTTTTCAGTTAAACAAAGGCAGATATTCAAGGCAGTGTTTAAAGGATTCAGACATGTTTTGGCTCTTTAACAATTAGTTTAGGTGAAATCTTCACTTATGCCTGCAATGCAGGAGACCCGGGTTCAGTCCCTAGGTTGGGAAGATCTCGTGGAGAAGGGAATGGCTACCCATTCCAGTATTTTTGTCTGGAGAATTCCATGGACAGAGGAGCCTGGTGGGCTACAGTCTGTGGGGTCACAAAGAGACACAACTGAGTGACTCACACATACACACCATAAAAGGATGAAAAAGTGAACAACTCGTGGGACTTCCCTCGTGGCCCAGGGGTTAAGACTGTGCTTCTGCTGCAGGGGGTGACAGTCTGGTCCCCAGCTGGGGAACTAAGATCCCACATGCTGTGTGCTGCGGCCAAAAGAAAAAAAAAAGTGAACAACTTGAGGGCATGCCTTTGTTTCTGAGAAGTCCTCACAGGGGGCATGCTGGTATAGTGGAGTAGGGGCCCCTTGATGGAGCCCCTGAGGGCTGCTGCGGGCAGGACGGGGTCGAGGCCCCAGGTGGGCCAGGCCTTGCCTGCCCTTTACCTGCATTATCCTACTCTGTCCTCAAAACTTGCTTTGAGGTAGATATTATCAACTACCTTTTTGTGAATAAGAATGGAGGCTCAAAGGGGTTGAGTAACTTGCCTAAGCTCACACAGCCAGGATGGGGAGCAGCTGGGACTCAGGCTGCTCTGGCTACAGGGCCCGAAGCCTCTTTGGCCACAGGCGCCCCTTCTCCCTAAATCAGGAGTACACTTGCAGCCAGAGAGCCTGCTATCAGGAAGACAGGGCAGAGTCCAGCCTGGAGAGAAACTTGATCGAACATCTCAGCACTTTGCAAGCCGTGCTCCTCAGTGGCCTGGGGTCACCAGAGGTGCCCAAGGGGCCACCATGGGGTAAGCTGGAGGCTGGGGGAGGGCCCGGGACCCCCCGATTCCTCACGGCAGCAGTCCTCTGGCTTTGAGCAGGGCCTCTCACCTCCAGTCCTACAACTGCAGATGAGAGCTCTGGGCACAGAGTGGGTGCCAGAGAGCTATCTGAGGCCCAGCTGGGGGCCCGGGATGCTTCCTGGTTAAGGCTTGACCAAGACTTGGGCATTCTTCCTTCCTTCCCACATGTGGGGAGTGCTGACCTGCACCCCAGGGCAGACGGGCTGTCGGCAGGCGCCTCAGACGCCACTTGGCACCACTCAGGGGACCGCTCCAAGACAACAGCCTCTCCTGGGGCCCCAGCACGGAAACTTCTCCTGCTGGGCTGCCCCTGGGACCAGGGTGCAGTGAGAGGGCACCAGGCGGGCACCGCCCTGGGAAACTGACACCAAGGACGAGTGGAGGCAGTGAGGGGAGGCTGGGGGCGAGTCTGGGGCTGCCAGGCCTGAGCTCAGTAAGGTCACCAAACAGTTGGATCCCTGGTTGATTCGGAGCTCCTGATGAGAAGGGCAGACCCAATCCAAGGCTGGGGGTGGGGGGACTGGACCCACCCCAGGGAAATCCTAGCAGTCCCGAAGAAAAGTGGCCAGTCCCGGAGAGCAGAGGCAAGGCAGGGGCGCCTTTCACGCAGAGCCATGTAACCATCCTCATAGTGTGGTGCCCAGAGCCTTGGCCTGTAAGCAGCGTGACCTTCACGGCCTCAGTTTCCTTCTCTGTTGAGCAAGGGGGGTTGGACAAAATGATGTCCCGCCGTGACATCCTTGAGCCCACATATTGGGCATAAAAACACCACTTTGCCCCAGTCACTCTCCCCCTGTAGAGGGGATATGCCCCCAGCTGATGCAGACATGGGGGGTGGGGGCACCCGAAGCCCAGCCCCTGCCTCCAGACTCAGGGAGGGAGGAGCTGGGGGTGGCAGGTGCCTGGGGTAGATTCAGGGGCTGTGGACAGACCCTGGGCACCCGCCATAACCCAAGTCTAGGGCGTGGAAGAGCCCAGATGGCAGAAAAAGTGCTGGAGCGCTGGGAGCGCCTGCCCCGCCCAACGCTTATCTCCTGCGCCCCAAAAGTGCTTGCTCATTGCAGAGAAAATTGTGACATCCTGGGACCAGGCTTCCTCCTGACCCAGTCACACCCGCTGCTCTCTGAGAGCCCCCCGCCAGGCCTGCCACAGCATCCAGCCCATGGGTTGGGGGTGGGGAGGTTTGAGGGCCGGACCCACCTGGCTGGACCACTGCCACCTGCCCATAAAAATTCTGGCCTTGGTGGGGGCCTGTCCCAGAAAAAGGCCTTCAGTCCCAGGGCACCCAGGAGACCCCAAAGGGGCCTGGGGAGAGGAAGGGGGTCCAGCCTGGAGTAGGGGGGTACATACCCAGAGCAAGTGCAGTACAGAGTTCAAGTCACCCCAAGGTACACCCAGGGTCTGAAACCCCACCGCCTCCACGCCCAGAGGCATAGCCTAGGATCAGACACACAGGGCAGAAACGCAGACTCAGACACTGCACGCTGGTTTCGCCAGGGAATCCGGTTTCCCCACAGGGCGGGGCCGGGCACCGCCAGCTGAGCCCTGTCCTGGCAGCCACAGCCAGGGCAAGCCAGGCCTCCCCGCAGCGGGTCCCCCGCCAGAGCCCTACCAGGGCAGGTGCCCCCTCCCCAGGCTGCACGGGCCCACCGTTCCCGCCCCACCTGCCCCCAGGTGTGGTTCCATCCCTGGGAATCTGACTCTGGTGTCCTGTTTCTCCCTCCATCTGCCCACCCCCACTGCACCGACACACCAGCAGGTTTCTGAAGCCATCCCCGGGTCTTGCTCACGGTGGATGGATTTTCCACACCCCCTGGGGCTTTGAGGACCTCCCGAGCCAGAAGCAGGCAGGGCAACTTGACACAAGGACTCAGCCTGAGTGTGGCCAGATGTGGGGACACAAGGGAGGGAGGGGGCCCTGGGAGGAGGGATGAGCAGCCCCTCCCAAGAGGGGCTTTCTGAACCATAAGGTCAGGAAGGTTAGGGGATCCCCCAAAGCGAGGGCCTCAGGCACCCTGAACAGAGGAAGAAGAAACCACCATCTGGCCCAGAGGTTCCCCCCAGCTGGTGGCAGGCGGGCAGTCTGGAGGGAAGGGAGGCAGCCAGGCAGCTGGGTCCTGCCTGTCCCCCCCGCTGAATCACAGGATGTTGGGGTGAGGGCGGGGGGCAAGGAAGTGGCCTCTCCCCGCTCTTGCTTCCCTGTCACAGAAACTGAAACCCGCTTTTTTCCTCCCCACAGCCGTTCTAGGAACCGGGTCGGTTTTAGAAAGCGGCAAGGAGGAAGCGGGCCCTCGGGCGGCGTGCAATCCCCAGTGCAAGCCCTGGTTCGGCTGAGCTGGGGTGGGGGCCGGGGGAAAGCGGGGGGCTGCTCTGGCTGCGGCAAGGCCCGGCAAGGGGCAGCTTATGTAAAAGGTGCCACCTGGCCAGGATCCCTACCCGCGGCCCCACGCTGGCCCGAGCAGCCAGTGACTCACCCTGAATGCCTCCCTGCCCTGGCAAGAGTGAGTGTGGATAGGAGAGCCTGACAGGAAAGAGCCAAGAAGGCCAGCTGAGGGTCGGACAGGACCAGGAAGACCAAAAATGGACAGATGGAAAGGGAGGGAGGCAAGTGTCCCAGGTTGGGGCCGCAAACCCGACCATCAGAGTTAGAGGAAGGAGAGTGGGGAGGGGATGCCCATGTGTCTCCAGAGGCCAGCGGGAGCCCTCCCCGGGACCCCCTGCCTCCTGGCAAGCATCCGCTTCCCCAGGGGAGCCAGCTAGCAGACTTATTTCACAGGCCGCCCTTCAGCCCAGTTCCCCCCAACGGAGAGGAAAAATGAAACCACTTGTGGGTTGGCGCCCCAACCACAGGGAGAGGCCCCACTCACAGAGGGCCCTGGCCCAGGAAGGCCCGGATTGATCCTGCTTTCTGCTCAAACTCGAGAAGATACAGAACCTGAGCGCAGGGTCAAGGGTTTCCCCATCCGAAACCAGGCTCGGGCTTCCCACGACCGGGCTGGGGTGGCTTGAGAGTCATGGCCAACCACAGACCTGGGACGTGGGTGCCAGGCTCCAGGCCACTGCCAAGAGTGTGCAGGGGTGAGGAGGACAGGTTGCCATGTTCCCAGCCCCCACCCCATACCACCCGGAGGTTTGCTCAGGACCACACACCAGTGGGGGGCTGGCCGGCAGAGATGTGAATGCCCCATCCCCTGTAGGGACCCCAATTCCAAAACCCAGCTGGAACTGCCCAAGCCGCATGGCCCCCCATCCTAAGGTGTGGGGCACTGCTGGTAACATATGGGGACAGGCATTATTGGGAGGGAAATGCCACCAGATGGCCCCAACCAACCACAATGCTGTGCCCTGTCCACCACGGTGCCCTCCCGGAGGCCCCACTGGGAATCTCTGGCCTCCAGGAGCTGCTGATGGAAGCAGACCAGGGACAGCAGCTGGGCAGAGACCTTCCAGACCTCAGACAAGTAGCAGCCTCCAGCGGCTGGGGGCCGAAGGCCACTCAAGGACAACAGCGGGAAGGGATGGAGCGGCTGGGCCCTGGGATGCTCTGCCCGGCAGCCTGGCCTCCTCTGGGAAGCTGGTCTTTTCCCTCCTGGTTCTACTGCTCCTGGAGCACAGCCAGAAGGCTCTGGTCCATCCAGGCTGGATACCAGGGCACAGGAGGGAGCCTGGTGGGGTGAGGGGCACATGAATCGCTGGGCACCACACTGACCCACACCTGGCGTGAACCAGGCTTTGCTCCAAACACTCATGAGGAGTTTGCCTCTCTCAGGATCTGCAGGTACTGGGAGCTGGGTTTCCACTGGTCCTCGGAACCAGTAGGACCTAGCACATGCTCAGTGGTTGAGGGGGATGGGTGCGACACGGGTAGGGGAGGAGGAGAAGCCCATGTCCCTCCCGCTGGGGTCTCCCGGACCCTGAGGCGTCTGCAGACACGACCAGCCCCGGCATACAGAGCAGGCCTCTGTCTTGTGCTTGCGAGGGCGGAGGCCACCCAGTTCCCATCCACGCCTTGTGGCCTGGCTCCAGACAATGAGAACGCTGTCCCACTTGGGGAGACGGGGTCAGAGGCCCAGCCCTGAGCGCTGTGTGATATTAAGCAAGCCACTTGGCGTCTCTGAGCTTCAGTGTGTTATGGGGTCACCCTGGGAGGCTGGGGAGCCGAGGGACAAAGCCTGATATTCACAGAAAGGTTAAACACTTTGCCCGCTGTCACTCAGCCACTGTTGGGCCCTGGGCTGCCCGGGGTCGCTCACCTCAACATGCTCAGGACAGGGCGCTGGGTGCCCCTCACTCCTGGAGGCTGGGGTCGGCCGTTAGCATGGAGCGAAGATGCCAGGCAAACACTTTTCAGCTTGTAAACAGTCATTAAGGAGCTAATAAACTAGACTTCCCAGAATCCTGCCCTGGGGCTTGCTCCATCCCTGGAAGAAGCTGGCCCCAGTCCCGACGCCTGCTGCGTAGACGTGGGCCAGCCAGGCCCCTCAGACCAGAGGGCCTCTCCGCATGCATTACCAGCTCTATCTCTCCACCTCGCTTTGGAGCCACTGAGGTCCTCTTATCGAGAAATGGGAGCTGAGAGGGCTCACACTCTAGCTTGGCCTCCTATCTACTGGAAGACTGAGCAAGTTATGACTTCTGAGCCTCAGTGTTCTCTGCTGTGAAATGGGGTAATGCAGCAGAGATGACATGACGTGGTGAATGCCCAACGCCAGGGAAAATTGGTGGAGGGTAACTTGTAGCTTCTTTTATTCCTGGCTGGCCTCCACCACCATGGCTGACTTGGTTTCTACATCTGAGCCAAGCGGCCCAGAGGCAGCAGATCTCTGACAGGTGGGGAAACTGAGGCTCGGAGAGGTAGAGGCACCTGTCCAAGGTCACACAGTTAGGCCGTGGGGCTGTGGCCTCCTGCCATCTGGGTACTGGTGAGGCGAAGTGGCAGAAGAAGGGGGTGGTGACTCAGGAGCTGGAGTGAGTTTGGGGTGCACAGGCCTTTGACTCATGAGTCCTTCTCCGCCCCCCCCCAAGTAGAAATGACATCATCTAACACTTGGTGGCACTTCCCAGCTTATCTAGGGCTTTCACAAACATTCTCTCATCCTTGTCCTTATCTCACGATTGTCATTGGCTGATAAAGCCATCAGCTAATGAGCCAGGGCTCGGGCAAGACTGCAGTTCCAAGGCCAGCTTCTATCCAGTCCTGCGCAGGTCCCCCTTCTCTTCCAGGCCTTCTGGGGTCTGCACCCGGGGGCAGGACCTTGGGAGAGCCATCAGGAGAGGGGACGACCACCAGAGGATCCTCGTGGCACAAGCTCTGGGGCCACACTTGGGAGGCAGAGAAAGCCAAGCTGGCCTGGCTCCCGGCTCCAGACAGCCCGGCCAGCGGGGAGCAGGGCTGAGGGTCACGGCCTCCACAAAACCCCCCACCCCACCAAAGCAACATGACGCACACACTGGAGGGTGGGGGCCAGCGGTTCACAGCCTGGTCCTCCCTTCCCTCCCTCCAAAACCCACCCTCCATTCCTGTGGCCTCCATGATGCTGAGGTCCCCCACCCTAGACCCGGTTACTTCTAGAGGATGACACAGCCACGATGCTATTCCACAGCCTGTTCTCAGCTTGTCCCCCCAGCAGGCCATGGTAAGACCTCTGGCCTCACCACAAGTCCATCCCAAGGGCACATGGACATGTCCCTGTTACTGTGATGTTTCTGTTACTCCCTCACCACGCTCCTCGTGCAGCCAGACACCTGCCCAAGCTTCACATGAACCACCACTGGAATCCTCCCAGGCAGACCACTGTGACCCCGCTGCGGAAACTGAGGCACAGACTATTTAAGGGACCCTCCCCTCCATCCTACTGACCACACTCTCATAGCCCAGGCACCTGCCAGAACCTGTGCCTTGCTTTTTGGCTCCCCCAGCTGAGAATCACCCCCTCCCACCGCCACCCCCATCCTCCCGGCCAGCATCCCTGATGGGTCCCCCTTGTCTGCGCCACCCACTTAGTGCCAGCCAGTTTTTTGGATGGTTGGATGGCATCACCGACTCTATGGACATGAGTTTGAGCAAGCTCTGGGAGATGGTGAAGGACAGGGAAGCCTGGCGTGCAGTCCATGGGGTCGCAAAGAGTCGGACACGACTGAGTGACTGAACAACAACTTTCCTGGAAGGTTCAGAATGTGCCTTCCCAAGGCTCTGAAACCGCAAGCCTTGCATCTGGGTCCCTAGATAAACTTACTGAACGAGGGAACGTGGACACAGTGGCTGTCTGTACTGCTCTGATGCGGAGAAGAAAATGCTCTCTTTATGCTGGTCCTGAGAGCAGCCCTTGCTTCGCAGCCTCCCCACTGTGGTCACCACTCCTCCCCCAGGCTGGCCCAGCTGGATGGGAAATCGGGAGCAGAGGCATGAGCTCACTCTGGAAATCCCCAAGGGTGGCCAGGGCAACACTAAGGTCTACTCCAAAGTGGGCGTCACGGAGACCCGAGGGGACCTGCAGTCTGGAGTATACATCCCCTTCGATGTTGCACAAGGCAGGTGGCGGGGCCACCCTAATCCTGCCACCCCTCATCCCAACCCACAGGGAAGTGCCAGATGGCTCATTCAAGTCACAGGCACAAACATACCATCCCTTGACTTCCTGCTCTCATCTGAGGCCTCGCCTGGGGAAGAGTTTACACAGCAAGTCACATAGCCTGCAGAGAAGTCTGGCCACCACCACTGACCCGGAGCTGGGCTTGGACCCCAGCGACCCCCACAGTGCATTTATGGCATGATTCATTCCTCCTCTTAGAGGACCAGGAGTCCCCACCTTGGGCAGTGAGCATCTGCCTGTGTGTGTGTGTGTGTGTGTCCAAGTGTGTTACACCAGGTACTGCTGCAGCTCAGAAATGAGTAAATGAGGTAGAAGTCACCTGGTACTCTGTTGCCAGGGTTTTAGGGCTGGACTTGGAAGAGGTGGCCCAGGTTCAACGTGAGGCCCTGCTGATTACTTCCTGGACAGCTTTGTGCAAGTCTGACTGCTGCTTTATGCCTTCAGAGGCACACAGAAGATGGGAGGTCGCTATTACAGGTTGGTTTTGTTTTTGTTTTAGTTGAAAAGGTGAAAGCCTCACTCCAGCCTTTTAAAGTTAAAAGATTAAAAGAAGCCCCCCAAAGCAAAAGTCAAACCAGAAACTGCCACTCTGACCCCACCAGGGTTCCCAGGTGAGAAGGCCAGGACCCGCACGTAAACAGGATGGAGGGTGGGCGTGGGAATGGAGATTGTCAAGAAGTGGGCAGGGAGGGCAGTGAGGGGGCCTGGGCTCCTGGGCGTGGACAGCTGCTTCATCCCATCCTGCCCTCTCTATGACAGCCCCCCGGTGCAATTCCCTGCACAGCGGGGAGCCCAGCGCAAATAATTAATTCAAAGTTGTCCCTACCGGGAAACCCCCTGGCCTGTGGCTCCAGTGAGCCCCATGTCTCACTGGGGCTCTGCTAACACCGGGAGCAGGGGGCGCCTCGCTGCACTAGCATCAGGGCCCACCCTGGGTCTCTCATCTCACCCAGAGTTCCCACAGCCGCCGAGGAACGTTTTACTGCAGGAGGGAAGCAGACTGTGAAGCGGCAAGGAATGTGTCCTGTTATTCCTCGGATGTTATTTTCCTGGTATAAGTGACTGAGGAGTTAGGAGTGGGTTCAGAAGGGAAAATGACAACTGGTCACATGGTGTCAGGCATCCAGGCCCGCCCAGCAATCAAGGGTTGGGCAGTCTCTGAGCACAGAGCTCGCCCCCTTCCCACCCTCCACACTGTGCGGATGTCTGACCCCCAGGGCTGCCCTGGCTCACCTGGCGTGGGAGGTGCTCTGGGGGTGAAGCACTCCAGGACCCAGCTGTGAGACCCAGCTGTGAGACCCAGCTGTTTCCAGCCCCTCCCCATGGCACCCAGAACTGCTTAATGCAGGGCCTGGGGTTTAAGTAGGAAAGAGGCTGGTGGCACCAAGGGCAGCCTGCTGTTGGGACAGGACTGCCCTCACGCCTTCTTACTGCTTATCTCATTTGGGTTTCTTCCTCCTCTAACCTGGTGAAACTGAGGCAGGGAGGGGCAGTCAGTGAGAAGTAACCTGATGAACCGGGTACCGCGCCAAGCTCAGCACAGCACTTCTGACACTTCCCGCTGGATAACTCTTCATGGTAGGGGGCTGTCCTGCACACTTCAGGATGTTCAGCATCATCCCCAACCTCTACACGCTAGATGCTGGGAGCCACAACACTTACCCTCCCCACCGCACCGCCAGATGTGACAACCAAAACTTCTCCAGACACTGCTGAATGTCCCCTGGCAGGCAAACCACTCCCCCCAGGCCCGTTTGAGGGTCACTGCTCTGAAAAAGCTTCACTTTCCACCCTGCTCTGCCTCACCTACAGTGACCGTAACAAGACACAGACGCTGGGCCCATTACATTTCAGCAAATACCACCCACACAGGGTCCTAAGGCTAGCCATTGGGAAAGAGCAGCCAGTCCACGTAGGGGGTCAGTCCGCAAGCCCTCCCCTCCTCGGACTCTCCCTTCTCGGCTCCAACTCCAGGCCTTCTCCCTCGACCTTCCACCCCGGGCTCCTCTCTGCCCTGGAGTTAGGGGCTTATACTCTAGAGACATACTCCTCTCTAACCCAACGCAGTACTCAAGCCCCTCTGTCCAGAAGTCAGGACTCCTGGGTCCAACTTCTGAGCTCCGGTCCGGCCTGGCTGCGGCACCTGTTTCCACCCCGGCGAGGCCGAACAAACTCCCCGGTCGCTGCAGCTCACCCAGGAGAAAGTGGAGGGGCGGGGACGGTCTGAATTCCGGGCGCTTCTGGGGCGAGGCGGGACTGCGCGGTCCTGCCCTGGGGCTTTCCCCCCGCTCTTCCTCCTGGGACTTGAAACTGCGGCCCAATCATCCTGTCCCCGCCTCTGGTGACTCGTGGCCCAGGGACCCGGGAGGTGTCTTATCCGAGCTGAGCCTAGGGACCAGCAGACCTGGTCCAAGGGCCCCGTCCCAGTCCAGCCCCGGCCTCGGGTATCGGCCCACGTGGAGCCAGCGCCGGACCCTTCGCCGGTCACTCACCGCCGCCCCGGGCGCGACCCCGCGGCCCCTCTGGCGCCCGGTGCCCAGCCGCCGCGAACCGACTCCTCCCGGGGCCCCGCGCTCACCTCCCTGCGGCCCCAAGTCCCCGGGACTCAGCTCCTAGCTGCGCCGGCCGGCCGCTGGGTAGTGGCTCCCGGGGGCGGGGCCCCAGCGCTCCGCCTCTTCCCTACCTGCGCGCGGTCGGCGGGGGCGGGGCCGGGAGCGGGGCCGGACGCCTGGGCGGGTCCGGGTCCTGGAGGCGGGGCCGAGCTCTGGGTGGGGCGGGGCCTCGCTCTGGGGGCGGGGCCTCGCTCGGTCCCCTAGGCCAGCATCCTCTGCCGCTCCAGGGTCGCACTGCCCTTCCTCGGTCGCTCCAGTGATGTCCCCGCCCGGGAAGAACCCTATTTTCCGCCGGAGCTACTCTCTTCCGGGCGCCGTCCTCTCCTCCCCCAATAAAACGTATAATCTAGGTCTGAAGTGCCATCATCCCGTCAACTTCCAAGAGAAACCTCTCCAATAACAGCCCCCTCCCAGAGCCTTCATCCCTGGATCAAACGAGCCTGGTCCCTTGGGCCTTTTAGCCCTCAGGCGTTCCTTCAAACTCATTTGGAGAGTCTCGCCTGCAAGTCCTGCTGCGGTTGCCGCCTCCGGGACGCCTCCTCTGATTTCCATCGCTGCTCTAGACTCTCGTCCACCGCGAACGCGCCCTCCCCCGCATCCTGCCGCAGCGAAGGCTCCCGGCCGGGCAGAGACCCGGTCTTACTCAACTTCCCCCGCCCACTCGCCCCCCGGCACTGCGTCCAGGCCTGGCGCCGAGGACAGATGGGGACCTAGGGTTTGCTCCTGGGAGAAGCCCTCACTGAGTGCCTGTGTGGCGGCGGGGTCTCTGGTAAAGTTCCAGGAATCTCCTTTAGGGGAGACCCAGCTAAAAAAAGAAACACACAAACCCGTGTGGCCTCTGGCCCAATGACACGGAACCTTCCTAATGGGGCAGGACCTTGGTTCTCACGGGTGCCTGGGTCCGAGGAAAGCACTCAAGATCTGGAGATTGGACTGCGGGGTCAGCCTCCGGGCCGCGGATCCTGTCCGAGCCTGTTCTCAACATAGTAGCCACCCTGGTCCCACCTTCTTAAAACAGGAATAAGGGACTTCCCTGGTGGTCCAGTGGCAAAGACTCTGTGTTCTCTGAACCGGGGCCCAGGTTCAATCCCTGGTCAGGGAACTAGATCCCACACGCCAGAGCTAAGACCTGGTGCAACCAAATAATTGAATTAAATAAATAATTCATTTTAAAAATAAACAAATAAATTTTTAAAATGGGAGTAAAAGAAGTTTCCCAGCAGTCCAGTGGTTAGGACTCTGCGCTTCCACTGCTGGGAGCCTAAGTTCGATCGCTGGTCGGGGAACTAAGATCCTGCATAAATAAACAAATAAAAATGGAGGTAAAAATAGGCCTGATAAAAAATAGGACCAATGCTGAAGCTGAAGCTCCAATACTTTGGGGACCTGAGGCAAAGAACTGACTCATTGGGAAAGACCCTGATGCTGGGAAAGATTGAAGGCAGGAGAAGGGGAGGACAGAGGATGAGCTGGTTGGATGGCATCACCGATGCAATGGACATGAATTTGAGCAAGCTCTGGGAGCTGGTGATGGACAGGGAACCCTGGCGTGCTGCAGTCCATGGGGTCACAAAGCGTCAGACACAACTGAGTGACTGAACTGAACTGAAAAATAGGCCGTCTCTTGTAAGAAGCCCCTTCAAGGGCAGGAGGCACGTGCTCATAATTGTGAGCAGCTGCTATCGTTAGCTGCTAGTGCTGTTACTGTCACCACAGGAGGACCTCAATGTCTCCTCAACTTTGAGCCAGTCTCTCTACTTGCTCTCAGCCCAGAGATCTCAGCTTTGATTCCTAGCCTCCCTCCTCTGCTGCAGCCTCGCCCCTGGCCCTGTAGCTCCACTGGGGTGGGGGCAGGCAGAGTCCCCTCTGCACCCCCATTCCTACAGGACGTCTCAAGCATGTGCCCTGCAGCCGGGCCCAAACCCCTGCACCTTCCCTTCCCAGAGGCATCTCTCCTCAGGACCCAGCTAACTGGTCCCCCGGGTGTGTGTGGCCCCGACTGACGCCCTGCTGGTGCCCAGTCACTCCGCCCTGGCCTTCCCACCCCTTGGTTGGGGTCTGGCTGCCCAGGCGCCCATACTCCCTCCTCTGGACGCTGATGCTCTGGCCTAGCCTCCTGCGGTAGACTAGACAAATAAAATCAGTGGTGGGGGGTGCAGGGGCGGTGGTGAGATCTGGGGTGAGCTTCCGTGTCCAAATGCCCCTTTCTCAGCCCTGAGCAGGCTCTTATTCCCCGCAAACCCACCCCTTGGAGAGACATGGCTGGCCCAGAGGAGCCAAGTTTGAAGTGAGACACCGGTCAGGGGTGGGAGAGGCAGATGGTGTCTGGTCCCTGAGGGGACCAGAATCAGACAGTGATGTTGGTCCCAGGGTGGGCCAGGGCTTTGGCTTTTTATGAAGCTCCTGACCCCCACCTTCCTGCTATTTATCACTGACCCGGATGGGGGTGGATGGTAAGGAAAGAGGGGGAGGGACTCGGGGGTGCTGTGGACCATCCAGAGAAAGGCACCTCTCCTCCTCCCCATCCCCCAGGCCTTGCGGAGCGGGGGTCAGGCCAAAGCTGGAGGATTGCTCCTCAGGGCCCATGCAGGGGCCATTTATTTATTATGCGCCCACCACATCCACATCCGGGGAAGCTGCGGGGTGCAGACTAGACTAGACCAGGGCCCACATGCAAAGCTTGGCACTCCATAGGGTAGGTGGGATATCGGAGGGGGAAGGAGAGGGCAGCCAGCCATCCTGAGTCCTTCCCCTGATCCAGGGGCTATAACACGTTATTGCATGTAATACTGGAAGTGGTACCATGATTATCGTCTCCTTTGTAGGGATGAGAACACTGATGCAGGGAGAGATGTTGACGGAGCAACTGGTGTTTGAACCTAGTCACCATCTGACTGTAGCTTCTGGCAAATGCTCAGCCCAGGAACTCCAAGGAAAGTTTCTGCAGGAGCCCCAGGAGGGGAGGGATTCCAGTGGAGGTTGACATCATGGATGCGTCCCATGGGAATGTGGCACACTGCCCAGCCACATGGGACGGGGATACTCATCACAGCATTGGCTGCAGCAGCAAGCACCTGTTGGAGAGAAGGCTGTTAAATAGAACAGGGGGATAATTTGTGCTAATGTCACCCAGTTATTCTTTTTTCTGATCTTTTTCAATTGTTTGCTTTTCTTCCCCCTCAAGTCACACCGCATAACATGTAGGATGTTAGTCCCCAACCAGGGATGGAACCAGTGACCCCTGCATTGCAAGCACGGTGTCTTAACCACTGGACTGCCGGGGAAGTCCCTCACCCAGCTGTTAAAAGCAGGGAGCCCACCTCTCTCTATGTTGATTTGGAATACATCCAAGTTCCATGTATATATATAAGTGTAGTTATACTTACCGTTTGTTGTTGTACAGTCACTAAGTCATGTCCAACTCTTTAGCGATCCCATGGACTGTAGCCCGCCAGGGTCCTCTGTCCATGGCAGGTTCCCAGGCAAGAATACGAGAGTGGGTTGCCATTTCCTTCTCCAGGAGATCTTCCCAACCCAGGGATCAATCAAATTCAAGTCTCTTGCATCTCTTGCATTGGCAGGTGGATTCTTTACCACTAAACCACCAGGGAAGCGATAATTCCATTTACCTACATTTAAAGAGAATGTACATATATATGCTGGTGGATCCACAGAAACTTCCGGAAGTGTGCTTGTGGCGTGACCTTGCATTTGAGGGAGGGGAATTAAGAGGAGAAAAACAGAGACTTGTTTTTCATTTCATACCATATGCATGCATTACTTTTCTAACCAAAAAGCACAGTCTAAGCTTTTCTTTTAACAGGCCTAAAGATATAGGGAAGATTTTCATAGGGAGGAATGAGGAAAGGGCATTCCAGGTGGACTGAACAAGCAGGAAGACACAGGGGTGATCCTGGGGGAGAGCTTCTGGTTTCTGGGGTGGGCTGCATCCCAGGACAGGCTGGGAGGATGATGGACAGCAGCAAGACTGGGCAGGCAGGTGGGCATGTGCTGGAGACTCTGATGGATCAGGATAAAGTGTTTTCATTTTATCTTGTAAGTACTGGAGGTTGGTTTATTTTTTATTTTTTGGCTGTGCTGTGAAGCATGTGGGATCTTAGTTCCCCCACCAGGGATCAAACCCGTGCCCCCTGCACTGGAAGCATGGAATCTTCACCACTGGACTTTCAAGGAAGTCCCAGTGGAGGGTTGTTTTTTTTTTTTAATTGAGAAGTTGCATTCTACTATTTTATACTCATAATGCCCTCTGTGAAAGGGGGCTTTGTCAGACATGTTTACATTTTTCAGTCTCAACAGCAATCCTGCAAGGTAGGTCAGGGCGAGTTTTACAATGAGGAAACAGGCTTTGTGAGTAAAGACCACACACTCAGCTTTAAAATGAGAAGCTTTGCCCTTTGTACGCACTGCTTTGCAGGAAGGCAGCAGAGAGGAGAAACCACCGACCGGTTCCCCAACCCAGCAGAATGACAGGCTTCCTTTCACGTCTGAGCAATCCCAAGTCTCCCTCGTGACATTCAGATTCAAGGAGATGAGACATCGTGACCCTTGGGAGAGAAGGGCAAAGGACCTTGAAGTCATCAGTTCACAAACTCAAAAAAGCTCTGATGACATACCTTTCCTGGGGAGTAAAATATTAGCGGTTTCTTTGTTAGTCATAGCTAGGATTTAAACTAAATTTCTTTTTCTTCCTACAGGCTCATTTATTTTTATTTTATTGGAGTATAATTACTTTCCTGGTGACTCAGGCAGTAAAGAATCTGCCTGCAGTACCGGAGACCCACGTTCAATCCCTGGGTCAGGAAGAGCCCCTGGAGAAGGGAATGGCCACCCACTCCAGTATTCTTGCCTGGAGAATTCCACAGACAGAGGAGCCATGGATAGAGACCGTTGGGTCTCAAAGAGTGTCAGACGCGACTGAACGACTGACAGCCGTAATTACTTTACAGTGCTGTGTTAATCTGCTGTACACGGAAATGAATCAGCAATATGTATACATATATCCCCTCCCTCTAATTTTTTTTTAGAACACAATGAAGTTCTATTGAATGAAGGGATATGCCCACTTTCTTGTTGAGGTTCAGAGAGGTTTAGGGCTGTGCCTAAGGCCACACGGCTGATGGAGCCCAGAAGAGAGTGCTGGACCCAAGTCCTACACTCTTTCCAGCTCTTTCCATGGACCACACAGTAACAGACTGGTTTGGATGAAGATGGGGAGGCCAGTGAGGAGGCTGCTAAGAGTCCAGGGACCGGAGGGGGTGGGACCTGGAGACCCAAATGGTGGGGTCTGTTGAGAAAGTCATCCTCTCTCTTCAGAATTTAGCCAACACAAAACCCTAGAGTTCCTTTCCATTTATGCTCCAGGTTTACCTCCCCTCACCCACGGGCTCCACAGGACAAAGTCAGGAAAGAATGGACTTGGGTGGGTGAAACTGAGGGGTTTTCCAGAGAAGGGAACCAGAATCTCCCTCCGCTTGCGGCTGGCATTGATGGTGCAGCGCCGCCACCTAGTGTCGCTACGGGGTACTGCACTAAGTGGTGCCACCTGTGGTCAAAGGGACTCAGAGGGATTTCCTTTCGTCTGTATACACTTGGCAGTCCGGCGCGCCTCTTAAGAGGGCCTGAGTGTCGGTAAGATGCTAAAGCCTATATAACTCTTCCCCCTGCATTCCTGAATGTCTTTCAGGTTGTCCTGTGATCCTCGACAGGGGTGCTTAAGGATTACAAGACCCCCGGCACCCCGAGAACTGCCTGCTGTAAGGCAAGAGCAGAGAAAAAGAGAGTGAGGTGGGCAGTCAGGCAAGAAAAGGAAATTTACTAGAGGGAAAATGAGAGGGTGACTGGCCCTTGGGAAGAACCAGTGTCCTCCCTTTCTGACGGGGTCTTTCTTACACCCCGCAATGAAGAATTCTCTGAAGGGATGGTTAATTTTTAGCCTGTAGCTGAGTCCTGTGGTCATGTAGCCGAAGGTCTGGAATCTGATGGTCTCATACCTTTCAGAAGGTAGACACCAGTGAGAAAACAGAAATCATTTGGGCAACTTGGTCAGTCTCAAGGGTCACTGTGATTTTATTCTTTGTTTGCAAGGTCAACATAATAAGCCATCTTAACAATGAGCCCTCCCTGTAGACCCTATCATTCCAGCCTTTTTGATTTAGGATAAGGGCCGAAGGTCAATCTTCTGTAACTGCTTCCTTCGGGACAGGGGCATCGTGGGGGCGAGATAAGGAAAGGCTGGAATGTGGGTCGAGGGGATCTGTGTGCGGTTGAAGATTTTGATAATTTGAGTGAGTTAGAAGTAGCTTGTGGATAGTTCGGTTGGTGAGGCCTTGTAAGCAACCCTGAAGAAATTTTGAAAGAAGACCCATTAAACATGGGCTGAAAGTTAGAATAAGGATTCAGTCCATGGGGTCGCTAAGAGTCTGGCATGACTGAGCGACTTCACTTTCACTTTTCACTTTCATGCATTGGAGAAGGAAATGGCAACCCACTCCAGTGTTCTTGCCTGGAGAATCCCAGGGACAGGAGAGCCTGGTGGACTGCCATCTATGGGGTTGCACAGAGTTGGACACGACTGAAGCGACTTAGCAGCAGCAGAAGGAGAGGGCCTAGAAAACGTAGGACCCAGGGCATCCAATTCCAATTGTTCAGCCAGTTTTCCCATGAATTCCTGAGGTGGTGACGTAGTCTTGAGGCCTGTTTGTCAGATTTCTTGCTACTTCCTTTACAACGCCTGATTTGTTGGTTTCCTCCAAAAACAGACACAGGCCCCCTTTTTCTGATGTTAGGAGGTCTAACCCCCTTCTGTTTTGGAGGACCATGGCTGCCAGAGAATCTAGCTGGTTTTGGATAGTGATAAGGCTGGTAGCTATTTCTTTTAGGCTCTCAGTGAGGTCTTTAGAAAGGCTTTGGTAATAATTTAAAGAGGTTGTGAGTCCTGTGGTCTCTGTCCCAATCCCAGCCGCTGTTCCTAAACTGATCAATAGAGAAATGAATTGAATTGCCCGTCTGGGGTCAGTTATGAGTTAGCGGGATATGGAGGGTCTGATTGTTAGGAGCAATAGAAGTATCTGGGGTCAGATATACCAGGGTGTATGTTCCTGTCCAGTTAGTGGGAAGACGTAAATAGGCGGTGGCTCCACATAAGAAAAACATTCCAGCAGTAAGAAGACAACAGCTGAAATCGATAGCAAATAGGAGTCTTTCTGGGAACTTGCTAGTAGTCTCTGAAACTGACAGTGAACTTGCCAGCGTAGCCCCTACAAGAAGGAAGTCTCTCTGAGAAAGCAAAAGAATGTCCTGCAGTTCCCGAGTCAGACCGATCGGCCTGAAGGGAAGGAGAGATGGGAAGTGTAATTACAGGGGTGCGGTGCTATAGTTCCTAGTTGATGGTGACAATTGTTTACAGAGTTTTGTCTAGGAAAACAGAAAGGAGCCTGTTGTTGCAGAGGTGGTGGGTGTTAAGGAGCAGTAACCAGGCTAGATTGGAAGGTGGGTTGGGATGGTAATAGAAGCCTTGAATTTGTGAGAAGGTCTCTTCCAAGAATAGGAGTGGGGCATTAGGGGAGTATGAGAAAAGAATGTGAAAATGGGGTATCTTGAAATAAATGTGCAAGGTAGAGAGGCTTGGTTATTCGTGGTGTAGATATTAAAACCTAAACCCCCATAACAGAGACCTGGGAGACCTTGGTTTTTCCCGAGTAGGCAGGCATAGCAGAGTAAGTGGCCCCTGTGTCGATGAGAAAAGAGATCGGCTTACCTGCCACTGTGAGAGTTACCCTGGGCTCCTTAGAGGTGGCGAGAGTCGGGGCCTGGAGCCCTGGGCACCTCTAATCTTCAACGGCGAGTCCAAGGAGGCTGGGCAGAGCTGGGTCAGAGGACTGCTGCTCAGGGCCAGGAGGGGATGTCTGGATCCCTAAGGGGGATTTGGGCAGCCGACCTTCCAGTGTCCCTTTATGCCACAGCTGGGACACGGGCCTGGAGGGGGCCTTGGCTTTAGACACGAGCCAGCCGGTTGGCCTTCTTTGCTGCTTTTGAAGCAGGGCCCACATGGCTTCCTGTGGTTGATGGAAATCTGGAGCCATGTAGGGCAGTGGCTAAAGGTGGTATTTGGCCTTATCTCGTTGGGCCTTCTCTAGCTTTGCCTGTTTTTCCCGATTATTGAAAATCTTAAAGGGTAAATTTAAAAGGTCTTGTTGAGGGGTTTGAGGGCCTTCTGCCTTTTTCAGTTTCTTTCAGATGTCTGGGGACGATTGGGAAATAAAATGGGCGTTAAGGACAATGGTTGCCCTTTGCTGAAGTGGGATCAAATCTTGTATATTTTTGTAGGGCTTCTGTTAACCTGGCTAGAAATTGTGCTGGGTTTTCGTCTAGCCCTTGAGTTATTAGCCAGAGCTTATCAAACATGATGGCTTTATGCTCTGCCTTTTGAAGGCCCACAGTGAGGCAAGCAACCACATGATGACAGGTGCTGGCCCAGGTCTCCCTGCCTGATAATCCCAGTTGGGATCACCTCTGGGGGGGACAGCCATGGCCCCTGCGGGCTTCGTGTCCTCAGTCATGTGTATCTCATCAGCTTGCACCTGAGAGGTTTGCCATACTTGACCCTTCTCTTCGGGGAGAAGAGTGGAGGGAAGGAGGATGTAAAGACCATGCCAGGTTAAGTCGTAGGACTGGGTAAGATACTTGAATTCTTCTAGAGAATGACCCGGGTCTGAGGAGAAGGAGCCAAGACGCTTTTTGATTTGTGATAGATTGATGAGGGAGGCTGGGACAGGAACCCAAACAAAGCCTTCTGCTCCAGCTGCTTCCAGGAAAAGAGGAGTCGGGGCAGGGGAAGGAGCGGGGACCTGCGGGGAAGTTTCCTGTTTTAACGTTGTTCAGGACAGGCTACCGGGAGGGGATCTAGGGAGGTTGGGGTAGAGCCTTGGGACCCTCAGGGTAGAGAGTGGGGCTGGGGTCTCAGAGCTTGCCTTTGGAGCAGGCAGGGGAGGGGGTTTGGGAGCAGTGGCGGCCTGTGATAGAAAAGGAGGGAGGGAGAAGGGGGCGTAAGGTGGAGGGTGTGGAACTGGATCTGGCGCAGTGACAGGGCGTGGGCTGTGGTCGGAAAGGTCGAAGGAAGAAGAAGAGTCTGAACAGGGATCGAGCATGCGGAGGATGTGGCCCACAGGAGGCTAAGCGTATCTGAGAAGTAGAACGGGATTCACAGAGGGAGGGTCCAGGGCGGAGAGAGCAAAGAAAGCCTGAACAGAAGGGGTCTCTGAGCACTTGCAGAAGTTTTCGAGGTCCCGTAGAGTATTATAATCGGGAGTTCTGTTTTCTGACCACTGGGACCTGTTATCAAGTCTGTATTGCGGCCATTGTTAGAACAGTAAATAAGGCTTTTTGGTCTTATCTCCCATTGGAAGCCCAAGGCGTTTAGGTTTCAGAGAAAGCATCCTAGAGGAATAATCCTTGAGGGCTGGCATTGAGAATTTCCTGTTGTGGCCAAATAGGGAGGTTAGACGAGGGCGAGAGAAAGCGAGAAGAAAGGGCCCAGGGAAAAGGTGTCTCTGTTCTCAGGACCTTCTCAGAGAGGAATAATAGTCTGCTTTGAAATGGGCGTCCCCTGTTTCAAAGTGAGGTCCCTGGGGATCCTCCGGCCTAGCTCTAGGACGTGGAAACGAGAAGGGGGGTGGGAGAGAGAGAGAATGGGATTTCACTCACCCTTGCAACTGAGGGATGAAATGTGGGCCGGTGTGTGGATGTCAGTCGAGCAAGGCAAGTGGAGAGTCCTGTCCTGGAGCTCATCTCGGTTTCACGGCAAGGTCCAAGGGAGGGGGCCACCGTGTTGCGGTGGATCTCCCTTCCCAGAATGGAAGGCAAGGGTGAAGAAAAACAGAACGAACTGGGAAGTCAGGCAAGGAAAGGAAATTTATTAGAGGGAAAACGAGAGGGTGACTGGCCCTTAAAGAGAGCCAGTATCCTCCCTTGCTGATGGGATCTTTCTTACATCCCGCCAATGAAGAATGCTCTGAAGGGATGGTTAATTTTTAGCCTGTAGCTGAGTCCTGCAGTCACGTAGCCGGAGGTCTGGAATCCAGTGGTCTTGTAGCCTTGGGAAGGTAACCACCATCAGCGAAACAGAATGTCGTTTGGGCAATTTGGTCAGTCTCAAGGGTCACTGTGATTTTATTCTTTGTTTGCAAGGTCAACATCATGAGCCATTTCTACCGTGAGCCCCCGTCAAGGCCCGATCACCTGCTCCTCAGGAGAAGTATTGGAGTGTCCAGTGCCCCAGGGGCTAATTATACTCAAATGTTAAAAAAAAAAGTGAAAAATAAAATTAAAATTTAAAAATGTATCCTTTGTAATTAATCGGCAACAGTTTGTAAACTCTTTTCCTGGGTTCTATGACCCTCCAGCAAATTATCAAACCCAAAGAGGGGGTCCTTGGAGCCTCTGATTGGTAGCTGAGTCAGACAGAAGTTGTAGGTAACCTACGGACCCACGGCTTACAGGCTTGTGGGGCTGGGACTTTGAACCTATGGGGTGTCTGCTAACCCAGGCCGTTAGGGTCAGAATTGCCTGGTGTGAAAACCCACACATCTGGCGTCAGAACTGTTGCAAGCGTAAGCAGAAGGAGACAGTGAGTGAGTTTTTCCTAAAACACATCCACACAAGGAAGTACCGAACAGCACCCTTAAAGAATGTGGCTGGGCTCCACCCACTGAGCCAGGAAGACTTCTGCTGTAGATAATTGTTTGCATCTCCCCCCCATTCATATATTGAAACCTGACTCCTAAGGAGAGGCTTTGGAGGTGGGGCTTTTTAAAAATAATTAGGTCATGAAAGCAGAGCTCTCATGGGATGAGATGGTTGTTGTTTAGTTGCTAAGTCCTGTCTGACTCTTCTGCAGCCCCCGGGACTGTTAACCGCCAGGCTTCTCCGTCCATGGGATTCTCCAGGCAAGAATCTTCCTTCTCCAGGGGATCTTCCTGACCCAGGGATCGAACTGATGTCTCCTGCACTGGCAGGTTAGTTCTTTACCACGGAGCCACCAGGGCAGCCCTATGCATGGGGTTAGTGCCCTTGTATTAAGAGGGCTTCCCTTGTGGTCCAGTGATTTAGAATCGGCCTTCCAATGCAGAGATTGTGGGTTCGACCTGGGGTTGGATCATGAGCAAGGATCCCATATGACATGGGGCAACTAAGTCCGTGTGCCACAGCTAGCAAGAAGCGTGCTCGCGGCAATTAAAGATCCTATGGGCTGGAACTAAAGCCTGACACAACCAAATAGATACAAATAAAAAGAACGCCCCCGCCCCCCGAGTTCCCCTGCCCCTCTGCCACAAGAAGATGCAATGAGAAGTTTTCCAACTTCTCACCCCAGAGAGGGCTCTTTCCAGAACCTGGCTCCTGATCTGAGACCTCTGGCCTCCAGAACTGTAGGCAATAAATTTCTGCTGTTTATAAGCCAGCCAATCTATATGGCGTTTTGTTATAACAGCTTGAATGGACTAAGACCATCTGCAACACATATGAAGATATTCGAAGTGAAAAAGCAAGTTGCAAAATAATGCCTCAAGTATGATTTTGTTTAGCTAAGAGGTGTGTGTGTGTATGTATGTATGTGTGTGCGTAAACACCTGGATCCCCTCACTATCAGCCCAGATCTCAGTTTGGAAATAAGAAACTGAGCACATGGGGACTTCCCTGGGGGTCCAGTGGCTAAGACTTCATGCTCTCAATGCAGGGTTCCCAGGTTTGATCCCTGGTCATGGAACTAGATCCTGCGTGCTGCAACTGAGACCCGGTGCAGCCAAATAAATACATAAATATTAAAAGAAGAAGAAGAACAGGAAGTGATGCTGAAAGCTCCGCTTCTCTGTACACCGGTTCCAAATCAAATCTTGGAGACAGGGTTTTGGGTGATATAAAAAAGGATAGCTTTATTGCTTTGCCAGGCAAAGGGGGACACAATGGACTCATGTGTCCCCATGTATCCCAACTTGGACACACTGAGAAGCTTTATTTTAATTGCCCAAAAAGGGCATGATCAGCTTGTGGACATTCTTTTGATGGATTGGTGGTGAGGTAAGTAGGAGTCAGCATCGTCAACCTTTGGGTCCAACTGGTTGCGGGGCTCCATACTTGTGGGCAGCACATGACTTCTTTAATCATGGACTTCTCCCACCTGGAGGGGGGTTCAGTATCTGCAAAACAGCTCAAAGAGTTGTGTGTGTCCCTTAATGAAGAAACAGGATCTTGGCCCAAGGCTGCTCTTGACTGTTTCTCTTTGGTCTCCCATCCTCTCCCCTTATCAACAACTGCTTGAATCTGCTCATTGGAACTCAGGAAAGATCATGCAGGCCGAATAAAGGCAGTTTCCCGGAATCAAAGAAGTGGGGAAACACAGAAAGGCCTTGTGCCCAGAAGCCCACAGGGCCCTGCACACTATCAGAAGAAGCTGAGCACATGACATCTACAAACACTCGCTATCTCCCGCCAGCTCCCCTCACTCTCAGATCCAAGGTCTCTAATCCACTTCACTAACCAACTCCCCTCCCTCCCCGGCCATCAGCTGCTTCTTCTGTGAGATCTCAGGACTCATCTGGGCCTGAACTGGCGCCACATGATTAGGAAAGTGTCGCTGGGCGGTGACAGGCTGCAGCAGGTGACGGGGCAGAAGGGACAAGGGAGCTTCTGGCATCCCTCTGATAAAGACACTAATCTCATCACAATGGCTCCACTCTCATGACCGATCACCTCCCAAAGGCCCCACCTCTGAGTACCAGCACCTGAGGGGTCAGGTTTCAACATATGGATTTTTGGAGGGGACCCTATATCCTGGCTCCAAAATCACTGCAGATGGTGACTGCAGCCATGAAATCAAAAGGCAATTGCTTCCTGGCAGGAAAGCCACGATAAACGTAGACAAAGAGTTGTAAAGCAGAGTCATTGCTCTGCCGACAAAGGTTTGTCAAGTCAACGCTGTGCTCTTCCCAGTGGTCACGTCTGGTTGCGACAGCTGGACTATAAAGAAGGCAGAACACCAAAGAATTGATGCCTTCAAACTGTGGTGCTGGAGAAGACTCCTGAAAGTTCCCTGGACAGCCAGGAGATCAAACCAGTCAATCTTAAAGGAGATAACCCTGAATATTCACTGGAAGGACTGATGCTGAAACTGAAGCGCCAGTATTTGGATCATCTGATGAGAACAGGCGACTCACTGGAAAAGTCCTTGATGCTGGGAAAGATTGAGGGTGGAAACAGAAGAGAGCGTCAGAGCGTGAGATGGCGGGACAGTATCACCAATGCAATGGAAATGAACTTGGGCAAACTCCAGGAGATGGTGAGGGACAGGAAGGCCTGGCATGCTGCAGTCCATGGGGTCACAAAGAGTCGGTCATGCCTGGGTAACTCAACAGCAGCATCAATAACCTGGATTCTCCCCTGAGCCATCAGAGCGGGTGCAGCCCTGCCCATACCTTCTCTAGACTGTGAGAGAAGCAGAAAAGTTTCTGCTTTTTTAAGTCACCCAGTTTGTGGTCATTTGTTCTAGCAGCCCAGGAAACCAACACATTGAGTTATTCAAGTTCTGTAACAACAACCACCAGAACCACACCACCAGCTCTAGCTCTGACTCTCCTTGTCAGAGCTTCTTGCACTCCTTTAAGAAGCCCAACTTATTAGTAGATAGGGTAGGGGGTCCCCGGAACCAGGCATGGCTTTCTTGACAGAAGAGATGCTATTTTTGGCTGAAAAGTCATTTTGTGATCTAAGCCTGGCCACAGTGCTTGCTGAACAGGTTTCAGTAACTAGTGATTTTAAGAGAACAAAAGAATGCAGGCAAGGGACTTCCCTAGTGGTTTAGAGGTTGAGACTCTGCACACCCAATGGAAGGGGCCCAGGGTCAATTCCTGGTCCGGGAGCTATATCCTGCCAGCCACAACTAGGACCCAATGCAGCTAAAAAAAAAAAAAAATGTTATCAGGCAAGAGAAGTAATAATAGCAAAGATAATAAATCAGTTGTAAAGACTTCAGGTTTTGTTTCAATGGTAAAGATTAGCTTGGAGCCCTTTCTTGAGCTGTTTTGCAGAATTTAAACCCCTCAGCCACAAGGTCAACCAGAACCTCAAGAATGATGCTGGTGACCTTTTCTGACCCTCATAACTTCAATCAGCTAAAGTTTGGTCTCCGTTGACCTTTGCCCCAATTCGATGAGTTCATTTTCCTCTGCTCCACCCCCTTCATGAATATACATATACCACTCAACCCCACCCCTTCATGAATACACACACCCCCTCAACCCCACCCCTTCATGAATATACACACCACTCAACCCCACCCTCATGAATATACATATGCCCAACCCCCTTCATGAATATACACACCCATTCAACCCCACCCCTTCATGAATATACATGTACCCACCCCACCCCCTTTATGAATATGCTCATATCCTTAGCTTTAAAAATGTCCCCGTTTTTGCTGCTTTGGGAAAGATTCCCCAAAGTTTCTCCTTGCTGCAAGTAATAAATGCTTCCTCCTCCCGCTGTTTGGCTTGACTGTGTCTCTTGGCTCAATGTCCACCGAGTCGAGCCCAGTTTTCGAGTAACAAACTCCCTGCCTCTCATCCCTGCTCGGTTCTCAGGACTCCGCCTAATCTCTTTCCCCAGCTGCGTTCCCGGCAGGGGGCTCCACCGGACTCCCAGCCTGGCCCCTCTCGGGGCGGCCCCTCCTCTCTGTCCTTCCTCCCTCTGTCCACCTGCCTCCAGTCTTCAGCCTCCACCCAACTCCGCTTTCTTCCCCGGCTGTTCTTAATTCATTCAGGAATGTTTCCCAGCGTCAGCTGTAGCTGGACGGCTCTAAACAGGACAGAAGGGCAGGAAAAATGGATCCTGTCTTCATTAAAAATGTTGATTTTTTTCCATCACGGATTTTGTGGGCATTAACTTCTATCGAAAAATATATATATATTGCAGGAGGGACTCTCCTGGTGGTCCAGGGGACTTTTTCCTGGTGGTCCAAGGGACTTTGTGCTTTCACTGCTAAAGACAAGGGTCCAGTCCCTGGTCAGGCAACAAGATCCCACAAATCGAGGGGTGTGGCCAAGAAAAAAAAAAGAAATGCATTAAAATTTGATTTATCTTGGGATTTCCCTGGTGGTCCATTGGTTAAGACTCCACACTTTCAATGCAGGTTTGTTTCCTGACCGGAGGACTAATATCCCACATGCCTCTGAGTGTGGACAGAAAAAAAGATTTCTCTTGATTTTCGGGGTTTGAGATGCCCTGTAAGTTTTGCCCCAGAGACAAGTGCCTCACTCACCTCATCCTAGTCTGGCTCTGACACGTGAGGTTCATGCCCTCGTGGCAGGCTGTGCAATGAGGGAAGCGGACAAGCCAAAGTGTAATATCAGGTCATGGCCAGAGCCGCAGGAAACCTGGACCAGGGCGCAGAGAGACGGATGGGATGGGCCCGCTGCGTTGGAGAGGTGGCCAGGGAAGGCTTCTCTGAGATGAACTTTGAGCAGAGACCTGAGTGAAGGGAAGGGCAGAGCCATGAGATGAGGCAGAGGGAAAGCACCGCGGCACAGGGAACAGCAGGTGCAAAGGCCCTGGGGCAGGACTGAGCATGTGTGCCTCTCAGGAGCACCAGGGAGGGGAGTGGGGCTGGAGCGTGGAAACAGAAACGAGGCTGGAGAGACGGGCCCCAGGGTAAATGGTGCCATCCAGCGGGCCAGGCCAGGACTCTGCGCTCTGAGTGTGACCATGTGAAGCTGTGTGTGTGTGTGCGGGTGGGGGGGTGGGGGGGTTTGATGGGAGTGAGCAGAGGGCTGATACAGTCTTATTCATCCTCTGGGTGCTGAGTGGAGAAGACACTGGGGTGGGAGTGGAAACCCTGCAGGTTGGGGACGGGGCTCTGTGTTGGTTCCCTGGGAGCAGACGGTGGCCTCCTTCCGTGAGTCATTTCAAACTGAGGACCCAGGGACTTCTCTGGTGGGTCGCTGGATGAGACTCCACGCTCCCAGTGCAGGGGGCCCGGATTCCATCCCTGGTTGGGGAACTAAGACCCCACAAACCCCAACTAGGCTCTCGTGTTGTAACTACTGAGCCCATGTGATCTGGAGACTGAGCGCCCCAACTAGAGAAGCCTGCACACAGCAACAAAGACCCAGTGCAGCCAAAATACATTTAAAACAAAATAAAACAAGCAAATAAAAAAACCCAAACACACAAACTAAAGGTCAGTCAGAATCTCCCTGGAAACATGTCTGGCACATGTGTCGCTGTAGAGTCAGCTGTCATCGACACCATGTGACCCGGACGTAAACCACTGATTTGCACAAACTCCAAGAGGCTCCATTTAGCAAAGAGATCTCTGTGAAATCAATGCGAACCATAGGATCCCAACTTAACGTAAAACGCAATACGTATATGGCAGGTGTGAGGTATGTCAGCACAGGGAAGAGGCTGCAAGGATTTAGACCAAAACGCTAACAGTAATGAATTACCTCTGCTTGAAGGGATCACAGGTGACTTTTTTCTTTTGCGTTTTCCTTTCATACCCAAATTCCCTGCAGTGATCATGTATTGCTTTCGTAATCATACAAAAACCCCCGCGAATGCTATTTTTAAAGCTACGTATAAAAATTTCAAGCATTATAAAATTTTTAATGCGTACAAAAGACATCTGGAAGATTGGGCGAGGGTGATGGATTCTGGGTGATGCTACATTTTCTGAAGCGCACTTAAATTTTTTGGTTTTTGCATAATAAAACTGTTGCTTTTAACAAGGAATGGTATTGCACGTTCTGTCTTTGGACTTACACGAGGTCAAGGGCGCACTTTCCCACCTGCCCCTGGAGGCCCCTCCCCTCCCCCCACCTCTCCCCCTCCTTCCTCCCCTCCCCCACCCCTCCTCACTATCTTCTCCCCATGTTCACATTGGAGGGATGGGTGAGACAGGATGGGCTCTGAGGACACTCTGGGCTGTGAGGATGTTGCTCCTTTCCATGAGATCAGTCCACTTGGAGGACCCAGGGCTAGGCCTGCCCACCTGCCCTTGTGCAGTTACTCAGGACTCATCCCTGGCTCTTGGTGGTACTTGCTGTTTTCCTATGGTCTGAGGGTGTGTGTGTTGCTAAGTCATATCAGACTCTTTTGCAGCCCTGTGGAGTGCAGCTGGCCAGCTTCAGCCTGAGCAGGCGGGCCAAGTTATGCCTATTTTCCTTCCTCTGGGGCTCACCTTCCTCTGACTCTTTATTTATTTTTGGCTGCGCGTGGCTTAGTTCCCCGACAAAGGATTGAACTCAAGTCCTTGGCAGTGAAAGCCCAAGTCTTAACCCCTGGACCAGTGGGGAATTCCCTCTCCCTTGCTTTAGAGGAGGGAAACTTTTGAGGCCAAAGATGAGTGTTTTTCAATTGGGGTGTCTTAAAGGATGTACTGAGAAAGGGCTGGGAACAGAGTGAGATGAATGAGGCGCTTGCCTGGGACACAATATTTAAGGGTGGGAGCAGTAATCAAAGGAAATAAATACAATATTAAAAAAAAACTTTATTAAAACAAAAATATCCATGATGAACAAAAAAATTCAAAATTTTAAACAAAGACAGGCCACTGTTTTTTTTTTCCTCTTCCCTAGCCGCGCTGGGTCTCCGCTCCTGCACACGGGCTTTCTCCAGGTGCCGCCACCGGCAGAACCACTGCCTAGCTGCGGCGCCGGAGCTTCTCAGTGAGGTGGCTCCTCTTGTTGCGGAGGGCGGGCTCTAGGGATGAGGGCTTCAGTGGCTGCAGCAAGGGCCTGGGATCTTCCCAGACCAGGGGTCGGACCCACGCCCACTGCCCTGGCAGGTGGATTCTCAACCCCTGGACCACCAGGGAAGTCCCCGTTGTTTGTTTTAGTAACCCTTGTGTGGCTGTTGTGTCTCCAATTAAGTGAGTTTATCTGTTGATGTTGGTAACCTAGCAGCTTAGGCAATGTGGGGCTTTGTGTATAGCCTTTTAAAAATTACTTTTTTCCCTCTTGGGTCAAAACAGGGGAGGATATTTTCATAAATATACTTGGGGTGTACATTTTTTCTTTTGGCTTTAGGCTCAGAGAAGGCAATGACACTCCACTCCAGTACTCTTGCCTGGCAAATCCCATGGACGGAGGAGCCTGGTAGGCTGCAGTCCATGGGGTCGTGACTGAGTGACTTCACTTTCACTTTTCATTTTCATGCATTGGAGAAGGAAATGGCAACCCACTCCAGTGTTTTTGCCTGGAGAATCCCGGGGAGGGGGGAGCCTGGTGGGCTGCCGTCTCTGGGGTCGCACAGAGTGGGACACGACTCAGCGACTTCACTTTGGTTGGGGCACCACTTCCTCTAAAGCAAGGGAGAGGGAATTCCCCACTGGTCCAGGGGTTAAGACTTGGGCTTTCACTGCCGAGGACCTGAGTTCTATCCTTGGTCGGGGAACTAAGCCACGCGCGGCCAAAAATAAATAAATAAAGAGTCAGAGGAAGGTGAGCCCCAGAGGAAGGAAAATAGGAGTAACTTGGCCCACCCGCTCAGGCTGAGGCTTCTTCCAGCGTGACGTTCTCGCCTCGGCCAGCAGGGGTCACTGTGGGGCTGCCTCACCGGGTCCGCTTGGCAGGGAAGGAGACAGCCTCTGCGCCCGCGTTCCTGACACCCCATCGCTCACCGCCAAGGGGAGCTGACCCACCTGCTCCGCTCGGTCGGCGACAAGGTTATTTCTCAGCACAGAGCATAGAACAAAACGTCAGTCACTGCTCCTGTACCCGGTAGCCCCCTGCCTCCAGCCTGCCACCCGCAGGACCCGGTGAGCCCTGCCGAGCATCATCGCCTCTGTTCAGACTTTTATCAGTCCCCTCCTCAAGTAACACCCCTCCCCCAACTATAAGGTGACTCACCAGTTGCCAGTGTCGCCTCTGTGGGGTGGGCAGTGGAGAGAATCTTTCTCCTGGGCCGCGTTCCAGAAAAACTCCCATCTCCGGGGCCCCTTCGCCACTCTCCGACGGTCAAGAGAAGTGAAATGGGGAGGGGTTTTTCTTTCTAGAGACTACCCCCTACCTCCGACCACAATTGCCCCTTCCTCTCTTAGTCACAGCCACTGTGGGGACCACAGCCAGGCGGTCCCAACCCCCACCCAGAACCCTCTGGCTCTGGCTCAGTCTGAGCCCACCAGGCACCATGAGGCCCGGAACCTGGAAGTCTGGCAGTCACTCATCTTAGCCAGCTCCTCGGCCACCCCGCCCCTCTGTCCTTCTCTTTGTTGCTTCCAATGACCTGGCGGTCACTGTGTCCTGAGCATTCCCACGTCCCCAGGACCCTGGCATGCATCCTCGGTCTCCTCATCCCTGCCTCACGAGACAGCTCTCATGTTCACTCCTATTTTAAATTAGAGGTGACCCATGGCTCGGAAAGTCTGAGTGACTTGCCCAAGGTCACACAGCGTAGGGAGACAGTCCCTGCAGAGCCAGGCGCTCTGTCCCTGGAAAAGCCTTGCCCTCGCTCCATCCTCTCCACCCTGCACGCGCCTGTGTGCCTGTGTCGGTGAAGCGCCCAGCTCATTTTTGGCCCCAGGTACTGGTCTTGCTTTCTAAGAGCGAAATTTATTTATTCCCTGGATTGCTATCCAGCACCTCTGCTGTGGCAGGTCCAGGCAGTGGAGGCTCAGCCTGCATTCAAGGAGTTCACGGCCTGGGGAGATGAGACTTTCCTTGTATGTCAGCTGAATCTTCCCAGGCAGCCGGAGCCCTCCCCAGGGGCAGACGCTACTTCCTGCTTCCCCTGCAGCCCACCCCGGGGGTGGTGACCTCCCGGTCGGTCGCTCTGCTCTGCTCCTCGGGGAGTTGTGCTGCTGACTGTTGCCGCCATCAGGAGTGGGGGCTGGGCAGGCCTGGCCTGAGGCTGTGGAGTGGGAGACAGAAGGGGCTGGGAGCTGAGGGTTCAGTGGTCCTGGGGGGATAGGGCTTATAAGGGCAGACTTTCCCAAACGCCCACAGGCTGCCCCACCCATGAACCTCAAGGAGCAAGCAGGGTATGGGACACCCAGCTCAGGTCTGGAAGGTCAAGGCCTCGCCCTTGGCTTGCTTGGCTCTCTAAACTAGCAGGATCTTCCTTTCCGAAACATCTCTCCCTGGAGTCTTCCCTCGCTTATCCTATCCTATCCTCGCTTATCCTATCCTCCTTATCTGGGAGATTTCCAGAACAAAAGGTGAAAAGTCCCCCGGACATTTTAAAGCAAGCCTAAACTCCTTTCTGCCCCACCCCACCCCTCAAGAGCCCAGCTTCCAGTCTGCAGCTCTGTGACCCCGACTGAACCACCAGGGGGACCCACACCACCATCGTGAGCCCCAGTCAGAGGGGCCCGCGACCAGCCAAGGCTGAGATGCAGGTGAGGGGGATCCTTGGTGGGGAGGTCACCTTCCAAGAAAAATGCCCCGGTCTTGAACGCAGGATGGGGAGACAGAGGCGAGGGGCAGATGGCAGGAAAAGACCAAATGAGCGTGCGCAGACACGGGAAGAACGAGTCTGTTTAATGACACGGCTGGGTCTGGTTACAAATGCCAGAAACTACAAAAGGAGGACAGGCAGTTACACGGACGGCTGCACGAAGACGGGACAGGAGGAGGCGGGCAGGGAAACCACAGCAGCGAAGCATCCTTGAGGACGACACGCACAACCCAGGGGCACACATGGGTGGGGGGAATCCCCAGCAATGCCAACCTGGATGGATGGACAGGACCGACCGCCAGCCAGCAGCCAGGCGAGGCAGGGGAGGGAAGGCCCGTGGCCCTCAGAGCGCCAGGACGAGACAGAGGCATCTGGTCCCATCACCACCGCCCTGCCTGGCAGACAAGCAGCCTGGATTCCCTCCCGCTGTCTTACAGCAAAGGCAGATGGAACCCGGCATTCCAGGTTTCTTGACCACGGCCCCTCCCCTGCGGGCTGCAGTCACCCCGTCCAGAACTTCTGGCCCCCTCTGCCTGCCCCAGCCCATCTGGGGGCAAGTCAGGAAGCCACCTCCTTTTGTACGGGGCAGAGGTAGGGCGCGCCAAAACCTTTCTGCCTCGAGTGGAGAGCCGGGATGTGGGGAGCTGGTCAGAGAGAAGGGTCTGGACTTTGCTGACGAGCTGCGTCGCCCCCGCCCTGCCACGTGGCCTTCTCTGTGCCTCTGTGGGACCCCCATCGTCTCTTCCAGAACACTCTGATCTCTGCCCGGAAGCTGCCAGGACCCCTCAGTGGGCAGAACCGAAGCCTCATACGTGCCTCTGGGCCCCACTGTACACATTATAAGATATGTATGTATATATATATATATTTATATAGATTGTATATAGAATATATCTGTATATGCAATAGACGTGTGCATGGTACTCTAGATAAGTGATGCGGAGACGAGACCAGCGTGTGGCCAGGCAGATAGAAACAGGACTCTTCGTTCCTCGAGTGACTCACAGACCTGTCCCTGATCCCCGCTGGTTTCTAACAGTGAGTAGAAAAGCTAAGAAGGGTGTGCCTGGCTCTTCAAGGAGGGAGGGTCCCCCATCCCCACAGGCCACCCGCTTTGGCGCCCTTGGAGTCGGCATCCGGGTAGCCGGTGTCACCTCCTGGTGGCTCCAGGGGGGACTGTGGCCCAGGCGGAGGCAGCCTCTTTTCAGGAAGATGAGTCAAGGATTCTTCCAGCTTCCTTGGCACCCAGAGATGGAGGGTCAAGGAGGGTCTTCAGAACTCGGCCTTCTGCTCAAGGTGCTGCCAGGGACGGGGGAGAAGTAGGGGGTCCTATGGCCCCGAAGAGGGCAGTGTGGCCGGTGGGCTGTGGATGAGACAGAAGGAGGTGACAGGTTACTAAGGCCTCAGCGTGGGGCCAGGGGACCTTCGAGGAGGGGCCAGGGGTCAGGGACTGGTGAGACAAACACTATCCTCCCGGAGACCCACGTGGGGCCCCTGAAAGGAGCCCACTGTACCCAGCTTCTAAGGCCCTCTTCTGCCAGGAACCTGCAGTACGACCTCTGTCAGCCCCCTGAGTCCCAGATCTTTTCCTCTGAATCTTGAGTCCTGCCTGCAACGCCCACCTTCATGAGAACTGAGTGATGGAACTGCCTGAAAGTGTTTCACAAACTGCAAAGAACCATACAAACATGAGCGCTTGTCCTCAGTTGTGAGATGCGGACACTCCCAGGTTGGCCTGTGGTACCCCCTCGGGCCACCCATGGGTGTCCCCTTTCCACTCACCACCCCCCACCCCCAGTGCCACCTCCTGACTACCCCCCATCAAACACACACACACACACTCACACACCCACACACACCCTTAAGCAGAGACAATTCAATAAACAGTGGCGTCTGGCCCAATATTGCGTCTCTGATAAGCGAGGCTAGATGGAAGCCTTCTAGAACTCTGCCCTGGAACTCCGTCCCGCCCTCTGAGCCCGTTTGGACTCAGCAGTAGTTGGGTCTGCAGGCCCTGAGCCCAGGGAGACACACTCTCTTGGGGGTTACATCTGTGCCCTGAGGAGACAAGAGTGCGGAAAGGGATGAGGGGATTCCCTCAGAAACATGGGGTGCTGAGGCCCAGGAGGGCGCAGGGCCCCGGGCAGTGCCCACGCCAGCCCATCTCCATTGAGCCCACAGGAGCAGAAACGGGGGAGGCGAGAGACTTCGGCGGTTTCCTAATGTTTAGGGTTTGGCAAGATTTCGGTCCCAGGGGTCTGGCTGAGGCAAGAGAGGGGAGGCGACGGGGCTTCGTGTCGGGAAATGCTGTCCATGTGGTTCTGATTCATTCGCACCGGCCAGCTCTCTCTACCCGGCTCTCCAGGCCCCTATAAAAAAGCCCTTTTCTCTAGAAGCAGGAAGTCTCCTCTCCTGGCTGTAAACAAGCTCATCTTTGGCGGCAGAGCCTGCCTGGGGAGAGGCGGGGGAGGGCAAACCCCCTCCCCCCTCTGACCCTCTCCCGGCCCCTCTGGCCGCTTCCGGAAGCTCTGCAGGCCCTGCCAGCACCTCCTGAGCAGGTAAAAAGCTGCCTGCCGGCTTCCTGTCCATCCTCTCTGGTGTCTGGGGCCAGCCGGGGCCCAGCTGCAAACATCTGGAGCGGCCCCCTGGCTGTTGCCAGCAGTCCCCGAGGGCTCTGCTCCCTCGAGTGGTGCTGAGGCAGGGAAGGCAGCGGGAGAGGGTGCGGGCCAGGGTGGTCAGTGGCAGGAAGGCCGGGAGGCAGGGCCTCGCCAGGCTGCCCTCGGAGGACCTGAGCTGCGTGGGGACGCCTGCGAGCAGAGGTCCGGTCGGCCCCGTGGGCCAGCTCCCAGCTTGGAGCCCCGGGGGGGCGGGGGGAACGCCGCCTCTTCCCTGGGAAACTGCTGGGACTGTTTCTCTCCAACGCGTGTCCCGAGCCTCTGGCTGACCCCTGCTTCCCATTCCCTTCCCGCCCCCGCGCCTCTCCCCACCTCCCGCCTCCAGCCTGGCCTGGCCTCCGCCCCTCCATTGAGCTCCCAGAGCCCCAGCCCCACGGGGGCCCAGGGAGGCTGGAGTGTTCCCAGCCGCCACGTCTAGGGGCCGGCCCTCCCCGCGTGCTCCAAGTCAGCTGGAGTCACCCGGAGGCCACTGGCCACCCTCTCGGAGCCTGTCCCCAGGGCCCTCAGCCCAGAACTGGGAACGTGGACTCCGGAGTCAGCCCAGAAGCAACGCTCCCCCACACCCACCCCACTGGTGTGCGTGGGAGGGACACCCACATTGGCCCCGAGTGGGCTCGGCACGTGCGTGCATCCCCGTGATTCTCCTGGCTCCGGCCTGCTTGGAGGCCAAGGCGGGAGGGAGCGCTGCTCAGCACGAGATGAAAAACAGCCCCATGTGATGGGTACCCAGGGAGGAAGTGGCCAGAGCTGGCCTGGGCCGCCTCTGGGCCTGATGAGGCAGCCTCCTGCCAGGAACCTTCTGAGCCTCTCTGCCCGGGGCAGCCTCGGTCTTGGGGTGCTCTGCGTGCACCCCCCCCCCCCAGTTCTAGGGGAGGAGAGGCTCTGCCCAGGGAGAATCTGTCTGGGGCCCTTGGCATGAGTGGGCCTTTTCCTATCATGCCTGTTCTTCTCTGTGTCCACCCCAGAGCCACCCTCCCTGGGAGTGTCCCTGCCCTGGAGGGTGGTCAGCCCCTGGGTGCCAGGAAAGGTGGGAGGCTGGGGGACAGGGGAGGACACGGCAGGGAGGCTGCCTCCTTACGTGGTGGCGTTGGGGACCTGCTGTACCCAGCCCACTTCCTTGTAGGCAGCGGTCACGTGGCTGTAGATGAGACCACGAAGCTTGGCCCAGGCTCTCTGCGTCTCAGGGGGGAAGTCATTGGCAAATTCCTCAGCGATCACCTCCAGGATGACTCCAGAGAGGATCTGAGAATGAAGAGAAGGCAGAGGGGAGTGAACCCCAGGGCCCCCCCACCCCCTGGAGCCCGCAGAATCCTGTGGTTGGCTGAGGGCATCATTCAGGACACAGCATCTGGCAGCTTTGGGAACCAGACACCCTCAGGACCCAGCCCCACCCTGCTGCCCTTCCAGGGGACAGCCACGCTGGGGAACGAGGCTGGGTGGCACCCCCGGCCGTCGCCGACCAAGGGGCTCGGGAGCCGAATGGGGCTTGGCGTTGGGTGGCAGCACCCATCCAGGGACCCACCTTGAAGTACACGGGCTCCACCTTGTGCTTGAGGGCGTGGGCTTTCCCCACCAGGGCGAGCACAGAGGACACCTTCTCGGGGTCGTGCAGGTTCTCTACCACCGTGTTGAGGGCCCCCATGACCCGGCAGGCATGCTTCCGCAGCTGCGGGCTCCGCTCCATTTCCAGGGGCTCCTCCATGTGCTTGAACTGGCTGAAGTACTGCTTGGCCGACGGGAAGTTCACAAAGAACCTGCAGGAGGCGGCAGGTGGGCGCTGAGCAGGGGGTGGCCTCGGGCCCCACCCTGAAGTGCCTGTATGATGAGGGGGTGCAGGGAGGGCCCAGGAGGGGCAGCAGGATGGGGCTGGGTCCTGAGGGTGTCTGGTTCCCAAAGCTCCCACAGGTGGGCGAGGGTGATGGGAGGAGGCAGGACCCAATCCCACGCCACCACCTGCAGCCGTCCCTCAAACACCGGCCCTTCCTCGGGCCGAGCTGGTTGACATGAAGCCCCTCCCTGGGTCCCAGCCTCTTCCAGCAGTCAGATCTGCAAGTCCTCTGCCAGGTCTCTGCCTTTCTTGCTCCCTTGCCTCTTGCCTTCTTCCCAAACGCCACACGCTTTTCAAGGCTTGCTCCAGTCGCAGGTGAGAGGGTAAGAGCCTGCCTTCTGGGAATCACGGGCTGGCGTTGATCTGGGGGACAGTTTACTTTTCTGAGCCTCAGTTTCCTCATCCATGAAATGGGCGTCACTGTTCCTTTCTTGAGAGTCCTTGTGGAATGTTGGGAGGAGGCGATGAGAGAGCTCCCCGGCACAGTGTGGATGCAGGGTGCTCAGTGAAGGCCTTTGTTATGATAAGGTCAGAGCTCTCTTCCTAAACAAAGGAAGGCCCCAACTATGACTTAACTCCTGTCACGGAAGGGAAGGGAAGAAATGAGACTCAGTCCTCCCAATGCCGCCCCTTTCTTCACTACCCTGTCCCTCCTCAGCCTGCAGTAAACAGTCATCGGTTGATTTAATTAAGTATATCGCTTGATGTCACCTGCCTGGTGTGGTTCTGTAAGTCCTTCCCGTCTGTCCGTACATCTGACCTCTCCAGCCGGCCCGTGCACACCTTGGGGCAGACCCCAGGGTGATCTTCCCCTTCCCTCTCGGGTTTATCTGCAATTGTCTAATTACCCCCAAATGTCACATTCACTATGCGAGAGTCCTGGGTTCGATCCCTGGGTGGGGAAGATCCCCTGGAGGAGGGCATGGCACCCCACTCCAGTATTCTTGCCTGGAGAATCCCCACGGACAGAGGAGCCTGGAGGGCTACAGTCCAGGGGGTGCAAAGAGTCAGACACGATTCAGCACACAGTACATCACATTCACTGGGTCGCTCTCCAGCTCAGAAACATTCCATTGCTCACTATTGTCCTATGAGACACAGTCAAAACTCCTTAAGATTCCAGGCTTCTTAGAAACTGTCCCACACTTGCTTCTCCAACATGGGGTCCATATTCTGCCCCTATGCTCCAGCCCAACAGCTTCACTTAGCATTGGTAAAAGATTCCTCGGGTGAGCTGGCCTGCCCTTCCACACAACGGACCACCTCCCTCCTTTCCCTGTGTCAGCTGGGCCTCTCTCGGAGCACACAGCCCGGCCCAGGGTGACTGTTTTCCTTCCAAGGCCATCAGTGGGTTCCCTGCCACCTTTCACGGCTTTTTCCCTTTCTACCCGTCTGGGTCCCATAGCCCCAGAGCAGAGCCCGGGTCTCACGCACCCTCTGACCCTTCACCCTGGCCCAGGGCCCTGTGGTTTGCAGGATGGTGGTGATGACATTCGCGTTCCATCTCCCTCCCAGTAGGGACAGGGAGGTACGTGGCCAGACTCGATCAGAACTTATGTAACTTAACTGAAGCCTCAGAAAAAGGACGGACTGTCTTGGACCTGTTTTTTTTCAGGTTGTTTTCACACCTTCGGAGTGTCCCCCTTTGTGATCAGAGAGAACTGGTAATTTGCTAAAATGACCCTTGGGGCAGGTCTCAGATCTGAGAGCTGGGATAGACGCAGGGGAACAGCTGGCCCCCGCCACCCTTGCAGGCGATGAGACGGAGGCTGGCGGAGGAGTGACCGGGACACAGTCCACATGGAGAGCTGGGAGGACCCCTCTCAGAGGCCAAGCGTGACCTTGGGCAAATTGCTTCACAACCTTCTGTCTGCAAAAGTGTGAGAGGAGTCCCCGCACCCCTGCTCGCTACTTCACAGATACACTGGTGAGGACAAATGAGGTGATGGGTCTGAAAATACATTGGGAAAAAGCATCATAGTGAAGGACAGCTATGAAAAACGCAATCTGGCTTTAAATGGGGAATCTCTGACTTTGGAGTTCTTACACGGCAATAAGAACACTAATTTCTAACAACACGCAGAGGATGTCCACTTGTTGGGGTTTCCTTTAATGCCACAACCAGGTGAGTATTATGACGAGGAGGTAACAGGGACTATTTATTGAGCATTTACTATACGATCTCATTAATCCTTGGGATACCATTCTGAGGTTGGCACTGTTTTTATCTCCATATCCTCAATGAGGAATTGCTGCCCAAGGTTGCCCAGCGGAGTGGGTAGCAGGACCAGGAAGGAGCAGGAGCAGCTCCCACATTGATGACGTCCCCAGTCTATCTCAGAGGCTGCTCTGCTGGGGATGGTGGCCTGGGACCCAGTGGGTCCGCTGCCCAACAACACCCAGCGCCACGTTACAGCCCCAAGGAAGGACGGTCCTGCCCGGTCCCTCTTCTGAGCCATGAGAGTCTAAGGGCCTGAGCTCTGCTCCTTCATCCTGGGGTCTCTCGCGGGCCCCCTGTGTTTACTCCTGACCCTCTCAGTCCTGGCCTGAGCTGCTGCTGGGAGAAGCCTCGGCGGCCAGCCTTGGGGAGTTTCTCAGCTTTCAGAGGCATCTGGGCTTCCAAGAGAGCCTGAAATAGGCCTGTCTGTGTGAGGGGGAAGGCGGCAGTTACAACTGGGAGGGGAGCCCCCTGGAGCATGGGTGCTCCCTCTTGGTCTCTTCCAGCAGGGAGAGGAGGTGTGGGGTCTGGGCGGCCCCTCTGCTCCCTTCCTTGTGGTTGCTGCCTCCTCAGGGGGTGAGACTGGCCCCAGGGCTACTGTCTCGGGCTCCACCTGAGCTGTGGATGGCCCGTCAGGAGGTAGTCAGGACAAAACGGAGGGGGGTGCAGGATCTGAGGAGGGGCCTGCCCTGGGAAGCTTATAAGTCTTGCCCCCTAACACCGCCCACCCTGGGGCAGACAGCAGGTGCAGGAGTGAAAGAAAAGGGAGGTTGGTGGGACGGGGGCTGAGGGAGCGTCTGCTCCTCCAGCTTCTCTCCCAGGCTGGGGTGGGCTCTGGCAACCGAGGTGGGGCCAGGTGAAGTGTAGCCGGGGGTTATCAGCAAGCCAGATCTAACTGCTATCTTGGTCTTCTTGGGTTACTTGTGGGCCTGGGCACTTGGCAAACACCTCCCCAGCCCAACCCAGTCCCCTCTGAGAAACTAGCTCCCCCGAGGGAACTAGAGGGGCACACAGAGAGAAAGAAAACCTTGCCAAGAGCTCAGACCCTCCAGAAACACCTCGGGGGTTCAGTTGCTTCCTCGGCAATTCCTCACTCCCCTTTCCTGGGGAAGTTGGGTGGGATCCAGGAGCGGAACTGTGCACACATCTTCTGTGCTGGGCTTAGTCGCTCATTCGTGTCTGACTCTTTGCGATCCCATGGGCTGCAGCCCGCCAGGCTCCTGTCCATGGGATTCTCCAGGCAAGAATACCGGAGAGGGTGGCCGTGCCCTCCTCTACATGTCCTTATTGGCAAATGGCAGGGTGTGGGGACAAAAAATAGCCATGGTCCTGTTAACCTCGCCTCATTTCCTCCTGGTGACCTGTGTGGGTATCCGCGTGCATCCTGAGGCCTCAGTGCTAAAAGCCGCCCCCCCTCCCTGCCTGGATGCAGTCTGATGCATCTGTGACCCTGCGACCCACCGTGTGGGTGCTTGATAGTGCAGAGATGCACCTCCCATGTCTGATGGCTTGGGAACCTGAAATCCCCTCTTACTTCCCCACCACCCCGGCTGTTTCTGAGCCTGGGAGCTGCCCGAATAGCTGTCTCTTCCTTGGGCGCCCTCCTGGAACTCCTCAAGAGTGCTGCTTGCTCTTTTTTTCCTCCAAAATCTGTTACTAAGTTGGAATCAGGGCACATCATTATGGAGCTGGGTAGGTCCCAGGCTTGGGGGAGGCAGAAGGGAGAGAGTGTGGGAGAAAAAGAGGAGCCAGAGATGGGGCCAAGCCTGGGAGACAGGCATGCACTTCAACTGTCCTTTCCAATGGGAGGTTTCCCCCCATCTTTAAACTAAAAGACTGCCCCGATCTGTCCTAGATTTGATAGCTTCCCTCTGCCAAGGACAGACAGTTGGGGGGTGCGTGTGGGTCTGGGGCCTCCATGCCTGCACCCCCCAGGGACCAGCATGTGTGGGAAGAGAGCAGTGATCTGGAGCTGGAGTCAGGTACTAGCTTATGCACTCTGTGGCAATGGCATGCATGTGCGCTGATGGGTGTGCAGGAGTGTGAATAACAGTGTCACTCTGTGTGTGCATCCCTTGGGGGCATGAGGTTCCTGAATGACCCCTGAGCCCAAGACCCATGACCTTTCCTCCCCAGACCTGGGGTTCAGGATGGGGCCCTGTCTCCTGAAGCTTCTCCCTTTCCCTCCATCAAACTCAGCAGGGCCTGTATCCGCAGGGACTGTTCACTTCTCCACTCACCTGCACCTCGCCTGGGAGCTCCCTGCTGGCCCGGCCCCAGGGGCAGGAAGGGACCAGCTAGGAAAGCGGGACCTCTGGGGTCCACTTCTTCTGACCTCTATTCTTTTGCCCTTTCCGAAGCCCTTTCAGGTCTCTGCATAGGGGAAGGGGCTGAGCTGGAGAAAGGGGTTTGCTTCTCTTTGTCCTCCTTGGCTGATCCTCAGTTTTCTTGTCTCTAGAATGGGGAGCCCCCATGACCCCTATTGGAAAGGCCGTAAAACGTGTGTCCAAAACAGCTGCGGGTGGCTGAGGTCGCGGCGAGGTAGGCAAGGCTGGCTGAACCAGGAGTTCTGAGGCCCGGGAGAGGAGGGGGATGGAGATGCCTTCCTTCTGTGTCTGGTTCCTAGTTCCTGGTGAGCCCCTCGCCCAGAGCTAGGAAGGGCTCGGCCAGGGCTTCGCCCACCCCAAACCGCCCCAGGCTACCCGCAATCCCCCGACCGCCCCGGGCCCCAGTCGCAGCTGGGAAGGTGGCGCCCGAGCTCGGACCCGGGCCGAGCCCGCCTCTGCCCGGAGCCGCTGCCGCCGTCCCTCCTCCGGGCCCGGCCGGGCCGGGGCGACACCTACCTCACCAGGATGGCCACCCCCACGTCCTCGCAGTTGGCATAGAGCCGGGCCCACGTCGCCTGCACCGCCTTCCTCTCCGCCTCGGACAGCTCCTCGCTCCGCTCCCTGCGCTCAATCTCCATCTCTCCGGGCACTTTCTCCATGAGCAGCTCCAAGCCCAGCCCGGCTTCGCTCGGCGGCGGCGGGGCGCGGGGCGCGGGGCGCGGGGAGCCGGGGCCGGCTGCGTGCGCGGCGGGCGGGCGAGTGGTAGAGCGCGCCGGAGGGAGGGAGCGTGTCTGTCTGTGCGAGCCGGGTGTGTGTGTGTGTGTGTGTGTGTGTGCGTGTGTGTAGGGTATATGTGCAGGGGGCGGGGGACCGCGAGCGGGGGGCGGGGATGTGGTCTGCTGGAAAAAATGTGAAAAAAAATAAATCCGCTCCAAACCCTCAAACCCGTGTCCGTGAGCCAATTCCGGCAAGGTGAAGGCTGGGCGGGGTGGGGGCGACGCGGCCGGCGCTTGCCCGCCCTCCAGACCGGAGTCTGATGGCCGGGCGGGGCTTGGGCGTAGGTGTGGCGGAGGTACTGGGGGTCCCGGAAGGAGGGGACTGGCAGTCACCGGGTGCGGGGCCGCGCGGGCCGCACAGGAGTGCGCCGCGCTGGCGAGGGTCTGGGGGCGTGTGTGCACCCTTCCCGCCAAGGGGAACTGACTCTGAGTCAAACACTCCCGGGCATTTGCGGCGTGGCCGCGAGCCCGAGGGGGCGGACGCGAGCCCCTCCGGCAGCGCTGCCGTGGGAGCTGAGCTCCGGCTCAACTCCCGCCTTCCCGGAGCCAAGGGGGGGTTCTGGTGCCACCCCCAGCGCTCCGGACCCCAGACTCCGAAGGGTTTGGGACTGGGGTCATCTCCCTGCTCCAACACCTTACAGGAAAACTCCGGTGCGGGGACAAGAGGGCGACTGTCGAACTTGAGCGGCCAAGAGGCCTGACCCCTCTTTCCTTCCCGCCAGCACCCCTCCCCCTCGGTGCACGCACGTGGCCTCAGAAAGAAGGCCCTGGAGGCCCTGAGTGACTTACCAATGACACAGGCAGGCCCAAAACTGGCACTCCCCTAATGCTGGCCCTGGAGGAACAAAGTTTAAAGAAGAGGCACCCGACTGGGCAAAGGGGCCCTGTGGTGGGGATGGCAGGATGTCAAGAAGTCCTGGGGAGGGCCAGGATGCTGGAGCCATCTCAGCTGCCAGGGCCTGGGTTAGGGAGGGGTTCTGTGGGTGGAGAAGTCAAGTCCTGGTGTTGTAGCCACGAGGTCTGGAAAACAAACTCACTCAGAAGGACAATGCAGATAGTGGAATGCAGTTTATTACACCGGCAGGCCCAAGGCAGCGTCTCCTCTCAGCCAAGGACCCCGACCAGTTTTTCTGAAAACTTTATATACCCTAAGTGTATGTGCCCAAACCCACCTCCCCAAATTCCCTGAAACTAGTCTGAACAAAGAAAAAGAAAGATACAATCAAAGTTAACCCGTGATTCATATGCCTTAAGCCTAAGTAGTTAAACACTGGACAATTATCAATAGGCCTGTGGTCATACCCCAATAAGCATAATAGAATGTATGATTCTATTCGGTTACACAGATAATTAGGGTATTCTCTTAGGCAACAGAGAGTCTAGCTACGAGCCCTGGGGTTCCATCCAGGGGGCCTGGTTTTCCAGTTGGTATGTCATTTCCACAGATACTGGGCATAGAGCTCAAAGTCTGCAGTCCGGCCCAAGACGGAGTCCTGCTTTCAAGATGGAGCCTGTTCTGTCTGTTTCCTCCTTCATTCCCCCCTCTTGATGCTCTTAACTCATAGTATGAGCATCATTCATAGGGATATACTGCACCCTGACTCTCCAACCTCCAATTTGGGAGAACGACATCAACCTTTGGGTTGGTTACAAAGTTCATAATACATTGTAAGATAACAGTCCGCAAAGCAGACCTATCAGGGCAACTATAACAATGATAAATATAGTTTTCCACCAATCACCCTTTACCCAAGATAGGACCGAAGTCCAAAAAGGAAGATTATCATCAGATATAACTTTTACCTGACCTTTCATGTCATCTAAGGTGGCTGGTATATAGCCAGATAAATCAGGATTATATACACAACATTCAACTTTAATTATAGCACAGGTCTGTCTTTGTACTGAAACTATGGTTAGTCTCAAGATGATACCAGCAAGTCCTTGTAGCAGCAGTTGATTGTAGAACTTCATCTCTATTTCTTCTTTAAGATGATCGTGGTTTCATGGGGCTCAGTGGGGTCCTTTTGTGTAGTCCGTGTAGTCCGCTCGGCATCCTCCGGGTCTGCGTGGTATGCTCTCCTCACCCTCCTGTGGTGGATCCAGGGAGTGACACCTGCAACTTTAACTACTGTCGGGCTGGTTAGAACAGCAGTATATGGACCCTTCCAATGTGGGGCCAAGGAGTCATGTTTCCACACCTGATCCCCAGGCACAAATTCGTGAATCTGTTCCCCAAGAGGGAATGGCACCCTTTCTTGTACAAACTTAGTTACCTGATTTATTACCTTACCCAGTTGATCCATCTGCTGTGAAATCTCATCTCCTCTTACTTGAGGCAAATTTGTTGACACCTGTTTTGTTATGGGAGGGGGGTCTCCCATATACAATTTTGTATGGAGAAGAGCCATGGGACTGTGGGGTCATCCTGAGTCTGAGCAGAGCCGTCGGAAACAAGTCCACCCAGGAGCAGTCAGTCTCTAAGATCCACTTGGAGAGTGTCTCTTTCAGTGTGCGATTGGTTCCTTCCACCATCCCAGAACTCTGGAGCCTATATGCTGTATGTAATTTCCACTTGATGTTTAAAGTTTTGCTTACTTGTTATACTAAATCAGCTATGAAAGCCGGGCCATTGTCTGGTCCAATGCTGGTAGGAAATCCAAATCTGGGAACTGTCTCCCTCAGCAGGCACCAGGCTACTTTTGATGCTCTTTCAGTCCGGGTAGGAAAAGCTTCGACCCATCCCGAGAACGTACATTCTATGACCAGCAGGTAATGGTAGTGTCGGCGAGGTTTCATTTCAGTGAAGTCCACTTCCAGGTGTTCAAAGGGCAGTGTGCCTTTTACCTGAATCCCTGGAGGTTCCTGTCTGTGCCAAGAGGCAGCATTGACCTGTGAGCAGGCAGTGCAGTTCTGAGATTTTGTCCTTTCGACAGCTGGAGGGCCTGGATTAGAGCATATAGTTCGGCCTGTTGAGCGGACCAGTGTGATGGCAGAGAGCTAGCCTCCGCGATGGTTTCTTCCATGACTACTGCATATCCCGACAGTCATTGTCCTTGTTTCACCAGGCTGGTGCCCTTGGTGTACAGGACCAAACCTGGGTCTGGGATTGGCTGGTCTCTCAAGTTAGGCCTGCTGGCATATTTCCTTGCAATCATGTGAGCGCCCACCTTCTCCCACAAGAAAGAGAGTGGCCAGATTCAGAACCTGACAAGGCTCAGTAGTAACATGGGGGTTCTCACATAACAGTCCCTGGTATTGAGTAATCCAGGATGTTGACAGCCATTTATGGGGGTCCCCTCACAGGAGAGTGTTGACCTCATGCAGGACTTTTATGAACAAATCTTGGCCCAAAGTCAGCTCAGTTGCCTCCCAGACCAGTAAGGCAACTGCAGCAACTGCCCAGAAGCATCCCAGCCACCCAGTGTCAACATTGTCCAAGTCACTGGTCTGTCCCATGTCCCCATAATTTGGGACAACACTCCCATAGCCACCTTGTCCTTTTCAGTCACATAAAGAGTAAATGGCTTAGCAAGGTCTGGCAGGCCCAAGGCGGGTGCTGACATAATTGTACCGGGTTTGAGTTCTATTACCAGTGGGACTTGTTTTGCAAGCCTGATTGGGGGGCCTCACACAGTCTTTCGCGGAACTCAGGGGGTGATTTGCTTTCCCTTTGAATCACTTTGGAGGGTTTTGCGATACTCATAGCTTTTTGGGCCCCCCTCTTGAGAACTCGTAAAATAGCCGCCCTATACCTCTCCAGGTGGCCCCTCCTTTCCTCTGTGTTACAGTCCCAATCGGGCCTCTCATTGGGGTGGCTAGTTCTGCCCACCACTGCGGGTTTGCAGTACCCTCAGGTGCCATTTCTCTTAACCATTTTCTGGCCTCAGGATCCTGTGTCTTTCCTCAGTGCTGAAAAGGGAGCCTAGTAGTTGGATCATGTCATCCCATGCAGGGCGGTGGGTTCGAAAAATAGTCTCCATTAGCCTAATCACAGCTTGTGGCTCCCCCAAGTACAGTGGAGCGTGTCTCTGCCAGTTTAATATATCCGTAGAGGAAAATTTCTGGTAATAATAAGCTACAGGGGCCTGCTGGTAGTGCCCCATGCGTCCTGAACTGGAGGCTGTTGTAGCTCTCTGAGGGGCATCTGTAGTGGGGTTCTTTCCCCCTGTTCCTTGGCGGAGTGCAGCCTCTGTCTAATTGCTGTGTTTTCTTCCCCCTTCCCACCAGTACTCACCGGGAGAGGTGGATACAATCTAGAAGGTCCAGCTGAGGTGGAATTCTGGCGGCATTGATCAGAGGTCTCCATCGCTGGGAGCTCTACGAACGGCGGCTCTATGAACTCTGGGAGAGCTGGCGGAAGAGAAGTGGCTGCTGCAGGAACTTCACCTGGCCCTGGATTGGGTGTTAAGGCAGCCTCTGGTCCTGGTGGAGCACTGGGCGGCAGGCGCGTCATTATCCAGTATGGGGGAGGGGGCAGGTCATCCCCGTCCAAATCCTACAGAATTTCCTTTTTTATCATCAGTCAATTTTTGTGCCATTGATATTTTTCCCTTTCCCTCTGGATACAGAACCTTGTCCAAGTAGGAGGCTCTTGAGCTAACCCGAGCCATGAGTCAATATATGGATATTGATCCAGGGGTCCCGGCTCTCCTGTGACTACTGCATAGCCTGCTTCCACTAGTTTTAAGTTCATGGTGTTCTCTGGGGGCCATCCTACTCCCACACGGGGCCATTCGACCTCACGGAGTATGTGGAGGCGGTTAGGCTTCATCTTCACCCCATAGTCTCCTCCACATCCCCTCTTTAAATGTTGAACCCTGCACTCCAGTACCGCTGCCTTAGATTCACTCTTCCCATCTTGCCTACCTTCTCGGACCTTCTTCCACTTTTCCTTTTCGTTCCGTCTACGAAGTTCTCAGCACCCTCTGTACTTCTGATATTTCCACTCAATGACACTTAAGTTGTCATTCACCTCCTTCCTAATTGGGGTGGGAAGAGCCTTACCTGCCAGATCCCAGAGGGAGAAGGGGGATCGGCGTGCCTTCACCTGCCGGTCAGCACAGCCGACCAGAACACCACGTGGTCCAAGACTGTTTCTCCCTTAACTTTTAAAGTCCATTCTGCCTTGGGGGGCTTGATCAGGTGCGGATGAAAATACAGATGGGTTAAATATCCCATGTCCCAGGCTGTCTCCGGAAAAGCCAATTCATACTCACTTATGTATCCCCCTCCTTCTAGCCTGACAATTCCGAGGGGGTCAAGAATTTCATAGCAGACGGGACACCTCCTTGACAAGAGCAGAATACGAGCACACAAAAACCAAGTTTCTTCTCCTAAAAATCCCCTGGCAATTGCTTGGTAATAATTTTCCCCAAGACGGCGTGGACACCACCTCCTAAATGACCTTCACAAATTTCCTTCCTAAACCCTAACAGGCTTGTCAACCTGTGTACCAAGCAATCGTTGCCACCTGCCTAATCCAAGCTCCTGTGGGTCTGTGCCCCTTCTAATCCCTCCCAGGGGGGTGATCAGGCCCTGTCTTCCACCCTACCAGGTGGGTTCCTCCGCACCTGAGTGCTCAGTTCCCTTGCTGCCGTCCACTAACTGCTAACGTGAAAGGTCCAGGTATTGAGAAGCAGAATCCTTCCAGAAGGGCGAGGCGCCTTCCCCCTCTAGAAGATTCGAGCCTCGAGGCTTCAGAGTAGTCCCAAATGGGACTTGTCTCCTCAAAGTGAGGAGTTTCCTGGCCCATGCACCAAATGTTGCAGCCACGCGTTCCGGGAAACAAACTCACTCAGAAGGACAATGAAGATAGTGGAATGCAGTTTATTACACCGGCAGGCCCAAGGCAGAGTCTCCTCTCAGCCAAGGACCCTGACCAGTTTTTCTGAAAACTTTATATACCCTAAGTGTATGTGCCCAAACCCACCTCCCCAAATTCCCTGAAACTAGTCTGAACAAAGGAAAAGAAAGATACAATCAAAGTTAACCCGTGATTCATATGCCTTAAGCCTAGGTAGTTAAACACTGGACAATTATCAATAGGCCTGTGGTCATACCCCAATAAGCATAATAGAATTTATGATTCTATTCGGTTACACAGATAATTAGGGTATTCTCTTAGGCAACAGAGAGTCTAGCTACGAGCCCTGGGGTTCCATCCAGGGGGCCTGGTTTTCCAGTTGGTGTGTCATTTCCACAGATACTGGGCATATAGCTCAAAGTCTGCAGTCCGGCCCAAGGTGGAGTCCTGCTTTCAAGATGGAGCCTGTTCTGTCTGTTTCCTCCTTCACTGGTGGGCTTCTCAGGGAGGCGCGATTGGACCAGAGGTGGGGATGGTACCTCTGAGAGCCACCCGTACGGTGGGGGTCCCGCCTCTGACTCCCAGGTGAAGCCAGAGGCTGCAAGCATCTGAAAGCTGCGAGGGCACTTCTCCCTAAGTCTTCCTGGTGACCCTGCCCTTCCAACTCTCTGTCTACTGCTCAAGTTTTGCAAGAGGCGTAGCTTGGCTCTTCAGCTTTGGTTGATGTGCTTCTTTAAAAAATCATGTTTCCAAGTAGAGTGCCCTGGCACAGCCCCAGGTCTGGGCCTCGATGGAGCCCAGGGCCCAGGTGCCTCGCTGCAGCCCTGGGCAGGAGGGCTCTTGCCATCAGGCCTCAGCTGAGGGAGGGCAGTGCCAGTGCCCTCCTCTGGGGTCTTGGAGAGGGATAGAGGAGAATGGGTGGGCTTGGCGCTTAGGCCACTCTAGACCTGTGTCCTTGCTGTTGATCTGTGCTCCGCATTCTGCCTGGACCAAGGCAGAGCACGCTGTGCTGGGCCACCTCAGAAACTCCTCCGAGAGCTTCCCACAGCCAGTGCAGTGGCCTTCCAAATGGTGGCCCAAGAGGTTCCCCTGGGATGTGGACAAAAAGTAGGAGAAATTAACTTTTATTTCAACATTTACAAGCTTTATGCATGTCTCTGGTGGCAGGACTGCATTTGCACAGTAATACAGTATATAATTTATGAGTGGATACATGTAATTCCTTTATGAGTGCACACATATGTTTCTTTCGGGGGGGGGCACACTTAAATTCTGGTTTTTCCTGAAGAGGGTGTGTAATCGGAAGCATTGGGTGAGGACTGTCCAGAGGTTAGAAGTGAACCATTTAGCCAGCCCTTCACTCCCTGGCCTCCCTTGTCTTTCTGGCTTCATCATCTATATTCTTCCTCCCCTCCTGACACCTCCCCTGTGACATCATGGCTCCACCAATACTCGAATTCCAGTTGCTGGAACATGCCTTGAGTTTTCACGCCTGCAGCCCTGGCAGAGTCTTCTGTCTGAGGGCCCACTCTTCCCTGAGCCCCTGCAAATTCAGCCAAGATGAGAGAGGCCAACTTCTCTCTGAAGTGTCTCCTGATGCTTGTAATTCCCTGAGAGTTCTGTAGGCGTCTTTAATCGCCTGAGTCTCTCCGCGGTGGGTGGTGGCCATTTGTTTAACTTGCCAGGGAGTTTGTTTTAGACTCTAAGCCCCTAGAGGGCCAGGCCCAGCGCTTAGTCATATGTACATGCACAACAGACAGAGGGCGAGTCACCCCGCCACTGGGGGGACAACCTGGGGCCCAGTGAGGTTAATCAGGCTTCACAAGGTCGGGTCTGCTGACCCCACTAATCAGCTTGAGCCTCCTAATCCATCACCAGCAGGAACTTCAGGACAGAGGGCAGGCGCTCGGGAGAGCTGGCGGGGGCCATCTTGGCCTTCTCCTGCAGACTTGGCCCGGAGGGGATGGGGCAGCTGAGACATGTGCACCACCCTCTTCCTGCTCAGCACGTTGGCCATGCTCTGGCGCCGCCGATTTGCCAACCGGGTCCAACCGTGAGAAAATCACTGGGCCATGGGCTGGGGTGGGGAAAATGATTGGGCTGAAGGTGGGCAGGGGCTGCCTGGACTCGCAGGGAGGCTGGGAGGGACTTGCTGGGGAGCCCTGAGAAGCTTCCCATTGGAGTAGGGGGCACTCAGAGCTCTTCGAAGATGCTGGCTGCGGCCTCTGGTCCCCAGAACCCAATATGGCTTAGGTCTTGCAGAGAAGCAGGAGAGGGGTCTTGGGTCCGGGATCTGAGCTCTGGGGATCCGGGTGTTGCCCACATCTCTGCCGACCTCTTTTTCCCTCCTGCAGAGAGCCCAGTGGAGTCGATGGGGCAGTTTCGGGCAGCAGCTTGGAAACAGACCTCCAGTCGTCAGGCAGGTAAGGCAGAAGAGCCTGGGGTGGGGCAGGGAGGGCATCATGAAGGAGGCTGCCACTGTCCCGAGTCCCTGCCCAGGCCCTGGGGTGTACATGTGTGTGTATGTGTGTGTGTGTGTGTGTGTGTATGCGCTCCAGGCTGGCCCCTCACTCCAGCTCCCCTGTTCCCTGTGTGCCTACTGGGTAGGCTGAATGTCTGTTTTCTCCAGCTGGGTATGGGAGTCCCAGCCTTCCCCTGTGGACCCAAACTGTTCTGTCTTCCGTGTCCGAATGTGGGGTGGTCCCCAGGGCCCTGGTGTTGGGAGGCGCAGGGGGAGAGGAGAGAGGGAGGAGGCAGCAGCAGCTCTGTGATGCTCGGCCTGCCTTCCCTTCCCCCTCCTTCTCCCGCGGCCCCCGCCCAGCCTCAGCAGCTCCACTGCCTGAACCTCCAGCAGGATTCGCTGTCCAGTCCCCAATAGAAGGCGCGGGAGGCACATGACGTCACCAGCACAGAGTGCCATTGGCTGGGCAGCCCCTGCGGGCAGGACGCTGTCTCCAGTGGCCAGAAAGTTAACTCTTCCCTCTTCTGAAGCCATGTGGCCTTTAGAAGGGGTGAAGTTTGGGCAGGGGGGCAACGTCTGGACTTTTCCTTCCCCGGGTGACTAGCGTCCTTTGATGAGAGGGGCTCTATGCCCAACAATACACTGAAAAATCCACCAATATTTGTTAGGGACACACCATGGGAGATGTTGGTCTGTGCCTGCGGGCCCACTTGCTGTGGGGGCCTAGCTGAAGAGGGACGCTTTCTCCTGTAACAGCTTCTTCCGAGCCCCTGGCACTGCTCCTCTTACTCCCCGTGAAAGACAGAGTGTGATGACCTTGGGCTTCCAGGGACCCTGGGAGGAGGCTGTCTCCCCACAGACTCAGATGGCTGAGACAGACAGCATGCGCTCGCACGCTTGTCTGGGCGCCCCATGCCTCGTCAAGGGTGTGGGGAACGTGCCTGCAGTGTGACCCCTAGATAGGTCGAGATGGGCAATAGAACATGGGTCTTACTTCTCAGTCTTTGGATTCCCCTAGGTCTGGAATGTCAGAGCCATGTTCCCCGGCTCCCTGCCCACCTCCAACTCTATCTCTCCGACCTCCCCTGGGTCTCCAGGAAGCCCAGGGCCTGTGCAGGAAGGAGAGTCATTTCTGTGATGCCCTTCCTCTTAATTCCCCGACTGGGGATCCAGCCTGCACCCCCTGCACTGGAAGGCGGTGCCTTAACCACTGGTCCTCCAGGAAAGTGCCCTGGTCCTCACTGTGGGGTTTGGGTCTAGCATGGGGCAGGCATGTGTGCTCAGTGGCTGTCGTGTCTGGCACTGGGCAGCCCCATGGACTGTAGCTCACCAGGCTCTTCTGCCCATGGGGTTTCTTGGGCAACCAGAGTGGGTTGCCATTTCCTCTTCCAGGGGATCTTCCCGACCCAGGGATCAAACCCATGTCTCCTTCATTGACAGGTGGATTCTTTACCACTGAGCCACCAGGGAAGCCTGGAGTGGGGCAGCCTGAGTTTAAATCCCACCTCCCCTCTTACTGAGAGCCTGTGGGCAAATTATGTCATCTTTTATTTATATGTAAACTGAGATTAATAACAGAGTGGTTGCAAGGTCTCTGTGAGGTTTGAGTGAGATAACCATTATAATGCACTGGGCACAGAGTAACTGCTCAATTAACACCAGGTTCTCTCTTGCTGTTATGAGATCAGTGCTTTATTCTTCCCCGGGGGCTCTCATACATTAACTCACTCAAAAGAGTCCCTGGCCCCAGAGGTCCGGCCCTTCAAGTATTTCTGGCTTTTGTCAGTGTTGCAGGAAACGGAGGGAGAAGGAGATGGAAATGACTTGCTCGAGGTCGTCCGCCCAGTTTGTGGCTGGCGTGGGACCGGCAGGTCTCTGACTTCAGAGTCCATCTCCTCCACATGAAATGCCCCTGGAGCTCCTGTCAGGAGAGAAAAGGCCAAATCTGGGACCATCTGGCCCGGCCTGGTCTGCTGTGGCCTTGCCAGGACTGTTAACTCCTTGAGACTCAGCTAACTGGAGAAACTGGCCTCCCATCTACCCCTCTTCCAGACCTAGGGGAATCCAAAGACTGAGGTGGCTCCACGGAAGGCTGGCCTGGGGGTGGCGAGTGGGGGTGGTGGTGGTAGATGGGAAATTTCTGCTTTCCACTTCCAATGTTGTTAATTCCAACTGGCTTCTGGGGGCGGGGGGCTCCTGCTCCTCTATTGTAGGGTGAATCTCTAGGTGCAGGGAGAAAGGAGACTGGAAACAGGGGCGGGTCATCCCCTCCAGTCCTCTGACTCTGTATTCTTTCCTGTTTAGGGAGAAAGAGCCTCTGAAGTAAGCCCTGGTCTCTTGAGGTGGAGCTCAGCCCGAGGACCTGGGATCAGCTGGCCACAGCAGGTAGGGCAGGGTCTGCAGTCTCGAGGTCGGAGGGTAGAGCTGGGGACAAGGCGGGAAGGCCACAGAGTCCACAAGGCCTGGCCGCAGGGGAGCGGATCAGGCTGTGGTCACGATGGAGGCTGAGGGTAGGAGGGTGGACTCCTTCCGGCGGCTCCTACCTGTGGTGTTCCAGGTCACAACGTAAGGGTTAGTTTTAAGAGAACGAGGGGTCATCTCAACAGCATTTTCTAGGCCTGGGGATGAGGTGGTGGTCCTGCTGGTGGCCTGAGGGCTGTCTAGAGGACTTCTCAGGGAGAGGTGGCACTCTGGGTCGTCCACTCTGTAATACAAGCCCCCGCTCTGGGATGGGAGAGCCAGCCCATCAGCTGGTTTTTCTCTTTCAGCTCAAGTCCCGGTGTGCCCCCCACCCCGGAAGGACAATGTGCTGGAAGCAGCAGCTGCAGGAGAGGGACCAGGGAAAGCAGTTGTCGAGAAGGTAGACTCCTCTTTCGGCCCGGACTGCTGGTCTGTACCAGCCCAGGCCCTGGCGTGGGGCTCCTGGAGAAGTGGGCCTGGTTGGGCAGGCGGGAGGGGCGGAGGAGCTTGAGCTCTGGGACATGCTCCCTTGCTGGGAGTCCACCCAGAGAGAGGGACTCAGTGGGGTGCCCCAGCCCTGTTAACTCTGGGGCAACTCTTGCCACCTGGGGCGACAGGAGGGAACAGTAAGGAGTGAGGAGACTCCAGAATTGAGGGACAGCCGTGGCTCACGTTCGCCAAGGAGGGGCTGCCTGTCGTCCTCTTGCTGAATCCTCACAATAACCAATGCACACTGGTCACGCGATCACCCACAGTTCAGAAACGAGGAAACTCGTAGAGAGGTTCGCTGACTTACCCAGTGTCACTCAGCCAGAAAGTGGGAGACCCCAGGCTCATAAGGGGGAGGGGTGAAAGCCTCCTGAAACCATCTGGAATCTGCAGCTGCTCAGGGGAAGAAGCAGTTTCGCTGGCCTGGCCACCCATCGCTGGCAGCTCAGCTCGTCCAGGGCTGTGTGGTGTCACTTGGTGGCGGTGGCACTCACGTTCTGTGACATTTGCCTCTGCCTGGTCCCCAGAGCTCACCCTGCTGGCGGCTCTGCTGAAACGATCACTAGGAAGGGCCAGCTGGGTCTATGAGGTGTCTGCCTGCAGCTGGATGGAAGCAACCCACAGCTTGTCCTCATGGCGTGCGTGCGTGCGTGTGTGTGCACACGCTTGTGCATGCGAGCCTGTGTTCCAACCAGGCAGTAGCGTGTGGGAAGGGAGAAGCGTGACACTTGTTTTTGTCAGTCTGCTGACTGCTCAGTAGCGGCGGCGGTGGCCTCCTTTGCCCCTAGCTGCTCTGCCATTTCTCTCTCTTTACGATCCTGCCCGATCCCGAGTGGAGATAAAAGCAGATTTCCGCTTCTGCTCCCTGCGATCCAGGCGCAGACCAGGCAGGCAGCTGCTGCCCACTGCCTTGCGGCCATTCATCTTCCCAAGCCCCCCTCCTCCCACGTGCATCTCTCCTCCCGCTCCAGCTCCTACTGCTCACCCTCCTGCCAGGAGCGAGGCCTCTGCCTGGCCGGCCCCGCTCCCTGACTTTCGAGAAAGAGGAGCTTCTGTAGACAGCAGGGAAGGCTGAGATGCAGCAGACTCGGGAAACCCACTCTCAAGGGACAGGGAGGAGGTGCAGCCTGCTGCAGGGAGCCTGGCGGTTCCGTGGGAGCCTCAAAAGTAGGGCAGGGCGGAGGCAAGGGAAGGGTCGCACCAGGGAAAGGAGCTCCGTGCTGGAGCTGAGTCAGAGCCCCACTGCCCGCCTGACATGGGCCGCAAGTTCGTGACCACCTGTCTCAGCTCCCGTCAGCCTGTCTTTCTCCGGGAGGCATCACTTACAGGCTGAGGGCCAGAGGGCACTGTTCCCAGGACCTGGCCTGTGCTCCCTGATCCTACCTTTGCGTTCATTCTCTAATCTCTTTGCCATATTCCTGTCACTTCATCCTGGCTGCCACTCTCTGCCTGTCTCCTTCCACTGGGCTGAGGAACTGTCAGAGCAAGGTCGGCTCGCTGCACCGGGGCTGGCTCACCGCCCAGACACACATCCACAGAGTGACACCCCTTTGCAGCCCTGTTCTCAGAGCCTGTGAAGGCGCCCCTGGGGACCATTAGCCGGAAGAAGGGAGGGAAACCAAGAGGAAGGGGCTGCTGGAGGTGGGGGGAGGTGTCTGCTGGGCTTGGAGGCTGCCCAGGCCCTGGCAGCCAGGGTGCCGTGTGGGCTGGCTGGGAGGGGCTCTCTTCCCCAGGGAGCAGGCTGGCTTTGGTGGGAGCAGACTGTGTTTACACCTTCCCCACACGCCCGGCCCACGCTCGCCTCTTATTCTCAGGGCTCTCCCACCCCTGGGCTCTGCACAGTCTGCACGCTGGCAGCTCCTATTGCAGAGTTGCCACCCTCGGCCGAGAACTCCTCTTCAGGAGGCTGCCCGGGGCCGAGGTGCCCCTTCCTCGGCCCACTATCTCCAGTTCCAGCAGCTGGGTTGAAGCCTGTGCGGGGGGGGGGGGGGGGTTGGACCCGGTGTTCCCAAGAGGCTGAGTCCCTCTCCCTCCCATTTCCTTGGTAAGAGCTGCTGCTTGGATATGAGAGCAGAAAAGTTCAGGGGCTTGGTAGATCAGCTCTAACAAGAGGGAAGGGATTAAGGGAGACTCAAGAGAGAGAGCTGGGCCCCTCCTGGTGCAGGGTGTGGGCTGTTAGGAAACAATGATCAAGGATTTGAGAGCGAGGAGCCCAGGGTCAGAGCACCAGGTTGAAATCTTGACTCCACCGCCACTTCGTACCTCTGTGGCCTTGGGTACGTTACTGAACGTCTCAGTGCCTGTTTCCTCATCTATAGCACGGAGATAATAGTGTTAGTTTCCTGTCTCACAGGATTGATGTTAAATTAGATAATGTGTGTAGCGTGCTTACCACGTTACTAAGTGTTCAATATATGTGAGCTAGTGGGATTGTGTTTGTAAACTGTCAGTTACTGAACAATTACAGAACAATCAGTAGGTAACTCTAACAGCTAGAGTCCCTCCCCTCTTTCCCAGAGCCCCTCCTGGCCTGTCTTTCCACATAGACGACCACCAGGCACTGGGCAACTTTGAAATAAACAGCAGAGGGTGGCACTGCTGGGTGGGGGCCACCAAGTAAGACCTAGCACCCAGTGAGACGGTATAAGAGCCTGCTGCTGTCACTTCTGGGTACCTAGAACCCCATCCCAACCTCCAGGGGGTAGGGACGGTCCTGGCCTGGACACCTGCCCCCCTAGAGGCTCCGCTTCTCAGCTCCACAGAAGACAGGCGGTGGTTGCCCTGATGCTCTTCCACCCTCCGTCTGAATGCTAATCTCCCTGCCGTGGAAGCCTGAGTGACAGGGAAAAGGCTGCTCAGAATTGCAGGGCAGCCGAGGGCAGCAGCGGGAGGCAGGGAGGTGGTGTCGTCTGCGACTTCTGCAGCTGAGGCTCAGGGCCGCTGCCAGTCTCTCCTGGAGCCTGGGAGACTGGGACACGACCAGAGAGCTTATGAGGCAGCGGGGGTGGGGCGGGGGAGCAAGGGAGGCAGCCACAGCAGCTGAGTCTGGCGTGACCCTGGGGTGCAGAAGTGACCGGGGAGAGCACCGGCCCATCCCAAACGTATGACTGTGTGTCTTCAGACAAGACGGTCCTGGGCGGGGGCAGAGAGCAGAGGCCCGGTCCTAGACTGGTGGGACATGGCCCCATCTGAGGCAGCCACGATGACACAACAGCAGGGGGCCCAGCTGGCCCCACTGCTCTCGGGGACCCCTCTGCAGGCGCCCCACTGCTAGAGAAGAAGCCCCAGACCTTGAGATAGAGCCTCAACAGAAGAGCCAAGTGGCTGATACCGAGGTTTACTTTGATGATAATGATAATGATACTACTACTATTAATAATAATGGCTAATAGGTCTCACACACTCTGTGCCAGGCGCTGTGCCAAGAGCTTTATTTATAAGCACTGTCTCACTTATGAGGCAGGAACTGCTGTTAACCTCATTGACCCAATAATTCATTCAAGGTCACTCACAGCTGGTGGCAAAGCCAGGACCTGCGCCCGGGCAACATGATACCGGAGCTCGTGAGCTGGCAGAACAGGAAGGGCCTGAGTCTTGAGGAAATCCAGGGTGACCCAGCCTCCAGGCACAAGGAACCAGTTGTAGCCCCACCTGGGTGGTGCCTCTGTAGGTGGGCCGGGAGGGCTCTGCCAGGGCTATCTCTGTGCTCTCTCTTCTGGAACCCATGGTGCCAGGGTAGACACTGGGTCCTGAAACGGCTAGTCCTTGCTTGCCAGCTGACAGGGGAAAGGAGAGCGGGCTCCGCAGGATCTGTCATCCTCTTAGGGAGGAGGCAGTGGCCACCGGCAGACAGACAGAGAGGCCAGCACTCAGAGCCACTGCCAATCTGCTGTCCCCTTCAACTAGGGCAGAGAGAGAGGACATAGTCAGCAGACTGGCTGGAGGGGGAACTGGAGGAGGGGGAGGGCTTCGAGCAGGTGGCTTCGAGAGGGAGCCCCTGACTTAAACTGGAAACGAGTCCTGGTACATAAGGACTACAGACCCTCTCTCTGGGATGCACATGCCCCCTAGTGGGGACTAAGCCTGGAGGGTGGACAGAAAATGAAAACAGAAGTAGCTGATGACCATGACCTGTGAGCCTACGTGGGAAGGGCCGGTCCCATCCTTCGGTGAAGACACATACATCCACTTAAGGTCACATGCAGAAGCCAGCTGAGTTAAGCATTAAAGGAGACTATTAATGTATTCACTTGCTTGTTTATTTGACAAGCACATATTGGGAGCCCACAACATACAAATCTTGTATTAGGTGTTCGGAGTGAGACAGCGAAGAAAAAGACAGTGCCTGCCCTGCCAGTTAGAACAAGACCAAGACCTCAGCCTGGGAGGCCCAGTTCTGCCAGCCAGACACTGCCTGGCCACGTGACCGTTCCTTCTCTGGACCTCCATCTCCCCATTTAACAGGCATGTGTTGAACTCAGGTGGGCTGGTGCTGGCGACGTAAAGAACTAATGACCGTCCTCAGGAAAAGAACTGTCTACTAAGATGAAGGGGGTCCATCTGATGACCTCTGGGGGCCCCAGAACTTCTCCCAATCAAAAGAGGCTCTGATGGACTGTGTCTGGAGGTGCTAACAAGGACTCGCTCACTCAACAGACATTTATGGAGTGTCTGTGTGCCAGGCACTGTGGATGCCAAAATGAATTAAGACTTCCTGCCACAAACAACTAGAAAACTGAGCAAAATATAAGAAACAGACACTTGACAACAGGCAGCACACAGGATGGTGACCTCATGACTTCCTGGGCATCTGCCTCAGACAGTCCCCTGCCTGCAGTGGGGGGGCGGGGGGGGGGGCTGCAGAACATGCAGACCACGGTGGTCTTACTAGGGTGAGGAGGCATGATCAGAGTTCAAGACAGTGTGGCGGGGGCTGGGGGGCGGAGGAGGCAGTTCCAAAGGACATACACACAGATCGATGGGATCCGAAGACAGGACAAAGGTGATTCAACAGAGAAAGGAAGATCTTGACAACAGAAAATAGAAAGCACTAACCATAAAAACAAAGTGGGTAAACTGGACTAAATCAAAACCGGAAAGGCTAGGAGAAAGTATCTCCCAAGCAAATAGCTGAGAAAGGACTTGGGTCCAGAATATATGAAGAACTTTCACAACTCAGTAACACGATAGGCCAATAAAAAAGGGAGGGTTTTAATAGACTCGTCACAAAGAAGTACACGTAGGGCCAGTATACACAGAAAGATGCTCAACATCACAGTCGGCAGGGAGATGCATGTTAAGACCACAGTGAGATACTACAACACACCCACAAGAATGGCTAATGTTAAGGCTGACCATAACAGGTCCTGGTGAGCGTGTGGAACCAGCGTAACTCTGAAATACACTGCTTGGGGGAATGTAAGCAACACAAACCACTGGGGATACCAGTTTGGCAGTTTTCCTTGCAGTTCTCCAAGAGGAATGAAAACTTATGTCCACAGACAGATCTGTATAAAAATGTTCATTGCAGCTTTACTAATCATAGTTCCAACAGCCCAAATGTCCATCAACATGTGCATGGATAAAAATATTGTGGTATATTTATCTGACGGAATAATATTCAGTAATTAAAAAGGAAATGAACGACTGTTATAAGCCACAGCATGGGTAATCGAGGGAAGCCAGACACAAAAGAGTACCTGCTGTAGGGTTCCATTTATATGACATTCTAGAACGGGCAAAACGAAGCTGTAGTGACACAAAGCAGATCAGTGGTTGTCTGGGGCCAGGGCTGGATGGAGATTGACTGTAAAAGGGTGTGAAGGGGATCTCTGGGGGATGAAAATGTTCTAAACCATGAAGGGGTCATGGTTGCATAGGTGTATACACTTATTGGACTACTGCACTGAACATTTTAAAATGGATGCATTTTATTGTATGTAAATTATACCTCAATAAAGATGACTTAAAGAGTTAAAAAAACAAACAAGAATAAAGCGTTGACTCTTATCTTGCTTACAGTCTAGTGGAAAAGCCAGACATGAAAACAAATTATCATAAAATACTGCGTATTAAGAGAAGTATGTTCACACAGTAAGAGTTCCACTTACTGCGTGCTTCCCTGTGCAGGCTAGGTGCGTTGCACGCACAGTCCTAAAACGGTCCTGCTGGGTTCGTGAGAGCCTCCACCTCTTCCTGCTGCAGATAAGGAGCCTCAGAGAGAGGTGAAGTCATCCGCCAGGGGTTACTTACCTCAAATCAGCAGAGCTGGGACCCGACTCCAGGTCTGCTTGGTCGCAGAGCATGTGCTACATCAGCCAACCGTGGGAATGTTGGAAAGAGCTAAGGGACTGTCTGAGCATCTCAGGTCAGACTTCGCAGAGGAGATGCTGAAGCATCAGTCGGGATTTGATACGCACAAAGGGAAGGACGAAGGGAAGGAAATGTCCAGGCAAAGGAGACAAACAGCATGAGAGCAGGTGCTGCAGCAGTTATGAGAAGGGATTTCTGGGAAGGGGAGTCACGTCCAGAAAACAGGAGGAAAGGTTAACGGCATATTATGTATCCTTCAAATTCACTTATTTTTAAAAAGCCTATTAAGCAATAATTTTATGAGAGGCAACAGATCTGCAGAGCAGGCAAATGAAACGTGTGCTACTGGTCACCACAGGAAGGAATCCACTGCAACCCAAGGTCAACCATTCTCAATAAAGAGTACATGTTGTCCTGTTTCTTCCCCTCCAGAAAGTTAAAAGCTCTGAGCAATGGTCCCAGATTTCTGCTGAATGGGATTTGTGGCCCTCTTTCATAGTCCTGAGAAATTGAAGTGGAAAATATCCTCTATGCTTTGAGGATGTGCTTTCGAGCTGGATGAATTAAAATCACTGGAGTTAGCAAAACATGGGCCACTGTTACAGTGTATCTTTCCAGGAAACCCAGCACAATGGTTAAGACCATAGGTCTGGAGGCTCAACTGAGTTCCCAGTGCCTTCACACACTGATGGCTTTCATTTTTCTGCCCTTGAGTTGAAAAACAGAAGGATAATGACAGGACTGTTGAGAGAGTCAAATGAGAGAGCCAACTGAAGGTGCTTAGGGTCATCAAGTTTTATACATTAAATTTCGGCAGCTTTTTGTATGTCATTCAGATCTCAATTAAAGAGGTTTTAAAAATATGTATATTATTCTATTTACTTATCTTTGGTTGTGCTAGGTCTTCACTGCTGGATACGGGTTGTTTCTAGTTGCGGCGAGCAGGGGGCTACTCTTTGTTGTGGAGCATGGGCTCAGTTGCCCCGAGGCATGTGGAGACTTCCTAGACATGGGATCAAACCTGTGTCTACTACACTGGCAGGCAGATCCTTAATCAGTGGACCACTACGGAGGTCCAGTATATCAAGTGTTTTTTTTTTTTTTTTCAAAGGCACTTAAAACAGTGCCTAGCATGGAGCCAACACTCTATACCAGCTATTATTTTTTCAGGATGGTAATTTGATTGCGTCAGTTTGTCTTCTTTATTTTGCCATGACCCATTCTTCCCGAGAATAATCATCAACAAAAAAGAGAGGACGATTTGGGGTATGTCAATCCTATCATTTAGAGTCATATCATTCTAATGGAACACCCAGCTTAAGATGGCTTAAACAACAAAGCGGTTTCTTTTTTAAAATCTCCCACTCTGTATTTCACTCAAACTAGTGCTCACAGGATGCCTCCCACATTCAGAAATATTGACATGTAAAAATATGTGTCTCTGAATCAAACTAAAGGTCTAAAGGCTGGGGACATCGGGACTGGCTTCTCCAGCAGCTCAAAAGCATCTTCAAGGACTCAAGCTTGTTCTGTCCATCACTGCTGACCTGCTCTTCCTAGGAAGCAGCAGTTGGCTTGCTGTTCAAGCAGCAACAAGATGGCTTCCATGGTCTCAGGCATCACTTCACGGGGTCCCAAAACTAGAAGGGAGGCTACTGTTTTTCAAAATTAGAAAACCTTCCCAAATGTGGCAGAACTGCATTGCAGATCACTTTCTAAACCAATTCCTGGCGAAGGGAAGAGATTTCTCATGGGCCTGGTGCAGACTATTCAAGACTCACTCCTTGGGGCAGAGACGGGGCTTGCCTCCCAGAAGCTCTGCGGTGTTCATCATATGAGGAAGGGCAGTGGTGGGGCTAAGGGTGCCAGCCACACAGGTAAACTTCTGGGAATATCACTGGTCCAACTGCTCCCCATGTAAGCAGCTAACTGCTCGGAAAATACTGCTCCTCCTTCGTGTTCTTATTCATAAAATTAAACACAACTTTCCAGTTAAGACATTAACCTCAATATTTAAAGACTCTTTTCTATTAATGTGGGTTTCAAATGCGTGTGCTCAGTTGCTCAGTTGTGTCCCACTCTTTGCGACCCCATGGACGGTAGCCCACCAGGTTCCTCTATCCATGGGAATTCCCAGGCAAGAATGCTGGAGCAGGTTGCTATTTCTTTCGCCAGGGGATTCTTCCCCACCCAGGGACTGAACCCATGTCTGCAGGGTCTTCTGGAGGCAGACTGGCAGGTGGATTCTTTACCACTGAGCCATCTGGGAAGACACAGTTTTCAAATAATCCCAAGTCTTAAATTTGGAAAACTCAGCAGCGGCCACAGGACTGGGAAAAGGTCCGTTTTCATTCCAATCCCAAAGAAAGGCAATGCCAAAGAATGCTCAAACCACCACACAATTGCACTCATCTCACATGCCAGCAAAGTAATGCTCAAAATTTTCCAAGCCAGGGTTCAATAGTACATGAACCATGAAACTTCCAGATGTTCAAGCTGGATTCAGAAAAGGCAGAGGAACCAGAGATCAAATTGCCAACATCCGCTGGATCATCAAAAAAGCAAGAGAGTTCCAGAAAAACATCTACTTCTGCTTTATTGACTACGCCAAAGTCTTTGATTGTGTGGATCACAACAAACTGGAAAGTTCTTCAAGAGATGGGAATGCCAGACCACCTGACCTGCCTCCTGAGGAATCTGTAGCAGGTCAAGAAGCAACAGTTAGAACTGGACATGGAACAACAGACTGGTTCCAAATTGGGAAAAGAGTACATCAAGGCTGTATATTGTTACCCTGCTTATTTAACTTATATACAGAGTACATCATGAGAAACCCTGCGCTGGATGAAGCACAAGCTGGAAACAAGACAGCCAGGAGAAATATCAATAACCTCAGATATGCATATGACACCACCCTTATGGCAGAAAGTGAAGAAAAACTAAAGAGCCTCTTGATGACAGTGAAATAAGAGGGTGAAAAAGTTGACTTAAAACTCAACATTTAGAAAACTAAGATCATGGCATCCAGTCCCATCACTTCACGGCAAACATTTGGGGAAACAGTGTCAGACTTTATTTTTGGGGGCTCAAAAATCACTGCAGATGGTGACTGCAGCCATGAAATTAAGAGATGCTTGCTCCTTGGAAGAAAAGTTATGACCAACCTAGACAGCATGTTAAAAAGCAGAGACGTTACTTTGCCAACAAAGGTCCATCTAGTCAAAGCTATGGTTTTTCCAGTAGTCATGTATGGATGTTGAGAGTTGGACTATAAAGAAAGCTGAGCGTCGAAGAATTGATGCTTTCAAACTGTGGTGTTGGATAAGACTCTTGAGAGTCCCTTGGACTGCAAGGAGATTCAACCAGTCCATCCTAAAGGAAATCAGTCCTGACTATTCATTGGAAGGACTGATGCTGGAACTGAAACTGCAATACTTTGGCCACCTGATGTGAAGAATTGACTCATTTGAAAAGACCCTGATGCTGCAAAAGATTGAAGGTGGGAGAAGGGGACGACAGAGGATGAGATGGTTGGAGGGCAACAACAACTCAATGGACATGGGTCTGGGTGAACTCTGGGAGCTGGTGATGGACAGGGAAGCCTGGCGTGCTGCAGTCCATGGGATCGCAGAGTCAGACACATCTGAGCGACTGAACTGAACTGAAATCCCATCAGTGAATAGAACTCCGTGAGCTGACTGCCTGAGCGCAGCAGGTCGGCTGACCCGATTTCCCCTCTGCAATCAGAGCCAAGGCCCCTGCACAGCCCTGGGGACTCCTGCCCTGTAAACCTTCTGATCTACTTCTGTCACTTATCTCTAGACTGTGTGACTCTCCATGTAACAAATATAGGTCTACACTGGCCTTGAATAATGTAAAATTCAAATATCCTAGACCTCACCAGCAAATGAAGTCACAACAACATTAGCATTTCCCTCTCAATAGCTCTGAGCCCTTGCCCTCATTCAGGAACGCTAGCGCATTTTGTGTTTCCCAGTTATTTCCGGGTGGCCTATGCAGTGCACCTGACATGTACTCAGGCACAAGGGCTCATTGCATTTTGCTCAGTCACTTGGCCACAGCCCAGCAACCCGTGACACCCCTATCCGCCGTGAGCCTGCTGCTATTTTACCAAGGGCCCTGTCAGGTGTGAAACCTCCACTGTGTCCTTTGGCACAGTGGCCCTTCTAGAGCTGGGACGAACAGCCTTCACTGCACACTGGGTGCCAATTAGTCTGGGACCCAAGACAGCCCCCTGCCTGCAATGTAGGGGACCCGGATTCAATCCCTGGGTTGGGAAGATCCCCTGGAGAAGGTAATGGCAACCCACTCCAGTATTCTTGCCTGGGAAATCCCATGGACAGAGGAACCTGGCAGGCTACAGTCCATGGGGTTGCAGAGTCGACACACCTGAGTGACTAACACTTCCACTTTTCAAGACAGCCCCGTGACAGCCCAGAGCCCTCAGTCTTTCACAGATCAGCTCCTGCAGCCTCTCATCCTCACTATTCCTGCCAGAAAATGGCTGGAAACAGTGGAACAGGTGCCCATCATCCACACCCCACTTCTCAGTTTCATCTCTAACTGCCCATGGAAACACACAAAATCTGTTTTCCTTCCCCTCCCCCACAACCCCAAACCCTTCTATATAAGATCAATTTATATATACACTCACAGTACAGTATAACTTCATCGTAAGAGTACAGACTCTACAGGCTAGGATCAAACCCCGATTCCACCAGTTACTAGTGTGTGAACTAGGGCAAGTTATGTAATATTTCAATGTTCCTCTTTCCCCATCTGTAAAAACAAGAGTAGTGATAACGCACTTCACCATGCAGTGGTGAGGATGAAACAAATTAATATCCATAAAGTACTCAAGGAGTGAATGTCTCACAGTAAGTGTTATAAAGCATTAGCTATCATTATTGTTTTGCCAGCAGATCACCTGCCTACACACAAGCAGCTTTTGGCAAATTCCACACTTACAGCCTGAAATAAATTTAGTCTGCAGGGAGAGACCTCATTCTTTTGGTATTGTACAAAATAATTTGTCTTCAAGGGTAAAACAGAGAAACTTGGGGGCCAATTTCACACAATTGGAGCTATTGCTGAGTTAATGATTGTATTTGTGGAGTACTTACTGTGAGCAGGGGCAGTGGAATACCAACTAGGTCTGTGAAGAATTTAAAAAGAAAAAACAAATTAGACTTCTGCCTTGAAGAGCTTACAATCAAATTAAGGAAGGCAAACATTAACAGATGTGGTAACTTGAAAATAAGTCCCCGAAACATTACTACACACAGAACAATTTAATCCAGACTTAAATGCTACTGAGATCATTGCTAAAGGGCTGATGAGGATGGGGAAAGGGTGATGTTTTAAGGCTTCATGGTCTTGCAACTTTACTATTATTATTATTAGTATTGGTTGCAGGACATGCAGCACGTGAGATCTTAGTTCCCTGTCCAAGGATCGAACCAGTGTTTCCTGCACTGGAAGTCCAGAGTCAATCACTGGATTGCCAGGGAAGTCCGCACATTTAATTTCCAAATAGGTATACATTCTGGCTGTGACTCTGGTTGTTGTTTTGCCCTTTTACAATTTCAAAACTAAAGCCGGGGTGAGTGCCTGAAAAACAGCCCTCAGGAGTAGCAGGCGGTGTTACACTACTCTGTTCTTTTTGTAAAGTATAATTATTTTTGCGTGGCGCCCCTTGGGTTCAGGGGAATTTCGAGCCCGGCCCGGCCCGGCCCGACCCGTCGCTCTCGGGCGCCCTCTGCCGCCCGCACCCCAACTAAGAGCAACGGAGCGGGACGTCGAACAACGAATTTCCCGGGAATCTCCTTTTCCTTCACTAACGCAACCACCCCTCCATGACTCTAATAAAATCCGTTGAGCAATTAACTACGAAGTCCCTCAGTCGTTCCTCTCGAAGGCCCCTCGAACTTTCTGCGGCCTCCACCACCCAGCCAATCTCGACCAGGGACAGCCTGTTCACTCAACAGATAGCGACTTTGTGACCGAAACGACCGTCGGTCTTCGTTTTCTAACTGCCGGGGTTTCTATACAGAGCAAGCCTCCCGCCCTGGGCTCTCTACTGTCCCCAGTGGCGGCCACCATCTTACCCGGGCTTCAGAGCCTCGGGCGCCCCTCAGCGGCCGTTGACAACACTACATTTCCCAGCAGCCCTTTCTCAATAGCGCGAGAGTTCGCGCGAGACTTCCGTGAAGACTTGCGCGCAGGCGGAAACCGCCCTCCTTTTCCGATGCGGGCTGCTTGGCTGGAGGTCATGGCTTCCTCGTTGTGGTTCCAGCAAGGCCAGCAACCTCGGCCAAAGGGCCGAGGGAAGGCTGCGGAGGTGGGTAAACAGCTTATTCCTTGATACGGCGCTAGCATACTTGGCCTCTCGCTGCTCGAAGGCGAAATAGTGACGCTAGGCCTGGTTCCCCCAACCCCCACCCCCATAGGTGGTTGGGAGGATTAACTGAGATACTCGGTGAGAAAACGCTTTCCAAAGGGTGCGAGGTTTTGCTACTGAAGGGAGAGAGAGCCCAAGCCCACCTTTGACATCGCAGCGTCCCTCCTGGGGGAGAACGTCTCTTCCATCCTGCGCAGCCCCCAGGCCTCACGGCCACCCAAGCGCTGAGCTTGCAGGCCCAGGGGCCCTGCTTGTCCCCAGGTCCTCCCACGGGGCAAGCTCGCAATTAACATCCAGGGTATTAACGTCTAAATATGGAGTGCATAGAGGACAGGCCCAATCAATTTCACTTAATTCTACAGCTAATAGTGGCGTGGTAGACTTTGTCTGGAAGGCTCCAGTTTTATAGCGACCCTTAACATGCTTATGTTTTTATTCCCCACAGGCCTTTCCGGCATCTGCAGAGAAGCTTAGGAGTGACGAATGGAAGTCTGAAATAAGTAAGAATGCATGTAGGCAGGAACTTGGGTGGGCAGCAGAAATGAGAAAGCCGAGATGGTCTTAAGCCTGCCACGCACCGCAGCTCTGAATCCTGCTGACTCAGGACCAGTTGGGGGTCCTACTCAGAATCCAGAAATGAGGATGGTCTCTGTGCCAGTGTAGTTGTGGCCACTAGGTGTCGCTGTTTGAAACCAAAGTGGATGCCACTGCATTCACGGGTAAAAGGGAGACTTGGAACTTGAGCTTTAAAGTTGATTGAGATTTAGAAATGTTCCTTACTGGTTGAGCTGAGGATGATTTAAAGTTATCCCTGTCTGAAAAGACTTCTGTTGTGAGGAAATCTAACTTGCTGAGGCTCAACGTTTTAAATTCTGTTCTTGGGAATGAATATCCTAAGTCTGTTCCTGTTAATGTGTTATCCATATTTCTCTTTGAAAGATGTAGGCTGGGGGCTTTGAAAAAAGTCACATGAAAACCATCATCCAGAGATGTAAGGATCCTTGTGATGAAATGTCTATAAATGGTAAGAGTTTTAACTTTAACAGAATTGCATAGATTATGGTTCCTTTAAGTGTTGGCTTGTTAGATTTCAGAGATGTGTGGGTCTTCCCACACATTAACAGCTATCTGAGAGATACTTGTGTAGGCCTTCTTGAATAGTTTTTCCTTTTAGTGCCCAGAGAAGTACTATGAACTCTTTCTAGACTCCTCACCAAGTACCCTCACAGTGATTGTTACAACACTGTGAGGTAGATGTTTCCCCTATGTTGCTCCCGAGTAAGTCAACTGAATTAATGAGTTCACTTGCCCAAAGTTACACAACTAGGTTGTTTTCTTTTTAAGAGCCATAAAAACATAGCTATAAGTGATTTTGCAGGAGGACATTATTATTAAGCTTTATTGAGATATAGTTAACAGCTGGTCATTGAGTTAGACTAGTGGTTCTCAACTAGGGGTGGAGGGTGTTGCTGGGATCCAGGTAGTAACCCTAATTACCCTATAGTGTACATGACAGGCCCCCCACCACCCCGACAAAGAACTCCCCACCCAAAATGTAGAGTTGAAGTTGAAACCCACTCTTAGACTGAGACTCCAGTCTCAGCCTGTTACCAGGGAACCACACTAGCACCTTGTTTCTTCATTTCTAAAAGACAAGAGTGGTGCTTTTCAGACCTGGCTCTGCACCTGTAGAATGTTCCTGGACCCCACCTCCACCCATGCTAAGATGGGTGAGATGGCTCTAGAGTGTAGCCCAAGAATCATGTGTGGCTATTTAGGAGCAGATGTGGAGGAACAGGGAGATGATCTGATCTACTTTTAGCTCGGGGATTTTTATTACAGCAAGGTTATAGTACTGGCTATTTTTAAGTAGCTCTCAGGGCAGATCTATAATCCCTATCTTAAAGAACTGAAAGCCACATGGTCCCTCTGCAGTATCATTTTGCACACAGAGGTGAGCAAAGGAGAAGTGACCTTGTTTGGTGTTGATTGTTCTTGGCATCAGGCACCCTTTGTGCAGCCGGCCTTCAGTGGTCTGGCTGAAAGGAGTAATCCACACTGTTTTAGACATTTTTACTGACAGCACAAAGATGCTGAAATATTTACTCGGCTACTAGACACTTTGTGCTCAGGGAGACCCTGGCTTTAAAAGGACAGGAACTGTCACCGTGTCAGGTCTGGGACGCTGGGTACAGCTAGGCACTAGATAGAAAGTTTTTGCCCTTGAGGGCAAGCACATTCTAATAAACCAGATAAGATTGAATAAGTAGGAACTTAAGGAAGTAAAGTGGAATTTGGTAAGGAAAACATGGTTTGCTTGTGCTGTGGGCTGGCAGCTGGGCGGGGAGCTGAGTCCTTGATGATGTGAAGTTATCCCTGTCTGAAGGCCAAAATAAGGCCTTTGAGTGTGGAATCTGGATATCTGAGACTCAGTTTCCCAAGTTTGCTTTAGAGAAAATTGAGGCCTGGTTTATTTGGTTTGTTTAATGCCTGAATTAACAGTGATCTGTCTGAGAGATACTTGTGTAGACCTTGAATAGGTTTTCCTTTGCAGTTTCCCCTCGCCAGGTACAGCCTCAGTTTGAGGCCGAAAAGGATACTCCAGATAAAGACACCGGCTGCAGTGCTGTGGCGGCTGCCCTGGGCTCGGCGTGGAACTTCTCTCATGTGTAATAGAGGAAACCTTTGGAACAGGCCTGGGTGGATGTGCTCTGTTTCCCCTGGCCCTTGGGTTGTGCTGAGTGGCAAGGTGACTTTGACATACATCTGTTTTCTTTGCTAGATGTCTGCAGCGTGTGAAACAGAACTGACCTGCTTTACCTAAAGCAAGTGAAACTATTCCTCTCCCGTTGTTTGTAATGTAAGCTTTCTGTTTCTATCTTACGGGTCCAAAAGAATCCCCGCAAGCCTGTGATGGTTAGTTATCCCTGTCTGAACATCTCGACTGAGGGAAAACAGTCTGTTCTGAGGCTTAAGGGGCTGGCTCTGGGCTCTTAAAAGCAGTTCAGGCTTTATAAGGGATCAGACAGAACGCACTCCAAAGGGAGTTGTGCTTATGCACCCTGCGGAGACCCCGGTCCTGGTGCTCCATCCCTCTGCCACTTGAAAACCAGTGGTGGGCTGCCCTGTCACCCTTTGGCTCTGAGGGCACAGGCTATAAGAGGTGGCAGAAATGGGCAAGTGGCCCAGATTTGGCTTATGCTCTTAACTATGGAATGAAAGAGTGCTTGTCACATATTTCAAGAAAATGAATGCGCTCTTTGAGACAGATGGCAATGGAAGATGTGTGCCGGCTGTGGCAGTGAGCACACTTAAGGACTATCTGATCTCTCGTCTTTTTACTGTGTCCTGACATTCAGGAAAGAAGGGGTACCGTGGCACTAGCATGGTTTCCAGGTGCCTTGTTCACGCAGGGCACTCTGCTGGGGTTAGCCCAGCTCTTGTCTGAATGGCATGGCTGGCTTGTGAGCAAGAGAGTAGCAGAGTGGCACTGGGCTTTGTTCCCATTGAAATGCCATGCTTGAAGTGGGCACAGATTGCCTTTCTTTTCTGTTGAAGTTGGGAGGTATGTGCAGCTCTTCATATGTAAGGTCACATATTTGTTCGGTCACCAAGGAAGCTGTATTTGGGGTGGGATTTAAAGAACCAGAAAACTGGTCCAAGCAGCCTACAGCCTAAAGCAAATATAGTGAAAGGACGTGTTAGCAAGTGGGAAGGTCTACCTGCTGGGTTACAGTCTGCTTCTGAGTGGACTTGACTGTTGTGCGGGACCCAAGTGAACCTGGAGGGGTGTTTTGTGTTTTGTTTTTTTCAGCTCTGCTGCACATCAACCCTGGCCCTTGGCAGTGAGAGCGCCGAGTCCTAACCATTGGACCCACCAGGGGATTCCCCGAACCTGTGTGTTTGACTTCAGAGGGCGTCTGAATATAAATGCCCCCAGCACTTTGTGGGTGCTCTTTACTGGGCCTTTGCACTGTCTCCTGGAAAGAGGCAATTGGGACCCACTAGCCTGCACTGAATCAGTCTAGTTGTGCCTTACACACACACACACAGGCAAAATGGTCGATTGCTTAGAATGAGTTCCTTCAGGATTGCCTCTTGGAAATTAAGGTATAACTAAGAACATTTGCACTACCACACACACAGTTTAGGTGATCTTGGTGCAGTGGGGGGACTGCAGTGATTGTAAAATGAAACTTACATGTACATGCTCTGTTGAAGACTAAGGGGAAACAGGTGTTCAGCCTAAAAAAACATTTCTCAGTGGGTTTCTGCAGTGTGTCTTGGGTTTAACTCTAAAGCAAATTAAAGCATTTAAAAGTTGACTTTCTGGCATTTGTGGATTTCAGATTGAGACTTGTGATTTCTTCTGTGTATCAGCACATTCTTTTATAAATGAAAGTTTAAAGTTTCTCACTAAATCGATCTTATACAGTTGACTGGTTTGCTAACTACAGATGTGATGGGAATAGGGACAAAATAAAATATGGGGGGAAAGGGGTCCAGGCCTCAGGAAGCCATGCTTTCTCAAGTAGCTGCTATAGTGGTTAAATCGTGAATGTCCTTTCTCTTAGTCACCTGTTTTAAAAAAGCAGCAGTGTTGTACGGAGAGGAATGACCCTTCAGAAGCAGGGGCCAGAGGCCAGGTTCTGGGTGGGAGGCTCTTGCCAGCCCCCTCCACTGCCTTACGGGGTGTAGTGACACCAGACAGTCGAACCCAGGGTTTGTGTATGGAGCTGTGTAGTGGTCATTCCGTTGATTTATACTTTGAAGCCCGTATAATCTAAAAGAAAGTTGCCTGTATCCAGTCAAATTATTGAAGCCTTGATAGTCAGTGTCCAGGGATGAGGGTTTGTTACCCAATAATGTCCTTTTGGTGATGGGGTGGTACTACATCCTCAGTGGGCCTTTAATCAGAGGCCAGAACTTTCCGGTGGTTCAGACTCTCTGTGTTAAACACCCTGCGTGATATACTACTTCCCCCAACACAAACACAGACACAGTGGTTATCCATTGTTTATGCAGTTAACTAATTTCAGATGACTTTCTGCCCTCTGTGCTCCCACTTTATCGGGGGGCAGAAGTGAGTCCGTTCCCTTTCGCAGATAAACCTGTTGCAACATGTCCTTGAGGTGAACTGCTTTGGAGTCTGAGGCTGGACATGCTAGTGGGAGGATTTGGGCTGAAAAGTGCATTTGTTTCTACTGCTGCTTGACCTTCGTTAATTGAGAGGCCCTGAGCCACTCCACTGACCTAGTCAGTCCGTGCCACTGCTGGCTTGGAAATGCTCAGCTCTGAAGGATCCCTGCATGCTCCCGCTGGTCAGTCTCATCTTGAGAGCGTTCCCTTCAGTTTTAAAGATGAGCCCAGCAGAGCAGTCTTTTTCCTCGACCAAGGTTGGGTTGTCTCCCTGGGCCCAGAGGAGTCTCCTTGGGTGAGCTAAGAACAAGGCAGGGTTTCCCACAAAGCATTCTTCAGTGACTGACACATCCCCTCTCTTCTGTAGGGAAGGGGGAAGGTGGGTGTCAAGGATAGAACGCACAGGAAGGTAGCTTTAGTTACTTGAGGGGCCGAGGGCCACAGCTCTGCAAAAATAAAGGTCTTGGATGTTTTTGGGTCACCGCTGGTACAACCAAAGGATGCCAGCCTTGTGCAGGTCCCTCCAAAGGGTGGCTTCCAGGGACAGGTCGTGGTTTGCGTAGAATATCAGTGGCTTCTTCGTTTGATCGAAATAGTGGTCAGAAAATTTCTGGTAGTTGCTGGTGATGAATCCATAGGCACTCACCTGGACAAGGACAGTTAGCATTTGAATTAGCATTTGAGCTGCTGTGTGTAAAGGGCTTCCTTGGTGCTCAGATGGTAAAGTATGTGCCTGCAGTGTGGCCCCTGGAGTAGGGCATGTCAACCCACTCCGCTATTTCCTGGAGAATCCCCATGGACAGAGGTTCCTGGTGGGCTGTAGTCCATGGGGTTGCAAAGAGTCAGACATGACTGAGCGACTAAGCACAGTTTATAAAGTGGCAGGAACTTGGGCATAGCTGCCTCATGTGAAGGTGAGGACAACCACCGTTCTCACCCACGTTTTTATAGCTGCCCTGTGCTTTCTGCACATTTTCTCACCCAACTAAATAATCGTAGATACTGTCCCTGTTTTACAAATGGGGAAATGGGCTCAGAAAGATAACCAAAACGTGTGTCCCCAGTCACAAGCTAGTAAGTAGCTGGGCTGGGTTTTTAACTCCAGTCTGTGACACCAAAGCCATGATCATTATGCTCAAGACAGAGGCAGAAAGCCCCTTACCTCCCGCTTCCTGTTCTAATGGTGACTGCAGACAGGAGAGTCCTGTGTGAAACATGGAAAGGGGAACAGAGCCCAGTGGTGCTTGGCCTCCAGCTCTTGTGCCTGGGTCACCACTGCCTTTCCCTGAAACCTGCTTCTCAGCCTGTCTCTGCAGGTCATGTGGGTACCACCCCAGCAAGAATTAGCTCATGGAGTGATTTCAGAGACTCCACGTGTGGAAGGCTGCCCACCTCAGTTTGAGAGAATCTTCCCAAAACATGTCCCTACCCACTTGGGTTGAGATTTTGCTTTGACAAGAGCAGTTGGGTTATATGTCTCTTAAACACCATGTGCAGTGGCTGCCCCGGGTCAGAGGGTGAAAGGACAAGGCCAGGGGAGGGTGGCCCTGGGGAGGAAGGCAAGACTGGGTCCAAGGCTGACCTTTTAAGGGACCAAGAGCACTTCCTCCACCCCATTCCCTAGACTAGATGGCTCCTGCAGCTGAAGAGCCTTCCACCACGGGATGGAGGCCCAGAGTTCCAGGTCTGGGCTAGCAGGCCTCAGGTAGAGGATCTCATGGATGGAATAAAGTTCCATTCACACCAGCTCTGCTGCTGTGGGCTCCCAAGAGAGCAGACCTCTTACCTGGTCACAGGTATGCAAAGCTGTCAGCAACATGAGGGCCCCAGTACTAGGCATGTATAGGTCTCCAAATTTTGTGTTAATCAACTTTGATTTCAAAAACCTGGAAGCAAAAAGAAGCATCAAAACTCAAAGACTCTGGAGGACTTCCTTGGTGGTCCAGTGACTAAGAATCTGCCTGCCAGTGCAGGGGACATGGGTTCAACCCCTGGTCCAGGAAGATCCCACATGCTGAGGAGCAACTAAGCCTGTGTGCCTAGAGCCCGCACTCTGGAGAGGTCACCAAAATGAGAAGCCTGCACCCCACAGCGAAGAGTAGGCCTTGTTTGCCACAACTAGAGAAAGCCCGTGCAGTAAAGAAAACCCAGTGCAGCCAAAAAAACCCCAAGACTTGTGGTCTTGCACATTAGCTCGAGGGTTGTGCCATTACACCAACTCAGGCAGGCTGGAAAACAGCAAAATTTTCTGGCCCTTCTACCCTCACCCATCTGCCATTTGGAGAAAGATGAATTATACACAAAAATCTTTGGTTGAAATAACACCTTAGGTAATAAGCAGTGAGGAGGAGGAACAGGCCCTCCTGAAGAACCACAGGTGAGACCCTTCCCTTTCTCCCGCTCTCTAGAAGCCTGAATCCAGCCTAACGTGCTTTTCCTCTCGGCAGCACCCTCCCGCACCACAACGTCACGGGCATAGTTGGCGTATTTAACCTGACACCTAAATTTCACCTCCAGACTGGCCAAGCAGGAGCCACACGAGGACAGAGTACACGTAGGTCCTTGACTGGGCCGCTAGTGAGATGGTGCACATGTGTGCATGCACACGTACACGCTTTCAGACACCCAGATGGTCCAAAATGAGGCCACAGTATGGTGACCGTGAGCCTTGACCTCAGCCCTGGGTTCTCATCTAGGCCTTGCCAGGCAAATCACCTAGCCTCTCAGCCTGTTCTTCCTCTGTTGAGTGGTCTTCAGTTTGCCTCCCAGACGCTCCTGCCACCCCTGGGCTGCTCTGGGTCTTGGGGTGCTAGCCCGGGCCTGCATGCAGTTAGGCGTCCCAGCTGCAGCACTGTCACCACTTCAGGCTGGACAGATGTGCATTGCAGGGGCTCCCCTGTGTCTTGTAGGTGGTTCAGCAGCATCCCTGGCTTCTGCCCACTAGGGGCACTCAGGTTGCCTGCTGCTGCTAAGTCTCTTCAGTCGTGTCCGACCCTGTGCCACCCCATGCCTGGGATTCTCTAGGCAAGAATACTGGAGTGGGTTGCCGTTTTCCTTCTCCAATGCACGAAAGTGGAAAGTCAAAGTGAAGTTGCTCGGTCGTGTCCAACTCTTAGCGACCCCATGGACTGCAGCCTACCAACTCTCCAGACAGGACAGTGGACCAGCCTCCTGCTGAGAACCACTGGTGGGTGGGGTGGGGGTGGAGATCTGCAGGCAGGGGTTCCCCAGGCTCCTCCCAGGGTCCTCCTGTGTTTGGGCCTGAATGCTGGTTTCCGCTAGTCCCCATACAGCCCCACACTTACGTTCCCTCTATGCCCAGCCTAAGCGTTGATGAACAGTTTTGGTAAGTAAGCCTGTTGAGTTTCCTGTCTGCCTTGACTGATAGATCACCTCCATCAATGTGTTTAACCTGGTGGCTCAGTGGTAAAGAATCCACCTGCCAGTAACGGAAGACTTGGGTTCAATCTGGGTCCAGAAGATCCCCTGGAGAAGGAAATGGTAATCAACTCCAGTATTCTTTGTAGGAGATGCCATGGACAGAGAAGCCTGGCGGGCTACCATCCATGGGTCGCAAAGAATGGGACAGGACTGAGGGACTAAACAAGAAGTAAGTGAAGCAGTGTGAGTGCTGCGGGGGGGCCCGGCCACGGGGGTCCTCGGCACGTGGCCCAGCTGTGGGTTTCATCTTCGGGGGTTAAAGCCAGTGCTGCCGGTAGGTGTGGGGCGAGTGGTGGGGGTGGGCGGGGGAGTCGCTCCCAGCACCACGCCTGCCCGCACCTACCTCTCTCTCAGGTAGCTGATGAAGTCTGGATGGAGTAGCTTGAATTTGCTGGCAGAGGAGTCCGGTCCAAAATAGGTCTGAGGCCTAGGACCCACGATAGAAGTGAACGGAGCGGCCAGAGCCGTCGTGGAGCGAGGAGAGGTGAAAGGCGCTGGGGCGGTGGCGGTGGATGGACCGGTAGGGGCGGGGCTGAGAGTAGTAGCGGGAGAACGGGGTGTAGAAGGTGGCTGGGAGCACCGAGGGCACCACGTGCGGCTTCCCGCCCACCAGGAGCTCGGTGGGCGGGGTGTAGGAGAGGGAGGAGGGGGGCGTGAAGAGGGCGGGGGGAGACGGGTAGGAGCCGCTGACCCGGGGGAGGTGCGGAGGGGGCGGGAGGAGAGGGAAGTACAGGGAGTCCGGGGGCTGGCGCGGGCGCAGGCGGGCCCGGGCCCAGCAGGGGAAGGAGCAGGGGGCGCACTGGCTCTGCGGGAGGGGCGAAGCAGGAGGCTGGAAGAAGGGGGTCTCTCTCATGAAGCGGGGCACGTAGGGGGCGATGTAGGACGGGATGCCCCGGATGGGCCCGAGCCCGATGTAGGAGGCCGAGGGCGCGGGGCTGTGGGCGGGGGACTTGGAGCCAGGCATGGGGGGAGTTTGGGAAGAGTTCCGGGAGAGGGATTTCAAGCCAGATTGAGAGGGAGATTTGGAGGCTGGTGGAGTGGCATTTTGCGAAGACCCTCGAGGCTGGACATGAGGGCTGGGGGTCAGGGAGGAGGCCCGGGAAGAGGGCTGTGAGGCATTTGGGGTGGCGGGGTGAGAGGGGGCACGGGAAGACCCCCGGGTAGGGGACGGGGAAGGAGCTGAGCCGCCAGAGCTGGCATAGGGCTGCTGGTTGGTATGGTTGGATCTGGACTGGGAGGGGGACTGGGCAGGGGACGGATTAGGGGAATGGGAGGGGGAGCTCATTGGTGTGGGGGAGGCTTAATGTCCACCCGATGTCTTTGAGCCAGCCCCCAGGAGCCAGTCCCGTCTGGGTCCCAAAGCCCACCCCCAGGAGCGGCTGCCAGGCGATTGTTAGGTCATCAGCAGGTTGGGGCGGGGCACGGGGCGGGGCACGGGGTGAGGCACGGGGCGGGGCTGGCCTGGCCCTGGAGGGCTTAACCCGTCAGGACGCCTCAGAAGGTGTCTTTGAGGGTGGGTGAGATGTCCGGGGGGGGGGGGGCAGAGAGACAGGAGGTCCAGTCCTTGCAGCCACAGGGGTTGGTGCAGATTTGTGAGGACCCAACTTAGGGACAAGAAATTGTCTTCAGCACCACAGGGAGAAGGTTCAGATGAGGCCCGGACATGGTTCAAAAGAGCTGGACATGGGCCTGCTGCCCAGGAAGGTGGGGGAGGACAGACAGAGGGCCCTTTGTTCCCACTCCGCAGGACACTGGGCCCACGTCCCCTGCTCTCCCATTTCATGGGCAGTCTTGGGAGGGTGCCTGCCAAGGAATGCCATGGGTCCTGGCCCCCATTCTTGGTCTCCAAACACAATGCACTCAACGGGACAGCAGGGCCAGCTGTGGACAGGCCAGCTGGGCAGGTTATGGGGACCACATCTGAAGCTGAGGGGCCAGGCCTGCCGGCCCCCATTCCAAAAGGAGCCCCTTGAACCTGCAGCCCACCTGGTCAGGAGGGTCCCTGGGGATGAGCAGCATTACTTGAGCTTTCCCGAGGGTAGGAAAAAAAGAAGAGTTTACTCTTCTAATGCTCTGATGGATTCTTGGGGCCTTTCTGGCCACCTTCAGCCACCTTTCCCATCTGACAGTGGACCCGGGAGCAGTACCATGCCCTATTTCCCGGCTTGGCTGCTCACCTGTCTCCTTTATCGGTGCCCTCCGGGACAGGCACACCCAGGATGGCGGATCTCAGCATCGTGTAGTCACGGATGTCCGAGGGGATGAAGATATAGCGCAGGTGCTGTCGGGGCAACAGAGAAGCAGCCCCAGTGGGGACAAGACCAGGGGGACTTCCTGCTCCGAGTGGACCGCCCTCCGCCCAGTTGGGCCCCCTGCCCTGGCGGGAGCATTTCCCTTCTGAGTCTGTAATTTCCACGTTCAGGTGCCCTGTTCTTTCAGGCTCCACTGAGGGTTTCAGCACTCAAACCCGCTGATACTCTTCCCTTCAAGGAGCCGTGCTCAACTGCGATTCCCTTGAGTGTGGGCTGGACTGAGGGACTAAGAATTTTTCTAATGGATAAGAAAAAGTGGGAGTAAGGAAGTGTGCGTGACCCCCTTGGAGAGGGGGTCATAAAAGACACTGGAGGAGCTTCCTTGCTCTCTGGGATTGCTCACCCTGGGTCGAGCTAGCTAGCCCATCGGGGAGGCAGTGTATTAGCCTGCAGAGGGGCCGGCATGGTGAGGGCTGTGAGGGAGCCATCTTCACCCTGGGCCAGGCGGGCCTTCTGATGACCATGGCCCCTGTCAAGCCTGACTGTGACTACTGGGAGACCCTGAGCCAAAACCACTCTGATGAGGGACTTCCCTGGTCCACTGGTTAAAACTCTACCTTCCAACACAGGGGCGTGGGTTCAATCCTTCGTCAGCAAACTAGGGTCCAGCATGCTGCTGGTGTGTGTATGCTTAGTTGCTTGGTCGTGTCCACCTCTTTGCAACCCTGTTGGACTGTAGCCCGCCAGGCTCCTCTAGCCATGGGATTTCCCAGGCAAAAATACTAGAGTGGGTTGCCAGGCTCCTCTGGCCATGGGATTTCCCAGGCAAGAATACTGGAGTGGGTTGCCATTTCTTTCTCCAGGGGCTCTTCCCAACCCAGGGATTGAACCTGCATCTCCTGTGTCTCCTGAATTGCAAGTGGATCCTTTACTTGCTGAGTCATCTGGGAAGGGCATCCCTGATGGCTCAGACAGTAAAGAATCGGCCTACAATGAGGGAGACCCAGGTTGGACTCTGAGTCAGGAAGATTCCTTGGAGAAGAGAAAGGCTACCCTCTGCAGTATTCTTCCCTGGAGAATCCTATGGACAGAGGAACCTGGAGGGCTACAGTCCATAGGATCGCACAGAGTTGGACACAACTGAATCAAGTTAGCATGAACGCATACAGGTTCTGTGGCTACACTAGAAATGAAACTGTGCTATCTTGTTTTATCATGAGCTAAAAGAGGCCTTGGAGCATGGATGCTATGGCTTGGACACCCCTGACGTCCCTGGTAAGAGGAGGAAGCTGCTGGAAACTCAAACCAGCCCTATCGAGGACCACAGCACCCTTATCCTGGGACCTCCCCGCTGCATGTGGGAGCCAGCCTGCTCTGGAAGGGGAAAGAAAGTGAAAGTCGCTCAGTCTTGTCTGCCTTTTTATGACCCCATAGACTATATGGTCCCTGGAATTCTGAATTCCCCAGGCCAGAATACTGGAGTGAGTAGCCTTTCCTTTCTCCAGTGGATCTTCCTGACCTGGGGATCGAAGTGGGGTCTCTTGCATCACAAGTGGATTCTTTACCAACTGAGCTCTCAGGGAAGCCCCCTTGAAGGGGAGCATGGCGTTAGAGCATCTGGGTGTGGTTGAAAGAGCCTGGAGGCAGCAGACAGACTCAGGTTCCAGTTCACAGGTGCTGCTGTGCTGAGTGTGTGTGGGGTGGGAATGGAGGAGACACTCAGCAAATGCCCTCTGGCTGGCTGTGTGCTGCTGAGCTCTGGGTCGGGGGGTAGCTGGGGTTTGAGTCCAGCTCCACTGCCGCCCTGCTGAACGAAGGGGCCCTGAGCCTTAGTGCCCTCACCAGTAAGAGGGGGCTGATGTGGCCTCTGTAAAGTGCCTGGCACTCCATAAGCCTTCAGTAAATATTAGTCATTCACGCTCCACTCCAGAGCTTTCCTGGTCCTGAGCCACAGGGCGCTCATCACACAGGCCCTAGATCCCGGCGCACAACTTGTCCATCCACTGGGCTGGGGCTTGGGAGCCCCATGACCTGCCCCGCGGTGCGATGAGGGGGCAGACAGGAAACAACAGCGCCGACTGTCAGGGACCATGGTGCCCGTCGGAGCCTCACCTGTCCCTGCGGCACAGAGGTGAAGCCCACGTTCGAGTAGGAGATGAGGGAGTTCTTCATTGTGTTCACGGTGAAACCGTAGAAGGAGATCTTGGTGCCCACGTCATTCTTGAAGCCTTTGATCACCGCACCATTGAGTCTGGTCCAAACAGAGGCTCATCAGCCTGCTTGTGGCTACACGGTACTGCATGTTGACTTCCATCCCCAGGCTTCTGGCACTCCCTCTACCTATGGCAGCCCCAGTGCCCAGTTGCCAGCCCCATCCTGACAGCCGGGCACCTGAAGGGATGCCCTGTGAAATGGGTGAAGCCAGCCCTGGCAGCTCCTTCCTCCCGGGTCCCCTGGGTAAGCCCCGCACATCCCACAGCCTCGCGCATCTTCAGGGTCTGTCTGCGTAACGCCCTTGTCCGCACCTGTCCGTCCATCACAACTGCTGAGCTGCCTGAGGCTGCTGCTGCTCCATTAGCCCACGCCCTCACCTATGATGCTCCCCCCTGGGGGGCTGGCTGGGAACCAGCTCTCCACCCAGCTCCTCTCCTGCTTCCTCCCTGGCCCCTGGCCCACATACCTGAACACGTAGTCATGGGCATCAATGTTCTGACCCTGGCAGGAGCCATTCAGAATGCCTCCGTTACCCACCACGGCACACCGGATGCAGCCAGGAAGCAGCTCCCTAGAGACGGCGAACAGCCTTGCGCTCTCCGAGCCGTTCAGGAGGCTGAGGGTGGAGGTGATGGCTGTGGGACAAGGTGGGGCACCATGAGGGGCACTGGGGCCTTCTCGAGACTCTTCCTGGCACCCTGCACCTGCCTGAGGCCTGACACCAGCCCCCTCTCGAGAGGCACAGAGGGTGGAGGACGCCTGCAAAGAGGGTGGGGTGGGAGGGTTGGCTGTGGCCCCAGTCATCTCAAGAACTCAGATAACCAGTCCTCCCAAGACTTTGCTTATTCCAAAAGGAAATAATTTGGGGCCTGCGGGGCTGGGGTGGAAGGGCCGATTTAAAGTGGAGGGGGCTCTGGGTGGTCTCTCCCAGCAGCAGCCATCAGTGGGCTGTTTGAGGGCTCACAACTGCTATCCTCAGCCGCCTTTGGACACTGACCATCTTTCATACCAGGCCCCAGGAGGGCAAGAGCCGCTGGTGGCGGGGGTGGGGTGGGGCGGTAGCCAGGCCCCTCTCCTTGACCCTTGTAAAGGGTGCTTGTAGAGGGAGGGAGTCTCACAGCAGTGGTGGTGAGCCTTGAAGCCTGCCTGGGAGGAAGTGAGGAGAGAGGGGCACTGTAGCCCCAGAGCAGCAGGAACGGACTAGTTAGGGCCAGAGGGCTGCAGGTACCTTGGTGGGAGAGCCCCTGCCAGCCGTAGGGGGCTTTGTGCTGGCTCAGGCTGTCCCAGAGCTGCTGGGTGAAGAGGTCCCCCGACAGCAGCACTGGAGTGGAGAGGTTAAACAGATTCCGGAAGCGAGGGTGCTGCTGAACGGCGAGAGAAAGTGGATGTTGACAGAGCAGGTTCTGTGGGTGACAAGATAAGAGGGCTGTTTCTTTTTAAAATTTACTTATTTGGCCGCCTTGGGTCTTAGTTGCATCATGTAGGATCTTCGTGGTCAGGCCTCTCTAGGTGTGGCACGCGAGCTCTCCGGTGGCACTGTGGGCCTTGCTGCCCTGAGGTATGTAGGATCCCACTTCCCCACCCAGGGATGGAACCCACGTGCCCTACGGATTCTTAACCACTGGACCCCCAGTGTTAGTCGCTCAGTTGTGTCCGACTCTTTGTGATCCCATTGACTGTAGCCTGCCAGGCTCCCCTATCCATGGGATTCTCCAGGCAAGAATACTGGAGTGGTTGCCATTTCCTTCTCCTGGGTGGGATCTCCCCCTACCCAGGGATCAAACTCACCAGGGAAGCCCAAGGACCCCCAGGGAAGTCCCCGAGGGCTGTTCTGGAACAGCCAGGAACCTTCCAGGGAGCCCGCATACCCCACAAGAGGGCTGGGAAGGAAGCACGCTGCCCTTCCCCCTCCAGACTTGGGCCACCCCCTAGATGTGCCAGCCAAGCTGGCCTGTACGCAGTGGTCCGGTGGGGGTCAGAGAGCTTTCTGGATTTACCCTGCCCAGCCCTTCTCCCTGGATGCCATGTCTCTCGGGCCTGATGGCTTTGGCCTACTACTTTACCTCACACTTGGGGGGATCTTGAGGGCACTTTCCCACAAATGGGTAAGAGCTGCCTGCCCTGTATTGGAGGAGGTCCACCCCAGGCCTTGGAATCCATCAGCCTGGGTCCAAACCCCTGCCCTGGCTGTCCTTGCTGTAGTAGGGTTCATGTGGAAAGGGCTGTTGGGAAGATCTGTGATGTCTTTGACCAGCCGGTGCCTATCTTGAGTTGAATAATGTCCCCTCTCCCAATTCATGTCTGCCCCAAACCTCAGAATGTGACCTTATTTGGAAAGAGGGTCTTTGCAGATGTAATCAGTAAGGTGAGGTTATACCGTAAGGTGGCTCAGCGGTAAAGGATCCACCTGCAATGCAAAAAGGTGAAGGAGACGCGGGTTTGATCCTTGCATTGGGAAGATCCCCTGGAGGAGGGCTAGGCAACACACTCCAGCCTGGAGAATCCCATGGACAGAGGAGCCTGGTTGGCTACAGTCCATCAGGCTGCAAAGCGTCAGACACGACTGAAGTGACTGAGCCACACACATAAATGGAGTATAGCTTCCAATGTACTAAGGTGGGCCCTAAATTCAATGACTGGTATCCTTATGAGAAGGCATGTGCTAGGCTTCCCGTGGTGGCTCAGGGGTAAAGAATCCACCTGCCAGTGCAGGAGACACGAGTTCAATCCCTGATCCAGGAAGATCCCACATGCCGCGGAGCAATGAAGTCTGTGCTCCACAACTATTGACCCTGTGCTCTAGAGCCTGGCTCCGCAACTACGGAGCCCATGGGCCGCAGTGGCTGAAGTGTGTACGCCCTAGAGCCTGTGTTCTGCCTCAAAAGAAGCCACCGCAATAAGAAGCTCATGCACCGCGGCTGGAGAGTAGCCCTCGCTCAACACCACTAGAGGAGGGCCCATGCAGCAACGAAGATGCTGCACGGCCAAAAATAAAATCATACAAAGAAGGCACGTGCTGATGGTGGGGTGCGGGCAGAGAGTGAGTGATGCAGCTCCAAGCCGGGGGACAGCTGGAGCCCCCATAAGCTGGAAGAGGCCAGGAGAGATTCTTCCCTGGAGACTTCGGAGGGCGGCTGGCCCTGCTGGATACCTGACTTCAGAATTCTGGCCTCTAGAACCATGAGAGACTCCATTTCTCTTGTTTTAAGACACCCAAGTTGGTGGTCTTTTGTGCCAGCAGTCATAGGAAGCCTTGCAGGGACTTCCGCACACAGCGACCTTGAAGGAGAGCATGGGTACCAGACAGGCCCCAGCCCCCTCTGCCTGTGGACCCCCGTGTCAGATTCCTGAGCAGCCCCTGCCTGGGCAGGGCTATTCTTCCATTGAAAGGGCTCTTGGTTAAGCTGTTGGTTTGATCAAAAGACAACGTGGGAAAGAGTTGTACAGTCATTTCTGCTGTTATGTGACATACGAATGCCTAAAAACCATCCTGCAGAACCTCAACCCAAACCACAGGGCTTTTGGGAAAAGGGACTACGAGCAGCAGAAACTCAGAAAACGATCAGTGATGCATACAATGAAGATAGAAGCAGTTTTACACACACTCACTGGTTAGGAAACATCTAGAAAAGTGAAAATGTTAGTCACTCAGTTGTGTCCGACTCTTTGCAACCCCATGGACTACAGCCCGCTAGGTTCCTTTGTCCATGGGATTCTCCAGGCAAGAATACTGGAGTGGGTAGCCATTCCCTTCTCCAGGGGATCTTCCCGACCCAGGATCAAACCCAGGTCTCCTGCATTGCAGTCAGATTCTTTACCGTCTGAGTCACAAGGGAAGCCCAAGAAATATATAAGTAGTTCTCAAAATATGGTGCATGACCTTGGAAAAGAACTGACATTTGCTTGGGGATGTGCGCTTCGGAAGGGTGGCAGTTTGGGAGTTATCGTGAAGTGGTGGGAAGCCGGTTATAAAACATGCGATGAAGCTGATGGCTGGCTGAAGTGTGCACGTGCGTGCCTTTTGGGTATTCCTACGTGATTCCCTTCGGTGGAGTATGGTTTTCTGCATTTATCAGTGTTCTGGCTGACAAAATCACTGATAAACACACACGAAATTTGGGTTCTGCTCAACTTGTTTTATCCCCACAGCAATCTTTATGGACCAAATGCATGCTTTAAAAGCAAGCATTAAGCTGAACTTACTACATCAGTTTCACTCCTCTTCAGTTAATCATAGGGATGTTTCCCAGGGCCTCCTTTACAAGGCTCCAAGAGAAAAATCTTCAGCGCCTTCTTTATAAGGCCTCAAGAGAAAAATCTTCAGGTCTCCATATCCAGAAGGGCTGCACTTTGCTTGGGCAGCTGGCTTGCTTTTATCTCATGGACAGGGTAGCAAGCTTTCCGTCTTTGCTGTCTCCTCAGGGAAGCTCAGAGCCCATCTCTGACGCCCTCTGGCATATTTTTCATGCACTTATCTGACATTATTGTCTAACTTTCTTACCTTTATTTTTCCTTTACCTACTTCTTCATTTTATTCTTTTGTCCCCCCCCATGTCATATATATCCAAAAGACAAAAGCTCAAATCCTTTTGTTTTTAAACCAGATGAGGAAATATGTCAATTAGCATCAAGTAGCTCAAGGTGAAAAGGACTGTAGGAAAAGTAAAGATGACCTGGCCAAGTGCTTTAAGACGCTTGAGGCCTTTCTTCAGCCAGTCAGCCGAGTGTCCACCTGACCTCTGTTCTTGGGGCGGGGGTGGGTAGAGTCTCCATCACCTTCCGGGGGGAGCTTGCTCTGCTGCTGAGAGCTCTGCAGTCAGTCTTGCATGTGGTGAGATCTTGCCCCCATGAGACCTCAGTTAACAAGTTCCAGTGTGTTGGGCATGAAAAAACAACTCTTAAACCGGGATCAGGCCAGAACTACACAGTCATCATCCCGCTCAACTGCAGCCTGCAGAGAGGGTGAGGGCACCTTGCTCGGGAGTTCAGAGCCAGCCCGGGGGTCCAAGAGAGGCTTGAATCCCTGTGCCACCTCTTTTCCACGGATAACCTGAGCAGGGTATCTCTGAGCCTCATTTTACTGTAAAAGCTGCCTCCCAAGCTTGGCGACAGGTGTAAGTGAGAGAACGCAGGTAAAATGTGTGAGACGGCCTGTCAGGCCACGGTCAGTGTGCTCTGTTACACAGCAGGGGAGTCCCCTGGGCTTGGTGTTTACTTCATGGTAAACAGTTTAAAGGGCTTCTCAGGTGGTGCTATTGGTAAAGAACCCTCCTGCCGATACAGGAGACGTAAAAGATGTGGGTTTGATCCCTGGGTCTGGAAGATCCCCTGGAGGAAGGCATGGCAACCCACTCCAGTATTCTTGCCTGGAGAATCCCATGGACAGAGGGCTACAGTCCATAGGGTTGCAAACAGTCGGACACGACTGAAGTGACTTAGCACACATGCATGCTAACAGTTTAAATGTGAGTTTTACAGTAAAAAGACATTTTGAGGTGTAGAATGTAAAAATCAGAGAACTTTTAAAGATAAATCAAGATTTGCAAGAACTTTTCTGCTGGTTATACCCCAAGGAGTAAAAATGGAGCCATGTTTCTCTGCTGTTGGGGTGCAGGGACCTCAGTGGTCAGGTCTGAAGAGCTCTGGCTGGCTGGCCCCTCAGTTCTGTGCTCCATTCTCCGGGTGAGGAGGGGGATGTCGGGGGGGGGGGTGGGGGGAGAGGAGGGAGGGGGATTTCCAGAGAGCTCCTGCCCAGCAGGCTCACAAGAATGTTCTCATTCCCATTTTTCTTTCCCCTCATACCCAGCCACAGGGTAGCCCACCACTGTACCTTTCTTGTCCTAGAATTCGATGCCTTGGGTCCAAAGAAAGCTCGAGATGATGACGTGGTGTTCCTGGGGGAGAAGGAGGAAGTAAAGCCGGGGTCTGACCTGCCCCCGGAGCGTGCTCGTCTGGTAACTCTGGAGGCTGACCATCCATCAGCGTCTGATTTTTTATTTTTTCCCCTATGCTCTGATTCTTGCTCATCTCTTTCTCTTTGGGCACAAAATATTATCACCTTATTATGTTCTGCCTAGCCCCTTGGCAAGTGGCTGAAATGTGGAATGTACTGGAATAGTGAGATGGTGGTTAAGAGATGAAAACATAAAATAGGAAAGATTGCTAGCTCCCTGGGCTCGTGACCACCTAAGCGGTCTCCCTGTTAAAGCCCCAGAAACAAGTGTTAGATCCCGGGTGCCCTGGGCCCCCTTCACCTGGCGAAAGGGGTGGGGCCAAAGCCCAACTCCATGGGTTTGGGTTCCAGGGTCTCTGGAAGCCACTGAACTTCTTAGAAGCATTTGGACAAACATCTCCTCGAGCAACAAAACGCAAAGTAAACTGCAAGGGACTGAAAGTAGCTGAGTACATGCAGCAGCTGTGGCAAATTATGGACAAAGAGATACAGGAAGACCAGACTCTGTGCAGAAGCAGGTATGCACGTTCAGCTGGCACATGGCTTACCACTAAGCCACCTCTTTGGCCTGACCCCCTGGACCCATCCCTACTGTCACCCTGTAGAAGGAACCAACTCACTGAGCCCCCCTCAACCCCAGGGAGCAAGCAAGAAAACCTGGCATTGGGTTTGCTTCCTGTTGCTGTGGCAGGGGCCCCAGTAAAGCCCTGCCTGTATTCTTGTCCGGAACCTTCAAACAGAGTCTGTGTTATCTTATGTAAGAAGTGTCTTCTAAATATTAGCTATTGTTACCTAAAGGGCAAAGGGAAGGGACCCTGTGACAGGCCTCAATGACACTGACCCTTCTGGAGGGAGGTAAGGGTCTAGGTTACTGCCCCACACCCACCTTCCAGGTGCTAGGTGGTCCCTGCACCAATGTGTGTGTGTGTGTGCACGTGCGCTTAGTTGTGTCTGACTCTTTGCGACCCTATGGACTGTATGTAGCATATCAGGCTCCTCTGTCCGTGGGATTTTCCAGGCAAGAAGACTGGAGTGGGTTGCCATTTCCTCCTCCAGGGGATCTTCCTGACCCAGGAATCAAACCTGCAGCTCCCGCATTAGCAGTAACATTCTTTACCACTGAGCCACCTGGGCAGAGGGCAAACAAGAAGGAACAGGAGCCCCTATCCATTCAAGAGGATGGTCGGGCTACTGCCAGACTCCTCTCGCCTCCCCTACAACCCGGAGGGAGCAGGTGGGGAGGATCTGAGATCAGCAGTTTCGAAGGAAACAAAGGCTTCCAGTGACTTCCTCCTAGGCACCAAGACCGTTTGAGCCACAAGGGCGTCTGGACCCACCTGCCTTCAGGGTTGTGAAAGACTTTGGAAGAGCAGGCCAGAAAAAGCAGGGCGATCCTTTCCTCCACTCAACCCAGACCGGCCAACCACAAAACCCTATAGCTCCTCTCAGAGGAGGAACTGGGACCGTGGTGCTCAGCCCAGGTGGCCTTCAGGAACCCCCAGGGAACTTTTGAAAAACACCAGAATTCTGATCAGATGGTTCTGGGTCTCCAGAACCCCCCTCCCCCCACTGTCATCCCTTCCTCCCCAGTGATTCTAACATGCAGCCAGGCTTGGAACCTGACGGAGGAACTGCTCAATGGGCAGAATAGAAACAGGAGGGAGCCTTGAATCGCTCAGGTCTCAGGAAGGCCAGCTCCTCTCCAGAGCACCCCTTCTGTTCAAGAGACTCCCCCAACAACCCCGCCCCCGCTGAATCCAAAGGCTTTTAGACACCACCCTGGGAATAAGGCTTCTCCAATGGCTCAGTGGTAAAGAATCCACCTGCAATGCAGGAGACAATGGGTTTAGTCAGGAAGATCCCCTGGAGGAGGAAATGGCAACCCGCTCTAAAACGAGTCTAGAAATTCCAAGCCTGGGAACTACTGACTGGACCGATTCCACCCTCTAACCTGCAAGGAGAGCCTCATCTCCCATCTCCAGTGTGCCAGGCCTGGTCCCAGCACTTGGCTTCCCCTGGACTCCCCACGGTAGCCCGGGAGGGCTGCTTTTGATTCCCAGGTGAGGGGGGTCACGTAGCTTGCTTGCCCTGCTCAGATTTCCATCCCACCTGTCCCTCTGCTTGTCCAGCTCCTAATGAGGCTGAGTCTGGACCTGGCCCCTGGAGTTTAGCTAAAATGCAAACATCACCAACACATCAAGGATACGGACAGATTGTACTAGATTTTTAAAACATGAAAGGTCTTTTAAAAAAGCTTTGTTGAGGTATAATGGATGTTCAGTCAACCTCATATGTATAGAGGTATTAGTTACTTTTGAAGGATGTTCAAATAAATGTGTTTCAAACAGAAAACTGATACGGATCTGCTTTCTTAATACCCTCAGTCCTTTTCAGTCCTTCTCCTTATGCAATCAATGTCTGACTCCAAGGAGGTGAAGGTAACTTCAGGTGTTGCCAGGTAGAGCACCTTTGGTTCTAAAAGGAGGGTATGCATAATCAATGACAAGTGTGTCTCGTATTGTTTTGCAACATTGGGTGCCCTTTGACTTTGTCTGCTGAATGTTTTTGGTTTTGTGTTTTAGTCGCTAAGTCCTGTCTGAGTGTCTGACTCTTTTGCGACTCCATGGACTATAGCCCGCCAGGCTCCTCTGTCCTTGGGATTTCCCAGGCAAGGGTACTGGAGTGGGTTGCCATTTCCTTCTCCAGGGGATCTTCCTGATCCAGGGATTGAACCTAGGTCTCCTGCTTAGCAGGCAGATTCTTTACCACTGAACCACCTGGAGAGCCCCATTCCTGAGAGCAGACACTAATTCTGACTTCATTCCCTTTAGTGAGGACTGTGTGGGTGGAAAAGCACTGGGAAGGGAAAGCCAGGGCCCAGAGGCCTCTGCACCAGGCTGTAGGTACCCGTGGGGCCTCACAAATCCAGACGCTGGGCACAGCTCGGTCCACCTTCCGGAAGTAAAGCTAAATCCCTTTTAAGGTTTCTTCAGTAACTGGAACCTTGACCTACCAAAGGCAGGCTCTCAGGTTTCTCCTCCTGGGGCACAAATGAAAGGAAGGTGCCCAGGGTCAGCGAGAGGGAGCGGAGCGCAGAAGGAGCAGCTCAGGGAGGGAAACTTGGGTGGAGCCCAAGGTGGGCCCCGGTCCACCTCTTCACCGGATTGCGCCCGGACGGGGCTTATCAAAATAAACAATGGAACAGAGCGGGAGGAGAGAAGCGAGCCGAGCGCGGGGAGGGCAGGGACCACAGCGAGCCAGAGAGGCGCGACCTGCCGCCGGACTGAGGAGCCGCGTGCAACGCTGGACCTGGGAGACTTGGGTCCCTGCCCCCAAAGTAGAATCTGAGAAATGTGACGTTAGCGAGGGACAATTAGTGGAAAGCCAGGACTGATTTTATCTGACTCCGATGTCCAAGCCAAAGTTGAACAAATGAAAGGGTTTCTAATCAGGGCTAGAGAGAAGTCAGCAGAAAGCTGTCGGGAGTGGATCTCCGGTGCGCAAGGGACGAAGCTCCTCTTGGATCCAGCAGCAGCTGTGGGACCCCCGGCAGCACGAGTTTAACGCCGGGGCGGAGGCTCTGGGTACAAAGGGCCGCAGCCCGAGTCCCCGCGGCAAACCTCCCCAGAGGGCACCCCGGCCCCGGGCTGGGCGCCCAGCGCGTCCCCTGCGCCCTCCGGACAGGTCCCGCGCGGCAGCTCCTACCTGGCTCCGGTGCGGGGCCCCAAGTGCAACTCCACCGCCGAGTACAGGGCGACCAGGATCCCGGAGCAGGCAGCCGCGAGCAGGAGCAGCGGCCAGAAGAGCCGGCCACGCTGGAGCCCCATGCAGCCTCGGCCCGAGGGCGTCCCGTCGGCAGCCGACCCGGGCGGAGAGGAAAGGCCCGGGTGCGCCGGGCTGGACTCCCGGAGTCGGCCGTCCGGCCCCGCCCGGCCCCGCCGCGCCTTCCCGCCCCGCCTCTCTCCCTCTGCCGGCTCCCGGCCTCTGGACGCCGCCGCACCCTTGGGGGCTGCGCGGCGGGTCCCAGAGGCGAGAGTGTCGCGCCGGCACCCAGAGCTGCCCGCGCCTCTCAGGCGCTACCCTCTGTCCTCCGCACTTGGACGGCCCAGCCCAGAGCCGCCGCGAGCCGGTGTTGGGCAGGGCGCTTCCCGGTACCGTCAAGGGCGGGCGTGCGCGCTGTCCGGGGGCTCTGTGGGGCCGCGGGGCGCGGGGAGACGCCGCCACCTGCCGCCTGGGCCGCGCACTGCGCCCTCGGGGGCCCCCCGGGGCCCGCGGCTTCCAGGCACCCGAGGCCCGTGGGAGGGGCGGGGAGCATGGAGGGTTAAACCCCGACCGCTCAGACCCCGGGTGAAATTGGAGGGGGTGAGGCAGGGGGCCTGCCCGGGATGGGAAGGGCAGGAGAGCTGAGGTTGTCCGTCTCTCTCATTTGGTGACTGGCCAGAGCCCTCAGTGACAATGAGTCCCTGTTACAAACCCGGGGCAACCTGGAGATCTCAGCAACCCAGAGACATCTGAAAGGTGTAGCAGACGCTCAGGTGTCACCAGGAAGGCCCGGGGAAGCCCAGGCACCCGTGCGCCGGAAGCAGAGCCTTTCCAGGGGTGAGCAGTAGATGAGACACTGTATTCTCCAGTGGACATCATTCTGGCCCCAGAAACCTGTGAAATACCCTAGACCCTGAACTGTCAACAAATGCAAGGATGTCAGGCACCTGCAATCCACCCACCCCCAACCCCGCCCCAGTCCTCATGTAAAGGATAAGCCTGGGTGGAGCAACAAGAATCTGTCTAATTGCAAGGCTTCTGGGAAAACTTCGTGCAGTCTCTGCTCTCCGGCAGGAGCAGGTCCTTCAGGCTCAGTTCACATTATTTAAAAAATGCTGCCCCAGGCTACCCTCCTGTCAGACCTGTTAAATGGATGATTTCAAGTCTTTTAATCTTTACCGTTTTCCACCCCCCAAATCCCTGTCTCTGTTACTTATCCCTTGATCAGCACCTTCTCCCATTTCCTCAGGGGTTGATAAAACATCAGACCTCTCTCTAAGTTCCTAAGTCCCAAACCTACCCCCAGCCCCTGTGGCTTGGCCGGTAAAGAATTCAACTGCAATGCAGGAGACTGGGATTTGATCCCCCGGTGGGGAAGATCCCCTGGAGGAGGGCATGGCAACCCACTTCAGGACTTTTGCCAGGAGAATCCCATGGACAGAGGTGCCTGGAAGGCTACAATCCATAGGGTTGTGAAGAGTCAGACACCACCAAAGTGACTTAACACGCACACAAGCACATCCGTATTAAGGATTTGGGTCCATCTCCAGTGCCTAAAAGACAAATACCTCGAGATTTCCCTGGTGGTCCAGTGGCTAAGATCCTGATCTTCCAATGTAGGGGGCCCAGGTTTGATCCCTGGTCAGGGAACTAGATCCCACATACCACAGTTAAAGGTCCCCAGTGCCAAAACTAAAAAGATTCTGCATGCTGCCACTAAGATCCTGCACCGCCAAATAAATAAATATATACATATATTTTAAAAAGGTAATACCCCACTAAGACCAGAGCTTCCTATCCACCACATGGGGTTCTCTTTCCTGTCTGCAGCCTCCTGTGTCCTCCCCCCTCCACTGTCTCCCGGCACATCAGTTCTCTCCCCGAAGCTTTCTTTCCTTTCCAGCCAGGCCCCTGGGGGTCATAATCTGAGAGCTACTCTCATCGTAACCCAGATTCTCCTGTGTTCCTGGCTTTCCGCCCAGCAGAATTCCGACCTGGATTCACACTCTGATCGGCCTGTGCATCCCCTCCCCCATGCTGCCTGCTCCCTGGCCTGGCTGGGAGCTGCTGGCTGGGGACTGTTTCATTCCAGAGTAGAATGGTACCCACTAGGCATCAGCTGGGCTCGCCACACCAGCCATTTCCCCATCCTTGGTTAGCTCCAGCTTCCATCCTGCCCAACAGGGATTCCAAGATGTCACCTCAAGCCTCCTTTCTCCCTGCCATACCTCCGAGAGGGGAGCTTCAATTTCCCAGGCCTACAATTACAAAGGCACCTCCTGGCCAGAATGTGAAGGGTCCGAGGTTTACCCTGTGATCGGGCTAACAGCTCAGCCTGCTACAGTTTTATGGATGCTGGCAGAAGATGTGAGACTCTGGGGTCAGAGATGAATGACTTGATTACTGGTGGCACAATGAGCAACGTGAACTTCATGGTGGTGCCTCCTTGCTTCTCAGACCCCACGAAGGTGAGGCAGAGGGACCCAAAAGGGGCCACACAGCGGGTTTGCTGCACATACAGTGGGTTTGCTGCACGACTGAGGAACCTTGAACAAGGGAAACCAGAATCTTTTACAACGGGCTTCAAGCAAACCTGCCATTGCCCTTGAGGCAGGCATTAAAAATTATACTGGAGGGACTTCCCTGGTGGTGCAGAAGTTAAGACTCTGATCTTCCAATGCAGGGGATGCGCGTTCAACCCCTGGTCAGGGAATGAAGATCTCACATGTTGCAGGGCGCTGCCAAAAGACTTTGTTTAAAGAGAGGAAAAAAAAAAAACTTAGGTTGGAAGTAAGAAAATTTGTCCTCTGCTCCAGATGGGGGTATTATCTTTATCTTCCAGACAGTTTGCTATATACCAACATTCTTGGAAAGATAGTCCGGGACAAAAGGCAGTTAGTGCCTCTGCTAATGTGTGCAGAAATGAGATTCACCCGGCGAGGGCTCCCAGCGTGTTAATGTCCACGCCTCTTCACCTGCATCCGCCCAAGCTCTCCTCCTGTAAAAGCCGGTCTCTCTGCTGTGTGCTCCCACCTCTTTGGGTCGCCCTTTGGCAGCCATCCCTTCCTGATCTACAGGGCCCGGCCTATGCGTGTGTGCTCAGCAGCTCAGTTGTGTCCATCTCTTTTGTGACCCCATGGACTATAGCCCTTAGGCTGCTCTGTCCATGGGATTTTCCAGGCAAGAATACTAGAGTGGGTTGCCATTTCCTACTCCTGGGGATCTTCCCAACCCAGGGATCGAACCCTCATCTCTTGTGTCTCCTGCATTGGCAGGTGGATTCTTTACCACTGTTGCCACCTAGGAAGCCCCCCTGGGCTATGAATATATCCCAAAGAGCTCATCCTAAAAAGCAAAACAAAGTCAAACAAAACCTCTGTTGAGCTGACACCCTTCTTAACTACCCTTTCCTTCTCATCCTGCTTCTTGTTGGGACAACCACGCTGTGACCATTTCTCTCTGAATCTGGTTTCTTTACCTACCTCCCCACTGAAACTGTCCCATGGAGGCCACCAGGGCCTGCGTCGTTCCCGGTGGAACAACGGAGCAGACGTTTTCCAGTTCTAGTCCTGCTGCATCTGCCTCTGAATTTGGATTCCGAAGAAAATTAAAAGTGTCATCTTCAGGGCTCCTTTTAGCTGTTTGTTAAATCCAGCATCTGGCCACTCCCTCAAGGTAGTTTCTGCTGACTGCCTTTTTCTGGTTTAACAGTCATGCTTTCTTGTGTGGACCTGAAACAAACAGATGCCCAGCTATTTCAACAGTAAAACTGGTTTTATTTGACCTACTGTATAGCCCAAGGAACTGTTACTGCTCAGGGTTCTTGGCCTCTTTAATCAATAGAAATTGATCAGAAGCCAGATAAGAAATTCAGGCAAGGCTCTACTGGGGGCCAGAAGGAACTCTTGTTTGTTTGATCCTGAGGAGGGGCAAGCTTGTTCCTTATATGGGGTGAGGGCAGGGGTGTGTCCAGGGGGTGGGCTAGAGGGGTGGTGGCTTGGGTGGTTTGCCTACCCCTTGGGTGGTGGTGTGTGCAGGGTTAGGGTTAGCCATCCTGTCTTTAAAAGTGGCACTTGGGTTTTTTTGTCTCTGTATCATTTGGGTCCAGAATTTGCCCCAACTGTGCACGCATGCATACAGTCATTTTTATTTTTTTAATTTATTTTTTAATTGGAGGACAATTGCTTTACAATGTTGTGCTAGTTTCTGCCATACAACAGTGTAAGTCAGTCATAATCATATATATACATTCTCTCTCTTTTGAGCCTCCCTGCCTTTCCCCTGTCTCAACCCTCTAGGTCATCACAGGGCAACAGGCTGGGCTCCTGTGTTATATAGTAACTTATCACTAGGTACCTATTTTACACAAGAGCACAGTCACTCAGTCGTGTCTGACTTGCAACCCCATGGACTATAGCCTGCCAGGCTCCTCTGTCTTTGGGATTTCCCAGGCAAGAATACTGGAGTGGTTGCCATTTCCTCCTCCAGGGAATCTTCCCCATCTGGGGATCAAACCCTCGTCTCCTCCGTTTCCTGCAGTGGCAGGCAGGTTCTTTACCACGGAACCACCTGGGAAGCCCTCTTTACATTTTACACTTAGTGTATAGACACTCAATTCTACACTCAATTGCTACTCTCAATTCGTCCTTCCCCTGCTGTGTCTACAAGTCCATTCTCTACATCTGTATGCAGTTATTTTTAGTCCCATACAGATTCCTTTTTTGTATTTCGTAGCTGGAGGAAAGGTGTGTCCAGATACAAGTTATATATAAATATATTTATCTTCCCTGGTGGTCCAGTGGTTAGGACTCCATGCTTCCACTGCATGGGGACCAGGTTTAACCCCTGGTCAGGGAACTAACATCCCCGCAAGCCACTTGGCACAGCCAAAAAAAAAGAAAAAAGAAACATTGGGCTCAACAGAGAATTGGAATTTCTGAATCTATAACTAAGGACCATGTGCAGGTCCCGCGGGGCAAGGGAAGGAAATGGCTTTTACAGAGAAAACAGGATCTGGGTGGCTACTGTAAACAAAGAATCCAAGGCTTTTCACTGGCTGAGTCCTTGCCAGGAAGAAAGCGGTATCTTTCTTCTTCCTGTTGGGCTCTGCTGCCCTCGCTGGGCATGAAAGCTTCCCCCTTCTGTCTCCTGACTCTATTAAACTGAGGTTTCTGTTTATTAGTTTTTTGCACCTGCTTATTTGCTTGTCTCATCTGTTTCTGTTGGAAACTGGACATTTTAATTAGAGCTGTAGCAGCTCTGGGTACCCCCAGGCTTGTTGTAGCTCCCTCGCTTGTTTAGTGACTGGCTGGCTCATTTTAATGAAGCCTCCCTCCTCACCCACCCCCTTCTCCCCACTTTGCAGATGAAGAAACTGAGAAGTAACCCGAGGTCACAGGACCTTGGGAGATGTCACATTTCTTTCTTTTTCTTCTTCTTCTTTTTTTTTTTTGAGATGCCACATTTCACTTGGTCTTTTACCATTTTCTTTGTGTACTCCTTTTATCCCTTCATGTCTCACTACCCACAAAGTCCATGAACGCTGTTCTCAGCAAAGTCACCTTTTAGGGGTGAGATCAGGCCTGGGGATCAAGAAATGGATATCCACGCTTCTCTCATTAGCTAGGACCTACCAGAAGGGTTGTACTCCACACCTGCTTGGCCCACGGCCACCCTGTAGGACATCCATCCACAGAGACAGGGACTCCTAAACCCTCCCAGATGAACTGGCCAGGGAAAGCCCACCTCCACGACCCCGTGGGTTTTTCCTCTAAGAACCTCCCACCCTCTCGGCCAGCGAAAGCAGGGTCTTCTCACCCACCACACCCCCCGCTAGAATGTCTTAGTTCACATCTCCTCCACCTCCTCACACTTCTAAAGCGTTTTTTCTTCCCCACTGGTCTTTGTGGTCCCTGAAGTGTTAACCTCTGATGCACAGGGAAGTGCCGTTTGGGGTCCGCCCACTGTCACCCTGGGTTAGTCGTGACTTGGGCCAGATCATCTTCACCTCTTGCCCTGACCACGTGCAGCTGTCAAGATGCGTTAATTGCCAGTTGATCTGTTGCTCTCAACAGTGCCCTGGCGCATAAATTGCTCTACAGACTCGGGCTCCTTTGAAGGAACAGCTCCTGAGGTTACTGTCTCCTGTTTCCCTCCCTGATTCTCTCCTGCAAACTAGCTGACTTATGCATTAGCCTGATCTTCATGGAATCGACACTCTTCTTCCACTTGCCTTTCAACACAGCCTTCTGTTGTTGTTGTTTTTTTAAATATATATATATTTTTTTCTTATTTATTATTATTTGTCCACACCAGGTCTTAGTTGGGGCATGTGGAATCTAGTTCCCTGACCAGGGATCGAACCTGGGCCCCCTGCACTGGGACTACGGAGTCTTAGCCACTGGCCACCAGGGAAGTCCCATCCTGTTTTGAGAGCATCCTTAGGCTTGAACTTCTCCACTCCGTTGCAGATAAGGTCAGTTCTTTTGGGAAGAGATTAGACCTGTCTGTTTTATAATCTGCTTCTGTCCCTAGGCAAACTCTCTGAGGCTGGACTCCAGCTCTGGGTGGGGACAATGATGTATTTCTCTCTGAGTGATACCCCTGTGTAAGAGTTGACCAAGTGGCAGAAGACAGCCCATAGCTTTGGGTCTTCTCTGCTTGCCTCTCTTGGCACGGAACCACCACTTTAGGAGCCGGGGCAGGGATGACCAAGGCCCCAGAATCCTCAGTGGTATCACGCCCAAAGTAGAGCCTCATGTGCCATGAATGGAAGGGCTGAGCAGAAGAGAGTCCATAGCTTAGCCTCAGAAGCAGGGACTTAGGGCAGGATGAGAAATGTCAATGCATTAATCCTCCTAGAAAGAACCCTCTGACAGGGAACTGATGGGAGAGTGAGCCCTGTGCACTTGGTTGTACCAATCTGGAGTGGAGTTTTTGTCTCCACTGGGCTGGGAGTAGGGAGGGAAAGAGACAGAGACACACACACACACAGAGAGAGAGGGAGAGAGAGAGAGCAATTCTGGCTCAAAGACTCATCAACTTTTAGTAGATTTTCTCCAATAGATGTTTCTGTATTTGCTGTATATTTTTAGGACCATTTCCAGATACTTCGAATGGTTATCTCTTAAAAAATTCTTTTTTCATTTATTTATTTGGATGCTCCAGGTCTTGGTTGGGCATGCAGGATCTTTAGTTGCAGCATGTGAAGGTCTTAGTTGTAACATGTGGGATCTAGCTTCCTGACCAGGGATTGAACCTGGGCCCCCTGCGTTGGGAGTGTGGAGTCTTAGCCACTGGACGACCAAGGAAGTCTCAATGGTTATTTGTTTATACTTTTCACCAGTTCCACTGCAGAGTGGGTCTGTGGAATTTCTTGGGCTGTCATATTGGAAATTTATCGCCTGCAATGATTTTTAACTTAATGTTGGCTTGTTATTCTACAATTTTATTGTTTGAATCAGGGAAATTTGAATACAAACTGGATATTTGGTGAATCTAAGAAATTCTTAACTCTTTTAGGTGTAATAATATTACACCTATTATTTTAAAGAGTTTTTACCTCTTGTAATGCATAGTGAAATGTCGGCAGATGAAATAATAATGATGCATGAGATTTGCTTAAAATAGTTGAGTGTGGGCCCTAGTGGGAAGGGGATAAGGATGAAACAAGATTGGCTAAGAGTTGACAATTTTTCTATTATGCTGTATTAGTACTTACATTAATTATTAGTAATATGAGCTGCATGCTCATTCACTGCGCTATCCTTTCTACTTTTGCATATGTTTGAAATTTTCCATAATAAAATGTTAATTTTTTCTTTTGTCTACATGTGAAATATACTTCATTAGATATCTTAGAAATATGTTATTTAGTTGAATTAAAATCTTGAAGAGTATATATACATACTTTTCACCTAAGATTATGTTCTACAGAACGGAGAGATCAAACTTCGAGTGCTCTTCATTCTGAAACAACTATTATAAACATCTTTGTAAAAAAATTTTTTAACTAAAATCAATGTATTTTTCAGTATCTGAAATGGCATGAATTTCAAGCAAGTTCCCAATCAAAATTTATCAGATGTTCTAATTATGTACCAGAAGCTGGTTTTCGTTATTTCAATCAAAACCATTTTTAGATGATTAATTATTATTTTATGAAAAAAGCCATGATGAAAATTGTTCCAGTTTTAATTCAAGAATTTATAAGAAGAGAAATTTATGCACTGAATTGAAGCTGAGTAGAAACTGAGCTTGCAAAAAGAAAATACAGTTGATGACAAAATTTTGAATATCAGCTGGTATGTTCTGGGTCAGTCAGAGCATGGATTAGCATTTGTGATTCAAACAATTAGTGCCTAATGCTTTTCAAGATGTAAAATGTTTCTTTTTCTATGTTTTTTTCTATAGACCTATTAATAGGAATTTTTTTCAATCCCTTGGAAAATCTCAGCTTCTTGAGAAAACAAATGTTATTTTGTCAGAAATGAGAAACTAGTCTTAACAATAGATAATTTGTCTGTTTGTATGACAGCGCAGTTGATAAAATTTTGCACAATTATGATTGGTCCTGGGAATAATAGGAAACAAAAATGTTAAAATTGTGAAACTTAAAAGTGATTTCATCATTAATCTCAATTGTGCTGCCATAATACTATATTTATTATAATGAATTAACTGTTCCAAAATAAATCAGTGATTTACTATTTTCCTGTCTATGATGCTTAACACAGCTCACTATGTTTTTTTTTTGTTGTTGTTGTTGTTGTTAGTTTGGAATCCAAATTGAGTCCATGTGCTATCTTGTTTTTAAGGGAGGAGAGACTTGTTTTGAAAAATAAGTTGTTTTTTAAAGATTTATTTATTTATATTTATTTGTCTGTCCCAGGACTTAGTTGCGGCATGTGGGATCTTCAGCTGTGGTTCACAAACTCTTAGTGGAATGGGGAACTCTTAGTTGCATTATGTGGGGTCTAGTTCCCTGACCAGGGATAGAACCTGGGTCTGTTGCATTGGCAGCTGGGAGTCTTAATCCCTGGATCACCAGGGAAGTCCCTCTCTTTACTATCCATTTACTATCACCTGGATCCTAAATATATTTCAAATCTGTGCTCATCTCCCTGCCCTTACTATAAATGGACAACATTGTGTTACAACTGTTTTCTAATCACCAGTCTGCCTTCCACCTTGTCCTCTCAAATTCAACTTTTGCTCAGCTAGCTGCCAATGTGACTTAGATGGCGCTCTAAACGTAACCTCTCTTCGGCTTAAATATTTCAGAGGTTCCATATTGTGCTTGTGTGCTTAAGTTGCTTCAGTCATGTCTGACTCTTTGCAACACTATAGACTGTAGTCCACCAGGGTCCTCTGTCCATGGGATTCCCCAAGTAAAAATACTGGAATGGGTTCCCATGTCCTCATCCAGGGGATCTTCCTGACCCAGGGATCAAACCCACGTCTCTTATGTCTCCTGCATTGGCAGGCTGGTTCTTTACCACTAGCGTCACCAGGTCCATATCACTGATAGTAATTTTTAAAGTGTGAGGATACTTTTCTACATATATATAGAAAAGCCCTGTCCTCTAGTTTGAGAAACATTGTGGTAGAAGTTAGTTAAAATATGACATTTCAGGAGATGGGTAAATAATCATCAATATGAATGGGGCACTGAGCCCGTATGGCAGTACTTACCAGTGTCCAGATGACCAGGAAGGCGTCTCTTAAACTTTTACAGGAACAACAGTAAAATGAAAACCACTAGACTGAACATTTCTCATAGGCTTCTGGATAAGGATGATAGGCTGAACACATGCATTTATTTATATTCCCTCTTAAAAAACCACTACGATAGATAATTAAGGGATTTTTTGAAAGCATAAACCCACCAAGTTGAGGGAAAGAGGATTAGAGATCATAGCAACACAGTTCTGCCAACTGAAATCAGAAGGATAAGAAGTAACTGATTTAACATCTCCAGATAGCTGCATATGAACTTTTAGTGGGGAGGCAACAACCAAACTAATTTATACTATAGAAGCTTCAAAGGGGTTAGGAATGTTTGGCATTATGTACCTCTATAATGAGGCTTGATAGAAACACGTTTAAGAAAATTCCATTCCACACACTTTTCAACCACATGCTGCCCCTCATTCTTGGCAAAAGACCAGAGGGTTGTTTTCCTCTAAGAGTTAAGTAGAGTCTTGGCCTGGAGGCTACCAGGCACAGTGGAAGATATGGTACATTAGTGAAGCCGAGCAGATTCCCAGTTGGCACTAATGGTAAAGAACCCACCTGCAAGAGACGTAAGAGATGTGGGTTTGATCCCTGGGTCAGGAAAATACCCTGCAGGAGGATGGCAACCCTCTCCAGTATTCTTGCCTGGAAAAGAGCCTGGCGGGCTACAGTCTGTAGGGTCACAAAGAGTCAAACATGACTTAGCACACAGGCATGCATATGTTTTAAAAAATATTTATTTCACTGTGCAGGGTCTTAGTTGTGGCATGTGGAATATTTGATCTTCTTACTGCATGTGGTACCTTTAAGCTGCAGAACGCAATTTCTTACTTGCAACGTGTGAACTACTTAATTGCAGCATGTGGGATCTAGTTCCCCAACCAGGGACTGAACCAGACTTCCTGCTAAGCTCAGAGTCTTCGCCACTGTGGTCATACTTGTTATTTAGTTGCTAAGTCATGTCTGACTCTTTCCTGCCACTATGGACTGTAGCCCCAGCAGGGTCCTCTGTCCATGGGAGTTCCCAGGCAACAATACTGGAGTGGGTTGCCATTTCCTTCTCCAGGGGATCTTCCAACCCAGGGATCGAACCTGCATCTTCTGCACTGGCAGGCAGGTTCTTTATCACTAGCACCACCTGAGAAGCCCAGTTCTTCCCTGCTGCCCCTAATCCCCACATCCTCCACACTTTTCTGCCTGCCTGTGTGTTATTTTTAGCATTCTACTTCGATTTATCTGTAAATCAAAATTTGGCCTTGCCAAGTGCCTGGTCCAATTTTAGTTCCTCAACCAGGGATCAACCCATAACCCCTGCAGTGGAAGCAAGGAGTCCTAACCTCTGGACCACCAGGGAATTTCCTACCTATAGTGTTTCTGAGTATATCTTTGTATGTAGTTCCATTTATTTGAGTTCGTTAATTTCTCAGAAATGTTTCATAATTTTCAGTATAGATATGTGCACATTTTCCCTTAGGAATTTTTCCTAGGAGTTTCGTGCCGTGGGATGTTATTGTAAATTATGCTGTTTTAAAATTTTTATTTCTTATTTGTTTGTTGCTGACATACAGAAACACAAAGTTCTGCTGAAGCAACTTTGTATCTAGAGATGTCGCTAAACTCACTAATTAATTTTAGTAGTTTTTAGGTTATTCTGGATTTTTTATGTGTACAATCATGTTGCTAGACAATAATGACTTTCTAATCTTTATGCATTTTATGGCTTTTTCTTGCTGATTGATATGGTTAGGATATCCAGTTTAGTGCTGAATAGTAGTCATGACAGCTGGCACCTTTACCTTTTTCTTAGTCTCAGGAGGAAAGTTTTCAACATTTTGCCACTCAGAATGATATTTGTTACTGACTTTATTTTTTAGCAGCTGTACTATATCAGATTAAGGAAATTCCCCTCCATTTCCAGTTTGCTAAAAATTTTAAAAATCATAAATGGGTATTGAATTTTAAATATTTTTCAAATACATTATTGAGATAATCCAATTATTAAGTCTCTCTTTTCCCTCTGTTAGTGCGAATTATATTGATTGCTTTTGCCATCCCATATTTTAAATTGAGGAATAACTTACATATGTATATATGTATATACTGAAATACATAGATTTCTAAATTTTTTGTTTATTTTTAATTGGAGTGAAATGCATAGTTTTAGCATACAGGTCTGAAAGTGCACATACTTATGTAACCGACACCCCATCAAAATATGAGCATTTCCGTCACTTTTCCAGTCAATCCGCCATTGCCTCTAGACACAACCACTATTGTTTTCTTCCGATAAAAATTAGCTTTGGTTGCTCTCCAACTTCATGGAAATGTGATCACGCGTTCTGTGTTCTTTGTGAATCTGTGCTCTAGTGGCTTGTTCCTTTTTCTCGTATTTCTTATTCCAACGTATGCATATGCACATTATTTATCCATTCTCCTATTGATGGACATTTAGGTTTCCAGTTTCCAGCTATTATGAACTATGAGTAGATCTGCTATGAACATTGTTGTACAAACCCCTTTGTGTAAATATTTTTATTTCTCTTGGGTCAGTCTCTAGAGGTGGCCTTGAAGAAAGGCCACCTTTCAGTGGCCTCTCAGTCTTAGAAGAAAGGGCCTGACATTTCCAAAACAGGTTTGAATTTATCTATTTCTTTTTTCAGTTTTGTCAGTTCTTGTTTCGTGTAGTTTGAAGCTCTGTTATTTGATGTATGTGCTTTTACGATTGTTCTGTTTATTGATACGTTGACCACCTTATCATGATAAAATGTTCCTGTTTGTTTCTGATTATATTCCTTGTCCTGAGGTCTATCTTGTTTGGCATTAATATAGCCACTCTAGCTTTTTTATTATAAATGTTTACATGGTTAACTTTTTTCATTCTTAAATAATACATGGCTGGTCTTGCTTTTTTTTATTCAGCTTGTCAGTCTCTGTCTTTCAGAGTATTCAGTACATTTACATGTAATATAATTCTTGATATGATTGGGCTTATACCCACAAGATCACTGAATGTTTTCTGTTAGTTTCGTCTGTTCTTTGTTCTTTTTTCCTTTCGTATTTTATCTCCTCTGTTGGCTTATTGGCTGCATTTCTTTGGGTTATTTTGAAAATGGCTGTTCTAAAGTTTGTAATATTCATCTTTAGTTTATCATAATCTACTTTGAAATGACAGCATGCCACGTAACATGTAACGTGGAGCCTGTACACTTTCATTTTCCCTTCCTGTCCTTTATATCAGCATTATTGTACACTTTCCTTCTGCATGTGTTTAACACCCTACAGTTCATCACTATTTTCTTTTCTCTGAATAATCAATCATCTGTCAAACACACTGAAAATGAAATCGGTGTTTTACCATTTCCAGAGCTCTTCCTTTCTCCTTGTAGGTCTGAGTACCCACCAGGTGTAATTCCCTTTGCTTTCAGGACTTCCTTTGACAGCTCTTCTAACACAGGTCCACTGGCCATGGCTTTCTGAGGTATGTGAGCTCTGGTTCATTCAACTCCCAGATTCTTAGTAGTTGTTCTTTTCCTGGTGGTTTCCCTTTGCCTGGCTTTGTGGACACTTACCATATACTGGCTCAAATTAATATTCACCAATGCTGCTGCTGCTGCTGCTGCTGCGTCGCTTCAGTCGTATCCAACTCTGTGAGACCCCACAGATGGCAGCCCACCAGGCTCCGCCCGTCCCTGGGATTCTCCAGGCAAGATGGACTCAGCTAATACCATGGGCTGAGGTATGCTTGAAATGGCGTGTGACTGTGGTATGAATGTATGTCTGTGTTTTAGTGTATATACACCAAGTGTATGTAAGAAACGCCGCGGGAAGAAGGAGCCACCCCTATGGACCGTTGATCAGGGCCTTTATTGGGCAGTCGCTCTCGGGCAGAACTCCCGGGGGCGGGTAAGCTGGGAAGCGAAGGGGGTCTGCGAAGCAAAGGGAGCCTGCGAGGTATGAGGGGTGGGGAAGGGTTTTATAGCCCGGGCCGGGCTCCCATATAAGGAAGAAAACGCGGGCTCAGCCGTGATTGGTGTCCAAGGGCTCCGTGTCGGCTCCTGATTGGTCGGCTTGGTTGTCGGCCCGCCTCTGGGGCTTGTCTGCAGCACTCCGCCGGGACATGTCTCAACACGCCCGACCTTGCCCTGACCTTTCAGTGTATACTTCCTTTCACTTTCTGTCTTATGACCTCTGTTTATTCTTTCCTATCTATCCAAATTTATATACAACTCAGAACAAAATATGTTCTCGTTTATTTATACTCTAAATATCATGAAACAGCAACAAAATATCATAAAAGCTAATCAAAATACCATAAAGAATTTATAGTAATAATTGATATTCATAGTGGGGAGAAATTCAAAGTCTTAATGTGCAGCCAAGTTCCTGGAGAAATGTAAATTGTGTTAAAGTTGCTTTACTATCTGTAAACTTTGTGGTACTCAGACTTGTTTACTTGCGGTTTAACGTTCAGCACAAAGCAATGCACTAGAAAATTCTCACTTGGGTTGTAGATAGACTTCAATTTAGAGTTTATATTTCTGAATTGAAGAGCTAAAGTCCAATTCCCATAGGAGCAGGGGTGGGAAGAACTCATTTCCTTTCCTTTGGTTTTCTTTGAACACTAGCCAGCCCTTGCATGCATGTTCAGTCGTGTCCAACTCTTTGTGACCCCCCTGTACTGTATAGTCCATGGAGTTCTTCAGACCAGAATACTGGAGTGGGTAGCCTTTCCCTTCTCCAGGGGATCTTCCCAACCCAGTGATCAAAACCAGGGTAAATAAAATAACAAAGTCTTGGCAATTCCTTGGTGCTCTAGTGGTTAGAACTTGGTACTTTCACTGCCATGGGCCTAGATCAGAAAATAAATTTTAAAAAAGTCTTAACACACACACACACACACACACAAACCAAATCTATTAGACTAATCCTGAGTGGAAGGACTTCCCTGGTGGTCCAGTGGCTAAGACTCCACACTCGCAGTGCAAGGGGCCCAGGTTCCATCACCAGTGAGGGAATTAGATCCCACATGCTGCAGCCGAGTTTGCGTGTTGAAACTAAAGATCCTACACGCTACCATGAAGACCCAGTGTGGCCAAATAAATAAATATTAAGAAAAATACTGGGTGGGAAAGCAACAAAGTTCATATGCAATGGAAATTTGCCACGTCTATCTAGAATCCAAACACAAGATTATTTTGCAGTTGCCAAGTAAACAGAGAGAAGGATCTCCTTCCTGCCATGGGAGTTGAAGGACAGTCAGCCTTCTCCCGCTGGCAACCAAGCACAGCTGGAGGGGCTGTGGCTCCCTGTCACTCTACCTCGACGCTCTTCCTGGGCTGGTTGGGAGATACAGGGATAAATGGAGATGGCTTATAAGTAATGAAGAAATTTACACCACGGATCTCTTGTACATGATCAAAGCCCTGTGGAGTTCTGGCAAATAGCTGGTGAGAGCGACACAGGGGTGTTGTCCCCAGTGGACGGTTCCAGGGGCAAGACTGAGCTTGGATACAGGCTCAGCTGCCTGGTCATATGAGCACCTATTTGGTTTCACTTCATACCTTATGAGAGCACTGAGCGCTGGGCTCAAAAAGAGGATATAATTGAAATCGTGTGTGTGCACGCCTACACATACACAGGGGTGTGTGTGAGGGCAGTGCTAACCAGTGGCCTTCAGCCCGTGCCCAGAACTGCACAGACCGGTCCCACCCTCCATCCGCTCTGGCTCGGTCCTCACAGGGAGTCCATGTGCCTGCACTTTCCTACACAGCTTTGCCTGCACAAGACCAGGCAAGCACTCCTCGTCCCTGCCGGTCCCTGGCGACAGTCACCCACTGCACCGAAACAAATCAAGTCCTCACCTGCCTCCTTCCCCAGGGAACTCTAGAGTTCAGATGTTCATGCCAAGCCCTGCCTGCTGGCCTTCCTGGCTGCTGTAGCTGGGGAGAGAAGCAGGTAGGGATGTGTGCTCCAGCCACCATCCCCCTCAAAGCCCTGGGCTTGACCCCCTGGGATTAGTTAGACAAGGAAGGAGAGAGGGATGTCAAGGTAGAAGGTACCTCCAGATACCTCCGAGGCAGAGCCACAAAAGGCAGGAGAGTGGGATGCTCAAGAGAGTAGATCGCAATCCGCGCTGGGTCTTCACGGCTGCAGGGGATTTTAACTAGCCGTGGGGACGACACTCTAGTTGTAGCGGCAGGCCTCTCATTGCAGTGGTGCAATAAGTGCCTCTCTTCCCTTGTTGCAGCTCCCAGGCTCTACAGCAGAGGCTCGATAGTTGTGGTGTGCACAGGCTTAGTTGCCCCGCAGCCTGTGGGAGTTTCCAGGACCAGGGATCGAACCTGTGTCTTCTGCACTGGCAGGCAGATTCTTTACCGCTGGGCCACCAGGGAAAACCCTCAGCTCTACTCTTGACTGACTGTGAGCTGGGACAAATTCTTCAAGCTCGCTACACCCCGGTTTCCTCATCTGTAACAACTTCATAAGAACTGCCACATTTATCAAGCTTTGAAACATATACATAACCATATGTAAAATTAGACAGCCCGTGGAAATTTGCTGTATGACCCAGGGAACTCAAATCTGCTGCTCTGTGACAACCTGGAGGCGGGGGATGGGGTGGAAAATGGGAGGGAGGATCCAGAGGGAGGGGATGTGCAGGTACCTCTGACTGATGCATGTTGATGTATGGCGGAAACCAACACCATATGGTAAAACAATTGTCCTCCAATTAAAAGTAAATAATTAAAAAAAAAATTGCTACACTTATCAAATGTGCCTGCAACGGTTCTGGAAATGGAGGAAGCCCTGTACAGATGTTTTTAGTGCGATGCAGACTGAAAAGGGATGTGTCAGGGACAGATGCTGGACCAGAGAAAGACAGGGCCCTTGTGGGTGGAATGCTGTGTCTGCCCAGTGCCAGGCTTTGGATGGTGCGATAGGAGGGCTACACCTGAAAGCCTAGCGTCACCAGGTGCGTTGCTGGTGGAGATGCTACAACAAGCCCTCCCATCCTCAACCGCCTCAAGTATACACACTCCTCCCAACAGGAGATCAAATCTGTTTTCCCCTCGCTTAACTCCGGGCTGGCCTTGGACTTTCTTGGTCAATAGAATGTGGCCAAAATGACACTGTGTGCTTTCTGACAATCAGCCTCATTTGGCCTTGTAGCATCTTTTTTTTTTTTTTTTTAAATTATTTATTGGACTTTCCTGGTGGCGCAGTGGATAAGAGTCTGTCTGCCGATGCAGGGGACGCAGGTTCAATCCCTGATCCGGGAGGATTCCACGTGCCGTGGAGCACCTAAGCCCGTGAGCCACAGCTACTGAGCCCTGGAGCTGCAGCTGCTGAAGCCCATGCACCTGGGCCCTGTGCTCTACACAAGGAGAAGCCGCTGCAAGGGGAAGCCTGCAGACCACAGTGGAGAGTGGCCGCTAGAGAACTAGGGAGAGGCCCACGAGCAGCAATGAAGAGCCAGCACAACCAAAAATAAAATAAAATTTAAAATATTTATTTATTTTTATTGATTTATTTGGCTGTGCTGGGTCTCAGTGGTAGCATGCAAGATTGTTAGTTGTGGCATGTGGGATCTTAGTTCCCTGACTAGGGATCAAACCCCGGTCCCCTTCATTAGGAGCACAGAGTCTTAGCCACTGGACCACCAGGGAATGCCCTGGCCTTGTAGCTTCTGCTCCAGTGTGGTCTTGGAACCCTCTGCCACCATGTCCAGGAGTCGGGCTAACCTCTTGGAGGATGAGAGGCCTCACAGAGGAGAATGAGAACCAGCATGAATGACTGGACAGAAGTGTGAGGCCATCTTCGAGCGTCCAGCTCCAGGGCTGCAGCTGTGTGGGTGACTGCAGACCGTAATAGGAGGAAGCCGATCTCAGACTCGATGGTTGAGCCATAAAATCGTGAGCAAATATGTGGTCATTTGTCCAAGCCTTCAGAATTTGGAAAGCCTGGAGGGCCACTTCTCAGGGAGCAGGGTTTCGCAGGCCCAGGCTTTGGGGTGGAGCTGCTGCTGATGTCTGGTGGCCCAGCAGTGGTGGCACTTCCTGCCGGGGCTTCCGCAGAGGGCTCATGCTGGGCTCTTCAACCCTGGCCTGCAAATATACTAACAGCCTTCTTATCACATCTCACATCACACTCGCCTGGCCTGGTGGCTGGGAAAATGCTAAGTTTTCAGCAGCCCAAAGAGGGCAGCTAATTTAGGAGGATTGCACAACCTGAGGTCAAGGCTGAACACCCCAGCTGTCACCTCTGAAACAAAAGGAAGGGTGGATGGGAGGGGAACTTTAAATGGTTGTGAGTCCTTTCAGGGAGATTCTATTAGAACATTCAAAAATGTTCTGGGACTGATGTCCCCTCTCTCCGCCTGCCAAAACAAACGGAAAGAAGAAGAAAAAAAAAGACCTTGACTTTTTATTTTTTTGCAGTTTATTTTTTTACCATTAAAAAATGGAAGTAGAGTTGATTTACAGTGCTGTGTTAGTTTCAGGTATACAGGATTTTTAAATTTAAAAACTCAGTAGAGGAATTCCCTGGTGGTGCAGTAGAGAGAAATCTGCTTGCCAGTTCGGGGACATGGGTTTGATCCCTGGTCCAGGAAGATTCCGCATGCCTTGGAGCAACTAAGCACGTGCAACACAAGTGCTGAGCCCACGTGCTGCAATTACTGAAGCCGGTGTGCCTAGAGCCTGTGCCCCACAACAAGGAGCCACTGCCGTGAGAAGCCCGCACACCGACCAGAGCAAAGCCTGAGCAGCAGCAAAGACCCAGCACAGCCAGAAAGAAGAAAAAAAAAAATTGAAGTATAGTTGATTTACAAAGATGTACTAGTTTCAGGGCTACAGAATTTTTAAATCAGAAAACTCACAAGAGAATCTGAAGAAAAGAGTGTAGTCTTTGGTTGAAATCCAAATGCTTGGTTCACAGGGCAAAAAATAATAACTAAAAATACGTAAATTATAAATCGAGCGAGAGGCTTGAAGGGTGGATCTTAGGGACAAAAGGGAGCACAATGAGGCAGGAAGACATGGGTGATGATAGAGATTTTCCTGATCTGACTCAGACTCGCAGGTTGGAGAAGATAAGCCCTGGGCTTATCCTGGTGAAATTCCAGAATTCCCAGAAGTGGCATTCCAGTGGCAGGAATGGATTACTTAGAAAACGAATTAGCCTTCTGCTGGACTCTTTCTAGTTTCCAGACTGGAAGCTGGAAGACAATGAGGCAGGAGAGAGAGGTTCCTGGGAACCATGTGGGTGTATTTATAAATCCATAAATGTCCCTGGCAAGAGATGACATGCGTCTGTCTCTATTCTAAGCCGAGCCCTGTCATCAATGATACTGCTCTGACTGTTTAAATGTCTAAATCAGAAACCTACCTGGTCCCTCATCCCAAACACTGTTCTCACCAACCCTCCTTTTCAGATTCCAATCATTTCTCCTGATAAGGGTTTTCTGACTTCTTTAGTCCCTAACTCTGACATACTGATCATATTTTTAAAATTAGTTACTTTGGGCTTCCCAGGTGGCTCAGTGGTAAAGAAACCGTCTGCCAATGCAGGAGACCCGAATTTCATCCCTGGGTCAGGAAGATTCCATGGAGGAGGAAACGGTAACCTACTCCAGTATTTTTGCTTGAGAAACCCCGTGGACAGAGGAGCCTGGCAGATTACAGACCATGGGGTTGCAAGAGTCAGACTCGACTTGGTGACTAAAAACAATAATAAACAACAATTTATTTTTGGCTGTGCTGGGTCTTCGTTGCTGAGTGTGGGCTTTCTCCAGTTGCGGGGAGCAAGGGGGGGCTGCTCTCTCATTGTGGTGTGCAGGCTTCTCATTGAAGCGGCTTCTCTTGTTGCAGAGCATGGGCTCAGAGGCGCTCGGGTTTCAGCAGTTGCAGCGTGCAGGCTCAGTAGTTGTGGTGCATGGACTCAGCTCCCCCAGGGCACGTGGGATCCTCCCAGCCCAGGGATTGAACCCCTGCCTCCTGCATTAGCAAGACAGACTCTCAACCCCTTGGACCACCAGGGAAGCCCCTCATTGTACTTTTCTGACACCTCCCAAACAACCACCAATGCTGGGTAAATTTATTTCATGTCGGGGGAGAGGAGTTCTCCAGCTGTGACCTAGGTTAGGCTCTCCCAAGAGTGTGTGTTTCATTTGGAAGGGGTGTGTTGCCTACAGGAAATGCAGAAGCGTGTGGAGCCATGCCTTTTCCTGCTCTCACATTCCACTGATGGTGAACATATGATGGCTGCCATGTCCTACATCACCTGGGTGTGCTTTTGCTTTGAGATCTTGGGGAAGCTGGTGTGTGTGTGAAGGGGATCGGGAAGGCTCCCAGTTTCCTGGTTCCCAGGCAGCCAGCACACCACAGCTCTGTGTGCTTTTCCAGAATGTGGTAATCCAGAGAATGCCATGTTTTAGTATCAACCCCTCTGCAAACAATTCTGTGGACGTGTATAAATCCTTGAGCTTGTTAAGATGAGCCTTTCTCCTTCTGTGAACACTGGTGTGGACTTTCACCTTCCCTTTACACCAGTTGACAGCAGGTGCTGGATCGCCCCTGAAAACAGAAGAAGATGCCACCATCCTCTGCTAAGGCAACTCCAGACCTCTCATCACTAACACCAACATCCGTTCTGCTTCATAATTCCTCTCCATCTCTGTAACACACCCTAGACCCAGGAACAAATTTTGCATCCGGGTACTTCCTCCCATTTTCACAAACTTCAAAAAAACCTAAGTGCTTTCTCACTGCAGGAAGAGCAGAGGGACTTCCCTGAAGGTCCAGTGGTTAAGGCTTGGCCTTGCAATGCAGGTGGTGCGGGTTCCATCCCTTCCTGGTTGGGGAACTAAGATCCCACATGCCTTGTGGCCAAAGAAGCAAAACAGAAACAATATTGTAACAAATTCAATAAAGACTTTAAAAGTGATCCACATCGGAAAAGAAATAAATTCTTTTTTTGTTTTTTAATTTATAAAAAAAAGAAGAAGAAGAAAAGCAGGAACAAAAACCGCTGACCCAGAAGCCATTGGATGAAACAGAGGTAGACAGAATAGAAAATTGTGAGCAGTGGTAGGATTGCACATTAACGCTGGAAGTCCTCTAGCTGTGCTGACTTAGAAACAGAAGGTGCAGGATGTGAGAAAGGAGAAGCAATGTTAGTGGCAAATGGGTTAGTAACAGGGAGAACCTCAGCAGCAACTTCTGGCAGAGGGAGGAAAGAGAGAGGTGGGTTAATGGAAGCTCAGTGATGGGACCCCCTTGAGTTGGCAGATCCTGAGGTCTGCCCTTTGGGAAAATTCCCTCTTCCTGGCCCAGGCTTTGAATCCTGACAAATGCACTCCTGGTGGGACAAAGGACCTTAGAGTTTTGTTGTTGTTTGGCAGGGGGTGGGGGGTGTGCCACACCACAAGACTCAGATGGCAAAGAATCTGACCTGGCTTTGATCCCCTGGCTTCGATCCCTGAGTCGGGACGATCCCCAGGAGAAGGGAATGGCAACCCACTCCAGTATTCTTGCCTGGGGAATTCCGTGGACAGAGTGGCCTGGTGGGCTACATACAGTTCATGGGGTTGCAAAGAGTTGGACACAACTGAGTGACTAACACTCACTCACAAAGGAAGTATGTGGGACCTTAGTTCCCTGACCAAAGATTGAACTTGTGCCCCCTGCAGTGGAAGCTCATTCCACCAGACCACCAAGGAATGGTGGCCCAAGCCTTAGGGTTTGGAAGGGTGAACTTGAACTTGACATTCTTAGTCCAGGCTGGAATGGGTCAAAGAAAAGGGTGAGAGCTATTAAGTACAACTTCTCTCATTGAACTGACAGTGTGTTCCTGCTAAATTTCTTTCTTTCCTTTTTTTTTGGTGGGGCGGGGGAGCAAGCCTCGTGGCTTTTGGGCACTTAACGAACCTGGGCCCCCTGCAATGGAAGTGTGGAATCTGAACCCCGGACCTCCAGGAAAGTCCCTAAAATTGTATTTTTAAATGTGTGACAGAACTAGGCCTCCAAGAAAGGCAGTTCAAAATGTGTTTCTAGTCAAGAGCTTCTATAGCAAGAAAGAATGACTCAATAAAACAATGAGACCCAAAGAGATTTGATGTGTCAGCATTATCCCTAGAATTTGAGTCAGCGATATGGGTTAAAGATCAGCCAGAAAGGGCTCTGTCACAGGCTGGCTTCCCAGAACCAGAGCTTGAGCCTGAGGTGGTTTGATTCTTCAGGAAATACCTGTCAGGGAGAGAAATGGGGCGCTCAGTTTGAGGCTTCAGATACAGTCTAGATTTGGGGATCTGAGCACAGATCATATCACAGCTTTGTTCTAACCCAAGGAAGATGGTTGGATGGCATCACTGACTTGATGGACATGGGTTTGAACAAGCTCCGGGAGTTCGTGGTGGACAGGGAAGCCTGGCATGCTGCAGTCCATGGGGTCGCAAAGAGTCAGACACAACTGAGTAACTGAACTGAACTGAACTGAAGCAAGATAATGCCACTCTAATGGCAGAAAGTGAAGAGGAACTAAAGAGCCTCTTGATGAGGGTGAAAGAGCCGAGTGAAAAAGCTGGCTTAGAACTCAACATTCAAAAAACGAAAGATCTTGGTATCTCGTCCCCTCACTTTATGGCTAATAACAGGGGGAAAAGTGGAAGCAGTGACAGATTTGATTTTCTTGGGCTCCAAAACCACTTCCAAGACCACGCCCACGGACCCACGGCAGCTGTGCGGGAGGAGCTGTGTGTGGTGGGGTGCGAGGGCTGCACAGGGCTGACCAGGGACACCCTCCTGCACATGCCACAGCTGCCGGGACGTCTTACCCCTCTGGTCGAGGCCTGGGACCTGGATATTGAGGCCATCAACCGAGGCTACAAGCGGGCTCTGCACAAGGCGCCTCCATGGGCCACCTGGAATGCGTGCAGTACCTGCTGGGCTCGGGGGGCAGCCGTCGTTGGCCACTGCCTGAAGGAGGCCGACAGGTAAGAGGGGGTAAGAGGTGGGCCTTGCAGAGACAACTCCACCCTTCCCCGCACTCTTGGTCAGCCTCCACACCATTCCCTCTCAGGCTTCCCTTAATATCGTCGCTGACCTTGTGGGGTTAACTGCCTCAGCCTTCTGTTCCAGACAGCCTCCCATGATAGAGCAGCACAGAACAGAACATGTTCAGATCCCCTGGAGAAGGAAATGGCAGCCCACTCCTGTGTTCTTGCCTGGAGAATTCCACAGACAGAGAAGCCTGGCGGGCTACAGCCCATCGAGTCGCAAAGAGTTGACACGACTGAGTGACTATCATTCACTGAAAATCACTTCAGACGGTGACTGCAGCCATGAAATTAAACAATGCTTCTTCCTTGAAAGGAAAGCTACGACCAACCTAGACAGCGTATTAGAAAGCCGAGACATTAGTTTGCTGACAAAGGTCCGTCTAGTCAAGGCTATGGTTTTTCCAGTGGTCATGTATGGATGTGAGAGTTGGACTATAAAGAAAGCTGAGAGCCAAAGAATTGATGCTTTAGAACTGTGGTGTTGAAGAAGACTCTTGAGAGTCCCTTGGACTGCAAGGAGATCCAACCAGTCCATCCTAAAGGAAATCAGTCCTGAATATTCACCGGCAGTACTGATGCTGAAGCTGAAACTCCAATACTGTGGCCACCTGATGGGAAGAGCCGATTCATTGGAAAAGGCCCTGATGCTGGGAAAGATCAAGGGCAGGAGGAGGAGGGGGTGACAGAGGATGAGATGGTTGGATGGACATGAGTTTGAGCAAACTCCAGGAGATAATGAAAGACAGGGGAGGCTGGCATGTTGCAGTACATAGCGTTGCAAAGAGTCGGACACGACTTTGCAACTGAACAACAACAAGCAAGGGGGAGGGGCCTTACAGTCCTTCAGTGAAGCATTGGCTTCCAGGAGTTGGGGGCAGGGTGGAGTGTCCCAAGATTTTCAGGGCAACAAGGGAAATCCTCCAGAGAAGGACATGGGAATCAGCCAACAGCCTGGGCATGGCTGTGTTGGCCCATGACCAGACTTTGGGTGCGTCCAGCGATCTGCAGTGTGCCTCATTCTGCTTCTGCTGAAAATCTCTATTTGGAGATTACTCAATGGTAGCACTGGAAATGCCAAATAAAGAGACTTCATCTTTTTTCTGGTGATGATTTTTCTCAAGAGGCATGCGGCTTATTCCTCCTCCTTTTTATATGGTCCTTGAGCAGTGTTCTGGAAGATGGCCCTAATTGCTCCAAATTCTCCCGGTTAGGCTGCTTGCCCAAGATGGGGTCAGTTATCCTATCAGTCATTAAGATGGGATGGGGGACTGGGCCTTCCAAGGGGAAGAGGGTAAGTCACAAGATGATACGAAGGCAGAGGCTAGTGTTCAGATGTTTGCGCTGCCACACAGACAGGTGATCTAGGTAAAAAGTTACCTTTCTTCCTGGCCCAGGCCCCCTATCTAAATTCTTTTAGGTGATTAAGACAGGCGTAAATATTTTTCTTGAGCTTACTAGGTCTTGATTGCCTTCAGTTTAAAAGAGCTTGCAGGACTTCTGTGGTGGTCCAGTGGATAAGACCCTGTGCTCCCAATGTAGGGGGCCCGCGTTCCATTCCTGTTCAGGGAACTAGATCCCACATGCTACAACTAAGAGTTTGCACGCTCCAACTAAAAGATTCTGCATGCTGCAACTAAGACCCAGTGCGTGCATGCATGCTAAGTCGCTCTTGTCCACCTCTGTGACCCTATGGACTATAACCCGCCAGGCTCCTCTATCTGTGGGATTCTCCAGGCAAGAATACCACAGTGGGTTGCCATGACCCCCACCCCTCCAGGGGATCTTCCCGACCCAAGGGTTGAACATGTGCCCCTTGCATCTCCTGCATTGGCAGGCAGATTCTTTACCACTAGTGCCACCTAGGAAGCCCAGGGCAACCAAATAAAATATATAGACATACACTTAAAAAAATAGCTTGCCAAGGAGGTGCATTTGGGGAGACTCGTTCTGAATCCCAGTCACAGATATAATGCCCTTTCATTCCTAAACATTTCAATCAGTGTTTTCCAAGCACAGGGATAGTCTCTTATATAAATGAAGTGTTAGTCACTCCGTTATGTCCGGCTCTTGGTGACCCCGTGGACTGTAGCCCTCCAGGCTCCTTTGTTCATGGAATTTTCCAGGCAAGACTCCTGGAGTGGGTTGCCATTCCTTTCTCCAGGGGGTCTTCCTGACTCAGGATCAGACCGGAGTCTCCTGCGTTGCAGGCAGATTCTTTACCACTGAGGCACCAGGGAAGCCCATGTCTCTTATATGCTGCTGCTGCTAAGTCACTTCATTCGTGTCTGACTCTGTGCAACCCCATAGACGGCAGCCCACCAGGCTCCGCCATCCCTGGGATCCTCCAGGCAAGAACACTGGAGTGGGCTGCCATTTCCTTCTCCAATGCATGAAAGTGAGAAGTCAAAGTGAAGTCACACAGTCGTATTGGACTCTTAGCGACCCCATCGCTTAACCCAGTACAATTATTTTAAAAATCAGGTAATTAGCATTGATATGAAACCATTGTCTAATCTGTAGACCTTCTTTGTATTTTGCCAATTGTCCCAGTAGTCTTGGATAGCAAACAAGATAAAAATCTAGTCCAGGGTCCATTCTAAGATAACGCATTGCAATGAGTTGTCATCCCTTTTGGTTTCTTTTAATCTTGAGCAGATTCTCAGCCTATGTTTGCTTTTTGTGACCCTAGAATTTTTTAAAGATAATATGTGAGTTTCACAGAATATTTGATAGACTGTTCCTCAGTTTGGATTCTTGTGGTGCTTCCTTGTGATTAGACTGAAGTCATTATACCATCAGTAGGGACACGATAGCACTTCCTAGGTGGCGCTCGTGGTAAAGAACCCGCCTGCCAATGCAGGAGACACAAGAGAGGCGGGTTCAATCCCTGGGTAGGAAAGATCCCCTGGTGGGGAGCATAGTATCTTGCCTGGGGAATCCTATGGACAGAGGGGCCTGGCGGGCTGCAGTCCCTGGGGTCACACAGAGTCGGACACAACTGAAGTAGCTTAGCAGAGCAGCACGGCACAAGGACACCATAAAAGCAATATTGCATCCTTCTCAGATGCTGGTTTCTTCCGTTACGAGTGATATTAACTGTCATCACTTGGTGACGTTAGCGTTTACCAGGTTCCTTCCCTCTAAAATTACTAGTTTTCCCTTTAATTTGTAAGTATCTGGGGGGAGATAGTTTGAGACTATATAGAAAAAAAAAATAAAGGATATTGAGTATGTAAGATACAAAGGCAAAATACACCAGAATGGACACTTAGGGGAACACCCCCAGCAGTCCAGTGGGTAAGACACTGCACTTCCACTGCGTGGGGCACCGGTTTGATGCCTGGTCAGGGAGATAAGATCCCACATGCAGTGTGGCACGCCCAAAAAATAGGAAAAAGCAAAAGCAAAACCAAAAACCCACCTAGTAAAGTCCCTCCCTCCCGCCACCCTTCCTACCCTCATCCTGGCCACCCTGGTCCTATTTGCCCTTCCTCCTTACTTAACCAATCTCACTAGATTTTGGTATCTTCTCTTTGTGTTTCTTTGCAAAAATATGCAGACACATGTATATTTTCTTGTTTATTCTTGCCTACATAAAGCATATAAATATTGTATATGTTTTTTGTCTTTACTTAACAACAACAACAACAAAACACTTAACGATATGTCCTAGAAACCACTCCCTGTCTGTTCATGTGTATCTTCCTCACTTTATTTCAGCTGCATCATACTCCATACGTGGTATGGATGTACCAGTCTTTATGTCTGCATTTCTTATGCTTAAGGATATCAGCAGTTTCCAATATTTTGCAACTTCAAACAATGTTGCAGTGAATAATCTTGTGCGTATTTATTTTCGTATTGTTGGAGGTATATCTTCAGGGTAAATTCACAGATGAAGAGGTTTTTTTGGTGGGAAAGACCAAGAGGTAAACACATATGTATTGACAGTTTGGTTTGAGATAACCAAATTCCCCTCCACAAGGGCTGTTCAAATTTGCATTTCCATGGTCTATTTCAGAAGTTCCTGTTTTCCCACAGCCTGGCCCAGAAAATGTCAAGCTTCTTAATGTTTGCCAATCCGAAAAGTGCAGAGGGGTATCTCAGAGTCATTTCAGCTTGGATCTCCCTGATGAGTGAAGCTGCACATTTTTTCACCTGGTTAAGGGCCACTTTTTGGAGAAGGCAATGGCACCCCACTCCAGTACTCTTGCCTGGAAAAGCCCATGGACAGAGGAGCCTGGTGGGCTGCAGTCCACGGGGTCGCTAAGAGTCGGACACGACTGAGCAACTTCACTTTCACTTTTCACTCTCATGCACTGAAGAAGGAAATGGCAACCCACTCCAGTGTTCTTGCCTGGAGGATCCCAGGGATGGGGGAGCCTGGTGGGCTGCCGTCTGTGGGGTCGCACAGAGTCGGACGCGACTGAAGTGACTCAGCAGCAAGGGCCACTTTTGCATCTTTTTCGAGGAAGTTGTTGCTGTTCATGTTTTGTGCCCATTTTTCTGTTGGGTTTTGGGTCTTATTTCCTTTCATTTTCATGAGATTAAAAAAAAAACATAACAGAGACGTTCACCCTTTTACCATGATATTTATGGCAGATATTTTTCCCATTTCTTATTTGTCTTTGGCTTTACGGTGATTTTTGGCCATACAAAACTTTATTGTATTTATGTAGTTGCATCGGTTGTTCCTAAGGTACCAGTTTACAGATTAATTAGTTACTTACTTTTGGTCGCGCTGGGTCTTTGTTGCCGCAAGCAGGGGCTCCTCTTTAGTTAACGGTGTACGGGCTTCTCACTGCCCTCACTTCTCTCGTTGAGGAGCGCAGGCTGTAGACCTTGTCAACTAAAAAAAGATGTACAACTTGAGAGTTGTGAGTTAAGTTTTATTTGGGCCAAAATGAGGGCTGCAGCCTGGGAAGCAGCATCTCAAAGCGGCTGTAGGGGAAACTCAGTATATAAGGTTTTGGTGAAGTGGGTGTTCAGTGCCATGAAGCACTCATTTTACAAAAGGTTTTTGTTAGTCATGAGGATCTGATGTCACCATGAAGGGATTTAGTGCTTCTCTAGATATGAGGAGATGCAAAGATAAGTGAACGAGTGAAGTCGCTCAGTCGTGTTCGACTCTTTGCAGCCCCATGGACTGCAGCACGCCAGGCTTCCCTGTCCGTCACCAACTCCTGGAGCTTACTCAAACTCATGTCCATGGTGATGCCATCCAACCATCTCATCCTCTGTTGTCCCCTTTTCCTGCCACCTTCAATCTTTCCCAGCATCAGGGTCTTTTCAGATGCGTCAGTTCTTCAAATCAATTGGCCAAAGTATTGGAGTTTCAGCTTCAGCATCCATTCTTCCAATGAATATTCAGGACTGATCTCCTTTAGGATGGACTGGTTGGATCTCCTCACAGTCCAAGGGACTCTCAAGAGTCTTCTCCAACACCGCAATTCAAAAGCATCAATTCTTTGTCACTCAGCCTTCTTTATAGTCTAATTCTCACATACATAACGCGACTACTGGAAAAACTGTAGCTTTGACTAGATGGACCTTTGTTGGCAAGGTGATATCTCTGCTTTTTAATATGCTGTCTAGGTTGGTCATAGCTTTTCTTCCAAGGAGCAAGGGTCTTTTCATTTCATGGCTGCAGTCACCATCTGCAATGATTTTGGAACCCCAAAAGATAAAGTCTGTCAGTGTTTCCATTGTTTCCCCGAATATTTGCCATGAAGTGATGGGACCAGATGCCATGATCTTAGTTTCCTGAATGTTGAATTTTAAGCCAACTTTTCACTTCCTCTTTCACTTTCATCAAGAGGCTCTTTAGTTCTTCTTCCCTTTCTGCCATAAAGGTGGTGTCATCTGCATATCTGAGGTTATTGACATTTCTCTTGGCAATCTTGATTCCAGCTTGTGCTTCATCCAGCCTGGCATTTCTCATGATGTACTCTGCATATAAGTTAAATAAGCAGGGTGACAATATACAGCCTTGATATACTCTTTTCCCAATTTGGAACCAGTCTGTTGTTCCATATCCAGTTCTAACTGTTGCTACTTGACCTGCATACAGATGCAGATTTCTCAGGAGGCAGGTTAGATGGTCTGGTATTCCCATTGCTTGAAGAATTTTCCACAGTTTGTTGTGATCCACACAGTCAAAGGCTTTGGCATAGTCAATAAAGCAGGAGTAGGTGTTTTTCTGGAACGCTCATGTTTTTTTGATGATCCAGCAGATGTTGACAATTTGATCTCTGGTTCCTCTGCTTTTTCTAAATCCAGCTTGAACATCTGGAAGTTTATGGTTCATGTACTGTTGAAGCCTGGGTTGGAGAATTTTGAGCATTACCTTGCTAGCGTGTGAGATGAGTGCAGTTGTGCTGTAGTTTGAACATTCTTTGGCATTGCCTTTCTTTGGGATTGGACTGAAAACTGACCTTTTCCAGTCCTGTGGCCACTGCTGAGTTTTCCTAATTTGCTGGCATATTGAGTGCAGCACTTTCACAGCATCATCTTTTAGGATTTGAGACAGCTCAACTGGAATTCCATCACCTCCTCTAGCTTTTTTCATAGTGATGCTTCCTAAGGTCCACTTGACTTTGCATTCCAGGATGTCTGGCTCTAGGTGAGTGATCACACTATCGTGATTATCTGGGTCATGAAGATCTTTTTTGTCTAGTTCTTCTGTGTATTCTTGCCACCTCTTCTTAATATTTTCTGTTTCGGTTAGGTCCATACCATTTCTGTCCTTTATTGCGCCCGTCTTTGCATGAAATGTTCCCTTGGTATCTCTTAGGGCTCTTAGCATTTCATTTTTCACACATAGGTCTTTGACTCACCTAGAGTTTAGTCATGTGTGAGGGGCAAGTTGTAGACCTAGTCTGATCTCTTTCCAAATAGGAATCTATTATCTGAGGACCACCAGTCACAAAGTCGGTTTGGACCCAGTGGTGTTCTTATGCACTTGGGTAAATTTCTGGACTTTCTTTCCCACTTAGCTAGTCATCTGTCTATTCACACGGAGCATAATGTTGCAGTTGTTTTCTTGTTGCTGTTTACTATTTTATATTTATTTATTTTTAGTTATTTATTTGGCTGTACCGGGTCTTAGATGCTGCATGTGAACACTTAGTTGTGGTAGGTGGGATCTAGTTCCCTGACCAGGATGGAACCCGGGCCCCCTGCATTGGAAGCGGAGTCGGCCACTGGACCACCAGGAAAGTCCCCATGTTGTTTTAATAACAGAGACTTTATAGTACGTCTTAATATTTGGCAGAGCTAGACTTCCCTCATTGCCTTTCTTTTTCAGGTTTTCCAGGCTGTTCTTACATGTTTATTCTTCCATATGTATTTTAGTATGCATTTAGAATCTAGAAAAAATTGTTTGTTATTTTTAATGGAATTGCCTTAAATTTATAAATTTACTTGGGGAGAACTGACACAGTTGTTACTTTGAGTCATCCTTTCCAAGAACAAAGGATGAAATGACTCTCCTTTTGTTCAAACCTACTTTTATGTCTTTTCCTTTGTACAAATTTTGGACATTTCCTGTTGAATTTATTACTAAGTATGTTATCTTCTTGGCTGCTATGGAGGGGTTTTCTCTATATTATATCTCCCTGGTTATTGTCTATGTTTATGAAGTCTACTGGTTTCTGTCCATTAATTTTCTATCTCTGTATTTTACTATATCAATATTATAATATATTTATTCTATCATATACTATCATATCATCCGCACTTAGGCCTTTGATTTCTCTTCTTTAATTCACTCAGGGTGAGTTAATCCTACAGTTTATGCAAATTTCTGTTGCTGTTCGTCTCTAAGTGGTGTTGGATCCTGCAACCCCATAGACACACCAGGCTTCTCAGTCCTTCACCAACCAATCTGGACCCAGATAAAGATGCCCTGGTAGCTCAGTCAGTAAAGAATCTGCCTGCAGTGCAGGAGACCTGGGTTCAATCCCTGGGTCAGGAAGATCCCCTGGAGAAGGAAATGGGTACCCACTCCAATATCCTTGCCTGCAAAATCCCATGGACAGAGGAACCTGGTGGGCTATAGTCCATGGGATCGGGAAGAGTTGGGCACATCTGAGCCACCACACTTTCACTTTCACATGAGACTCAGTCTTTATATTTGGGTAGCCCAAGTTTAAATTTGAGGAGGCAGATTTGAACATCCTCTACTGATAGCATATGATTCTAAACAGTTCAGTTCAGTTCAGTTCAGTTGCTCAGTCGTGTCCGACTCTTTGCGACCCCATGAATCACAGCACACCAGGCCTCCCTGTCCATCACCATCTCCCGGAGTTCACTCAGACTCACGTCCATTGAGTCAGTGATGCCATCCAGCCATCTCATCCTCGGTCGTCCCCTTCTCCTCCTGCCCCCAATCCCTCCCAGCATCAGAGTCTTTTCCAATGAGTCAACTCTTCACATGAGGTGGCCAAAGTACTGGAGTTTCAGCTTTAGCATCATTCCTTCCAAAGAAATCCCAGGGTTGATCTCCTTCAGAATGGACTGGTTGGATATCCTTGCAGTCCAAGGGACTCTCAAGAGTCTTCTCCAACACCACAGTTCTAAAGCATCAATTCTTCGGCGCTCAGCCTTCTTCACAGTCCAACTCTCACATCCATACATGACCACTGGGAAAACCATAGCCTTGACTAGACGGACCTTAGTCGGCAAAGTAAAGTCTCTGCTTTTGAATATACTATCTAGGTTGGTCATAACTTTTCTTCCAAGGAGTAAGCGTCTTTTAATTTCATGGCTGCAGTCACCATCTGCAGTGATTTTGGAGCCCCCCAAAATAAAGTCTGACACTGTTTCCACTGTTTCCCCATCTATTTCCCATGAAGTGGTGGGATGAGATGCCATGATCTTCGTTTTCTGAATGTTGAGCTTTAAGCCAACTTTTTCGCTCTCCTCTTTCACTTTCATCAAGAGGCTTTTTAGCTCCTCTTCACTTTCTGCCATAAAGGTGGTGTCATCTGCATATCTGAGGTTATTGATAATTCTCCCAGCAATCTTGATTCCAGCTTGTGTTTCTTCCAGTCCAGCATTTCTCATGATGTACTCTGCATAGAAGTTAAATAAGCAGGGTGACAATATACAGCCTTGACGTACTCCTTTTCCTATTTGGAACCAGTCTGTTGTTCCATGTCCAGTTCTAACTGTTGCTTCCTGACCCGCATACAGATTTCTCAAGAGGCAGGTTAGGTGGTCTGGTATTCCCATCTCTTTCAGAATTTTCCACAGTTTATTGTGATCCACACAGTCAAAGGCTTTGGCATAGTCAATAAAGCAGAAATAGATGTTTTTCTGGAACTCTCTTGCTTTTTCGATGATCCAGCGGATGTTGGTAATTTGATCTCTGATTCCTCTGCCTTTTCTCAAACCAGCTTGAACATCTGGAAGTTCATGCTTCACATATTGCTGAAGCCTGGCTTGGAGAATTTTGAGCATTACTTTATTAGCATGTGAGATGAGTGCAATTGTGTGGTAGTTTGAGCATTCTTTGGCATTGGCTTTCTTTGGAACTGGAATGAAAACTGACCTTTTCCAGTCCTGTGGCCACTGCTGAGTTTTCCTAATTTGCTGGCATATTGAGTGCAGCACTTTCACAGCATCATCTTTTAGGATTTGAGACAGCTCAACTGGAATTCCATCACCTCCACTAGCTTTGTTCGTAGTGATGCTTTCTAAGGCCCACTTGACTTCACTTTCCAGGATATCTGGCTCTAGATTAGTGATCACATCATCATGATTATCTGGGTCATGAAGATCTTTTTTGTACAGTTCTTCCGCGTATTCTTGCCACCTCTTCTTAATATCTTCTGCTTCTGTTAGGTCCATACCAGTTCTGTCCTTTATCGAGCCCATCTTTGCATGAAATGTTCCCTTAGTATCTCTAATTTTCTTAAAGAGATCTCTAGTCTTTCTCATTCTGTTGTTTTCCTCTATTTCTTTGCATTGATCGCTGAAGAAGGCTTTCTTATCTCTTCTTGGTGTTCTTTGGAACTCTGCATTCAGATGCTTATATTTTTCCTTTTCTCCTTTGCTTTTCACCTCTCTTCTTTTCACAGCTATTTGTAAGGCCTCCTCAGACAGCCATTTTGCTTTTTTGCATTTCTTTTCCATGGGGATGGTGTTGATCCCTGTCTCCTGTACAGTGTCACGAACCTCATTCCATAGTTCATCAGGCACTATATCTATCAGATCTAGGCCCTTAAATCTATTTCTCACTTTCACTGCATAATCATAAGGGATTTGATTTAGGTCATACCTGAATGGTCTAGTGGTTTTCCCTATTTTCTTCAATTTGAGTCTGAATTTGGTAATAAGGAGTTCATGATCTGAGCCACAGTCAGCTCCTGGTCTCGTTTTTGTTGACTGTATAAAGAGCTTCTCCATCTTTGGGTGCAAAGAATATAATCAATCTGATTTCGGTGTTAACCATCTGGTGATGTCCATGTGTAGTCTTCTCTTGTGTTGTTGGAAGAGGGTGTTTGCTATGACCAGTGCGTTCTCTTGGCAAAACTCTATTAGTCTTTGCCCTGCTTCATTCCGCATTCCAAGGCCAAATTTGCCTGTTACTCCAGGTGTTTCTTGACTTCCTACTTTTGCATTCCAGTCCCCTATAATGAAAAGGACATCTTTTTTGGGTGTTAGTTCTAAAAGGTCTTGTAGGTCTTCATAAAACTGTTCAACTTCAGTTTCTTCAGCGTTACTGGTTGGGGCACAGACTTGGATAACTGTGATATTGAATGGTTTGCCTTGGAGACAAACAGAGATCATTCTGTTGTTTTTGAGATTGCATCCAAGTACTGCATTTTGGACTCTTTTGTTGACCATGATGGCTACTCCATTTCCTCTGAGGGATTCCTGCCCGCAGTAGTAGATATAATGGTCATCTGAGTTAAATTCACCCATTCCAGTCCATTTTAGTTCGCTGATTCCTAGAATGTTGACGTTCACCCTTGCCATCTCTTGTTTGACCACTTTCAATTTGCCTTGATTCACGGACCTGACATTCCAGGTTCCTATGCAATATTGTTCTTTACAGCATCGGATCTTGCTTCTATCACCAGTCACATCCACAACTGGGTATTGTTTTTGCTTTGGCTCCATCCCTTCATTCTTTCTGGAGTTATTTCTTCACTGATCTCCAGTAGCATATTGGGCACCTACCGACCTGCGGAGTTCCTTTTTCAGTATCCTATCATTTTGCCTTTTCAAACAGTTCATGGGGTTCTCAAGGCAAGAATACTGAAGTGGCTTGCCATTCCCTTCTCCAGTGGACCACATTCTGTCAGACCTCTCCACCATGACCCACCCGTCTTGGGTTGCCCCGCAGGCATGGCTTGGTTTCATTGAGTTCGACAAGGCTGTGGTCCTAGTGTACAAACTAACAGGTAGCTAGGGGTCTCCTGCATTGCAGGTGGATTCTTTACCAACTGAGTTATCAGGGAAGCGCCGCAGGAATAGTTAGGACAACCTAATAAAACCTGGGTACCACTACATCATGAGAAGCGCTGGGCTGGAAAAAGCACAAGCCAGAATCAAGACTGCCAGGAGAAATATCAATAACCTCAGATATACAGAAGACACCACCCTTATGGCAGAAAGTGAAGAGGAACTAAAACGCCTCTTGATGAAAGTGAAAGAGGAGAGTAAAAAGTTGGCTTAAAGTTCAACATTCAGAAAACGAAGATCATGGCATCCAGTCTCATTACTTCGTGGGAAATAGATGGGGAAACAGTGGAAACAGTGTCAGACTTTATTTTTGGGGGCTCCAAAATCACTGTAGATGGTGACTGCAGCCATGAAATTAAAAGACACTTACTCCTTGGAAGAAAAGCTATGACCAACCTAAATAGCATATTGAAAAGCAGAGACATTACTTTGCCAACAAAGGTCCATCTAGTCAAGGCTATGGTTTTCCCAGTGGTCATGTATGGATGTGAGAGTTGGACTGTGAAGAAGGCTGAGCGCTGAAGAATTGATGCTTTAGAACTGTGGTGTTGGAGAAGACTCTTGAGAGTCCCTTGGACTGCAAGGATATCCAACCAGTCCATTCTAAAGGAGATCAGCCCTGGATGTTCTTTGGAAGGAATGATGCTAAAGCTGAAACTCCAGTACTTTGGCCACCTCATGCTAAGAGTTGACGCACTGGAAAAGACTGATGCTGGGAGGGATTGGGAGCAGGAGGAAGAGAGGACGACAGAGGATGAGATGGCTCGATGGCATCACCGACTCGATGGACGTGAGTCTGAGTGAACTCCGGGAGGTGGTGATGGACAGGGAGGCCTGGCGGGCTGCGATTCATGGGGTCGCAAAGAGTCGGACACGACTGAGGGACTAACTGAACTGAAGTGAACCACTCAGAAGGGGGCGTAGAGATGCCGCCACCTGCCGCCCAGAGCTGGTACTGCACTCTTGAGCAAAGCAAATCGGGACCTATTAATCCCCTGGAGAAGGATATGGCAACCCACTCCAGTATTCTTGCCTGGAAAATTCCATGGATAGAAGAACCTGGTGGGCTACAGTCCATGGGGTCGCAAAGAGTCGGCCACGACTGAGCAAATCAGCAGCACTGGTACTAATTAGCTTTGGAACCTGAGAATTAAGTCTGAAAGGGAGCTCGCTTCACAACACCCGCCCACCCGACCCCTGCCCCAAGTCCCCCACCCTCCACTCCCTACCCCCTCACTCCCCTACTCTGCTGCCTGCTCAAGTTCTTCTGGGTTTCAGAGTTCAAATCCTGGAGACAAAGCTCAAAGAGGTAAGGTGAACTGAAGTGTCTTCAGCTTAGCCTAAATTCTCTTCCCGGAGTTTTAGAAAATGCAGATTGATGGGAGGATTAATAAAAAGGAAAGAAGGAAAACAAGTGCCTTGTTGCGTCAGTGATTTAAAAAATTCTTGTGAAATGAACACTCCCAACCTAGTCAATCCTAAAGGAAATCAACCCTGGATATTCATTAGAAGGACTGATGCTGAAGCTGATGCTCCAATAATTTGGCCACCTGATGTGAAGAACCGACTCTTTGGAAAAGACCCTGATGCTAGGAAAGATCGAGGGCAAGAGGAGAAGGAGGTGACAGAGGATGAGATGGTTAGATAGCATCGCGGACTCAGTGGATGTGAGTTTGAGCCAACTCTGGGAGACAGGGAAGGACATGGAAGCCTGGTGTGCTGCAGTCACGAGGTCAAAAAGAGTCAGACATAACTTAGCCACTGGACAACAACAACAAAAGTCATTTTACAGATTAGAAAACAACGGCCTAAAAACGTTAAAGGATGACTTTTTAAAAAATATTGATCACTTATTTCTTTTTGGCTGCATTGGGTCTTGTTGCAGCGCTCCAGCTCTTTGTTTGGCCGTGTGGTCTTCTGTCTAGTTGTGGCTTGTGGGCCCCACAGCCTGTGGGCTCCACAGCTCGTGACTCACTGGCTCTCTAATTGAGGTGCATGGACTCAGAATTTGTCACACACGGGCTTCGTTGTCCCACGGCATGTGAGATCTTGGTTTCCCGATCAGAGATGGAACCTGTGTCCCGTGCATTGGAGGGAAGATTCTTAACCACTGGATCACCAGGGAAGTCTCAAGGATGATTTTTCTTTTTTTTTTTAAGGATAGAATTGTGATTCTTATACAAATATAAAATGAACACATATCAGAGATTTTATTTAACTCATTAATTAGTGAAGGAACTAGTAAAAAATGGTTCAAAAAAGAGCCCAAAGTCCGGATACATACATCGGCAGTCCGGAATACCAAAATTAATTTGATAATACGAACAAGACTGATCACTATCCCCATTTTTCATTCAGACAGAAATCATTTTTATTACTATCAGTTTTCTACAACCCAGAGAGCTGTCAAGTAGCTCAAAGATAAGGAAATTTGCAGACCTTCTATTAGAATCAGATAAACCCTGGAAGGGTCCACCAGGCGGTCTAGAGTGACAGTCATGCCTTCAAGATTTCACGGCTGCTAAGTGGAAGATCTGTAATTCAATCCCAAATCTACATGTCTCCATAAGTTCAGACTCCTCCTTCTGTGCCAAGTTGCTTTTGAACAGTGAAAATGTGAAAGTGTTAGTCGCTAAGTCGTATCCAGCTCTTTGCAACCCCATGGACTGTAGCCTGCCAGGCTCCTTTGTGTATGGGATTCTCCAGGCAAGAATACTGGAGTGGGTTGCTGTGCCCTTTTCCAGGTGATCATCCTGACTGAGGGATTGAACCCAGGTCTCCTGCATTGCAGGCAGATTCTTTATCATCTGAGCCACCAGGGAAGTCCCCTTGGTCTCAAAAATTGAGTCCCCACCTCCACGGAACAGACTCTGCAGAAATTTTTCCAAGGTCTCTGAAACCTCAGCCCATCATTTGCCATCTTGAGGGTGTCCCCTCCTCTGCAGTAGTTCGGTAGACCTCTACCCCTGAAGTCTGGAGGGGCTCAGAGCCTGGTCCAGGCGCTGGAAGATGGCAGACAAGTCTCTGGCCCCTCACTGTGCTCTGAGCCTAAGAATAGCTGAAGGGACTTCAGCAGCCCAGGCTCCCTTCAGATGGTCGGCTTGGAAGTCATAGGACGTTGGTACAGCCGGATGATACCTTCATCATGTAGCCGCTTCCAGAGCGTCCTCTCCAACTTGAAGTCGTGGTTGATGTAAAAGATCGTTCGTTTCCAGGACTTATCATAGTAGTGGTCAGAGAAGCGTTCGTGGCCCTCGGTGATGAACCCATAGGCACTCACCTATAGGAAGGCGGAGGAGAAATAAGGCCTGTGAGTGTGTCTCTCGGGCTTCTTCTCTGTGTGTGGGGGGGCAGGGGCCCTGTGTCCTGATTCTATCCCTGGGGGTCTGGATGCAGGACCCCTGGAAGCATGCTTGCGCATAGGCATGTGTCCACACTCAGGCCCCTCCCCCCACCCCCCAGCCATCATCCTTTGCTGAACAGGCCCAGGGCTACCCCAGAGCTGTTTTTCCATATCCGCAGGCTCCAGAAGCAGGGCCTCACCCGGTCACAGAGCTGGAGGGCAGTGAGCAGCAGGAGGGCCCCCGTGGTGGGCCGGTATATTCTCCAGTGGGCAGTGTTCAGAGTCTTAGACCTCAGGAATCTGCGAGAGAGCCCAGCCCCCCAGCTGTCAGGAGGCTCGAGAGGATGAGAGGGACTCGGCCCCTTCCACGGGCTTCCTGCTCTCACCTGTTCTTCATGTATCGGAGCAGGTCTGGGTGCAGCAACAGGTATCTGTCCAGTTGCAAGGCTTCCTGGAAGGCCTCCTGAGGTCTGCGCCTGTGGGCAGGAATGGGTCCTTCATTTTCTTACATCTCCGGGGGACGGCCAAGGCAGGATCGTGGGCATGACTGGTCCCCCATCTCCAGGTGAGAGCTCAGACTGTCCCCATCTGTCCAACCCTTCACGGCTGCCCCCTCCACAGCTTGTCTGTGGGTGAGGGGAGGAGGCGGTAGGTACCTGAACCAGGAAAGGTTCCTTGAGGTCACGGTCCGATTCAGAAGCAGTGCTTCCAGCCACTCATAGTCCCGGGTGCCTTCCAGGAAGTGCAGGTAGCGGACGTCCTGAGGACCAAGGTCCTGCCTTCAGTGGGGTGGCCTGATTTTGACCCCAGACCGCCTGCTTGCTCTCCTCTGGCCTGGCGTGGCTGCCCTCCCTGCCCTTGCCCCTCACATGTCCAGAGACTGTACCAACGACAGGCTGTAGACTCAGAGTGCGCCCTATCTCCCTGTCTGTCTCCATGGCTCACCTGTATCCTCCCGTATCCAAAGTCTGTGGGCGGCCAGACCCATTCCTGTTTGCTCACCTGGCCCAGAGGCACGTGCCGGAAACCCCGACTGCCCAGTATAAGGAGTGACTGGGTCACAGAGAAGGCGGTAAAGCCGTAGAAGGAGGTCCGAGTACCCACATCGTGTTCATAGCCTTTAATGACGGCACCACTCAGCCTAGCCCGAAAGACAAAATCAGGGCACATGAGGGCTTCCGGGCGATTGCGTGGAGGTGGTCGCAGAAGGAAGAAGGGATGGGGGTGCGGCACTAGCGAGCCCAGGACCCTCCCCCACAGCTTCTGGATCCAGGCTGGGAGCACCCTCTGAGATCTCCCGGAAGAGCCCTGCTCTGCAGGAGAGGGGTGGGGGTGGGGGCAGGTGCAGGCTCACCGGAACACGTAGTCGTGGCTGTCTATCTCTGCGCCCACGTGGGAGTTGTTCAGGATGCCCCCGTTACCCACCACGGCACAGCTGATGCACCGGGAGCTCCCGGGGCGGAGGCTGGCCAGGAGCAGCTGCTGCTGGGGCACTGGGGGGAAGCGCGCCACGACCTCCTGCACCACTGCAATGTGGGGAGTGGGGGGGAGGGGGTTCCACTCAGAGCCCAGCCAGGGCCAGGGGGCCGCCCAGCCGGCCTCTCTCCCAGGGCTGGTTCCCCGCAGGGGAGAGGTGGTCCAGAGGCAAAAAAGCATGGTCCTCTGGGACTTTCCTTATGGTCCAGTGGTTAAGACTGTGCTCCCAAAGCAGAGGTTGGGGATTCGATTCCTCGTCAGGGAACTAAGACTCCATATGCTGCACAGCATGGCCAAAAAATATTTTTAAAATATTTTTTTAAAGAAGCATGGCCCTCTGCTGTGGCCTAGTGCACACCCAGGGCCCTTGGACGAGGACTCACAGGAGAAATTGAGCTCCATGAAGCCGAAGGGCGGAGGGAAGTGCTCCAGGCGGTCCCACTCGCGCTGGTTGAAGTGTCCAGAGTCCAGAAAGAGGGTGAGGTTGGGCAGAAAGAGAGTCCGGAGCCAGGGTGACTTGGAGGCTTTGATCTTCACCGAGTCAGGGCAGGTCTGCAAGCAGGAGGATGGGTCAGGCCGGGAGAGGGTCCGGAAGCCGTGGGGTGGGGGATGGAGCGGTGGGACTGAGGGAAGGTGGGTACGGGAGCAGAAACCAGGCCTCAAAGCTGGAAAGGCCCCTCCTCTGCTACATCTTCCATCCCATTCCCAGAGCCTTCATTGATCGCCCAGGCCCACCACGGGCAGGATGTATGCTACGGGTCTCATGTGCTGTGCGTGGTTGTAGTTATGCGTGCAAACATCCAGGTCTCCCCTCCTGTGGCTGGGGGCCCAGGCTGCTTTTCTTAGGGCTGGAAAAGAGAGAGGGTCTTGGAATTATCTCTGTGGGGAGGACAGGGCTGGGCACCAGCTTGGGGTGTTCTTGTCCCTTGGATCCTGCCCAGTCCTGCCCCTCCGCCTGCTGAGGTCACACTCTCTCACCCTTTCTGAGGAGCCTCCGGGTCTTCTGGGGACCAGGGCGGGCCCTTCGATCACACCCTCACCTGGATGAGCCGTGTGGGAAAGGCCGCCCAGCTGGCCTTTCTCCCAGGGCTGGTTACCTGATTCTCCGGGTGGGGGAGAGCAGAGCTTAGGAGCAGAGCCTGGGATGGAAGGGAGGGGGTGGGCCTCAGGGCCCCGAGAAGAGGGAAAACTCACCGTCTGCAGGCCGCCCACCTCCAGACTGTATTCATCCTCAAAATCCCACTGGGGCTCAGACTTGAAGTTGGCAGCCTTCAGCTTCTGGCTTCTCTGGGTGGCAGGGCTCCGGGGAGGGGCCGAGGACCGTGTGGGCTGGGCTCTGTCCTGGGAGGGGGCGGCTACTGGGGTGGCTCCTCTGGCTCCCTTCCCCACCTGCGCCCCGGCCTGGAGTTTTGGAAGGAGGGTCTTAGCTGCAGTTGCCGGGCTGTCCCGTGGCTCCGTGGGCACCGCTCCGGGGCCTGTGGGCCTCGCCTTCCAGTCCCCGGATCCTTTGGTCGGCCTTGGGTTCTGACTGTTCAGGGATGGCGCCTCGGTCCTGCTGGGGGTCACCCCCCCACCTCCAGCCGTTGGGGGCGGCGTGTCCACCCGGGTGTCCTTGCTTGCCCGTGTCCGCAGTGCTGCCTTTCCGGTGGGGGTGGGCACTCTGTCCAGCTCCTCGGCATGGGCCTTGCTGGTCTGCGCTCTTCTGCGCTGGTTGGCCGTGAGGACTGTGGCCTTGGGGGGGGTGTCCCAAGTGTGGGTCCCCTGTACTGACTCCATGTGCGTGGTTGCCTTCCTTCTCGTGGTGGGTGCCTGAGACATAGCATTTTGCAGTAACTCTGGGGACCTTTCCTTAATGTTCTGTTGATGCTTATTCCTAGAGAAAGAGATGACTTTGGATGAAGGCTAAGGTTGTAGAGACTTGAGGAGTGTAACTAGCATTCATTTTTGTGTCTCAGGCGGACTTCAGATCAGTCTTCAGGAGAGGTGAGGGGAGGGACTTTGCTGGCTGCTTCCCAACGCCAAGCGGCACCTGCCGGCAATGGGTCTGGACACTTACTTCTGACCAGTGCATGCGTGCTAAGTCCCTTCAGTCATACCCAACTCTTCACGACCCTATGGACTGCAGCCCACCAGGCTCCTTCGTCCATAGGATTCTCCAGGCAAGAATACTGGAGTGGGTTGCCATGCCCTCCTCCAGGAGATCTTCCCCACTCAGGGATCGAACCCACGTCTCTTACATCTCCTGCATCGGCAAGAGGGTTCTTTACCACTAATGCCACCTGGAAGCCACTTTGGACTGGTAAAGAAACCTAAGTGGCGGTACTGAGTCTGGGGAGCTGGAACCGGAGGCCAAGGGCAGAGCTGAACCACTCACGTCTCCATGCTGCACCCCCAGCTTCCCAGGTTCACTCCTTGCGGCTCCAGCATCCTCTGTGTTCCCAACTGTGAGTCTAAGAATGAGTTTGTGTGAACCTAGTCCTGCCACCTAATATCTTGTGACTCAGTGGACCTTAAAAAAAAACATAGGTAACAAAGGTATCTTTGTCCACAAGGAAATGGGAAAGATGTTAAGACTATAGTTGCCAACCTTGATTTTGAAAGATCTGCCTTAAAGATGTGCTTCTTATCCTATCATCAGTCCAACACTGCTTAAAAGCAAACTGTTGAGAATTCCCTGAAGGTCCAGTGGTTAGGCGTCAGCACTTTCACTGCCGCAGCCCGAGTTCAATCCCTGGTTGGGGAACTAAGTACCCACAAACTGTGAGGCGTGTGTTAGAGATGACGGACAAAAGGTGTGCTTCCCACGTGGAAGCTAGGAAGGCTTCCTGGAGGAGCTCCCCTCTGAAGAGGATTAGGAGTGGGGAGGAGGAAATTTCAGTCCCAGAAGTGTGAAAAGTTGTGGTGTTGGGAGACTTCCCTGGTAGTCCAGTGGCAAAGACTCCACTCTCCCAATGTAGGGGGCCTGGGTTCCATCCCTGGTCAGGGAACTAGATCCCACACGCTGCACCTGAGAGCTGGCGCAGCAAAAATAAATAAATACATAATTTAAAAAAAAGGAAATGTGGGGTGGGGGTCTTCCCTGGTGGCTCAGTGGTAAAGAACCCACCTGCCAGTGCAGGAGACACGGGGTTCAATCCCCAGTCCAGAAAGATCACACATGCCTTGGAGCAGCTAAGCCTGTGCACCGAAACTATAGAGCCTGGGAAACCGAAACTACTGAAGTGTGGGAGCCCTAGAGCCCGCACGCCACAGCAAACAGCTCCCAGCCGCCGTAACTACAGAGAAGCTTGCGCAGAACAAAGATCCTGCACAGCCAAAAATAAATAAATAAAATTATATATACACACATATAAAAGAGTGGGGAACGGGGCTTGTCCGGCAGGAGATGCTCCCAAAGAGGCAGGCAGGACCAGATCATTGTTTGCAGTGTATGAGGACTTTAGACTTGAATCATTTGTCTATCCCAGGTGGTGCTACTGGTCAAGAACCTGTCCGCCAATGCAGTAGGCATGAGAGCCGATGTGTTTACATTTTCTAGGAAGTGGCAGCAATGACCCAGGCAGTGACTAAATTATGTGATTAAACTTCAACTCCCGATGATTGTGCACACGTGTGATTGCCTGGGATATGAGGGTTTATACTGCCACTTTCTAAAGGTCACGGACGGAATTTACCAAACGCTCAAGTTGCTTCCATCCACATGCTGAGAGCCCTGCATCCATCTCGTCCAGACCCTGTGTGCTCCTGAATTTGTACTTCGTCCACTAGGCTGCGGTGGGGCGGGTGTAGCGGGAAACATTGGTTCTATTAAATGATTCTAGTTCAGAGGAATAGGCGAACCAATTCACTCAAGCAAAAAGCAATTTGATACTATAATTCTGATCTACTTTGGAGGTAAATATATAAAAATTTGCTCTTAAAAAATAGATAAATAGGGACTTATCAGGTCGTAAACTACTTCCCAGTAGTTAAGATTTCACAGTTTTAATGAAGGGGATGTGGGCTCAATTCTTGGTCAGGGAACTAAGATCTCACAGCCAAAAAAAGCAAAACATATATATATATATATATAATAAAAATATAAGTATATTAAATAATATACATATATATTTCCTGTAACACTATATGGAAAAACCCAAATGAACTTTTTGGTCAACCAAAAAATGTATACATATATATATGAAAGCTATGGTTTTTCCAGTAGTCAGGTACAGATGTGAGAGCTGGACCATAAAGAAGGCTGAGTGCCAAAGAGCTGATGCCTTCAAACTGTGGAGCTAAAGAAGACTCTTGAGAGTCCCTTGGACTGCAAGGAGACCAAACCAGTCACTCCTAAAGGAAATCAACCCTGAATATTCATCAGAAGGACTGATACTGAAGTTGAAGCTCCAATCCTTTGGCCACCTGATGTGAAGAGCCAGCTCATTGGAAAAGACCATGATGCTGGGAAAGATTGAAGGCAAAAGGAGAAGAGGGTGGCAGAGAATGAGATGGTTAGACAGTATCACCGACTCATGGACATGAATTTAAGCAACCTCCTGGGAGATAGTGGCAGACAGAGGAGCCTGGCATGCTGTAGTCCATGGGGTCACAGAGAGTCGAACATGACTTAGTGACTGAACAATGAACAACAGCAATAAACATGAACTAAGTATATCTCCAGCAGGGATCACAGAGCTCTGTTCCATGAATGAAGCGAAACAACAGCACATCACCCTGGGAGGACCTGGAAGCAAAGAAGCGGCAAAAGGTTCCAAGTACGGATCAAGAATCACAGATACAAAATGACCTGTGTAGCCCATGGCTAGAAGCTCTCAGTTGAGAACCAGGGGTGTTTCAAAGAAAGTCCCTTTTTTCTTTTTTTGTAGATTTTGCCTGCCCAGCCTCTTCATTGCAGCCTGTGGGCTTTCTCTAGTTGTGACATCCGGGCTTCTCTTGTTACGGTGCCCAGGCTCTAGGGCACACAGCTTCAGTAGTTGTGGTATGTAGGCTTAATTTCTCTGTGGCATGTGGGATCTTAGTTCCCCGACCAGGGATTGAACCTGCATTCCCTGCACGAAGGCAGATTCTTAACCAGTGGACCACCAGGAAAGTCCCTAAAGCCAAGTCCATTTTTTAAAGCACCTGTATCTTGTACCTAAATCTTCCTCTCTGGGAAAAAATCACACTTGGGAATAAAGTTGTTTCACAGATTATCCCAAGTTCAGTTGATAGTTTTATTCTGGCATTTAAAAATACTGACCTTAGGGTTAAAAATAACATTCCTCTCCTCCCCTGCTCCTTCCCCAGAGCCTTCTACAGGGAAAGGGGAGAGAGGCGAGGCGTATAGGAATAGAGAGCGTGGGCAGCCTGCCCCAACCCTGCCTCCTGTTCCTCCTTGTGGCTGGAAGAGCTCCCTGGAATCTGCAGAACCCAACAACCTTGGCAGTATTCAGTAACTTGATCAGGGTTTTATTATTTCTACTTCCTGGTGACACAGGGAGCTCTGAAAGCAAGTTGAGCCAGTCTCCTGCAAGGTGACATGAAGGGTAGCCGTCTGGTGTGTGGTGGTGGTCACCTCCCCATGACTTAACCTCTCGGGCTCCACTGGACGTGTTTTTGGGTTGAACTTGAGGTGGAGAGAACACTGACTTCTTGGCACTTGGCAAATGGGCAATGGAGCCTAGGTGGGTGGAAAGTAGCCTGAGTTCTAGTCCAGTCCCGCCTCTAACTAGCCAGCTGTGTAATCTCAGGCAAGTCACAGGACCCTTTGAGCCTCTGTTTTCTTATCCATTGTGAGAATCTTAAAAGCTGCTTTATAAAACGGTTGTAAGGATGTTAAAAGCCAGTATAGACATGGCATTTTGAACAATGTGTGTGCGTACTTAGTTGCCAAGTGGTGTTCGACTCTTGTGACCTCATGGACTGTAGTCCGCTAGGATTCTCTGTCCATGGGATTCTCCAGGTAAGAATGCTGGATTGGGTTGTCATTCCCTCCTCCAGGGGATTTTGCTGACCTGGGGATCAAACCCGTGTCTCCTGCATTGGCAGGGAGATTCTTCACCTGCTGAGCCACTGGGGAAGACCATTTCCAACAATGCTGTTATACAAATATAGGCAGGTCGACTTGGGTCAGGTGCTGACACTATGGCGACAGTTAGAGATGCCCAGAGCCCCTGTTTGAGTTCATGCGTCCGGAGACGAAAATCTAAAGGGGCGACAGGCTTCAAGGCCAAGGGTAAATAATATTTCCTTGATGGCCCTTAATCACTTAACTGAGAAATCAAGAAGCAGCAGGTGAGCATGTTATAAATAGAGCAGTAGGTGACCAAAAGGAAAATCAGAGGGGGTTGAAGTAATCACCTTGGAAATCAGAATCCTGGAGCAGGGAGAAGACATGGGGACAGTTATATTATTGTATTTATTGGTTATTTCATTTATTTATTTTTTGGCCGTTCCCCATGGCATGAGGAATCTTAGTTCCCTGATCAGGGATTGAACCCGTATTTCCTGCAGAGGAAGTGGGGAGCCAGGGAAGTCCTAGGGACGACTGTGTTTTGATATAAGCCTCCTTATTTCACTGAAACATTTGCATGTTCCTCAGTAAAAATAAAAAAATTAAAGAGAAAACTTAGAATCAAATGAGACATCCTATTGAGAATTTGAAAGCACAATGCAATATTTATTGAGCAGTAATTATAGGCCAGGCTTTTGGAGCTATCTGTTAGGAATGAGAGATAAAAAAGCTATAGTCTTTTCTCTTAAGAGGCTCACGAACCAACAGAGGGAACAGGATGCATGTTGAGAAAGTATGTGAGAAATGAATGTAAGCTGATGCGATAACGTGTTATTATGTGGAAGACAGGGCACACAGCCTAGGGCGTGTTCTGTTTGAGGGGGACACTTCAATCCACAATGATACCTAGACTTTTGCTCCTCTTTCTTCACAAGTTTTCTGAATTATTTTTCCTTTTACTAAAGCAATGCGTGCTCCTTACTGAAAAAGCAGAAAATGAATTTCAGCACAAAAGGATGTGAACTTGTGATTATACTTTCTCAAAGAACCTGCTGCTGACCCCCGAGGGCATGAGCATCCAGATCCCTTTTCTTTACCTATTGTACTCACCAATGTAGCTGTACAATATCCTGGAATGTTATTTGGTTGTTTTCCTCCCTGTGTTTTCTCCCTTTCCCGTTGGTGCCTGCCTCCCACCCACCACCGGCAGCTAATGGTCAGCTTCACGTTCATTGCCCCCACAGACACATGTGCAGACAAGAGCTGGAAGAGAGAGAATACCCTGCAAGAGCTTCTGGCTTTTCCCCTCCAAATACCTAAGCCCTCAAATGGGGAGAAGATTTGGGGAAATAGGTAAAATATCTTGGAGAGGGACCTTTCTAGTTCCTATGCCACCATCCCCTTTCTAGAAATATTTACTCTGGGGGGAGGAACAAAAGGAGGTGGGAGAGAAGGGAGGGCTCTAAGGACCTAAGATTAGAGGGCTCCTACTTCCTGGTAGCGTTCCTAGGGTCTCTTAAGACCCCTGGAAGGAAGTGACTGCGTGTAGAAACTGGGAAGATAGAAATCACATCACAGAACATTCTCACGCGTAAACCAGGTGACACAGAAGAGCCAAGAGGTAGTGATGATGGATATGTTGCAGCAAGCTGATGGCTAAGAATCAGCTGCCCTCTCCTGGGCCTTGGCACCATATCAGACATCCCGGAGCCCTTGATGCCCTCCTGGGGATGGGGTAGAGGAGTAAGAATGGTTGAGGTTAAGTTTTTCTGATTCTGGCTAGGGGTCCAGAATCAGAAACCAGAAGGTGATAGAAAACACAGTTTGGTTCTTACACCAAAGCAAAATATGATACCAAACAGAAACCAGGGGACTTCTCAGGTGGTCTAGTAGCTAAGACTCTGCATCCCCAATGCAGGGGGCCCAAGTTCGATACCTGGTCAGAGAACTAAATCTCCCACGCCATAACTAAGACCCAGCACAGCCAACTAAATATATAAAATATTCACAACAATAACCAAAACAAGAAAACAGAATCCATAGGTCCGATTCCCAGCTCACTCTTCATGATTATCTCTGAAGCCAAAACAAAGATGCATAGCATCTTCTAGGATAAATTTGTTCCAGACTAGGGAAGCCAAGCAGACAGAGACCTGGTCTTTACACATCAGAGAGTAAATTGGAGGTTGGCACCAAAACTTTTGTCGGTTTGGTACACTTGTGTTTGTCTTGAAATGATATGAGAGGTAGACCAATAACCTAGGTTTGAAATCATAGAATTGTCTTAAAATCCTTATTACCACTGCCCCATCATATCTGTCACCAAATCCAGCTGATTTAACTTATTCTCAGTCTTTTATTTTTGGTCCTGCTGTCATCATAACCTCCTTGCTCCAGGCCCCAAGGACTCTATCTTAAACCACTACCTTGGCCCTCTAGCCTGTCTCCTTCAAACTTCCTGTGCCCCAGGGAGTTCCCCAGCAGTTCAGTGGTTAGGACTCATCACTTTCACTGCCCGGACCCGGATTCGGTCTGGATCAGGGAACTAAGATCCTGTTAGCCATGTGGCACCGCCTAAAAACGAACAAACAAATAAAAACCCCAGGGTGCCTGGCCAGCTACCTAACCTACAACCTATTGACAGAGTAACCTCTGTAAAGCATACATTTCATCAAGCTACTCAGTTACTCTAAAATTTCTTAAAAAAAAAAAAAAAAACAGAAAATTTATTAACAATTTTCTGCTGCACCGGGTCTTAGTTTCAACGTGTGGGATCTTCAGTTTTAGTTGTGGTATGTGGGATCTAGTTCCTGGACCAGGGATGGAACCCAGGACCCCTGCATTGGGAGCCTGGAATCTGAACCACTGGACCGCCAGGGAAGTTCTAAAATTCTTAATAGCTACAGAACAAGGTTATTTAAGGTCACATTCATTCTTTTATCAGTTAAGTGTTGACACTGTGTTACATATGTACAGTGTCTGGGACCTGTTCAAGTTATTGGAGAAATGGAGACAAATAAGACAGTTTCTACCCACAAGAAATTCATAGTCTGGCAGAAAAAGACACATTTAGGATTTATGACATCAGGATGGACGTGATGGAGAGACGTGGAGGGTGGTGTGATGCTGGGACACTGGGGCCAGCCTGTCTGCGTTTGAACATCAGCGACAAGGGTGACCTTGGACAAGTGATCTAATCTCTCTCATCTATAAAGGAGTTGATGATGATAATAGTGTCTATTCTCTGGCTCGATATGTGATTAGTAGTCATAACTCCGAGACCAGTGCCTAGTACACAGTGAACACCTTATCAGTGCTTATTAAATGACCTACCTGTCAGTCTCCCCTTCCTGAAATCATCCTTTGCTCCTCTCTGCACCACTGCTTACGCTATTTCCTCCTTGCTTATGGTGTTCCTGCTTGCTGAAATGTCACACAGCCGTCAGGCACCTTGCAGATGCTCCCATCTCCACCGTGTTCTCCTTTGCCTCCCGCCCCCATCTGCCTGGTTTAGATGACCCTTTTCTGTGTGCTCTGGTAGCATCTGTCTCATCTGACTTTACTGAGGACATTTATCACTACTAATAATATCACTCATGTTCTTTTGCTTTGTGTATGTCTCTCTCCTCCTTTGGACTTAAAAAAAAAATCCATTTATTTCTTTATTTTTGGCTGCACTGGGTCCTCATTGCTACGCCCAGGCTTTCTGTAGTCGTGGTGAGAGAGGTTATCCTCGAGTTTCGATGTGCAGGCTTCTCATTGCCGTGGCTTCTCTTGTTGCCGAGCACGGGCTCTAGGCACACGGGCTTGGTACTTGTGGTGCAGGGACTTAGCTGCCTCACAGCACGTGCGATCTTCCTGGACCAGGGGTAAACGCGTTAACCACTGGACCACCAGGGAAGTCCTCCCTTGGACTTTAAACCTCTTAAGAGTCAACACATAGGAGGTAGTGGAGAAGCATGGGATTTGGAGCTCAAATCCTCTAAATTCAAATATCCGTTTTGCTACTTCCTGGTTCCATGGAAATCCCCTTAACATTTATGAGCCTCATAATCATTTTTTGTGAAAGAACACAAATACTAATCTTGAGCTGCAATTGTAAAGACCAGAAATAACACATGGTGGGACTTTCCCGGTGGTCCAGTGTGGCTAAGACTTCAAGCTCCCAATGCAAGAGGCTTAGGTTTGATCGCTGCTCAGGGAACTAGATCCTGAATGGTGTGACAAAGACCCAGTGAAGCCAAATAAATAAAATTAAAAACAAATAAATATCTTTTAAAAAGAAGAAGAAGAAAAGAACACATGGAAAGGCCCCCGGAGCACAGATTAAGATCTGAAAATCTTCTCCGACTCTCAAATGGCCATGGCAAGCCACAAAGTGTAAGCATCAATGCGATCAGTTCAGTTCAGTTCAGTTCAGTCGCTCAGTCGTGTCCGACTCTTTGCAACCCCATGGACTGCAGCAGGCCTCCCTGTCCATCACCAACTCCTGGAGCTTACTCAAACTCATGTCCATCGAGTCGGTGATGCCATCCAACCATCTCACCCTCTGTCGTCCCCTTCTCCTGCCTGCAGTCTTTCCCAGCCTCAGGGTCGTTTCCAATGAGTCAGTTCTTCGCATCAGGTGGCCAAAGGATTGGAGTTTCAGCTTCAGCGTCAGCGTTCAGCCATGTGATAATGACCTTCACGAACCGTGGGATCTGTGGTGTGTTCTGCACTGTGCGCCTCCCTTCCCTGTCTGATTTTGCTCCCACCCTCTGCCCCGGCAGCTCTGTAGGGAAGGGAGGGCATGACCAGTCAAACTGCAAAACTGCCCATCACTTTTGCTTCTCCCTCTCTCTCCCTCCTCTCCTTCAGAATATCTCCTGATTTCCCCCTTCTTGCTGTTCCACTGTCTCTTAGTCCAGATCCTTCTCACCTTGAGTTTTAATGGCTAAAGGTGGCCCCAGCCCCTCCCTTCACACCAGGATAATCTGCCTGCAGAGTCGTCCAACTCCCTTGGGTGCCACTGCTGGTCAATCCAAAGTGGCAACTCCCTCCTCCTAAACCGTCCTGTTCACTTCTGGCCAACTCATCGTCTTAAAATAGTGCCGTCATGAGGCGAGGCCACCTCCCTGGCTGAAAGCCTTTTGCAGCAGCGCTGGGTCCCACCTTCCTAAATGCCCTTTCTCTGCTCCCCAGAGGAAGCCTTCACTTCCCTGAGGTGGGTTCGCTCTCGGGTCAGCAGAGAGGACACTAATTTAGGACTTAGGCTGGCGCCTTTGCTCACCCTCTGCTCACCACGTCTCTCCCCAGGCACTCATGCAAGCCCTCTCTGTCTCCTAGATGTTGTCTTCTCTTTGAACCTTTCAACAGACGCAAAAACTTCTCCTCCGGGGACCACTATTGTTATAGCATCCACTGTCTCTGCTCTCTTGGGATTTAATAATATAAACAGTTTATCGAGACATCTCAGTATGTGGCCTGTTTCCTGTCCCTTAAAATTGTGGGCAGATTCAATAACTTTACAGTCACTTCCAAAGTCAGGACCATCCAAAATGCATGCGCATCCAGTAAGAGAGCATCAAAAGACATGGAACAAGAACTGACAAAACTGAAGGGAGAAATGTTGTTTAGTTGCCAAGTTGTGTCCAACCCCTAGCTATCTCTTACATGGTCCTCTGTCCATGGGATTTCGGAGGCCAGAATACTGGATTGTTGCCATTTCCATCTCCAGGGGGTCTTCCCGACCTAGGGATTAAACCCACATCTCCCACTTGGCAGGCAGATTCTTTACCACTGAGCCACTAGGGAAACCCGAAAGGAGAAATAGAAAAATTCAAAACTGTTTTGGAAATAACGCAATAACTTTTCTTCTAAAACTAAACATAGAGACTTCCTTGGTGGTCCAGGTGGTCCATGCTCTCAATGCAGGCGGCCTGGGTTTGATCCCTGGTCAGGGAACTAGATCTCATATGCCACAACTAAAAAGATCCCTCAAGCTGCAACTTAGACCTTGTGCAGCCAAATAAAAGTATAAAAAAATAAAGTTAAACATATACTTTCCTTATAACACAGCAATCCCACCTCTAGATATTGACCCAGGAGAAATAAAACTATGTACACAAAAAAGGCTTGGACAACAATGTTCACAGCAGGCTTACTCATAATTCATAATAGCCAGAACTGGAAACTACTCAAACGTCCATCAAAAAAGAGAATGAGTAAATAATGTGTGGCGTATTCATACAATGAAATGCTTTATAAACTTTAGAGGATCCTCAGATTCACCAGTAGCCCAAGAAATGCAAATTAAAAAGAGAAACCTGCTTTTACTTACCAGATGATTAAACTTGAAAACCGTTTACAAGATCCAGTGTTGCCGCAGAGGTTGGAGAGAGTTAACTTTCACACCTGTTTGTGTAGCCTTTTCTGAGGATGACTTGATGGTGTCCATTGACTTTTTTTAAAGATTTTTTTTTAATGTACATCATTCTAAAGCGTTTATTGAATTTATTACGATATTGTTTCTGGTTTTTATATTTTCAGTTTTTTTGGCTGCAAGGTGTGTGGGATCCTAGCTTCCTGAGCAGGGATCGAACCTGCACCCCCCAACATTGGAAGGCAAAGTCTTAACCACTGGACCGCCAGGGAAGTCCTTTCATTAACACTTAATGTGAACATATTCATTATCTTGGCAATTCCACTTGTAGAAATCTACCTACGGAAATACATAAGTGCCCAAAGGTTTGTGAAAAATGAGTGGCAACCCAAGTGCCCATAGATGGGGTTGGCTCAGCTATATCCACCCTATAGAAGCTATGAAGCCATGGAAAGGAAGGGAATAGACCCGTATGTGCCAACATGGAAGGAGGTCCGTGATATAGTTGATTTAAAAAGTCAACCAGTGTGTATAGTGTGATACCTATCTGTCTGACCGTCCATCCATCCATCCACCTGTCTATCTACCTATCTATCACCTACCTTTGTTGTTTAATGCTGTTTAGCCGCTAAGTTGTACCTAACTCTTTGAGACCCGATGGACTGTAGCCTGTCAAGTTCCTCTGTCCATGCGATTTCCCAGGCAAGAATACTGGAGTGGGTGGCCATTTCCTTCTCCAGGGGATCTTCCTGACCCAGGAGTTGAACCCATGTCTCCTGCATTGGCAGGTGAAATCTTTACTGCTGAGTATCACCTATCTATCTACCCACTTATCCATCTGTTGGAAGGGTTTGTCTAACACAAGTTAAAGAGCACAGATTATGGAACCAAAATGTCCAGGTTTGATTGCTGGCCCTGCAACTACCAGCAGCATGAACTTGGATCATTCATCTTAACTTTCTGTGTCTCACGCATAAAGCATTTAGAATAGGGCCCAGCATATACTGAGTACTATAGAAGCATTAGCTACAATAACATAGTAATTATTTCTACACCAAAGTGTTAAGGGTGGTTACCCATGGAGACTGGGTAGTGACAGGGTATCATAGGGAGAGCTTTATTCTTGCTTTGCCTTGGTGTATTTTTAAAAACTTCATGAGGGTATGTTTTATTTTCAAATTCTAAGAGTAGTGAGACAAAATCATTCAAAATACACTGAATCTGGAAAGGCAGGGGTTTCTCCCTACAGGAGATGTGTTTATCAGAAAAATGGCCTAGAGTGTCCTTTTGAAGGGTTCACTTGGGACCCAGAATTTCAGCTGCCCCCCTAATGAGCAATGTCTCATTTTACTGACAAACATCTCAGAGACTGTACGATTTAGAATTTAGTGGGAAACTTCCCTGGTGGTCCAGTGGCTAAAACTCCAAGTTCCCAATGTAAGAGGCCCAGGTTTGATCCCTGGTCAGGGAACAGTAAAGAATCTAATTGAAGTGCAGGAGACCCAGGTTTGATCCCTGGGTTGGGAAGATACCCAGCAGAAAGAAATAGCAACCTACTCCAGTATCCTTGCCTGGAGAATTCCATGGACAGAGGAGCCAGGTGGGCGATAGTCCATGAGATCACAAAGAGTTGGAGATGACTGAGCAACTAACACTTGCACTTTCAGGCAGCTAGATCCCACATGCCTCAACTATCTCATGTGCTGCAACTAAGACTCGGTGCAGCCAAATAAATGAACATTTTATTTTTTTAAGAAAGAAATATATATATATATAAAGAAACTAATGGAATTCATGGGATAAATCATTTGCTTTAGTACACAGAGAATGGTATGCAATGAACCCCAAAGCTGAGGTTATTACTCAGAGACCTAGAGGGGAAGATAGTTTTCCACCTATGCCTTCTGGAGACCAGACCAACAGTTATCCAACTGCCCCTCTACCTCCTCTGTGTATAAGCCCCACGGCCCCCATTTTCCTGTTATACCACCTCCATGTCCCCCGAGTCTCCCCTTCCGGCTTCATAGCCCATGATTCCTGACAACCTTCGTGATCCCTGACACCACCTGTCACCGCAGAGGTGTCTCAGAAGTTCCCCATCCCCCCCCCGGGCTATCATTTTCCAGTTTCTTCCAATAAGCCACAGGGAACTTGGAAAGGGCAGACTCTTACCTGCTAGGCTTTGTGTTAGGTTCCTTAATAAAGGAGGGCAAGGTGAAGAGGAGGAAGATGAGCACAGCCAAAAGCAAAGGCCCCTGCACAGTTTGGTCCAGATGACAGAGTCTCCTTGGGCAAGGCCTCATGTTTGTGGGTCCAGCCTTGCAGGGAATTTCTGCATGTCCTGAGGCTCTGATGTAGACAGCACACAGTTTAACTGCTCAGATCTCCTGGTCAGGGTGTGCACCCTTTGGTCTTAAAAACGAGCCACTGGTGAACGCAGAGTCTTTCGGAGTGTGCCAGGGAAGGGAGCCGCCTTCTCTGCCTTATGAAGGCTTAGAGGCTGGCGTGGCTTGAAGGAAGAGAAACTCCTTCTGTGCAAACAAGTTTACCTTCTTTTCCTGCTGTCTCTGAAGCCAGTTTCTGAATGTGGAACTTTAATGAGAAACACACACATGTTACATGGAACCTCACTTTCATCAGGTTGGGGGACCCTGGACAAGTACCTGGGCTGGAAGGGCCTTACATAGCCTCCATCTTCAATGTGAGTTTTACAAGAAAAACAGAGGGTACCCTTTCAGGTTTGACACCCCCTAGCCATCTTCCTCTGAGAGATTGTGCAGCCTTGGACGGGAGCTCTCAGAACATCTTGTTTCCCGAGTTATTTTGAAGGGTGGCTCTCAGTCTTGGGTGTCCATTAGAATCACCTGGGAAGCTTTAAAACATCCTGATGCTCAGGTTACACCTCGACGAGTCAAGCCTGAATCTTCGTGGAGAGCTAATTTCCACGCATGGGTATTCTTTGCCCCAGGTGATTCTGATGTGTGGGCACATTGAGAACCACTGGTGTGCGGCGGTTCTCTTTAGTCTTCACTGCTTCTCACGCAACGTGGTGAGCTTCGCATGCATAAATGCATCCCTCGAAGCCACCCCAGGAGCGGAACACTGTATTATCCACTTTGTTTTACGGTCGAGGAAACTGCTTCTGTGCAGGGGCAGCTTGCCCAAGATCACGGAGTGAACCACTGGCTTGGGGGACTGGATCCAACCTGAGCCTCGATGTGAAAAGCACAGAAACACAGGACACTTGGGGAAAAGGTACAACTCAGAGGAATAATATCAAGATCAGTGGTAGAAAACTGAGAAAATTCAGAGACGCCGCCCTTCCTAAAGTACTGTGGATTTTCCGTTTTTAAAATGATTGCTGGCAGTAAGATGGAACCATGCAGTCGAAGTGGGAGAGGTGGAGCTTGGAACAACAGGGCTTTGAAGAATTTGGGACCTGGGCTCCCTGCTCAGTCATCACAGTGTGCACTCCCTGAATGCACAGCGTCCAATTCTTTACCTAAAGTTCTTGGTTTTCACCCAGATGATGTGCAATAGATGCTTGGATCGCCTTCCCCAGGGAGGATGAAAAGGTACAAACGTGATACTGTAACTCGTTGTACTATTCCAGCGGATGGACTGGAAGCAAAGAGAGAAAATTTGCTTAGTACTGGTCCTGTCTCTTGTCTCTCTGTCTCTGTGCACCTAACCTGTTAAGTGTTCAAACACCGACTCCGTAATAAACATGTTCTTTATAGACCCATGTCCGCTCACAGCTCTTTGGCTTACCTGACACTTGGCCCTGGCTTCGCCTGTGCACTTGGCACTCCCAGTCCCCTGACATCCTGGTGCCTGTTTGTGAGGCCAGGCAAACGCCCTGCACAGTGGGACGGGGCTTTCTTACCCACCGAGTGGATTTGCCTAAATGCCGTGTCTCTTTCACCTCACCTTGTGTTTTGAAGAAGGCACTGGTTATCAGTGTTCTTTCAGGCTTCCCCAGAGCGTGGAGATCTAGTTGAGCTCCTGGGCACCAGCTGAGCTGCTGTATACAGCCTGTCCCTCTCACCACCTTAGGGGTGGGTTGAATCTAGTGTTCTCAAAGCCAGTTGGTAGGGGCGGGTTCATTCAGCGTTCTCACTTCCTGGTTCTCAGATTCCAGTCCAATGTGCTTCTCTGTGTGTGCCTGGGCCCAAGAGGAGATGCAGAGAAGTATGAATTTTCATGGAAACTGGCTTGCCAAAAGTTTTTCAAATATCACGATGTTTGTGCTTAGCAAAGTCTCCTTTTTCTCTCCTATTTAAGCAAAGCTTTTTGACATTAATCTTCTTTATACACCAGCGCATAGGATGTGTGTGACCTCACATGCAGATATGACTTGTTTAAATATTATTTTCAGGGCTTCCCTGGTGGCTCAGTGGTAAAGAATCCAGCTGCCAATGCAGGAGACACAGGTTTGATCCCTGATATTGGAAGACCCCCCATGCTGCAGAGCAGCTAAGCCCCGGTGCCACAACAATTAAGCCTGGGCTCCAGAGCCCAGGAGCCACACTACTGAGCCATGGGTCCCAGCTGCTGAAGCCCGAGTGCCCTGAGCCCGTGCCCCGCAACAAGAGAGGCCACCACAGTGAGAAGCCTGCCCACTGCAACTAGAGAGGAGCCCCTGCTTGCTACAGCTAGAGAAAAGCCCTCGCAGCAATGAAGACCCAGTACAGCCAAAAATAAATAAAAAATTTAAAAGATTATTTTCAAGGCAGAAATAGACGCACAGACATAGAGAACAAACATATAGACACCAAGAGGGGCAAGTGGGAGTGGGATAAATTGGGAGATTGGGATTGACATATCTATACTACCATAAATAAAACAGATAATTAATTAGAGCCTGCGGGTACAGCACGGGGGAAGAAAGAAGGTACGATCTGTTTGTAGGACATTACTAACTTTAAAAATACACTCCAGTATACATTGGGTGCAGAAAAATACTATTTGATTCCACTTATGCAAGGGACTTGGAATAGTCAAATTCATAGTGCCAGAAGGGCTTCCCTGATGGCCCAGAAGGTAGAGAATCTGTCTGCCGTGCTGGAGACCTGGGTTTGATCCCTGGGTCCCGAAGATGGCCTGGGAAAGAAAAAGGTGACCCACTCCAGTATTCTGGCCTGGAGAATTTCATGGACAGAGTAACACTTTCACTTTAGTACTGGAAAGTACATTGGTAGATGTCAGGGCCAGGGGGTAAGGGGTAGGGAGAAGGGGAAGTGGGGGGTTATATCTAGTAGGGACAGAGTTTCAGTTTAGGAGGGTGAAAAATCTGGGAGATGGAAGATGGTGGGAGTTTCATAACAATGTGAATGTATTTAGTGCCACTCAAATGTACAGTTAAATATACTGAAAATAGTATGCTTTATATTATGTGAGAGTGAAAGTCGCTCAGTCGTGTCCAGCTTTGTGACCCCATGGACTGTACAGCCCCTGGAATTCTCCAGGCCAGAATACTGGAGTGGGTAGCCCTTCCCTTCTCCAGTGGATCTTCCTGACCCAGGAATCGAACTGAGGTCTTCTGCATTGCAGGCAGATTCTTTACTGACTGAGCTATCAGGGAAGCCCATATTATATGACTTTTTCCATAATAAAAAAAATTAAAAAAGACTGTTTTCAGCAAAAGGCAAAATCATAACTCTCTTATGGATACGAAACATGAGAATGCATTACAGATTTTATTCCACTCAGGAGAAAACCAGGCAGATGTAATAACTAATTCAGAAGTGCAGAGGCTCAGCGCACACAGAGTGGTGACTGTGAAAATGAATTAAATAGGCAGGAGGGAGGTCATGGCCAGGGCATAATTTGCATGCTTATCAACAGCCCACAATCCACAGATTGTAAAGTTGTTCAAAGATGATGGAAAACTCGAGTCAGCTAACTTGGAGGGGTGTCGTCTAGAGAGCACATGTTTTTCCACGGAAGCACAACCGTTTTCAAGAGTGAGTGTGCACCTCAAAGCCAGTGCCCTGGGACAACCCTGAGGGATGGGATGGGGAGGGAGGGAGGAGAGGGGTTCAGGATGGGGGACGCATGTACACCCGTGGCTGATTCATGTCAGTGTATGGCAAAAACCACCACAATATTGTAAAGTAATTAGCCTCCAATGAAAATAAATAAATTAATTTTTAAACATACATAAAAATGAAGAACAAGGAAAATAAAAAAGCGTGAGTGTGCATGAGAACCACTCCAGGGTTGGAATTCTTTAAAAAAAAATTTGATATTTATTAATTTATTCATGGCTGCACTGGTCTTCGTTGCAGCGCAGGCTTTCTGTAGTTGTAGTGAGCAGGGGCTGCTCTCTAGTTGAGGTGCTCAGGCTTCTCACTGGGGTGACTTCTCTTGCTGCAGAGCGAGGGCTCTAGGGCTCGCAGGCTTCAGGAGTTGTGGCACGTGGGCTCGATAGTTGGGCTCCTGGGTTCTAGAGTGCAGGCTCAGCACGTGCGGTGCAGCTGCTGCGTTGCTCCGTGGTGTGTGGAATCTTCCTGGATCAGGGATCGAATCCATGTCTCCTGTCTTGGCAGGCAGATTCTCAACGACGGAACCACCAGGGGAATCCTGGAAATCTTTTTTTCTTTTCCTTTTTTGGCCACACTGTGCGGCATGTGGGATCTTAGTTCCCCAACTAGGATTTGAACCCTGTAAGTGGAAGCGCAGTCTTAACCACTCAACCACTGGGGAAGTCCCAGGATTGGAATTCTTGAAAAATGTCATTGGATGACCTCTGCTGTAAGATACACTTTATGATTTAGAGGAAGCTGGATTGAATGGAAAGAGGTTCAACTCTCTAGAAGTCATCTTGTCGGTTATATATCCTGTCTTCTCTAATTCTGTTTTCTGTGCCAGGCCCATCCCTAACTTTTTTTTTTTAACAGCCTGAGATATAACTTATTTACTATATAGCTCACCCATTTAAGTGCACAATTCAATCGATTTTAGTATAGAGTTGTGCAACCATACCATAATCTAATTTTGAAGCATTTTCATCATGCCCACAAGAAACTTTATTTTCATGGATAGTGACCCCTCTCCCAACTCTCTTCCTTCCCCTCCCAGCTGGAGGCCACAACTAATCTATGTTAAGTCTTTGCAGATTTGCCTATTCTGGACATTACATGTAAATGAGATCATATCATGTGCATGCGTGCTAAGCTGCTGCAGTTGTGTCCGATTCTTTGTGACCCCGTGGACTGTAGCCTGCCAGGTTCCCCTATCCATGGGCTTCTCCAGGCAAGAATACTGGAGTAGGTTGCCATGCCCTCTTCCAGGGGATCTTCCCGACCCAGGGATCAAACCCACGTCTTGCAGGCAGATTCTTTACCACTGAGCCACAGGAAAGCCCGAGATCATATCAGATCATATGATCTCGTGGCTGTCTTCTATCACTTAGCATATGTTTTCAAGATTTACCCACATGGTAGCAGGAGTCAATGAGTCATTCCTTTTTATTCCTGAATAATAATACTCCATTGTATGGAGACACTGCATTTTGTTTTTCCATTCGTCAGTTCATGGACATTTGGGGTTTTTTCTCCCCACTTTTTGGCTATTATGAATAAAGCAGCTCTGAACATTCAATGTGTAAGTTTTTGTGTGGTTATATGGTTTTGCTTCTCTTGGATAGATACATTGGAGTATGTCAACTGAGTTGTATGTCAACTATGTGTTTACTTTATTTTGTTAAATGATTAATATTTATTTATTTGGCTGTGCCGGGTCTTAGCTGCGGCACGAATGATCTTTGATTTTCACTGCGGCACGCTCTCGCATGGTCTAGTTCCTTGACCATGAACCTTGCATTTGGGAGTGCGGCGTCTTAGCCACTGGACCACCAGAAAAGTCCCTATCTATTTAATTCTTAACTAATTCTGTTTCCTGATTTGTGCAGAGTGTGCATCTTCTGATGTCTCTGCTCAGATTCTTTTTTCCCTTAGATTTCTTTTGGGGGGATACACACTGCTTTCTTTACTTATTTATTCTTGGCTGTGCTGGGTCATCATTGCTAAAAAATTGTTTTTTCTTTAAACATTAAAACAAAATATTTTAACCTGACTCCCCATGTCCTGCTCGGGAAGATCCACGTGCTATGGGGCCACTGAGCCCTCAAGCCAGAGCTACCGGGTCCACACGACCTAGAGCCGTGCTCTGCTACAAGAGAAGCCGAAGCCCTGCAACGACGGAGTAGCCCCTGCTCATTGCAACTAAAGAAAGACTGAGTGTAGTGACGAAGCCCCAGCACAGTGAAAAAAAAACACGAAGCTGTATGTTGATGGTAATGGGTCATGCTATGGCAGCTTTGAGCACCAGACAAGTGGCCTAAGTGCTCGCTGCTCTTTGAGTCTGTACATGTATGTGAGGTGAGGCCTTCTACCGTGTGAGGTCCAGGGAAGAGGCCCTTCTTATCCCTGTCTGAAGGTAAGACCATTCTATACTTCCCTTTGGCCAAACTTTCCTTTTTTTTTCTACCTAGAATGCTTCTGTTTCCCAAAACCACAGTATTTTTCTTAGTAATGGTTATATCCATTTCTTAGAGTTTTCTCGTAGGAAGACCAAGGCAAAAATAATGTGATTTGGTGCAAATGGGGAAAAAAAAAAATGGAACTTTCATTCATGAATCACCGCTGTTTAATGAAGGAGTAGATGATTCAGGGTGCCCTAGGCAAGGATTCAATATTAAGTTGGCTTGCTAGCCTTTCTTCCATACAGAATGTTCTGCCTCCTGGATGGTCACACTCAGCAAGTGTGCTTATCTTGGAGACTGAACTGGATCAAATGGCCTGTTGTGAGCCCTCTGGGCTGCTGGAAAGGCCAGGCAGACACTAATAGACTTGTGTGATGATGGGTCTTCAGTCTCTGGACACAACTACGGTATTTCTTATTCTTGTAAGGCTCCAATATCAACAATAGAACTCTTGTTTATTTTCTAAGATCACAGCTTACCATTCCCCAGGGCTTTGGAAGTCATCTACCATCCCATTGCTTCTCCTTTTGGAGGAATAACTGTCTGATAGACACTGGGTCCCCGGTGTCATTGGGTATGTAAAAGCCACATGACATGGGGACTTCCCTGGTAGTCCAGTGGCTAAGACTCCAAGCTCCCAGTGCGTGGGGCCTGGGTTCGATCCCCTGGTCAGGGGACTAGCTCACATATGCTGCAAATAAAGACCCCATGTGCCAAAAATAAAAGACCCCACAGGCATGCTGCAATGAAGATCCTGGGCTGCCACTAACACCCGGCACAGCCAAATAAATACATTTATTATTTTAATTCTTAAAAACAACATGACTCGAAATCAAAGTTTTTGCTTGTGAATTCATTTAACTTGCATTTGTTGAGTGATCGCTAAACACTGGACTGCTAAGGAACTGAAAGCTGGCATGTGACCGTGTGGCAGAAGACACGTGGGTCCACTGGAGCCACAGAGGAGGAGGCCTGACCAGCACAAGTACAGCAAGGTTCCCCGGGCCTTGTTCCCATCAAGGCCAGTGAGACCCACAGAATGAGACGGGACACAGACTCTCAAAAGGCAGCACCAGGAAGGCTGAGGATAAGACTCTAGCAGGAAAATTCTACCCCAGCCACATCTAGCCCAGATTTCTACCAGGACCTAGAGAAGAAAGGGTTGAGAATTAATGGCCAAATTGCATGACAGGCCACCTGCAATGTTAATAATTGTGTGGAAAGTGCCTTTGTGGAGAGGTTTTCAGGATGGTAGCTCAGATGTAAAGAACCTGCCTGCAATACAGAAGACCAAGGTTTGCTCCCTGAGTCAGGAAGATCCCCTGGAGAAGGGAATGGCAAACCACTCCAGTATTCTTGCCTGGAGACTCCCATGGACAGAGCAGCTTGGTGGGCTACAGTCTATGGGGTCGCACAGAGTCAGACATGACTGAGCGGCTAACACTAACTTTTTCAGGATTGGCAGAAGCCTTTTTTTTTTTTTTGGCCACACCTCGAGGCTTGTGGGATCTTATCTCCCAGAACAGGAATTGGACCTGAGCCCTTGGCAATGAAAGCACAGAGTCTTAACCACTCGACCACCAGGGAATTTGAATGAGACTTATTTTTAATTATTACTTCCCCTTTCATCAGTGGAAGGACTGATGCTGAAGCTGAAGCTCTAATACTTTGGCCAACTGATGCCAAGAGCTACCTCATTGAAAAAGACCTTGATGCGGAAATAGACTGAAGGCAAAAGGAGAAGGGGGCAGCAGAGGATGAGATAGTTAGGTAGCATCATTGACTCAATGGACATGAATCTGAGCGAACTCCAGGAGATAGTGGAGGACAGAGGAGCCTCGTGTGCTGCAGACCACAGGGTCGCAAAGAGTCAGACTCTGCTTAGCCACCGAACAAAAATAAATATCAAGCACCTTCAGTGTGGCAGATACAGTGATGAGCAGCACAGATCAAGTCCTGACCTCACAGAAATTAACTTTCTACAGCAGAGATGAGTCAATGAACAGACAGTGGTCAGTGCTATCAGGAAAAATGAAGAAGGGGAGGGGTGAGAGCTATGATCCGGGACAGGCTCTCTGGGGAGTGACCAGGTAAAGGAAGCAAGCCAAGTCACCAGAAATCTATGGGCAGAAACTGGGCTTAACGAATAGAACTAGAAATGTAGGGCCCTGAGTCAGGAGCACGCTCAGCGCTTTGTAAGATGTGAACAAAGGTCAGCCAGCATGGCCGTGGCAGGAGCCGGGTAGGAAGGGATGGAGGGGGAGGCGGAGCGAAAAGCAAAATCACCTCCTCTTGACCCAGAAAACCTCCCCACAAAGGCAGGCAAGAAAGAAAACAATTTCGTTGTTGACTAAGCATTAAACCAGAATGTGCTGTGTATCAGAGGCCATCCACTAATAAGACAGAAAGACATCCCGCCCTTTCCTACAGGCGAGCAGATACATCTCATCGAAAACATGTTCGCACGATAAACAGTGACTGCTTCTCAATCAAGAGGCCTTGGCAGCGCCGTTTGTCACAGCGTTCATCCTAACTGCCCTTGGCGGCTGTGTTCACTAGTTGACTCTCTCATTTTCTTGGCCACACCATGCAGCACGAGAAACTTCCCCAACCAGGGACTGAACCTGCACCCTCTGACCCCTGAACCATCAGCGTGTTCACTAATTGACTTTATCCAGAGAGAAATACACGCAGGCTTCTGAGCTCCCAGAGAAACTGGGAGATGGGTGGGTCTCACTCATCCTTGAGGGTGACATTTCCAAGAGACTTCCCTGCTGGTCCAGTGGTTACGAATCCACCCGCCAATGCAGGGGACACGAGTTCAACCCCTGATCCGGGGAGATCCCACGTGCCCTGGAGCAACAAAGCAGTGGGCCGCAGCTCCTGAGCTCACCGGCCCTACAGCCTGTGCTCCACAATAAGAAAAGCCACCTCAATGAGAAGCCTGCCCACCACAACTAGAGAAAAGCCCTCACACAGCAACGAAGACCCAGGGCAGCCAAAAATGAAAGGAATTAATTCACTAGTTTAAAAAAGGAGATGTCACAGGTCTGGTGAGATTATTTAGCTTTCAGAAGTCACATACATTTCAAGAGACAAAGAATCTAAGTGTTTTCCAAAGCAAGTGCTCTAAGAAAAGGGAGGAGGGACTTCCCTGGTGGTCCAGGGTTAAGACTTCACTTTCTAATGCAGGCAGTAGGGGTTTGATCCCTAGTCAGGGGGCTCACATTTCACATGCCTCAGGGCCAAAAAACCAGAACATAAACAACAGAAGCAGCGCTGTAACAAGTTCAAGGCTATGCTATGCTTAATCGCTCGGTCATGTCTGACTCTTCGCGACCCTATGGACTGTAACCTGCCAGGCTCTTCTGTCCACTGTCATTCTGCAGAGAAGAATACTGGAGTGGGTTGCTATGCCCTCCTCCAGGGGATCTTCCCAACCCAGGGATCGAACCCCGGTCTCTTGCATTGCAGGTGGGATTCTTTATCGTCTGAGCCACCAGGGAAGCCCAAGCATACTGGGGTGGGTAGTCTATCCTTTCTCCAGAAGATCTTCCTAACCCAGGAATTGAACCAGGGTCTCCTGCATTGCACGTGGGATTTTTTACCAGCTGAGCCACCAGGAAAAGGCATTAAAAATGATCTACATTCAAAAAAAAAATCTTAAAAATATAAAAAGAAAAGTGGGGGAGAAAGGGTATCTCTTCCTTTACTTTCTACAGGGGAATCAAGCCTCTTATTCTTTCCTTGTATTTGTCCTTATCCTAGAAAAGCAGAACATGCAATGTATTCTACGTGTTAAGAGAAGCCACGGCGGGTGTTGAGCTGGAGCGGGTTCTAAATGTGGGGTGGGGGTGCTCGGCGGAGACTTGGCCCTCGGGTTTGGCCAGGAGGGGATGACGGGAGCTCCAGAAGGTTGTGGATGGTGCTGGTTTCCTTCACGGTTTGTGCCAGATAATCTGAAAGGTCTGCTAAACATGGCACTTGCGGTGCTAAACCCGTGTGCTTCTGTTTCTTGTTCGGACTGCTGTGTGATAAGTGTCATGCGGTCATCAGAGAACACATCCATCTTTCTTCCTCGTTTCTGGTATTTCTCCAGAACAACCTCTCTCACACAACTCAAGCTTCTTGTAAATGGTGGAAGTGAAGTAAAAAGCTTTGGGAAATAAATTCTGAGCAGTTAATTAAAAAAAAAAAATTCTCTTATTTGCCTGTGCTGGGTCCTAGTTGGGGCATGTGGGTGGGATCTTTAGTTGCAGCAGGTGGGATCTAGTTCCCTGGCCAGGGATCGAACCCAAGCCCATTGCATTGGGAGCGTGGAGTCTTAGACACTGGCCCACCATGGAAATCCCCTAAGGAGCTATATTTTTGATATAAAAAAAAATCAAAAGTTCAAAGCATGCAGAACAAGAAAATGCTAATGGGAACCTTGGTGCAGCAAAGTCAAGCCAAGGCAAACAGTAACTCGTGTTGTCAGGACCACCAGGCAAGGTCTTGACTTTGCTCAGAGCCTGAAAAAGCAGGCGAAGAGGGATAGTACCTAGATCAGAAGGGTTTTATCCAGTTTCCCACCTGGGTTCTTTGTGCTGTGCTGTCATTCATGTAACCACTTGCTGGTAGAATACGCCATTTAAACAGCTCTCTGAAGAGAAGAAACTAATTACATACAGTTTCTTTCATGCTTGCAGTGTCAACTCCACAACACAGAATTAAAATCGACAGCTCTGGCTTTCAGGCTAGGAGTTCATTCTCACTGGTTGAGAACCACCTGGTCCTTGGAGTTCAGGCCCTACTTGGGTGTGTCACGTTCTCTGGCTTGGTTCTGGCCGTTTGGTGGGAGTGTTGATGTTTATTTTAGAGCACTGACCCTTTCTTTGACCAGCAGGCTTTTCAGAAATAAGAAGTTCATGGAATCTTTTCTCTGCCTGTAAAGGAAGATTTATTGTGTTTTGTTCTTAAGCTTTAGCCTGGCCTTGATGCTCAGAAATGCACATTTAAAAAAAAAAAGAAAGAAATGCACATTTAATTGCACACAGAACATGGGTTTATAGTGGCTTTTCAATGGAAACTTTTATCACCTAATTGCACCATTGCCACCAATAAAGGCAACTGCTGACCAAATCATATGACAAGAATGATTTACAATGGGACTTCCCTGCTGTTCCAGTGGTTAAGATTCCAGGTAGGAGTTCAGTCCCTGATTGGGGAACTGAGATCCCACAGGTTGCATGGCATGCAAAAGCAACAAAAACAGGGGCTTCCCTGGTGGCTCAGTGGTAAAGACTGCTAATGCAGGAGACACAGGTTCGATCCCTGATCTAGAAAGATCCCACACGCCGCGGAGCTCTGCAACAAGAGAAGCCACTGCAACGAGACCCCTGAGCACCACACCTGGAGAGTGGCCCCTGCTCTCTGCAACTAGAGGAAGCTCACTCGCAGCAACAGAGACCCAGCATGGCCAAAATAACTACAAAATCATGGACAAACAAAAAACAAGGCGGCAGCAGGCCTGCCTCCAGAGAGCTCACTGTCTAGGATATGGCATGTCCAGCCCTGGTTCTCAATCACAGTGAGCCTCTGTGATTTGCATTGATAGTGACGCCCTCCTTAAGGGCCAATAGACTCTTCCTTTCAGTATCTCATTCTTTCAGTTCAGTTCTGTTCAGTTGCTCAATCATGTCCGACTCTTTGCGACCCCATGAATCACAGCACGCCAGGCCTCCCTGTCCATCACCAACTCCCAGAGTTCACTCAGACTCACATCCATCGAGTCCGTGATGCCATCCAGCCATCTCATCCTCTGTCGTCCCCTTCTCCTCCTGCCCCCAATCCCTCCCAGCATCAGAGTCTTTTCCAGTGAGTCAACTCTTCACATGAGGTGGCCAAAGTACTGGAGTTTCAGCTTTAGCATCATTCCTTCCAAAGAAATCCCAGGGCTGATCTCCTTCAGAATGGACTGGTTGGATCTCATTCTTTAGATTCTCATAAAGGGAACTTTGAGATCTGTATGTTCACAGGGCCTATACTTTGCTTTCTCTGATTGCCTTCTGCTCCTTTGGACAATGTCAAATATTTTGTCTCCCCTTTCAGTTCTCCCCAGGATACCCTCGGCAGTTTTTCTACATTCCTCAGCCTTTTCTGTGATGGTCAGTCTCAGCTCTCTGTTCCCCTTCACTCTTGACGTTGGTATCTTTCTTCCTTACTCAAGCCTATTTGTCTGGGCCTCTCCACCGTTCCTTCCTGGCTTCCTGCTGACTCCAGTGACTGATCTTAACACTCTTATAAGTGTTGGGTATGACAGTAAGTATATTAGTTAGCATTTCCAAGTAGCATTTCCTGGAGTTCTGTCATGAATTCAGATCTTCTTCCTAACAATACTTTCTTTCTCCCTGAATACTGAATCTGGAACTATTGCCCTTTAAAAAGACAATGGGGAACCTCCCTAGCAATCTAATGGTTAAGACTTTAACTTCCAATGCAGGAGGTATGTGTTTGATCCCTGGTTGGAGAGCTAAGACCCCACATGTCTCATGGCCAAATACTAAAAGGTAGAACAGAAACAATGTTGTTAACAAATTCAATAAAGACTGTAAAACTGGTCCACACACACACACACACATCGTAAAAAAAAAAAACGGTTTCTTGAGAATTCCTGTTTTTAAAGTCATACTAAAAGACTGATAGAGACTTTCCTGGTGGTCTGGTGGCTAAGACTCCACGTTGTCAATGCAGGGGGCCCAAGTCTGATCCCTGGTCAGGCAGCTAGATCCTGCATGGAACAACTAAGAACCAGTGCAGCTAAACAAATCAATTTTAAAAAGATAGAGACACTGAAAAATGATTGCACAACTCAACAAATGATGCTTTTACTTTGCTTTTAATTTTCACCATTACTAGTGTTGAATTCTGCAAGATCATAGCTAAAACTCTTTAGTGTGGGATATCAATTTTACCCATAAAGGCTAGATGAAAAAACTCAAGTTTTGGCTCTGATAGCAAATTAAAATGCGTATGAACACATGATGTTTGAAACTTAAAAACAATTTAAGTGATAAAAGCTAGATAATTAAATGGGCTTCCCTGGCGGTTCAGCAGTAAAGAATCTGCCTGCAATTCAGGAGACCGGATTCAATCCCTGGTGCGAGAAGATCCCCTGGAGAAGGGCATGGCAACCCACTCCAGTACTCTTGCCCAGAGAATCCCATGAAATGAGGAGCCTGGCGGGCTGCAGTTCGTAGGGTCGCAAAGAGTCAGACACTGTTGGGGCCAGTGTGAGGAAAGCAAGAGAGACCCCATCTTGAAGCCTGTCTTCCGTCTTAAAGACAGGATTTGAATGGGGCCTGAACCCTGCCCAAGAGTGAGGAAACCGTTGCTAGTGAAAACCAGGTCTCCTGGAGACTTCCCTCCCTACGGATGGCAAACGGAGATTGTAGATAAGGTCAGGCTGCCCCCGTTAGATTAACTGTGGAGACATCCCCGCTTGATGCATAATCATTGTTTCCCCCCTCTAACCTTAATTGTTTGTTCTCCTAGCACCCACTTGTTGTAAAACTCAATCATATACAACAAAGAGGTTGCTAACATGTAACCAGTCGTGTAGTGGGAGGTATAAAACTGGGCCTCTCAGAAACATCAGGGTCCTTGTTGGGAACTGATTCCCCTTGGACCCACTGGCGTAATAAACTGTACTCCACTTCTCCGAGGCGTGTTTTGCGCCTCCGGATTCCACAGCAACACGACTGAAGGGACTAACAGCAGCAGCAGATGATTAAATCTGCACGAGTGTAACTATATCCTTTACCAAAAATGATACATAAGGAAGAATTCAACTATTTTTATGTTTACAAGTCAGATGCTGTCAAGCAGACTGTGGTGTACGATCCGTAAGCCTTAAAAAAATTTAACCTAAAGGCAAACAGAAAGATTCGGTAAATTTTAATTTTCCAAAGGTACTCAGAAGAAATTACCAGAAGCACCCTCCAGTTTATAAGGCACAGTTGGACAATCCATTTACCCCAAATGAACTACCTGTGTTGGGAGGTAGTGATGTGAGACCATGATCTCTGTGGTTGTATCCCCTCCATGCAGAAGCATCACTCTTCAGGTGCAACAGTGCATAAAGAGAAGCAACAGACTCACCTTTCATTACTGCATCAGCTACTGGCTTTGTCATACATAGAATTTTAAATGCCTGATTACAATTGTACAACAACAATAACCATACCAATATTTATCCCAAAAGGTAATCATATGCTCCCTGTTGCTGTTGTTTAGTCACTAAGTTGTGGCCGACTCTTTGAGATCCCATGGACTGTAGCCTACCAGCCTCCTCTGTCCATGGAACTTTCCTAGGCAAGAATACTGGAGCGGGTTGCCATTTCCTTCCCCAGGGGATCTTCCCAATCCAGGGGTTGCACCCGCGTCTCCTGCATTGGCAGGCAGATTCTTTACTACTGTGCCACCTGGTTCCCCCTTAATTCCCAACCCAGGGATTTCCATTTCATGCTGTCCAAACCAGAGAAGCTAGGAAGTTAGGCCTTGAAAAGAGAGGGAGTGAGAGGCGCCATAGAGCCAGACCACACCCAAGCCCCGTCTCCCCTGTCCTCCCAGCTGCCAGGGTCAGTGCCCCAGCTTGTGCCCGGGAGAGGAGCTGAGGAAGCTCTGCCTCAGATATGCAAGTGGAATTTGAAACAGCTGGCTTGAGTTTCAACAGCCTAAAGTGACTGAACCTGCCCAAGACACTGCAAGGGACAGGAAGGGCAACTGCCAGAATGGTGGGGAGGTGGTGCTTAGAAAATAGAGAACTGAGCTGAGGCTCAGTGAAAAAGCTGCACTTAGATTCTTGTCTGGACCACAGTTCCCCTCCTCCCCAGTCTCCCTCCTCTCTGATACCTGCAGTTGTGTCCCGAGACGGCCCTGGAGCATTTTCTGCTCCGCTTCCATTTGGAAACTTAGCAGTCAAATGCGGAGAAGGTAATGGCAGCCCACTCCAGTGTTCTTGCCTGGAGAATCCCAGGGACAGGGGAGCCTGGTGGGCTGCCGTCTATGGGGTCTCACAGAACTGGACACGACTGAAGAGACTTAGCAGCAGCAGCAGCAGCAGTCAAATGTACAGGCTCTTTAGCATCCCAAGGGGAGGCAACCTCTTCTTGTCCTTTGACTTCAGACTTCCCGTTTTTCCCTGGGAGCTGTGGTCCTTAGGACTGGGGAATAGTAGAAACCCAGCACCCAGCATCACTTAAGACGTCTGTTCTTTCAGATAATTCATGAGCTCAAGAGAGAGGATGGCTGATAGAATAGCCATTCCCCATTGAGGAGCCCTTCTAAACCACAACGGGAAGGACTCTAACCAAGAACAATGGTCTCCAGAGATGCACAGGCGGGCTGACTGAACTGGGACAAAGCGACTCCTCTGAGGCACTGTATGTGTTTATGGCTGGAGTTCTGTTTTGCTCAATTACCTAATGTTTATACAGGTGTTCTGACCCTTCCTTGACAGACTTGGATGCCCCAGGTCTGTGTTTGTACCTCTAGTTGACTACAATAAATTAATAGTGTTAGATAAGAAAAGACAAAGAAACCTTCCAGGCCATCAAACGAAAAATGAAAAATGAGTGTACTCAGGGATTATACTGGCTGAACCATACCCCAAGCCACGCCAGTGGACAACGGCCGTATGTTCCTCCCTGATTTTCCTGGTCAGAAAAACTGATCCGCAAAGGCCAGTCTGAAACTGCTGTTCCCCCAGACAAGGGGGATGGGGCATGGTAGGTGGGGGCGGGGGGAAGCCCTGCTCCAGTGGTCTCATTCCCCATCAACAGCAGCATCATCAGAATTCAGTTTCCATCTCAAAGCCCTGGTTCACATGGAAGGAAACCAGGGATCTTCAGAGAAATGGTCATTAGGATAAGGAATAGTTAAGGTACAGATGAACTTGGGACATCTTGTTTTGCCAGAAAGCAAGGAAGCTATCAAAGACTAATTGTGTTAGCAGATCACAGAATCTACTAAATAATTGGCCTGTGCTCTTCAAAAATGTCAAGGTTGCGAAAGATCAAGAGACTTGGAAGCCATTCCAGATTACGGGAGACTAGAGAGACAGGATAATTAAACGCAATGCTTAACCTTTAATTGGATCCTCAAGTAGAAATTTTTTTTTAAATAAAAGACGGGATGACTGGCAAATCTTGAATAAGATCATAGACTGAAGAATAGCATTGTATCAATGTTAAGGTCATGGTTATTTCAGAGCACGTCCTTGTTCCTAGGAAATATACACTATCGTGTGTGGCTGCTCCATCACTCCGTCTTGACTCTTTGTGACCCTCTGGACTGTGGCCCGCCAGGCTCGTCTGTTCATGGGATTTTCCAGGCAAGAATACTGGAGTGGGTTGCCAATTCCTCCTCCAGGGGATCATCCTGACCCAAGGATCGAACTCATGTCTCCTGCGTCTCCTGCATTGGGAGGCAGGTTCTTTACCACCTGAGCCACCAGGGAAGCCCCCCCATACACTGTTGTATTTGCAGGTAAAGGAACATTACGCGTGCAGATGGGAGGGAGGTTCAAGATGGAGGGGACATATGAATACCTGTGGCTGATTCATGTTGATGTATGGCAGAAACCAACACAATATTGTAAAGCAAATACCTTGCAATAAAATTTTTTTTAAGTTGTATATATGAGAGAGAAAATGGTTAAGCAAAAGTGGTGAAATGCAAACAACTGGGGAATCTACATGAAGGGTCTGTGGGAGTTCTTTGCCCTACTCTTGTAACTACTTTGTAAATCAAACATTATTTCAAAAATTTAAAAACTTACCAAAGGGGAAAAAGGCTCCCAGGAGTCGATGTAAAAAATGTTCTCTCCTGTTCAAACTGTATTTTAGTGAAAGGAAAGAACTGATAAAAGAAAGCTATTTATAGAATTTCAGTAATAAGTGCAGGAGGGATAACAGAATTAGAAAACCACCATCTTAGCAGCCCCTAAGGCAATAAGCATCAAGGCTAAAGCCATGAGGTAGGATCCTGGAGAGATAAGACTGTCTCCACCCAAGTTCACTGGCCAGTCCTGGCACCGCTAAACATGGTACCACCTGTGAAGAGTTCTGGCCAAAACCAACGCACTTGAATATGGCAAGCGGCCGGGAGTAACCACCAGGTCACAGGAAACACAGAGTGTAACGAACTGGGGAAACTACACCACGAGGTCCCCACCTGCCAAATCTGGTGCAAGAGTTTATAAGACATATGAATGACACTTCTTTAGCAAATCAATGTGATTTTTTTTAATGGAGGAAAGATTATTATATAAATGATTAGAGGCACAATCATTAAATGTAATGTGTAGCCCTTGTTTGGATTCTGATCTGAAAAAAAAAAAACAAACAGCTAAGCAATCAGATTAGATGATACTGAGGAATTATTAATTTTATTAAGCGGAACAGTTGCACATGATTATTTTTTTTTTCAAATACTCATTAAAAATGCATGTTGATGTATTTATGGGTAAAATGACATAATGTCTGGGTTTGGCTGAAAAAGACTTGCCGGGGTGAGGGGAGGAAATGAAATAAGATTGGCAAAACATTGGTAATTGTTGAAGCTGAGTGATTAGTGCAGAGGGTTTTGTTTTGTTTTTGTAATTTTTTTTTAATATAGTTGATTTACAATGTTGTGTTAGTTTCTGGTGTACAGCAAAGTGATTCAGTTATATATATACATCTTTTTTCATATTCTTTCCCAGTATGGTTTATTATAAGATATTAAATATTCTATACAGTAGGACCTTTATAGTAGTTTATATGGAGGGTTTTACGACATGGTTCCTTCTATATTTGCATATGTTTGAAATTTTCCATATAAAATTACTTAAAAAAAAAAGAACCTTAGCCATCAGGGAAGCCTGGAAATCTATTACCAAATGCTATAACTTGTTCACATAAAACCATAAATAAAGTAAAGCTCCCTCCCTATGGTGAGCTGCCCCATTGGGGAACAAGCTTCTTCTCAGGGTAGCCAGCATCCTATGACTGATGGGCAAAGTGGTATTAAAAGCTGGTGTTCACACCCCATAGGCTCTGAAGGGCCATCCCATCTTGAAAACTCCCCACAGGGTCTGTTTTGGCCTCTACAGAGATTGTGTTGGACTTGAATTCTCCCTCACTCCAGTCCTGCCCCCTTCCCTTCGCACCATGGGTGTTGACTCCAGGAGGACTTCCTAATGAACCTCTTCTATGATAATCTCCACTTTAGAATTGGTTTCCCAGGGGCCCAAGCTGCCACACACCACTTTTTCCATAAGGACTATATCACACAGAACATCAAGTTCTCATCACAGAGCCAGGCACAAGCTCATAAGAAACATTAGTTGTAAATTGTTACACACCCAAGGCATGTATTTATTTCCATCCCCTGATGGTTATAGATTAAAAAAAAAAAAAAACCAAAAGATTAAAGAGGCATCCACAATATGTGCTCATGTTGCCATTTGGGCTGAAATGCCACCAAACACAAACAAAAGCAAAAACTATATATATCAGAATCAAATATATATATATTTCATATACCATGCCATTCATCTCTTTAGTATATACACGGAGTTGTGTAAACATCATCACAATCAATTTTGAGTGCTTTCATCTCTTCCCCCAAATATCATCCTCCTCCTGAGCCAATTCTCAGCCATAGGCAACCACTAATCTCCTTCCTGCGTCTATACATTTGTGTGTTGTTGTTTAGTTGCTAAGACATGTCTGACTCCTTTGCAATTCCACGGACTATAGCCCACCAGTCTCCTCTGTCCATTGGATTCTCCAGGCAAGAATACTGGAATGGGTTGCCATTTCCTTCTCCGGGGGATCCTTTCCACCCAGGGATCGAACTCGAGTCTTCTGCATTGAAGGCAGATTTAGATTCTTTACCTTTGAGTCAAAAAGAAAGCCTCGTAAATTTACTTACTCGGGACATTTCATATAAACCGGATGATGCAATATTTGGGGTTTCTCTTTTTGCTACACTGGATCTTTGTGCGGGGCATGGGCTTTTTCTAGTTGTGGTGCATGGGGGCGTCTCTCTAGTTGGGGCATCTCTCTAGTTGTGGTGCTCAGGTTATTTGCCCTGTGGCATGTGAGATTTTAGTTCCCCAATCAGGGATGGAACAGGCATCCCCTGCATGGGAAGACAGATTCTTAACCACTGGACCACAAGGGAAATCCCAAAGTGTGCGTGGTTTTTTTTTTTTTTTTTTTGTATCTAACTTTTCTCATTTAGCTTAAAAGTTTCAGGGTTCATCCATGCTGTAGCAAGTAACTACCTTGTTCCTTTTTATCACTGAATAATATTCCATTCACTCATGGGAAATAGATGGGGAAACAGTGGAAATAGTGTCAGACTTTATTTTTTTGGGCTCCAAAATCACTGCAGATGCTGATTGCAGCCATGAAATTAGAAGACACTTACTCCTTGGAAAGAAAGTTATGACCAACCTAGATAGCATATTGAAAAGCAGAGATATTACTTTGCCAACAAAGGTCCATCTAGTCAAGGCTATGGTTTTTCCAGTGGTCATGTATGGATATGAGAGTTGGACTGTGAAGAAAGCTGAATTGATGCTTTTGAGCTGTGGTGTTGGAGAAGACTCTTGAGAGTCCCTTGGACTGCAAGGAGATCCAACCAGTCCATCCTAAAGGAGATCAGTCCTGAGTGTTCATTGGAAGGACTGATGCTGAAACTGAAACTCCAATGCTTTGGCCACCTCATGCGAAGAGTTGACTCATTGGAAAAGACCCTGCTGCTGGGAGGGATTGGGAGCAGGAGGAGAAGGGGACGACAGAGGATGAGATGGGTGGATGGCATCACTGATTTGATGGACATGAGTCTGAGTGAACTCCAGGAGTTGGTGATGGACAGGGAGGCCTGGCGTGCTGTGATTCATGGAGTCGCAAAGAGTCGGACATGACTGAGCGACTGAACTGACCTGAATATTCCATTATTTTGATTTATCACATTTTGCTTGTCCATAAATCAGTTGATGAATGTTTGGGTTGTTTCCACTCTTTAGCTCTGACAAATAATGTTTACATGAATATTCATTTATAAGTTTTTATATGGACATGTCTTTTGTTTTTCTCCAACTTTATTGAGACATGATCGACATATAAAAGTGTGTAAGTTTAAGGCATATGATGGGTTGATTTAATACATGTATATATTGCAAAATTATTTGCATGACCTCCATCATGTCACATAATTTTCCACCTCATCACATCACATAATTGCTGTTTCTTTTTCTGTGGTGAGTGTAAGGGTATGTTTCCATTTCACTCAGGTATATAGGTAGAATTGTGAAGTCACATGGCAATTCTTTGTTTAATACTTGGTGGAACTGCCACTGTTTTCCAAAGCAGCTGTATCATTTTACTTTGCCATCAAGAGTGTGGGGCAGGGGACTTTCCTGGCAGACTGCACTTCCACTGCAGAGGATGTGGGTTTAATCCCTGGTCAGGGAACTAAGATCCTACATGCCATGCAGTGAGGATAAAAATTTTAAAAAGGAATAAAAAATTTAAAAAAAAAGTGTGTGACAGTTCCAATTTTCCCACATCCTCACCAACACTTGTTATTGTCTTTTTAAATTAGGGTCATTCTGCTGCTACTGCTGCTAAGTCGCTTCAGTCATGTCCAACTCTGTGTGACCCCATAGACGGCAGCCCACCAGGCTCCCCAGTCCCTGGGATACTCCAGGCAAGAACACTGGAGTGGGTTGCTATTTCCTTCTCCAATGCGTGAAAGTGAAAGGGAAGTCGCTCAGTTGTGTCTGACTCTTAGCAACCCCATGGACTGCAGCCTGCCAGGCTCCTCCGTCCATAGCATTTCCCAGGCAAGAGTACTGGAGTGGGGTGCCATTGCCTTCTCCAGGGTCATTCTAGTGGTCCTGAATTGACGTCTCCTTGTGGTTTTGATTTACATTTCATTTGCATGTTGAGCATCTTTTCATGTGCTCATTGGCCATTTGTATATTTTCTTTGCAGAAAAGTCTATTAAGATCCTTTGCTCATCTTTAAAAATTGGATCATCAGTCTTTTTTGAATCCTGTTTTCTTCTGTAGGAGAATGTTATGTCCTTCACAGAGTTGTGAAGATTCATGACAGAACACTGGCAAGGCATTCAGCAAGTGTTCTGAAAACTTAGGGAACCTATCTCGCACCTTGCCTTTCAGCTAGGCATTTTGCATTACATCACCTAGCGTAGCGTTTGCGCTTGTAGCCAGACTCAATAAATGTCTGAGAGGGTAAATGTGCCAATTCACATCACTCAATATTCAGATCTGAATCCTATGTGCTTTGACTCCCTTGCTCTCATTTCCTCCATTAAACCTTTTCTTCCTGGAACAATTTTCTTAATTTTATTCCCCTTGCCAGCTGCTTCCTCTCCTAAAACTGAACTTGGAGCATCATTGACGCTAATTACAAGAGAACCAAAGACATCATCTCACACAGTTCTGAAGTAAGTGTGATCAACCTTTGAAGAAGCTAAATAACTGACAACCTGTCAGTTTAACCTGTCCCCTATTGGAGCGCTCACAAAAGGTAATTGAGGCACCTAAAGAGGTGGTGGGGCGGGGGGAGGAGAAATTTATAAAGAAATTCTGATTGCAGATTGTGCATTACTTAACAGTTCAGTAACCTCTGATGACTCGGCATGCTCTGGGGCATGGGTCTCTTTTTCATTTTGTAGAGGACCCAGGCCGCCATCAGGCCCAAAGATTCGCTGTCGGTGGAACCCCGTCTAGGGCTGTGGAGCCTCCAGTGGGCCGGACTTGGGTGTCAGAATGGAAACAATTTGACCATTCATTCCAGGAGGCTGAGTCCAACTTGATCTCACACTTAACTCAGCGCTTGCTTTGATAAACCTCAGCTTAAGCGCCTCGGGCATAATGTGAAAGGGCGAGCACAGATGAAAGAAGGTGACTCATTTCACTTTGCCCCTGCTTGAAGGTAATACCAGACACCTTGGTGAGAATATATGGGTGTGTAGAGTTGCTTGATCGGAGGATTTGGTGGATTTTGCCTAAACACCGAGGGAGGTCGAGGGTGTGTTGGATTCAGAGGCGGGACCATGGCCTGGGAGTCCAGGGCGGGCTTGGAGAGTCACTGGGGTGCAGGGACCAGCTCGAATTCATCTCCGTATCATTGGTCTAACACGGTGGTCGGCTCGCTCATTTGCGGGAGCCTGGCTTCAGGAGGGAACTGGAAAGCGGCCCCAGACGGGACAGGTCGCCATGTCGCACCGCTAAGCCTCAGGGATCTCGGTGAGGGGACGGATCTTCTGACTTGAGCTCAGTGGGCGTGGCCGCCGAGAGGCGCTGGACTACAAGGTAGCCCTGTGGGCGCGCACTCCACGGAGATCTGGTTCCCGAACCCGCTCCAGGCTGCCTCCGCCGCCGCCCAGGAGCATGGCAAGGGCCAGATGAGCCAGCCTGCGCTCCTTATTGGACAAAGGCTCTTGTCAATCACTGAGGAAATCTAACCAGACACTGAGGATGCGACCGGACTCACCGGACTTCCCGCCTCGGAGGGAGGCGGGGAGGGATGGGAGGGCGCAGTACCCAATGACAATCAAGGGCTCCGCCTTTCACGATAGATTAGCAGATGCTTGAGCCACTGAGGCGCCGCAAGGGATATTGGCCCTGGAAAGCGATTGGTCCAATCTGCGGGCGCGTGGTTCCTCAGACTATATAATGTAGGCGATTAATGACCGGATGAAAATTGTGCCGCAGAAACCCCTGAACATTTGAATGGACGTGCAAACTTTTTCATAAGAAAAATGCAAATTAAAATTTTACTGAGCTAACATTCTGACCTATGAGATTGGCAGAAGTCCAAAATTCAACAAGGTTCTCTGTTAAGGACAATGCAATGACCCTGTTGGAATCTAATTTTCTTCCTCCAGACGCTTATGGTTGTTTCCTTTTGCTTTCAGCTTGCAGAGAAGGCTATGTGTTTGTTGCACTGACTCCCAGAAACTTCTAAGAACAAGCTCTGATTCTGCAAGTACATTTTCCCGAAGGGGCTTTGATTTTCCTGATCTCTAGCAATGTTGATATCTGGTAGGACATATGGGTGTCAATTGAAAATGGGTTTAAGTGGACTCTTCTGGCCACTGGTGTCCCAGTGAAGCAGACGAAGTGACAGAAATCATATAAACAGAACGAACGTGAACATGAAGTCGCTCAGTCGTGTCTGACTCTTTGCGACCCCATGGACACCAGGCTTCTCTGTCCATGGGATTTTCTAGGCAAGAGTACTGGAGTGGGTTGCCATTTCCTTCTCCAGGGAATCTTCCCTACCCAGGGATCGAACCCAGGTCTCCCGCATTGTAGACAGACGCTCTACCGTCTGAACCACCAGGGAAGTCCTATATAAACAGAAGCCAGGGCTTATCTGGAAATGGCGTCAAAACCACCCAAGTGATGGTAGCAAGCCAGCAGTGCTTCTGCAGACCATTAGAGGCACAGATCCTGGGCAACAGAACCACTACTCAGGAGTGTCATGTATGCTGGACACTCAGACACTGGCTTCCAAGTCACCATCAGGTGACAGAGTGATCCTGTCTATCTGTACCCTACCCCCTTTCTCACAGAGCCCCAGTGAGGTCCAATGACCTGCTCCTCTGCATGACTATGTGCTTAGAGGATGCTGGTCCCAGCCCCAGACATCTCAGCCAACCATGGTGGTCCCATCTCCTTGCTAGCGATTGGTGAAGGAATGGACACGTGACATTCTGGCCAGTTGGCGTACCTGATTCAGGGGCACCTGAATCAGTTGCCTTACTCCTAGAGACACAAGCAAGAAATGTACCTTTTCCTGCTTCTGGACGTGACGTCTGAACTCCTGCAGCCATCTTGCAACCATGAGGAGAGCTGGTTTGTGACAAAAGCCTACAGTGCAAAGAAGTCCAAGTTAAGAGAGTTATAGCCTGGGCCCTGACTCTTCTGGACCTGCAGCCATTCTGCTTTTGGACCCCTCTCATGCCCTGGTTCTCCTCTCGTTTAAGACACCTGAGTTGGACTTTTCAGTTCTTTGCAGTTGGAACATCTTAGCTGCACTAAGTGTAGAAAATTTCCTGCAATTTACTTTTTCTGCAGTCATGAGAATTTTGACTCAATTACCCACAAGTCATTTGTTTGTTTGATAAGATGAGAGAAGGACTGGAAGAAGGAGGCGAGGAAAGAGACATAAAGTGGCTGCATGGCAGTGCAAGTTCTGCTGACATGCATTCAGGGCAGGCAGGAAGACAGAAGACAACCTGGTTGCGGGGCCGGGGTGGGGGGCCATCCCTGGGACACGAGAGAGGAAACAAACAATACTTAAATCATAACATTTTAAAACAGCGGTGACACAAAAGATAAAAATAATATTTAAAAAAAGAACAAAAGTACTGACATTTGGATACAACAACAAACACAGAGAGCAGACCCTCCTGTTGTGAACTGTCAGCAAAGAAGCTAAAGCAATTACTGTGACAGATGGGGGAAGGGGCCTGGGAAAACCTCTAACAAGCAAGAGAGGAGGAAAGAAAGTTCACTGTGTTCCCCGTAATTATTAAATTGAGGTTCAGAAAATGCCACTGCTGCTTTTACTTCCGTGTGTTTAGTTTTATTTCAGCAAATAAAAAATATTTTCAAGAACTTTCTTAGGTTATCCCTTTAGCGTACCCTCCTTCATTCAGTTGGCTATGGATTTTTCTGCCAGTGGGGTGATCAGAAGCAGGATCTGGACAGCATGGAAGAACCGCTGTTATTGTCATCATTGTGCACTCACTGACTCACAGAACTTTATTGACGTGCTAAGGTGGCCCAGACACTCTTCATGAGGTCGTTTTGGCATTTTATTGAATGCTAACTGGTGAGGTTTTCTTTCTCTGCATGTGCACCTGGCTTCTCCAAAGGTCTTGATTTTTATTTGTTTGTTTATGGCTGTACCTCACAGCTTGCAGGATCTTAGTTCCCTGACCAGGGATTAGACCCACATCCTCGGCATCCCCCTTTCTTAACCACTGGGCCAGCAGGGAATTCTCCTCCACAGGACTTTAATTTCTCTCAAGGTAGGGACTAGGCTGCGTATTTTATTTCTGTTGACAGTGTCTAGCATTTGCGTGACGAGCACTCACAGAAATCTTAATTATATATAAAGTAAGTGTCATGGTTAAATAAGAGACACTCTTAGAGGGTCCTAACTCTGATACCGTTGCTTTGTTCCAGGATGGAAGGTGAGTCTTTGAATCAGACTTTTTCGCTTTTTTAGAGATGCTCCCCTACGGCTTGCTTCCATACAGTGACAGAAGCTTCCAGAAATTCTTCCAAGGCAGAGGACGCTGTAGTGTTAATAGGCTGGATACTCAGGCAGCGGGACCTGATACTCTTCCTTACAGCATCCCTGAATCTTTTCCACACCATGTGCTGGGTTGGAGGGGGATGCAGGAGGTGGGGAACTGAGGCTTCGAGCCAGCCCTTCTGGGCAGGTGCTTGCCTAGGATCTAATTGGGATCAGAGGGGAACCCATGTCACAGCTGGGGCCTCCCCAGCAAACAGAAGCCAAAGGACTCAGGGACATTTTTTTCTCCTCTGAGGACAACTGTCCTGACTCCTGCAACATGATATCTAAACTGCGAGATCTGAGAAATTCTGTATATGCTACACCCCTACATCTACGTGTATAAGATAAAAGGGAGCCTACAAAAGTCTGAGAACAGCAAGGGTGTGGGTCCCAGGTCGGGGCAGAGTCATGGCCCAGCGGTCGCGGCCCAGCTGTCATGGCCCAGCTCTCGCAACCCAGCTGTCACGGCGTCCTGCCAGGCGGAGGCGGCCTACATGTCGTAGAGCCGGAGCTGCTCCTGCACGTCACCATCGGACATCTCGCCAAAGGTCTCCTTGTTGTCCTTCATGAGCTTGAAGATGGCAGCCAGCTGTTCCTTCTGAACTCTGTCAAGAAGAAAGGATAAAGAGGAAAAAGGTGCTCCCAAGCCAGGGAGAGACAGAGGCTTGTGTATCCCGTAGAGTCCGAATAAGGAAATGAAACAAAGACAAAACCTGCTCTTAACACAGGAGCTCATTTGGTCTTTAAAAAAAAAAAAAAGAGCCTTCTACTAACTGGGGTTCTAAGTCTTGGGGTCTACCCTGGAGATTTGGGGACCCCAGGTTATCACTCAGGTTCTTGTCACTGCACTTCCCCATAGGCCTCCCTTTAATGTTGACTGCACATCTCCCCCGGGGGTGGGCCACAAGGGACGAGAGGTGTTCCACTAGGTGACTGGAGAGCCTGTGAAGAGACATGTTAGAAACAGCCTTCGTTTAGCAGGGGTCCCCAGCCTCCAGGATCTGATGATCTGAGGTGGGGCTGATGTAATAATAATAGAAGTCAAGTGCACAATAAATGTAATGTGCTTGAATCGTCCCGAAACCACCTCCTCCCACCCCCGGTCCCAGTCCGTGGGAAAGCTGTCTTCCACGAAACCAGTTCCTGGTGCCAAAAAGGTTGGGGACCGCTAGTTTAGGCGGCTGAGCCAGAAGTGCAGGAAGGTAAAACACAATTGGCTGGGAAACGGGCACGCACAGATGTGTGCGCAGGATGCTTGGCCCAAGGGCAAGGGTGGGTGTGGGGTCTCACTGCCCAGAGGAAGGGGCGCCTTTTTCCAGTTTGCACAAGGACACCTTAGAGCCAGTGGGGGCTCTGCCCCTCCTACCAGGGAACAGGCCCGGCTAGAGATCAGTTTTTTGTTCACCGCACCTGGGCTGGGGGGTTGGGGGCTGGGACTGATGTTCTGTCATCTCTGTGAAGCTGGGCCATGTCATCTGACCAGCACAGGACACCTCCCAGCAGTGCAAACATGAAAGGGTGGGGAGACGCTCAGCTGCCGCGGGTTGCTTTCTTGTTGGCTCTGCTCTGCTGTGCTGTGCTGTCAGCCTGGCTGGGCCCTGCATGCTGGCACGGGCTCACCACGCCAGTTTCGGGCTTCTGTGATTCCTCCCTCCACCCTGTACCAGCAGATCGGCACGGACCACCTTCAGAGGATGTCAAGCAAACGGCAAGTCTGCTCTGGTCCCTGCAGACCCACCAGGAGGCAGGGCCTCAGCACAGCCTCTGGGGACCCTGGCTTTGCAAGGCACAGCACTGCCCAGCCGGCACCTCTACCCTGCCTAGAGGGGCTCTCGATCCATGTCTGGTCTTACACTTGTCCTAACATATTCCTTCTGCAATAATCCTCTATCTCCAAACAGCAGGTCGTTTGTTTTCTGACTAGACCAGCAGCTAGAAGCTGAAATACTGAAGTCCCACATCCAAGCCTCTCTCAGTCACCCTGGAGATGTTATTTCTACAATCTGCTTTCCTATCCAGAGGAAAAGGAACCTGTGAGAAGTCCGTGGTATCCTACTGCCTGAAGAAAGGAATACTATGGGTCAAGAGGCTGTGAGTTGAACTCCTTGGATGGAATCCAGATATACAAGTGGGCACCCCCGAAGGAACACAAATCCTCCATGTGTCTCTTAATGGCCATGGCGCTTGCGCGTCCTAGAACGTCGTACTTTGCTGGAGAGTAACAGGCACGAATTGAGAGAGAGAGGGAGAGAGAGAGAGCTCGAATTTTAATGGGTTCAAAAAGATTATTTTTGAAAGACAAAGCAAAACGGAAATAAACACGCAGTAATCAAGACCATCTACTCAAAGTTTATTGGACCAAAGGCTGAATACAAAAATCCAAGCCATAAAGAGTACATGAGGTTTGGTGCCTGCAAGCCATATTCAGAAAGTGTCCAGACAAACTTCATAACCTGGAAAGAGTCACCTGTTTTTCCAGTCAGACCCTGGCCTGGACAAGGACATCTCTTACTACCGCTGTGTGGGGCAGGGACTACTCACAAGAGCACATCTGCTATTTGTTACATGGTTCTGTGTGGTCTTCCTTTGTTCTCTGTTCTGTCCTAAGCCCATGAACCTAAAGTACTAGACCCGGAAGACAAGGTCCCTGGGAATGTAACATGCCCTGGGAACTGACATTGAACATTTCCCAGCCTTGCATTAGATAAAAAAAGAAAATTTCCTATAAACTTAGTGCTTTTAAAAATGTTTTAACCAATAAGTCTAAAAACTGCAGATTAGTTTGGTATAGTATAAATATCATCAAATATAAAATTCCAAGAGACGGATCTGGGACCCCATCTGACGATCTGGTGAAGTTCTAACTCATCTAAGAAACTGAGTAAAAGGCAGAATTGATACGGCCACTTTAAGCGATCACTATCATTATTGCTTCTGCTAAAGCGAAGGTGGAGATGCAGCTGAGCTGGTAAGAACATGGTGAAAAGGCCTCTTAGCAACAAGAAGGCTGGATCCAAGCCTGCTCTAAGTGGAGGGTAAGGGCCAGAGGAAATCAACAGCTGGTTCTGGTGCTTTGCTGCCCACGCATCAACCATTGTCTCCCTCACCCACCAATCCAGCCAGCTAAAGACAGAGGGGAAGTGGGCCCTAAGGGGGAGGAGGGCAGTCGACCCCCCCTGAGCACCCAGTGGGCCCAGGCAGCACCCCATCACGTGTCCATCACACCTCAATGTCTCTCTTGGTTTGGCTTTGGTGATGAAAAGCAGAAGGGCTGGCATGAAACTATACTGATTTTAAAATGATGGCATTGGTGACATTGGTGATATCTCAGGTGTAAAGGGTGTGTGGACGACAGGAACATTGAGTGACAAGGAAAATAAAAGTCCAGGAAAACCCTTCAGCTAAACAAAGCAATCCACACAGACAGGGAGGAACGCCTCTGGAAGGGATCACCCCAGGCATTGTGGACCCTCCCGGCCAAGGAAAGTCCTGGAGTGGGGGTCGACTCCTGGAAGATTTATGTAGAAAAATGCACCCCAGGAGCCCACTTGCTCCTCTCTGGGGCTTCCACGGTATTGCTCAAGTTTTAAGATGCCAAAAGGAAAAGCCTTTAGGAGGAGCCTAAGGATAACTTCATTATTCCTCGGTTCTGTAAAGAGAAATAAGGGGAAAAGATCATTGATTTCACTCATACCATCTTACTGTGGGAAAAGGAGAGGGGGAAATAGGGTGAGGAAGGGGAACGTTTGGAATTGCAGAAGCCAGCCCAGACGCTAGGATCCAGACCCCAGGGGAGTCACCTGCAGCAGGATGGCCCACTAACCAAAGCTAGCCTGAGACCCTCTGCCAGGCCTACCAGGAAGCAGGTCAGGCTCCATGTGTGGGTAGTTAGGCCAAAAGCTCCCACTTGTAGGTCAGTAGGCAGGTCAAGTCCTTCATGTATGTATTTAGTTCAGGTCCCACAAATGGACAGTGAAGCAGTCCCAAGGAGGGTCCCAAGTGTGGGGGACCGAGCTGGTTGGGGTCCCACACATGGGTAGTTAGGCAGGGAGGGTCCTCAGTTAGGCAGTAGGGCAGATAGAGGCCCAGGTATTGGTAGTTTCGCAGTAAGGTTCCACTTGTAGTTGGTCAGGGTGGACTTTCAGTTAGATAAGTGGGCAGGTCAGGGCCCACACATTGATAGTTGAGCAGTTGTAGGTAGTTGGCAGACTGGGACCCACACGTGGGTAATTTGGCAAGTTAGATCCCTCAGTTGGGTAGCTGGGTGGGTCGGGTCCCCGTGTGGGTAGTTGATCAAGTAAGGGGTCCACGTGTAGGTAGCTGGGCAGGTTGGGTGCTACCAGTGGGTAATTGAGCAGGTAGGGGTTGCTCACACTAGTAGCTGAGCAGGTCAGGGCCCTCATTCAGGTAACTGTACAGGTTGGGTCCCACAGGTAGGAGCTGAGTGGGTCAAGTTGCACAAGTAGGTAGTTAAGCAGGGCAGGTCCCACTTGCAGAGTGTTGGCAATGAGTCTCAGACTTTAGTTGGGCAGGTAGAGTCCCTCACTTAGATATTTGGGGGGTTCAGGTGTCCATGTAGATGGCTGAGCAGGTTGAAGCCCAATTGTAGGTAGTTGGCAGGGAGGGTCCCACACTGGGTATTTGAGCAGTCTGGATCTCGCATGTAAGGGGTTGAGCAGGTTGGGTCCTCAGTTAGGTAGCTGGGCAGATTGGGGCTCCCTTGTACCTAGTTTAACAGGGAAGGTCCCTTAGCAGGTAGTTGGCGGGGAGGGTCCCCCAAGTGTCAATGAGCAGGGCGGCCAAATGTAGGTGGGTGGGCTGAGGCCTCACCTATATTTAGTTAGGTAGATCAGACTGCAAGGGTCAGATTCTTGGCTTTGTGGCCGTTCTAAACTGGTCCTCTCACCAGAGATTATTTCCTGTCCTTGCTACGTGGGTTTTGTCCCTTCTGGGGACAGTGGCTTCTAAGGACATGTGCTCCCCAGATGAGGCAAATGGTGTGTGCGCCTTTCGTAAGGGACAAGTTGAGCACTCTACCCAAGTGAGCGCTGAGGGAGCCCCGGGGGGAACCCAACTTTATCCCTCTGGCGCCCTCATGTGGACATAAGCCAGCATGTGTTTCTAGAAATTCACGCTGGTGGATGATTCACGAACACGTCAGGAGGCAGAAAACAGAAGATCCATTCACCTTTGCCAGTTATGCATTTCAAAACATCATTCATTAGAGTGGTGTCCACTCCCAAAAGGGTCAGGCCAGCCCTGGGGACATTCAGAACATAGTGGGTACTTGGGTCCTGGGTCCTTATTATCAGAGCTAGCTGGTCTACCCCCTGGGTTCCACTTTTCCCTGGTCCGGAAGATGGGAAGACGGGATGGTGTACAACGAAAGGAGTGCCCAATGGTCCCTTTTTTCTTTTTTTTCTTTTTGCTGCCAAGCTAGAAGCCAGCCAAGCTCTCCAGTTTCACTAGTCTTGGGTGTGAGCAGCGGTGTCTTGCTGCGGGGAGCAGTCACAACCTGCAAGTCCCCCATCCCAGCCACATTCTGAGGCTGCATGTGGCACCTCCCAGAGGAGCTGCGGGGGGAACCCATACTATTGTGTTGGCCGGCTTAGTGAATTTACAGTCAAGAATTTGCAGCATGGGCTTTTAATCTGCTTGCCATGTGATGGGGACCCTGAATGCCAGGAAAGGAATTAGAAACAAGCAGAGTTTGGTTGATTAGAATTTGACAGTCAAAGAAGGGCACACACTTTTCACTGGCCTCTGGCTTTAGTGGTTTGACAGTATTTTTCACCCTGACAATCCCAAGGCAGTTTTCTGAACCCAACAGGGACCAGAGCTGTCTCATGCCCGTCAGCTCTCCTGGTCCCCAGGGGATCTATCTCACTGTAGATGGAAAGACAAAGCCACACTTGCCAGCCTCTGCAACCCCAAGCATCACCATGCGAGGACCATGCGAGAAGGGTGGGCGTCATGGGGCCCCATGCAGTGCTGAGTGGGCTGACCACGTGCAGGGACCATGTACAGGGAGAGAGCAAGCAGACCCCGCAGGCAGACATGTGGGGCAGCCCCAGGAGCATGCTGGGACGGGTGGTAATGAAAATGAACATGAACTCCAGCCCCGTCCTGGGAGGACCGTGTTTACGGGCCATGAAGTCCGCCAGTCCCTCCTTCTCAGCTTGGGCAGGGCTGTGATAACCAAGCCTGCAGGTGAGGAGGTGAGAAACCTTCACCCCAACAGCAGCACTCGGGCAGTCTCCACCCCCCTAGAACAGCACTCATCTGGAGAGCCCCAAAGATCCAGCCGGGAAAGACCCATCCTGCCCGGGGCAACACAGAGTCTGCTCTCTGGACACCATGGAGGAAGGACTTTCCTTTTTCCTGCCCGACATCCCCACTCTGAGCCCAGGGACGGTGGCAGTCTGACTCCAGCCCGATCCTGCAATCCAGTCAGCTAACTGGCCTCTCCCTTTCTAATGGTCCCTCACATCTGCAGCGGACACAAAATAAGCTCAGGGTCTTGGCCACAGCCTCTGCCCACAGGGGCCTTCGAGGGACCCGCAGGCACGTCAAGCCCCCTCCATCCTTAATGCTGGGCTGCACACCTTTTCTGGAAAGGGCCAGGTTCCGACTCTTTTATGCTTTATGGGCCCCGCGGTCCCTCTGCTACTACTCAGTTCAGCCCCTGCATTGCAAAAGCTGCCACAGACCACAGAAAAGCAGGTGAATGCAGCCGGGTTCCAATCACACTGGATTTACAAAAACAGGGCCATGGTCCTCTGCCAGCCCTTGCTCTGATCATAACTACCCGCCTGACCCACAGCTTGGCACAGGGTTTCTGCTGGGCACTGTTTTACTTTCTTTTGATGTTGATCGGTCGCTAAGTGGTATCCAACTCTTTGTGACCCCGTGGGCTGCAGCACATCAGGCTTCCCTGTCCTTCACTATCTCCCGGAGTTTGCTCAAACTCATGTCCATTGAGTCAGTGATGCCATCTAACCATCTCATCCTCTGTCGCCCCCTTCTCCCCTTGCCCTCAGTTTTTTCCAGCATCAGGGTCTTTTCCAGTGTGTCGGCTCTTTGCATCAGGTGGCCAAAGTATTGGAGCTTTCTTAGGGCAGGACTAACGCTGCAGGGGTGAACACCACCTCCTGGGGACGACAGTTTCCCCCCAGCCTCACAAGGGGGCGCTGATCCTCCAAGCAGCTGATTCATTAGGTCCAGGAGGGACTTGGGCCTCCAAGAACCCCTCGGCTGTGGGAAAGGAGCCTACTGGCCCAGGAGCCTTGAGCTGGATGAGAATGAGCCGGCCAGGGTGCACAGAAATGAATTAATCGGTTATGAAGGCGGCGGAGGAGGAGAGATTTAGATCACAGTCGTGATGGGGCCAGTCACAGACAGGGTGAAGGAGGCACCGCTAATCTAAGAAGTCAATCTCCTTACCAAAAGGATTTGCAAGAATATTTGTGGCTCAGGACCTAAGGAACTTGCTACAGGGAAGTGAGGTCAGAAGTCAGCTCAATCCTGAAATATAAAGGCAGCAAACCGGGTCACACCCAGAGGCCGCAGCGCGTGGGCACCAAGGAGTGGGGGGACACCTCCCCCAGTCTGGGCTCACCCTGCCACCCCTCCAACCCTGGGTGAAGAGCCTTCCGGAAGGATTGGCGGCAGCTCCAGGAGGGGAATAGGGGTTCTCGTGGGCAGAGCACCTTCTGACTCCTGAGTGATGCTGGGTGGGTTGGAAATAACAGAATCTAGATCCTGGAATAACAGAGCCTCCATTCCTGACCCTAGAACCCAGCTTGTGGGGGCCAGTGGGGAGTGACTGCCCAGCCCCTCCGGGTTACCGGGCTCAGGAAACACGCCCCCATTTGTTAATAGATGTGTGCCTGAACCAAAAGGACCCCAGACCACAGGCTGGCCTGTGTCAGACCAGCGGTTTTTCCCCCTGATGCGTCCCCGCTGTACTGCTGCTCCTTAGGAGGGAAGCCCATGGGTCTAAAGGAAGCCAATGGGTCAGCGTGGGTGTCCTGCGGGCGACGCGCGGGGGAAGAACCCAGTCCTAAAAATGAGTTGCTGCTGTGGCTGCAGCTGCCTCAGAGCTCCACGGAGCAGAACAGATAAAAAAGGACTGCTGGCCCGGTGCTGGGGTGGGGGTGGGGGGAGCTGGACGGTGCTGGCGGGGTAGGGCGGGGGCGCTTGGCTGCCAGGCGGATGAGCAGGAAGAATCGTGCTCTGTCCTGAAGTGATGGATTGGTTTTGTCATGAACTCTACGGGAACAGCCGGATCTGCTTCAGGCTCTTCCCAAGCATCTCGGTTTCTCCCTTTCGGTGGGGGAGGTGGGGGGGCAAGAAAGGGCTCGGCCGCTCTCCCTCCTCCCTGTCACTCGCTCCTCCAGAGTTTCCCAAGGGTACTGTTAGGGGGTAATAGAGCCAGGACAGGGGGGGAGAAAAACTCTAAAACGGAAATGGGGCAGTGGGGGCGTGGCTTGTAGGAGGCCCGCCTCCTCTCCGCGGTACAACGAAGGGGCCTCCGGGAGTGGCACCAGAACCCCAGAAAGCTGAGCAGCCCGGAGGAGGGCCGCGGCCTACCTCTGTTCCTCCTCCAGCTCCTCCTTGGTCATCATCTTCTTGTACTGGTTTCCCCGCAGCTTCCCAGGGCTGTATTTGAAGGAGAAGGCCTCCTCACCCCCTGCGGAGACGACACCCAGTAGAGCCGGTTAGCGTGCCGGGCTCTCCAGCAAATTTAGTCCCCTTTCCCTTCCTTAGTTTCCAAAGAACCACGTGGGCCAGAGACGGCGCCCGCTTCAGGCTCTGGGGCAGACGGGGCCCCATGCCCACCCCAGCCCTGCGCCTAGAAGGTTCTCCCCACACCCCTTCCACTCAGGAACTCTTTTTAGGAACTTCACCCGGGGATGAGGTAGCCAGAATGAAACCTGCACACACGCACACACACACACACACACACACACACACACACACCAGCCCCCCCCCCCCCCAGGCCATTTGGTTCCATCCATTCTCCCAAGGGGCTTCCCAGGCTAGTGTTAAAGAATCTGCCTGCCAATGCAGGAGACTCTGGTTGGATCCCTGGGTAGGGATGATCCCCTGGAGGAGGGCATGGCAACCCACTCCAGTGTTTGGAGGAGGGCATGGCAACCCACTCCAGTGTTCTTGCCTGGAGAATCCCATGGACAGAGGAGCCTGGCGGGCTACAGCTCATGTGGTCGCAGAGTTGCATATGACTGAAGCGACTTAGCAAGCACACATGCATTCTCCCAAGACCAGGCTGGACCATCCTCAGAGCTGCCTGTCGGCCCCTCTCCCTCAAGGGCTCTGGCCAAACAGCTGTCCCCAGGGCTTTTCTCCCCCTCATCCTGACCCTCCCTTCCCAATGCTGCTGTGCTCATTACACGGTCAGACAGAGGTCACTTATCTCTGGGAAGCAGGCTGTGCCTGGGCACTTCGTTCCCTGCCTCTCCTTGGGTCCCGGGTATAGAAGGCAACAGGGACCTGCGACCCTCCTGCCGAGGTCCTGGGCCTCCTGGGCTTGAGAGTGCCCGCCCTGCCATCTAGGAGCATCATGTCAGCAGGCCCCTTCTATGCCCCTCCTTCCACCGGTGACTAAAAATCTAAAAAAAAAAAAAAAAAAAGCATCCAGCCCACAATGGGACAAGGGATAATGTGGGCTTGTCCATGGCGTGTTTAAATAGGTCATTAAAACCAGTACTTAGGGGGACCTCCCTGGTGGTCCAGTGGCTAAGACTCTGAGCTCCCAATGCAGAGGGGCCTGGGTTCAGTCCCTGGTCATGGAACTAGATCCCACATGCTGCAACTAAGGCCTAGTACCACCAAATAAATAACTGTATTTATATAAATGGCTTCCCAAGTGGCTGGCAAAGAATCCACCTGCAATGAGGGAGACCTGGGTTTGATTCCTGGGTTGGGAAGATCCCCTGGAGAAGGGAACAGCTACCCACTCCAGTATTCTTGCCTGGAGAATTCCATGAACTGTATTCATGGACTGTATAATCCATGGGGTCGTAAAGAGCTGGACATGACTGAACGACTTTCACTTTCATATATATTTTAAAGTACTTATTACTGAATGGGTGTTCCCGGGTTTGCCAAACCCAGAGCAGCCTTTGTAAGACCTTGTAGCTGCTTTGGAACGTACAGAAGGGCAGTTCTAGAGGCCTGAGGAGGGCACACCAGGGGGTCTGGACAGAGGAAAACAGGCACGTGTGATGTGGGGAGAAGGCTGCAGGGCAGAAAAGGAAAGAGCTGTGAGCATTCTCCTGGCCAAGTGTCCAAAGGAGAGCATTCCCTTGGGAAGCAGTGCCCTTACATGGACCTTCAGCTCAGCAGGTGGAGGGCAGACAGCCTCCGGCCAGCCTGGGGGACCGAGGCTGAACAGCTTGTCTTATCTAATTTCCGTTAATGTATAAAGAATTGAGTATGGGAAACGCAGAGACCAGCAAATCACCTTCCCACACAGATGTCTTCTTTTTCAGTTCTGTTCTATGTCACTCAAAAGTCAGGGATCTCAAACACCTCCACATCCTGCCCTGCGGCCACCCAGACGGTCTCCAGCTGGCGGCTGTCCCCAGTGATCAGACAGGCTGGCGTGGGCTCCAGGCAGGAAAGGGCTGCAGCCTCTGAGCCTCGTGTTCTCTCTGGGCCAAAGGAAGAAGGTTCTGGATGCAATTCAGAACCCGGGGGTTGTTGTGGGGGTAATGTTTGTTCTCACCATAACCTGACTGACTTTGCAGGAGAATCTGGCCCCCAGGGCTGAGCATTCCCCTCACCCCACGCCTGGACAGGGTTTATTCAGCAAATATTGATATTCAGTGAGCACTCTGCTGGGTGCTGGGGGTTTAGCAGGGAAGAAAGCATACAGTGGGCAAAGATGAGTAATCAAAATAGCAGTTTGCAGTAGGTCCTGAGAGCTCTTCAGCAAAGGACAGTGGGAGGAGAGAGGAAGGTGGGGAGAGGGCTGCTTGGAAGTTTAATGGCAGCGGGGAGGGCTGTCAGGAAGGGCTTTTCAGGTGATGCTGCAGGTCTGGGGAGGCAGATCTACCAAAGCAAGGAGGCCGGGTGACAGGGAGCAAGGGGACAGGAGGACATGGGGTGAGGAGCCAGGGCTCCAGGGGAGGCCTTATTACATTTCTCTTAAGGTATAAAGAATTGAGGATGGGAAATGCAGAGACCAGCTGAATATTTTTTGGTCTTCACTCTGCGCTTGGCTCTTCATTTATTCTGCAGTACTTGCTGAAAGAATGAAGAGCACATTCTTCCTCCTGGTGAGCTGGGGCTTGGGCTTGGTGCTGAGACTGGATGAGCCCATCCCCCTCCCTGGAGACCCCCCGCTCCCATCAGCTGCTCTTCCCTCCAGGCTGAGCACAGCTCAGGCTGATGAGCCAAGGGGCCACAGCATCATCAGGAGCTTCCAACAGCTCAGGGCTTGGAGTGCGACATCTGGGGATCTGGGAGCCAAGCTGAGCAATTTGGGGCCATCGTTTGAGGGGCCGGGGGTCTTTGGTGGTTGGGAAAGAACCTGCCAAGGGGCAAAATCACACAGAGCTAGTCTCAGAACGAGCTTGCGGCCATGCTGGCTCCTGGACCTCAGGAAGAGGCAACGGACAAAGAAAACGGATTAACCTCGACGTCAAGGTCATGGTGTTGCTGTTTTAGAAACATAAAGCAGAAAAATGCTGCCAGCTGGGTACTACTCAAGGTTTTCAACCTGTGGGGCGGGTCTGATGATGCTTCTCTCCTGAGCTGGAGAGAACAAACCACTTAAAAGACTTTTGCTTAATCCCATATGGTGACCGAGGGACACAGACACATCCAAGGCGGCTAGACCAGGGAGGGTTTCAACGTCGTGAGAGCCCCCCGGGGAGGGGGACTTCCTTTTGCCATCTTCTGTGAATCCGCCCAGTCACTTAGGGAAAGCACCTTGGCGAACACTAATTAATTAGCAAGCGGAACTGCTCACTGCAGAGGGCCTGGGGGCCTCTCCTGTGCGCTTCTGACAGCTGGGGCCCTACGCCTCTCCTGCCTCGGCCTCCAGAGGGCTGCCAGGAGGCGGCCTGGGGGATGGGCAAGGTCCAGGAGCAGCAGCCAGATAAGGAGGGAGGGCCCCGTTGACCCTGCACATGGCTAGGTGTGGGGCTGCACGTCTGAGAGTGTTCCAGAAGAGGGGTCTGCTGAGCCTCCCCTTGTCCTGGCCCCCAGGGCCACCAGCAGCCTCAGCTTTTACCTTCTGCGTTCCCAAATCACTAATAGGATCCAATAACGTGGCAGGGACAGGCCCCAGGGCCGCAGTTCCTGCAGACCATCTGAGAGACCAGCAGCAGTGGAACGGGAGCCCCTAGCAAGGGGTTGATGACACCCCTCCCCCCATGCCCCGCTCCCCTGCCCCAGCCTTCTGCCCCACCCTCTTCCTCTAAAGCTGTCTGGATAGAAACCCAAGGCCCTTTCCTGCAGGGCCTCCTGGTAGGGGAAGCCTCCTCACACACCCCCTCCCCCAGTCCCAGCCCAACCCTGGCCGCCTGGCCCACACCACCAGCCCCAGTTACTGCATTCCTGCAGCCCTTTCTTTCCGGGGGCCCTGCCAGCTGTTGACTTAAAAATCACAGCAACAATCCCTCCTTTTAAAAAAGCCTAAAATATTTCAAACGTACACAAAAGCACAGCAAGCAATAAGTCTTCGGTGTGCATGCCATATAGATTTGACCAATGCTGACATTTTCCTATTTTTGCTTCAGCTTCTTCTTCCTCCTTTTTTTATTTTAATAAAGAAATAAAACATGACAGATCCAGCAGAGGCCCCACCCTGTGTTGGGTCCCATCTGTCTGGGGCGCTGGTCCTCGTCGGTGCCGTGCCCAGAGCAAACACATTGCTTTCCACCCAGCTAAGTCTGAATTGGTCCATTTCCTCAAGGCTCCCGGTCACTCTGTTTCTTCCACTGGCTATCTAGGATCTGATGGCCACACAGGTCTGGCTGGTCAGCTAGAGCTACTTGGAAATCAGACATTTCCTCTCCAGGGAACTTTAACCTGCAGAACCCAAGAGGCGGCCTTGAAAGTGGCTTTAGTCTCTGTAAAATAGGTCCGAGGTATTTGAGAGAAACATGAAATGCACAAAGTGGGGATGAGAAGGGAGTTAGGCACCGCAGGAAATAGAAGGTCAGTGATGGGCCGTCTGTATTTGCAGGCAACTCATATTTTATAGAGGGCTTCCCAGGTGGTGCCAGTAGTAAAGAACCCGCCTGCCAATGCAGGAGACGTAAGAGACTCGGGTTTGATCCCTGGGTCAGGAAGATCCCCTGGAGGAGGGCATGGCAAGCCACTCTGGTATTCTTGCCTGGAGAATGCCATGGACAGAGGAGCCTGGTGGGCTACAGTTCATAGGGTCACAAAGAGTCGGACACGACGGAAGCAACTCAGCATGCAGGCACGCATACCGGATAGATAGAAAAGCGATGGCCGAAGGAGCAAAGCGGCTGAACAGGGAGATGGGTGCGAAGGTGGGGTCAGAGAGGAGCAGGCTCCGACCTCAGTGTTCTCCAGGTTGCATCAGACCCAACTTCTCAGTCCTTCTCCCTCACCTCTCCCCCTCTACCATCCACTCCCCTTCTTCCTGCCACTCGAATCCTCATCTGGGGAATCCAATGGACCACGCAAAGCCCAGCCCCCACAGCCAAAGGCGGTAATGTCGGCCTCCAGGGGCAGCGCTGTGCAACCTGGAGGCCGGGTCCCACTCACCGTCTTCCTCCTCAGGCCCTGCCTGCGGTGAAGCCTCCTCACCGTCCAGCTCCTGCTCCTCTTCCTGCAAGACAAGGAGAAGGGTCAGTGCCCAGGCACCCGGGTTACTCTTAGATCCCATCATTCGGTGTTTGACCCCTCGGTCAAAGCAACCTGACCCCTGGATCTGCTGTTAGGAGAGATGTGCTTGTGGACTGGAAGCGGACCTCGGGGATATGGGGCAGCGATGGACAGGACGTCTCGGGGAGAGGCAGGGGCCACCCAGGGACAGCCTGATCACGCACAGCACCCGCACTGTCCTTTGAGCATGGTTGGGAGGTCCTTCCTGAGAAGGGGCCACGGTCAACAGCAGGTGGAAACAGGGATGTCAGTATGAGTGCCAGTTGTCCGAGGCGATGGGGGGAGACTCTAGGCCAAGGACCTGTGTTTTTCACCTTGACACTTTGGCTCCTTTGCCTTTTTCAGGTGGGTCAAGTGGTGGGTGCCACTTTGATAAGTGGACTGGGCGCCTCCCGCCTCCCAGTACAGTGAGTAGAACAAAAGACACGTGGGGCTTCCCTGGTGGCCCAGTGGTTAAGCATCCATGGTCCAATGCAGGGGATGCCGGTTTGATCCCTGGTCTGGGAACTAAGATCCCACATGCTGCAGAGCAACTAAGCGTGTACACCCTGGAGCCGGTGTGCCAAAACTAAAGAGAAGCCCCCGTGTGCCACAACTAGAGAAAGCCCACGTGCTGCAACAAAGACACAGTACAGCCAAAAAAAAAAAAAAACCCAAACAAACAAAATCCAAAAGGCAAGAGAGGAAAGCTGGTGGGGTCTCTGGAGTCCGGGCCGGGCCGAGCATCACAGAGCAGCCATGTTTGCGCTCACAGTCTCCACCTCTGCTTCCTCCAACCTCTTCTCCGTCCCTGACCGTTTCAGATCGCATTTTTCCCAAAATTGGAACTCCACCTCCCTCAGCCCAGTTCTCTCCCATGGACGCACGGACAAAATAAACAGTAGGCTGGAAGGAATGTCCCGGGATGGCCTTGGTGGAGAGGAAGGAGTGACTTCAACTTGCAGGAATGTTGGAGGATGAGAGGGAGGTGGCAGAGCTGAGGGACTGGAGGGCGCAGCGAGGGGACCGAGGAAGCCCAGCGGCAGACAGGGCAGAGCGGGCAGGCGGAGGAGAGGGGAGCGCAGACGCGAACGGCCGCCCCGCAGGGCAGCACAGCTGACAAGCCAGACCCAGGCCTTCAGGCTCTGAGCCCTGGGGTCCAGCATCCGCAGCCTCTGCAAACTGCGCAGGCAGGCTCCCGGCCAAATCAGAGCAAGCCAAGCTGGGAGACGAAGTTTGCACAAGGCCAACAGCAAGTCATGGGACTCCCCTCGTGGTCCAGGGGCTAAGACCCCATGCTCTGGGGGAAGCGGGTTCGATGTCTGGTCAGGGAACTAGACCCCACGTCCCCGGACTAAAAGATCCCACATGCTGCAACTAAGACCTGACACAGCCAAAATAATTAATTTTTTAAAAAAAGCCATTTGTAAGTGGCAAACCCAAAAGGTTTCCCTTGGGTCTCTTGTAACTTTCTCTTGATGGACCCCACAAGATGCCTCCAGGAGGAGCAGTGTGGGAGGCGGGAGCTGGTTCTTCTCCACTTAGCAGTTTACATGCAGCTCAGCACCACCTGGGGCTTCCCAGGTGGCTTAGTAGTAAAGAATCCAGTTGCCAAGCAGGAGACACGGGTTCGATCCCTGGGTCGGAAAGATCCCCTGGAGAAGGAAATGGCAACTCACTCCAGTATTCTTGCCTGGAAAATTCCATGGACAGAGGAGCCTGGCTGGGTACAGTCCATGAGGTCGCAAAGAGTCAGACACGACTGAGCGACTGACACACACACACACACACACACACACACACACACACACACACTCATAAATGTGGAGAAATGTTTTCTAGAAGCACATGCAAGATGCCATTAACCGAGACTGCCTTTGGAAAGAGGAGCTGGTGGGGGCGGCCTTTCCTTCCATCTTACCCATTTCAGTATAATTTGGATTTTCTAATAATAAACATGAACTGCACTTCTAAAATGCTACACAGGGATCGCTGAACAGTGAGCTTGAGGCTATTGTACATATATTTTCCTTTAAGAAAAGAAAGAAGGGAAAAGGAAAAAAAAAAAGATGAATCTAATCAGAGCTGTAGCCCAGAAATAAGTCCAATATCAAGACTAGAGAGGAGACCAATTCTATTGTGTGTGAGGGACACAAAGGTTAAAGGAAAAACAGCAAAAAAGCAAGCACACTCCCTTTGTGAAGGAACTCACCATCCAGTAGGAAAGATATAAACCCAGATAATTGCCACGCAAGAGGGGAAATTCAAGAACTGATGCAGACCTCTTTAGTCCAAAGGGAGGCAGCGTCATTTGACCTGCCAACACTCCCTCGGGGAAAGGCTGGTTTACATTTGAATTCTGCTCTTGACTTTTGAAGTGTGGTGCTTTTCAAAACTGGACTTCCCTGGCGGTTCAGTGGTAAGACTTCATCTTCCAACGCAGGGGGTGCGGGTTTGATCCCTGGTTGGGGATCTAAGATCCCACATGGCCCACCACCAAAAAGCCAGAACATAAACAACAGAAGCAATACTGTAACACATTCAATAAAGGCGTTAAAAATAGCCCATGTCAAAAAAAAAAAAAAATCTAAAAAAAACTGGCTCTAACCCATCGGTGGGGCATGAAAGCAACTTAGAGGTTGCTACTAGCATTTTAAAAATGTGCAGCCAATGTCTCAGTGTGGTTTTAAGATTTAATAACTTTAGGAGCACAAATGCTCCAAACAGCTCCCCAAATGACATTTGAAAGGTCATTTACATTTAAAATATATTGACGTTTCTTATCTAAGCTCATATAATACCACCGTCCAGCAGCTCTAGTTGATTTTCAGACTTTGAAAAAACATTCATGGGCGGATGGTCAGTGACTAATAGGATTGCCTTTGTGATTTCAGCCCTGTGATCTTATGGGATTGGATGCACACGTAGTTTGGACGTGACCTCAAGGGAGGTCGACCCGGTGTCTGAGGTGCCCAGAGGAAACTCCTCTAGCTGCCCTGTCTGTCTGGATTCTGGCACTTACAAAGACTTAAAAGGAAAAATATAGCATTCAAATGTCAGGAAACTAAGTATAAAAGGAATTTAAATAAGTAAATACTCAAACGATGTGTTTTGTGGGTTTGTAGCATTTACACTTCTTATTAAGACTTAAAACTGCACAAGACTTTGAGGGCACCCTGTATCCCAGAATTAAATTAAAGACAAATACTGGTGTGTGTGTACGTGTGGTAGAGGCAGATACCGTTTTAAAAAGCTTCTGTGACTTTATAAACGTGGGTGCAATTTAAATAGATTTCTTATGGTGAGACTTGACATTTAGAAAACACTGCTGAATCGGCCATTTACTCTTTTCTGCCTGCTCAGAAACCCTCTTCTTTCAAAAGGTGTTCTTTGAAGCCTGTGGTCCTGGTGGGAACTGCCAGACAGGCAGTCAGACCACCCCAGCCCCGCCATGCCCTGTGATGGATTTGACAGGCAGATATGAACCATGGGTCCGATTTCTGCTTGGGCACAAGGAACCTCTGGTCCCAGAGCTGAGAGCTTGGGAGACGGGGGTGACCCAGGGTCACCGGGTGGAGAGTCCCTGGCTGTGATTTGCCCCGAGGTCATTCTACCCCAGCCTCCGCTGTACGTGAGCTACTCAAATCCTGGTTCCACGAAAGCTCACCTAAGCTGAGTTTCTGTCACCAACACCCAGAGTCCTGACCACTGTCATTGTCCACTCACATCCCTCTCTGCAAGCCCAGAACATCTCAAGTTCTGCCAGGAGGCTGTTGCCTGTTTGATATACCAGCTGCTCAGCAGCGGGAGGTGGGGAGTGCGGGCTGCTCCAGGGAGGTGGTTACTTACCGGGCTTTTAGATAACAGAATAATGGAAAGGCTTCCATTATTTAAAAAAAGAAAAAAGTTAAAAAAAAAAAAATCATTCAATTGCATTTTGCCCTTAGTTTATAAAAAGTGTGTATCCAGCAGTAAAACAAAAGTGCTGGGGGCTTCCCGGTGGTCCAGTGATTAGTAGTCAGCGCTTTCACTGTGGAGGGTGCAGGTTCATTCCCTGGCTGGAAAACTTAGGATCCTGCAAGCCATGCCCTGGGGCCAAAAAATAACCCCAAACAAACAGAGCAAACCCAAAAAACCAAATGTGCTGATACCAACAAGAGGGGCAGGTTTCAGAAACAGAGCGCCTGAGACAACCGTGGAAGCCCTCCTGGAGGTGGGAGCTGTTAGCCTCAGTCCAGGGCTCTGCGCTTCAAGGTGGTGAGCTGTGTGCACAACCACGAGGGAAGAGAATAAAGTGAGACCGTGTGCAAAATGCCGGAGCCTTTGTCTCAGTAAGGATTTTACTGGGAATTCCCTGGTGGTCCAGTGGTTGGGACTCAGCACGTTCACTTCTGGGCCAGGTTCGATCCCTGGGTGGGGGCTAAGGAGGAGCGCTCAGCTGAGCCCGAGTGGTGCAGGGGAGGCCTCAGGAGGGATGAGAATCCTGAGCTGGGTCTGAGAAGAGCTGGCCAGGCCTGGAACATCACAGCTTTTTCAGTGACTCCTTGGCGTCTTGTGTGACCGCAGGGAGGGTGTGGGAGGCCGGGAAAGTAAGGCCTGGACCAGAGAACTCACATGGGACAAGGTACTGAGGAGCCACTGGGAATTTAACAATGGGGAGAAAGAAGATAAGAGCTGCAGTTGGGAGCAGTACATGGGGATGCGCCGGCAAGACAGGAGGCAGGAGGGACTGAGTGCAGGGTTTCATCCGCGCTGGTCCCCCACAGCAGGCCTGAGGCCAAGACCACACCCCAGTCAGCTCACTGACCAGCGTCTTAGAGACTGGTTTATATGCTGCTGCTGCTAAGTCAATTCAGCGGTGTCCGACTCTGTGCGACCCCATTGACGGCAGCCCACCAGGCTCCCCCGTCCCCAGGATTCTCCAGGCAAGAGTACTGGAGTGGGGTGCCATTGCCTTCTCTGCTAGTTTCTATACATATATATATAGAGAGAGACTCTTTGTGACCCCATGCCCGTGGACTGCAGCATGCCAGGCCTCCCTGTCCCTCACCATCTCCTAGAATTTGCCCAAGTTCACATATAGGGCATTGGTGATGCCATCCAGCCACCTCATCCTCTTCTCTTTCTGCCCTCAATCCTTCCCAGCATCAGGGTCTTTTCCAATGAGTCAGCTGTTTGCATCAGGTGACCAAATATCAAAGCTTATATATCTAGTTCCCGAACCAGGGATTGAACCCATGCCCCCTGCATTGGGAGCATACAGTCTTAACCACTGGGCCACCAGAGAAGTCCCTGGGTTACTTTTCTAATTCAGCTTTTCCATCAATGGAGGCAGGTGGAGGGACGGCCTCCTGACAGCCTCACCAAGGCCAGGAGCCCAAGACGGGGGTCCCCCAGAGGACAAAAGGGCAGGGGTGGCAGAGGGGACAGGGAGGAGGTTGTAGGGCAGAGGGGCTTGGAAGGAGGCTTCTTGGAGCCCCTAGGAGCCAGGGGCACACGCTGCAGACAGCTCATTGCCATTTATGGCTGCCCTGGCTGATACACAGGCTCAAGTGGAGCAGAGGTAGGGAGAGATGGCTGCAGAGACAGATGTCTTTTTGTCTGTCTGTCTCTCTTTCTGCCTAAGGAGGTGAGTCTGCCCTGGGGTCCTGCAAACAGGGTCTGTTGGACCCTGAGACCACCCACCTGAGCTGCACCAACACCCCCGTCCCCATCCCCCTCCCAGTTAATCCAGACTGATTTTAAACCTGGAGGACCAGGGCTCCACCAGGCAGGCATCGAGGAGGCCCAGCTCTTCTGTGGAGGCAAAGACTGAGGTAACAGGAAGCTCTCAGGGGCCCACAGCATCCCTTGCCCTGGGACAGACCAATCAACTGCCCGGTCTCCAGAGAAGGCTTCTGAGAGGGGCCCCGAGAACAGGCAAGGCTCAGGGGCTGCCTCCCGGCTCCCATTCAGGCGGGAGCAGATTCGACATTGCTGGCAGTCCTTCCAGGAGGATTTCATCAGGCAGTCAGGCTGCTCATCTTCGGCACTCAGAGGGGAGTGTCGGCTGTGGGGTGAGCCGAGACAGCAGCAGAGCCGGCGCCAGTGCCCGGGGCGTTGGTGCTGGGCGGGTGCTGGGTCGGGAGGACGGGCCGGCAGAGGTCATGGCAGTTCTTTGCCTGCACCATCAAAACAACTCTGCCACCCCTGCCTCCAGATGAGAGCTGCAAGCTGAGGCCGCTCGGGCCAGCTCCACACGTGCAGCTAGAAAAGGCTCATCCCCTGCGATGAGGAACTTACATCTCATGCTTCAAACTGGCCCTTCTCAACCTGTCCAATTTTCCCCTGCAGACACAGCATCTTGACCCTTCATCATGGCCTGGGAATGTAGATGCCAACCTGCCGTTTCCTTTCTATGGGGCCAAGACACGTGGCAGGTGGGATCTTAGTTCCTAACCAGGGATTGAACCCGCTCTCCCAACCTTGGAAAGCCATCTGGGATCCACCTCCTCCTTCTCCCCGCTCCTGCCTCAATCACTCAGTACCTTCATGGGCACCACAGGCACTCCACTCTCCTGCAATCATCTCTTCTTGAGGATATCTTAAAATGATGACTTTATCATGTTTTTCCTTCTCAAAGCCCCATAATGGTGGTTGCCAAGTTCAATCCAAAACTCCCCTGGCTTTTGAAGCTCTCTGGCTTCCAGACTCAGTGAGGTCAGTGTCTAAGAGCTTCCTGGGAAGTGCTGTCCCCTCCCACCACCATGCATGTCTGGTGGGGAGAGGATAGGCTGGAACACAGGGTCATCCTTGGGACCACAGCCTCAGGCACTGATCTGTCCTTGGCTGTTCATCCCTGAGCCCTCCTCCTTCCCCTGAACAGGGTCTTCTGAGATCACTGGATCCAACTTGGACCATCTTGAGCTCAGTTATTCTACCCTCGGTCGGCTGAGCCCTGGAGCCACGTGGAACTGCCGCAGGGACCACTGTGAGGGGAGAGGGAGGAGCCAAGGGGCTGAGACCACCACCACCACCACCCAGAGCAATTCCACTTTTCCTCCATGCACTGGACTTCCGTCTGTATAAGACTGAGGAGGGTAAAAGGTATTGAGACTTTTAAAAAATCTTAGAAGGCAGGCTTCCCTGGTGGTCTAGTGGTTAAGAATCCCCCTACCAATGCAGGGCACAAGGGTTTGACCCCTGGTCCAGGAAGATCCCACAAGCCATGGTGCAACTAAGCCTGTCACGTGTTACAACTAATGAGACCAAGCTCCAAAGCCCACGGGCCGCAACTACTGAAGCCCTCCAGCTCTAGGGCCTGTGCCCCGTAGCAAGAGAGGCCTGCGCACCGCAACGGAGAGAAGCTCCCACTCGCCACAACTAAGAGAAAGCCCCCGTGCAGCAAGGAAGACCTAGCATAGCCAAAAATAAGTGAATAACTCTTTATCAAAAATGTTAGGAAGCCACTGATTTAATGTGGCTTCTACCCAACAGAAAACGCCTGTTGATCAAACCTTTGATGAATTGCTAGTTATCCAGTCTGTGTTTGAACTTGTCTTACATCGGGGAGATCACTAGCTTACAGAGCCGTCTGCCTCTATGGAGCATAATACACGACTTTAGGGATGCTCTGCAGGCGGGCGACACGCAAGGCCGTGGGGGCATAGCGAAGTAGACTCCTGCTGCCCAGGGCGGTTCTGCCCAGAGCCTGCCTGTCAGCAGGAACCGACAGAGTTTTCTTGTCTTTTTGTTATTATTGCAGCTTATTCAATCAGCAGGTACTTTGGGGGTGCCAGTGTCTGCCAAGTCTGTTTAGGAGCTGGGGATGTGGCTCTGGATGTGGCAGGCAAGGACCTTGTTCTCACGCACTGACATTCCGCCGCGGCAGACAGCACAGGCTGAAACAAAAGATGACCTCAGCCCGTGCTGAGCGCTGAGAAGGAAGTCAGCCCAGATGGGATGACGTGTTGGGGGAATTCACATCCGCCAAGGTGGTCAAGGACCCAGAGACTTGATAGGGGAGGAGGAGCAACCATGAGGATCCAGGTCGGGGAGGGTCCGCCAGGCCTGGGGCTTGGGCTGAGCAGAGGGGGGAAGCTGAAGCAAAGGCTGAGGCGAGGTCCTGCTGGGCCTCAGGGGCCTGGGTAAGAGGGTGAGGATTATTCTATCAGCCACTGAGGGGCTTTACGCAGGAGAATGGATTTGCTACCTGTGGTGCTCATTAGAGAGGGGAAGGGAGATGTCCAAGAGGCCACTGGGATGGTGCTGGGCTGGGTGTATATATTTTGACATCCTCAGCTATTTTTAAATTAATTAATTAACTTTAATTTTTGACTGCACTGGGTCTTTGCTGCGGTGTGTGTGTGGGGGCACAGTGGTAAAGAATCAGCCTGCCAACACTGGAGACACAAGAGACTTGGGTTCGATCCCTGGGTTGGGAAGATCTCCCGGAGAAGAAAATGGGAACCCACTCCAGTATTCTTGTCTGGAAGTTTCCACGGACAGAGGAGCCTGGAGGGCTACAGTCCATAGGGTCGCAAAGAGTCGCACATGACTGAGTGACTCACATACACACACACACACACACACACACACACACAGGTTCCCTAGTTGCCTGTGGCACACGTGGAATCTTGGTTCCCTGACCAGGGATAAAACACAAGCCCCCCGTGCAGTGGAAGGTGAATTCTGAACCACTGGAGCACCAGGGAAGTCCTGCATCAGCAGTTATTGACCGGGAGGCCCATATTGGCCAATGTGTTCTGGGAGGTGGCAGGGGTGGCCCGGGACCAGATGTGAGTCCTCTGCTTGATATTATGAGCATGAGCTTTTCTAGCAAAAGGAAAGCACCGGGTAATCCTTGGACTCAAGGGGCAGGGGTCGGGGGAGAGGGGACCGAGATTGAGAACTTGCACGTCACCCCAGGGCACCAGGAGTCAGCCCGCAGGATGGTGTGGTCAAACGTCCAGACTAAAAGGACCATCCTGGACTCTGACCTCAGATCCCAATTGAGGGCACATTCACAAGCCCCAAACACTAACCCTAAGCCACTCTGTCTGGCTCAGACATCAGCCTGCCAGATTCAATCCGATCAGATTAACGGGTTTTGGCACTGTTCCTACAAATAGGATTTAGAGGACATCAAAAGCTTCATTAAAAAAAACACACACACAAAAACCCTGAGGCAGCAATCAGGCATCTACCAGACCCTCAGTCAGTGAGAATTAGGTTGAATTCTCGTCTCTATATTTCAGGATTAACAGAGAAGGTCAAGGATAGGGAGGAAAACCAAGGGACTGATCAAATCAGTCTGACTAAATCAGACTGACCAAATCTGAGAGGGTCAGAAGAAATGAGATCATTGTGTTGGGGAAAGCCAGGCTGAAGAATTTTGAACATGACTAACTCCGAGGATAATAACAGAACACAGATGGCCAGCATTTAAGATCTCTACCCAAGGAAGGGAAACCAGTTTTAGATCATGAGGAATAAAGAAAAAGGACTGTCTGACCCTAGAGTAGGCTTATTGATTTTCATAGGAGGCCACTGGGCCAGAGGTATTTTCTTGTCCTGAGATTGATCTCAGACTCGGAGTGTTCAGCAAGTAAGAACTTGGCCGGGAGAGTGTTAATGCCGAGGTCACAGAACTAGACCCTCGCTGAGGCCAGGCTCAGGGCTGTGTTGACCAGATGGTTAGCAATGTCTGCAAGGACTTCTAACTTGAAAATACTAAACAGGGACAACCACTGGTGGTCCAGTGGTTAAGAATCCGCCTTGCAATGCCAGGGAACTTGGGTTCAATCCTTGGTCCGGGAACTAAGATCCCACACGCAGCAGAGTAAGTAAGGCCAAGTGCCACAACTACTGAGCTGACATGCCACAACTAGAGAGTCCACGTGCCGCAACGAAAGATCCCACGTGAGCAACGAAAGATCCCACGTGACCAACAAAGACTCTGAGCGCCAGAACTAAGGCTCGGCACTGCCAAGTAAACACATGTGCGCACACACATGCTCGCTACCCAGGTCATGAAACAAGAACTGATGGCTAGAAAGCAAACAGTCCCAGACTGCAGACCTCCTTTTAGCTCAACCCCTCCGTTTTGTCGATAGGAAAACTCATACCCAAAGTTATACGGCTTCCCCAAGTCTCCAAGGCTATTCAGAGGCAAAAATACTAGATAAGCAAGTTCCCTGAATTCTTGCATTTCGATTTCCTTCAGGCCGTTCAATCTCATTGGCTATTCTTTAGCTATTCACTGTAGCCAGGAGAAAGGGACCCATGTGCCCACCTCCCTGGTTAGAGAGAAGGAATGGTTGCTATTAGCATACCAGCCTTCCTTTTTGGTTCGGACCAAGCAGCGAGATATCAGAAGGACAGCCAGTGGCTCTGTCTGCATCAGGGCCTGATAGGAGGAGATTTCCGGACTCCTGTTCCATTTATCTGTCCTCACCAAGGGCAAAACCGAGTGCGGTCAGACTCAGGTTGTTCCAGAAATGCTCTGGCCACTAGGGACTTGGCATTTCTCAGAAAAAAATGTCCACCGGAGGTCTAAGTTGATCTCAGCCCTCCCACGTTGTAGTCTGGGAAGGAAAGAGCTACAGAAGAGAAGCTGTCTAAAAGTGAACACGCTCAATATTTTATTTCCAACTCTTTGAAGCCAGGCACTTTTTTTTTCTTCCCCTTAAGGTATGTTCTTTAGGAATTTATTTTTCCTACTAAGCAGAAAAATTTAAACTGACAGCTACATTTTCCACATGCAAACAAAACTCTATCGCTGAAAGAAATAACAAAATTTAGCTATTAGGAAAGCCCCATTTTCTTTCTCATCTCATATGAAAAAAATTAAATTATGGACTTAAAAAACTTTGGGCTTCTCTGGTGGCTCGGACAGGAAAGAATCCGCCTGCAACGCAGGAGACCTGGGATCCCTGGGTCAGGAAGATCCCCTGGAGAAGGGAATGGCTACCCACTCCAGTATTCTTGCCTGGAGAATCCCATGGACAGAGGAGTCTGGCAGACTGTGGTCTGTGAGGTCCTAAAGAGTCCCACGGGACTGAGCGACTTTCACTTTCACTTTCAAAGAACTTTACAAAACATACCGTTGTACACGACTAAATGTGGAACTCTGCTTACAGCCCTCTGCATCATCTTTTTAGTTGATGTTCAGTTCAGTCGCTCAGTTGTGTCCGACTCTTTGTGACCCCATGGACTGCAGCGCCCCAGGCTTCCCTGTCCATTACCAACTCCTGGAGTTTACTCAAACTCATGTCCATTGAGTCGGTGATGCCATCCAACCATCTCATCCTCTGTTGATGTACATTGTTGTAATTATTGTGAAGAGACTATTCCCGTGATTTTTTTCTTAATTTTTAATATATATGTTTATTTATTTGGCTGTGCCAGGTCTTAGTTGCGTGTGGCACGCTGGATCTTTGATCTTCGTTGTGCCTGGGGGATCTAGTTTTCTGACCAAGAATGGAACCTGGGCCCCTTGCATTGGGAATGTGGAGTCTTAGCCACTGGACCACCAGGGAAGTCCCATTATTCCTGTTTTGTGTTCAGCTTTTTTCCCTTACTTACGTCTACCGGTTTGCTAATATTTGGATTCTGTCCCTTCACCCCCAGAAAATCACTAGATCTGTTGCAGACTGTTTTTGTATCCCCCAGAATTCATATGCTGTTCAGCATATGAACCCCAGTTCTGAACCCCCACTTGGAGGTGGGGCTTTCAACAATTAGATTTAATGGGGTCATGACCTTGGGTCCCCCATGATGAGATTAGGCCCTTAGTAGAAGAGGAAGACACCTGACTGTTTTCTGTGCTGTGTGAGGACACAGCAGTCGGCTAGCTGGGAAGTGGGTTCTCATCCGGAACCGAATCTGCTGGTACCTTGATCTTGGACTCCTCAATCTTCAGAACTGGCAGAAATAAATGTCTGTTGTTTAATGATTTTTTTTTTGTGGCCACTCCACAGGGCATTCGGGATATTAGTTCCCTGACTAGGGATCAAACCTATACCGCCTGTGGTGGAAACATGGATTCTGAGCCAATGGACTGCCAGTGAAGTCCAATCTATAGTAGTACTCTGTGTTATAGGAGCCTGAGAGGACCAAAGGACAAGACTCAAAGTGGTATGAACAACTGCCAGATACCTGTTTGGCCATCCACTAAACGGACTTCTGTTAGGAGAACAGAAAGTGGGGCTACATTGACATCACAAAGCTCAGGACACAAAAGAGAAAAAGAAAAGAAAACACAATAAAGAAAAAAAATTAACAAAGGTCAGGACAGATGATGGGGGATGGGATTTACCTTCTTGGTCATTCTGAGAAGGCTAGGGGCTTTGCAGCTCCCTGGGGGACAGACCTGTGGTGACAAGGCTGGTATCAAGATGGGCCCAACAGCAAGATAATGTCAGAAAGGCGAACAGGGGCCCAGCTGCATGGTGAGGGCAGACAGAGGAGGCTGTGCAGCTCAATCAAATCGGCACCCTCAGAGTGCCTGAAACACCAAGCCCTTTCCTGAGAAATTCCCCATCAGGTTCCTCTTTCCCAGCATTGGATGTTGGAAAGTCCCAAACATACAGAGAAGAATAATACAGTGAACTCTCCTATACCCTTTCACTTAGATCCACCAATTGTTAACATTTTTCCATCTCTGTACTCTCTCTCCATACACATCCATGACATGTGTGTGTGTGTGTGTGTGTAACTATCTGAATCATGACATGTTATCCCTAGATGTTTCAGCATGCATCTTCCTAAGAACATTTTTCTATATATTACCACAATGCCAGCATCACGCTCAAGAAAGTGAGCATCGATACAATAAAATGATCTAATAAATCATTCATTTGAAACATGATCCAGTTATCTCTAAAATATTCTTTATAGCTTCCCACCCCATCTGGAATCCAATCAAGGACCAGGTATTTCATTTGTCTTTCCTGTCTCTTAGTCTCCTTCAATCTTCAAGCGTCTGCATTGGCCAGCAGCCTTAGAGGAAGTCCCTTCTCCATTTCTGAGCTGATTGAGGGCCTGAGCACCAGGATGTCTGAGTCCTGGCTAAGACAGAGTGGTTCGACTCTACTACGACTGAGTGACATCGGTCCTCTGTCCATGACCTCTGTTTGGCATCGTATGATACAGCCCTGCTGGAATCCGCATCTCCATTAGGTGAGAGGTCTGCAAGTCCTAAATCTTAACCTGTACCTTGTGGGCTTCCCAGGTGGCTCAGTGGTGAAGAATCTGCCTGCCAATGCAGGAGACATGGGTTCGATCCCTGGGACAGGAAGATCCCCTGGAGAAAGAAATGGCAACCCACTCCAGCATTCTTGCCTGGAAGATCCAATGGACAGAGAAGCCTGGTGGGGTACTGTTCATGGGGTCGCAAAGAGTCGGACACAACTGAATGGACTAAACAACAATGACCTCAGCACCGGAAAGCACTGCTTCCTGGCCTTACAAGGGACCAGCTTTGTTCTTGACATCATTCTCCATAATTCTTGGTGACGGTGGGCATGCCCGCCTCCATCCCTGCACACTTCCACACTAATTCCTCAGAGAAATGACAGGCAGTTTAATAATACAACACTGCTCTCCGCTCAGCCTCCCCAGCCTGCCTGATCTAACCCCCTTTCCCTCAGCGGTTGCTCAGCCTACCAGCCCATCGAGGGCCTTCATGCGACTTGATTCTCCTGCACCTCGGGGTCGCTTCCCCGTGACCCACAGCCGCAGCGGAAGGCGGCTTCCTTGGGCTTTGGATGCTTCTCAATAATCAGCTTTGTGAGCTTGGGCAGCAGCTGCCCGGGGGCCTCCCAGGCCTCGCTGGGAAGGAAGATGATTGGATTAGAAGGGGCTTGGTTAATGGAAAAAGCAGGGGGGAGGGGAGAGGGGAGTTAAGTGCTGCTCTGCCAGGCTGGGGCTGGGCCCGTCTGCTCTCCCACTGCTGCCGTTTCCTTAGTGACAGATAGACCCGAGGCTGGCTGACGGCAGCCCCAAACCCAGACGTGAGTTACTTTTCCCGGCGGGCCTTCTGGCCTGCTCTCCAAGACGGGGCAGCACGGTCATCAGGAGAAAGTACTGAGACCTGCTCTTTTTCTCCCCTAATATTTATTTATTTGGCTGCACTGGGTCTTAGTCACAGCATTTGAACTCCTAGCTGCAGCATGTGGGATCCAGTTCCCTGACCAGGGATGGAACCCAGGCCCCCTGCATTGGGAACTCGGAGTCCCAGCTACTGGTCCACCAGGGAAGTCCCTGGGACCCGCTCTTGAAAATCCCCAAGTCCATTTCCGGACAGTTTCTTAGCAGCTTCTTCCAGGGTAATCCCACAGGCAGCAAGGCAGAGGAGTCGGGAACAGCTGATACGTGTCCCCAGCACCTGGCCCTGGGCCTTATGCACAGTTGGAGTCGACAGGGGTTTGATAGCTTAGAAGAGGCTGGAGACCTGAACCCAAAAGGGAGGGGCAAGACCTCCAAGGGAGGAAAACAGACTTAATTCTCCTGTTGCCTGGATCACGTCAGGTCAGGACGTGGAGACGAAGGATGGACACACAAGCCTCAGCTGTCACGGTCATCCGCTCGGGCAGTGTATCGGGTTCAGCTCCGAGTCTGTGCCCAACACGTGAGCCTCCATAAGGCGCCTCGTCCTTCAGAGCCTCTACTCACCCTCACAGGACTTGCTTTCTCCTAGGGAGAGGCAGATACGGCTTCTTTTTAAGCCACCACGAAACCCGTTACCTAGACTTATTGCTGACAGCCTAGAGGCCTTGTAGAAACTTCTTTCAGAAGCACTGTAATCTGGAAGATCAGGAGATGACCGAGCACTACTAAAGGACTTTAAAAATTTTTTCATTAATTAATTTTTGGCTGCACCGCACGAGTGCACTGCCTGGCATTCGGAATCTTGGCTTCCTGACCAGAGATTGAATCCAGGCTTCTGCAGAGGAAATGTGGAGTCTTAACCACTGGACCGCCAGGGAAGAACATAAAGGACATTTTAAAGTTCAGTCCAGAACCTGCCTCTGGATGAAAAGGGGCCAATGTGTTCACTGTAGGAGCATGGCCGATTGAGAGCAAGTGGCATCCTGAGGATAGCCCCTATGCGTCTCCTGTTCCCAAGAGAATCCTAAACACGGGAGCAAAGCTAACACATCAGCACGTGTCCAAACCCTACAAGCCAATACCACAGGTGAGGGCAGCAAGAACAGCAGGGCCTCCGTGCTCCTTGGGAAGAATAATACAGCAGCCCTGCTCAAGCTGGTTAGAATACACTCTAATGACACAATTAGTCACCCTCTTGTCAAGCAAAGCGCCTGCTCACAGGGGGTCTGGAACAATTACTCAGCATGCCTCCACCCAGCCTTGCTGCCTCCTCCTCCCGTCAAAGGGTTCTCTCCAGTATAAACCATTGTGTCCAGAAAAATTCAGAGTGGGCACTGCAGGCACGCTGACAACGCACCAAAACCACTTGCTCATGGTTTCCACCGTCCCGGCCAGCCTCCCTCGCAAGGAAAGGAGCCTAGGAGTCAGAACAAGGCGTTCTGATCAGGCTCAGGTCCCTTGGCGCTGGCCCCAAAGGTCCAAGGGCGCTGAAATCCTGGGAATGTGCGGCTAGCAAGTAGATTTCCAATGTCAAGAGATACATTGGGGAATTCCCTAGTGGTCCAGTGGTTAGGACTCTGTGTGCGCTTCCACTGCTGGGGGCCCAGGTTTGATCCCTGGTTGGGGAACTAAGATCCTGAAGCTCTTAGTTCTACTAAGGACTTACCTCTCTGGCTATCCTGAAGCAATACTGAGGGGTCAGGACAGAGCTGCAGGACAGCAAAAGCAGGAGAGTGGGCTTTGGGGGTGCTCAGCTGCACTGCAGGAAGGCTTTATCCTGCTTGCTCACTGCACACTGGCCAGGCTTATCTGCAGCCCCAGGTGAGGTGTGCAGAGCACCCTGCAGTTTGCAAAGGACAACAAAAAGGACTGCAATGGTCCCGTACTTTTCTTTCAGCCCCACCCAATGGGTTTCACACATAAATGGCTCAGGAATCCGAATTCCAAATTGGCCTAAAAAGAAAACGCAGTTTTCCTTCTTTTAAGTATTCTATTTTATTATATTACTATCAGGACAACCGCCATCCTTGAAGCCCTGGAAACAAGCCACATACACGTGCGTTTGAAATCCCGTGGGCTGGAGGGTGAGGGATGTGTGTGTGTGTGTGTGTGTGCGTGTGTGTGTGAGGGGGGTGGGTGTGACCCGTGCCAGGGGAGGAGAGGCCAAGCAGAGGAAAGCCAGCCTGGCGACAACCCACAACTCCGAGGCTCTGCCACACTTCGAGGGAGGGCTGAGAGTCTGCACGCCGGGACCTTCCCTTCCTGCCGATCGCCGGCTCTGCCCTTCTTGGGGTAGCCCGGCCCGAGGCTGGGGGCCCGGTTCTCGGCTCGGCCGGGGGCGCCGAATCGCGGGTGGAACCGGGCCCCGGGGTGGGAAGGGGCGCCCGGGAGGGCGGGTCCGTACCTGCCTCTCCTCGGCGGCCTGCTCCTCCGCCTCCGCCGGCGCGGCCTCGGGCTCGTCCGGCCGCGCGGGCTCCCCCAGACCCTCGGGCGCGGCCGCCGGCTCCGCGGCGCAGGGGCCGGGCGGCGCGGGCTTCACGCTGGCCTCAGCCGGAGGAGCGGGCTCTGGGGGCGCGGGCTCCTGGGGGTCCGGGCTCGCGGCCGCCCCGCGCCTCACCAGCAGCCAGGCGAGCAGCAGGGCCAGCGCAGTGGCCAGCGCGGGCAGTGCGGCCAGCAGCTCGGCCGGCGCCTCCATCGCGCCGCGGCCACCCGAGTGCCCGCCCGCGGGGACCCCGAGGGAGCCCGCCTCGCCCCGCCCGCGCCACGCCCCGGGGCGGAGTCCCCGCCGCGCCACGCCCCCCGCCCGCCCCCGACGTCCTCGATCCCCCGGTGACTCAAGATGCTGGGGACAAGAGCCCCTTGGGAAGCGCTCTTGAGACCCAGGTAGGCCCGACACTTTAGGCTTAGGCTTCTTTTTAAAACTAGGATGAAATACCCAGCATTCCGGGGTCCTTTCGGCATCATTTTAGCCCCGCACAAGTAATCTTTTGAGCATTTTGGAATTGCTAGGGCTTACCTGGTGGCTCAAACGGTAAAGAATCTGCCTGCAATGCGGAAGACCTGAGTTCGATCCCTGGGTCGGGAGGATCCCCTGGAGAAGGGTATGGCAACCCACTCCCGTATTCTTGCCTAGAGAATCCCATGGACAGAGGAGTCTAGCAGGTTACAGTCCATGGGGTCGCACAGAGTAGGACACGACTGAGTGACTAAGCACAGCACAGCCAGGGAATGCTGGGGGCAAGGTAAAGGCTGTAGGACAATGAAAGCCGAACACCAGCTTTGCTTACTTTCAGCCGCTTTCTAGACCCATGGCCTGCGGCTTTACTCTTTGGGGTTGCCTTGATATACTCATTCTCACGGAGAACTTTTCCAGGTGCTGGTGCGTGAATGCCCCATTCCGGTCTGGACCCAGCAGGCCTCCGTACAGCCTCAGCGTGTGGAGGCTGCCCCCAAAGACGGGCTTCAAGGTCAAATTCGATTTTCTCTACAGTCTTTCTTCTTTGAATAATTCTGTAATGTCGGAGAGGGTAGAATGAAAAAAAAGACGTCTACCGTTTTTGCTTCTCCAGACCCTTCCAGGGCTGTTACTGAACAGTGTAGCTTGGAGATAAATGTAACAGAAAACCTTTTTCCCTTTCCACTCCCAAACCCTGCCCTAGTTTTTTTTTTCTTTAAAAAAAACAACAAACAGTGGACAAAGTTTGTAAGGTGCCATGCCAAGCATAGGACTAATATTGAAAAAACCAGGCCCCGGGTTTTTGCTTAGGATGCATTCTTTTTTGGGAAAAGCAGTGTCTGAGTTGATAGCTGATGTAAGATCCTGGAAGGAATGCTTCTTTTTTAATTAAAAAATATATTTTACTTTTATTCATTTGGCTTTGCTGGGTCTTGGTTGCAGCACGCTGAATCTTCGCTGCAGGTTCTTTAGTTGTGGCATAGAGACTCCTAGTTGCAGCATGTGAGGCCTACTTCCCCAACCAGGGATGGAACCCAGGCCCTCAACCACTGGACCATGAGGTCCAACCCACCCATCACCTGCCCCACCCAGTGCCTCTTTTTAAAAGGAAGATGCAAGAACACTCTTAAGCTTCCTCTTGAGCTCTAGTTACAACAAACAAGATTCCAACAGCAGGGTGAGCTTAATCCTGCAACATCACATAACGTTAGGGGGACACACAAAGGGAATTTTAGCGGAGGTTGATAAAAATGCCCACTACTCTGAAATGTGGAATGAGGTTCTTCTCCTGGCTGCTAGCTTTTGACCACTGGGGGACTTTCACTCAAAGTGTTTGGGCCTTATATTTGTCACCTGTGTCCTCTGTTTTAAAGTGTACAGTTGACTTTTGAACAACATGCGTTTGAAGTGCATGGTTCCACTTACATGCTGATATTTTTCCATTAAACAGGAACTGCAGTACTATGCAATCCGAGGCTGGCTGAAGAACTGTTAAACTTGGATATGGAGGGCTGGCTCTCAGCTTTTCTTGGATTTTCCACTGTGCATAGGGAGGATCGTACCCCTAAACCCTGAGTTGTTCAAGGGTCAAGTGTATTTTTAAGAGGTCCTTTTGTGCGGACAAACTCAGTACACTCTGTTAACTTTCAGATGAGTAAGAATGAAAACAAGGACAAGACAATGCAAAAAACCCAACCCCAAATCAAGTTGCTTTATTTAAAATGAACAAGTTTCATCGCAGTCCAAGTTAAAAATGCCAATCCAGTGGTGGCTGTCCCCCAGCACTCCCAGGACTTGGTGACAGTCCCCACAAGAAAAAGTAAAGCAGAAACAGCAGGCGCTCAGCGTGCTTGACTTAATGACTGAGGAGGCACCAGGTACGCGGCAGATGGTCCCAGTTCCTCTGTAGTGTCCAGTCTCCGTGGAGAGAGCAGGCGAGGTCAGTTCTCCTGCTCCCAGAACAGAGGATGGGTGTGAGGTGTTCAAAGTTTTTGAACTTGAACTACAGATGAGACAAAGTTAAAAGCCATCCTGGGAGGGCTCCTGCAGTTTTGATGTATCATCATGACAGAAGCTAGGGAGGCAGGAGTGAGAAGAAACCAGACTCCACGTGGAACCATCAGCAGGACCCAGTACACGTGACAAAAACACTTATTTGTGGAAATGCTACATACAATTCAAGAAATATATGGCTGCGTGCTTAAATGTCTACTTCCTAAACAGTACTTTTTACGTTTACCACAAAATCCCTGTCCACTCCAACTCTTATCTAGCGTCTTAAAGTACATAGAGGCAGAACCTCTAAAAAATTTGTAAAGCACTTGTACCAGCAATTTTTGTGCTGCTCCTTAAATACCTTTAGCTGATTTACAAAGAAGCTGTGTCCTCAGTTAAAAATACAGCTAAAATTAGAATTATGTTCCTTTATGAAGATCTCATTAACTTGTACTTAGTAAGGGTTAGACTTGCTTTTCTGATCATGGAGATGGACATGTACGGTTCTCCCTGCCCTGACCCATTCGTAGCCCTTATGAACAACAGCACCCTCACAGTCCGTGAAGATCTAGGAGGTCAGGGATCTGGGCTTGTCCGTGTGGCGTCTCCAACACCTAGAACAGAGCCTGGAGCTCCAACGTTTGTTGAATGTTTTAATAATGAACAAATGGGCATCTACAAGCTGAGCAAAATGTGAACGTTGTTCCTGTTTTTGGTGGCTCTCCCCTCACAGGAGTCACCTTCAACATCACGGCACTACGGACCTCAGAAGCACTTACCAGTGTGCGACACTGGCGACCTCGGGCTGATGGTAAAGCCTTCCGTGACCTCCCTCGTCTCCACAGACCCAGATGTCTCAGGTCCCCGACTCTGGTCTCACGCACCCCGATCCTCCTCTTCAGTAGTTATTAGTCCAGATCCTTTCTTCTAGGACCCAGTTTGTTGGGTTTTTGTTTTTAACGTTTATTTATTTGGCTGCACTGAGTTTCAGTTACAGCATGTGGGATCTTCGATCTTCCTGGGGTAAACATGATCTTTAGTGGCGGTATGTCGGGATCTAGTTACCCTGACCAGGGACTGAACCCAGGCTCCCTGCATTGGGAGTCCAATGTCATAGCCACTGGGCCACCAGGGACGTCCCCCCGCCAACCCCCCCGCTGTTGGTTTTAACATCAGTTGTCATCTCAGAGAATAATCTCTAAAAACAGTTTAATGTTTTATCTTTCTCCTTACTGTCCTTGACACCACTCAAAGGAGCAGCTCATGCCAGGTGGGTAGAAGGGTTGGCTTTAGAACAGATGGGCCCTTGGACCCCACTTCCTGCCTCACAGTGACCACCTGGCCACACTCCACTGCTTTCTTTCCTACTTTTCGCCCACAGCGGTGTGTTTGCCTGGCACAGTGACAGTAAAAGGCTGCTGCTGAATCTCACCTGGCTAAGACAGTGAAGGAGGGTCCCACAGTCCTTCACAGGGTGGCGGGAACCAAGTGGCGTAACCTGTGCCACCCAGGCACTTTCAGGAGAGGGGACTGCGGGCCTGTCATACAGGCTGGATCTCTTATTTCCGGATGTTGTTTATCAAACAGGAATTACCTTTGGCATCTGGGGAAGTAAAACTGGGTGGCTAGGCTCTCCAACCTAACTTCTACTTCACCGTGCCCACCACGCCCCCTGGCGGCAGGCGGCCTGTCCGGTGGTTTGATCCTTTCCACTGAAGCTGAGGGAGGAGCAGTTGGTATGGGTTGGAGAGGAAAGGGAGTGTGACAGTCCGGCAGCAACCCTGGGGGGAAAAAAGAAGCACTTTCAAGATGTCAAGACAAGCTTTTTAAAAAGGAGGAGGAACGCCGTTCAGATATGAACTCGATCTCTGGATGATCCCTTCAGAGTCTGGACTCCTCACACCTAGAGACACTTCCCGAGCTTCCCTGGTGGCTCAGTGGTAAAGAATCTGCCTGCAATGCAGAAAACTCGGGTTCAGTCCCTGGGTTGGGAAGATCCCCTGGAGAAGGGAATGGTACCCCACTCCAGTATTCTCACCTGGGAAATCCCACGGAGAGAGGAGCCTGGAGGGCTCCAGTCCATAGCGTCACAGTGTCAGATACCACTCAGTGACCGAGCACTCACAGGCACAGACAACGCTCGGGGGCCAGAGGGTGTGTGTGTGTGTGTTGGGGGGCGGGGGGCGGGTAGACTGGTAGTAGGTAGACTGATACTAGGAAAAGAGCAGAAGTTCCATCCAATCCACACATGAGTTTTGGTTGGCCTTTCAGAATGCAGAAATTTGGGCAAAGACAAAATAGGGGACCAGCCTTCTAGAGTAAAGCCACACAACCAACCCAGGGAGTTAGGAAGGGACGACTGGTCTGTAGACAAGTAAACAGGATTCCCTGATCACACCCACTTTAAGGGAGGATTCTGAGAGCCAATGGGTAGGACTCCAGTTGATGGCCCACTCCTCTGTGCCTGCTGGCGCTGGTGAGGCTCCTCTGCCTGCACCTGCTGGTGCCCTTCCCTCCCGCAGTCCAACCTGGAAATTGTCACTGGATGTGTCCTGACAGCCTCCTCTTATTTTTATAACACTTTAGTTGAATTTGGAGACAGATGAAGGCAAGCAGGTGAATCGAGAGGGCAAGAGATGGAATCTGCTGGTCAACCTCAAACTATTTAAACCAGAGTTATTTAGAAACCTAAACAGATCCCAAAGACCAGAGGCACCACCTCTGCATTTATTCCTGGCTACTAACAGGACTGCCCACCTAATGTCTCCAGGTCCAAGATATGAGGCTGTTAATTATGAAGCCTCTTGGAGAGCGAAAAACTTCTGACTCAGGGGTCACACACGTGGTGGGAAAGACAGGAACAAATTTGTAAGAACCTGGTCGTTTATAACTTCAGTTTTGTGATGACAACACATTGAACACCTTTTCCACTCTGATCATAAACCCAACAAGCCCAATGTGTCATCCTTCCCCCACAAAACACACCACATGAAAATATCCTTGGAATCTCACAGCCTCTCTGACCACAGAGAAAAGGTGATGAACGCTAAGACCGCACTAGGCAGTGGGTGAATGAGTGGTGCTGGCCCCCGGGCAGGTTTCTCCTGCCAACTGCATTTCTGGACAGATAATGGCACACAGGAAGGCGGTGCTCTCCGGGTCCTTCGTTTCCATAACTGGTTCACACGGGACTCAGAGTCCACTCACCACTCTTGGCATCTCTGCTTGCGTGCAGCCGGCTACGTGTGGATGGTGGGAGTCCCTCACCAACACCAGCAAGGCGCCAAGACATTCAAAGGACCAGAGCCCTCCAGGCTTGCAGTTGGTCGACCAGCACGGTTTTAAAGCAGCACAGAACCTTCTCACCTGACGTCACAGCGGCCTTCGGTGCTTCGCCGAGCGTGCTGAATTTTTTTAACTTCTTGACAATCTAGTCTCAGTCAGCAGAGAAAAAACAGCATTTGACCGGAGACATGAGCTTGGGCCAGAGAGGATTATCCAAATTCAAAGAAGACAAAGGAGAAGGTAGGAGCAGAAGACAGGAAGACAGGTGAGTGGCTGCCAACAGCTCCCACGGAGCCCCCTCAGGGAGAGCTTCAGCTCAGGGGTGAGCGCGGCCTCCACAAGTGTCCCTAATCCTGTCAAGGAAAGTACAACCGCCGGTGATCAGCAGGTGGACAGCAGGGCTGCTGCAAAGGGGAAGGAAAGGTTACAAGCAGAACCCCAAGGGCCCCGGCTGAAACAATGGCAGGGCCTTCTCCAAACACTTTCCTTACAGGGCATGAATACAAAGTCATACCCCAGGGGCAGATAAAAGTCTACAACAATAGAAACCAGGCAAAAAGAGAAATCTAAGGCTGGAAAGGACAACTAAGGCTGAGAACTGCATGATCCAGTGGGATCAACTCATCTGCTTAGGACACCCGAATAGCCCCCAAGGGATGCCAACCAGACCCCAGAGAATGAGGAAGAGATGACAGAGAGGAATGTGGGTCCTCCACTGCTGTCACATTGAAGCAAGTGCCAGGCTGCTTGGAGACACCAAGAACTTAACAGCGGCATCAGCTGCAGCAGGTAGGGACTTCGGACAGAATCCCAAGAGCTTCAGGATTTCACTGTCTTCCCAGAAACCATCCCTCTTAATGCTGCCCCAGTGACACTTCAGCTAGCAGCACGTGGACAACAGGGCTCTGGGGTTTAAAGACCCGGGACGCAGGCAGGGTCTGCACACTTCAGTGGGAGCCTGGCATGTGTACAGCACTGGGGTAGCCACTTGCAAAAAGGTTAGTTTATTGATTTTATCTGAAGTTTTAACTTATTTAGATCCAATTGATTTTTTTTTTTTTTAATAATTTAGTTTGTTTAGGCTTGTGGGATCTAAGTTCCCCAAGTTCAGGGACTGAACCCAGACCCTTGGCAGTGAAAGCTCAGAGTCCTAACCACTGGACCACCAGGGAATTCTCTCACTCAGGTTTAACACAAAAACAAAACCCCACTGGAGACATGATTAAGATTTTATTTAAAAAATCTGCAAGTGCTCCATGGAGCAGTGGCAAACTGGGAGAAAAAGCAGGAGGCCACGCCTCAGACTCTTCAGAAGCTTGGGGACAACTTTTCAGTGTTTCCCCCTTTACTGCGATAACGAACCATCATTTCCCCATCGAGGGCAGCCACCACCCACCAGCAGAGTCAGTCTTTTCTCCCAAGGTCACAGCAAGAAGAGCAATGAGAGGAGATTCTGGTGTTCTCCAGGAAAAAAAATTTCAAAGATATAAGATGAATTTAACTTTTATTAAATAACGTCAAGGTTTCCCTTGGCACCATTCACACAGATCCTCATCCTTATGCATAAAACAAGCCATGTGCATTTGCAATGGTAGCAGAGAAGAAAGCTACTGTTGCAAACACTGAGTGAACGGCTCCCGTGCCCCAGAGGTCCTCATTCTCTGGCTTTCGCCGGCCCTCCCCGGTCTGCAGGACCCACGGGGCTGCCCCGGGGCCCTGCCGCAGGCTGCAGGCGCGTCCTCGCACACAGACGACAGCCACGCGCGGTCACCTGGAGGAGCTGCGCTCTTTGCTCACGCAGTCATCCTGCGAGGTGGTGTCCCCGTTCCCCACCATGCTGCACGTCCGCCTCTTCTTCCTGCGGTGCATCGTGCCTTCGCCTTCAGAGCCAGACTCGCACTGGATGCGGAAGGAGAAAAACGAGGCGTCAGTCGGAGGCAGCCAGGGACTGAACCTGGGCCCTCAGCAGAGAAAGCAGAGTCCTAACCATTGGACACGAGGCAACTCCCTCTAGGCTTATTATTTACCATCCACGGAAATTCCTAACGTGGGCTTTCGGTCTGGAGAATGCTTGAAGTTTCAATCCCGACCCCACTGTCCCCAGCTGTGTCATCCTGCATCATTTACTTCACCGAATCTTCAGCTACTTCTCACCCCTAGAGACCACTCTGCGTGCACGTGTGCGTGCAGGTGAAGTCGCTTCAGGCATCCCCAACACTTTGCGACCCTATGAACCATAGTCCGCCAGCTTCCTCTGTCCACGGCATTCTCCAGCAAGAATACTAGAGTGGGTTGAGGGGATCTTTCCAACCCAGGTATCGAACCTGTGTCTCCTATGTCTCCTGCATTGGCAGGCAGGTTCCTTACCACTAGCACCACCTGGGAAGCCCAGTGACTATTTTAACGATTAACAAACACCTTCAGAGCTATAAAATGGGCAAACTTTACCCCACAGAAGGACTGGGGGCAGTTGTAGTTCTTGGAAAAAGAAGGTGAAACACCGCTCCCTCCTGGGAAGGAGGCACAAAGTCCCCTCTGGTTTTTCCAGGGTGCCCTGCCCTGGAGGACTGGGGAGTGAGCGCAGCCTCACCTCTGAGTCTGAGTCGGACGAGCTGGAGCTGGAGGAGCTGGAGGAGTCACTGGAACTGTCGGAGGCGATCCCTGTGGATTCCTGCAGGTCAACGGAGTCAGCCAGGACCGCCAACTCTGGGTGCTCCTGCTTCAAGATCCTGAGGGACGAGACACGTGCTCTCAGTGTGGCGACAGCCACCCACAGAGCCCCAGACTCAGGGCTGAGCCCTGCCTCTGCTAGACGTGCCGGCAAGGTGCTGAGGATAGACAGGATCCACAGGCCGGGCACAGAGCCCCCTGCTGGTCAGGCTTTCCTGAAAGGAAAACTAGCCGCACGCGACTTGCTGCTACCTGAGCTCACAAGCCACGTGTGCTGCCCACACGAGGCCGCACGTCCCTGAGTCAGTCTCAGGAGAAACAGTCTCTCTCCCTCGTACTCTTCCCTGCACCTTCCTAGCTGATGTTTTTTAACCTCTCCTTTCCACAGCACAGTGCTCAGTGATGGGAGCTGGGCTCGGTTAATGTTCTATTTGTTAAGAGCAGAAACAACGAGGTTTGTGAGAGGTAAGAAGCGTCGGGTAACAGAGAGGGTCCCCCCTCACTGGAAGGTAAAGCTGGACGGGACTGTAGGGGGGCAGCCGCCAGCCCGCCCCTCAGGGACCTTGTCTGGCGGCCACTGCAACCGGGGACAAAAGACACACTGTTCGGGAAGGCCTTTCGGAAGGACCAGATGGCAGCACACAGCGGCCTGAGGGATGGAGTCAGTGGGCCTCGGACGCCCGAGAGTCCGGGGAGAACAAAGCCACCACCCTTGCTGGCCCTCTCAGCAGGGAGGCTGAGCACTGAGCAAGCCGGGATCCCTCTCTTACCCCGAGAGCTGGTCCCTCCACGTCAGGGTTGGGACACAGTGGCACGGGGTGGCTGGGGGTGGCTTGCACTGCCGCTGCCCGTGCTGTATCTGTTCTGTGGATAAACAGAGGAGCTAAGTCTCCAGGGCAGTCACCTCACTCACGAGAACTGAAGGTAATAAGTTCAAATGGGGGTAAAGCTTTTGGAATAAGGAAAAGAAAACAACCAAAATCAAACCCAAACAAAAATAGCTTCCTTTGCTAAAGCTAGCTTTGAGGTAAAAAAAAAAAAACGAAAACCAAAGAAACGAAAACAGAAAATGACAAACAATCCCAGTTATGACCGTGTTTGTTGGGACTGGCTGGCCTCGATCAAACATGCATTCTGAGCCTGTCACCTCGAGGCTGGCAAGCATCCTGAGAACTGGCCCTGACCTTGGACCCACTCTCTTCTACCCATGAGGTTTTGCAGCCCCAGTGCTTCCCAGGCCTGACTTAAACTCAGCACATGTTATAGCAGCAGTGGACTCTTGCCGTTGTATCTCTGGGGTAGAAGCTGGAGCAAAAGCAAAAAATAAGAAAACAAAAATGTCTCTCACCTATACCATTTCCTTGACAACTTTGGTCTCCCTCTTACCGTCTTGTGCCAGACAACAGGGAAGTTGGTACTGCTGGCAAAGTTCTGGGTGATGGCAATGGTGGTGTCAAGATTGAGGACAACGTGCCACCAGCCTCCTGAAATCCAACAAATAAACGGTTAAACAGGAATGGGCTCTACACACAATCGCCCTACAACACAAATTTCACATAACATGTAACACAAACTTCAGAAACTGGGGATTCCTGTCCACAAGGGAGAGTCTTAAGAAAGCCAGGACCTGGTGTGATTAGCAGTCTTCCTGAGGCAGGAGCCACCAACCACCTGCTTGTGCAAAGTTTCACTGGAGCCTGGACACGCCTGCTTTCCTGCCCCCTGGGCAGAGCTGAGCACTTACGACAGAAACCATCCGGCCTGCAGTGCCTAAAATATTTATTCTCTGGCTCTTTTACAGAACAAATGTGTCCAGCCCTGTCCACCCAAAGCTGTGACCAAAACTGTAAAGGCAGCAAGTTCTTCGGTTTCTAGGAAGAGGGTGCATATCTTAAATACCCTCAATTCTAACACTTAGCCTATCAAAACAAAGCGTAATTTTCAAGTGTGGGATTCCCGCCTCTTGGCTTTTAAGTAACTGTTTCCTGCCTCAATCCACCCAGTGCTACACTGTGTCAAAAACCCCATTTATGGAAATAAGCACAAGTCACTGAACACACACAAAGACACTGGGTAACTAGTAGGAATAAAAATGAATACGCTCTCCAGCAGATAAGAAGTTTTTCAATAGTCATTATACACACAGGCTACAAGAAAGCTGGACAGCAGCCCCCTGAGCAGGTGATTACACAGCAACACGTCACAGCCAGAGGCAGGCCCCAGTCAGTTCACCCAGAGTCAGCATGCAGAGGGATTTCGTTGACTCACTGTATAAACTGTGCTCCAAAATGACAGATTACTGAAATCAAAGAAAGTATACCTGGTACAAAAACAGTCTCTCCTGGTTTCTGTAAGATTTCCAGGGGTTTGAATTCGGGTGGCCAGGTTGGAAGCTGTGTCCGGGGATAGATGATGTTAAACCAGGTGATAGCTTCATCTTGCTGGTTCCCTCCTTCTTCTCGAGTCACCTTGATGAGCTCCCTAGGTGTGCTGGTAGGGAACAGGCACCAGCGCTTGTGGCCTTGAACTAAGGCATTCCAGGCACTGGTTCCCAGAGGGTCGATGTGGATTCCTGTTCCGGACCGTGGTGGCCCCATCACAAACCACCTAAAGGATGGAAGCATCCAAGATGTGCAGTGTAATTTAACTACATACATGCCACAAAAGCAGCTTTCAGCTTTATACAAATGTTATTTTGAAAACTATGCAAATTCTGATATACAGAAATGCTGAGTAAATGAGACATGGGCTGATCCCTAACAGAAAAATCACTGATGTGGCTTACTGCTGGACTTTAGCTATTAAAATGTCCCTAACAGAGACCTTCCTGATGGTCCAGTGACTAACACTATGAGCTCCCAATGGAGGGGGCCCAGGTTTGATCCCTGGTCAGGGTACTAGGGGCTTCTTTGGTGGCTCAGCAGTAGAGAATCCGCCTCTAATGCAGGAGATGGCGGTTTGACTGAGATGATCCCCTGGAGTAGGAAATGGCAATCTACTCCCGCATTTTCCCCTGGGAAATCCCATGGACAGGGGAGCCTGGAGAGCTACAGTCCCTGGGGTGGCAAAAAAGTTGGCTACGACTGAGCGACTAAACAACAACAAAAGGGAACTGAATCCTGCATGCCACAACTTAAAAGAGCCTGCATGCCGCAACCAAGACCTGGCACAGCCAAAATAAATAAATATTTAAGTAAAATAAAATGTCCCTTACAGATCACTGGTTCAACTTCAATTGCATGCTTGGATCACGTGGGGGAGCTTTCAGAAATCTGATGCCCAGGCAGCATCAGGCAGGAGTCCCTGGGCAGGTATGGGAAGCCCTCTAAGTTCCATATGCAACCAAGGCAGAACCATTCACTGTTTCAGAAAAAAGATTAGTTGCCAGAGACAAGATTATAACCACATCACTGCCCAGTATTTACCTGTAAGGGGGCCTGCGCTTCTCCCCTGCGTACTGGAAAAGGTCATCGGTGAAAAACTTGGGCACCTTGTAGTCTTCCAAAAGTTTCCTTCTTTTGGGGTGTTCCCCGTAGCTGCTGTCGAAGATGTAAAGGGGGCTGTCATCGCGGGTGCTCTCCATGTACTCGATGTAGTATTTCATCTTCATCTTCACCGAGTACCCGTCGTTGTCCTCGCCACACTTGAACTTCTGGTTCCGGTATTTCCTTTTGAGGCGCTCCAGAGTCCACTTTTCCTGCGCAGACCAGCCCTCTTGGGCATTCAGCAGAACCACGGGCTTGTATGGTCTTTCATATCGCTCCACAAATTCTTCCACCGACAGTTGTAAAGCGTCTGCCCTTTCCACATTGTCCTGAGGGAATCAGAAAAGACCCATCAAATTTAAAAAAAAGAGAGAGAGAGAGAGAAAGAAAAGCCCAGTGGCAGGTAAGGGTGTTCCCCAAAGCCAATTAGCAATCATATGCCCAAGGAGCCAGATTCTAGTTCTGGCTCCTCTTAGGGAGGGGAAAGGACTTGCGTGCATTCGGGCACAGCAAAACCGCCATCCCACCAAGGAAGCGGGGCTTCGCGTCTCCCACTTGTGGCCTTGAACACCCAGGTTCCCTATGGCCCTGCTGCCCAAAAGGGGTGCAGGGGTGACAGGCCTCGTGGAGGGCGTCAAGGGCGTGGGGCTCCAGATGCCCCCGGCAGGCGCGGCTGCGGCGAGGAGAAAGGAGGCCCGCCCTGGAACGGGCGCCGAAGACCCCGACCTCCGCTGGGTGCGGGCGAGGCCATCGGAACTCGGTCCCGGGAGAGGTGGGCACAGCCCCCGGCGGATGCCCGTGGTCCGCCCTGCCCGCGATCGCGGCCCGCTCACCGCCACAGCCGCCGGGTTCAGTGGGAAGCTCTCGTAGTAGTTGTGCCGGGTCCAGTCCAACGAGTCCTTCAGCTCCGGCCGCGCACTCCGCTTGGCCTCGCGGATCCGCTTCTTGCTCTTGTGGTTCATCCTGCAGGGTCACCACCAGCTGGTTCCGCGACGACCTCGGCGCAGCTCGCTTCCTGCCACCAATGCGCCGCCCCCCTCCCCACACACACACACTCCCAGACTCGGGCGACGGCAGCACCAAAACGCCCTTCGCTCCGGCCCGGCGCCTTTAAAGTCGCCTTCCAGAAGATTCACTCCGTAACCACCTCCCGAGCCTCCGGTTGGACCAGTGGCTGCTGTCTTCCCTGCCCTCCGGCCTCTCGCGATAAGCCATTGGCCTCTGCGTCTCCGGGGCCAGCCCTCACACAGGCCGGATATCCACCATGTTGGGAAGGTCAGCCCAGTCGAACTAACTCTTCGTTGCGGCCCCGCCTCTCCCGCGCCCGCTTCCGGTTGGTCACTTCCGGCGGCCCTAGGTGTCTTTTTTGGCTCTCTTCCGGCCGGCTAGCCGCCTGCTCCACCTGTTCTCAGTGTCTCGTTTGCCTGGTGTGGGGGTCTGTTCTGGCTGCGTGGTCGTTTCGTCGCTCGAGGGGTGCTTCCCCCGCTTGCTGTCGGGTAGTAGCGACCTGACGTGCTACGGGGAGAAGGACTGAGCCGACCCGGGGGCCCTCGCGCGTGCAGCTTGGCAGCCTGGCGGCCCGGCGCACTCCCCTGCTCCCGGCCCGCACGGAGGCCACCGACTCCTCTTCGGACGAAGGTGGCCTCCGAGCGCAAGTGGTCCGGGCCCAGCGCTTTCGGTTCTCGGAGGGGCCGGGTCTGGAAGATGAGGGGGGCGCCATACTGGAGGTGTGCGTCCCGCAGGTGCGTGCCAAGGCACCCGGCGGGAATCGCCTTGGGGAGGTAGGGACGGGTATAGGGGAAGGAGTCAGGGGCTTTTTCATTCAGCCTTCGGGTGAACCCGCAGAGCCAAACAGTTTGAAGGGGAACCTCTCCATACCTAATGCTTCTTGCTGGGAAAGTGACATTCTTGACACCTAATTTTTTTAATCTTGTTGAAGGGCGTGTTAACTGAGGTTTATCTGGGACAGGGGATTCCAACACTCATTGATCAAATAAAGTTTCTGGGGCTTGGCCTTGCTTCCTTTCAGCTCATGGCTGCCCCCAAATTCTCAATAGCAATTATATATTTCTTATGCGTCCGATTTTTCAAAGCATTTTCACGTTGCAGCTTTTCATTTGATTTTAACAGCAGCTGGTGGGGTAGACATTGGCAGTAACGGTTTTGAATATGAGAAACAGGTTAAGAGTTGAAGGCTGGTGTGGAATCCGTTTCTGGCAGTCTTTAAAATCCTTCGTGTTAAAATTCTCCTTTGGATTTCTTCCCAGATTTAGGAAGTGCGTGAAGATACACCTTGTGAAAAGATACATCTTTAATTTAAAAAAAATGTTGTAATGGGGTATTGTTGAAGATATGTCTTTTTTCTTTAATTACCTAAATCTGGATAACTCACACTTGAGATCAGAACTCCTTCATTGTACTCCAGGGTAGAATCCACCAGGGCAGGCATTTTTGTTTTATTCACACCTAGTATATTTTTTTAGGTAAGAAGTGTATTTATTTAGAAACACACTCCACAGACAAGAGTGGGCCATTTCAGTGGGCAAGTGCAGCCTAGACACTAATATTTTTGTTGAGTGTATTGAATGATTATGTTTAGACCTTCAGTTCCTTCACCTTTGATATTTTTACCTTTTCAGCCTATCACCCTGGCAGGGGCACCCTTTACCAAACAGACTTGCAGTTTTGCAGTTTAACAGTCACTAACTTTGTATGCTTTGTACTGACTAGTTTTCATTGAATTTTCCTGACATTCTATGAAGATAGTGTTTTGCAGTTGAGGAAACTGAAGCACAGGTTAAATAACTTGAGTGAGGTCACACAGCTAGTATTGATAAATTACCTTTCTCAAGTTTGAACTCAGGCAGGCTTATTCCAGAGTTGTGAGCTGTTACCTTGCCTCCCTAAATACCATCCTCATGATTCAGTGCCTCCCCAAAGGCTTTACAAGTTGCCTGCCTTCCTAACTCCAGGACAGCTCTACTCAGACCTCATCTGAGATGCCATCCTAGAACCACCCTGTTCCTCCTTAGCGTTAGCACGTTCCTGCTTGTGCTGTTGCTCAGTTTTGTCTCTTTGTGACCCCATGGGCTGTAGCCCGCCAGCTTCCTCTGTCCAGGCGATTTCCCAGCAAGAGTACTGGAATAGGTAACCATTTCCTTCTCCAGGGGATCTTCCCAACCCAGGGATCAAAGCCTGGCCTTCTGCATTGCAGGTGGCTTCTTTACCACCTGAGCCACCAGGGAAGCCCATTACCCCATTACCAGGTTATGCCTAGCTTAAAACCCTCCAGTATCTTCTCACTGCACTTAAATAAAAAGCTAAACTTCTCGTGGCCTACAAGACACCCCAAGTCTGGTCTTTGCTTCCTCTCTGACCTATGCTTGTACTATGCAACCCTGCCACCAGCCCTCAGGCCCACACTGCCAGGGAGAGGGCCCTGGGAGAGGCCTTGGCCTTTGCTTGAATCATCCTCTCCCTATCTTGAGCAACCACTTTGTGGTCACTTCCCACCCCCATTACTCTCACATCACCCTGTTACACTGTGCTGGTAGCATTGTTACTGAAAATATTTGCTTGTTGTCTCTTCACAGTAAGATACACACACACACACACATACATACATATATATATACACACATATTCCATGAGTTACATCCTTAGCCTAAAATAGCCACTAAGCCACAAGCCACTCAGGCCCTGGATAAATTCTAGTTGAGTAAAAGAATGCTTATCACAAAAAGGAAAAAAAGTGCTTATCACATTGTATTATAGTTTTATATTCCCTCTCCCCCACGCAAGGAGCTTCTCTGATGGCTCAGTTGGTAAAAGAATCCACCTGCACTGCAGGAGTTGCTGCTGCTGCTAAGTCGCTTCAGTGGAGATCCTGGGTCGGGAAGATCCACTGGAGAAGGGATAGGCTACCCACTCCAATATTCTTGGGCTTCCCTTGTGGCTCAGCTGGTAAAGAATCTGCCTACAATGTGGGAGGCCTGTGTTGGGAAGATCCCCTGGAGAAGGGAAAGGCTACCCACTCCAGTATTCTGGCCTGGACAATTCCATGGACTATAGTCGAGGGCTCGCAGAGTCAGACATGACTGAGCGACTTTCACTTCACTTACCCACCCATAGGAGGTAAACTAGAGAACAAAGAATTGTCATTTTTGTAATGGATGCCAGTGCCAGGCAGTCAGTAATTGTTGTATAAATATTCTGACTTCCAGCATGTTTATGTTGTTATTTATGGGATACAAAAAATTTCTTTTCAGGTCCTGCATCTTCAATATGGAATGTATGTTTGGCCCTGTGCTGTGGTCCTGGCCCAGTACTTGTGGTTTCACAGAGGATCTCTGCCAGGCAAGGCTGTCCTAGAGGTAAAAGTGCCCTTGAGGTTTGCAAAAATCCTAGATTATAAGTCTGTATGCTGGTTATTGGGTTTTGTTAGATATTTTTAAGTCAGGGATGATGTGGCCAGTCTCCATGGCAGGTGAGTTAAAAACACTTTTTCAAGTGTAAGTGAAAACCATTGACTAATCTTAAGGAATCTTGGCGTGGAAGCAGTCTTTGAGGCCATCTTTCTAGGGTGTCCCAACAGGGTCATCCAGGCTGTACTATACCACTGCAGCCTTTCTTGAAAAACCGCTTTCATCTTTGGAAATCTTGAGATTAGTTTTAAAATGTATCCAGTGCTTTCTCACTACTCCACCTGGCTTTAAAACTGCTGAAGGCTTACAGAAGTAAACTTAAGTCATTTGCAGAAATGGTACTATGCTTAAACCCAAAGGCTGAAGACAAATCAGAAGCTTAAGGACACTTATCTTTTGCAAAAGCATATAAATGAAATGAAGGCATTTGGTGCATAATTCGGGCTCAAAGTAGTGACGGTTTTTAGCTACTCAAAAAAGGTTGGGAATCAGTGCTGATCCTTGAACAGGAAGTATGTTTCAATCCATAGCAATAGTAATGTTTATGAAGGGACTTCTTGGTATTATGCAAAGTATGCTTAAGTTCTTTGCTGCTCTAAAGACCCAACTGGAAAAATCCCAAGTAAAGTCATGCTGTAGACCTGTCAGACTTTAGCCATGTTACTTAAAATTGGTAGTAACTTAATGGCTGGTTGTACATTCAAGTCACCCACTGAGCTTCTAGAGACCTGGTATAATTAGGAGCTCCTTACAGATCATGAGAACTAAAGTGACTGAAGGTCACTATAGTGCTATAATGCCCTGGACATCCTAAACAATGGAACTGCTCAAGATATGGTCCCATTTGGAATTGGTCGATCCTCAAACAGCTCAGTGATTGGAGCACCCACCCTCCACAAAACTCAAAATCCACGTAAAACAGGTGGTTGCTCCCACATCCCGACTCAACAAACTGGACTGCAGAGTCCTAGTTACAGAACCTCCCAGTTCAAACCTGTAGTTGCAGTTGAGGGCCCTTTAAAATGGTGAAATAGACCAACTCTTTTGACCCAGTTAGAACTGTCATTAAGTTTAAAGGAAGTAAAGCAGTGTTGAATGGTGTTTTAATAGACATGGAAAATTCAAATTTACACACAGACCCTGTACTTAAAAGGCCAACGCAAACATGAAATGAGAAATCATTTGCCAAGATCCACAACTTGTTGCAGTTCTAAGCAAAACCTTTAAACTTATTAGATTGGTGCTGGAGTGAGCCTTCCAGGAATTGTGGCTGCAAAATGTGGTGCTGAAGTTACACTGTCAGACAGTTCAGAGTTGCCTCACTGCCTAGAAATCTGTCGGCAAAGCTGCCAAATGAATAATCTGCCTCAAGTCCATGTTGTAGGACTCACCTGGGGTCATGTATCTCGGGATCTTCTGGCTCTACCACCACAAGACATTATTCTTGCATCTGATGTATTCTTTGAACCAGAAGGTAAATCTTTTTTTTCTTCTCAAGTCAATTTAACCACAGATACAATGAAATTAAGTCTATTAAGAAGTCTTTTCTTCCCAGACTTTGAGGACATTCTAACTACAGTTTACTTTTTGATGCAGAAGAACCCTAAAGTGAAATTGTGGTCTACTTACCAGGTAAGAAGGTAAGCCTGAATCCTGGTTTACTCCCAGTTTTATTAAAGTTAACGCAAGCCTTACTACTCATTCAGTGTCTAACTTAAGGATAAAATGAGAACATATCTAAAGTAAAACAAGAAAAGCTTGGTTTTTTAAAAGTAATTTATTTTTTTCAGTGCTGACTGGTCACTTGAAGCTTTGCTCTACAAGTGGGACATGAAATGTGTCCATATTCCTCTGGAGTCTTTTGGTGCAGACAAAGAAGATATAGCAGAATCTGCCCTTCCAGGAAGACATACTGTTGAAATGCTGGTCATCTCCTTTGCAAAGGACAATCTGAATTACACCTAAAAACTGTTTTGGGACAATGTCAATACTGCTCAGAAACCTGGCAAGCCAACTATGTGACTCAGACCACTTCAGCTTCTTGAGTACAGTGGGTTTGAAGATGGTCAGATCTGCTGGCTTTAGACTGATGGGTCACATAACCATTAAGACAAAAAATTATAACTATAATAAAAAGGACCTGGATTGTTCCTAAATTACTAAAATAGGGCATAAATTAGGTTATAAGAAGGGGGTTATTCAACTTTTAACAAAGTGCTACCTTAGAGCATTGAGGAGAGTAGGTGCTGACCTGGCATTTCCACTTTTTAACTTGGGGGGGGGGAATCAACTACCAAACATTCACTTTCATTCTATACAGTCAGTAACATTCACAAGATAATTGCACAGGTCTTTCAAATAAATGAGGGGAAAAAAGATCAACACATATTCTGAGAAAAGCTAACACCAAGAAAACGTTTTAATTAAACTACAGAAACAATGGCTATAGTACAGAATATTCATGAGCAAAAAGATACACCATGTTATAAGTACTTACAAAATTACAAACCATTTGTTTGCTTCCTTAACATTTTCCATATTTTAAGTTCGTACATGAAGATGATCAGATTTACCATTTTGGGGGGAAGAGGAAGAAAAAAAAAAAAGGTGTATTTATCATCGCTAGATGTGCTCACTGTATGCTCCATTATTTATATGCAAGGCCCGGGTGACTGGAAGTGCAGTTGTCAGGCATTTTAATAAACTGGACAGCCATTTGTTTCTGCACGACAAGGCATCTTTACACAGGAGCAATCAGGAGAAAACAGGAAACAGCCAAGCACTCTGCACTGCAACACGCCACCTTAACAGCTAACCAGCATTACTCAACTGCTACACAACTGCGCCTAGTGCACAAAAATACATAAGAGAAGAGATTAGAATTGTGTTTGGTAAACAATCCTTCCCAAAAAAAAAAAAAAAAAAAAATCAAGTCTTTTCACCTGAAAAGTCTTTATACAAATTTGGGTTCTGTTTACCATTTAGACCTGAAGGTAAATAACATATACAAATAAATTTACACCAACTTTTGTAGGTTTTTAATTTTAAGGTAGGAAGGCAATGTTGAGTCAATCTCTTGACAGCTTTAGGCTGTGTGTAATGGCTGCACACGTTTCCTTAAAAGTCAGGAGGCCACAAATTAGGTTACCAATCTGTTTAATTCCAAACAAAAAAAGTCAGCACTATATAAACAAAAAGGAAAATTTACCTCAAATATCCAAGTCAATAATGAAATCTGAAGTCGTTCACCTTACTAAATTACAAGAAATTTGAATAACAGCAAAAAAAAATGGCACATAAAATGAGTTTGCCACCTGAGGCAAAGCTTAAAACAAGTAAAAAGTTAGACAAAATGTTACAAAATAACCTTTTCAATAGCCAGTTGCTTGTTCCAAGGACTCTTCTGATGGACTGAGTACTACCAGGTAAGTGGTCCTTTCCCCCACGTCCTTCTTTATGTTGCTTGTCGACACATCTAGGTTTGAAAAGAAACAAGCTCAGTTTACCTTCCATTAACAAAATCACCAAAAGTGCACATGGTTTCAATTTCAGTACTTACTAAGGATCTGGTGAAACCAGTAGGTTACAGAAAGGTTCCAACCAGCCATTATCCATTTTTTTTAAGGCCCAATTAGGAAACTTTCACAAAGGTTACCATCAGCACTAAAAATGTGTGTTTATGTTATGTATTCTTGGCCAAATCACCAAGGTGAAAAATGGTAAGGGGGGATAAAAAAGTAGAAAAAAAAAAAAAAAGGAGGGGGGAGGGTTGGGCTGTATCCAAACAAAACAATTAGTCAGTATATTTTAAGTTTCTAGTTTTCAAATGAAACCACTGGCATTTTAGAATGCTTTAACATCTGAGCTACTTAGGGCCCTTTCCTTTTAAAAAATAGGACCAAACAATTTGAGAGTTAAAGACACACTATCCTTTCCCCACCCAGTGCAATCAATACCTGTAAACTTTTGATTCCAAAAGTTCATTGCTTCTTTTTCACAATTCGTTTGCCACATCCATTAAAATATGAAGTCCCAGTCAGTACAACAATAGTTGAACTGATTGTTTTCTCTAAGAGGATAGTGCATCTTTAACATTTAAAGACAAACCTGCTCCAATACACGCCCACAGAAACTGGTCCCTGGAGGATCAGCCAAATCAGTTAAAATCTGCAATACTGGCCAATATTCTTTTATCAAACAGGAGACCGCAGCTTTAAAGGGGAAAATGCAGACGTTGGATAAAAACAGCAAGAAATAGTCATTTTCATTAATAGGTCTCAAAACAGTTCATGAAACAGCCATTATCTAAGCTTTATACACATCCTTTCTGCAGACCCCTCTTCAGTATAACTCCCAAAGCCGAGTTAGCTCAGAGCAGTACTCCTAACATCAGGAGCCAATTTTATGTTAATACGGAACAAAACAGCTACTCCAAACCCCATTTCTGAATTCGGGCCGTGAAGTCTCGGAGTCGCACGAACCTTACCATTTGCTTAAGAGGACACCGCTCCTTCCTCTTCCGGAGACTTGGGAGGACTCTTGGATCGCGACCTGGACTTGGATTCCCTCTTGGACACAGGTGGAGGACTCCTGGACCTAGACCTGGATCTGGAGCGCGAGCGAGATCTGGAGACCGACGAGGACTTGGACTTGGATCTTCGCGCCGATCTGGACTTGGAGGTGGATCGCGATCTTGAGCGAGTGCGGGACCGGGACTTGGAGCGGCTGTAGCGAGATCGACTCCGGGACCTGGACCGGCTCCGACTCCGGGATCTGCTGCGGCGACGCCGCCTAGGGCTGCGGACAGAGACAGCGGCGCGTCAGGGTTCGGCGGCCCCGCCCGCCCAGGCCGCCATTATCTCGCCGCCAGACGCCATTTCCCTGGTCGCGAGCCCGGGTCCCCGCCCTCCCGCGCCCCGCCGACTCGGCCCGACCGCCACCACGTGTCCCCGTAGGCCTTTGTGAGTCAGCCAGGGCCTCCCGGAGCCCCGGCCGCGACGCCCGCGTGCTTACCTGCGGCTCCGACGTCCGTAGCCGCCACCCCCGTACCTGCGGGGCGGGGGGCCCCGGCGGCTATGGTGCGAATCCGGGGGGCGGCCGTAGCGCGCCATTTGCACCCGCAGCTCGCGGCCGTCCAGTACGGCTCCGTCCATGGCATCCATGGCGTCCTCGGCGTCGCGCTTGTCGTGGAAGCGGACGAAGGCGAAGCCGCGGGACTCCTTGGTGTAGCGGTCCCGCGGGATGTACACATCGCCGACGCGCCCGTACTTCTCGAACACGCGCCTCAGGGTGTCGGGCGAGGTGCGGTAGGTTAGGTTATCCACCTTGAGGGAGGTCATGCCCTCCACATCGGGAGGCGGGCGACCGTAACTCATGGCTCTGGAGAGTCGGGCCGGGGCTGCGCGCCGACGAACTAACGCCCCGGCGGGCCCGCGAGCTCGGCTGCAGCGGCAGCGGTTTCCTCAGGTTAGCTCGGCTCGACGCCGCGCCTCTTTCCTGGCGGTTGGTTTCCGCGTGGAAACGTTTGGAAAGGCCGAACTGGAAACGTCTACAAGATAAGGGCCAACCGACTCCACCAGAGAAGCAACTGGGCCGGCGGCGGCTGCAGCGCCCATTTATATCCCTCCTCACAAAATGGCGCCCGCGCCACCCGGAAATGAATCTTCTGATTGGCTCATCTCACCCCGCCCCTCAACGTCCCTGCCACGCGCCCCGCCCCTGTCCGGCGCGCTTGCGCAGAGTCGGCGGGTGGGTCGAAAAGCGCGGAGTCACTGCTGCTGGGAGGGGGAGCGGGATTGGCCGACAGTTGGAAAGCCCGCGAAACGCTCCTTCCGGCTGCGAGGCCCGTTGTGACAGGAGGAAAGGGAGGGGCTCCCCTGCTGGGCTCCGCCTTCTTTTCGTGCCAGTTTCTAATCTCTCAGTTTTGCGGCTGGAACCTCCGCCGTCTCCGTTAAGGGGTATTCCTTCACCTTGCCCCTCTGTGTTTCCGTCTCCTCAGACCGGCTTCGCGGCCTCCAGGCCTCCTTCCTCAATTCCTGACTCCTTCGCTGGGTTCCACATTTTAGCCTCCGCCTTTCCGGAGCCCTCGAGGTCCTCCCTGCTCCCTCCGAGTGGATGCGGGAGCCCTAGCCGCGAGCTTGCGCTTCCCCGGCCGCCCTGGACTACAATTCCCAGCGAGCCTAGCGGCCGGCGTCTCGGTTGCGGTCAGGTGACCGAGTCGCCTGACCTGAGGTGAGTCAGGGCAAGGCGGCGGGGCCGTCCCGGCTGCTACATCTCGCCCTTGACTCCTGATTCTCTCTTGGCTCCTCAACTTGGAGCAGCAACGTTCTTTCCTCTTCTCAAGGTGTTGGGTCCTTCCCTACTCGAATCGTGTGTTAGGAAGGTCCTAGCTAAGCCAGTGGGGAGAACTTCACCCTAAGCCCCGGATTCTACTCCAAGACCTGGAAGTTGACAGCTTGGCTGCCCTGCTCCTGGATCTGCCTCCTCTCACCATCTCATTTCTTCTCCCAGGATTGCAGTGGGTTCACCTGGAGGAGAGCTGACTGACTGCCCTGGGGTACTGCTGACCTCCAGCAGAGTTGAGCCAAAATGTCCCCGGAATCTAAAAAGCTTTTCAACATCATTATTTTAGGAATTGCCTTTATGTTTATCTTCACCGCCTTTCAAACTTGTGGAAATGTAGCGGTGAGTTGGACTTCGTTCTCCCTCCTTTGCAGTGTTTGTCATAATGCATTCCAAAAATGATTATGTCTAATAGTACGCTAAAGTTTCACCTTTTATTTTGTCACCTAACACTTCCTCGCTTTCCATGATAAGACTTGATTTCATCTCTTAGTGGGGTCGTTTATTTCTCTGATCTGATTTGGGGTTTATATATTGACCTATTCATTTTTGTTATCTGTATTAAAGACTGTATTAGTACTTGGACAGTTAAGGGAATAAACGTAAAGCCTAGTTATAGATGGTCTTCAGCCCTCCCCACCTGACCTGCCCGCCTTTGGTTTGCTTCCATTCTGTACTCCTTTCCCTTCTCTCCTGTTGGGATTTCTGTATTAAGTATCCAGCATCTTGAATTTTTACTTTATTCTCACTACTTGGAGACAGATTTTCTGAGGGGGAGGGAGATTACAAAACGTTTTCATTGATTAGTTTTATTTTCTACACAGCAAACTGTCATCAGGAGCCTAAATAGTACAGATTTTCATGGCAGTGGATATACCAGGTATCGTACTGTATGATTGGCTCTACTTTGTATATCCTAGAAATTGCTTAAAAGTTCATCAGAGTCACAGACAACATAAGATACTGTGATTGGATTGTTTTTTCTTCTCTGTATCTAGACTGTTTAGGGGAACATAATGTGATAAAGGTGATGAGTTTAGGTTTCAAGTAGAATTAGACACTGAGTTTGAAATACGAGGTTCAAAATTTAATTGCTGTGGTATTTTGGGAAATTGCTTCTATGTGATCAGTTTCCTTGCTCAGCTTAATGTGTGTAAAGCACTTAGCAGAGTGGCTGGCATTTAATAAGCACTCAGGTATTGTCATAATTACATCTTCCCAATGCTAAACAGAGGATATTTTATAAGACTCTTGAAATATTTGTTGGTCTTCTTGTTTTTCTAATTTCATAATTATTAATATACTGTCATCAGGAGCTTTTAGATTTCAGTTAAGGTGTTTAAGGTGTTTAGTGGCAATTTTACAGGTGGAGAAAATGAAGTGAAAAGCTCTTCATAGGTCACTAGTACATTGTGATTGAAGTTGGGAATGTAACTCATACATGCATATAAACACAAACAGATTTCTTAATTTCTCTGTGGTTAAATGCTAGATGAGTGCAATTGTGCGGTAGTTTGAGCATTCTTTTGCATTCTCACATGCTAGTAAAGTAATGCTCGAAATTCTCCAAGCCAGGCTTCAGCAATACGTGAAGCGTGAATTCCCTGAGTTCAAGCTGGTTTTAGAAAAGGCAGAGGAACCAGAGATCAAATTGCCAACATCCGTTGGATCATGGAAAAAGCAAGAGAGTTCCAGAAAAACATCTGTTTCTGCTTTATTGACTATGCCAAAGCCTTTGATTGTGTGGATCACAATAAACTGTGGAAAATTCTGAAAGAGATGGGAATACCAGACCACCTAACCTGCCTCTTGAGAAATCTGTATGCAAGTCAAGAAGCAACAGTTAGAACTTGACATGGAACAAAAGACTGGTTCCAAATAAGAAAAGGAGTACGTCAAGGCTGTATATTGTTACCCTGCTTATTTAACTTCTATGCAGAGTACATCATGAGAAACGCTGGACTGGAAGAAACACAAGCTGGAATCAAGATTGCCAGGAGAAATATCAATCACCTCAGATATGCAGATGACACCACCCTTATGGCAGAAAGTGAAGAGGAGCTAAAAAGCCTCTTGATGAAAGTGAAAGAGGAGAGCGAAAAAGTTGGCTTAAAGCTCAACATTCAGAAAACGAAGATCATGGCATCCGGTCCCATCACTTCATGGGGAATAGATGGGGAAACAGTGGAAACAGTGTCAGACTTTATTTTTTTGGGGCTCCAAAATCACTGCAGATGGTGACTGCAGCCATGAAATTAAAAGACGCTTACTCCTTGGAAGAAAAGTTATTACCAACCTAGATAGTATATTGAAAAGCAGAGACATTACTTTGCCAACTAAAGTCCATCTAGTCAAGGCTATGGTTTTTTCTGTGGTCGTGTATGGATGTAAGAGTTGGTCTGTGAAGAAGGCTGAGTGCCGAAGAATTGATGCTTTTGAACTGTGGTGTTGGAGAAGACTCTTGAGAGTCCCTTGGACTGCAGGGAGATCCAACCAGTCCATTCTGAAGGAGATCAACCCTGGGATTTCTTTGAAAGGAATGATGCTAAAGCTGAAACTCCAATACTTTGGCCACCTCATGCGAAGAGTTGACTCATTGGAAAAGACCCTGATGCTGGGAGGGATTGGGGGGAGGAGGAGAAGGGGATGACAGAGGATGAGATGGCTGGATGGCATCACTGACTTGATGGACGTGAGTCTGAGTGAACTCTAGGAGTTGGTAATGGACAGGGAGGCCTGGCGTGCTGCAATTCATGGGGTCGCAAAGAGTCAGACACGACGGAGTGATTGAACTGAACTGAATAATAATATCACAATTTTTACTAATGTGTTTTCTTCATATATATATTGTAAAGAACAGGTGAAAGAACCATTGGTATTTGAGAAATTCATACAAGCTAAAGAATGATTTACTTTGGATTTATAAATAGTGGCTTATAAACTTTTGAAATGGTCTTAGTCACACTTTGCTACATGTATACTGGGACCAGGTCTGCAGTAGCTGAATAATGTTCAAGTGAACCATTCAGTTCAGTTCAGTTGCTCAGTTGTGTCCGACTCTTTTTGACCCCATGAACCACACCACTACAAAATTCTCCAAGCCAGGCTTCAGTAGTACATGAACTGTGAACTTCCAGATGTTCAAGCTGGTTTTAGAAAAGGCCAGAGGAACTGGAGATCAAATTGCCAACATCCGCTGAATCATCGAAAAAGCAAGAAAGTTCCAGAAAAACATCTATTTCTGCTTTATTGACTATGCCAAAGCCTTTGACTGTGTGGATCACAATAAACTGGAAAATTCTGAAAGAGATGGGAATACCTCTTGAGAAATCTGTGTGCAGGTCAGGAAGCAACAGTTAGAACTGGACATGGAACAAAAGACTGGTTCCAAATAGGAAAAGGAGTATGTCAAGGCTGTGTATTGTCACCCTGTTTATTTAACTTACATGCAGAGTACATCATGAGAAACGCTGGGCTGGAAGAAGCACAAGCTGAAATCAAGATTGCTGGGAGAAATATCAGTAACCTTGGATATGCAGATGACACCACCCTTATGGCAGAAAGTGAAGAGGAGCTAAAAAGCCTCTTGATGAAAGTGAAAGAGGAGAGCGGAAAATGTTGGCTTAAAGCTCAACATTCAGAAAACAAAGATCATGGCAACTGGTCCCATCACTTCATGGGAAATAGATAGGGAAATAGTGGAAACAGTGTTAGACTTTATTTTTGGGGGCTCCAAAATCACTGCAGATGGTGACTGCAGCCATGAAATTAAAAGACGCTTACTCCTTGGAAGAAAAGTTATGACCAGCCTAAATAGCATATTGAAAAGCAGAGATATTACCTTGCCAACAAAGGTCCATCTAGTCAAGGCTATGCTTTCTCCAGTGGTCAGGTATGGATGTGAGAGTTGGACTGTGAAGAAAGCTGAGCACCAAAGAATTGATGCTTTTGAACTGTGGTGTTGGAGAAGACTCTTGAGAGCCCCTTGGACTGCAAGGAGATCCAACCAGTCCATCCTAAAGGAGATCAGTCATGGCTATTCATTGGAAGGACTGATGCTAAAGCTGAAACTCCAATAATTTGGCCACCTCATGAGAAGAGTTGACTCATTGGAAAAGACCCTGATGCTGGGAGGGATTGGGCAGAGGAGAAGGGGACGACAGAGCATGAGATGGTTGGATGGCATCACCAACTCAATGGACATAAGTCTGAGTGAACTCGGGGAGTTGATGATGGACAGAGAGGCTTGGTGTGCTGCGATTTGTGGGGTTGCAAAGAGTTGGACACGACTGAGCAACTGAACTGAACTGAATTGAAGCGCAGCATGCCAGGCCTCCCTGTCCATCACCATTCCTCGGAGTCCACCCAAACCCATGTTCATTGAGTCGGTGATGCCATCCAACTGTCTCATCCTCTGTCATCCCCTTTTCCTGTCCTCAATCTTTCCCAGCATCAGGGTCTTTTCAAATGAGTCAGCTCTTCGCATCATGTGGCCAACATATTGGAGTTTCAGCTTCAACATCAGTCCTACCAATGGACACCCAGGACTGATCTCCTTTAGGATGGACTGGTTGGATCCGCTTCCAGTCCAAAGGACTCTCAAGAGTGAGCCATTACGTTGAGTTAAATAAATTCTGATTTAAACAAGTTATAGCTACATGATTATTTATAGCAGTGAGATTTCATGCCACTGCCAGGAGTTGTCAGCTAAATCTGTAGGGCAGACTGGTTGATGAGGGCCTCTGGAATCAGATTCCCAGGGATGAGATTCTGGTTCCACCATTGACTAGCTGTCCAGCTGTACTTTTGACAAGTTGCTTGACCCCTCTGTATTTCACTTCTCTTTTCCATAAAAAATAATATGATCTTCATGGAGTTGTGTTAGCTGCTATAATAATTCACTGGTACATTAAAATTCATATTGTCCAAGGCAGACTGATTCTTTTCATTTGACAGGACTTCAATATTTTGAACAAGTGAAAACTTTAATGTGACATTCAGTGTAAGAAAGTAGTTATGAATTCTGACTAAATAATATGAGTGGTTATTACAAAAAAACCAAAACTGTAGACTCTAATTAGGTTTGAAAAAAATTGAGCTTTGAGACAGTGTTTCAAGAGTTTTTTTTTTTCCCTTTTGTATGTTATGTGTGCAGCATGGCAATTATTTATGGAGTGTTCTCTGCTTCAAATTTGATTACACCATCAGTGGTTGCCATTGTAGGACCTCAACTCTCTATGTTTGCTAGTGGTTTATTTTACAGGTAAGTAATCCCGTTTTCTTTCATTTAATCAGAATGCCTTCAGCTTCTTTCAAGCACATAGTAAACTTGTGCTTTGAACTTGCTGACTTGATTGGAATAGATTATAGGTAGCATTTTAGAGGTTTGGCTCTCTACTTGATGCTTAGTGGTACTATTGTTTTAAAGTGATGGGATTTGTGTATATTTGCTTTTCTTTTGCCACTAATATATATAATATCCAAAAACCTTTCTATAGGCTTGAAAAGAACTCAAGTAATAATCTTAAGTAGATTAATGGGAATTAAATTTTTTCTGGGATACAGAACTGTAGTCCCACTGTGTGCTGAGCTGTTTGGCAAAGGCCAGTTGCAAACCTCATTCAATGTCTGAGTTCACAAATTTGAAATAGTAAGTTAAGAAATGACATTCGTCCTCTTTTTTCCAACACTGGAGAAGCCCTTTACAGCTTGAATTTTGAAAGAAGAGATCCCTCAGAACTGATTCCTAGAAGGCATAATTGACATTCTGTTTCAGGTATTGTTTGACTGTAATACGTTGACCTGTTATATTTTAGCATGTACATTGCCGTTTTTATCCAGCCTTTCCCGTGGTCCTTCTACACAGCCTCTGTTTTCATTGGAATTGCAGCTGCTGGTAAGCATTTTGATTTCTATTTTCTGAGTCTAAGAGTATTGTTTATATGTTTAATATATAAAGCTAAATGCTTTCATTCCCTTGATAAACTCTTGATTTGAATTTTAGTACTTTGGACAGCACAAGGAAACTGCCTGACAATAAATTCAGATGAGCACACTATTGGGAGAAACAGTGGAATTTTCTGGGCACTCTTACAATTTAGGTAATAATTCTTATGGCTCCATCTTTCCTATAATTCTTTTTTTTTTTTTTTTTTTGGTCAGACCATTTTTTTAGATCCCAATTGTGTTGAGAACTCAGATCTTCTTTTTACACGAGTTAAGTTCCTAGGTACATGTCATAGAGACTTAAAATTTTATGGGATTAGTTAAAGATGCATGGATCTACCTCACTGAAATTTATTATTAGCAAATGGAAAATAATATTAACCATAATGTATATAGCATTTGCTATACTTTAGGTGGCTCACTGGTAAAGAACCCGCCTGCCAATGCAGATTGGGTTCAATCCTGTGGAGCAAGTGTATGATACCCACTCCAGTATTCTTGCCTGGAGAACACCAGTGGACAGGGGAACCTGACAGTCCATAGGGTCACAAAGAGTCAGATAGGACTGAGGTGACTTGCGGGCATGCATACTTTGTATATATCTTACATACTACTGGGCTGTTTAGGGCTTCCCTGGTGGCTCAGAGGTTAAAGCATCTGCCTCCAATGCAGGAGACCCGGGTTCAATCCCTGGGTCGGGAAGATCCCCTGGAGAAGGAAATGGCAACTCACTCCAGTATTCTTGCCTGGAGAATCCCATGGACTGAGGAGCCTGGTGGGCTGCAGTCCACAGGGTCACAAAGAGTCGGACACGACTCAGTGACTTTACTTACTTACTGGGCTCTTTAATCTCAGTAATAGTTACAATCTCCTGTGATCAGAAGGTATTATCTCCAACAAAAGCTTAACTAAAAGTTAAGTAACTTATCCAATCATGTAGATTCCAAAGGCCATGTCCTTCCCACCCAGTTATGCTACTTGACAACTGTTAACAATTAAATTTTCAAACAGAGACTAACTCTATGGCCACTGAAGGATACAGCATGTTATGTATTTCCACAGTAAAAAGCAACAGCAGGCATGCTGTCATGGAATCTGTCCTGAGGATTTACCCTCATATCCTAAATGCCTAAAATTTTGGCTTTGATAAGGCTTAACAAAAAAAAGAAATGCAAAAAGGCAAAATGGTTGTCTCAGGAGGTCTTACAAATAGCTGAGAAAAGAAGAGAAGCTAAGGGCAGAGGAGAAAAGGAAAGATACGGCCATTTGAATGCAGAATTCCAAAGAATATCAAGGAGAGATAAGAAAGCCTTCCTCAGTGATCAGTGCAAAGAAATAGAGGAAAACAATAGAATGGGAAAGACTAGAAAATTAGAGATACCAAGGGAACATTTCATTGCAGAGATGGGCACAATAAAGGACAGAAATGGTATGGACCTAACAGAAGCAGAAGATATTAAGAAGAGGTGGCAAGAATATACAGAAGAACAATACAAAACAGATCTTCATGACCCAGATAACGACAATGGTGTGATCACTCACCTAGAGCCAGACATCCTGGAATACGAAGTCAAGTGGGCCTTAGGAAGCATTACCAGCACCCATCTCACACACTAGCAAAGTAATGCTCAAAATTCTCTAAGCTAGGTTTCAACAGTACATGAACCATGAACTTCCAGATGTTCAAGCTGGATTTAGAAAAGGCAGAGGAACCAGAGATCAAATTGCCAACATCTGTTGGATCATCGAAAAAGCAAGAGAGTTCCAGAAAAACATCTACTGCTTTATTGACTATGCCAAAGCTTTTGTGTGGATCACAACAAACTGTGGAAAATTCTTAATGAGATGGAAATACTAGACCACCTGACCTGTCTCTTGAGAAATCTGTATGCAGGTCAAGAAGCAACAGTTAGAACTGGACATGGAACAACAGACTGGTTCCAAATCAGGAAAGGAGTACGTCAAGGCTGCATACTGTCACTCTGCTTATTTATCTTATATGCAGAGAAATCCTGGACTGGATGAACCACAAGCTGGAATCAAGATTGCTGGGAGAAATATCAATAACCTCAGATATGCAGATGACACCGCCTTTATGGCAGAAAACGAAGAAGAACTGAAGAGCCTCTTGATGAAAGTAAAAGAGGAAAGTGAAAAAGTTGGCTTAAAACTCAACATTCAGAAAACTAAGATCATGGCATTCAGTCCCATCACTTCGTGGCAAATAGATGGGGAAACAGTGGAATCAAAAACTTTATTTTTTTGGTCTCCAAAATCACTGCAGATGGTGACTGCAGCCATGAAATGAAAAGATGCTTGCTCCTTGGAGGAAAAGCTGTGACCAATCTAGACAGCATATTAAAAAGCAGAGACATTACTTTGCCAATGAAGGTCCATCTAGTCAAAGCTATGGTTTTTCTAGTAGTCATGTATGAATGTGAGAGACCGTAAAGAAAGCTGAGCGCTGAAGAACTGATGCTTTTGAACTGTGGAGAAGACTCTTGAGAGCCCCTTGGACTGCAAGGAGATCCAACCAGTCCATCCTAAAGAAAATCAGTCTTGAATATTCACTGGAAGGACTGATACTGAAGCTGAAACTCCAGTACTTTGACCACCTGATGCAAAGAACTGACTCACTGGGAAAGATTGAAGGCAGGAGGAGAAGGGAACAACAGAGGATGAGATGGTTGGAAGGCATCACTGACTCTATGGACAGAAGTTTGAGTAAGCTCTGGGATTTGGTGAAGGACAGGGAAGCATGGCATGCTTCAGTCCTTGGAGTCGCAAAGAGCTGGACACGACTGAGCGACTAAACTGAACTGAAGGCTTAACAAATATGAATATTGTTTTAAGGGGTTGTATATTAAGAAACTGGAGTGTAAGTGAATGATTCCTTCCCTGTTGCTGTTTAGTCGCTCAGTCCTGTCTGACTCTTGTGACCCCAAGGAATGTAGCCCTGCCAGTCTCCTCTGTCCATGGGATTTCCCAGGTAAGAATACAACAAAGGAGTGGGTTGCCATTTCCTTCTCCAGGGGATCTTCCCAACCCAGGGATAGCAGGTAGATTCTTTACCGCTGAGCCATCAGGGAAGCCCGATTTTTTCCCAAGGAAAGTGCTAAATAAAGTATTTGATTAGATGCAGATTAACGAAATCATTGATATTTTCACCAGTTCTTTACAGAATTTTAGAGGTAGAGTAAACTTGTTTCCTGGGTGTCATTTCCAGACTCCAATACATCACATGTTTCAAAGTGAGTCAGGTCTTTGGAAGCCAGTTCTGAATCAGGTTGCTGTCATGTGGAAGGAGACTGAGTTCCCTTTGGGTCAGTTGAGTTTTTCAGAAAGAGGGTGAAGTCAGTACTTCTAAATGACTTAGGGCAGGTAGATAACTTCATTGTGTAGGCCTCTCTCTCTCTCTTTTTTTTTTTAACAAGGAATGGAAAAATTATTTTAAAGCCCATAAATATGAAAATAACTTCCCAACATCCTCTTCCTCCTTTTCTTCCCCCAGCTTGTTCTTTGGAAATCTCTACATATATTTTGCTTGGCAAGGGAAAACTCAGATATCAGGTTTGTTTTATTCACTGTGCTTTATTCAGGTACATTCAAAGTAAAATAGCAGTTCCATGAAAATTCCCAGTATGCTTGGTTCAGATTATTTTAGTGAACGTGGGTACTCTTAAGTCCTCTCAGATTTTTGCTTTTAATATCTTCCCTTGGATTATATTATTATACTAGGATTTACACTTCAAGTAGCATCTCAAAGTGTGGGAGAAGATTGTATATGTGTGGGTAGACTAATCAGTTGTCAAAAGAGTTTTTAATTCAGTTGTTTTGTCTATACTCTGATTAAAAGAATATGATCAAGTTCTTATGCTGTTTTTCTTCTGGCTTATTAGTATTTCTCTAACTGAAAGACAGAGGTGGATGTATCCTATTTATCTCTTTGTCCTAGGTTTTTACTGATGCAGTAAAATTAGTGATAAAGTATGTGAATAGTTACAAACAAAATACTGAACGTGATACTGACTCTGGAATTGTTTGTGTGGCTAGTGCTGTCTACTTTCAACTTCTTCTTTCTCCCTAGAGAGTGACCGAAGAACAGTGTTTATCGCCCTAACAGTGATTAGCCTTGTGGGGACAGTACTTTTCTTTCTCATTCGGAAACCAGATTCTGAAAATGTCCTGGGAGAAGATGAATCTTCTGATGACCAGGACTTGGACATCAACGAGTAAGAAGTTGGAAACATTCCTTTCTATTTAAAGCTATATTTTGAATAGATAACAGTCTAGAAATTACAAACCTGTTATAGCCCTAACTGATATCCAGCATTGGGCAGACATGAGGGGAAAGTTTTAAAGCAAATAAGCAGAGAAAGAAGATAAAGAGAAGCTGTCAGGGAGGAAGAAGGGAAAGGAAGATAGAGGTGGGGGAGGTAGCTAAAAGGTTTGTGGAGGGATTTTAGTCTCATCCCAGGTCACATTCTGTGTGACCCTGGACAGTAGCAATGTTCCGCTGACTTTCTCTAGGCCTCAATTTCCTCCTACAGTTCAGCAGACATCTTCTGTGTTTTAATGTGTGAGCATATGGGCTCATAAAGTTAAATAGAAAATAGTCCTGGGTCACTTTCTTGGATCCAGGCTTAAACATTTCCAATCATGTGGTGCAAGTGAGTGGCAAGGCCACCAACAGTCATCATAGACGAGCCGTGGTTACACCCACGCTCTGGATTTTGCACTAACCTATGATGGTAGTTTCCACTGACATAATCCCTGCAGGGAAATAAGTACATAGTCCTGTTTTTCTAAAAATTGTGAGTAACCTTGAGCATATTTCTTATGTATTTGGCTGTGTTGGGTCTTAGTTGCAGTATGTGAAATCTTGGCTGCGGCATGCGGGATTTTTTAGCTGCGGCATGCAGGGATTTTTAGTTGTGGCATGTGGGTTCTTTAGTTGTGGCATGTGGGATCTAGTTTCCTGACCAGGGATTGAACCCAGGCCCTCTGCACTGGGGGCATGGAGTCTTAGCCACTGGACCACCAGGGAAGTCCCATGTTATTATTACTATTATTTTTTACAAAAGTTTATTTTTAAATGTACAGCAGGCTCTAAAACAACACTTCATTCTAGCTATAGGTGGCAACAGATGTCATAGCTGGAAATCCAGATGTTTAAATAGGAATGGAATTAAGGGCCTTGATTTCCTCACGCACGAGGAACAGCTTGCTTTTTAATAGATTTCTTAATTCCACTTGTGGCCAGGGGGCCATTCCCTGAGACCTCTTCTTTCCATTTCTGCTTGAATCTCTTATCTTCCTCATCCATCCCCTCGGCCTGGTTCTTGGGCTGCTTCAGCGGCTGCTTGCCATCTTCAAGGCCAGACATGGCGCCTTCTGCCCCTTTCCCAGGTCCTGCCGCTGAAAGCAGGGGCCTGTTTAAGTTGTAAGTGAAACTATCTAAAACCTTGCAGGTGATTTCTCTGCAGGTCATTATCTAGATTTGAAGAAAGGGGAATAAGAAGTCTTTACCACTCTTGTGTTACGTGAATTGATAAATTGTGAATCTTGCCTTATAGAATTTTATCTGTTGTTAAAAATTTTGCATTGAACTTTCTGTGCTGCCTTTTTAAAGCTCCAAAAGGGCATAAAATTCTCCAGTCACAGGATCATTAAGCATTCAGAATTTGCACTGTTCCAAGCAAAAGAGAGGTGTTTATACGAGTATACATATGTATATATATCACATTTTTAAAAGCGTAAACCAATGGATATTGGAGAAGGGGTCTCCAAATGACACACATTTAGCAAAAATTCAACATTCATTCAGCAAATGTTAGGGGCTGTGAAGACAAATACAATCCATCCCTGTGTTCAGGGAACTTCATTGCTAGGTAAGGGATCATGTAACTGTCATAAGGTGCAGTGCGGAGTGGTTCTGCTCCACCTTGTAGATCTTTCTGTCTTCCTGAATTGTCTTCCCAATCTTGAAACTTCTATGTCTTTATTCTATAAAGAGCACCATTCATGCACCAGCCGTCTTCCGAAAGGTAGGGAAGAAGTAATGAGCAAGACAGAGAAGTCCCTCTTGTTATGAAACTTAATTGTAGACCGGCTGGTAGTCACCATGCATGTTAAGAAAACAGCAGAGTGAGTTCTGCCAGACAGTGAGAGGGGGAGGTGGTGGAGAGCAGGGTGGTGAGAAGGTGTGACAATCAGCTGATGTCTGTTGCAACAAAGGCCAGGTGTGGAAGGGAGTGTGGTGGCTGCTGGAGGGCCCGCGGGATGCGCACGGTGCAAGTGGGAGCATCCACAGCGGACAGAGATGACTGCATCAGGATATGGCGGGAGTTTGGATTTTGTTTTATTATTATTTTTTTGATTTTGTTCTTGATATGATCCGAAGGCACTGAGGACATGCGTGGGGTCTGACTTTAAAGGTTCCATAAAGTGGAGTCCACTCGGAATGATTTACAGTGAGTTGATTATATTTCAATAGTCTATAGCCTACAAATCAGTTCCTGCTTATTTGGGGCCTGGAGTGTGAAATAATATATCCACCCTGGTGGCTCTGTGGTAATGAACCCACCTGCCAAGCAGGAGGCGCAGGTTCAATCCCTGGGTTGGGAAGATCCCCTGGAGAAGGCAGTGGCAACCTGCTCCAGTATTCTTGCCTGGGAAATCACAGAGGAGCCTGGCAGGCTGCAGTCCATGGGGTCACAAAGAGTTGGATACGACTGAGTGGCTAAAACACCACCACCACCACCCAATCTTATCCAAGTACAAGGTGAGGGTACTATCATTAAATGGAGTCTACAGAGTACTCACTTCCAGGGATGGCATGAGGTGTGGTTTTTGTTTTTTAATTTAATTTATTTTTAGTTGAAGGATAGTTGCTTTACAGCGTTGTGTTGGTTTCTGTCATGCATCAGCATGAATCAGCCGTAGGTATACATATGTCCCCTCCCTCTTGAGCCTCCCTCAGGCATGAGTTTTTATGGTGGGGGAAAATGTTTTCCTATTGGTTAAAACATATTACCTTTTTTGTGTCAGTGATTTAAGTCACCTGCTCTCCTTTAGGTTTTTTTCTTTCGGTTTGTTTGTAAATGATATCTTTTCAAGATCTAGGAGTAGACTTGGCTGATAGGATGAGAAGTGTAATTTCTTACAGACTTTCTTACCATGACCTGCAAACACTTACCCTTAAGTTACTGTATCTCATTTCCTTCTCACAGGTAAGTGATAGTGTCCCTGTTTTATAAATGAGAAAGTAAAAGAGAAATGAAGCCACTTGTCTAAAACCACACAACTAATAAGTGGCAAAGCAAGACTCCACATCGAAGCCCACGTTTTTAACCAGTTGGTGATACTACGCCCAAACCCATATAGCTGGTGATGGTGTTGCTTTTAACACTGAAGAACCACAGAGTAATTTTTTATGTAGTTGGAGTGGTGGAAATTGAGCCCTTACGATTTGTTTTTATAGTTTAGAAACAGCAAGGTAGAGGAGATTTTTGTCCTGCCTGAAGTATCATTTCTTTCTTTCCTTTTAAAATTTTTTTCCTTTTTTTGTCCGGGTTGGGTCTTTGTACAGCTTGTGGGCTTTCTCTCGTTGTGGCTAGGGCTTTTCATTGCGGTGCATGGGCTTTTCCTGACAGGCTGTAGAGCGTGCAGAGAAGTACCATTTCTGAAAAAGACATGCATGACTCTGTGTCATAAATTTAATGGGAGCGAATCATGTTCTGTGGTTAATAAAGAGCCACCCAAGTAGCCCTTTACTCACAGTCTCTGAAGCAAGGACACCTTGGAGCAGGGAGCACCGAGGCCACTGAAGTGTTTACCAGACCACATAGAGAACAGATCTTTTACAGACTTAAATGAAAATGTGGTCGTTTTTTTGTTTGTTCTCTTTTTCAATTTTCTGGGGAAAAACTTTTTTCTTTTTATCTTTTCAGGTCTCCCCAGAGCAACATGACAAAGGCAGTAGATGCATTTAGTAAGTATTTTCTGTATCAGAAGTGCAGGAACTGTTCAGGAATAACTTTCCCCCTTTCTCTGGTAGCTTTGCATTGACAATACCCCAGTATTTTGACGTTTCTAGGTATACTGCTCTGAAATCCGCTTGTCTTCTCAATAAGTATCTCTAACGTGAGGCCTGTGAGGGATGGAGAATAATTCAGTGCCCTACCTGAGTGCGTGTGTGAGGGAGGCCCGAGGAGGAGGCAGCAGAGGTTTAGGAGTTTATAGGAGGAAGTAAGGACACAGACCATTTCTTCAAGCATTGCTTGTCACTCCTTAGAAGAGAACAGAGGCTCAGGTGACCCAATAATGTGTAAGACCAATCATCCTCATCTGTTGAGGGTTCTTCCTGGCTAAACCTCTTGATGTGTTTTATTTTGTTCTCACGACAAATCTGTGAGTATCATATAATACATATATATCATTATCTCCATTTTATAGAAAAGAAAACAGGCTTTGGCAAAATTATTTACTCAAGGTCAAACAAGGAATTTCCTTCTTGTTATGAGAGGCCTAGAAAGACCTGTTGGCTGCTTTGGTGAACGTGCAGTCAGGCAAAGGGAGGGTGATGACCTTCAGGCTTATGGGCTGGTTCATCCAGCTTCCGTAAGACTGGATGCAGCCTCTATACGCTGAACCCCCGCCTCTGGATGTCTCTTAATATTAGCCAGATTCGGGATGTACTTTCTAGATAGTTGTACCAGCTTTGCCTCAACTTCTCTGTAAAATGAGACACTAACACAGTGAGGGCCTCATGCTTTTTATCACAGAGCTGGTTGGTTACCTATTGTAGGATTTGGTAGTAATAGGATATTGGGCTGTTAAGTTTGAATGGGGAGAAAGAAGGCAGCAGCTAAAAAAGATAAGGCATATAAGGTGTTATAGGGCAAGAAAATTTAAATTTAGGCAATGGTTCCTGGAAGGTGGGGAGGAATATGAAGTTAGGAGGTGGCAATGAAGCTGAAGGTAAAGAGAAAGGGAAAAGAATGTCCAGGCTTTAATTTGCTTGTGAGCCAATGTTTTGTTTATTATTTAATCATGATATTCCTTCAGCTGATGCTGTAGTAGGTATTGAGTAGAAAGGATTCCTGCTTATTTAAAGGCACTTTAGTTCCTCAGCTCAATGTATATGTTTAATGCAATTCTAGAAAATTTCAATGAGGATTTTTAAATTTATTTTTTGGTCCTGATAAAAGGTTCCTCTGGAAGAATAAACATGTCAATAGCCAACAGAATTTTTTAAAAGAACTTTCCGTAGTAAATATCAGAACCTGTTATGAATTCATTTGAAAACACTGGAATACAGACAGCACTGGAACAGAAGTTTAGACGCAGGTCTGTGTTCATAAAGGAGCGTGGAATACTGTAAAAGAGTCTTAAAAGCAAGGCCAGACAGTTGACTGCATGGGAAAAGTGTGAACTCGTACTTCCAATCTTATACTAAAATTCCATGTAGATTAAATGTAAAAATGAAACCATAATAGAAATTAATTTGGTAGAGGAAAGCCTTTCACAGGTCTGTCAAACACTAAGGGGAAAGTATGTTCTTTTTTACCTAAAATATAAACTTTCGATCTCTTACAATAATCAAATAAAATTAAAATGGCAGGGAAAATATTTACAGTATATGATAAAGGGTTATGAACCAATAAGAAAGGCATGCGTTGGAACTGTGGTGTTGGAGAGAAGACTCTTGAGAGTCCCTTGGGCTGCAAGGAGATCAAACTAGTCAGTCCTAAAGGAAATCAGTCCTGAATATTCATTGGAAGTACTGATGCCGAAGGTGAAACTCCGATAATTTGGCCACATGATGCCAAGAACTGACTCATTGGAAAAGACCCTGATGCTGGGAAAGATTGAAGGCCAGAGAAGAAGGGGATGACAGAGGATGAGATGGTTGGATGGCGTCACCGACTTAATGGGCTTGAATTTGAGCAAGCTCTGGGAATTGGTGACGGACAGGGAAGCCTGGCGTGCTGCAGTCCATGGGGTCACAAAGAATCAGACACGACTGAGCAACTGAACTGAAGAAAGGCATAAACACTCCAGTAGAAAAAAAGTTATAAACAAAGGAAAGTTATTAAAAACTGTAAGAAGTTTTCTGTTAAATTTCCAAAGATAGATAAATCTCAGTATATAGGCTGTAGGTACTTAAATGCACAAGACCACATTGTTAAGAATATAGTCCTTGTATTACTTTCTGAAGATAGATTTATCAGTAAGAATCAAAAGCCTTAAAAATGTTTATCCCTTTACTCCAGCAATTCCACTAATAGGATTATCCTCAGGAAATAATTAAGAATTTCCCCCAAGATTTAGTTACTATTTATATTAGTGAGAAATAGAAATAATTTAAATATTCAAGTACAAAGCAGCTATCCAATAGATTACTGTAGCCATTAAAATGATTACTACAAATGTTAAAAAATGTTTGCTTTGTTATGAAAATAAATTGTAAAACAGTAAAAGTAGTGAAATTTCTTTTTAAATAGCATAAAGCCTAGGAGGAGACTCATTAAGGTGTTAGATTATGGTTATTTTCCTTAATAGAATAACTTTATTGAGATGTAATTCACATACTATACAGTTCACCCACTTAGATAATTCAGTGGTTTTTAGTATATTCAGAGAGTTGCGCAGATATCACCATAATTGACTTTAAAACCTATTCAGGTAGTTACCTGGTCTAGTGATTAGGATTCAGTACACATATGGCCAAAATTAAAAATTTAGAACCTAATTATCACCCCCAAAAGAATCTCTTTGACCATCAGCAGTCAGTTCCCATTTTCTTCCCATTAGTAATCACTTTCCATTTCCTCTCCCAACCCCAACCCCAGCCCTAGTTATCCAGTAATCTACTTTCTGTCTACAGATTTGCCTATACTGGACATTTTGTATAAGTGGAGTCATAGGGCTAGTGGTCTTCTGTGATGGGATTCTTAGCATCAGTTTTTGTGTGGACATTGTTTTCAGAGTTCTTGGCTGTGTACCCAGGAGTAGTGGGCTTGCTGGGCTCTGTGGTATCTGTGTTAAATCTTTTAGGAGCTACCAGGTTGTTTTCCAAAGTGGCGGTACCATTTTACATTCCCACCAGCAATGGACGAAAGTTCCAATTTCTCCACTTTCTAGAGTTATCTTTTTGATTATAGCTATCCTAGCCCCTGATGGTTCAGACGATAAAGAATCTGCCTGCAATGTGGGAGACCCGGGTTCGATCCCTGGGTGAAGATCGCCTGGAGAAGGAAATGGCAACCCACTCCAGTATTCTTGCCTGGAGAATTCCATGGATAGAGGAGCCTGGTGGGTTATAGTCCAGAGGGTTGCAAAAGTTGGACATGACCGAGGGACTAGCACTGTCCTAGTAGGTGTAAAGTGATTTTTTTCTGGCTTTGATTTGCATTTCCCCAGTATCTAAGATGTTGAGCGTATTTTTATATGCTTATAGGCATTTCATCTCTTCTTTGGAGAAATTTCTGCTCAGATCTTTGGCTCATTTTTTAATTGGGTTATTTGTATTATTATTATTATTATTTTGGCCACACCGTGTGACTTGTTCCCCGACCAGGGATTGAACCCCAGCCCTCAGAAGTGGAAGTGCTGAGTCTTAACCGGTGAACTGCCAGGGAATTCCTTGTCTTTTTATTATTAAATTGTAAGAGTTCTTTATATATTCTAGATGAAAGTCCCTTATATATATAATTTACAAATATTTTCTTCTATTCTTCAGGTTGATTTTTCTCATTTTCTTGGTAGTATCTTTTAAATCATAGAATTTTTAAATTTTTGATGAAGTGTGATTTATCTACTTTATCTTCTGTTGTGTGCGCTTTTGGTGTCCTAGGAAGACTCCAAGTCACAAAGATTTATTCCTGTATTTTTTTTGTAAGAGTTTTATAGTTTTAGCTTTTACATTTTGTTCTGTGATCCATTTGAGTCAGGTTTTATGGATGTTGTGATGTAGGAATCCAGCATCATTCTTTTGCACGAGATCAGTCATTCTAGCACCATTTGCTAGAAATACTGTTCTTTCTCCCATTGAATTGTGTTGGCACCCCTGTTAAAAATCAAATGACTGTGAATGTAGTTTATTTCTCAATATGCCTGTTCTTATGCCAGTACCATGCTGTGTTGATTATTGTAAATTTTGAGTCTTCATCTTTGTTCTTTTTCAAGATTATTTTGGCTGTTATCAGTCCTTTGAATTTGCATATGAATTTTAGGATCAGTTTGTCAGTTTCCTCAAATGAATTATATTGGTTTTTTTTTTTTTTGATAAATGATTTTTTTTGAGAAGTTTTAGGTTCACAGCAAAATTGTCAATAGACAGAGATTTCCCATACATGTCCTGCCCTCACCCATGTGTAACCTTCCCTGTTAACCGTTGTCCCCCATCATTGTACTTTTGTTAAAGACTGATGAATGCACAGTGACACAGCATCATAACCTAGAGTCTGTTGTTTACATTAGGGTTCCTGCTTGGTGGTGTACGTTTTATAGGTTTGGACAAATGTATGAGGACATGAATTCACCATATAGGATCATACTAGATTATTTTTCTTTTTAGGTTGTGTTTTAAAATTTCCTTTTGTTAGCTAAATCTTCTGATTACTCAAAAGCAAATATGCTTTGCTAATATGATTTTTCTAATTAAAAATACTGTTTTAAACTTTGTTAATCAAGTATTTTTTTCTGGAAATATATGAAAATGATTGGTGAAAATATCTTACTGATTTTATGGAGAAATTCAGGACAGAGTGTCTATGACTGATGTGAGTTTCCTAGTCATCCACTGAGTAGGAACTGAAAGCTGGATCCCCCATTAGTTTAGGATCCTAGATAAGTGGCCTGAAGTTATGAAATGTGAGCAGGTTCAAGACAGTTAAAATGTGCAGCTTTTAGAAATGCATTTTCCACTGTAGATTTCAACTCAGTTAAACAACAAAAATTAAAAATTAAAGGGATCAGAAACAACTGAGCAGAACTAAGGTTTCAGTCCTCAGATCCAGAGTCTGAGAATCTCAGGAAGTGGTGCTATCCCGGCTTGGGGTGCTCAAAAACCTCTGGGCTGACTCTGACCTTGAGTCCAGCCTTAAAGCTGCCCTGGGACAGTTGCTTAGAGAAGTTAGCACTTTGCCAACTGTTGACTCCCTAACCTTTAATCAGGTCTGTTGGAATAGTCTGTTGTTTTGTTCTGTTTCTTTTCTCTGTTTCATGTTTTATTTGCTTTCATGAGCGTTGGAAAAGGTGTTAGAGCAAACACAACTCTAGAATATATTTAAACAGTTGAAATCAACATTTTACTTACAGGGCAGGTTTAGTTCATATGTTAAGCATTTTAATCTGAATCATTAACCTGTGTCCCAGTGTCTCTGTTTACTAGCATTATTGACAACAAGTAATAATGAATTGGTTGAATGAATATTTTAGAATTTTTGTTTGGTTGACTAAAATCTAGTGAAGTACTCCTAATTTTTTTTTCTTTTTTTTGGGCAGAAAAGTCTCTGAAGTTATGTGTCACCAAGGAGATGCTCCTTCTTAGCGTTACAACTGCTTATACAGGTAATGGACTTAATTACAGTATTGGTTTTCTGTAACTGCGTAATGACAGTAAGTGTCGAAAACAGTAACAGTGTTCAGTTTCAGTTCAGTTCAGTCGCTCAGTCGTGTCCGACTCTTTGCAACCCCATGAATCGCAGCATGCCATGCCTCCCTGTCCATCACCACCTCCCGGAGTTCACTCAGACTCACGTCCATCGAGTCCGTGATGCCATCCAGCCATCTCATCCTCGGTCGTCCCCTTCTCGTCCTGCTCCCAATCCCTCCCAGCATCAGTCTTTTCCAATGAGTCAACTCTTTGCATGAGGTGGCCAAAGTACTGGAGTTTCAGCTTCAGCATCATTCCTTCCAAAGAAATCCCAAGGTTGATCTCCTTCAGAATGGACTGGTTGAATCTCCTTGCAGTCCAAGAGACTCTCAAGAGTCTTCTCCAGCACCACAGTTCAAAAGCATCAATTCTTCGGTGCTCAGCCATCTTCACAGTCCAATTCTCACATCCATACATGACCACAGAAAAAACCATAGCCTTGACTAGATGGACCTTAGTTGGCAAAGTAATGTCTCTGCTTTTCAATATACTATCTAGGTTGGTCATAACTTTTCTTCCAAGGAGTAAGCGTCTTTTAATTTCATGGCTGCAATCACCATCTGCAGTGATTTTGGAGCCCCCAAAAAATAAAGTCTGACACTGTTTCCACTGTTTCTCCATCTATTCCCCATGAAGTGATGGGACCGGGTGCCATGATCTTCGTTTTCTGAATGTTGAGCTTTAAGCCAACTTTTTCGCTCTCCTCTTTCGCTTACTTTCTCACAATTCTGTACATTGACCTGTCTCAGTGAAATGGTTTTTCTGATGGTCTCAGCTGGGGTCTCTTGTGGCTACTTAAGTTATAGTGTAGCTGGGGCTAAAACTTCCAAGGTAGTTTCATTTGCAGGTCTGGAGGGGTCTGATGCAAGCTGGATCTCATCTCTCTCCATGTCTCAGCATTTGTGTGACTCCTTCCCATGTTGGTGAAAGCAAATCACAGGGTCAGCCCAAATTCCACGTAGGGGAGGATTCTGTTCAAGGGCTTGAAAAGCAGGAGGCTTGATTCATCTCAACCAGTGATTTTAGGACAAAATGGAGTACTACAGAAAATAATCATGAGTAAATCTTTGCAACTTGGGTATGAATTAAGATAATTTCCAATAAAACAGGATGATTTCTGTGGCTTCCAGTGATAATGTGATATGGTCATAGGTGAAATAGGCTTAGGTCTTAAGGAAATCTGTTTCCTTGTCAAAAGTTGCTCTGATATGTCAGTTATTACTTTTGCCTTCACAGTTGACCCTTGGACAGTGAAGGGATGGGTTGGGTGTGCCGACCTCCCCTGTGATCAGAAGTCTTTGTGTGACTGTAGTCAGCCCTGGGCCTCCTGGTCTGCACAGTCGGCCAACTGTGGCCCCTGTAGCACTCTAGGGGCCTGCACAGTTCAAGCTCGATTTGTGCAGGGTTCAGCTCTATGTGCCTCATGGGTATAGGTAGAAACATCTTATTTTTGGGTCAAATAGAATGAGCATTAAATGTCTTCAAAATTCAGGTAAGCTTTTGTGACGTTAAGGAATCGGGTCTTCTACTGATTGGCTCTAATTTTTTACCCAAATTTTAAAAATTTCTTTTCCTGGAAAAACACGTTTAATTAAAACTTTTTTCTTTAAGCAAAAGTAGATAGTAGGTATTAGTCTTGCCATCATATGTTCCTGTTCCCTTGGAAAGCCATTAATAAGGATAATGAGCACTTTAGTGTCCTTGTTACAAGTTTATGTTAATTATGTCCCCTGTCCACCCCCTTACTGTGCAGAGTGACTGTTTTAACATCACGCTGTCTTTGCTTATTTGAGTTGTATGTTCTAACCTGAAATACGTGACAACTGCCATCTCGTGGCTAATTCCTTTTCATCAGTTATGGAAATGCTAGTTATACTCCCGCTAGGGGAGTAGCATTTCAGTCTGAGTGAATTTTGTTTTATACATGCATAGCTCAAATACTACTAGACAAAGAAAAAACCAGGAAAGGGAGACTGCTTTTTCAATACAAAATCCAGAGCTTTGTGATCCGCAGTTGGTTTACTCTAAGGGTGTAGAGACTTGAATGCAGAGAGCCAATTCTGGGACTTGAGTATCTGGATTTTGGTACCCACGGCATATACTGAAGGACAACTGTAATTTAAATCTGATTATTTTCTAAAGGTCTGGAACTGACTTTCTTCTCTGGTGTATATGGAACCTGTATTGGCGCTATAAATAAATTTGGAACAGAAGAGAAAAGCCTCATTGGACTTTCTGGCATTTTCATCGGCATTGGAGAAATTTTAGGTTGGTTTAAAAAATTTTTTTGCATTAAATCAGTTTGTTACAGTTATAATGGAAATTTTAAGTATATTTCACTTCTCTGTCCTTGGATTTCTATTTCTTCGCTTATTTTTATCCACTTGGGTATGTCTGGTTTTTCTTTTATTATCACTGTTCTAAAACTAAATTATAAAAACTTTTGCCAAGTAATTCAACACAAAGCCATAAGTAGGAAAACAAAGATTTTTGCTTTATGTTTCCCAGATTTTCCTCTTAAAATACTTAGGGAAGGTATATTAGAATCCCTGAATTTCTTGTTCTCTGGATCTCTGACATCAGTTGTATGTCCAGCAGTACAGTTCAATTCTGACACTAACTCTTAGAGTTAGCAGCAGACCACACAGGTTCAAGGGTACAATCCTGCAAGGCCAACCTCACTTCAGACGTCAGTCCAAGTCCCAAGTCCCCAGGCCACCTTCACTTCTGTCCAGCTTGGCTATACATTCAAGGGTTCCTACAACACCCCTGGGAAATGCTATACTTACTATTAAAGTTTATTAATATAAGGGTGCAGATGAACAGCCAGATGAAGAGCTACTTAGGGCAAAGCCCAAAGGACCCCTGGTGTAGGAACCTCTGTCCCCTTGGAGTCTAGGATGTGGTACCCTCTCGACACATGATGTAGTCATCACAGGAAGCTCTCCCAAACCTGTTGTGTGGGGATTTTTATGCAGGTCTCATCATGGTGGATTAAATCCCATGGCAGACTCAATCTCTAGCCCCTCTCCCCTCCCCTGAGATGGGAGGTGGGGCTGAACATTCTAGTTTTCTAATCAAGACTGGGTCCTTCTGGCAACCACCCTCCATCTTGACTAGAGCCACCCCCACAGTCCCTCAGGGGTCAGCATTAACTCAGGTGTGGTTGGAAGGGGTTAGTTAACTAGAGACACTCCTTTCACTGAGGAAACTCCTAGGGTTTTAGGAGCTCTATGCCAGAAAGCAGGGAGAAGAGGACAGGCTAAGAGCACACCTCTGTTTTGATTATGCCATCAGTTGCTCCTGCAGCGGTGACCCATGCAACAGTTGCAGTGGTGGATGCTGTGTAATGTGTGAGGAGCTTCCCCAAACTTTTCTGTGCATCCATTGCATGAACAAAACATGGAGCTTATATTTTTGGGGAAGAACACAGGCAGTAAAAAGTACTGAAATTTAGAATGTCAAAGTGATAAGCACTATGGAGAAAGGGGGGGAGGTTGGTGTATTGTTTTGTTCCCTATAATTAATTTTAGAACATTTTCATTGCCTTTTTCCAGGCAACTGCTAATCTGCTTTCTCTGTAGATTTGTTTATTCCGGACATCTCATGTGAATGGAATCATACAATTTGTATTTTTCTGTTGTCCCTGGCTTTTTTTACTTAACACAGTGTTTGCGGGTTTTTTTCAGGGTGTAGCATGTATCAGTACTTCATTTCTTTTTTCTTTTTTACTTCATTCCTCTTTATTACCAGATAATGTTTAGTCGTGTGGATCTACCACATTTTTATTCATCCGTTCATCGTGTCATGGACATTTGGGTGGTTTTCGCTTTTTGCCCATTATGAATAATGCTGCTGTGAACATATCTGTATAGTTTTTGTGTGATCTTATGTTTTATGTAAACCTAAGACTGAAATCGCTGGCTCAGGTGATAACTCTGTGTTTGACTGATTTGTCTAATGACAGGTCCTATTTTCCTGTTTCTTTGCATGCCTGGTAATGTGGATACTAGCCATTGTGAACTTTACCTTGTTGGGTGTGGGTTAACTTCTACATTCCTGTTCCTGTTCTGAGCTTTGTTCTTGGATGTGGTTCATTTACTTGGAAACAGTGTGAGTTTTTGAGTCTTGCTTTTAAAGTGTGTTGGATGGAACCAGAGTAGTGCTCAGAGGAGGGCTGATTATCTCTCTCCCCCAGGGGAAGACCCTTTCATGAATACCTAGTGAATAATATTTCCAATCTGGCTGGTGGGACCAGGTACTCTTCCCAGCCCAGGGTAGGGCACTAATGCCACTAATCCTCTTGGAAAGTTCTTTCTGATGTCTGCTGCTCACATCCTGTGCTGATCAGCTCTCCTTTCTGATGCCCTGTCTTGGAAACTCCGGCACCTTAGTCTCCTGTGGCCTTCCTCCTGCCTTCCCTCCCCTTCTGCCCCTCTTCCTGGTCTCCTTCCCCTCTCCTCCCCGCTCTGCTTCCGCCTTCCCCCTTTCTGAAGCCCATAGCCTCTCAGTCAGCTGGGGCAGCTGTGGGCCTCACCTCATTTGTTTTCTGTCTTTCCGAGATCACTGCCCTTTGTAACCTGAGAACCTGTGTCTTCAAAACCATTGTGTCATATTTTTGGTATTTTTTTTTTTTTAGACTGAGGGTAAATTCAGTTCCTGTTATTCCATCTTACCTAGAAGTCAGTCCTGATTTTTATAATTTCCTTTGTTTCAGCAGTTATTTCTTATTTTGTATATTCGTGCTTTCTTTTTCTTATTTTATTAAATTCACTATTTGTCCATTTATTTTTTCAAAACTAAATTTTTGATATGTTAACTTGGCCTTGGATTTTTTTGTTTGTTCATTGATCTTATAGGTGGAAGCCTCTTTGGCCTGCTGAGCAAGAATAATCGTTTTGGTAGGAATCCAGTTGTGCTGTTGGGCATCCTGGTGCATTTTATAGGTTTTTATTTAATATTTCTCAACATGCCTGGGGATGCCCCCATTGCTCCTGTTGAAGGCACTGACAGCAGCGCTTACATCAAACCCAGGTACAGTGGCTGCCCTTTTTCTAGTAAGTTAAGGAAGGGCAGGAGGTAAAGGATGGCTTGGAATTTAGAATGGAGCAATTAGTCTTTTTCTGTAAGTCTGTTATAAGGTCATTTGTCATGTGTTAATGGAGCCAGAATGAGTTTGAATAGAAATCCATAGAGAATCTCAAGTTATTTTCGTGATTGTTGGTTTTAACCTTTCTCCCCACTAAATCTTTTTCTTGATCTGTGTAGGATCATGTAAGTGTCTGATTTGAATTTTTTATCTCTGCCTTTTGAGCATTGAAATCTCTGGAAGTTTGGGCTTCAAGGAAGAGCAGTGAGGAATGAGGGGTGATCTGTCTGCTGGGTCGGCTGCCCAGTCCTTTCACAGTGTTTATGGCAGTTCTGTGGGTGTCATTTTATTGCACTCAACCCTCAAATTCATTGTCAATGTAGGCATTTATGTCTGGATCCACAAGCCAAGGGCAGCCCTGTCCCAGACACAGTGTTTGCTTCCCTGATAGTTAACTAGACTGTGAAGGTGAGAGCGTTTGGGCCTAAGTTCTTACTTTGTAAATTCCAGTGTTTATTCATTCTTGTTTCATAAACTTGTTTAAATTGGAGAGTAAAATGTTTTTGTGGGTGAGTTTCTGTTATGTGTTAAACGACTCTAACAAATATTACTATTAATGCTGACTCTCAATTTTTTTTTAATCAGCAAAGAAATTGCCATCTTCTGCAGCTTCCTGTTGGGTCTTGGAGACAGCTGCTTCAATACCCAGCTGCTTAGTATTTTAGGTTTTCTCTATTCTGAAGACAGTGCCCCGGCTTTTGCTGTCTTTAAATTTGTGCAGGTAAATTCTTCTTTAGACTGTGTTTAAAGGCGGGTCTTTTTTAAGTGCTATAACTTCATTTTCTTAATGTTTCTTAAATGAAAGTCCAGGAGATCCTTTAAAAGGATTTCTGATCAGAATGAGGAGACAGTAAGTACTGTGATCTCTTTTGTCCCATCACTCGTATAAGAGATTTTACATTCCTGCCTCTGCGACTCAGACTTCTTTCAGTAGATACTAGGATTCATGGTGTTCACAGATAACAAGTGTGCGTCTCACTGTGCATGCACATAATTCGATCACTCCAGTTTTTTTGTTTTTTGTTTTTTTTAACAAAATACTGTTTTAAATGGGGCTTCCCTAGTGGCTCAGATGGTAAAGCGTCTGTCTGCAATGCAGGGGACCTGGGTTCGATCCCTGGGTTGGGAAGATCCCCTGGAGAAGGAAATGGCAGCCCACTCCAGTATTCTTGCCTGGAAAATTCCATGGACCGCGGAGCCTGGTAGGTTACCGTCCGTGGGGTTGCAGAGTCGGACACGACTGTGCGACTTCACAGCAGACTATAGGTTACTTGATTATTCCCAACTCTCAGCGGGACTTGATGGTGTGTGTCTGTGAGCTGGTGACTAAGGAGGTGCCCTCTAGTGCAGAAAGAGCAGGGAGCAGTGACAAGAAGCCTTGGGTCAGAGCTGTGGGGTTTGTTGTAGAGTCAGCTGGTCACCTGTGCACGTTTCATGATCTGTTTTGTCTTCTTTATTCTTAGTCCATTTGCGCCGCCGTGGCGTTTTTCTACAGTAACTACCTTCTCCTTCATTGGCAACTCCTGGTCATGGTGATATTTGGGTTTTTTGGAACTGTCTCCTTCTTCACTGTGGAGTGGGAAGCTGCTGCCATTGTAGCCCGGGGCTCTGACTACCGAAGTATTTGAAGAAGGGCGCCAGTGAGAGGAGGCTGCCTCTCCAGACCCTCGGTTGAGCGGCAGGGCTGGGCAGAGGAGGCCGCTCTCATCTTCACCATACCTTGGAGGCTGTTTAGGATGGAAACTCCAAGATCTAAGACTGCTAAATCTGCCAGAGTTGGTATTCAGGTTTACAAATATTGTTTAAAAACTAGTGAAATAAGGGAAACTTGTTCTGTCAGTCATGTTGTTCGAAGATGTGTTTTTCAGTTCATCTGTCTCACATTCCTTATGATCATGTTATAAATGTAAATGTTTTCTTCTGCCCCCTGTTCTCATTGAGAAATCATGCTTTGATTGAAACTACTAGGCCATATGTGTATGAAGACTCGTATGTCATGTGAAGACTCCTACAGGGTGTGGCTGTGTGTTACTATGTAGTAACAGGGAGCATGTGCCACCCCATGTGTGTCTGGGAATGACGTTTAAGTAAATCATGTAACACTGAAATGGGAGCTTTGAAAAGATTGGCACATTTTTGGTAATTTTTCTTGTAGTTCATAGCAAGAGGGGTACTAATCAAGTATTATGAAATGAGGTAAAAATTGTCTTTAAGTTTTAAAAATAGAAATCTTACATTTGTAAATGAACAGAAACACACTTAAGAAAATACACATTTACTGGTGGAGGCTTTTGCTAGTAATTTTTCTAGAGGATTTAGTGCATAAAAAAGAAACAAACCCAGAGCGTGTAGTGAAGTCTAAGCTATGGTGGCAGACTGTTGTCACTAAGAAGCACCATTCCGTATGCATGTCTGGGGATGGACTCTAACTATTTGGGGAGATGTTTAGAATGGAAATGTTAACTGTAATCCATAAGAGCTTTAAACAGTTATTTTAATTGAGATATAGTTCAGAAATCATAAAATTCATCATTGTAAAGTATACAGTTTAGTGGCGTTTCAGTACATTCGCAAGGTTATGTAGCTATCACTACTATCTTTTCCAGAACATTTTCATCACCCCAAAAAGAACCACCCTGCCTACTAGTAGACGTTCCCCATTCTCTTGCCTGGCACCGGTGGTCAGTAATCTGTTTCCTGTCTCTGTGGATTTGCTTCTTCTGGATATTCCCTCTAAATGGGAAAGCTCACTTTTAAAATTGAAAATTAACTGTACAAATCAAGAGTTTTATGGCAAAGTAGATTTAATCAAGAAGACAAACAATATTTTGTTTTCTATTATTTTTAAAAACCTGCTTAGCAATTTTATGGAGTGTGGCTTTCAGACTTGATGGCAATTGCAGGGAATTGTGGTTAGTGGAACCCTTAGAGAAATTGCATTTGTGTGGAACACTAAACTCTTTGGCTCCAAGTTGTAAAATTTCGGTTTTCTTTCTTGAAGTTGAGATAAACTCAGTTGATAGTTGATTTTATAGAAATTATAAATGCTATTTCAGAATTAATAGAAATGAATTTATTATCTCTTTAAGCACATTATTGTTTATTCAGATGTATTTGTTTTCTATCACTGTATGACAGATAACTCCAAAACTTAGCCATTTCCCTGGTGGTTCAGATAGTAAAGAATCTGCCTGCAATGCAGGAGACCCGCATTTGATCCCTGCATCGGGAAGATCCTCTGGAGAAGGGAACGGCTACCCACTCCAGTATTCCTACTTGGAAGAAATCCATGGACAGAGGAGCCTGGCAGGCTATATATAGTCCATGGGGTCACAAAGTCAGACATGACTGAGCAACTAACAGTTTTTTTCACTAAGCACATTATTGTTTACCCAGATGTATTTGTTTTCTATCTCTGTGTGACATATTACCCCAAAACTCAACCCTTAAAAACAAGACCTATGTATTCTCTCATAGTTTCTGTGGGTCTAGAATCTCAGCATGGCTGAACCAGGTCCTCCAGCCAGCTCAGGGTCTGTCACAAGGCTGCAGCCAAGGTGTGACCCGGGGAGGACCCGCTTCTCAGCTTAGTCTCATCCTGGCAGGAGTTGATTCCTCACAGGCTGTTGGACCAAGAGTTTTAGTTTCTCACGGCTGTCCGCATCAAAGAAAGCAAGTGAGAAAAGCCAGAGGGAAGTGCCAGCAAGTCATAAGTCACCGTCTTTTATCACTTAATCTTGAAAGTGACATCACTTTTGCTGTATTCTCTTCACTAGATGCAAGTTACTAGTTCCCGGCCACACTCACGGAAGGGAGTGGGGTTACACCAGGGAGTGACTAGAGCCAGGATCCCCAGGACCGTCTCACAAGGCTGCCTGTCTCACGTTCAGCTGGGAACTGGGCCCTGCACTCCCATGTTCCTCACTCTCCCAGGCTCAGGCTCCCTTTGCTTGTGATAGATCTGCAGAATTGGGCTGCAGAGGTTCAGTAGCCTCTGTTAATACCACTGAGTACATTCTCCCAGGGCAGCCGCAGCCTCTTATCACCACTGGTAAGGTTCCTGGTAACTGCTTTCACAAGAGAAACGAAAGGGAGTGAGGGGAGTCTGTCAGGAACACGACTTCTGGGCCGCTTCCCTCCTGTTGTTACGTGTGATGTCCTTCGCCTTAAGTTCTGTACTCACATTTTGTGTTTGGGTGGGTTTTGTTTTGTTTTTTACTCAGTCTTTATGTCTGTAAATGGTGTTGGTCTTGGTGGGCTCTTTATTTGACTGATAACAGCTCATGTTTGAATTTGTATCATTATTTGAATTTGAAATGTGGTATGAAATAAAGAATTCAATTTTTATGCTTGTCTTGTATACTCTGTCAAATAATTTATGCTTCTGGGTAAGTAAGTCTTCACTTTGTGTCACATGTATGTGTGTGTCAGTATGAGTGTGCTGTTCTTTTGCTGCAGATTTCTATTAATTGAAATTTGGCTTAGCCCTGGAGCAACCTTTATTGAGTCACAACTGTTTTACTCTGTGTGAAGGAGTCCCCCCACCCACCTCTTCTCCCCTATACCAGAAGGCTTGAGTACTTTAAAACCTAGGCTTTGGCTGTTTACATTGAGGCTTGCTTTCCTCTGGGAGTTAAGTTCTCAAAATATCAAAAAAAGTTGCCAGTTAATAAAGTGAGGACATAAGAAAAACTGAATCCTTGGTAGGAATGTAAAATGGTGCTGCCTTTATGGAAAACAGTAAAGTAGTTCCTAAAAAATGTAAAAGTAGAGTCACCATCTGATCCACTGATTTCCTCTTTGGGTGTGTACCCCAGAGAACTGAAAACAGACTTGAAGAGGTATTTGTACAGTTATGCTTGTAGCAGCATTGTTCACAATGGCCAAAAGGTGGAAACAACCCATGTCCATCAGTAGATGAATGGATAGAGTGTGACCTATACATACAGCAGTGTGCTGCCTGCTGCTGTAATAGGCGGCTTCCCTGGTGACTCAGCAGTAAAAGAATGGTGACAAAAGGAGAAGGGGGCGGCAGAGGATGAGGTGGTTAGATAGCATCACCAACTCAGTGAACTTGAATTTGAGCAAACTTGGGGAGATACGATCCCCTGGAGGAGGGCTTGGCAACCCACACCAGGATTCTTGCCTGGGAAATCCCATGGACAGAGGAGCCTGGTGGGCTACAGTCCATAGGCTTGCAAAGAGCTGTACATGACTGAAGCGACAGCATGCACGCACCGGGAGATGGTGGAGGGGAGCCAGGCCGGCTGCAGTCCATGGGGTTGCAAAGACTCGAACATGACTTAGTGACTGAACAAGAGCTGTAACAGGAACAGAGCTGGTTGTCTTGAGGGCGGGGTCAGGGGTCCTGTTCAGTCGGCTTCTCCAGGGTCTCTGGGCCGGCAAGTGTGCTGGGGGCCCGGGGAAAGGCTGAGGGCTGGGTCTCAAGAGCTCCAAGGCCCTCCCCATGACTGCCTGCAGGCCAGGCCCAGCCTTGAAGCAGCAGCAAACTCTTCCCCTCTCACCGTCTCCTAATGGCAGCAGCTGTCTCCACAGGTCACAGACCAAGGAGGCCCCAGCAACTGGAATATGTGGACATAGTCATTAAGGTAAGAGCTTAACAGAATTCCCTGCGGGGCCAGTGGTTAGAACTCAGCACGTTTATTGTCGTGGCCCAGGTTCAATCCGTGGTTAGGGAACTAAATTGCTGCAAGCCTCAAGGTGTGGCAAAAAAAAAAAAAAAAACACTAAAATTGTGTGGCCCTGCATGATATGTCTCAGGCGACCCCAGGACCACTTGTAAATTGGGAGATTTGCTAGCAGGAATCAGGGGTACTCTCAGGGTTTATTACAGTGACCTGGTAAGGATACATAGCCAGGTCATCAGAGACAAAGACCCTGGAGGGGAGTCTAGAAGAATCCAGGTGCAAGCTTTCTTAGGCTTTCTCTCTCCCTTCCCTGATGGTCACCCAGAGCTTCCTCTTGCTCCTGCATCAGAGATGTAGCAACGCATGCAATGTTTCTGACCAGGAAAGCCTGCTAGAGACGCACCCAAGGGTTTTACAGGGGCTGGTCGCAGGCAGCCTCTGCCTGGCATTTGCCAGGATTCTAGACTTGCAGAGAGAAAGCAGGTGTTTATTTAGCATAAACCACATTGTTTGGGACTTCCCAAGTGGCGCAGTAGTAAAGACTCCGTCTGTGATGCAGGAGACTTAGGCTGGATCTCTGGGTCGGGAAGAGCTGGAGGAAGAAATGGCAGCCCACTCCAGTATTTTTGCCTGGAGAATTCCGTTGACAGACGAACCTGGTGGTAGTCTATGGGGTCGCAAAGAGTCGGGCACAACTGAGCAACTTAACACTTTTCACATGTATAATTGAATCACTTTGCTGTACAACAGAAACTTACATAACATTGTACATCAACTGTATTTCAAAAAATTTTTTTTGATTAAAAAAGTTAATTAGGGACTTCCTTGGCGGTCCAGTGATTAGGAATCCGTGTTCCCACTGCAGACAGCACAGGTTCCATCTCTGGTTGGGGAACCAAGACCCCTCAGGCTGCAAGGTGCAGCCAAAAAAAAAAAAAAAAGTTAATGTCTAATTACATAATTAGCCAAGATGTCTCATTAACATAAATACTTGGGCTTGTTTCATTGGCTTCTTTTGGTTTGGTTTCCAGCAAGTAAAATATGGTTAAACAATTCCTTACAACTCAACTCATACTACTTAAGAAAAAATTTTTATTTTCTAAAAAATAAGGACACACAGTCCACGAAAATGGTCTGACTCTTGAAATTTTGTGTGATTCTTTTGGCTTGTTTCTTTATAAACTTTTTATTTTACTCAATGGTAAAAAGGTAGATTTCTCCCCCACCCCCACCCCGATTGAACCTGGGCCCCAGGAGTGAAAGCCCTGAGTCCTAACCACTGGACCACCAGGGAATTCCTGACTTTATGTTATTTTCATTTTCAATTTCTGTTCTTTTAAAGTAGACTGTTGAGATCCTTTAATGGACTGGAACCTGGTGGTCTGGAGTCAACGGTAAGAAAGTAAAAGAGAAAGAGGCTGATATCCCTTGGTTTACGTAGAAAACCAATAAAGCTCTTGACACAGAGCTTGCACGGCTACACATAGGCACCAGGCACTCTCTTGAGGGGGTGAAGGCACAGTGCCTCTTCTCGAGAGGGTCTTAGAAGCCCAGGCAAGAAAGTGAGCTCAGCGGGCTTCTGCGCTCCAAAGAATTAGCCTGAGAGAGAGAGAGAAAGAAGGAAAGACACAGGGACCCAAGCTCTGATGGAGCAAAGGTGTTTTATTCAACATAGTGCAGGTATATATATTGTCTTACAAGGTAGCTATTTTCAGCAAAGATAAAAATCAAAAGTCCAAATTATCATAAGGCAATCCATATCAAAGAGAGAGGGTTGTGGATAATCACTTTTACCTATGGTTCATAAAAAGGAAGAGGGTCATAAATAGTTACTTATCACCATATGGAAAAACTAATGAAGGAAATGGCTGCATTCCTAAGCCCCGGGAGTGGTTTGCCAACTACTCTTAATTCCTGAATATTCAGGAATTAATAAGGGACAGAGGATTCATGACAGATCCAAAACAGCACACAGGAAGCCTCCTGTTAAATGCTTCCTGACAGTAGACTTCATTTTTTAGAGCAACTTTGAATTCACAGCAACATGGAGAAGAAAGTTCAGAGATTTTTCTTATCAACATGCTGCACCAAATTTGTTGCAGCTAATGATCCTATATTGACAACTTGTCATCACCCAGAGTCCTCAGCTTCGGCACCTCCCTGGTGGTCCAGTGGCTAAGACTTCAGGCTCCCATGCAGGGGGCCTAGGTTCCATCTCTGGTCAGGGAACTAGATCCCACATGCGCAACTAAGACCTGGCACAGTGAAATAAATAAATAAAATATATTTTTAAAAAGTCCTTAGTTTACATTAGGATTCACTTCAGTGTTGTATATTCTATGAGTTTAGACAAATGTATAATGACTGGTATCCACTATAATAGTATCTATCATATGGTGTAGTTTCACTGCCCTAAAATTCCTGAGTTCCTATTCTTCCCTCCCTCCCTGGTAACCAACCCCCAGAAACCACTGACTTTTTTTTTTTTTTTTTTTACTGTGTCCATAGTTTTGCCTTTTCCAGAATGTCATATAGTTGGAATCATACAGTAGGTAACCCTTTTCCAGATTGACATCTTACATTTAGTAATATGTATTAAGTTTCCAACATGTCTTTTCATGGCTTGATAGCTCATTTCTTCTTAGCACTGAATATTATTCCATTGTATGGATTGTTAAAAAACAAGACATCAGGCCCAAAGAGAGTGGCTTATGGTAAGTTCTGGGAGAAGGCAATGGCAACCCACTCCATTACTCTTGCCTGGAAAATCCCATGAACGGAGGAGTCTGGTGGGCTGCTGTCCATGGGGTCGCTAAGAGTCAGAGACGACTGAGCGACGTCACTTTCACTTTTCACTTTCATGCACTGGAAAAGGAAGTGGCAACCCACTCCAGTGTTCTTGCCTAGAGAATCCCGGAGACGGGGGAGCCTGGTGGGCTGCCGTCTATGGGGTCGCACAGAGTCGGACACAACTGAAGTGACTTAGTAGCAGCAGCATGGTAAGTTCCACGTCCCCAGACGGAGACTTAATTTCAGTTTCAGCTCTCCCAGAAATGGAATCTTAAACGAGTCAATCAGGAACTGCCTGACCAATACTAATTAGGTAATCTGCCTGATATTGACCCCTGCCACCCGCTAAAGAAAAATAACCTCTCAATAACCGACTTGCTTTTTGGCCTAGTATAACTTCCTTGTTCCTACTTCCTCTGTCTTTCTCTATTTTTTTTTTTTTTTTTTGGCTGCATTGTGCAGCTTATGGGATCTTAGTTCCCTGACCAGGAATTGAACCCGTGCCCTGTGCAGTGAAAAATGTGGCGTTCTAACCACTGGACTACCAGGAAATGCCCAAGTCCTTCATTTTGTGAAGCTCCTCAGACCACCTTTCTATCTGCTAGATTGGATGCTTCCTGTTTCAAACCAGTGTTTGCTCAAACACTTAAAAATGTTTATATGCCTTGGTTTACCTTTTAACAGGATGTACACAGTTTATTCACTTACCAATTGAAGGACATCTTGGTTGCTTCCAGGTTTTGATAAGAATAAAGCTACTCTAACTATCTGTGTGCAGGGTTTTGTGTGGACATAAGTTTCAACTGTCTTGGACAAGTACCAAAAGAGCACAATTGTAGCATTGTATTACGGTAAAGAGGATGCTTAGTTTTGCAAGAAACTACCAAACCATCTTCCAAAGCAGTCTTACCGTTTGCCTTCGTCCCAGCAAAGAGTGAGAGGCTCCTCTTGTTCTGAATCCTCGCCAGCATTTGCTGCTGTCAGTGTTCCAGATTCTGGTCATTTTCATAGGTGTGCAGTGGGATCTCATTGTTTTCAGTTGGGTCAACAAAAATGGCTTCCCTTGGTTCTCAGATAGTAAAGAATCTATCTGCAATGCAGGAGACCCCAGGTCAGGAAGATCCCCTGGAGAAGGAAACAGAAACCCACTGTAGTATTCTTGCCTGGAGAATTCCATGAACAGAGGAACCTGGTGGGCTACAGTCCATGGGGTTGCAAAGAGTCAGATACAACTGAGCGAGTAACACTTTCACTTCTTTACTTTCAACAAAAATCAGTCCATCTAAGAAAGAAAATGGAAATTTTAATTCAAGCCAAATTTGAGGATTTTATAAAACCTGAGAGAGCATCTCAGAAAGCTCTGAGAATAGTTCTGCCCATTAGAAGTCAAGGCACAGATATATGAGTTTTTTTTCCTTCTGAGACAGAGGGCTGTAGTTTAAATGATGTATTAACGACAGCTTACACAATCCAGATCTGAGTGTCATCAGATCATAATGGCTTCCTGTGGCATTTTATAAGATAAACAAGGAATGTTGTCTTCTAAGGAATTGCCTTGTTGATGCTAGGAGAGTGCTGCTTTTTTGAATTGAGCAAGTATTCCTGCTGCTGGGGGAGGTTTGGTTGATGCCCAGGGCAGATGCCCAATGCACAGGAGCGGGGAGAGAGGAGGTTCAAGGGCAGAGGAAATTTTTCATGTTTAAATTTTTCTGGTTCTGCCATAAAATATGAATTTTATTTCGCAGTTGCTTTTCCTTGATGACGTAAAATGTGGAACATCTTTTTAGGTGCTGGTTTGCCACTATCTTCACTGGTGAGATGTCTGTTAAATTCCTGTTCTTTTTATATTTTGGATAGTAGTCCTTTATCAGATGTTGAGCTGCGTGGTATATGGGATCTTAGTTACCTGACCAGGGATCAAACCTGTGGCCCCCTGTGTAGGAAGTGCAAAGTTTTAGCCACTGGACTACCAGGGAAGTCCCTATCAGGTGTATCTTTATATTTTCTGCCAGCGCATGGCTTATCTTCTCACTCTCTTGAGAGTGATTTCTTTTTGTTGGTCCATAATACACTAAATTTTAATTACTGGGAAGCACATTTCTATTCATCTGGTAAGTCAAGAAACGATGTTTCACAGTGGCTTTCAAACTGAGATTGTTTTCAACTTTGTGCACAAGTGGTCTGAAGATGCCATCACGCCTTCCCTGGTGCATTTGGTTGTGACTGGTTGGTTTCCTGAACTGCTATTAAATCTAGAAGGTTTGATGTTCTTATCATGAGTAGTTTTGCCCAACTCTGTGTGAACTGAGATGGATAATTTTAAGGAAAGCTGATTGGTGTTTTATAGACATCAGATCCACAAGAGGCTCATTTAGGCATTTCTTTCTAACTTCAATTCATTGGTCTTCCTTTCTTGTTTTCTTCTCTAAAATGTTGTCAAATATTCCCAATTCTTCAGTCTTCTTTGTTTATATTCTAAGTCTGTTTGACTTTTTTAAAAAATTATTTCATTCTATTTCACGTTTTAAAAAGGATCTTTTGGGATAATTGTCAAATAAACTGAAAAGCAAAGTCTTTGGATGAGTCATCCGGCAGACACCGGGAAGGAAGAAGCAGATTTGTTTTTTCTCTACTTATTTTGTGTGGTTACCACTATTTGAACAAAAGAGGAGGTAGCAAATGTTTTCAGTTCACGTGCTGGGGAAGGAGACTGCTGGTTAGATGGTGCTTTCAGAGGGATCCTTGCCGGGGGTCTGGGTTTGATCTCGGCAAGGCAGCAAGGCAAAAACTGTAAATGCAGGTACAAAGTTCATTACTAGAGCCCTAGCACAACATGCGGGAGAGCACACAGAAAAAGAGTTTGTTTAGTTAAGCTAGAAGCAAGGTAGAGACGGAAAAGGCGAAAGGGTGTGGGCGTCCCGCTTAGGGAGGAGGAGCACAGGAAAGTGCCGGCAAGTCACTTTTATAGGGCAGTTCTTCCAGGTCTTTGTTTACCTTTAGCCAATTATCTGGTTTATTTTTCCACACCTGACCTACCCTGGGGCCCTTCCCTGGGTGCACACACACCTATCAGCCAAGATGGTACCCTAAGTGAAGGCTGCTGGGAGGAGCAAGACTCATGGCCTGGCCTTACCCCCTGACTTTTGACCCGCAAGGAGCCTTTCTGTACATGTGTAGTGTATCCCTTCTTCCAAAAAGGGGGGAAGTGGAGATCCCTTAATCTTTTACTCAAACAAGGTTTTGCCCCGTTTGTCCTTACCACGACTGTTGTCAGAAAGCTGTGCAGGGTCTGGCTATTCACTGCTCAAAAGCCAATAAACAGGCCAGGTTGGTGGAAAGGAAAGTTTGCTTTATTTCAGACACCGGCAACTGCGAGGGGCGGGGGCGTAGGGGGCAGCGGGGGTGCTGTAGGTGGACATCTGTCCAAAGGCCAACTCCTCCTCACTGGCAACCAGTGGGGCAAGAGCGTTTATAGACAGAAGGAGGGGCTACGTGTAGGAACAGCACAGTCAGCTCTGACAGTCACCTTCATCGGTGCTCTGACCAGAGTCATCGTGATTGTTTTAGGTACAGTTAATCTTCAGTTCCAGGGTCAGTTTGTTTTCCGTTACTTTGAGGCCAGTTCTTGGAATCGTGGCAGCTTATATGTCACAGCTATAGCCTGGTCATCATGTAGTTAACTTCTTCCACCTGGTGAGGTTTTCACTATAAGACAGCTCACAGGATATGGTTCAGAATACTATCTATAACCCTTGCTGCTGCTGCTGCTAAGTCGCTTCAGTCGTGTCCGACTCTGTGCGACCTCACAGATGGCAGCCCACCAGGCTCCCCCGTCCCTGGGATTCTCCAGGCAAGAACACTGGAGTGGGTTGCCATTTCCTTCTCCAATGCATGAAAGTGAGAAGTGAAAGTGAAGTCGCTCAGTCGTGTCCGACTCTTAGCGACCCCATGGACCGCAGCCCACCAGATTTCTCCGTCCATGGGATTTTCCAGGCAAGAGTACTGGAGTGGGGTGCCATTGCCTTCTCCGATCTATAACCCTTGAGAAGGCACTAAATCGCCTTGACGATGCTTAATGACTGCATTATTATTATTTGATTTCCTTTGTTTCTGCATTTCTCAGTTCTCTGATTAAACATATTCTTTGACTAAAGTTGTCCATAGACAAAAGGCAGGCAAAGGACGTGTGGGGATGGGGTGGGGGGCAAGGACCGCACGGTCCTGCTCTGTTTCACTATTACCTTGACTAGCGCCGTGACTATTACCGTAAGGTGTTTACAAGAGACAAAGACTGGCTATTTACCCTGTTTCTGTTGTTATCTCCATTTCGGAGGGCAAAGGGAGGCTGATTGTAAATGCCTGAACGGAGGCCTATCTATCTCTTGTCTCAGGAAATGCACACAGTTGTTAAGTATCCAGCCTGAAGCCCACTTCTTTGTGCCCCAAGAAAGAGAAACAGGAGGCCAGTTGTAAGTGTCTGACTTGGAGCCCACCTCTCTCCTGCCTCACGCTGGGTCTCCTCCTGCAGGAGCACCTGTAGCTACTCCTTGGTGCCTGCTTCTGAGGGGAAGTGCTTTGTTTTGTGTCCGAAACTTACTTAAGACTGCAGGTCATCCCCGTGGCAGCAGCAAACTTCCGTTGCCCGAAAACCAGGTTTATCTCTTGGCTGTTGAGCCAAAAGACACAAGCAAGCCAAAAAGTAGCAGAAGGAAGGATTTATTGTTTGCAACAAGTAAGAACACGAGGGATATTTCCTGAAGCCGTTTTTCTCTGAACAACAAAATCCGGGAAACTTTCAGCTAAGGGTGCTATTCATGAAGGGGCTGGAGAATTCAGCCTAGAATTGGGGCAAAGGTCAACAGAGTCCAAGCTTTAGCTGATTGAAGTCACAAGGGTCAGAAAAAGGTCAACATTATCATTGCTTAGTTTCCTATCAATCTGGGATCTGATCCTATAGTTACCTTCCTCCCCCTGACCGGGGGCCTTAGGTCTTGCAGGATTCAAAGAGGCGTGTCAGATGGTGATGTATATCCCTTGAGGAGGAACTGGGACTCTGTTTTATGCTGAGCTATTGTTTCCTGACTGCTTTTCCTTTATCCATGCATTTCCTCACTTCCCTAATTAGTAATTTCTTGAATTTGCTCTTTGGAATTTGAGTAGGCCCGGGAGACTAAAGCCTTTTTCTACAAACAAGAAAGGCCTTTGTACCCAGAAGGCCTCACCGGGTCCTGCTCCATGTCCCTTTCACTTAGTGGCTGAAAAAAAAAAAGTGCACAATCTGAGTTTTTTTTTCTTACAACCTAAAAATTGAGAATCATGTTTTATTTGGTGGACAAACCTAGACAGCGTATTAAAAGTCACCAATATCCAGAGATTTTCGGAACTTTGTGCCAGGAATCCAGGACAAAGACCAGATAGATGTATTTTTCATTATACCACAGTTATGCATCATATTAATAGGATAAAGGACAAAGCTACATGACCATTCACATTGCAGAAAAAGCCCTTGACAAAACCCAACACCATGCATAATTAACAACAAACAAAAAATAAACACCTCTCATTAAGGTAAGAATAGAGAACTTCAGTATAAATGGGGCATTTATGGACAAGCCCATAGCTAATACCTTTGGTGTGAAAAAATGAATGTTCTATTCCTCAGATCAGGAGAAAAAGAGAGGCAAAAATGTAGGACTTCCCTGGTGACACAGTGGATAAGAATCCACCTGCCAATGAAGGGGACACGGGTCTGATCCTGGACCCAAGAAGATCCCACATGCCTTGGAGCAACTAAGCCCTTGCAGCACAACAGAGCCGGCATGCGGCAACAAGAGAGGCCACCACAATGAGAAGCCCACACTCGCCACAACCAGAGAAAGCCCGAGACAAGCAAGAAAGACCCAGCAAAGCCATAAAGAAATAAACAAAGAGGCAAAGAATACACTTCTGCCACTTCTGCACTAAGACCAAAAAAAGTCATCTAGATTGATAAAAAACGAAACTGTCAATCAGTGATGAGTTACTCTTGAATGTAAATCACCTTGAATGTAAATACACACACAAACCTACTAGAACTAATGCTTTAAGCAGAGCCGCAAGGCACAAGCTCAACATTCAGAAATCAATTGTTTCTATATACTAATACTGAGCAATCTGCAAATAAAATTAATGCATTTCTAGTCCCAATAAGAATAAAATACTCAATAATAAATGTAACCCCCAAATGCAATTTTTGTTTTCTGGAAACTACAAAGCATTGTGGGAGAGAAATTAAGGCTGTAAGTAATTGGAGCGAAGTTCCACAGTCATGGATTGGAAGACTCAATATTTTTAATGATGGCAGTTCTCACCTCATTGATGATAAATTCAATGCACTCTCTATCAAAATCTCAGCTGGATTTGTGTGTGTGTGTGTGTAAATCGACTAATTGACTTTAAAATTTATAGAGAAATGCAAAGGACCTGGAATTGGCAAAACAGTTTTTTGGAAAAGAAAAAGCTGGGACTTCCCCTGGTGGTCCACTCAGAAAAACTGCAGTTAGGGTTCAGGCCAGCTCAGTCCAGCTCAGGTGTGGGCTGCATGCTCTCCCTTGAGTTCTGTGTGGGTCAGGGGCTGCAGCCACTTCTGTTGTCTGTGCTTTCTTGTTTCAGCTGTGACTAGCTGTTCAGTCGCTCAGTCGCGTCCGACTCTGTGACCCCATAGACTGCAGCATGCCAGGCTTCCCTGTCCTTCGCCATCTCCCGGGGTTTGCTCAAACTCATATCCATCGAGTCGGTGATGCCATCCAATCATCTCATCTTCTTGTCCCCTTCTCCTCCTGCCTTCAATCTTTCCCACCATTGGGGTCTTTTCCAATGAGTTGGCTCTTTTTCATCAGGTGGCCAAAGTATTGGAACTTCAGCATCACTCCTTCCAATGAATATTCAGGGTTGATTTCCTTTAGAATGGACTGGTTGGATCTCCTTGCAGTCCAAGGGACTCTCAAGAGTCTTCTCTAGCACCACAGTTCAAAAGCATCAGTTCTTCAGTGGGATCTTAGTTCCCTGACCAAGGATTGAACCGTGTCCCTTGCATTGGAAGCATGGAGTCTTAACCACAGGACTGCCAAGGAATTTCCATTTCTATGCTTTGGGGTGAAAATTATTATCCTCCTGCAGCCTTACCTCTAGAATAAGAATTCACATTTATGTGACCTAATTTTGCAGAGATCTTTAAAGGACTTCTTTTTTTAAATGTATTTATTTGCTTGAAAAAATTTAAATTACTGTATACTTGATTCTCAATGTTGTGTTAGTTTCTGCTGTATGGCTAAGTGATTTCGTTATACACATTTATGCATTCTTTTTCATAATCTTCTCCATTTTTTTATCACAGTATATTGAATACTGTTCCCTGTGACCTTGTTGTTCATTCATCCTGTATATAATATTTTGCATCTGCTAATCCCAGACTCCCAGTCCTTCCCTCCTCCACCCTCTTCTCTCTTGGCAACCGCAAATCTGTTCTCTATATCTCTGAATCTGTTTCTATTTTCTAGATAAGTTCTTTTGTATCGTTTTCTTAAATTCCACACGTAAGTGATATCAGTATGGTATTTGTCACTCTCTGTCTGACTTACTACTCTTAGAACGATAATTTCTAAGTCCATCAAGCACTTCTTCATGGAGACTCCCAAGAACTCAGTATAGAAGTTAGGAGAGAGGGGGTCAGCATCTAATATTGTGACTCGCAACTGAATCAGAGAGATGGAGGCTTGCCCAGGAGGGCAGGGAAGTGGCACAGCCAGCTCATAAAAGGCTTATTACAACTGCCCTTGGCCCCATGGCCTCTCAACAGCGCCTTTGCCCAGGTGCTCAAGAATTCTACAAATTGAATTAAGAGCATATCTGGGACATCCCTGGTGGTCCAGTGGGTAAGGACTCTGCGCTTTCACTGCTGAGGGCCCAGGTTCAGTCCCTCATTGGGAAACTAAGATCTCACAAGCTGCAAAGGCACAGAGCATCTTATTTAGTTATTTGGTTATGGTGGGTCTTAGTTGCAACATGTGAACGCTTAATTGTGGCATGTGGAATCTAGTTCCCTGACCAGGGATTGAACCTGGGCCCCCTGCTTTTGAAACTGGAGTCTTAGCCACTGGACCCCCCAGGAAGTTCCACATAAGGTATCTTATTTTCTTTGATCCAGTCTAAGAGAATTCAGTTACTGAGCGCATCAGAGTGGCTTGTTGAAGCGCTGCTTTATCAAGACGTGGGGAGTGTCCTATTATGCGGCCAGGGTTTATTGAAGTTCCAATAATGTTTGGGATATTTATTACCAGGTGAGAAGAGTAGGTTAGGAAGATTTCAGAAACCTCTAGGAGAGAGTAAATTGTTTAAATATCCCAAGTGCCTCTGAAATTAAAGCACAGGGCTGAGATGCTCAAGCGGGTAGAGTGGCCTGCGGGTCCCAGCACTTGCTGACTCCATCTCGTTTGTCTTTCTCTCCAATATCCTGCTCCTCCGTGCAGATTTCTCACCACTTGTCTCTCTGTGTTATTGGAAATGGCAAAGCATCCACAGTTAAGCCGATTTAAACCCAGTCGAGCCTGCAAGCATTAACACTTATGCTCGAAAATGGGGAAAATGACAGAGCCTGTTGTCGAAAGGTCTCGCTGCACGCTTTACCGGTGTTGCCAGGGGGGAAGAGATGAAAAACGGCCTTGAGGGGACTGCAGAGTGAATTTCATTCCATGCAAAGAAAAATGAGATTTAAAATATTTCGAGGCAATAAAGTACTTTCAAGTGCCTGCACTGGGCAAATAAGCCAGACTCACAGGTGTTGGGAAAAATCAGAGGAAGGAGCAGGGTCTGTGCCACGTTGGGGACTTCAGTGCCACAGAGATTCACTGTGTCTTCCAGGGCCTCAGAGTCGCTGGGAGCCTTAGCCTTGTGTGTCCCTGTCACCATGGTTTTCAGTCTCCTGGGTGATCTGAAAGCATCTTTTTTATTATTATTATTATTTCGAGGTGGACCATCTTAAAAGTCTTTATTGAATTTGTTGTAATATTGCTTCTATTTTATGGTTTGGTTTTGTTGGCCGTGAGGCTTGGGGGATCTTAGCTCTCCAACTAGGGATCAAACCCACACCCCCTGCCCTGGAAGGCGAAGTCTTAACCACTGGACCACCGGGGAAGTCCCTAATAGACTTAACTTTAAGAGCAGTCTTAGTTGATTGCAAAATTGGGGTGGAAAGTACAGAGATTCCCCATATGCCTTCTGCCTCTACAGATGCACAACCTTCCCCACTATCAGCATGCCTACCAGAGTGAGACGTTTATGAACAAACTCCAACCTTGTCCCCCAGAAGCCACAGTTTACACCAGGGTCCACTCTTGGTGGTTCTGTGAGTTTGGACAAGTGTACAGTAGCATGCATCCGCTACTATAGTAGCATATAGAGCAGTTTTGCTGAAGTTTACTTTTTAATGCAGATTGCGGACCATGGGGAACACTTTGCATGTCAGGATCAGCTTGGTGCGATTTCCATGCAGCTTCACCCAGCATCTATAACTTTGGTCAGTTATCTATTCTTTTAAAAATATTTGTTTGACTGTGCCGGGTCTTAGTTGTGGCATTCAGGGACTTTAGGTTGCAGCATGCAAACTCTTAGCTGTGGTGTGCAGAATCTAGTTCCCTGACCAGGGATCAAACCCCAGGCCCCCTGCATTGTGAGCACGGAGTCTTAGCCACTGGATCACCAGAGACGTCCCTGGTCAGTTGTCTAGTTAATATACATTGTTTGTCCTGAGGCAGAGCAAGTGACAGACTTGCAGTAGGTCACTGTAAAATCCTCCCAGCTGTATGAAGAATGTTTAAGTCATGCTCACTTATTGAGATAAATTCGGCAAATACCAAGCACCCACTATGGTGCGTGTGCTTGTGCTTAGCTGCTTCAATCGTGTCCGACTGTTTTTGACCCTATGGACTGTAGCCCGCCAGACTGCTCTGTCCATGGGATTCTCCAGGCAAGAATACTGGACTGGGTTGCCATGCCCTCCTCCAGGGAATCTTCCCGACCCAGGAATCAAACCTGCATCTCCTGTGTCTCCTGCATTGCAGGAGAATTGTAGGTTCTTTACCCACTGAGCCACCAGGAAAGCACCCACCACCCCGCCTCCTGCCCCGCCCCACACCTGCAGTGTATTAATACACCAATACACTATGGTGTATTAAGGAGCAAAAGTCAAGGTTCTGCCCTCCTAGAGTTCTCAGTCTACACAGCATCATTTAGAGGTGGGGGCATGTGTTAACTACAGACAAGGGGTAAGCCAGGATTTGCCCAGATAATACAACAGAACTTTCTTATGAGAGCATGCAGTTGGCTTGCAGGTCCTAGCAGGCCCTACAATAAACCAATTCGAGCAGAACTCCAGATGTCAGACCATGGGGCAGATGTCCTCTTCCAAACTTCCTTCTGCCCTCCTGGGGTTGGTGCTTACTCCTACGGGTAGGAGAGTAATAATGACAAAAGGGAAACCCAGGTTCTGGTCTCTGTAGGGGGTCTTTAGGCTGGCCACTGGCACTCTCAGACAGGGTTTTCTCATCTGATAACGAGGGTTTGGACACAAGGGCCTCTGGGATTTCTATTTGCCAGGACAGATTATTAAAAAAAAAAAAAAAAACCACAAAATCTATTTATTTATTTGGCTGCTCCAGGTCTTAGTTGCCGCATGCGGGATCTTAAGTTGCATCAGGCAAACTCTTAGTTGCAGCATGTGGCATCTAGTTCTGACCAGGGATTGACCTGCCCCCCTGCATTGGGAGTGCAGAGTTTTAGCCACTGGACCACCAGGGAAGTCCCTAGCCAGTACAGGCTCTGCTTGTCATGAAGATGGGGGCCCTATAAGACCAGGTCCACCTCAGTTTGTTTTCATGTCCTAGTCCTTAGCTAGAGCTTCAGGTGAGTTCCAAATGCTTGGTCAGAAGTTTCAGCCATGGCCCTGCTTGCCACATTCGTAAGTTCCAGGTGGAATGTGTCTCTTTCCAGATAGGGAGTGCATAGGAATTACTGTGCTGGTTTCAGTCCTGAAGGAAAGAAACCTCGGGAAAATCGGGCTCCTGTCCTCTCGTGCCCTGCAGAGGGCGTCCCGTTCTTGCAAATGCATCCTGGTGGTAGTTGCCTCTTTTCTGTGTGCCTGAAGACCGGACCTGGGATGTGAGAGGACTCGGACTGGCATGGTAGCTCCTGATGCCATATAAACCTGGACGCAGCCCCTGAACGAAGCCCCTGCTGCGCTGACTCTCCTCTTCGTGCACTTCTCCTCTGAGTTGCTGCGGAGACATTCATCCTTGTCCTGTGGGCTATGGTTTGCATTCTGTGATGTTCCTATTTAAGCACCTGCATTCGCAAATGGTCCCTCTCTTTCATCTCCTCTTTCAAAGGCACTGAGAACTCGATTCACGGAAAATAGAAAACCTTTCCAGTTATTACTGTTTTGAAAGTGGCTTTGCCTAAAAACATAACATACAAGCTCTAGGAGGAGAGATTCATTTGGCTCTGTTGCCCTTGGCCTAAGAAGAAAATGCACAGGAAGACTGTGGAGTAACAGTTAAACCCAATACATAAATTCATTTTTAACCAAGCTTGAGAATTCTTAGGAAGTACAGTAGAATAGGAATGTATATAGCCTTGGTGGTGGTGGTTTAGTTGCTAAATCGTGTCCAACTCTTTGTGACCCCATGGACTGTAGTCCGCCAGGCTCCTCTCTCCGTGGGATTTCCCATGTAAGAATAGCTGAATGGGTTGCCATTTCTTTCTCCAGGGGATCTACCCCACCCAAGGATCAAACCCAGGTCTCCTGCATTGCAGGCAGATTCTTGACTGAGCTTCCATGGAAGCTGTAGATGGGTTTAGAACCATTTATCCATGATATCGCTGCTGGCTGCTACCTGGAGGCTTGGGGGCTAAGAGGTGGCGCAGAGGAGGGGCCCCCCCAGTGCATCCTCACGGGACTTCCTTACTATGGAGCAGTTACAGCTGGGGGTGGGGAGGGGAGGATGGTCGCAGTGCTATTTCCCCAGTTCTCTGTGCTCTCTGTGGTCCCCTGTGCCTCTCTCCATGAGTACAGTACGGTACCCTTAGGCTGGCTCCAGGGGGAGCCAGGCTGCTCACTTTCCTAGTAAGGTTACTTGCACAGGGTCCAAGAAGAGGACAGATATATTTTGGAATGGTTACCCACTCCAGTATTCTTGCCTGGGGAATCCCATGGACAGAGGAGCCTGGTGGGCTACAGTTCATGGGGTCGCAAAGAATTGGACACGACTGAGCGATTAACACTTTCACACTTACTATCCTCTGACCAGGGGTCGAACCTGGGCTCCTGGCATGAGAAGCTCAGAGTCCTAACCACTGTCCACCAGGGAACTCTCATCCTAGGGGTTTATTGTCGGGGAGAAGTGGGGCCCCAGATGGCTCTGACTGGCTTCATCTCAGGAAGCCTCAGGGATTCTCCCTGTCTCATCAGATGTGTGGAGTTAGTCCTTAATGCCAGAAGGGAAGTGCCTTTCTGGGGCAGGTCTGTAGGGGAACGCCTTAGAAAGTTCCCTCCATGAGGAATGGACAGCCTCATATTCTTTTTTTCTTTTCCTTTTTTTTTCAAAGACAAGGGTACTCCTCTAGGGCAGCTTCCCCCAGAAAGAGCAAGGGCAGAATCTGTATAACCCAATCTTGGACATCCCATCACTTCTGTGGTTTATTAGAAGCAGGTCCGCCGGTGCAGCCCACACTCCAGGGAAGGAGACCCCACAGGACATGGAGGCGAGGATCACAAGGCCACCATGGAGGCTGCCTGCCTATGGGAATGTATATGTGTCGGGGGGAGCGTGAATTTGGTTCTGCAGGAGCTATTAACGCCCGCAGATTTATAGGTCAGGAACTTTCTGGCTATCTGAAAGAGATAGGCCTGCTCGGTGGCCCATTAATTTATTTGACTTTATCATATTGTACACTTTGCCAACAACTGGCTTCTGCCTGGGATCGAGCGTCCAGATAAAATCCGCAAATTGCAGATTTGTAAAACAGGAGGCAGCAGCAAGGATAAGAAAATCCCAGCTCTGAAATATCAGCTGAAGCGTTTGCCAACTGTTGTAGGTTTGTAGATGGGAGCTCTGCCTGAAGGATGGGCAGGTGAGACTTCACCCTCCAGGGCAACTAAGCCGGACCCTCCTGAATGCAACCACAGGACAGTGCTCAGCCTGGAGACATCAAGGTCCTAGATGGAGGGTTCTCTCCATTGCCAGTGCTGGTAAAAATGACTTGGCAAGGCTCAGCTCTGACCGGAGGGGCCAACCCCACTGAGCTGGCCTAACTGGGAAGGGAACTGGGGGAGGGTGAGCAGGAATAAGGCTATTGTCTTACCTTTCCTGAACAAAGACATATTTTAAAGCACCTTAGAATCCCAGGAATTTACAGGGCCCTCAGTCCCATTCCATTCATTTATAGGGAGCCCTAGAATGACTGGGCTTCCCTGGTGGCTCAGATGGTAAAGAATTCACCTGTAATGCAGGAGATCCATGTTTGATCCCTGGGTGGGAAGATCCCCTAGAGAAGGGATTGGCTACCCACTCCAGTATTCTTGCCTGGAGAATTCCATGGACAGAGGAGACTAGCAGGCTACAATCTACAGGGCTGCAAAGAGTTGGACGTGACCGAGAGACTAACACTTTCACTAGAATGATGACTTTAAAAAATTGTTTATTTGGCTGCACCGGGTCTTAGTTGCGACATGTAGGATCTAGTTCCCTGACCAGGGATCAAACCCACGCTCCCTGCCTTGGAAGTGCGGAGTCTTAACCCCTGGGCTGCCAGGGAAGTCCCTACTTCTGCTTCTTTATCTTTTCCTCCTTCTCCCATGGTCTATTGCTCTGCTCCCCCTGGCTCTTCTGGGCATGCGGTGTGGTAAATAGTACATGGATTTGGGACAGGACAGACCCTTTGTGATTCTGGCCTCATGACTTGCCAGTGGTCAGACTTCAGTTGTCCCTTCTATAAAGTGGGGACAATATTGCCTACTTTGTGAAACTGTATGAAAATTCAATTATTTACACAAAAAGCCTGGCAGAATTACAGACATGTGAAGTATTAGGCTCCCCCTCCCTTTTCCTACCCCCTAAAACAAAACAAAACAAAACCCCCAACTTAACTTCTAATATTGAATGCTGATTGTTCATTTGGGCTTATTGTGGAGGAGCATTTCTTTCTTCTTTTTTCCCCTAATTTTTGGATGCACCGTGTAGCATGTGGGTTCCTAGTTCTCCGACCAGGGATCAAACTTGTGCCCCCTGCAGTGAAAGCATGGTGTCTTAACCACTAGACTGACAGGGAAGTCCCTGAAGGGGCATTTCTTTTGTGAGGAAAGTGAGGGACATGGGAAGGTTACGTGTGTGTGTGTGTGTGTGTGTGTTGGTGAGGCTGGGAGGGTGGCCCTTGAGAAGGAAAGGACAGAGCGCTGCTCTGATTGCATTTCATTCCGGAAACGTCTCCCTGCAAGTGACATGCTAGGAATATAGGACATTGATGAAATCCCCTCCCTGGAACAGCCCCAAGCAGCTTCCCTGGTCCCTCGTGGGGGCACAGTGCCAAAGGAGCTATAGAGAGTGTTATGGACTGAGAGTTCCTGTCTCCACACTCACAAGCTGAAGCCTCAGAGCCCATGTGATGATAATGGGAGATGGGATCTTTGGGAGGTAATTAGGGTTAGACAAGGTCACGTGGATGGAGTCCCCATGATGTGATCAGTGTTCTTACAAGCAGAGACATCAGAGTTTGCTCCCTGTCTGCACCATGTGAAGACACAGCAAGGAGGAGGCTCTCTATAAGCCAGGAAGGGAGCCCTCACCAGACCCCAAACATGCTGGCACCCTGACCTCGGACTTTCATCCATTAGGTCTGTGAGAAAATAGATTTCTGTTGTTTAAGCCCCCAAGTCTAGGTGTTTTGTTATGGCAACTGAGCAGAGAGCCTTCCAAACGGCCCCTCTGGGAGCTTCTGCCTTGCCCAGTGGCAGCTGCTGTTCAGTACTCTTACACGGTGTCATTTTCTGCTGGAGGCTGGGACCCTTGGATTGACGAGGATGCATCCTTCTTAGGGAGAGGTTGTTGTCCAGCAGAGGTAGAAAGCGAGGAGACACTATTGGGTCATAGTCCCTGACATTTGGTTTGGTTTAGCCACTAAGTCGTGTCTGACTCTTGCAATCCCATGGGCTGTATAGGCCACCAGGTTCCTCTGTCCACAGGATTCTCCAGGCAAGAATACTGGAATGGGTTGCCATTTCCTTCTCCAGGGGATCTTCCCAGACCAGGGATCGAACTCAGGTCCTCTGCATTGCAGGCGATTCTTTACTGACCAAGCCACCAAGTCCTTTGGCAGCCTCCCAGGATTGGGAGACCCACTCCAGTGTTCTTGCCTGGAGAATCCCAGGGACAGGGGAGCCTGGTGGGCTGCTGTCTATGGGGTCGCGCAGAGTCGGACATGACTGAAGCGACTTAGCAGCAGCAGCAGCAGCAGGATTGGGAGAAAGGCACAAAAGTTGATTAATAGCCAGGGTGAGGTCAGATACAGGAGTCTTTGGGCATCGATTGGATTATATTCTTTCAGTGGCCACCTGCAAGTTTTGTCCCTGTAGCATCCTAAGGGCCTCTTGGGGGCTCAGTTACAGAGGATGGCCACTCATCTCAAGAAGTCGTCCCAGCCTGGAGGGGCTGCCCTCATTGCTGATCCCTGTAGCTTCAGCAAGGACCCCCAGAGAGTGGTCTCTCTGTCCAGGCTCTGGCCCTGCACCCCAGAGCACTGCCCAGCCCCTGTTATCCTAAGGCCTCCGAGGACCCAGGGGCCAGGGAGCCCCCCAGCCTGCTGAGCCCTGGGGGACGTCAATCCCCACCCTCACACAGACACATCAGCACTGCACCTCCCCCAGAGATGGTCCTTTTGTTGCTAAACTTATTTTTGCCTTGTCTCTGTCCAATTATGCTTATTTTCTTCCACCACTTGCCTCTGTGCAGGGGCGGAGAAGGGAACAAAAAAGGGAAACTGATTTGCTCTCATTGTGTCCACAGAATGCACATTTTCTTTGTGAGACTGAAACGTCTGGGAGTCTGAGCTTTGAAAGCTCATCTTAAACGGTCTAATTGTCTGATCTCAGTCCTGGTTTGGCGTCTTGCGTTTGGCATTTTGTGGATTTGAGTTGGGAGAGACAGAGGAGAGGGTGCTGGGGGATTGCCTAACCGGTGGATATTTTTAGCAAATCGAAGTTTGTTTTTCTGGGTCAGTTCTTTCCTCTCTCATCACCACCTCCCAACCTGTGGCATCCGGTCTTGTCACTTCCCATTGGGTCTAGGACCTGGGGGGAGGCCACCGGGTGCTGCTCAGTTAGTTAGAGGATGGATGGCACAAGCCTGACAGTGTCCCTGGAGAACCCAAACCAGGGGCTCCGCCCAGCCCTGTGCCCAGGGAAGAGGATGCATGTTTATTGAGTCCCTGTTTGTGCCAGAGACTAGGGGCCAGGGCCTTCATGTAAGTCAGCAGTTCTCAAAGTGGGGTCCTCATGAAGCCTGTGAGTTTGTCTTTTTCCTTCTTTTATTTTGATTTGTTTATTTATTTTCATTTTTGTCTTCCCCGGGTGTTCGTTGCTGTGTGCGGATTTTCTCGAGTTGCGGTGAGCGGGGGCTATTCTTTGCTGACTCGCGTGGGCTTCTCATTGCAGCGGCTTCTCTTGTTGCAGAGCGCAGGCTCCAGGCACTTGGGCTTCAGTAGTTGCAGCGTGTGGGCTCTGACCTTGTGGTTCCCGGGCTCTAGAGGACAGGCTCGACAGTTGTGGTGCACGGGCTTACTTGCCCTGTAGCATGTGGGATCTTATTCCCCAAACCAGGGATTGAACCTGCGACCCCTCCATTGGCAGGCAGATTCTTCACCACTGGACCACCAGGGAAGTCCTGGAGCTGGAATTCTTGAACGGGAGAATTTGGCCTGTCACACTGAAGTCAGGAATTGCTGCTCTTGCTTTGGCCTCAGTGAGCAGGTGGGCCCTCTCTGCTCCCTTATTGACGGGGCCCCACCCCTCCGGGAGCATCCTTGGGAATACTTCCTGTTGGACCCAGACGAGTGCCTGGATGGGTCCTTTGGTACCTTTGGGTTTCAAACCAATGCAAATGAAGGAAGCAAATGAAATTGCTCCTGGGGAGAGGGGCTGAGGGCCCTCATGGGTAGGAGCTGGCGGCTAGCTGGCCCCTGGGTGGCGGGGAGATTTGGGATGAGCTCCGACCAGGGTGCAGCAGGGCCTTCAGGATGGTCTCACCTTGATTCTTGTCCAGTGACTCAGTGGTAAAGAATCCATCCGCAATGCAAAGACTCAGCAGACATGGGTTCTATCCCTGGGTCGGGAAGATCCCTTGGAGGAGGGCATGGCAACCCACTCCAATATCCTTGCCTGGAAAATCCTGTGGACAGAGGAACCTGGTGGGCTACAAGTCCATGAGGTCGCAAAGAGTCGGACCTGACTGAAGCGACTGAACATGCACTCACACCTTGACCCGGGTCTGTCCTGAGCTAAATGTGGGGAACTGGGCTGCTGTCGGCCCACTTCGCTGCCCCCTCCCCTTATCACAGAGCAGCAGCAGCAGCAGCAAACCCACCTCCCTGGGAGCCTCAGCACAGAACCACCCTAATTATGAGGCGAGAGAGCCTCAGCCCTGCCTCTAATATCTCTAATTATAGCTGAGGCTCCAAGGAACACTCTCGCTAATCTGCTCAATGTATACACACTCCCCACCCCTCCCCCACCTCAGTGTCTAACTTTAACCCCTTTGCTTCTGGAGGGGGGTGCAGGTTTCTGAGGGGGCACCTGTTGGGGACTGAGTTGTGCCCCCCTCCCTGGGTTTACATGTTGAACTGTAGCCTCCAGCACCTCAGGATGGGGGTAACTGGGAGACTGATCTTTACAGTGATTATATTATATTAAAATGAAGTCCTGGGGACCCTGATGGGCCAGCGGTTAGGGCTCCTGTAGTCCACTCCAGAGGGCATGGTTTCCATCCCTGGCCGGGGAACTAAGGTTCTGCATGCTGTGTGGTGCAGCCAAAAAAGTAAGTAAACATTTAAAAATAACAAAATAAGATGAGGTCATTAGGGTGGGCCCTAACCCACTATGACTGGCATCCTTTATAAGAGGAACTGAGAACATAGGTGGACACAGAGGGAAGACCCCGCGAGGGTCCTGCTAGCCAAGGAGAGAGGCCTCAGAAGAAATCAGCTCTGCCCACACCTTGATTTCAAACTTCTAGCCTCCAGAATTGTGAAAAAATAAATGTTGGTTAACACCCTACCCCCGGCTTCCCAGGTGGCTCAGTGGGTACAGAATCTGCCTGCGGTGCGGGAGACACAGGAGATGCAGGTTCGATGCCTGGATTGGGACGATCCCCTGGAGGAGGGCACGGCAACCTGCTCCTGTATTCTTGCCTGGAGAATCTCATGGACAGAGGAGCCTGGTGGGCTATGGCTCTCCATAGAGTCGTGAAGAGTTGGACATGCCCGAAGCAACTGAGCACGCATAGCACCCCACACCACCCCTGCGGCCTTTTGTTTTATAGCAGCCCTGGGAGCCTGATCAAGCCCCTTGGAGGGGAGACAACCTTGCTGCCAGAGAAGCAGGAAGGGCGTTCCTTCTGTCTGAGGAGGCTCCCCAGGGAGGTCAGGCTCCAGGTCCCGCCTGTGGTCAGCTGGTCACATAGAGCTGGGCCTTCTCCTCTGGCCTGACCTCCCAGTGTAGGGGCATCCAGTGACATCGGAGGGAGGGGCTCAGTTATGTATCTCGGTCGGTCTATGCTTGCAGGTGTAACATGCACATGAGGACGCGTTCCATATACCTGTTCCTCCCTGGTGGCTCAGAGGGTAAAGCGTCTGCCTGCAATGGGTTCGATCCCTGGGTCAGGAAGATCCCCTGGAGAAGGAAATGGCAACCCACTCCAGTACCCTTGCCTGGAAAATCCCATGGACAGAGAAACCTGGTAGACTACAGTCCGGGATTGCAAGGAGTCGGACACGACTGAGCGACTTCACTTTCACTTTCTACGTATCTGGTGTTGGGTGTGTACAGATAGGAAAGATGGATCAAGTGTCAAGACTGAGTGTCAAGACTGAATCCCCCTCCTTCCCATGAAGCATGCAATGTACCCTTGCTTTCTTCTTCTTTTTTTTAAAAATCAACTTTATTGAAGTATCACTCGCAAAATTCAAATGTATGTTTTAAGTATATCAACAACATACTCACCTTGCCATCAACACTATAATCAAGATCAGAGACTTTCCCCCCAGTCTTATAGAGGTGTAATTGTTGAATAAAATTTTGATATTTTTAAAGTGTGTGCATGCTAAGTTGCTTTAGTTGTGGCCAACTCTGTGCAACCCTATGGTCTGTAGGCCGCCAGGCTCCTCTGTCCATGGGATTCTCCAGGTAAGAATACTGGAGTGGGGAGCCATGCCCTCCTGCATGGGATCTTCCAGATCCCGGGACTCTTGTTGTGTCTCCTGCATTGGCAATAGTTCTTTACCACTAGCACCACCTGGGAGGCCCTTTTATATGATACTCCATGGTGATTTGATATACGTATGTGGCTCAGCTGGTAAAGACTCTGCCTTCAATGAGGGAGACCTGGGTTTGATCCCTGGGTTGGGAAGATCCCCTGGAGAAGGGAAAGGCTACCCACTCCAGTATTCTGGCTGGAGAATTCCATGGACTATACAGTCCATGGAATTGCAAAGAGTCAGACACGACTGAGTGACTTTCACTTCACTTCACATTGTGGAAGGCTTCCCACCATCAAATTAATTAGTGCATCCATCCCCTTACATATTTATTGTGTGGGTGTGAGGACACTTGAGTTCTACTTTCTTAGCAGATTTTAACTATACAACACAGTATTATCAGTTATTGTTGCTGTTTACATGCTAAGTGTGTCCCAGCTCTTTTGGGACCCCATGGACTGTAGCCTGCCAGATGCCTCTGTCCGTGGGATTTTCCAGGCAAGAATACTGGAGTGGGTTGCCATTTCCTTCTCCAGGGGATCTTCCCAATCCAGGGATCAAATCCATGCCTCCTGCATTGGCAGGCGGATTCTTTACTCCTGATTATCAGCTATAATCACAGTGTATTATGAGATGCTCAGAGTTACTGGCCTTATTCATCTTGTAACTGGAAGTCTGTAGTGTTTTTGCCAACCTCTTCCTGTTTTCCCCACCCGTCAGCCCCAGCAGCCACTCTTCCACTCTATTTTTATGAGTTCCTTTTTTTAAGGTTCTACATATGAGTGATACTATGCAGTATTTATTGTTTTCTTTTTTTTTTTTTAAGAAATATTTAATTATTTGGCTGGACTGTCTTGGCTGTGGCACCTGAACTCTTAGTTGTGGCATATGTGATCTAGTTCCCCGACCAGGGATCAAACTCCAGCCCCCTGTTTCGGGAGCACAGAGTTTTAGCCACTGGACCACCAGGGAAGTCCCTTTGTGGTTTCCTGTCTGATGTCTTTCACTTAGCACAATGCCCTCCAGGTTCATCCATGTTGTCACAAATGGCAGGATTGTTTTTTGGCCATACCGAGTGGCATGTGGGATCTTAATTCACTGACAAGGGATAGAACCCAAGTCCTCGACGGTGAAAGCATAGAGTCCTAACCGATGGACCATCAGGAATTCCCAGGATTTCTTTCTTTTTAAAGGCTGAGTGATATTCCATTACTCATGTATTATTTTCTTTATCCTTCATCTGTCAGTGGACACTGAGATTGTCTTCCTGGCCTTGGCTGTTATAGCAAATAAGGCTGCAATGGACATGGCAGTACAGATAATTCCTCCAGATAGCGATTTCATTTCCTTCATGTATATCTCCAGAAGCGGAATTGCTGGATCCCATGGAAATTTTTAATTTTTCAAGGAACCTCCGTGCTGTTTCCCATGTGACTGCACCAGCTTACTTGCCCACCAACAGTGCACAGAAGCTCTTTCTCCACATCCTCACCAGCACTTAGCGCTTGCCTTTTCTTTATTGCTTTCTTTATTTTTTTCTTTTGGCTGCACTGGGTCCTCATTGCTGTGTGTGGGCTTTCTCTAGTTGCAGTGAGCGGGGGCTACTCTTCACTGTGGTGCGTGGGCATCTCGTCACAGTGGCCTCTCTTGTTGCAGAGCATGGGCTCTAGGGCACGTAGGCTTCAGAGGTTGTGGCTCATGGGCTTAGTTCCTCCGAGGCATGTAGAATCTTCCCAGACCAGGGATCGAGCCTGGGTATCCAGCATTGGCAAGTGGGTTCTTAGCCACCATACCACCAGGGAAGTCTGGCTCTTTATTTTTGATGTTAGCCGTTCTAACAGGTTTCAGGTGATATCTCACAGTGGTTTTGCTTGGCATTTCCCTGATGGTTAGTGATGTTGAGCTTCTTTTTGTGTACCTGTTACCCATTGGTATGTCTTCTTTGGGAAATTGTCTATTTAGGTCCTTTGCCCACTGTTATTTTATTTCTTATTTTTATTTTTGGCTGAGCCATGGGGCACGTGGGATCTTAGTTCCCTGACCAGGGATGGAACCCATGCCTTTTGCAGTGGAAGCATGGAGTTTAACTGCCGGACTGCGGGGAAGTCCCCCTTTGCCCATTTTAAAATTGGATTATTAGATCTTAATTATGTTGAATTGGCTCATAGTGTATTTCAGGTCTGCAATAGCCTTCTAATTCTCTGTATTTTCATTCTATTAATTTTTGAGAGCTTGATACTGAAATTCCAACTGAAAAATCTTAATTTATCTACTTGAAAAAATTGTAATATATGGTGGAACTATATGTAACCTTGTTCTGTATTTTCCAAGTCTCCTGCAAATGTGTTATCATATTTTCACAATTTAAAAAATAAAAGAAAAAAATATTTTTTTGCTATTGAGTTGTATGAGTTCCTTGTTGTTTTTTTGGTTTTTAACTCCTTAGTGGATACATGGTTTGCAAATATATTCTCCTATCTCAGAGGGTGCCTTTTCATGTTGTTGCTGATTTCCTTGGCTGTCTAGAAGCTGTTCTTTTTTTGTAGAAGCTTTTCAGATTGACATCGCCCCACTTGTTTATTTTCTCTTCTGTCCCTTTTGCTTTTGCAGCATGCTGTTTCTAGGAGGATGTCAGAATATCAATCCGTGTCGGGTCAGGCAGGGCAGGAGCCGCCGTGCTTGGCTCGTGTTTCCTTGAGCTTGGCTGTCCCGGGTCATCTGTTCTGTGATGTCAGAGACGGGGGCAGAGTGGTGTGGAGCCGCTGGACAGCTTCCAGCACCCACTGGTCTCTAGACCTCTGAGTCATGCTGTTGCCACCCCTCCCTATGTCCCAGTCATGCCCGCCGGCCACGCTCATCATTAGAGACCTTCTGAAGGTCACTGCCAAGTCATGATGCCCTAGGTACATTGTAGGTCAAGATGAGAAGCAAGGTGAGCCTTCCCCTTGGGTGGGGCACAGCCCAGGGAAGCCACCCTCAGGAGGAGCCATGGGCGCTGGACTGTATTATCGGGAGGAGAGATGGGGGCTGGATGTGGACTTGTGCTGTGCTGTGCTTAAATGCTCAGTTATGTCTGACTCTTTGTGACCCCATGGACTGTAACCTGCCAGGCTCCTCTGTCCATGGGCTTCTCCAATACTGGAATGGGTTGCCATACCCTCCTCCAGGGGGTCTTCCCCATCCGGGGACTGAACCCAAATCGCGGACAGAGTCTCTACCATTGAGCCACCAGAGAAGCTGGGATGTGGAGATAAGTCACCAGAAAGACCTCCTTTGGGACAGATTGGAATATGCAGGCCTGGAAAAGGGAAGGCCTGGAGACAGTGGCTGTGGTCAGGCCCCCAGGGCCTGGCATGCCCACTTTACTATGGGTGGGGAGCAGGATTTCTACTCTGGGCTGCCCCCATCGTAACCATCCTGGGTAGATTATGCAGACTATTTAGTCCATGCCTGACTCCTGGAATGCTGGACAGTTCTCTGAGGGTTTGGCTGCCTACAATGCCTCTCTGGGCATTGACCCATCTGGCCACTGCAACCTTCACCCAAGCCAGCCCCATGACTATTTTGCCAGAGGGGTTCCAAGTTTTTAGACAACTTGTTGCCAAGGGAACCCACCAATATTGCATAAACTGATTTCTGTTTTGGATGGAGACAGTTTTTATTGGATTTCCACTTAATCCCCATCTTCTTGGTTCCCCTGTGTCCGAGGTTCCAGAGATTGCCCCCACATTTAGTGATTCACTAGAAGGACTCACAGGTTTTAACACAGAGTTGTTCCCATGACTAAGGCTTATTACAGCAAAAGGACACACAATTGAATCAGCCAGGAGAAAAGACGCAGGTGGAGTCTGGAGAAATCTATGCACGGGCATGAAAGTGACTCAGTTACACACACATATATAGCATACACAGAGTTATGAAAGTGAAAAGTGGAAGAGTTAGTCACTCAGTCCGACTCTTTGTGACCCCATGGACTGCCTCCCAGGCTCCTCCGTCCATGGGATTTCCCAGGCAAGAATACTGGAGTGGGTTGCCATTTCCTTCTCCAGAGGATCTTCCCAACCCAGGGAATGAACCTGAGTCTCCTTCTTATCAGGCAGATTCGTTACCCTTGAGCCTCCTGGGAAGCCCCCATCCCTGACGTGAGGATAAGGCTAAGACTAGACAGGTCACACCTGTGGGACAGGTGCCGACAGGTGGGGCTAAGTGCAGCTCAGGAGCAGGGCGGGATTCCCTGTGATGGCTCAATGTGTTCCTGGAAAGTCTCACAAAATGTCTCTGACTTCCATGATGTGAGGGAGAGGGACCAGGAGGGGGTGCATTTCCATGCCCACCCACCCCAGGGCAGCTGCAAGAAGGAACGAGCAGAGGGGATGGGGCCCCAAGGAGAGGTGGGGGACCGGGCCTCACAGGGGGTGGGGGCACATGTGTGCCCTCCAGGGTCCTGTGAGAGACTTCATACAGAGGTGACAAGCCCCTCTTTCCTCAGTGTCAGCTCACTGGGCCACCGCTTTCTCGAGTATTCCGAACAAGACCCAATTCATTATCATCTTAAACATTGATTTGTACATAGTAAAAAAAAGGGCCCTCAGCTCGGAGAATTGCTGGGCTCTGGGATGACTGATGGCTTTATTAGCTTGCTTCAATTTTATATTTGTCAAATTAAACCAGCAGCCAAGGGGCACTGGATTAAGATTCTCAGCAGTTGGAGAAGAGAAGATGGGGGAAGAGACGAGGCTTGTGACCCATACTCTAAGAGGAAAGTTTTAAGTACCTACAATAACAGGCTAGAGGCCCTCACGGGGGCTTGGTGGGTCGCAGGTCTGGGTCAAGGACTGTCTTCACGCTGGGAATCCTGGGGCTCGGTCCCCATCCCCCACTTCTTCAGTGTTTGCCAATCAGAGCAGCATTTGTTTGGTGTCTGGTCCACAGCTCGCTCTGTGCTGTGTCTACAAACATAAAAGAGCCCAGAGGAACCAGGCGCCCGGGCTCGGAGACGAAATCTGGGTTCAAATCTTACTAGCTGTGTAGGTGGGAGCAAGCCGTTTATTTCATTTTTTTTAAAATCGAGGTATAATTCATGTCAAAATCACCCCTTTTGAGTATACGATCCAGAGGGTTTCAGTATATCCGTTAAGACTGCACAACTATGACCACTATCCGGTCTTAGATATTTTTATCACCCTGCAAAGAAACCTCCTGCTCATCAGCAGCCACTCCCATTCTCCTTCCGACAAGCCAACAGTAAGCACTAATCTGTGGCATGTGGGATCTTAGTTCCCTGACCAGAAATCAAACCCGAGCTCCCTGCATGGGAAGCCTGAAGTCTTAGCCACTGGATCTCCAGGGAGGGCCTTAATCTACTTTCTGTCTCTAGATTTCTCTTATGTGACTGGTTTATTTTAACTTAGCATCATGTCCTCAAGGTCCAACTCCACTGTAGTGTGTGCCAGAACTTCCCTTTTAAGGCCAAATAATATTCCATGGTATGTATAGACCACATTTTGTTTATCCATTCATCCTTGATGGATATTTGGGCTGCTTCTATCTTTTAGCAATTGTGAATAACACCAGTCTTTGAGATTCTACTTTCAATTCCTTGGGGTATATACCCAGAGATGGAATTTCTGGATCCTATGGTGATTCTCTTTTAATTTTTTGAGGATCATTCCTTCTTAAGGCTGAATAATTAGCATTCCATCATATGGATATCCCACAGTGTATCCATTCATCCATCAACAAGCAAGCTTGGGCTGACTCCCCTCCTTGGCTATTCTGAATTGCATTGCTATGAATGTTTGTGTACTGGCTTGTGTGTGTGGCTGTGTGCTCTTGTTGCTCTTTGGGAATAGCCCTAGGAATGAAATTACTTCATCCTTTGAGTTTCAGTTGGTTTGTTCCTGAAATCGTAGTTGTGACTTTGCAGGCTTCATATAAATGGATGAGATATATACCTGGTGCAAGGTGGGTGCCCAAGAAATGGAAAATATTAATAAGACAGACAAGAGATCAGCACTTCCTGTGTATCAGGGCCCGTGAGAAGTTCTCAGGTGTAACCTTCACTTTATTTGTTGAACCATTTTAAAAATTGAAGTGTAGTTAACTTACAATGGTGTGATAGTTCCAAGTGTGAAACAAAGTGACTTAGTTATATAGACATACGTATGTATGTATATACCAGTGAACCAGTGAAGTTGCTCAGTCATGTCTGACTCTTTGCATCCCCATGGACTGTAGCCTACCAGGCTCCTCCATTCATGGAATTTTCCAGGCAAGAGTACTGGAGTGGGTTGCCATTTCCTTCTCCAGGGGTTCTTCCCGACCCAGGGATTGAACCCAGGTCTCTCGCATTATAGGCAGATGCTTCACCGTCTGAGCCACCAGGGAAGCCTGTATATATACATATACATATATATATATTCTTTTTCAGATTCTTTTCCATTATAGATTATTATAAGATATTGAATACAGTTCCTTGTATTACATAGTATGTGCAATTTTTTTTTTTTTAACTTTTAACTTTTGGGCTGTGCTGGGTCTTCATTGCTGGGAGGGCTTTTTCTCTAGTTGCAGGGTGGGGGCTGCTATTCGTTGTGATCCGCAGGCTTCTCTTGTTGCAGAGAACAGACTCCAGAGGGCAGGCTTCAGTAGGTGCAGCTCTAGAGCACGGGCTCAATAGTTGGGGCACACGGGCAACTGCTCCTTGGCTTGTGGGGCCCTCCCGGACCAGGGATCAAACCCATGTCTCCTGCACTGGCAGGCAGATTCTTTACCACTGAACCACCAGGGAAGCCCAATAGGTGCAATTCTTACTGTAGAGATGAGGAAACTGAAGCTGAGAGTATCTTGCCCAGGATCACAGTTGGGCTGTGGGTACAGACTTGGAGCACAGGCCCCTCTGACTCCAGACTCACACTGTGAACGAGGCGGCAACTCGCGGGATCTTAGTTCCACGACCAGGGACTGAACCTGGACTATGGCAGTGAAGGTGCCAAGTCCTCACGACTGGATAGGACCACCAAGGAATTCCCAGAACGAGGCAGCTGCGATCTGGGGCTGAGAAGACCACCACCCCCATCCTGCACACACTGCCGCCCTTCAGGTGCTCAGGTGAGCAGACTCACTGCTTCCCGGAGCTGCCTGTCCCCTTGCAGGCCGGAGCCGGGCCAGGCCCCTGCTATGTGCCTCAGCTCAGGTCGGTCCAGTCACTCAGTTGTGTCTGACTCTTTGTGACTCCATGAATCACAGCACGCCAGGCTTCCCTGTCCATCACCAACTCCCGGAGTTCACTCAGACTCACGTCCATCGAGTCGGTGATGCCATCCAGCCATCTCTTCTTCTGTCATCCCCTGTTCCTCCTGCCCCCAGTCCCTCCCAGCATCAGGGTCTTTTCCAATGAGTCAACTCTTCGCATGAGGTGGCCAAAGTACTGGAGTTTCAGCCTCAGCATCAATCCTTCCAATGAACATTCAGGACTGGTCTCCTTTAGGATGGACTGTTTGGATCTCCTTGCAGTCCAGGGGACTCTCAAGAGTCTTCTCCAACACCACAGTTCAAAAGCATCATTTCTTTGGCACTCAGCTTTCTTCACAGTCCAACTCTCACATCCATACATGACCACTGGAAAAACCATAGCCTTGACTAGATGGACCTTTGTTGGCAAAGCAATCTCTCTGCTTTTTAATATGCTATCTAGATTGGTCATAACTTTCCTTCCAAGGAGTAAGCGTCTTTTCATTTCATGGCTGCAGTCACTGTCTGCAGTGATTTTGGAGCCCCCCAAAATAAAGTCCAACACTGTTTCAACTGTTTCCCCATCTATTTCCCATGAAGTGGTGGGACGAGATGCCATGATCTTCGTTTTCTGAATGTTGAGCTTTAAGCCAACTTTTTCACTCTCCTCTTTCACTTTCATCAAGAGGCTTTTTAGTTTCTTTTCACTTTCCGCCATAAGGGTTGTGTAATCTGCATATCTGAGGTTATTGATATTTCTCCTGGCAATCTTGATTCCAGGTTGTGCTTCTTCCAGCCCAGCATTTCTCGTGATGTGCTCTGCATATAAGTGTGCATAACACCCCTCAAAAGCCAGGAAGAGCACAAGGAGAGGGCTGCTCTGGTGAAGAATTTGCTTACAGTGCAGGAAACGCAGGGGTGGAGGGTTCGATCCCTGGGTCGGGAAGATCCCCTGGAGGAGGTCATGGCTACCCACTCCAGTATTCTTGCCAGGAAAATCCCATGGACAGAGAAGCCTGGTGGGCTAGAGTCCATGCAGTCTCAGAGGGTTGGACACAAGTACGCGTGCCACTGAGTGTGCACGCAGCACAGGGAGGCTGACCCTGAGAGAGATACTCAGAGTGAGCGGGGGCTTGCACAGGGAGACCAGATTTGGTGGCAGTGGAAGCTAGCTAGATTTGGGGCAGGAACTCTTTGGATGGCATGGGAGTGACTGTTTCATGAAGGGAAGGGGCCCTGTAAAGTAAAAGTGAGGTGCAGAAGGCAAAATGAGAGATGGCTCCAGCTGACCACATGTCAGGGTGGGCTTAGAAACTGCCCTGTCCCTGTACATATTCACTCATTCAAAATTTCTCTGCTGGATGTAGGGACTTTCCTGGCAGCCCAGTGAGTGGTTATGACTCCGCGTTTCCAACACGGGGGACTTTGGTCAGCGAACTAAGATCCCACTTGCTCCACTTGGCCAAAATAAAAAACCCTTCTCTACCGGATGAAACTTGTATTAGATACTGTCCAGGACATGTGGGGCACGTTGGTAAAACAAAGCGATAAAAAAATCCTTCTGCTGGTTGGGAGGAGTGCATCGTTACCCTCCTGCATCTGCCCCCTCAAACCTCTCAGGGATCTAGAAAGGGTCACCGCTCTCCCACCACAAGCTGCAGCGTGGAGGCAGAAGCAGAGAGGACTGATGAAGTAGGGAGGGAGTCACAGAGCGGGTGTGTACCCCCTCGCTGCACTCCCAGGTGTTGAGAGGTCATTGACTCTCAAGGGGATGATCTCACATGGGGTTGGATGCTAGGAGATCTTGCTAAACGGGGACAGATTCCAAGCTGGTCTGAGACAGAACTTGAAATCCTCTGAGATATGAAATCCTGGATCAGCCTTGCCTGAGCAGAAACCAGAGAGAGGAGCCTTTGGGCAGCTGTTCTTTTGAGATGATCCAGGGGTGTTTGGGGAGCAGAAGGGGAAAACTGAGGCAGCTGGGTGGTTTTCTGTGTCAACAAGCAGCTCTTGGAGGTGGGGAGCTTTATTCCTGGGGGCTACATTCTCTGAAGGATGCCTGCTCAAGTTAGGCTCCCAGGACCCCTGGACCAGGGTTTTGAAAGCAAGGAGTGACCTGGGCTCTGTGGTCTGCCAGGCTTGAATTTGGAAGCTGAATCTGCAGTGAACCCTCGAGCAAGATACTTTATGTCTCTGAACTTCTGTTTCCCCATCAGTGAAGTGGAGACATGAGCTTATGCATGGCGAGCGTCAAGCTTTGCAGCATCTGGCAGTGGTGGCCCTTTTTAGACTGTATGTGGTTATAACAAATAGCCACACATGTAGTGACTGAAAGCTACACAGATGTATCATTTTGCTCTCCCGGAGACTGAGTGTCCAAAATGCATCTCTTGGGGCTAAAGTCCAGGTGACAGCAGGGCTGTCTTCTTTCTGGAGGCTCCGGGGAGAATCCATTTCTTTGCCCTTTTCAGCTTCCGGAGGCCACCTGCATTCTGTGGCTTGTGGCCTCTTTCTCCATCTTCAAAGTCAGCAGTGTCTGGTCGAGTCTTTTTCATGCTGCCTCCTTCTAATATATTTAAGGACCCTTGTGATGACATTAGGCCTACCAGATAATCCAGGATGATCTCCTTATTTTAAGGACCCCTGATTTACAACCTTAATTCCACTTGCAACCTTGATCTCTTTTTGCCATGTAGCATAACACATTCACAGGTTCCTGGGATCTGGACATGGTTATCCTCAGAGACCATGATTCTACTCACCCTGGATAACTGCTCCCATATTCCTACAGTGACCTGTGATACATCTGGGGAACCCATCCAGAAAGCAAAGGGGTCTTTTTTTTTTTTCTGGCTATGTCCCGTGGCATGCAGGATCTTAGTTCTCTGACCAGGGATTGAACTTGTGCCCCCTGCAGTGGAATCTCAGAGTCTTAACCACTGAATTGCCGAAGAAATCCCTTAAAAAAATTTTTTAAAGGGGCCATTTTAAAAAAATTGCCCTACTAAAGAAGATTTAAATAAAATAGCCATGTAGCCATGGTAACAGGCTTCCCTGATGACTCAGATGGTAAAGAATCTGTCTGCAATGCAGGAGCCCTGGGTTCGATCCCTGGGTCAGGAGAAGGAAATGGCAGCCCACTTCAGTATTCTTGCCTGGAGAATCCCATGGACAGAGGAGCCTGGTGGGCTAGAGTCCATGGGGTTGCAAGGTGTTGGAAATGAATGATTAACATTTTCAATTTCACTTTCAGCTGTGGTAACAAGATTTAGAATCCCTGAATCATTTCTAGGCACATAGTAGGTGCTCAATAAATGGAATCTCACAATCAAGTTAAATGATGAGCTCACCTTTGTCTCCAGTGCTGGGATGGGGTCCACTTGGGAGGGTCCCCTGTTTAGTCCATCCCAGGCTTCCTTGCCTGTCCATGCACACACACACATGCACACACATGCACAGACATAGACATAGCCGTGAACTTCCCTGCGGAATAAGAAAATAAAATAGCTATGCTCCCGGCTCCCACAAGCTGTGCGGCAGAATGGCCTTCCGGCATAAATAAAAATAAACCCCAGACGCTGCTTTTCAATCGGAGGATTAGCCTAAATGTTGTGAAACAGAAAGCATGAAATATGCATTGGAGCAACAGCTCTCCCCGCGCTTCGGCCGCCCTGGCCGGCTCGCGGCTGCTTGTTCCCACCCAGCGAGGCAGCTGATGATTTGTGCAGAGTGTCGGTAAACGTGTTATGACATTATTAATGCTCTGCTCCCCGGCAAAGGACAATGGCCTATTTCCTCTTAATGTGCTATCTGCAGCGCCAGTTGGAGCACATTAAATGGGGATTTCAGACACTACAAACCTTGCATTTCTTTCTCTCCTCTTTCCGCCCCAGGCCCCTGTGAGCTCCCAGAAGCCACCTGGAAGCCTTGAGCAGGTGGGTATGTGGTCAAAGTTGTGATGACCCTGGAGGTTCCAGGGGGGTCCATGATGGGCCAGGGAAGCCCACAGGGAAGCCCCCAGGGAAGCCCCCAGGGAGCCCCTAGAGCCACTAAGACTTTTGTCCTTCCTTGGGCAGAACTGTGTCTTTGCTGGGGCTAAGGGGGCCTGACCTCAGGGAAGCTGGACTTGAGGGGTGGGCAGGGCTGGCAGGCTCCCTGCTCTGCCCTCAGGTGACATCTGCAGGGGCATGCTGACACCAGACCTCCAATGGATCCTATCATTTTTGCACAATGTTCTAAAAATGTTGGGCTTCCCTTGTGGCTCAGCTAGTAAAGAATCTGCCTGCAATGCGGGAGACCTGGGTTTGATCCCTGGGATGGGACAATCCCCTGGAGAAGGGCAAGGCTACCCACTCCAGTATTCTGGCCTGGAGAATTCCACAGACTGAACAGTCCTTTGGGCTCTCAAAGAGTTGGACATGACTGAGCGACTTTCACTTTCATTTTCACCTAAAATATTGAGGAACTTCTCTGGTGGTCCAACGGTTGACTTAGCACTTCCAAGACGGAGGCTGGGGTTTGACCCCTGGTTGGGGAAATAAGATCCTGCGTACCTCTTAGTGTGGCCAAAAAACCAAAACAAAACCAAAACCTAAAAATATTGATCTACATTTGTAAATGATGTGACTACACCAAAGAAGCCCAGGTTTCTGACACCCTTGAAATATCTGGGCCCACAGTCACACAAAGTGATGGTGGCACGTCCCCTTTAGGGACATCTGTTTTTCTGGTGGTCTCCAATCACTACAGCCCCTTTCTACTTCTAGTGGTCCCTGAAGTAGGCTGAACAGTACCCCCATACCCAGCCCCTATTCATGTTCATCTGGAACCTGAGAAAATAGCCTTATTTGGAAATAAATTCTTTTCAGATGTAATTAGTTAAGATGGGATCATTCGGGATTACTGTGAACATGAATCCAATGACTGGGGACCTTCTGATAAGAGCAGAGGACAGAGACACAGAGACAAGGCCAGGCAGTTGCTATTGTCCGATTCATTGCGACTCCATGGACTGCAGCACACCAGGCTTCCCTGTCCATCACCATCTCCCAGAGTTTGCTCAAATTCACGTCCACTGAGTCAGTGATGCCATCCAACCATCTCATCCTCTGTCATCCCCTTCAATCTTTCCCAGCATCAGAGTCTTTTCCAATGAGTCAGCTCTTTGCCTCAGGTGGCCAAATATTGGAGCTTCAGCTTCAGCATCAGTCCTTCCATGAATATTCAGGACTGATCTCCTTTAGAATTGACTGGTTTGATATCCTTGCTAGCCAAGGGACTCTCAAGAGTCTTCTCCAGCTTCACAGTTCAAAAGCATCAATTCTTCAGCTCTCAGTCTTTTTTAAGGTCCAACTTATATCTGTATATGACTACTGGAAAAACCGTAGTTTTGACTAGATGGACCTTTGCCAGCAAAGTGATGTCTCTGCTCTTTAATGTGCTGTCTAGGTTTGTCAGAGATTTTCTTTCAAGGAGACAGACAAAGGCAGAGACTGGAGAGATGCAGTTATAGGCCAAGGATGCGAAGGACTCCTGGGTCCTGCCAGAAGCCAGCAGAGGGGCACGTGACAGTCTCTCTCAGGGCTTCTAGAAGGAACTGACTCTACCAACACCTGATTTAGGACTTCTGGCTTCCAGAACTGTAAAAGAATACATTTCTTTCTTTCTTTGGCCACACTGAACACCATTCAGGATCTTAGTTCCCTGACCAGGAATTGAACTTGGGCCTCTTGCAATAGAAGTGCCAAGTCCTAAACCAGGGGACCACAGGGGATTCCTGAGAATAAATATACATGCTCTGAAGCCCCTCAGTCTGTGGTAGCCTGTTACAGCATCCCTAGGAGACTATGTAGCTTCCTTCCCTTCTTTGTACGGCCCTTGTTGCTGTTCAGTCACTAAGTCATGTCTGACTTTTTGTGACCCCATGGACTGCAGCACACCAGGCTTCCCTGTCCTTCACTATCTCCTAGAGTTTGCTCAAACTCATGTCTATTGAGTTGGTGATGCTATGCCTCCTTCTCCTTTTGCCTTCTGTCTTTCCCAGCATCAGGGTCTTTTCCAAAGAGTTGACTTTTCGCATCAGGTGGCCAAAGTATTGGAGCTTCAGCTTCAGCGTCAGTCTTTCCAATGAATATCCAGGGTTGATTTCCTTTAGGATGGACTGGTTGGATCTCCTTGCTGTCCAAGGGACTCTCAAGAGTCTTCTCCAGCACCACAGTGCATGGCCCACCATCTAGGTACTTTGAGTTCAACCCTCTTTAACAGTGGTACATCACCCATATTCCCTAAATCCCTTACCTGGAGTCCTGCTCCCCCTTTTGGACAGAGGTCCTCTGCCCCGCCACTGCCTGGCCAGGGCCTCCTGCTGGCTCTGGGCTTCTCCTGACCCTTCTAAACAAGCCATCAGGTCGTGGGGAAGGCAGTTGGGGAGAAGCCAGGAGGTGCCACGTTCAGAGCTCTCAGGCCAATACAGGATCTACACCCAACCCCCTACACCGGGCTCACTTGTGATTCTGTTTATAGCCTCAAAAGAGAAAAACTGTAGAAAGGAGAGGGCTTGGGAGTCTGATGTGACCTGGCCTCCTGAGTCCGTAGATGTGCCCCCAGCCGGAGCGTCCCCTCTCCTCCTCTTGTTTGTTTAGGGGCCCTCTGCTTCTTTCTCTGAAGGTGGTGGGTATTTTTCCAGAACATGAGTACTTCTCCGATGGTTCTCCACCTGGCCAGCCCTGTGGGCATAACCTGCGGCATTAAAACCAGATGTGTTCAGGGCTCAGCTCCATGCTCATGTGCTCAGTCCTGTCCGGCTCTTTGCAACCGCATGGACTATAGCCCGCCAGGCTCCTCTGTCCATGAATTTTCCAGGCAACAATGCTGGGGTGGGTTGCCATTTCCTTCTCCAGTGGATCTTCCTGACCCAGGGACTGAACTCGAGTCTCTTGCGTCTCCTGCATTGGCAGGAGCATTCTTTACCACTGAACCACTTGGGAAGTGCTTTATTCACCTTAGGAACTGAGTCAAAATAATGACTCTCTGTTTTGTTATGTTCTTGCAGATGCTTCTGCTGTGGGTCAGGGTTGAAACCCACTGGCCTACAGGACAGGGTCTTGGTTTGGGTTCCCCAGAAGTAGATTCTTCTTCTTCTTCTTCTTTTTTTTTAACTTTTTGGCCACACCACATGGCTTGTGGGATCATAGTTCCCTGATCAGGGAACCTGTGCTCCCTGCAGTGGAAGCGTGGTGTCTTAACCACTGGACTGCCAGAGAGGGAGTCACACATTTATTTAGGAAGTGACCCCAGGAACAAGGAGTGGGGGATGAGGCAGGGGAGGAAGGAAGCCACCAGGGGATGCATGAGAGAGCGGGTTACCACTGCGGGCAGCTGGAACTCAGGGAACCAACGTGGATCTTACCTGAGGGGGGAGGTGGGCATCTATTCCTTGAAGGCTGCTTCTGCGGCAGGAATTCCCTGACACTTCCACCTGGCCCATGTTCAGGCATATTCCCACAGCCAGGAAGAAAGCCTCAGGCAGCGCTGCATGTATTCTCAATGATGTGCCTGCCAGCATGTAGAGGTGAACGCCCAGGGAACAGGCCGAGTTACCAGCGGCGGCGGCTTCAGGTGGACAATAACAAGAAAAGTCATAGCCAACCGGTTGGGATGGCTCCGAGGTGCCGGGTGACCCCTGAGTGAGGACTCACAAGTTTTCTCCAAAGGTCTGCAGCACGGTGGACAGCAAGCCGAGCCACGTACACTGAGCTATGCTGCAGAGGCTGACAAAGGGCACACAGACTCCGAAAGGAAGAGGCAGCTGGGTGGTCTGGCTCAGTGTCCTTCACTGTCTGCCCCAAGCCTCCCTGCCTGGCTTGAGCCTGTAAAGGCAGCGGGTGCTTTCTCCCAGCCCATCTTGAAGTCATGTCCAAGAGGGCAAGACCCAGGGTGGGAGGGTACCCTCTTGTCACCTTCAGAAATCTGGCTTCTGGTTGAGAGAAGGCCACTTCCTCCCATGAGCCACACCAGGCATGACTGTGCCTTTGGGGAGACCCCCATCTTCTCCTCTCCCCTGTGGCCTAAAATGCCAACCAAGTGCCAGTGTGACCCCTGGAGCTTGCGCACAATCTGCAGGCCATTTCACGCCTGAGTGTGGCTGTGGCTTCTGCCCTGACATTCAAGGTTTTGGTTATTGCCTGAGCATACAGCAGACGTAAGGGTCCAGGAACAAAATGATTTAGATCCCTGCCCTCAGAGATCTCCTTGGCCAGCCTGCCGTGATGCCCAAATTTCCTGCCACCATTTGTCACTCTTCCGCACCAAGGCCCGGACAGCATGTCCTTGTTTAATGCAAATTTGTCACCTAGCTGGAGTTAACACATTAATCCGCCAACACCAATTCATCATCGACTTTCACATTAGTGGCGAGCAAGGCGATGAGGTAATGGAACACTGGACAGGTGAATTTTGATGAGGAAGGAGCAGGAAGGGCAGACTGTGAGTCACAGCTGGTGAGAAATGGCCCTGATTGGGGCTGGGGGGTGGGCTAGGTGAGCAGCAAAGGGGTGGGGGTGGAAGCGGGGAGGCTGGGGCCTGGTTGGACCAGACAAGGACTGGATGGACCAATATAGAGGTTTCCTCTTCTGGAAAGGCCCTCGGGGTCATCCATGTCCTTCTTCACATGGCCTGAGGCCTTGGGCTCTTCCCAGCCTGGGCCTTCCCTGGCTATGGCTGGCCAAGCTGGTCTGGCAAGTGCCATTCCTGCCTGAGCAGCATCCTCAGATCCAGGCTTGGTTCTTGCTCCGGGTGCTCACAGGGGCCACTGACCTCTCTCTGCAAAGGCAAACACCTCTCCAGGGTCAAGAAGTGGAAGCAGGGTGCATGCTTTCTGGAGTTGAAAGGAGCCTTAGTGAATCTCACGTGTGCCTGCCAAGTCTCTTCAGTCGTGTCAGACTCTTTGTGACCCTATGGATTGTAGCCTGGCTAGGCTCCTCTGACCATGGGATTCTCCAGGCAAAAATACTGGAGTGGGTTGCCATTTCCTCCTCCAGGGGAATCTTCCTGACCCAGGGATCGAACCTGTGTCTCCCGCGGCTCCTGCATTGCTGGTAGATTCTTTACTGCTGAGCCATGGGGTGGGGTGGGGCAGGGTGAGGGAAACCGAGGCGTCCCCTTGACTTTCAGGTATCACCCGCTGGTTAACGGAAGGTCTGAGACTAGAACCCAACCCACCTGCCCCTGTTTCTGGGCTCAGAGGAAAAGCCTCAGTGTCACAGGCCGTGTTCAAAAAAAGGAAGCAAAGGAGAGCTGCTACAGTCTGTCCAGAGAGGGCCAAAGGATGGGTGAAGGTTGCAAAGCGAAATCGTGGGTGTGAAGGGGCCGATGCAGAAGCCCTGTGGCCGCAGAGGCAGGAGCAGCGACCCGAGGGAGGGCCCTGGCACCGGGCATAAGGGGGCAACCTCCTCCTCTGTGCTCTGCAGGAGCCCGAAGCAGCCCCCTCAGCCCTCAGAGCTGGTGGCACCCGGCATGCTTCCGAAAGCGGGGCCTGGGAAAGTTGCAGGGCTGGAAGGAGGCTCGGGGACGCCCGCTTGCCCGCCCGCCTTCCCACCCCGGCGCCCCGCCTCGGGCCAGGAGAGCGCGCCGCTGGGCCGCGGCCACGAGGTGGCGCCGGCGCGCCGAGGAAGCGTGGCGGCCGCTCCCGGGCCGCCCCAGCCGCTACTCGGCCGCCTCCTCCGAGGAAACAATGCGGCGCCTCCGGGCGTAACGCAGCGCGGGGCTGGACACCCGACACCCGAGCGCGGGCAGCGGGGAGAGCGGGCGGCAGCGCGGGCGCGGGGCGCCCTCGCCGGGGGCCATGGGCGCGGCGCGGTGCGCGGCCGGGAAGCGGCGCGGCGCGGAGGCGCGGGGGGCCGGGGCGCGGGGCCGGGGCCGCCGCTAGCCGGCACCGAGGGCGCGGGCCCGGGCGGGGATGAGGGCGCCCGCGGCGGGGAGCCCGTCTGCGCGTCGCGGCGCCGTCCCGCCCTGCGAGAGAGCCCGAGCAGGCAGACGCGCGGCCGGCGGTCTGGGGGCGCGCCGCCTCCCGGCCTCCAGAATGTGAAGGGGGAGGGCGGAGACGCAGAGACGGCCCGGCCAGGCGCCCTCGCCGGCCTCCGGCAGCCGCGCCGCTCCCCGGCCCCTGCCCGCCGAGCCCCCGCCAACCCCGCGGGCCGCGAAGCCGCCGGCCCCCGCGCTCCCTCCTCGCCTCGCTCGGGCCCGGCTTCGGCCCGCAGAGGGTTCGCTGCCAGGACGTGGCCAGAGCCGAGCTCGGGACCGTCCGGCCGGCCTCGCCCTCGGCTTCTCGCCCGGACAAGTTTGAACAATGATCACAGTCAACCCCGATGGGAAGATAATGGTCAGAAGATGCCTGGTCACCCTGAGACCCTTTCGGTAAAGTTCTTTCCCGTTGGCGCGGGGAGGGCTTTTTCTCCAAGGGGGCGCGGGGTAGGTGGGCGAGGTCAGTCTCTGCGAGGGTGCCTGTCCCTAGGGTGTCCCAGTAGCAGAGCGGGGCGGTTTGTGCTTCCACCCTTGATGGTGGCCAGCGGGGCTGGGAAAGGCATGGAACTGGGGTCCCGGTTCGGGTGGGGAGGGTGTGTGATTCTGGGACGTGTGGACCGAGTTTGGTCTAGATTCGGAGAGGACTCGGGGTGCGAAGGTGGGAAAGGGGGCAGAAATCACCCATGTTGTGGTCCTGGGCCGGGGAAGTTGCCCCAGCCAGGGCGCCCCTTCCCTGCCTCTCCGGTCCTTCCCCACCTCGAGATCGGCCCCATCCCCGCGGCAAAGTTAGCGCTCGGAGCGGGGTGGCATCCCCACCCGGCCTGGCCCGCCCACCCCCTCCGCCTGAGCCACCCTCTTTGACCCCGCCTCCTGCTTGCACTCCTTTTCTCTCGGCGGGGTGCGGGCTTCTGTCCCACGAGAGGGCCCTGAGATTGTGGCAAAGACCCCCCACCCCCTTCTACTGGGAATTCGATCCAGGATCGCGGGCCTTGGAGAGATTGGGGCAGGGGCGGCACTGTGGGGAGGAGGGGTGGCCAGAGCGTGGAGGCAGAATGGAAGACAAGACCGACCTCCTACTCCCACCTGGGCGGTCCAGTCCAGGCAGGGCTATGGACTCTGGGGGGCTGGCTGGGCTCTGCGGGTCCCACCCCAGGGACCCCCAGAGCCTGGTGGTTCCGGGGCAGCTACTGCTCCTCCCAAGTGCTGTCGGAGCTGGGCCTGCAGCCAGGGTTGGGGGGCTAAGCGATGAGCGCCTAGCAGAATTAGGGTGTCATCTCATCCAGGGGCTGGACGGCGGAGGTCTTGAGGGAGAGAGCTGCGGGACCTGGGGCGGAGAAGGGGGTGGCCTGACTCCACATGTGGTCACAAGTGGGATTTGAGTGCAGGAGGGAGCCTGTGAGGGTGGGAACTGTACAGGCAGATATGCCTGAAGTTTAGGGTGCAGAAGGGGCCGGATTGGAGCCCCTCCACTCTAGACCTGAGGCGGAGACGGGGGACCCCTCCTATGCTCCCCGCTCCAGACGGGGAGACTGTGGTTCCCACCTCCCATTGCCTCCGCCCCTTGCTCCCACCCCCCACCCCTGGCCTATTGTGCAGAGTTGAGGAGACAACCTTTAGGGCAACAAGGATCAAGCTGGACCTCCAGTGTCCAGAGGATGCAAAAAGACTACAGAACCGGGGTCCGCAGGGTAGAGCCTTGGGCAGGTGATTGGGCATGTCAAAAGCCCCCACTCCCCTCAAGTTCCCCTGCAAAGCAGGGTGGGAAGCTCTCATCTCTGGAAAGGACTTTGTTCCTTCAGGGAAATCCTCAAATCCCTAGCCAACCGGACAGTCCTCATCCCTGTCTCTCCCACCCAGTGTTGGCCTATCCCTCCAGGCCATGGGAAGCCCAGCCGCTGACCCCAGCTTGGCTGGACATTTCGCAGCACGGTTGAAGGTGGTGCCTGACCACAGCACCATGGACAGCACCAGCTTGCTTAAGCTCCCTCCCTCTGGAGTCCTGCCTCTGTGGCTCTTTCTGGCTGTTTCCTAGAAACAGGATTCAGAGGTGGGATTGCCTAGGTTCCCCTTCCCTCCCCCTCGGGTTATGTAATTTCACCTCAGGGTAATCCTAGGCTGCCCAGAGACCCACAGCCACCAGTGAAGTCTTCAAATCCATTTCACATGGTTGAGGGTGGTGGTGTTGTGTTTACAGCTTCCAACCATATCACCTCTATTTGTTCATCCTCCAGGGCAGACTGCTCCTGTTGGTTTTCCCAGAGTCTCTGGCAGGGTCCTTACTCCCTAGTTGCTTCTGGAATGTTGCTTGAATAGATACGAGGGTGGACAAAATCATCTTAATTTGAATCTACTGTAAATGGCCCCAGGATTGGGGTCTGGCAGAGAGAGATGCAGCTGAGGTATTGGGGCTTGAGGTTCTGTGCTAAAGGCCTAGGTACCTTCTCATAGCAGGATTTTGGACCCTGGCAGTCCAGTTCTAAATATGAGCACCCCATAGCTGGGGAAGGGGAGGGGGGAGTGGGGAACAAGAAACTTGGAGAGACCCATCTTTGTCCTCAGGCTGTGGGGACAAACTGCTTTTCTCCAGGATCTTCTTGGATGTCTGACCACCCTCCCCCTACAAGGTCCCTCTGACTGCTAGCCTGAGACCAGCCTGGCTTCATCTTGGGGATCCAAGGGCCAGAGCCCCACCCCCAGGCTTGGTGGAATTCAGTGAGGGGTCTCTGGGAAGTGAGGGAGCTGGGGGAAGCTCCCTTTTCCATCTCTGCTTTGGGGTTTGTTCTGCTCCCCTCTCCGATTTAATCTCTAACGGCTTCCTTTAAATATGGGTTGGGAATTTTGTTGTGCTTTTATTTTCTTCCACAATTATGTGTTTTCTTTAATGGACCAAATTTTAATTAAATACTGCTCTGCCAGTTTCAGATAATGAAGATTAAAATGCATAAAGCAAGTCTTGCACAGAGATACAAACAAATGTGGGGTTGAGGATGGGGGTGGAGGTTGGGGGATGGAGGTCTCTGGCGTGACTTGTGGGGTTCCCCATGGTGAGGCTGGCTCCACCAGAAGTGGGGTTCTGCACCCTGACCTGGAGGGAGGCTGCTCCCCTTTCAGTTCTGCCAGCTCGGTAAGTCCTCAGATAGAGTCAAGGTCCCAGAACAGCTTCCACCTCTGCTGCCCTAAGGCCGGACTGGCCCAGAATGCAGTATAGGAGCAGCAGGAGCCTGGGGCCAGATGTGACAGTGGTTTCCCTGCTGGGTGCCCCCCAGAGATTCCCTAGGGCCACTTGGCATGTAATCAAGTGCTACCTGTTGAAGTATAAACAGTTGTGTTTTGATCAATTCCCCGGAACACTGTGACAGCACACACTTGTGTGACACTCTTTACACAGGGGTTGACTTACTCTGACCAGTCCGTGGTGCAAGCTCCCATGTGCCTGCCTGGTGAAGCTGTGAGTTAGGGAGAGTCTGGACACAGAGGGTGGCCACATGACGCTGCCCTTCTAGACGTTACCATCTGGTAGTAACAGGAGCCTCCCCTCCACCCCTACCCCCACCCTGAACATGACAAGGCAGTGTTCAAGCGAGCTCATGACTGGTTGCAGCAGCAAGGCCTGTGTGCACAGGAGCTGACCGTGTTCCAGGTGATTGATGGGATCCAGGTGGGTTTTGTCTGGACCAATTACTTGCCCTCTAACTGGCATTGGGTTCTGCTGTCTTCACCTATAGCAGTGGTCCTCAAACTTGAGTGTGTATCTGGAGGACCAGGAGAACCTGTTCATCACCCGGTCACACCCCATGCCACGTGAGCTCATCCAATCTGACCCCTGAAAACAGTCGCACCTCTCCTTCTGTTTATCCCCCTCCCAGAGTGTGTGATTCCCTAAGCCGGGGACTGGGGCCCGAGAATGAGCATTTCTAATGAGTCCAAGCTGATGCTGATGCTGCTGGCCCAGGGACCACACTGTGAGGCCCTCTGCTGTCAAGGGCCCAGCTTCTGTCTGCAGGCTAGGAGCTGCCCAACCTCACACCTTGTGTGCCTCAGTGTCCTTCGTGGTTTTCTGTGTGTGGCTCATGGTCGCTTCTCTTAGTCCAGCTCTCTTTATCCTGTGTGATGGGAGACCTACTGGCCTGGGAGCTCAGCCCCCTGATCTTTTACTCCTCCGTTTATCCATCCCTTCCTCACTCATTCATTCGTAGGGAGCCCTTACGGCATCGGAGTGCGTGTGCTGACCCGCCCTATTGCTCTCTGCAGGCTTTTTGTCCTGGGCATCGGCTTCTTCTCTCTCTGCTTCCTGATGACGTCTCTGGGAGGCCAGTTCTCCGCCCGGCGCCCGGGGGACTCCCCCTTCACCATCCGCACAGAAGGTATCTTGGTGGGAAAAGAGGTGTAGGGGTTTGGGGTCCTTTGAGCCTCACCCTGCAGGAGTCTTTCTGGGGCTCTCTCTTGGGGGTTTGGCCACCTTGGTGGATGTGTGAGTGGTCGGGGCTTTAGCTCTTGACCTGGCTATACTCATCAGCCTCCTTCTGGCCCAGGTTCTCAGGTCAGGAAGGGCCTTTGAGCCAGGAGCTCCCCAGCATCACAAGGGGCCGCCTGTGTTGCTCCACTAGTGGGGCAGTTTGGGGTCTCTGGATATGACCCCGGTCTCTCTGAGACGCATGCCGTCTGCCCCTTTGGCCCAGGCTGCGGCCGCAGCACAGGCAAGACTGGCCGTGGGCTCATGTGTCTTATCTCCAAGCTCTGTGGTTCTCCGTCCCTGCCCACCTGATACTTGTGAGGCAGGGGAATGGAGGTTCAGAGCGTGGGCTCTGGGGACCAGATGGGCTTGGTTTGTACCTGGTTCATCACCTACCAGCTTTGTGCCGTTGGCCAGGTCACTTAACTCACTTGCGGAGAAGGAGAGGCGTGACTGTTTTCAGGGGTCAGATTGGATGAGCTCACATGGCACGGCGTGTGACCGGGTGATGGTCTGGGAGACCTCCTCCTGAAGGTGGGTCCTGCCCCTCTCCATCCTGCTCAAGGAAGAATGGAGAGCGGTTCAGAAAGTCCTGCTCGGTGTGTCATGGGGGCTCTCCCGATAACTGTGGGAAGGAGGGACATATTGGGGAAACTGAGGCAAGGGGGGGGGTTTCTGGAACTGTTCAGGGGGCTGCTCTGTGGACTCTCCCCTTCCCCCAACTCCCCGGGAAGTCTTTGTTTGACATCCACCTTCTCAAATCCCCAGGCCTCATCTTTCTGACTCCCCTCTTCCCAGTGATGGATAAACCCTCCAGCAGGAGGGGTTGTTGTCTGGGGTGGGTGCTCTAAGGGGCACTTACTCTGCCATCTGGTGTCTCCTGTTTAGATTCATCCCTTCAGTTTAACATGCACTTCTCTAAACTTGCAAAAATCTCCCAGCAGGAATTTCACATTTATTAGTCATTCAAACCTGAATGTAAATGAATCTGCCCCTTCTCTGATTCATGGAGGTCCCTCGGTCTCTTTGAGCCTCCATCTTCTCCTCTGGTAAATGGGGCTAACAATGCCCACCTCCCCATGATTGCATGAGGGGGCATGAAGATAACATAGATGAAGGGTCTCGAGCAGCTTCTGGCAGAGAGTGTGAGCTCCGCAAACATTTACGGGATGTACTGAGTCTGAGACGCAGGAGAGGATGTTTAGGGAAGAGGACTAAGGAGGTGCTAGGACTTGGAAGCTCTGCGTGGGAGACTCCTGAGGATTGAGATTTGAGGAGGGGGTGAGGCAGTTGTGCAGGTGCCCATGAGGAGTAGCTTGGGGACAGGTAGGGGGAGGTTGAGATTCGGGGGTGGGGTATAAGGAGCGATGTTCAGGCTACCTGGGGGCCACCCCAGGCAAGGGGGTGTGTCTGTTTGGGTGGGCTGCCGCCGGGCCTTGGGCAAGCTGACCTCTGAAAGGTCAGGGATCCAGGAGGTGGGAATCAGGGGCTGGAGGAGGGGTGTATGGGTGTGCTCATTGCCCTGACAGTGGCCCCATCCTGGCAGCTCTCAGAGGACCAGGGCTTGGGGGGTCTTGCTCTGCTCTGTGCTATGCACTTTTGCCTGGCATGGGGAGAAGGGGCCCAGCTCCAACCTAGATCTTGTGTCCAAGGGGAGAGGACTTGCCCAGGGTCCCTCAGTTAGACTAGAGGCGTGTGTGTGTGCGTGTGTGTGTGTGTGTGTGTGTGTGTGTGTGTGTGTTGCACATGTTTAAACTTTCCATCAGAGTATGTGCTGTGTGTGTGCTTAGTCGCTTCAGTCGTGTCTGACTCTCTGCGGCCCATGGACTGTAGCCCGCCAGGCTCCTCTGTCCATGGGGAGTCTCCAGGCAAGGATACCGGAGTGGGTTGCCATGCCCTCCTCCTGGGAATCTTCCAGACCCAGGAATCGAACCTAGATTTCCCACACTGCAGGTGGATTTTTTACCATCTGAGCCACCAGGGAAGCCCTTTTCTATCAGAGTATAGTATTCAGAAACTGAACCTGTCTAGGCACTCAGCAACCTAGATCCAGAGACAGAGCATCATCCGTCCCCAGAGGCACCCTCAGGCTTCCTTCCACTTTCCACTTCCCCGCGGACGCCAGGACCTGACATCTAATAACACAGAGGAGCGTCGCCTTTGGACTTTATGAGGATGGCACCCTCTGGCAGGTGTTCGGTTGCCTGCGCCTTTTTTCTCTCCATATTGCGTTTGTAAGATTCTCCTCTCTCCTGGCGAGTGGTTGCCGACACTGCGCAGCATCCATTGTGTGACTACGACACAATGTATTTGTCCACTCTGCCCCGGGGCGGGCCCTGGGCTGTTTCCAGCTTGGGACGTTCCTGAATGGCGCTGCTATGAGCGTTCCAGCACGTGTCTGTGGTGGACACACGTGGGCATTTCTGTCGGGTCCACCGGGGCTGGAGCTGCAGGCCTTCTCTGTGTTGTGACACCAGTTCTCAGACCCAAGTGTATCCAAGTCTTTTCACACCTCCCAGGCCCCCTGGGCTGGGAACTTCCTGCCTGGAATGTGGAAGGAAAGGCTGGGAGGGGAGCTGGACCAGGATGGGGGCCTCTGGGAACCCCGGGGAGGTGATCCCGACCCGGTTCACATCCCAGGTCCCATTGTCCCCTCAGTGTCTTTCATGCCCTTGGTTTAAGCTGATTTGCCTGGGGAGACCCATAGCAGGGACTCGGAAGAGTCCCAAGTTTGCGTTGGGGGTTTAGAATCCTGATTCTGTAAAAGATGTCGCCTCAAAGGAGACCCTGGGCTTAGAGAGGCCCCGCAGACAACCTAAGAGGTGCCAGCCAGTCTATCCAGGAGCTGCCCGGGGAAGGATGGGTTGGAAATGGGGGACGGTTGGAAGGGGTCTGGGGAGCGAAGTCATGGTGGGGGCTGGGGGTTAGATAGTGTTTATTCTGAGGATCTGTGCAGGCCCAAGGCAGAACTAGAAGAAGGAAGCCCACTCGGGGTTAGAAAAAAAATAGAAAAAATAACTTAGAAAAGCCCTCCTCTGGTCAATAACACCATCTGAGCACAAATAGGGAGGTGACCTGTCTTCTCGCCTGTCAAGCCTGTGAGGGGAGTGCGTCCCCACGAGGACATGACTGGGGGAGGGGCAGGGTGCAGGGTTTTCCCTAAAGGCACGGGAGCCTTCCACTGCCTCTCCCTGGGGAGGCTCTGGGTTCCCCTGGGGGCCAGTTCCTATTTTGTGATGAAGTTCTCTAGTTTGGGGAGAGAAGTGTGACGGACATCTCATTCTCTATTCTGCACACTCATCCTCACATGCAGGGAAGCAGGAGGCTGAGCAGAAGAGACTTGGACCCAGGAGGAGGGCTAACCTAATTCCCTCTTGCTGTGGTTGGGCCCCACTTGGTGGGAGGATTTTTTTTTTTTTTCAGTGCTCCCTCTCTAGTCCTCAGGGTGTCCCTGGTGGCTCAGCTGGTAAAGAATCTGCCTGCAGTGCAGGAGACCTGGATTTGATCCCTGGGTTGGGAAGACCCCTTGGAGAAGGGAAGGGCTACCCACTCCAGTATTCTGGCCTGGAGAATTCCATAGACTGTATAGTCCATGGGGTCGCAAAGAGTCGGACTCGACTGAGCGGCTTTCACTTCTCCAGTCCTCACTTCACACCCCAATTCCTCTTTGTCGCCTCCTTTTGTCTTAAGAGGAACTTGCTTCCCTTCTCATGACAGAGGACTTGAACTTGTGTCTGAGGCCTCTCGCCCAAGGTCTCCATAGATTCCCTCGGGGTCCATGTGGCTGTTCCTGGCTTGCCATCTCATCTGGAAGTAGAGATCAGAGGCCATCTCCGGGGACAGGGCTGCAGGCTGGAAGCGCTTGATTCAGCTGCTTGTGTGTGCCCGGATATCTCCCAGTGGACTGGCCCCAGCCAGGATTTGAACCTGGGGAATATCAGAGGTTTCCCTGGTGGCTCAGACGGTAAAATGTCTGCCTGCCTGCAATGCAGGAGACCAGGGTTCGATCCCTGAGTCGGGAAGATCCTCTGGAGAAGGAAATGGCAACTCACTCCAGTATTCTTGCCTGGAAAATCTCATGGATGGAGCCTGGTAGGCTATAGTCCATGGGGTCACAGAGTTGGACACGACTGAGTGACTTCACTTCAATATCAGAGTCATAGTGCCTTGCTCTGTAGCTGTCTCTGGCCCAGGATCTTGGTGCTAACGGAGCTTCTCTTCTCAGAGGCTGGCGATGGGTGGGTGTGCCAGGGCCTGCCCTTGTCCCTCACACTGCCTGGAGCTCCCGTGGCCCCAGCTGGTTTCCTCGGTGGCTGTGTGCAGAGAGATAAATGTGTGCCCTTCTCCAGCTGCACAAGCACCAAGTCACGGCTCCCATGTCGAGTGCCTGGGAGGTCTCTTCCATCTAGCGAGGTGGGGGCTCCTTCAGTTTTCAGGAACCAGTGGCAAAGGGTGGGGGTGGGGAGGAGAAAGGGGACAAGGGCGGACAGGAAGGAGAAAGATAGAGCACACATCGGGGAGGGATGGGGCCTCGGTGGGTAATGAAGCACGCTCGTCGGTAAATGTGAGGCCCCTTTGCATCTCTCAGCATCGCGGCTTTCCTTATTGATGTGGAAATATGGAGGGAACATGTGTGACTGCTGAGATGTGTCGCCAGGGACCTCACATTAAATACATTTCAATTTGACTGATGCTGAGAGGAGGCAGGTGACCCAGGGCAAGGCGCGTCGGGAGCCTGCTCTGCCTGCAGTCCCGGCCGGCGGCATCCAGGGAGCATGTCGCATGGCAGGGCCTGCCGGCCTGACTGACTGTTTGCTTGGCCTGTTTCCCTCCTGGGACCTGCCTCTGCCTCCTGCAGGGCAGAAGACGTGCTTAGTGCCCTGGAGCTCCTCGGAAGCGATGGGTGGGGATCTAGATGCTCAGAGTAGGTGCTCGAGCCCCAGGTGCTGGGAGGGTATCTTGTGGTCTTCATCCAGTCTGATGGAGGTGGCCTTCAGACTCATCCGAGAGGGGACTCTGTCTCCTTAGAGCCAGTTTAAAAGCCCTCTGGTCTTCTGGAGTCACTCTGTTGACAGTTTTTTTGTTTTTGTGGCCATGCCGCGTGGCATGCTGAATCTTAGTTGCCCGACCAGGGATCAAACCCGTGTCCCCTGCAGTGGAAGCACAGAGTCCTAACCACTGGATCACCAAGGAGGTCCCTCTGTTGACAATTTTAAAGAAGGATGTCTTCGTCCTTCATATGAAGGGCAATCCAGAACCCTCAGGTATCTCCAAGGACTCTAGGGGGCTTATGTCTGTCTCCCTGGACATGTCTTGCTCTGATCTGCTTCTACTGAATTATCCTCCTGGGTGTCTCCCACACTGACCTATTGGGAAGGACACCCCTTACCCCTAAACTCTCACACATGGGTTGGGGGGATTTTGGGGTGGGGCTCGGACCACTGCTCAACACAGTGAGCAGATGACAATTCTCTCTTGGACCCCTGCCTTTTACAGCCCCCTGAAACCCTTCTCCATGGGTCATCCCTTTGGCAATGGAGCATTCCCGTCCTGTCCAGCCCCTCTGAGCCATTGTCCTGCCTTCTGCCCACGTCCCCAGGCCTTGTCCTCTCTCCTGGTCTCCCAGGCTGGGCTGGGAAACTCCAGTCTTCCTAGTTCAATATGCAGAGTCATTTCTCTTTCTCTCTGTCTCATTGCTCTGGGCATCAAGATGATGCTCTGGCCCACCCAGGGATTTAGCAAAACAAAGCAGAGCTCTCTCCCTAAGGAGATTCTGCAGGCTTTTATAGGAACCGTCTTTTCTTTCCCATTACCTCCATTTCTCTGGAGGCAGCTAGGGGAAGAGATGGAATAGGAGTCTTAGCCTCTAGATTCAGACCCTCTCATTTTACTAGAGGGGACACTGAGGCCCAGAGAAGGCAAGTGACCTGTCCCCTCCCCCCACCGTCTGGGGGGACAAGCAGGTCTGGAGTCAAGGCCTTTCCTGGGACCTGGTGCTGCCCCCCAGGCTTGGTCCAGCTCCGTCTGACTCTTTCGACCCTTGCAGTTATTGGCTCCATCAGCTGTTTCGCAGCTTTTGTAATGGGGTGGGGGCGGGGTAGGCATTGTCAGTGAGCTCTTGGGAGGGGTGCAGACAGTGAGCTCCGAGGGGAAAAGGACACTTGGGATGAGCCTGGAGAGAGGGCAGCAGTGTGACAGGGCAGGTGGCAGGCCCGAGGCGTTGCAGGGAACACCACATGGCCCCAGGAGCTGTGACGTGGCTCAGTATTGCTGGAGTGCTGTGTCTGCAGGTTCCAGCTGCCGCCCAAGCTCTGTGGTCCAGATGGGCCGGAGTGCACGGCCTCAGATAACAGGCTCTAGCTTGAGAGTGTTCCCAGCCGTGGTCTCACTTTCCAGTTTTCATCTGACTCCTTTGGGGAAGGGGCCACTCAGCCCCTGCTGTGAGCAGTCAGGGCAGCCCAGGAAGGCCAGCCAGGTCGTGCACTGCGCAAGTCCAGGACGTCCGTCGGGTAATCCTGAACATGGGTGGCTCCCATGGGCCTGTGCAAAGCAGCTCCAGGTTCAGTCATCTGATGGGTGACTAGCTGAAATGATGGAAACTCCCCTCTTGTTTTACTCTGTGCTCCAAGCACTGGTTGAAAGTGAGGTATTGCATTTGGATGACAGGCTTGGGTGGGAGGTCTCTGGATGAGAGTACTTTCAAAGAGTCAAATGTCCCCAACTCTGTGGAGTTGAAAGAGAGAAGGAGCTATTTATATCTTGCTCGCTGAGGGACTAACTGATTGAGGCCATGAGTAAGCGGGGAGGGGCTGAGTGGTGGGAGAGACCTCACTTTGCTTCATCAAACATTACAGTGAAATTTCCTGATCCCAGTGGAAAAATCCACCCAGTTTTCTGAGAGGGGAAGGTGGGGAGACCGTCAGCTCTTTCAGCTACTTAGGTGGGGAGGAGTGGAGACTGTCTTCTTCCTTCTTTCTGATGCTGTTTTTTCAGCACCCAACCCCTCTTCATGTCTCTCCTCTGCTCCCCAGTCCTTCCCCCATCATTCATGCTCGGTCTTTATTTGGAGCCAGGGACTGAGGCTCTCTGAGTAACCTGCAGGCCCCAGCCCCCAAAGGCCTCCCTTCTAGGCTCATGCTGGCTCAGCAAGCAGGGGCACCCAGCCAGAAGGTGACTTGGTATGAGAAGGTGGCCGCAGCCACTGAAATGGGCCTGGCACCAGGGGATACAGGGACAGGCACAGTGGAAATGTCACAAGTAGCCTGGGTGACAGCTAGCCTCTCTAGGTCCCCCTTTGGCTCAGTCCCAAGCATGGAGCAGAGGAGACTGGCCCCTTCCTGACCCCCTCCCCACTCGACTTCTTGTCTCTGCCTCTGGTTCCCTGTGGCTGGCTGTGATTCCTCTTGCCTGCATCCTGGCACCTTGAACTTGGGTTGCAGATGAAACCTAACGTTTATTGCCTTGAACTGGGGACACTGAGGCTGAGAATATTACGATGATGCCCTTGGCTGCATAGCCCCGGGTTGCTGTCAGAGGCAGGTGAGAGCCCAGGGGTCCACTCCAGCCCCTCTGAGTCCACCGGGCCCTGACCCTGGCTTTCTTGAGAAGCGGATGCTAATTGTGCTCAGCCCTCAGAGAATCCCGTCACATTCTGGAGCCGACACTACCACCCCATGGAAAGTACCAGATCATGGCTGTCCCGGGGAGCAGCCCTCAAGCAGTGACTGGCGGGAGGTGGTGTATACATGCTTGGCCCCCTTGCCCCCGCAGGGAGAGAACTGTGAGGCTGCTTCTGCACCACCTGGTTTCCCCAGGGTGATGACATGTCCTCTCTGGTCTGTCTCCCCTTCCCTGGCTCACTTCTCCATAATGCCCTGCCCTCAAACCTTTATCTGGGGGGGTCTGATTCTGGGGATCCCCACCCAAGGTGCCCCCTGACAACCTGCCCTCCACCAACAGCCTAGGGAATCCCCGGGAGCATCTGGGTCTCTATGGACCCAGGTCAGTTGGTGACAGAGATTCAGAGCCTGGCCGCTAAGGTTTGCAGGCAGCCTTGGTGGGGGCTGTCATGCCTGGAACCGAGTACCATTGGATGGTTTGGAGGGGCCATTTAAAACCTTCACAAAATTTAATTAAAATGGAAGGTGAGGGCTGCTGTCCCATGCTGACAGGTGTGGTGCTAATGATCAGGAATGATTAGATGGGAAATTGTGGAAAGTCTCAGGCTGGTTAACGAGATCTTGGTTGAAGCACTTCATTTTCATTTAATTTTATTCTTCACGAGGTCTCCTGGCCCCTCAACCCTGGAGTTGATCTCTGGGAACCCAAGGGCTGGCTTGAGAGGACACGTTCATGCTGGTTTTCTAGAGCAGGGTCTGGGGGAGTGGATGGGGAAAGGAGGTGGCCAGGGCCCCCACCTCTTTGAACACAGGCTCGCAGCCTCTCCTGTGCATCTGAATCACGTGAGGAGTAAGCAGAATCAGAGTCTGGGGCCCCAGCCCCTAGAGATCTGGATCAGCAGATCTACACGAGGGCCCAGGAGTCTAGACTTCACCTGGCCAGGAGGTTCAGCTGTGGCTGGGTGGTTGACGGTACTTTTAGAAACCCTGATCCTTGAGTTCTGTTTGGAACTTGTTGTTGAGGGTCTTTGGGGTTCCTGTCCCACTACTGGGCCTTCCCTGTCATCTCACAGGCCTGAGAGTATGTCTAAAGTTCAGTTTTGCAGAAGATGAAAACCGAGGCTCAGAGAAGTTAAAAGATTACCCCAGTGTCACACAGCTGGTAGGGAGCAGGGTGGGCCCAGGGCTCTCTGGATCCCTATCTTGCAGGGGTGGGGGTGGGGCAGGCTCACTCTCCTGGCTCCTTCTCTTTCTTTTTTTTTAAAAAATTTATTTATTTTAATTGGAGGATAATTACTTTACAATATTGTGATGCTTTTTGCCATACATCCCTCCTCTTTCTGAAAAGAAGGAAGTGGGGCTGGGGTCTGAGCCACCCCCGACCAGACACCATGTGGTCTCAGGTAGCCTCGGGGCTGCCTGGGCCATGCCTGACTGTGCACCCCCTCTGCCTGCAGTGATGGGTGGGCCGGAGTCCCGTGGTGTCCTCCGCAAGATGAGTGACCTGCTGGAGCTGATGGTGAAGCGCATGGACACGCTGGCCAGGCTGGAGAACAGCAGTGAGCTACATCGGGCTGCCGGTGAGGGGCGTTTTGCCCTGGACAGGTGAGGGGGACCCAGAAGTTGGAGGGGCTCCTGGAGTAAGGGAGGGGCACCTGGAATCCGGGAGGAGTGGTACCCACTATACCAGGGATGGGGCCGGGGATACCGCCTCAGAATGCATTTTACACACACACACACACACACACACACACACACACACACACAGAGTAAATGCAAAGTGTGTGGTTTTTGCAAATCTTCCCTAAATGGCTTCCTGTTGTACGTTATCTATGACAATTTTGAGCTCTGTCCGTGTTGACCAGCATGTGTGACTGACGTGGGATGCAATGGCCTCGGTGGTCATCTGTCTTCCTCCCATGGACCTGAGCCATCTTTGCAAGAAGAATTGCCTGGTTTATGCGTTCTAAATATTCCCCTGCTGAGGCCACAATATGCAGAGTTCCCTTAGGGTTTGTGCGGCAGCCCCATGTGCTTCTGCCTGTCCCTGGGAACCGAGGTGGTGGTCTGAGTTGTGAGGTTCTCCTGATCCCCTGAGAATGAGGGGGCATGAAGCCAGGGCTGGCCCAGCTGGGAGTCCTGGCCCCCAGACTCAGATGTGGAGGAGATGAGGCTTTGACCCCACCCATCCCAGGGGACAAGCTGCACTTGACCTTTTATTAATAGATACTGGGCTCTTGATGAGCTGGAGCTGCTCATTGTGTTCTGAAAGTGAAAGTGGTAGTCACTAAGTCGTGTCCGACCCTTGTGACCCCCTGGACTGTAGCCCACCAGGCTCCTCTGTCCATGGGATTCTCCAGGCAAGAATACTGGAGTGGGTTGCCGTTCCCATCTCCACCGGACCTTCCCAACCCAGGGGTTGAACCCAGGTCTCCTGCATTGCAGGCAGATTCTTCAGCATCTAAGCCACCAGGGAAGCCCCAATATGTTCTAACTGCTAAAAAATTAGTTTGAAACCCACACTTTTACACAATTTGGGAGAAGCTATACCTCAGCCAATGTGATTTGCTAAAAGTGTTCTGCTGCTGAAAAATGTGTTTGAAATCCACACTTTTGGACAATTTGTGGGAAAAGCTATACCTCAGCCAATGTGTGGCATGTGAAAGCCGAAGCCATTTCTGAAGTTTGGTGTTGGGTAAGATCAGAGGTGAGTGCTGGTCCCTGAGGGGTCCCAGCCTGGGGAGCCTGAAGCACAGCCCGCTCCTTCGGTCTGGTGGGGGATCCTCGGCCCCATAGGCTGCCTGGGCTGGACAGCTGGCCCTGGGTCCCTACTTCAGCAGACTTCTGTGACTGCATGTTCTGGGTGACCAGTCAGGCCGGCCACTATCATCATCCCTGTCCTCATGAAGGTTTCCCTGGTGACTCAGATGGTAAAGAATCCGCCTGCAATGTGGGAAACTTGGGTTTGGTCCCTGGGTTGGGAAGATCCCCTGGAGGAGGGCATGGCAACAAGCCCCATGGACAGAGGGGCCTGGCGGGCTACAGTCCATGGGGTTGCGAAGAGTTGGACACGACTGAGTGACTAAGCACAGCCCAGTCCTCTTAATGCGTGACATTTACTCACAGCTCACCGTATCGTGTTGCTGCCGAGAGCTCGTCAATCCCACAGTGCCTTACGGGGGCTTTAATCCTGTAGAGGAGGAAACGGAGGCACAGCGGTGTTTAGGAGCTTGCTCACAGTGGCACAACTGCTGAGGAGCTGGGCCTGGCTCCGGGCTCAGGTCCGCTGGCCCCACCGGAAGCCCATCTCTAAATACCGAGCTCTTGGTGGCCGTGCATTAAATATGCATTTTCTTGGGGGTCTGTGTTTATCCCTTTGCAAGAATTTTCATATCAATTAGTAATAATTCGCGGTTCAGGAGACACAAATCCTTCGTGAGAACTTTGCTCTGATTTTTTTGTTTTGGGAAATGTAGGCACTAAAATTACATTACTGGATGTGGAGAACAGAGAGGGGCACCGGGGGTCGGGGGGCGGGTGGGCAGGGAGGGGGATGAATTGGGAGACTGGGATCGACATATATACACTATTGATTCTGTGTATAAAATAGATAACTAATGAGAACCTACTGTAAAGCGCCGGGAGCTCTACTCAATGTCCTAAGTGATCTAAAGAAGAGAAGGTATAACTGGTTGACCTTGTTGTACAGCAGAAACTGACACAACACTGTAAAGCAACTATGCTCTAATAAAAATTAATTAATAAATAAATAAAATTACAGTTCTGGAGCCTGGGATTAAACGCAGTGGTGGGTATGAGGAGCTCGCCAGAATGCCCGGCTCCTGGTGGAAGCTCTTCCCCCTTGGGAAGTCGGGGTCCCTGGTTACGTGCTGTGGCTCTCCAGAGACTGAGCTTCTGACAGAAGAAACTAGAGATCTCTCTGCTCCTGAAATACGTCTTGGCACCACTGAAGCGCCAGGCACTGCTCCCGATGCTGGGGACACAGCAATGAGCCTTGTCCCCATTCCTGCGGGGAAGACAGACAGTAACTGAGAAAAAGAACGAAATGAGATGATGTAGCGATCCTAAGCCAAGCTCTAAGCATGAGAAAGCAGATGACTGGGAAAGAGGCTATTCAAACAGGGTGGTCTGTTAAGGCCCATGGGAATGGGTGATATGTGAGCTCAATTCTGAATGAGTGGGAAGAGCCAGCTACTTGAGGAGCTGGGGGGTAGAGAATTTGAGGTAGAGAGAACAGCAAGTGCAAAGGCCCTGGGGAAGGAGCAGGTTTGGTATCTTTTAAAAAATATTTATTTATTTGGCCACTCCAGGTCTTAGTTGCCGCATTCGGGACCTTTAGTTGCAGCATATGGGATCCAGTTCCCCGACTAGGGGTTGAACCCCAGGCCCCTGCATTGGGAGTGTGGAGTCTTAGTCACTGGACCATCAGGGAAGTCCCAAGCTTGATGTCTTGAAGGAAAGAAACCAGTGTGAAGGTCCACCTGGCAGAGTGGTGGGGGCTGGGAGAGGGCAGTGGGCAGGTGGCCTAGAGCTTTGTCAGTGATGGCAGGTGGCGTTGGGACCCTATTCTTAGAGCTGAGGGGTGTCTCTGGATGAAGGGGGTGTGAGAGGGGGAGAGAGGGGCTGGGGCAGAGACACGTGGTGATGGTTTAGTCACTAAGTCATTTCCGACTCTTTGCGACCCCATGGACTGTAGCCTGCCAGGCTCCTCTGTCCATGGATTCTCCAGGCAAGAATACTGGAGTGGGTTGGCATGCCCTCCTCCAGGGGGCAGAGACGGGAGATGGAGGCAAAGGTGCTGGGCACCCCCGGACTCCCCCTGGGGTCTGAGGCTGCTTCTTCTCTGTGTGCACAGGGTGGCCCTCTCTGCTGCTGCTGTGTCCGCTCTGATTTAGCCCCTCGCCCCACCTCTCATCCTTTCCACTTTCCCAGCTGTGCTCCCCCCTGCCCAGGCTGCAGATCCAGCAGCCTCTGTCCACACTGGTCTGTTCACCAGGGTGAGAGCAGAGGGCCAAGTGCTCCTGGGCTGCTGGGCCTGCCTCCTGGGCCGGGAGCGCTACCGCCAGCACACTCAGTGTCTCTCCCGTTTCTTCCCGTCCCAGCCCGCCCTCCCTCCCCTGCTCTGCCCTTCATCTCCACCCGCTCCAGCTTCATCCCAGGAAATAGCAACAATCCATCATGACCAGCAGAGCCCATCAAACCCCACAGGCAGAGCCATAAATTTCAGGGACACTGTTGCTTCTGGCTTCAGGGAGCGAAGCGGTGGGTGTGTCCAGGGCACGCGGAGGCTGCCTGCTCACCCTTCCCATGGGCACGAACACTGCAGTCCTCTCCCCACCCTGACCCCACTCTGGATTGTCCAGCATGGAGCTGGCAGGTGAGAACCCTGTTGCCGCTGTGTTTCCAGCAAACTCTCAGTTATCTGCACTTGGATTTCTCATTTTGCAATTATCTGTGGCTTCAAAAAGAACAACCTCCACTGCCCCTCTTCTGCCCTTTGGAAGCTTCTCGGCTGTGCCTCCCACTCATGGCTGGTATATCCTTAGGAAAAGCAAATTCACTTTATTCAGCCTAGGAAAACACAATTCAGGTTTATTTGCCGATTTATTGCAAATGGCATCGTATTATGTATCCTAAAACCAAATAGTGATCTCTGAATTTTCTACAAGGCCTCTCTGCAGTGGCAAAGACAGCTGAGATTTCAGGCTCTCTGCGTTCGAGCCAGTCTGTATTTGTCGAGTGCCTACTGGGTGCAGGCTCTGGGCTGGGGTGTCAGGAATGGATGGAGGAAACCCAGAAGGCGGAAGTCAGAGTTCTTGTCCTCAAAGAGTGTCAGAACTCCTTAGGAGGAGGGAGCCAGCAACCCCTCCCTGTGGAGAAGGGACAGCAGGAAGGAAGATCCGTCAGAATTATCATCTGTGAGTAAGGAGTGGAAGTTTTATTTTTTTTTCCCCCCAATTTTTTTAAAGCTTTATTTAAAAACTCAAAAATGCTCCTGAGGACTTCCCTGGTCATCCAGGGGCTAAGCCTCTGGGTTCCTGAAGCAGGGAGCCCAGGTTCCATCCCTGGTCAGGGAGCTAGATCCCACACACTGCTACTAAAGATCCCGCATACCTCAGTGAAGATCAAGATCAAAGATCCTGTACGCCACCACTAAGACCCGGTGCAGCCAAATAAATAAGTAAATTAATAATAATAATAAAAAGCTTCTAGACATTCTCGGCCGTCTCTGTGCTGGAGGGGCCAAGTGCCAGGAGTGTAGCTTCTGTGTGTGGGGGTGGGGTGTAGGACAGGGGACACGCGACCAGTTAAGATGACTTGGGGCACAGTTTTAAAGGACATGCCCCACTTCTCACAGGCCCTGTGCTGGGTCCAGCCTCTGGATTAGCCCCTTCCTAACACGACAGATCTGGGAGTGTGGCCTCTGGGCTGGGGGAAGCTGGACTGATATGGGGGTGGGGGGAGATGTTGGTGACTGGTTGAGAAAGTCACTCCAGGGCAGACCTCTGTCAAATGTGACATAAATGTGAAGGGTTAAACATCCCTAACAGGGACAAAGGTTCTCAGCATCCCACTGTATGCCATTTGTAAGACAGGCCTCAAAACCGGTGACTCAGAAATTAAAAATAAAAGGAAATGTATCCAGGACACACAAACGGAAAGAAAGTGAAGACGGCAATATTTGTACCAAACAAAGCAGAATTTGAGGCAAAAGAACATGTAACAGAACAAATGATTCTCCTTCATTATTGATAACAATCCCACGCTTAAGGAACTATTTAACTTATCAAACTGGGAAATATGTTTTAATTATAAGATTTTTATCACTAAGGATGCAGCCAAATAGACACATGTACTTTTAAGATTCTTCAGAGTCCTACTATTGGGATTTCCCTGGTGGTTCAGTGGTTAAGACTCCGAGAGCTCCCAATGCAGGGGACCTGGGGTTTGATCCCTGGTCGGGGAAACTAGACCCTACAGGCTGCAGCTAAAGATCCTGCCTGCTGCAATTAAGACCTGGCCCAGCCAAATAAATATAAGAAATAAAAGTAAATATTAAAAAAGAAATCAGTGGGGAAAAGGTCAATACGGTACGGACACACATGATGGAATAAAATGTAACCACTAAAATTACATTTAAAATATTTAATGGCTGGCAATGTTTTTACTCATCACACAGTCTAAGTAAAAGAGGCAAGAAGCAAGGCATGTATAGAGGGATATCAGTGTGTCTGAAATAAACATGAGTGTGTATTGAGTCGCTTCAGTCCTGTCTGACTCTTGCGACCCCGTGGACTGTAGCCCGCCCAGGCTCCTCTGTCCATGGGATTCTCCAGGCAAGAATTCTGAAGTGGGTTGCCATGCCCTCCTCTAAGGGGTCTTCCCAATCCAGGGATCGAACCTGTGTCTCACATCTCCTGCACTGGCAGGCGGGTTCTTTACCACTAGTGCCAGCTTGGGAAGCCCTAAGTAAGACATATGAGATGTTAGAAAAGAAAGTCCTCCAGGGGAACACTGGGCTCTGGGGTGGGGATGGGGGCTCTGTTCCCCACAGCCTGGCTTTGCCCCACCCATGGGGTACCAGTCCCTTCCCCAAGTGATGAAACTACAGCCCAACTCCAGCTCTGTCCCTATCAACATTGGGAAGACTCTCTATCTGTCTATCTATCATCTAGCTATCCTGTCTTTCTGATACATACATGTGCATGTATGTGTGTATGTATTTCTCAGGGCAGGAGAGAAGGTGTCTTCTCTGCTGTTAACCAGGGAGGGGCAGGCGGGTCCTTGATCACGTGCTGGGAGCACTCTGATGGCATCAGACCTCTGATGGGAGTGAAGAGGGGTGAGCAGAGGAGGAGAGCAGTAAAAAAATGCAGGGAAGACTGGACATCAGGGCTGGGGGTTTCCTGCGTTCCATGTGGTGTGTGTGAGAGGTAGACAGAGAGACACGCCTGGAGAGAACCCGTCTCCTGTTCGTGGCGCTCGCGTTTCTGCTGCAGCGTTTGTATCTTGGTACATGTGTCTTCAGGCACCTGTGAAAGCGGGTCTCTCTGTTTTAAAAGGAAAGCAATCAGTTTTATAATAAAATAACAACTCCCAGCAAGCACGCTGGCCAGCTGCGCAGAAATCAATATCTCATTAATTGAATGCAACCCTCATAAATCATGGGTGGAACTCAAGATTAAACCTCCTTCCTGAGGCTTCCTGGAGCGCTTGTGCTGAGGCCAGGGGACTGAGAACTGGAATCAGTAATGGCCTCATGAGGCTGGGAGGAGGGGCTGAGGCTCAAGGGGGCCTTCTGGGGACCTGGCCTGATGGGAGGTGATGCCTGGAGCCGGTGTCCTGGGGGGAAGTGGCTGCCGGCTGGAGCCAGAGTTCCCTGCTCCGTTCTGGCCTCTGGCTCCTGGCTCTGGGTGGTGGAGGGGCAGAGGGTCCTGAGATCGGTAGGTGGCCTGTGGTGTTGGTTGCTTCTTCAGGGGACCCTGGGCCAGTGCTCAGAGGTTGGCAGCACCAGGGTCAGCCTTGGAGGGCGGCTGGCTCCAGGAAGCCACTTATGCCTGAGCATATTTAACCAATAGCAAAATTATATTTTATGACTGCATTGGCATAAATATGCTTATAGTAACATTACATATTAAAATCTTTTCCTGACCTACAATTTTTTCCTGATGTTTAGGGGAATGGAAACATTTTTGTGGACCCCTAAAAGCACTGTGGGCCCTGACAGTGCACCACCCTGGCCTGATGGAGAAGCCAGCCCTGCCACCACCCCAATCCCACGGTGACAACACTGTCAGCGGTGGGCAGCCGTACACCTTGTCCCCAGTCCACCCCCCCTTTTCTTTTCCACAGAAGCATTTCCCAGGTCACAGATGTGCTGTGGTTTGAAGTCTCACAATATCTACTTTTGTTGTCATTAAAAAAAAAAAACTTCCCAGGGAAAGAAGCCTAATCCTATATTATTTGAAAATAGAAAGTGCTGATGCAAATGCTAAGTCCAGTATAATAATAGTGACGCCAAGTAATTCTGTTTTGAACAAGTTGAACTTGTTAAATCAGACAGATGCCATCTGTGCTGTTTTAAAGCCCAGGCTGGTGATATGTTTTATGCAAAAAAAAAAAAAAAATGCTTATTGTATGAAAATTGCTGAATCTCCCCCAAAAGTGAAGTACTTTGTTCTGTAGTTAAACTTATGAGACTTCCTCTCAAGGATGGGGTGACTCCTGGAGGTAGGGAGTGGGAGCGTCTCAAGCATTTATTGAGCACTTACTGTATACTGAGCCCTTGACAGTCAACTTCATGTCTAATCCTTGCAGTTCATCACTCTGTGAGGGAGCTAAAATTATTCAGACTTTATATGAGCTAACCCTGGGGCTCAGAGAGGTTAGGTTACTTGCCCAAAGTCACACAGCTCTCCAGTGGAACCAGGATTTGAATCCAGGACCTCTGACTCTGAGGTCCTTTCTCAGTCTGATGCCTGCATGCTAAGTCACTTCAGTTGTGTTTGATTCTTTGTGACCCCATGAACTGTAGCTTGCCAGGCTCCTCTGTCCATGGGATTCTCCAGGCAAAGAATACTGGACTGGGTTGCCATGCCCTCCTCCAGAGGATCTTCCTGATCCAGGGATTGAACCCATGTCTCTTATGTCTCCTGCATTGGCAGGAGGGTTCTTTACCACTGATGCCACCTGGGAAGCCCTCCAATAAGTCTCCAAATAATGTGGACCCAGAAGCACGAGGAGTCAAAGGCTCCCCACTCCCCCATCTGCTCTTCATCTCCCATGAAAGAAGCAGCAGGATAAAGGCTGGGCCTGTGGATATGGTACCTATGAATATGATCTTGTTCAGAAATAGGGTTTTGGTAGATGCAGTCAAATTAAGATGAGGTCATACTGGATCAGGGTGGGCCCTAATCCAGTGCCTGGTGTTCCTTTAAGAAGAGGAACTCTGGACGCACACAGAAGGTGGCAGAGGACAGACAGAGACAGACCACTGCTGGCACCCCAGAAGCTAGGGCAGGTGTTCCCCCAGAGCCTCCAGGGGGAAGCAAGCCTGCTGACACCTTCACTGCAGACTTCTGGTGCCCGGGGTGTGAGAGAAGACGTCTGTACTGCACTAATCCCCCAGTCTGTGGTCATTTGTTATAGCAGCCACCGGAAGTGAATGAAAGGCAATGCCATTTTCCAGGAGGGTTTGGAGAGCGTGGACTGGGCTGCCTGTGTACGTATGTGCACACGGTGTACATGTGTGTGCACAGGTGTGTGTGGAGGGCTCGTCTCCCCTGCTTCCTGCCGCCTCTGCCTTTTGTCCCCATGCCCTTCCTCTCCTTAAAGTGGAGCAGGGAGGACTTCCCTGGTGATCCAGTGGTTAAGAATCCGCCTGCCAATACAGGAGGCACAGGTTATATCCCTGGTCCGGGAAGATCCCACGAGCCGCAGAGCAACTAAGCCCGAGCGCCACGACTACTGAGCCGGTGCTCTGGAGCCCAGGAACCGCAGCTGCTGAACCCCGCACGCCCTTGAGCCCGTGCCCCGCAAGAAGAGAAGCCGCCGTAGTGAGAAGTCCAAGCGCACGAACTAGAGAATAGCCCCACTTGCTGCAACTAGAGAAAAGCCATGTAGCAGTGAAGACCCAACACAGCCCCCCCAACAAAAAAAAGAGTCCGCTTTCCAATGCAGGGGACGTAGGTTTGACCCCTGGCTGGGGAACTAAGATTCCACATGTCAAGGGGCAACTAAGCACACACACCATGACCGAAGAAGCCTGAGCACTGCAACTCCTGAGGCTGCGCTTCGCAGTGAGGACCCAGCACAGCCAACGTTTTAAAAAAGGAAAACGGTGGGGGAGGGTGGCCTAAGGGGGCGGGTAGGAGGGCCAGCACTGTGCCTTTTCCGGTGGAAGGTGGGGTTTGAAGATCCCAGAGGAGCCCAGCTTGGGAAAATCCTCCTTCGTGTAGTTCTTATTATGTGCGGCAAGGAAGACCCAGTCCTTGTAAAGGGATAAACGGAGCTTAAACTTGGCCTGCAAAGCCAGAGGAGGTGGTGAAAATCAAAGGGAATGGAATTACTGTCTTCAGAAAAAAGGAAGCGGCCTTCTGGAGGGGGGGCCCCCAGAGCCCTCCTTGCTGTGAGCCCCACGTGCCAGCCGAGTGGAATCTGTCTCAATAGAAGTTTTTGCTGTGAAATAAATACTGCATCTGATATCTAATAAACTCCTCTAGAGAGGAGTGGTGATCAACACCAGGGAATAAATTCTCCAAAAATTAAGGCAGTGCCAGTGTTGGTGGTGAGTCGGAGGCCTGTGATGTTGTGGCAGTGAACTCGTTTAGGGTCCTGGGAGAATTCATTCTTGGGAATCCAGCAATAATTTTACTAGAGGTTTTAATAGTTGGTAAGTCCCCAGGCTACTTTGTGTGGAATTTATTTTGGCAAGATACAGCCCTCCCCCTGGGAGAAAAATAGAGAAAAAGACTCAAGGCGGCCGGCTGAGCCCAGGAAAAGGGCCTCCATCACCTGGGGGTCCCCAAACACATCCTGTCCAGGCTCTTGAAGGAAATTCCTCTCCCCATGTCAGCCCGAGCACTGACCTTGGCCTGGCACCTGCAGGTGTGGGTTTTCCCAGAGGTGTGCCAGGTGGGCATGTTGATGGTTAGTTAGCGAGCTCTATCGACCCAGGCTGAGACAGCAGCGGCCCCATTTCCGGGCCTGACTATCGGTTGCTGCGTTTCCGTTCAGCGCAGGCTGGCGTTTGGGTGCTGGGGGCCCTGCAGTCCTTTGTAGGAAGGCTGGGCCCTCCTCCCCCTGCCCCCCTGGGATGGCATCTCCACAGGCTCACCCTGGCTTCTCCCTCTTAGGCTCCCTGCCGGGACTGGCCTCATGGAGCGGATCCAGGCCATCGCCCAGAACGTCTCAGACATTGCTGTGAAGGTGGACCAGATCCTGCGCCACAGCCTGCTCCTGCACAGCAAGGGTGGGGGCCGGGGGCGCCTTGAGACCTCCAGGACAGAGTACAGGGTGGTGGGAGTCTGGGGTGGGGCCTGATTTCTCCCTGCAGCAGCTCCTCTGACTCCTAGGGGGTCCTGCCTTGGGCTCTCAGTGGGGTGACCCCACCATCCCTGGGTGGCCCCTCGATTCCTCTGATGTGGGGAGCATCAGGCTGGGAAGCCCCTCTCAAGAAGTTGGGAGTACATTCAGATGTGTGCCTGAGGTCTGCCCCTCCAGAGAACTGGTCTTTAAACATTCAGGCCAGCTCCTCATTAGCCTGAATGCCTAAGGAGGGTGGGCATGGTGGCAGAGGGGGCAATTCAGGCCCAGGCCACCCCTGGCAGGTGGCCTTTCAGGGAAGAAAACTCAGGTCAAGGGCAGTGTGTGTGCCCACGCTTCCCCTTCCCACCCGCCTTGTGGTTTCTCTGCCGGGCTCCTTTCCGGACCCAGGTCCTCAGCAAGCTGGCCTTCTCTCCCTGCAGTGTCTGAAGGCCGGCGGGACCAGTGTGAGGCGCCCAGTGACCCAAAGTTCCCTGACTGCTCAGGGAAGGTGGAGGTGAGGCCTGGGGCTGAGGGTTGGGGTGGGGTGACCAGGAGAAGCAGGCCCCTCCATGGGGGCTATGGTCAAGATTAGCTCTGGGGCTCTGCTAGCAGCAATATCCACCACCGAGGGGCTCTCTGCCCGGGCTCCGGACCCTCACACTGCCACTAGCTAGCAGAGGCCAGCCCCAGAGGAACTGCTTCTCTGCCTGGCGCACCAACTGAATTTCCCAGAACGGGTCATGTTTTGGGGTTTTCAGTACTGTCTTACAGCAGACAAGCTATTAAATATACACCCCCAGCAGTCCGATTCCCAACAATTTCACACAAGGAGTGGACCTCATTCTCTCTCCCCATCCTTTCTAGCCCAGCTGGACTGAGAGAATCCATCCCCCCTGCCCAGAGCAACCCCCCACCCCCACCTCCGGTTGCATGGAGTCTGTCTATCTGGGGAGCCAGTTCACAGGCATAAAAGCCAGCCCCTCACTGGCGCTGAAATCCCTGAGTGGGGCACAGTGGCACTGCAGACCCCTTCTTGGGGACCACGTGGGGGCCACTGTGGATGAGTCCTGGCCTGGCCGCAGCCCTGCCCCCTGACCTTGGCATCAGCCGAACCCGACTCTTGGTTGTGGATGGAGAACAAATGATGTGGGCCCGCCAGGCCTGCAGCTGCTGCACCTCCACTGTTTGACCACATGTGTCCTGACCTGGCCTCATTCCTGCTGGCTCCTTCTCTTTCTGGGCCTGGGGGGTGGCGGTCCAGTCTGGCCTTCCCCGAGTTTCTCAGCGGCCGAGACACAGGGCTGGGTCCTAGGACCCTGGTCCACCCAGTCTCTCTTTGCTTCTGGCCTTGCTACCTTTAGGATGGGCTCCAGGGACCCTCTCCTGGGGGACCTCGGGGTCCCCAAGGACGTGCACACAAGGGGGCCCCGAGGGCACACGAGGGACTGTGCTGGCCCCCTGGTGCAGGCTGGCCCTCTCCACAGTGGATGCGCGCCCGCTGGACCTCTGACCCTTGCTACGCCTTCTTCGGGGTGGATGGGACCGAGTGCTCCTTCCTCATCTACCTCAGTGAGGTCGAGTGGTTCTGCCCCCCGCTGCCCTGGAGGAACCAGACGGCCGCCCGGAGGGCTCCCAAGCCCCTCCCCAAGGTCCAGGTAGGCGTGGGAGGTGGCTGGGTTATGCTTGGGGGACAGCAGGGGACACTTTGCCCCTGGGTAAGATAAGGCCAGCTGGCCCTGCCTGGTGGGTGGGCTGGTCCCGGCCTGCCAGCCTGCGGGTGCCCGTCCCAACTCCTGCGGAATGCTGCGAAGCTGAAACTACTTGAGGGGCAGGCTGGGGCCCTGGAGGCACCTCCCTTAATGGACTGGAATAATAGTAATAATAGCTGTCACTCATTGAAGGCTTCCTGTGTGCCAGACACTTTATTTGTACTTAAATCTCGCAGCAGTCCTTACACAGTCTTATTTAACAGATGACAGATCTGAGGTCTGGAGAGCTGAGTTCACTTCGTTAAGGCATACAGATACTCTGGCTCCGCTGAAAGGCAGCCTGGCTTCTCTGCCCTTGGAGCCCCGGCTCTGACTACGACCTCACTGCCTCCTTGTCAGAGCTGGGATCCTGGGAACAGGTCACAGCTGACCCCCTCCTGAAGGGCCCAGGACCGGTGGCTGACTGGAGCTGGGCTGAGACAGACCGACGCAGCTGGGGAGTGAATGTTGGGGGGATGAGAGCGGGGCTCATGACTCTTAGAAAAGTGGGAGGAGCTAGAACAGACCCAACCTCACAGGGAAGATGCCCTGGGTGGCGGGTGATGGTGGTGGTGTAGCTGCTAGCCGGAAGTTAGAGAACTGAGGTCTGGACCGCCCCCTCCAGGCAGTTTTCCGGAGCAATCTGTCCCACCTCCTGGAGCTGATGGGCAGCGGGAAGGAATCGCTAATCTTCATGAAGAAACGCACCAAGCGGTTCACGGCCCAGTGGGTACTGGCCGCCCAGCGCCTGGCGCAGAAACTGGGGGGTGTCCGGAGAGACCAGAAGCAGGTATCTCATCCTCCCAGTGCATTCAAGGAGCTGAGCTTAGTGAGCCGAGGCCTCAGGCTGCCAAGGGGACCCTGGGTCTACCCTTAAAAGACTTGTATTGTGTTTATTTGAATTTGAGCTGGGGTGGTGCAGCGGCAGAGTCAGGATAGATGCGTGTGTTGGTTGACCCTTTTCAAGTTTGGGGCAGAGTGACACCCTCTCCCCTTTAGGAGTCCTACATTCTGTGGGCATCTTGTCCTTGTCAGGCAGAAAAGTCATGTCATTTGCCTGGAATGTTGGGGATAATGTTGCCTGTTTGGGGGAGTTCCTCAGCTCGTTGCTTCCTCCATCTGTCTGTCCATCCATCCATCTATCCATGCAATAAATACTTACCTGACTTTCTCATTCACCCTAGTTATTTCTTTCAGAGCCCTTGTCATTTCATGAATTATCTCTTGTCTGTGTTTACTGTTGTCTGCCTCTTTCATCTGGAACATAAGCGCCTTGAGGGCAGGATGTGACCGTCCTGTTCACCTATGTCTCCAGCGAGGTCACCCTGCCGCTTGGTCCCTCCACTGTGCCCTGGCGCCAGAAAGCACAGCCGGGAGGGAGCCCATGTCTTCCGCTGGCTGGGTCTCCCTGGGGGTGGCCGGGCCAGGGGCTGCTGCTCCTCCAAGCTGACCCTCTGTGTCCCCCCACCCCCGACCCCACCAGATCCTCGTCCACATCGGCTTCCTGACGGAGGAGTCTGGGGACGTGTTCAGCCCGCGGGTGCTGAAGGGCGGGCCTCTGGGGGAGATGGTGCAGTGGGCAGACATCCTGGCTGCTCTCTATGTCCTGGGCCACGGCCTCCGGATCACAGTGTCCCTGAAGGAGCTGCAGAGGTGAGTGCGGGGGAGGTGAGGAAGGGGAGCCTGTCCCCAAGAGCCCAGCCACTGCCAGATGGCGACATTCCCCATAGCTTTCTCCGCCTGCTCAGTCTGCCTCCTGCCTTCACGTCTCAGCGCTGACCCCCCGTCATTCTGGGGGACGCACCAGAGAGCGTATTTGCTCAGTGCTGTTCAAACAGGGTCCTATTCTCCATCTCAGACCTAAGGGGAGCCCTGTGATATGTGCTTAGGGGCTGACAGATACTGGTTTGTGGAACCGAGCCACGTCATCAGATAGGGTCCCCGCTGCTCCCATCCTGGGTGACTTTTTGCAGCCTCAGGGGTCCTCTTCTGGGGCTGGGCTTCTTCGTGGGGGCCAGGAAGACCTGGGGACCGGGGGAGGTGGGCCAGTGATGCCTACCCCTTCCAGTGCTTGCCTTTCCAGGGCCCCTCTGATGCTGCTTGAGGTGGGAGATTGATGGTTAGAGGGGATAGGATTGTGTGTGTGTGTGATTAGGCTCAGTTTTAACCACTGTATTTGTGGGGTATAGAAATATGTAAGATATTTCTTATTTTATCTACCAGTATCTATTATATGATATTTGATACGTGCAAAAATATATGTACCATATGTCACAAAGCATACGAATGAAGTGATCTATGCTTCTGCCACCCAACTGCAGAATGAGAACATTACCAGGACTCTTGTGTTCACCTGGGGGTTTCTCTCACCCATCCCTCTCCCCTCAACCCTACCCAGCCCTGGAGGAAACCTGGAACTTGGATTTTGTGTTTATTATTCTTTTGCTTTAAGAAATAAATGTGTTCCTTTGTTGTTGTTGTTTTACAAATTCATGTATCAATAAACAATATATGATTTAGGTTTTATTTTGGTTTAATTTGAGGTTTGTAAAAATTCTCCCTACTGATTGTAGCCTCCATGATTTGTTTTCTTCTCTCATCATTAGATTTCCAAGATTCCTCCATGTTGCTGCGTGTAGCTGTATGCCATTCGTGTTTGCTGCTGTATAATATTCCATTGTGTGAATATACCACAATTATTTATCCATTTTTCCTATCTGTAGACATTCCCCCATGTTTTTACAAGTTATTTTGAATGATACTATCTGTGGTGGACATTTTTGTGCATGTCACCTGGTATCCCTGGGTCAGAGTTTCTCTTGGGTATAGACTGAGTTTTTTCTTTGGTATAGACTTAGGTGCACAATTGCTGGGACTTAGGGCGTCTAAAAATTCAGTCTGACAAGAAAATGCCAGTTGTTTTCCTACGTGACTGCACCAGTCAAGTCCTTCCATGTGTAGGTTTCCAGGGGGCCACATTCTTCCCCACACTTGGTGTTATTGGGTTTTCTCACTGGGGGTGTGGAGTCGTATTGTGGGATCTTGTTACGGTCTTAACTTTCATTCCTTGACAACTGACAAGGCTGAGCAGTTAGTCATATGCTTGGCTCTCCTTATTTCCTCTTGATGAGACGCCCATTCATGTCACTGGTCACTTTTCTGCTTTCCTGTTTATCTTTTCCTTATTGAGTTGTAGGAGTTCTTTATATATTATAGGTATAAATCCTGTGTAAGTTATATGTGTTTTAAAATCTCCCAATCTAATTTGTGGCTTGTCTTTGTTAATTTCTTTATGTCTTTTTTTTAAGGAACAAAAGGTCTCAATTTTAATATATTCAAAGTTATCAAAACATTTTCTCTATGGCTTGAGAGTTTGTGCTTGGTGAATTTCTATTCCTTCCACTGGCATTGAAATGAGACTGTCCTAATTTGTCCCAGAGTCTAACTAAGGAGACTTCTCAGGTGGCTCACTGGTTAAGAATCTACCTGGCAATGCAGGAGACACAAGAGATGCGGGTTCAATCCCTGGGTTGGGAAGATCCCCTGGAGGAGGAAATGGCAACCTGCTCCAGTATTCTTGCCTGAAAAATCCCATGGACAGAGGAACCTGAAGGGCTGCTGTCCATGGGGTCACAAAGAGTTGGACACAGCTGAATGACTAAGCACATAACTAAGGAAGGCCCCCAAACTGTTTGCCTGCAAACTGAATTTTCTTCATCAGCCCATGAACTTACTCACAGGTGGTTTAAAAATGTAATTCCTGTCTAGAGCCTGACCACCACCTGGATGGTCTGTTAGATCTAGATGTCTCTCTCTCTTTTCTGTTTTTAATGGGCATTTTGTCCTGGCCACAAATGCTGATGCTTTGTAGCAGAGAAGCGATGGAGAGAGGAGGATGCTGGTGGGGACCAAGCCGTCGACAATACTTGGTTGACAGGGCCCAGGGAGCACTGGCCTTGGGCAGCTACTCAGAGTGAGTGACTCAGAGTCTGCCAGTGACTCAGGTTGTCAGAGAGGGTCAGGGGAGAAGGAGGCTGAGACTGGGGTGTGCTGTGAGGCTACCAAATGACCTAGTAGTTTGAAGGTTTTCATCACCGTGGCTTGAAATTCATCCCTCTAGTGGCTTGAAATTCATCCCTCTAGAATCATCCTTTTTTAAGTTGATGTGCTTGTCTCCAGTAGGCTTAGGAAAGATGGAAAGTGTCTTCAGAGAGGAACAGCATGTGTACGTGTGGATGGTGAAGATGGTCTGCTCTGTAGGGGGAGAAGGTGACAGGGCCTGACAAAGGGGCTGCATGGTTGTGGCAGCATTTGGAAACACATCCCAGGTCAGGAGCAGCGAGTTCTGGGGGAGGCGGTGCTACTTGGAAACAGCAGCTCCGCCCCGCCTGGTTGAATCACCTGAGTGGGAATGAGCTAGGTTGGGAGCTGTCCCGTAGGCTGGTGCTGAACTGTCAAGCAGGAACCAGCCGCACGTCCCCCATGCTGGCTCTCACCCTGTGGCATCTTGTTGTCAGACAAGCTGTTCCCATTGTACGGGCCACTTCAGAGCTGGGTGTGCCCTCTTGCTGCCCGCCAGCACACACTGCTGCTCACCGTGCTGTGCCCGCCCCTGTTCCCTCTGAACAGAGAGCTGGGGAGACACCTCTACACTGTGGAGCAGAACACTGCAGAAGCAGCTGACATTTGCAAGTAGTGAAAAGAGGCATCTCTTCCTGGCCTCAAAGCTTCCTACAGGAAACTCAGATGGGACGAGGGAAGAGGAAGAGGAAAGAGAAAAGGGACCCAAGGTGCAGGAAGTCAGAGAAATCTCAGACAACTTAGGATGGCACAGCCAGTGCTGTGGGAAGCCAGACCTGCCTCAGGCAGAGCAGTAAACAAGGGTTTGGGGACCCTTGTCCCCAGGTCACCAGAGACCCCAAGATGCAGTGGGAAGAATCCTGGGGGTGGGGACTGTCCAGAGCCTGCATCTCAGGCTCTGCCACACACAAGTCCCCTGCAAGTGTGGAGCATCCTTCTATCAATACCACCAGCACCTGGCTCCACCTCTAGGTTAGATGAATTCATGTTTATCAGCATTAGCTGGACTCCTCCCTTCTGACTGTGCATCTTCTAGGGCCAAGGAAGTGAGAACTTCCTTTCCTAACTGCTCCCTCGGGGAATGGGAAGGCTCCCTGCAGGGTGACAGCCCAACATCACACTTAGAGAGCCATCTTTGCGTGAGAGAGCAGCTATTTGACAAGTCTCCCTAAGAAGCAGAAATTTAAAAAACATTTTATTCATTTGTTTTATTATTTAGTTTTGGCTGTGCTGGGTCTTCATTGCTGCACGTGGGCTTTCTCTAGTTGCAGCGAGCAGGGGCTACTCTCTCGTTGCAATGCATGGGCTTCTCATCGTGGTAGTTTTTCTTGTTGCGGAGCATGGGCTCTAGGATGCCCAGGCTTCAATCATTGTGGCATGTGGGCTCAGTGGTTGTGACACACAGGCTCTAGAGCGCAGGCTCAATAGTCCTGGCTCATGGGCTTAGTTGCTCTGTGGTATGTGGGTTCTTCCCAGGCCAGGGATTGAGCACACGTCTCCTGCACTGGCATGCGGCTTCTTTACCACTGAGCCACCAGGGAAGCCCAAGAGGCAGGGCTTTTAACCCGGTTGTTCTGTTCAGCCCCTGCTGGGATGTCTCCTCTTCCAACCTCGACCCTGAGTCCTTACCTTCCCAGAGTACTTCCTCTTCCTCTGGCCACTCACTGGGGCCCGCTGAGCCTGTGATCAGTGAGGTTGCTGATGTCCATCACAGGGCCAGAGCAGTGAAGATGGGGGTCACTGCACTTGGGCAGTCCCAAAAGTGAGGCTCTTGTGAAATACACCTGAAGTAGACCCCTGCTGCCATTTCTTTCACTGCACATGTGCATCCTCATGCATGCACGCATGCCCCTGTGCACAACCACATAGGTACACCCTTGTATGTATGCGCACCCCTGGGTGAAGATGCATGCCTCCACACACTTGCAAACACACACCCTTGCACATGGACATACACATACCCCTACGTGCGATATTCAGCCCATGGCACACTTGTGCATATCCATGCACACAAGTACAACCGCATGCACACAACCCCCACAGAGGATCCATATTTTCCACATCCACCAATGTGTCGCCCATGCAGATCTGAAACTCCCCGGAGCAGGAGCTCTAGAGAGAGGTCAGCCCATCTCCACTTTGCAGTTTGTTAAGCTGGCAGGCCCAAGGCAGTGCCCAGACAGCTCTGCCCAGACAGCTCTGCCCTGGGCACCCTGTGGGGTGTACCTGCCACAAAGGCTCTTGCTCAGATGGGGCAGAATTGTGTAAACAGCTTGGCCACCCGAGGGAACAGTCTCAGGAAGGTTTTTTCTAAATCTGATTCCAGGTACAATTTAAGATAACTGAAAGAATAAAAATTAAAAAAAGAAAACCTCCTTCCCCAGGAGACATAGTACAGTTATGTCTATAAAATTAACAGCCTCCGCTGTGTTGAAATTCATTTCAGGTAGGAATTCTTAACCCTGGCTGTAGTGGAACTGCCTTGGAAACTTACCCGCCTTCGGGTGTTTTGGTGTCTCTGATTTAATTGGTCCGGGGTGGGGCCGAGTATCAAGGTTTCAAAGCTTCCCCGGGTGATCTATGATCTAATGAGCAGTGATGGTTGGGAATTAGAAAAGTTGAGGTTGTGGTTTTCGACATCGCATCCCCCACCTCCCAGTCTGTTTAGCAGGATAGCTATGTGGTTAAGATACTGCAGTGTGTGAATGGTTACTGAGGAACAGGCCTGGGGTAGGGGCTCAGAGCCTTAGAGGATTTGTGAAAAGATGTGTGAATTCCTCCTGAGCCTGCCTTTGCACACTTGAAAGCACCCATGTTATCCCTTGGCTGCAGGGCAGGGGCCGAGTGGAGGAGGCAGCCCAAGGAGGTAACCCCCAGAGGTGGCCCAGGTAGTAGCGCCTCTTGTACCCTTCCTGGGACATTGTGCGAACCTGCTGACATAGAATGTATTGGGTTGGCCAAACAGTTCCTTGGTTGTTTTCCGTAACATTGTATGGAAAATCCTGAATCAACTTTTTGGCCAGCCCGATACTTCATGCCACACTGTCTCTTGGATGTTCTTTTTCATGGTGACAGTTGCTGGTTGGGCCTAGCCTATGAGCTCCCCAAACTCATTCTCTGCCAGAACCACCGAATGCTACATACATGCAGGCCTTTCCTTGACCGGACGTTAACATACAGAGGTGATTTAGTTTGCTAGAGTTGCTGTAACGAACTACCACAGGTTGGGAGGTTTAAACAACTGAAGCGGGTGTTCTCCCGCTTCCGGATGCTGGCAGTCCGAGATCATGGTGTTGGTAGGGTTGGTTGGTTCGGAGGCTTTGAGCTTCTGTTGGTTGTCGGTGACCTTTGGTGTTTGCTGGCTTGTGGAAACATCAGCTGCATCGTTGCCTTCTTCTGCATGTGGCATGCTCTCTGTGCGTGTGTCTGGGTTCAGTGTCCAGATTCGTATAAGGACACCAGTCATATGCGATCAGGACCTATACTAATGACCTCATTTCAACTTGGTCACCTTTGTAAGAATCCTACCTCCAACTAAGGTCCCATTCTGAGGTTCTGGGGTTAGGACTCCAACATATGTTTGGTGGGGGGACAACAAGGCAACCTGTAGCAAGATGGTGACCGTTTGAGCCTAGAAAGGGGTCACAGGCAGAGAGGTCACTGAATGCAGGCATGGTGCTGCCGTGGGTTCTGTAGGAGGTGGGATCATCCGGGGGTCTCGTCTCCCAGCCTGGCAGAGCCATCCTACACAAGAGGCACCAGGGTCTTGTGAAAATAGGTCAGCAGGATGTGCAGATAATCCGAATTCTGAGAGTCACGGCTCGGCTCCTGCCGTAGAAACGTCTCCCTGGGCCAGCGAAACGCCCCGCGTGGGGAAGGCAGCAGGATGAGGATGCTGCCCATACTACTGTTGTAGTTTATTCACAGATGTTCGCAGCAGATGTCTTGGTCACTGACTCGACAACGAGGCTGGACAGACGAGCCCGTTTTCTCTGCTCCTTGTGTTTTGGTGTTTTAATTAACCGACGCGCTGGCGTGATGTTTGGGGCAGTGCACGGCATCCACATCTGGTTTTGCTTCCGCAAGATGTTTCCGGGGTAATAGCGGTGGTGGTGGCAGTGCGTGGGGATAGCGGGCTCTGATCAGACTGCAGCTCGGAGATGTCAGGCAGTCCTGCCCATGCCCTGCACATGCGGCAGCAGGAGACACGAAGCCAGAGCCCCTGTTGGCTGCATCTGAGACGTCCCCAGGGATGTCTGGGTCCATGGTGGGCATTTTAAAATGAAGCCTTTCCCCTTCCCGCCTGCCCAGGATCAGCTGTGCTCATCCATTTTATTTGCATAATTTCAAGCATCATTAATAGTACATGGCATGAGGAAAAATGACTGAGCTCTTCCTCCCTCCATGAGTGAAATTGGGTTTAGTAGAAAATTAGTTGACTTAACTGGCAAATGATGAAAGCTTGAGAGGAGAATGTTTAAATAAGGAGGGTGAGGAGGGGAGACTCTTAGCTGTCAAGAACCGGCCCTGGTGGAAATTGGTCTCTTGGCCTTTCTGTTTGCTCAGTGTTTGTTCAAGGGAAATACTGGGGAGGGTCCCTGGAGAATGACGAAGGCAGGGACCACATCCTGTCCTTTGTACTCAGCCCAGCTTGACCAAGCTGAAGCCAGTAAACCCTCTAAGCTGCCAGTCCCGGCAGGCCTTAGGGTTGTATTTTTAATCTTTGTTTTTTAATATTTACTTATTTGGCTGCACTGGATCTTGGTTGCGGCATGCTAACTTGGTTGTAGCATGTGGGATCTAGTTCCCTGACCAGGAATTGAACCCAGGCACCCTGCATTGGGAGCTCAGAGTCTTAGCCACTGGACCAGCAGGGAAGTCCCTGTCAGTTCAGTTCAGTTGCTCAATCGTGTCGTGACTCCATGGACTGCAGCACGCCAGGCTTCCCTGTCCATCACCAACTCCCAGAGCTTACTCAAACTCATGTCCATCGAGTCAGTGATGCCATCCAACCATCTCATCTTCTGTCGTCCCCTTCTCCTCCTGCCTTCAATCTTTCCTAGCATCAGGGTCTTTTCCAAGGAGTCAGTTCTTTGCATCAGGTGGCCAAAGTATTGGAGTTTCAGCTTCAGCCTCAGTCCTTCCAGTGAATATTCAGGACTGATTTGCTTTAGGAAGTCCCTGTGAGCATGTTTAAATGCTGGTGTGAAGGAGCCAGAAAAGGGAGTGGTTGAAGCTCCAGGAGGAAAGATATTATCATGAACCGTGGCCCAGAGGGTGGCCCCCAGGAGGAAGGGGAAGAGAGCAGGATGTGGTGGGGCTGCCAATGGGGTTACAGGGATGGGGCCTTCCCATTGATGCTTTTTATTTTATCTTTTAGAACATTCTCTTGTTCCGGATGCTCTGGGTCTTCGTGGCTGCGTGTGGGCTTTCCATAGTTGCAACCAGCGGGGGCTGCTCTCTAGTTGCGGAGCCTGGGCTTCTCTTTTCAGTGGCTTCTCTTGATGCACAGTGTGGGTTCTAGTATGCGCGGGCTTCCGTAGTTGCAGCGTGTGGGCTCAGTAGCTGCAGGGCGCAGGCTTCAGTAGTTGTGGCTCACTGGCCTAGTTAGTCCGCAGGCTACTGGAATCTTCCCAGACTAGGGATTGAACCCATGTCCCCTGCACAGGCAAATGGATTCTTACCACTGTGTCACAAGGAACTCCTTATTTTATCTTTGATATAGGAGGAACGAGCATCTTCTGGGAGTGAGGTGGAGGGGGCAGGAGGTGTAAGGAGAGTAAACGAGATTGAACACCCTGAAGGCTGCCCTGGACTTCTAATGTGTTAACCCTTCCCCAAAGCCCTTGAACCAAATATGGCAGAAATCTGATGACTTGAAGAGGCTGGGAAACGTCAGTGCAGATATTCATCATGTCATCGTACTTTTTTCTATAACTTTCTGGATGCCTGATATATTTGATTGTTCAATTAGAACAGGGGAGGACGAGCCATGTCCAGCTTCTGCTTGGCACTTAGCAGACCCTGTACACAGTGGTTCTTTCTCCCCCACCTCTTCCTAGAGGAGGCATGAGAGGCAAATGGCTAATTTACAATAAAATACTCCTTCCCCTCTCCCTTCTGTTTGTTTTTGGCCACACCATGTGGCTTGTGGGATCTTAGCTCCCAGACCAGGGATCAAACTGTGCCCTCTGCACTGGAAGTGGAGTCCTAACCACTGGATCCCCAGAGAATTCCTGCTTCTCCCTTCTGTTGCCTTCCTTCTCCTTGTCCAAGGAGACCTTTTAATCTGTGTAGTGGGATCATGTTCAGCACAGCTGGATACCACAGAAGGTGGGAGACCTCTGCTGCTGGGGGCCCAGAGCCTCCCTGGTCCCCAGCCTTCATCCTTCCTGGGGATCCAGGAGAGACTCCCTGGAGAGACTCCAGGGAGATTCCCTGCTGCTCCCACTCCATGCTGCTCCAAGCCTCAAAGAGTGGGAGTTTGTTTCTTGCTAATCAAGGTCCCTAAGTCTTGACCTCACAGATGTAGTGGCCAAGACACCTTTTCCAGCTTTGGTCTGGTCCACACTGGGGCTGGGAGGTTGCAAGGGAAGAGTGATTTAAAAGAAATCACAGGCTCTTAGGAAAGGTTCATGCAACCCAGTGGGTTGGGGAGAACTTGGGGGGAGTCAGAGAAGAAAGGAAGAGGAGGGCTGGCTTCTGCAGGCTTTTGAAGGAAGAGTAAGGAGGTGAGGTTTGTTCTACGGGAGGGGAGGAACGCATCAGTACACCTTCAAACCTCAGGAGCTGTGGGCTCTCATAAAGGAAAGGGGGTAGCCTGAGCAGAAGGTCTTGTCCCATGGCAGCAGGAGAGGAGGGAGGCAGATGGTGGGATGAACTTCCTAGAGACTGACATGCCCCCCACGGGAGGGATAAAACTCTGCTGCTCCCAGCTCAGGTCGGGGTCAAGGTTGGCCTGGGACTTTTCTATTCCTGGTGAAGCTCACAGAAGACAGAATGGTACAAATAACCCCTAGCGCTCCTTCTAACCTCCCCCAAATCGTCAAAGGGCTCTGGTAAAGAGAAGACTTTTCTTGGAACCAGACTGTTGTTTCCTGGGCTGTTCTGGAATGGACTCAGATCCCCGCACGGTGGCTGGCACCCCAGGGCTGTGTCTTTAACCCACATCCCCCACAAGGCTTGTTCCAATGTGGCTGAGAGCAGGGTCTCACCTTATCTTTGTTTCCTCTATGGGTTGTTTCTCCACAAAGGTCTGTGGGCTCCCCAGGTAGTACTGATGGTAAAGAACCTCCCTGCCAAGACAGGAGATGCAGGTTCAGTCCCTGGGTCGGGAACATCCCCTGGAGGAGGGCATGGCAACCCACTCCAGTATTCTTGCCTGGAGAATCCCGTGGACAGAGGAGCCTGGTCGGCTACGGTCCATAGAGTTGCAAAGAGTCGGACACAACTGAGGCGACTTAGCCACGCAGCACACATAGAACAGAAAAAGCACCTAGGATGTGAGAATCCCCAGAAAAACTGAAAATCAACATCCCAATGGCAGGCCCCACCTGAGAGCAAAGAGGCGGTCCCTCTGGGACCAGCCTGGCCATCAGGAGCCAGAATAGACCTCCGTGATCCAAACCTGCACCTGGGCCCAAGCCTGGCTTGGCGAGAGGAGCCTGGATTCCTGATCAGCACTCACGCGCATGGTTACATAAATGGGAAAGAGGCAGGGGACAGCCAGAGGGATGCGTTCCTGGCACCGGAGCACCGGGAGCTGGAGGAATGAGTCTGTGGTTTCAGCCACCTCTCCTGGGAGTGGCAGCCCTATTCTTAGCCCTGAGTTTGCTTACTAGGAAGGAACGCTGGGAAAGAAAGTGTTGGCTTTGGACCATAGGCCCCATGCGGGCCACCCAGTTCCCTTTCAGCATCCTCCTGCCTGTACTTCCTTTGGGCTTTGGCTAAAGCGTGGCTGGAGTCAGCTCTGATCTGCTTTTCCCTTCCCGCTTCCTCTGAGCCCTGACTCCACTGGGGACCTGGCCATTCTCTTTAGTTGTGATCCCTGACCCTCCGAGGGCACTGTCTTGTCAGCAGACAGAAGCTGTGGGTGGACCCATCATGAGGGCATCATAAGGCTGCTTTTGTCGGGCTCAGGAAGGTCAGCCCATGCCGGGCAAGAGAGGAAAACCTGCCAGGAGAATGTAATTCCTTCCTCGTTAGTGATGCTAACCTGCCTTCCACAGCAGCTCGTTAGATGCCCAGTTGACTTTCTCCGTTTGCTTCTTTGTATTCCTTCTCTTCTGGGGAAGGGGCGACAGGCGCTTTAACAATGGACCTTGGGAGAGCGACAAGGTCGATGCCGTAGCGCTCGGGGGATGGGCACCAGATGGCATCAGAGGGCTGGTGGACCCTGGAGGAGACAGAGGTCCAGGGTTGCCCAGCCAGGTGCTCCCAGTAATGAGATGGATCCAGGGAAGCTGAAGTTACCCTGTTCTCTTAGCTCTTGAAGGCAAAGATCTTTGAGCACTTTGTAAGGATGCCTTTTAATTAGGTCCTTCCCACACAAAGACAGACAGGGAGAGAGAATAGTCTGTTCCAGAATTTGAGCGCTACCTGGAGAGCTCATTTCCAGCCACAGACCAAGTTCAGGGAGACATAAACCCGAAGAATTTTTAGCCTTGGAGGGACCGTGGAGATTTGTCCCTGTATCACAGAATGGGAGTGGAGGTGCACACCGGAGCACCTCTGTGTCTCTGCAGGGCAACCCAGCAAATTCGTGCTGGAGCTCATGCCCAGGGATCCTCTTCACTGTTAGAACTTGGCACTTTGTTCTTTTTTTGGTACATGGGAAGAAACAACATAAATTCAAAACTTACAGATAAGGGTTAGCGCTATCCCTCATCTCTTTTAAAAATTTATGCATAGAACTCAGCCTTTTGATTCCTAGCTGGGAGTTATTACTTTTTTTCTTCTTTCGGGCATGGGTTGTATTTTTTCTTCTCTACCTTGTTGCATCCTACCTTTTGATCTTTTTTCTTTTTAAAAATATGTATTTATTGGACTGCACGGGGTCTTAGTTTTGACACTTGGACTCTCTGATCTTCGTTGCGGCACGTGGGTTCCAGTCCCCTGACCAGGGACTAAGCCCTGTCCCCTGCATTGGGAGCGTGAAGTCTTAACCGCTGGACCACCAGGGAAGTCCCACCATCTTTTGATCTTTTGGCCAAGAGTGGCTAATACATCCTGCTCCGCCTGTTTGCTGACCCTCTCCGTTGTTGGGGGAGCTTTCCAGGTGGCTCAGTTGGTAAAGAATCTACCTGCAATGCAGGAGACACGAGTTGGATTCCTGGCTCTGGAAGATCCCCTGCAAAAAGGAAATGACAACCCGCTCCAGTATTCTTGCCTGGGAAATCCCATGGACAGAGGAGCCTGGCGGGCTATAGTCCATGCGGATGCCAAGAGTCGAGAACAACTAAGCGACTAACACTTCCTTCCATTGTGGGGGGCCCTGTAGAAGATGGGGCAGGCGTGCCTCTGGAGAGAGAGTGCTGGGCATGTGTTTGTGGGGCTGTACATGGACATTGTGAGTGTGGATAATCTCGTTTTGGGTTTTTAGAAAACTTTTAGTAAAATACATATAAAGTTTACCCATCTTAACCACGTGCAGTTCAGTGACATTAGATAGAGTCACACAGTTGTACAACCATCACCACCATCCACCTCCAGAGCTCTTTCATCTTCCCAGACTGAAACTGTCCCCACGAAACCCTGACTCCCCATCACCCTTCCCCCCGAGGTTGGCTTTCATGGATGGATTAGTCTGGGTTGGGAACATGGACCAGATGACCGGGTGACCGGTACAAGGACCATGTCCCTAGATCACCCCTCCCCCATCCCCTTCGTCTGCATTGAGACTCCCACTCAGGTGGCCTGGGAACATTTGGAAATTCATTGCAACTGCCGGGTTTGGCAATTCCACGGAAACTTCCCAAGCGCTGGGGGTGGCCGTGAGCAGGTGGACGGGGGCTGCTAGGTGGGTGTGTCTGAAGTCCCTTCATGCTGAGATGCTGCTTGATCCCGTCTCAACAGTGCCGTGGGGGTGGGGAGGCTTCCCGAGCCCCTCCGATGCAGCTCTGGGTAAGAGTTGGAAGAGAAATGAACTTGACATTGGAATTATGGGACTGTCTGGACAGGGGCCATTTGGGGAGTCAGTGCATAAGATGGAATTGTACAACTGAGCTTCCCTGGGCACCCTTGGCTGAAGGTTGTCAGGAGAGTGTTTTACAATTCATGTTGCTGCTCCAACCAACCATTTAGCTTAAAATTGCCCATAAAAGTGAACTTAAATTACAAGTAATAGAACCATAGCCCCCTCTCCCCTTGACTGACCCTCTCAGCTCTTCTCTGGACGAGCTCAGATTCCTCCTGATGAGAGTAATGAGGAAACTGCAGACGCACCTCCGGTGCAGTCGCTGTAAATTGAAAATCTTTGTTTTCTGTGGCTGCGGGGATGGTGGGGCTCCTCGTTAAGTCCCCCTGGGAAGGGGGCCTGCTGTCTCTGGGCTGATTTGTCTCTCCTCCTCTTCTTCCTGCCAGGATGTCCTTTGGGGACCCATGTGTCCAGTACAGACCAGGAGGTCTTGATAAACCTCGGAGATGCCCACATGAGCCCTGGGCTCCTCTCGCTCACCCATCCCTTCTCTCCTAACATGCTTTTCTTGATATTTTCAACCTTTAAAACAGTTCTTTCTGGGGGAGGGGGGCATTCACCGGGTTCGTTGCTTTGTTAATTCACTCATGAACCTGATACTTATTGGGTCAGATCCTGTCCCAGCTCTGTGCTTTCAAAGGTAATCTAGCCCTACACTGGGGGGGGGGGGCAAGTTGTGAGGAGGTGACTCAGGGCAGTACAGAGGGATGGTAGAGATGGCAGTGGGATGCTGGGGCAGGGGTATCAAAGGAGGAGGGCTTCCCACTCTGTCCAGAGGTCCAAGGAAGGCTTCCTGGAGGAGGAAAGTGAAAGTCACTCAGTCCTGTCCGACTCTTTGCAACCCCATGGACTATACAGTCCATGGAATTCTCCAGGCCAGAGTACTGGAGTGGCCAGCCTTTCCCTTCTCCAGGGGATCTTCCCAACCCAGGAATCAAACCAGGGTCTCCTGCACTGCAGGCAGATTCTTTACCAGCTGAGCTACCAGGGAAGCCCTCCTGGAGGAGGAGGCAAGCTTTGAGTCAAGGAGCAGGAGGTGAGAAGGCTGTGAAAAGGCTCAGCTGCAACCAGGGGTGACTGACCAGGCTGGTACTGTGGAAAGATCTCTGCGTAAAAGAGTCAGGCAAGGCTAGAGGGAGGCAGAAGAGAAATGAAATGATTTCAAGATTCTAGCTGAAACACGACTGGGGCCTTAGATGAGGGGTGTGTGTGTGTGTTGGGGTGGGAGTCAGGAGTTTCCAGACTTGGCAGTTCAGAAGGTGAAACTGATGACTGAGGTCATAATAATCAGTGGAACTTTCACTCTCCTTGCCTCCCTCGATCTTATCAGGAACCGGGTGAGGTAGGCATTTTTTTTGTCTTTTGCTGATGAAAAAAAGAAATTCCTAGAGGCTATGATTCCTCCAAGGTTAGCAACAAAACTGGGACTGGGGCCAATCTCTGCCGGTAGCCTGCGGCTCCAATTTCAGGATGTCACTGTGGACTGACGACACACCGCTGTGCTGTCTGATGCCCAGTGAGCCTGGGGAGAAAGGAGAGCGCGGCCGGTGGGAGTGTGGGTGCTGGCACCTACTGCCTGGGTTCCAACCCCAGCTCTCCTCCTCCCTGGCTCTGTGCTCCTGGGTAAATTACTAAACCTGTTTCTTAATCTGTAAAGAGGGGAGCAGGTTAGAAATGGGTCTGACCTCATAGGGTAGTTGTCCAGATGAAAGGGATTGATGAGTTGATGAGTTGATGAGTTGAAAGCATATAGAATGGTGCCTATGTTCAGAATGGTAGCCACAAAGGTGAGGGGTATGATGACAGAGGCTCTGGAACATCAGTGTGGCATCATCTTCCCAGGAGAGGACCCTGACTTGTCCATCGGGCCTCCCAGTGGCCCTGGTGTCTGGGGCTGGGGCCAGGGTTGAGACAACCAAAGGGAGCCCCCCGTGACTTTGTGGTACCATTCATGGCTGCAGAGGGACATGTTGCCTGGTAACCAGCCAGAAAGGCAGCGTGGGGAAATCATGTGACTGGTGCAGGTAGCAGCAACTAGACCCACCTACGGTTTATATTTTCAGAATCGTCTTCATTTTTCCCAGACCCAGATTCCATGAGGGAGAAGCAGCCACCCCCTCCTCAGTTCTGCAAAAGGCGTCATCACTGTCTTTCTATTTGAGGTTCTCAATTGAGTGAAGGCAGTGGGGAGGGGGACCAGGGTCTGTCCTCAACCCAGAGCTTCTATAACCCAGGACAACAATGATGCTCCATCTGACTGGAGGAGTTTGGGGGGGTGTGTGTGTGAGAGACAGCCATCCTTGAAAGAAAACAGGATCCCACAGAGTAGAATATAAAACCTGCCTGACACTTAAAAAATACCGCCAGATATTTCATAAAGTCTCCAGGTTATGGGAGCTGCTTCCTGTGATAGCGCCAGACCTCTGAGGTCTAGACTTTCTGAGTACTTCAACAAAAAAGCTGAAGAGGCGGGCCCTGCCTTAGAAGTCCTGGCTTTGAGAATCCTGCCTATGGCCGTCTGGTTGGATAGAGGGATCACTGGAGATTGGATGGGTGGGGAGTAGGGGAGCTTGGCCAGTTTTAAGTTTAAAGATAAGGAACTGCTTTGAAAAATAGTTGAGCATTATCTATTATATTTAACAATTACTCCTGGATAAATACCTGAGACCTTCAGAATTTTTATTTCTGATTCTGTACCCCCAAAAATTCTTGCACATTTACATCAAGAGGTGTATGTATAAGGATATTTATATTGACAGTGGGCAACAGGAGCAAAAATCAGGAAACCATCCATCTGCCTTTCCAATGAATGAATAAACTATGGCATAGTCACACACACACAAGAGAAATGAGGAGAAAACGGTTATAAAATTTTTGCACTCCCCTCTCCCCACTTAGCAGCAAAAGTTCTCACAGTTGGGGCACTAGTGTGGGGAGGCTGAGTGAGGCTGGGGTGTACTGGCTGGTGGGGAGCAGTACAGAGACACCCCCCCTCTGTCTTGCTACCCTTCTCTGCTGGCACAGGCCAACCCCTGATGCCTTGATCCTCGTCTCCCAAAGCTTCCCTTGACATCATTCCATTATGGCTTGTCATCAGATTGTCATAAGCATCGCTGAAGAGGCTGCGTTAGGGCAGTTTGCTCTGGGGGGCGGTGCATCCAGAGCCTCTGTTGGTGTGTTGCTGAGTGTGAGCAGGAGAGTGCAGAGGCATCCAGGTGCTGCTTTTCCGCCTGCTTGAATTGTCTCAAGGAGCCCAAGATATGACCCAGGGAACAGATGATAATCGTGGCTCCTGTGCTGGGTGGATCCCTGCAGGGACTCACTGGGAGGGAGGTCTCACGGATGCCTTCCAGCATCTGGACCACGAATCCAAGGGAGGCAGGAATCAGGGGGAGGTGAGAGGTTGCTGGGGGCCCCCCCAAAAGGAGGGCTTCCCTGGGGGCTGACACTACTCCCTGCCAGGCTCAGCCACTCAGTACAGACTTACAGAGTCACTGATCTGAAAACCCCATCGTCCTTGGAGGGGGTGTGTAGGCAGGTTTAGCAGGGGCTCCTGGAAGGTGGGCAGGGGTGAGAAGGACAAAGTTCATGCTGGCACTGTGGGGGCCAGGCAGAGGCCACTAAGCCTGACTCCAGGGAGGTGAACCTGGGAGAAGGGGGGCCATGTCCCCCAGGCTCCAGTGTGATGACCCAGAGACTGCGAACTGGATCACCAGAGGCAGCCCTGTCTCAGAGGAAAACGTGCTAGTAAGTGGCCCAGCAGGCAGGTTCCCCCGTGGGCCAGGGCTGGGCTTCTCTGTGGCCAGGAGCCAGTCAGCAGAGCAGGATTATATCTTCCTGGACTTGGGGTTGGGGGCCCTTTGGCTCCAAACAAATGCTGAAGCTGTGCTGAGGACCTTTACTGGTGTACATGGCACTTTGTGAATGTCCACACCCTCTCCGGGTGGACACAGCTCTGTGGGGAGCAGGTTTGTGCAAATTAACAGAAGGTTCTCTTCCTTCTGGCAGGTAGCCTAGGCCAGGTGCAGGCTTGGCAAGGTAGCCTAGGCCGGATTTCAGTCCCATTTGCCCCTCGTTGGAGGCTCTTGTGCAGTGAGAAACCTATGCAACTGTACATGGAGGCCCAGCTGGCTTCCTCTTCAAGAGTCTGCCAGGATTCATGCACTGACCTCACTTTCCTATACAGTGTCCCCGCCTCCCCATTTTATTCTGGGCTGTAGGAACCAAGGCGAGGTCCAGATCCCCCAAACACAAGGCTGGATGAGAAAGTGGGTCTGTGGGTCCTTCTTAGGGCTCAGACTCTGAAGGGTTCTTCTCTCAGTAACTTAGGGGTGCCGCCAGGCCGGGGGAACTGCCCGCTCACCATGCCCCTGCCGTTCGACCTCATCTACACCGACTACCACGGCCTGCAGCAGATGAGGCAGCACATGGGACTCTCCTTCGGGAAGCACCGGTGAGAGGGCAGCGGGAGGGTGGCGCCTGCCCACTGGCCCCCAAGGCGGGGGTTGCACTGCCCGGGCTCCAGGGTGGAGCGAAGGCTCACCTCCCACCCACCCCCTATACCCGCCACCTTCCTTCCCAGACAGCTCTGCCTCCTGGCTTCGGCTGACAATTAATAAACCACAGCCAGGCGCTCCAGGGCCTCTCTGCTGCTGGGCAGGCTGGGGGTGCGGAGGGGATGAGGTCAGAGCTGACCCCGTTGGAGAGGGCGGAGGAACACCAGGGAGTGGTGGGGGAACATGGCACAGGGCCGGGCATGAGCCCTGTGTGTGCGGACCCAGCAGCCCCCTCCCCACCCCCTCCTCCGTCCGGCCCCTTCTTGGGTGGGAGGAAGGCCAATGCCATCGCTCCGTCTCTCTGCAGCCAGCAGGATATGGGGTTTAATTTAGCACAGAGAGCCCTGCTATTTATTACGTGTGCTCCAGTCTCATTGACTATCCCACATGATTTTATTAGGAAAAAAAGTGACAGGCAGCGTTATTGCTTTTATTATTAATGCGTGTTCTCCGTGCACTCGGGGCCTCCTCCTCCCTACCCCGCCCCTTCTCTGGGGTGGGGAGGAGTGCTGACCTCAGCAGTCCGGACACTTCTGGGTCGCCTGGAAGGACTCTGGGTGGGGGAGTGCCTTGGAGGGGCGTCTGAGACTCAGCAGTTTTCTTTAGGTGCCCATTCCCGGGGTGGTCGAGATGCAGGGAGAGGTTCTGGGCTCTGGCCTCAGGGTGGGACAGAGCCCCCACCAGCTGGAAGGCCCACCAGCAGTGGCCATTCTTGCAGAGGAGACTTTGAGGCACGCGGTAGCTGGTTCCCTGGGGCCCTTCTCTTCGGCATTTCAGTCCAGAGAGGCCAGACACTTCCTGGGGGCGGCAGGCTCCTGGGCAGGGGGCCTGTGGACTCCCTGCTCACGGAAGTGCAATTGTGCAGGTGAATCCTGGGCAATGGGGAGGGGCCGCATTCCAGGAAGGGCCTCCCTTTCTAGGCTCCCTTGGGGCAGCTGTAAAACTAATAGTTTCTGAGTTAGTGGTCCATGGTTCATGTAAGACTCTGAGATGGTTCGGCGGTTGTTATCCCCCTTTGATCGATGGGAAAGCTGACCCAGAGAGGTTAAGGCACTTGCCTGTGGTCACGCAGCCAGCTAGTGTCTGAGCCCAAGCCCTGACCACACATCACACTACCATGACCAGCCACCTTAGGGTTCCAGAGCCCACGGCTGGGGCCACCCCAGCCCAGGGAGACACCGGGAGATCGGTGACCCGGGTTCCTGGGGTGCGGGGTGGGGGCAGGTGCCGCATCCGGGTCATCGACACCTTTGGGACCGAACCTGCGTATAACCACGAAGAATACGCCACGCTGCATGGCTACCGGACCAACTGGGGCTACTGGAACCTCAACCCCAAGCAGTTCATGACCATGTTCCGTGAGTGTCCAGCCACCCCATGGAGTGGGGCGGGATGGGTGGGGCCTCTCCCAGGGGTGGGGAGGAGGCAGGTCCGTTCTGTCCTCTCCTTTCTTCCTTTTGGGGTCTGTGTGAGGATAGAGATGCATCCAACCATCGGCCTTGGCTGAGAAAGCCTCGATCCCCTCTCAGCAAAGGTGTGAACCACAAAGGAAGCCTCTGGTGGTGTGGGAGGGGGAGGGGCGGCCTGGGGTGGGGGTGGGGCGGCGTGGTGGTCTTTTCAACACGTGGAGGATGCAGCCTTTGTCCTCCTGGAGCACGGTTGCTCTCAGAGAGCAGCTGAGCACAGGGTTTCCAGACCAAACAAGATTCTGTGGCCTTCCAGAGACATGCCAAAGTGATGGAGGCCTAATGAGTGGTGAGGGGCAGCGCAGCGAGGCTTTCTAAGCAGAGGAAGCAGATGCAGTGAAGATGGACATGGAAAGGACGGAAGGTTCTGGAAATGCAAGTGTTCCAGGAGGCTCCAAAACTGAGGATGAGAAGTCAGGCTGTGGGTGGGAGCTGGAGCCGCTTCAGGCAAGGGAGGCCATTTGAGCTGAGCTTTCGAGATTTTTTAATGAGACTTTAAAATGTGTACGCACTGACCTCCCCTCTTCCATGCAGCATGCTGAAAATAATTTAACCTTTTCTTGACAACTCAGGGTCAACGCTCTATCTCTCTGGCGTGAAGCCTGCCCTGTGGGGCTGGCAGAGGCGTGCAGAGCCGTGTCTCCTGCCAAGTGGCCCCTTGTCCTGTCGCTGTGTGATGTGGCGCTTTTTCTCCTAGTTGGGAGGCTGTCAGCTGTCACTTTTAATCATTGTTAGGCTATCTGCCTCCCACGGCATCTTGCATGTCTAATTGGCGGCTCTTTGAAGGCTGTGGGTCAGAAAGTCAGACAAGCATCCTCATCAGGATTGTCTCTAAGTTAAGAGTGACTTTGGTTCCAAGCAGGGTCCCGAGGAATTTGCTTATAAGTAAAGTAGCTGATCTTTACTCAGCCCGTCAAGTGACTGCATCCCTTCTGGGTGTTTAGCGACTTCTTTTATGTTACTCTTTAGGTTCTAGGCTGCATTAGAGGTAGATGAGATTTTTGAATAATACACAAGCTTGATTTGGAGAAGGAAATGGCAACCCACTCCATCCAGTATTCTTGCCTGGGAAAGCCCATGGTTAAAGGAGTCTGGCAGGCTGCAGTCCATGAGGTCACAAGAGGCGGACATGACTGAGCGACCAGACCACCCCCAACGGCTTGATTGGGAAGGTGGGAAGTTTCCTTGGAACCCAGATGAGGAAACTGAGGCCCAGAGAGGTGGAATGTCCTGTCTGAAGTCACATGGTTTTGTGGGTCCCAGACTCCCTCCCAGGGCCCATCGCAGGGTTGTATGAGGCTTCTCCATGAGAAGAATGACTGTCCTAACAGGTCATCAGGTGGCAATGTGCTCCCAGCCGAGAGATTGGAGTGGGCTGGGTGGGTAGTGGTGGTGATGCTCTGGACTATAGCAATAGCCTATGTGACAGCAGAGAGGAAAAACATGAAAAACACAGGATCTGGAGCAGAGCGGTGGGTCTTTAGCAAAGATTCCTAAGTTTATACTGGATATGGTAATTTGAGAGTCACTGTAGGTTCCTGAGCTAGGGAATGTCATGAAGACTTTTTGTTGTTGTTGTTGTCATGCCATGTAGCTTGTGCTTTGCTTGTGGGATCTTAGTTCCCCAACCAGGGCAAACTCCTACTCATCCTCCAAAACCCCATGTAAAATGTCTCTTCTTTTTACCAGCACTTTCACTAATCACCTTATCTATTCCAGGCAGAATGTGTTTATAACTCTTAAACCTAATTCTGTTAAAGCATATATTGAAATATGAGTTGTTTGCTTATCCATTTATTTTCACTGATAGATTAGGAAACACTCAAAAAGGAGCCACTGACTGATTTAGCTCTATTTCCCTGGAGCCTATCGAGGTCTTCAGAAAATGTTAATTGATTGAATAAATTAAAGAAAGAGAACAAAACACAAACTTGCCTGTCTTAATGATATCCTAAGTCCAGGAAGGAATTCATGAGCAGACCTCTTTCCACATCTAGCTGATTGATTTACCCAAAGAGCAACTGGGAGGCTGGCTGCCTCTCCCCCCCTTGCCCCGCCCCCAGGAGCTCTTTTTCATGGTCCCTGTTATTTTAATTGGTTGCAGTACTTCCCTGTCCCATGTCTACTAGTTTAGCTAATTTTTCTAAACCTGTCACTTCTCGTGGAGTTGGCAGAATGAGATTTTCTTGAAAATGGGAGAAAATGGCGAGCAGGAGAGAGGCCTGGTTGCAGCCCCAGCTGGAGCCAGAGAATAGGTACAGAGGCAGGGGTGGGGCTAGGTAGGGAAACTGAGTCAGGGAGAAGAGTCTGTCTGCCCTCCTGGGGCTTCTCCCCCGCCTGGGCAGAGCCTCCTGAGACAGGAGAGCTTCCTGAGCTCTGAGCATCACAGAAACAACTCCTGGCCTCCAGCCCCTTCCTATCCCTCCTCCCCCCACTGCCAGTCCCAAGCCTCTGAAACCCTAGTGTGTGCTTAGCCGCTCAGTTGAACCTGACTCTTTGTGACCCCATGGACAATGGAGACTGGCGGGCTACAGTCCGTGGGGATTCTCCAGCCAAGAATACTGGAGAGAGCTGCCATGCCCTCCCCCAGGGGATCTTCCCCAACCCAGGGATTGAACCCAGGTCTTCTGCATTGTAGGTGGATTTTTTACCATCTGAGCCACCAGGGAAGCCCAAGAATATTGGAGTGGGTAGCCTATCCTTTCTCCAGGGGATCTTCCCGACCCCGGGATCCAACCAGGGTCTCCTGCATTGCAAGTGGATTCTTTACCAGCTGAGCCACCAGGGAAGGCCAGAGGGGAGATCATTTTTTTTGCAGCCAGCAAAGACTTGTCCTTACAATGGTCAGATTTTCACACTCTAGAGTCCATGAGCTTTCTGGATAGAAAACCACCGCCTCTTCTAAGATGCACTAGATATTAAGAATTTTGTGGGTATTGAGGGCGTTGGGTAGACATACTATGTCAAATCTACACATTTGATTAAAGTATACATCCCAGGACTCCCCTGGGAGTCCAGCAGTTAAGACTCCGTGCTTCCACCGCAAGGTGCGCGGCTTCGATCCCTGGTGGAGGAACCAAGATCACACAGGCCGGGTGGCACGGCCAAAAGGAAAAAAAAAAGTATATCCCAACTACAGAAATGCTAAGATGTGAAAAACGTGCATCTGAAATGAAGAAAGGGGGTGTTTGGCCTCAGGGCTGTTCTGGGAAATCAAGGCCATATGGCTGCTGCCAACCTATTTCCCACATGCAACCTCTCCCACAGGGAAGGTGGAGTAGATGTAATTGGGTTCCATAGGCATTCTGCTCGAGGTCCTTTGCATGGAAAGGAGACACCATGGTCCTTGCAGATGGATGGCACCTGTGCCCACTCCTTTAGCCGGCTGCAGCTGCTAAGTCGCTTCAGTCGTGTCCGACTCTGTGCGACCCCATAGACAGCAGCCCACTAGGCTCCCCCATCCCTGGGATTCTCCAAGCAAGAATACTGGAGTAGGTTGCCATTTCCTTCTCCAATGCATGAAAGTGAAAAGTGAAAGTGAAGTCACTCAGTCGTGTCCAACTCTTAGCGACCCCATGGACTGCGGCCCACCAGGCTCTTCCGTCCATGGGATTTTCCAGGCAAGAGTACTGGAGTGGGGTGACATTGCCTTCTCCAGCTGGCCGCGGCAGACAGAGCTAATCAGTGACATGCCTGGAGCCTGGCCGGGGAACTGGAGACGCAGCTGAAGGGCACATCCTGACCCTGGTGCTCTGGGTTCTGGGAAGCGAGTCAGGGTTCGAATCCGCATTCTGCCGGAGACCTAAGCACGGCAGACAGGCCCTCAAAGGGAGGGCACTCAGACGCCAGAGAAGGCTCTTGGGAGGAGAGGAGGTGACGTGAGAGTGGGGCCCTGGAGCGGAATACTCTCATCATGGAAAAGGGCGGTGGGCGCTTAAGCGAAGGGCAGGGGCAGAAGCTTGCAGGTGTGAACGAGAAGATGGGTCCGCGCATGCGTGAACCAGCCTGGCCAGGTGCTCCCAGGCTCCGGGGACACAGACAGCTCCGGCCCTCTTAGATTCCGACAGTAGCACACGAACAAATCAGTATGCCCTGTCGTGTCTGATCGGTGAGTTCTGGGGCAAAAGATAAGGCAGGGAAAGGAGACGGAGAGGGGCTGGGGTCAGGAAAGACCTCTTAGCAGGGCCCTGTGAGCACAGACCTGCATGGAGAGAGACTGGGGAGGCGGTGGGAGATGCCGCGGAAGGGGGCCGGGGCCCTGATGGATGGATGCTCTCCCCACCGCCCAACCCAAACCGCACCCCTTACCTCCTGCCCCCTTCCACTTCCCTGCCAAACGGGTGTCCCCTCCAATGGGGCCAGTCCCGGGTAGACCAGAGCATGCCCCTTCCTGACCTCGTGGTCTGGCTGCAGCTCACACCCCGGACAACTCCTTCATGGGCTTCGTGTCCGAGGAGCTCAATGAGACAGAAAAGCAGCTCATCAAAGATGGCAAGGCCAGCAACATGGCGGTGGTGTACGGCAAGGAGGCGAGTATCTGGAAGGTGAGACCCGCCGGCCCCCAGATCCCATCACCAACCCTCGGCCCCCAGGAAGTTCCCACCCCCCAGCCCTGGACGGTGGAAATGGCCCCCACTAGTGGTCAAAAAAGAACTGCCGTTGGAAATACTGGCCTGGGACTCCTGCCTCACTCCCCTTCCTGCCCCCACTCTTTGCAACAAATTCAAACGGCTTCATCCCCCACCCTCGCTCGGGTAGATACACAAACACTCTAACCCACCCAAGGGGTTTAGGCTACATGTGGGGATTCTGGGGAGTGGGGAGGCAGGGGAGAAATAAGAGAGGGCCAGGGACTGGAACCCCAGCTTCAAGACAAAGCCCCTCCGAGAAGCACCGTCTGTGTGGGACGTTACCGCTCACCTGGCCGCTGACCTGTTCTCTCTCCTCTTTTCTCTCTGCCCCGCTGGCAACGAAGCAGCTCCAGGTATGGTGACTGTTTGCCGCATGTTCCTTCCACCTCCTGCCGCTCCCTGCTCTCCACAGGGTCTCCCCTGCGGATGCTCTCAAGTTGGGCTTTCTGGGCTTGGTAGCACCTGTGGATGGACCAGACCAAGGTGGGAGGAGGGTGATGGGGACATCGGGGTCTCAGGTGGGCTCTTTCTGGGGCCTGGAGGTCAGGGTCCAGCTCAGTGTGGAACAGAGCAGCTCCTAGGATGGACAGTTGACCTAAGACAGGTGACATGAGGTTAAAGGTTAATAATAAAGATGCCCATCGTGGGGACCATCGGGCAGCCCCCATACCCCGTGTCAAGCTGTCACATGACCATCTTGGTTAAAGATTCTCACGCTGTATGGATTAGGTCCAGCTGTCAAAGAAAAGCCCTGACTAACCGTGATTGAGACAAGAGGGAAGTGTGTCCTCCTTCCTGTTGACCAGCCCTGGAGCTGTCAGTGTTGGGTTGACCCCTGGGGCTCTTCTCCCCTGGTTGACTCGCTGCGTTTAGTTCCCATCTGCAGTCTTGCTTCATGGTTTAAGATGACCACGGAGTGCAGTTATTACATCTGCCCTTCAGCAGGTGGTGCGGGGTCGGGGGCTTTGGAGGAGGAGGAGGAGGAAGGCCAGGTTGGCATATCTCCTGAAGGTTACACACAGCTCTGCACCATATGGCCCTGTGGCTAGGTCTCAGTCCCGTGGCCACAGCCAGAGTTAGGGGGCATTGGAAGTAGGTGTGTTCTAGCCATGTGTGCCCAGCTTAGCTCTGGAGTTCTGTGACCGAGTAAGGGGGAGAATTAAGGGACATCTCATGATCTGTGCCAACACAACCCTCTGAGGTCGCAGCCATGGTTAATACTCATCCAGCCAGAGCTTACTGTTGCCAGGTACTCACATATATTTTCTCATCTGACCATCAACTGTGAGGTTAGTGTGACCAACTAGTTAAGTGGGCAGGGCTGGGATTAGCACCCACATCTAACTCTAGGACAAGGACTCTTAATATCCTCCTTGGTTATAACACCTTGGATGGTGGCAGAGAGAAGCTCTGGAGGCTGGACTAAGGCTCCAAGCCCTGGCTGAGACATCAGTGCCCACCATGGAGTGTGGGGACAGAACCAAGGGGCCGTTTTCATATGATGCCAGACAAGCTGGCGGCCAGGATGCCTGGGGCGCTGGGTAAGGGAGTGAGCACAGACAGTGTCTGCTTGTGCCAGAGAACACTGTTCAGAGACTGCCCCAAGAGAATGAGAGGTCATGAGCTCTGGGAAGAGAACCGTTTTATCTTGGGCGCAGGAGCTTCTGGGATAGCCAGGAGCAATGCTGTACAGCAAGAGACCTCAAAGAAGCTGCTTCCAAAAAAATATCTTTGCTCTGGTCTTTGTGACCAAAGGCAGGCAGAGGCGGCCGGGTGAAGAAAGGAACGGCAGCAGCATCCTGGGACAGATGCCATCCGGAGTTCAGGGGACCAGGTGGCAGAGGGGTGGAGAAGGAAGGAGAAGGCGCGGTTGCCACATTCTTAGGGGAGCGGCAGCTGGGATCAGGGCGAGGGTCTGAGGACTTTTGTGTCGAGGAGGTTTGTCTTATCCTGGGTCCCCAGAGCTGGAGGCTAAGGCTTAGATACTGCTATTTTATGAGAGTCTGTCCCAGGGACCGAGAGTGAGAGGATGGGAAAAAGACTGCTTATCCAGGTGCAGCCTTGCTGCTGGAGGAATCATTCCGGACATTCAGAAGTGCCACGTGGGGGACTTAAGCTCGGCTTTTCAAACTGCGACTTGGCTTTGTTGTTTTGTTTTGTTTTGTTTTTCCTCCTTAGGTTCACTGAGGTATAATTGACAAAGAGAAATTGTATGTATTTAAGGTGTACAGCATGATGGCTTGGTATACATATACAATTGTGAAAGGAGTACCACCATCAAGCTACTTTACACATCCATCACCTTGAATTACTTTGTGTCTGTGTGGTGAGAACATTTAAGGTTGACTCTCTGGGAAAATTTGAAGTGTACAGTACAGGCTGAGTAACTGTAGTCACCATGCTGGCCGTTAAATCCCTGGATTTATTCATCTTGTAGCTGAAAGTTCGTCGCTTTGATGCCCATGGTCCCGTTTCCCCCACCCCCAGCCCCTGACACTCACCATTCTACTGTCTCTATGAGATTGACTCTTTTCAATTCAAGAGATTAGTGAGATCGGACGGTTTTTCTTTTTCTGAGTCTTAGCCTTTCTAAATGAGGTAGAATAGCATAGAAACAATAGAATAAAAGGATATCGGAGGACTTTATATGTATTAAGGGTGACTATTGTTTTGTAAAACTTTGCATTTACACACATAAATACTTATGTATGTATATGATCGGGTGAAAAAAAGTTGGTGAACAGTGCCTGTGACATGAACCCCTTTGTGCGTGTATGTGTGTGGTTTAAAGAAAATGTACATCAGCTTATCATGCATAGAAGATCTGAGGAAGGCACAGGAGAAACTATTAACAACAGCTGCTCTGGTAACGGGGTCAGAAAGTTGAATAGGGGCCTTGGAGACATTTTCTTCACACGTGACATCCTTGGATTTGATATTTTTCTGGGGGCACGAATCAATTTATAATAAGTAATCCTTTTTACATTTGGTGTGATGACTGATATTATTTGACCCTGAATCTACTATTGGTTTCTTTTTTCTTTTCTGTTTTAAAAAAATTTACGTATGTATTTATTTTTGGCTGTGTCTGTTCCTTCGCAAGGGCTTTCTCTAGTTGCAGGAGGCAGGCGTGGTTGCCCTGGGGCACGTGGAATTTTCCCGGACCCGGGATCGAACCCGTGTCTCCTGCTTTGGCAGGCATATTCTTAACCACTGAACCACCAGGGAAGTCCTCTTTTTCTTTTTCTCAGCCGTTCCATGTTTCCCCCTCAGTTCTTCTCTTCTTTTACATTGATATACTTTTTAAAATCCACCTTCCTTTTCCTAATTATGTTCTCATATTCTTTTGGTTCTGATTTCCTTAATATTTTTGTATTCTTTACGCTACTTTAAAGGTTATAACATACATCCTTGACTTATCAAAGCCTAATATAAATCAATACTTTAAAGCTTTTATGGGGTTGTAAAAGAATCTTTAAATGTTTTATTTCTATTCTCCCCAGCTGATATGCTGTTATGGTATTTTAATACTGTCCAAATATTTTATACCACACAATATATTAGTATTCCTGTGGTTTTATAAAGTCAGTGTTTATTTACATTTACTCACATCTGTCCTTTTTATTGATTTGTGTTCCTTCCTGCATCACTGAGATTCCATTTAGGATCATTGTCCTTCTCGAGAAGGAAACACCCTAGTCTGGGTTTGCTCTGTTTTTGATTTTTCTAAAAATGTCTTAGTGGTTACGGTCATCATGGACAAATTCTAGCTTGTCGTCTGCCCTCCATCATTTCTGCTGACAAGTCAGTGTGGGTCTTATTGTTCCTTTAAAGGTAATTTGTGTGTGTGTGTTTTCCTTTGCCTGCTTTTGAGGCTTCTATTTATTTGATTTTCAGTAGTTTCACTAAAATAAGCCTCAGTGGTTTTCATTGTTGTTTGTTTTATTTTTTATCCTGCATGGAGTTTGTAGGTCTTCTTGGCTCTGTAGTTTGAACTTTCACTAATTTAAGAAAATTCTCAGCTACCATTTCTTTAAATATTGCTTCTGCCCCAACGTCTCTCCTTTTTCAAAAATTTGGCCAAGCTGCACAGCTTGTGGGATGTTAGTTCCCCGACCAAGGATTGAACCCCAGTCCCTGCATTAGAAGTCAGAGTCTTAACCACTGGACAACCAGGGAAGTCCCTGTGATCCATTTTGAATTAACTTTTATATATGATATGAAGTATGGATTGAAGTACTTTTTCCCCTTTCCTTTAAAAAAATTTTTTTTAATTTGTATTTTCTTCCCCTTTCCTTTCCTTTTTTTTTTTTTTGCATATGGTTATCGAGTGATCCGTGACCATTTGTTGAAAAGACTGTCCCTTCCTCCACTGAAATGTCTTTGTCTCTTTGTCAGAAATCAATTGATCCCATGTGTGTGGGTCTATTTTTGGACTCTCTCTTCTGTTCTATTGATCTATCTGTCTAACTAGATGCCAGCATCACAGTCTTGATTACTGTAGCTTTGTAATAAGTCTCGAGATAAATCTGCTCACTTTCTTTGTCTTTTTCAAAGTTATTTTGTCTGTTCTAGGTCCTTGCATTTCCAACATTTCCAAATGAGTTTTAGAATTAGTTTGTCAATTTCTATAAAAATGCCTGCTGGGATTTTGATTGGGATTTTATTGGTTCCTTTTTTTTTTTTCTTTTTGAGTTAGGAGTGGTTCTAGAAAGTGAATATGAAAAATCATGTGAATAATTTGAGGTCAAGAATAATGTTCTCTTCCTCCAGAGAGGATTTTCTTTTATTGTTGGCTTAGAACAGAGCCCCTTGCAATCCCAGATTGCCTTTTTTTAAAAAAAATTTTTTTGGCCATGCCTTGGTTTTTCCTGTAGTCATGTATGGATGTGAGAGTTGGACTGTGAAGAAGGCTGAGCGCCGAAGAATTGATGCTTTTGAACTGTGGTTTTGGAGAAGACTCTTGAGAGTCCCTTGGACTGCAAGGAGATCCAACTAGTCCATTCTGAAGGAGATCAACCCTGGGATTTCTTTGGAAGAAATGATGCTAAAGCTGAAGCTCCAGTACTTTGGCCACCTCATGCGAAGAGTTGACTCATTAGAAAAGACTCTGATGCTGGGAGGGATTAGGGGCAAGAGGAGAAGGGGACGACAGAGGATGAGATGGCTGGATGGCATCACGGACTCGATGGATGTGAGTCTGAGTGAACTCCAGGAGATGGTGACGGACAGGGAGGCCTGGCATGCTGCGATTCATGGGCTCGCAAAGAGTCGGACAAGACTGAGCAACTGAACTGAATGGCATATAGGATCTTAGTTCCCCAATCAAGGATTGAACCTACATCCCCTGCACTGGAAGAGTGGATTCTTAACCACTGGACCACCAGGGAAGTCCCCTAGATCACCTTAATCAGTGATAGTGATTGAGACCATTTTAAGAGAATTTAGCCTCTGTTACTCTTGCCTGGAAAATCCCATGGACGGAGGAGCCTGGTGGGCTATAGTCCATGGGGTCGCTAGGAGTTGGACACTACTGAGCAACTTCACTTTCACTTTTCACTTTTATGCACTGGAGAAGGAAATAGCAACCAACTCCAGTGTTCTTGCCTGGAGAATCCCAGGGACAAGGGAGCCTGGTGGGCTGCCATCTATGGGGTCGCACAGAGTCAGACACGACTGAAGCGACTTAGCAGCAGCAGCAGCAGCAGCAAGAGTGTTTCTAGTTCTGGTCTACCCTTTCATCTGTGATGTAATTCCTCAGAATTCCAACCTAAAGTGTAGTTTCCATCAACGGTTCCTATCTTTAGCAGGCCTTGAACTTAGACTTTCATCTCCCAGGTCTGCTCAGCTGCCTAGATCCTGCCCTTGGAATCAGTGGGTGGGCCCCCCAGGAGGAAAACCAAACCCAACACTGGCCTCAACAATCTCTTTTCCTCTTTCTCCCAGGTCTTGGCCTCATAATTTTTCATCTTTGTTAGATTTTCAGGGCCATCTTAGGTGTTTTCCCTGTCTTTCCTGATCATTCTCAGAGACAGGGCTGATGTGCATTACCCAAAGTGGAAGGCCTCTTTATGAAAAACTTATGCACTTTGAGTTTCAAAATGTGACTTGTTAATTATTTTAATATTTGTTGATAACATTCTTCAAGAGCTGTGGTTTATAAACTAAACCTGGGCTGGAGCTTCTGGTGGTCTGACTTCATGCTGGCTGGTAGGACAGGGGGAACCATGGGTTCTTTTCCTCTGACCCATTGATCTGCTGGGAACCAACTCTCCCTGAAAAGAACTCCAAGCCCCACCCTGATTCATGATCTTGTAGCTACTTTCCCTTCAACTTATCCCTTCCTTTCTTCTGTAAGCCTCAAAAAAACTCTAAAAAATAGAACCCAGCAGCCAATCCCATGCTTATTCCTACTGAGGTCCTACACTGACTGCAGCTCCCAGCTCAGAACCTGGGCCATACGGTCAGATGGGTGCCCAGGTGCTGAGGTGTGATCTACTCGCCCATGCTGCACACATCTGCAGAGGTCCTCAGAGGTCATCAGGGTTCAGAGGAGGCCAAGTACCTCCATTTGCTGTTCAGTCACTAAGAGTGTCCGACTCTTTGTGACCCCATGAACTGCAGCAGGCCAGGCTCCCCTGTCCTTACTGTCTCCTGCTCAAACTCATGTCCATTGAGTTGATGGTGCCATTCAACCATCTCATCCTCTGTTGTCCCCTTCTCCTCCTGCCCTCAATCTTCCCCATCATCAGTGTCTTTTCCAGTGAATCAGCTCTTCTCATCAGATGGCCAAAGTATTGGAGCTTCAGCTTCAGCATCAGTCCTTCCAGTGAATATTCAACATTGATTTCCTTTTGGATCTACTAGTTTGATCTCCTTGCTGTCCCAGGGCTCTCAAGGGTCTTCTCCAGCACTATAATTCAAAAGCATCAGTTTTTCGGTGCTTAGCCTTCTTTATGGTCCAAATCTCACATCCATACATGACTACTGGAAAAGCCATAACTTTGACTATACAAACTTTTGGATGCAATTGGATGTTGGTTTCTATGGGAGACGTGGAAGACAACAGCTCCATGGCTAAACAGGCCTAGGGCCCCTGGTCTAGTCCAACCTCTGCAACTCACAGATAAAGAAACTGAGGTCCAGAGAGGAGAGGAGGTGTCTTCAAGGTCACACAGCTGATTAGGGACCAACCTGACACTGGGCCCATGTTTTCTGACTTCCCGACCAGTGATGTATCTTCAGTGGGCTCTGCCATCTCTGGTCAGAGCAAGGCCCCCATCTCTTCCTCCTCCTCTTCCAGGGGAAGGAGAAGTTCTTGAGCATTCTGAACAAGTACATGGAGATCCACGGCACCGTGTACTACGAGAGCCAGCGGCCCCCCGAAGTCCCGGCCTTTGTGAAGAACCACGGCCTCTTGCCACAGCCTGAGTTCCAGCAGCTGCTGCGCAAGGCCAAAGTGAGCCCCACCCCCTCCTCCATCCTCACCCCAGCCCGGCCATAGACGCCCAGGAGGCTGCTTGTACGTGCTTGCCACATCTGGCACTGTCACTCATGCCCCTTTCTACATGCAGACATGCCCCAGCACACTCTGCTGCCCTGAACCTCGTGTCCAGGCCTCCTAGGTGCTGGTCGGAGCCAGGATTAGAGATAGGGATACCCATCAGGGAAGGAGAGCTGAATGGGGTTCAGTGATGGGGAAAAAGAGTTGGGCTTCCCGCCTGCTGCCCCTTAACACCAGTCCAGCCGACTTCTGGGTCAGGCGTGGATTTCAGAACCACTGAGTGGGTAGAAAGACAGGCCAGGGGCAAAAGGAGGAGGAGCAGCCAGGCTAGAGTTCCATCTGACTGCTATTGGAAGTCCCTGAACTGTGTCCTGGGAGCATGATCCTGCTGTGGGCTCTTGAAGTGTCAGCGGAACCTGGAGGGACTGTTTCCAGCTGCTAGGTCCTTTCCTAATCTGACCATAGCTCCTTTCCTTAGGCATCTTGGGTATGTGTGGTGTGTATATGTTGGGGTGGAAAGAGGATACCTTTTTGCAGTGAACAACCCAAACAACCTTACATGGCAACCCCAGATTCAGAATCACTTATATCATCTTCCAGGGGCCAACCCTATGAGCACCCCTCCTAGTGCAAGTCAGGTGCTGAATGTCTTTTGGGTGAGTGAGTAAAGCTGTCCTTTGAGGTCAACTGTAGGAGTGGCCTGAAGCCTTGTAAGCTTGGGAACCCTTGTTCTTCTCTTTTTCTCACCAAATCATAGTCTTTGGAGCAGGAAGAAGCCATTGATATTACCTAATTAGACCTCCTCATTTCACAGTGGCCAAGGCACACAGCTGGCCTGTGCTCTCTACTGCCCCAGTTGCCTCCTGTGAACGTCCTGACCCCAACCTCACCCTCAACTTCTTGGGGCTCCTGGGCTGTGATACCCAACCTTCCCTGATCACCATGCCTCCTTGGTTCTGCAGCTCTTCATAGGGTTTGGCTTTCCCTATGAGGGCCCTGCCCCCTTGGAGGCCATCGCCAACGGCTGTGTCTTCCTGCAGTCCCGGTTCAGCCCGCCCCACAGCTCCCTCAACCATGAGTTCTTCCGGGGCAAGCCCACCTCCAGAGAGGTGAGTGGGAAGGGCTTGAGCCCACATCCAGGGGCTCTGAGATGGGACCCCGAAGTTCCTGGAAGGGGAAGACTGAAGCCTGGGGTGAAGGAGAGATGGCCCAGATGGGTGGGGGCACCTCCCCTTCGCCCAGCCCGGCTTGGAAGCACAGGGAGGAGCCGCCTGTCTCTGTGCCCTGGGTAGGTATTCTCCCAGCATCCCTATGCAGAGAACTTCATTGGCAAGCCCCACGTGTGGACCGTCGACTACAACAACTCAGAGGAGTTTGAAGCAGCCATCCAGGCCATCATGACAACCCAGGTGAGGCTCGGATCCAGTCAGGACTGCCAATATCCTATACTTTGGGTCTTTGCTATAATTGGAAAAAGATGCTCCTCTTGGTGAATTCAGACTCGCAGGCCTGGATTGGCAAATTTGTGCAGGGGCCCCACTCGCCAACTTGGATGTGTGCGTGTGTGTCGAGGAAGTGGAGGCGGAAATCTGCTTTTGTGCAGTGGGCAGCCTGCACAACCTTACATGGCAGCCCTGGATCCAGAATCACTAATTGAATGTCTTAGGAGGCCAGGCCCTATTAGCACAAGTTAGGTGCAGGGTGGTTTCCAGGATGAATGCGTGAAGGTTTTTTGGACTCTTGGTGTCTCTGTGGCCTTGGGCAGCACATCTCAGTGCACCCAGATCACCTGGGATCTTATTAAAGCACAGGTTGATTTAGCAGCTTGGGTGGAGCTGAAGCCCTGCCTTTCAAACCAGATCTGTGGTGGCGTTGGTGGCGCCACCTTTGGGTAGCAAGTGAGTGGAGCATTTGTGTTTCCTCCATCAAGTAAGTGTTGGTGTGTGTGGGGTTGGGGGGGATGCACTTGTGTATGGGAGGGGGCAGGGAGGGGCTTGTGCAGCTCACCTCCTCTGCTGGCACCTTTGGCATCTGAGAGCTCCCTGTATGCTCTCATGATCCCTGTATATAGAGAAGAGGTCAGACTGTGTGAACGGGTTGGGGGTGGGGGGTTTCTGCTTGCCACAGTCCCTCTGGACCCACTTCTTGGGGTAGCTCAGACCCCAAGCTGAGCCAAAGCAACCACTCCTGCTGGGTCCTCTTCCCTGTCCAATACCACGTTGTTCGTTCATTGAGTGTGCCCTCCCTGGGGAGATGTGCAGCTCAGGGTGGGCTTGTGGTAGAGTCAGAGAGCATGTGGAGCAGGGGCTCTACAAGGGAGAGCCATGCCCAGGAGGACACCCAGCTGCCTGGGGAGCTGGGGGCCCTGCTAGCCTCGGGGCAGAGGCCAGCAGGCATAGATCCCGCTATGGTCTTACATGCTTAGCTCTGGGTCCAGAGTTCTGCCTGGTTGTCCTGACTACAGGCCGGTTTGTGTTTGTTTGTTTGTTTTTTCTTTTTCGGGGGGGGGCCACACCATGTGGCTTGTGGGATCTTAGTTCCCTGAACAAGGATTGAATCCCATGTCCTAACCATTGGACTGCCAGGTTGGCATTTTTTTAACATCCTCCTGCCTCCCATGGATCAGTCCCTCCCACTCAGCCCTCTCCCCACTTAGCCCACCCTCTCAGCAAATGGCCCCAGAGAGTCCCTGCCTCCTGCACCCACTCCCTGCCTCTACCCACTATACCCTCGTCCTTCCCTCCTGAGCGGGTGTGATTGTTTCTTTAGAGAAAGTGCCAAGGAAACTGCCCTGTTACTGCCTAGACACACCTCCAGTTGTAGCGGACATGGCCAGGTTGACCTGTGAAGTGAACTTCAGGACCCTCCATCAGTGGTGCGGGGAGAGCCCTCCGCCCCCTTCTGAAGCATCCACTTAAGCAAATCCTCCTCTGTTGGGAGTTCCTCCAGGCCACAGACTGAGACTGGGTTCCTCCAGGAGCTGACCCCAGACAGGGGTTTGACTACAAGTAGTTTATTTCGGGGGGGGGGGGTGATCCCAAGAAGGAAGGTTCTAGAGTGACAGTGAGTCAGGGTGTGTTATGGAGGTTACCCCTGCCTGCAGTCACCTGGTGCCCAGTGCTAGCGGGGACCTCTGAGAGGCGGGGTACTCAGATCCCAAATTGTCCTGAGAAATGAGGAAACCGAGGTGTTCCTCCCCCAGCTCCATCCATCGCTGGATGGGTGGGGGGTGCAGGAGGGAGTCAGCTCTCAACACTGGTCTGAACAGGCACCTCCACGGAAGGTATGGGGAAGGGTGCTATCCTGGAGGAAACCCCCCACCTTCTTCCCGTTCCCTCTGCCCACCCCTTGCCAAAGCAATCATCCGATGCTTCCACCCAGAGGTGGGGGCAGAGGCGGGGGTGAGAGGGGGACCTCTGAAGGCTTTTGTCCACCTCCAGGCTCTCTCCCTTGAGAGAAACTCAGTGAGTGAGATCCCAGCCCTGTGGACACAGTGTTCCCAGCTGCAGACCTAAAAATGGGGGTGTGGGGGTGGTCTGTGCATGTGAGCCCGTTCATCTATTCAAACGTTATTTCTGGTTGGACACACAAGAAACTGATAACGTGGCTGCCCCCGGGAAGGGTCTGGGCATCTGGGGTTAGAGGAAAACTTCCTTTGCCTTGTTTTCTCTTGATTTTTAAAAAACATGAACATCTGTTTAATTGTGTTAATTAGTTAATTAAAAATCACAGGAACATAAGGGTCCAGGAACTAAGGTATTGCAGATTCACCAGGCTGACTCTCGCAGCTGGACTCCAAACCAGCCCGAGGCCCCTCTGCCTTTAACCACCCCCACTCCTACCCCACCTCCCAGTTAATGCAATGCCTAGAAGGGGTATAAAAGGCAGACTCTTGGGCCTGTCCCTGGCTTCAGATTTCAAAGGACTAGTGTGGCTTGGAGTCTGTGTTTTACTTTTTTTTTTCTTCAAATTTGTTTATTTTAATTGGAGGCTAATTACTTTACAATATTGTGGTGGTTTTTGCCATACATTGACATGAATCAGCCACGGGTGTACATGTGTCCCCCATCCTGACCCCCATTCTCCTACCTCCCTCCCCATCCCATCCCTCTGGGTTGTCCTAGATCACCGGCTTTGGGTGCCCTGTTTCATGCATCGAACTTGGACTGGAGTCTGCATTCTAAACAAGCCCCCTGGGTAAATCTGATCATCCTAGTTTAGAAAACAGAGATAGCTGGCAGAAGCTCAGAGAGCGAATGAGGGCCGCCATCAGGGGACACAGCTTCTTCTGCGAGTGGTGGGGCCTTTTGCAGGGAGAGGGAGGGGAAGGGGCCGAGAGGGACCTGAGGCATCAGCCCGGCGGCCCCCACCCTTTGCCTGCCACTGCCCCCCCAACAGGCAGCGAGGAGGCTCCAGGTGGGGGCTCTTTTCAGGTCTCTCAGCCTCCGTGGGTTTGCCCTTCAAGCATCTCTCTGTCTAGGGTGAGGCCATTCGAGGTGAGGGGAGGAAAAGGAGGGGCAGGGAGGTGGGGGGAGGGACGCCTGCTTTCTCCCTGCCCGCCGTTCTCATTATCACAGGCCGGTAATTCCAGCAGGACCAGCACCTGCCATCCTGTGAGACGGATCGCTGTGCACACCTGTAATTAGACCTAATGGGGGTAATTTCCAGGCAGGCTGGCTCGTCCGGTGGGAGATTTGCAGCAGGTGGGATGTGGCTGCTCTGAAAGGTCCCCTCATTCACGGGGGGCTGCAGCTTTGAATCACCGCATGATGGGCTTCAAACCACGAGGGGGATAACTCGGCGGCTGCTGCTAGAGCAGGCAGTGACATTTGGAGGGGAAGTCTCTTCTCCGGGGGGTTTATTTAAAACCAGGACTTGAAGCCTTGTAGCCGAGGCGACTGGGGAACTGCTAGGGCAGCAGCTGGCGACGGGGGCCTTGGCGGCCAGCAGCTCAGGCTAGGACTGACTGTGCAGAGCTCAGGGCTGAAAAACTGTGCTGGTCGATGGGCTGTGAAGGATGTGGCTGGGTGTGGACCCGGGGAATTCTCTGGGACCCCGGAACTACCCCTGGATTAAGGACTCCAGCTCACAGTGCAGGTGAAGTGAGGACTGGGGCAAGGTCAGATGGGAGGGGTCTTGTCCCGAGACTAGGTCCTGGTGGCAGCTGCCACTTCCCAAGACCCTCCTCAGCTTGATGTCGGGCATGTCCTCCTGGCCAGAGGGCTCAGGATGGGCCTGCAGCCCCTCGAGGTAGGGTCTCCTGGAGGCAGGATTGGGCTCTGACTCCACCCACCTCTGATGATGAGGAAGGGCAGGTGCGGGGGGAGTGTGGCCTCGAGCAGACCTGCAGGATGTCACTACCAGGGCTGAAGCTACCTGATTTCTGGCGCTGCTGGCTGGGAAATGGCATTAACAGGAGGTGGGCTGGCTGGGTATGGTGCCCACACACACACACACACGTGGGGAGTGGGGCATGGGTGTTGAAGGCTAAAACAGATCTTTCTCTGAGTCTGAGATGGACTATCTCCCAGGTCAGCCTGCTGTTGCCTCCTGCCCACCTGGCCGATCTTTCCTCCAAGCTGGCTGTGTGCTGGGCCACTGGGGGGTTGGTGTAAACAGGGCAGGGGTGGCCAGGCGAGAAGAGTGGAGGAGAGGTGGGGGTCCCACTCCCGGGAGGCAGGTGCCTCATCACTTCCTCTCTCTGTTCCCTTCACTTCTCGGGCCCCAGCTGCCAAATCCATCTGCTCCCATCAGCCCCAGTGTGCGCTGCTCTGTAACTTTGATATTTAGATGGATGGTATGTGGCCTCCGTTTGGGGCACCTAGTTCATGGAGCTCCCAGGTGCCTGATCTGGGCAGGAAGCTTCACAGATGTGATCTCATTCCATCAGGCTGAGAGATGCTCTGGGTTTCTTTGCATGAACCTTCCGCATCTTGGGCAGGACACAGGCAGAGCTGGGATGCTCTTCCGTCCTATGACTACTTCCCCAGTGAGGACTGTATTCCGGGCAGTGGGTGAGGCATCAGGGATTCGATGGTGAACAGGTCATGGTCCCAGAGTGCATGGGGCTCCTAACCTGAGGCAGACAAGGGACACATCAGAAATGATGACACAGGAGCCAGTTCTACACTGGGGAAGCCTGGGGTGGGGGCCAAGGAAAGTGGTCTTTTAACAGGAGTTAAACAGGAGGTGGTACTCTGGGTCTGCTTCCTGGAGGAGGTGACATCTAAGCTATGCTGTGCTTCGTCACTGTCGTGTCTGACTCTTGGTGACCCCCTGGCCTGTAGCCCACCAGGCTCCTCTGTCCATGGGGATTCTCCAGGCAAGAAGACTGAAGTGGGTTGCCATGCCCTCCTTCAGGGCACCTTCCCAACCCAGGGATCGAACCCAGGTCTCCCGCATTGTGGGCAGATTTCTTTACTGAGCCAGCAGGGAAGCCCAAGAATACTGGAGTGGGTAGCCTATCCCTTCTCTGGAGGAACTTTTCGACCCAAGAATCAAACCAGGGTCTCCTGCGTTGCAGGCAGATTCTATACCAGCTGAGCTGAGCCACCAGGGAAGCAAAGAATACTAGCGAAGGTTGTCATTTCCTCCTCCAGATGAACTTCCTGACCCAGGGATCGAACTCATGTCTCCTGCCAGTGGATTCTTTACCACTGAGCCACCTGGGAAGGAGAGGATGAATCCAGGGGTTGGCTCGGAAAGAGCAGACATCACAGCCCAAGTGGAGATGGAACAATGAGCTTTAGGGAAAGAGGAAAAACTTGGTGTAGCAGGAAAGGAGCCAAGGAGAGATGAGCTGTCCTGAGCCCCTGGGGGCCACTGCGGGGTGCACTGGGGAGCAGGGCATTTGAGTGGGTGGAGTGGTCGGCTCGCTGGGTGCAGGATGCCTGAGCCCCCAGATCTCTGCTCCCAGAGCTGAGCGGCCAGGTCTGGGGAGCCCCGGGGTTTCTCCTGACCCATGTGTCTGCCTGTCTCTCCCACAGGTGGACCCCTACCTGCCCTACGAGTACACGTGTGAGGGGATGCTGGAGCGAATCCACGCCTACATTCAGCACCAGGTGTGTGGGTCCCCCACCCTCTGCCTCTGGGGTGGGGCGGCTCCAGAGTCTGAGGACCCACCTCTGCCTGGGGTGCAGGGTGCTTTAAACCCCCGGTCTTTCTCCAGCCTGTTTTCTTCCCTGTGAAGGGTGGAGATGGACTGTTGGGGGGCCAACAGTACTACTCAGAGACCAGGCCCGGAGCGCCCCTCTCCTGGACCCCCAGCTCTAGCATCCCAGCTTCCATATCATAGCATGGAAATGCAAAGACTTGTATTTTTCATTTTATTATAAAGCTGTTTAAAAGTTTGGTAGCAAGTGAGGGGGAAGTAGGGAGTAGGTTGAGTCGGCAGGAGAGAGGCGCCCCTATTTTCCTCCTAACTCTGCTTTCCTCCCGGCAGGACTTTTGTGTAGACTCGGCTCCTGCCCCACCTGGGGCCCAAGCCCCGCAAAGCCCCTTCGTCCTGGCTCCCAATGCCACCCATCTCGAATGGGCCCGCAACACCAGCTTAGCCCCGGGGGCCTGGCCCCCAGTGCACTCCCTCCGGGCCTGGCTGGCTGCTACGGGGAGGGCCTGCACGGACGCCTGCCTGGACCACGGGCTGATCTGCGAGCCCTCGTTCTTCCCCTTCCTCAACAGCCAGGACGCCTTCCAGAAGTGAGTGAGCCCCCTGCCTGACCTGGCCCAGCTGACCTCACCTGTAGCCCCTCACTCCCTTGACCGCCTTGCCCCCTGGCCTGCCAGCAAGGGTGAGGGGGACGCAGTGCTTCCCAGAGAGGAAGGATCTGGAAGGGACCTTCCGGGCAGGTTTCCACATTGCAGCTCTACACCCTTGGCAAAGCCTCAGACCCCTGCCCAGCCTGTCTGGGCATCTTCTAGGTCCAAGCCGCAGAAACTGCCTGATTCCTCCTGATGCGTCAGCCTGTGGCCCTGCCCTCCTGCCCACTGTCAGGAGCTGCCCACCCAGCATTTCTCCCAGCGCCTCCTAGAAACATCCCTGGGTCTGGAATGGGTGGGCTGGGGCAGGGGGAATGGGCAGTGTCCACTGAGTGACTGCCTCCGGTGGTGCCCACCCAGGCTGCAGGTGCCCTGCGACGGCATTGAGTCAGAGATGAACCACCTGTACCCGGCCTTCGCCCAGCCCGGCCAGGAGTGCTTCCTGCAGAAGGAACCTCTGCTCTTCAGCTGCGCCGGCTCCAGCACGAAATATCGGCGGCTCTGCCCCTGCCGAGACTTCCGCAAGGGCCAGGTGGCCTTGTGCCAGGACTGTCTGTGAGGGTGACCACCCTGCTGGCCCTCCCTACCGCAGGACAAAGCACCAGCAGATTCCGAGCTCCAGTGACCCTCCCTCCCCTCAACGCCCCTGAACTGAAGCCTTCTTCCTTGACCGGGACGTGGGCAGGGCAGATTGGTGCGTAGGTCTAGGGAGGGGGGAGACTCTGCCAAGCACCTGGTGCCCACCCTCGGCAGGCTCCTCGTGCTCCTCCCAGGGGCACATGGCAGCCCAGTGGCCAAGCAGCTGGGGGTTGGTGCAAGCGTCCCACTGAATGACCCAGGAGCAGGTGGTCAGAGGCCCCTTGCTCTGTGCAAGACCAGATCTGAACCAGCTGGAGAGAGGGCTCTTGTCCTTCTTGGGACCAGGAGGGGCCCTCTGGGTATACAACAGAGGAAGCGGGGTGATGCTTGCTCGATGGCCCATTGAGCGGTCCACAAGTGGGGAGTGATGTGTGAGGGGTCAACCTTGTCCGTCTGGAGCTGTTTGCGATGTGGGCAGAAAGGGTGGGGGGCCTGAGGGAAGGCCAGTCTGGGGGACCCTGTTTATGCCTCCTATTAGCTTTCCCAAATTCCTTCTCCCCTCCACATTTGGGGACTACAGTCAGAGGCTGCAGGGACCACCTGGACCCTGGGTTGAATTGTCTCCCTCTTGCTTGTTCCAACTCTCTTCACTTTGGGCATTTCCTGAAACCTCCCCCAGCATGACTGCAACTCCAGACCGTGGACTTGCTTCCAAAGCCTCAGGCCCTGCCCCATCCCACAAGCATCTTTCGTAGGCTTGGGATGGACCTTCGGCCCCACAGCACACCTGGCCTATTTCCTGGCTCCCCAGGCCTGCTACCCCGTTGTGCCCTCCCACCCCATCAATGCTGCATCTGCGTCCCTACCTCCAGCTTCCTCCAGCCTCAGACCTCCTCTGGATCCAGCTGTCCATCCATCTTTGTGTGGCATGCCTTCCCCTTCACCCTGAGCCCAGAGCCCTGCTTGAGGAAAAAGACCAGGACTTCAGAAACACTGCCACCCCACCCCAGTTGATTTTTAATCCCACTCCCTTTCTGGCAACCTGCCCCACCCACCTAGGCCTGCCCCTCCACCCTTTTGGGGAGGCAGCCACAGGGCGCTGAGTCCAGAGAAGGGGGACTAGCTCTGCTGTGGCCTGAGGGTGGACACCTCCCATCAGAGAGCCCTCTCGGCCTGGGTGGCCCCTGTGGCCACAGAAACTCAGTAGCCACCAAGGACCTGACCTGTCGGGGGAAAGCAATAGAGACACTCTTTTCTCTCTCTCTTTTTTTAAAGATTTATTTCTTGAAATAATAAATATTTTATTGGGATGTGAGGTGCAGAGGAGGAGTTGTGCTATTTCTCATCTTTTTCCTGGGATGCCCGGGCCTGGAGGAGTGGAGTGTGAACACCCAGAGTAGGGGGCAGATATCTGGGGCCCGTGGGCCCCTCCTGCACATTGTCACTCCATCTACAAGGTTGGTGCTGTGTCAGGCTGCTCAGATGAAATCCCTACAGGTGTCAGAAGTCCATGGGCCACTCTAACCACCCCAGCACTGTGACTTTAGGGACTCTGCTTGACCAGCAGGCTGTACCCAGTTCTGTCCGCCTGGGTCTGGCCTCTGCTGGCTGTGCTTGCTGTGAGGTCAGAGAATAGAAATGCATTTTGATGAGAATCTCTGAGCTGGATCGTGATAAGATGACTGACTAGGGGAGGAAGGTCAAGACAGCAGGGGAAAAAGATGAGTTCATCTCAACGAACACATCAAAAATACATGTACACGTGGAACAATTCTCACAGAAAACCAGCTGAAAGCTGACAGAAGATCCTTCACAACCAAAGCTGCAAGAAAGATCCCCATGTAACTGGGTAGGACAGGGGGAAAAAAAAAACAGGATGGAATCTGGACCCCTGGGAGGGAGCTGTGAAAAAGGAACGGGTCCCTCATCCTGGAAACCTCCTTTGCCATTTGGAGGCCTACTGGGCAGACAAGGAGCTGGAATGGCTTGGTCTTTGCTCAAGAGGACTATGCAGGTACTGCCTTGCTGCCAGGCAGGGCAGAAAGAGACCAGCACTGACAGCTGTCACATTGCTGTACTTCCCAACCTGAAACATGCTCCTGCCAGTATGTGCAGGGTGTGCAGTAGATGGGGTTTCAGCTGATGGACCCAGGGAGAAGGCTCGATTTAGCTGTGCAGAAACAGCCCAAATGTCGTCTAGGCCACCAGTGTTAATACATATAAGATGGGCCCCGAGTCTGCCATAGGACCCTCCACTGTCAGTTTGCTCAGACAGAGCATGGCTACAGTGGCCGTGGGCTTCGTGAGAGGGGCAGGGCTGACATCTGAGCCAATTATCAGTGTTCCCTCGGCAGAGGCGAGTCCAGGACGGATCCAGCAGCAACAGACTTCGTTGGTATGCACATCAGGCAGTGGGCAGCATCTCTGAATTTCATGTCCCCTGTGGACAGCCCCTGAGGAGGAATACACAAGGGTTTCTTCCCAGTAGGAGCGCTTCACTTCTACCTACCTCACATTGCAGCTTAAAGCCAGATCTGGGGTTTATTATTCCAATGACCGGGGAACAGACCCTGCCCCCAACAGGGCTGTGACAACCACAGAGCAAAGAGGCTGCCCCACCCAACATCCAGGGTAGGCTCTGGTCTCCCCAACACCCAACATACTCCCCATCAAGAGGACAATGGCCAGCACACCCCGAGGAAAGACGTAGCAGGCACCCACATCAAAAACAGCCCTCATACCGAAAATATTGGATTCACACAGTCTACGCAGGGTTACCAGAGAGCAAAAACATACAAAAGAATCACACAAAAACTGGAAAGAAAGAACTCAAGCCCAATACAAGAGAAAACCATCAGGACACTAAAGCAAAAGAATAAAGAAGAACTAGGAAGTCAACTAGAAAACAAGGTTTGAAATGGCAATAAATACACACTTGTCAATAACTATTTTCAATGTCAATGGACTAAATGCTCTCAAAAGACATAACATGGGGACCTTCCTGGTGGTCCAGTGGTTAAGAATCTGCCTGTCAGTGCAGGGAACATGGGTTTGATCCCTGATATAGGAAGATCCCACATGCTGCAAGGCAGCTAAGCCTGTGTGGCAACTACTGAGCCCATGCATCAAAACAACTCAAGCCCATGTGCCCTAGAGCCTGTGTTCTGCAAGAAGAGAAGCCACCGCAGAGAAGAACAGGCCCTGCAAGCAGCAACAAAGACCCAGCACAGCCGTAAATAAATCGTTTCTTTCCTTTTCCAGTGCTCATGGAATATTCTCTAGGATAGGCCACAAGGTATAATACAAAATAAGCCTCAACAAATTTAAGAGAATAGGAATTATTTCAAGCATCTTTTCTGACCACAATCGTATGAAACTAGAAATCAACCACTGAAAGAAAAATGAGAGAAAAAGAGATTACATGGAGACTAAGCGACATGCTACTAAAAAATAATGGGCTGACAATGAAATCAAACAGGAAATCAGAAGATACTTCGAGGCAAATGACAATGAAAACAAAAACCTATGGGATGCAACTAAAGCAGTTGTAAGAGGGACTTTCATAGAGATACAGGCCTTCCTCAAGAAACAAGAAAAATCTCAAATAAACAACCTAATCTACCACCTAAAAGAACTTAGAAAAAGAAGAACAAAAGCCCCAAAGTCAGCAGAATGAAGGAAATAATAAAGATTAGAGAGTAAATAAATGAAATAGAGATTTTAAAAAAAGCAAACAGAAGATCAGTTCAGTTCAGTTGCTCAGTTGTGTCCGACTCTTTGCGACCCCATGAAGTGCATCATGCCAGGCCTCCCTGTCCATCACCAACTCCCAGAGTCCACCCAAACCCATGTCCACTGAGTCGGTGATGTCATCCAACCATTTCATCCTCTGTCGTCCCCTTCTCCTCCTGCCCCCAATCTTTCCCAGCATCAGGGTCTTTTCAAATGAGTCAGTTATTTGCATCAGGTGGCCAAAGTATTGGAGTTTCAGTTTCAACATCAAGCCTTCCAATGAACACTCAGGACTGATCTCCTTTAGAATGGACTGGTTGGATCTCCTTGCAGTCCAAGGGACTCTCAAGGGTCTTCTCCAACACCACAGTTCAAAAGCATCAATTCTTCAGCGCTCAGCTTTCTTTGTAGTTCAACTCTCACATCAAAACCATAGTCTTGACTAGATGGACAGAAGATCAATAAGGTTTTTATGGAAGGATAAAAAAAATCGATGACCTTTTAGCCAGGTTCAGCAACAAGAAAACAGAGACAACCCAAATAAACAGAATGAGAAATGAAAGAGGAGAAATGATGACTGATCTTGCAGAAATAAAATCATAAGAAAACACTATAAACATTTATATGTCAACAAATTGGACAACCTAGCAGAAACGGGCAAGTTTCTAAAAACATACAGCCTGACAAAATTAAGTCAAGAAGAAACAGATAATTTGAACAGACTGACTTCTAGAAGTGAGATAGAATTTGTAATTTAATAAAACAAAAAACTCCCTGTAAACAAAAGTCCAGGACCGGATGGTTTCACTGGAGAATTCTAAAAAAACATACAAAGAATTTACACCAATCCTCATACTATTCCAAAAGACTGAAGAGGGGGGAACACTCCCAAAGTCCTTCTATGAAACCACAGTCACCCTAATGCCAAAACCAGACAAAAACACCCGAAAAGAAAATTATAGGCCAATATCTTTGATGAATATAGGTATAAAACTCCTCAACAAAATATTAGCAAATGAACCCAGCGATATATAAAAAGGATCATAGGCCATGATCAAGTTGGCTTCATTCCAGAGTTGCAAGAATGATTCAACATACACAAATGTGATACACCACCTCAACAAGATACAAAATCCACACAGTCATCCCATTAGACGTGGTGTATATGATGTCACTTACATGTATTTAAAAATAATAAAAATGAATTTGTTTACAAAATTGAAAGAGACAAAGAAACTTGTGGTTACCAACAGGGAAAGGATAGAGGAGAGAGAAATTAGGAGTATGAAGTTAACAGATACACACTGCTACCCAGATGGCGCTAGTGGTAAAGAATCACCTGCCCATAAAGGGGACAGAGGTTTGATCCCTGGGTTGGGAAGATCCCCTGGAGGAGGGCATGGCAACCCACTCCAGTATTCTTGCTTAGAGACTCCCGTAGACAGAAGAGCTATGACCCTATGGTTCATAGGGTCACAAGAGCAGACATGACTAAAGCAACTTAGCCTGCACACACATAACATAAATAGATAATAAGGATTTACTGTACAGAGAATAACAACATCTTGTAATAATCTGTAATAGAAAATCTTAAATATATATATATATATAACTGAATCCTTTTGCCGTACACTTGAAACAAATATAGTATTGTAAATGAGCTAGACTTCAATTTAGGAAAAAAAGACCAGTATTTCCTGGCTATTTATTGTGCTTCAGACACCATGCTGAGAGTTTGGTACACAATTTGTCATTTTATGTCCTTGACCATCCTATTTGGTAGGCACTAGTTATCCCCCAGCTGACGCTCCTGAATACTTTGGCCCCCTGATGCAAAGAGCTGACTTAATGGAAAAGACCCGGATGCTGGGAAAGATTGAAAGCAGGAAGAGAAGGGGACAACAGAGGATGAGATGGTTGGATGACATCACTGACTCAATGGACATGGTTTGAGCAAGCTCTGGGAGTTGGTGATGGACAGAGAAGCCTGGCATGCTGCAGTCCATGGGGTTGCAAAGAGTTGGACATGACTGAGCGACTGAAGTGAACTGAGTTATCCCTCATTTGACAGTTGAGAAAACAGAGGCAACAGAGAGTTTAAGTAACTTGCTCAAGGTCACACAGCTTGTAAGCAGTGAGATGGACACAATTTGCCTTAAGGTGAGGATCAAATGACCCAATAGAGGGATAGCCCAGCATGGTGCCCAAGTCACAGGATGTATTCATGGTTTTGCATAATTCTGTGTTTGAGATGCTCCCCTAGTTCTCAACAGGGACAATGAGCTCCCCAGACGCCAACTGGCCCTGTCTGGAGATGTTTGACAGTCACACCCGGGCTGGGGGAGTGGCCTGCTACCGGAAATCAGTGGGTAGAGGACAGGGACGTGCGTCAGCCTCTTGCAGTGCACAGGACGGGCCCCAGCAACGCGAACCGTCCAGCCTGGAACGTCGGCAGAACCAAGGTAAGAAGCCCTGTTCTAGGCCAGTGGTCCTCAAACTCTGGCAGCACCAGAGCCATCTGACTCTGAGCTTATTAAAGCCCAGGCTGCTCTCACCCCACCGAGTTTCTGATTCAGTCTGTCTAGGGTGGGGCTTGGGAACTTGACCAAGATAATGGCCACATGTTGCAAACCACTGGTCTAGACCAACTGGGTTGCTGTTTAGTCGCTCAGTTGTGTCCCACTCTTTGTGACCCCATGGACTGTGAGACCGCCAGGCTCCTCTGTCTGTGGGATTTCCCAGCCAACAATACTGGAGTAGGGTAGGTGTTTTACTCATTATTAATAGGGTCTTAGTTGCAATCCCCTGATAACATAGGACGTGGAGCATCTTTTCATATGCTTACTGGCCATCGGTATATATCTTCTTGGTGAGGTGTCTGATCAGGTCTCTTGCCCATTTCTAAACTCTGGTTGCTTTCTTATTGTTAAGTTTTGTAAGTTTTGAGAGATTTTTGCATGGGAGCCGACATTTGAATTCTCTTAAAATCTTAATGTGAGGTGGCAGGTGAAGCTAGAAGGGCAGGTGAGCGGCAGGAGAAAGAAGCCAGGCCCTGGGAAGAAACCGCAACCCCAATATAAGGCCAAATGCTAGTTTTAAGGGGGCCCTTCCTCCCTAAAACCAAAGCTGGCCACCCTTTGCTTCACCCCACCCCTGCTGAAACAGGCACGGAGTGCCCACAGGCGTGGGGGGGTCCCAGTCCTCCGTGGGGAGTGTTAGCCATCCTCACAGGCAGGATGCACTCAGACTAATTAAACCAAAATCTCTGGGTGATGTGCAGGCCTGAGAACCTCCTTTGGTGTTTCTAATATGCATCCAACGTGAACCACGGCCCTCCCCATCATGCCTGGATGGCTCCGCTCTGCTCCCTCAAACTTCAGCTTTGTTCTCAGAATCTGGGCTAGGTTGAGGGTGCTGGAGGAGGCCTCATTTAAAGGCTTACACCCCCTCCACCCCCACCCCCTGCAGTCTCCAGACCCAGAGCCGCTCCTTCCTACAGCCCAGGGCTCTGGAGGCTGCCAAGCCTGGGAGTGAGGAGGGAAGAGACTGGGTCCAGCCTGGGCTTGGGGCCAAGAGCGCACACAGGCCTCAGCTGGCTCCCAGACCGAACCCTGAGTTCAAGGGCAGGAGGGAGAGTCAGGGAGGCTACTGACCAGCGTGCTTGCCAAGAACCGGGGAGGCAGGAGGGCTGCCAAGGGGCTGGGGTTTCCTCTGGTCTCTGCAGAGGGCTGGGAGGCACTCCTGCCTCCTGTTTCTCTTCCTGGTCATCAGGGACCCTCTAACCTGGGGCCGGGCCTGGTGAATTTGCCTCCCCCATGTCCTGGCACCACAGCCACACCCCCTTTCTTTGGCTGACTCAAAGTCCCCCCACCCCAGAACCCCACACGTTCCTCCTGTCATGTCTGGGGAGATGAGCCCAGGGAATGGTAAAGTCTCAGGAGAAAAAGGCCCACATTTCAACTTCTTTCTGCCCTGTGGTCACACTGGTTCCTCTAGCATCTTGTCTAGTTACCTTTAAAGTGGTCACAACATCCCCTTAAGTGGAGGTGGGGGGGGGGGGTCGTGTCAGGACTGTGCTAGGGAGAGGCCCCTCCTGCTCCCCCCAGGCTCCACCTGTACAGCCCCCTGTCCCCCAGCTTGGAAGGGAAGACGGGGGTGAAAGCCCCCGTTCCAGCTCTTACAAGAGCCGAGACAGGCCCGGGCTGGCTTCCGGACACCCAACCTGCCACCACGGGGCTCACCTTATTCTCCTTCTGTGCCCTCCTGGGTGATCCGAGGAAAATGATCCCAGCACACAGGGGAGTTGAGGATGAAAGGAGGTGAGGCAGGTACGACCCGGGATGCAGTGAGTGCGATGAGGTGGGTGTTGAGTAAGTGGGCTGTGAAGGCTGAGGTCTGCCTCCAGATACCTGGCCGGTGAGATCAGTTAGGCTCCTGAGAGCGGCACCCAGCCCGCAGCTGAACCACATATTCGACCTCCGCCTGGAGGGCCTTCTCTTCGCCACGGTTGCTGGAGAGGGGGGTGGGGGGTGATGCTGTCCTTGGGTAGAAGGAGATGGATGGTGTCACAGTTGAACTGTATGCTCCTCCCCACCCCAGATGTATCAAGGTCCAACCCTGGTGCCTGTGAATGTTATCAGGAAAGTCTTCATAGATGTAATTAAGATGAGGTCATATCGAATTAGGATGGGCCCAGAATCCTTAGGAAAGAGGGAAGTCTGGACACACGCACACACACAGGGGAGAAAGCCACACGGAGACAGAGCAGAGATTAGCGCAATGTAGCTACAAAGCACGGAACACCAAGCATGCGCGCAACACAGGAAGCTGGAAGAGGCAGGGGAAGTATTTTTCCTAGAGCCTTTGGAGGGAGCTGGGCCCTGCCAACACCTTCTTCAGCTCAGCCTTCTAACCTCCAGAACTGTGAGGGAAAAATTTTCTGCTGTTTTAAGCCGTGCAGTTTGTGATAATTGATTACAGCAACCGCAGGAAACGAATACACAAGGGGTCAGATTGCTGCTGCTTTTAAAGAGAATAACAGGAGCGAGAGGTTACCGGCCCAGAGGCCGGAGCCGGATGCCCTCGGTCACAAGCAGGATGGCTCCCTGGCCAGGCTGTCGGCCCCAGAACACAGCCCAGTCCATCTTTTCTCATAAAAGTGTGGTGCTGATTCGGTAAAAGCTCTCAAAGGAGAAACAACGCTGGTGCCCAGGCATGCAGACAGGCTGTGGATCATGCTGGTTCTCCCCCGACAAACCCCCAAACGCCGGCTCTCAGGGCACCTGGCAGCAGCATCCAGTGGGAGGGGTGCTGTCGCTCGAGCCCGACTTCCAGGTCAGCTCTGCTCGATTCAGCCTTAGATTGTCTCTGACTCTGCTAAATATAGCCCAGGCTCAACTTCTGTGCTTATTTGACTATGGGGCTCTGGAGACGGGTGATTCTGGAGAAAACTGCAGCTGGGGGGCTGGGCCGTGTGGGGGCTCCTTGGACCCAGGCGAGACACCCCAGGATGCTTGATACCCTTGCCCTAGCCCCTGCCTCGGACCTCCGGAAGCCCTCTCTTGGGCACCAGTTCTGGGGTCCTTAGAAGGTGGGGATGGAGGGGTGGGTAGAGACTGTGAATTCCGCGTCTTGTCTAAAGTTGGCATTCTCATTTTCTATCTTGTTCCCTATCACTCATTCATTCAACAAACGTTTGCAACCAACCTAAGTGCTTGGTGCGGCGTTTGACCCAAGAGATACATGTTCTCCTATCTAGTGCCCATGTCTTGGGCACAAGCACCCAAGGCCTAGGGAATGGGACTCACCGGGCTTCTTGCATTTGATGATATTTGAAAGTGCTTGGCCGGCATCTCCTCGTATTTCACGAGGCCTCTTCCAGGAAAGCAGACCAGCCTCCTTCTCATCTCCTTGCCCTGGGACAGGTAATTTCTTTTGAAGCTGTGGGCCTTAAGAGGTTGCTTCCCCCCCGGCCTCAAACCACAGGCCACGCCTTCAGCTTCCAGGGAGGGGTTGACATCCAAGCCTCTTGGTGCAGGGCTTGGAAACGCCCCTTGGCCTCATAGACTTAAAGTCTGCATGCTTCCGCTGACCGCCTGGGAGTCTTCATGTCCAGCTTCATTTGGGCCACACCACCCTGAGGAGGGGGCAGGTTCCGTCCTTCTCGCAAGCTCAGCTGTGCCTTCACCTGGACGTTGACTTTTGTGGTGGTTTATTTTCTGTAAAGAAAACTTTCCCGTTACTTAGGCTGAAGTAGAACTAAGTTGGTAACCTCCCCAAGGGCATTTATATTTCAAGAGTGGCTTTTCTCCTGAGACAGAACAAAGAACTTGGGCTTTGGAATCAGACACCCACAGGCTCAAACCCCTTTGATGCTCATCACTATGGCAACCTGGACAGCATGCTTCTCTGAGCTTTAGGAGCATCGTTTAGTTAACTGTGGACAAAACATACTGGGATTAGTTTCCCACGGCTGCTGTAACAGATGGCCACAAACTTAGTGGCATAAAACACCACCAACGTATCAGTTTACAACTCTGGAGGTCAAAGTTGGAGATGGGTCTCATGGCTAAAATCAAGGTGTCCGCAAGGCTGCGTCCCTTCTAGAGATTCTGGGAAAGAATCTGTTCCTGCCTTTTCCTCCTTCTGGAGGTTGCCTGCATTCCTTGGTTTGTGGCCCCTCTACATCCTCAAAGCTGTCAATGGCTGGTCAAGTTCTTGTCACATCTCATCACTTGGACACTGACCCTCCTGCCCCTCTTGTGGTTCCATTGTGCCCTTGGGGATTATCCAGGACAATCTCCCTGACTTTGACTCCTGATTAGCAACCTTAATTCCATCTGCAACGGTAATTCTCCCATCTTCTCCCTTGCCATGCATATTCGAGTTCTCCAGAGAGGCAGGTGTGTATGTATGTATATACGCAGGGTAGCTACATATAGCAAAAGAGATTTAAGACATTGGCTCGTATGATTATGGAGACTGGATGGTACAAAGTCTGAGGTGGACCACCTGTCTGGAGACCCAGGGAAGAGCTGATGTTGCAGTTCAAAGCCTGAAGGCAGAATTTTCTGCTAGGGGAGCTCAGTCTTTTGTACTATTCAGGCTTTCAACGGATTAGGTAATGCCTACCCATTTTAGGGAGGGCAATCAGCTTTATTCAAAGTCCATCTGCTTAAATGTTAATCTCATCCCAAAACCCTCACAGAAACACCCAGAATATGTTTAACCACATATCTGGGCACTGTGGCCCTGTGAAGTTGACACGTAAAATTAATCAACACATGACGAAACGTGTTCTGGGGATTAGAACATGGACATCTTTGGTGGGGTGGGGGCATTATTCTGGTGACCACAATTACCTCTGTATTAATTAGGTTTCTCCAGAGAAGCAGAGCCAATAGGAGATATCTATCTATTTATAAAATGAAGGCTGGCAGCACTCCTGATGTCCAGCCAGCAAGCTGGAGACTCAGGAGGGCTGATAGTGTAATGCAAGTGTGAGTCCAAAAGCCTAAAGAATCAGGTGAACCAATAGTGTAAGTTCCAGTTCAGAAATCATCAGGCTTAAGACCCAGAAGAACCAGTGTTTCGGTTTCAGTACAAAAGTGAGAAATGGTCAATATCCCAGCTCAAGACAGTCAGGCTTTATTCATGGAAGGGTCAGCCTTTTTGTCCTATTTGGGTCCTCAACTGATTAGACAAGGCCCACTGACATTGGGGAGGGCAATCTGCTTACTCTGCCTACTCACTCAAATGCTAATCTCATCCAGAAACACCCTAAGAGACACACCAAGGATAACATTTGACCAAATATCTGGGCACAAGTGGCATAGTCAAGCTGATATATGAAATTAACTAACCATCATGCCTCCTTGCAGAGAAGTTTTGAATCCTATCATATATACTGGGGGGCTAGGGGGGCTGGTTCCTACTGGCTCGCAGAAATGGTTTTTTAATTTTTAGCAGTTTTACAAGCCAAGTATCACATAGTTGGTGTCTTGAAACTGGCTGTGGTGGGAGTGTTTACGCCTTGGAAATTGGCACATGCTACAAATTAGGGCTTTTTATGTCTTATCTGCATTTCATTTATGAAAAATGTGTTTTTGCCACATGTAAGGTGCCTCAGTCACTGTTCAGTAAGTGATAATTCTCTTCTCTTTCCCCCTGTGCTAAAGTCCTGATTATCCATGGAGGGGCTCCCCAGAAGGATGTCTCATGGGGTGGAAGGGGTGCCTTGGCCAGTGCGGCCCTCTCCCCTCCCCCTGCTTTCTTTCCTCCCGAAGTCTGCACATCACGGCTCTGGCTCCATTCAGGCTACTCCTGCTCCCCCTGGGCCCAGGCAGGCAGCTGCCCAGAGCCCCACTCATCCCAGGGTTTGAGAGCTGACTTATGGTGGACTGAGCAGGGCCCTGCCTCCTGCCTTGCCACTGCTTAAGAAAATAATAATAACTAATGAAGAAACTGTGTATTGAGAGCCGATTACCACAAAAAAGCCTCAGGGTACATTGTGCTCAAGCACAGTTAAAAGTGGCATCTTTTAAACTTTGATTTGCCATGGAGAGCTGGCTCAGATGCCCCATTCCTCTCTCTGATCCCAGCTTTGCAGATGGGGCCTGGAAAGGTGCGAGTGAGGGGCCTGCCTGGTCATGGGGATAAAGGTGCAGCCAGAAAGCATGGGAGGGGGCCCAGGGAGGGAGGAGGGACCCAGGGAGGCAGGGAGGGGAGACCCCAGAGATCAGAGTGGGCCCTCAAGTCTGGGAGAGCTGGTGCAGCTGTGGCCACCAGGGTGGAGGGAAGCAGATGGCCTAGAAGCAGGTGGCTGCCCTCCAGGAAGGGGCAAGACACAGCCACTGGTGCCAGTTCTGGGCCACGTGGTCTCTGTGCCAACTGAGCCCAAAGTTGAGATTTCCACTTCTTAGAGCCAACACCCTGCTTTCCTTCCCCTGCCAGCAATTGTGATTTGCTCATTCATTCAGGAAGTGTTTATTGAAAAACTATTATGTGCTGAATCCTATGTAGGGAATCTGTCCACAAAAGTGCTTGTTCCCATTGAGCTTATACTGCAGCTGGTGGAAGACAGACAATAAGCAAAACTAAGAAAATTACAGCAAGGAGAGGGAGTGTGAAGGTGGCTACTGATTTATAAGAAGGTACTTACAGAGATGGCATTTGCCCAGGAAGCTGGAGGAAGCGAGCCAAAAGGAACAGCATCCCAGGCAGAGGGAACAGGCTGTGCAATGGCCCCGAGGCAGGAAGGGGCAAGGTTGGCGTGGGGCGGGGAGAAGGGCAGGTATGGGGACAGTGGTGATCAGACTCCTTTCTACACTGAGTCCTAAACTCCAGTTCTATACCTGAGCTAGACCCTCGAGGTACTGTGGTCAACCCCAAAATGGAGAGGCATTTAGATTACAGGGAAAATGTAGCAGCAGAACCGTAAGCTACCAGGGCTTGTGATGGTCAGCTAGGTGAGGCTTGAACAAGCCAAACTTGAACAAGGACAGGTGGTGGAGCCTAGAGAACCCTCCCCTCTGCGTCTCCCACCTCTCCAGGGGCCTCCAAGGTGGACCCAGGAGGTAGCTTCTCCCGGGAACTGCCTCACACTCAGCTTTCCATCTCTCTCCAACTGGGTCCTCTCCTGGCTTCCCTGGATGCATCAGCCTTACTCTTTTCCTGTTGAGACCCCCTTGGGAAAACCCCCTCCAGGAGCCTGTGAGTCACTGCTGACTCTGGATAATAATTGTGTCCTTCCCCTTCTCCTGGGGAAAGAATGGTATTAACGGGACGCATCGGGGTGCCAGGCCTCCTCCCAGAGATCAGCGGTCACGTGAAGGTGACCATCTGCGTTTGCCCTGCTCACTTGCTCTTTATGTTTCTCTAAAATCCGAGATGTTCATCCCTCTGTATCCCAACTAAGGCTAAAGGGAACCGCATTGAGGTGACACTGAGGACCCCTAATTCCTGCCCGGAGTGGGAGAAGCAGTAGTAAAAGGGATAAGAAGGGCGTCCCCGCCTGCTAGAGTTGTCACATGGCTGTCCCCAAAGGGGATCGCGCTGAGGACTGGAGACCAAAGCTCTCTGCTTTCTGCTTCCCCATCGTCACTAAACATGCTCCAGGGCCCAGGATGGTGCCCATGCTTTAAGAATTCTGCCTTTGGGAGAAGGCTGGAGGCAGGTCACATCGAGCTGCGAGGTGGGCTGGCATCAGATAGGAAAGAAGGAAAAGCAACACTTTTTCAGGCCAGGTCCTCAGCCCCTTGGTGTTCTGCAATTTCCATTTCATTTTCTGATGAAAGAAACAAAATTGGTTCCAGCCCAGAAAGTAAGGAGAATCATCCCTAATTTTGGAAGCTTCTATACAGCTGGCTTGATCTTTGGGGTCCTTGTTTCCTTCCATCCATCCGTTAATTAAAAAAAGACGTCCGGGTGCGCTGCCTGAGCCCGGCGCTGCGTTTTAAGCCCTCCAGACAGAGCTTTGTTCCCTCTGTCCCTGGAGAAGGAGGACTTGCTCAAATGTTTCCGACTCCAGAGGAATTACAATTATAAACAGCACACACACAGCAATTCAGGTTTAGGTTGAAAGTATTAATCTTCTGATTTCAATTATTCAATAGAAATTAATGAAAATGCAAAAGGCATCTCAAAGGAGCTGCTCTCACCAGCAGGGGGGTGTGTGTGGGCAGAGGAAAGTGGCATAAAGTGGAGCCAAGGCAAGTGCGGTGAACTCAAAGGCCAAGGACTCCAGCACTCACTCCCAACCCCATCGGCCTCGGAGCTTCCCCAAGGTGGGGTGCCTCCTGCACCAACCCAAGACTTGGAGTTGGCACCTTCAAGGACTGATGCTGAATCTCCAATACTTTGGCCCCCTGATGCAAAGAGCTGACTCATTAGAAAAGGCCCTGATGCTGGGAAAGACTGAGGGCAGGAAGAGAAGGGGGTGACAGGATGAGATGGTTGGATGGCATCACCGACTCAATAGACATGAGTTTGAGCAAACTCTGGGAGACAGTGAAGGACAGGGAAGCCTGGTGTGCTGCAGTCCATGAGACTGCAGAGTCGGACAGGACTTAGCAACTGAACAACAACAGTGGGGAATACGTTGGCTCCATCTGTGCCAGATGTTGGAGAGACAAATAGGACAGAACCTGATCTCAGGTTCTGAGCCCATCAGTGAGATGGACTGGTGACTCCCCCATCCCATCACTGTGGCATCAGAGTGGCAGCCACGATGTTATGGCAACACAGGGGCGGGGGTAGCTCAGTTGGCTGGGGACAGTTGGGAGATGGGGAAAGAAAAAGCTCCCTGGAGGCAGTGACTCCTGGCAGAATTCCAGAACTCAGAAAACCCGGCTTTGAACAAAGGCACCATTCTGGACTCTTGGTGACCATTTGCGACAGGTTAATTTCCCTTGTGGCATGTCTAATTTGTCGTCCCTGTAGAAGAACCCAACTTCAGAGAGCTCTTTTTTCTTCCCCACCCTCAATAGAACAAGGTGGGGTGGGCTTGAGTCCAGACAACTGAATTACTGGGGCTTTCAGAATGGGGACACTAGCTACCCTGGGATGCAGCTTCCCCAGGAAGGAAGTAGATCAGAGCTTCGAGGGTGGATGATTCTGATGGTGGGGAAACCTGTGTCCCAGGTCCATGATGACCCCTACCAGGTGACAGGTCTTCAGAAGGGGTGGTGCACAGATAGAGAGATGGATCTAAAGAGCTCCGGCCTCGGGAACCCTGGCAAAGAATCCCAATCCCATACTCACTCCAGGGACCATCAGTATCTCGGAAGAGAAGCATCTCCATGGGGATCACACAGGGATGAAGATGGGGGCTTCCCCATTCCTGTGGGATCCCTGAGAGGGTGAAGAGGGGCATAAATTTCTTGCCTCTTTCAGAAGCAGGATTTTGGAGTAAGATTTAACTGAACTTAGCCAAATGTGATCTATTTCAAGAGAATGAGAAGACAAGTCACAGACTAGGAGAAAATATTTAGCAAAGGACACATCTGATAAACGAGTGTGATCAAAATATGCAAAGAACTCTTAAAATTCAACAAGAAGAAAATGAACAACCCCAGAAAGTCTGCTCACTCTCCTTGCTCTGTCAGTTCGTCTCTCATAGACCCTTGGATTTCAAGATTTCCATTTAAAGTTTTCCTGTGTTTACTGACAGGTGACCTCCAGGAGCTTGTCTGCTGCTGGGGAAGGAGCCAACACACATGGTGATTAGTGATGTGAATGGACTTTTAAGGGTGTTCAAGCAGAGAAGGGCCCAAATTTAAAGGACAGCAAGGACTCCATGTGCTGTGCTGGGATGGGCAGGTGGGAGCTCCGAAGTACCTAAGTGTCAGGGAGCACCAGGATTACCTACTCAACAAGGCAAGAGGACATAGTGGGAAAGAGTCTGGGCTTCGAAGAGAGCAGACTTTGAATCTGCTTGAATCCCACAAATTACTGACCTCCTGTGTGCCTCATTGTCCCCACTTGGAAACGTGGATTTTCCATGGCACCCATATCCTGGGGTGGTTGAGTGGATGTTGGTGTTTTTCTGGAGGTGCAGTAACTGAGCATTGCTCTTGTGGTGTCAAAATCCCGGTTTCCTTGGGAGAAAAGCCACTTCTCTCCTTTGGTGGCGTATGACCCAAGGCAGATCAACAGAGACACCCATCCTCCCCCAGGACCAAGAGTGACACAGAGCTGACACAGGTGTTGTCAGGCATGAGGCTGGAGCCACTCTGGTTCCCATCCTCCCCGGCCTGGCTCTCCAGCCTCCTGACGGCTTCTGAGATCCCAAGGCAGTAAGTTCCTGATTCTGCTTAAACCAGTCAGGATTAGCTATCGTGTGTAATCAGTGAGTATCAGCTGATGGCAATTACCACTGATGGAGGGTCCAAGGCATCAGGCACTGTGGTTACTGAGAGACTCAATATCCAAACGCTATGGCCAGATTGTATATAAAAATAGAACTCTGACTCACAGCCTGCAGCAACCAGCCCAGGAAACCAACCCACTATTTACAGTAACCAGTCCAGAAAGATGGCCTGATGGGTTGTAAGTCAGATTTGGAGGAAGTCAGACCACTGTCTCTAGCAAACATCCTAGAAGCCTAACAACCACCCCTGGAACAATTGGCCCCAAACAGCCAGGACTTGATCCATAACCAATAGCAACCCTAATTTTTGACCCCACCTCCAACTTAGGACCAATCAGAGAGTACCAGATATGCACCTCTAACCAATCACGTGGGGTGACCTGCTGCTAGTGGACCACCCCCTGACCAGCTTGCCCAGGCTGTCGGCTCCCAGGGCACACGTGGGGGCCCTGGAAAGCCTTCCCACTCCTCTGCCTGATTTTGTTTCTTCTGGAAGAAAAGTGATGGGGGCTATAGGAACCTTGAATAAATGGTTGTTGCCTGTTCTCACTTGGTCGACCTTCATTTATGTATTTCCACATTATTTTTTTTTTACAAAAACCTGTATAGCACTCACTCTATTCCAAGCTCTGTGTATATGCTGAAAGACCCTGACATAGACAAAAATCCCACACCTCTTACTGTGTGTCCTGCCTCACACACCTTTGGGGTTATCTCCACTTTGCGTCATCTTGGAGCTAGTTTACAATTCTAAGTTGTAAAACGCTGATAGTAAGGCACAAAATTTTTGTCCATAGGAGGGCATAGGCGCTGAGTCTGAAGGAATGCAATTGACTATTGCAGGTTTGCCCGTTTGTTAATTCATTTCAGCATTCCCAACTATCTGCAAGTGTGTGTTCTTTGAATTCTCCTTTGTACTGGCTGTGGTTCCCTCAGGAATTAACGAGTCCGAGAAAATCCTTGTCATTTTCTGTTTGAGCCACGATTTTACATGTAGAAATTATCCTTTACTGACGTCTCCTAGCCCTTGACATGGGTAACGCTGTAATCCTTCATGCTAGAGGAAGACCATGGGACAGAGAGAGGTAAAGGAGTTTGTGCAAGGTCACACAGACACGTGGGCCTGGGATTTGGACCTGGGACTCTGGCTCTCGAGTCTGTGTGCCTCTCAGAGTCCTCGAGCTCTTTTATCTGAGTTAAGTCCCCTCGTTGACCCCGCAAAATAAGTACATTATTTGTGGCATGAGAGCAGGAAAGCACAGAGAGGTTAGGTAACTCACTGAAGCTCCTGCTCTTCCAGTTGAATGGCTGATGCTACAGTCTGGCAGCTGTCCACAGTAGAGGTGGTGTGATGTTGGTGCTGATAGAATATTGACATAAATCCTGGCTAACATTTATGAAATGCTTTATAAGTGCCTGATACTGTGCCAAGGGCTGTGCCCAGACCATCTCATTTACTACTCCCGATGGCTCTACAAGGCAGATAATCATATTAACGCATTTTACAGATAGGGAAACTCCAGGTGCCCAGAGAGTGAGTAACGGATCTTTCCTTCATCTCTTGGTTTATCTGGGGCTGAGCTCTGCAAACTGAGGTCCCTCCGCCAAGGCCCCACTGGGGGCTCCTTAAGATCTGGCGTGTGTGCTTGGTGACCTGCTCAGGAGATCTCTCAGCTGGGCCTGGCTTTGGGGCACCAACATTGTAAATCCACTAATTACAGCTGAGGGCGGGAGTCCCAGTCCCCTGGGCTTCAGTGAGGGCAGGTGGTCAGGGATGGAAGATGCTGCCCCTACTTACGGGGGACTTGTCAAGCTAATTGAAATGTGCCAGCTACCTGCTCGAGAACCAGGCAAGCCGAGCACCCCCGGGCTCCTGGGTCGACTGCTGAGTTGATGAGGTTTAAAAGAGGAAAAGATGCATGAGCAGTGGCTTCATTTGCAAGGGAAATGACTTGACAGGGGCCCTTCATTTGCAGTCTTTGCCCGGAGGTTTTGATTAACTGCGAAGGAAAAGGTTCCTCCTGTTTTATGTATGAGGAGCCTCGCCTGGGAATGCAGGAGACCCCAGTGGCCAGTAACTGCCCCCCCCCAACCCTTTCCTTCTCTGCCTCCCAGATGAGGAAGGGAAATGGGGGCTCAGGGCAAGGGTGCCCAGAGGGCAGTGTCGATTGACTGTCAGCCTGTGGCGGTGAGAATGGAAATTTCCCAAGGCTCGGCTTCCCCCTCCTCATCTGAAGACTGAGACTTGTCCTGAGGCTTGAGGTGGTGGGAGGGAGTGGGGGGAGGGCAGTGTTGGAATTTAACGAGCTCAGCGTGCGGGTACCTGGCACGGAGCCTGGCACGAAGCAGGAGCTTCTTCCAGTCCCCACTACCCCACCCCCACCCCTCCTGAGTGCCCTCCCCACCCAGCGAGCTGCCGGCCCCCAGCCTCCGCCACTCCCTCCAGCCCCTCAGTGTCTACGCTGAACCAAGACACCCCCCAGCCCCCGCCCCGGGCCCTGGTACACACTCTGCTGGGAAAGCTGGCAGGGGGTGGGGGTGGGAAGTGGGGAGGGCACTGGACAGGTGTTTTTCCAAAGTTCTCTCCAATTACCAATTTTGGGGACAGTTCTCCTTGAAAAGTCAAATTTCTCTTCCTCTTCCTAATCCTTTCCAGCGCACCACACCCCCTTCTCCACTTGCCTCCGTGGGTTTTTTCCACCGTCTGTCAGGGCTGCCTCTCCCGCTCTGCACAGGTGAGGAAATGCTGAATCGATCTGTGCAGGGGTTGACGGGGCTGCGTGGTCTTGGGCTGCAGAGGACTGACCCAGCATGTAGACCAACAACGTGTGGTTTTTTCCTCTGAGACCTTGGGGAGAGCGGTGCCCAGGTTTCACCCTCCAGAATTCCCCAGGATCCCAACCCAGTGGCCTTGAGAGTGTCCAGGCCTGGGGCCTCTTGTGCTCAGCCTCTGGGGCTTAGCTGCCTCCCCGGGCCGTGCCAGGCTGTGGCAGGGGTGGGAGTCCTGTCACTGTGTATGGGACACACGGATGTGACCGCCTTTCAGACACCAGCAGGTTAATGTCGATGCCACTTACCAGCAGCTGGTCTCTGACAAGTTTTTTAGCCTCTGAGACTCAGCTTCCTCATCAGAAGAATGGGGGTGGTCGTTCCCTGCCTGAAAGGGTCATTGGAAGATCAGAGACGGCGTCCGTGATGCTAGTGACTTTGGTAGGCCTTCAATGTTGCTGTCTTTTAGTGGCTCATTCGTGCCCGACTCTTTGCGACCCCATGGACTGGAGCCCGCCAGGCTCCTCTGTCCATGGGATTTCCCAGGCAAGAGTACTGGAGTGGGTTGCCATTTCCTTCTCCAGGGGATTTTCCTGACCCAGGGATCCAATCCGCATCTCCTGAATTGGGAGGTGGACTCTTTATCACTGAGCAACCAGGGAAGCCCAGACCTTCAATACATTTCAGTTTCTCTGAAGCTCTGCAGGTGGTATTACCTGCAGATCAGGTGGGGGATTATGGGGAATTTAGTTCAGTTCAGTTGCTCAGTCGTGTCCGACTCTTTGCAACCCCACGGACTGCAGCATGCCAGGCTTCCCTGTCCATCACCAAGACTCATGTCCATCGAGTGGGTGATGCCATCCAACCAAGTCATCCTCTGTCGTCCCCTTCGCCTCCCGCCTTCAATCTTTCCCAGCATCAGGGTCTTTTCCAATAAGTCAGCTTTTCACATCAGGTGGCCAAAGTATTGGAGCTTCAGCATCAGTCCTTCCAATGAATATTCAGAACTGATTTCCTTTTGGATTGACTTGTTTGATCTCCCTGCAGTCCAAGGGACTCTCAAGAGTCTCTTCTCTGACACCAAAATTCAAAAGCATCAGTTCTTCAGCACTCAGCTTTCTTTATGGTCCAACCCTCACATCCATACATGAGTACTGGAAAAATCATTGCTTTGACTATACGGATGTTTGTTGGCAAAGTAATATCTCTGCTTTTTAATAGGCTGTCTAGGTTGGTCATAGCTTTTCTTCCGAGGAACAAGCATCTTTTAATTTCATGGCTGCAGTAACCATCTGCAGTGATTTTGGGGCCCAAGAAAATAGTCTGTCACTGTTTCCATTGTTTCCCCATTTGCCATGAAACGATGGGACCGGATGACATGATCTCAGGAATCCCCACCAGGCATCTCATCTCCTTCCTCCTACAACTGCCATCAGAGCAGGAGGTGGCCCCAGGTGAGGCTCTAATTGGGGTGCATTCATAACCTGGAGGAGAGAAAGATGCCGCAAAGGGTAGCAGGGTCCTGGAGAAAGCTAGTGTTGGCAGTTTTCTTGGAACACAGATATGGGTGAGGATTCGGGATGCAGGGGTCTGGGTGGGCAGGAACACCGCCCCCACCCACAGCCCAGTGCTTAGTGAGGACTCTGCTGATTCCTGAAGGCTGGAGCTGTATTGCCTGTGGACAATGGTCCTGCAGGGCCCCAGGGAGGCTGCAGAGTCACCTGGACCTTCATGTCAGACATGCTGGGGTTGGAATTCTGGTTTCCTTCAATTTGGAGTGAGATTATTTTTCTGGTTCAGTTTTAAACTGTAAAATGGGGAAAGAATAACAACAAGAAATAAATGAGGGACTTCCCTGGTGGTCCAGTAGTAAAGAACCCACCTTGCAATGCAGGGGGATATGGGTTTTATCCCTGTTGGAAAACTAAGACCCGCCCCCAACATGCTGTGGTGCAACTAAACCCATGTACCCCAACTAAGACCCGATGCAACCAAACAAATCTTAAAAAAAAATAAATGAGAAAAGCATGTGAAGCCTTGCACCTGGGGTGTTACAAGTGTGGATCAATGTCCAATTTCATTCATGTTGTGAGAGCTTCTATTTCCTGCCGAGCCCCAATTCAACCTTGGGGTGAGGCTTCCGTTTGGAGAACTGTGCACACGAACAGCAAGTCCCCACCGTAAGGCAAGGGTCCAGGCAGGAGAGGAAGAGCCACAACAGCAAAGACAGCCCTGGGAAGGGGGCTCCCTGGTCCCTGGAAGAGACAGTGATAGGAGGGTTTTGTGGGGCTACCCCGGTAGAGCGTGTTTCAGCCCAGAATAGGCTGTGACAGCTGCACAGAGATGGATCAGAGACTGGCCACAGGACCCTCCCGAGACTCAGGGATCAGGTCAAGAGACACTGAAGAACCCAAGAGCAAAGAGGGGTTGCTGAGGACAGAGGAGTCACCGAGGGTCTGTTTATAAGACAATAGCACATAGCACCAGGGACAGCTCACCCTTCCCCGTACCTGGGCTTCTCACCCAACCAAACCCCAGCTAGAGATGTTAAAACAATTGTTAGGGAACACTAAGGCCACCAAGCAGGATCGTGGCACGTAGGAGGGTACTGTATAGCCCTACCCATTGGCACTGGGAGGTACTGGGGGAGCTGGAGGAGCTCTCTCTAAAATAAACATGACCTTACGAGGCTTCTGTTGAATTCTCACACCGGAGGGGATCCTAGTGACACAGTAGCAGAGGATACAGAGCAACGGAAACTTTCGTATACTGCCCGTGGGAATGAAAAATGGGATGGCTGCTCTGTCTGGCAGCTCCTTACAAAATTAAGCAAACCTGGCGTCCCACTGCTAGCGTAATCAAGCAGGACCCTGGGGTCTTCCCAGGACAGACCATCTTTCTCGTGTCTTCTGCCGGCCTCTTCTTTGCAGAATACCTGTAGTCTCCCAGGCCTCCTCTGAGACACAAAATCCTGACTCAAGAATGATTGAAAGGGTGTGAACAGGTAGTGAGAAAAGTAACAGCTGGGTCAGGAGAACTGGTAACAATTTAACAATCAGCCTTATGGTGGCCACAGAATCTTTAGTTCCTCCCTGAATCACGTGGATGGCAGTATCTGATGTACATCCCTGAGTTGTTTTACAGGTGCTAAAACCCCCACCAGATGGAAGAGGTTGACTACATTGCAACGGTGAGCATGTAGCCTCCAGATCGACTGGAGTCTGAGGATTGATGGGGTTAACCCGTGTGACACGTCCCTGCCCCCTCACCATTCACCACTCGGAATTGTGCAAGAGCTGATCACATACCCTGTGACTCCCCCTCACCTTGCCTTTAAAAATGCTTGCCTGACACTCATCAGGGAGTCGAGTTTTTTGAGCATTAGCCACCCTGGACTCCTTGGCTGGTGCTTGCAATAAGTTCTGCACTTTCCTTCACCACAACCCAGTGTCATTAGACTGTCATTACTTACACAGCTGTCAAGCCATTACCCACATTTGGTTTGATAACACTAAGTTCCCACATCCAAGAAAAGTTAAAAAAATATGATCACTCAGAAACTCACATGAGGACGTCTACAGCAGCTTTGGCTCATAACCACAACAGACTGGAAACAACCCAGTACTCCTCAATGGGTGAACAGATAAACTGTGGTGCGTTCATGCAATGCAACAGTTCTCAGCTGTAAAGAGGAATGTGCCATGTCACGACGCAATCACACAGATGACACTTGAAAGTGTTACGCTTTGCACCTTGGTTATTATGGTCATGATTAGGTGACTGCATACTTTTGTCAAAACGTATATGTACAAACTATAAATTTAACTGTATTTAACTATACTTCAATAAACCTGAGGGGAAAAGCCATTATATACTTAGTCCACAGTCAGAGAAATTCAGATCTCAGAGGTTGTGGTCTTAAGCCCTGTACACTGTTCTATTATCTCTAGAATATTGTGTTCTCTTCTGGGCATTCTTTTCCCCTGTTTAAATTTTTGTTAACTTGCTTGTTGGAATATATATGTGAATAATACAAAACGCAAAAAGTAAAAGATTTTGCAGTAAAAAGTGTCTCTCCTTCTTACCTCCCTTTTTCCAATTCATCTATTCTCTCCAGAGGTTAATAGTTACAAGTGTCTTATGTAGATTTCCAGAGATGCACTTAAAAAAATGTGTGTGTGTGTGTGTCTGTAGATATAGGTTAAGAGATATACAGAAATCTATCTATCAATCCATCTGGAGAGAGAAGGGAAGGGTATTCACCTCTTTTATCCAAATGAGCTCATGTCAGACTCAACCTTGCTATTTTAAAATTTAACATTAAATCTCAGAGATTTTTCCATATAAATGCAATTGCCTCATCCTTTGTAAGAGCTTCACAATATGCCTTTTGTCTATGCACCATAATTAATTTAGCCTGTTCCTTCCTGATTGACATTCATTTCCAATACTTCTCTTTCAAGCAATAATGCCACAAACGCTTTTATGTGTATATGTGCTAGGGGGTCAAAGTTTTATTTTCAAAAAGTGAAAAAGCATGATTCCTGTTCCACTATAAAGTGACTGTGTGTCAAAGACCTTGAACTCATTAGAGGAGAAAGCAGCAGGATGACAAAACTGGTTCAAAGAGAATTCGAGAGACTGGGTACATATAGGCACTGAAAGAAACCTGGAATAAGGCAGCTGGGTTATATAGAAAACTGGTTAATATATAAACTCCAGGGTATTAAGATTGTACCCTTTGGGATTAGCATTTCTACCGGACAGAAATTATTTGCATCTCTGCCAGACAAAATTCATCTGAATTGTTCTTAGACAAGAATTATTTGCATAGCTAACAGTTTTCTGCAAGCTGACATCTGCCCTTCAGCACTGAAATTTCCTAACCCATACTAAAAAGGAGGTCAAACCAAGGTGCATACGTCCATATAAATTAGACGATCCTTGTGTGAGCCTAGTCACCAATACCCCCCTGCAGGACACTGACAAGCAACCTCCAGTTTGGGACTATGTTTCTTAATGTGGGACAGCTGTGGGATACATTGCCAGTAGACTTGCTGGCTTCAGGGGTATATGCATTTGTAATGCCATGGATATGGCCTTGGAGGCCCCAAGGAGTGGTACCAATACGGCGGCCTCCGAACTTACTGCTCATTGATCGTTGCGTTCACCGAGATGCTGACGGTTAAGTGTTGCCACGTGGCTTCTGTTGCTTCTGCAGAGAGTGGAGTGGTGGGGTCCTCTCCCTGCCATTTGGTAGGACAGTGGTACCGCCTACCATCCGCCTGGGCTTACAAAGGAGTCATCAAGGCACCCCCTAGAGTTGCTGCTGCCCTCTCTCTAGCACATTCCACACCCCTTGGTAAATGGTGTGTCCTCTGGGCCTTCCCATGGGGCCTGCTCATCTGGTGGTTTTCTGGCTTTTCCTGGTATATCTCCTCAACCACACCCACTTGTCTGGCTTTTTGACCCCGTGGGATTCTGGCATTTCTACTTCTCAGTCTGGATCATCACCTTCCTACCCTGCTGGGAACCATTCCAATAGAGTGCTCAAATCACATCCAGGGTTCCCTCCCCAGCAGAGTGCCCCCCTCCCTGGCCCCAGGTTCCACCTACCTGGTCAAGCACCTCCGGCACCGGTTCCATACAGACTTGTCTGCCTCCTGCAGGGATTGGCTGGCTATTTCCCAAGCTCCTTTGTGGTCTGGTCTTCCTCTTTCATTAGGCCCAGAGTGCCCTCAGCTGAGCTATGTTGCGACCTTGCCCCACTTGTTGGTAGCCAGGGAGCAGTTTCTGGAAAGGATGCGTGTTGTTTTGCAGGGGAGATGCCTCCACATTGTTGTCAAATGTGGCCCTTTACATGTGGTCATGAACCTCTCTGCAGGCTCACAAAGTTTGGGAAAATCTTGGGATTCAAGATTTGGGGAATATAAACCCATTTGTTCTTATCCCATGTATCAGGTTCCTATTCATTCCAACCAGGGCTCTGATCTCGGCAATGGCAGATCTTCCTGGATTAGGAGTTTAACCTTCTACAGAGTTCTGCTATTTTTAGGGCCACTTCTTGGGACAAAACTGAGGTCTCATCCCAAGAGATCAGAGTCTCTTATGTTTTTCTAAGAGGGCCCTCCATCTTTCACACTTGGCTTTTGAAAAAAATTTATTTATTTGGCTGTGCCAGGTCTTTCTTCACTGTGGCATGTGGGATCTTGTTCCCCAACCAGAGATCAAACCTGGGCCTCCTGTATTGGAAGCACGGAGCCTTAGTCACTGGACTACCAGGGAAGTCCCAACAATTGGCTTTTAACTGCGCATTAATCCCTCTCAGCTTTATATTATCTCTTCCCATAGATAGCATCGTTCATCTTCAGGGGTTTCCTCAGTGTTTATCAAATGCCAGATATACCACACCAGCTGGGGCTTCCCTGGTGGCTCAGATGCTAAAGAATCTGCCTTCAGTGCAGGAGATCCAGGTTCAATCCTGGGTTGGGAAGATCCCCTGCAGAAAGGAATGGCAACCGACTCCAGTGTTCTTGCTTAGAGAAGTCCATGGACAAAAAAGCCTGGTGGGCTACAGTCCACGGAGTCACAGAGTCGAACACGACTGAGTGACTAACACACACACCACACCAGCTGGTGTGTTCTCCTTCTGGACCACGCCAGGTCATCAGGGGGAAATTTCTCACAATGTTTGCTTCCTACACCACGATCTACAGTTCCCCCCACCACAGCTGGGGTCCTCGTTGCCAGCCAGATGGTAGATGACCCAGCTCCAAAGTCCAATTCCACTTGGGTATTTGTGGACCCTTCAAGCACCCCAGGCTGGATTCTCCAGGGGGCAGACTCTGAGTCAGAGATTAGCATCACAAGGTGGATAGGGTACTCTTGGGATCACACCTCTGGAGGGGAAGGAAGGAAGCAGATTGAGCCAAGGGGGAAGCTGGGGTGTGATGTGGTCACAACAGAATCCCCAGGGGACCCCACAGGGTGTTCCGAAGACGGGCGACCCACAGAGCCATCCCGAGGTGGGAGGAGAGGCCCGGACTTTATTTATACCCTTATGTCAATCAGTCCTTCGACATGGGTCGCTCTGCGAAGGGAATGTCATCCATGCAAGGCAGCTGTCTTCAGCTGAAGTAAACCTCCCCAGGAGGGGCTGCCAGCTGTGGGCTGGGTGTCGGTGACCCAGGCCCCCAGTCCTTCCTTACTGGGTAGGAATCTGGGCAACTCCAGCACCCACCACATAGGCGCTCAATAAATACTTGTCAGGCGAGCAAAACACAGAAGGGGCCTGGAGAGAGGATGACAGTGACAGCTGCCACACCCACACTGGACAGCCTGTACCCGTTGTCTCGTCGGATCCTTTGAGATACAGTAGATTTTCTCATCTGACCCATTTTACAGATGCAGACACAATGGTTCAGAGAGGTTAAGTAACCTGCCTGAGGTGGCCCAGCTAGGAGGTACCTATGTGGCGACACCCCTGGGGAACTGGGGAGCAGCCCCCCTTTGGAGGGGTCACGTGCTATCCAGTTTTCCACAGCCTGTGGCGTCCCCCACCCAGTTGCATCCCCCATACCCCTGCTGTCTGTGAAGTCAGACCTGGTGGTTTGTTGAGGCCTTTCTGGTAGGGACTAATACACTCTATGGCTAATCATGTCACTTGGGAGGGATTGAAAGACAGACCTATGAGACTAGTCTTACTCGCATTTCTAAAAATACCGTGGCCGGCTTACTCCTGAGGTCTGTACCCCTACGGGTGCAGAGTCTGCCCACTGGAAACGTGGACTCCCCGCCCTCAGAGCCACCCCTCCGAGCTGGGGTGGAAACAAATGCTGCATGGATTCCAGCCTGCTGTCCCCTGGGAAAGGCAAGATGCCATCTAGGAAACACGCCGGCAGAGAGCTGGGTGCCTTGACTAACCCCCGTGTGCATTTTCTCCGGCTGGAAGCAGGCCCTGGAGAAGCGCAAACCTGGACAGGTCTGCTGTGACGGGAGCAGTGAAAGCATCAAGTGTCTCTTGGGAACTGAGCTGCCGGGCATGAGGTGGGACAAGAAAGGGTCTCTGAGTGAAGGCTCTACAAGCTGGGAGACTGGGATGGAATTAGAAAGAGTTCAGGACCTGTTGGGAACTGTTCCCAACCAACACCCTTCCCGCCAGCTCTGAGCCCTTGACCCTGAGTGGTGCCTCCCAGACACCAGGGCTCTTGGTGACCAAGGGCCCTCTCTACTGCCTCCTGCTACATGCGAGGCCCATGCTGGGCACCTCACATCTGCTAAGCCAGAGACGTTTTTAGGGATGTGGGCACTGAGGGTCAGAGAAGTTAAGAAGGTGACACATTTACAAGAAGCATCCAGGTGTATTGATGCCTCCGTGGTTTCCACTTCATGATGAGGTCCCATTCCAAGTGCCCCACCCATGCCCAATTCATACATCCCTCCCCAGGAGGGCAGGAGGCATCCCTCTTTGTACCAAGCCCTTCAGCATCAAATCCTTGATCCTGTTGCCATAGAAACAGCTTTAGACCTCGCCAGTGTCTCCTGGGCTGACTAGGGAGGTACTGGAGGGACTCCTCTACCATTTGCTAGCAAATGCAGGGAATTGAGGATCATGTCAGGCAGAAAGGCAGTGGTGGGGAGGAGCAGGAGAGGGAATTTGGTGTAATTTCAGCCTCTGTGTATGGGGTGGTGAGCTCCTCCCACCCCTTAGAGACCCCAACAATTCAAGGACTCCCTGCTGGGGAAGCTGGGCATCAGGAGGGAGAGGCCCCAAGGCTGACCCCCAGGAGCCTGGCCTCCTGGGATCATCCTTACTCAAGCAATATTCATTCTGGTGTTCCTCTGTGCCAGGCGCACTCCCAGAGATGCAGGGATGGATGCACGTGACAAAGATTCCTGCCCTGGAGGCGCTTACATCCTCGCGGGGGAGCTGGACAAGGTACCATAGACACAACACGTGCATAACAAATAGTGCTGGAAGATGTGGAAAAAAGAAACAGTAGCACTGGGGACTGGCAACTGGGAGAAGCAGAGGTTTGCTTTGAAGCAATAAGGCAACTCCATCTTGGAAGGGGGATATCAAGGTGCCCATAAACAGAGCCTATTTCTGGGTTCACATGGGACTCAGAAAGGTGCTTGTTTTATGCAAAGACAAGAATGACAGGAGTCCAGAGGAGTTATAGAGTCCAAGGGGGAAAGCTGGTATCCCCTCATCCCAGCTCCAAATTTCACAGCCCAGAATTCCGAGGTTTGGACATTAAAGGCTTTCTTTGTTGAAACTCCTCCTATTATCACCTGGATGTTGGGAGGTTCTGCTCAGAGAGCACACTGCGGGGAGGTTAGTGGCTCCCTGGAAGCAGGCAGAGACCCTGGGTCAGGCAAGGACAAAGTTGCTTGGAAATGAGCTGTCTCGCTCATCACCTCCCTCGCCGGAGCCAGGCCCACCGGGATGGAGGGAAGGTAGGACAGAGCAGAAAAGCAGAAGGTGAGTCGGAGTTTTAAAACCAAGGCTTCTGATTGGCAAGAACCTGGGATCTAGGATTTTGAAAGTCAGCTTTGAAGGATTCAGGATATAGAGTTGACGGACTGGTGTGTGAAAAGATGAAGAGCTGGCCACCATGTCCCACCCACTCCCAACCCAAAATGTATAAAATACTCTTACTATGCGAGAAGAAGACAAATGATACATTTTTTTTTAATGGACAATAGATTTGAACACACACGTGTCACAGAAGAAGATGTGCAGCTAGCAAGCAGCTCATGAAGAGATGTTCACCATCATTAGCCAGCAGGGAAATATGTGTAAATTAAAACCATCCCGAGATAACCCCACACACCTCTCAAGATGACTATTGGAGTGGATATTAAGGGACTGGAAAGCTCAGATGTTGCTGGTGGGAATGAAGAAATGGCACAACCTCTTCAGAAAACAGCTGGTTTGTTTCCTAAGAAGTTAAACATCCTTCTGCCGGATGACCCATCACTCCGCTCCCAAATGAAATGAAAACGTATTTACTCAAGAGAAAAGAAAACGTATGTATTCAAAGACTCCTACAGAAACAGTCAGGGCAGCTTCATCTGTGATAGCCCTGACAGGGAAGATAGAGATGGGGATTCTAAGGGGAGCAGGTGAGCGTCAAGGCTCTGCTAAACCGTCCACAGAGTAGCCAGCTGGTTCCCTTGACCTGAAGCTTTAGGGCTCAGAGTCCTCATAGCTCCTTCCCCGGAAACGTGCAAACAGGGTCAAGTTCTCCTTGTGTCCATCCCCTGCAAACTGCCCGTTGCCTTAGAACATTCAGCTGGACCATTACCGTCAAGCCTCTGTAGCTGCCCATCTTTTCCCTCATGGACACTCTTCCCAGATCTAAACACAAGAGTCAAAAATCAGTTTTACCAGGACTTCCCTGGTGTTCCAGTGCTTAAGAATTTGCCTTCCAACGCAGGGGACACAGGTTCAATATCTACCCGGGAAACCAAGATCCCACGTGCCAAAGGGTTACTGAGTCCCCAAGCCACAGCTGGACAGAAGCCCCCCTGCCACCACAGAGAGCCCTCGAGTGCTGCAACCAAGACTCAACACAGCGAAATAAATATTTTTTAAAAAATCAGCTTTACCATAAAAAGAATAGAGAAGGCTATTGGGCATTATAATATATATATATATATTTTTACCACACCTAAAGTTTCCTTTTTTAAAAACAAATATTCTTTGGCTCTGCCAGGTCTTCATTGCAGCACTTGGGATCTTCATTGCCATGTGTGAGATCTTTAATTGCAGCAAGCGGGATCTAGTTCCCTGACCAGGGATCAAACCCAGGCCCCATGCATGAGAGCGAGGAGTCTTAGCTGCTGGGCCACCAGGGAAGTCCCTAAAATTTCCCTTTTAAATAGCAATCACCCCCCGGGGCTCTGGAAGAAGAATTCAACTCATAAAATTCTGACTCCCCCCCTGGGTTTCAGGGACCCCCAACTGCTGCCCTCGGTGAAGTGGATCTGGAGTCCAAAGATGACTTGGAGGGAGCGGGGTGACGGTGAAGATGTTTGTGTCTTACCCATGAGAGCGCCCTGGGACAGAATCCCCAAGATGACAGACGCCCTTTTTTCCTTTGCAATTCCATATTTCTGCAGATTTTTCAATTTCTGCTCATGAGATTTTTATCCTTTTCATAAAGGAGAGTTGTTCAATGAATAACAGAATGGGACTTAACGTTTATGGCTGTTTTGGCGATGCTCCAGATTCACTGTGGTTACCTGGAGTCAAGGGGCTGCTGGAAGGAGTGACTTGCGGAGGAATCAGAAATAGCTGACCCCACCCTCCACCCGCACCCCCGGGCTGGAGAGAGCTGGACGGGCTGCCCACGGGGAACAGACCTGGCTCCTCTTATCTTTTTGATTTAAACACATTCTCGAGGTGAAGGCGGAGGGGACCCAGGCAAAATTTTTGGCTCAGAAAATATATGAGTTTTTTGGTTTGTTTTTTCCTGCCTTCCTGAGATGGACTTCTGTTGTCTTCTCTTTACAGCTGCCCCAGCAGGGATCAAATGGGTCCTGCCCTTCTGGGACCCGAAGTGCTATTGCTCCGGAGGGTTCTGTTCTCCCTTCATTACTGGGTCACTGCAGGGCGTGCCCTGTTTCCAGGGCTCCTCAGGAAGGTCTTGGCTGTTTGTAAAAGCTTGCCTGCTGCTTCTTTATTTTATTATCCTTTTATTAAAAAAAAAAATTCGCCTGGCCGCTCCAGGTCTTAATTGTAGCATGCCAATTAGTTTCGACGTGTGGGACCTAGTTCCCCGACCAGGGATCAAACCTAGGCCCCCCGTATTGGGAGCCACGAGCTGTAGCCACTGGACCACCAGGGAAGTCCAGAAAAAAAAAAAAACCTTTATGACCACTTGGCTTACATGCCCAAGGGCTCTTCCCTCCCAGACCCAGGTTAAGAAGCATCCTCTGAAGGGGGTCTGGCCTCCATGACTGTCGTCTGAGCAGTGACTCCTCTCTCAGCTTGCTCTGGGGTCTCCCCAGTGGATATGGGCGGGGGTTTGCCCAGGCGCCGCACTCCCCTCCCCACCCGGTCTTGTTCGCATGTGAACAGCCTCCCTGCGCTCCTGGGGCACACACCAGTGTATGCCTTGTGACACGTGTTCTGGGGACCCAGACAGTCTGTCTGGTGAGCTCTCTGTGAGTTGTGACAGACTGGTGAGTCTGTCCTCTGTGAGCTCTCAGGCAGCCTCTGCATGTCTGGGATTCTTTGCAAAGGATGGAGGCCAAATCTTCCTCCCTGGAACCTTCTCTCATTGCATCCTCCTCCATCCTGAGAGTCGCCGCCCCCCGCCCCCACCCCACCCCCCACTCCTGTGGGCTGATGCTGTCTCTCAGTTCCGGCTGCCCTATAGCCCATTACTGTAGACTGAGGGGGTTATCAACAGCAGACGTCCCTTTCTTACAGCGCTAGAGGCTGGAAGTCTCCCTTCCACCCTCCTACAAACTATGGCTTGGTTCTTTCTGTGTCTTATTTCTCTCTCTTCTTTTGGAGGTGAAATTTATTTATTTAAAATCTTTATAGTCTTGTTTTTCAGTCTGCCATTTTATGTTTATTTTCTAGGGAATGTATTTTATTGTGTTTTAAGATTACAAGTAATATAATTCACCCTAGAAATGCCAGGAAATATGAAGCCAAAAAAAAATTTTTAAAGTAGAAGGGAAAGCTATATAAACATTTAAACATTCTACTTGACGTTTTAGACTTTTTATAAATTCTCATTCTTTCTAGACTGAAAAAAAGTTTGGGGGGAGAGTATAGCTGCTTTACGATGTTATGTTAGTTTCTGCTGTATAGCAAAGTGAGTCAGCTGTGCATATACATACCTCCCCTCTTTCTCTTTGGATTCCTTTTCCATTTATCCCATCACAGAGCATCTGTAGCTGGGGGGAGGGGCACCCTCAGTTACCTCGTCAGCATAAACTCAAGTGAGATCGAAAGGGTCTTCTTATGGGGGGGATAAATTAGGAATTTGTATTAACAGATACACTACTATGTATAAAATGGATAACCAACAAGGACCTGCTGGAAACTATATTCAAGATCTGGTAATAACTTAGAAAAGAATCTGAAAAAGAATATCTGAATCAGCTTTCTGTACACCTAAAACATTGTAAATCAACTATACATCAATTTTTAAGAAGTTGGGGTCTCCTTATGAATGATAGAGGATACTCTTAACACTTAGGAGAGGCTGAGGGTCTTCGGAGCGCTGGGCCTGTGCCCGGGACAAAGATGAAATATAAAAGGTAATATATTCCCAAGCTCCTGAGATCAGCGTGTGAACATCTCCGGAGGCCTTTGTTCTGCTGAGGACACCTTGTGACTGGCTCCCTTGACTTTCCTGAGTTGAAAGTGAAATTTGATTCAAATTTTGTGGTCTCTGGATGGAGTGCATGCCTGTGCACCCCAGTTCTGCTGGTAGCCTGAACCCTGAGCCCCAGAGCCTGGCATATGGAGGGCTAAAGATCGCAGAGGGGAAAGTGAAGGTCATTTGGGCACGATGACCACAGTCTTGCATCAGGACCAGCAGAGATGGGTTCTTCCCAGCCTTCACCTCTGGTTTCCCTTTTTTGCTTTGCCTCCTCCTCAGCTAAAAGCAAAACCCACACAAGTTCTGCCTGACTGTGAAGGCAGCTAATGGTACCAGGAAGTCTCTCCCATCCATCCTGTCCTCCTCCCAGCCCTGGCCTTGGGAAGCTGTCTGCTCCCAATCTGGTTTTGGGGGATGGTGGATAGTTATAAGTTTAAATGCACAGGCTACACTTGTGCACCCTGCTCCAGTATTCCTTCCTGGGAAATCCCATGGACAGAGGACCTGGCAGGCTACAGTCCATGGGGTCACAAAAAGTTGGACATGACTTAGCAACTAAACAACAACATTTGTGCACCGTCTCCCAGGAGAGTTGGATGGAGATGTGTTCTGCAAACACATTTGGAAAGAACCGGAAGCAGAAATGTCACTATCCGGGGCCCCCAGAGGTCTTGGGCAATTTTTCTTATCCTGTCCTTGATCCAACCTTGTGGGTTCATTTCTCTCTCACCCAGAGATGATGGGGGAGAACTCAGAGACAATGGCCGTTTCAACTTAAGGCTTCCTTTTTTTTTTTTCAACTTAAGGTTTCCTGCTGAGGGTCAGAGACTTCCTCATTGTTCCTCTGCAAATTAAAAGGGTGGCCCACCCCCATCACTATAGCAACCGCCTCCCCTCCAGGGGTTTTGTCACTGAGAAATGGAATTCATTGGACATGCCATTCAGTGAACTCTTCTCCAGACAATGAGGTGGAGGAAAGAAATTACTGGAAGCACAGCACCTCCGAACGGGTCTTTGTTTCCAGGAGAACAGTTCAATTGGCTGATGAGAGACCCAGAAACCACAGCAGAAAAGGACAGCTATTCATTAAGGAGTGTTCCAGAAGTTGCCCTGGCCACCATGGACGACTACGGATCCCCCTCACAGCTTCTGGCACCGCAATTAACCCAGAGGCTGCCTGAAATATCAGAGACAATGAGGTTTTATTTTTCTACCGCTCTCCCACTATTCTCGAGTCTGACTTCCATAGCGCCACTTCATAGAGCCTTAACTGGGTTCCCACCTCTGTGAGAGAGGCCCCATGCAGAACAAATGCAGCTCAAAAGCAGAAAATCCCAGCACCCCAAACCGCTGGCCACCTCGAGGGGTTCATGGAGACTCCTGCAAGGAGGCAGGATGGTAAAAGAAAAACACTCCTGGATCTGACTGCAAAGAAAAGCTTCCCCTCCTAGCTTCCCTGGATTGCTTAAACGTTCCTGTTGCCAAAATATTGGCCCGCCATGAACTGATGCTGAATAGAAACACAGAGGCAGAGTTTTGGAGGAAAGAGAAAGAGTAACTTTACTTGCCCGACTCTGGGGGTACCTGTGACCCCTGGTGTGCTCGTGTCACATTCTGAATGGCCCCATGTGACGCCTTCCTCTGGCTGGACATCCATCAGGAGTTCGTGCAGCATCCTATGGTGTACCGCCCGCAACCCCATCAGAGGGTCCCATTGGGCCGGTCTGTGTGTGGTCCCTGGCAGATTCTCTCTCTGGTCCACAAAGACTATCCCACCTCCCTGCTTGGACTAACAAACCTGGACCTGCGGGCTGTCCTCCCATGCCCCAGCCCTCTCCTGGCACTCCCATAGGACAGCCAAAGCCCATTTCCCTGCCGTGATATCTCTGGGGGTACAGACCCCCATCCCTCTTCATGCAAGCTTCTTCAGGCTGGGCTGGGTGTCTGGCTTCTTTCAACTGTAGCAGACACATTTCATGGCTCTCTTAGGGGCTGTGACAGAGACCATGAAGCCCACATTCTAAAATATTTACCATGTGTGTGCTGAGTCATGCAGTGGTGTCTGACTCTTTGCAACCCTATGGACTACATAGCCCACCAGGCTCCTCCATCCATGGGGATTCTCCAGGCAAGAATACTAGAGTATGTTGCCATGCCCTCCTCCAGGGGATCTTCGCAACCCAGGGATCGAACCCAGGTCTTCGACACTGTGGGTAGATTCTTTACCATCTGAGCCACCAGGGAAGACCATGAATACTAGAGGGGGTAGCCTGTCCTTTCTTCAGGGGATCTTCCTGAACCAGGAATCAAACTGGGGTCTCCTGCATTGCAGACAGATTCTTCACCAGCTGAGCTACCAGAGAAGCCCCAAAATATTTACCATGTGGCTCTTTAAAGAAGTTTGCCAACCTCTGCAGTGGAGGATAAATTCCCCTGCTTTTTGGACTCAGGGGTGTCCTGGTGAGCAATGAAATATGAGCAAAGTGACTGGATCACTTTTAGGTGGAAGCTTTGAGGACCAGCTCGTACTGTATGCCTTGATTTCTTTTCTTTTTTAATGTAATTTTACTTTTGGGTCTTTGTTGCTAAGTAAGCTTTTCTCCAGTTGTGGCGAGAGGGGACAACTCTCTAATTGTGGTGCACAGGCTTCTCTCGTTGCAGAGCATGGGCTCGAGGGCACATGGGATTCTGTAGCTGGGGTATGTGGGCTCAGTAGTTGCCGTTTCTGGGCTCTAGAGCACAGTCTCAATAGTTGTGGAGCGTGGGCTTAGTTGCTCTGTGCATATGGGATCTTCCCAGATCAGGAATCGAACCCATATTTCCAGCATTGGCAGACAGATTCTTTTCCACTGAGCCACCAGGGAAGCCCTGTGCCTTGCTTTCTCTTTCTTCCAGAAAACCTCCAGTGGTCTGGGTAGAGGCTGCTTGGTCAGCCTGGGTCCCAGAGTAAAGATGCACCTTTGTATCAGTTTCCTGAAGTTGCTGTAATCAAGTACCACGAACCTGAAACAACAGAAAAGGATTCTCTAGGATTCTGGAGGCTAGAGGTCAGAGGTCAGGGTGTCACAGGACTGTGCTCCAAACCCACCAGGGGAGAATTCATCCTTGCCCCTTCCGCCTCCTGGTGGCCCCAAGTGTTCCTGGATTTCCTGGCTACATCACTCCAGCCTCTGCCTCTGTCATCCTGTGTAGGCAGAGCCACAGGTGACCCACAATGGACACTATTCGCAAGGAGCCCCTGAGACTCAGGACTTGTTTGCCTTTGCACCTCTTAACCTGGCAACACCAGGGCAAGGTGGCTATGAGCCTTGAAGCATGGAAGGCAGGCAGGGCCAGTCACCAGGCCGACCTGGACAGTGACAGAAGGCATACCCTAGGGAGTGCCATGCCTTAGAAAGATTTGCCTTATAACATCTAGACCTGTTTACTCTTCTTCCACATGCATTCTTCCAGTTTTTTTCAAGTACGTTCGTGACAGCGTTAAGCATTGAAAGTACGCTATCTGCTGGGGCTCCCTGGGACAAAGCAGAATTTTTGGCATGGTTTTGGGACATGGATCCCCCTCCCCCAGTCCCCGCCCAAACAGAAACCCCTCATCCTGGCAGTTCCAGCTCTGACCCGCAATCTGCCGCCAGTCTTATCTTCACTTGCTACCTGGCTGGAGACCAAAAGTGTTGCACAGGAAAGACTGCAAAGTACCTGAATTTACATATAGATTTCCCTGGGCAGATAGAGTCCAGCTTTTTCTTGAAGAGAAGAGGGTGTTCTCCATTTTCTGATTACCCAGAGCTCGGGGTGGCGGTGCAGGCTTTTGTGCAAAGGTTTTAGGGGTGGCACAGAGTAGGAATTTAACAGTGAAAGTTGGTGATCTTGGAAGTAGGGGTGGGTAGCTGGTCAGATGCACTGATTGGAGATTCATTTTGGAAGTCTGTGCCACAGAGTCAAAACATTGCTTGCAAGGAGCAGGGAAGAAAACAAACCTCCAACTCCTTCCCTTCCCTTCCCTTCCCTTTCCTGTTGCTGAACCACTGTCTGGAAGACAAGCTTCCTCTATGCCACTCCTCCCCAGTGTCTTTCTCCCATCCTCTGGCTAATTTTGCATCCCTCTTCCAAGGCTGGGCTGGTCCGCTTAATGAACCTCACTGATTTGCCCCCAGATGAATGCCGTACCATTAGCTGTCTGTTTAACAACCGTGTTTCTTCCTCCCGATGAGGGCTCAGAATGTCTCCCATGAAATATGGCTTGAAGAGCCCCATCCCAGACTTGAAGTTCCAAGCCATTATTCAGTCGTGATTCTGGAGCTGTGACAGCTTGATGACAGCTGCCCCTTATGTCTCCTCTGCCTGATTGGAGATCGGAAGCGAAGGCTTCTCTTTTACGAGATTGATGCCTCCTCCCTGGTATTTTTTTATGCGGGGCTCTGTGAAGCTCTCCCTTCAGGGTCCTCTTTCCACCCTGCATTCTAGAGCCACGGGTCTCAGTGCGCTCAGGGGCTGAGTTGGTCTGTAGGCTGGACCTCTGCTAGGGGGAGGTGGCTAACCCGGCTGGACCATGGCGCTGATGGAGGACAACCATGGTATTAATTCCCATGAGGTCATGTTACCGTTGAGAAGATAACAGAGTCAGACATAAGACATCTACTCTTTGGAGGGGTCTCTCCAATCACCCCACCCAAGTTGCCTATTTAAGTAGACCTGTCCCTGACCCTAAAATGAGGTCTCCCCAAATCCATCCCTGTAGAGACTAGGCCTGCAGTCCCTTTGGTCAGGTGTCCCTCTATCATTATCTGTCCTCCTCTCCTTTGCTGGTCCGTGTCCATCCTCCTACCTCCGCTATCGGAGGGTCTTTGGAAACACATCTGTGTCTATGCTAAAACCAGGTGGAGAGCAGGTGAATGGAGGAGAGGGGCTTCTAGCAGACAAAGTGGATGGCGGCTTTTCTCTCATCTCTTCTAGCACAGGGATAAGTGAGATTATTATGCCGCTACCAAGAGGTTTTTAAACTGAGCATTCACAGTCAAAAGAGAGAAAAAAATTCACAGGCTGGAAAATAGACCTTTAAAGACTGGAGCAGGATAGTAGAGGCTGACCCCAACACTCCCAGGTTTGGGGATGGGGCTGAAGTTCTGATGTGTCGACAAAAGGTGATGCTTGGAGCTCACCAGAGGTGACCTAGCTGGAATGGAAGGCCTGTTTGAAGCCTAGAGTCTTTCTGAGCTGCTCATCCCTGCCCTGAAGCTGGTTCAAATGGGGCTCGAAAAACTCCACCTATTGGGCCAGTGTCTCTGAGACTCACACAGAAACAAGTCCATCTGTCAGAAATCAAAACCCCAAGCTCTGCCAAAAACAGGAAATGTGTAATTTTATGAAATCCAAGAGATGGGAGGAAATCCAAGTCACAAGAATAACATAAATCTGGTCCAGAACCGTTTAAACACCTGTACTCTGGCAGAAGCAAATATGAAACTTCTCTTCAGGGACATTTACACAATCTACAGCGTGCTGGACTCCCACAGGGCAGTGGGCACACCCTTAATACGGACCCACAGTTGAAAAATTACAGAACTTGTGTGTAAACAAACCATTACAAAAAAGAGACATTAGAAATAGCAAGAGGCGAATTATCTCCTTAATAAGAAGAGTTAATAGAACATCTGAACTACATTTAAAGTATATTTTTCTTTTCAAGTGTATTTTAAATGATACAAGAAGTGAAAAGAATCAGAGCCGCAATATCTTGAAAAGAGAAAAGGCAGACATGAGAAAAATCAGGCTTAAAAGTAAAAAAAAAATTTTTTTTCATTGAAAGTATAATTAAGTTTATGAGATAAATAGCAATTTTTACAACACTAAAGAAAGAATTAGAGGAGTGGAAAGTAAATACGAAGACATCATCCAAAAGCGCAATGTGAAAAACAAAGAGAACAAAAATGTGAAAACATAATACATAAATGTGGAATATGGAACGAGTACACTGAGGACACATCTTCAGAAGTCCAGAAGAAGAGAATAAGATGGCACAGAAGGAAAGGATAAAGGCAACGAGGAGAGGCAAATTTAAGGGGAAAAAATTGCAGAGTGTTGCCATAATTGAAAGAATGCATCAGAGTGAATAGTCACATTATCTAAATAGGACAAATAAAAATAAATAGGCATCTAGACACATTGTGGGGAAACAAGAGCACATCAAAGACACAGAGATCTTAGAAGCAACCGAAGAGGTCAGACTCACTACCTGAAGAGAGACGACAGTTCTCAGCATCACTGGGAACAAAGCTGTGTATGAAGCGGTGAGAGAATGTGTCTGCTAACCTAGAATTATATGCCCAGCTAAACTACCATCCAAAATTGTAAGATTAAAATAGAGACATTTTCAGACAGGGACCAAAAAAAAAAAGAGTTTGCAACTCATGGATCCTCACTGAAAGAACTACCAGATTTGGAGTGAAAGTTAAATCCCGAATGATTTAAATGATAACTAACGAAGTATGCATTGACTACAATTACCAGTAATAGTAATAATAATGAATCAAGGGGCTTTAAAAAAGACTGAAACTTAAAAGCTAGCTGAGCATACCATACAAGACAAAAGGGAAAAATTAGGGAGGAGACATGATAAAGACAATAACAGGCGTAAATCCCAATATACCCATAAGAGGGACTGCCCTGGCGGTCCAGTGGTTAAGACCCCATGCTTCCACTGCAGGGGGCACAGGTTTGATCCTTGGTTGGTGAACTAAGATCTCAGATGCTGTGCAGTGTGGTGAATAAATAAATAAAGAATCATTCATTTAAAGAAAAAAGAATTTTAAAAAAATCCCAAATGTATCTGTAATTACAATAATAGTAAACATATTACACTTGTGTTTTAATTGACATACTAACTGGGTGAAAGAAAAATCCTGACTAAGTGATACGGATAAAAAAAAAATCCACCTATACAAGATGTTTTAAGATACAACTGACCCCAAACAACACAGAAAGGTTGAAAACAGATAAGGATTGAACCGGTGTAGCAGGACTGCTGCCAGAAAAGAAGTCATTAAGACAGAGAGCAAGGCTTTACTCAATAATGAAAGAAAGATTCTTCAAGAAAATATGCCAAGCCTGAGCCTCTGTGCCTCTGTTTGTTTTCTGATATAGAAAGCGTGGGCTTCCCAGGTGGTACTAGTGGTAAAGGATCCTCCTGCCAAGCAGAAGACCTGCGTTCCATCCCTGGGCCAGGAAAACCCCCTGGAGGAGGGCATGGCGACCCACTCTAGTAGTCTTGCCTGGAGGACCCCATGGACAGAGGGGCCTGGTGGGTTACAGGCCATGGCGTTGCTGAGTCAGGTGTGACTGAAGCGACCTAGCATTCACACACGCACATAGAAAGCAAACTGGGCATTCCCTGGTGGTCCAGTGGTTAGGACTCGACACTTTCACTGCTGTGAAATCCCTGGGTTCAATCCCTGCTTGGGGAATTAAGATCCCATAAGCCAAGCAGTGTGGCCAAAAAAAAAAAAAAAAAGGGCAAAACTTCAAGAGAAATTAATAATTTAAAATCACAGTGAAAAAATTTAACATTTCCCCGTCAGAAAATCATTAAGGCTACAGAAGATCTGAACTGTGTAATTAGCAAAAGCTTGATCTAGACATATACAGGAACTAAATATTCTTTTCAAACATGCATCTGTTAGTTAATATATTTAACCAGATCTTAGGCTACAAAGGAAGTTTCAACAAATACCAGAAAATTGATATCATCTAGATCACTTCCTGACACGAAAGAAATGAGAAATCACAAATGTTTGGAAACTGAAAAGCATACTTCTAAATAATTCAGAGGATAAAGCATAATAAAAAGTATCAAATATTTAGAACTGAATGTCAGTGAAAAAGCTGCATTTCCAAACAGGGGAAATAACTGAAGCAGTAATGAATAACTTGAAAACCTCGTTAACAAGTAATAGTGAAAATTAATTAAGCGTTCACCACAAGAAATTAGAATACCAGAGAAATATTTCAAAGAATAGGAAGAAGGAAATAATAAAGATAAGTACAGAAATTAGTGAAACAAAATCTACAAAAGAATTAATTAATCAGTGCAAAGTTGATTCTTCAAGAAGACAAAGTAAATACACTTTTAGAAGTAAAGATCAGGGGAAAAAAAGGGAAATCACAAATGAATGTTATCAGGAATTCAAAGGAAGATATAACTACGAAGTAGAGTTCCTTTTTAAAAAAATTTCTTCTATTGCTATTGTTCACTTGCTAAGTCATGTCCCACTCTTTGCAACCCCATAGACTGCAGCACACCAGGCTTCTCTGTCCTCCACTATTTCCTGGAGTTTCTTCAAATTTATGTCCATCGAATCGGTGATGCTACATAACCGTCTCATCCTCTGCCACCTGCTTCTCATTTTGCCTTCTTTTTCCCAGTGAGTCAGCTCTTCACATCAGGTGGCCAAAGTATTGGAGCTTCAGTTTCAGCATCAGTCCTTCCAATGGATATTTAGAGTTGACTCTTCTTTAGCCTCTTTTTTTTTAATGGATTTATTTATTTGTTGTGTGCATCAGGTCTCAGGTATGGCACATGAGATCTTTGCTGCAGCATATGGGCTCCAGGGCACCTGGGCTCAGCAGTTGTGGCACATAGGCGTGTGGGATTTTAGTTTCCTGACCAGGGATCAAATCTGTGTCTCCTGCATTGGCAGTTGGATTCTTAGCCACTGGACCACCAGTGAAGTCCCCATAGTAGAGTTCTCTAGAAAAATAGAGCAGTTCAGTTCAGTCGCTCAATCGTGTCAGACTCTTTGCGACCCCATGAATCGCAGCACGCCAGGCCTCCCTGTCCATCACCAACTCCCGGAGTTCACCCAGACTCACATCCATCGAGTCCGTGATGCCATCCAGCCATCTCATCCTCGGTCGTCCCCTTCTCCTCCTGCCCCCAATCCCTCCCAGCATCAGAGTCTTTTCCAATGAGTCAATGCTTCGCATGAGGTGGCCAAAGTACTGGAGTTTCAGCTTTAGCATCATTCTTTCCAAAGAAATCCCAGGGCTGATCTCCTTTAGAATGGACTGGTTGGATCTCCTTGCAGTCCAAGGGACTCTCAAGAGTCTTCTCCAACACCACAGTTCAAAAGCATCAATTCTTCGGCGCTCAGCCTTCTTCACAGTCCAACTCTCACATTAGGGACACCTTTATGTCAAAATGTTTAAAAACAGATGAAACAGACAAATGCATAGACAGAGTAGAAATGATCAGAACTGTCTCAAAAAGTAATAGAAACCCTGTAAGCATTAAGAACATTAAACCGGCAGTCACAAATCTATTTGCGATAGAAAGCACCAAACTGGACAATATTACCAAGTAAGTCTTGTACCTGTAAGTTTTATACAATAATACCGCGACAAGTTTTACCAAACCTTCAAGGAATACTTAACCCTTATAAAATACAAATTGTTCCATAGAAATTTCCTAGGATAGCGGCGGGAGGAAGGACTTCCCAACTCCCTTTATAAGAGTAGTGGAATTTTAATCCCCAAAGCAGGCAAGAACAGTACCTACAAGAAAAAGAGGAACACAGATGCGCAAATCCTACATCAGAATTAGCAAACCAAATCCAGCAATCTATATATATATATGCTTTATCGTGAGCACAGTCTTAAACTCAGGAATATAAAGACAGCTTAACACTAAAATATCTGCTAAAGTCATTCACCGTATTAAAAGGTTAGAGGAGAAAGTCCATATATATAATAATCTTATTATGATGATTATTATTATCAAATGCAGGGAAGGCATTTGACAAAATGTAATATCCAGTTATAACTTTTATATAATTTTATTTATTTAGCTTTTACTGTGCTGGGTCTTCATGGCTGCCAGGCTTTCTCCCTAGTTGCGGAGCACGGGCTTCTCCTGTTGTGGAGCACAGCCTCTAGGTGGGCGAGCTTCAGGAGTTGTAGCTCATGGGCTCAGTAGCTGAGGCTCCCAGGCTCCAGAGCACAGACTCAGGAGTTGTGGCATCCCGAGGCATGTGGGATCTTCCCGAATCAGGGATCGAACCCATGTCTCCTGTATTGGCAGGAGGTTTCTTTACCACTGAGCCACCAGGGAAGCTCCCCTACTCATAGTTTTTTAAAGAATAGATGGACGTTTTCTTAAGCTGATAAGAAACATCTACCATAAAAGCATTGTTTCAGTCGCTCAGTCGTGTCCAACTCTGCGACCCCATGAACCGCAGCACACCTGCCAGGCCTCCCTGTCCATCACCAACTCCTGGAGTTCACTCAAACTCATGTCTATTGAGTTGGTGATGCCATCCAACCACCTCATCCTCTGTTGACCCCTTCTCCTCCCGCCTTCAATCTTTCCCAGCATGAGGGTCTTTTCAAATGAGTCAGTTCTTCACATCAGGTGGCCAGACTATTGGAGTTTCAGCTTCAGCATCAATCCTTCCAATGAATATTCAGGACTGATTTCCTTTAGGATGGACTGGTTGGATCTCCTTGCAGTCCAAGGGACTCTGAAGAGTCTTCTCCAATACTACAGTTCAAAAGCATCAATTCTTTGGTACTCAGATTTCTTTATAGTCCAACTCTCACATCCATACATGACCACTAGAAAAACCATAGCCTTGACTAGGTGGACCTTTGTTGGCAAAGTAATATCTCTGCCTTTTAATATGCTGTCTAGGTTGGCCATAACCTTTCTTCCAAGGAGCAAGCGTCTTTTAATTTCATGGCTGCAATCACCATCTGCAGTGATTCTGGAGCCCCCCAAAATAAAGTCTCTCACTGTTTCCATTGTTTCCCCCTCTATTTGCCATGAAATGATGGGACCAGATGCCATGATCTTAGTTTTCTGCATGTTGAGCTTTAAGTCAGCTTTTTCACTTTCTTATTTCACTTTCATCAAGAAGCTTAGTTCTTCTTCGCTTTCTGCCATAAGGGTGGTGTCATCTGCATATGTGAGGTTATTGATATTTGTTCCGGCAATCTTGATTCCTGCTTGTGCTTCTTCCAGCCCAGCATTTCTCATGATGTACTCTGCATAGAAGTTAAATAAGCAGGGTGACAATATACAGCCTTGACGTCCTCCTTTTTGAAAGCATCATACTCAATGGTACAACATTACAACTGTTTTCTCTAAAGCCAAGAATAAGATAAGGTTGCCTGCTCCATCGTTTGAATTCAGTGTTTTACCAAGATCTTCATCTAAGTTAATAAATAAGAAAAATATTATTACCTAAGATAAATATTTGGCTGCATTTCATTGATATCCATGCAAATTAATAGTGACTGAAGAAGAATGAGTATGTCTCCCTCACAAGAGTACCTGGAGGTGGTCCAGGGCTGATGTTTGTGGCTCCTGAGGTTGTCCAGCGCCCCAGACCCCATCTAGCTTGTTATTTTACCGCTTAGAATGGTGTCTTCATTCCGTGGTCCACCGCATCTGCCACCATGTCCCTGTGTAAAAGTCCAACAATTGCCAAGACAATTCTTCAGATGGATAAGAAATTTGTCTTTTCAGATGTAAATACTTACTATAAAGCAACATACAGAAATAAAAGAGTGTGGTTTGGATCTAAGACAAATAAACCAATAAGACGGAATAGGGAAACCAGAGCAGATGATCGTTTGCAGAAACTTGGCAAATGACAGAGGTATCAGGACAAGTCAGCGGTGGGAAGATTGCGTCATACGATGAATGGTACTAGCATCCTGGCTATCTGTGAAGAAAAACATAAAATCTGTGTTCAGCATATTGGTGTTTAGTTGCAAAGTCTTATCTGACTCCTTTGCGACCCATGGACTGTAGCCCACCAGGCCCCTCTGCCCATGGGATTTTGCAGGCAAGCATATTGGAGCGGGTTGCCACTTCCTTTTCCAGGGGATCTTCTCGACCCAGGGATTGAATCTGCATCTCCTGCACTGCACGTGGATTCTTTACCACAGAGTACATGGGTTTATCATATACCATCCCCGAAAATCAATTTCAGATGAATTAAAATCTGAGATGTGGGAAAGAAAACCTTTCAATCTTTTAGGAGAAAATATAGTATATCTCCCTTTTTTTAAGATAGAGAAGGGCTTCTTAAGAGCCCCAAAGCAAAAATTATACTGAATAAGATAATTAAGAATTCACTACAGTAAAAGTGAAAGCTCCTAAAAGACAATGTATTAAAGTAAATAGACAAGTTCCACTTTGGCAGGTGTTTTAAAACCACCAAATTACTCAATAGATAATGGACGGGTATATGTACAGATGGATGGATGGATGGATGGATGGATGGATGGATGAGTGGGTGAAAAGAGAAACATTTGTTGAATTCTTCTGCCTATCCTGGAAATGGGCAAGAAGCCTGGATGTTTGCAAGAAGCCTGGATGTTTGTTAGTATTTTAAAATAGAGTGCATGAATAGAAAATTTGAGGTATGGTACAAAAGATCAGGAGATGTCTCCCACCAAAAAGATAGCTAATTACTCATAGTTTCCAAGAGAGGGGGATACATACCATTCCACGGGGGGCCACGTGGGGAAGCATCAGCAGCTGCCGGGAGGCAGGGGGAGAGGAAGGAGCTGTGAGCAGGAGTTTTATTGTGGTTTCCTTGGAAAGAAAGGGGTGAGGGAGGGTGAGCAGGCCTAGGATTGGCTACTTTGCATAATTTCAGCCAGCTCTGGGGCATAGGGGCTGCCGCTGGGGTGATTAGGTTCAGGAGTGTGCGTCTGACAAAGGATGTGGTTGAGAGGTGGACTTGTGGCTTGAATTGGAAAAGCGTGGCCCCCAGGGAGGAGGACTCCCTCTGAGTTAGGGGGAGGTGCAGGGTGGAGAGTAAGAAGGGGGCTGGGGTGGAAGCTGGTGATGGAGTAGGAGGCCAAGGCAAGATGCCCCGGGCGTATCATCGAGTTGTCCAGAGCAAGGCAGTTCTGGCATCTGCATGTCAAGCCACTGAGTTAACAGAAGCTAAAACATGGTTAATACAGTTCCACACCACTGGCTGCTCTCGTCACCTAATCTTCTTTATTACGCTGCTTTGAATTTCTTTTCCTGCTAAACAGCTGCTCAGTCTGGAGCTTCGGGAGGCAAGGATGAAATTAAAGTGCCAAAATTAAGAATTTATTCTTGTGTGTACCTTATTGTCGGCACCTGGCACCTAAGGCCCAGCAGAGCACAGGTTAATTGACTTTACCTCTGAAAAGACTACCCCCACCTACCAAAGGAGGGCTCCCACAGCCACCCCCTCCGTTTGGATCAGCTCCATTTCTTGCCCACATGCCCAGCCTAGTTTGCTCCCCAAATGTTTTTCTGCCAAGCTCTCTACATGAGCAAAGACGCATTTCATTTGCAAGCTTAAGGTTCTACCCTAGACTAAACTCTTAGTAGCGATTTTAGGATATTTAAATGCCAACCCAGCTGTTAAGTTCTTCCCCAGGAGTGAGATTCAGAAGCAGAGACTCACTGGCAGTGCATGAAATACAGCCCCACCAGACCAGCTAACAGGTTGTGCCACCTGCCAGCAGCCCCTGAGAGAGGTGCTGGCCAGGAGTCAAAATCGGAGTTCTCCTAGGGACCTGAATCTGGTGAGGGGGGGTGAACGCCGGCTTGGAGTCCACATGACCCGTCTACTGCCCATGCTCTGCTGCTTAGAAACCTCATCCTTCTGACCACCCTGGTAAGTCCATCTAGGAGCCGGCTCTTTCTGGGGACTCATGCATGCGTGCCAAGTGGCTTCAGTTGTGTCTGACTCTTTGCAACCCTGTGGACTGTAACCAATCAGGCTCCTCTGTCCATGGGACTCTCCAGGCAAGAAGACTGCTGTGGGTGGTCATGCCCTCCTCCAGGGAATCTTCCCAACCCAGGGATCGAACCTGCATCTGCTGCACTGGCAGGCAGGAATGCACCACCTGGGAAGCCCCTCAGGTGTCAGTGAAACAGCCCGAGAGGGTCATGTGTCTGTAGTCCAGAAGGGGGCTTCCCCTGTAGCTCAGCGGTAAAGAATGCACTTGCAATGCGGGAGACCCGGGAGATGCAGCTTCAGTCCCTGGGTCGGGAAGAAACTCTGGAGAAGGAAATGGCAACCCCTACCAGTACTCTTGCCTGGAAAATCCCCTGGACAGAGGTGCCTGGTGGGCTACAGTCCATGGGGTCGCAAAGAGTTGGCCACCACTTACAGACTAAACGACAGCAACAACAGTTCTGAAGTAGAGACAGACAGGAAAGCAGAGAATTCTGATACGGCAGCTACCTCGTTTCTGGCCCCCTGTGCAAAATAAAACTGCAGGGCTGCTCGTTCAAACAATAGGAAGGGTTTCAAGCTGGTGACAGTAGAGCATCCAACCCAGCACAGGGTCCTCCTGTGAAGCTGGCCTGGGAAGGCGACCAGGTTGGGGCTGGCCTGATCTGGGTTGAGGAAGGGCCCTGGCCCTGGGAGATTGAACCATCCAGAAGCCAGGGAGCTGATGTTTACATCAAGGGGTCCATGTCATCAGATTCTCCAGATCTGGTCTTTTCTGGGCTTAGTCGCTCAGCAGTGTCCGACTGTTTACAACCCCATGAACTGTAGCCCACCTGGATCCTCTGTCCATGGAATTCTCCAGGCAAGAATACCAGAGTGGGCTGCAACTTCGTTCTCAAGGAGATCTTCATGACCCAGGGATTGAACCATCATCTCTTGAGTCTCCTACATTGGCAGGCAGGTTCTTTACCACTAGCACCACCTGGGAAGCGCTGGTCTTTTCCAGCAACTGGGTTATCAGGTTGCTAAGAAAACCCCCAGAAAAGACCTTTTCTGACCTTTATATGGTTCCTCCTAGCCCCAGGCTCTCTCTTTGGGGCCACACTTACCTACCCCACCAACAGTGGCATTTAGACACTTTTCTAGGGTCTGTCCTGTCCTAGCCATGGCTTTTACTCCTTGATGTGGGGAGAGGGACCCTCCAGTGCTCCAGTGGCGGAGGGCCCAGAAAGCTCCTTGGTCCCCGTTAATTATGTCCTACCTACCACTGACTGGTCTTCAAGTGCCCAGAGGTAAGCCGATAGGCTGGGGCAGGCTCCATCTGAACAAGCTGAAGTGTCTCATAGTGCAGAAATAACTGTGAAAATGTGCGCTAATTAATCCAGAGTGCTTTGTGTTATGAAGCCATTGTATGCTGATGTTTGTCTGGAAATCCGATGTGCCATTTCTCATCAAAATTGTTTTCTGGGCACTAACGGGTTAACGCAGACCCAGGCCAGTCTTAGCCTGGGGCGCTTCATGTCCTACTGACTTTACAGGTATTCTTCCAGAGTCAATGTTCCAGGCAATGGCCTCAGAAAGGCCTCTGAATAAAAGCATTCCCCCCAAACTTGGGCTACAGCTAAGCAAATTCGGAGATTTTTAGCATTTTGGAAGGAGGCACAGAGATCAAAAACCAAAACATGCAGAGCGAGTCCGCAGACAGGAATTTAGATAAAATAACATCAGTTCTGCTTTATTGACGTGCCAGCATATCTACTGAGCTCACTAATGTTTACCATATACAAATGCACATCAGTCAAAACTGCAAAATCTGGAGAGCTTTAAAGAGCTCAGTGGTGGCTCAGTGGTAAAGAACCTGCCTGCCAACGCAGGAGGCATAAGAGATGCAGGTTCGACCCCTGGGTCGGGAGGATCCCCTGGCAACGCCCTCCAGTATTCTTGCCTGGAGAATCCCATGGACAGAAGAGCCTGGCAGCCTATAGTCCATGTAGTCATAAAGAGTAGGACATGACCGAAGTGACTTAACATGCATGCATGGAGTGCTCTAAATCATGTTGAAATCAGTGCTGATTAAGTTCCTACATCTGTTAATGAAAACGCATGGACAGGGGTACCCAAGGGCAGGAGCGACACAGGCCAAAAAAGATCTGAGACAGCTCTCATTTTTCCTGGATCTCAGAACAGAAATTCTTTCCCCAGGAACGGAGGCCCTCCGGGGAAACAGGGTCCTGTCTTCCACCTGTGTGTAGGTGGCTCCCAGATCTACGGTTCTCACTGAGCCCTCTTTCAGAATCAACAGCCTCATCTCCAATGGGCCCCGAGACTGAACTTAGGCCAGTGGTGTCCGGAGGGCAGAGACTCTGTCCATAGTCAGAGGGAACCAGCCATCTCTGCCAGCACCCAGAGGAGCGCCTCCTGGCCCCACCCCAGTGCATGCCACTCCACTCCACAGACGCCCTGAGCTCCGAGTCTGGTCTGCCCTGGATGGGCTCACTCTTCAGAGCAGAGTGTCCATGGGACACACAGACCCCTCTTCAGCCAACACTGCTGCTGAAAGCTTCATGCCGTGAGGTCCAGCAGGGATATTGTTGCTGTAGCTGCTGCTTAGTGGCTTCAGTCGGGTCTGACTCTGTGCGACCCTATGGACTGTAGCCTGCCAGGCTCCTCCATCCACGGGATTCTCCAGGCAAGAAAACTGGAGTGGACTGCCAACTGCCTAAGCCAGAATGTGTATGATTATAGGGATGGGCTGTTTAGCTGCTCAGTTGTGTCTAGCTCTTTGTGATCTCATGGACTGTAGCCCGCCAGGCCCCTCTGTTCATGGGATTCTCCAGGCAAGAATACTGGAGTGGGTTGCCATGCCCTCCTCCAGGGAATCTTCCAAACCCAGGGGTCGAACCCTGGTCTCCCACATTCCAGGCAGATTCTTTGCCATCTGAGCCACCAAGGAAGCAGTTCAATAGGGATGAGGAGGCTGTATTCAAGTCCTGGGGCTGCGATACCAGAGCACCATCAGCTGGGGACTTGACACAGCTGAAATCTCTCTCACAGTTCTGGGGACCGGAAGTCTGACATCAAGGCATGAGCAGAGTTGGCTCCTTTGTGGTTGTGGTGGGGGGAGGGGGGAGGGGGGAGTGGGAGGTGGGGAGGGGGCAGGGTGGTGGAGAATCTGTCCTTGTCCTCTCTCCTGGCGTCTGGGGGCTGCCGGCAACCTTTGGCATCCTTGCCTGGTGGCAGCATCACTCTGATTTCTGACTCAGTTGTCACAGGGCCTTCTTCCCCTGCCAGTCTGTATCTCTTGTTATAAAGACGTCAGTCATAAAGGGGAATTCCCTGCTGGTCCAGTGGTTAGAACCCTGCTCTTCCACTGGTGAGGGGGACACAGGTTCAATCCCTGGTCCGAGAACTAATCCCTGGTCCCACAAGCTGCCTGGCACAGCTGGAAGTGGAAATAAGTAGCAAGAATTCTTTTTTTAAAAAAGAAAAATAAGTAAATATAGACATCAGTCATATTGAATTCGGGTCCGCTTTATTCCAGGTGGGCCTTGTCTGAAACTTAATTATATCTGCAAAAATTCTGTTTCCAAGTCAGGTCCCTGTATTAGCTCTGGCTAACATATGATAGTAATAATATTAATCATGTACAGATGTGAGAGCTGGACCATACAGAAGGCTGAGCGCCAAATTGATGCTTTTGAACTGTGGTGTTGGAGAAGACTCTTGAGAGTCCCTTGGACAGCAAGGAGAGCAAACCAGTCAATTCTGAAGGAAATCAACCCTGAATATTCATCGGAAGAACTGATGATGAAGCTGAAGCTCTGATGCTTTGGCCACTTGATGCCAAGAGCTGACTCATTGGAAAAGACTCTGATGCTGGGAAAGATTGAGGGCAGGAGGAGAAGGAGGCAACAGAGGACGAGATAGTTGGATGGAATCACTGACTCAATGGACATGAGTTTGAGCGAGCTCTGGGAAGGACTATCTGTGAAGGGCAGGAGAGCCTGGTGTGCCGCAGTCCATGGGGTCAGGAAGAGTTGGACACGATTTGGTGAGTGAATGACAGTAACAACAACAGTAAGAGGAAAAGTTATAGCAATGAAAGAATGGGGTCATAAGAGACGAATGAATGAATGGATGGATGGAGGTAATTTAAGAAACATGCAGGGAGAGCTTCCTTTGGGCAGGACACAGCTTCTAGAAATTTATAATTTTTTGTTTTTTTAGGCTGCATGGCGCAGCATGTGAGATCTTAGTTCCCTGACCCGGGTTCGAACCCACACTGCCTGAACTGGAAGCGTGGAGTCTTAACCATTGGACTGCCAGGGAAGTCCCAGAACTTTGTAATTTTTAATTCATGAAATACTTAACAACCACCTTGTCTCCATTTTACAGATAGGGAAACTCAGGCATGGGGCAGCAGCCAGGACTAGAAGCAGGCTGCTGAATGGTGCGCTCAGGTACCACGTTTCTCTTCCCAGTGAGCCTCAGGACTGCTGCAGCTTCCAGCCCCTGGAGCAGGGGAGGGAGGTAGGGATTGCAGGGAGGTAGGAAATGCAGAGGGAGACAGTGGACAAGGAGGGGCGATGAGGGAAGGGACCCTCACACAGAGGATGGATCCAGTCACAGACCACCCACCCAGGAAGCGTGGTCCAAACCCCCAACACTTTTATAATTCTGTACCTGGAATCATGGCCGGCAAGTTTGTAGAAGCGTGAAGACATAATTAAGCCATAGGAACAGCCACTTATCTGGAGAAACTGGTGCTTTGCACAGGGTCTGCACCTGGGAAGAGGTTGACATCACCCCACACGCTCCCCAGATAATCTCCAAGGAGAGAACAGGGATGGCAGGTGGTCCCCCGGAGGTGGCTGCTGGCTTCCATCTTCCAAAACCCGCTCTAATTTAGACTAACTGGGGTCAAGCCCCGTCTCACTCAGGGAAAAGACTGAATTACAGATTGTTGGACAATTCTTCAAGAGCTTTTAGAATACGCACAGCAACATAACAAAATAGAATTTGCCTAGTCAAATTTCTTGCTGAAATGAAAGGGAAGAGACAATTTGCAATCAGCATCTCCATCATGTAGGAGTGAAACACTTAAGGAGGGTGGAAATCTAATGCTGATTCCACGGTGGTACCCTAGGCACCAGCCGAAACCCCGCAGAGGGCTAGCAGGTGAAACAGCCTTGCCATTTCCACCAGGCACCTCCCAGATCCAGATATCTATTCCCTTCTCATCCGATCCCTCCACTGGAGGTGGGGTCTCTCTCCTGTGAACTCTTGTAACTCATTTATTTCACCTTTTTGCTGGTGACTTCTTGCTGTCTTGTAGGATTAATAACAACTCCTGTTTATTGAGCACCTGTTAGGTGCCAGGCGCTCTGCACACACTGTCCCTTTTAATCCTCACACCCCCTCTGTATGAAGGCTTATGACTCTGATTTTATAAGAGGAGACTAGAAAGGAGAAGTCATTTATTATGGACAGTGCTGCAGGAAACACCTGTCTAGCCTTCTCTTATTCCCTCCAAATTCCAAATGAGAGATGTGAATCAAAGAGTGTACGTTTATTTGGGGGAAAGGAAGAGCAGGCTATTCGCCTACTGCAGGCTGCATTGTGTTAATTTACTATTCACCCAACTCTGTGCATTTATAACATTTATTCTGTAGGTGTCAGATGACGTGTCCACAGAGGAGTCATGGGAGTGCCCGACACTGGGGGCACCGCCATATACAAGCTGGATTTTGAAGGACGAGTACAAGTTTCCTGGTAGGCAAGGGGAGAAGGTAAAGGGAAAATGGAGTAGGTGAGTGAAGAAGTGGGCGTGGTGGAAGGTGAATTGAGTTTCTCGGGCACCATGCCCACAGAGGGAGAGGAGGGCTGGTAGGGATCTGGGCGTCTGGACCCATACGGAGGGATGTGTGCTTAATCGCTCAGTCATGCCCAATTCTTTGTGACCCCATGGACTGTAGCCCACCAAGCTCCTCTGTCCATGGGGATTCTCCAGGCAAGAATACTGGAACGGGTTGCCATGCCCTCCTCCAGGGGATCTTCTTCCCAACCCAGGGATCAGACCCAGGTCTCCTGCATTGCGGCCGGATTCTTTACCGTCTGAGCCACCAGGAAAGCCCATACTGAGGGATAGTATTACAGAAATGAACTATTTACTACCAACGCCCCATGATTTAGGCAACTTCCAACTGTATTGAAATCTAGTTGTCAGAAAAAAAAAACAAAGAAATCTAGTTGTCAAAACATTTCTTTCTTATAAAAATAGAATGCCATGTAGCTTTATACCAGCACATTAAAGCATGACCCAGTGGAAGTCCTAATAACCACTGTAATTATATAATAGAGATAAGTGTAAATGCTATTTCAAGATCTCTGCAATAGCTATGATGGGTTAAGTATCTGTAAACATTTGTCCAGGGACTTCCCTAGTGGTCCAGTGGTTGGGAATCCACCTTGCAATGCAGGGGATATGGGTTTGATCCCTGGGTGGGGGACTAAGATCCTGCATGCTACAACTAAAGATCCCAGGTGCTGCAGTTAAGGCTCAGTGCAGCTAAATAAATAACTTTTTAAAAATCTATAGAATGTACACCACCAAGAATGAACCCTAATGCAGACAATGGATTCTGGGTGATCACGGTGTGTCAATGGAAGTTCATTTGCTGAAATCAATGTGCCGCCCTGATGGAGGGGGTTGATAAGCGGGAGGCAGTACATGAGCTGAGGCAAGGGGTTTATGGGAAATCTCTGGACCTTCTGCTCAGTTTTGCTGTGAACCTAAAACTAACTGCTCTACAGAATAAAGTCTTTTACAAATATTTTTATTATTTTTTTTACTTTTTGGCTGGGGCACATGGGATCTTAGTTCCCTGACCAGAGATCATACCCCTGTCCCTTGCTGTGGAAGTGCAAAGTTTTAACCACTGGACTATCAGGGAAGTCCCTGAAGTCTTTTTTTAAAAAATGGCTAATTTTCGGTTATGTGAATTTCATCTCAGATGTAAAAAAGAAAGCTATACCAAGATACCATTTTTTACCCATCATACCAGCAAGAAGAACAGGGTTGATGGCAGCCCGTGTCAGTGAGCCAGACCGTGGGGAAGCAGGTCCCTTGTACATTGTTCACAGGCATGTTAAAGGGAAAACCTCCAGGAAAGCAGCCTGCTGACCAGACGACATCTATCACACACTGGCGGCCTTTGACCCACCAATTCCACTGCAGGCATTTATCCTATAAATACACTGGCGCACCACAGCCAAGAATATGACACAGGAATGTGAATATTTCTTGCAGTATTATGTGCAATGGCAGAATATCGGAAACAGCATAAAATCCAGAGGACCCGTTAAATAAATGGTAGCAATTCATACAGTGGATGCAAGGAGTAAGGCGGTTCTTCCTGGGTCCAGCTAAGAGAAGAAAGCAAAGAGCAGAACAATGGGTTTATGCGCTCCAGTTGCTTATATATACGAACCGCCAGCTCTGTGTAATTCATTACAGCAGCCGAACTGTCCTATGCCTTTTGAGTTTTGTCCTGAGTTTGTATGTGTGACCCACTCAGTCTCGGGCTTATTTGTATGCAGATCCACTCCTCACCTCCCATGACTGAGTTCCAGGGGTCTGCGCCCTGCAGGCTGTTTCCTGGGGCTTCCATGTCAGTGAGCTTCTGACTGGTTTCAGGCCACAGGGGCCACTGGTGGGGAACAGGAGGGCGGAAGTACCCCTGAGCTCCTTTTTGTTCCTCTACCCTGGGGGAACGCCTTCCCAGGGGATGCGTCTCCTCCAGGTGGCCCCACCAGTGACCCCAGTCCTAAGGTCTTGTGGCTCCACATCTGCCTTCGTCTCTGCAGCCCTAAGGGTGGTAGCAACTTCCTATCAACACCAACTTCAAGGTCGCCTCTCTGCCCCCGTTAGATCCTAGCCCCTCCGCCATTTGTGCAGCCGTTAACTCTGGAGCGCGTAGTGCCTGTTGCAACCTGCCGGGGAGGGGGCTCACTGCTGGCGGATCAACCAAGAGCTGCAGCCCCAGTTTGCAGCTGTTGGGGGTCACTGTGAAAGACCCGGCTCACACAGGAACTGGGTGCACCATGATGAGAAGGGCAAGAGCAGATTCAAGAGGGTGTCAGTGCTGGGGCTTCCCCGGAGGTCCAGTGGCTAAGACTCCACACTCGCAAAGCAGGGGGCCCAGCTTTGATCCCTGGTCGGGAACTAGATCTTGAAAGCTGCAACTAAGACACAGCACAGCTGAATAAATTTTTTTTCTTTTAAATAGAGCATGTTAGTTCCCCATGGCCAGTGGGTCTCGCCTTATAGCTGGTGCAGGGCCATAGTCAGCAAGCACCCCTCTCACGCTGCAGGTGAGGGACCCTACCCCTTGCCCACAGTGGCATTGTCCACATGCCCTATGGCAGACCCACTTAAACCAAGCAAAGAAGTGCAATCAAGCCCAGAGCAGATGTATTCCCAAACAAAGGGAGATGGCCTCACACATGCTTTCTCTCTCTGAGGACACGTTCCAGGCCCACTGTGTGACCACGCAGGGTGGCAAGAGGGCAGACTCTGACTGCCTTTCCCAACCTCCCTTACATTAAGTGCTCTCCGATTTTAATACCTGGGGTGTTTGGGCCCTCACTGATATTCAAATGATATAATAAGCAGAAGGAAAAGGTCATGGAAGTGAAAAAAATCCTCGGAGTATTCGGTCCAGCCCAAGCTCCATGGGGCTTCTCTGGTGGCTCAGAGGGTAAAGCATCCACCTGCAATGCAGGAGACCTGGGTTCGATCCCTGGGTCAGAAAGATCCCCCAGAGAAGGAAAAGGCAACCCACTCCAGGACTCTTGCCTGGAGAATCCCATGCATGGAGGAGTGTGGTAGGCTACAATCCATGGGGTCACAAAGAGTCGGACATGACTGAGCGACTTCACTTTCACCTTCAAGCTCCATTCTTGAATCTCCCCTACTGCCTTCTCACCAAGGTGCTGTCTTTGGATGGTTTTGTGCCTCCAATACTTGGAACTCAACTCCTCCACTCGCCACCTACCACATCTCTGTCACACTCCTCCATATCTTTCAGTTCTGAGTTGTCTCAGCTTCTCTAGAGGATGCCCAGCTGCTATGTCTGATTTCTGCATCATGAGGGTGTCCCAAAGGCCAGCCCTGTTTGGCCACAGTGCAAGCCCCAGAGATGTCGAAAATAAAACAGAAGAACAGAGCTAACGCTGTGTATGCCTCTCTTGGTGTGGCCAGCTGTGGACAGACTGAGGCCGCAGAGGCAGGTGTGGGGCTGCTCCTCCCCGCTCCTCTGCAAAGAGCCCCAGGCCCTCCCCCACCCGGCCCCTCCTCTGGGTGGCCCCAGACCCTGCCTGCTGTGGCTGGAAGGCGGTCTCCAGCGGTTCAAGAAGCGGAGGCAACAATCTGCTTGAGAGCATCAGCGATGTGCGCTTGCCTGCCTCGTTTTCGTTTTTTAGAGTCTGACATGGGAACATTGCTAGGTGACCGTATTTTTCAAAGCTCAAATTGAGACAGATGGTCTGCCCAAAGATGTTTTCCTGATTTAGCCATTTACTTATATAAAAAAAACCTCACCGAGAGCATGCACGCCAATTCGCATCTGATTGTCCATTTAATGAATTGCCTTTAACCAGCAGGATGGAGTCTCAACCATTGGGGGTCTTTATCTGGCCTGGATAGGGGAGGAGAGGGCGGGGGGGCTTCCAAGCCTGGAGGGAGTATGCCCGCCGGCCCTGAGGTCAGGAAGTTCAGAGCAGGCTGCATAGAACCAACCCCTCCGGGCTCTGAAGGTGATAAATAGTCGCCAAAGACCCCCAGGGGAAATAGCCACAGCTCAGCAGCTGGGCTTTCACTCTGAGCCATTACCCAGGACATGCAGCTAGGGAAGATGGATGGGCGTCCACCGCAGAGCTCAAGGGGGAACCCCTGCTTGAGACCCTGTCTGGGGAGGGACTCTGGGCCTCCTGCTCTCTGTACCAGGGCAGAGAGGGAGGCAGCAGAGGTGGAGAGGGCGTCAGGGGGCATGCCCATGGGGGCCTCAGTGCCCGCCCTGCATCACAGCATCATCTTTTGTCCCGAAATCTACCAGACGGTGTTTCAGACTTCAGCTCCTTTGGTCCCCAGGGCACCCCGTGAGGAAGATGCCATTATTAAGCCCTCCTCTTTCAAAGGCAAAGACTTGACCAAGGCCGCACAGCTAGTAAATGGTGGAGGTGGGACCCAGGGCCTTCCAAACAGACCCAGATGGGACTTCCTTGGTGGTTCAGTGGCTGGGGCTCTGTGCTCCCCATGCAAGGGGCCCAGGCTCGATCCCTGGTCAGGGGAGTTCAATCCCACATGCCACAACTAAGACCTAGACAAACAAATAAATAAACACAAGCATTAAAAAAAAAAAAAAAGACCCAGAGCAGGACCATCATTCCACTTCCCCCTGCTGCTCCCATCCAGCCCCCACCACATGGACTATGATGTTGCCCCCAACTGGTCTTGCTTCTTTGGTTCTTAGCAGTACTGTTCCCATGGTGCATTCTCCAAAGGGGAAGCACAAGGACCTTCTCACACATGGCAGTCGGACACTTCAGGTTCTCCCTGGGCTCCCGTTTCACCGAGTAAAGTCCTTGCAGGTCTTCCAAGCCTGGCACCATCTGGCCCCACCACCTAAGTGCCCTCATCTCCTCACTCACTCTGCTCCTTCCTCTTCTTCAAAGCCACCAGCCACACTCCTGCCTCAGGGCCTCTGCTCTGCTCCCTCTGCCTGGAACGCTAACTTCCTCATCACCTTGACACCTGGGATCAAATGTCACCTCCTCAGTGAAGCCTGCTCTGATTGCATCCTACTCCCACACACACACCAGATTTCCCCCACCTCCTCCCTGCCTTACTTTGCCACCCACCACACCTAGCACCTCTTAAATTCTCTTTCACATACTTATCTTGCCTCTTGTTCACAGTCTGTCTCCTGCTGCTGGAATGTAAACTCCATGAGGACAGGCATCTTCATCCAACTCACTGATGGTCCCAGTTTCTAGAAAATGCTTAGCACATAGTACACGCTCAGTAAATGTGGTTGGATGAGTCATCTCTAATCTATTATACACAAGAAGCCTCCTGGTGGGTTTAATCTCCTTTTGCAGATGATGAAGCTGAGATGAGAGGTTTAGCACCAGCCCAAATCTGCACAGCGAGAAGGAGAAGAAAGGAGCATGGACCTGGTTCTCTCCCGACAACAGGCTGCCTCTGGACTGATTGTAAGAATGACCCCAATCCTCCCACCTCCCCCTCTCCCCACACCCTTTGTGACAGTACAAAGACTATTCCCCACCCCTTGAATCTGGACTGACCATGTGACTTGCTTTGGCCACAAAAATGAGGCAGAAGTGTAGCATTGCCAGGTCCAAGCCACAACCTCCCCTTTCTCCTGGGACCTCCGCTCCCCACCACCAGGGTGGGCACCAGCCCCGGCTGGCCCATGGAGGATGGCAACGATGTGGACCCTGCCGTGTCTGTCCTGGACCACTCAGCCCAGCCAACAGCAGATGCCTGCAAGGGCCTGCAGTGGGCCAAGCCCAACCCACAGCCCCAGAACCACCCCACCTGCTGGCTGTAGACGCCTCGGGAGCCAAAGCGACTGTTCCACGTGGGATGCTGGGATGTATGGGGTTGTCACACACCGTTTCTGTGGCACTTGACAACTGACACACTTGAAATTGAACCAGAGTCTGCACTGGGCGAGTCAGCCAGTCTAGCTGCACGTGGGCAGTTCCAGGACTGGGCGGGGGTGGGCAGCTTCTGGTGGGTGGAGCCGAGGCCCCTCCACCACCTTCCCAGCCCCGCGGAGAACTGTAGTGAGACAGAGGGTGGGCCACAGTAGCGGCAGAAACCCCGGTTACCACTCTGGAGGCTCCCAGCCCCCAGCCAGGCTTCTCTTTGGAGGTGGTTCGCCCCACCCTTATGTCCCAGTGTTGGTGTCACCGGCCAGGGGAGGGGGGTGATTGTGCCCAAGTTTCCTATTCTCTAGATTCGGCTGGGGGAAGGGTCATCTCGGTGGTGGGGGGACAGCCTCTCCCTTGGCTGGGTTCCCTGAGAACAGAACCTGAGGCAAGGACATGGGTGGGTTGTTATGGTGCGATCCCAGAAAGCGGGAGGGAAGGACAAGCCGGTGAAAGATGTATTAGAGCGCAGCCTCTGAGGACCCCTAGGAGCCACAAGGACTGATCCCAGACTTACTCACCGCAGGGCAGGAGGCCACGACTCCAGGGCCGGGGTGGAGGCCTGGCTCCAGGGGTGATGGCGCCTCTGTCTTTGAGGCTGCTCCGAGCAGGACTTGATGGAGTCAGGGCTGCACCTGGCAGACGGCAAGGCCAGCCACCAGCCTTGGCTGAAGTCGGAGGACAGGCCTCACCCTGCCCTCTCTGGCCATGCCAAGTGCTTGCACCAGCAGCTCCTTCGACCTCTCCCCTCCTACAAACTGAAGTCCCAGTCACCTCCTCTGTGACGCTGCCCTGACCTTCCCAGAGCTGCTCCCTCCTTCCTCTTTGCCCGGTGGCCCTTTGCACCAGCCTTGGTTGTGACCACAAAGCCCATTGGGCAGGAGCTCGCTTTATCTCAAGCACAGTACTCAACACGACTTCTGCGGCCCGTTTAATGCCACGAGACCCTCACCACTTTACAGACAAGGGGTGAAGGATTGAGTTTCATGGCTAAAAAGTAAGGGAGGCAGGATTTGAACCGACTTCTAGACAGACTTGGGGCTTCCCTGGTGACTCAGACAGTAAAGAGTCCGCCTGCCATGTAGGAGACTCAGGTTTGATCCCTGGATCGGGACGATGCCCTGGAGAAGGGAATGGCAACCCATTCCAGTATTCTTGCCTGGAGAATCCTATGGACAGAGGCGCCTGGCAGGCTACAGTCCGTGGAGTTGCAATGAGTCGGACACCACTGAACGACTAACGCTAGACAGAGAGCTGAGCCCCACACACAGCCCTTAACAGGCAGCACAGAAAGGATGGGTGGGGTATCCGTCTCCTCCCCTGGGCAACGTGCTTCTGGGAGGCATGGCACCCAGTGCCCAGCACACATGGAATGTGCCCCAAGAAGAAGGTGTGCACACAGGCCGGCAGATGGAGTTCATAGCTCTCATGCAAATTCCAAACTCACACTCCCACGGGCAGCCGCCAGCAAAAATAGCCATCTCATTTGAATGGGGTTACAGGAGGAAGAAACAGGAACCCAACTTCAGACAAATGGACATTTTCAGAAGACGAAGGTAGCAGGCGGGCCTCCAGCGGAACAGAGCTTTGGCCTAGCAATTTAGCACGATTAACTGAAGCCGAAGCCCCAGTCAATATAATAGCAGGTGCATTATCAGTTTTGCCACAAACTATTATTCATTATCTCTGGGTTTCGCTGGCTCACCCGAGGCCGGCTGGAGCGCGGCTGCTTCTCCTGCAGTCAGCTATATTTTAATCAGCTACATTACAGGAAAATGTCCCCGGAGAAAATCGTGGCATCACTTGGCATGTCAGCTGCTCACAGATTGAAATAGGAATGTTCCAAGGTGTGGTAATGTGGTGTGACACTGCGGGAGTTAATTTATAGAAAAATTAAACATCATTTGGAGCTGAGCAAGGGAGATGAGCAGGGAGTAGGGGGAGCTGGCTTGGTATCGACAATATTTAAATGGCCTTGGGTATTGATTCTGGAAGGAATCTTTGTAAGGACTCAGGGTGGTCTGAAAATAATTCCCCAACTCAGCTTGAGTGTGTGAGTGTGTGTGTGAGTTGTTCAGTCATATCTAACTCTGTGATCCCAAGGATTGTGACCTGCCAGACCCCTCTGTCCATGGAATTCTCCAGGCAAGAATATTGGAGGGGGTTGCCATTCCCTTCTCCAGGGGATCTTCCAGACCCAGGGATTGAACCCAGGTCTCCTGTATTGTAGGCAGATTCTTTATGATCTGAGACACCAGGGAAGCCCAAAGAAGATTTAGAAAGCAAGATATGCCCCAAATTAAAAGCATATATTTAGTGCTGTGTGTCTTAGAGGGATGGGAAACTGGGAGAGTTGGGGGTGAGGGTATTTGTTCCCAGATGTTGTAGTGACCACCTAAATCTGGATGACCCCCAAGTCATGTCTCTAGGCCGGCATTCTCCCTGAATTCCAGACTCAAATGCCTAGGCAGATCTCAACCATCCACTCATTTCCCGGGTGCTTATGGGGTATCAGGCACAGTTTGAGACACCAAGGGTCCAGCAGTGAATAAACCACAGAAGGTCCCCATGGTCCCCTCTTCCAGCGGCTCCCAAGGAAGACGTCTGTGATGCCTGGGCAGGTTCCCACTAGAATCCACATTCCTGTTACTCCTCCTCAGACCAGCATCTCATCCTGAAGTCTCGGGGGTTGGGGGCGGGGGGTGTTGGGGCTCACAGCCCCCAAGATGGAAGCCCAGGAGGTCTGCCCTGGCGGCTCACATCGCCTGATCTATCTTGGCATTCTTGCCTACACGATTCTCAGAATTGTCTTCCCTGCCTTCCTATCCTTTCCTATGATCACAGGATGGTTCAAACCTGTTCAAACCAACAGAGGGAGAGATGCACACACACGCTACCACGATCAATCTTAACACTTCAGATCTCTCCTGCGCCGTCAAAACAAAAATACACTTCAAAACCCAAACCTGGTCATGCCACCCTGCAGCGCAAAATCCTTCACAGGCTCTGCTCGGGCTGAATTGCATCCCACTCTCCACTTCGTATATTGAAGTCTTAAGCCCTAAGGTGATGGGATGGTATTTGGAGATGGAGCTTTGGGAAGGTGCTTGGGTTTAGATGAGGTCACAAGGGTAGGGCTTGGGATTAGATGTGATTATGGTGGGATTAGGGCCCTTAAAAGAAGTGACTCCAGAGAGTTCCCCACACACACACACCTTGTGAAGACACGGTGAAAAGGTGGCCATCTGCAAGCCAGGACTCTTACTGGAAACAGAATCACCCAGCACCTTTATCTTAGACGTCCACGCTTCCAGAACTGCAAGAAATAAATGTCTGTTGTTGAACACCCCAGTCTATAGCAGTGGGAGCTAAGACTGGTCGCCCATTGCCCACTGAAAAAGCCCAAGCTCCTTGCACAGCACCCCGATGCTCCAGTTGTCCACTTTGCCTGTCTCTTCAATGCCTTCTCCTCCCCACCCCATCTTGCGTGCAACACTCCTGCAAATTGATTGTTTGTGGATGCCCCTCAGATGTGGGAGATGTTAGTACTGGCCCCAGTTCATCATCCCTCCCTGTACCCGGACCTTTTATGATGTCATCTGCAGTTCTTCCCACCAAGGGCAAGTCTTGACCAAGTGACTTGCATTGATCGGTGGGATGGAGCAGCCTTGACGTAGGCAAAGGTGCACTGGAGCTTGCCTCTTGCACTTCCGCCGTTGCCAGAAAGGCTTCCTGTGGTAGCTGCTGTGCCTGCGTCCTCAGATGAATGAACGTACATGGAATACAGCCCACCCTCACCTACTTTTTAGAATGTTTGTTACATGGCACTATTGCAGCAATTATTGACTGATACAGACAACATACTGTTATTTTTTGACTTCTTGTCTCCTGCTTTTTCGTTAGCAGAATGTCCTTATGCATTCCTCTTGGCCTAAATATCTTTCAAGATTTAATTCATTGTTACATTCTGCAGGGAGCCTTCCCTACTATTTCCAGAAATGCTGTCATCTTCTCCCTGATCCTGTATTTAAAAGAAGCGGCGGCGGGGGGGGGGGGGGGGGGCGGAACTATGGTGGCAGGTAGGAGGCAGAGAAAGAGTTCTCCTGTGTGCCAGGGCTGAGGTAATGTATTGTCACTTTCTGCCAGGAAGGAGGAAGGCGGGCATCTCCCACTCTCTGGGGTTCAGCCATGGGAACCACCCAGGGGCTCTCTGGACTCACCTGCTATTTGCACCAGTCCAGGAATCTGTGGGTTTGTGGATGCATTTGCCTTTCCGGTTACTCTGTGTCAGTTCCCAGCCAGAGCCCTGTGTAGTTGCTACTAAGACAGAGTTACATGCTATTGCATGCTCTGGAATTGAAACAGCTGCTAACACCTCCCAGAAAACATTGTATTTAGTAACTAGCCAGCCTGTGTTTTAATTTCAGTCTCTTTGCTCTTCCCAGCCTTTATTGCGCGCCAGGGATTTTTGTGCAAACATGACTGCATCTTCGACACGTCTTTGGCAGGCCTGACAGTCCCTTTGCCTTCTTTGCCTGGTGATGATGGAGGCCTTACTTATCCCTGCCCCTCTCAGGAGTCTATAAATAGAGGGAGAGATGCACGAACAGGCACACACAGGAGAACTTCTCATGCTGCAAAGCTGCTCAGCTCAGGAAAAGCTGCAGACACATTTTCCCAGCCTCCAGGGGTTCTCAGAGCCCCTGTGCTGGTGGCCAGCAGATCCCAGGGTCCTGCATCCTTTCCCCACTTCTTATCACGTTCAGGGACCCGGGGAGGGCAGGTGGGCCAGAGCCAGACCCTGCCTATGCAGTTCCTAACTGGAATGTGCACTCAATGTTTCCCCTCCCACCAATGTCTCTCTCAGGACTAGTCAAGCTAGAGTACAGATCACCTTTCAGGTGTAGGGTGTGATAAATTACTGGTCACCAAATATTCACTGTACACCACAGGCAGAGCATACTTCCCTGCCACACTGATTCTGAGCTTGACGTTGAGACTTGCTTTGACCCATGAAACCTTAGCAGACATAATATAAGCAGTAGGTTGAAGTATGTCAGTGTGAATAGGCCTGCCCTATTGCCCATCTGCCTTCACCTATGACTAGAATGTGCCCTGAATAACTCCAAGTCCAATGAGGGCAGGTGTACATGGAGTGAGTCTGGACCCACTCACATGGTGGAGCTGATTCCCACTGAGCCCAAACAAGATCAGCTCCAGCCCCCATTGATCTACCGATGGATGAGTGGGAAGTGATTGCCTATTGTTGTATGCCACTGAGTTTTGCAACTGGTTGGAAAGGAAGAATAATTGACTAATTTAAGGGGACAGGCTTCCTTTCCCATCATAGTCTTCTGAAGATGAAATTGGCAGCAGTTACCATTGCTGAGGCTCCAATACTTCGGCCACCTGATGTGAAGAGCCAGCTCATTGGAAAAGACCTTGATGCTGGGAAAGATGGAAGGCAGAAGGAGAGGGCGATGACAGAGGACAAGATGGTTGGATGGTATCACCGACTCAGTGGACGTGAGTTTGAGCAAATGCTGGGAAATAGTGAAGGACAGGGAAGCCTGGCATGTTGCAGTCCATGGGGTCACAAAGAGTAGGACGCGACTGAGCGACTGAACCACAGTAATAACCATTGCTGATCATCCGCAAAGAAGACCATGAACTTAGGGGAGCTTTTCCAGGGGCAGCTTTTCCAGGAGTGAGGGTCTTACATGGAGTCAGACCCATTAAATATCCAGCAAAAAGCCACCCCTTAATACATATCAATACAGTTATAAGTAGAACAAAGCTAGTTCAGCTGGTCAAGCCAACTGGTCAATGTCAGGCTCCAGACTGGGGCTGTGGCCTCCTTAACATCGTGTATTAAGCAGCTGAACTAGCCAGCTATAACAGGGACCATCCTAACACATGAAGGAATGTGTTCTTAGAGGCCCACCCTCAAAACACCTGGCCTCCCAAGGTGCTGTCCAGCTGCAAAGGTGCTGTCCAGCTGCAGAGGTGCTGAACTGAGAGCAGGCCCCTCTGGAATGTCTTAGAGAGCAGACTCAGATGTCACTGACATCAGTTGGTTGCTCTCCACCCCTGCCCCAACCACTCTCTCTTTCCTCGCCAGTCTTTTTATCTGATCTCAGCCCCTCTGTGGAATATCTGTTGCTCACCTCTGCCACAGTTCTGATCAATTACCCAGGAAAAAAAATGTGTTCGTCCAGAAAGTCAAATTTCCAAATCACCCAGATAATCGATATTCGACCACTGTGTTACAGAGCGGGGGATTGATTTCCTGCCAGCCATTGCTAGGCAACAGGAAGCTTTCACAGCATCCTCATGCAATGAAGGGAACTATGAATGGTGGAATAGCACAGTGGGGTTAGTTCTCAAGGGTCAGTGGCATGTGAAGCCAAAAAATCAAATCACGGGGTGAAAAGGGACCTGCTGCTTTTAAGACTTTAGTGATGCTTCATCTGGCACCCTGACTTGCAGCAAACCCTAGCTGAAAAATCCTTTTCACTGTAGAAAGTTTCAAATGATTACACAGAAGGATAATAGAATGAATCTCCATGGACTCATCACCTAGCTTCAATAATTAGCAACCCTTGGTAAATTCAGTTTCAGTCTTCCCCTGGGACTTCCCTGGCAGTCTAGTGGTTAGAACTCCATTCTGTACCACTGCTGGGGGCATGGATTCAATCCTTGGTTGGAGAACTAAGGTCCTGCATGCTGCCTGCCATGGCCAAAAAAAAAAAAAAAAGAAGAGAAAAAGATCAGCTTCAGTCTATGGTGAGGGGGGCAAGGATAGACTAACTCCTTTCCCATAAGATTATATTTAAGCAAATTCTTTATAGGTATTTCCATAGGTATTTCTGTAGGCCTCTCTGAAAGGGAATTATTCTTAAAAGCACAATACCATTATCACACTTTAAAGAAAAAAGCCTGGTTCATTCACAACATCAAATATCCAGTCAGTGTTCAAATGTCTCCAAATGTCTTAACTATTACAGTTTTACTATGATCAGGATCCATATGAGCTTCAGATATTGTAATTGGTTGGTATGGTTCTTCGGTTTCTTTAAATCTACCCATTTTCCTTGCATCTTATGTGTTGAAGAGGAGGCTCACTTGTCCTGTAGAGAGTCCTGTGAGCCAAATCTTACACTCCATGGTTCGGTTCACCATGTTCCTTCATCCCCCATATTTCCTGTGACTTGGTCGTTAGACGGAGCAGTGGATCAGACCCAGGTTCGTTGTGTTGGTAACACTACTTTATAAACAGTCTTTGTGTGTGTGTGCCGCATCCACCTTAGCTGTGGCACGTGAGATCTTTGTTGCATCACGTGGCCCTTTCATCGTGGGACGTGAACTCTCTAGTTGTGGCACATGGGCTTATTTGCTCCCCGGCATGTGGGATCTTAGTTTCCGGACCAGGGATCAAACTTGAGTCTCCTGCATTGGAAGGTGGGTTCTTAAGTACTGCACCAGCAGGGAAGTCCCTATGAATATTCTTCATCAGTTGTCTCTAATGCCTGGTTCTCTTTTGGCAGGAGTTGGTTGCTTATTAGGGAGGCACAACCCACAGAGTAAAAGGAAGTATGTGCGATACATATATCTGACAAAGGATCATATCTGGTATATGCCAAGAGCCTGTACTAATCATTAAGGAAAACGTAGACACTCCACCATAAGTGACAAGGCACTCTTTCTGAATGAAAGTTTTCCCTTTCTTCTAGAACCAAGTGTAAACATGAAAATCAATTAATAGAAGGTTTAGGCTGCATCTGGGGAAAAGGGAGAGAGGGAGGTGGCATAATGAGATATCCACCTCCCTTCAACCATGGGAACGGTCTCTTCACATGTTTACTGGAGGAGAAGAAGAAGGGCCATTTCTTCAATCCGTTTTCTGAACCCATCTGACCAAGACTCTTCAGAGTTACTGAGGGATTCATCTGATGACTCAAAAAAATCAATGTCAATAATTAATCTCCCAGATTCTCCTTGTTGCAGTCAGTGACAGGGAAAGCCAGAAGTTAGTATATCCACGGAGACCACTCTGGGACCAAATGCATAAACACTAGTAAATTACTTCAAAGCTTTTCCCTTTTTTAATTAACTGAAGTAATTTCGTAATAATCCCCAAAGCTTGTATCTTAAAATGGAAATCAGTTAAGGATCGAATCCGTCTTCTGATAGTGTTTGCTTAGTTCCTGGGGCGGAAACCACACAGGACCTCAGCCCAAAGGGGTGGTGGGGACTCAAAGGCTTTAATAAAACCCGCAGAACTTTCAGACTTTACGCCAACCTCAGCAGATGGTAACAAGTGTCAAAAACATTTAATTAGCCCCTGCATTAGCTCATGACTTAATGAGCCCTGTCTAGCTGCATACCTGTGATATGTGGACTCTGCCCAGACATCCGCTTCTGAAGGACTATAAAAAGCCTTTTGGGAAGGATGGGTTTGAGTGTTTCAAGTTCCCAGACTACCATAAAAGGCAAAGGCCGCCCCCCACCCCAGCCCCGTTTCTCTTCACTGCGCATGCACAGCAAATTGAGCCTCCAAAGGCAGTGAATTCCACAGTCCCCCATTCCATGGGGGATCGTGAGCTGTGCACACAACTTCACAGCACCGCCAAGCCAGAGGGACCTCGCCCTGTAATCCCTTGTGTTTATACGCCTTGGAAATGCTTCTCAAAGCCAATGCACTCACATTATCATGTTTGAGCCTCACAAAATCCACTGAAGTAAAGCAATTATCCTATTTGATAATTGATAATTAGCAATTATCCTATATGGGGGTGAGAAAACCCCCATCCAAAGTCCAGGTGAAGGACGGGGTGAGTGAAAACACCAACCTAGAATCCACCTGCCTCTAAGCCCAGCCTGGTCCCGGTTCCCACTGACAGGGCACCAAGGGGAAGGTCCTAAAGGCAAGAACTGCAGTCTTCATTCAGGAATTCTGGTAACTCAACCATGCCTGGCACTGAGGCTGTTAATGCGTCAGAGTAAATCCAACAGCTCGCAAGGAGGGTGAGCACAGGGTATCGTCCTGATGGTCAGGAAGTGAAAGCCATATCCTGTTGCTTTTTGGCCAGCCTCAGTCCTCTGTGGACCAGGAAGCGACTGCGTTTATACCTCCTCATGAGAGTGCTCTGTACACCGTTAGGCAGTAAGGAAGCCGTGTCCCAATGGGCAAGTTCTCTGTAGAAGGACAAACTCAGATTGTTTCATTTCTCTCCAGGGAAAAGGCATATGCCACTTCCAGTAACAATCCCCCCATTGTGGTTTATTCTTAAGGGTGGGATAGTCTGTGTGTAGTCTCTGAGGGAACCAGATTCCAGGCTTACCTCTTCAAACATTTATTTTTATTTTTGGCTGAGCTGGGTCTTTGTTGCTGCGTGGGCTATTCTCTAGCTGCAGCACGCAGGCTTCTCACCGTGGTGGCTTCTCCTGAGGGTCACGAGTTCCAGGGTGTGTGGGCTTCAGTCCTTGTGGCTCCGAGGCTCTAAGGCACAGGCTCAGAGTTGTGGCTCACGGGCTTAGTAGCTCCGCAGGATGTGCGATCTTCCCTGATCAGAGGTTGGACCTGTGTCTCTTGCACTGGGAGGTGGATTCTTTACCAATGAGCCACCAAGGAACCTCTTGACTCAGGCGGACCTCTTGACTATGGTGGGCAAAGGAACCACCTTAAGTTTCTTCTACAGGCACGTGTTCAGGAAGTAACACCCTCCAGCCCAGGCCCCGTCCACTTTGCCATTGGAGTTTTCCAGTTGAGCTGAAAAGCTGCCTTCCATCACCTTGGGGTTTGCAGGGCCTGCTGCACCGATAGGAACAATGATGGGGAAATGGTTTGGGAAGAAATGCCAGCAGCAGCTGTGGAGGCGGGACAAGCAGTCGAAAGGCAGCACCGGCTCCCCTTGGCTCCTCCAGGCAAAGCAAACGTTACGTCCCGAAGCTCCGGGGATCACAAGATACCCACTCTCAGCCTCTTCCTTCTAATTCCTGGTGGTCTCAGAGAAGGATGAAAACAGTGTTAGAGCAAACTTTCTCTACCTGCCTGCATTTCTGAATCACTTGGGCTACTTTTCCCCAAAGCAAGTCAATCCAGGCCTCTGTGGTGAGGTCGGGCGTCAGGGTTCTCCCAAGGGGAGGATCTGAAAGCCCAGGGTTGAGAATCACCCCTTTATGGGAATCTCTGAGGCAAGATTTTCCCTCAACTCTGGCTACTGTTGAATTTCTCTGGGAGCGTTAAACAATACTGATGGCAGGACCTCGCTTCAGAGATCCTGATTTAATGGTCCTGGGGTACAGCCTAGGCAGCAAGATCTTTTTTTAAAAGCTCCCCAGCTAAGTCTAATGTTCAGCCAAGGTTGAACCACTGCTCTGAACACTTTCATTCCTTCTGCTTTAAAATGAGCCCCTGGAAACTCTGCAAACCTCTGGCTTTAAGAAAGTCACTCAATTCTGCACCTGCACACGGGTAAGATGGACCCTGAAAACCTCAGCAACCTGGCAAATTAACCAAGAGACGGGCCCCCCGGGAGTGGCTTTATTTCCTTCAAGAGTCCTAACAGTCCCAAACTCTGTGTGGTGTTGAGATACTATATAAACCCTTCGTATATGTTCTCATTTGAACATGACCATGGGAAAGTATTTCTCGATCTCTGAGCTTCACTTCCTCATCTGTAAAATGGAGCTGAGCGATTTGCTTATGGTAGTTTGAGGTTCAAATCCGGCTCCTGACTCTGAGCTCAGGGCCTTTCCCACCTGAACTGCCTTGTGTTCATGAATGCTAGGTTGCTCAGTCGTATCTGACTCTCTGCGACTCTATGAACTGTAGCCCACCAGGCTCCTCTGTCCATGGGATTCTTCAGGCAAGCAGACTGGAGTGGGCTGCCATTTCCGCCCCCAGGGGATTTTCCTAACCCAGGGATTGAGCTCAAGCCTCCTGCGGCTCCTGCATTGCAGGTAGATTCTTTCCCACTGAACCACTGGGGAAGCCCTCTGAGCTGCCTTCTGATACACAATAGACACAGGTCTGGAGAAGGAAGTAGGCTACATGGGGTCAGGACGTATGTTCTCTTTTACAAAAAAAAAAAAAAAAAATCAGGGTTTGGGGAAAGCCTGTGGCCGCTGAGGCTGGGCCTCCCAGGCTGGTACCCAAGGCAGGAGCCCTTTCAGATGGTCCCTTAGAGGTTACAGACCACGAGACCAGGCCTTAGCTCTCAGGCAGGCTGGTTGGGAAAACAAGCCCTGCAAGGTCAGAGCAGCTGAGCCCTGGGCAGATGCAGGGGGCAGGGCTCCTCTGGAGGCTGACGACCCAGAGTTTATCCTCCTTTTGTGATACCTGGAACTCACCCGGCTCTGGCCTGGGGTTTGGTTCCAGATGATTTTGTCTCTTTGGATCACGGAGGGAGCCAATATGAGAACTGGGCAGAGTAGAACCCTCGATACAGAAGGAGTTCAGAGTCACCAAGACATCACCTCCCAATTACCCCTTCTGTGGAAGGTACTGCTGGATGTGCTCCAGCAAAACAAGGACGTAAGTTAGACAAAGACACAGGATCCAAGTACCAGGAGACCCAACCACAGGGAAATTGGAGGAGGAAATGGCACTCCACTGCAGTATCCTTGCCTGGAGAATCCCATGGATGGAGGAGCCTGGCGGGCTACAGTCCGTGGGGTTGCACAGAGGTGGACATGACCGAGCACACACACGTGCAACCATGGTCAAATAGTGAGAGGGATTCAGAGAAGCCTGTGTTAATGTCCTGACTCTGTTTTCTCTGTGTGTGTCACTCTGGCTGCAGTACTGAACTCAGGGCAACAGCCTCACACAGAGGGCCATCCTGGGACAGGCAGGGCTTCAGGGAATCCAGGCTTCATCTTGAGGGCCAAGGGGGACATCAGTGAGAGGGGCTTAAGGCCGTCTACAGGGCGGGTCCAGGTTGTCCCTTCCAGGGGCATCAGGTCTCTCACTGAATTGCTGGGGTAGGACAATGCAAACATTCCCTCCATTCCCTGCAGGGTCATCAGGATTCCTTCCAGAACCCACATCCCACTGGGAGGGGCTTCTCTCCTGGCCTCCCTCCCTTTTGCCCCCTCCTTGTTTTTTTTTTTTCCCATCTCCCTGCTCCCTCTTCACTCCCTCCTCTACCTGGAATCCTGCTAGAGGCCTCCTTCCTACAAACCTCTGCAGACAGACTCTGGTGGAGAAGCACATAAGAAAAGCCTCTCCTTAACTCCTCACCAACAGGCCCTCCCAGGAGGCGGTGGGCAGAAAGGCCATTTTGTGAGAAAAAAAAAGGCTCATTTAAAAAAAAGGGGGGACTTTCCTAGTGGTCTGATGGCTAAGAATCCTCCTGCCAGTGCAGGGGACACGGGTTCGAGCCCTGGTCTGGGGAGATCCCACAGGCCTTGGGGCAACTGGGTCCACGTGCCACAATGACTGAGCCCGCACACCCCAGAGCCCGCGCACCCCAGAGCCCGCGCTCTGCAACGAGAGCAGCCACAGCAACTAGACAAAGCCCAAGCGCAGCAACAAGACCCAGCACAGCCAAAACTTAATTGATTCATTATTTTAAAAAGACACATACCTTAAAAAAAAAAAAGTTTGCGGAGTTGAGGACAGGACTCTGAGGGATCAGAGGATGAAAGGAATTTGGGCGGCAGGAAGGGGCAGGAGAGACACGCAGCGCAGGGTGTGGTTCAGATGCAGAATTTGAGGGGACAGTGGAAGCCAGCTTGGGAAGCCCTTCAGCCAGAAGCCAGAGGAGGCTGTTATCTAAAGCCTGCACCCAAGATGCTGGTCAGCCCAGCAGCTCCTCACCCTGTGAGCGGGGGCGGGGGTGGCCCCAGAGCACTCAGGGCAGAAACAGGAATCTCCTAGCTCCATGGTCAAGGTCAAAAGGTCATGAACAGAGCAGAGCCAGGCTGAGATCACAGTTCCGCAGCCAGCTGAGGGGGACCGGCACCCTGCCTCTCCAACATCTCAGGGGGTCGGCTTGAGGGGCTGGAATCTCCAGCCAGTTCAGCCTGGCCCAGCACAGGTCGGCCCCTTCCCTGCCCTGCTCCCCGCTCCCCCCACCGGTGCTGAATCACCAGAAAAGCACAGCCGGCCCCACTTAGAAGCAAATGACATTAGTGGCACGTCCACGGGATGTCAGCAGGCAAATCCCTGGGTTTCTGCCTCAGTCACACTCAGGGGAGCTGTTTATAGGTAGCCAGCAGCCTGGAGGTTTGGCTTCTGTCAGCCTCTACATTTTTCTGTTCGTCTTGGCCTGTCTCGTCACATTATCTCCAGGCGGTAGAGGTGCATATGTGTGTGCTCGTGCTAAGCCGCTTCAGTCGTGTCCAACTCTTTGAGATGCTATGGACCATAACCCTCTGTGCTCAGGATTCTCCAGGCAAGAATACGGGAGTGGGTTGCAATGCCCTCCTCCAGGGGATCTTCCCTACCCAGGGATCGAACCCACGTCTCTTAACATATCCTGCATTGGCAGGGGTGTTCTTTACCACTAGCACCACCTGGGAAGCCCATGGATGTGTATATGTGTGTGCAAGAGTGTGCATGCGTGTGCCTGTGTGTGTTTACAAGCTCTGGGCCAGAGACTGGGGATCTGATAGCAGGGGTAAGATTGAATTTCACCTTGGAAAGCCCCGGCAGAAACATTCCACCCTGGACACCAGCAGGCATCCTGTGGGCAATCAGAGCACCCACGATGCCTGCAGGGCCAGGCACTCTGTCAATACTGTGATATTTAGCTGCTGCATGGCAGAAGGCTCTGGAGACCCCAGCAGACAGGCCTCAGTTCTCAGCAGAACTTTGGGGCCTAAGTTCTCTGTTAACCCCAGAAGCTGCAGCACCCAGGCTGTTTGCCTAGGAGGGGCAGGCTCTGACCCCCACCCACGGTCCCTCTGGGGCCCCTTTGGACAACCAAATCTCTGCCTCTTGCCTCCCAGCCTCCTGCACCTGCCCAGAACAGCCTCTCTCAGGGAAACTGAGTGTCTTTGCAGAAGGCCAGGCTTCCACCTTCAGGCCCTGCCTGCAGGCCAGGCAGAGAAATTACTCCAAACGCCCCTCAGCTCCCCATTAGCCTTGTCTGCACCACCTGGCTTAGAAATGACCCACTGCCTCTGAAGCCCCTCTCCAGGAGAAGACCCTAATGGTTTTCCTTTTTCTTTTACAGGCGGAGCATGGCAGCTCCTTGTGGTGCTTGGCGCGCCCCCTTGTGGCAAAGCCACACAGGCAAAGCATCTGGAGACCGGGCATCCAGGTGACCCTGATTCCTGAAAGGGGGTGGGAGGCAGCGGGTATAAGCACAGCCTTCCTGTCCCCTGCTGACTCTCCTACTCCTCCCCAGGGCCCTGGGTGTTAGGGGAGGAAAGCTTTATTGGGGTGCTTTTCACCGGACAGAGCTCCCTGAATACCTGAAAGCTACACCTCCCCTGGGACTAACCCCATCCTCAGGTGTCACTTTGTCTCCGGTCAGATGCTATGCTACTCCTTTCCTAGCAACGATCTGTTGACAGCACGTTGAAGGCCTCTTTGCAGAATTTCTAGACTGGATGAGGATCTCTGTGACCGGGGTAGATTCTTTCCCATCACATCCGAGGAGCCAGCCTAGGAGGGGCAGGCTCTGACCCCCACCCACGGTCCTAGGCTGTCCCCACCAGACCCTCCCCACCCCCAACCCTCTCACGGCACATGCTCCAAGCCTGAGGAAAGGAAGAAAGAAGCAAGTATTTTTCTCTAAAAAAGGATCTGATTATAAGCAGAAGTCATTATAATTACAGCAAACACCTATATAACACGTACTACACAACAAGCCCTGTTCTAAATCTTTAAGATGCATTAGCTCATTTAATCCTCCTGACATTTTGGTTTTTGATATTTATTTATTTGGTTGCATCGAGTCTTAGTTTTGGCACACAGGATCTTTGTTGTGTCATTCGGGATCTTTCTTTGCAGCGCACAGAGTCTCTAGTTTAGGCAGACGGGCTTAGTCACTCTGCAGCATGTGGGATCCTCCTGGACCAGGGATTGAACCCATGTACCCTGCAGGCGGATTCTTAATCACTGGACCACCAGGGAAACCTTAACTCCGTTTTCTTTTTTTAAACAAGTCATACCAGTGACTCCTTCCAAGTCTGGCTTTCACACAAATTACCGTTATGGTCACAGATGACTTCCTGTTTTGCCCATTTCCCAGAGCCCTGCTTCGGAGGCTCTGACCTTGAAGGACTGAGCCTCAAGTTGCCTTGTAGGCACCCAGCTCCATCATCTGGTTCTCCCTTCTTCCTTTGGTTTGTTCTGGGAACTATATTTGCCAGAAAAAAAAAGGGCATCAGTCACAATGTGGCATCTAAATGGTTTGTGCTGAGGCCTTTGGACTTTATCTTTTATTTTTAGACCATGCCCCAAAGAGACAAAAGGCTTTAGCATCCCCAAGGCAGGGTTTGGACGGTGGCCAAGGACTTCTGAGATTCTACTGTCCTGCTCACGAAGCACCCAAAAGGAAAGTTGAATCAGTCGCGGCCTCTGCGATGCTAACCCAATAACCGAGGGTTTATTTGTCTCCTTTAGCCAAACCCAGGAGCGTAAATCCCTTTTAATTCTCCTCAAAGACTGTAGTTTCCCAACATGAAATTTTTTAGGAAGCAGCCCCACTTCCTCCACCCCACTCCAGGGAAGCTGAAAAGAGCTTGCAGAGTCCCCCTCGCCAGCTCTCCTCCCCCAGATAGAGTTGAGTATCAATGATGCACGTGGCAATCCTGACATCAGCTGTCAAGCAGTTCCTTTACCTTGGTGCTCTAACCTTGAAACCGGGGCACAAGGAGAAAGGTTCGCGTCCTCTCCCAATCTCAGATCCCAGCATCTGCACCCCAACATCACCACTGGCTTGGTCCATGAAAAGCTTCAAAAAGCCCCTAAAGGGTCTGTGTTAGGTGGGTTTTGAGTCTATTTCCATTCTAGCATCTATCATGGCATTTGGCAATCGCCTGTTGGCAAATCAGTTTAGGTACTTTTAGCTAGTGGCTTCGGAGAAGGCAATGACAACCCACTCCAGTACTCTTGCCTGGAGAATCCCATGGATGGAGGAGCCTGGTAGGCTGCAGTCCATGGGGTCACTAAGAGTCGGACAAGACCGAGCAACTTCACTTTTACTTTTCACTTTCATGCATTGGAGAAGAAAATGGCAACCCACTCCAGTATTCTTGCCTGGAGAATCCCAGGGACAGAGGAGCCTGTTGGGCTGCTGTCTATGGGGTCTCACAGAGTCGGACACGACTGACGCGACTTAGCAGCAGCAGCTAGTGGCTTCCCTGATAGCTCAGAGAGTGAAAAATCTGCCTGCAGTGCTGGATACCTGAGTTCAATTCCTTGGTTGGGAAGATCCCCTGGAGAAGGGAATGGCAACCCACTCCAGTATTCTTGCCTGGAAAATCCCATGGACAGAGGAGCCTGATGAGCTCCATGGGGTTGCAAAGAGTCAGACATGACTGAGCGGCTAACACATACACTTTTAGCTGAGGTGATAGAGACCCTGATCAATTTGGTTTTACTGGTAAGAAGTTTGCTGTCTGCGGAGCAGGAGCTGTCGGGGAGGGGCAGGGAGCAGGCTGCTGTCAGCTGATCAGCAGGGACACAGGACCCAGCTTCTCTCTCTCCCTGCTCTGCCTTCCCCAGGGTGTTGGCCAGGGCCCCAGGCTGGCTCCCCTCAGGGCTGCCAGATGGCTGAGCCAGCTCCAGGCACTGAATTCAGAGGACATCATCCAAAGAAAGAAAAGAGCCATGAAGGTCTTTCCTAGAAGTTTTCAGCAGACTTTCTCTCAGCACTCACTGGTCAGAATGGAGTCACATGGTCATTCCTGAACCAATCACTGGCCGTGAAACTATCATTTTTATTGTTTAGTGCCTGAGTTGTGCCTGACTCTTTTGCAGTCCCATGGACTGTAGCCCGCCAGGTTCCTCTGTCCACGGAATTTCCCAGGCAAAAATACTGGAGTGGGTTGCCATTTCCTTTTCCAGGGGATCTTCCCTTTCCCAGGGATTGAACCTGCATCTCCTGCATTGGCAGGTGGATTCTTTACCACTGAGCCTTGAGTCAAATTGACCCCTGCTTCTCACAGTATGGACCCTAGACCAGCGGCATTAGTTTCATCAGAGAACTTATCAGAAATGAAGATTCCTGGACCCCAACCCAGAACCACTGAATCAGAAACTCTGGGGGTGGGCCTCAGCAAAGTGCATTTTTAAAGCTATTTGTTATTAGCTCGTATAATTGCTATGGTTTAATCACTGCTCAACAGAAGGTAGTTTCCTAAGGAAACAAAGATTTTCCAAGTAAAGATGTTTACGATTTTACAAAATGAAAAACACTTGATTTTACATTAAAAACATTCTATCTAGGTTAAACCTGAAATGCTATTAGTTTCCGCCCCCCCCCCCCCAACTGCTTGCTGACAGCCTCTCTGGGTGATTCTAATGCCTGGAGACCTTTGAGAGCCCTGTCTCAGATTCACTATTGGAGATGTCACATCTATTATCTACTGCTGTGAAACAAAGCACCCCAAAACTTAGGGGCTTAAAACAAGACTCTTTTATTTGCTCCTAACTCCCTGAGTCAACAGTTCAGGCTGGGCACCACTGGGCAGGGCTTTTACAGTCTTCCTCATGGTAGGATGGTCAGATCTGGCAAATAAAAATACATGATGCACCATTAAATGTTAATTTCAAAGAAGCCACAAATAATTTTTCAGAATATGTCCCAAGCAACCATTTACGCTACACAAAGCATTCACTGATTATATAAAATTCAGATTTAACGGGGACTCCTGTATTTCATCTGGCAACCTAGCCTAGTTCTACTTACACGGCTGCAGTCATCTGGAGACTCTGAGGCTGGACAGCCTGCTGGCCTTTAGGCACTCTGTTGAGAGGTTGGCGCTGGCTGTCAGGTGACATCTCCCTCCGTGGGGCATCCCATCCTCAAGGAGACTAGTCTGGGCTCCACTAGTCATGTCCACTGACTCAGTGGATTTGTTTGAGTAAACTCCGGCAGATAGTGAAGGACATGGAAGCCTGGTGTGCTGCAGTCCATGGTGTCACAAAGTTAGCAACTGAACAACGAACAACAAAGGGTTTTCCAAGAGGGCACCAGTGGAAGCTGCAAGGTCTCTTAAGGTCTAGGCTTGGAAATTATATGATGTCTGAGTGAAGGATTAATATTAACCAAAGGGAGATGTGGCCTCTGCTCTCAGCTACTGGAAGTGACGTCTAGGCTGCTGCTGTGTTCTGCCTGATGGGCCTTAGTGCTACTGCTGCTAAGTCACTTAAGTCGTGTCCGGCTCTGTGCGACCCCATAGACGGCAGCCTACCAGGCTCCCCCATCCCTGGGATTCTCCAGGCAAGAACACTGGAGTGGGTTGCCATTTCCTTCTCCAATGCATGAAAGTGAAAAGTGAAAGTGAAGTCGCTCAGTCGTGTCCAACCCTCCGCGACCCCATGGACTGCAGCCTTCCAGGCTCCTCTGTCCATGGGGTTTTCCAGGCAAGAGTACTGGAGTGGGGTGCCATTGCCTAGAATTTAAAACAACATGATTTATGAAGGGGTTTTGGGACATGCTGCATCAGTTGCAACTTCTCAAGAAACAAAACTGAAGATCAGCCATATAGCAGTATGTGATTGAACCCCAGTAAAACCTCAGGACACTGTGGTGCTGTGAGCTTCCCCGGTTGGCAAGATTCGAGTACTGTCACATATTGTAACTGGGAGATGGTAACGCTGTCCAGGGGGAGGATGCCATGGGGAGGATGGGAAGCTTCACATTTGAACCCTGACCTGCCCTTCACCTTGCCCTTTCGTTGGTTCTAATTTGCATCCACCCACTGTAATACTACTAATAGTAAATATAGCACCTTCTTGAGCTCCGTGAGTCTTTCTAAGTGAATTATCCAAACTGAAGGTGGTTGTGGGGAACCCCAAATTCACAACCAGCTGAAGTGAGTGTGATCCTGGGACCCAGAATTTGCGGCTGGTATCTGAATTGAGGGCAGTTTTTTGGAACATGTTCCCCTCAAAGCGCACGGTTTGCCAAAACTCATCACGTGCCATGAGGCCTCCCAGGTAGTACAGCAGTAAAGAATCTACCTGCCAATGCAGGAGACACGAGTTCAATCCCTGGGGCAGGAAGATTCCCCTGGAGTAGGAAATTGCAACCTGCTCCAGTATCCTTGCCTGGGAAATTTCATGGACAGAGGAGCCTGGCAGGCTGCAGTCCGTGGGGTCACAAAGAGTCAGACGTGACTGAGCGCACGGCACCTATCACGTGCCAGCTCTGCCACAGTCTGTTGGCCAAAGCAAATCTCCAGGCCAGACCAAGTCTGGGGGATGTAGAATAGAAAAGTCACACCTCAGTGCCCGAGGGAATGTTTTCTCAACACACTCGGTTCAGACACTCACAGTCTTCCCTGGTGGAGAAGGCAGTGACACCCCACTCCAGTACTCTTGCCTGGAAAATCCCATGGACAGAGGAGCCTGGTAGGCTGCAGTCCATGAGGTCGCTAAGAGTCGGACACGACTGAGCAACTTCCCTTTCACTTTTCACTTTCATGCATTGGAGAAGGAAATGGCAACCCACTCCAGTGTTCTTGCCTGGAGAACCCCGGGGATGGGGGAACCTGGTGGGCTTCCATCTATGGGGTCGCACAGAGCCAGACACGACTGAAGCGACTTAGCAGCAGCAGCAGCAGCCTCCCCTGGATACAAATGCAGGTGGGGCTGTGGGATGGGCCTGGAGCCCATCTGACGGGCACCTCCAGGTCCTGAGCTTGGCCCCTACTTCCGGCAGACTAAACCCAACAAGAATCCCCGTCCTTTCCCAGCCTGTCACACACTGATAGCCTCTTATACAGTCAGAACCCACATGGGTGGAGAATAGCAGAAATAGACCAGTGTCTGCCCACTGTTAGGTAAAGACGACCAGGACAGCGAAAAGAGTGTCTAACAGGCTTTAATGGGGAAGCGCTCCCGGGCGGGTTCCCGGACCCGAACGAGGCAGGTTGAGGAAGTCTGCGCCCAGACCGTGTTGGGGGTGGTTTTTATACCTTCATTGCGAGGGATGGTCAGGCTAGATGGACGGGGGTTCGGATAGGTCGCCAGGCCAAGGCGTCGCGGGCTGACAGGTCCTTCTACGTGGCCGGGGTGGGGCGGCTTTAGCTGGCGAAGTGTTCTGTCATTGGTCCCCGGGATCTGGGAGGCGCTTTCCATTAGAGACTTCCCCCGCCGGCGGGAGGGAGAGGAGGGGCGGCCCATCGTGGCCCCCGGGGCCGGCCTTACATCCACCACCGCTGAACTTCAGAGCCAAGTTTGCCTGTTAAAGGGTGTTTCAGATTGATAAAATCTAAAATGAGGTTTAGGGCCCCATTGCTGGCTCAGTGGTTAAGAATCTGCCTAGCAATGCAAGGGACACCAGTTCTATTCCTGGTCTGGGAAGATCCCACTTGTTGCTGGGGGGCCGAGCCCACACGCCTCAAAGGCACCTACAGTCCATGCTCAGCAGCGAGAGAAGCCGCCTCAGTGAGAAGCCCTCGCATCGCAATGAGAGAAAGCTCGTGCACAGCGATGAAGACCCAGCACCACCAAACATAAACAAATATTTTAAAATAAGTAAAATAAAATGAGATTTATTGCATTCCATGTGCCTTCCCCAGTGGCTCAGACAGTGAAGAATATCCCTGAAATGCAGGAGACCTGGGTTCGATCCCTAGGTCAGGAAGATCCCCTGGAAGAGGAAATGGCAATCCACTCCAGTATTCTTGCCTGGAGAATCCCATGCACAGAGGAGCCTAGTGGGCTACAGTCCATGTGATTGCAAAGAGTTGGACATGACTGAGCTACTAACACACGCATGTATTTAAAATCCATGTAGCAAAGGAGACTAACACAATTTTTAATGCCTTTTAAAATAAAATTAAAAATGGGCTGGCATGAGTCACATGCACAAAGTTCTAGAGAGAAGTCTTTTATCTGCAAAGCTGCAGCTCCTCTCCTCTAAATGAGAAAGGCTTATTTGCATTACTCAATTATTTTTCTAAGCAATTATTCTAATTTTATTTCTAATTTCCAATCAAAGTATAATTTACATATGTTGAAATGAACATATCTGAAGTACCACAATTGGAGGATTTTTGACAAATATGTATCCCAGTGGATCCCACACTCCTATCAAAATTTAGGACACTTCTGTCACCCTAGAGAGTTCCCTCCTGTCCTTCCCCAGTCAACCCCTACCCCCCCAACTCACACCCCAAGACTAACACTATTCTGATTTCTGTCACATAGATTAGTTTTGCCTATTCTAGAATGTTACCAAAGTGGAATCACAGAGAATGGACTCTTTTGTGTCTGGTTTCTTTAACTCAGCATAAAGCCAGATAATTATATTTAAGCAACTTTAATTTTCCATGCAGTCTGTGTGCTGGAGAAGGTTTCTAGATTTGGAATCTTTGTGTTGAAATTCAAAATAGCTTTTGTTGAGCCAAACACATCTTCCCTGCCTCATCCTCCAGGCTTCCAAGACCCTGTTTCATACTGAAAATGTCAGAAATACTTTTGAACTTGGGCACTCAGGCCTCAACCTTGGAGCCAGGGCTGAGAGCAACGAACCCTGGACACACCCAGGATGGGACACACTGCTGCAAGGGGGCCAGAGATCAGGCAATTTGGTCTGGAAAACAGAAATGGAAAGAACACACGAAGGGTGAATACATCCATTTCCTGGTGCAGCTGTAACCAATTGCCACAAATTTAGCTGCTTACAACAACACAAATTAATTAGCTCACAGGGTAGAAGTCCAGTTGGTCTGCTGGTTTCTCGGCTCCAAGTTTTACAAGGGCAAAATCAAGGTGTCGGCCAGGCTGGGCTGTAATCAGCAAATGCTGAGAAGATTCTGTCTCCAAGGTCATTCGGGTAATTACCAAGTTCAGTTCTGTGGAGCTGTAGGACCCAGGCTCCCCCTTCCTTGCTGGCTGTCAGCTGGGGCCAGTCTTTGCTCCCAAATGATGTTGACATTCTGTCTCATGCCTTCAATGGGCTCCTGCTACCAACGGCAGGTGGAGGGACCACCACACTTCAAATGTCTCTGCTTCCTCTTCTGACTTCAGCTAGAAAAACATCTCTACTTTTAAAGGCTCATGAGGTTAGGCCTCCCCACCCCTTGTTAAGCATTTCAAATAATCTCCCTATTTTAAGATCTCTCACTTTAATCATACCTGCAAAGTCCCTTTTGCCATGCCCAAACTTTGGAAACCCCCAAGAGCTTCTTCAGTTTTCATAATTCACTAGAAAGACTCATAGAATGTGTGTGTGTGTGGGAATCTATTATTCTCATACTTATGGTTTATTGCAGTGAAAGGACACAGATTAAAATCCGCAGTGGAAAGAGATACCCGGGGCAGCACCCATGGAGACCAGGTGCAAGTTTCCAGGTGTTCTCTTCCAGGGGAGTCGTGTGGCCAGCTCTCGATTCTCCTGGCAACAATGTGCAAAAACACGGATGAAATATTGCCAACCAGGAATGCTCCCCAGAGCCTTGGTGCCCAGAGTCTTCAATGGGTTTCAGTCACGTAGACACATGGTTGACTTTAGTCTGAAACCCCTCCAAAACTCAAGCAGATACCACATGGCCCAAGCTCTCCAAGCCCTGACCCCCCACTACCAAATCACATCATTAGCAAGGACTACCTGGCTGGCCAAGGAGCCCAGGTAAACGAAACACTCTGATCAGGCAGGACCTTTCAAGGGCTCAGCTGACCTCCCTGGAGCCTCTCTCTGGGCAAGATTAACCCTTTACTGCACACCATGAAACTGACATATTCACCGGTTCCAGGAGATGGAGGACATCTTTGGGGACCATTGCTTCCCTAGTGACTCCATTGGGAAAGAATTCACCCGCAATGCAGGAGACCCGAGTTCAATCCCTGGACAGGGACGATTCCCCCTGGAGAAGGAAATGGCTACCCACTCCAGTATTCTTGCCTGGAGAATTCCACGGATAGAGGAGGCTGGGGAGCAACAGTCCATGAGATCGCAAAAGAGTCGTACACGGCTCAGCAGCTAAACAGCAGCAATAGCAATGCACACAAAATGCTTAGTTCATCACACACACTCCACAGACGCTAGCTGTCACTGTTGCATTTATTTTTTAAGAACTAAAAACATCTTCATTAAACTTCCCTGGTGCCTCTTCATCACTGTCAACACCAGGTCCAAAGAGCCCACGAAGCATCTTGCAGGATGGCTGTGATTTCAAGGAGACAGAATGTGGCCAGACTCGCTGATGAATGAAGATCCTCCAGAGGTTCCCAAAGATTTGGAGGAGCTAACGGATCCGGAAGGATCCTGTGTGATGTACGTGACGTGAACAGAGAATACAGTGCCCGAAGTGAGCAGGAGAACTTCACTTACTGATACCTTTTCTCTCTGTTTACAGACAGCGAACCCTCTGCACAGAGGGACTCATGGGAGGGACACACAGGCCCCTGCCCAACCCATAAGCATCCCCCACTTCCCTCCAGAGAACCAGACAAATGCTCCCACGAGCCTGGTGAAGGTGCTCCAGTCTGCACTCTCCCCTCTGGGCACTCATTGCTCAGCCTCATTCACCAAACCAGCTGCAGAAGGACCTGAAGGCTGGCATGCACCACTGTCTGGAGTTTCTCCTCTGCCAGTGGCCCCTTCACACACATGGCCTCTTAGATCCTCTGCCCCACCTCAATCCTTTCTCAATAGACTCCAGGCGAGGCTCCCACGGTGAGCCTGGCCCTGAGACTGATGTCCAGTTTGGGGCTTGCTCCCTTGGTTTTCCCCTGCGGGCCCCTCCTTCAGGACACAACTCCTGTATCGCCCTTGACCATCACAGATAATGGCAGATAGAAGTCAGGCCCAATAGGGACCTGGCACATGGGGTGGCTCCTGAGTTGGCAAGGAGCTTAGGTATATCTGTGCAGATATCCCAAGAGACCCACAGGAAGGGGTCACCCTGGGAAGATGTCTAAGACAAGGCTGGGTGGACCACGATGCCACTGAAAGCTGGGCTTCCATGTCCAGACTGCCCATGCAGGCAGAAGAGTCAAGTTTGGTTTGGTTTTGTCTTTTTTTCCCCATCCCACCTTTCTGAGGTCACCCTATACCATTAAGAACAACAAGGATGACAGAGTTGGTATTGCTGACAATGGCGTGTGCTCTGGGCTGGACTGAATGCCTGGCACTGTCTCATGTAAGCAGACCAGGTAGATACCATCCGGACCCCCAGTTCACAGCGGAGGAGAGGTTTAGTAGGCTGGCTGGGTCACCAGCTGACAGGTGGTGGCACCAGCTTTCTCCCAGCCTCTGCTCTGCTCGGATGCGCCCCCCACCAACTTCCTGGGTCCCCCTGGCCTGACACGCAGATGGGCCCCATCTGACCATCAACCTCTGGCCCTGGAGGCCCCGTGAGGAAGGTCTGGGGCCCTGGAAAGCAGCCTGCTTCAAAACTGAGAGGCCAGACGGACTCCCCAAGGGACGTCCTTCCAAGCAGGAGGCTTCTGTGGGTCCAGCCATGGGGCTCCCAGCCCACACTCCCCATACCTTGGGCCTCTGGTCCCCTTCCTGGGTCCCTCACCAGCACTGCTGACTCAAGCTGCACCCCCTCTTCCTGGGCTCCTCTGGGTTCCCTCCTCCCTTCCACCCCTTCTCTGTTAGACTGGGTCCAAACTCGGTCTTTACTGCCATCTAGCGGCTTCTCCGGAGAAAGCAATGGCACCCCACTCCAGTGTTCTTGCTTGGAGAATCGCAGGGACGGGGGAGCCTGGTGGGCTGCCGTCTATGGGGTTGCACAGAGTAGGACACGACTGAAGTGACTTAGCAGCAGCAGCAGCAACAGCAGTGGCTTCCCAGACCTGGTGAAGAGAAAGTCACTCAGTCGTGTCTGACTCTTTGTGACCCCATGGACTGCATAGTCCTGAATTCTCCAGGCCAGAATACTGGAGTGGGTCGGTAGCCTTTCCCTTCTCCAGGGGATCGTCCCAACCCAGGGATCAAACCCAGGTCTCCCGCATTGCAGGCAGATTCTTTACCAGCTGAGCCACACCCGGTAGCCAGGAGTGTTCTAGAACGGTTGTGCAGTTGCTCAGCTGTGTCCATCTCTTGCAGCCCTATGGACTGAAGCCTTCTAGGCTTCCCTGTCCTTCACTATATCTTGGTGTTTGCTCAAACTCATGTCCATTGAGTGGGTGATACCATCCAACCATCTCATCCTCTATCATCCCCTTTTCTTCTGGCCCTCAAGCTTTCCCAGCATCAGGGTCTTTTTTGATGAGTCGGCTCTTTGCATCAAGTGGCTGAAGTATTGGAGCTTGAGCTTCAGTGTCAGTCTTTCCAATGACTATTCAGGATTGATTTCCTTTAGGGTTGACTGATTTAATCTCTTTGCTGTCCAAGAGTCTTCTCCAGCACCGCAGTTTGAAATCATCAATTCTCCAGTGGTCAGTCTTCTTTATGGTCCAACTCTCTTGGACTGCAAGGAGATCAAACCAGTTAGCACTAAAGGAAGCCAACCCTGAATACTCATTGGAAGGACTGATGCTGAAGCTCCAATACTTTGGCCACCTGATACGAAGACCCTTCTCATTGGAAAAGACCCTGGTGCTGGGAAAGATTAAAGACAACAGGAGAGGAGGCCACAGAGGAAGAGATGGTTGGATGGCATCACTGATTCCATAGACTTTGAGTCTGAGCAAATTCTGGGAAATAGTGAAGGATAGGGAAGCCCAGCATGCTGCAGTCCATGGGGTCACAAAGAGTTGGACATCACTGAATGACAACAACAACCTACCTTAATCAAGTATATCTTCATCTTGGGAATTCCCTGGTGGTACAGTGGTTAAGACTTGTTTTCACTGTTGTGACCCAGGTTCAATCCCTGGTTAGGGAACTGACATCCTGAAAGCTGTACCGCACAGCCAAAATAAAAACAAATTTTTTAAGTTTATCTTCATTTTAACATGATTGCATCTGCAATGCCTATTTCCTAGGTCACATTCACAGGTACCAAGAGTTAGGACATGAGTGGGGGTGGGGGGAGACACATTTGAGCCCCCAGTAACCCTCAGAGATGTAGCACTTGTTACCCAGGTTCCCTTTTTACCTTGGAGTGGAGGACAGGTCTCCACTCATGTCCTCCACTCCAGCCCTCACCTGAGCCCCACGCTGTCCACTGTGCCTGACACACAGTGAGGTCAAACAAACTGAAATGTCAGCACTTGGAGCAGAGAAATGTTTACTGCGGGGGCTGGCTCAGCTAGTGCTCAGGAAGCCCTAACTCCCCGCTGGCTTTCAGGGAAGAGGTTTTTATAGGCAAAATCTGGGAGGTGGGTTGCAGGTCCGTGACCCTCCTCTGATTGGTTGGTGAAGAGGAAATCCAGAAATCGCCATCATCAGCCTTCCAGTTCCGATCAGTCTGGGGTCCACGTGTTTATGCTCAGCCTGAAGTTACCATCCTCCGCCTGGGAGGGGGGCTCAGCTCCTGTCAAAGAACTGGGAGTATATTGTGAAGGACCTTGTGTTACCGCTGCATTATTTTTTCTTGGCTGCTCTTCCTTTATCTCTGCATCCACTCCCTTCCCCAGTTAGTAACTGTTTCAATCTGTCCTTTGAACTCAGGGAAGGTTGAGGAGGCTGAAGCCTTTTTCATACAATCAAGAAACGGGGGACACAGAAAGGTTTTTGTACCCAGGAGGACCCTGCAAGGGGCCCCCTTTTCTTTGATACTCCCCAGTCTTTAGGAGTGGAGAAGGCAATGGCACCCCACTTCAGTATTCTTGCCTGGAAAATCCCATGGATGGAGGAGCCTGGTGGGCTGCAGTCCATGGGGTCGCTAAGAGTTGGACACGACTGAGCGACTTCACTTTCACTTTTCACGTTCATGCACTGGAGAAGGAAATGGCAACCCACTCCAGTGTTCTTGCCTGGAGAATCCCAGGGACAGGGGAGCCTGGCGGGCTGCCGTCTATGGGGTCGCACAGAGTCGGACACGACTGAAGCGACTTAGCAGCAGCAGCAGCAGTCTTTAGGGGAACAAGTGTTGGAATCATAAACAGAAGAAGCCGGTTTTAGGGGGACTCCTTTTCACTTTGGCCTCTCCACTTAGTCTTCTGGCTCACACCTCAAAACAGTGGTCACATCTAGCCTTGTTCACTCTGGAAATCACTTCCCACAAGCAGCTCCATCATTTCCCATCTTTAAAAGACTACAGAGGGACTTCCCTGGCAGTCCAATGGTTAAGACTCCACAGTTCCACTGCGGGGGTCATGAAGTCAATCCCTGGTTGGGGAACTAGCATCCCATACGCCACACAGTAAGGCCAAAAAACAAAAAGGCTACAGAGTGGTCCCTGCCCCACGAAGTGTCCCCAGTTCAGTCACACCTCCCCTCGCCCCCGCTCCTGGCAGGAGCAGGTGGTCAGGCACCTGCTGCATCGAGCATGTTCTAGCATCCAGCCCCTTAGCCTGTTTCTCGTGATCGGAAGGGGCTCAGAAGATGTTCTCCGTACCCGACTGGTCCTGGCAGGCCTCTAAAGGACAAGTGTCCAGACAATTGTCCTCAGTGAAAAAAAACACATCCTAGAAAGCCAGGAAGGTTGGGTGGTCTGCCTCTTAGAATGTTAAGGAAATGTTTTACCCATGTGGGCCCAAGAGCCTTGGGGAAGATGACAGCCTGAAGGTCAGCGCGTGCTATCCAGGCAAGGACGCCTGAGACCTGCGGCAGCTCTAGGGCGGTCACAGCAGGGCCTGATGGTCCACAGCAGGGGCCCCTGAAAGAGCAGGGCCGGGCCTCAGTGTCCTCCCAGACTGGTGGTCCCAGGAGTGAGTCAGGTGAGTGAGGGCAAAAGAGGAGAGGCCTGAGAAACAGGACTGAATAAAGCTGACACCATCCCCTAAACCAGGTCCGTGCTCAGCCACGTGGCGAAACTGAGGCAGCCTCCCGCACCCTCTGGACATGAAGGGGCTTTTCCTACCATGTCTGAGCTCCTTGTGTCTGCTGTAACAAAGCGCCACAGACTGGTGGCTTAAACAATGGGGGTTTATTCTTGCCCAGTTCTGGAGGTCAGAACCAGACACCAGGGAAGTCTGCTCCGTGGCTTTTGGAATGCCATCTCTCCTCCATGTGTGTCTCTGTGACTAAATTTCCCCTTTTATAAGGACGCCGGTCATACTGAATTAGGGCCCACCCTAATGACCTCATCTTAACTAATTATCTCCCTGCAATGCAGGAGACCCTCGTTCAATTCCTGGGTCAGGAAGATTCCCTGCAGAAGGGATAGCCCACCCACTCCAGTATTCTTGGTCTTCCCTGGTGGCTCAGCTGGTAAAGAATCCGCCTGCAATGCGGGAGACCTGGGTTCGATCCCTGGGTTGTGAAGATCCCCTGGAGAAGGGAAAGGATACCAACCCCAATGTTCTGGCCTGGAGAATTCCATGGACTGCATAGTCCGTGGGGTCGTAAAGAGTCAGACACGACCGAGAGACTTTCATTTCACTTTAACTAATTATATCTGCAACGACTCTACTTCCAAATTACATGCTGAGGCCATGGGGGTTAGAACTTCATTATGTGAATCTGGAGGGGACGCAAGTCAACCCATAACCACAAGTGACACATTTTCTGTGACCAAAGCCAGCCAAGAAGGCTGCCTGTTAAGCTGAGCACTGACTGCACTGTCTGGGAGGGGCTGGGTGTGCACCCTCACGGGGCAGTCACAGCTCTAATGAAATGCTTTGAAAAGCGCCCGATCTGTGGAATGTTCCAGGCAGATTAAATATACAGCATCCAAGAAGCCAAGCGGCTTGGAAAAATGCATTTACGGCTTTAACAAAAGATGGAGCAGTTGGACAAGCAAGCAAGATAGCGCTAATTGGCAGGCAGCTCTTGTTTTCTCCCTACAGTTGCCTCATGGATTTGTTTTTTTAAAAAAAGAAAGTGTTGAAGGCTTGAAATTAAACACTTTAAACAATGGGCTAATGTTCTCAGAGACCAGCTTTCGTTCCACCTACTGGGTTCTTTTCAATCAGCTGAAAACACCGTCTTCCCCTGGGTAGGGGCATGGAAGATAAGAGGGACGCACCGCCTTAAACGCTTTGAGAGCAATTTTCTCTCCTATCTTATCACCACCTTCAAGACAAGTTATTTTCATCTGAAGTGTGGCTCCTATTTGGGCAAGGAAAAAGTCTTTTCATCTCTCCCATTCCTCATTTTTTCCCCCTCTATCTTCTGAGGGAAGCTTAGGGGAAGATTTTTCTTCCACTTGCCATGCTTTCGGAATCCCATAAAACACGCCGGCGGCTGGCGTGTTTTGGACTGATAATACCCCCTCCCATCCCACCACGTGACCCCAGCGCAAGCTGTCACGGGGTCAGCGTGCAGACCTGGTGGGGGACCAATGAGGTTTGGCAGGAAGCAGTGGGGAGGCGAGCGAGGGGGGTGGGCAAGGAGCTGAGGGCCCCAAGTGTCCTTTGCCCACTGACACTCCTGCGAGCCCACTCCCTCTTCAGGCACCGCTGGCCCCCTCATCTCCAAGGCTGCATCCATGTTTCACCCCCCGTCACCAATATAACTGCAAGACCAGCCTGACCCCTCTGCTTAGAAAGCTCCTCTTCCTTGGAACCCTTGAAGCACAGAATAAAGGAGATTTCCAGAACAACTTGATGGGTGTCACTGGGAGGTCATTCTAAGGCAGTCAGCCTCAGGATGGTCTGAGCTGCAGGGACCTTGGAGAACTGCCCAAGGCAAAGGGATGGAGGAGGCAAAGGGGCCCACCTGGGGCCAGTCCCACTGCCTCCAGTCTGCAGAGGCCGTCTCCAGCAGAGGGAGAGAGATCGCACATCTGGGGAGCATGGAAACACTCTGCTCCCTGCAGCCATGACTGATGGATGGTGGGTGTGTGCCAGGGTCAGAAGAACAAATGGGTGACGCGTCCCCAGACTTAGGCTGTCACTGGGCCATAGCGCTGCAGGATTATGGAGAATTGAGTTTGCACATGAGCACCAACATCCCCGTGGCAGCTTGAAAAATGAAAACTTCTAGAGAGACAAAAACTAAACTTGGGATTCTTTTATTGAGATTCCTTCCTTCATGCATACTGTCTGTCTCTCTCTATCTCTCTCATCCCTGCACCCCCATCTGTCAGTTTCTCTCTTTGTCTCTGTCTTTTTCAAGCAGTAATCACAAAATAACATGGAACAAGAGGTGACTTGTGTTCTCACAGCTACAAGATGACTTCAAGACTCATGGAAATTGACCCCTGTGGAAATTGACATCTGCTGCTGGTGATGACTCAGATCCACCATGTCACCAACTGGGTACCACTTGAGAGCTAAGAAGATGCTCCAGTAAGCCTCCTCCCTCCTTTACAGGTTGGCTTTGCTGGTGTGTTTCTATTTTAGAGTCAGGAGATGGGTCTCACGTGGGAATTATATTTCTCCAACCAACTGGTATCAAGTTGGTTCCTGAAGCCCCCACAGTACTGGCAGCAATTTCAGACCCCCATGTTTCTTTCCTCTAGTCCCAGGCCAGTTGGAATCTGCAGACAATAAATACCAGCTACAGACATGCGGAACCTAGGAGAAGAGGTACAGTGTGTGGTTAGGGTTCTGCTCCCCTCCAGGCTGGGCGTTATGAAGAAGTTCTGCTTCACAGCCCGAAGCACCCACCCCTGCCGTTCTCACCACCATCTCCAGACCTAAAAACAACCACCTGGAAGCCCTGTATACTCGATCTTACCCAAAAGGCCGAGAAGTGATCTGGAAGGCCTTTAAACCCTTTCCGCCTGGGGAAATGTGTATATCTTTGCATCCTTAGCCACTGCGTCCCTCTTGTGGAATCAAAAGAAAGTGGGGCGGGGAAAAAGAAAAATTAATAAACATATAACCTTTCCCAGGGAACAAGGCACTGTCCTGCGAGCTTTACAGATGTTCTCGCCTAATCCTCAGAACAGCCCCCGAGACAGGAATTGTTTCTGGTGTATAAAGGAGGAAGTAGAGGCTTTTGAGGGAGGGCAATTAACCTGGTCAAGGTCCCCTAAGCTAGGCTAGGACTGACACCCCAAAGCTGATCCTCTTGCTTCTGCAACGAGTTATCCCCCAAAGCTGATGAGATCCCGGCTGCAGCAGAGGAAATTCTAGCTGTTGGGACTGTCCTTCTGTGTGATATTTAGCCAAACTGCTACTACGCTGTTTCCCCATTCTCCCCTTCACCCTCCAAACCACTCTGTTATCCATAGGGTCCTGCTTCCTGTTCCCACTTCCTAGCTCAAGCTAGGCCACCGAGTTCAGTTCTTAACACCTGCTCTGCTCTTTCTGCTGCTTTCCTTGGAAAATGCCGCCCTCCAGCCTCCTCCACTGACTTTGTGAGAACGACCTTCCCTCTGTGTCTGTGTCCCACCTGTGCTCCTGAGCCTCCAGCCACCTGCTCGGTCCTGCACAGGCTCACAGGGGGGCATCACCCGCGTGCACATTGCCTGTCAGGTGTGAGACAGAGGTGGGAAGTTGGTAACTGAGGCCTTACATGATTCAGGCGAGCACACATTTATTTTATTTTTAATTTTTTTAAAAACGACATGCTTTATTATTTTTATTTTCTTGGTTGCACCATGCAGCTAGTGGGATCTGAGTTCCCTGACCTGGGATTGAACCCCAGGCCCTCAGCAATGAGAGTATGGAGCCCTAACCACCGGACTGTCAGGGAAGTCCCCACATATTTGTTTTAAAGCCATGCCTCTCATCTCCCTCCGAACACACAAATTAATCCAATTTGGATCAGAGATATCAATGTAAAACATGAAAGCACTGAAACACTAGAAGAAAATCCTGGGTGGATATTTTTGTTTTCTTAATAAACTTTTTATTTTGTATTGGAGTATAGCTGATTAACAATGTTTTGATAGTTTCAGGTAGGGATTCAGCCACGCACACACACACAGCCATTCTTCCCCAAGCCCCTGGGTGTATACTTTTAGATTCTCAAAGTTGAGAAAGCTTTCTAGGTGTGATGGCTATAAATTCAAGTCAACAAATTCTTAAGACATTTAAATACTATAAAGACATATGTTAAGATCTTAAGACATATATTAATACATAAAGAACATGTCTCTATATTAAGACATACAAAGAATATGGCTTTATTTTTTGTGACTTAATTTGCATTTTAAGCAGGCTAGGGGAGCCTCAGATCTCCATTAGTTAAGGCTGTACCTCAAGTTCTAGGTCTTTAAACTGTACTGGTAGAGAAAATAAAGTTCAAACTGGGAAATTTTAAGAGAAAAAGTAGGGGAAAAGACCCAGAAAGGAAGCAAACATTTGGTTTCTTAGAGCTCAGAAGCATAAATTCTCTCTTTTAGCTGTATTTCCATGGTTTTATGGGCTTCCCAGGTGGCGTTAGTGGTAAAGAACCCACCTGCCAATGCAAGACATGCAAGAAACTCAGGTTTGATCCCTGGGTCAGGAAGACCCTCTGGAGGAGGGCATGGCAACTCACTCCAGTATTCTTGCCTGGAGAATCCCATGGACAGAGGAGCCTGGCAGGCTATAGTCCATAGGGCTGCAAAGAGTCAGACACAACTGAATCAACTTAACATGTACACACGCCTGGTTTTATAAGCCACATGGATCATGCATAACCTGAGGTCAAATCTTCAGAGTGAAAGGGAACTGAGGTTACACCTAATTCAGGGGGGTTCCAGTGATAAAAGGTGTACACCAGGCCTCAGTGTGTCCTTGTAAATAGCCATCCAACAGAGCTCTCCTTTCATCTTCCTTTGTCAAAAAGGTGAAACTGGCTTGTAACATTTCCCCCAGGGTAGAGGAGCTGGGGTGGAGAGAAAATATGAGGCCTGGAATCAATTGCGTAGCTGGTTTATTGAGCATCTCAGACTCGGGGGTATAAACATAAAACGGTTTTATGTTTTCTCTAATCAATGCCGTCAGCTGCACTTTATCAAATTCTGCTTTCTGTCTCCTACCGAGGGCCCAGGCAGATCCTGTTGTTTCCCCATCACTTTCAGTTATTACAAATCCTTTTGGCTTTAAATCACTATCTCACATTGAGCTCAAAGCTCTCAAGGGTCCCAGCTCCTGCCCAGCCCAGCCAAGTCTCTGAGACAGGAGTGGAAGGGACTCACTGCCCATCGACTCCGTCTTTAGTCCCTCTGCCACAGGCAGCTTCTGCTCTCAAGGTGGTCTCCATGGAGACCACCATTCCCCCGCCCCCTGAGTTTCCTAGGGTGCTGTTCAGACTCACTCTGGACATCATCTCCATCCCCATCTGAAAGGAACATCCACGTGTCCTTTCCCAGCGGTCCACTCGAGGGCAGCCTGGACAAGCCCTGACTCCCGTCTCTTCTCGAGTCACTGTCACTGACACGGAACCGCAGGGGCCAATGAGAACCTCTAGAGCGCCTTCTAAGACCTGTGAAGACACAGGTTGGGGGATCCTCTATCCTTTCTTCCTGGGCCATCTCATCACAGTCCCCACTTGCCCAGCCTTCACCAGCTGCTCCGGCCACATTCCTGCCCTCGAGTGCTCCAGGTGGAAGCAGACATCTGTTTCTGTGTTTTACACCCGGAACCCTAGAGGACACAGACCAAGCTCCCCTGGGCACACCTCCTCTGTGCCCCAGTCTGTCTTGAGATAGGAGCTGAGAAGATCGCAGATCCCCAGGAGCCTGGCTGGGAGTGAGCTGCCCGCGCTTCTCCTTGTAGGGTCCCCCGATTCACAGCTGTCCCCTCGGAGCCCCACTTGTTGAAGATTTGCTTGCAAGGGAATCACTCCCTCTCTTGGCTTGGGTTGAAGCAAAGAGCACTTCTCTCGCTGTCTATAGAATTACAGAACTGTAAAGTCATAACGACTGCTCATAATTAATACTGATTAACCATCATAGATTAAATACTTACCATCAAAGCCACCCCTATACATCATTTCATTTCCCCAGAGGGAAATACTTTAATGTTCCCTCCATCTTATGATAAAAATGTTGAGGTTTAGGGGGCAATCAAATCATGGCCAGTGGGCCAGACCTGGCCCACCACCTGTCTTTCCATGGCCCATGGCTGGAAATGGTCTTTACATTTTTAAATAGTTAAAAAAGAAAAACACCCTCAAAATCAAAATACATTGTGACAAGAGTCACGTGACATTTACATTTCAATGTCCTGAGACTTCCCTGGTGGTCCAGTGGCTAAGACTCTGAGCTCCCAATGCAGGTGGCCCGAGTTTGATCCCTGATCAAGGAACTAGATCCCACATACCACAGCTCAGATTGAAGATTCTTCGAATCACGACTAAGACCCAGTGCAGCCAAATAAACAAATAAATTCTATTAGGTCCAGCATCGCGTATTTGTTTATGTACTGTCTGCGGCTGCTCCCATATCACAATGGTGGGGTTAAGGCGTTGCATCAGAGACCGATGGCCTACAAAGTCCAGACTATTTACTCTCTGGTCCTGTAAAGGAACGTGAGTCACCCCGCCAATGTTTATTTTTCTAACAGCTCTCTGGGTCGGCTGGGATCATCTCCAGGCTGCACGATGGCTTTGGCTTGGCTCCTCCTGCATCCTTCTGGAACCAGACTCCCTGAGTCTTCTTCTCAGGGATTTGGGGGACATGTAAACCAAACACACCGCACCCTAAAGCCCTCAGCTGGACCAGGCCCCCACATCTCATGTACTCTGCTCACTCTAGCAGGATGGGCTGCAAAGCCACATGCCCAGTTCAGTTCAGTTCAGTTCAGTTGCTCAGTTGTGTCCGACTCTTTGCGACCCCATGAACTGCAGCACACCAGGCCTCCCTATCCACCACCAACTCCTGGAGTTCACCCAAACCCATGTCCACCGAGTTGGTGATGCCATCCAACCATCTCATCCTCTGTCATCCCCTTCTCCTCCTGCCCTTAATCTTTCCCAGCATCAGGGTCTTTTCAAATGAGTCAGCTCTTCCCACCAGGTGGCCAAAGTATTGGAGTTTCAGCTTCAACATCAGTCCTTCCATAGTGGAGGTAATGGAATTCCGGTTGAGCTCTTTCAAATCCTAAAAGATGATGCTGTGAAAGTGCTGCACTCAATATGTCAGCAAATTTGGAAAACTCAGCAGTGGCCACAAGACTGGAGAAGGTCAGTTTTCATTCCAAGCCCTAAGAAAGGCAATGCCAAAGAATGCTCAAACTACCGCACAATTGCGCTCATCTCACATGCTAGAAAAGTAATGCTCAAAATTCTCCCAGCCAGGCTTCAGCAATATGTGAACCGTGAACTTCCAGATGTTCAAACTGGTTTTAGAAGGGCAGAGGAACCAGAGATCAAATTGCCAACATCCTCTGGATCATGGAAAAAGCAAGAGAGTTCCCAGAAAAACATCTATTTCTGCTTTATTGACTATGCCAAAGCCTTTGACTGTGTGGATCACAAGAAACTGTGGAAAATTCTGAAAGAGATGGGAATACCAGACCACCTGACCTGCCTCTTGAGAAATCTGTATGCAGGTCAACAATTAGAACTGGACATGGAACAACAGACTGGTTCCAAATAGGAAAAGGAGTACATCAAGACTGTATATTGTCACCCTGGTTATTTAACTTATATGCAGAGTACATCAGGCGAAATGTGGGGCTGGATGAAGCACGAGCTGAAATCAAGATTGCCGGGAGAAATAAAATAACTTCAGATATGCAGATGATACCACCCTTATGGCAGAAAGTGAAGAAGAACTAAAGAGCCATATGCCCAAAGGGCAACAATTTCTCATTCTGATACTGAGAGGGAGTAAAGAATTAGAAGCAAAGATTTCACCGGCCACAATTGTAGACCCAGGATTTGCAGTCAGGGCTGTCTGACTCTGTGTGCTCAGCTCTCTGCTACACCGGCTTCTGTCCTGGGCAAATTATTAGAGGTCCCATAAAGGAAACAGAATGGGAAAACCATGAAGAAAAAGTATGCTGAAAGATGATGTAATCGAGTCCAAGCTCATACTGCTTGCCAAATGACAGACCAATAAATCGAGAGACAAGTTGTTGGGGCAAAGAATAGTGACTTTATTCAGGAAGCTGGCAGACCAAGAAGATAGTGTCCTTGCATCACAAAGAACCATCTTGAGTTGGAATTCAGGCTTCTTCTATACTGAAAGGGGAGAGAGTGAAGTCAAACATTTCCAGGCAGCCTCTGGAGGGCAGGCATGCATTTCTTCCTCCCTGCAGTCACTGACAGGTGGGCCCGGTTGGAATGTTGCCTATGAGCTAAACTAAGGTGTGTGCATGTGTGCTAAGCTGCTTCAATTGTGTCCGCCTCTTTGCGACCCCATGCATTGTAGCCCGCCAGGCTTCTCTGTCCATGGCGTTCTCTAGGCAAGAATCCTGGAGTGGGTTGCCATGCCCTCCTCCAGGGGATCTTCCCAACCCGGGATCGAACCCACATCTCTTATGTCTCCTGCACTGGCAGGAGGGTTCTTTACCACCAGCACCACTGGGGAAGCCCCTAAACAAAGGTTATTTTACTTTAGAGCTCATTACCTAGGAGGCAGAGTTCCCAAAGATGGTCTATTATGTGTAATTTAAGGCATAACGGCAACATCCCTTTAGTGATGAACTCAGAATACAAAGATTCTCTCCTATTACAATGTTTCCATCATTCTCTATCTGGAAGGGCTCTTCTGCACCCCCGGGTACCACCCAGGACATCACCGTGAAGTCACCGGAAGAGACAGCCACTGTAAATAAAGTCAAAATGGCTGCTAAAGACCCTTGGGAAGCCTCCGCAAGTGCTCACAAGAGCAGCATATCCTTCAGGACTACCACTGTCGATAAAGGAATGCACGCTGACAGGAAGTAGAAAATTTTTGAAGATTGTCATTTCAATTACCCAGCAGGCATTTGTAGTGCAAGCTTCTTTCAGAGTCAGAATATAAATAAGTCATGTGTGTCTGCCAGCCCTTACAAATGAGAAGAAGGAGATGGGAGAATAAAACTTTACGATTACCCCTCTGCCAGGTTTAGGTTTTTTTTTTTCACCAAAGCAGGAAGCAGCAGACCCACTCCAGAGCCTCCTGGTGGTGAAATCTGAGGCCTCGCGGGAGCCAGGATCCATTAAGTGTTTGTTGTGCTAGTGACAAGGCTGGAAGCAGCGTGGGAGAGGATGATGAATAGATGCCCCGGCATCACAGCAACCTCAGTGAGCCTCCCGCGGCCCGAAGTTGATTCTCCATATCATAATGGAATCAGACACTTGCCAAGAAATCGACAGGAGGGAGAAGGAGTTTATAAAACATGCGCAGGCTACTCGTCCTGTGGCTGCTGTTCTGAAAGAAAGACGGGAGGCCAAACGTGGTGAAGAATTCGGGGACACCGACCTGTTGTAACACATGGTGAGATGGGGTAGGTTTCCTTTTCAAGCTCCGCTGAGAATCAAAGAAGCTGAGAAACAGTGGACGTAGAGGATCTCTGAATAACTACATCAGAAATACGGTACCTGATGAGACGTCTTCTCAGTTCAAATCCCTACAGTCATTGTCCTGAATGGTGCTCCAGACCAAAATCAAGCATTTCTGGGCAAGTATCTTTACCTACCTATGTAGGGGAATAAAAACTATTTATCAAGAATGCATTTGTACCAGCCACAAACTGTTTTACAAACCGGATTCCATTTAACCCTACCTTCAAGGTGGGCCTAACTCGACCCCTAGCACACATGGAGAGACTGAACCTGAAATAAAAGTTCAGTGACTTGCCTGAGACAGCCCATGCATCTTAATTTTTGATGCATTTCAAAGTAAATTGCTGTCTTCTATACACTTCTCCTGAAGAACTCAGCATACATATCATTAGCTAGAGCTGTTTCTTTATATTTTTTTACTTTTGAGATAAAATTTACACACAATGAAATGCCCAGATCTGAAGTACACACTCACTGTGTCTTGACAAATTTGTACACTGTTTAACCAAACCTCTATCACTATATGGAGTGATTACACCCATATAGTGGCATTAGCTCCCCGCAGAAAGTTCCCTTCTGTCTCAATAAATTTCCACTCCCAACTCCTGGAGGCAAATGAGATGTGATAATGTGCAGATGATGGATAGTATCAGACCCACTGGTCTCAGAAGATACTCCGTCATCTGGAAGCATCTGAACTCAAGAGAGCAGGAGGCTGGCTCATCAGAGGTTCACGGAAGCTACCTGATAAGGAGTAACCTCCCGCAGCGCAGCTGAGCTGTCTCCCAGGATTTGGTAGGTGCATCAGACTGATGGCAGATATGTGATGCTGTGTCCACAAGTGCAAGAACACACTGGCACCACCCAGAGCTGTGGAAACAGGAGCAAGAGTCACTGGGGCCGTCTGGGAGCTGGCTGTCACACCCGAGTGCAACAAGCAACTCCTTGGTACTTCATAACAACCCAGAAGTACCAGGAAGTCAATGTCAAGAAGTCAACTTGGACCCATGGGGGACACGAGCCAGTGAAATAGTGCTTCCTGGTTGTCCTTCCGGGCAGACAGTTCTGAGACGCATTTCATAAGGCTCCTGAGAAGGTCCTGGTCAAACCAGACACCAGTCACCACCAGCAGTGGTAAAACTGATGATGCGTCTTGAACTGGGTTTCCCTCCTCTCCTGTTCTCCGCATCCCTCACTCTTGCCCACTGGGATTACTTCCCAAATAAGTATTACTTCCCAAATAGGCTTGGGAAGATTACTTCTCAAGCCTCTGCCTCTGGCTCTGGGGTGAGTGTGTGTGTGTGCGTGTTGTGTAGAGTGGGGAGCAGAACTAAGACAACTCTGTAGTACTTGCTGTTGCCTGTTTCTTTATTAAGGTACAATTTTATGCACTAAAACCCACAGCTCTTAAGTGTCCAGTTTGGTGAGTTTTGACAAATACATATACATCCACGTAACTGACACCCCCCAATCACTGTAGTCTTGCCAGCGCCCGAGAAAATCCCCTTGTATTCTTTTTCAGTCCAGCCCCAGCCTCCAGCCCCCAGAAGCAACCACTATTCACATATCTATTGCTGTAGATTCGTCTTGTCTGTTTTGAACTTTATATAGACAGACTAAATAGGCCATATGGTCATTGTGATGGTGGATGGAGAAGAACAGAAAATTCTTTGTTGCTCTCTGACAAGAGGCCGGGTCTAATTCCCCTTTCTCTTGAATCTGGCTGACCCCGTGACTTGTACTGACGATCGGATGCTGCGGAAGTGGTGCTGTGATCTCCACGGCTGTGATTTACGGAGTGTGCAGCTCCGCTGTTCTCAAACCTGGATGCCCGCTCTGGCGGGTGGAGCTGGCAGAAGTGCTGGCAGCAGCTGGAGAAGGGCCATGGAAGTCTGGAGCAGCGTGTAGGTGTCCAGTAGGACATCAAGACACAGGAGATGCAGCTAACATGGTACTTAAAGGGTGCCGGAAATCTCTAAAAATAAGGAAGGTGAAAAATATGAGTCAAGCAGGCAATTCAAGGAGCCAGGGGGAAAAGACAGCAGAGTAAAGCTTAAGAAAGTGAGATAAATAACAAAGGCAAACGCAAAAACTCATGAAATAGAAAACAGAGAGCATCAATAAAACACGTTTTTCCTTTGAAAAACTTTAGCCAAGAAAAAAGGTAAAAAACCGTATCAAGAATGGAAAAGGGGATCTAACTCCATGTGGGAGACATTTCAAAGTTATTTATAACTACTATGGGGACTTCCCTGGTGGTCCAGAGGTTACAACTCCACTCTTCCAACGTAGGGAGCACGGGTTCAAGCCCTGGTTGGGGAACAAGGATCCCACATTGCTGCAGGCTGTGGCCAAAAGTGGTAAAGAATCTGCTTGCTGATGCAGGAGACGCAGGTTCAATTCCTGGGTTGGGAAGATTCCCTGGAGAAGGAAATGGCAACCCACTCCAGTATTCTTGCCTGGGAAATCCTGTGGACAGAGGAGCCTTGCAGGCTACAGACCATGGGGTTGCAAAAGAGCTGAATGCAACTTAGTGGCTAACAACTTTAAACAGTGTCCTGTGGCTACATCTTAGCCGAGCTGGGGAGACGGGGAGGTGTAGCCACCAGAGGTGTGTCCAGGTGGTGGACACAGCAGGAGGGCCCAGAGAGGCCGAGGGGGCAGGAAGGCGCACCCCACTCCCCCGGAGAGGGGCTAAATTGTAATTCTCAAAAGTTGAACACAGCACTTTCACACATAAAATGGACATATGTAAGTCATTGTTTCCAGCTCATTAATTAATGAGGGAGCTGATAAGATGTTAAGACCAGCTGAAAGGAAAATCTGAAAATCAGCCATGTAGACAGGCAATCTGGAATGCTAGACCGAACTTGCTAACAGAAGCAGAACTGGTCGATGGGGCAATAAAAGGAAATGTTCGAGATCGTCTTTTCCAGATGACAGAAGCCAACCCTATCTGTGTGGGACGAGATCCATTTGCATCGTTGTGGACAGGAACTGTTTCCATTTTCTACAGCCCAATTTCTCCCCCATCTGAGCTGCAGAACAGCCTCTTCAAAACAAAGACAAAAGTCCGGGCAACCCCTGGGGATGGGCCGCACCTGGCCCGCCCAGTGTCTCCTGGCCATTTGCGAGTCTTAGGCAGTTTCTCTAGACAGAGAGCGCCTTGATCCAGGGTGTTAGAATGACCCGTGCAATGTTGAAAGAGCCGGATCCCAGGCCACACCCCGGACCCTACAAAAATCTGTCTCTCTTGTCGGTGGTGCCTGCTGGCAGAATATTTATTTTTTTATTGTTTACTTATTGGACTGCACCAGGTGTTGGTTGCAGCATGCAGAATCTAATTCCTTAACCAGGGGTAGAAACCAGGGCCCCGGCTTTGGGAGCATGGAGTCTTAACCACTGGACCACCAGGGAAGTCCAGAGAAGTCTCTCATTTTTTAAAATATTTTATTTATTTACATCAGGCCCTTTGTGTGGTACACGGGAATCTTAGTTCCCTGGCCAGGGATCAAACCTGGGTCCCCTCCCCTGGAGTCTTAACCACTGGACCACCAGGGAAGTCTGCATCGGGATGTTTAAATCTCCCAGTGATTCGGACCGTTCAGAGGACATCCAAGCAGGAGCTACAGGCTAGCAGCCCACCCTCCACTCCCACCCCCTCCTCACCCCCTCCCAGCCTCATCCTCTGCCCTAGCCTGCCCATCCCTCCACTCCTCTCCCCAGGCCTGGCATCCCTTGTGCCTTGGGGGCCAGTCACCCCTACCGCCACACAGAGAAGGCCGAGGACACCTCCCCTTCCAAAGCCCCCTCCCCCAGAGGTTAGTCCCAGGAGAAGGCCTCTTGAAAGCGTTTTGCTCCTGTACACAGAAGCAACCACAGCTTGAGAGCAGCAAATGAGCAGAAATCTATCATCCTTAGGAAATTGGTTCCGGCCGCCCTGCAGAGTCACAGCAATCAGAGGGGCCCTTCAAGCGCCCAGAGAAGTGAATAGGTTTAATAGTGATGCACCAGCTGTCCCCGGGACACTTGTAAGCACCTGGGCTGTGGGGCTGCCCCTGCCTCTCTGGCAAGGGCTTAGATCGGGCACTTGGGGGCCTCGGTCCCCAGTGACTCCTTTCACAAAAACCAGGATGGAGCTGATCTCCTTTCAAACTCCAGGTACGTTTTCAGCCAGGCTCACGTCCCGTCCTGGAAGCAACCTGGAGAGGCTGACTGGGAGGGCAGGGCTGGCCTTGACTGGAACTGGCCAGCTTTCCTGGCAGCCAGAACCCTGAGCAAGCTGACCAGACAGAGGGTGGAAGGCGGGAGCAATGGCTGGTTGGGGGTCCTGCCCCTGGAATGACCCTGAAGACATCCCAGATCCCTGCAGACCGTGATGGCAGTCAGGCAGTTGAGGACACCCACTAGCATTTGTCCGGTGACCTCGGGCAAAAGAGCAGCACAGTAATACCCTGAGGGGCCACTGAAGATCAGATGGCCCCAAAGACAGGAAAGCCAGCCTCCACAGCGTGAGCTCACTCCCTCCCTCCCTGGACACCTGAGAATCAGGGCAAAGGCTTGACTCGCCTGCGGGTCTCAGACGTGCCCCTTCCATGGTGGCAGCCGCACGTGACCACTGGGACTCAGGGTGGGGCTGGGGCAAACCCAGAGGAGCCACGAGTATAAAATACACACTGGGTTCTGAAGATGCAGTTTTTTATAAAAGTAAAATGTCTCACTAATAATTTTTGTACAACTGCACGGTGAAACTATTTGTGGCGCGTGCGTGTGTGTGTGTGTGTGTGTGTGTGCTAAGTAGCTTAAGTTGTGTCCAACTCTTTGCAACCCCATGGACAAAGGAGACACCAGATTCCTCTGTCCACAGCATTCCCCAGGCAACACTGGCGTGGGGTGCCATGCCCCCCTCCAGGGGATCTTTCTGACGCAGGGATTGAACCCAAGCCTCCTATGTCTCCTGTATTGGCAGGCGGGTTCTTTACCACTAGCGCCAACTGGGAAGCCATTGTTGGCATACTGAGTTAAATAAATTATTACAAGTAATTTCACGTTTCACTTTTTCAACATGGCTATCACCAGTCTAAAATGTTTTGTGTGGCTTGCGTTACCTCCAATACTGTCAAGAGTCCTCAGGGCCACCACGGGACTCTGTTCTGGCCCCAGCTCCTCGGTGTGCCAGCTGCCACGGCTGCAGAGCCCCGGCTGACTCCTTGAAGCCCATACTACACAGTGGACCACAAGACGCCTGTAACGCAGCACACCTGGGCGCCTCTGCCCCACCTCGCCCCCCACCATCCCCGAGGCCACCTTCTCTGCACGTGTGAGCAATTCTTCAGGAACTGCAGGCCACACCCTGCCCCATCTTTGCTTGGGGAGACTTTGTGAACGGCCCTGGGGACTGAAAGGCCTGTTTTCCAAGAGGTTTCCACTCCTGAGGACTCAAACTTCCCAGCCGTTGCTTCCCAGCGTAACATCCTGGTACCGTCCCAGCCCCACGCCCACTTCCTCTCACAGGGCTGTGCAGAGGCTTTTGCCTTGGGTAGGGTTGCCAGATAAAACACAGAACGCCTGGTGAGATCTGAATTCCAAACCAACAGAATTTTCTGGTCTTAGTATGAGGTGAGGTGAAGTCGCTCAGTCATGTCCGACTCTTTGCGACCCCATGGACTGTAGCCTACCAGGCTCCTCTGTCCACGGGATTTTCCAAGCAAGAGTACTGGAGTGGGTTGCCATTTCCTTCTCCAGAGGATCTTCCCCACCCAGGGATCGAACCAGGGTCTCCCACAGTATAGGCAGACATGTTACCATCTGAGCCACCAGGGAAACTCTATCCCATGCAATATTTAGGATATGCTACAAAAATTATTTTTCGTTTATCTGAAATTCAAACTTAACTTGGGCAGCCTGTTGTGATTTGCTAAACTCGACAGCCCTACTTGGACTACGTCTCTGGAGTGGGGTTTGGGTGTGTAGCGTTAAGAGCGTCCACTCTGGGTTCAGGGTCTGCCTCTGCCAGTTCTGTCTCCCTAACCTCAAGGCCTCAGTTCTTTCATCTGCACGGTGGAGATGACTCTCAGGGTCCCTGCTTCACATGACTGCTGTGGGGTGAGATGAGATCAGCCACAAGAAACCTGGCCTGTCCGAAGTACTCCCCTGCTGTGAGGGAGTGGGGACACGGCAGCGGGCCAAGGTACAGCCGTCAAAGCCAGGGCAGGATGCTCTCCTCCCCACAAAGGCGGTGTGCTGGGGGTGTCGGCTACAAAAGGGCACACTGCCCACGGTGCTGCAGCATTCAAACTCTGGGGCCCCAAGGGGAAGGGTCCTGCTGGGGGGGTTTGGAAGGCAGCCTCTGTCTGCTGAACCCTGGGACTGCTCGAGCCCTCTGACCTCGGAGTGAGGACAGACAGGGCCACTCAGAGAGGTGACAGGGCTTTGGCAGGTTCTCCTGGGCCTCTCTGAACCACTACACTGGAAGAGATGAGCGGAAATCACCCAGCTAAGCATCAGGCAGCCCGCCAAGCACTCCCGGGCTTGTCTCCTCCTCTGGATCGTGACTTCTGCAAGCCGTGTGGGGACAGAGGTGGTGACATGGGGTAAGCTTGACAAGGCCGGTGGAGGAGGCTCTGGAGGGCCTTGAATGCCAAGTTAACTCTATAAAACTCACGTGACAACATGTGTATCGCGAGCATTTGCCTGAGCCTGGAGTCAGGTGCACAACCACTGACAGCAAGCCCCAGATTATAGCTTGGCCTGGACTGGGGACCTTTCTGTGCCGCAAAAATACTTATGAGCACAACAGAAAGATGGCCCGACTGTCTGATGATGGCACTACCACCATCACAGCTCAAAACACCGGCTGGTGTTCCTTCTCCACATCAACAGAGGGAGAAATATTCAAAGACACTGGGACTTGGGAGAATCTCTGCTGGGAAGTATAGCCCCACCCAGTGCCAGCAGAGCCCCCAACCTCTGTTAACACAAAGCCCCCAGGTCCTGCAATGTGTATGCGCCCTGGGTGTGTGCTGAGGGTGGGGGTTCCTCGCTCACTGAGAAGCCTGGGTGAGAGTGGGGTGCTCAGGGACTAAGTCACAGATCCAGGGCACTAGCAGCCCGGAGGGTATGTGACCTTGAGCTACTCTTCCGTCGGAAACTGAGCTGCTCACTGCGCCCCCTGGAGGCCAAGGGCACACACTCAGCGGGTGGTCAACGAGCGCAGAAGCCATGACGTGTATGAAAAGTCTCCTCGGGGTCCGACTCCTTTCATTTATATTCAAACAAAACAGGATCTCAAGCAGGTCAGCATTCAAAAATTATGTAGATAAGAATGAAATCAGACAAACTCAGAAAATGCTAAAACACAACCACTATATTTCGGGCACAGAGAACCAGGCAGAAACAAACTCAGCAGGTGTTCACTCGGCAAGCACACACCTCCTCCAGTGGACTCACCTGCAAAGAAAGTACAGTACATCAGTTCTTCGTCCAACTTCAGCAAGTCTGAACATTCAGAGAATTTAAAACTGTCTTAATACGATAAAATACCCTTCAAAACCTAAAATCTACCTTCCACCCAGAACATGAAGTGGCTGGTGCCCACCCTGCAGCGACCCAGCCGCCCCTCTCCTTCCAAGTCTATGGGCTCCATCCCAGTGACTTCCCAACAACCCCCCCCACCACCCCAAGCACACCAGGGCATCCACCCACCACCACGTGGGGCCCTCAGAAACTTGCCCACACCAGGCACAGTAAACTGCCCTCTGACAACACCCATAACTCAATACCAGCCTGCCTATCCCTTCATTCTCCTCACTGGGCAGTCCCCCAGTTTGGCCCCAACTCTTCAGCTCCCTGGTCCTCTCACTTTCATGCTTCCCGCCTTCTGTCATGTTTCATCAGCTGGAAATGGCCTTCACTTCCTCACAGGGTTACATCCTGTCGGGTCCCACTGGAAACTCGTCTTGCTGGGGTCCGGCACTTCCTGCTGTCTGCCTCTCTGCACCCCAAACCCCGGATGGCCAGGGACCACGCTTTTCTTGACGTTCCCTCCAAAGCAGAGACGTAACACTTTGACTGCTGTAGGTACTTCAACGTGATGAAGGATCGCTTCTCCATCAGTGTGCTGACAACGAAACAGGCAAAGACAGAAGGAGGAATGATGCTTCACGGAGGAGGCTGAACCACACCAAGGAAATAAAAGTGAAAAGCAGTTCCACTAGTAGTTACTGTGTGAGATCCCCAGCAAAGACCCACAGGAGGATTCTCTCCAAGTGGAGCTCGTCTCGGCCTCTGTCCAGGAAGTGAAAGGGCTCAGGTGTCACAATTCCAGTAAGGGTGGCACTGCTCTTCCAGTAACTTCTAGACCTGCACTGTTCCACGCAGCAGCTGCTAGGCACACGCGGCCATTTACATTTGAACGAACATTTCAGGGACTTCCCTGGTGCTCCAGTGGTTAAGAATCCACCTGCCAGTGCAGGGGACATGGGCTCCATCCTTGGTCCAGGAAGAGTCCCACGTGCCACGAACCAACTAAGCCCAGGCGCCACAACAAAGACCCAGTGCAGCCAAAAAAATAAATAAATAAAACAAAATTTCACTCCAGGATTGTGGCCACCTGACAGCACAGATATAGGCCATTTCCAGCATCACAGAGAGTTCTGCTTGACTGCTGCTCTGTACACAGGGCTCTTTTGAAATAACAGTTTTTAGCACATCGTCTTTAAAACCCACACTGACCTCCTATAATCCTCAGGACAAAGCTCCAAATCCTCAAATGAGCCGCAGGCCCTGTGTGGCCTGTCCCTCCTCCACCTTTTCAGCTTCTTTTCACGTCATTTTCCACTTTATGTTCTGGGCTACAGTGGCCTTTTTTCAGTTCCTCCACTAGCCAATACTAGCTAGGCGACTGGCCCTTTGCACATGCTGCCCCCTGGCCTTCCCACCAAACTCCTACACATCCTTCAGAGCCCACTCAGGGTCTCATCCTCAGGAAAACCTTCCAGTCTCCATCAGGTTCTTTGAGACACGCATTCTTGTAAGACTGTGCTTTCCTTCAGAGCATTAATATCAGCTTGAATTATACTCTCTTTAGGGTTATTTCCCCAACTAGGTTGTAGTTTCCTGAGAAAAAGGTCTGTAACATCTCTGTGTCCCTAACACTTAGCTCGGTGCCTGGCCGAAGTATCATAAAGTATTGAATAAAACAAACATACATGAACACTGTTCACAGGTATTTTTCTTTCAATGAACGTTCTGTTTGCAGTATCATACATGATCATCAAACTGCTGCTAGAATGTTCACACCTGTTACTGCAAATTCAAAACCCAGGAAAAAGTTCTCCTAGGAATTTACTTTAGGTCAGGGTCGGGCTGCCTGGTACAAGGTTGCACCCACAACTGGGCAGGTTCAACAACACAGGAGCCTCTCCCCAGACCATTGGCCTCAGGACCCTGCGTCTCCACCCTTGACCTACCTGGATCCCCCAAACTGACGTCATTCCGAATATGCTCTAGGCTCGCCGCAGAGGAGTAGCAAAGATTGCAATGCCTTCACCCAACCGCCGGGAGCCAGAGAGCTCTCATCTTCTCATAAAACCCTGGGGAAAGAGATCCACGTGCTCTAGGAGAATAAACCCCACGTCTGAGGTCAGGGGCGACGGCCGGAATAAGTTTCATGGATGTTTACACACCCCCTAAACATCATGCTGCCCTTCCAGCCTGGGATCCAAGACTTTTCTAAGGGGTGCAGCGCCTCCTACTGTAGCCCCTCACCCCGACCCTGGTGCCTGAGTTTGGCCTCTTCCGTCCAACACCCAATTTCTATGCTGGGAATGATTTCTGAAGTCCGGTTGCCGGCAGCTTCGTCAGCGCCCCAGGGCGGGAACTGGCGCCGCAGATCAGCGTCATTCTGCGGGTTTGGGGTTCGGCCAGCGGGTGGGAGCGAGCGAGCACAGAAACTCCGACACCACGGAACACGTGGCAGCCCTACCTTCCCAATCTAAAGTCAAAAGCAGGTCCGAACACGCACTTCCGGCCGTAAATAACGGCTTACCACAGAGATGGCAGCTAGAAGATCTCCTTAGCGCTGAAAGTGGGTCCTCCATGGCCGCCTTAAAGGGGCCGCAGCCGCGAGATGTTGCAGAGGAGCGCCCTAGCTTGGAGGGGAGGGCCCTAGAGCAAGTGAAGCAGGAGGCCAGCTAGGTTTCCGGAATGGAGCCGCATCCCGAGGCCGGGGATAGATACAATGATCACTCCTGTTTTCCAGGTGAAAAGAGCCATGCTGCAGAGAAGGTGAATTACTCTTCCAAGTTTGATCAGCCAGGAAGCCATTGTCCCTCTCTGTGCCCACAACTGGGCAGGTTCAACAAACAGGAGCCTCTTCCCAGACCATCGGCCTCAGGACACTGTGTCTCCCCCCTAAACCTACCTGGAACCCCCCCCCAAACTGACGTCACTCCGAGTATGCTGTAACCAGCAATCTTGGAATCTGCCATTAGGCTGGGCTGGCATTCTGGTTAGCCACAGGCCCCCTCCACTCCCTACTGCTTTACACCGGTTGTTTACATTTATACCACCTGCGGTCCCAGGAGGGTGCTTGAATTTGTGACTTGGGGAGGCTCCAGGCTAAAACCCCCCAACGTACTGGCTTTCAAATCCTTCAGAATCTAGTCTTGTCTGCCACCAAGCTCTCCCTTCCTCAATTACAGGGACCTTCTCACCCTGCCCCCTCAACTCCCAGCTCCGCCAGCCTCATCATCCTGCAAGTCTTGAAGGACAGGGTTTGTTTTTGCACGTGTAGTTCCTCACAGAGCCCGCACCTGCGTGCTGCCCACTCCAGGTGCTGAGTGAGGGGGGAGGAGGTGAGGAAGCCGTCAGACAGACTCTGTTTTGCTACTTACAGTGTAGTTTAACTCATGGGCCTCTATTTCTCTGTATGTGACATAAAAAGGCTGCAGCAGGTCCCAGCCTTCATTTATCAGTAAATCTCTGTTTTTAGATGCAATATTTTTCAGAAATCCAGTAGTTAATACAGATAAAGTTTTTATTTTATTTTATTTTTCTTTTTTTGAATCTGCCACGGGTGTACATGTGTTCCCCATCCTTTAAAAAGATAAACTTTTAAAAACCCGACAACAAAAAGACAAAAAAAAAAACAAAAAACCCACCACCAACCATTAAAAAATGGACAAATAGTTCAAATTCATCTCCAAAGAAGACATTCAAACGGCTGATGGTCACATGAAAAGATGGTCAATGTTGGGACTTCCCTGGTGGTCCAGTGGTTGGGAATCCACCTGCCAATGCCGGGGACATGGATTCAATCCATGGAATGGTCCAGGAAGATCCCATGTGCCTCAGAGCAACTAAGCCCACGTGCTGCAACTACTGAGCCCGCACTCTAGAGCCCTTATGCCACAGCTAAGGAAGCCCGGTACTCAGGGGCCCGTGCTCCACAACAAGAGAAGCCGCCCCAGTGAGAAGCCCGTGCACGGCAAGGAAGAGTATCCCCTGCTTGCTGCAACTAGAGAAACCCACGTGACACGACAAAGATCCAGCACGGCCAAAAATAAGTAAATAGATAGTTTAAAAAAATTAAAAAAGAGAGAGATGGTCAGCATCTTTAGACATCAGGGGAATATACATCAAAACCACAATGAGATGCCATTCATATCTAGTAGGATGGCTAGAAGCAAAAAATCTGAAAAGAGAACTGATGGGCAAGAACACGAGAGAGCCCAGAGGGAGGGAGAAGCCGGATGACAATCAGGAGCTCAGTGTGGCTCTTTCCCTGGTGGCTTTCCTGGTGGGGACGCCCGGTAATTTTCCTGGAGAAATGCCTGGAATGGGAGGGAGTGTGCCTAGAATAGCAGGAATGCCTGGGCTCAATGGAATTTTTAGTGATCCAGAGATTTTCTTGCAGCCATGCAGGATCCAGAAGTTACTGTGACCTTCTGGGATATGGCTCAGAACCCAGCAAAGATGTCAAAATATCAGAGCAACCCAAAGGTTATGAATCTCATCGGTAAATTGTCAGCCAAATTTGGAGGTCAAGCATAAAGCCCTTCTTTTAATTTCCTTTTATCTTTTGGGGCCTTTTTGTTTGTTTGTTTGTTTTCTCTAGGCATCATACCTTTCTGACAAATAAAGCCCCTGCTGAAGGAAAAGCAACTTGGACCACCTAATGGATGTCACAATAATACGAACCGGCATATCTCTGACCTTCTTATGAAGAAAGCTGGGGTACTTCGAAGATAATTCCTACTCCTCTGCCCCAAATGCAACTGAAACATTCTTACAGTGGTTTGCCATTAGGGTGTTCATCAGGTAAGTTTTCCTACTAGAAATTAAAATCTTTAAACAATTTTTAAAACTTAAACATATCTAAAACAAAAATTTTAAAGAATAATAAAAAAGAATATGAAAATAATAAAAAAGAATATGAATGTGTGGAAAAAAGAAACTAGATAAAGTAGGAGATGCTCTGGGGGAACCGAGACAGCCCCATGAGGCCTTGTACTGGCCTGGTTCCAGAGGTTTCCTATAAGCTCTGTGGACTGCAGTTACCTCAGATGGTACAGAATCTGCCTGCAAGGCAGGAGACCCAGGTTCAATCCCTGGGTCAGGAAGACCCCTGGAGAAGGGAATAGCTACCCACTCCAGTCTTCTTGCCTGGAAAATCACATAGACAGAGGAGCCTGGCGGGCTACAGCCTATGGGGTCGTAAAGAGTTGGACAGGACTGAGCAACTAACACTTTCACAGCCCAGAAAGCAGAGGGTGCCACTGTGGGATACCCCCAGGACCCTTCCAGCTCTCAGGTCCTGGATCCATAGAGTCAGACACACATCCCGGCCTTGGGGGAATTTATGCTTTAGGGGAAAGGTTTGCATGAAACCCAGTGCTAGAAACGCTACAGGGAAATAGAGTTTCCGGGAATGACTAGCGACACGTAACTGTCCAGATCATTCTGCATTATTCCCAGGGAGACAGGACAGAGGGCCCTCCAGTGGAACAGTCTCTAGAACACTGGACGTTAAACAAACACGTCTTTGTGTCCTGTCCTATTTCCATCTGCTGAAGTGCTACCTGGATGTGGGTTCTTTCTTTAATATATAATTTTTTATTTATTTATATTTATTCTTTACTCTGCTGGGTCTTTGTTGCTGCGCAGGCTCTTCTCTAGTTGTGGCGAGTGGGGGCTACTCTTTGTTACGGTGCAAGGGCTTCTCACTGGTGGCTTGTCTCGTTGCAGAGCACGGGCTCCCGTAGCTGTGGAGCTTGGGCTCAGTAATTGTGATTCCAAGGCTCCAGAGCACAGGCCCAGCAGTTGCAACGCATGGGCTTAGTGGACCCACGGCATGTGGGATCTTCCCAGACCAGGAATGGAACCTATGTTTCCTGTATTGGCAGGTGGATTTTTTACCACTGTGCCACCAGGGAAGCCCCTGGATGTGGGTTCTTAACACTGAAACTTCAGCTTTTGTCTGTGACTGCACCTCTAGACAACAGTCTTCATTTTTTCTTTTCCTTTTCAACCATGTCGTGTGGCTTGCAGGATCTTAGTTCCCTGACCAGGGTCGAATCTGGATCCTGGCAGTGAGAGAGAGACAGGAGAGAGGCCCCAGGGTGAGCAGCTGCAGCTCATTCCCTGTGGACAGAAGCTCCGTAACAGCAAGAGACGAGGCTGGGCCCTGCCCCAGATAAGAGATAAAAGACCACACAGTCCTCATTCTTGAAGTCAAGGAGACTTGCCTGACTACACATGCGCAGAAAGGCTCCTTGAAGGTCAAAAAGGGAGAAGGGCGCTTCCCCACAGTAAGTGATGCCAACCTACCCCTGGGCCTCTTTGTAGAATCCATCCTGGTTGAGAGATGCACACACATGGGAGGACCCTGAGATGTGCCAAATACAGACAAGGCAAAACACGGTGATTGGACAAAGGAAACCTGGAAGAAATGCCCCATGAAAGCGATTCAAACTACCACAAGGGCGCGACTCCCTCTCTCTGAGCCTGCCAGTGTGGCCGTCCGCATGTACTCTTTCCCTCCTAATAAATACTTTACAGTTTCATTACTTCTTTCTGTCTTTGTGGGAATTTATTTCTGCAAAGCCGTACAGGCCAGGGCCTTGTCACTGGCCCGCTGGTTCCTTGTGGTCTGTGTGTGTGTGTGTGTGTGTGTGTGTTAGTCGCTTAGTTGTGCCCAGCTCTTTGTGATCCCATGGACTGTAGCCCAGCAGGCCCCTCTCCATGGAATTCTCCAGGGAAGAACACTGGAGTGGGTAGCCATTCCCTTCTCCAGGGGATCTTCCTGACCCAGGAATTGAACCCTGGTCTCCTATATTGCAGGTGAATCTTTACCATCTGAGCCACCACGGCAGCCCTCCTGGTGGTCTAGGGGCTAGGATTCAGTGCTCTCACTTCTGTGGCCTGACTTCAGTCTCTGCCTGGGAATTGAAACCCTGCTTCAAGCTGCTGCAGGCTGAGGCCACCCAAGATCAAAAGCACCGAATCCTGACCACTGTACTACCAAGGGATTCCCACGACATCAGGGTTTGCTAGTTCTCCTACGCGACAAGTGTGCTGGACACCTGAGCAGGTGGTGGAGGGAACCTTTGAACCCACAGGAGGAGACTCGTGAGAACACTCCGTGTGGCTGATGGCACTCCTGCACATGGCTCCTGGAATGTCCCCCAGCTGTCTCCTGATCACTCCGTTCCAGCCCCTCTGTGGGGTTGGCCTCCGCTGGTCGAGGCGTGGTGACAGCGCCCTTATTTTCCCCAAAGAATACATGTGTTTATATATAACAGGCTGCTCCGCCCTGTGGATGAGCCTTACCATTTATGATGTTTGTTCCTCTGGATTATGTAAGAGGGTTGAAGCAGGCAGGTCTCCAGTCTTTCCAAAAAGATGCTACTTTAATAGTTGTTGTTTAGTCATTAAGTCATGTCTCTTTTGCGACCCCATGGACTGTAGTCCACCAGGCTCCTCTGTCCATGGGATTTCCCAGGCTAGAATACTGGAGTGGATTGCCTTTTTCCTTCTCCAAGGAATCTTCCTGACCCAGGGATTGAAGAATAGTAGCAATGCACAATTAAACATGTGGACTCTAAGAAGTCATTTTTCTTATGTTAAAAATGGCCCTGGGACCCAAAAGGACTATACATTACATTACATGAAGTCGCTCAGTCGTGTCCAACTCTTTGCGACCCCATGGACAGTAGCCCACCAGGCTCCTCTGTCTATGGGATTTTCTAGGCAAGAGTACTGGAGTGGATTGCCATTTCCTTCTCCAAGGGATCTTCCCAACCCAGGGATCGAACCTGGGTCTCCCGCATCGTAGACAGATGCTTTACCGTCTGAGCCACCAGGAAAGTCAAAGGACTATAGCAGAAAACAATAAAAAATGAGCTAAAGAGTAGTTCAATCAAGTCAAGATTTTGAGCTTCTTTCTTCGTCCACTAGAGGGTGAAATCATACACCAGACTGTGCTCTCTTTTGTAATTTGGTATAGAGGTTTTTTTTTTTTATTTTGTGGGTGTTTCTTTGTTTCATTTACTTATTTACTTTATTTTTGGGGTTGGCGGTTTTTTTTTTTCTTTTTTCTTTTTTTGGAATTTAGTCAAGATTTTATTTCATCAGAAAGTTATGCAGAAGAATTAACCTGCATGGTTAGGCTCTTTCTTAGAAATCTGCCAGGGTGTCCCAGCTGCACAGAGTCCCCGGGAAGCATTCATCATGTCACAGGCCAGCTGAACACTTGGCCCTTGGGGATCAGAGCACATTGCAATGAAGCTTTCCGGCCAGAGTCATTCCCAGTGACAACAGGTGGTTCTACTCAGCATGAAAGATTTTCTTTGATGAGGAATCCAGTGCAACACATACCAGAATTTGAAGTCCCAGATAGGGTGTTAAGGGTTCAGAAGTATCTCTGGCCAGAACATTGCTCATATTTGACATTGAAAGGTACAAATCAAGGCCAAAAGAAGTTTGTACAGAGCCCGTGTGGTTCAGATGGCTGATTAATATCTGCTGGAAAAATGCTGTTGATCTGGAAAAAAAAGTTACAACTCTGAAAGTGTAATTTTAAGTAGAGTACTACACGTTCTCTGGTTTATGAACCTGGTGACAGTTTTCTGATAGATTGAACAAATATGGAACACTCATTGCTGGCTGAGTGAGGCCAGGACAGAAAGCAAGACCGAGGTAACTCATCTTCGCAGAGCTGACATTCTAGGGCAGGGGAGATAGTGAAATCATTAGAGTCCTGGGGTCACGTGATTGTGAAGGGGGCGTGGGGGATGGGGAGAAATCCGGGCTAGGAAGGAGTGGAGGGTGAGGTTTGCAATTTCACTTATTGTTTTTTTATTTATTCCCCACCCATCCCCACACTGCTCAGCCTGTTGGATCTTAGTTCCCCGGCCAGGGACTGAACGCATGCCCCCTGCAGTGGAAGGAAGGAGTCTTAACCACAGGACCACTAGGGAGGTCCCTGCAATTTTAGTTAGGGTGTTCAGGAAGGGCCTGAATCTTTAATCTTTAACAAAATCCGAAAAGAAGTGAGTGGATCACGGGACACCCTGGAAGAACATCCCAGGCAGAGGAACAGCCAGTGTGGAAGAAGCCAAAGCCACCAGTACCATGGACGGTGGGCAAGAAGGGTTTATGAGCAGGACTGCAGGGAGCTGGGGACCAGGTCTTGCAGGACTTGCAGGAAATTGTGAGACTTTGGCTTTTACTCTGATGAGTATCAGTAGCTCACACATTCTCTTTTCATTTTTTAGGGACCTTTCCTGCTCCCCTGCACCCAATAAAGTAGTTAATTTTAGACGTATTTCTTGTTCTCGTACTAACAAATTTGCCTGTTAAGCTGATCCCAGATCAGGGAGAGTTATCTTTGCCTTGGCAGTTAGAGGAGTCTTTCGCTCTTGGCTCTGTTGAACTTGAACTTTGGTGTCCTGAGATGAGTGACATGGAAAAATGCTTAGATGTGATGAGTAAAGTTCCTGGGACAAATGACCTTCTTCACAAATGAACACCCTTTGCCCTTCCCCTTGTAGATGAAGTCAGAGGCTACCTGAACACCTGCCCGTCTCATCAGCAAGGATCCTGGTCCCAGGTCACTTGTGCAGCTTACACCATAGCTCGAGTGCTCTGTGATTGTTTTTTTTGTCTGTTTCCACCTCATAGGAACGGTGTGCTTGTCTCTTGACCAAAGTGTAGAAGTGTGTCATTTAAATCATTCAATTAAAATGGCTCAGATGGTAAAGAATTTACCTGCAACGCCAAAGACCTGGGTTTGATCCCTGGATTGGAAGATTCCCCTTGGAGAAGGGAATGGCTACCCACTCCAATATTCTTGCCTGGAGAATTCAAAGGACAGAGAAGCCTGGCAGGCTACAGCCCTCGAGATCGCAAAGAGTCAGACACAACTGAGGGACTAACACTTTCACACACACTTTCACTTGACCATCTAGAAAAAGCACATCCCTTTATGATAGTTACAAGTGTACAGGCTGGTTGTGGTTGTCCGTGGATACACATAATGAATGCATCGAAAACAATTAGTCATTCTGATTTTTTTTTTCCAATCAGTTTTGCAGCTACAGCAGAAAAGGAGGTCTTTATTGCAAATTTAATTCAAGTGGAGCTGAGAAAGTCATTGGAAACTCACGTGTCCCTTCTGCCTGTCAGCTGTGCAGTTGGGTGATGGTTACACAACGCCGCTTTAGGACGGCAGCCTCCGGCAGTCGGACATTCAGATTACTGTATCGAGTTAAAATAGGACTACTGTTTTCTTTCAACAACAAATTCCTTGTTAACAAAACCAAGATGTGGGGTCTTTTAAAATTTATCTTTTAATTAGAGGAAAATTGCCTTGTAATGTTGTGTTGATTTCTTCCTTACAACAACGCAAATCAGCCATAATTGCCAGTTGGCAACAGTGGTAAAGAACGTGCCTGCTGATACAGGAGGCGTGAGAGATCCTCTCACGAGTTTGATCCCTAGGTTGGGAAGATCCCCTGGAGGAGGGCATGGCACCCCACTCCAGTGCTCTTGCCTGGAGAATCCCAGGGACGGGGGAGCCTGGTGGGCTGCTGTCTATGGGGTTGCACAGAGCCAGACACGACTGAAGCGACTCAGCAGCAGCAGCAGCAGCGTATGTATATTGATGCCACTTTCTCCCTTTGTCCCACTTCTTTCCCCCCATTATGTCCGCAAGTCTGTTTTCTTTATCTGACTCCATTCTTTCCCTGAGAATAGAATACCACTTAATACCATTTTTCTAGATTCCTTATATATGTGTTAATGTACAATGTTCTTCTCTTTCTGACTCGCTTCACTCTATGTAACAGGCTATAGGTTCATCCAAGGATGTGGGCTTTTCATAACCGACTTCCATCAGCAGCTACGTAAGCCGCCTGCTCATGGGACAGAATTCCTTTAGAATTCCACCTGTGTGGGCTGTCCCCTCTGAGTCAAATTTCCAATATTTGTGGCCACTTGCAAACTTTATTAGGTTGTCACTTTCTGTCCTGACGAGTTACAGTAATGAGCTATGGGCAAAGCTTCCAAAAATCCCCTTCACTATTGTGCTGTCTTTGTTCCCAATTACTTGAGAGTTGATTACCTCTTTGTAAGTTAATAGGGAGAAAGAAAAAGAAGATATTAAGAAGTCAAAATGAAACAAAGGGCTCACTTCCTCTGGTCATGTTAGATTTATATCAGCACTGTTGGGTGTTTGTTTTTAGTTCAGTTTTGTGTGTGTGTGTGTGTGCTCAATAAAGCACTAGTTTAAAAATTCATAGGATGGAAATGATGACACTGAACAGCAGTTGCCTGCTTCCCACAGCCCTCTCCACTTGGCTTCAGTTCAGTTCAGTCGCTCAATTGTGTCCGACTCTTTATGACCCAATGAATCGCAGCACGCCAGGCCTCCCTGTGCATCATCAACTCCCAGAGTTCACCCAAACTCATGTGCATCGAGTTGGTGATGCCATCCAGCCATCTCATCCTCTGTCGTCCCCTTCTCCTCCTGCCCCCAATCCCTCCCAGCATCAGGGTCTTTTCTAATGAGTCAGCTCTTCGCATGAGGTGGCCAAAGTATTCGAGTTTCAGCCTCAGCATCAGTCCTTCCAATGAACACCCAGGACTAGTCTCCTTTAGGATGGACTGGTTGGATCTCCTTGCAGTCCAAGGGACTCTCAAGAGTCTTCTCCAACACTACAGTTCAAAAGCATCAATTCCCGGTGCTCAGCTTTCTTCACAGTCCAACTCTCACATCCATACATGACCAAAGGAAAACCCACAGATAGCCTTGACTAGACGGACATTTGTTGGCAAAGTAATGTCTCTGCTTTTTAATATGCTGTCTAGGTTGGTCATAACTTTCCTTCCAAGGAGTAAGCGTCTTTTAATTTCATGGCTGCAGTCACCATCTGCAGTGATTTTCCTTCCAAGTTCACTTATCTCCCTGTTTCTTTTTTTTACCACATCTCGTGACTTGTGGCATCTTGGTTCTCCCACCAGGGATGAACTCACACCCTTTGCAGTGAAAGTGTGGAGTCCTAACCACTGTACTACCAAGGAATTCCCTCATCTGCCTGTTCCTTCCTGTTTTTTTTTTTAAAATATTTATCCAGTACCTGGCATATTGCAAAAATTATCTTATTATTGTTTAAACATGTATTTATTTACTTGGCTGCTCGGGGTCTTGGCTGCAGCACATGGATCTAGTTCCCTGACCAGGGTTTGAACCCAGCCCCCTGTACCGGGAGTGCCGAGTCCTAACCACTGGACCACCAGGGAAGTCCTTTCTCTCTCTGTTTCTGAATGCTGCTCTTTTTGACTCACCTTCTTCATCCTGGCCTGTTGCCTTTCTTCCTGGTGGATTCAGGCTGGGCTCTCACCGCCTCCCCTCTGCCCTTGCTCCCAGCACAAGCATCTTATATCATCTCTGTTTTCACCATTGAGAGGCTACACTATTGCACATGTGCAAAACCACTCTTAGTTTTTAATGTTCCCCTATAGTTGTCTCGCTATTTCTTTGGCTGAGCTTTCTTTGAACCTCTTGCTGATTCTTCCTACATTTACAGTAGCCTCTTAGCATAACTTGACACAAGCAGGTCAACCACATTAAGTAATCTATGCATTCTAATTTTTAAGTACTTATTTATTTTATTTATTGTTGGCCTGTGCCAGGTCTTAGTTGCAGCATGCAGAATCTTCAGTCGAGGAACATGAGACCTAGCTCCCTGATCAGGGATCTTCAAATCTGGGCCCCCTGCATTGGAAGCACAGAGTCTTAGCCACTGGACCACCAGGAAAGTCCCTAATTTTTTTTTTTTAGATGAGAGAAAGAAAACTTAAAACAATCTAGTTACAAGTATCTGTTAAAAGTTTTATTACAGTCTTGTAGGCAAGGGGAGAGGCCCCTGTAGGGCAAATCAGAAGTTGATTTTTTGGTTGCAACTAGAGCTTTCATGCAAAGAGTTGATTCATTGGAAAAGACTCTGATGCTGGGAGGGATTCGGGGCAGGAGGAGAATGGGACGACAGAGGATGAGATGGCTGGATGGCATCACTGACTTGATGGACGTGAATCTGAGTGAACTCCAGGAGTTGGTGATGGACAGGGAGGCCTGGCGTGCTGTGATTCACGGGGTCGCAAAGAGTTGGACACGACTGAGCGACTGAACTGAACTGAACTGAACTGAGAGATAATCATACTAAGTGAAGTAGGTCAGAAAGAGAAAGACAAAGGCCATATGATATCAATGTGGAATCTAAAATACGACACAAATGAACATATCTATGAAACAAGAAAGAGGGCTTCCCTGGTGGCCCAGTGGTTAAGAATCCGCTTGCCAATGCAGGGGACACAGGTTCAATCCCTGGTCTGGGAAGACGCCATGGGGCAGCTAAGCCCGTGAGCTGCAACTACTGGGAGCCCCCATGCCTAGAGCCCATGCTCTGCAACAGAGAAGCCACCACAGTGAGAAGCTGGCGCACTGCAACAAAGAATAGCCTCCGCGAACCGCAACGAGAGCCGGCCTGCAGGCAGTGCAGCAAGGAAAGCCCGCGTCAATCATTAATTTCAAAAAAAGAAACAGAATCACTAACATAGAGAACACACTGGTGGCTGCCAAGGGGAAGCAGGTTGAGGGAGGACGGAGTGGGAGGCTGAGGTTAGCAGACGCAAGCTTTTATATATAGAACGGATGAATAAGATTCTACTGCATAGCGCAGAGAACTGTATTCAATATCCTGTGATAAACCATACGGAAAACAAATATTTAAAAAAGAATGTAAATATAACTAAATCACTTTGCTGTACAGCAGTGATTAATACAACTTACAATTGTAAATCAACCATACCCCAATTTTACTTTTTTCTATCTTTTTAGTTTTTTAATTAATTTCTTTTTGGCTGCACTGGGTCTTCATTTCCTAAAGGAGATCAGCCCTGAGTGTTCATTGGAAGGACTGATGTTGAAGCTGAAACTCCAATACTTTGGCCACCTGATGCAAAGAGCTGACTCATTTGAAAAGACCCTGATGCCGGGAAAGATTGAAGGCAGGGGGAGAAGGGGACGACAGAGGATGACATGGTTGGATGGCATCACTGACTCGATGGATACGAGTCTGGGTAAACTCCAGGAGTTGGTGATGGACCGGGAGGCCTGGCGTGCTGCAGGCCATGGCGTCGCAAAGAGTCGGACACAACTGAGCAACTGAACTGAACTGAACTGAACTGCTGCACAAGGGCTTTCTCTAACTGTGGCGAGCAGGGGCTACTCTCTAGTTCAGGGTGCAGGCTTCTTATCACGGTGGCTTCTCTTGCTGTGGAGCACGGGTTCTAGGGTGAACAGGCTCAGTAGTTGTGGTGCATGGGCGTAGTTGCCCCACCACATGCAGAATCTTTCCAGACCAGGGATCTGGGAACCTGTGTCCTCTGCATTGGCAGAAGGATTCTTAACCACTGGACCACCAGAGAAGTCCTGTGCTTCAATTTTTTAAAAAAAGAAGCTCATTTTTAGGTAGGTATATTTTCTAAGAAAATATCATCATAAGGCTAAATAAGAATCACTGGCTAAAGGTCCAGACAGTCAGGTGGGTGGGTAGATAACTGGCTTCCTAGATAACTAGCCTTATTAATTTCATCAGGAACACTAATCTCTCCTGAGAAGGAGGGCATGAATTATATCAGGCTAAAAGCCTCTGTCTCAAGTCTGGTTCAGACCAAATTTTTTTAAAAAAATAGTCCCTCTTTTTGTCTTTTTGGCTTGGGCATTATACTCATTTTGGTTAAACACCTGACTTGATCAAGAAGGCCCATCTGGTTATGTTTTTGTTCTAGGAGCAAAATGAAAGTGTCCTTGTTCAATGCTGGTTAGTTGAGGATGGCATCACTGACTCAATGGACAGGAGTTTGAGCAAACTCCAGGAGATAGTGAACGACAGGCAAGCCTAGCATGCTGCAGTCCATGGGGTTGCAAAGAGTCCAACATGACTGAGCAACTGAGCTTGACACCAGGCAGCCAAAAGGCCCAGTTTTATTGGGTTACAGGTGCAAAGAGGCCTCAGTGGGGTCGAGTGGACTTTGGAGCTGGGTGGCACTGCCTTTGGACCACGGAACCACCGTAGTTCCGTCCTGCGTGTGGCCTCTGCTCTTGCTGTTCCGGCCCCCGGTGTGCCTTTCGCTCCACCTTCCTCCACCCGATGCTCCTTGTGATTCTGCTCTCAGTGCCAGCCCCACCGGTGTCCCCTCCCCTCTCCTCCAAAGGTGGGGACCCTGTGAGCTCTCCTTGAAGGCCTCATTTTTGTGTGTTTTACTTTTAGAAGGGGTCTTCTCTCAGCCAGCCAGTCTGTCCCAGGGATGACTGTCTTGTCTGCCCCTCTATAGCCAGTGCCTGGCACAGTGCCTGAGTGTGCAGCCCACATTTGTGAGTGACAGGCGGACACTAGCCCGGGATCCTTGGCAGTCGCCGGCCCTCACTGAATCCATGCCCTCCTAGGAACATGAGAGGCTCAAGGAGGTGACATCTGCAAAGCACTTGGGACCTACTAGGCCTGTAATAGATTATGCTTACTATCCTCTTTTCACAATATGATATCTACTTTTCTCTTTTCACTAGATAATATCTTTTTATTAGAGAACATTCCTATTAAGCCTCAAAAGGACTAAATGAGGGGACTTCCCTGGTGGTTTAGTAGTTAAGAATCTGCCTTCCAATGCAAGGAACATGAGTTCTATCCCTGGTCTGGAAGCTAAGATCTCACATGCTGCAGGGCAACTAAGCCCACACGCCACAGTTAGAGACAAGCCTGCTGGCTGCAACGAAAGATCCCACGTGCTGCAACAGAAACACGACCTGGCTAGATGAATAAATAATTTTTAAAAAAAAAAGGACTAAATGAGGGTAATTTAAAAAAAAAAAAACAATGGATTTCACTTCTAAAACAATTATTCATTTGCACCAGGTCTTAACTGCAGCATGTGGGCTCTCAGTTGTGGTCTGTGGGATCCAGTTGCCCGAACAGGGATCAAACCCACGTCCCCTGCATCGGGAACATGAAGTCTTAACCACTGGACCACCTGGGAAGCCCCCAAGGGTAAGTTTTGACAAAGATTCTTCACTTGACCAAACTTTCCTCAGGCCCTGGACCATCCCCTAGGCTGCACCTCCCTGTAAAATCTAGTTTTAACAAAAGTCTTGCTGAGTTACTTTAACCAGAACCACCCCCACCCCACATCTTGATACCGTGATCAGATTCTTGACCCTTCACCAACCCCTAGGTGATGTCTGACCCCACCCCCACCCGGCCTGCCTTCAGTAAGAAACCTGTTAAGTCAGTTCAGCCAGAACCCCCCCTGTACCTGACATAGTTTTTGCTCTTAGTAATTTTCCATACACTCCCACTTGCCCACACTGTATTCCTAATTGAGCCTAGTCTCTCTCCCCCACTGTAAAATCCCCTTGCCGTGGTCTCATACCCACCGTGATAGTCTGGAATCAGTTCTCTTAACCATGTCTAACAAGGGTTATTGAGTAATTGTTTTTAACATGAACTCCAGTGTCAGGGATGAAAAATGTTTCTTCTACGCTCTTATGTTTATTGCTCGGGGTCCTGCAAATTAAAGACAATTTATTGAGAGAAAAGGCATATTTTTAAAATTCACCCAGGTATGCAGGAGTTCATGAAAAATGTGACTCAAGGAGATAGTTAGAATTGGGGGCTTGTAAACCAGAGGATGGGATGGTTGGATTACCAATTCAAAGGACATGAGTTTGAGCAAACTCCAGGAGGTAGCAAAGGACAGGGAAGCCTGGCGTGCTGCAGTCCATGAGGTCGTAAAGAGGCGGACACAGCTTAGAGACTGGACAAAAACAGCAAACCATCTTAAAAGGGAAGGGGCAGGGGAGGGGAAGGACAATTATGGGAAAAAAAGGACTTTTTTGGAAAGACAAATGGGCCTTTAGGAGAACAGACGAGAGCTATGGTAGTTTTGGAGCTTTCCGGGTAATACTAGTGGTAAAGAGCCCACCTGCCAAAGCAGGAGACATGTGGGTTTGAGATGTGGTTTTGATCCCTGGGTCAGGAAGATCCCCTGGAGAAGGGAAAGGCAACCCACTCCAGTATTCTTGTCTGGAGAATCCCATGGACAGAGGAGCCTGGAGGGCTACAGTCCACGGGGTTGCAAAGAATCGGACGAGACTGAAGCAACTTAACTTTTGGGAAATTCTCATTTGGGTGTGGACATCTCTTCTCCAGAAAGAGGAGTCAGTCTTCCCAAGTTGTGATCGGAGCCTGGGGAGGGGATTTGTGACTATTGAATTCTTTGAGGGAAGTTCTGCTTAGGCATATAAGGGAGAATTTAGAAAATAAAACAATGACAAACTCTTATTCTGGATCCCTTCACCAACCTTTTTCTTCTCTAATTTTGGTACAAATCAAGGAAATCACCATTTACTTCCCTCTTCCCAAGTAAGAGGAAATTGAAATGACTCAGATCCGCTCTAGAGGCAGATGGGGTCAGGCTCAGGGCCCCTGTTCTGAGTGTCCCCATGCTATGCCCTCACCTCCCAGCAGCTGACTCACCTGTGAGTCCTTGCCTGGTAACAGCTCCACTCTGCGAAAGGTCAGCAGCTCGTGCGTCACCTACAGGGTTCACTTGTTCCCCTAGGCGTGCATTTACTATCAGGGGATTGCTTACCAAGTAGGGGGAAACAGCTGCTCTGTGTGGGGTTTTAATGACTTCAGATTCTGGAGCAGAAATAAAGAAACTTATTTATTCAACCAACTGCACTGTAGACCCACAGGGGAAGATACCAAAAGCCACAAACCTAAGACAGCTTCTACCTAAGGACCACTTAGGGCTTCCTCACTGGCTCAGCGGTAAAGAATCCGCCTGTAATGCAGGAGACCCAGGAGACAGGGGTTCTGATCCCTGGGTCGGAAAGATCCCCTGGAGAAGGAAATGGCAGCCCACTCCAGTATTCCTGCCTGGGAAATCCCATGGACAGAGGAGCCTGGCAGGCTACAGTCCATGGGGTCGCAAACAGTCAGACACGACTTAGTGACTCAACAATAACGAACGACCATTTAGCCCACACCTGGTGCTGGGCTCGCTGTAGCACCTGGATTTCATTTCCTCCTTGGAACAGGTCTCTGAAACTGAAAGGTTCTTTTCTCTGCTTTGTAGAGACAGGGCCTGGGACACAGGGAAAGCCTCACAGCTGGTGAACTTGGAGCTTGAATGTGGGTCGTGTGCAACTCTCACAACCACGTGAAGTGAAGAGTCTCGTTTGTTTGGCTTTTAAGCCAACCAAATGTAAAGATAATAACAGAATTTTATTTTAAATCTATTTATTTACTTATTTATTTGGGCACATGGCATGCGGGATCTTAGTTCCTCTATCAGGGATTGAACCTGCGCTCCCTTCAGTGGACGTGTGGAGTCTTAAACACGGGATTACCAGGAAAATCCCTGAAAATCTATGTTCTGTCTCCCTTCTGTACCATTTGCTTTTCGTGCCTGGCATTGGAAGCCTATACTGTTCCATATATTCTAAAAAGAACTGAAATAATCCACAAGTGCTTAGTACCTAATCATTTCCAGCCATCAGAGTCCCCAGTTGCACTCCAGTTGAGTAGGCTCTTATCCACTACATTAGCTAAATGCAGAAAATGCCAATATCCTAATATGCACATTTTTGGAAAGTGGCGTCATAATTTGTCAGCCTACAAACATTTTCCTTGGAATACTCTGGGCTCCCCTGTGTTTCTCGATTCCGTGATGTCTGTGCAAACAGTATAATAGCTGGAACCAACTTCAGGCCAACTGCTTCGGTTTTAACTTTTGCCATGTTATCCAGAATAGAGGTGTGGACTTGTTTACTCAGTTTTTGCTGAGGAACGTTCTTTATCTTCCAAGGAATACAGGGAAGTGTTCCTGTCTAGAACATGAGGTTCTGAACGGTGGCTTGTCAGCTGGAGGAATTAGACAGTTGACTGAACTCCGAGAGGAAATACCTTCTTGGTTGCTGGGTTGCAGGGAGAGGAAGTGGCCGTATTGGGGAACTGAAGAAAAAAAAACAATTGTTTCAGGGACGTCCCTGGTGTCCAGTGCTTCCACTACAGGGGACACAGATTCAAACCCTGGTTAGGGAATTAGGAGCCTGCGTGCCTCATGGAGTAGCAAGGGAAAAAAAAAAAAGAAAACAATTGTTTCAACAGGGACAGTCTTCAGTGTCCTCCGGAAAGCCTGGGTCTTGCAAGGATCTGTTAGAGAAGTGGGTCCAGTGATCACAACTTGTGAAGATCCAGCTAGAACGCAGTGTGTGTGTGAATTTTCATCCCTGGTCCACCTACTTCCTTGAGTAAAAGAAACCTAATGCATCTTTGATAATTAATTCTAAAAATTATCCCCAAACTGGAAGCAACCGTTGACAAAAGGGGAAAATGGATTAAACTAATTATGGTCCAACTGTACATCAGAAAGTTACTTATGATATTTTGATGAGCAAGGAAGAAAGCAGGTTTTAGCATACTGTATGGTGCCATTTACAGCTCTAGAGTGGGTAGCCTATCCCTTCTCCAATAGATCTCCCCGACCTTTACAGCCACAGACCCCTAAGTCAGGCGAAAGTATTAATAATGCTATGGTGATAGAGGTCAGGAAAGTGGTTATTTGGGAGAAGGGTACATGCACGGGGCCCCTGGAGTAAGAAGTGGCACCTCACTCCAGTATTCTTGTCTAGGAAATGCCGTGGACCGAGGAGCCTGGTGGGCTACAGGCTATGGAGTCAAAAACAGTTGGACCCAACTGAGCAACTGAACACGCACACAAGCATACACACCAGGCAGAGGAAAGGGAGTTTGGGGAACGCAAAGTGTTCTTTATCTCGATCCACACGGCTGTTGAGCATCTACATATGTGAAAACAGACCTAAAATTTGTGCTTTTCACTATGTGCAAGTTTGTTGCTCACTTAGTCACTAAGTCCTGTCCAGCTCTACTGTGACCCCATGGACTGTAGCCAGCCCGGCTGTTCCGCCCATGGGATTTCCCAGGCAAAAAAACCGGAGAGGGTTGCCATTTCCTTCTCCAGGAGATCTTTCTGACCCAGAGATCAAACCTGTGTCTGCTATTTGGCAGGTGGATTCTTTATTACTGAGCCACCTGGAACATCCCATGTGTAAATCTGACCACAATAGAAAAGAGAGCACTGTGTACATACTAATGTGGTTTCATTTAGAAAGTTCATGAACAGGAAAACTGGGCCATGTGTGGAAGTCCAGAAGCGCTGCGTTTGGGGAGGGAGCAGGACAAGGGGGCTTCCGGGGGGCTGTCGTGTTACAGTTCTTGACTGGAGCTGTGGTCACACAGGTGTCTTCTCTCTGTGATTGTCAGCTGCACGCTGTGTATCTGTGATTCTCCGTTTGGATGCGGTCGTTCAATAAAAGATTATCTGAAAATATTCATTCAAAATATTATGTACAGTAGGGTCTGTTTGTGGGAGGGGTTTGAAAATACATATGCAAAAGAAAAACTTAAGAGGAGGGGCACTGTGCTCATTTCCTGTGGCTGGTATGACAAGTTACCACAAACTTATAGCTGCCTAAAGCAACACAAATGTATTGTTTTGCAGTCCTGGAGGTCAGAAGTGTGACTGGGATGTCATTGAGCTGAAATCGAGCTGAAGGCTGACCCCTTGTGATTAGATTACACTGGGTCATCTGGATAATCCAGGCTAATCTCCTTTTTTTAAGGTCATCTGATTAGCACCTTTAATTTCATCTGCAACTTTTATTCCCCTTTGCCACATGACCTAACAAATTCACGGGTTCTGGTTTTAGAAGTAGATGTCTTTGGGAGCCCTCCTTCTGCCATCCACAGGCATACAATACAAAGTTAAGAATGTTAGCTTCCTTATCCATTATCTTCATAAGTTTTCCTGGGAATACAGATACTGATTCTGAGATGGGAAGAATTAAATCTCAGTTGTCTATATGGATGGTGTCTTTCCAAGGTGTGGTCAGTCTACCTGCCAGGACCGTCTTGGCTGGTAATAGTGTACCTGAGCCTTCAATGTTTGAAAGGATAAGTCAAAAAGCATAAGAGGGTGTGTGTGTGTGTGTGTGTGTGTGTGTGTGTAACTAGATCACCTTGCTGTACACCTGAAACATTGCAAATCAACTATAAAGCTAAAGTGTTAGTTGCTCAGTCGTGTGTCTGACTCTTTGCGACCCCATGGACTGTAACCCTGTCAAGCTCATCTGTCCATGGAGATCTCCGGGCAAGAATACTAGAGTGAGTTGCCATTCCCTTCTCCATGGGAACCTCCCAACCCAAGGATCAAACGCTAGTCTCCCGCATTGCAGGCAGACTCTTTACCATCTGAGCCACCAGGGATGCCTACTTCAATTTAAAAACAAAAGAAAAAACTATAAAATTAGAAGGAAAAATCAAAAACCAGTTAAGCCTTAAGCAGATCACCAACCTTGCTTCCAGGTGTGCTGAGCAATCTTCTTATCCAGAAAAACAGCTTTTCTGCTTAAAGTTTTGATTGAACTTTAAGGTTGAAAATTTGAAGTAAAAGGATGCTTTATTATAGAATTTTGAAAATATGTGAAACAAGCGAATTACATTTTGGGAATGGAGTATTGGTAACTTACCCATGGTACCTTAACATTCCTTTCCCTGGGGGGTTGCCTGGTCACTTTCTGGGGTCTGTGAGGGGCAGCGCCACCTCTGCCCACAAGACGACAAAGCGTGTGAAGTCAACTCAGGTTTCTTCCAAGTCACCCTTTTGCCCTCCTTGCCAGCTCTTCTCTCTTGTGTACTTTCTAGGTCACAGGGTGAATGAACCCCAAAACACAACTGTAGTCACAATCTCGATAAAGAACAAGTTAAGAAATGCCAACCCAGTTTGTCTCTCTGCTCACCCACCCCTGAAATACTGCCAGTGTGAGGTTATCACTGCCTTTGGGGCAAATAACAATTCAAAACTGAGGATCCTTAAGGTCTAGTTCTTCCCAAGGAGTTAACACATGAGACACAAGTTCTTAGTGTTCCCACCTTCTGCCGTAGTTGCTCCCAACTCTGCTCTAATAAACACAACCTCTTATCCTACTCAGAGGCCTAACATGCTCCCAGGCACATGCCTTCTGGTCTCAGGAGAGAGATTCCAGTTGCTAAGTGTAGGTGCGAACAAGATCAGCAAAGGTTGCCCCATGGAAGGAGATGCAAGGGTCAGCATACCACCTCCACCCAAGTGACACCCTTTTTTACAACACTATTTGTACTATGGTCTTTCCAGTGGTCATGTATGGATGTGAGAATTGGACCATAAAGCAGGCTGAGTGCTGAAGAATTGATGCTTTTGAATTGTGGTGCTGGAGAAGACTCTTGAGAGTCCCTTGGACTGCAAGGAGATCAAACCAGTCAATCCTAGAGGAAATCAACCCTGAATATTCATATTCATTGGAAGGACTGATGCTGAAGCTGAAACTCCAATACTTTGGATACCTGATGCGAAGAGCTGATTCACTGGAAAAGACCCTGATGCTGGGAAAGATTGAGGGCAGGAGGAGAAGGGGATGACAGAGGATGAGGTAGTTGGATGGCATCACCGACTTCATGGATATGAGTTTGAGTAAACTGTGGAAGATAGTGAAAGACAGGGCAGCCTGGCGTGCTGGAGTCCATGGGATTGCAAAGAGTCGGACATGACTTAGCAAGTGAACAGCAACAACAATTGGGGTGACCAGCTGGATATCTGTGATAAAAAACAATATCCCAGGGATCCTAGGAGTCCCTCCTCCCAACCGCCCCCCACCATGATTCAGGGGTCAGGCACAAACTTGAAACAAGAGATGAGGAACTCAGAACATCTTCTGGCTGTGAACCATGGGAATGTGGGTCCTCTCAGTCCCCAGGTGCAGAGCTGTGCTCTTGTTTTATCTTTAGCCATTTATTTTATTTTAATATTTTAAATTAAAAATTTTTTTGCTTTATATTGGGGTATAGTTGATGTACTATACTGTGTTAGTTTCAGGTGTACAGCAAGGAGATTCAGTTATATGTATATATGTATCCATTCTTTTAAACATCTTTTCCCATTTATTACAGAATATTGAGCAGACTTTCAGCCACTTATTTTAATCATTCACTCCAGAAAACTGCCCCCTGGCAGCTCCTGTCTGGGTCTGACCCTCCACCAGTTTCAACTGGTAAACACAGATGTGGGGTTTTTACACTGGGAGCAATCAGTCTGAGCATACCTGTAGCTTCTGTTTGTCCTTTGGGTTTGCTGGTGGCAGCTTAGTTGGGTTCAGGTGTTTTCACCAACGACTCCACTTGTTTCAGGCCCTTTTGGGATCAGACAGATCCTTGCTCTTGGCTGCGGGGTGGGTACTGGGGGAGAAGAGGATCTTGGGGCCTTTACTTCAGGTGACTAAAGCCCTTTCCTGATGTTACCCACCTCCAAGAAAAGGGACATTTTGCTCTGACTACCTTATGAATTGTTTTTCTTTTAAAACTTTATTTATTTATGTTTGGCTGGGCTGGACCTTCATTGCTGCTCAGGCTTTTTCTAGCTGCAGAGAGCGAGGGGTACTTTCTAGTTATGGTGCAGGGGCTTCCCATTAGCGGCTTCTCTTGTTGCGGAGCACGGACTCTAGGCGCTCCGGCTTCGGCAGTTGCGGCTCCCAGGCTCTAGAGCACAGGCTCAGTGGTTGTGGCACACAGGCTTAGTTGCTCTGCAGCATGTGGGATCTCCCCGGACCAGGGATCGAACCCATGTCCCCTGAATTTGCAGGCTGATTCTGAACCACTGGACCACCAGGGAAGTCTTACCCTGGTGAGTTACTGCAGCCAAAGCTGCATGTTCTCTTGCTTTTACAACCCACTGTCTGCTAAACGGAAAGGAACAAAATCAGCACCGGGAGTGATAGTAGGAGATGTTTTCCAAGACTCTTAAGAGTATTTGGCCAAATCAAGCAAGAACGCTTATATTGAAAATCCTTTTTATCAAGGCTGGTTTTGAAGTCAGTTCATTGTGTGGCAAAGAAAATGAAAAGAAAGGACTGATAAGTCTGGACTTGTACACATTCTGAAATGCTACAGAAATTCGCATGGCTGTTTTGGGCTCTGGCTGCTGGAGGAAGTTTGTGTGAGAGATCCACGTGCAAGCGAAATCTTACGAGAGCTTCAGTAATAGTGTGAGCAAAACCAGATCAGAACCCAGAGGAAGGAGGAATGAATTCTGACCTTTGCATCTGAGGGATGAGCTGGGATTTCAGAGAGCAGAGATGGGGAGAGACCTTTCAGATGGGAGAGAATCAAAATCCTAGAGAGGCATGTGCTCCTGGGACAACGAGCTCTCAGGCAGCACCATGGGCCATGTTTTCAGCCCTGGGCTCTTGGCACACAGCAAAACTAAAGTATCATATTTTTATCATCGTTTCCATATTGTGTTTTAAGAATCTGAGAACTAGCATAGGCAGGCATGCTGTGTGTGCCAAGGACTTCAGTCGTGCTCAACTCCTTGTGACCCTATGGACTGTAGCCCCCCAGCATCCTTTGTCCTTGAGATTTTCCAAGTAAGAACGCTGGAGTGGGTTGCCCTGCCCTACTCCTGGGGATCTTCCTGACCCAGAGATCGAATCCAAGTTTCTTATGTCTCCTGCACTGGCAAGTGGATTCTTCAACACTACTGCTACCTGGGAAGCCCAGCATAGGTATAAATCTGCTTAAAAGTCAGGGCATTTGACTTGGGATTTGAAAGCATGTTTTTATCAGTAACAGCATGTTTGAACAATTTCACAGACTTTTCTGCAAACTCCTTCCATTCCTCTGAGGAGCTGCCTGGCAGGATACCCAGTAGCCGACTGAAGAATTCCTCATCCCATTTCATTGAATGCTGTGGGTGTGATAGGGGCTGGTTCGCAGGTTCAGTTCAGTTCAATCGCTCAGTCGTGTCAGACTCTTTGGGACCCCATGGACTGCAGCACACCAGGCCTCCCTGTCCATCACCAACTCCCGGAGTATACTCAAACTCATGTCCATTGAGTCAGTGATGCCACCCAGCCATCTCATCCTCTGTCATCCCCTCCTCCTCCTGCCTTCAGTCTTTCCCAGCATCAGGGTCTTTTCAAATGAGTCAGCTCTTCGCATCAGGTGGTCAAAATATTGGAGTTTCAGCTTCAACATCAGTCCTTCCAATGAAGAGTCAGGACTGATTTCCTTTAGGATGAACTGGTTGGATCTCCTTGCAGTCCAAGGGTATTTCAAGAGTCTTCTCCAACACCACAGTTCAAAAGCATCAGTTCTTCAGCGCTCAGCTTTCTTTTTAGTCCAACTCTCACATCCATACATGACTACTGGAAAAACCATAGCCTTGACTAGATGGACTTTTGTTGGCAAAGTAATGTCTCTGCTTTTTAATATACTGTCTAAGTTGGTCATAACTTTTCTTCCAAGGAGTAAGCATCTTTTAATTTCATAGCTGCAATCACCATCTGCAGTGATTTTGGAGCTCAAAAAACTAAAGTCTGCCACCATTTCCACTGTTTCTCCATCTATTTGTCATGAAGTGATGGGACCAGATGCCATGATCTTAGTTTTCTGAATGTTGAGCTTTAAGCCAACTTTTCACTCGCCTCTTTCACTTTCATCAAGAGGCTCTTTAGTTCTTCTTTGCTTTCTGCTATAAGGGTGGTGTCATCTGCATATCTGAGGTTATTGATATTTCTCCCGGCAATCTTGATTCCAGCTTGTGTTTCTTCCAGTCCCGTGTTTCTCATGATACACTCTGCATATAAGTTAAATAAGCAGGGTGACAATATACAGCCTTGATGTACTCCTTTTCCTATTTGGAACCAGTCTGTTGTTCCACATCCAGTTCTAACTGTTGCTTCCAGACCTGCGTATAGATTTCTCAAGAGGCAGGTTAGGTGGTCTGGTATTCCCATCTCTTTCAGAATTTTCCACAGTTTCTTGTGATCCACACAGTCAAAGGCTTTGGCATAGTCAATAAAGCAGAAATAGATGTTTTTCTGGAACTCTCTTGCTTTTTCCATGATCCAGCGGATGTTGGCAATTTGATCTCTGGTTCCTCTGCCTTTTCTAAAATCAGCTTGAACATCTGGAAGTTCACAGTTCACATACTTGTTGAAGCCTGGCTGGGAGAATTTTGAGCATTACTTTACTAGCGTGTGAGATGAGTACAATTGTGCAATAGTTGTATCATTCTTTGGCATTACCTTTCTCTGGGATTGGAATGAAAACTGACTTTTCCAATCCTGTGGCCACTGCTGAGTTTTCCAAATTTGCTGGCATATTGAGTGCAGCACTTTCACAGCATCATCTTTCAGGATATGAAATAGCTCAACTGGAATTCCATCACCTCCACTAGCTTTGTTCATAGTGATGCTTTCTAAGGCCCACTTGACTTCACATTCCCGGATGTCTGGCTGTAGGTAAGTGATCACATCATCGTGATTGGCAGGTAGGAGGAGTTTTTGGACTGTGATTCCAGGCTCGCTCAGTCATGTCCAACTCTTTGCGACCCCACGGACTATAGCCTTCAAGCTCCTTTGTCCATGGGGATTCTCCAGGCAAGAATACTGGAGTGGGTTGCCATGACCTCCTCCAGGGGATCTTCCCAACCCAGGGATTGAACTCAGGTCTCCCTCATTGCAGGTGGATTCTTTACTGTCTGAGCCACCAGGGAAGGCCAAGAATGCTGGAGTAGGTAGCCTCTCCCTTCTCCAAGGGATATTCCGGACACAGGAATCAAACCAGGGTCTCCTGCATTGCAGGCGGATTGTTTACCAGCTGAGCCACCAGAGAAGCCCCCCAACACCCCATCTTTAAAAAATTAAACCTTGAGCGTTCTTTCATCTGCCATAACTGTTTATCTCTGGGTCTGTTGAGTAGCACCTACTGGATAGTCTCCAGTCTTCATTCTCTGCAGTAAATGCTACTGAAATAATCTGTATGCAAAGGCACTTTTTGGATGCATACAGCAACCCAACCAACATCTTTGCAAAAGATTGGTAATTTTAAAATCCCTAATAAGCTATTCTCACCGGCTGAACGAATGTTTTGACAGCCTAACGGTGATCGATGTGCTCTACAGCTTTTAGACCGAGATGATGAATTAGAGAGCAACTTCAAGATCAAGCCCTGGATGAGAATTTTCCCCATGGAGTTGGCCTGTCACCAACAGATTGCCCAAGAAAATGCGGTCCCCTATTGGCCCTGGCCATCTCCAGCAGGAAGAAACATGCAGAAGGGCTGAGGGCAAGAAAGCCCTTCATACCAGTGGAGTTGGGGGGAAAGGGTTTAATTTGGGGTGTCAGATCTTTAAGATCCTTTAAGGCTATCATCCAATCCTTCCCCCTTCATTCTCATCACTCTCAGTGAGAATCTATGTAGAAAAGGGAACGAGGGACTTCCTGGTGTTCCAGTGGTCACGACTCTGTGGTCCCAACACAGAGGGCATGGGTTCAATCCCCAGTTAGGGAACTGGATCCCACATGCCATGATAAAGATCAAAGATCCCAAGTGCTGCAACTAAGACCTCGAAAGGGCAAATTAATTAATTAAAATTTTTTTAAGAGAATGGTCTGGCTTTTTACAATGGGCTTTAAAATGACCCAGCACAAGAAGAAGACCCTACAAACAAGACCATCCCCAGAGATGGCCAACACCCCTGCATAAGCCTGGTTCTGACATTCTCTTGAACTATGACCTAAAGGCCTAAGGCTCGGAGGCCAACAGCAAGGCAACTATTTCATCTTGATCAGTTCCAAGGTCAGATGGATGGCAGGCACCATTTGATTTTCCCAGTGTGACCATATTGCCCTGGTCAACAGTTACCTCTGGCTTATTTTGATCACCCCAGAAGCTGGGGGGGTGGGGCTGTGGCTGCTTAGGGCCATTGAGGATGGGAACAGTAGACAGGGTTTGGAAGTGCAGCTTTAGAAGGGTTTGGAAATGCTGCTTCTTCCCATTCATTCTTCACTCTATAGTCTTCTTAGGGACTTCCCTGGTGGTACAGTGGCTAAGACTACATGCTCCCAGGGCAGGCGGCCTGGGTTCGATCCCTGATCAGGGAACTAGATCCTACATGCTAGACCTAAGAGCCTGCTCCTCACAACTGAAGATCCCACATGCCTCAGCTAGGACCTGGTGCAGCCAAATAAACAAACATTAAAAAAATAAAATAAAATAAAGCCCCCTTACCCAGGCTGGCTCTCGGTGGTGAGGGCTAGGGGGGAGTGGTGAGGGGGAATTCACACCTACAAACAGGTGTTGTTTCCCTCTTCTCCTTGAGATTTTGCAAGTCAGTGATCTTAAAACTTATCACCCATAGATGAAGAAGGACCTACTGTATAGCACAGGTTATACCTATGGGGTCACACAGAGTCAGACACAACTGAAGTGACTTAGCAGCAGCAGCAGCATTCCTTATAATGACCTATAATGGAAAACAATCTGAGAAAGAATATATATGTATGTATGTAACTGAATCACTTTGCTGTGCACCCAAAACGAACACAGCATTGTACATCAACTATACTTCAATTAAAAAATTAAATTAAACTAGAAATGTATCACCCAACCAGGTCGCTTCTGAGAATGAAAAGGGATGTTACTGATAATTCCCTTGAGTCACTAGGCATCATCTGAGACTGTCTCAGGCCAACAGGGATGTCTGACGCCCTAATTATAAGGGATGGAGAGGACGAGGAATGTGACTCACGAATGAGGCCTATTAATCTCCACCCATATAGGACTGTCCTTTGAGCCTCACACATTCTGAGTGACCATGCACACTTTCCTGTTATGTAATACCACCCCGGGCACCACCAAGTCCAAAGATAACAAAGGACAGAGCATTTTCAGCCAAGGTCCAGGAATGAATGCCACTGAACAGCAGGAGAGCCCTGGCCTCAGCCAGAGAAGTTCACGCTTTCCTAAAGTCAGGGTTATAATTAGGCAGCCCTGAAGCCTCCTTCCCGTAATTGTTCTAATGTGTGTGCAGGCACTCAAGCACCTAGAAGCTGCTGTCTATATTTAGCTGCCATTAGCATCGCCTCTGCACAGCATTCCTATCTTATTATGCAGGGAGCACAGGCTTTGACTGGCAGTGTAATCCCAGGGGGGTTAGAACAAGAAAGAAATAACTAGTACCTTCCAGTAACCATCCCACCATCTTCAACAAGAGGATGGCAGCTCTGGCTTTGCTGGCTTTATAGGCAGGGTCCCAAGAACTACCTCTAATGTAGTGATGGGGAAGACAAATAGTCCAGAAAATCAGTAAGTTGCCTTTCCTTAGAAGTTGTAAGTGATTTCAAGGCTTCTGTCCTACACTGGAACAAATACCTGCTTCTTTCAGGAGCTAAAAGGAAGAGTTTCAAATCATGTCATTAGCTGGAGGAAAACCTCATAAAGGAGCTGCTATTCCCTTGGAGGGGCTTCTTAGTAGCTCAGCGAATCTGACTGCCAATACAGGAGACGCAGTTTCTATCCCTAGGTCCGGGAGATCCCCTGGAGGAGGAAATGGCAACCCACTCCAGTATTCTTGCCTGGGAAATCCCATGGAGGGAGGATCCTCATGGGCTACAGTCCATGGGATCACAAAAGAATTGGACACAACTTAGCGACTAAATAACAACAATCCCCTGGAAAAGCAGACTGTGTTGTTGTCGAGGATAACAGCTCTCTGGTAGGACAACAGGCAGCATGTCTTTTATCTGCCTATCAGATAAAGAGTCAATATTCGATGAAATTGTTTGTGATGAGTGAACTCAAAATAGCATTTACAGTCTCAGACAATGAATGACATCTTCATTTATAAGATGAGGGCTATGGTCTGGCTTGCCTCGAAGGGTTCTTACACTCCAGCAGTTCATACTCCGATCGTGTGTGTAATCCCTGAATTACATAAGCCAGCCTGTGCTCACACCCACAGCTCCCCTTGCTCCAGGAACAAAGGCTGGGATTATTAGAAAAATCAGAGCCAGTACAGATATGTTCTGATCTGGTTTTCCACAGAAAAGGCAGTAGCTCAAAACAGCAGGAACAGGACTTCTGTGGCAGTCCAGTGGTTAAGACTCCGCACTTCCAATGCAGGTGCCAAGGGTCTGATCCCTGGTCCTGCTGGTCAGGGTTCGATCCCATGTGCCACAGTGGTGGCTCAGTGGTAAAGAATCCGCCTCCAATGCAGGAGATGCAAGAGAGACTCGGGTTCAATTCCTGGGTCAAGAAGATCCCCTGGAGTAGGAAATGGCAACCCACTCCAGTATTCTTGCCTGGAAATCCCGTGGGTGGAGGAGCCTGATGGGCTACAGTTCACTCACGGGGTCAAAAAGAGTCGGACATGACATAGCCATGCAGCCAAAAAAAAAAAAAAAAAAGCAGGAAAAATTTCAGGACTATGATTGTGGGGACTCTTACATACTGCTCTGACCCTCAGGCTGCATTTGCCCTTACTCATAATGTTTTCTTTTATTGCACTGGATACAATTTCAGCTCATTTGTTATACTGTCTGAGATTTCATGAACCGGAGATTAGAGGTGACATACGTAGGGAAAGAAAATGTTTTCTTTGACTCTCTTTGAGTTCCTTGCTGGCCCTGAAAATTAAACTGACAAAGATGGATGAACATATAGAAAAGCATACAGATATATGTAATGCAAATTTTATGTAACATGAGAGACTTCATACGGAAATGAAGACCCAAAAAAACCAGTTAAACCTGAGTATTTTTTTGCTAGGTTTGATGGGGTGGACATCTGTGTAGGAATTTGTCATTATTGTTTAGTCACTAAGTTGTGTCCAACTCTCTGCAACCCCATGTGTATCTTGCCAGGCTCCTCTGTCCATGGGATTTCCCAGGGAAGAATACTGGGGTGAGTTGCCTTTTCCTTCTCTTGGAGATCTTCCTGACCCAGGGATCAAACCCATGTCTCCTGCGTTGGCAGGAGGATTCTTTACTATCTGAGCCATCTGGGAAGCTCCTATGAAGCAATATGACAGGTCAGAGTATAAAGTGAGTGGTGGAATCTTGGCAAGTCCTGTTTGGATCCTTCCTGGCATCCCTTTGTCTTTGTAGAGAAGGATGCTCCTTCCCTCTGGGTATATATAGAGGGTACCACTTCCATAAGGGTGTTATGACCTGTCTTGGGGAGAAATACGGGAAGATCAGCGTGAACTTCCTGCTTCTGCCATTTTCTCAAATGCCTTCAAATTAAAATATTTACTATACCAAGGGGCCGTATTATGGGGGAACATGTTCTGAACCCCACATCCTAAGCATCTTCTTAAAAGGGCAATGTGAAGGACTCATTAAACTGTGCCCCTAGGGACTGTTGAATCACGTGGCTTTGCCGCTCACATTTGCGCTCAGGCCGGGGAATGTATTAAGAACCGGAGCATCCGCCAGTGCTGTCTCTGACGGATGAGGACAGAAGCACAGGACTTCTGAGCATGCGTCCCTGGCCTGCCCAGAATCTCAGCTGCCCCCCGGTTTTGAACCTCCTCTCCCCATTCTGATCGTAATCAGATCACCAGACTGCAGGTATCTCCTTTCCAACGCAGAAATGTAAAACCTGGGGTTCAAATGGACGATTTAGATTCATCTAATCACGTGCTCCTGCAGGAGAGGTTGACTCAGAACTGACGCGTGGAGACGGAGACGGGAAGCAGTGCCTCATTTTGCTGGCACGGATTGTGGCAGAGAGAGCCTGGTTCTGGAGACCCAGCCAAGTCGGCAGCTTCCTGATCCTGGAGAGGTGGCAGCTCTCTTGCTGAGCCAGGGTGACGCGGGGTGACTGTTGTTCCTGGAAGCCTGCCTGGTACCTGCAGCTCTGGTCCCCCCAACAATTCCGTGCACTCTCCAGCCCTTCAGAAACCCCCTTTGGCTTGAACTAACTAGAGTGGATACTGTTGTCCCCAGTTAACCCCCTGGCTAATACAGATGGAGCTAAGATGGGATGGGAGCGTAGAGGGATAAGAGGATGATGAGATGGGGGTGGGGAGAGTGGTAGGGGGTGGGAAGAAATGTTCTGATGTAGTAGAAGAGTCTAGAAAGAGATATGGAAAGTTGGCAAATATTTCGAATAATGGCTACCATGTACTGTGTCTGTACCAAGTGCCTGATTTTCAACCCTTACAACTGTGTCTGGCCTTGTTGTTTAGTCACTTAGTCATGTCCAGCCATTTTGTGACCCCATGGACTGTAGCCCACCAGGCTTCTCTGTCCATGGGATTTCCCAGGCAAGAATACTGGAGCAGGTTGCTATTTCCTTCTCAAGGGATCTTCCTGACCTGGGGATCAAACCAGCATCTCCTATATTACAGATGGATTCTTTACCGCTGAGCCACCAGGGAAGCCCACAGCTGAGGAACTAGGCTCAGAATGGTTAAGCAACTTGCCTAAGGTCCCAAAGCCTTCAACAGTGAATCAGAAATTTGAATCCAGATCCTTTGTGCTCAAGGCTCAAGATCTCTCCACTTTTTCCCTTTGCCCAGACCAGCTCTGCTTGCAGAAAGGAGGAGAAGGGAGGTCCTTTCCTTTTCCTTTTCCTCCGCTTTGCTTCCCACTCTCAGAGCCCAGATGTTCTGCAAGTCTGAGTCACCCTGCAGTTTACCTGCGTCTGTGCTCAAAAGGTTAGATGGGCAATTCATTCTTCTGGAACAGCACTTACATTAGAAAACACTGACATAGTGGGGGAAATTTCCATAATAGATGACAAACTGCCAAGAGTCTGTCACTGAGGGGCTGGGGTTACAGCGGCTATTGCTATATTCAACAACTGTGCAATTTGAATTTTTTACAAAAAGCAAATTGTGTGTCTTTAGTAGCTATACATCTCAATTAGCACCCCCAACAAATGATGGGAAAGCAACAAAACATAAATTGAGGTTCTTACCAGATGATGGGATGATTGGGGATTTTTATTTTCTTCTTTATGCGTTTCTGCATTTAAACATATTTCTAAAATGAGCATGGACTCAAGTTACTTTTAGCTGCAAGGAACAGAAAACCCTTCCTCAAGCTGGATTGCACAATGCAGATACTGACAAGTGCAAGTGATGGGAAACCTAGCAGGAAGGGAGCCCCAGGCAAGAGGTACATTCACCAGTGACCTGCTCTGCTCCCTCCATCTCCCCTTTCTGTGGCCTGCCCCCCCCCACCTCCGCCTCATCAAAGGCTGCTTCCCCTTGCGGGCACAGCGCAGCTGTCACAGTCCCAAGAATCAGAGTGCACACAGCAGTGTCCAGACACAGAAATGGGCCCATTTTGTTTCAATCTCTCCTTTTTAGAATGCAGAAGTCCTTCCCAAAACCCCTGACAGACTTCCTTGGGGGCTCATTGGTCAGAACTGGGTTACAAGCCCACTCCTAACCCAGTCCCTGGGAGAAGGACTGCCTTAGATTTGCCTGGTCTACCTGCTGGAGCTGGGGCAAAAGCCAGCTTCCGCTGAAGCCCTCTGCACGTGGAGGACAGTGGATACCTGAACAGAACCGGGCTTTGGGAAGGAAGACATGGTTAGCGGATGCTGTGTAGACAGTCTGCTGTAACATATACTATTTTATAATTTTTAAAAACTCTCATTGATATTTAAAATGTTTAAATTACACTTGGACTTCCCTAGTGGTCCAGTGGTTACGAATCTGCCTGACAATGCAGGGGACACAAGTTCAATTCCTAGTCCAGAAGGATCCCACTTGTTGCAGGGCAACTAAACCCATGAACCACAACTAGAGTCTGAGCCCCAGAGCCTGTGCCCACAGCAAGAGGAGCCAAGCAATGAGGAGCCCGCACACCACAACCCCCACTCTCTGCCACTAGAGAAAGCCCTCGAGCAGCAAAGAAGACCCAGCACAGCCAAGTACTAAATAAATAAATGAAATAAATTACCCTTCTTGTGGTTAGAACCACAGTTGAGGAATTTGGCAGGCGCTATGTTGATGACTAATAGAGTTTTGCCAAGAAAATGCACTGGTCATAGCAAACACCCTCTTCCAACAACACAAGAGAAGACTCTACACATGGACATCACCAGATGGTCAACACCGAAATCAGATTGATTATATTCTTTGCAGCCAAAGATGGAGAAGCTCTATACAGTCAACAAAAACAAGACCAGGAGCTGACTGTGGCTCAGATCATGAACTCCTTATTACCAAATTCAGACTCAAATTGAAGAAAGTAGGGAAAACTGCTAGACCATTCAGGTATGACCCAAATCAAATCCTTTATGATTATACAGTGGAAGTGAGAAATAGATTTAAGGGCCTAGATCTGATAAACAGAGTGCCTGATGAACTATGGAATGAGGTTTGTGACATTGTACAGGAGACAAGGATCAAGACCATCCCCATGGAAAAGAAATGCAAAAAAGCAAAATGGCTGTCTGGGGAGGCCTTACAAATAGCTGTGAAAAGAAGAGAGGTGAAAAGCAAAGGAGAAAAGGAAAGATATAAGCATCTGAATGCAGAGTTCCAAAGAATAGCAAGAAGAGATAAGAAAGCCTTCCTCAGCGATCAATGCAAAGAAATAGAGGAAAAGAACAGAATGGGAAAGACTAGAGATCTCTTCAAGAAAATTAGAGATACCAAGGGAACATTTCATGCAACGATGGGCTCGATAAAAGACAGAAATGATATGGACCTAACAGAAGCAGAAGATATTAAGAAGAGGTGGCAAGAATACAGAGAAGAACTGTACAAAATAGATTTCATGACCCAGATAATCACGATGGTGTGATCACTCATCTAGAGCCAGACATCCTGGAATGTGAAGTCAAGTGGGCCTTAGAAAGCATCACTACGAACAAAGCTAGTGGAGGTGATGGAATTCCAGTTGAGCTATTTCAAATCCTGAAAGATGATGCTGTGGAAGTGCTGCACTCAATATGCCAGCAAATTTGGAAAACTCAGCAGTGGCCACAGGACTGGAAAAGTCAGTTTTCATTCCAATTCCAAAGAAAGGCAATGCCAAAGAATGCTCAAACTATTGCTCAATTGTACTCATCTCACACGCTAGTAAAGTAATGCTCAAAATTCTCCAAGCCAGGCTTCAGCAATACGTGAACCATGAACTTCCAGATGTTCAAGCTGGTTTTAGAAAAGGCAGAGGAACCAGAGATCAAATTACCAACATCCGCTGGATCATGGAAGAAGCAAGAGAGTTCCAGAAAACATCTATTTCTGCTTTATTGACTATGCCAAAGCCTTTGACTGTGTGGATCACAAGAAACTGTGGAAAATTCTGAAAGAGATGGGAATACCAGACCACCTGACCTGCCTCTTGAGAAATCTGTATGCAGGTCTGGAAGCAACAGTTAGAACTGGACATGGAACAACAGACTGGTTTCAAATAGGAAAAGGCTGTATATTGTCACCCTGGTTATTTAACTTCTATGCAGAGTGTATCATGAGAAACGCTGGGCTGGAAGAAACACAAGCTGGAATCAAGATTGCCGGGAGAAATATCAATAACCTCAGATATGCAGATGACATCACCCTCATGGCAGAAAGTGAAGAGGAACTAAAAAGCCTCTTGATGAAAGTGAAAGTCGAGAGTGAAAAAGTTGGCTTAAAGCTCAACATTCAGAAAACGAAGATCATGGCATCCGGTCCCATCTTTTTTGGGAAATAGATGGGGAAACAGTGTCAGACTTTATTTTGGGGGGCTCCAAAATCACTGCAGATGGTGACTGCAGCCATGAAATTGAGAGACGCTTACTCCTTGGAAGAAAAGTTATGACCAACCTAGATAGCATATTAAAAAGCAGAGACATTACTTTGCTGACTAAGGTCTGTCTAGTCAAGGCTATGGTTTTTCCTGTGGTCATGTATGGATGTGAGAGTTGGACTGTGAAGAAGGCTGAGCGCCGAAGAATTGATGCTTTTGAACTGTGGTGTTGGAGAAGACTCTTGAGAGTCCCTTGGACTGCAAGGAGGTCCAACCAGTCCATTCTGAAGGAGATCAACCCTGGGATTTCTTTGGAAGGAATGATGCTAAAGCTGAAACTCCAGTACTTTGGCCACCTCATGCGAAGAGTTGACTCATTGGAAAAGACTCTGATGCTGGGAAGGATTGGGGGCAGGAGGAGAAGGGGACGACAGAGGATGAGATGGCTGGATGGCATCACTGACCCGATGGATGTGAGCCTGAGTGAGCTCCGGGAGCTGGTGATGGACAGGGAGGCCTGGCGTGCTGCGATTCATGGGGTTGCAAAGAGTCGGACACGACTGAGCGACTGAACTAAACTGATGTTGATGGGTCTCTTCTGTTTATGAAAGATTTCTGCTCCTTCATGGAGAGCAATCATGGCCTAAGCAGGAACAAAAGCCTTCTTCTCTTTCTGCTTCAGGATATTGTTTTTTTCTGGGGACATCAAGAACTGAACAGGTTCCAGCCAGTCATTATAGGGCTGGGATTTCCTCGGGTGGGTCCATCACTTAGGTCACACCAGCCAGACCACTGACTGGGGCTACTTACTTTGCTAATAAAGTTTTTTTCTTAAAGTGTCATGGCTCAAAATTAAGTTTTGTCCTTAACTATGAAAAGTCCTAAGCTTTTATCAGAAGGTATTTGATGTAGACTTCTTAAACATCTAAAATTTTTAAAATTCATTTTATTGAAGTACAGGTGATTTACGATGTTGTGTAATCTCTGCTGTATAGCAAAGTAGCAAAGTGATTCAGTTATATATATATATGTATGTATGTATATTCTTTTTCATATTATTTTCCATTATGATTTAATCACAGGGTATTGAAGGTAGTTCCCTGGGCTGTATAGTAGGACTTTATTGTTTATCCATTCTATATATAATAGCTTGTATCTGCTAACCCCAAACTTCTAATCTATCCCTTTCCCACCCCCTTGGTGACCACAAGCCTGTTCCCTATGAGTCTGTTTCTATTTTGTAAATAAGTTCATTTGTGCCATTATTTTAGAATTTACACGTAAGTGATATCATATTGTCACACGAATGTATGTTCCTCGGTTCTTTGTCTCGTCACAACAAAGATTTGGAGTGATGGACATTAAAGCCCCCTTGGGGTGTCATAGCTCTCAGGTCTTGGATAGACCGTGTTATAGCTCTCAGGTCTCAAATGGGCCATCTTATAGCTCTTAGACAAATCAGTGTTACAGCTCAGTGTTACAGCTCTATTTTATTCAGAAGGTAGCAGGAAAATCCATCTTCGAGACATGAGGGCACGTGGATCCAAAGACACGAGGAGAAGAGCACCCCCGTGCGCGGGAGAGAGAGAGAGAGAGAGAGAGAGAGAGAGAGAGCTAGCTTCGGCTCCTCTTTCTGTATGTTTTTCTCTCCCTGGGCCTGTCCTATGTAAACTGGGTCAGCCAGGAGTGTTCTTTGTTTTACCCGAGGTCCTCACTCTGGTCCTCGGACCTTCTTTTGTTCTATTTTCGCGGGCTTTTCCCTTCCTTGTCTTTTAGCCACCGCCATTTTGGACTCCTTTTCCCTATTCTACCTACCTAACAATATGATATTTGTCTTTCTCTGTCTGACTTACTTCATTTAATATGATAATCTCTAGGTTCATCCATGTGGCTGCAAATGGCATTATCTCATTCTTTTATATGGTTGAGTAATATTTTATTTTATTGAGTAATATTATGTGATCTTCTTAATCCAGTCATGTCTTCTTAAACATTTAAGGACTTGGACAAGATGAATGAAATGGTCCTGAAGATGACTTGATTCCAGCATTGAAAATCTGAGGGCAGGGATATGAGGAGCAACTTGTGGTAACCTCGGGTTTTCCTGCGTCCATAACTTTCTCAGCATTGCTTGTAGCAAGTCTGAACCAGCTGCAGAGAAGTCATCGGTTCCTTTCAGGCTGTTGCACAGTAGTTAAACTGTTTAATGCAAGCGACACAGAAATTAAGACAGAGGGCTCAATGTCTTCTATCAGAGAATAAGCTTTGCTTTGTATCGAGACCCAAATTGACCTCAAAGTCTTTGCTGCTCGATGCATGAAAATAAGTAGATTTCAAGAAAAAGACAGGGAAAAAAACTTTCCATTTTTTTCACCAAGTTAAGGGTACCTTTAATTTCATTCAGCATTGAACTTTATCAAGGTTTTTTTTTTTTTCCTCCATTACGTCATGTTCTAGGAACTCGGGAGTTTGATGATTATAAATCTCAGAACAATGAGTGGATGGAAGAATAAATGGAACGTTAAAAAGTCATACAGGTTATTGCCACTGGCTATTTAAAGAATTTATGAGTCAAGCCTATTTGACTGCTACAGAGGCCATATGGAAATACCTTAAGGCCAGATACATTCCTGGTTCATGGGCACAGTAGAATGTCCTGGGATACACAGGTGCCTCTGTCCATCACATGCTCCCACATGGCCAGTCGGACTACACCTGGGCATCCACATGCCTGCATGCTTAGGGGTGATGGGCTTTTCACCAAGACACCTGGGCATTCAGATTTTGATCCTGGTGAGCTGGAAGAAAGAGCAAAAACCCAAGAACTGGGGGTGAAGCAGAGAGGTTAATGCAAGGGAAATACTCCTGTGAGCTTTGGAGTCAGTGTTAGGGTCACAGTCTGCTCTGGAAGTTACTTACCATGTGTGTGCCTTGGTGTTCGCACCTGCAAAATGGGCTCTTATGAGGACCTGTGATGTCGCATGTAAAGTGCTTAGCACAGCAAAGGAAGCCGTTATTAAACAGTACTAAATTAAATAGAGCACCATATTCAGTTACTGGACTGTAGCCCACCAAGCTCCTCTTTCCATGGAATTCCCCAGACAAGAATGCAGGAGTGGGTAACCATTCCCTTCTCTGGGGGATCTTCCCGACCCAGGGATCAAACCTGGGTCACCTGCATTGCAGGTAGATTCTTAGCTGCATGAACCCTCAAGGAAACCCAACGCAGGATAAATTAGATGGGGCACCATATGAGTTACCAGAGCAGGTGAGAGGTACTGCCCCCTGGCTCCAAAGATCAGAATTCTCTGTAGAGATTAAGCAAGCAACCCTTCTACTACCTCAGTTCCCCTGGGTGTGGAATAAGCCTAGGTCACCAGCATCACAGGGGTTCCTAGGAGGCTCCTCTAAACTGTCGAGAGACTGGTCTGCAGAAAAGTCCTCTGTGTTGCCAAAGGGTCCCAGGAAGTGAGCTCCTTTGCAGATGAATATGGTGAGCCTCTGAGCAAGGCCTGGCTGACATAGAGGCTGCCCCTGAGGGCCAAGGACAGCAGGGTCTTTGCTCTCTGACTCTATCAGGGCCTGGGCCCTAAACTGGACAGTAGTTCTGCCTTGTCCTTCCTTTGGCCTCACTTTCCTTAGAGGCCACAGCTGTTGGGATCAGGCAAGAGCATGTGCCCTTGGGGTCCTGGTGCCCCCCCACTCTGTGGGTTGCAAACATCTTCTTCTCACCTTTGGGCTAAAATGATGGTGGAAAGGGAGCGAGCAGTAAGTGCCCCCATCCCTCCAAGTAGACTTCTGTTCTAGCTAACTACACAGGGTGGAATGGGGGTGCCCCCAAAAGATGTGTCCAAGTCCCGACCCCAGGTAGCTGGGAGATGCCCTGATTTGGAAATAGGGTCTTGGCAGACACAGTTGAGGGTCTGGAGGGGAGAAGCAATCATCCTGGATTTTGGGGGGACCTAGTAGCTCAGACGATAAAGAATCTGCCTACAATGTGGGAGACCCAGGTTCTATCCCTGGATTGAGAAGATCCCCTGGAGGAGGGTATGGCAACCCACTCCAGAATTCTTGCCTGGAGAATTCTATGGACAGAGGAGCCTGGAGGGCTACAGTCCATAGCCCTTTGCAGAGAGGGCGCAGAGAGGTCGCAGAGAGTTGGACATGACTGAGCAACTAACACTTTCAACACTTGAATCCAATGACTAGAGTCCTCAGAAAGGAGAGACAGGCTTGACATTCAGAGAAATGCAGGGAAAAGGCAGACGTAGAGACAGGAAGACACAGATGCAGCCCTAAGGCACAGGATGCCCGGGGCCCTGAGGAGCCAGAAGAGGCAGGACACAGCTGCCCTGGAGCCTCAGGAGGGACACAGCTCTAGCTGGACCTTGACTTTCCTCCAGAACTTCCGGCCTCCAGATCTGGGAGAAAATACATTTCTATCCTTTTAAGCCCCCCACTCTGTGGCAGTTTGTTATGACAGCTCCAGAAAGCCATCACTCCAGTGCCAGGTGCTTCCTGAGTCCATGTGCTGAAACTGCTGTGTGAAGTTCAGAGGTGTCGGTTGTGTCCCAGGGCAAGCAGGCTCCTGGTTTTGCGTCGTAGTGGTTGCACCTTTCTGGGAAGCAGCAGAAGGCCAGCTGGTGTCCTGGAGGCAGCCAAGGGTCATGCCTTGGCAGGAGCACGGTGCCTGTCAGAGGTAACAGCGGGAGAAGGGCTGGCAGGCACATCCCTGTTAGCATCAGTGATGCGTTCACACTTTGGCATTTGGTCCAGTGAGCTCTGTGAGGCCGGAGGGTGGCAGGGGCTGTTGCGTCCAGCCAAGCAAGATGATCATCTCTGCATGCATCCCCCGATCTCTTCAAGTCCAAGGTAATTTTGGCAAGTGGTTTCCCAAGAAAGACCCCTGTATTTTTCAGCATGTCTGTGTTTACAGCAATTCAAGAGAGGGCTGTTCTTTTGAACAATACTCTTCCTATTATTTTTCTGTTTGGGGAAACTGAAGATGGGGAAGTGTGTTAGAAAAGTGTTAGTCACTTAGTCAGGTCCGATTCTTTGTGACCCCACAGACTGTAGCTCACCAGGCTCCTCTCCATGGAATTTTCCAAGCAGGAATACTGGAGTGGGTAACCATTCCCTTCTCCAAGGGATCTTCCTGACCCAGGGATCAAACCCAGGTCTCCTGCATTGCAGGCAGATTCTTTACTGTTTAAGCCACCAGGGAAGCCCAAAGATGGGGAGGGACTTCTCTAAATAGTAGAGGACGATGCTAGTAAGCAATCACAGTGGTAGGTAGGAGAATAATAATCTGTGCCTAGAGAATATTTCAGAGGCAGAGCTGTGAACGATGCCGGCTGTGGGCAGTGTTTGCAAACAGCCTAATCATTTCCAAAATGTTTTCACAAACATTTTCTTATCCAGGCTTAGCAACCCTGTGAGATAGTTTTCTGACATCAAACTGCATCAACTTCCCATTAAAAAAAAAAAAGTGCTTCTTTTTCCCCTTTAGAAAAGTTGTTTTGGGCTACTGAGATGGCACACAGGATCTGCCATGGTGGGAAGTGATTGGAGATGGATTTTCTGCAGCTGTGAAATGAGCAGAAGGGTGATTCTCAGCAGAAGAATAACCTGGAGGCAGAGCTGTAAGATACTTGGCTGTGGAATACATCCCTGAATAAATACTCCCCCCGCAGATAGGTGGCGCTAGTGGTAAAGAATCTGCCTGCCAATGCAGGAGACATAAAAGACCGGAGTTCCACTCCTGGGCCGGGAAGATTCCCAAGAGGAAGGCATGGTAATCCACTCCAGTATTCTTGCTGGAGAATCCCATGGACAGAGGAGCCTGGTGGCCATAGTCGATAGGGTTGCAAAGAGTTGGACATGACTGAAGCGACTTAGCAGGCAAGCACAAACCCTGGACAAAAAGCCATCAGGGGGCAGGAGATTTGGGGGTCTGAAGTGGCCCTGTCTATTATCCACGTCAAGGAGGAATTGGGGAGTTCTGGGTCCTGACAGCCCCTGTCTGTCTCTTCCCTGTGCGGTCCAGTCTCCACCCACAGAACTGAGGGTGGAAATACTCTCTTCCCTGTTTAGCCCTGGGGAAAATGATTTACTAATCAGACTTGGGTGCTCGGCATCTTATCCTCACCAGGTCCCACCTTGTTCTGTGGCCTTTGGTCTGTCCCTTGTTAGCGCTCCTTTCTGCGAGGTGACCCCACTCCACCCCAGCTGACCCAAGGTGGAGTAGCCGGGGGCAAGTGGCTGACTTGCTAATCTAAGTCCCCATCTGGTCTATGAAAGCACCACACAGCTGCACCCGGATAGGAGAAGCAAGGACAATATTTTTTAAAAGAAACCCAAAAGAAGTCTGATTGGGGTGCCTATTTTTACTCCTCTGAGCCGGAAGCTAAAAGGCCTCAGGTCATCCTTTCTTGTCCTAAATCTCATCGGATGAGCGCTAGGTTGTCCAGGGCACACGGCTAAGCAATTTTCTTCAGCTGGGCTGCTTCTCTAAGCTCCATGTCCTCACTGGGTGACACAGGAGACAGCTCAACAGGGGGAGGGGTTGAGAGCATCGCTCCCAAGGAGGCATCAGCTCAGTGCAGCGGCCAGAGAGACATGTTTAACGTTCTCAGAATAAAGGCTTAATTTAAGACTCATCACTTCAACCCAACCAGTATTTAACAGGGTTCTGGAAAATGCCAAGTGCAGAGGCAGAAGAACATGAGTGGATGTGATCCCAAGAACCAAGCAACTTACAAGTGGAGGGTAGAGAAAGACTCAATTCTTTTACAAGTGCCCTTTTCCTACCACTACCCCCCACCACCGGCTGCCATGCAAGGCATGTGGGATCTTAGTTTCCCAACCAAAGATGAAACCTGAGACCTCTGCATTGGAAGTATAGAGTCTTAACCACTGGACCACCAGGGACGCTCCATCAGTGCCTTATAATGGAAGTGCCAGGTACACAGACACAGAGGAGAAGAGGCAAAAGGAAAGGCTTTGGTGGTGGTGGTGGGGGGGGGGGGGTTACAGAGCTTACTCGATGGACATGAGTTTGCGTAAGCTCCAGGGGTTGGTGATGGACAGGGAAGCCTGGTGTACTGCAGTCCATGGGGTCGCAAAGAGCTGGACATGACTGAGTGACTGAATTGAACTGAACAGAGCTTACTTAACAGGCTGTGTTGTCACTGTTTACTTGTCAGTCCCATGCAGTAGGCTGAGCCCCTTGAAGGAAAATCTGTTTTTATAGAGAGGATCTTCCCACACTCCTGTGCTAAATAAGGTGTCTGAATAAATTACGGGGCTGAATAAATGTTTGCTGAGTTAACAAAGGAATGAATAAGTGAGCAGATAAAGGGGAGATGAAAGTAAAGTCATTCTGAACAAAAGAAAGATTTACATAAGATCTCGGATGGCAGGCTTTGAAGCTGAAATCTATCTCTATTGCCAGTGTTAGATTTTGAGCAAATCAGTGAGAGTCTGTGTGTGTGTGCGAGTGTGTTTGAAAGAGAAATTTGCCAGTAGCATGGAGAGTGTCTTGGAAGAGGGAAGACTTGGAGGAGGGGGAAGCCAATTAAGATATGGAGAGCTTTGCCTTTCCAGATTGAAATGAAATATTTTAGAAAAATGTAAGGCTGGATGATAGCTTTTGCAGATCTGTCTTCTTGGCTTGAAGTTTTCCCAGGTTGGGAGTGATGCAATGATATTAGCTCAAAACCATGGGATGACTGCCAGTGCTCAATGAAGAAACTGTGCCTGTAGGGTAACCTATATTTTTTGTACTTTTCCAGGCCAGAAACTTTGCCAGATGGTCCACGTCAGGAGAAACTGTCATGCCTTGCAAGGTTGTCTTTTACCCTTTTACTGCCAAATGAGAAAGTGATCTCTTCCAGAAGTGGAAGAGACCCAACACGTCCCAGGATCTGACCAAAGTAGAAATCGTGTATGCCGAGGTGGGTAGGGCCACCAGAGAATCAGAACTCAGTGCTCTTGTTGCTGTTTAGTCACCAAGCGTGTCCAACTCTTTCGTGACCCCGTGTACTGTAACCCACCAGACTCCTTCGTCCGTGGGATTTCCCAGGCAAGAATACTGGGAGTGGGTTGCCATTTCCTCTTCAGGGGACCTTCCTGACCCAGGGATCAAACCTGCACCTCCTGCCTTAGCAGGGGCATTCTTTACCACTCAGCCACCAGGGAAGCCTAAGTGCTCTCAGCACAGCCTAAATATTTCACTGACCTTGAGATTTAGTAACGTTCAATGGATTCGTTCAGACTTACCTCCTGTTTATTTCACTGTTGTGGGCAAGAGGTTGGGCTCAGCAGGCTGAAATGTTAGCCAAGACAATCACTTGCCTCCCAGTGTCCTTTCTGCAATGACCCTTCCTTTAATCCATACCCCCGATCCTCTTAGGTGTCAACAACTTCCTGATCTTTTCTTGAAGTGACTCTTGATAGAGCACTAAGATGGGTGGAGAAGATGTGGTCAGAGGGACCAGTAACCATGTCCCCAGCTCAGGTTAGTCCTGTTGGGGAAGATGTAACGGGCCAGAGGGTCTGTGTCCAGGTTGTGGATGCCACATCCTGTTGTCAGCCAGAGGTGACCACCAGGAATGGCAATTTCAGACTCAGGCTCCTAGTGGGGACTCAGCTGAGTTACCCAAGTGAACCAGAGTGTCTCGTTGTGGATGCCAGAGCTCGGCCATCCTCTGTCTCCATTCCAAAGGCATCTGATAAATGGCCTATACAAAGCACCCATCAGGGCTTCCCTCCAAGTAAGAGGGACACAGATGCTCCTCAAGCTAGGGACTCAGTCAAGGTGTTTCAGAGACTCTCATAATATGACCTTAAAGAGTCTGTCTGAGGAAGAGAGCCGGTGTGCACTGGAAGATAGGAGCAGCAGGATGGTCTTTGGTGGGGCTCTGCTGCTGTGCCAGGCCTGTCCTTTGCTCTGCTTGTCACACACACATGCACACACAGACACACTACTGCACACACACACACACACACACACACACACACACTACTGCATGCACACACCCTACTTCCAAGGAAGCATCTTTTAAGGAAGGACGTTTGGTCTTCATCCTCTCCTCCTGCTCACCTCGGGTAGAGGACACATCATCATGATGGGAAAGCAGCAAGACAGAAGGAACCTATGTCCCTGATGACGAGACCAGAGGCCACCTGCATCCACATTCAGGTGGTCTTGAGGGAGTCGGCAGTTGACAGTGATCAGGGAGGTGTCATTCCCACCCTGGACTTTCCTGGACTTGGTTCATGTGCAAGGGACGCAGACTTATCTTGTCAAGGCACTTTTACTTTGGCTTTTGGTCACTGGCAGCCAAACCTGATCCCGATATACTTTTCCTCTGCTCACCTTTACGCCTAACCCAGCGTCTGACACATAATAAGAACTCTGTGCACGTGTGTTAAAAGGACTGGATCTTTTTGCTTAACTCTGCAGCGTGGTGTTCAGTGCTGTTTCTTATAGGTTTTGGATATCTGCCCAATGGAACTGATTTTAAAACAATCAAACACATCATACCTTATGCATCTAGAGGAGTGTTGCTCCCTTCCCGAGTCTATTCACCTTGGGAATCTGTTCATGTATCTTGATGATACTGCTTAAAGATACAGTTCATGTATCTTTTTTCTTTTTTTAAACCACGTTCTGTCACTGTACGTGCACCAGGTTTCACTGGAGACTTATCCCTGGTTTCGCTGTTGGGATTGTGTGACCCAGAACTGGACACTGAGCTCTCTGGATCAAAAGACTGGTTCAAGGGTGGGCATGTGATCTAGGTCAGGCTTGTGGGATCTAGCCTGACCAGGGATTGAACCTGTGTCCCTTGCTTTAACAGGTGGATTCTTAACCACTGGGCCACCGGGGAAGTCCACGTGAAGATTTCTACAATTTGGATTTTTCAAGAAAGTAATTTTATGTGTAAAAAAAATTTCACTGAAGTATAAATATACATACAAAGCACACAAACTATAAGTGTATGACTTAATAAATTCCTCAGTCTCTTTTGAACTATAGTGTGGCCTTTATCCTATTTTTCCATTGTACTTTGATAAACAATATATTTGTCATGCAGCATTTCCCATGATGAATGCTTGGCTGATAATTTCCCCCTTGGTGTCATTTAACATGTTGCTCTGTTCTCTATTTCCTGTAAATTTCTGGTTGCATCTAGAGCCTTATCAGATGAGGTCAATTCTGGGGTGAGACCATTTCATAAGTGCTATTGTTTACTGGGCTGTCTCTTTTCCCAGCATCTTTTGAAGGTGGATGTGATTTTTACAAACAGGCAAAAGCCAGTTCCTAGATGAGTCTAGTAAGCAGGGTAGGTGATCATGTTGGAGAATGATGGTTTGAGTTGAAAAACAAGGTGTGATCAAGTAATGAATGATTTTCTTGTGTGACTGGTCAACTGGCCCTGAAGGGAATTCTAAAACAGTTCCAAATATGTGCTCTGCCCAGGCAGCGTCAAATGCACAGCCACCCAGGGTGACTAATGGGAACGGAACAACAGTGACATTGATGGAGAAACTGTATGTTGGCTATAAAACCAGCCTTGTTGTGTGGGTGGACGTGCGTGCGGTCCGTCTCTAGTGATTAGCTCTTCTTAAGAATCCCCAAAGGTCTCAATGTGTATCACACTTGTGCTTCGAAGTTGGAGCTCTCGCTGAAACGCCAGATCCGCTTGGCTTAGTTCCATTGCACAGCCTGGACGTGTTGACAAGATGCTGCTGGGTCCCACCCAGCCCCTCCCCAGCCCTGGCATTTGCCTCATCTGCATTACTCGGCGAGAATGTGGTCAGGGCACTGCAGAAGTCAACAAAAAACGAGGAAGCTCGGAGAGCCTCCTGCGCCGATCAGACCGAGGGCAGGGCCTCCGGGTAGGGGGCCTAGCCAGGGCCGTGGGCGCCAGCAAAGCCGGAAGGCCCCAGCTGTTCTGAAGCCTCTCAGACTTTCCAGTTTCAAGTCAGCGGAACTCCCCCGGGTCTCGGCTCACCACCGGTTTGGTTTTTTTTGGTTTCGGCCACTTCCGAGGGGCTACTTGTGGGCCCCGCCCCTTACCCAAGACACGCCCCCTGACGCAACCCTGGGCGGGGCCAGGCGCCTTTGGCCCTCGGCGCTTCTGGGCGAACGCCGGCTCCGAGCACCGCCCACGCCCGCCCGGCCCGGAGTCGGCGCCTGCGCAGTTCGGCTGGGTCCCCGTTGTCAGTCCTCCCCACCTCCCTAGCAACCGTCCTCGCGCCCGCCTCCGCCCCTAGGCCGCCTTCGCGCACGCGCTCCCCTTCCGGCCTCCCGGCCCCGCCCTCCCCGTCACCCGTAACAACCACTCGAGCCTCGCCGGGCCCCTCCCGCTCCCGCCCCCGCCGACCCCCCCGGCCCACTCCCCGGAACCGGCGGCGGAGCTGCGGCCGGCCGGCAGTGGAACGGCGACGGCGCCACGGAGCCGCCGGCATGAGCGCCCTCGGCCGCCCCGCCTCCCCGGCCCGGCTTTTCTGACGAGAGGTAGGCGCGCGTCTCCGCGGCGGGCTCCGAGCGCACCCCCCGTCCCGGCCCCTGCGGGCGGCCTCCCGGCCTAGCCCACCCTTCCCCGGCCCCTCGGCCCCGCTCGGCTTGCCTCAGCTCCGCCGCACGGATCGGGAGCGGGCCTTCCTTTCGCCCCGTCTCGTGAGGCTCCTACAGTCGCCCCCTCCCCGCCCCCATCACCCCCTATCTTCCCGCCCCGGAGACCCCCCCTTTTCCTGGGGGAAGCGGAGTTTGGGTTCCCAGCCTGCCCCCCATGGTGCATCTCCCCGGGTCTCCCTGGGGCTGAGGGCCCGAGAAACCGCCGCGCCGGGACCCTCCCCACCCCCGCCCTCCGCCAGATGGAGCCGAGGGCCCGGCCGCCCCTCCAGCCTGTTTGGGGTGGACTCGTTGAGTTCGGCCATTGGCTAATTTTAAAGCACCGATTGTCATGCAATAGAGGGCTGCTCCGGTCCACGGTGCCGCTTGGCCGTTGTAACTCCGGATTCCCACGTAGGACGTTGGTTTGGACCAGAGCATCCGAAGCTGGGAACTGGCAGGAGTTCAGAGGCTCGGGAATTACCAGGTTCTTGAGCGTAGTCGCTTCGGGTTCTGCCAGGCAGTGGAATCCCGAATGGGTGTTACGGGAGTCTTAACCGCGCATTCCTCTTTTTTTTTTTTTTCTCTCCCCATCTCTACAACCCCTTTACATATCCAGTAAGTATCCTCTCTTTCTGTGGAAGATACCCTAAAATTAAATTTTCCTCGTTAAAAATTTAAAAGATTATCGAATTCCTGCTGTGTACCAGCATTATCAGGTTGGCAAAACTAAACAGAACTCTATCCCGGCGCACCAGGACCTGCCAGTCCCAGAATCAAGATTAATGACGGCATTCCAGTTGATTGTGGTGGATTCAGGAGTTTTAGCTCTCAGTCTCCTGATTTTAAGATTTCCCCGGTGGCTCAGACGGTAACGCATGTGCCCACAATGAGGGAGACCCGGGTTGGAAACCTGGGTCAGGAACATCCTCCGGAGAAGGAAATGGCAACCCACTCCAGTACTCTTGCCTGGAAAATCCCATGGATGGAGGAGCGTGGTAGGCTACAGTCCATGGGGTCGCAGAGAGTCGGACACGACTGAGCCACTTCACTTCACTCCTGTTTTTAGAGCTGGAAGTCTTACAGTGTTATCTCACTCTGAACCTCACTTCACAGAGGTGGATCTGAGTCCCGGGAAAGTCAAATGACTTGCTTGAGGTCGCCCCGAGTTACTCTTTAGCAGTTTTTCTTTAGCTGCCAGATGTAGCTGTTTGTTGCCAGAACCTGGTCTTTCTGAGAGGTATGTGAATCATACCAGAGGAAGTTCCAGATCTGTTTAAATGTAATTAATATGGGTAGGAATCATGAAATAAAATATACCTTTGTAATTTTTTCCTTTATTAGAGCTAGACTTTGGGCTCCTTGAGGATATTCCGTTTTGTACTTTTGAATATCCTCTCATCGTACTCAGCATAAAATAACTTTCTTAATGATTATCCTCAGCAGGACAGGTAGGCTCTTTGGATTTATTTTTCTTCCTCCCTTTTAAATAGGGAAGTGAAGTCCCATAGAGGGCTCCAAGTAAAAGTGTGTTTTTCAGAAAAATCCAGTTTAGGCTGAAGCCAGCCTTTGAATGTGCCCCTGGAGAAGGATTCTTGACAGGTGAAGTAGGCTTGAACACCTAGTTGATTGTGTCCTGATATTACAGCTATTTGAGGCTGAAAAAGTCAGTGGAGCCTCTAGCCAGAGGGCTTGGAGTGTCTGCCATTTGAAGACTGATCCCTGAAGTTGTAGCCTGTGCAGTTAGAAAATGGAGATTGACAAGTTTCTTTTGAAAATAGCTTCTGAGGAGTATCCCATAAATTAAGACACAGTAGTATCTTTTTTTTTTTTCCACTTGTATTTTTGTGTGTCCTGGGCTTAATATCTTGAAGTGCCACCATTTTTATTTGGCTTCTTATGGAAGTTGAAGAGAAAATGATTCAAGAACTAATTGTACGGGTTATTAGAATAATTGAATCTCGGCATTGCACTTGCTGGAAAGGACCCAGGGCAGCCCCAGGAGAGGCGGTGAGGCTGGTAAGGTAATTGAGTCCTCCAGCCCTCAGACCAGTGCTCCTTCCCTCGCTCCACTTGGACTTTCTTCACCTTTTCTTCCTGTCTTCCTGCCTTCCCTTGCCCTTGTATAATTAAGCATCATCTTTTGACTTTTGTGTGCATAGAACTGTGACCTATTGAGGTTCCTTAGACTGTAGTATGTTGTGTAAATGCAAATTTTTTCCATATCATGGTTATTTATCACAAATATTTGTGTTTTGCAGGTGTGAAAGGATTGCTGTTTTATTGCAATCATGGTGCAAAAATACCAGTCACCAGTGAGGGTGTATAAACACCCCTTTGAACTAATTATGGCTGTAAGTACTTTGCAGTTTACTCTCTTGCATCTTATCTTCTTAGGTGTCCAAATTTGATTATCTGTTGCTCCACTTTTACATACTCTGTTTTTATGCTTATGAACTTTTGCAAGTTTGTGAAGTTGTTTTTAAACTATAAGTCTCTGAAAATCAAAATCTGCATTTTTTAAAAAAAATTTATCTCAGGGTTGTGTGTGAATTTAAGTCAATTCTCCTTTTGAAAATACAGAAGTGGGATTGTGACTAAATAATTCTTCCTCTGGATTTTGCTCCTTTTTTGTTTGTTTAAGTAGAAGAGGGATGTGAAGAGTGTTTTTTTTTCTTCTGCTGCTCATTTAGATTGAGGGTGAATTCACTATATGAAGCTGAGCACTGAAGGATGGAGCTTAATTTACAGGATTCTAAGGACTGTGCTGAAATGAGCTTCCTCCACTAATATTAAATTCTTGAGTCATATTAGAATTCCACAAATGGGGTAATTAAAAGTCTTAATTTTCTTTGTTATTTACCTAAAGAGATTGGCTCGAAATAATAATTTCATTAGAGGCCAAAAAAAAAAAACCCAGACAAACTTTTTCCAGTCTCTTTTAGATTACTGTAAGGCATCCTTCCCCGTGGCTTCAGCTCATGTGCTTTTTCAGCTGGTCAGAACTCTGGCTCTGGCCCCAGTTTGACTTTGTGACATTTCTTGCTGCCTTCTTTCAGTTTCTAAGTGAATAATTCTTTTCGCTAAGCGTTGGACACGACTTAGCAACTGAACAACAACGAGTCCTTTTTCTTCCCTGTCTCTTTTGTGTTACCGTTACGGTGTAATATATGACTGGAGGATACCTTGGTCATGAAATACACCCTGATGAAAGTGCCAGTCTGAACCAAAACCTTTCAGCCCAATGAGAGACCCTCAGCTCCTCCTGGTCCCTTGTAGTTAGCCCCTATTTTGACTCTGACCAGAGATGACTTTCTGTGTCTGTTCTGTGTACAAAAACTCAAGTGTTTTTGCATCTGGCTGGCTGCTCAGCATCATTTGTGAGATTTATCCAGATCAATTTAGTTTTGGAAAACAAAACTCAGGTCCTCTCAAGGGAACAATTTAGATTTAGGGCGTCTGTTTCTTAAATTGAGGTATAATTTACAGACAGTGAGATGATCACATTAGGTTTACAGTTTGAACAGTGTTGACGGGGAGTGACATGGATCTCTGTCAAGATGCAGACCCATTCCCTCCTTTACCTCAGAAAGTTCCCTGGTGCCCCTTTTCTGTCAGGTGTGAGGTTTGTGTGTGTGTGTGGGGGGGGGGGGTGTATTTTTTACTTCTGTATTTTCGTTCAGTCCTAGGACTGTTCAGTGTTTTATGTTAATGGCTTACCAGGAAGGCTTGCTTCCTGTTTGCTGGGTGGGTTGTTTGGTCATAAAGAGCAGAGACCCCACTGTGGCCTAAGAGGAGGGGATATTGTTGTTGGAACACATGCTGTGTGTGATGGGATCATGCAGAAATCCAGGAATGTGAGCCTGCATGGGCTGAACGCCAGGAACCTGGCTTGGGGAGAGGGAGGGTGTTCCCAGCAGCAGTTGTCCCCGGAACTTCACCCTTCACCCCGGGACTCTGCCTTCGCCACTGACTGCTCACATGCTTTTTCAGCTGGTCAGAATTCTGGCCCCAGTTTGACTTTGTGGCATTTCTTGTTGCCTTCTTTCAGTTTCTAAGTGAACAATTCTTTTCGCATTTCATAGTTCAGATTCTAGAGATACTTGATCTGATCCTCCCCGCCGCCCAATCCGGTCCCAGGATGCTGGCTGGCCTGTGGATTCCTTGTGGGGCTTGGTCACCTGTCCCTTTCTGGTTGGCAGGGGCTGGTGGTGCTAGGAGATAAGTGTGGGGCAGTGGAGGACAGTGCGCCTGGGAGATGCCCCAGGGTGGAGGGGACAGGCATGGGACTGTTGCCTGACGTTTTCTATTATGTTAAGGACGATTTTTAAATATTGCTGCAACCCTGGTCGTTTGAGGCAAAGGCTAGTCTCTTAGGCAAACACTTGATAATAAAGAGGTATTTTGCTTGCCTAATGTTCAGCTTCCTTATTTTCCTTTCTTTACTGTTTTCAAAATGCTATAGTTTGCCTTGTCATATTTATGCAGGGATTTACAAAAGAATTTGAAATTGAACTTCTCAGCCACCCCTCAATCTTTTAAAATGAACTGGTTTTTCACTCGCTTCTGTTTTAAGCAGTAGTAAAATTTTTTGACTTGGAAGAAATTATTTTTTAATCTGAAAATGAAATATATTACCCTTTTCCCTCCAGATGTAGGTAGAAACTAGAATGTAAAGTCTAGTGATTTTTGTGGTGTCCCTTGTGCTTTTCTCACTGTAATTGTACGATATAATAAAATCCTCAGTGTTTTCCTTGCTTTATTTTTCTCTTATTGAGGAAAAACAGAAGTACAAAAGAGTTACTCTAAAATATTCTTTTCAGTTTATTCAGAGTGAGCGAAGAGGCGTTCAGTTAATGCAAGAACAGAACTATAATTTGAACAGAACTATTTTTGAGACCCTCCAAAAGTGACTGTGCTTCGGTAGCCACAGCAAGTGGCAGTGACAGACGTGTTCGTCAGGTAGCCAGTTTGTGGCATTCACAGGGATCCAAGTCCTGACTTATAGGGTCCTGTGACGACCGTGGAAGGAAGCGCCATGCCGTCCACTTAAAGCCTCTATCTGTCTTAACCAAGAGTTCTGTTGTAATTTAGAACTGCCAGAATATGAGGTGGGAAGTGCCTATGTCAGTAGTCGGTACACAGTAGGTATCAAGTAAGTTAATTATTTTGATTGATTTAATGACAATCTACCAATTGTTTGGGGGTCAGTATACTTGATAGAATTAAGAAATCATCTAAGAGTTAATGGTAAACAAGCAAAACTGAAGTGAAGGTGTTTCAGCAGGCATTTGTGGCATCTGAGGGGCATTCTGTTGTTTGATGTGAGCCGAGAAACAACGGTTGGTGCTTGGGTGAGTTGAGAAGTGCCCCGGCTGAGCCCCCTTTGAGGGTGAGGAGTCTGAAGCTCAAAGAAGAGAGAGCTTCCGCAGGGAGTTGGGGTAACGTTTGCCGTTCTTTTTTTTAGAATGTGTGTCCTGGAATGTTTGTGGAGGGTTTTGTCCTTGAAGAGTGACCTTTCCAGGCTCAACCAGAAATGTTTTCTGGGGCTACTCTGCCCAACCTGTGGGAGGAGAGCTTAATCTGTGAAGGACATTCCGGTCGCTTGTGCCCTCTGGTATATCTGTGGTCTCCCCTGGCCTAGTGAGGTTACCTCCGAGAACGGACTTGGGCGGCAGGTGTGGTGCTGAGATGCTTGGATTTGAGTGTTTCATTTGGAAAGTTCTGAGATAAAACACTAATTTCAGAGCGTAAACATTTTCAGGTCCGGCTTCCTTCCTCCTGGCCTTCATGGCCTTTCACACATGATGCAGAGGAGAGTGAGTCCATGGAGCAGAGGTCAGTGTGGGGTGTAAAGGGGGGGTCAGGGTGCAGTTGAGGCGGAGGGAGCCATGCCTCTGTGGTCACGGTGGCGAGGAGGCAAGGACAGGTCTCTGATGCTTTTCTCGGCTGGGACAGCTGCCCCTGGACTGCTGGAACACGTGATGGCAGAGGCCCCGCTGCTAATCTTGTGCAGCCCCGTTTTATTTATTAATTTCTTGGGCTGCCCTGGGTCTTCCTTGCAGCACACAGGATCATTAGTTGCGGCATATGAACTCTTAGTTGCAGCATGTGGGATCCCGTGCCTTGACCAGGGATCGAACCCCGGGCCTCCCCCGTTGGGAGCGCGGAATCTCAGCAGCTGGACCACCAGGGAAGTCCCAAGCCCTGTTTCTCTATGGGCTTCCCGTCACCCGACAGCTCTGCTCACGTCCACTCCCCGAGTTCCCTGTTCTCTCCATCCTGTCCTGGACTCCCAGACCCTGTTGGCCGTCTGGATCCCTAGCCGACACACCTTCTAGATGGTGCCCTCGAGTCACAGCTGTCTGCCTCCCTCTCCTGAGCGCTGCCTCCTCACTCCCACGCTCATCCCTTTGGGCCTGGCTCATCCCTTTGGGCCTGTGTCCTCCTGCCGGACACGGTTCCGCCTGTCAGCCCTCTGGGGAAGTGATCGCTCTTATCAGTCACATCTGTTGTAAACCGGTTTGCATTTTCTCCAAGGCCCTTCGTATCCTGCCTTCCCTGTTCAAGCTTATTTCATAATTGCGCCGACTTCCCAGCGTGAATGTTTCCATCTATTCTGTGCTGTCCCTGTTTGCCACTGTGTCTTTTCCGGCCCCCCACCCGCTTCCTTTCAGCACTTCCTTCCTTGCCTTAGATGTTCACCCCATCTAATCTTGATCTTAGCTGGCCCACCCCTCGGCCTGATGGCAGCTAAGAAGCCCTTCGTGTTTCTCGCCCTTTCCTCTGACTCCTTCATGGTGCAGACAGTGGTAGGTGGTTAGTTTCTTTTATTCTCTAAGGTGCCCGAGTATTGCTCTCTAACTATTGTATGTGTTCCTCAAGGCGAGAGACTTTGTTTTTCCCTTGTTCCCTCCAGTGTTGGTCCCAGGCTCACGTAGGCACTCAGATAAGTTTGATCGGCTGCTGTCCATTTGTTCCCTTGAGCTCTCCGTGTGAGGACTTGGGAGGTAGGTCTGATGGTTGAAGCTCAGATCTGTGGTCTGTCTTCAGACAAGGGCTCTGTGTTTTCTCCATAGAAGAGAAGTAGCGTGCTGTGAGCCTTCAATTAACCAATGCCTCCTGGAAGAGCAAAGCCCTTTTGTGATGAAGTTGGCTTTTTTTTTTAACACCTTCATAAATTATGCAGAACCCATTTGACAGATTTTGTAGTAGTTTAAGTGGTATGCTTTTACAGGTTGAGTAACCAAGAAACCCTCTTTTGCAGCGTGCACTTGCTGACCGAGTGGCTCCCACAGCAGCATTTGCCTCTGTTCCTCTCATTCTCTTGCTTTCCTTTGGTTTGTTTTATTGTCTGGCTTTTTTCCTTCCTTTCCTCTTTCCTCAGATATCTCATGTCTTCCTACCAAGACTAGAGGATGAAAGATTTGCTATGATTCTGGGTGCAGCGTTGGGCCCTGTCTCAGACTTGCTCTGTAACCTAGTGACTAGGCTGGTCACTCGTGTAGACTGTTTGGAGGTCTGTAGAACTAAGCAGACCATAGACGTGCCAGTGGGAGAGGCAGGGCCTGAAAACATCCATGGCCTCTCCCCTCCCTTTCTGAAAGCCAGCCCCTGTCCCACGCCCAAATGCAAGGTGAAATGAATCAGCAGTCATTTGTTGACATGTGAACTATGAATGTGTGTCTCTTTAAAATAGACCTTTGTATTTATATGTAAACCTTTCTTCATCCATTCAGTTTATGCATCAGGACAGTTGGGGAGACATGTGGGGGATGCTGGGGTGTGCTTGTGCATCGCAGCGCTGTCTAAGGGGGGCTGTACACCAAATGCAGTCTAGTCTGCCCTTTCTAGGGTGAGGGCGAGGTGCGCAGAAATCTGAAAGGTAGAGCCCACCCCCCACCCCCGTGCAGCCGTTTCCGGGCTGTTCCTCTGTCCTGCTAGAGCCCATCTGGCTTTGTCTTCTTGCTCCGAGGCCGGTGGCTGCCCCCTGAAGCCCACATGCCCATCCGCCCCTCCTCCTCGCCCGAAGATCCCAGGAGCCCCTGACCCTCTTCCTGATTTTGTTTCCTTCCGCTGACCTGAGTCCCATGCATATTTGGTTTGTACCTTTATTTTAGTTATGAAATACTTTCATCCCATCTTTTGTTTTTCTTTTCGAAGCATGTTCTCTGCCTCTCATCCTAGATTTTATCCCTGAGCCTTTTTATGCTTTCCAAGTTTCTGATAATTGTGTGTTATTAAAATACATCTTTTTCATTAATGGAGATATACTTATATCTTCAGTCAGCCTAGTATGCAGTAGAATTTATATTTACTCAAAGGAATAAGCAGTCTGCATTTGGGGGTCACCAGCTTTAAAAAGTTTTGTTCAGTGGAGAGAAACAATCCAGTTTTTCTGTTGCTACATTAAGGATCCTGGTCAGTTTATTAATAGTGAGGGAGATTGTACTCTTTTCATTTATCAAGTTTTTGAATGCCATAGTGTAAATTCTGTTCCATTTAGTCAAACCTGGAATGTGGTCAAATTTACTTAGCTTTGACGATGAGCAATCATATTGTGCTTCCATCACACACTATTTCGTACAGAATCAGGCTTTTTCTCTTCTCCTAAACCCACTCTCCCAACACATGATGCCTCCTGAATTACTTTTAATGTGCTGGAGTGAAGACAGCCGTGGTTCAGAAGGGGATATTTCAAGAAATAAAGCAGGATCTGATTCAGCTCCTTGCCTTCTTGATTCACCTGTTTTTGTCAAGGAAAAAAAAAAGGCTAACCCTGGTATTATAGAAACTTCAAGTGTGCAGAAGTAGAAAGGAAGGTTTGATAGATGCCCGCTTGCCCATGGCGTAGCTCCGAAAGCATCAACGTTTTGCCAATTTGTTTCATTTATTCTTTCCGCTTTCCTCCTGCTGCTGTATATAAAAAGCAGATTTGAGGCATCTTGTTAACTCATCCTGAAACATACCTTGCACTGTAAAGACTTTTTTTTTTTAAATGTATGGGCTTAGCTGCGTCAGGTCTCTCATTGTGGCACTTGGGCTTCTCTCGAGTTCTGGTGCACTTGTGGGGTCTTAGTTCCCCATTCGGGGATCGAACCCACGTCCCCTACGCTGGACCACCGGGGAAGTGCCAGGACCTTTTTCTTTTTAAAAGTAACCACAGTGTCATTATCACACCTGAGAGGAGGACTAATAATTCCTTGACATCATCCAGCGCCAAATCCTTGTTCAGACTTTCTCTGCTAACGCAATGTCTTTTTTTTTTTTAACCTTCTTTGGATTCTCCTTCAGATAAACCTTAGCGTTCAGTTCTTATATTTCTTCAGCCTCCCCTGTTCCCTCACATCCTCCTCTCGCTTTGTCTCCTCTCGTGTCATCGCTTTGTTACAGAAACTGGGTCATCTGTCCTTTTCAATTACCTTAACATTTTGCTGATTTAATTGTTCATTACGGCCAGTTGGCACCGGGAGGAGTCACAGACCTCAAGTCAGTCAGTTCAGCTACTTTTTAGCAGCTTTGTCTAAACATTTGCTGATATTGCTGATAGATATTGAAGCCAGCGATTATCCTTTGTAATTTTGAGTTGCAAACAGGATGCAAAGCATTTTTTCTCAAATTAAACTGGGTCTTTCCAAACCCACTTCGTTGATCCTACTGTTCATAGAGAGCAGTTGAAGGGAGTTCATTTATTGGCAGATCCGACTAAGAGGCTCCCTATGTAGTGTCCGTGGTAAGAGCCTGGGGACCACCGAGGTGCAAGGAGGGGTCCCGGACACCCGGGCCTGTCCTTTGTTCATCCTTCTTGCTTTACAGCCCTGGATGGGGATGTCAGTCTGGTTTGGGAAGTGCTCAGAGATTCACTGAAGAGAGAATTTTTGATGGGCAGGTGTGATCATTGATCTTTCTTGATTTTTAGTCTGTATGAGTGAAAACAGTTTCATATGCTTCTAGGGGGATAATTTTACATGTTGCAGCAGAAGGCATGTATTGCAGTAACAATTCCCTTGAAAGGTACAGTTGATCTTGAGAGTACTGGCCTTGTTTTATATGTTGTTGTTGTAGATTTATGTAACTATCACCCTGTGAGATAATTGCTGTATATATCGTGATGTGTGCTGAATCCTTTTTCCATTGAAATCTGCCATGTTCATTTCATAGCTCTCTCCTACACGGCTTGCATTAGAATATTCCCAGTGCACTGTTCACATGCGTAGTGCGAGTCTGAGTGAGAAGCGTCCGGTGCCCGAGCGTCTCGTGTGTTTGGCTGGGTGACTGGCAGTGGTTCTCTTCCTCCTGGCTCTCTGCCCCTCCCTCTGGTCACCCTTGCTTTGTTTCTTACTCGACTCGCCTCCTTGCTGCCTTGGGTACAGATGGGCTCTTCCTCTAATGATAACTTGTTTTGCTATTTCAAGACCCCCTAGTTATTCAACTAGCTCTGTGTTTTCTGGATGTCACAGTTTTAACTTGTGGTTGATGCTGTATTATGAATATCCAGCTCTTTTACCTGACATCCCTTCCTGGCCAGCCTCATCTAAACCCATGGCTTCAACTGTCAGTTTATAAACCAAAGCTCTCAGGGCTCACCCTCAGCCTACACACAGGCGCTTCCAGGCATCTAGCCAGCTCTGTGCTTGGAGAGCCCCACCTGGCCATTCCAAGGCAGACTTAGTAGGTCTGAACAGTAGCCACCCTTCCTCGTGCCCACACAAAGAGCACACCCAGCGGAACACACGCAAGCACGTTAAAAACAATGACATTCCTCTGAGAAGCTCTGCCTTTCCTCTGAACTGCGGCTTCTGAGGAATGCCACCGCAATGTGCCGACCCTCAGACCCGGAGCCCAGGCACCCCTGAAAGCCCCCACCCCTCCAGCCCCAGTGATGGCCAGACCCTTGCCTGTCCAGGGTGTCTGTTGGCTTGGGTCTGAGTCGTCCCCTCTGACGGTGTGGGCTCAGCCTCCATCACAGCTTCCTTCACGTCCTCTGGACCCTGAATCCCAACCCTGTCTGCCCCACTCGCTTTTTCTCAGGGTTGCTGACACTGAGTCTCCCAGTTGGACGTCTGACCGCATTGCTTGCTAGTTTAAAATTCTCAAGTGGCTGCACCCCACCTTCAAGATGAATTCAGATCCTTAGCTCCGTCCTGGCTTCTAAGCCTCCTCATAGCCTTGTCTCCACAGGCAAGGCCCCCACGTGCTCCCTGGTCGCGTCTCTGGGGTCACTGGCCGTTCACCAAGCGTGCGTCTGTTGCTGGCTTCGTGCTGGAGGGCCTTTCTCCCTCCTTCCCTCACCGATCAGATCAGTTCTCGGAGGAGTTCCCACCCTGTGCTGTGTTGTCCTCCTGTCACCTGGCTGGTCCCTGCAGCTTGTCACCTCTCCTTTCACACGAGCATCTTCAGTGGGGGAACCAGAATGTTTTGCTTTTTCTCCTGAGCCTGCAGAGAAGCCTCAGAAATTGATTTGTCTGAAGAATAAGCCAGTCCTGAGATGCACACTCTCGCTTCTGCCATTACTTCTGCTTCCGGGAGTGAAAATTTTAACAGAAGGTCGCGTTGGAACATACTCTTTTGGTTGAACTTACTACTCATACTGTGTTTTGAAGGAATCTGATGCAGTTTGGTTTTTGAGTAAAATCGAGTTTATATTCAGTGAACAGAAGCTTATAATTACTATAGTTGTCTGAAAAATGTGTCCTGGTTTTATGTATTACTTAGTGTTTGAGTGGCTTTTTTGCCATAGTGATGAATTTGTTCAGCCACTAAGTCATGTCTGACTCTTTGCGACCAAAAAACTTCCTTTCCGTGGTTCTCCTATAGAACATAAAATTCATTTAAAAATTCTTGACTCTGATAGAATGGTATTCTAATTTTCTTTTTTCTATCTCTATAGGTTTAAACCTGGAGGTTGGTTATTACATGACCCTTTCTCTTAATTGAATAAGTTACTCTGTAACATTAGGTAATTCTAATCATAAAATGTGTTTCTTTTCCTAGTTTAGTGCCTATATCTGTCTTAAAAACCAAGTTCAGAACTAAAAGTTGCAAGGTATATATTTTAAGAAGTAATTTAAGAGATAGTTGTATTGCAGTATTTATGCTATTAATATTTAGAAAGCTCTTCCCCAAACACATCCTATCTTTATTTCATTTAACACAGAGTTGGTCTGGGATGTAAATTGTGACGGTTCGAAATTCTCATTCTTGGCTGCGTCAGGATTTCTGGGGCAGGCCCAGCAGTCGGGTTTCACAAGCCCCGGTTCTGATGCTTGCACAGGTTGGAGGACCACTGGTTCGGATGTCCTTAATTTGATTTGTACCGAATGGAGTAGGAAGAAAGAAAATTGGTTTCAGTTATAGCTTTTCCTTACTTGAAAGTCTTGGAAAGGATAGATTTTTTTAACAGGTTGTGTAATAGAGACTCGTTTGTTACACTTTCTTCAGAAGGATTTGGAGTGCACTAAAAGGCTGTTTGCTGTATGTGCTTCTCCAAACTGTTCTTGGCGAGTTTATTTAGTGATTCCAGAACTACGTTAACAAGCATGTGCCTGTCTTAACTGAATTATGTATGTGGCTTTATTTGCTAAATTTCAGGTGGAGTATAAAAAAAGATTTATAATCTTTTTATCATGTGGTAAAATATACATCAGGTTTACCATTTTAACTATTTCCAAGTGTACAATTTGGCTTCCCTGATAGCTCAGTTGGTAAAGAATCTGCCTGCAATGCAGGAGACCCCAGTTCGATTCCTGGGTCAGGAAGGTCCCCTGGAGAAGGGATAGGCTACCTACTCCAGTATTCTCGGGCTTCCCTTTGCGGCTCAGCTGGTAAAGCATCCGCCTGTAGCACAGGAGACCTAGGTTCGATCCCTGGGTTGGGAAGATCCCCTGGAGAAGGGAAAGGCAACCCACTCTAGTATTCTGGCCTGGAGAATTCCATGGACTATATAGTCCATGGGGTTGCAAAGAGTCGGACACGACTGAGTGACTTTCACTTTCAAGGACGTTCACAGGTTGTATGCCCATCACCACCATTCATCTGCAGAACATTCTCGTCTTCCCAAATGGAGACTCTGCCCCCATTAGACACTGACTCCCCATCCCCACCCCTGTCTACTTTCTGTCTGGGTACCTCTTATATGAGAAAGTACACAATATTTATCCTTCTGTGACTTGCTTATTTCACTTAGCGTATTGTCCTCACAGCTCCTTCATGTTGTAACATGTCAAATTTTTTTTCCTTTTTAAAGTTGAGTAATCTTACGTGTGTGTGTGTGTACACACATACACACCACGGTTTGTGTATCCATTCTTTCTTTGGTGGACGGTTGAGCTGTTTCCACTGTTCGGCTGTTGTGTTTACTGTTTAAAGTCTAGCTGACTTATTATATCAGCCAAAATACTTGCACATCTCTATAGATTTTTTTTTTTTGTCTTTGAATTTAATCACTGTATTTTATTCCACCTGTTCAAGATACAGCTCTAGTTTGCATCTCACGGTTGCCTTTGCGGTTAGTTCATAACAAAGAGAGCAGGTGTAGAATGATGAGCTGGGGGGATGCACTGTGGGGGGGCTCCCACCATAAAGGAAGGGATGTGGTAGAGAAAAGAGAAACGAGCACTTCACGGTCCGTGAGGCCCAGCCTGTCCGTGAGGCCCAACTTGTGTAATAGGCGTTTAATAAACGGTGCTTGATAGACACTTTCCTGATGGAGTAGACCGACTCCTGCTATCAGCCTACTGACGAAGGCACTTTTATTCTGGTTCATGAGGCCGGATAATATTTCCATAGCTCATTACATTCTTTTATGTGGGCAAACACATGGCATCTATAAAAGCTGACAGCTGCAAGTCCCTGGAACACCAAATGCTCTTCTGAAGTCCACGGACTCATTTTTTACACTCTGGAAAAGTGAAACAGCGCTCTGCCAAAGCCAGCTTCATTTGAAGAAGAATATGCAGAACTGCTATTTTTATTGTCACATACAATCAGTTTGCTATTAGAAAGTTTTATGGATTAGAAATAGTTTTGGAAGGTCCTGGCATGTTTTGGATTCTGTTGGATCATGAATCAGTCACTTGACTTGTAAATTGAAAAAACTAAGAGAAGAGAAACCCTTCGTAACACTCTAGACATTCTTGTTTGCCTAGGGCTCAAGTAATTGTGGCCTGTGAAACATTTGTCCTTCAAGATTTATTGACAGTGACAGATGTCTTAAGTATAAAGATCTGCTGAAAGATGTGTGTACCTCTGTGTTTTCTGACTAGTATCCTTTAATTTTCTAACTGCAATTGGTTAATGTTGTGCTTTTCGTTTTGATATACCGTTATCTTCTGCATCTGTTCATCTGTTGATGGACGTTTAGGTTGCTTCCATGTCTTGGTTATTGTAAATAGTGCTGCCGTGAACATTAGCAGTGCACGAATCTTTTCAGATTATAGTTTTCTCCAGATACATGCCCAGGAATGGGCTTGCTGGATCATACAGCGACTCTGGTTTCTTAAGGAACCTCCATCCTGTTTTTCATCGTGGCTGCACCGGCTTACATTCCTACCGACAGTGTGGGGAAGTTTCCTTTTCTCCACAGCCTCTCCAGCATTTGTTATTTGTAGACTTTTTAATGAAGGCCAGTTCTGACTGGTGTGAGGTGATATCATTGTGGTTCTGATGTGCATTTCTCTAATAATTAGCAATGTTGAACATCTTTTTCTGTGCCTGTCGCCCATCTATATGTCTTTGAAGAAAATTAGGTCTCTTGAGGTCTTGTGCCCATTTTTTGACTGTGGTTGTTTGCCTAACAATACTGGTTTAATGGTTGAAAGCAAATACAAAAAGAATAGAGGTGGAATTAATATGTAAATGATGTGTTTGAGCCAAGTGTACGCTAAGTTCCTCTGCAGACAGGGGGCTGTACAAATAAAGACTTAAATAGAAGTGGTAGGAGTGGTGAATCACCAAAGGCGTCCCTTGGTGAGGGCCTGCCAGCGTCCCTTGGTGAGGGCCTGCCAGCGTCCCTTGGTGAGGGCCTGCCAGGTTTGAAGGCAGCCGTGCCCTGCTGCTCAGTCCCATGTTGAAGGAGGACTTCGTCTTCAACAAATTGTCATCCTTCTCGTTAAATGTATATTGTGTTAGTTTGAGTTTTATAATGGTATGAGTTTTTGCCTAGTTTGTACATATTTAAGTAACATTATAATGAAAAATAACTGGTCAAAAGGTCTATCTTTTAAAAGGGATTACTCAAGCCATTTCTCTTTGAGTTAGAGGTTTGGCTATACTTTCATGAATTCCAGATCCATCAGCTTCTTAAACTGGGTTTTGTTTGGTACGCAACCAAGGTTGAAACCAACCAGAGGTTGGAGAGAGGGATAAACATCCAGTTGAGTGGCTTGTTGGCTCAGCCGTTCTCAGGGGTAGTGGGCAGCCCTTCCACACGGTGGGCCATGAGTGATAGCTCTTTGACAGTTGTTTTAACTGAGTATTGACTGGTGAGGCTAAGAGTGGAAACTTGGGATGGCAGTGTCTTCAACTTCCGCGTCTGACTTAGAGCTGTGGGAACTGACACTCTGCTTCATCACCCTGCGGGAGAACGGTGGGGGCGGGGAAATGTCCTTCTGTGAAGTTTGTGATTCTCGTGGTCATGTTTCTTTTTCATGATGGAAATTTTCGATTGTGAAGTTCTCAAATCAACTGTATTATGTTTTGAACTTAAAGTTTAAAACTTTTAAGTCTGTTTCATTAGAGATTGTTAGTTGTATAACCAGAGGCAAAGTAGGGCTGGAGCCATAGAGGGACGGGAAGCAATTTCCAAACAAGTTCTGCCTTCAGGGGTCTTCTTTTCTCCTGGAGGGGAGTGGTAGGACAGGCCTCTGTGCAGGGCCGTGGGCACCCCGTGGGCAGCTGAACCCAGTGTACAGCCCATTGGGGAGATCTGGTTGCTAGGCCCCCTGTGGGTCCCAGAGCTGAACCACCGTGTAAGAAACACTTAAAGAACATCTAAAAGCTCCAGGATTAAGGATGAGCTTGTATGGGGTTCAGTGTGCTTCTGTCTCACTCATGGCTCACACTTACGTGGGTAGGCTCTTCTCCGCACTCTGCCCGCTTTGTTGAGATGTAATTGACATAAACATTGTGTGTGTTTGTGTGTGTGTTAAGTCACTTCAGTCGTGTCTGACTCTGCGATCCTATGGATTGTAGCCCGCCAGGCTCCTCTGTCCGTGGGATTTCCCAAGCATGAATCCTGCAGTGGGTTGCCATTTCCTTCTCCAGGAGATCTTTCCGACCCAGGGATTGAACCTGTGGCTCTTACGTCTTTTGCATTGAAAGGTGGGTTCTTACTAGCGCCACCTGGGAAACTCTTAGTGTTTGTTTAAGGTGTAATACTTTATGTACATTGTGAAATGATTACCATAAAGGTTGACATCCATCACCTCACAGTTACACATTTTTTTCCCTTGTGATGATAACTTTTAAGATCTCTTAGCAACTTTCAGGTGTATACAATACAACACTGTATAGTGTTAAGTATAGTCACCATGCCGGATATTACATCCCCAGGACTTACAACTGGGACTTAACTTTAGAGGTAGGTGCTTCTCTTATTCCACTTTACACATGAGGAAACTGAGATTTAAACTGCTTGCCAAGTGACCTGGCAAGCAGTTTGCCCTGACTGCCTCGCCCACTGTCCGTGGTGCAGGGGCCACGGTTCTGCGTGGCCACACACACGCCCAGACCACCTGCCGCTTGGGTCACCTCCACGCAAACCCGGATCTCGCTTGTCAGCAGGACAGCCGCGGACCCTGGGCTTCTCTGACTTTGGACAAAGCCACTTTGCCTCCTTTGCTTTGAGGCTCCTCCCAGTCCTCCTCCCCCCTCCGCCTCCTCCCTCCTGCCTGATCTGTACTGACCCGGTTCCCAGCCAGGCAGTAAGCTTCCCCCTCGGGCTCCGTCTTCAGTGAATTGCAGCCAGTCTTCCTCTTTTCTGTAACAGAAGGCTGGCGCTTGTAGGTGGTACCACTGAGATTCAAATGAGGGCCTGCTGACACATGAGCCCAGGCTCTGCCTTCTGGCTCCCTGGTTAGTGTCTTGTCCTGAAGTGACAGTGCTGGAGGCAAGGAGGGAAGGGACGCCGCGGGCTGGCTCCGTCCAGTACCAGACAGTTGGGTGGCGGGCGGTGGGGAGGGAGTGGCTCGGAAGTTGCTAGGAGCTGTGAGTTTAAAACAGTTTGAGGCCATGTGTGCTGGTGCACTTGGTTAGACAGTTATACAAGGTTGCCCGGCGGCGAGGGCTTTGTCCTTGAAACAGTAGGTGACTCTCCAGGGCTGTGGGAATAGTCTAATGTTTACATTCATTCAGGCCGAGATGGGAGCTGAGCCATTGGTTTCCTGACGGGAGTTCTTTCCCATCCAAGTGTGTTGTGTTTCTTCATTCTGTGGAACATGTTACTAGCATTAGCGTTAAGCCTGATTCAGGGCTCCCTGTAACCAAAACATTTCAGGGAACGTCTTGTTTGCTCAGCAGTCCCTCTCCCCCCACTTATTTTATAAAAGTTCTCTTTCACCTTTGATCGTGTTAATCTTCAGGGCCATATCTGCTTCTAGCAACTGAGTTTAGTGTAGAATTAATGAGTTATATAACTAAATCAATATATTTCTTGTATTTTCTTCATACTACAGAGGGAGTATTTTACTCTCAGTCCCTAAGTTGAAGTGGTATCATTTCTATCTTTATTTCTGTTGACTTTTTCTTTTTCCTTATAGAAGCAGACCTCTGTGATATTACTCACACCTGGTTCCTTTTTTCTTTTTTTTTTAGTGGGCTAATTATAAACTTAAAATGGTTTCCAGCCAAGTCTCATGGAAGATAAAATTGTCATTTTAGCCTGGTGAGCAAGGATTTTGAGAGTAAATTTTTTTTTTTAAGCCATTCACATTAGATTCTCTTCCTCTTTCTGTGCCAAGTTAATCAGTTCCTGGACTGTGGGTGGCAGTGTCTTTGCTTATTGATCAGACACCCTTTTCCTCTCTCTTTGAGTATTGTACGAACTCTTTGTCAGGGCTGCCAACACTCTTCCGTTTTCTTTTTCTTAATCTTCTACAATTCTGCACATCAAAAATGAAGAAACTAAGATGAAATGGAAGATGAAGAAGATGAGTTACTCAACGATGCCGAGTAAGTTTCCCAAGGAAGGCCCTCTCTGGGACTGGAGCTGGGTCTCCTCTCCCAGGGCCCATCCCCTGAGACGTGACGCTGCTCTGGGTTCAGATTCTGGGGCTTGACTTCTCTCAACCTCTGATTCCTCGTTTTAAAGTGGGGAGAAGCTCATTTCGCAGCAAGAGTCGGCCTGGCGCGTGCGTTATCCTTTGTGAACCCGCTTGCCGTGGCTGTGAAGGCGCCCCTGGGCGAGCGGCGTGGGGGCTGCTCCTGCCTTGTTGCCCCTTCGTGAGAGCTCTCGGTGGAGACGGCCGTGGTCTTTCCCGCCTGCATCCCAGGTGCCTGCTCTGCAGTGCCTGTCATGGGAGAGAATGTTGTGTAAAGGATGTTATGAATTTCTCTAGGTTCTTCTTAGAAGAACTTTTTAATTTTCCAATAGCTCAGGTAGTTCATAGGCTATTCCCTTTGGCCAAGGTGTTACTCGACTCCTTTTTTTCTTCATATTTAATAGATTATAATTTTTAGAGCAGTTTTAGGTCTATATTACAGAAAATTGAGCAGGTAGTATGGAATTTCTGTACACCCCTCTACAGCTTCCCCTATATTAACATCTTGTGTGGTGTGTTTCTTTCATCCGTGAGCCAGTGTTTATATGTTGTTACTAACTAAAATCTACCATCTCCATTAGGATTCACTGTGTGTTTTACAGGCCTTTGGGTTTTGACAAATGTCTAACGTCCCATGTCCACCAGGACAGTGTCCTTGGAGCGGTTTCTCTGCCCTAAAACTCCTCTGTGCCCATCCTTCGTCCCTACCTTCTGTCCCCAACACTCGGCAGCCCTTGGTCTTCGTATTCTCTCGGTAGTGTTGCCTTTTCCAGTCATCAGAGAGTTGGGATCATACAGTCTGCAGCCTTGTCACATAAGCTTCTTTCAAAGCTGTAATCATTTAAGTTTCTCCCACCTCTTTTTGTGGCTCGATAGTTCATTTCTCTTTATTGCTGAATAAGACTCCATTGTGTGGATATACCACGCACAGACTGTTTATCCATTCACCTTTCGTAGGACATCTTGGTGGCTTCCTGTTTTTGGCAATTATGAATAATGTCTTGGTGCTGCTTTCCTTTTGACTTAACCTTGAGTTTTCCTGCTGTGCTGATGACGGCAAATCAAGCTTCTTTATCAGGAAATACTGGTCACTATTAGAAATGCTTCCCAGAGTTGGCCTGCCAATTAAAACTATATGGATTTATGTTTTTATTGTTTTTTCCCCACTTTATTCAGATGTAAATGACAAATAATAAACTATATCTTTTAAAGATATATAATTGGATGAGTTTTGACATGTGTATACCTGTGAGACCATCACCATAGTTAAGTTAGCATTGTGAGTCAGCCAAGAAGATCAGAGCAACTTCTTGAACTTGAAATGTGTCTAGTGAGACTGAAGGACTGAATTTCAATGTTGTTTCATATTTAATTAAGTGTAAATAGCCATGTGTGGTTGGCGGCTGCAGATTATGGAAGAGGTGGCTCTAGAGCGCATCTGCTCATTGAGTAGAACGGTGGGGGTTACCCTCCTTATTCACATTCATGCTCTCCTCTCCTCCCCACTTCTCTCTTGGGTTAAGTGTACGTAGTCAGATTTGTGTGTGTAAGTTAGAAGTGCATTTGTTGAGACTCCCTTGTGTAACAAAGAGCAGTTAAGTACAAGTGATAGTCCATTGGCCTTAACCCTTTCTGTTTAATTTCAAAATTTTATCTTTCACTGTTTTGACTGGTTGGCATGGGAAAATAATTAAATGGAACCCGTTACAGTTAATCACTTAGATCAGGAGTGGGCACACAACAGCCTGCTGTCTGTTTTTGTTCAGTTCAGTTGCTCAGTCATGTCTGACTCTTGGTGACCCCACGGACTGTAGCACGCCAGGCTTCCCTGTCCATCACCAACTCCCGGAGATTACTCAGACTCATGTCCATGGCATCGATGATGCCATCTAGCCGTCTCAGCCTCTGTCGTCCCTTTCTCCTCCTTCCTTCAGTCTTTCCCAGCATCAGTTTTCCCGGCGTCTGTTTTTGTACACCAGCTAAAATAGGTCTTTATGTTTTTTAGTGGTTGGGAGAAATTCTCGACTGTTTCACGGCATGTGAAAAGTATATGAAATTCAGATTTCAGTCTCTATAAATACAACCTTATTGGAACCGAGCTCTATTCAGTTTGTTCACATATTGTCTATGGCTGCTTCTGTCCTCAAAAGGCAGAGTTGAATATTTGTCACAGACACTGTCTGGCCCAGAAAGCTGAAAATATTTACTGTTTGGCCCTTCACTTACGTGAAAAGTTTGCTCACCCCTCTTAGATTTTTGAAGGCCTTTATGCAGAAGTTGGAAATTTAACTTGAACACTGGACCATTTGTATTTGATAGAAGGTTTGTGATAGTAGAGGATAATCAGTTGGATTGAAGCTCATTTGTTTTCATTTTAAAAATACAGTCACTGCTTTACCTGGCTGCCTTGGTCTTAGCTGTGGCACCTGGGCGCTCACTGTGGCGCACAGGCTCGGCAGTCGTGGCGCGTGGTCTTAGTTGCTCTGCCGCATATGGGATCTTGGTTCCCTGATCAGGGGTCGAACCCTTGTCCCTTTGCTTTGCAAGGTGATTTCTTAACCACTGGATCACCAAAAAAGTCCCTGTTTGTATTTTGAATAATGTATTTATAGGCAGAGGAATTTGTGAACGAATGAATAAATTTTAGAGCCCTTGGAGCCACAGTACCCAAAGTGTGTTCTGAGGCACCCCAGAGCACCTGTGGGGTATAGGACAGTTTCCATTTTTGAGGAACCACCGTGATACTCCACATTTCATAAACACTGCAAACTCTTGGTTCAGGGTAGCTCACGGCTTCGGGATCACACTGCGCTTCCTTCGATGGTGCTGAATTTTGTGTGGCTGGGGGTGCGGTGGTTGCCGTGCACGCCGACTACGTGCAGCAGGAGCTCAGAACAGCGGCAGCGTGAGTCTGAGAGGAGCGCGCACACGTCCTCAAATCTCTCTCGCTATTTAGGGCTGAAGCAGAAACGTTTTCTCCTTCAACTTAAGAAGTGTACTATTTTTCAAGTGGTTACTAAGTTATTAAGACCCAAATGCTTTTTAAGTTGTTTGGACCCCATAATCTAATAAGTGGTATTTCCTTTAGCCTTGGGCACCGTGAAAAAGTTGTTGAGATTCCAAGGGTGCCGTGAACCCAAATTTGGGAACCTCTGGCATTCTGCACCAAGTGACCATGCTTTAAGGACAGATGACTCCAGATAGCCGATCAGAAATGTCATGCATGGTTGTCTTCAAGATAATAAGCCCACTGGAAGTATGGAGCCCCCAGGCTGTTGTCTGAAATGTCAGTCTTGAGATCTTTCAGAAACACGAAGCATGGACAAGTATGGGCCATAGTTTCTAATCTAAATTAACATGCGCAAGATGCAGCTAGTCAAGCATACTGATTATCCTTTGAGTTTTATTTGAAAATCCAGTAGCTCTGTCAGTCTGTTAAAGCGTGTTAATAAAAGTTCTTCTCCTTTAACAAAAACATTTCATGTTTAGAACTCTTGGAGCAAAGGGGTAGACGTGAGTAAAAGGAACTTGATGTGTTGATGCAAAATCCCTCAGCGTTTCTTCCAGGGCCTGCCCGTCCCCCTCTGTTGTGTAGAGTAATACACGATGAAATGGCTCCTTTATCAAAAGTAAACAGAGCTGGTTAAATCACTGTGTGCTAACTGTGAGGGTAGGTGTTGGGAGAAAAGGATGTGTTCCTGGTTTAAAAAAAAATTGTCTAAAATATTTGTAGTTGCGAGCGTTTTGGTGCATTCTGTGTGTGAGCTGTGCTCTCACCATCTGTTCTTTCAGCCAGAATCGTGCCTCCCGCAGTCGTCACACAATCACATTTCAGTGAGAAGGCTCTAGCAAAGAAGTCAGCTTCCTTTGTTGGGTTGCATGAGTCTCTTAAATGCCCTTTCCTTGGACCTATGGCACCCTGGGTTGAACTGAAATCTTTCTCTGACTAAATACTACTTCTGGAAAAAGTGTGTTACTGGGATCATGGAATCTGAGGTTGTGTAGATGAATTCATAATTTAAGCTTCAGATATGTTTGATCTTAGAGGGAAATATGCAGGTCAGGAAGCAGCAGTTAGAACTGGACATGGAACAACAGACTGGTTCCAAATAGGAAAAAGAGTATGTCAAGGCTGTATGTTGTCACCCTGCTTATTTAACTTATATGCAGAGTACATTGTGAGAAACTCTGGGCTGGAAGAAACACAAGCTGGAATCAAGATTGCTAGGAGAAATACCGATAATCTCAGATACGCAGATGACACCACCCTTATGGCAAAAAGTGAAGAGGAACTAAAAAGCCTCTTGATGAAAGTAAAAGAGGAGAGTGAAAAAGTTAGCTTAAAGCTCAACATTCAGAAAACTAAGATCATGGCATCCAGTCCCATCACTTCATGGGAAATAGATAGGGGAACAGTGGAAACAGTGTCAGACTATTTTTTTGGGCTCCAGAGTCACTGCAGATGGTGATTGCAGCCATGAAATTAAAAGACGCTTACTCCTTGGAGGAAAAGTTATGACCAACCTAGATAGCATATTAAAAAGCAGAGATATTACTTTGCCAACAGAGGTCCGTCTAGTCAAGGCTATGGTTTTTCCAGTGGTCATGTTTGGATGTGAGTTGGACTGTGAAGAAAGCTGACCGCTGAAGAATTGATGCTTTTGAACTGTGGTGCTGGAGAAGACTCTTGCAAGTCCCTTGGACTGCAAGGAGATCCAACCAGTCCATCCTAAAGGAGACCAGTCCTGGGTGTTCATTGGAAGGACTGATACTGAGGCTGAAACTCCAATACTTTGGCCACCTCATGTGAAGAGTTGACTCATTGGAAAAGACTCTGATGCTAGGAGGGATTGGGAGCAGGAGGAGAAGGGGATGACCGAGGATGAGATGGCTGGATGGCATCACTGACTCAATGGACGTGAGTTTGAGTATACTCCGGGAGTTGGTGATGGGCAGGGAGGCCTGGCATGCCCCCTGGCGATTCATGGGGTCACAGAGAGTCAGATACAACTGAGCAACTGAACTGAACTGAACTGAGAGGGAAATAGCTTGGGGCAGATTAAACTTTTATATGTGTCCTTGTAGTTTTAGTATATTCATTATATTTTCTTGTTTGATCTTATTAGCAGGTTCCAGTCCTGTTGCTGTGACTTGATATATTGGTCCATCTGAAGACTGGGAATGGAGGGAAGTGACTTGGGATAAATAGAAAACTTACCTAATAGAGTTGTGTGTGCCATTTTACCATGGTTCGTTTGCTACTCTTGTACTGCTTTGAAGATAGCTAATCTGGTTGGGTTGTCAGTAAGTAATTGTACGAATGAAGTATGTTATGACTAACTGAATTATAACTTTTCCTTTCCTTCAAAGGGCACAGATATCCACAGATTTTGGTTTTGTTACTATCTTGTTAAGTATGAGCAGTTATTCACAAGTAGCATCTGATTTGGAACCTCAGTTTCCAGGTAGAGTGTGAGGGCCCACCCAGGGCTGAATTGTGACCGCACAGGGCCCCTGGGTTCCCTGGTTCATTGTCACTTTTCATATCTGCAGTTGGCTTAGAGGGACATCCTGCGTTTGAGTTACAGCCACAGACTCATGCAGCTTGGCTGACTTTTGGTTCTACTCCTGTTCCCCCCAACCCGGAATGTCCCCTTCTCTGCAGGTTACTTCTCTAAAGCTGCCCGCCCTTCAAGACCCCCTGCAGACTACTGCCTCCGAGAAGCCTCTGGAGCCACCTGGCCAGGGCGTTGTCAGCCCACCCCGTGTTGCTCGCCTCTTCTTGGGGGCCCCTGCTGCCTTGTGTACAGGCACATGTTCCTATGTCTCCCTCTTGTGTGTTCTCCAGAACCTTGGCATAGGGCTGCATATACAGGCCCTCTTTACATGTGTGTAATTTGAGAGGCAGAATTAATAGAAATATAACTCTGAGGGACTAGGGTCAATTTGTCACATTTTCTTGATGGGTTGTATATTTTTTTGAGCACCAGCAACCCGGGTTCAATCCTTGGGTCCAGAATATCCCCTAGAGTAGGAAACGGCAACCCACTTCCAGTATTCTTGCTCAGAAAATCCCATGGACAGAGGAGCCTGGTGTGCTGCAATCCACAGGGTTGCATAGAGTCAGACGCAGCTGAGCAACTAACAGTTCACTTCATGACTTCAATTTCTAAGAGAGTCTAAAGCGACAGTTAACTTTTTCACTCACTGATTCTTCCAGTGTAAACCCGACCTGTTTATGAAGGTCATGTCTGGTGCCATAGGATACCCAAGTTTCTCCATGGAAAGCAGCTGGCTTAGTTTGTTGGCTAAATTGAGTGTGAACAGAGTTCAATTTAAAGGTGGGTTCTTTAAATGGAATTTCTTTCAGATGGGTTTTCCTGGCAGAACGCAGTGTTAAGCTTATTAATTTACAGGTTGAAATGTCTTCACTGAAATATGGCTTTCTTTAGCACAGGACTAGCTTTTAGTATGTCACAGCTGCATGCAAAGGTTGGTTAAAAGCTGAAAGTACTGTTGCCAAGCTCCCAAATTGCAGGCTCAGAAATCCCTGTTGAAAGAGGAAGGGTGGGTGTCGGAAGGTAGGAGGGGAGCTGTCACCGAGAAGCAGCCCTGCTCCCAGAGGCGAGTGGAAAAGGCCGTAGGGCTGCGTTTACCGTCGAAACGACCGCTGTGTTAGAGAGAGGCAGCAAATGACTACAGTGGTTATTTTTCTTCCAAAAGTAATTTTTCCTTTTAAGAGGAAACATCAAAGAACATGCCTCTCCCTCTGAAGCAATTACTTCTGGAAGAGTTACTTTCCTTCAGCCTTTCTTGGTTTTTGTATTAGATAAATATTGAGTGTGATTAGGAAATGACTTGATAGTACTGCAGATAGTTGGCAAAAAAAAAAAAAAGCATTTGAAAGTTCCCTTGGCTCTTCTTTCTGATGCAGTGATTGGAACCTGGTGGTGGTTAAAACGTGGGGTTCTTCCTCACTTCTGAAGATTTCCTCCTGCAGAAATAAAATTGAAGGCCTGCAGGTGTGGGCTCTTTGTCCCAAACAGGGTTTTAAAAATAGGGTCACTTTGTAAAATCGGGATTTAGAAACCAGAAGCTTGAGTTCCCTGGGCCTGTGTCTCACCTCCGAGCGACAGCAAGCCGCCAGGGGAGGCGGCCCCGTGGGAGGAGGGCCCCCTGGACTGCACACCTGGCCTCTGCCTTGGGCTGGGGCTGTGGGCGCACCTGACCTCGTAAACAGTTTCATGGGTAAAATGTGACAGTGTTGCACTTAGTTATGTGCAGAGGCACCGTTGGTTTTCATGTGAATTTTCCCTGTTAATATTTTCCCCAAATTTCTATTTTGAAAAATTTCTATTAAAAAAGTTGATAAAGGGTAGTGAGTACCTGTACACATTTCACCTAAACTAACACATTTGTTTTCCTTTGTTCTTTCCCACACATACACCATTTTTTTCTCCTGTAGAACCACTTGAAAGTAAGCTGTATATATCTTAACACTTTTGCCCTCAATACTGAAGAATAGATGTTCTCCTATGTAACTGTCATTATCACAACTGAGAAATCAGACACTGATAGAATAATACTCGTTAATATGCAATTAATACTATTAATGTGGTCACATTTCCTTAACTATTTCCTAGAGCGTTGTTTATTCCACTCCAGGAGCCAGGGCAGCATTGCATTCGATAATCCTGTCTCTTCAGTTGTCTTAATTCCAGACACTCCCCTGCTTGCTTTGTTCATCAAGACATTGACAGTTTTCCTTTTTTCAAATTTTTGGCCACTCCCATGGTATATGGGATGTTGGTTCCCTGACCAGAGATTGAACCCACACCCTGCATTGGAGGGCGGAGTCTTAAGCACTGGACTCACCAGGGAAATGGACAGTTTTTCTCTTTTAAAGGTCTGACTGTCGTTCAGAATCTTCCACAGGTCAGGTCTGCCTTGTTGCTCCTCCTGATTAGCTTCAGGTCGCCGTTTGCATCATGCAGACCCATGCCTGTGTGTGCTTCCATTGCATCCCACAGATTGTCAGGTTGGTCCCAGACAGTCATTTGGAAAAGGCGGTGTCTTCTAGATCTTTCCATGACAGTGGTTCTCTTGTGCCTGTGTCACTCACAACCAGCAGGATCACACTTTGAGGCTGTGGTGTCTTCCATCAACTCCCTTTCTGTAGAATCCCTTGATGATCCTTGCTTGAGTCTGTTATTATAAATTGATGGTTGCAGAATGTGGTTTTTCTAATTATGTCATTCCTTCTGTGATTATTGGATGATCTTTTTCTGTTAAATTTCCTTCCCTGCCCGTTTTTCTTGAGTATTTCTATATGGTTTATAATGCTTTATCACCTTTTTTCTTTCTGGTGCTCCAGTTGTCCGAGGATTGATAAGGGGAACCCATTCGGGCAGGTTCCCCATCAGTCACTGAGCACTTTCTTGGTTTCTGGTAAGAAATGCTTCAGACTCACCGTGACCTTTATTTGCTCCAGACTTGTAATCAGCCTCTTCTCCGAGGAGCACAGCTTCATTTTTAGTAGGGAGTGGTATTTGGAAAACAGGAACTGGATGCCAAGTGTGCTTATTGCGGCTGAGGTGTCGTATCTTCCAGGCCCTTCCAGATAGAGCTAGAACGTAAATGCTTTTAATAAAATATTTTAATAGAATTAGAATGCTTCTAATTTTCAGAGGCTTCAGAAACTTTATAGGTTTTGGTTTGTGCTGAAAAGCTAGGGTGGTGGTGGTTTAGTCACTAAGTCGTGTCCTACTCTTTGCCACCCCATGGACCGTAGTCCGCTCGGCTCCTCTGTCCATGGGATTTATTTCCCAGGCAAGAATACTGCTGATATCCTGAGCAATTTCAGAGACTAAAATTTTGCCAGCTTCTTTCAGTCTTCCTTTCCCTTAATCCTCTAGAAAGTTAGAGTTTTCTGTGCTAACAGTACACAAAATTCAATAGCCTCACATATCTCCTAAAGGTAAGCCAGGGTAAGTGAGCACAGAAACACAAAGCTGGATCCATGGATTTATTTAGGAAGCTCTTATTCCGTATTTCAGAAAATGTTTATTGAACAGTGACTCTGTTTCAGACATTGAGTAAGGTCCTTCTGGATAATCAAAGAGAAGTAGGACTTGGTCTCTGCCCTGTAGCCGAGTGGAGGGAGGAGGCCAGATGCTTAGTAACCACTTTCCACACGGACCGAGCTTTGGAGAGGAACGTGCCGCTTCTTGTGCTAGTGGCTCTTTGGCTGGGACACCTCAGACACCGTCTGGCTGGGGCATACCGAGGTGAAAATGGATGTCTCAGCGAATACGAGTCCATGTGGAGGGATAGATTTACAGGGAATGGAAAGTTTTTTCTCTTTTAAATTCAGGGCTAGCTTGTGTGGGTAATGCCTTATGCTGACCACTCTATTTCAGGAATTTAAAGGATGTTGTGGGTATTTTGCAAATGATATAACAGGTACTTAAGTGGTAGAGGACCAAGTTTAGGTTGCTTCTTGCCCAAGCACTTACTCTACCCTTTATGTCACTTAAGAAGAACTGTTTTCTTTTTGAAGCCCTTGTGCTCTCAGTTTCTTGACATGTCATAGTGCTGAAATGTACAAAGCCTTTTTTTTTAATGTAGGAAAATTTAGAAGTCAGTTTAGACAATGTTAGTGTGTAGAACAAAGGATACTCAGCGTTTTTTTTCTCTAGAGTTGTGTGTGCAATGCCTAATACTAACAAATTTTAGGGCCTCATTGAGGCCTAAATTATCTGAGGTATGATCTCAGCAGTTGAATAAACTTCTTAAATGTTGTTTATTATAAAAGGCATGAAGAGAATTTTCCTGTGATTTATATCCCACACTAGCAGTTACGGGATTCAGAATATATTTGAATGAAGGGGAGTAGATAAGTATGAAGAATGTATTTTCAAGTCCCAAAGTAAAAACGTTTAAAAAGCAAATACAGTTGGTCACCATGTGAGTTCTGCCTCCCTTCCAGACCATCTGGTCACATGGTGGCATCCGCTCCTTTCCCACGAGGAGGGCAGCTCCAGGAAGGCAGGGCCTTCTGTTGGTCCTGGTCCCCCCCCCCCAAACACACACACACACACACACATACATGCACCCACCCTGGGGGCCCGGCCATGTGGTTGGTGCTGAGCAAGAGCGTGACAGTCGCGGTGTCACAGTGCAGGTCACCAGTTCCCTCCTCTGCTGGCTGTGGGTCCCTGCTCACCCCGAGGTTTCCTCAAAGTCCCACTCCTGGGTTCTCTGTCCTGAAAATGCTCTCCCCTCATCACTGACCATGCACAGACCTTTCCACGCTAGGGCCCAGTGTTCATGCCTCCTCTCCCTTGAAGCCTTCTGGAGCCTCCACCCCTCCAAGCTGTTAACTCTTTTCTCCTTGCGCCCTTAGAGTGCTTGCCTATTCTTAGGACACTTGTGTGTGTTTCCCTGACTCCATTTCCCGAACGGTCTGCTTCCTCTTCCCCTCCCTCGCTTGTTGCCTAGCTTGGTGCCTTGTAAATAACGTGGACAGCAGGAGTGCGGCATACATGTTTCAGACTGGGGAACCTTGATAATGTGATGGAGAGAAGATGAGACACATACAGAAAACCAAGTCACTTGGAATGAGATGGTCCTGAGCACCCTGGGTGGGGGAGCTGCCCAGTTGCGCTGGTGTTTCTTGGGGTCTCTTGGGACCACTTGTGGAACTTGTCCAGGAAGGCCGACTTTTTAGCATGATGGTGCTCCGAAACTGCTCCCACTGTTTCAGAGGTAAAGTCAGGGCAGTGTGTGCCGCTTCCACACTGATTAATCTTTTCAGCACGGTAAGGTTCTTCCTCAGATCTGTGCTTGGTTGTCATTAGTTTTCAGGTGGGATGTCTCGGTTCCCCCGTCCTGTTTCTCCTGCAGCCTCAGAGGGGAGTGGCATCTGTCGGTCACCTCAGTGCCTGTCCTTATGGGGAGCAGAGCTGAGAGGCGAGCCCCGGGCTTCCTTTTTCAGGTGTCTTCTCACCGCCGTGTCCTGGGGTTTCCTGCTCATCCACACCTGCGAGCCACTGGATGGCTTCAATTATCTTCAGATCAGAAATCCTCATGTATGGCTACGGAGCAAACCAAATCTGGTGCCTATGTGCATTTTCTAAAAGTTTGGACAAATTATATAGCAAATCTTGTTTCTTTTAAGTTTTTGTATTTTGAAATAATGATAGATTTATAGGATATTAATAGCATATTATTCCCAGGAAATATTATGGAGCGATTCCACATGTTCTTGACTCACTTTCCCCCCGATAGTAACATCCAAAAAGACTGTCAGTCAGCATCACAACCAATATGATGGTTCAGCATCACATCCAGGATATCAACACAATACAGTCAAGAGACAGAGCGTCTCCCAAGGTTCCCCTCCTGCTACCGTATTACAGTCACACCCACTCCCCTCTCGCCCCCTGGCAACCACTAACCTGTTCTCCATTTCTGTAAGTTTGTCATTTCAAGAATGTTACAGGGACTTCCCTGGTGTCCAGTGGTTAGGACTCTGTGCTTCCACTACCGGGGGCCCACATTTCACGTTTGATCCCTGGTCCTGGAACTCAGATCCTAGAAGCTGCATGAGGCAGTAAAACAATAAATTTCTAAAACAATGTTACAAACACATTTAAGTTCATAATCCATTTTGAGATAGTTTTTATAAGTATGGGGTTCATCAGGTTCCTTTTTTTTTCCCTATGGATGTGTAATTTCTCCAATAATATTTGTGAAAAGGCCATCCTTCTTCCACTGAGTTGCTTTAGCAGCTTTGTTGGGGGAACACCAGTTGGGGGCACATTTGTGTGGGTCAGTCTGTGGCTCCCTGCTCCGCCCACGGAGCTCTGTGTCTTTCCCTCCACCCGTGCATACAGTCTGGATTCCTGTAGCCGCAGAACAAGGATTCATACTGAGATGGGAAGGGGAGCTTCCGAACATAATCTTCTTTTTCAAAATTGCTTTAGCTATTTTCGTTCTTTTGCCATTCAGTGTAAGTTTTAAAGTCCTCTTGTCCATAAGATGCAAAAGAAAATCTTGCTGGGATTTTAAAGGAATTATGTTAAACCTCTCTGTCCATATGGGGAGAATTGACATCTTTACTGTGTTGAGTCTTCCAATCCATGCACACAGAATGTCTTTTTCTTTTTTCAAATAATGAAAGTTTAAGGTGTAAAGATGAAGGTAGCTGTGATGTAACTGTTGTTATGTATGAAGAGATGCCTTTATTCCAGGGAGACCATCAATGCCAGACTGCCAGGCTATATCTTTGTTCAATTCCTTTTTTTCAAAATTGTATTCACAGGCCTATGAAAGGAGGTTCCCTACGTGTCCTTTGATTCCAATGTTTGTGGACAGTGACACTGTGAATGAATTCAGGAGTGAAGATGGGGCTATTCACGTTATAGAAAGGCGCTGCAAGCTGGATATAGATGCTCCTCGGCTGCTAAAAAAGGTAACTGGAAAGGACACCTTAAAAGGCAATCCCCCCAAAACCAAAATGAATTTGTGCTTATTGCTTCTGTTGGTTGCCCTTGGGTGTTATTCATTAACCCTTTTTTCTTTCTGTTTTGAAGATTGCAGGAGTTGATTACGTTTATTTTATCCAGAAAAACTCACTGAACTCTCGGGAACGTACTTTGCACATTGAGGCCCATAACGAAACGTTTTCTAATCGGGTCATCATTAACGAGCACTGCTGCTACAGCGTGAGTAGCTGCGCCCGGCGGAGGTGGAAGGTGGGGGCATGGTCTTCTGAGAGCCGTCCAGCCCTTGCGTTAGGCAGTGTGTGTCTTTGTCTGAGAGGGCAGTTCTCCCTCACACAAAGTTACTGGTTTCTGATGTGTGGGATCAGCAGGGTGGCAGCTGGGGTGTCCTGCAGAATGGACTACATTGTTGTGGCAGTTAAGGTGGCCAAGTGATGCCCTGGTTTGTTCTTTAATATGAATACGCCACATCATTTCAGGCCCACGCTAACACTTTTGAAATGTGTGTCCCTCTGAGATTGGATCTGAGTGCGTTTATCTGCCTCCTGTCTTCCCTGCTCACCACCCAGAGCAAGAACTTCTCTGACCAGAGTAATGGAAGAACCCAGTAGGTCTCTCGCTTCCACCCTCACCTTCCTATAATGGATCCTTGACACTGAATCCAGAGTGATCCTTTTAAAGTGTGTCAGACCACGTCATGCTTTCTCAGGGCTCGGAGCTCTGCAGGGTCTGCAGTTCACTCAGAGGAAAAACCCACAAGCCTCACAGTGGCTCACAAGGCCCTACATTTTCTCTTCCTCTCTCCTCTGTGTCCTGCCTGCCTCGTGCGCAGGCCCGCCCGCTGTCTCATGGTCTCTGATCACGTCAGCGTGCTTCCCAAAGGGCCCCTGGTCTCTCTGCTCCCTCTGCCCCCAGACCTCCGCTCGAGGCCCATCCTTACCTCCTGCAGGCTTCGCTTAGGTCTGCCTTTCTCGACAAAGCCAGCCCTGAGCGCCCTGTTTAATTCTGTGAACTGCCCTCCCGTCCTTTTAACCCTGCTGCCAACTTTGTTGTTTCCAATAGCGCTTCTCTTCCAGCATTGAAGTAACTTCTTAGCTATTGTGTTTATGGCCAGCTGCCAGTCGTCTTCTGCGAGACTGTAACCTTCACAAGGCAGGGATCTTGGTTTTGTTTGTGATAGAGAACACTACTCGATAAATATGGTGAATGAATGACACTACCAAGCATGAAAATAAAGCTCTCCTTTTAATAGTCATCTTTAGAATATTTTAAAAATATTAGGTGAGCCTTTTCATAATTCTGAACCTCTCTGTAATTTTTCCCTCTGCTGTTTTCATGATAATAACATTGTTAGTAAAATAAGTGTTTTTTCTTCCCCTTGGTACCAGTGAACTGAGGAGCAAATAATATTCTCAGTTGTCAGTATAATTAATGAAAATACTTTCTTTTACCTGCAGGTTCACCCTGAAAATGAAGACTGGACCTGTTTTGAACAGTCAGCAAGTTTAGATATTAAATCTTTCTTTGGTTTTGAAAGTACAGTAGAAAAAATTGCAATGAAACAATATACCAGCAACATTAAAAAAGTGAGTGTCCCTTGGGATTTTATGGAGAGGAGTGGGCAGGAGTCTCTTGAGATGGTCCAAGCTGGTCCCTTCAGGAGGCTGGGGGTGGGTTAGTCAGGGGTCCCGGTGAGTGAAAGGGGAGGGTGAGGGCCGCAGACCGCGCTGGTTGCTGGTGGAGGTCAGGGGCGAGTGTGCAGCCACTGGCTGAGGCGCTTCCTACTCGGAACTGCAGGGAGAGGTGGGGACCAGAGTCCAGGGCCCACTGGGGGAGGCCTCTCGGGTCCCAGGCCTTGGGAGGTGAGGTGCCTCTTCCCTGGAAGAAGCTTCCTTCTTGTTTTCCTGCTGCTGCTCATCAGCGTGGCATTTTGGTGTCAAATCACATGGGATTAGGGGGTGCTTTCCCAAGGCTTGTTCTCAGAGGTGCTGGAAAGCATTTGGATTGAGACACAAAGCACATACTGTGCACAGGGTGGTAGACCAGTGCTTGTGACTAGTTCCATAAAAATGCCATCTGAGACACGGTTTCCTAGACCTCTAGAGAAGGGGAAGTAAAATGGGGGGAAAAAACCCACGAAAGCATTTGGCTTTTCTTTTTCCTATTTGTTCCGTAGTCACTCAGTTTTCATCATGGTTTTCAAAACCCATGAGGAGTGAGTAACTTGAAAGCTCAGTGTAATAGTCCTAACCTCAAAACTGGCTTTGCTCCCAAGGGCAAGGAAATCATCGAGTACTACCTTCGTCAATTAGAGGAAGAAGGCATCACATTTGTGCCCCGCTGGACTCCACCTGCCGCCGCCCCCTCTTTGGAGACGTCCTTGTCCTGCAAGAAACCAGCAGCATCACTGACTGTCGTCGTGCCTGACCCCATGCTCAAGGAAGGGCTGAGCAGTGAGCCCCTCAGCACCCCGAGCGGGGCACCTGAGCCCACAGCAGGGACCCCGGACGGTGAGTCTGCAAGGGGCCTCATTCTAAGGGCAAGACTCCAGGCTGACCTGGAACCCTTGCCTCTTGGGACACATAGCTATGACACAAACAAAAAATGGATATTGTCACTGTCCCCTTGCCTCTGGCTTACATAACACATTCATTTTATTTTTGTCTTAGAATGAAGAAACAAGAGTTTTTTTTAAATGATCAGGAAGGGGTTAACACAGTTATATCATCAGCATACCCATTTTCAGCTTCCTAGATGCCAGGCACTCTTCTGAGCACTTTGTGAATGTTTGCTTGTTTAGTAATAGTCCCTTTTAGGTAAGAAATGCTTTTGTCTTTGTTTTATAACTGAGTTAATAACTAAGGCTCAGAGGAACCAAATGACTTTCATGGAGAGACACAGCTGTAGGTGGCAGGCTCCACGCCTTTCTTGTGTGTCTCACCACCCACACACAGAGACACACACACACACACACACCCTTTTTGATTGCTCAGTGTCATGCCCATTGTAAAGTAAGACAGTACAAGAAAATCCTGCCCTCAGAAGTTCTGTTGAATCATTGGCATTTATTTTTTCCTGCCTTCTCTGTGGCTCAGCTTTGCCCTCTGAATTAAATATTAAATATCGATAACAGCCGTGATATCATGAATAGAGTTGATACTTGGCAAATAGAGGTAACCTGGTGGCAGTTGGGTGTGTCTTGGAATGCCCACATTACCGTGTGGCTTTGTAGTGCCTGGGTTTAAAGACAGCCACTGGGGGTCCCTTTGGTGGCTGGTTAGAGTCCACCGTCCCCCATGGGTCATTTATCGCTTAGACTCCAGGACCACATGGGAACGTCACTGAGTGGTGCAGTTTGGAAGCCTTCAAGCCCCAGTGTTCTTACTGTTAAGAACGTCCGTAATTTATATTCCAGACAAACTAGATGCAGATTACATCAAGAGATACCTGGGTGACCTGACCCCGCTGCAGGAGAGCTGCCTGATCCGGCTTCGCCAGTGGCTCCAGGAGACCCACAAGGGCAAAGTGAGCATCTGCTTGAGTGTGCATCCGTGCATGTGTGCATCCACGCACATGTGCAGGGGTGCCGTTGTTCAACCTCGGATGCCTGGTCCTGTTCGAGTGACTCGCAGTCAATGTGCCCGATGGCCGTAGGTGGGAATGTCCCTTCAGTCAAAGAGGCAGTGGATCTGTGACCCCGTGTGCGGCATCTGAGTCCTTCGTAGCAAGTTAGGACGCCCTGCTGTGTATGAATAGCTGTGTATTTGTAGATGTTACAGAGAATGGCCTTAAAAACAGTTACGTATCAAGTTACAAAGCAATATTGTAAGAATTAACTACAAATATTCATTCATTTTACTTTTCAGAAGGTTTGGAAGTAGTTCACAGGTTATTCAGAGATTAGAACTGTTTGGGCTTCGGGACTTCCCTGGTGGTCCAGGTTAAGGTCAAGAATTTGCCATCTGCCACAGGTTCGTCACTGGTCAGGGAGCTGAGATCTCATGTGCCTTGTGGCCAAAAAAACAAAATATGAAACAGAAACAGTATTGTTACAACTTCAATACTTTAAAAAAAAAGGTCCTCTTAAAAAAATTACCTGGGCTTTAATTTCGAGGTTTTTGTTAAGTAGCCTTATAAGGAATTAGGTTTTTTGTAATCTCACGGGGGACCAGTGTGGGACAGAGGCAGGTCCGTGTGTCTGGGTAGTTCCTGGCCTCCTGCACTGGGCTCGTGTCTAATTCTGTCGGTCTTGGTCTCTAGCATCCAATATCCAAGGACCGTTTGTATCTGTTCGCAAGAACACACCCCCTGTGGTCAGAGCTGCCATCGTTGAGCACTGACCATGCTTTAGACTCTGGTTTAAGATCTTTATTAAATCCTCCAAACGGCCCTGTGAGCTGGTGCTATTTTTATCATCCCTGTTGTGCACATAAATTTCAGTAACTTGCTGGGGGCGTTAACGTCTAGTGCCTCCTGGGGTCAGTCTTTGAAGCCGGGCCACTTGGTTCTGGGACCAACATTCCCAGCCACTCCCATGTAATGGTAGTCCTTTCTGAGACCGTGCCATCTCGGTGCTTTATTTTCCCAAGGTGGGGCAGCCGGGTGCCAATCGCATGCCTCCCTCATCTGGGCACCAGCAGCGTGGGCACGTGGCCGGGGACGAGGACAGCTGGTCCACAGGAGACCCAGACACAGTCTTGGCCTTGTGTTTTACTGAGGGAAACCTGTCAGACTTGTCAACTGCCAGGAGTGGAACCTGAAGAAGGTTCCGGTGTGTCAGGACACCAGCACCACTGTCAGAGCCAACAACACTGCCCTGCGCCCTGTATTTCTGTCGTGTGTAATACCTGTACCGGAAGGTGCTCAGACCACAGAAGCGGGCAGGTTACTCAGTGAGTCAAAGCAGCTGGTGTGTAAGAAGTTACTTACGCCTTCACTCTCCTTTGCTGAAACTAAAACGGGAATAGTCTAAAGATTATTCAGACTAATAATGCAGATTTTCTAAAGCATTAAGGAAAGTATTTCTGGTAGTGGCTAATTTTAAATAGTGTAATAATGCAGCTCGCTGTCAGTAAGAAGTGAGACTTTTTAGAGTCTTATTCCCTTGGTAACTTGCTTTTTCCCCTTAGCAACTTTTCACATTGCTTAGAAACATATCCTTCTCTCAATAGATCCCGAAAGATGAGCATATTCTCCGGTTCTTACGCGCCCGGGACTTCAACATCGACAAGGCCAGAGAGACCATGTGTCAGTCTCTGACTTGGCGCAAGCAGCACCAGGTGGACTACATCCTCGACACCTGGCACCCCCCCCAGGTCCTGCAGGACTACTACGCGGGCGGCTGGCACCATCACGACAAAGGTAGCCGGGAGCCTGGTGTCGGGACCCGCACTGAGACGAACAGGGGACTCGGGCGCGCTGTCCCTCCCCTCCCCGCGTGAACGAGTGGGCGCCTGTTTTATTACCGCTGCCCTGGGCGTGCCCCGCCAAGTGGAGAGGGAGGGCCCGAGGCCGCTGCTTCCTGGCCACTCACTCCCCCCGCCCAGCAGCTTGCTCCACTTCGTTCCTTAATCAGGTGGAAATGTTTGTTCGACTTATTTTTAAAAACTTCGAAGGCTGAGTTTTTTCAGGAGCACGGTGCTAGTAAAGGTACTTTCTAGTGACTTAACCCATGCAGTGTCTGCAACAATGTGTAGCCAGATTTTGGACATCACAACAGGAGAATTTTTAGCTCTACCTGGGGAGTGAACAAAACGTGAACCAAGAGCAGCATCCCTAAATGAACGATCAGATGTGGGGCCATCTGATCAGACTGCTCTGCACAAGACACCTGGCAGGACAGGCTTCCTGGCTCAGTTTTGGTGGCAGGTGGAGTGAGGTGCAGTCAGTGCGCGGGGGTAGAGCCAGAGGCCGCGCTCCGTGGGGCTCCCGTCAGAGCCCTGCTAATGACCTGCTCTGCCAGTTGGCTTTTGTTTTCTCCTTTGACAATCTTGGTGGGAAAAGACCGGGTGGGCCTCCTGTGGACACCGCCGAAGCCAGCTGCTGCTTCCCAGAGCGGGAGAGTGCGTGGGGCCCCATTGGCCGGCGGGAGTGCCCATCCCCCGGTTCGGGTCAGGAGCAGTGCTCACGCCGCTTGTCCTTCCCCTGCAGACGGCCGGCCCCTCTACGTGCTCCGGCTGGGGCAGATGGACACCAAAGGCCTGGTGAGAGCCCTCGGCGAGGAGGCCCTGCTGAGATACGTGAGTGCTGCCCGCTGGCTTCACTTCCTTCTCTGTCGGCGGGCGTGGGAGAGGACCGTGGTCCTGTCACCGCAGCGTGTATCACTTTCATAATTAGAAAGGAGGATCTATTCATAAATTCTACAAACTTCAAAAGAGGGCCCAAAAGTTAAGAAAATGTTTTTCGCGGTGGGGAAGCACGAACACAGCCACGGGCACAGCAGCTCCAGGTGACGCGGGGGCCGGGCCGGGCGCTGTCGCCCCCGACCTGCACCCCCAGGCTGATTCGGGTCCTGCCCCCACCCTCGCTCTGCTCTGGGGCTGCCTCAGATCAGGCCTCTCAGCAGTGCTCTTTGCACCAGCACAGCGTGGTCCTGGCTCTGAGCGTCCTTTGTTAGGGCTGTAAGCACCTCCTTCCCTGTCTCCTGAACCCCTCCAGGCAGCCTGCACAGCGTGGGTAGTCACGAAGAGAAGAATATTAGCCTTAAAGTAGAAACAAGCAAGCAGAACCTTAAAAGGCACATGGAGAAGCCACCATCCTGAATTACCCGCTCTGGGCATTTTGTTGCCTCTTCTGTGGTGCCCAGCACTGTGCGTGTGCTTCCGTGGGTGCTTCCGCACACATGCACACAGGTCTGCGGGCGGACTGCGTCTGTCGGGGAAGGGCTTGTTACTCCAGCTCAAAGGGGTCCCTTCAGCCAGACTTGAGGCCGGTTGTCACACTGCCCTTTCTCTTAGCTGGTGCGTGAGGCTTCACAGTGTTGCCACTCAGCCGACACTCACCTCCGACCCTTCCAGACGCACTCGCTCTGGACGTGGGTCAGCAGGTTGCACCCTCCCCGCCTGCCCGGTCACCCCTGTCGTCTCGGGGAGCTGCCCCCTGGTTCGCAGAGGACAGCGCTTGTGCCCCATGAGAGCAAGCTGCTGCTTCCGCGCTATGTTCTGTGCACACGACTGTGTCAGGACGTAGATGACGTTTGGCTTACACGCTTCCCTGAGGCACATGGGGTTGCCGTCACCCACGCAGCTGGATGCAGCCGTGTCAGCCCCTTAGGCTGATGGGGAATGTCTCTGGCTCTTGTGCACAGGTTCTTTCCATCAACGAAGAAGGCCTGCGGCGGTGTGAAGAGAACACGAAGGTCTTCGGCCGGCCTATCAGGTAGCTGCTTCTCCCTCCTAGCTTGTTGGAAATAGGAGTCACGTATTTCTAGCTGATTTCTAAAAAGCCAGACTCTGCTTTGGTTTTTAGGACCAAGTCTGAGTAGTTCTGTTTTCCATGGTGTCCTAGCAGGTAGACAGACAAACACGTGGGGCGTGTGCTGCAGTCAGCTGCAGGGCCGCTGCTGGGTTTTGGTGTTTCTGCCCCAGGCCTTGCTGTCCTCTCGGCCTGCGAGGGTCGGCCTGCGGTAGTTTCATGGTCTTTGGGAGTCCAGGGTCGCAGTTGCTTGGTTTTTGCTGTTTTTTTGGTGCTGAGGAGGTGGGACAGAAAAAAATGATTCTCTGCTCTTAAACCAAACTTCCAGTTATGGTGGACTGCTTTGAAGATGTGCAGTGGTTCAGAGGTGGTTCCTGGGAAGGGTCTGGATGGTTGACCAGCACATAAGTTCCAGGAGGGCAGGGACTCGGAGGGCTTGTGTTCACTCCTGTGTTCCCAGCCCCTGCCACAGTGCTTAACTCATTAATGTTTGTCAAAGACCAGGATACTGCCGGTCAGTCACACGTGTATTTAAACGCCGTACACACGCCCTGCTGGGTCAGTAGAGGGGGCTCAGCAGATCCAGGGCAGCACGTGGCCTCCCTTCATGGACGGCTGCACCTTTGATCCTGGTTCTCTAGCCCTTGGTGGCTTTGGTATTTCGGGGATTGGTCCTACTACACGCGGCCCACGTCTTAATACAGGCAGATAGCAGTAGAGTTCATTACACTGTAATTTTTAAAACCCAGTGTATTTTTGGAAACGGACACTAGTAACTGTATAGAACATAAAAAAGGAAAGCCAGTCACTCTGGGCTGTGGTTTGCTGAGTGTGCGCGTGCTGAACGGAGCTTGTCTCACCTGCAGCTCCTGGACCTGCCTGGTGGACCTGGAGGGGCTGAACATGCGGCACCTGTGGAGGCCGGGCGTGAAGGCCCTGCTGCGCATCATCGAGGTGGTGGAGGCCAACTACCCCGAGACGCTGGGCCGCCTGCTGATCCTGCGCGCCCCTCGTGTATTTCCCGTGCTCTGGACGCTGGTGGGTCTCTGTGGCGGGTGATTGCCCAGAAGGCGTGCACGCATGTGTTCATGTCCCTGTGTGTGTCTGTGACTCCAAGTTGTATAACTAGTTAAGAAACAAGACAAGCATGGAGAGATCAAAGTGTCTCAGATTATTTAAGGGAAGAAAGTTTTCCCGAGTGTCCTCATGTCATACACTTTAGACTTTACAGAAAGAGCGTATCAAAGTTGAATCCCGCCCCCTCCAATGTCGGCATGCAATTCTCACCCTGAAAGTACAGAGGGCAGAGCAAGTATAACTGCGTGGTCTTTTCCAAATCTTTGTAGGTTAGTCCATTCATTGATGACAACACCAGAAGGAAGTTCCTGATTTATGCAGGAAATGACTACCAGGGGCCTGGAGGCCTGCTGGATTACATTGACAAAGAGATCATTCCGGATTTCCTGAGTGGAGAGTGCATGGTACGTACCTACGTAGGCAGGTAACACGTCTGACTACTCACGAGGGCAGGGAAGGTGGGTGTGGTTGACACAAATGATTTTCAGAACTTTTCGTTTGGATTATTTGTCTTTCAGTTTGGGGGTTTTGGCTGGCATCTGTCTGATCCTGGGTTAAACTAAACAGCCATTTAGGTAATTTTTTATAACATACACGTTCTTCATTGTTAATACTAATGAGAGCTTGTTTTAGAGTCAGTGTGATTGCAGCTTCCTTTATGCGCTCAGCTTTGCGTAAATTAGATTCTTTAACCGTTTTAGAGTAGCTGTGCATTTCTTTAAAACGGTAAAAAATCAAACTGATTCTCCAAAAAGATTGCCCCGTGGACAATGTCAGGAACACATCTTAAAAAGGGTAATTAAGGGAGCTCTTCTACGTGATGCAAGATTTGAAATACGCTGCGTGGCTGGGTTAGCAGGCAGATGGCTCCACTTCTGCTCCTGTACTGGATGAGTGGGGCATGTGATGGGCCAGAGAAGCTCAGCTCCTTGAAGACCGCATGGCCCCGGGGGCAGGATGGCCTGACGTGAGGGCCAGGAAACAAGCCTGGCACGGTCTACTCGCCCTGCTGGCGCAGCAGGTGATGCCAGCGGGGAGTCCACTCCCCTTCACGGTAAAGGCTGTGCGATGTGGAGGTGCTGCCACCCTGGCTGGCTCTCGTGTTCAGCTGCTGATGGGAACTTGGGCGGATCTTGGGGGATTCTTAGAGGAGTTTAGAGCTGAACTCAGTTCTCAGGCCTTCAGTCCCACTCTGAGGAGTTGTGGATGGAACCACAGTGCAGTGCAGGGAGCTAGTGAGCCAGGGACCCCCACCCAGCGCCCCTGAGATTAAAGCTTGGGGGTCAGATCTGTGGAGACACGTAGACTCAGTGTATCAGAGCACGACTCAGGTTGCTCTTCCAGTTGCGGTGAAAGCAGCGGGGCTGGAGTGGGTGCTGTGGTGGCAATGGTAAGAATCCCATAAGAGCAGAGATTTCTCCTCGTAAGAGCAGAGATCTACCCACTCAGGCTCTTAAGGCTTTGGCTCGGCTTTTCTGTGCCACCGTCGGGCTGCCGTTGAGGAGGCCGCATTCGCCTCTGTCTGACGCCGTCCAGCTTGCCGTCACCGCATCGGCCTCCCCGAGTCCTGCTGCCCTGCCTGCCGGAGACGGCCATGCTTCTTCCCTGTTGTAGTCACCTCCCAGGGCAGATAACACAGGAAACGCTTGGATTTTAAGAACTCGAGGGTTAAGTCGTTATATCCGGGTCAATTAGGACATTCATGAATGTGCAAATTCTAATTCAGCCTGTTTCAAGCAAGTTCAAAAGGTGCCGCTCTTTATTGGTTTTTTGGCTGGTGTTGTGGACTGATCATTTGACCTGAGGTAGACACTAAATTTTCTCCCTTAATTATATATCTTGCTCATACTTGCATATGATAGAAATAATGCCTGTAGCTGTAGAGAATAAAACTCTCCTTCACATAATGTTTTTCCTTTGCAGCACAATATAATACCCAGCGCTTCTTACATAAACCAGCTTCAGTAACTGGATGCTATCCCACACACGTACTACTGTGAATGTTGTGGCCAATCAGCTTCAGCTTGTTCTCATTTACTTAAAGTGAGACACATGTGTTTAAGTGGTTTTCCTCAATTATTTTGCCTAAGTAGTTCAGGGTACTTTACGATATGGCTGGTGTTTCCCATTTCCTAAGCGGTTCCGCGGAGTCGTGCGTGTCAGGCTGGCGTGCGGCTCTCGGGATCGGCCTCCATGGGCACTGCTCTCACGGCCGTGTTTATGTTTCCAGTGTGAGGTGCCGGAGGGGGGCCTGGTGCCCAAGTCCCTGTACAGGACCGCAGAGGAGCTGGAGAACGAAGACCTCAAGCTCTGGACCGAAACCATCTACCAGTCCGCCAGCGTCTTCAAAGGGGCCCCGCATGAGGTAGGTGCCTGGCTGAAGCCACGGGGCCTGGGTCTCCCCTCCCCACAGGGGTTCTTCTGTGGGTCTCCCCAGTAGGGGGTCGTTTAGCAGAATCAGATGCTTTTCCCCGTCTTGGTCTTTAGGGTCTTGTTGACACTTGGTCTGCAGTGAAGGTAACTGTCGATGCTGGCAGGCAGGCTCTTGCAGAGCAGACCTTGGCTGCCCTTGGTCAGGGCCCCCAGGAGGAGAGTAGGCAGGCGTCTCCACGTCCGGTTCACCTGAGACCCTTGACACACGGGGGTGCCTCGCGGGTCTCCCCCTGGGGGGAGGTCTGTACCTTCTCAGTTTAATGTTTCCGGCATTTTCTGTTTTTCTTGACTGGGTTTGGTTATTCACTGTTTTTAAGGAGTTGGCCCGTTTCCCTAGTCTGTGGAGTGAGGAGAAGCTCACAGGCGTGCGTTCTCTCCTTGCTGTCCTGTGGCGGTGCCTGAGCAAGGCTGTGCCTGTTTTCACACACGCATGTGCTCTGGTGTCATGAGCGTCTCTGCACCGAGTGGGCTTAGTGCACCGAGTGGGCTTAGTGCACCGAGTGGGCTTAGTCCGAGTTAGCTTAGTGCACTGAGTGGGCTCGGCCCATCCTGGGCTCCGGGCCGAGGTCTGGGGCTCAGGGCCGTGGGATCCAGCCGGGCTGAAGCTGGCTGAGCTGCCTCTGTGCTGCCGCTCCATGCTCCTGGCTGGGGTGTCTCCCTCACCACCGCCCGCACCTCCCGGGGTGAGCGGACACGGTGCTGTGGTTTGAATGAGCAGAGACGGGCTGGAGGTGTCCTACTCCCAGCCTCTTTGCGGGGAGACAACTGCGTCTCAAGGATTATTTGTATTAATTTCTTACTTGGAGGCTGCGTTCTCGTCTCTGCTTAGGTCACGGTTGCGTCGTCCTGGGTAGGGAGCTCAGTGTGCGGTGTGTTCTTGTGGGTCGCAGGGTTATCTGTGAGAGGATTTCTAGTTAGAACACTGAAAACTTCGGCTCTGGTTTCGGGGTTCAGTAGGCGGCACATCAAGGACAGGGGTCTCGTGAAACGAGGACTGAGTTCCTTGTCCCTGCAGTGAACGCAGGCGTGAGGGGCCGGTCCGCAGAGGGGCCTGGCGTCCCAAGGAGCTCGGCCTGTGGAGCCCCTGGTGTCGGTGCCGCCACTGTGCTGGGACAGGGCTCGTGTGCGTGTGGAATCTGCTCTTTTGGGAGAGTCTTTGTAGCTATAGAGCCAAGGCAGTGAGCAGTGGCGGCGGGGGGAGCCAGAGACTGCTGGCTGGGAAGCGGACACACCGCCTGCAGCGCTCAGCGAGCGGCTCCCAGGGCAGGTGGGGCGCAGGGTTGGCTTCTGCCGAGATTTTTTAGTGAATACATAACTTTCTGCAGCTGGTTTCAATTCTCACAGTAATCTTTGGAAACTATAACTTTGATCGTTCCCTGCTGAGAAGCTATATGGGCGCTGCATGAAATTCAGCTTTTAGATTGGCACTCAACACCGGGGGCCTTCTCCACCCAGGCCACGTGGCTCCCTCTTCCCACTCAGCCTGGCGGCCGCTGGCAACAACACCTCAGCCTGTGCTCGCCTCCGCTCCTCCCCGAGGGGGTTCTTTCTGTCCCTCCTGGGCTGTTTACTCTGGGACCTTCCCTGTGCCCTTCAGCCCAGAGCAATCCTCGGAACCACTTCTGTGGTGTCGAGTGTTATTTCTGTTTTGTATCAAGGCCTTTCTTACAGCCAGGACCCGTTAGCTTAGAATGGCGTCTAAAGCGCATGTGCAGGACGCTCAGGCTGCAGGGGGAGCTAATGGAGCATGGAGCTTGATGGAGTGCGGAGCCTGGCTGAAGAGGCCGGGGGCTGGGACCCCCCTCGCCCAGCTGAGAGGAGAGCTGGGGGGGCGGTGGGGATGTGCTGCCCCAGCACCGGCTCACAGGCTCCTGTTCACCGTGGCGGGCTGATGCAGCCAACCTCTCCTTCCAGATTCTCATTCAGATCGTGGACGCCTCATCAGTGATCACGTGGGATTTTGATGTGTGCAAAGGGGACGTTGTCTTTAACATCTATCACTCCAAGCGGTCGCCACAGCCACCCAAGAAGGACTCCCTGGGGGCGCACAGCATCACTTCCCCAGGAGGGAATAACGTACAGCTGATAGACAGAGTCTGGCAGCTGGGCCGGGACTACAGCATGGTGGAGTCGCCCCTGATCTGCAAAGAAGGGGAGAGCGTGCAGGTAGGGTCTCCTGAGCCTGCCCACAGCCTGGGTTTTCTGTCTGGAGAAGGAAGTCTTAGGGTGTTGGCCGGGCCGTTCGATATGTCCTCTTAGGGTGATTCAGGAAACCGAGTGACTCTCAGAAGAACTCAGCTCAGCAGAATCCATGACTTGTGTCTAGAGCCATGAATTATTTCTGGAGATGTTTTCACAGAAGCAAACGGAAGGAAGGAGAGGGCAGTCAGTGCATGTACTGCTGGGATTCAGGCGGCTGTCAAGATGACCTTTGACTCAGTGGCATTGGTCGCCTTCAAGAAAATCACTCCGAATAGAAGTGAGATAAACAAGGACATAGGGAACTGTTAGCTGTCATTGCCAAGCATTCTCATTTCTTTGCAGTGTTCCATCAGTTCATTTAAAACGTTGGCTAGTTATTCTGAGTGCCTGAGCTCAGAATGGTGGTTCTCGGGAGCTTCCGGCCTTCACATAGGATGCATGATTTTGCTGTCTTCACACTTTTCAGGGATAAGCCTGTCAGTGTTTTGGTAGTCTTAGAAGCACTGAAAGAGAATATTCAGTTTTAAAAATAATGAACATTTGAAGCTGTATCACACAGTCTTGAGTTCCACAATTAGGGGAGAGAGCAGTTTTCACAGATTGTCATTCTACTTTAGACTGACATCCTTTTAACCCAGGATATGCTGGTAAGGTCACTGGAAGCACATCAGAGTGTTGGCTGGTCTAGGAAAGCTTTTTAGACCCCACCCCCTCGAGGGTAAGCAGAGGACCCTCCTAGGGGCTCCCACCCTGTGGGCTTCTGCTTCCTCCTCCGCAGATGGGGCCCTGGCTGCAGGGCCCACCCCTGGAGGCAGCATGGGACTGGCCCCGATCACGAACCAGGGTTGCTGGCCCCTTCCCCCACCGAGAGGGTCGGTAATCGACACTGGATCCGAGTGGACAGGGATGTGGTCCCCTCGGTGTCTGTCCCTGTTGTGGGGGCTCCCGGGAAGCAGGGGGTCCTCAGCTGTGCCCCTGACTCACTCCAGGGCTCCCACGTGACTCGGTGGCCAGGCTTCTACATCCTGCAGTGGAAGTTCCACAGCACGCCAGCCTGCGCTGCCACCAGCCTGCCCCGCGTGGACGACGTGCTGGCCTCCCTGCAGGTCTCCTCCCACAAGTGCAAAGTCATGTACTACACCGAGGTGATCGGCTCCGAGGACTTCAGGTACCGGAGGCCAGGTTCCAGGCCGGGGCAGCTCGTGACGTCACACGAGGGGGTGCGGGACCTTGGGGGGGAGCGAGGGGGCAGGGTCCAGCCGGAAGGCAGTGGGCAGCCACCATGGGCCCTCACGCCTCCCCTCCCCGTGCTGCTTGCAGAGGCTCCATGACCAGCCTGGAGTCCAGCCACAGCGGGTTCTCGCAGCTCAGTGCCGCCACCACCTCGTCCAGCCAGTCCCACTCCAGCTCCATGATCTCCAGGTAGTGCCCAGTGCGCGGAGGGGACGGCCCACCACCTCGGACCGCCGCCCGCCCGCCCGAGAGCGGCCACGTTGTGTGAACTGCTCTGGCCCTCTAGGTAGCAGATAGCTCTGCAGATGGTAAACGTAGTCACTGACCCCGAAGCTATCTCGACAGGTAGTTGTAACTCTCACTCAATAGCCATAGATTTTGTATACAGTGTGCACAAAATCCAATCAGAGCACAAGGGCTCTCTTCAAAGAAAAGTAGTTTATATACCAATTAAGAGGTTGACTTTGTCTCAAAGTGGATGCAAAAAAAAACGATTCCAGCCACCTCCTCACTGTCCCTTAGAGGATGAAGTCCCTCCACCACCCATCGAGGTGACCCGCCTTCCTCCGTGGAGCAGAAGCTGCCAACTGGTCCCCCGCCCGCAGCTGGCCCCCACCTCCTCCCTGCCGGTGGTCAGTGCACTCCCTCCGAGGGCGGTGACCGCCCTCCGGTTCCCGTTCCTCTGAGTAGTCGCCGCCTAACTGGAAGGACTCAGACCCAGCTCTGGGACCAAACAGACCCGCTGTTGTACAGTGGGTGCTGGGGGCTGGGGGCTCTCGGGGACCTCCCATGACGCCAGGAAGAACACCACCATCATTAAACATTATTTTCTCTCTCCTCCCTTCAAATCTTTTGGTACTTAGAGCGCACACTTTCTCTGTCCGTGAATGTGGGCCAAGGGCCTCCTCTTCCTCTTCCTCCTGGTGTGCCGCTCTTCCTTCCTGCATGGGTCACTTCTGAGCTCCTCCACTTGCCTCCCTGGGCCCCTCACAGCCGGGTAGCGTCAGCGCCCAGGTGGTCCTTCCTGTCACTGGAGGTGTTTCAGGGGCAGCGAGGCCCACTTGCCGTTTTGAAACGGTCCCACGTTCACTGTAGCTGACCAGCGTTCTCACCACGTGGCTGTGCCAGGACCACCTGTGGCCTGAGGAGCCCGGCTTCTTTGTGAAAGGAAGCTGTGGATGTGTGTGCACGCAAGCTTGTGTGTCCAGGGGTGGGTGTGTGGCAGCAGGGAATGGGATGAGTAGAAACTTAGTTCAAGTAAGAGAGGATTCGATGTCCTTGAAGTAGATCAGATTATGAAGTTGGTTTGCTTTTGATTTTTTCTTTATGGTTCTGATCGCCAAGCCTGGTCTACCTTTTTATTGGCCCATCATTTTCTCATCTTTTTATGGGAAAAGCAGGTTTTCTGTGAGTCTGTCCAGTTGCTGCTTTGGGTCAGTCTCCACGATGAATGAAGGCGTGTCACGTGGTGGTGTGTGTGGCAGAGGCTGTGCTTTTTAAGAATCTGGGCCAGGAGCCAGGTGCCATCTTCAGCGTGAAGAAATCCGGGCCTCAGAGTTGCATTGTTATGAATCCGCCCTGGAGGCATTGGGTGGATTGCTGTGTGGACCCGGTGTGCCGGGGGGCGGGGTCAGGAGGGCTGGGAGGGGCGGAGCCGCGCTCCGCTGGCCGCGGCTCTCCAGTAGGTGCCCCAGTGGGTGCCGCGCGCGGAGACTCTCCGCCGCTCCCAGGGCCGTGGGCCTGTGTGGAGCACAGCCGAGCCTTGGCATCTAGAGGCTTGTTTCCAGAAAGCACAGGAGGGCTGGTTAGTGGATCCACGCTGCTTGCTGTCAGTGCTTCCTGTTTCCAGATTCTAAGGACCTGAAGATGGTCCCCTCTCTCTTTCTCTTTCTCTGTCTCTGTGTCTCAGATGGCGATTTTGCTGACAGCTGCCAAGAAAACGCTTCACTCGACAGTCCACCTCAGCCCAGGGATGTTTGTAGAACTATTTGAATTGCAGCCACCCCTTCCCCCAGGCTGAAGACCAGTTCTTTTTAAGTTGACTCAGAAGTGGCACTATTTTATCCCCAGAGTTGACTGTAACTTTAAGAGTTCAAAGCACATCCCTGCACACACCTTCCAGGGTTCCCTCCGGAGCGGAGCGCGTGGCCCGGTCTCCTCCGGAGGGGCTGTGGGGCAGGTGGGCGGGCTCACGCGGCGGCCCGTCCCTACTTCAGCGCCCTGCGCCCTGTTTCAGATGCTGCTGTCATGCCACCTTTCTCCAGCACTAACGGTCCTTCTGGTTTCCCCTGTTACTAGTGTCTTAATTCACCTTCTTTCCTAATTTCATTATTTACGTATCAAATTCTGTAAATGTTTTGTAAACATATTACCTCACTCTTGGTAATACAATACTGATAGTCTTTAAAAGATTTTTTTATTATTATCAATAATAAATGTGAACTGTTTAAAAAAAGTCTTTTTCTTATTGTGAATGGCAACCTCCTTTGAAGAGTATGACGTTCTTAGGAGACTAGAGGTTAGAGGAAGGGGGGATGCTGGAGCCAGAGGCTGGCGCGGATCGAGGCCCAGTACGCACGGCTCAGGGGCCCCGCCCCGCCCCGCCACGGAGAACAGGCTGCAGCTTTCTTCAAACTCCCAAGAAGTCAAACAGGACTCAGGCTGGACACCCGATACCATGTTTCTCTTTTTCATATATACTAGATTAAAACTGTTAGCTAAAGATCGCTCCCCAGAACGCACGATCAGATGGATCCTGTCTATATTACACGTGATGCACCTGAATGGATTCTGTCTACATTACACGTGGTGCAACTGAACATGCCAATAGTTTCACATGGACTAGCAAACCAGTATTTTTCATTGTACAAAAATGTTTACATAGTTGACAGGCAAGAAGACACGTATGATACTTTGCATTTTCACTTATCATCTGTGATGAAGCTTAAAAAGGCTTTGGAAGAAACTGGGAGATTTCTTTGGTAAAAAAAATGGGTCCCTTCATCAGGTGGCCAGGGGCCTTCAGAAGCCTGGGCGGCCTGGTCCCCAGCGCCTGCGTTTGACCCTGTGGGAGGCCCGCTCTCAGTGGGAGTGCCCACACAGATTGCCCAGGCCTCAGGGCGGGAGCAGGTAAGGCCTGCAGGTGCCCACACGCCCGCAGCCCGGCCTGGGTTGTGAGCCTGCCTTCCCCCTCCCTCCAGCATTCAAGACAGGCTCCAGTTAGCAGCACCGAGTGGAGTACTGCTGACTCGGCCAGCTTGTCCCTGAGGGGAGGGAAGACTTTTGCCACGGATTCCTTCCTGCTCTGCTGTCTCCTGGGCCCACTTTACAAGCCATTAACGTAGCGGCAGCTTCTGGTGGCGGCTGCAGCAACAGGAAAAGCAGATGGGGCCGGCAGCACCTGTCCCCTGCCGCCTGTCCCTGTCCTCAGAGCCTCTGGGAAACGGGCATCAACAGTGGGTGGTGGGTTTTTGTATCAGGCCAGCAAGTCGTTAGCATGTATTGATCTGCATTGATGTTACATATGTGTGAATACATGTATAACATGGATATATAATGTGCACACACACTCCAGGTTCTTCCTCATTGACTCAGTGGTAAGGAATCCGCCCGCAGTGCGGGAGACCTGGGTTGGGAAGATCCCCTAGAGGAGGGCATGGCAACCCACTCCCAAGATTCTTTGCTGGAGAATCTCACAGACAGAAGAGGCTGGCGGGCTCCAAGTCCATGGAGCCATGGAGTTGGACACGACTGAAGTGATTGAGCACGCCCGGGTGCCCACACACACACGTATCCCCTGCTTTTCCAAAATGCACCTTACACCATTTTCCTTTTATGAAAGACCTACATTAACACCCATTTTCAGTAACAGAAATCCGAAGAGGATTTTTGCTTGTGTGAAAGGCGGAGTGAGAATAGCATTCAGTGTTGGTTTCGTAGCAGCCTTTACAGAGGGAGGAGTGCTCCTGAGTAGTGAGGGAGGGCCCCCCAGGCTCCTTCCCAGAAACCACACTTAGCATCTCAACACGCAGCCGCCGCAGCTGTGAACCCTGTCTCAGTATCTGTGCTTTATCTCAGTTTATTCTTTGAACCTGTTACCAGAGCATACCCTAAGGTAATTGCTTCTTCCCTTAATGCTATTTTGACTTACGAAGGGTTTCATAGGACCACTGTACTTTCGGACAGTGGGAATAATAAACAAGCTTGAAACCATGAGCAGCCCATAAACACGGAGAATCGCTAGCACTTGGATTATGGTCTTTCAATACCTTTCCTCGCTAAAGAAGCCATTCTTGGAGAAATGGCTGATTCTAGGTCTGGTAGAGGAAATTTACAAGATGAGCCGGGGACATGTTATCTCATCAAAGAGGAAAGAAGTGATCAAAGACACAAGGGTCATAGCACAAGGGCTCGGAAGCTGACTTGAGGCTTTCATTGGTCAAGAGTGAAACACTTTGGGGGACTTCCCTGGTGGTCCGTTGACAGACTCTGTGCTCCCAACACAAGGGGCCCGGGTTCCATTCTGGTCAGGGAATTAGATCCCACGTGCTGCAACTAAGTCCCTATGCCGCACCTAATAACGGTCCTGTATGTCACCTAATAACGGTCCTGCATGTCACAGCTAAGACCTGGTGCAGCCAAATAAATGGATGGAGCACTTTAGATTGCAATCAACTTCCAACCCCCGACTGTGTTAAAATCCATGAATTCATAATTCTAAGTAATTTTCATATAGAACTGATCCCCTTTGGAGGACGATAAGGAACCAATTTTGAAAGCTCATAAGTAAACAAGGTGAATTTATCCTGCCTTTCCTAAATGGACAGAAGCTGGAGAGCAGTGGAGTAACAATGCCGTTTTGCATGAGTGAACAGAGATAAGCGTTCAGCATCTTCAGTTGGTCAGTTCAGTTCAGTCGCTCAGTCATGTCTGACTGCGACTTCATGAACTGCAGCACGCCAGGCCTCCCTGTCCGTCACCAACTCCTGAAGTTTACTCAAACTCGTCCACTGAGTCAGCGATGCCATCCAACTGTCTCATCCTCTGTCATCCCCTTCTGCCTTCAGTCTTTCCCAGCATCAGGGTCTTTTCCAATGAGTCAGTTCTTCACATCAGGTGGCCAAAGTATTGGAGTTTCAGCTTCAGCATCAGTCCTTCCAATGAATATTCAGGACTGATTTCTTTTAGGATGGACTGGTTGGATCTCCCTGCAGTCCAAGGGACTCTCAAGAGTCTTCTCCAATACCACAGTTCAAAAGCATCAGTTCTTCGGTGCTCAGCTGCTAAGGTCACAGAAAGACAACTGCATATTCTGGTCTTCTGGAGAACTTCAGCCCTGTGGGTTCTTCAGCCCAAGCCAGGCTCTGGGTCTGGCTGCCGATTTGTAGGAAGTGCAGAAGATGGGCAACAGCTGAACTGCACTGCGGGAAACAAGAGGTGCGGGTTCTTCAACAAATTGTGCGGGGAAGAAAGCAACGGAAGTGGGGGAGTCCCATAAATTAAAGAGATTTTCACTTAACAAGCAAGACCATTACCTAGAGATGCACATAGCCAAGTGATGGTTCCTTCTGGGGATGCAGGTTATGGGCGGCGTGGGGCGGTCTTTCCACCGAGTTGCAGATTCGACTATGCTCTTCCATGTCTCTGTTTTATCTTACGATAGTAAGGTTTATTGTTGTTTTTTAGTTAGGGCTTTAGGTGGGTTGTTTTCACTACAAGGAAAGTAATGCTGGTTCTTTCACTGGGAATCTCCTCCTTTTACCTGGACTTCCCTGGTGGCTCAGACAGTAAAGTATCTGCTTGTAATGCAGGAGACCCCGGTTGGGTGCCTGGATTGGGAAGTTCCGCTGGAGAAGGAAATGGCAACCTACTCCAGCATTCTTGCCTGGGAAATCCCATGGACCAAGGAGCCTAGTGGGCTGCAGTCCATGGGGCTGCAGAGTTGGCCACAGCCGAGCAACTTAACACTTCTGCTTTCCTTTTACCCAGATCACAAGGTGGGGGCTGCTGGCACCCATGGCCCAAGTTTCAAGCCCGGGGACGTACCCTGCGTTTGTGGTGTCTGTGCCCAGGACAGCAAAGCAGTGCCAGCCAGCTGGCAGCAAGTGACAGCCGGGCTCCTGGGGTCTTCCAGGAGAAAGTCGGAGGCTGGTCCCTTTAAAATTCGGCCCCTTGCTGAGTGCTGCCTATGACCTGCCCTTTCTCTTCCTTCAAATAGAAGCAACCACACTTTCCCACTCCGACCTTGCCTTTGGGTTTAAGACTGCGGTCGGTCACCGGGACCTGTTCTGACAGCGACAGAGAGCCAGTTATGAGCCCTGGGGTATCCAAATTACTGAGCCTCTGTGCACCAGCCCCAAACGCCCTGTGTCAAAGTGAGACACAAGGGCAGGGGAGTCTCTGGGCTCTTTCTGGGAACCTAAGAGAGGCGAGTGCCTAGCTCCAGAAAGTAGGACCCTCCCAGCTGCTCCTGTAGAAGCATCCAGATTCCCACGGAATTGTCGGGCTGCCGAGTCCTGCTCCTTCCCTTTTGCCAGGCTGGTCTGCAACCCTGCTCAGAGTCCCTGCGTTACAGTCAGAGAGCAAAACCCATCTTCAGCCCCCAGCTGGAGCCCCCTTCCGGCCGATGAAGGTTAGTCACAGCTCCATCCAGGGAATTGCGTCCGTGGGCGCCACCTTGTGGCCACGAGGAAGATGTGCATGCCCGTCATCGAGTTGGCAGCGAGAGTCTCTGCTTTCATCTCTGACCCTGGAGTCCCAGCCATGGGAGAAAACTCTTCAGCTCCCACGTCTGCTAAAATCTTGCCTGGAAGAGATGTGATGGTTAATTCTATGGGTGGTTTGGCTGAGCCGTGGGGCCCAGCTATTTGGTCACCATACAGTTATGAGTGTGTCTGTGAGGGTGTTTTTTTTTTTTTTTTTTTAGATGAAATTAACATTTACTGGGTAGACTGAGAAAAGCAGATGGGCCCCATCCAATCAGCTCAAGGCCTGAATAGAACAAAAAGGTCGACCCTCCCATAAGTTAGAGAGGATTCCTCCTCCCCAGTGGCCTTGATCTGAGACACTGGCTTTTTCTCTTTTGGAGAGGGCACCAGCTCTTCCTGAGTCTGCCATCTGCCTGCCTTCAGATAGGAGTCAGGCCGTCAACTCTCCTGGGTCTCCAGCTTGCCCACTGCAGGTCCCAGGACTCGTCAGCCTCCATTATCACATGAGCCAGTTCCTTAACACCAAGCCTCTTTCTGTACAAATACATCCTATTATGTATATACATCCTGTGGAAACTTGATAGATTGCAGAAAGTTTGCTCCAGTCCTGGCATTGCAAAGCCTTTGACATTTACCACTTACAACAACAAAAAGCCTGATTAATCTGGAATCATATCTCCTTGGGGTGTGTGTGTGTGTGTGTGTGTGTGTGTGTGTGTGTGTTTTGATTTGGGTTTTCCCCTCAATAGGTTTATCCTTCTTTATTTTACGTAGAATGAAATTCCAGGCTGTCAGAGCTGGGCAAAGAGCTTAGACTGATCTGAAAGTGAAAGCTGCTCAGTCGTGTCCAACTCTTTGCGACCCCATGGCCTATACAGTCCATGGAATTCTCCAGGCCAGAATACTGCAGTGGGTAGCCATTCCCTTCTCCAGGGGATCTTCCCAACCCAGGGATCGAACCCAGGTCTCCCACATTGCAGGCGGATTCTTTACCAGCTGAGCCACAAGCTCTTACAGCTTAAGAAGGTGCACCCCAGAGAAGGGAGGGGGTGCTCCCTGAACAGCGGCCCTGAGTCCAGCCAGGAGCTCCCACAGCCCTGGTTCTCACCTGCTTGCTGTCACTGATGATAAAATGCTGTCGCTGATGATAAAATGGGAGGAAGCAGGTTATCTCCTCAGGTCGCTGTCAAGATACAGCCAGTAAGTGGTTATCAGAGCCGGTCTGCTAATGTAGGGGTGCAGGACAGCTGGGACACTCCAAGGACTTGGGGACCCAGCCGGGGCCCAGGTCTGAGGAGACACCGGTACCTGCCGGGGAGGGTCCACCGGGACGGGGACGTGCTGGGCATCAATAGCAGACAAGCTGCCAAAGGCGAGATCAGAAGGCAGGGCACACAAAACAAGAAAGCTTTGCAGCACCGTCTCCTCCCATTTCAGGGAGGAAATGAGAGCCACAGGGGTGGTTAGATGTCGCTGACTGTCCCCCTGCTCGGCCGACCATGGAAATGGAGGACAGACAGCCTGCTGTGGAGGGAGGTGGCAGCTGGGGACAGCTGCTTCCGGGCCTTCCAGCACCTTCTCTCTGTCTACCCCCCACCCATCACCCTCTGTGCAGGGCTGAGCACAAGGCCCGGGGTGGGGGCACAGCTCCCGCACTCACAGTGGGTGTGTGTGTGCTTGGCCCACGGCTCTGTCCCCGCCGGAGCCAAGGACAGCACCTGCCTCAGGGCAGACACCCCAAAATATCTATGGAGTGAAATGGAGTTCTCCTCGCTTCTGGCCTCACGTGTGTGCTAAGCCATCACAGTCGTGTCCGAACCTGCGACCCCATGGAGGCCTGCCAGGCTCCTCAGTCCACGGGGATTCTCCAGGCAAGAATTGCTGGAGTGGGTGGCCATGCCCTCCTCCAGGGGATCTCCCCCACCCAGGGACTGAACCTGCATCTCTTACGTTTTCTGCATTGCCGGGCGGGTTCTTTACCACCAGTGCCACCTGGGAAGCTCCAGGTGGAGGCTGTCTTTCTCCATCAGACAACGTGAGCGAGGATGTTTCACGGCTGGAGGCATAAAAGTGCATGAGAGGCAGTCTGGACTCACTATACACTCAGCACTGAGACAGTCAGACCCCCGTGGCCACAGGTTTCATGTCCACAGATTCAACTGACCGCGGCTGGTTCGAGCCGCAGGTGGGCGAATCTGAGGACTTGAAACCCGCGGCTGCGGAGCCCAGGTGTCCCCTGGATGCACTGGACCAGGGCTCCACAGGGGCGCCTGGAGCCGCTTCCCCAGCCCGGACATCGAGGGACGCTGCTCATGTTTCCTTCTGAGTTTAGGAGAAATTAAAATATGTTCTTGGCCCCCAGAAGAATCCTGAGCCGGCCTCCAGGGCCTGGTGGGGAAGGTGGCCCTGGCCCAGCTATGGGGTGGCCCCAAGGGCAAGGTGAGGCACCTGCTCACTTTCCTGAAATCCTGGGTCAGGAGCCGCCCACTGACAGGTATACCTTGAGCCCTGCCCGGCAGCTCCGTCCCTGCCGGTGCTTCTCGGAGAGGATGTCGCCACCCTTGCACCCCCTCGGGCACTGGCGTGTGTAGGCATGCTTATGTGTGCATGTGTGTGAGTGCTGGGTCTGTGTTGACACTGCGGAGGTGTCTGGGGGATCCATGCAGTATAGACGGTGTGGGAGAAGCCTGGAGGAGGGGCAGGGTCCCTGGTGGCCAGTGGGCAGGGGTGGGGGTGATGCTTAGCTCTCTGGGACCTGGTCACCTGGTTTCAGAACCGCTCTCTGCTGACCCATGGATAGACGAGCAAGTGGGAGATCCTTTGTGTTCAGAAGCGAAATAGAGAAAGTCTGAGTTCTGCTCAGCAAACCGAATGAGGACGGGCATCAGGTGTGGCCGGGCACCTCCCTCACCTGTGCCTGGATTCTGCTCCCGCAGGACTTGGCTGCTGGGGACAGGGACCTGGTACCGAGGAGACGAGCTGCCCCTGAACAAACTCAAAGGGTGATGGCCCATGTCCAGGATGGGCTGCATCCCTGAGTCACCATGGGAAGTGGCCTCTGCCTGCCTCTCACTGGACTACAGTGAGAGTAAGTCCCCACCGCACGTGACGTCAGGGTTTATCCGTCACTACTGCAGAAAGGGGCTTGTCCTGACAGATACAGGGAGGAGGTCAGAGGCGGGGGCGGGGGGATCAGCTAGGTCCCCAAAGGCCTTATGGGTCCTTTGAGGCCACCAGCTTTTTGGTTTAAGCTCTGAATGAGATGGGTTAGTCTTTATGAGGTCAACTCTATTTTCTTTTCCTTAACAGTTTCTGGGTTTTACATTTTGCTTAGAAAGGATTTCCCCATGCTAAGTTTTCCTATATTGTTGGGGCATTCCCTGGTGGCCTAGTGATTAGGATTTCAAGTTTTCACTGGAGTGGCCCGAGTTCACTCCCTGGTTGGGGAACTGAGATCCTGCAAGCCACACACAACACGACAAAAACAACAAAACTTTTGCTACATTCTTGTTGCTTTCATGGCTTTACTTTTTTTTTTTAATATTTTAATCTCTGATGCATCAGATGTTGGTTTTTTTAAATTAAATTATTTTTGTTTATCTTGATGCTGAAGCTGAAGCTCCAATAAACTGGCCACTTGACACGAAGAGCCAACTCACCGGAAAAGACCCTGATGCTGGGAAAGGTTGAGGGCAGGAGGAGAAGGGGTGCGACGGAGGATGAGATGGTTGGATGGCATCACTGACTCGATGGACATGAGCCTGAGCAAACTCCGGGAGACAGTGAGGGACTGGGAAGCCTGGCGTGCTGCAGTCAGTCCATGGGGTCCCAGACAGCTGGACACAACTGAGCGACTGAACAGCAATTTTTGTTTGCGCTGGGTCTTCGTTGCTGTAACCAGACTGCAGAGAGCGGGGCCTACTCTCAAGCTGCAGTGAACAGGCTACTCACTGTGGTGGCTTCTTGTTGCAGAGCGCAGGCTGTAGGCTCACGGGCTCAGGAGCGTGCCAGCTCAGTAGCTGAGAGCTGCTGGCCCCAGGGCACGTGGATTCAGTAGCTGCGGCTCGAGGGCTCTGGAGCTCAGGCTCAGCAGTGTGGTGCATGGGCTCAGTTGCTCTGCGGCCTGTCCAATCTTCCCCGACCAGGGATCGAACCCATGTCCACTGCTTTGGAATGGGGATTCTTATCCACCGAGCCACCAGGAAAGTCCCGAACTTGGTTTTTGTGTAGTGACTTTTGATTCATCTTCACTGACTCTCTAGATTCAGCAGCTGCAGAACCAAGCTCACTTCCAGCTTTTTGGAACCGTTATGAGAAATCCTTTAGGGACTGGTGCCGGGTGATGGGTGGGAAGGACGTGGAGAGAGAGGTGGGCAGTAGCAGGTCTTCACAGAGGCCAGGGTCAGCTGAGCAGCCACCGATAGACAATCAGACAACAGCCAGGGTTGAAAAATCACAGCCCTGGGACTTTGCTGGTGGTCCAGGGGCTAAAACTATGTCCCTAACACAGGGGGTCCAGGGATTGATCCCTGGTCGGGGAACTAGGTCCTGCATGCCGCAACTGAAGATCTGGCATGCCACAGCGAAGATCAAGGTGCCCACGTGCTGCGACCAAGACCTGGTGCAGCCAAATAAATAAATAAATTGTTTACAAAGAAAGAAAAAAAAGGAAAATGGATGCCCTGATTCCAGGGGCTCCAGTGTTGACCCTGGACACGATCCATACCCAGCAGCCACGGTCAAGAGCGCCCTCGTGTGGACACAAAGCCGGCAGCATTCCCAGGTCAGCGCTGAGTCCAAGAAACTCGGGACTTTAACCCGCGTTAAAATAACCAACCAGCTGTCCTCAGAGAACAAGTGATTTCTTTCATTGCCTCATTTTAAAACACTTCATTTTGCGTCCTAGGAAGCTGTTTGGTTTAGAAATCACAAGAGGAAGCTGAAGAGAAAACACAAACTAGAGACAAGTGGGGAAAGCTTTGCCCGGCTCTTCCCTGGAATCCGGCTCAGCTTTGCTGGGGGTCAGTTGCTAGAGGTCAGTTTGGGGTTTCTGGGGGGTCATTTGCTAGGGGTCAGTTTGGGGTTTCTGGAGTGGGTGGCCATCTCCTGGGCAGGGTCGCCTTCCAGGACAGATCTGAAAGGGGAACACAGATTTTTGTAAATGAAGATGAATGTTGGTTCCACCGCCTCTGGAAATAGGCAGAGAATATCTATCAGGTTAAAGGGACGCCTGCCTGTCTCTGAAGCTACAAGGAGATAAGCAAATGAAGGCGGGTGGAGCAGAGAGGGCGAGTCTGGGTCTCACCCACCCCACACTCTGCGGAGCCCTGAGATGATGTTTTGACCCCGAGTTCCCAGGGTTCGCAGTCACAAGTTCCAGGCTTGGCCGCCGGCTCCTCACACCTCCGCTGTTCCCAGAGCCAAAGGGAGCCCATTGGAATGTCATTGTGTTCCCTGGACAGCTTCAAGGATGGGGGAGGAACCGGGCAGCAGGCCTTCTCCCCCTCCCCACTTGAGTCCTGCTCAGCCAGGGCTGGCCTCGGTCCTCTCCTGTCATCTGGACAACCAGCATCAACTTTGACCCCACTGACATCATGAAAATGAACGTGTTAGTCACTCAGTCGTGTCGTGTCTTTGCGACCCTATGGACATAACCCGCCAGCCTCCTCTGTCCTTGGGATTCTCCAGGTAAGAATATTGGATCAAGTAGCCATTCCCTTCTCTAGAGGATCTTCCCGACCCAAGGATCGAACCTGGGTCTCCTGCATTGCAGGCAGATTTTTGCCATCTGAGCCACGAGGTGGAGTTTAGGGCGGGTTCATTCTTTGTGGTGGGGGCTGTCTAATGCACTATATGGTGTTTGGCAGCATCTTTGGCCCCTACCCTCCAGGTACCAATAGCAACCCTCAACTGTAACCACCAGGAATGTCTCAGACTTTGCCCACTATCCCCTATGGGGGCAAAACCATCCTCAGTTGAGACTCACTGTTCTAATCCAACACTCTCATGACTGGGAGGAAGAGAGTGAGGTCCAGAGAGGTAAAGACATTTGCCCAAAGTAACACAGCGAGCCCATAAAAGCGGAGCTGGAGCTCAGCCTCTGGCCCTGCACCCCTAGATTGGTGCTCTGCCCATTGCAAACACAGCAGCAGCTGTGAGGAGCACGGTTTTAATGAAGGGTACAACGTGAATTCCTCCAAAGTCCAGTTCTCCCACAGCAGTCACGGAGCCTGCAGACACCCAGGCTGGACAGAAAGGAGCCTCCTTGGCTGGACCAAGGAGCCAAGTGCGTTTTGATTCCAGGCCCCGACACAGACTCTCCCCCGCCTGGTCCCACACAGAGAACACAGCCTTGCAGATCCAGGCCTGGACATCTGGACCAGACAGGGACGGGCTCACCTCTGGATGATGCCCGGAAAAGTTCCAGCTGTTTTGCTGAGCCTCATGGACCGTCTTCATTGTCATTGTCATCAGCAAGATCCAGACATGACCGCAGGCTCCTCAATAAACACCTTCCCAGTTGGCCAGATCAGATTTGAAGACGCGCTCTGGGAAAAGGCTGCTGACAGGAGCTCCTGGCCAGAATCCTCTAGTAATGCCAGATTCCCTTCTGATTACTTCCTGATTTTGTTTAATGAATGAAATTAGACACGGTGTGGAATTTCCTAAATCACAAACACATTTATTCTGGGGACAGTGATAGAAGTGTGTGTGAGGTGTGAGGCCCGAGTTCGCCCAGAACAAGGGGCGTGAATCTGGTCACGCATTTGACTTTGTCACCCTGGGGTCAGCGGCCCCGCACATGACATGCACGTTGGAGGGAAGTTGCCTGCAAATGAGAAGAATGTCGCTTCTGTTTTCAGCCTGTCCTCCGACTCCCTTGGAGCGGCCTCATCAGAGCCGGATGGGGGTTTCTCATCTTGCTCCAGGTGAGTCCCGCAGCCTTGGGGTCTGCTCCTGTTCCGTCTCCAGCCTGTGGGCTGGACAACTGCAGACTAAGCTGCGGGCACCCTGGAGTCAGGGGCCAGCTCTGCCACAGGCTGCCTGCCTGGCGCTGGGGAAGCTGTGGGACATGATGGAACTTCCCTGGTGTCCAGTGGCTAAGACTCTGAGCTCCAAATTCAGGGGGCCTGGGTTCGATCCCTGATCAGGGAACTAGGTCTCACATGCCCTGCTACTAAGAGTTCTTACCCCGTAACTAGGGTCCAGCACAGCCAAATAAATAAACAAATAAATAAATTAATAAGTGTGTGGTGCCCTTTGTTAGCACTGAGCCTGTGTTGAGCAAGCGTTCTATAAACATCAGCTACTTTGAGGAGGCCAATGATGATGATCACGGTGACCTGCGGACCTTTCAGTCACACCCATGGTTCTCTTTCTTTCTCAGATGTGATCACAGCAAATCAGGCTGGTCTCTGCCCTGGGCCTTTGCACCTGCCATCTCCCCGCCAGGTCTTGGCCACCTTCTCTCACCTTCTGATCTAAACAGCGTCAGCTGCCCAGACACCCCAGTGCTCTCCTCTGATGGGGACACAGACTCAGGCCCCAGGAGGCCCCTGTGTGCCCTGTTCAGGGCTGCAGTTCTGGAGTCTGAGAGGTGGGCCTGGTTGGATGAGGATGAAGATGGATCGTCAAGGTCCTTACTACAGGAGAAGGCTGCAGGGCAGGGAGCTGGGGTGTCCAGCCCTCCAGGGGCCTCGGGCCTGCAGACCGCATCATCAAGAGCTTCCAGCTTGGGCGTGTGGGGTCAGACTTCCAGCCCTGCCTCCCAGTCAGGGGCTGCAGGCCCTGGTGTGAGTCTCTCAGCCTCTCTGAGACCCGACCTTCTCACCTGCCTGACGGGGACCTAACAGTAGAGGGAAGATCCCTCTGAAGGAGAAACCAAACCCCAGCACCTCAGCGCCAGGTGGGGGCTATATTCAGAGATCAGGGAATGCGCACGGTTTGTTCTGTCTGGGATGAGATCTCGAAGGTTCTTCTCAACTCCAAACGCCACAGTTCCAGGATAATTTAGAAACGAAGCACTTGAAAATGGGCTTGGATTTTCACCCCCCTCCTCTTCTCTGGAGCGAGGGGGGACGGGGACCATGAAGGATGCTCTCTCCACTTTGCAAATGGAAACATCACCCGTCCTGCCGCTCTTGGGCTCTCCATGCGTCCCCGCGTAGAGGCAGCCCCAGCCGAAGTCCACAGCGCTGCCTGCTGGAGTGCAGGTGGAGGGCAGGGGAGGCAGCCCCCACAGCGCCACCTGCTGGAGCGCAGGTGGAGGGCAGCCGGCCATCCCCCGGCCTTGAACAAGGGCAGGCTTGGGGCTTACATGGCCCTTCCCACCGGCAGAAGCTCCTGGAAGGAAGCACGGAGGTCAGCAGACTGCGCAACGAGGGGAAGGGTCTGATACCCAGCGCTGTGGGGCCTGGGTAGGCCTGGTCCTCACTGAGCCTCACTGCAAGGCAGGTGGCATTGCACTCCCCTGCCCTCCCCCCTCCCCGCCCCGAGTTCCTTCTCAGTCTTAAAGACAGGGAAACTCAGGCCCAAAGGAGTCACAGCCTGTGGGTGGGCTCAGGGCCTGGGATTCCCACCCAGGCTGGTAGGTACCACGGTCACCTCTGCTGGGAATGTTCCCTCCCTCTGCCTAACCTGAGGAACTTGACCTCTAGGAGGCCACCTCCTCCAGGAAGCCTTCCCCCACTCCTCCACATTAGGATGTGTGCTCCCGCTCTGTGCTCACCTAGCAGGCTGCTCCCCCTCTGAGCTCTCACCAGGTTGTACCATCGTTGTTCACCTGTCCTGGGTTCACCTCACCCCAGTCTGTGAGCTCCTGAAGGTGTCACCTGTCTGCTATAATGAACCAAACTTTTAAGTGCACAATTTTAAGTCAATTACAAGGAAGTGGGGAGCCAAGGAGGAGGGAGGTCAGAGGATGCACCAGAAGCCCAGCTCCTGCTGGGTTTGGCTGGGGGGTACCTCAGGGTGTGCCTCCAAGGAGGATGTGGAGCTGGGCTCTGAGCGGTGTGGCAGAATCTGTGTTGGCTGAGCTCACAGATAGGTGCCAGGAGACTTGTCCCCAGCAAGGTCTGAGGGCAGCCTGAAATGAAAGAACTGTTGAATGTGAATTTTTTTGGCTATTCTGTGTGGCGTGCAGGATCTTAGTTCCCCAACCAGGGATAGAATGCATGTCCCCTGCATTGAAAGCGCAGAGTCCCAGCCACTGAACCGCCAGGGAAGTCCCTCGACTGTGAATTTTAAATTCCAGAACAGGCCGTTCCAGAAGGAAGGGCCTCCTCTGTCAGCCGACAGATCTAAAGAATGGCGAAAAGAAACTCTTAAGACAGAAGGGAAATAAAAGAACGAATCTCAAAGCATCAGGAAGGCATAAAGAACAATGGAAAGAGCAGAAAATGTAGGCACAATACACTTTCCTCCTCGACGAGGATTCTGAATCAAATGTGATGATTGAAACAAAAATCATACCACCACCTGACACCTGGCCGCTTAACATCAGCGGCTCTGGGTCGGTCCCCTTGCTGGTTCTGCCTGGCAAAGCTTGTGTTTGGTGAGGCTTCGGGTCAGTCAGCAGAGCAGTGAGCCTGCTTGAGGAAGGCACACCTGGGTCGCCGGCTCCCACAGGGTCGGGACTGGGGCCTGGGGGATCATAGACGCCCAGCTGTTTCCCATTCAGACTCAGCCTCGGGATCCCTGATCAGCTCGCCTTCTCTTTCCAAGCGTCAGAACCCCCTTTGGTTGCCCCCTGCATCACCCCAGGGTTTGTAGCTGTGTTTTGCAGAGAGGAGCAGGAAGGGAGCTGTCTACACCATCTTATCCAGGGTGAGGATGCTCAGTCGCTCAGTTGTGTCTAATTCTTTTGTGACCCCTTGGACTGTAGCCTGTCAGGTCCCCCTGTCTGTGGAATTTTTCAGGCAAGAATACTGGAGTGGTTTGCCATTTCCTTCTCCAGGGAATCTTCCCGACTCAGGGATCGAACCTGCGTGTCTGGCATTTCCTGCGTGTCTGGCATTTCCTGCGTGTCTGGCATTTCCTGCGTGTCTGGCATCTCCTGCGTGGGCATGTGGATTCTTTACCACTGTGGCGCTTGGCCTGGATGTCCCTAATTATTTGACTGAATGATGGAGCGTCTGTTTGAAGGACAGTGATGAACACAGGACCTGGGCCCAGGCAGGTCCTCTGTGAAAAGCTCAAGGAACTGTCTCCTGCTGGACCCACGAGCCAAGGGCCAGACTCGCAGTCTAGCCAGCTTCTCCCAGTGCCCCCCAGCTGGAGGGGTGCCATTCTGGAGTGACCACAACGGGCAAGGAGCCCAGGCTGTGGGGTGGTCCTGAGCACGCGCTGCTTGTCTGCCCCCCATTGAGAGGCACCAGCCAGGGAGGCAGAGCCGACTGCTCCCGAGCTGAGGGACGGAGAGAAGAAGGGAGAAGTCCAGCCGGAAGGTGGCCTCTGCCCCAGATGTTGGTCACTCTGGCAGTCGGGGTGGTGAGTGAGGATGGCTGGTCCCTTTGGATTGGGAGAAGGAAAAGCTAGGGCGCAATCTCCTGGCTCTGCTCCTCTCCTACTGCCCCAGTGCCTGAGCCTGGTGACCTCACAGCAAACACGGGTGGAGGCTGCACACATCTCTAGAAAGTTCCGTGGGCCTAACACTCAGAGCTCCATCACTGGCCTTTGTTTCCGGAGGAATGGCTGCGGCCTTTCAGAACCTGCCAGCCTGTTTCCCAGCTCCTTACCGCCTGGAATCTGGGTCACCGGGTCAATGTGTAAACACCCCCCATCCGCCGGGTGGGGCCCAGGGGAGGCCGAGGAGGAGGCGGGCCACTTTGAGGGGATTAGGACAGGAAGTAAGGAAGCCTGGAGGCCAGTCCTTTCTTTTCCATTTCCTGCCAGAAATGCGCAGAAAGTCCCTTTCTGTGCCCAACTCCCTGGTGGGAGGAAGGCGGGGCGTGGGGAGCGACGGGCACCAGGGAAAATCAGCCCCTCCTCTTCCTGCCAATTAGCAAATCCTAACCCACAGCCCAGCCCTGGGCTCAGGAATGCAATAAGGTGAGAACGCTTCCCAGGCCCGCCCTGCGTGTGTGCCTCCGCTAAGCCTGGCCGACTCTCTGCGACCCCGTGGACTACAGCAGCCAGGCTCCCCTGTCCTCCACTGTCTCCCGGAGTTCACTCAAACCCACATCCATTGAGCCGGCGATGCCATCCAACCATCTCGTCCTCTGTCGTCCCCTTCTCCTCCCACCTTCAATCTTGCCCAGCATCAGGGTCTTTTCCAATGAGTCTCAGGAGGCCAAAGTACTGGAGCTTCAGCTTTAGCATCAGTCCTTCCACTGAATATTCAGGGCTGATTTCCTTTGGGATGGATGGGTGTGATCTCCTGGGTGGTAATGATTCAGAGCACTGGAAGGTTCCAGACGCCAGCGTATGGGCAGGGCCAACCTCTCTGTCTGCATGTGGCCTTTGAGAGGGGGCTCATCCTGCATCCCTGAGGAGGAGCTGAGGCAGGGCCCAGTCCCCAGGCCTGTCCTGATCTCTCTCCCCTTCTTTCCTGCTGGGGCCTGTGTCCTTGTCCCCTACCTCCCACAGCTGTGTCCCCTTCACCTCCCCTTGCTGGGGCCCATCTGTGGCCCCCGGAAGGTGTGACCCAGAGGCCCTGCCCCCACCCTGGCTCTGCCCGGCCCTCCTTCCCCCAACCTGTATTTAGGCCCCTCTTGGCCCGCTGATCCCGGGAAGCCTGTAATTTCCCAGGGCTGAGTCACCGCCGGCTGCCCAGGGCTGGGTCAGCAGACCGCCTTGCACAGGCACTGCAATGATGATCCTCCCGAGTCCAGTGCCTGTGGTTACAGGGTTAGAGCCCGGAGGCCCGTCCCCCAGGAGGCCCTGCCTGTGAATAGGACGCTAAGAGTCCAGGCTAAGAATAACCACTCCTTTATTCCTTCACCCCAGGAACCCCTGGGCTCCCCCGTCCAATGGTTTTCCCCCATGCCCAGGGTCTGGGTGAAGTCTGGAAGCAGAGAAGACAGAGCCTGCATGTGTCAGACGGAGGGCTGGACACTCCATTCCAGACTTGCCCAGAGATTGCAGAGCAGTCCAGCAGAGGGCCAGGCAGGACAGCAGAGTGGTTACGAGCACAGTGCCAGGAGGAGTGCTGCCCGCGATTGGATTAAGGCTGTGCTGGTGAGCAGCTGTGTGACCCTGGGCAGGTGACTTCTGTTTCCTCATCTGTGAAATGGGACTGTGATGAGGCTTCAATGAATTGGTGCCTGTAAAGCACACAGCTCAGCTGGCAAAGAATCTGCCTGCAATGCGGGAGACCCTGATTCGATTCCTGGGTTGGAAAGATCCGCTGGAGAAGGGATAGCCTACCCTACTCCAGTATTCTTGGCCTTCTCTGGTGGCTCAGCTGGTAAAGTATTCACCTGCAATGCGGGAGACCTGGGTTCGATCCCTGGGTTGGAAAGATCCCCTGAAGAAGGGAATGGCTACCCACTCCGGTATTCTGGCCTGAAGAATTCCACAGATTGTATAGTCCATGGGGTCACAAAGAGTCCGATGCAACTGAGTGACTTTCACTCTCACTTTTCAAAGCACACAGAGTGCCCAGGTCAAGGCCATGAGAGCACAGAGGATGCTAGAAGCTGACAGGGGCTTGGCTGAGGCAAGGTTTTAGGAATAGAGGTGGGGAGTGGGGGAGGGCATACCCCCCATCCCACCCCAGCCAACAGAGGCAGTCCTTAAGGTCAGACCCTCAGCTGGGCATTTGCTGAGCTTCAGAACTGCACCCGGGGACATGAGAAGTGGGGTGTCCTTGGGAGGCCTGGCCTTGTGTGCAATCAGCGATGGCTCTGAAGGTCCCCTGGGTGGCCACACTCTGCATTTCTACTGGCCCTCGGGGTGGGCCAGGTCAGGGGTGTTTGGAGGGCTGGCTGCCTGAGTACACTGGACCACCGGCCGGGGCTGCGGCAGGGCCTGAAGGGGTCCCCACGGCAGAGCCTGTGCTTGAACACCCACCCACCCGGTTTCAGGACTCCACGGGCAGGAGACACCGAGCCAGCACCCCCCGAGCGGCTCTGCCCCTGTTCCTTCTCCCTCCAGCCCCACGGAGGAGTCAGAAGGCAGTGACGGAAGAGGGGATGTGGAGGGCTGGAGCGGAGCCGAGAGGTGAAGAGCAGTCTCACTCTGGTCCTGCGCCTCTGAATGGAGTGTGACATCGACATTTTAGGTGGGATCAGTCTGGTTGTTTGAATATGCCCCAGCGGGTTTAGCTGAGCAAAGATGAGGTGGTTCTGGGTGCTGAAGGTGAAGGAAAAGCTTCTCCAACTGCCTAAGAGGCAATGAGGGTGACAAAGGAGAAAATAAGGCTGTTTGCACCCATTCAGAAAGCTGGACACCTTCCCCATGAAGTCGACGCCAGCCCACAGCTGCGGCTCCATCACCTGCTTTCCCTCCATCTCCACCTCCTTACCACCTTCTTCGCCCCACGGATTCCTCCACTTTTATCAGCTCCTCCACCTCCATCCCTCCACCGTTCTCACCGGCTCCTCCACTTCCCCATCCCCGTGACCTCCTCCATCTCCACGGGCTCCGTCATCCATGTCGCCCCTCCGTTTCCACCTCCACACCCTATACTATTTCTGTCCTGTTTTGTCACTTGGTGAAGCCATTCCCAGCTCTGTTTCCTGACCCTGCCATGCTCCTCTCAGGGGAGGTCTGTGGCAGGGGAACTCGTAGACTTTGCATGTCTGAAATGTCTGTTCTGTTCTCACTCTTGAATGATAGTTTGACTGCGACAGAATTCTAGAATGACAGCTGTATTCCTTTAGCCCTTGAAAATACTGCTTCGGACTCCAAGAAATCTGCAAAAATCTATTCACTTCTTTGTGGATAATCTGTCTTTTCATCTCTGACAGCTTTTCAGATTTTCTTTTTATCCTTGGATGTGCTATAGTTTCCCTGTTAAGTATGTGAGTGCGAACTGATGTTTATTTATCCTGTGCTGAATTTTGTGTTCGAATGATTTTGGTGGGAATTCCTGGTAGTCCTGTGGTTTGGACTCAGTACTCTCATTGCTGGGGCCCAGGTTCCATCCCTGGTCAGGGAATTAAGATCCTGAAAACTCTGGGATTTCCAGTTGTTTCTTTTTCATGATCACCTATATTTGTTTCATTTAAGCCCGCTTGGGTTTCATAATTTTAAAACTTTCTCTGATAGTCCTACATATCATTTTCAGATTCTTCTATTATTTGCATTTCTTGTGGAAATCATGGTGCGATTTCACGTCTCCATGGTTGATTTTTCTTGAGTGTCTCTATTAGCATTAGCTGTGCCCGTGTTTTGGGGCTCAGGTTTTTAGACGTCTTACTTATAATATGTATTTATTTATTTGGCTGCACTGGGTCTTAGCTGCGTCACGTGGGACCTTTTGTCACAGCGCAGAGGCTCTAGAGTGTGCAGGCTCAGTAGTCGTGGCTCATGGGCTGAATTATTCTGCAACATGTGGAATCTTAGTTCCCTGAGTAGGGATTGAACTTGTATCTCCTGCATTGCGAGGTGGATTCTTAACCACTGAAGTCCCTAGACTCATCTCGAGTAGATGTTTCTTTCTCTTCAGTCCTCCCGCATTCCACCGCCTTCCCCTGTTTTCCAGCTGTTTCCACTTGGCCTCCTGGTGGTCCTACTCCAGAACAATGAAGGCGTTTCCTGTTGGCTCAGAGAACCCATCTCCTGGAGGGATGCTGGGCATATCGGGGACCCAGTTGCTCAGTCCCTGGGTGTCATGGCTTGGAAGTGATGGTTGCTTCCTTCTGCTTGTCCACGTGCATAGCTGACAGCCCTGCCTGAGTGTGGCTCCAGACCTTCCCTCGCTTACTGTCTGTTACATGGAGATGGGCATCTTGTTTTTTTTATTAAGGTTATGTCTTTTAAGTTCCTCTTTACATGGTTTATGTGTCTTTCTCTGTCTTTTATGTCTATTTGGGATGACTTGAAAAATGAACTTAAAGTGCCATCTATTTTATTTCGAGCTGTAAATATTTCTTTTTATTGTAAGCCATTAAAAATGGGACACTAGTGTAAATTTTTAGTTTCCTGGAATGTAATGGGTTTGAAGGTTAATTTTGAAGAATAAGACCTCATTAAAGTGCCCTAAGTGTGAGCTTAGCTGAAGATCTTTTTATCCCTTAGTGGTGGGTTCTGCCAGCTGCATGCAGGCAACAAATAATAAATTACTGTTCCCCTTTAAAAGTTGGAGGTAATGACAACAACAAATAACATTTCCAAGCAAGATAAAGCGTGTCAGCTTTTCTTTGGGAAGCCTCTTTGCTAATGGAGCCTTAACTTAGCTGTTCACTTTTAATAAACGGTTTTATTGAATTGTAGCATGGACACTAGAAAACTGCACACATTATAAGTGTGCAACGTGAAGAACATGGCACGCTGGCACACCCGTGCAGCTCCTGAGCACTGGGGTCACTGTCTCCATCCCAAGGGCACGAAAACGCAAGAGCAGAGAGGTTAGGGCTTTTCCTGAGGATCCCAGCTAGGAAGAAGCACAGCAGAGAGGCCACAGCCAGGCCGCAAGGTCCCACGGTTGGAGGACAGCTCTGAGAGGCAGGTGTGGGGCAGCAAACAGGTGTTGCCAGAAGGCTGGGTGGGGACAGGGAAAGGAGGGGCTGAACAGGGATCCACGGAGGGGCGCAGAGCGGGAGGTAGTAAGGCTGGAGCCTGGGGCCCTGGCACATACCCCCCTGAATCTGGTGTGTGGACAATCATTTTGCCTCCCTTGGCTTTGAGATTTCACAATCCAATTTTGTTTGCTTTTCAAATTGGACATTAAAAAATATGTTTATTTATTTATTTACATGGCTGTGCTGGGTCTTAGTTGCATCATGTGGGATGTTTTTTAGTTGAGGCACGTGGGCTCTTTAGTTCATTGCGGCATTTGGAATCTACTTCCCGATCAGGGATCGAACCCGGGCCCCTGCATTTGGGAGCACGAGGTCTTAGCCACTGGACCACCAGGGAAGTCCTGTTAATTGGAGATTTTAAGATGGAGTGACTATGTTTTCATTTTGACAGAAAGATATATCTAAAAAAAGACACATGCTACTTCCTATTACCATTGTTTATTTTTTTAAAGGACTTTTTCTCATGTAGGACATCTGTACACAGAGGAAGGGAAATTTTCAGGATAAAGACCAGCCCTCTGGGACTTCCCTGGCACTCCAGTGGTGGGGAGTCCATATGCCAATGCAGGGGACACGGTTTCGATCCCTGGTCCGGGCACTAAGATCCCACGTGCCGTGGGACAACTGAGCTCATGTGTCACAACTACAGAGCCCGACTGCCTAGAGCCTATCCTCTGCCATGAAGAACAACTCCCGAGAGCCACAACCAGAGGCAGCTTGTGCACAAGAACGAAGACCCAGCGCGGCCAAAAATAAATAAATGAATAAATTAAAAACAAATCTTAAAAAAAAAATGACCAGTCCTTTGAACATCTCAGCTTTGCTTAAAAAAAAAAAAAAAAAAAGCCCCAAACAAACCCCCAGAACCTCACCTCTTTGCCTTGTGCTCACTTGTTTCATTTTGCCTCTGACGGGTCTTTGCTTGTCACAGGCTGGCCCCAGTCCCCAGCCTGGTGTTTGGGAATCCCAAGTGGGGGATGGTCAAACCTTCCTTCCAGGACTACAAGTTTAGGTCTGGGGACTGAGAACATGGGGTTTCCAGATATAGCAAGTACAACAACAGGATGTGCAGCTAAATTCTAATTTCAGACAAACAATCATTTTTTAGCACCAGTATATCCCAAATACTACATGAGATATACTTATACTACAAAAATTATATTTTGCTTATCTGAAGCTCAAACCTAACTGGGAAGCTTGTATTTTATCTGGCAACTTCTCAAAGGACACTTTTAACTTTTTGGTCGCACCATGTGGCATGCAGGACTTTAGTTCCCTGCCAGGGCTCGAACCCACACCCCTGCAGAGGAAGCGCAGAGTCTTAACCAGTGGACCGCCAGTGAAGTCCCCGTGAGGGGCACTTTTAGAACATGAGGACTGCCCAAGGCGAGGCAGAGCATGGGGTGGGGACCCGTGTGTCTCCCTGACTCCCCTCTGTGACCTCGCCCACCTGCAGCCCCTGAGGGCTGCCAGCCCTTTCCCAACACTCCCACTGGCCCTGTCTGGCAGGCCCTGTATTTATTTATGTTTTAAATGAAAGCCAATGAACATTCACTTACTCTGGAGAACTGTACCGAGAACTGTACGCTGGAGACTCTTATGATAAGTGGAGACACCTGGCCTTCCTTTCCGCCTGGGTCCCGGTTCTCACCGGCGGCCCTTCCCTTTCTGCACGCAGCACCGAGGAAGCTGTGGCTCCTGCCCTCTCGCTCACCGTCCACTTGGGGATGCAGGGGCACCACCCAACCCCAGGGCAGCCCAGGACAGGCATCTTTATCCCCTCGAAGCCGACAAGGAAGCTGAGGCACACAAGTTTGGGCTCGCGCAGGAAGGCATCGTGCTGAGAGCCTGTGGCACCGGGCCCTCAGCCCGGACGTCTGGCTTCCCGCCAGCAGACGGGCGGGCTCAGCCCAGGGAGCCGGTAGAAAGCTCCGCCCCAGAGATTCCGAGTGAATGGGCCGGGGGCGGGGCCTGAGTGGAGGTGGCTGTTCGCCCCCTGTGAGATTCCAACGGACCCAGATAACTCCAGCTTCACCCGGCTACGGAGATAAGGGCAGAGGAAACAGCTCTGTGGGAGGAGAAGCCCCACCGAGGAGGAGGGGGAGGGGTGGGGAAGGGGAGGAGGGACAGGGGTGGGGGAGGGGAGGGGAGGGGGGAGGGGGAGGGGAGGAGGGGTGGGGGAGGGGAGGAGGGGGAGGAGAAACTCCATCCAGTTCCAAAGACCCAATCTGAGTGCCTGGAAAGGGTGTTCCAAGCGGAGCAGACAGCAGGAGCAAAGACATGGGAGTGGGCTGGGGGAGGTGGCGGGAGGAGGGGGCGTTGAGGGGTGGGGGTCGGGGGCCGGTTGTAAATGGGCTTGCAGTGAAGTGAACAAGAAAGGCCGTGATGAAGACAAGACCCAAGACACGGGGTGGCCTGCGGTTTCCTACGGATGCTTCCCAGAGATTCCCAGCTTCCCCTTGAGCTGAAGTCACTGGTGAAATGTCAGCGAGGATGCCAGCCCCTCCCCTCCCTCATTCCTGGGCTGCAGTTTTCCCATCAGAAAACTCACCCTGGCTCCTTCTCCCACAGGGCAGCAGAGGGGCAGAGGCAGAGGAGGAGGAGGAGGAGGAAGCAAGGCGAGCCTGAGGGGACAAGGGCCAAAGTTCAGAGGCGCCTTCTAAGGTGTGTCCTTCAAAGGTCCAGCCCTGGCTGATGAATGCCCTCCCTGCCCTCATCTGATGACTGGCGAGTTGTTGTTCAGTCGCTAAGTCCTGTTGAAGCTTTTGCAGTCCCATGGACTGCAGCACGCCAGGCTCCAATCAGCTACTGTCTCCCAGAGTTTGCCCAAATTTATGTCCGTTTGAGTCAGTGATGCCTTCCAACCATCTCATCCTCTGTTGCCCCCTTCTCCTTCTGTCTTCAATCTTCCCTAGCATCAGGGTCTTTTCCAATGAGTTGGTTCTTTGCATCAGGTGGCCAAAGTACTGGAGTTTCAGCTTCAGCATCACTGCTTCCAATGAACATTCAGGACTGATTTCCTTGAGGATTGACTGGTTTGATCTCCTTGCAGTCCAAGGGACTCTCAAGAGTCTTCTCTGGCACCATAAATCCAAAGCACCAATTCTTCAATGCTCAGCTTTCTTTATGGTTCAACTCTCACATCTGTACATGACTACTGGGAAAACCATAGCTTTGATTATATGGACCTTTGTCGGCAGAGGTCTCTGCTTTTTAATAAGCTGTCTAGGTTTGTCATAGCTCTCCTTCCAAGGAGCAAGTGTCTTTTAATTTCATGGCTGCCGTCACCATTTGCAGTGATTCTGGAGCCCAAGAAAATAAAAGATGTCACTGCTTCTGCTTTTTCCCTTCTATCTGCCATGAAGTCACGGGACTAGATGTCATGATCTTAGTTTTTGAATATTCAGTTTTAAGCCAGCCTTTTCACTCTGCCCTTTCACCCTCATCAAGAGGCTCTTTAGTTCCTCTTCTCTTTCTGCTATTAGGGTGGCTATCATCTTCATATCTGAGTTCCTTATATGGACCATATTTCATCCCACCCTAAGGCCTTTGCAAGGCTGTTCTCTGCCTGCAGACTCTTTCCCCTTTGTTTTTCCTGGTTAACTCTTGTTCATCTTTCTGATCTCAGCCCAATCTCCCCTTCTACAAAGAAGCTCCCCCAGACCCTAGACCCCAGATGTGAACCTTTTAGTGTACACCCTCACTGTACCTTCTTCTTTTTCATAAAACTTAAGCTGCATACAATATATTTTATTTATATTTTTATTTTTTTGGCTGAGCTGTGGCATGTGGTATCTTAGTTCCCTGACCAGGGATCGAACCCGTACCCCCTGCCTCGGAGGTAATGGGATCTTATCCACTGGATTACCAGGGAAGTCCTCACTGTACCTTCTCATTTGGTTCCTTGGTTAACGTTTGTTTCCCCTACTAAAGTATAAGCTTTAGAGGGCAGGACCATCATGAGTCATCAAGAAATATATATTGAATCAACCAACGAGAAAACACTATAATCACTGGGACAAAGCACCTGGGCACTTTTTAAAGTCATTTAAATTTCATTGCCAAGCGCATTCTGGAAAGCTGGGGGCAGATACACTCCCACATTGCACAGGAGAATGTCAGGAGAGCCACACCTTTACCGTAAATCGTACACACACAGTAAGGCCCCAGTCATCTGACAAGTTCAAGCTCCGGGACAGCCACAAGTCAGAGAAAGAGTCTGACTCAGCAGAGACGCTGAGCCAAGCAGAGGACAGAGCCACTGGGCTGAGCTGAGGCCAGGCAAAGATGGCCACACCACCCAGCGTGAGCCAGCCCCTCTGGGGTCAGGAGACAAAAGCAATGACCCTCAGGTGGCCTGCCAAAGCCAAGTCTGACCATTTGGGCCTGGAATCCTGAGGGGATCGGTCAGGGAAAGGACCAGAAAGAAGTTGACAGGAGAGAGAAGAAAAAAGCGAGCAGAAGCCGCAGAGCTCAGAAATGGAGGCAGACAGCAGAGGTCGTGGTTGGGGCAGGAATATGGGAGAAGGTACAATAAGGGGACCCCAGGAAGGCTCTGTGCTCATGTTTCTGCACCTGGGCTGGGAAGACTTAAAGTCCAGGACTGCCCACCTGAGCGGCTGCTGTGACCGCCCCATGGCAGATGGCTTCTGAGATGGTTCCAGTGAACTCTACCTCCTGGTATTCACAGGCGGCTGCTTCCATGAACAGATCACGAGATTGTAACGCTCATCTTGCCAGCCGACCATCTTTCTTGCGAAGAGGCGACTCCTTGGAAGAGACCCCGATGCTGGGAAAGATTGTGGGCAGGAGGAGGGCAGAAGGAGAAGGGGGCAGCAGAGGATGAGACAGCTGGATGGCATCACCGATTCCACGGACATGAGTTTGAACAAGCTCAGGGAGACGGTGAAGGACAGGGAACCCTGGTGTGCTACAGTCCTTGGGATCAAAAAGAGCTGGACATGACTGAGCGACCCATCTTTCTTACTGGCTTTGATGGACAAGTTGCTAAGTTGGGAGTCCCCTGTGGCAAGAAACTCTGATCTAGTCAGCTAAAACCTGAGGTTTTCCATCTAAGAGGCTTTGAGGAGCTGAGTCTGCCCACAACCATGTGAGCTTGGACATGGATACAACCCCAGCTGAGCCTTCAGATGAGACTCAGCCTCTGCCAATAGCTCCGGCTGCAGTCTGGGAGGTGCTCTGAAGCTGATAACCCAGCTAAGTGGTGGCCAGGTTCCTGACCACATAAACTGTGCCATGATGAATGTGTGTCATTTTACGCCACTAAGTTTGTGCTAACTTGTCGTGTGGCAACAGGTATCTCATACACCCCCAGTCCTCTGGGCTTCCTTGCATACAGAGGTCTCTGGGTGAACAGACCCTGACTGAGTGGCTCAGGGCTCCAAGGTCAAGGGTTACCATCAAACAACAAGCCTTCCCAGCTGCAAAGGGAGGGGACACAGGGGGACGCAATGCCCAGCTCACAGGTGAGGGAGCAGGAAGGGCTGGGAGATGCCCTTGTGACAATTTTGGGAAAACACAGTCTGATACAGCTGCCCATGGCCACAGCTCACATCCCTCCTACATGGAAAATATCCTCACCCGACCCCAGGATCCTGAGAGTCTCAGCCATCGTGGTGTGGGCTCAGACTCCGGGTGCAGGCTCTAGCCCTGTAAATCAGTGCAGACGGGTCCTCACAAGGGTTCTTCAAGGACTTCGCCCTGGGGGGTTGTTCTTCCAGCCTTGGCTCAGTCCTCTGAGTCATACTTCCTTTTTCTTTGGAAAACTGAGTTTGCAACTAAATAGCTTTCTCAGCCTGCGTCCTCCTTCTAAAAGACTGAGTCCAAAAGCCTCTTTTTCATTTCGTCCTGCTTTCATTCCTCTGAGTCTAAGAACCTAATTTAATTCCTTAAAAACGTACATGTTAATTTAAAATCCACTCCATGAGATAAAAACCTTACCCACAAACTTTTTTCTTTTTTTAAAATAGATTAAAAAAAATTTTTTTTTCAAAAAGCAGTTTTAGGGAACTCCCTAGTGGTCCAAAGGTTAGGACTCATCACTTTCACTGCAGGGCACAGGTTCCCCTGCTTGGGGAACTAAAATTCTGTGTGCATCACAGTGCAGCCAAAAAAAAAAAAAAAAAAAAACAGATTTACAGAAAAAAATTTAATGAGTCAGAGAGTTCCCATATGCACTACCCCCTCGGGGTCTCCCTTCTTATGACACACGTTGCTTTAGAGTCGTACATTTGTTACAACTGATGAGTCAATATTGATATTTGACTATCAATTATTCAGTCGTGTCCAACTCTGCAACCCCATGGACTATACAGTCCATGGAATTCTCCAGGCCAGAATACTGGAGTGGTAGCCTTTCCCTTCTCCAGCGGATCTTCCCCATCCAGGAAGCGAACTGGGGCCTCTTGCATTGCAAACGGAGCCTTTACCAACTGAGCTATCAGGGAAGCCCAATTATTGTTAATGAATTATTATTAATTAAGTCCATAGTTTACATCAGGGTTACATAGGTGTAACACATCGTATTGTTGCAGGAAGGCGGACCCCCTCCAGGGCCCGAAACTGGGCTCTTGTCTAACACTCGGAAATGAATTGTCCGAGGAGACACATGTGCTGACAAAGCAAGAGATTTTATTGGGAAAGGGCACCCGGGTGGAGAGCAGTAGGGTAAGGGAACCCAGGAGAACTGCTCGGCCTCGTGGCTCAGTCTCAGGTTTTATGGTGATGGGATTAGTTTCCGGGTGGTCTTTGGCCAATCAGTCTAATTCAGAGTCTTTCCTTGTGCCGCACGCATCGCTCAGCCAAGATGGATGCTAGCGAGAGGGATTCTGGGAAGTGGACGGACACGCGGTGTCTCCTTTAGACCTTTCCCGAACTCTTCCGGTTGGAGGTGGCTTATTAGTTCCGTGTTCCTTATCAGGATCTCCTGTCATATAACAACTCATGCAAATGGTTACTATGGTTCCTGGCCAGGGTGGGCGGTTTCAATCAGTGTGCTTCCCCTAACAGTATGGGTTTGGATCAATGTTTCCTGCCACATATCCACCCCTACAGTGTCGTACAGCCCTAAAAATCCCTCTTCATCCCCCCACCTCTTGGCAACCACTAGTTACTGTCTCTGTAGCTTTGCCTCTTCCAGCATGTCGTACAGCTGGACTCATGCATTCTGCAGCCTTTTCATTTTTTTTTTTTTTTTAAGCAGACAAGAACATCCTAAATTGTTTATTAGGTAAGAACTTTACAAACATTATGTGTATTAGCAGTAGCGGTGGAGCTGGAGAGTATTGCGCCTTCTCCATGCTGCACGGCGAGAGCCACCGACAGTGTGGTGGCACTTGTGGCCCTTGCCCGGGCCGCGGCTCTTTCTGCCTGCAGACATCAGCCCCCGCATCTCCCTGCGCTCCTGGACTGCTTTGGTGATCCGCTGGGTGTCAGGGTTTCTTCTGATAGCTTTATGGAGTGGATCAATGAGGATAACCTCAAAGAATTTGTACGTAGAATCTTCACCAACCCAGTAGGAATTCAGGACCCTCAGGGCCCCACAGTGGCGGCCAGCGCACTCCTCCGCAACCCACTGCAGGCTTCAAGCAAACTTGAGCTGGTTGACACCATGGTGCACAGGCTTGCCGTAGGTGGCACCCTTAGGAAACGGGCGTTTGCGGCCCTCACGGTGCACATGGATCCAGCATATGACATAGACTTGCTTGGCCTTGTAGCCCAGCCTGTGCGCCTTGTCAGGCCGGGTGGGGCGCGGGGCGCGGGGCAGCACCGAGAGCTGGCGGTACTGCCAGCAGCGCACCCGCAAGCAGGAAGCGCATCACGCCCGACTGCTGCTTCCTCCACAGCTCCTGGATGTACTGGTGGGCGCCCATGTCGGCTCTCCCTGACGGCTGCCGCCTGACGGAAAGACTGCAGCCTTTCAGATTAGCTTCTTTCATTCAGCACCACAAAGCTTCTTGAGTTAAGCCCTCTCTACCCTCACGTGAGGATGCAGTGGGTGGATTCCCCTTGAGAGGTACAGTACCTACTGCAAGGCAGCCTCTGAAGATCTTCTGAAAGCGTTTATGATGAAGGAGCAACATGTGAGTCTGTAACAGTTAAATGTGTCATTTATGATGAACTTGAGCCACGAGAAAATGATTAAGGTTTGGTATACTCTACTCATGAATTTGAACAAACTCTGGGAGATAGTGGAGGACAGAGGAGCCTGGCATCCTGCAGTCCATGGGGTCGCAAAGAGTCGGACTTGGCTTAGTGACTGAAAAACAGGTCATGAAGGCTAGTGAGAGTTGTCCATAAAATTAAAATTTCATGCTTAAAACTATTAACCTTCATGCATCCTGAAAATGCTTTCATTTCTCCTCTTCCTTTCTCTTCATTCCTCCTCCTGTCTTTCCTTCAGATTTTTGGCATTTTTTTGTATGTGCACTATCACTAATTCCCTGTCCGTGGCTCACTGGTGAAGAATACGCCTGACAGTGCAGGAGATGCCAGAGATGTGGGTTTGATCCCTGAGCTGGGAAGATCTGTTGGAGTAGGAAATGGCAACCCACGCCAGTATTCTTGCCTGGAGAATCCAACGGACAGAGGAGCCTGGTGGGCTACAGTCCATAGCGTTGCACAGAATCGGACATGATTGAGTGACTGAGTTCTCACACAGACACACATATGCACACACACACACACACACACGGTATCAGTATGGTACATGGGTCTTTGTTCCTAGGTGCCCAGGTGCTTGTGAATTATAACCCAGGCAGAAATGCTAGTATGAAGGGGCCAACCGTACACAGAGAACACCCAAGGGTCCTCGACGACTCCAGGATCTGTCTGCTCGGAGGATGCATGTGCACCAGAGCACTTCTGACTTGAGCTAAGTGAAGCAACCAACCCCTAATGTGCCCATTAGATAGATTCTTGATAGGCAGTTGGACCTTGGGAAGGTCAGGCACTAGTATGGGGGTGCAATCATCATGCCTACTGGCCAGAATCAGGACAGAGCTCAGCCTTCTGCCTTGGCTGGAGCGAAATTTTCAGGAACCTGTGCAAGTGGCCCTTGGGGGGGGTGTGTGTGGCTATCCCAGAACCCAAGGACAGATGTTAACAATTCATCTCCAGTTTCCAGGTCTGTGGCTTCTTCCCTCCCTCGCCTCCTCCCCAGGTCCCCAGATAAGGAGACAGAGGTTGACCCAGGTGGAGTCCAGCGTCCACTCTGGTCCAATCAGTCTAGCCAGAGGGTGTGGGACGGGTCACGTGGCCAGACCTGCAGGCCTGTGGCTGGACAGATTTCTTAAGAAGGGGAGCAGGTGGAATAATCTGGTGGAATTAAGTGTGCCTCAATTCTTACTTAGGCAGGTTTTCTACTCTCTAGCAGGCGATGGAAATGCTTTTGGATCTTTGAGGAGAGGGAAAAGGAAAGAGGGTGTTTTGGTGATGTTAATTCTACCTCCGTTTTCCATACAGGCTTTGGATTATCGGGCAGAAGGCAGCGTCGCGCCCCAGCTGAGAGCTTGGGGGCGCTTGCGGAATCGCTTCCTCTGCTCTCTTTTTCATCCCTGGACCGCGCGGCCCTTGCGTATCTGTTTCCGCAGGTTCTGGGATGCCGCCCGCCTCCCGCTCCGCCACGCCCTTCCCTCTTCCAGTAACACCTTGGCTGCCTGGCAAATTCCTGCTCATTCTTTAAAACCTTGTTTGGAATTACCTCAGTAAAATTCTGACAACACTTGCTTGACGAAATTCATCTCTTTCTCCTCTGTATTAAAAAATCATTTTCTTATGGAAAACTTCTTTAGGGATACAAAAGCAGAGAGAATTCTGCACAAGTTTTGCTCAGGAACTCACATTCTCCTTACTGCACTATCCAGGCTATAAAGACGAGTGCCCTCTTATTTGCGCTCAGACGTCGAGGCCCTGACGGCGCGCAGTACCTGACCGCACTCAGTACCTGCCGGGAAGGTGTTGGATATTTTTCAGATGCACCAGAAGTTATCATCTGGTCCAACGTACCCATTGTACAGATGAGGTAACTGAGGCCCCAGTTCATCAAGCAGTCAAAGCAGTCTGCCCTCTGGATTGCCAGGAAAGTAGCGGGGCACTTACGGTAGGGACCTCGCCTGCTGGGTACTGCCCGGTCCACTTAGCTGGCCTGTGGACTCCGATCCCCCCGGCTATGCAGAAGGACCACCACCCGCTCCCTGCGCCCCTCCTCCCGCTGCCACCTGGCGAGGCCCCGCCCTGCCCAGAGTCTAGACGGGAAAAGTGCGGGCGACGCCCCGGAAGGAACCGTTCGTGCCTGGGGGGGTGTGGCTGCTGGGGACGGTCGCCACCCTGGCGACCCCCACCCTCGGACAGCTTGCATCGGGGCTGCAGTGCAGGGGCCGCGCCCGGGCCGAACCGGGGAGAGCTCAGGACCCGGGGCGGGGCTGGCGCCCCAGGCCGGGGGTCGGGATGCGCGGGGCGCGGGGCTCCGCCAGGTGTGAGTGCGCGGGGCGGGGCTCGGCGCACACCTCCGCGGGGCGGGGCGGGGCGGGGCGGGGCCGGGCCGACCCCTCCTCCCGGCCCTCACCCCTCCCACTCCCGGCCCGGGATTAGCGACCTGGGAGCCCGAGCCCCGCGGCCTCCCCGCCACACTCTGCTGGGAGCGGCGGCCGCGACGGCACCATGAAGAAGTCTTACACAGGTGGGCGCCGCGCCCGGAGCGGGGTGGAAGGTCGGGGTCCCGGGGCAAGCTTTGAGGTGTGGGGCGTCCCACCGGCCAGCTGACGCAGCTGCACCCCGGATCGGGGTCGCTGACCAGACGCTGGGCACCCCCACCACACTTTTCTCCTCTGCTTCTACGTCGCCGCTCCAGGGTCTCGGCCCGCGCGCTAGTCTGAGACCCCCTGGTGCCCTGGGGAGTCCAGGTGCTCGAACTCTCTGACCCCCAAGACGGTTGGGCCCCGATTCTGACCCTGGCGGAGAGTCTCCTGCCCCCATCTGTCGGCCGCTACTCGCTCAGGTGCCTGGAGGGGCCACTGTGGGAGGCGCTGCCCTGCGCTGGCCTTCCCTCCTGTTCCCCCTCCTTCCCCCTTGCACCTTCTCCAGAATCGCTGACTTGACAGGGGCCGAGAGTCCGCGCGTTCTGGGTCCCCCTCCGTGCGTATGTGTGCGTGGGAGGGGGCTGTGTGGAGGATTTCCTTGGGGTCAGCTTCTAGGACTGGTGGTCCAGGTCTTAGCACCCTTTCTTCAGGTGAATTCCTGTTATTCCTCTACCCAGCGGAGCACCGGGAATTCCAGCTACTCCTGAAGCCCACTCGGGTGCACCTTGAGGGTGTCAGGTTGCCTTTGGTTTGCTGGCATCCCAGCTTCACTAGCAGGCTTGACAGGTGAAGGGGCCTGGCCAGTTCCTACCGGGCACTCAGGATCCTTTATAAGCATTTTCCCCTTGGGTACTCTGAAGTTCCATTTTGAGGATGGGTAAGCTGAGGTCACAAGCTTTGAAGGTCTTATTAAGGGGACTCTAGATCTGTTCTTTTTTCCTTTCCTTTTTTTAATTTGTGATTTTCCCCAAAGGATCCAGGCTGGATCCTTTGTCTTCCTCAGTGGTCAAGTTATAAACGGCATCTCCTTCTGCTAACCCTGCAAAATTTCTCCTCGTGTTCTTCCCCTTAATCTACTCGGACATGAAGTTTTCCGCCAAGGACTCATGAATTAATTTTTCTTGATAAGAGGACAGAGTCATGGTACTTAGTTGGAGCTGAAGACGTCTTTTGGGCCATCCCTCTGCCTCTGGGACATTTTCCCAGTCTTCTCCACCTTTCCATGTTTTCCAGAAACAAAACAAGTAATAAAGAATAACTCATCTCAAAGAGAATTACTCAGAACTTCCCCTAAAATGGCTTCCGGGTCAGTGGCTTAGAATTTCAACTTTCACCCCCTGTTGCAAACAGCATGGCCCTCACCCATCCTGAACACAGCTCCCTCTCTGGAGTGTGGAGGCGTTGACGTAATGGTGGAGGAGGAGGGGGCTTCCAGGTGGCATAGGCGAGGGTTTGGCGCTTGGCCTCTCTTCCCAATGTGTTCCACATACTTGAAGTGGTCGTGGGCATCGCCCTTCCCCTGAGTTCGGCAGCCCGATGTGGCCCAGGGACACCAGCTGGCTCTTGCCCTTGACTCCTCACACTTTGCCTGCTGCTGATCAGTCTGGTCACCACAGTCCCCCCGGTGAGCTGGCCTTTTCCTGGGGGGACTTTGAGACCCTCCTACACAGATGCCAGAGGGCCTCTGAGGCAGGCTGGATGAGTCTTCTCCATGCCTGCTCCCTCCTGCCCTGGCAAATTAAAAAAAAGGAAAAAAAAAAAAAAGAGGAAGGTTTCAAAGTAGTGTTCACAGGTGGGTAGGAACCAGCCCTTGTAAAGGCGGCCTTCCTGTCTCCGGTGTTTACCTGAAGGGGCAGGGCCCTTGAGGACGGGCCTGGGAGAGCTTGGACCTCTTCCAGCTTCTCCTCCTGGCGGTGGTCCAAGGCGAGCTGGGTCACCCTGTTGCTATTGCATGGGGCTGGGCTGGAGGGGGCTGGCCAAGGGGCGGGGTGGCCCCTTGGTCCCCTTCTGAGGGGGGTCCAGTTCTGTTGGTGCCCTCTCTCGTTGCAAAGTCAGACTGACTCCCATGTAGCATCAGTGCCCTGAAATTAGGGAACGCATCAAACACTGAAGGATCCCCAGTGTCAAAAAATTCAAGGACAGCCAACCAGGAGCGCTTTTATTTTTCACCTGGATTGAGTGGGCTCAGAAATAAATTGAGAGACTTCCCTGGTGGCCCAGTGGCTAAGACTCTGCGCTCCCAGAGCAGGGGGCCTGCCTGGGTTCGATCCCTGGTCGGGGAACTAGATCCCACATGCTGCAACTAAGACCCACTAAAGCCAAGTAAATAATAAATGTTGTTTAAACGCTAAAAAAGAAAGAAGAAAATCAAATATGTTCTCAGTAGAGCTGGCTTGAGCACTCACGAGTCTCTGAAAAGGGAGGAATTTTAAAAATATGTTTGAGGGGATCCCGAGTGCCTTAGATAAGCACTCACTGGACCCACATTACGCACTGGGCCTGTGCAGTCAGGGCCTCGAGGATACAAAGATGATGGAAAGACATTGTTTGCAAGCAAGATGCATTCTCCTGGGAGGCAGGATGCAGGGTGTTAACCTGGCTAGTTAACACCCCCGATCCCCCACCAAGTGGTACAGTCTCCAAAAGCTACTGGATTGCCCTGGGTAGGGGAGGTTTCTGGGGGAGCCGAGATTGAGTGGGCCTTGGAGAATAAGCAGCTTTGAGAAGGTGGAGAATAAAGAGGGTCCTTCTAGGTGGGGAATAGGGTGAGTGCCCACTGAGGCTGCAGGATGCCAGGGGCTTGCGTGGGAACAGCCCTGTGTCTGGCATTTCCAGTTCTGCTCCAGGCACTTCCTGGATGCACCTCGCTTGGTGTTCCAGGCACGCAGAACTGCGGGCAGTGTGGCTCAGTGGTTCACAGCACAGGCTCCCGGAATTAAATCCTAGGCTGGCACCTCCTCCATCTCATCATGTGTCCCGTCTGCCTCATCTGGTAGACAGGGGCAATGCTGATTTGTTGTAATGATGAAATGAGCTCATATGTGAAAGGCTTGAATGCCTGCGCCATCCGTAACTTGCTTCATTATCCTTATCACTTGCAGGGAGCACACACAAGGAGGCTGTGTGTCACCAGCTTTGCCAGGATGCCCAAGGAGGCTGCTGGCACCCTCCCTGGGCCCCTGTTGGTTTGGAGACTAGGATTGTGGCCCAGGCTTCTCCCTCAGCCCTTTGGCGTCAGGGTGGGCTGCTGTTGAAACCTTTCCAGTGTCCTGAATTTGGGACTTCTGGTTGCATACTGTGCCACTGTGCCTTCCAGTGGCCCTGGATCTCCTGGGAATTCTCAGTGCTGAGGCTGCTTAGCTGAGGTCCACGAGCCACAGAAATGGGGACTAAAATCCAGCCAGTGTGCACTTGGGGAATTATTCAGAGATGCTTGGTGACTTTCAGGAGATCTCTGAAGCAGTACCTGGCCTATCAAAGGTTGAAAAGCTCTTGCGCTTGCTATGCAGAGCCCTGGGCAGGCCGGGAGGCTGCAGTTAGAGAGATCAGCCGGGTGAGCAGCCTTCCCCACGCCCAGCGCTCGGGGAGCTGAGTTCTGGGAAGCGGAGAGGAGAGGAGCAAGTCCTGGAGCAGGAGCCGGGGGTGAGGGCAAGGAGCGCCGGTGAAAGGCCGGTTCCTTCCCCTTCTGGCGCTGCCTCTCCGCCCCGCTCTGGCTGCCGCACCTCTGCCTCCTCAGGTCCCAGCCTGCTCGGCTCCTGCAGGGACCTGGGCGGAGAGAAAGAGCCACCTCAGGCGGTCCGTCCATGCCTCCCTTGGACTGGTGCCCAGGGTCCCAGACCCCTGTGGACCCAGAGGCCCTCCCAGTCCTTGGGGAGCTGGCAGAGCCTGATCCTGCAGCCCGTCCCCTCCCCAGCCTGTTGGCAGTTATCTGCCCACTCCTTGGGTTCACCTCTCCCCCCACCGCCCACCCCCACCCCCTGCCAAAGTCACTGCTTGTCAGCATCTCCCCAGCCTGCCCTGAGGGGTTCCAAAAGCGGAGTGCCACGCACCTGGTAATGCACCTGACTTTGAGACAACCCACCCTCCTCCTGGAAGCCCCCTGGGTGAGCCCGGGTGCTGAAAGGACACGAGATAGCCCCTCAAGGGCAGTGGTCTGGAGTGTACGTCCAGGTGGAAGGACGGGCCGGTCATGTGCCCGGAGCTCCCGTGTGTGAGTGTCAACAGAGGGCATCTTACCAGGGACTCCAATAGCCAGAAAAGGCACCCCCCACCATCCTCCGCCCAGCGTCTTGGGCCACAGTCCTCTGAGACTCCCTGCCCATCCCAGGCCCCACAGGGATGGGACCTGGGGGCGGGACCTTGTTTCTGCACGCACTGCTGTTTGTCCGTGAGCAGCCTTGTGTGGGCTCTGCAGTTTGCTTAAGATGTACTTGATAAGAAGGGTTCAGCACACAGCGACACAGGGCTCGGCCCCCGGGGCCTTGAGCGCCAGTTCCTGGGCGGATCCCGCTGGTGGCCTTTCAGGGCGGGGGAGACTGGAGAGAGAGGTCCCAGGCCTTGAGGGGCGGAGGGGCGGGTGGGGGGAGTAAGTGGTGGGTGGGGAAGGAGGTGACATGCTGGGTTCCTGCACCCCTACAGGAGCTATTGCTTTTATATATATATATATATTACTGTGCTGGGTCTTCCGTGTGGCATGTGGGCTTTCTCCAGTTGTGGCTTGCCAGCTTAGTTGCTTTGCGGCATGCGGGATCTTAGCTCCCCCATCATGGCTCACACCTGCACACCCTGCTTTGCAAGGTGAATTCTTAACCACTAGATCACCGGGGAAGTCCTTGGAACTGTAACTTTGGAACACCCCAGCCATAGGCACCGCCAGGGGACTTATGGGGGATCGGTGGGTATGAGTGGCCGGGGATGCCCTCTGGGGACCCAAAGGTTACACGAAAGGTTACAGACCCCACAGTGCTCCAGCAGAGACCTTGGCCAGTGAGTCCCCACGGCAGCTGCAAGAGATTGCCTTTCCAGAAGCACTGATGGAAGGTAGCCTGTCCTGCTGGTCACAGGCCTCTGGGGCCAGGGGTCCTGAGGTCAGGCCTGGGACTATGGGTCCCTGAGTTTGACAGGAGAACTGAAGGATCCCTGAGGCCGGTAGCTAGTCAGCCTGCCCCTTCCCTGTTGGGCAGCTGTAACTGGGCCCAGAAACTCTGTTGAGAGGCAAAGTACCCATGGTTTTGCTGGAGCAGCTGGGCTGAGCTGGGGGTGCCCATTTTGCAAGTTCCTGGCCAGTTTTGAGCCTCTCTGTAGGTTCAGTTATTCTTCCTAGAAGAGTCGGCCGGGTGTCCCTGACGGCTGGCTTCTTCCTGCAGGCTGGTGACTTTCAGCACCGCTCTGGAAGGGCGTCCTGGCCTCAGGTCTCCTGGGTTGACTGTGGCCTTCTGCTCCCAGCCCAGTTTCTCCCTGCCTTATCTCCCTGTCCCCACCCTGGGGGCCGGGTCCATTTGCAGCCCACGTGAAGGGGGGGCATTGAGGCGCTGCCCGGGGGAGGGGGAGGCGGCTCCGGGCGTCCTGCTGTCAGTGGCCTCTTGGAAGCCTTGCAACAACCGAGCTTTGTTCCGGGCCTAATCTGACCTGGTTCTGCGAAGCGTGACTGCTGGCAGCCTGCAAGCCTCTGAGATAGGAAACGGGAGAGGAAGATGATCCCAGTGCACAGGGCAGCCGGCTGCCCGCCCTCTCTGGACGGAGCTCGAGTCCTGGTCATCCTCTGAGCAATGCTGGCTTTGTGACGGGGGAGAGGAACCCTGGATGGCTGCTCCAGCCTGCGTGTGTGGCCCCCAGCTTCCCAAGGGTCCCTGGAAGTGCTGGGTGGGGTGAGAAGGGCCATATCAACCCCCTCCCCAGGAAGGAGTGCCCTCCCCGGCCCAGGGTTTCAGAGGCCGGACCAAGGCAGGAGGGATCCCCATGAGAGATGGGGGTGACCTTGCCTTCTTTCTGGTTCCTGGGGAGGCCTTGCTCCCCCCAGAACTCTTAAAGGGTAGGTGTACCGTGAAGCCTGGGCTGTGACTGGGCCCTGCTGGGCCTCTCAAGGCTGTACCTGGGAACCAGGGACTGGCTGCGTCCACCCTAGACCTCCCTGAGAGTGTGCCTGGGCCCCTTGTCCCGGCTGGGCCAGGCGTGTTGGGGCAGCCTGGCCGGGGATCACTCCCACAAACATGGTTACCAGGAGGGGCTGGGCAGACCTGGGCAGAGGCAAGCTTGGCAGGCTGCCTCGGGCTTGTCCTGTCGATCAATCTGATCCACATCCTGGGGCTTTCACAGCCCTCCCCTGGACTGTGCCTCCTGTTTCCACCAGGATCGGGGCTCAGCCGGAGAGTAAGGCTCCTGTAACCCAAAGCCACTTGGAAGTGGGTTAAACGCAACGCCTGTCATCTTCCAGCTGAAGGACTGGGCTAATCAACCTGGAGGGCTGTCGGGGGGTGGTTTGCAAACCTCACTAGTGGACAGGTGACTTGGACCCTAGTTGCAGGGCCCTGGCGCAGGTGTTGGGTTTTTGTGCAGAGGTTACCCAGTGTAGACGTCGTGGGGACAATGTCGGGTGGTGGAATGACAGCCGTGTGCACATAGGGGCACATAGTGGAGCATCGTGGGGGCCGGAGTGGGGGAGGTAGGCTTCCAGTCCATGTCAGGGGCTCCGAGGGGTGTTGAACAAACTCTGAGCCGTGGGGAGCGGATCTTCCTGGTGGCAGTGTTTTCCTGGTCCCTGGGGACTGATGCTTTAGCTGCCAAGACTGTGCCTTACTTTACTTTTAAAAGGAAAACTTTATAAAAGACACTGTATCTCTTCTCTCTTGCCTTGTTTTCTTTAGTTGTTCATTTTGTTCATGTGGTGAAGCTCAGTCACTCAGCCATGTCGAACTCTTTGCGACCCCATGGTCTGTAGCCCGCCAGGCTCCTCTGCCCACAGGATTTTCCAGGCAAGAACACTGGAGTGGGTTGCCATTTCCTACTCTGGGGGAATCTTCCTGACCCAGGGATGGAACCCACGACTCTGGCATCTCTTGCATTGGTAGGCGGATTCTTTACCACTGAGCCACCTGGGAAGCCCCAGGTGATCTTGTTCGTTACTTGTTACCAAACAATGCGAACAGGAAATTAAAAGGACAGATTCTCCAATCCCATCGGTTACAACATTGTTTTTTGTGTTCCCTTTGGACTTGTTTCCACACGCACGGGTCGTATTGTTTGATTTAACTACCAAAGGGATATAATGTTTTTTCAGAGAGTTGCATATTCTCTGTACAGATCATCTTTAATTCTGCTCTTTTCACATGAAAATCAGATCCCATGCATGGATCCCCTAATTACAGTTTGAATGGCTCTTCAGAGTGGGTGTTGCCGAATTTACTTAGCCATCCTCTTGCCAGAGCGCTTAAATGGTCTGCGGATGCTGGCGTTCTTCCTTGGTGGTGGGTGTCTGTGACCCTCAACCGAGAATGCTGTGCTGAGCTGGAGATGTTAACAGTAGCCATGCTTACAGCTGTGAGACATGGACTGGCTGGATACTGGAAATTTTTGGAGGCAATTAATTTAATAAAATACTGCCCAAGATGATTCCCTTCTCCAGCATTCCTGGGATGGCTCCAGAAACCAAACAAGTGTTCTTTTCTTTATACAGTTTTCTTTATTTATTTTTGGCTGTGCTGGATTTTTGCTGCCGCACGGGCTTTTCTCTAGACATGCAGGCTTCTCATTGCGGTGCCTTCTCTTGCTGCGAGGCAGGGGCTCTAGGGTGCTGGGGCTTCAGCAGTCGGGGCACATGGGCTCAGTAGTTGCATGTCCCCAGCTCTGAGAGCACGGGCTCAGCAGGTGCGGTGCATAGGCTTAGATGCTCTGAGGCATGAGGGATCTTCCCAGTGCAGGGATCGAGTCTGCATTGGCAGGTTAATTCTTTATGCCATTGAGCTGCCAGAGAAGTTCCAAACAAGTGTTCTCAACCCAGCAGTTATTAAGAGTTTTAATGAACAGAAAATGCCATTTGCCCCAACTATCAGCCTGCTTTTAGCCGCTGACAAGTCCCAGGGTTTACTTGGCCTTTAAAAGATCTGCGCTGTTGCCTACAGCCTGCGATTCCTCTCTCTGGCTGGCACATGATGCCAGCTGCTCCCCCCGGCCCCCCACCTCTCCTCTTCTTCTCTTCTTTGGCCCCTACGGGACGCAGGAGGGGGTTTCCTTGCCTCCTTGGGCCAGCCTGAATGCCCTAGTCTTAGAGATGGGCTGCCTGCCCCCAGGTAAGCAGCCACCTCTCCTGGAGATCATTCATTCTGCTGCCAGGTTACTTGGGCCGCAGTTTCTTCTGGAACCTTCGGGCTCCCCAGGCCAGGCCACAGTGCTGCCTGTCCGGCCGACCCTCTGTGGCGGCTCTTTTGTTTCTCTCCCCTCCCAGGGCCGCTGCCCCTGAGTCCCCGATCGCACTTCCCTATGTGTATCCTGGATTTAATCTCACGAGCATTGACAGATTGAGTGAGACACATCTGTGTCTTTGGTGACCTGCTGCCCATTAAGCAGAAGGACTCAAAAGATGGTTCAGCCTTTCTCATATTCTGGAGTGCCCCCTTGCTGCTGCTTTTGTCGACATTGGTTTCTGATCGCTAACCCTCCTCCACCTTATCCGCGATTTGGTCCATTGGCCTTACTTTGTCAGTCTCCTCATCTTTCTCACATGAACAGTTTGCTTGTGGCATGTGAACCGGGGTCTAACCAGGAAACAAAAACCGCTCCAGCATTTAGAACAGAAAGACTTAAATGTACAGAAGATGGAGAAGCCACAGGGCACAAAGAGGCAGCCAGGTTTGTGTGGGGGGTTTATACAGCTCTTTAACGATACACATGGAATTATTTGTTAAGAATGAGAAAAGAAATTTGAGATTATAAATTTTAAACAGTGGGCAAATTTCATAAGCATCCCCCCAATTCAGAAAGCTAACATTATTTTTTTTTTAATTAATCAACTACTTGTCCTATCTCCAAAGTAATTTATTTTCCTACATTTTTTTGGCTGACTACTGCTTGATCACTTCTTTATATGATGACTGTGTAATATGGTTTTTTAATTGAGAGAATAGAAAGTTAATTCATCTCTTAGTTAATCAAAATTTAGGAACTTCCCTGGTTGAGTGGAGAGGGTCCAGTAATTAAGACTCTGCCCTGCCGTTACAGGGGACGACACAGGTTTGATCCCTGGTTGGGGAACTAAGATCCTGCATACTGTGCAGCGTGGCCAAATAAATTTTTTTTTTTTAATTTAATTTTTGCTTTTGGTAGTTGGGATGTGTGAAAAAGGGTACTTTAACTCAAAGGTTATGGCACCTGCTACAATTTTTCATCCTATAAACACAAGAATCCTGATAAATTCCATTTTCGTGTGATTCCCATCCAGAAAGAAAGAGACAAGTACGGGGCATTTGTAACTGTATGCGGTGTGCATGAGCGCTGAGTTGCTTCAGTCGTCTCTGACTGTTTCCCTGGTGGCTCCTGAGTAAGAATCCGCCTGCAATGCAGGAGACCAGGGTTCAATCCCTGGATCGGAAAGATCCTCTAGAGAAGGAAATGGCAACCCACTCCAGTATTCTTGTCTGGGAAGTCCCAAGGACAGGGGAGCCTGGTGAATGATAGTTCGTGAGGTCACAAGAGTCAAACACGACTTAGCAACCAAACCACCAGCAGCCTCTGGCTCCCTATGCTTCAAGTCTTGCTCTCCCACGCCACCCACGTTTTTCTGACAACAGGTACTGCAGGACACATTCATATCTTTTTTCCCATTAATTTTGTTAACATTTTTTTAAACTTTTAATTTTGTAATGGGGTATAGCCGATTAACGATGTTGCAACAGTTTTAGATGAACAGCGAAGGGACTCAGCCATATACCTGTATCCATTCTCCCTTAAACTCCCCTCCCATCCAGACGGCCACATAACGCTGAGGAGAGTTCTATGTGCTCTACAGTAGGTCCCTGTTAGTTACCCATTTTAAATACAGCAGACTCATTCCTATCTTATTCCTTCAGATTTTGCACAGTAGATTTGGGAAAGTAAGTAGGAGTATTCCTGGCCTTAACATGGGGGTGACAAGCAGTCACTTAACTATGCATGGAAATAACTGTAAACCTTGTAAATAAAGCCCACTGAAATCCAAACTATTCTCCCAATTCAACTTTTCATTAGCAGGAGCCTCCAAAGGCCAGCCACCCCTCCACTGGTACCATACACAGGAGAAAGGACAGTGGGCAGGAACTCAAGAGTAGAAGGAGAAAGCAATCGTAACCGATTGGGGTTAAAATTTATTCCATTTTGCAAATTTTGCAAAAACACTTCACTATGTGAACGTATTTCTATGGCCTTTGTCAAGTACCTTGAAATGGGATGGACCTGAACTAAGGACCCTGGTATTTGATGTTTCTTAGCTTTTTGGAGACAATCGGAGATCAGCAAGGGAGAAGTCATTACTCCCCGTCCATCCCCAAAGGATCAGACAGAGGAAGGCGTGTTATTAGAGTCCGGGGATCAGCGTTACCTGATAGAAGGCTGGACAAAGGTGAACCTGCCCGGCCGGAGCTGCAGCTGCAGAGTAGACAAAATCTGCTGTTGGAGAAACCTTCCAAGGCTGAGAGCCGGGGAAAGATCCACCCTGGTTCTCCCTGGCTCACACCTTCCAGTCTCCTCCTATAGGTGGAATCCTGCCGAAAGGCTGTGGACCTGGGGACCCAGAGACCTCAGCCTGCAGAGGTCAACTCCTCTGCCGCTAAAGAGAGCCTGGGAAGGGAGAAGGGTGAGGGTTGCATTTCTGCTTTAAATTATCTGTTGTTTAGCTGAAATTCAGACTTAGCTGTCGTGCTTTTTTGTTGTTTTGTTTTGGCCGTGCCGCTCAGCTTGTGGGATCTTAGTTTCTGACCAGGGATTGAACCCGTATCCTTGGCAGCGAAAGCATGGAGTCCTAACTACTGGACCACCAAGGAATTCCCAGTTCAGTTCAGTTCAGTTCAGTCGCTCAGTCATGTCCGACTCTTTGCGACCCCATGAATCGCAGCACGCCAGGCCTCCCTGTCCATCACCAACTCCCGGAGTTCACTCAGACTCACGTCCATCGAGTCAGTGATGCCATCCAGCCATCTCATCCTCGGTCGACCCCTTCTCCTCCTGCCCCCAATCCCTCCCACCATCAGAGTCTTTTCCAGTGAGTCAATTCTTCGCATGAGGTGTCCAAAGTACTGGAGCTTCAGCTTTAGCATCATTCCTTCCAAAGAAATCCCAGGGTTGATCTCCTTCAGAATGGACTGGTTGGATCTCCTTGCAGTCCAAGGGACCCTCAAGAGTCTTCTCCAACACCACAGTCCAAACGCATCAATTCTTTGGCCCTCAGCCTTCTTCACAGTCCAACTTTCACATCCATACATGACCACAGGAAAAACCATAGCCTTGATTAGACGGACCTTAGTTGGCAAAGTAATGTCTCTGCTTTTGAATATGCTATCTAGGTTGGTCATAACTTTTCTTCCAAGGAGTAAGCGTCTTTTAATTTCATGGCTGCAGTCACCATCTGCAGTGATTTTGGAGCCCCAAAAAATAAAGTCTGACACTGTTTCCACTGTTTCCCCATCTATTTCCCATGAAGTGATGGGACCAGATGCCATGATCTTCGTTTTCTGAATGTTGAGCTCTAAGCCAACTTTTTCACTCTCTCACTTTCATCAAGAGGCTTTTAGTTCCTCTTCACTTTCTGTCATAAGGATGGTGTCATCTGCATGTCTGAGGTTATTGATATTTCTCCCAGCAATCTTGATTCCAGCTTGTGTTTCTTCCAGTCCAGTGTTTCTCATGATGTACTCTGCATATAAGTTAAATAAGCAGGGTGACAATATACAGCCTTGATGTACTCCTTTTCCTATTTGGAACCAGTCTGTTGTTCCATGTCCAGTTCTAACTGTTGCTTCCTGACCTGCATATAGGTTTCTCAAGAGGCAGGTTAGGTGGTCTGGGATTCCCATCTCTTTCAGAATTTTCCACAGTGATCCACACAGTCAAAGGCTTTGGCATAGTCAATAAAGCAGAAATAGATGTTTTTTTCTGGAACTCTCTTGCTTTTTCCATGATCCAGCGGATGTTGGCAATTTGATCTCTGGTTCCTCTGCCTTTTCTAAAACCAGCTTGAACATCAGGGAGTTCATGGTTCACGTATTGCTGAAGCCTGGCTTGGAGAATTTTGAGCATTACTTTGGTAGTGTGTGAGATGAGTGCAATTGTGCGGTAGTTTGAGCATTCTTTTGCATTGCCTTTCTTTGGAATTGGAATGAAAACTGACCTTTTCCAGTCCTATGGCCACTGCTGAGTTTTCCAAACTTGCTGGTATATTGAGTGCAGCACTTTCACAGCATCATCTTTCGGGATTTGAAACAACTGAACTGGAATTCCATTACCTCCACTAGCTTTGTTCGTAGTGATGCTTTCTAAGGCCCACTTGACTTCACATTCCAAGATGTCTGGCTCTAGATTAGTGATCACATCATCATGATTACCTGGGTCGTGAAGATCTTTTTTGTACAGTTCTTCTGTGTATTCTTGCCACCTCTTCTTAATATCTTCTGCTTCTGTTAGGTCCATACCATTTCTGTCCTTTATCGAGCCCATCTTTGCATGAAATGTTCCCTTGGTATCTCTAATTTTCTTGAAGAGATCTCTAGTCTTTCCCATTCTGTTGTTTTCCTCTATTTCTTTGCATTGATCACTGAAGAAGGCTTTCTTATCTCTTCTTGCTATTCTTTGGAACTCTGCATTCAGATGCTTATATCTTTCCTTTTCTCCTTTGCTTTTCGCCTCTCTTCTTTTCACAGCTATTTGTAAGGCCTCCCCAGACAGCCATTTTGCTTTTTTGCATTTATTTTCCATGGGGATGGTCTTGATCCCTGTCTCCTGTACAATGTCACAAACCTCAGTCCATAGTTCATCAGGCACTCTATCTATCAAATCTAGTCCCTTAAATCTATTTCTCACTTCCACTCTATAATCATAAGGGATTTGATTTGGGTCATACCTGAATGGTCTAGTGGTTTTCCCTACTTTCTTCAATTTAAGTCTGAATTTGGCAATAAGGAGTTCATGATCTGAGCCACAGTCAGCTCCCGGTCTTGTTTTTGCTGACTGTATAGAGCTTCTCCATCTTTGGCTGCAAGGAATATAATCAATCTGATTTTGGTGTTGACTATCTGGTGATGTCCATGTGTAGAGTCTTCTCTTGTGTTGAGTATCGTGTATTTTGGATGGCAGGGTCTTTTATGTGAATGGGACCCAGAGTGCAGATGCCCAGGGCTGGTGAACCCTCAAGGGAAAGGCCCCCGTGCGTTGGTAGAACTGAGGTCACGTGATGAACTTGGCCTCTAGTGGTGATGACGCAGGCCCTCCACATGCCGGAGCTGTGGGCACTTCCTCGGCCTGTGGTATCGGTGTTGCCTCCCCGCTGGGCCGGGAACGCCACCAAGAGAGTAGCCAGTTCACTGTTGGTCACTGCTGTGTCCCCATCTCCTTACGCAGCGCCTGGTTTAGAGGAGATGCTCACTAATATTTTCACGAGTCTACATTTTGTAGGTGCGGAAACTGAGGCTTAGAAAGACTTAAAACTTACCCAAAGATGCAGTGGAGCTGGAGGCAGATTTGCACCCTGGCGTCTGTTGCTCTCCCCTGGGTGTGGTTCTGCCTGGCCCCACCCTAGCCATCAGCATCAAGGGCTAGGCCCCCTTTGGGCTGGGGCTTTGTAGCTGGGTGGGCTGTGGGCCAGGAGCACCCCCTCCACTTGACAAGGGGAATGGAGGTCAGGGCAGAGGTCAGAGGAGGGACTAGAACCTGTGGCTTTGAGACCCCAAGCTTTGCTGAAAACGGAACTTTCTGCAGTATTTAGTCTTATGCCAGTGCAGGTCAGCAAGGCAGAAGGATTCCTCTCCTTGTGGATGAATCTTTGAGGTTCCTTTTAATCCACAGCCCCAGGTGCCAGCCTGGAGGGAGAAGGCTGCCCTGCTCACCTGTTGAGTGCACACCTCAGTGGGCAGCAAAGGCCAAGGGCAGAGGAGGGAGATGAGGAAGGAGGCTTATCTCCTTATCTCAGGTTCCTCTGAAGATAAGCCTGGAATGGGACTCTTCACTGCCAGCTGAAGCCCTTGGCTTTGATCCAGACAGCTCTTCAGAGCCTCTGTGAGCACACAAACCTTGGGGAAGGGGAAGACTGTGGTGCTGGGGGCAACTGGAGTGGTAGGAGTCTCCTGGCCAAGGTCCGAATGACTTTGTCCTTTCCGGAGGGACTCGCGTGATTCTTAAGAGAAAATTGAGTATTGATTCCTTTCTGCAGATAATCTCCTGTCATTATTGAAAATGGGCGTTTGTGCTCGAGTTTGCACGGTGCCCCTTCCTGCAAAGCTCCTTTTTGAGAAATTGGTGATTTTCCTGCTGGGAAGGGCTGCCCAGTCCCACGCGTTGTTGTCACTAGAGCAAAGGATGTGTGTGCGCGTGTGTGTGTGTGGCCACGTCACTCTCCCCTGGGGACAGCCTGATTCCTGCTCTGCCTCCTCCTTGGGTTAAGATGTCTGGGGTGTGTGAGACCCCAGAGGGGTTGAGGACGGCCACCCCGATCACAGGTGGGACAGTGGCTGTGCGACCCCAATAGGAAAAGATGATGGTGCATGGAGTCCCCTGTCACTTATACAATGATAATACACTGGGCTTCCCTGATGGTTCAGTGGTAAAGAACCCGTCTGTCGGTGCAGAAGACGTGGGTTCGATCCCTGGATCAGCAGGATCCCCTGGAGAAGGACATGATAACCCACTCCAGTATTCTTGCCTGGAAAATTCCATGGACAGAAGAGCCTGGTGGGCTACAGTCCATGGGGTTGCAAAAGACTCAGACACGACTCAGCAACTAAACAACACTACACTCGCTCCAGAGTCTATTTAGATTCTCAGTGCCCATTTAATCTAGTATTTTGCCAGATTCTATCATAAAAGTTTGGCTGAAAGGAAAAAATATAAGAGGTCTTCACGGTAACTGTGTCCTTCTCTCTCTTTTCCAGACTCCCCAAATTATATGCACAGGGAACAACCATGAGATAGGCATCCAGGCCCCTAGACTCGGGGGCCAGCACTGGTCTGCCCAGTTGAGGGGCACCTGGCTGATCTATGGTGAAGGGTCAGGGAGAACGCAGGGCTGCTTACCCGGGGGTGGGCTCTGCCATCAGGCTGCAACAATGGCTCTCCACCCCGATGGCATTTTTACAAGGCAGTGCTCCCCAGAGCACCCTAGCTATCCTCCCCCTGCCCCTGGCCACCCCTATCATGGGTGGGACAGTGGTTCACCCCCTTTCTCTCGAGGACCGAGGAGCCCCATCTCTGTGTCTGGCCACCTTCTTTCCTGATTGAAATGCTGTGTTTTCATTCGCTCTGGGACACGGACCAGCAGTGAATCCTATCCCCACTCACTGCTTCCTCCTATCTTTTGCTTCATCTGATCTGAAAGTGTTTCTTTTTTTTTCAAATTAATTTATTTTTTGTCTGTGCTGTGTGGCATGTGGGATCTTAGTTCCCCTGCCAGCAACTGAACCCAGGCTCCCTGCAATGGAAGCGTGGATTCTTAACCAGGAGACCACCAGGGGAGTCCCGGAAGTGTATTTTAATCTTGTGGCCTCCACGTGTGAAACCAGACTAGTGTTCGTCACTGGCCTATAGTTCGTGAACACTTGGGAAATGGCCTTGGCCCTGCCCAGGTGAGCACAGATGCCAGATGGGGAGTTTCTGGGGGCGGAGGGGCAAGTATGGGAGCGCACTGGGATTCACAGCCCCTGAATCGTCACTGTTTTCTCTGGATCACAGACCCTGTCCTGGCTTCCTCTAATGAGCAGTCCATCCTAGAGGCCAGGAGGGCTGTCAGCTTCCCTTAGTTGGCAGGGAGTCAAATAGGACTCCTGGTAGCTCTTCTTGGGGTAGCAGCACCCTAGCTGCAACATGCAAGGTGAGTTGGTTATAACTTGAAAGTGAAAGTCAGTCAGTCGTATTTGACTCTTTGCGACCCGATGGACTATACAGTCCGTGGAATTCTCCAGGCCAGAATGCTGGAGTGGGTAGCCGTTCCCTTCTCCATGGTTATAACTTACATTTTGTTTAAATGCATAAGCACAGGGCAGCCAGTGGTTGTGAATGTCCAACTGTAAATCCCTGGGTCCAGGCTGGCGTATGTATGTGGCTGTCATATAATAGGGTGATTTAGTCCCTAAGTTGTGTCTGACTCTTTGTGACCCCGTGGACCGTAGCCCTCTAGGCTGCTCTGTGCAAAGGATTCTCCAGGCAAGAATACTGGAGTGGGTTAAATATATATATTTAAACAGGGCTGCAGCCAAGCCTCTTTTCTTTTTAAAAAAATATTTGTTTGGCTGCTTTGTGTCTTAGTTGCAGCACGCGAGAGGTTCGGTCTTTGTTGAGGCATATGGGATCTAGCTCCTTGGCCAGGGATCGAACTTGTGTCCCCTGTATTGGGAGGTGGACTCTAAACCACTGGAGCACCAGAGGGGCCCCAATAATTATTACAATAATAATTTATATTAGCGTATCATTGATATCCTAAAAATGATATCATCTGCTGAGTGTTTATTTTGTGGCAGGCACTGTGCTAGGTGCCTACAACATGTGGCCTCATTTAATCTTAGTCACCTGTGAGCAATCCCCATCTCTGTCCCCATTCTGCAGATGGGAAAGCTGAGGCTTGGAAAGGGGAGGTCGTTTCTGGGATCCGCAGTGAGTGCCTGGCGAGGTCTGGATTCAAGCCCTGTTAGTCTGACTGCAGGCTTTCCTGCCTCCCTGGCCTCTGAGAACTCAAATAATTTGGTTTGGGATGATGCCAGAGAGCTGAACTTCAAATCATCTCCCCTCTTTCCGAGTATGTTTTATTTTTAAATCACATAAAAGCCACTCTGTTCTCCCCTGGAGAGAGCTACTCTGTGTCTTGGAGGCTTTTCCGGCTACCTGCTCGCCGGTCTCGGACACAGACCTGAGGAGTAAGGTCCGAGGAACTGTTTCACCTGCGGTTTCAGCTGCTGTAGGTTTGGGGTTTCTTCCAGGGCTCTGGTGGAGGCGGCCCCGGGCTCGGGAACCTCGGGTGGCTGCCTCTCCTTCTTTTTTAAGGGAGCAGGCCTGGCATCTTCTCTGTGCCAAGGGCTGCCTGGCACCAGCCGTACATTTCGGGAAATCTGAAAAATAAACAGTGTAAATAAAACCGTAACTCCACCCAAGAAATCTGAGACATGGGCTGTCTTCCTTATTAACATGGCTCCACCCCCACCGTGGGTTTGGTTCTTGGGGGTCAGATGCCTGGGGTTGAGGTTTAACCTGAATGGACCCTTTTGTCTGTCTCTCTCTTTTTTTAATCTTTGTCCAGGAGGGTGGGCGTCCAGCTGGCCTGGGGGGAGGTGCAACCGGAAGTGACTCGATCCACAGGAATGTGGGGTCTGGTCTTTCTCCTTCCTCACCACGCAGTCTCCATAGCGAGGATTCACTGGGTTCGTGGCCTCAGCTGTCGCTCACTGGTGCCACTTTCAGCCCAGACAGCTGACTTCTCAGCAGCTCATTGTGTGTGTGTGTTGGGGGTGGTGGTGGGACAGATGTTGAGAATTCTCCTGTGTCATTGAATACAGTGCAGCGTTCGGGTGTGGAGGGAGGTCACAGGGAGGGAAGAGAAGAGGCTGGAGCTGGCACCAGGGGTGCCCATGCTCACTCTTCTGTCCTCTCAGCAGCCTTGGGGGCAGCGCCTGCCTCCACCTCCCTCTCCCCCCCAGCTCTTGAATCAGAGCCACTTCAGGTTTGCCCTCTCCTGGTTTTAAGGGACCGTGCATTCTGGGAGCCGGATGCTGACACCTCAGGCCCCCACAGGTCGGAGCCTGTGCTCCCTCCAGCCTGTCTGGCGGGGCCAGCCTGGAATCACCGTTCGCCTTTATCACTCAGCAGGGTGATTCGCCTTTATCACTTTTCATCAGTGTCATGTGGGCGCCCAGGGAAGGATGCTCCCGTCTCTGCTGTGTGAGGCCAGCGATAGTCAGAGTTCCTCAGAACAACAGTTCTAGTAGGAGAGAGGGAGGCAGTGATGAGGAATTGGCTCATGCAGTTACCATCTGCCATCTGCAAATTAGACACCCAGGGAAGCCACTGGTGGATTCAGTCCAAGTCTGAGGACTGAGAACCCAGGGGAGGCGATGCTTAGTCCTGGGGCAGGAGGAGACCGGGGCTGCAGCTCAGGCGGTTGGGCAGAGAGAGAATTCTCCTTTCGTCTGCCCTGTGCTCTGTTTGGGCCCTCTCGGGACTGGAGGACGCCCGCCTGCACTGGGAGGTGATCTGCTTCTCCCAGACCACCAGGCACATGTTCATCTCATCCAGAAACACCCTCACAGACAAGGCCAGAAATAGTGTTTAGCCAAATGTCTGGGCACCCTGGGATCCGGTTAAAAATGACACATACAATCAGCCATCGTGGTCTCTGTTATGGCTGGGATGGGGCCAGGGCCTTTGTAGGAGTTTTGACAGCTTCAGGGCTTCTGACCCTCACTTCCCTCATGTGTGAAATGGGGGTGGTGGCACCCGCCTCATGGGCCTGTCATACTGAGTGAGTAGGAGAATGGACCTAAAGCCCATGGTTGCCATGGAGCCTTGGCGCTGGAAGTGGCTGTGGGAACCTAGTGTCCACCTGGCCCTCCTTCAAGGACCCTCCAGTCCTCATCTCCTCAAAGCCTTACCAGTCACCCCAGCTCCCAGTGCTCACAACCCTTGGGAACTGCAAGTCAACTGCGTCTCTTGCAGTGTTGTTTACATGGGGAGTGTGTGTGTGTGTGTGTGTGTGTGTGTGTGTGTGTCTGTGTCTGTGTCTGTCTTAGTCATTCAGTCGTGTCTGACTCTTTGCGACCTCATGGACTGTACCCGGCCAGGCTCTTCCATCCATGGGATTCTTCAGACAAGGATACCGGAGTGGGTTGCCATTCCCTTCTCCAGGGAATCTTCCCAACCCAGGGATTGAACCCAGGTCTCCCGCACTGCGGGCAGATTCTTTAGCATCTGAGCCACCAGGGAAGCCCATTTATATGGTAGGTGAGTTCAGCTCAACCTGGGGCCGTCTTGGGGTCTTCCCCAGCCTCGAAGGAGGCCAGGGCTTAGTGGCAGGTATTTGCCAACACCAGGCCCTGAAGGACAGCCCTCTTCCCATCTTGTCAGCTATTGAGTCATCCTGCAGACGTGAGGACTGTCTGCGTCTCGGGAGCTGGACAGGAAGACCAGGCCTGCAGGCTGCCCTGCTCAGGGCTCTGGAAACTTTCAAAACAAAGCTGACTGCATTCACTCCTGGTCGGTCATAGTTTAGAAGTGGGCTTGTGGAATAAGTGGTGAATGAATGAATGAGTCTCTCTGGCAGACTGCAGGAGAGGAGCTGACATGTCTGACTCTAGCAATCTGGGTGTGTGTCAGATGGCAGAGGCTGCAGGCGGGTGTCCGGGTCCAGCCTGGGCCCATCCTGGGCTGCAGGTTCTTCTCCAGCATGTGTTGTTGCCGCGGGGAAGGCTTCCGCTGGGCTTGCCCTGGTCGCCCAGACAGCAGACCCCAGAGCACCATGACCTTGGCAGCAACAGGACAGCAACCTGCCTCTCCCTCTTAGAAACCTCTCGAGTTTGGTCGGCTTAGCGCCTCAGCAAATCTGCTCGAGTTGGGACTTGCCTGCCCTGAGCCTCCCCAGGGATCAAGCGCTGGGCTGAGGGGCGCGTGCAGGGAGGCAGGAGGCCGAGTTCATCCGGAGCTCTGTTCTGGCTCCCTTCTGGGGGGCGGGGAGGGAGGAGAACAGCTCGCCCCCCACTCTGCCCAGTCCAGCCTGGCTTACCCCATGTTGCACACCCAGGACAGGGAAACCCCAGTTCCCAACAAGGTAGACGCGGGTTGTACCAGAGCCGGCCTGCACCTGACCCGTGTCAGCACCTGTCCATCCTCCAGACAGTCCTGGTGGCACCCTGGAGCCCAGCCCAGGTTTTGGAGTTCGATGGACTTCACTTTGTTCTGGGCTCAATTCCTCATAGCTGTGTAGCCTCAGACAAGTGACGCAAACCCACTGAGACTTGGTTATCTCATCTGCAAAAGGTCGGGTGGGAAAATGTGCATAAAGGGTTTGACTCAGTGCCTGGTCTGCATCCTTGGACTTCCCTGGTGGCTCAGATGGTAAAGCGTCTGTCTACAATGCGGGAGACCTGGGTTCGATCCCTGGGCCGGGAAGATCCCCTGGAGAAGGAAATGGCAATCCACTCCAGTGCTATTGCCTGGAAAATGCCATGGACAGAGGAGCCTGGTAGGTTACAGTCCGTGGGGTCGCAAAGAGGCGGACACGACTGAGCGAATTCAGTTTCTGGTCCGCATCCAGACAGTGGTGGCTCTTCCTGCAGGTGGCTCCTGGGGCCAGGTGTTACCTGGGAGGACCTCTGGCCCCACAAGGAGTGGGTTTCTGGTTCTGAAACCCCTGACAGGAGCCAAAGTGAGGATACGCCCAGTGTTGACCTTCCTCCTGGCCTTAGGTGACCTTTGCCCTCTGCCCCTGTCTTTAGGAGTCACACGGACCTCCAGCGGCCGTCTCCGGAAGCTTGGTGACTCAACTGGCCCGGGTAAGTGGCTAGTTCAGCCTTGGCCCGCTTGGTTCGTCTGGGGTCAGGAGTTGCTGCCCATGGGCTCTGAAGAGATTCTGCCAACCATGACCCGGCCTGGGCCAAGGGGTGGGGATGGAGCGGGTGGAGGGGGTATGGGGCTCCACCTCTCAACCTTGGTGCCCCCGCCAGGTCTGTGTGACTTTTCCCCTCTGGATGTCTCCGGCCTCCCATACCTGAACCCTGGTGTGGTCATCACAAGAGCTGACCATGCGTCTTTGTGATCATGTCCAGTGGCTGGGCCCAGGGGCTGAGCTCCATCCATGGCCTCTTGTCAGAGGACACTGGGGCCCAGGGGTGAAGGGACTTGCCCTCCTCGGGGATGACAGGGGTGTGCTGGGGACCTGCTGGGTGCCAGACTCCAGGTTGGACGGGCAGAGGGTCATCATGGTGACATAGCAGTTGTTTTAGAAGGAGGGGTTGTCCCACTGAAGCCCACGCCCCCTAAGCCCATGCCCCACCTTCTTGATCACAGAACTTTCTGTGTTGGTGGAAATATTTTATATCTGCGTCATCCAGGACCGTGGGCCCTGGCCACACGTGACTGTGGAGCACTGAACTGTACGTTGTCTGTTTTATTCATTTATCTGCATAGAATTTAACTAATTTTATTTTGTATTAATTCCCACTTCATGTTGTCATGTGGCTGGTGGCTATGAAATTAGACAATTCCAGACCAGGCCGGCTCTCTGGGACCCCAGAATTCTGAACCCAGATGTTCCTGGGCCCACTTCAGGGGCTAGCCCAACCTCTCCCCAAGTCCACCCTCTGGAGGTGACCCCTGCCAGTGGGCTGGGTACCGCTAGGCTTGAACAGTGGCCGAGGGTGGATCTTTGCAGGGGTGGGACTTGAGGTGCCAAGGGACATGCAGGCTGGACGTCCACGAGGGTGTGGGAGGCACGGGAAGGATGGTGCAGGCCTGAGGCCTCTGGTTGGGGAATGAATCACGTCTGCAGTTAAGGAGACATGGGCCTGCAGACATGGGCCGCTAACTCCTGGGCTGCCCAGCTGCCGCTCTGTTCCTGGGAGCCTTTCTCGGAGCTCTTCGCCTCTGCAGCTGTCCGCCTCTCCATCTCTCCCTCCATCTCAGTGCTGGGGAGGCCCGTGCACTCCGGGAGTGAGGTCTCCGGAGGCCAGCTCCCTGGGCTGCGTGGACACAGTCTGCTCCTGGCCCTTACTTCCCTGTGCCCAAGGCGGGCAGTTCTGTGCCATCAGCACTTGGCAGCCATGACCGCAGCTCCACTTGGAAGCCTAAGGCATAATTTGCCCCAGCCTGAAGCTGCAAGCTGTGATCTGTGTTTCACACAGAGCCGCCTGCTGACACACGGAATCCTGTCTCTGGGGGCCTCTGCGGGCTCCGGCCCAGACACCCTTCCCTCATCTTCCCTGCTCTCGGCTCCAGTCCCAGCCTCCCTGCGGCTAAGACCTGGATCCAGGCGGGGTTCTCTCCCAGACCCTCAGCCTCTCAACGCCTCAGTCCCTCTGACCTCACAAGAACCCCCATTTGGAGCCTGCCGCCCCCTCGTCTCCTCTGTCCCTCCCTCTGCCTGATCCCCTGTGTCTGGAACCCACACCCATCTCCTCCCCAGAAGGCCAAGGGCCCTCTTTGTGATGCCCCTTCATTTATTTCAGGTTTTCACGAGACGAGTAGGGATGGCTGTTTCTGGCTTGAGCCACACAGCCCATCAGCTTAGACCACCCACGGGTAACTGTGGCCAGCTCACTCACTTTATGTCCTTTTTGTAAAAAAAAAAAAAAAAAAAGAATAGTTGGACATATTAAAAAATGTGAAGGGGACTTCCCTCGTGGTCCAGCGTTTAAGACTCCGTACTCCCAACATGGGGGGCCTGGGTTTGATCCCTGGTCAGGGAACTAGATCCCACATCCCATAGTATGTGCCAGAGACACAGACCTGGCACAGCCAAATAAATATATATGTGATAAATACGGTTTTAAAAATGTGAAGAATATAATGATGCCTGTACACCCAGCATCCCGCTTAAGAAATAAGGTGTTACAGGCCTGGGTGGCCCTCGTGCCCACTGAGGTGAGCACTCGTCTGAATTCAGAATGGCTCGCTGCTGGGTGTGTCTTCTGTGTGCTGTGTCTGCAGACGACACGCCGTCTGCTCCCGACACTGGCGGCGTCAAATCACGTGTGCGAGGGGAGTTGGCTGCTGCCTTTTGCTTTTTCACGAGATGGGACGACCTTGAGGTTTACCCACTTATCCACACAGCTCCGTAGCTCTGGTGCTGTGCCGTGCTTAGTCGCTCAGTCGTGTCCGACTCTTTGCGACCCCACGGACTGCAGCCCGCCAGGCTCCTCTGTCCATGGCGATTCTCCGGGCAAGGATACTGGAGTCGGTTGCCATGCCCTCCTTCAGGGAATCTTCCCAACCCAGTGATCGGACCCAGGTCTCCCGCATTGCGGGCAGATTCTTTACTGTTTGAGCCACCAAGGAAGCCCAAGAATACCGGAGTGGGTGGCCTATCCCTTCTCCAGCGGGATCTTCCCGACCCAGGAATCAAACCGAGGTCTCCTGTGTTACAGGTGGGTTCTTTACCAGCTGAGGTACCAGTGTAGCTCTAAAGTTTACTTATTTGGCCGCGGGTGGCTAGGGTGCCCCCGTGTGGGCAGGCCGAGTTTTCTACTCCTTGGCCAGACACTAGGGGTCCGTGGAAGGTTTCTTCTGTTGCAGACACTGCTGGACACATTCTCCTGGGTCCCACGCGTGTGTGTCTTCCCCTGGGCAGATCGCCTGGGCTCTGGGGATGCTTGCCCCGGGCCCTGGCAAGTGGCTTCCACTCTGCTCTCCCTTTCTGTGCCCTGAGTAGCCACCCTGGGTGGCCGCCTCCCAGACCTGCCGAACTTTACCCTGATTCCCACGGCACCCGCGGCATTTTCCCCTCTGCTTCCTCACCTCCGCTGCCCAGCCCACACTGCTCTGTCCCCTGGCTGGGATCCCTGGGGCCTTCTCTTTCTGCCCTGACATCCGGTGTGTGGCTGGGTCCTGCTTTTCCTCCTTCAAGTGCTGGTGAGGGTGGTGGCCTCGTCCCCAGACCCACCCTCGTCCCTTCTGTCGTGGGTTCAACAGTGCCAACCACCCCCGATTCATATTCAGTTAGAACCTCAAAAAGCGACTTGGACATAGGGCTTTTAGAGGTCCAGGGCTTAGAGATGGGGTCATGGAGGAGTAGGGTGGACCTAAATCCAATGACTGGGCTCCTTATAAGAAGAGAGACACAGACGCACAGGAAGGAGGCCACGTGAAGACGGAGGCAGAGATGGGAGCTTTGCAGTCACACGCCACGGGATGCCTGGGGCCAGGGGAAGACGGAAGAGGGAAGACTTCTTTCCCAGAGCCTCTGGAGGGATCACGGCCCTGCTGACACCTTAAGTGTGGCCTTCTGTCTCTAGAACTGTGAGAGAATTAATTTCTGTTATTTTTAAGCCTCCCGGTTTGTGGTGATTCGTTAAAGCAGCTGCAGGAAGCTAGCGCCCCTTCCCTCCGAGATCGAGAGTGGTCTACAGCCACCCACGCAAGGCACTCTCTAAAATGCCACTGTCTGGGCTGTGTCTCTGTCCTTACAGGGGGTGCTCAACGTGAGCCCCGGGCTGGTGTCCCTTTGGCCCCCTCCCCACCCCGGCTCACACACCCCTTCCTGTGGGGAAGGGCCCCGCCCCTGTCACTCAGCTGCACTGCCTGCTTGCCATTGCCATGCCCCGCCCCCATCACCGTGGACAGTAAGCGCTGCAGGGGGGTGGGGCCGTATGGCTCATTGCCCACCCTTTCTCCAGGGCAGTACAGAAGACCCCCCTCCCCATCACCAAGAGAGGAGGGAGTGTCCTTTGTGGGGGGCGGGGGACCTGGCCAGAGTCTTGGCCACTTTTCACCTGACACCTGGGCCCCCACAGGGACCCCCAGCTGCTATCCCCTGCCCCCTCTCCTTCACTTCTCATGTCTCAGCCTCGCCATCCACCTAGGCACTCGAGCAAAAGTCTCAGTGTCGTCCTTGACCTCCGTGTCTCAGTTAGGCCTCCATGTCTCCCCTTATCCCCACCCTTTCTCCCCACCAGAGGCTCCTCACTGTCTAGTCCACATCTGGGGGGCTTTACTGAGTCCCTCCTGTGTGCCTGGGCTTGCACAGTGGGCTCCGTGCACGGGATTCTTTAAAACACATCTGGGCCTGGTCCTCTGACTGAGAGAACCCTCGCGTCCCTTTTCCCCACAGAATAAAGGTGTGTGTGTGCTAAGTCGCTTCAGTCGTATCTGATTCTCTGTGACCCCATGGACTGGAGCCTGACAGGTTCCTCTGTCCACGGGATTCTTCAGGCACGAATCTTGGAGTGGGTTGCCATGCCCTCCTCCAGGGGATCCTTCCGACCCGCGTCTCTCACATCTCCAGCGTTGGCAGGGAGGTTCTTTACCACTAGCACCACCTGGTAAACCCAGCCTGATGGCCCCCAGTCCTGCTGGTCTCCCCGCTGTCCAGCCTCTCCCCTCGCTGCTCCGAGGGGTCACAGCTCTGGAAGCTATCTCTTTCCAGGGTAATTTGGTAATTTGACCCAGCCTGTCAATCCTGTTAGCAGGTGGGCAGTGGGCATTGCTCTGTCCTCCCATCCCGTATGGCTGGGTGTTCTTATGGCACTTGGCAGGCAGGCAGTAAATGTTGCTGAATTGAACTTGATAGGAGAAGCTGGGTGGGGGGTGGGGGAGTGTGATTGGCCAAAAAAACAGATTTAAAATAGAAACATCAGTCTTCTTTTACTTTGGCTGAGAAGTAGCTTTTCTCTTTGTTTGCTTTATGGGGGAGAGGCTTATGGAAAATGCCAGGTCTCCAGAGAGGCGGCGGAGGAGAGGCAGACCCAGCCCAACAGGGCAGCCTGTAGGCACAGTAGCTATTTACATCTAAAGCATTTATTTAACACAAGTTAAAAACTCAGTTCCTCAGCAGCATGGGCCACACTGTAGGCCCTCGTCAGCCACACGTGGCTGCCATATTGAACACGACAGAGACCGTGGCATCTACATCAGCACAGAAAGTTCTCTGGGGTAGGGCTGGTCTAGATTAATCTACACACCCGATCCTCAAATCCCTTGTTCCTCCTGGGAGCCTTTATTGGGTGCCACTGAGCAGGCAGAATGTTGGGATTTCCAGCGGGAAGTGAAAGACACCAGGCCTTTGGGGGAGTTTTGCTGTGTTCTGGAGATGCAGGGGCCCAAGGACTCTAGTCCCTACACTCTTGGATCCCCTCTTGCTCTGCACAGGGAGCTGGGGTCCTTCAGGAATACGGCGCCAGCTCCCGGCTCTAGCAGGACGGGGACGGATGGCTGAGCGCGAGGGCTGTTAGTGGTGGAATTTGGCCCCGTCTGGGCCGTCTCTCTCCCTTGCCTAGATTTCCTTCCACGCTGACCTGGAAGAACTCCCAAAGCAACAGGCCGGCCCAGGCTGTTTGCACCAGTAAACCCTGCAGCAGTCTCCAGGGCAGAGAGTAGCTGGATCGTATTTATTTAGGAACGGCCGAAACTTGAGGCACCGTAAAAAGTGGAGAGAAGATTCCGGAGAGGAATGTGGCCGGCCCCAGGCCCGGAATTCGTCGTTTTGCTCTGGGAGGCTGCAGGCGGCCAGACTGGGGCCGGCCCTGGAGGGTCTCGGCCAGCTGCCCACTCTGCTGGCAGGTACAGTAGCCGTGACTGGAGGACGGTCAGTGGGAGGGGGTCAGAGGGACGGAGCTTCCTTATTTTTAACTAAGGAAAGCGCACTTCAGTGGTTGAGTCGGAAGATGAGCAGGAAATGAAGGGAAAAGTCTGTTTTTAAAGCGAGGGGTTGGTTTCCCCCACATTGTTGTCTAGTCGCTCAGTCGTGTCCAACCCTTTTGCGACCCCATGGATTGCAGCCCACCAGGCTCCTCTGTCCGTGGGATCTCCCAGGCAAGAATACTGGAGTGGGTTGCCATTTCCTTCTCGAGGGCATTCCCGACCCAGGGATTGAACCCGCGTCTCCTGCACTGGGCAGGCCGGTTCTTCGCCACTGAGCCAGCAGGGAAGCCCTGCATCCCCCATAGGTTGGAGGCAGTTATGGAGGATTCTCGAAGAAGGTACCTGCTTGAGGGATGGGGGAGGTGAGAGGTGGCAGGAAATCTGAGCCCAGAGCCTCAGAGGGTGTCCTTTCAGCTAGATTCCTCTCCTCCCACCTCCTCACAGGCCCCTCCCCAGAATGGGCCCCAGGAACAAGGCTACGCCCCTCTTGTGGACCCCCTTCCTGAGGCCCCTGCTGCCCATGTCAGAGCTACCTGGAGCGCCTGCCCCCTTTTCACGGCTGGGTCAGCCCAGGCCTCCTGGACTGTGTTGGGAGTTCAGGGCTCGCTGGGATCGCCTCTTACTCCTGTGTCCCCTCCAGCTGGGTGCGGGGGCTTAGTGCTGTCTTCACAGATAAAGCAGGCCTCACTCTTCCTCCTTATCTGCCCTGGGCCCCTCTCTGATGATGGTGACATCAAAAAGAAGGTGGCAGGGAGTATGCAGGTCACAGGGGCAGGTCTGTGGAGGTCAAGGGTAGAGATACTGCCTTTAGAACTGTCTGGAAGGGGCTGCTGGGCAACCCCATCCGGGCAGGCTCAGGTGGCTGGGAGCAGGGACTCGTTGACTGGCGTAAGGGGAGGTCCCCAAAGTTGTGGCCTGGGGTTGGTGGGGCGCCCTCGGGATGGCAGGCGGCGGTTGATTTGGAGAAGTGCTGGTTTCAAACACTGACCCCCCCTCACTGGAACTGCTCACTGGTTTACTGCACTCATATGCTTGGTGAATCTAAGACCAGGACAAAGTTTTTCACAACCACAGTGCTCCCTCTGTGTTCTGCTAGAGGGAGGAGTCATTTGGGGAGCCCTGACCTGGCCAGTCGCCCTGCGTGGCCGACGCTGGAGATGAGGCCAGGACTCAGTGAACAGTGGGGGTCGGCTGCCCATTCTCCCATGCCTGGCCTCACCCGGCCTCTGCACCCGGCCTCTGCACGGCTCGTAACTAACACAGCCCTGTCGGAGCCAATCGGTGCAGCCAGGTTTTCGGTTTCAAATTATCCCCCGCTTGGGCCAGCATGCTTGGAGTTTTAGGCATGACTGGGGACTGGACGTTGAGCCAGACTATGCCGGGGCGGGGAGCAGGGCGGGAACTGAGGGTCAAAGCTGTGCTCAGCAGCTGCACTGACCGCAGCAACAAAATCCACGGCGTGTGCAACTGACGGCTGCAGGAAGTGGCCAGATTACCCGAGGCCATGACTGCGCTCCTCGTCTTGGCCCAGCCATCTACCTGCCACCCCCACCAGCTGGCAAACTTGGGGATATAGTGAAGGACAGAGGAGACCCCATGGACTGGTCTGCCGCCTCGTGGGGGCTTCCTGGCTCTGCTCGCTGCAGTGGGGATTGGAGTCACACAGCCCCCTGTGGCCTTAAAGGAGTTTCTTTTTAAATCCGTTTTCTGTAGTTCCTAAGTGTAATGAGTATATAGTACATGTATAATCAGAAAAAAACAGAAATAGTTCTTTTCAAAATCGGATAAGAGGTGAAGTAAGCACATCAAAAAACCCTCCATGATTCCCACGGTTCTAACTCAGTGGTCGGTGGCTGGTTTATTGTAATGCGTTAGAATGAACTATGCTCAGCAGGAGGCACTGCACCGGGAGGCATGGCTCATGGCTCTTTCGTCCGTCTGTGGTACTTGTTTGGGTCTCCTGTGGCTGCTGTAAATAACAAACTGCCAGTAACTTGGGCTGAAACCGGCAGAAATGTCTTCTCTGACAGTTCTGGAGGCCGGAAGCCTGAAACCCAGGTCTTCGCAAGGCCCGGGTCCCTCCAGAGACTACAGGGGAGGAGCGGTTCTTGTCCTTCCAGCTTCTGGGGCTGCCGGCCTTTCGTGGCTTGTGGCTGCTTCCCTCTGATTTTCAAGGCCAGCATCTTCACCTCTCTGATTGCTCTGTCTGAGCATCCCCTTCTGTGGTGTGTGTGTGTGTGTGTGTGTGTGTGTGTGTGTGTGTGTGTGAGAGAGAGCTCTCCCTCTGCCCCCTTCTTGAATACATATGATGGCCTTTAGGACCCCCCTCCCCACCAGTGATTCAGAATAGTCTCCCATCTCAAGATCCTTCACTTAATTGCACCTGAAATGACCCTTTCTGCTAACAAGTTCCCATGTACAGGTTCAGGGGATTAGGTTATGAGATCTTGGGTGGCGGTGGCGGGGGGGCATTATTCAGCCTACACGGAGCCCCAAAGCTGCCCGAAACACCTCTCCTCACTGTGCAGGTGGCCGGCTTTGGAGCTGTCCTCCAGACTCTGCTGGGAGTTGTGATTTGGTGTCTCCCAGAAGGTGTCGCCCCCCCCCCCCACGTCCAAGAAAACGCCCTCGCCGCTTTGTTCTTGCTGTTAGACTCTTGTGACCCCATGGACACACCAGGCTCCTCTGTCCTTCACTGTCTCCCCGAGTTTGCTCAAATTCGTGTCCATTGAGTCGGTGATGCCATCGAACCGTCTCATCCTCTGTCACCCTCTTCTCCTTCCCTCGATACCTTGGAAACTGCATTTGGAGTCCTGCCCTGGGCAGAGGGGGCCATCCGACAGAGAATGGCGTGTGGCCCTCTTCTGCTGACACGTCGCTCATGTGGCCGTGGGGCAGAGACCTCAAGCTGAGAGGGCACCTGGGGGAGGGGCCAGCAGATAATCAGACTGAGTGCAGCGCCTTGCTGTGGGAACCACAGCAAAGCAAAGAAAGGCAGTTTCATCTAAAGAGGGAAGCACTCTTCAAACCCGCCCCGTGAGGCCAGACAGCAGGGCTCATTCGGTGTGGCTGTATGCCCTCCCTTTTCCAAGAGAAGAGGAAACCCTGCAGTTCTTGGTGAAATTGCCCAAGTGTTCAACATTGGCACAGATACAACAATTTCTTTAGGCAGGGTCAGGCAGGCAAACACAGCCTGTTTCTGTGTCCCTTGGGCGGAGGGCTGTCAGTTTGAACCCTTGAAGGGAATGAAACTTAAAGAGCAGAGGAGATGCCCTCAGCCCCAGCGCCCCCCACCCCCCACACACCAACCCCCAGCCCTCACTCTGACCACGCGCTGCCCTTCCCCACTGCCCCTGAGTTGCCAGGTGAGCAGCCCCCAAGACCCAGCAACAGCTGAGCCCCTAGCCAGGCCAGGCTCCTGTCCCCTCCTCCCAGAGAGGCGCTGAGTCTGGGGAAGCTGTGGTGAGGAACTGCGCGCCCTCCCAGGGGACGGCTGGAGACTCACTGACTCACGAGCCAGGGGTAGGAATCTTCCAGGAAGTCTCCTTCCCGCGCTCCCCTCTCGGCCGGGGTGGGACACCGGGGCATCTGCAGGGGGGCACTTCTCCGGCTCATCCCCGGCAGGTGTTCCTGAACCTTCCCCGTGGCAGCCAGCTTGGGGCGCGACCACCTCTCCTTCCGGCCAGGCCGGGGGTTGGGGCGCACGCGGAGGCGGAGGGGAGCCCAGGCGGGCAAGCAGGCAGGAACCAGGCTTTGCAAAGGCTCAAACCAGAGGAAATCGCAGCATCGCGGCCCGGGGGCCGGAATGAAAGACTCTGCGAGTCGCCAGGAATTTGACTCTGTGAGCTGGTTTCCAAGAGGCTAAGTTAAGCTTCTCCAAGTGGATATTAAAAAGGAGCAGCCAGACAAGAAGCCCCGGGCGGAGGGGCTGGAGGGGGTGGAGAGAAGGCGCCGGAAGCCACTCGCCGCCGCACCTCGGGAGCCACCGCACAAAGCCCTCGCCGCCGGTCCTCGGACGGAGGACCCCGGGACCGCGGGAGCCTTTCAAGGTCCACTCTGGCCCGCACTCCGCCTCTTCTTTTTATTTCTCTCCTTCGCTCGCTTTCCCCTCCCCGTTCCAAGAGACAATGCTACTTCAGTTTGGAGCACAAACATATGATCAGCACATGGAAATGTGGTAATTTGGATGCATTCGTGATCGCAGCAGATTGAAGAAATTAGACCAGACAAAGAGTGTTTCTGGAGGAGGAGGAGGAGGAGGAGGCAGAAAGAGGGAGGGCGACGGGGTGAGAAAGGGGAGGACGTCTCTGGAAAGGGGGACGCTGGGACTCCCGCCTGCTGCTAAATATATCCGTAATGATGGAGAGAGACCGGATCACAGGTAGGCAAGGGGCCCTCCTCCCCGCCCCGCGCTGCCCCTTCCCCTTAACTGGAAACTTTCTTCATGCTTCGGGACATAAGCACCCAGGGGTCACTTTGGCTCATTTTTCCGGGCATATTTTCCTCTCTACTGTTCTGAGGTCCTAGGACATAATGTTCCATAATGTTCCAAAAGCGAAGCTTCGCTAAGTCTGGCTTTTATTTAAACTCGGCTCTCCCTTCCCTCACTATTTCTCTTTCATTTCCCAACGTGCCACTTTTGCAGCTGAAGGCGGCTGTGAATGCTGAGACTGTGGGCGCTGAAGTCCAGGAAAGGATCGGGTTGGGGGGACCCAATTCTGGCGCTGGGGTCTCGTCCGGCGGCACCGGGGCGCCGCTTGTGGTTTGTTTGTCCACCGTGTGGTTTGTTTGTCCACTGCTCGCCAAAGTCTTCAATGCTGCCTTGGTCTCTTCCCTGAAATAGCATTTTGGTGCCTTCCTGGGAGTTGATTACAGGGCTGGGAGCTCGCAGTGCCCAGACAAGATGTGCAGATGTGTGTGTGTGTGTGTGTATGCACACACACCGTGGACAGAACTCCTCCTATTCTGCCAGAAGCTTGGGGGAGTTGACCAAGGTGACCCCCAGTTGCGGGGGTTGGCGTCATCTGGGTCCTGTCCTCACCTTGGCACAGTGAACAGGGAGGAGGGTAGCGATGAGCATCCCTGTCTGGATGGGACGTTTCAGGACAGAGAGACCAGATCTGTGGGCTCTGCTTAGATTCTGGGGTAGAATCACTGATTAGCACATCTGACTGTCATGGTGGGGCAAGGCGTGAGGGCAGACGCCTGGTCCTTGCATTGGAGGGGGCTTCCAGGTCCCTGGATTGGTACCCGCACTGCACACAGCATGTGTTTTGAGTTACATTTTGAGTTAAGGGGTCAAGTTGGTAGCCCCGCACCGACTGGGCTCAGCCCCATCGGGACTGGGCAAGAACCAACAAGGGGAGAGAAAAGAGGCTGCCACTCCTAAGTCACCCCGGTTAGAAGCCCCTGTTTCCCAGGTGGACCTCCTGAGATCCTTCTCCCAGGCGTGTGTCCTGGGTCAGCATCTGACGTCATCAGGAGTAATTCCCATTCATTCCCCAGCCTGCTGCTTGCGGCACACCCCTTGAGCCAGATGCTGGGGTGCACTGTGCAGGCTGAGACATCTTGGGCATCAGCGTCCAGGCTGCAGGTGCTCTGAGCTGGCCCCTGGGTGTCTTCACAGGTGTCATTGGACTGGTCTGTTGTTTGTCACTGTGTGTGTTGTGGGGGGAAGGGGTGGACTCCTCAAGAAGCTGTAGGGGAGGAAGGCACATCTCCATGGCTCCTCTGAAGGTGGCCCCTTGCCTGCTGCTCCAGGGGCTGACCAGATCCCAGTGTGGTGTCAGGGTGGATGGGGCACCCACAGGCAGGGGAGCTGCTGATGGGCGGTGGGTGTGCGTGCATATCCATGCCACTGGGCAGGCATCAACGGGCACCGCGACCAACCACGGGAGCTGGGGTGGCCCTGGAGACTGCCAGAAGGCACGGCTGGTGAAACCGCAGCTCACGTGAGTTTGAGCTCAGTGATGTGGGCCGGCAGGGGTGAACGGGGCGGGAGCCGGGGTTCCCTGCTCTCAGTCTCGGCAGGGGCTGCTGGGTGCAGGACTTGGGAAGATGGTCACTCTGCTGGCCTGGTTGGCAGGGGCCTCCCACCCAGCCTTCACTTTCACGGATGACCAAGCCAAGGCCCAGCTGGGTGACAGACAGGCGGCCAGAGAGCCAGAGCACAAGGGCTGGGAAGGGGTCTCTGGGGAGTCAGAAGTGGTGGCAACGTCTTGGAACCTCCCAGGCTGAGCAAGCTCCAGGAGCTTTTTCAGGAACTGAATAAACAGTCAGCTCTGAGCCTTTATAGCCTCGCCGAGCACCACGCCCTCGTGATGAGAAGTGGAGGGGGGGGGGCCTTCCCCCGGGCTACGCCTGAGGAAAAGTTGGGACTTCCTATGAAATCCTCATTTAGATGCATTTTCATCCAAAGATTGGTGGCTCAGACGGTAAAGCGTCTGCCTGCAATGCGGAGACCCGGGTTTGATTCCTGGTTGGGAAGATTTCCTGGAGAAGGAAATGGCAATCCACTCCAGCACTCTTGCCTGGAAAATCCCATGGACAGAGGAGCCTGATAGGCTACAGTCCATGGGGTCGCAAAGAGTCGGACATGACTGAGCGACTTCACTTTCACTTTTTTACGTTCATCCAAAGATACTTATTTCTTTCAAAGCTTGCGTTAGAAACCTGGTTCCAGAAAAGGCAGGTCCCCAAGCTGTCTCCCCCAAGTTCCTCAAATTTGGTCGGACCTTGACCTTAGTCTTTAATTGTAACTCAGAGCTTCAGAGGCCCCCGGGGAAGCTAGCTCTACCCTGCTCCTTGCTGGGATCTCGAGCAAGTTGCTCTGCAGCCCTAGGCTCCATTTCCTAATCTGTAAAGTGGGGGAGACGGAGCAGCAGGGGCCCCAGGCCTTGCCCCCCCACCACCAGTGGCCTCTGAGCTGATTCTGGGGGTCCCTGTCTCCTGCGGGGCTGCCACTCACAGTCCCTGCCCCTCTTGGACCCCATTAGGCAGTTGAGGTAGCTGCCTCCCTCCCCAGCGGGCACACTGAGTAGGGGTGAGGCTGGAGTCACGATGCCCAGCGTGTGTGGATGGAGGCCTGTCTGGCCAGACGCCCTACCCGCCAATTTCCAGAAGTGGCTGTTCCTGCTTATGGCCCGCTGGGCTGGCATTTAAGGAGGGTCTGGCTGGCTCTTGGCCACTGCCCAGCAGCCGTCCAGGAGGGGTTGGTGGGGAAGGGGCTTGGGGCAGGTGGGGGCTGCCTCAGGAGACCCGAGGTCTCCCTGCTCCGTCTCCTGGGAGCACCAACTCCTGCCTAGTTTGGGCCCCGGGGGCCCCGGGTCCTCTGTGGCAGCCACGCCACCTCCATCCCCCTTGAGGCTGAGGCTGTGCCCTGGGAAGATGCCGGAGGGCTTGTCAGCAGGCCGGGATGAGTCACCGAGCAGTGACTGGCCGCTGAGACACAGGCCGCTCCTTCCAGCCAAGGGTCGGCATTTTTTTCCTTGTTCTGGACTGGCTTTGTGGCTTTTACAAATCAAGCAGTTTTATCTCGTTCCAAGCGCTAGTGTTTCAGCAGGGAGAATCTCCAGGAAGGGAACTTTCCACTGGGGCGGGGTGGGGGTTGGGGGGGCAGTGACTTAGCTCAGCTGGGCCTCGGGGAGGCTGGGAATGGCCGCGTGGTGAGCTGTCGGCAGAGAATGTAGATGTTTCTCCGCTTGGTCATGGAGGCTGGTCTGGGGGGCAGGGAGGGCCGGGTCACGTTGTCACTGGATGTCTGTCCCAGGCTCACCAGGGAGGACAGAGCTGGTTCTCTAACTTGCTCAAGGGGTCCTGTGTCACGGCCGTGGGGCGGGCAGGGGGCTGGACAGTCCCCCATCATTTGAAGCATGCTTTGGGCCTCACTCTGATGGCCCCTTTTGTCCCTGGGTTTCTGGGCAGTTCATATGCTTGACTCACTGTGGTCATCAGTGTTCTGGACCTGCATTGCCAGAGCTTGATTTTCCTCGTCTCCAGGATGAGAAGCTTGGCCTGAGGCCCGCCTGGTCCTCTTCCTCCTGCAGCTCTGATTGACCTGGGCCTTGGTTTCCTAGGGCTTCCCTGATAGCTCAGATGGTAAAGAATCCGCCTGCAATGCAGGTTACCCCAGTTCAATTCCTAGATCAGAAAGATCTGCTGGAGAAGGGATAGGCTATCCTCTCCAGTATTCTTGGGCTTCACTGGTGGTTCAGCTGGTAAAGAATCTGCAATGCGGGAGACCTGGGTTCGATCCCTAGGTTGGGAGGATACCCTGGAGAAGGGAAAGGCAACCCACTCCAGTATCCAGTAGTGGTATCCAGTACCACTTGGTTTCCTAGGGCTGATGTAACCAAGTACCACTGCCTGGGGAGCTTGCAGCGACAGCAATGGGCCCTCTCCCAGCCCTGGAGGCCAGAAGCCCGAAGTTGACGTGTCGGAGGGTTGGCTCCTTCAGGGTGCCCTGCGACAGCATCCTCTCCGTGAGCCTCCTGGCCTCTGGCGGTGGACGGTGCACCTTGGCGTCCTTGGCTGCTGGGTGCTCACTCCAGTCTTTGTCTCTGTTTTCACAGGGCCTTCTTGTGTGTCTCAGGTCTCCCTCTGCTTCTCTCTTTATAGGGACACTCGTTCCTGGATTTAGGGCCCACTCCAGTAATCCACTGAAACTTCCCAGATGGCTCGGTGGTAAAGAATCCGCCTGCCAGTGCAGGAGATGCAAGAGATGCGGGGTTGATCCCTGGGAAAAGGTCATTTCCTTCCTGGAGGAGGAAATGACAACCCATTCCAGTGTTCTTGCTAGGAAATCCCATGGGCAGAGGAGCCTGGCAGACTGTACTCCGTGGGGTCGCAGAGGCTGACAGGACTGAGGGACTGAGCACGCACATAATCCAGCATGACCAAAACTCCAGATCCTTATCCTAATGACGTCAGCAAGACCCTTTTCTCCACATAGCACCATGTCCACAGATTCCAGGCGAACATGAGTTTTGAGGAGGCCACCATTCAACCCACTCCAGTTCTCATGCGTCCTGGATGCACAGGATAATTCCATATCCTAAGATCCCTCGAAGTCCCCGAGTCTGGCTGCAAGCCTTTGCCATTGGGTCCCCTACCCCAGCTGTGGTGTGGGAAGCCCAGCCCCGGGAGAATTCCAGAAGCCTGCCTGCCCCGCTTCCAGGCACCTGCCTGCTGGGAGCTGCTTGTGTCCCCTGCCGGTGGGGTGAGGCCTGGGGCAGGCTCTGGGGACAGAATGGACCTAGGACAGAGTGGATACCTGGGTCAGCCTGCCTGATAAGGTCACCTTCGCCTGGTGCTTTGTAATTTTTTTTTAATTTGCGCACCAAATAGGTCTGTCCAAAACCTTTCCTGATTAGAGGATTTATTTCAATGTAAAGTCCTACTAAGGCATGGCATGACCGTCACATTGTTATATAATAAAGAGCCGCCTTCAATAACAGTATAGTGTGAGATTGGGACTGACCCTTTGCGTGTTCACTGTAGTCTTTCTGAACTGGAAGGACCTCGGGTGCCCAGGGCTCTGGACTCATTTAAAACAAATCGTGGTAAAATGTGCATAACATAAAATGTACCTTTTTAAAAAAGGTTTATTATAGTTGGTTTACAATGTTGTATTAGTTTCCGGTGTACAGCAAGGTGAATCAGTTATACATATAGGAAAGGAAAGGAAAGTGAAGTCACTCCAGGGGATCTTCCCGACCCAGGGATCGAACCCAGGTCTCCCGCATTGCAGACAGACGCTTTACTGTCTGAGCCACCAGGGAAGTCCCATACCTATAATCTACTCTTTTTTAGATTCTTTTCCCAAATAGGTCATTACAGAGTAATTTTTAAAATAATATTTATTTTAGTTAATTTGGCTGCTCTAAGTCTTAGTCGCAGCATGTGGGACCTTTCGTCTTCATTGTGACATTCGGGATTTTTAGTTACATCATGTGGGATCTAGCTCCCTGACCAGGGATTGAACCTGGGCCCCTGCACTGGAAGCATGGAGCCTTAGCCACTGGACCACCAGGGAAATCCCATTACAGAGTATTGAGTAGAGGTCTGGGTGCTACGTTCCCGGTCCTTATTAGTTATCTATTACATGTATATGGGTATATTCAGCCCAGTCTCCCAGTTTATACGTCCCCACCTTTATTCCCCAGGAACCATAGTTTGTTTTCTACATCTGTGACACTGTTTTGTACATAAGTGCATTTGCACCTTTTTTTAGGGCTTCCCTGGTGGGTCAGCAGCAAAGAATCTGCTTGCCAATGCAGGAGATGCGAGTTTGACCCTTGGGTCGGGAAGATGCCCTGGAAGAGGAAATGGCAACCCACTCCAGTATTCTTGCCTGGAAAGTGCCATGGACAGAGGAGCCTGGCGGGCTACAGTCCCTGGGGTCACAAAGAGTCAGACATGATTTAGTGACTAAACAACAACCCTTTTTAAAGATTCCACATGTAAGAGAGACCGTATGATATAAATATACCTTTTAAATGATTTTTAGGTGTGTAATTCAGTGGCATTAAGTGCTTTCACATAGTTGTGCAATCATCCATCCATCTCCAGAACTTTTTCCATCTTCTCAAAGTGAAGTGAAAGTGAAAGCTGCTCAGTCCTGTCCGACTCTTTGCAACCCCAGGGACTATACAGTCCATGGAATTCTCCAGGCCAGAATACTGGAGTGGGTAGCCTTTCCCTTCTCCAGGGGATCTTCCCAACCCAGGGATCGAACCCAGGTCTCCCGCATTGCAGGCAGATTCTTTACCAGCTGAGCCATAGGGAAGCCCAAGAATACTGGAGTGGGTAGTCTATCCCTTCTCCAGGGGATCTTCCTGACCCGGGATTTGAACTGGGGTTTCCTGCATTGCAGGTGTATTCTTTACCAACTGAGCTATCTGGGAAGCCCCTGTCTTCTCAAAGGGAAGCTCTGTTAAACACTACTTCCTCGTTCCCCTGTCCTCCCTGACCCTGCTTTCTGTCTGTGTGAATTTGACTGTTTCAGGTTCCTTATGTAAATAGAATCATTCAGTATTTGTCTTTTTGTGACTGGCTTATTTCATTTAATAATTTCAAAGTACCTGTATGTTGTAGCAGGTGTCAGAGTCCCCTCCTGTTTAAAGCAGAATAGTATTCCATTGTAGACTGTATTTTGTTTATCCATGGTCTATCAAGAATCACCTTTTGGCTCTTATGAAAAGTGCTGCCATAAATCTGGGTGTATAGGTATTTGCTTAGGTCCTTGCTTTCAGATTTTTCTGGGTACACACACCCAGAAGGAGAATTACTGGATCGCATGGAGAAAGTAAGTGAAAGTGTTAGTTGCTCAGTCATGTCCTTGCATTCCCGTGGACTGCAGCCCACAAGGCTCCTCTGTCCATGGATTCTCCAGGTGTGAACGCTGGAGTGGGTTGCCATGCCTTCCTCCAGGGGATCTTCCCAACCCAGGGATTGAACGCAGGTCTTCTGCATTACAGGTGGATTCTTTACCATCTGAGCCGCCAATCGCATGGTAATTCTATGTTTAATTTTGGGAGGAACTTCCATACTGCTTTTTACCACAGCTGTACCATTCTACATTCCCACCAACAGTGTACATGGGTTCCAATGTCTCCACATCCTCCCCAACACATGTTATTTTCTGTTATGGTTTTAAGCAACAGCCAGTCTATTAAGTGTGAGGGGGCACCTCATTGCAGTTTTGATTTGCGTTTCCCTAATGATCAGCGATGTTGAGCATCTTCCCACGTACCTGTTGGCATCTGTATGTCTTCTTCGGAAAAATGTCTATTGAGGCCCTTGGTCAATTTTTTAATTGGGTTGTTTTTGTGTGTGTGTGATTGAGTTGTAGAAGTTTTGTTTTTTCTGGCCTCACTGTGTGTCATGTGGGATCCCAGATCCTCCCCACCAGGGATCGAACCTGAACCCCCTGCAGTGTAAGCCCAGAGTTTTAACCACTGGACCGATAAGAAAGTCCTAGTGTTTGTTTGTTTTTTTTTTTAAATATTCTGGGTATTAATTCCTCATCAGACCTAGGATTTGTAAATACTTTCTTGCATTCTGTGTGTTGCCTTTTCACTCTGTTGATCGGCTCCTTTGGTGCTTAAAAGTTTTACATTTTGTGTGTCTGTTCTTGGCTGCACTGGGTCTTCCCTGCTGCCCACAGGCTGTCTCTAGTTCCCGCCAGCGGGGGCTACGCTCCGTAGCGGTGTGCGGGCTGCTCATTGTGGTGGCTTCTCCTGCTGTGGAGCACGGGCTTAGGTGTTCCGAAGCACTGGGGGATTTTAGTTTCCAGACCAGGGATGGAACCTGTGTCCCCTGCATTGACAGGTAGATTCTTAATCACTGAACCACCAGGGATGTTCCCCCCCCCCACCGCCAATTTTTAATTTTGATGAAGCTCAGTTTATTAATTTTTTCTTTTAATGTCCATGCTTTTGGTGTCATACCCAATGTCACAAAGCTTTCCCTCTGTGTTTTCCCCCTGTGAGAGTTTTATAGTTTTAGCGCTTGTATTTAGGCCTTTGCTCTATTTTGAGTTCATTTTTGTACATGTTGTGCGGTACGGCTCCAAGTTCACGTCCTGGGTTCTTGATTCACTACTTTTTTGTTTTTTTTTCCACCTCTCAGACCCAAGTTGACTGCATTGGGTGGCAAGAAGTGGGGGAGATTCTGGGTTGGGTCTGGCCTTGACCGTCCCCTCTCAGGCCAGCCAGGGAGCCTCCGCTCTGGTCCAGATGTGGCTGGACGTGGGCTCTGCCCCCCATCAGGCGGGCTTTCTGTTCTCGGTAGTCTCACTGCCCAGCTTGCACGGGAGACTGGCTGGGTCTGTGTCTGTTCTGTCCCCATGCTTAGTCTCAGAAGCCTCCTCCAGCCCTGTTCCTCTTTGCTTCTGCGATCCTGGCCTCACATCTGCGATGACCGTCTGCTCAGAGCTGGTCATCCTCGTTGTCTCCCTTCCCATCCGCGCACAAATCTCTGAATGGAAGCCACCACCGAAAGCGCTTTGCCCAAAGTCCTGCGGACCACAGTCCTGCCTCCACCGCTCTCACGTGGATTCTGCAGCGGTGGATTCTACTCCCCTTGGGCTGGGCGTGGGGTGGGGATGGGACACAGTGGAGAAACTAGGAAGGTTTCCTCTAACCAGTGGCCTTGCTGGAACTCAGGACAGTTAGCAATGCAGGTCTCAGCTCCTGGAGACCCCCGCTGCCTTCGGGCTTGGGACCTGCCTTAGGCCTTCCGATGCTCCCTCCTTTTTTTCTTTCTTCTCTCTTTTTCTTTTTTAAACAAGCGAGGAAATTCTGACTTCAGCAAGCTGAATAAACAAAGCAACACACCCCTTGGAATTAGCAAAGAAGCGCCGGCTCTGAAAGTTTACTATGAAAACTTGAAAATGCTTTTGGAGGGCTTGCTGGTGGCTCAGACAGTAAAGAAAATGCTCTGGGGCTGAGTTGTCTGCCTGTGTGAAGAGCCGCCTGACTCCAGATGGCAGCAACCTGCACCCCAGCACCTGTTCCTCCCATGGTCCTGGTTCTCCCTCTTGCCAGCACGAGTGACCAATCAGTGACCTCTGTCTGTTCATCTCAGGTCATGACCTTTGAGTTCATCTCAGGTCATAACACCTCCAAATTCCTGTTTGCAGGATAACTATTGACAGCAGTCGTCCCAATTAGCCAGCAGATCTTTCTGGAGCTCCTACTAGGTTCAGGCATCTCCTAGGTACTTGGCCTAGAGTAAGGGTTAAGGGACAGCCAGTCCCTTGCTCCTTTGGGACTGGTCATCTGAAATTGCTGTCAGGCAGCTAACCGGTAAACACACCAATTTTTGACTTGAGACGGAAAAGCAAAGAACAGGTGATGTGATGTGATTGTTACTAGGTGCGTGTGTGTGTATGTGTGTATTTGTGTGTATTAATGGACACCTGCCTTGAGAGGGTGACACTGAGCTGAAATGAACATGTCTGGAAGGACCTGACCAGGCCGGGACCCTGAGGAAGGACATTCAGGCAGAGGAAATAGCAGATGCAAAGGCCCCGAGGTTAGAACATCGTGGAGGTGCCAGTGGCTGGGCTGTGTTTTTGGAAGAGGCAGGCAAGTCTGAGTCCAGCAAGATGGACTCAGGTCAGGCCTGGCCTCGGAGGCCCTGGTGGTGGTGTGTTTTTTTTCCTGTGATGTGATTGGTGCCACGTGGAGGAAGCGACAGGACCCGTGTGCCCTGTGCCTGCCAGGCAGGGAGGAGAAGCCGGGGAGCTCCGAGGGGTGGCTGTGACTGTCGCTCTAGCAGTTGCAGAGGGGCCCTCTGATTACTGGGTGGACCTTGGTGGTTGGAGAGGCTACTGGGTGCACTGACGTGGTGGCCAGCCCTGCCCCGCCCTGCCCCACCACTGCTTGTCTTTAGGATGGAGTGCTTGCGGTCTCTGAGCGCAGAGGCTGTGGTTTGCTGGATGCTTGGCTGAGGGGGCAGGGGTGTCCTGAGGCCTGGGTTCTGAGCCTCTGTGCCTGCCCATGCCCCCGGTGGGTTGGTGGCCCTGTGTGCCCAGTGTGTCTGAGGACACCATCCTGTCCCACCAGCCCCCTTGAAGGCTCTGAGCTTTCTCTCAGCTCTGGGCTTCTGACTTCGGGGGAGGCACAGGAATACACAATGTTCTCCACCAGCCCTCAGAGCTGGGGTGAGTCAGAGCCTCCTGTGATGGAGCGGTAGCCAAGGCCCCAGGGATCTGGCTTGGTCCCTGGGGGAGGCGGGCAGGAGAGGAGAGGTGGCCTGGCAGGCAGAGTTGGGGGGGGCACTGAGGAGCTGGCATGACCTTGGGCTGTGGCCTGGCCCCCTCCTACTCTGTCCCAGCCGCTGGTCCCACTGGGACCCCCACGTGCCGCCTCCCTTCACCGCCTCTGCATCTTCTCTCCCCTCTGAGGCCGACCCTCTTCTCTGGTCCAGAGTGGGTCTCCCGGCTACTCTCCCATCCCCCTGCTTCTTTTCCTTCAGACCCTCCACCGCTCCCCCAGGGTCCACTGTGTCCCCTCTGTATCCCATGTCACCCAGAGAGGCAGGTGCTGGGAACCGGGGGTCGCTGGCACTGTGTGTGTGCCGAGCACCTTCGTCTCCTGCTCCAGGCGCCCCCTCGAGCCCGCACAGAGCTCGTCCGCACAGAGCTGGCTGCGTCCCGCATCCAGAGCTAGTACAGCAGGAAGAAGCCACCCGGGGAGCCCAGGCACCCAGCCTGCTCTGCTGGGCACGGCCCCCAGGGCTTGTGTGTCAGGGAGGAGGTGGGTCTGGGGAGATGTGACCGTGATGTGGCTCGTGGGTCAGGGCACCGACCCCCTCTCCTGCTGGCGTGGCCTGAGCTGCTGCTCTCCCAGCTTCTGTTTCCGGGGCACCTTGGAGTTGACCTTTTTGCAGCCTGTCGTGGGTTTTCTCTCTGTCCTTTCCTGACACTGTTGCTGCTCACCTGGAGAGAGCCAGGTGGGGACAAAGGAGATCAAAGAGCCCCTCTGATAGGATACCCCGCTCCCCTCAAGAGCCTCACTTGCTACTGTGACAGCAAGACTCCTGACCACCCCCAGGGCACCTATGGGGGGTGGCACGGTGTGACCGTTGAGCACGGGGCTCGCTGCACGACCCGAGGCCTCCCTTCCTGTGGCTTAGCTCAGGCTCATGTCTCTCTCTGGTCCTTTTGCCCCTGATGCACCTCAGTCTGGACTTTGCCCCCCGGCCATCCACCCAGCCCAGCCCTAGCTGTCTTGTCCCTCCAGCGGGCTCAGGTGCTTCTCCAGGTGGCTTATTCCATCCAAGGATGCAGGGCACTCAGGCATGCCCACCCTGGGAGATGTCAATGTATTGTTATCTGATAATAACTAAAGAACTACATCTTTAAAAATAATGTGAGTCGCTCAGTCGTGTCCTGCTCCTTGTGACCTCATGGACTGTAGCCCTCCAGGCTCCTCTGTGCATGGGATTCTCCAGGCAAGAAAACTGGAGTGGGTTGCCACGCCCTTCTCCAGGGGATCTTCCCGACCCAGGGATCGAACACACGTCTCTTACATCTCCTGCGTTGGCAGAGTCTTAGCCGCTGGACCACCAGGCAAGTCCCAAGAACTATGTCTTTAGAATGACTGTTTTCAGTGTTTTTCCAGCTTCAACGGTCTTTAGAGTGTCCTAATCCTGCGCCTGGTGGGCTACAGTCCACGGGGTCCCAAAGAGTCAGGCAGGACTGAGTACTCACGCGTGCGTCTTCGACTTCATGGAGGTGCAGCGTGTTACCGTACGAAAAGCATAAGGTCTGGCTGAGCTGAAGCGTCCTCTCCCATTACACCGTACTTGTGTGGGTCCTTTGAAAATGACTTCAGCTCTCAGTGCCTCGGGTTCTTTTTTGAAAACTGCCTGCAATGCAGGAGACCACCTGCAAAGTAGGAGACCCAGGCTTGATCCCTGGGTTGGGAAGAACCCCTGGAGAAGGAAATGGCAACCTACTCCAGTATTCTTCCGTGGGAAGTCCTATGAACAGAGGAGCCTGGTGGGCTGTAGCCCATGGGGTCTCAAGAGTTAGACACAATGCAGTAACCACCATCACTCCTGATGTGGCCTGTGTCCAAGGCAGAGGGAAGGGGTTGGGGTTGAAAGCAGGCTGGGGACTTGTTCATCACCTTGAGAGGGTGGTCTTGGGCTGTGCCTTTGTGACGTGTGTTGGGGGGGGCATACCTCCAGGACCTCCCTGTAGCGCCCGCCTCCCCCCAGCCTGTAGAGAGCAGCTAGGAGGGGAAGGGGAACGCACACCCCCTCAGGAGCTGTGGACCGAGGGGCCCAGGTTCTGGAGGAATGCATCGTCCATGCATCTCACCCCAGATTTACCGCAGTGAGGGCCTGGGAGGGAACCCTGGGAGGGAGCGAGGGGACCGCTGTGAAACCGGACCCACAAAGGGGCAGGAATTCAGGTGCAGGCAGCCTTTCCTCCAGGAGGTGGCGGTGCAGGCTCTCAAGAGCCCAGCTCCTGTTGGGTTTTCACTTTCATGAAATCTGTGGGAAGAGGCTGCCCTAGTGGGGCTTCCCAGGTGGCGCTAGAGGTAAAGCACCCGTCTGGCAAGGCAGGAGACCTAAGAGACGCGGGTTCCATCCCTGGGTCGGGAAGATCCCCTGGAGGAGGGCATGGCAACCGACTCCAGTATTCTTACCTGGAGAATCCCATGGACAGAGGAGCCTGTAGCCCAAAGGGTCGCAGAGTCGGACACGACTGAGGCGACTTGACATGTACGGACACACACACACACACTGCCTTGGTGTTATTTCCACTCACTTGGGAAGTACTGTGAGGCTGGCACCTGCCTTGGCACCGGGGCTGGAACACTGCAGATCTCGCAGAAGGCGGTCCTAAACCCTTACCAGACAAGGGAGGTCTGAGAGCTCAGGGCTTCAGGGAGGCGTCTCCTGGCGCCTCTTCTTGCTTTTCTGTTTTTGGTTGATATATCTCAGTCTCTTTACAAATTTTCCAACTTTTTACTATGAAAAATTTCAGACACGCAGGAAAGATCAAAGAATCACAGTGCGAACACCTCCACGCCCACCGCCTAGATTCCTCAGGGCTCATTCTGCTCCTGGCTTCATCACACTCCCATCCCTCCCTCCACCAACAGCCCGTGTGGTTTTCTGGATGCGTTTCAAAATCAGTTGTTGATAGCAGTTCACGTGACGCTGCAAACACTTTAGTTTGCCTCTCACTAATCAGAGTCCCTGTCTGCCGTTGGGAAAGATTGAGGACAGAAAGAAAAGAGGGCGTCAGAGGATGAGATGGCTGGATGGCATCACCGATGCAATGGACATGAACTTGCGCAAACTTCGGGAGATGGTGAGAGACAGGGAGGCCTGGCGTGCTGCATTCCATGGCATCTCAAAGAGCCAGACAGGACTGAGCAACTGAACAACAGCAACCAGAGTCCAGTACTTGTTTGTGGTTCTTTTTCTTCCTTTGAGGTAAAACTGATGTACTGTGAAATGCACGGGTCATAAGAGCACTATTCTCTGTATCCCAGCTCCTATCAGCATATAGAGCATCACCATCACTCCTGCATGAATCACTCTCCTGGCTAATTTCTGCCTCCACCTCCCTAACTTCTGATTTTTTTTTTTTTTTGTCACGGTAGATTAGTTTTGCCAGCTTGAACATGTGTATATTTTTCGGGTGCACCCACGTTGCTGCAGGTAACACTAGTTGTTCTAGGATTGCTGCACGGTGTTCATTGTGTGAACATTTAGCCGTTCTGTTCACGGGCCCCTTGCCGTTTCCATTTTGGAGGGCTCATGAATAAAGATTCTTGGGTAGGTTTCTTGTGGACATATGCTTCCATGTCTCTTGTGTAAATATCAGGGAGTAGAATTGTGCTGGGCCAGAGGATAGGAATGTGGTTAGATTTATAAGAAACTGCCACATTCTTTACCCCAAGCAGCTGCTGTGTTTTCACACGCCCACCTGCAACGCTGGAGCATTCCGGAGGCTCCACATCCTCCCCAACGTTTGGTGCTCTCTGGTTCACAATGTAGTCCTTCCGGTGGGTGTGTGGTGGGATCTCATTCTGGCTTCAATTTGCATTTGTCTGATGACTCAGGCTGTGGAGCACATTTCCATGTGCTTATTGGCCTTTCATATATTTTCCTCTGTGAAATGTCTTTTCAAATCTGTTGCCCATTTTAAAATTGGGTTATTAAATTCTTTCTGGATACTGGTCTTTTGTTAGATACATGAGTTGCAAATATTTTTTTCCCACTCCATGGCTTGCCTACTCCTTCAGTTCAGTTGCTCAGTAGTGTCCGACGCTTTGCGACCCCGTGAATCGCAGCACGCCAGGCCTCCCTGTCCATCACCAACTCCTGGAGTTCACTCAGACTCACGTCCATCGAGTCGGTGATGCCATCCAGCTATCTCATCCTCTGTCGTCCCCTTCTCCTCCTGCCCCCAATCCCTCCCAGCATCAGAGTCTTTTCCAGTGAGTCAGCTCTTCACATGAGGTGGCCAAAGTACTGGAGTTTCAGCTTTAGCATCATTCCTTTCAAAGAACACTCAGGGCTGATCTCCTTTAGAATGGACTGGTTGGATCTCCTTGCAGTCCAAGGGACTCTCAAGAGTCTTCTCCAACACCACAGTTCAAAAGCATCAATTCTTCAGCACTCAGCTTTCTTCACAGTCCAACTCTCACATCCATACATGACCACAGGAAAAACCATAGCCTTGACTAGACGGATCTTTGTTGGCAGAGTAATGTCTCTGCTTTTCAATATGCTATCTAGGTTGGTCATAACTTTCCTTCCAAGGAGTAAGCGTCTTTTAATTTCATGGCTGCAGTCACCATCTGCTGATTCTGGAGGCCCCCAAAATAAAGTCAGCCACTGTGTCCACTGTTTCCCCATCTATTTCCCATGAAGTGATGGGACCAGATGCCAGACAGAATGATCTCTGTTCATTTCCAAGGCAAACCATTCAATATCACAGTAATCCAACTCTATGCCCCAACCAGTAACGCTGAAGTAGCTGAAGTTGAACGGTTCTATGAAGACCTACTAGACCTTTAGAACTAACACCCAAAAAAGATGTCCTTTTCATTATAGGGGACTGGAATGCAAATTTAGCCTTGGAATATGGAATGAAGCAGGGCAAAGGCTAATAAAGTTTTGCCAAGAGAATGCACTGGTCATAGCAAACATCCTCTTCCAACAACACAAGAGAAGACTCTACACATGGACATCACCAGATGGTCAACACCAAAATCAGATTGATTATATTCCTTGCAGCCAAAGATGGAGAAGCTCTATACAGTCAGCAAAAACAAGACCAGGAGCTGACTGTGGCTCAGATCATGAACTCCTTATTGCCAAATTCAGACTTAAATTGAAGAAAGTAGGGAAAGCCACTAGACCATTCAGGTATGACCCAAATCAAATCCCTTATGATGATACAGTGGAAGTGAGAAATAGATTTAAGGGACTAGATGTGATAGATAGAGTGCCTGATGAACGATGGAATGAGGTTTGTGACATTGTACAGGAGACAGGGATCAAGACCATCCCCATGGAAAAGAAATGCAAAAAAGCAAAATGGCTATCTGGGGAGGCCTTACAAATAGCTGTGAAAAGAAGAGAAGCGAAAAGCAAAGGAGAAAAGGAAAGATATAAGCATCTGAATGCAGAGTTCCAAAGAATAGCAAGAAGAGATAAGAAAGCCTTCCTCAGTGATCAATGCAAAGAAATAGAGGAAAACAACAGAATGGGAAAGACTAGAGATCTCTTCAAGAAAATTAGAGATACCAAGGGAACATTTCATGCAAAGATGGGCTCGATAAAGGACAGAAATGATATGGACCTAACAGAAGATATTAAGAAGAGGTGGCAAGAATACAGAGAAGAACTGTACAAAAAAGATCTTCATGACCAAGATAATCACGATGGTGAGATCACTCACCTAGAGCCAGACTTCCTGGAATGTGAAGTCAAGTGGGCCTTAGAAAGCATCACTATGAACAAAGCTAGTGGAGGTGATGGCATTCCAGTTGAGCTATTTCATATCCTGAAAGATGATGCTGTGAAAGTGCTGCACTCAATATGCCAGCAAATTTGGAAAGCTCAGCAGTGGCCATAGGACTGGAAAAGGTCAGTTTTCATTCCAATCCCAAAGAAAGGCAATGCAAAAAAATGCTCAAACTACCGCACAATTTCACTCATCTCACACGCTAGTAAAGTATTGCTCAAAATTCTCCAAGCCAGACTTCAGCAATACGTGAACCGTGAACTCCCTGATGTTCAAGCTGGTTTTAGAAAAGGCAGAGGAACCAGAGATCAAATTGCCAACATCCGCTGGATCATGGAAAAAGCAAGAGAGTTCCAGAAAAACATCTATTTCTGCTTTATTGACTATGCCAAAGCCTTTGACTGTGTGGATCACAAGAAACTGTGGAAAATTCTGAAAGAGATGGGAATCCCAGACCACCTGACCTGCCTCTTGAGAAACCTATATGCAGGTCAGGAAGCAACAGTTAGAACTGGACATGGAACAGACTGGTTCCAAATAGGAAAAGGAGTACATCAAGGCTGTATATTGTCACCCTGCTTATTTAACATATGCAGAGTACATCATGAGAAACGCTGGGCTGGAAGAAGCACACGCTGGAATCAAGATTGCTGGGAGGAATATCAATAACCTTAGATATGCAGATGACACCACCCTTATAGCAGAAAGTGAAGAGGAACTAAAAAGCCTCTTGATGAAAGTGAAAGAGGAGAGTGAAAAGGTTGGCTTAGAGCTCAACATTCAGAAAACTAAGATCATGGCATCTGGTCCGATCACTTCATGGGAAATAGATGGGGAAACAGTGGAAACAGTGCCTACTCCTTTGTTCTTAAAAAATATGCATTTAATTGGCTACACAGAAGTCTTATTTGTGGCATGCAGAAGCTTTAGTTGCAGCATGTGGGGTCTAGTCCCTGACCAGGGATTTGGACCCTGGTCCCCTGTGTTGGGAGCACAGAGTCTTTAGCTACTTGACCACCAGGAAAGTCCCTACTCATTTCTTTATGATATAACTTTTGGTGAGCAGAAGTTTTTAATTCTAATTTTGCTGAAGTTTAATTTCAGTTCAGCTGCTCAGTCATGTCTGACTCTTTGTGACCCTATGGAATGCGGCATGCCAGACTTTCTTGTCCAGCACCAACTCCCAGAGATTGCTCAAACTCATGTCCATCGAGTCGGTGATGCCATCCAACCATCTCATCCTCTGTCATCCCCTTCTCCTCCTGCCTTCAATCTTTCCCAGCATCAGGGTCTTTTCCAGTGAGTCAGTTCTTCACATCAGGTGGCCAAAGTATAGGAGTTTCAGCTTCAGCATCAGTCCTTCCGATGAATATTCAGGACTGATTTCCTTGAGGATTGACTGGTCCCTTGCTGTCCAAGGGACTCTCAAGAGTCTTCTCCAACACCACAGTTCAAAGGCATCAATTCTTCAGCACTTAGCTTTCTTTATAGCCCAAATCTCACGTCCATACATGACTACTGGAAAAACCAAAGCTTTGACTAGACAGAACTTTGTTGGCAAAGTAATGACTCTGCTTTTAAATATGCTATCTAGGTTGGTCATAGCTTTTTTTCCCAGGAGCAAGGGTCTTTTAATTTCATGGCTGCAGTCACCATCTACAGTGATTTTGGAGCCCCCCACGATAAAGTCTCTCACTGTTTCCATTGTTTCCGCATCTATTTGCCATGAAGTAATGGGACCAGATGCCATGATCTTAGTTTTCTGATGTTGGCAATTTGATCTCTGGTTCCTCTGCCTTTTCTAAATCCAGCTTGAATATCTGGAAGTTCACGGTTCATGCACTGTTGAAGCCTGGCTTGGAGAATTTTGAGCATTGCTTTGCTAGCATGTGAGATGAGTGCAATTGTGTGGTAGTTTGAACATTCTTTGGCATTGCCCTTCTTTGGGATTGGAATGAAAACTGACCTTTTCCAGTCCTGTGGCCACTGCTAGGTTGAATTTGACAAAGTTACTTCTTTGTGGTTACCACTTTATGTTCTTTCTAAGAAAGCTTTACTGACCCCCAAGTGGTGAAGGTATTTTCAGTGTTTTCTTCTAGAAGCTTTATAGTTAGAACTTTTAGGTGGTTCAGCAACCATCTTGAGTTAATTTTTCTGTATGGTAAGACGTAGGGGGTTAAGGTCCATTTTGTTATCTTTTTTGTGTGGACATTCAGTTGTTCTAGAACCATTTGTTGAAAAGACATTCTTACCCCATTAAATTTCCTGGCACTTTTGTTGAAAATCAATTAATTTTATATATGTGGCTCTATTTCAGTTTTCCTGTTTTATTGGTATTTTGTCCTTTTTTTTTTTTCTTTGCCAGTACTGCACTATCTTGATTAATGTGACTAAAAAATAAGCCTTGAAATAGGATCTCACAGTATATTCAAAACATTGTGTTGGGCCAAGAATTCTTGGTTCTTTGAGTTTCTTTATGAATTTTAGAAATAAAGTGTCAGCTTCTAAAAAACACTTTGCAAATTTTGACTGAGATTGTATTGAATCTGTAGTTCAACTTAGGGAGAACTGATGTTTTAATAACATTGAGTCTTCTAATTTAAAAAAAATTTAATTAATTAATATCTCCATTTTTAAAGGTCTTTATATATATATATAATTTCTACATAATTATGTTGTTCTGTCATTTTCAATGAAAAGTTCTTCATGCCAAAAGTTTAATTTATTCTAACTTCTTTTTGGTGCTATTATAAATTGAATATACATTTTAAATTTCATTTTCTAGCAGCAGTTGTTTGCTGCTAGTATATAAAGATTATATATAATGCAGTGGATTTTTATATTTAAATCTTATATCTTGTGAGCTTATCAAAGTCATTTATTATTCTAATACTTGTTTTATAGATGTTTCATGATTTTCTAAGTAAACAATGATGTTATTTGAAAATAGTTTTACTTCTTTCTTTCTGATCTTGATGACTTTATTTTTCATGCCTTATTGCAGTAGCTGAAAGTGCAAGTACAATGTTGAATAGAAGTGGTACATGGACATCCTGGCTTTGTGTTGGAACATATCATATTAAATATAGATTTTCCATATATGCTTTTTGTCAGACTGGAGAGATTTCTTTCTATCCCTAATTTTCCAGAGTTTTGAACAAGAATGGGTGTTGACTTTAGTAAGTACTTTTCCTGTATCTGTTGAAATGATCACTTTTCTCCTTTGTTCTTATTGAAGACACATTACGGTGATTGATTCGGTGTTTTTGGCTGCATCCTGCAGCATAAGGGATCCTAGTTCCCCCACCAGAGATGGAACCCATCCCCCCTGAAGTGGAAGCATTGGGTCTTAACCACCAGACAGCCAAGGAAGCCCCACAGTGATTGAGTTTTGAATATTAAGCCAAGTTTGCCTTCCTGGAGTAAGTCTAGGATGCTCAACTGATAAATTATTTATTTATGTATTGCTGGGTTTGATTTGCTTAGTTTTTTTTTTTTTTAAGGGTGTGTGTGTGTGTGTGTGTGTGTGTGTGTGCACGTGTGTGTTTGTAGATTCATGAAGGATACTGATGTGGTATTTTCTGTTAGTTTGTTTTGGTGATGTTTTGGTCAGGATTATTTTGCCCTCATTAAATGAGTTCAGAGTGTTCCCTCTTCTCTATTTTCTGTAAAAATTTGTATAAGATTGGTGTTATTTCCTTCCTTAAATGTTTGATAGAGGTCACCAAAGATGCAGTGTTTCACTGCAGTGTTCTTTTCAGAAAGTTTTTTTCTTTGATTACAACATTAATTTAAAGATGTTTATTGGGGACTTCCCTGGTTGTCTAGTGGTTAGGACTCCACTGCCAAGGGCCTGTGTTCCATCCCTGGCCAGGGAACTAAGATCCTGCAAGCCACACCGTGCAGCTAAAAAAAGGTATTAAATATATTAAATACATATTCAATTATATATTAAATATTATTTGAATATACATTTGATATATAAAGAGAACTATTCAGGTTTTTTACTTCCTCTTGTATCAGTTTTGGTAAGTTTTATTTTGAAGGAATTTTTTTCATGAAAATTATTGAATTTATTCATATAAAGTTGTTCATGGTATTCCTTTGTTATAATTTTTATACCTATAGGATCTTAGGGATAACTCTTCATTCCTAATATGGAAAACTTATGGTCTTCATCTCTTTTTCTCTCTCTTATCAGGCCAGCTCTGAGTTTATTGATCTGTAGATCTTTTAAAGAACCAACTTTGGGCTGTATTTTGTTTCTATTTTCCATTTCCTTGATTTCTGCTCTTATCTTCATTACTTCCTTCCTTCTACTTACTTGGTGTATCGGTTGGGGCCCAGGCAGGAAGCAGAAACCACACCAGTAATTTGAACAGCAAAGTGAAAAGTAAAGAATTATTAACTGGTAAAAAGTGGTTAACTATTGCAAGGTTTAAAGAGAACTCTGAAGAATGTAGAAACAGCAAAGACAGAAGAAAATGTAGGGGAAAACGTTGGGACATTGCATTTGGCCGTGATTTCTTGTATTTGATACTGAAAGGCACAGGCAACAAAAGAAAGAAGAGGTCAACTGAGCTTCATCAAAATTAAAGACTTCTGTGAATCAAAGGTGGTTATCAACCGAATGCAAAGGCAATCCATAGAATTTTTTTTTTTTTCAAATCATATAGCTGATAAGGATTTCATATCCGGACTATATTAAAAACTGCTACAACTCAATCACACACACAAAAAAACAAACAACCCAATTAAAAAATTGTCCAAGGGCCTCAGTAGACGTTTTTCTAATGGAGACATGCTGATGCCAACAGGCACATGGGAAGATGCTCAATGTCACTAATCATGAAAGTGAAAGAAAGAAAGAAAGTGAAGTCGCTCAGTCGTGTCCAACTCTTTGCAACACCATGGATTGTAGCCTACCAGGCTCCTCCGTCCATGGGATTTTCCAGGCAAGAATACTGGAGTGGGTTGCCATTTCCTTCTCCAGGAGATCTTCCCAACCCAGAAATTAAACCTGGGTCTACCTGCATTATAGGCAGACGCTTTACCGTCTGAGCCACCAGGGAAGTCTTATCATGAGGGTTAGGGTTAGTAACACAAATCAATTCTGCAATGAGATACCACCTCACATTCATTAGAAAGGCCATTATAATAAAACAAAAAAACAGAAAATAATACGTATTGGGAAGGATGAGAGGAAATAGGAACCCTTGGGCACTGCTGATGGGAATGTCAAATGGTGCAACTTCGATGGAAACCAGTTTGGGAGTTCCTCAGAAAACTGAATAAAGACTGACCACTGTGCTTCGTGCTTATTCACTCGGTCATGCCTGACTCTGCGACCCTTTGGACTGCAGAGCTGCAAGCTCCTCTGTCCATGGGACTTTTGAGGGAAAAATACTGGAGTGGGCTGCCATTTTCCTCCTCTGGGGATCTTCCCAACACAGGGATTGAACCCACCGTCTCCCGTGTCTCCTGCGTTGCAGGCAAGTTCTTTACCCGCTGAGCCATAGAACGACCATGCGTGCGTGCACAGTTGCTTCAGCCAGGCCCGACTCCTTGCGACCTCGTGGGTAGCCCTGTAGCCCGCCAGGCTCCTCCGTCCATGGGATTCTCCAGACAAGAACACTGGAGTGGGTTGCCATTTGCTTCTCCAGGGGATCTTCCTGATCCAGGGATTGAACCCACGTCTGTTGCATCGCCCGCACTGGCAGACAGATTGTTTACCAGTGCGCCACCTGGGAAGCTGGAGCTGGTCTGTAGCAGCAGCTTATTGGGTGGCTGAGAAACTTCAGGAGGGTGTGAGCAGGTTGGATGGAGCTGGTGCAGAGGACGTGCCTTCCAGTGTCCTAGTGTTGGCGGCGGCGGGGGGGTAGGGGGGTGCTGCTGTGGGGGCTAGAGCTGGTCCATGGGAAGGGGCCTGCTGGCTGCTGACTTAGTACAGCTGGGCCAGAGGAGGGACAATGCCCAGGCGACCAGGAAGAGCAGCCCCCTCTGCTCTGCAGAAAGACGCCGCTCCCTGCACTGCCCCTCCCTGTACCCCCACGCCGTGTATGTGTGCACGTGCCTGCACAGGAAATGGTTCACACCCAAGTGCAAAGGTGGGGGCTGGAGCATGCAGCTGAGGGATTAAAGGAGCCTGGAGGAGGAAATGAGATGGGGGTGAGACTAGGAGCACAGCGGAAACTGGTAGAAATGCCTTCCACGCCTGACAGGGACTGACGGATGGTCGGCGGAGACACTCAAGGCAGATCTTCCACTGGCACACCCTGTGAAACTGAGCGAATAAGCACAAAGAGCGATGGTCCTTCTCAATCTGATTTTCTGCTTTTAATTTTCTGAGGCACCCCAAACTGTTTTCTGTCGAGGTGGCACCATTTGACATTCCCACCAGCAGCGCCCAAGAGTTCCAATTTCCCCACGTCCTCTGCAACTCGTATTGTTTTCTATTTCATCCAGTCTTGTTTCCCAAGCCCAGAGATCCTTCCAGGTGAAGGAAAGTAAGACCTTCCCTCTGGGCTGTGTGTGTGTGTGTGTGCGCGTGCGCGTGTGCACAGTCTCATTTCCCATTTTTCTATCTTCCTGACACCAGAAAGAATTTCCATGAGCTTCTCCACCCTTCCCCAGGCTGCACGTGGTGGGACACGCTCACGCACATACACACACATGCACGTGTGTGCACTCAGACACACACACACATACACACAAAGCACTCTTGTGGGTTGTACCTAGGCCTGACAGGAAACTGGACTCTGGGAAACTTCCGGCCCCACCTTTGGCACAAAGTCATGTTTTTTTGTTGCTGTTCATTCAAAGGAACAGAAAGTGGAGGTGGGTGGGAACCGTTCACGTTCAGAAGAGTAGATTTTGCCAGGAGCGTCCAGCGCAGTTGAGGGCCTGTCCTGGCGTCGCATGTCCCAGCTCTGGAGGGCTCAGGAGACCCGCCTGGGCCCCAGGGAGTCTCTCGAGGTCGGGACGGGTCACGCTTCAGGTTGGCCCTTGTCCTGGAGTCTTGGGCTAAGGTTATCTGGCCCAGAGCCCCTCAAGCTGGCTGATGAAGTCACCTGGGAAACTTGCTAAAATGCAGGTTCTGGGCCGGTCCTGAGACCCCAGGATCAGATGGGGTGCAGGAAGGGCACTGGGGCCCCCAGAGGGAGTCAGATTTGGGGGAGCCAGGATGGCGGGAGACCCTGGACAGCAGGTGCTCGGGTGGCGGGGCTGCCCTTACCGGGGACGTGGGAAGATCCACGGATGCTTGCTGACTGGGACTCAGTGAGACAAGATAACAGATGCAGACTGGCTGCAGTGCTGGAGGAGCGGGGCAGGGAGACACTGTGCCAGCTGGGCCACCCTTGCTCAGGCCCTGGGTTGATACTATGGCTGCCATAACAGTGACCACAATCCAGGGGCTCTGAAAGCAGAAATCAGCGTGGATTCCTCCTGGAGGCTCAGGGATCCTTTCCATGCCTCTTCCTGGCTCCTGGTGGCTGTCAGTACTCCTGGACCCGGGGCCGCGTCACTGCAGGCTCTCCCTCTGTCCCCACTGGGCTGTGTCCCCGGGGTGTGTCTGGGTCCAATCACCTGCTCCTTAGAACAAGAGCAGAGACTGGGTGTAGGGCCCCACCCTAAGTCAGGATGCCCTCATCTTGATCATATCTGCAAAAGCCTCATTTCCAAATGAGGTCATGTAGACAGGATCCGGGCAGGGTGGTTTCAGCATGTTTTGGGGGGGCACAGTTCAATCTGCAGTGGGCTCTGGCTACTGAGGGGCCTCTCCAGGACTCAGTGCTGAAGGAGGCTGTGGATGGACAGTGAGGACCCTAGGAGACCGTTTGAGATGGGTCAGAGAAGGTCAAGGTGATTATCTGGACAGGAGATGCGGAGAGGAGGAGAGCCATGGTCCCGTCTCCAACTGTTTGAAGAGCTGTCATGTAGAAGCAACAGAGGGTTTGTTTTCCTTAATATGTATTTATTTGGCTGCACCAGGCCTTGGTTGCATCATGTGAGCTCTTACTGGTGGCACACGGGATCTAGTTCTCTGGCCAGGGATTGAATCCTAGGTCCCCTGCATTGGGAGCCTGGAGTCTCAGCCACTAGACAGACCCCCCAGGGAAGTCCTGCAGAGGGCTTATTTTGAGTTCCTCTAAAATAGAAAACCAGAACCAGATACTTGGAAAGTAACAGAAAGTGGCATTTTTCTCACAGGTTTCACTTTCTAACAGTGGAGTGAGCTCTTTTGCAAAGTAGTGAGTCCCCCATGCTGAGACATATTCAGTCAGGGACTGTGCGAAGATTGTTCAGGATTGCTGTAGAAGGGACCTCAGGTTCTTGCCAATACCAGGCATCTATTATCTTATGAGAACTTGAATTTCAAAGTGTAATATTGTTGGAAATATCTGCACACTGTGCTTCGTCTTTAGGGCAGGCTGGGCTCGATCCTGCAGTTTGGCCTTTCTCTTTGGCTGCCTGTTCTGACCAAAATCTCGGTTCACCTGGTTCCTAGGGAATCGGAGCCTCAGCCCCATGGCCCACTCGCTAGGCTCCGACACCATAATTCAGAGCTGTGTCAGATGGGTTCTGGGTAAGCACATGCAGAGGGTCCCATCTATATATGAACACATGCCTGTGCCTTGCACATGTTCATGTACACGCATGCGTACATGCACGCACATGCACCTGGGGGCTTGAAGCAGCTCTAATCATAGAGACAGATCCCTCTAGTCAGAGACCCTCCTCCTCCAGGGTCCCTAGAACAAGGCTCAGCACTTGAGGCTGTCTTGGGTCTAATGGCAGGATTCAAGACCACTAGCTATCGATGCCACGATATGCAAGCTCTGTTGTTAAGCACGTGATAACGTGCCTTTATTTTAAGCGTGTAATAAATATTAATAATTTTTGTGTCATGACAGCTCTTGGAAGTAGGTAGTGTTGTCCCATTTTGTTGATGGGGAAACACAGGAATAGAGGGGTCAGGGACTTACTCCTGTCTCCCTTACCCACACCCTCGTCATGTTCATACACACTCAAGCATTCCCACGCTCTCTCCTGGTTGCTCTTTCTCCTCTGATGTGAAGCAGTGTCCCACCAGCCAGGGCCCCGGTCAGGGAGACCCCTTGGCCCCGTCCTGCTTCAGGCACTGAGGGACCTCCTTGTAGCCTGGTCCCTCCAGTGTGGCCCCACTCCCAGGAAGTGGATTTCTCCAGTGCCCCAGCCCAGCCTGGACCCTCCTTCCCAGCTGGAGGGGAGGGCCAAATGACCCCCTCCTCCCTGGAGGTCACTGGTCAAGTTCAAACCCACCCCCACAAGCCCCTCCTGCCATCGTGGAGCCGGCTGCCTGGCCAGCGGGCTTGCTCAGGGATCCAGGCAGCTGTCTGGGGAGAAAAAGGCGCTCGAGGTGATAATTTCCCCTCTCGGGCAAACTTCAGGAGAAGCAGCTGGAGGGGCCCAGCCTGCCTCCTGCTGCGACCTCCCTGCGCCTTCGGATGAGCCCGATGGATCATCACTTGAGTATTTCCCACAGGGAGCAGAGCGCAGTGCAAGGCCTGCCGCCTGCTTGCCACACTTTCTTCAACAAGGGATCCGTCTAGTCCTGGGACCCAGGCCAGTGCTGGGTGCCTGCCAGCATCATCTTGCGGAGACTGGGTGCAGCAGGCACGGGGACTGTGTTACGAGGAAACAGGCTCAGAGATGTTGAGTAACTTGCCCAGACTCCTCCAGCCAGCAGTTTAGCCAAGCCAAGAGTTCTTTTTAGGCCCGTGTGATATCCAAAGACCAGTTCTTCCTAGGACATCAGGCCCAGGAAAGGACCAAGATGTTTCCCAGGAGCTGGGTTACCCGGATGCTCTAAGCTGCTGGGCCCTTGGTAGTTGCTCAATGAAAGTGCTGAACGAATGGGTCTGTGCTCGCCCATTGACCCACATGACCGAGAGCTGATGGCTTTGGCCCAAATGCCTGTCTCTGTCCTCTGGTTCCATGTCCCCCTTTGGGTGTGTGACCTTGGAAACAGTCACTCTCTCCTTTCCGCCTTGGACAGCGTCTGCGAGTGGCGTCAGGGAAGCAGCTGGGGATTACCAGCACCCTGTTGCCGGCAGGCTCTGGGCCAGATTCCCGGGCCTGGGTGTGGGGGTGATTGTCAGCCACACGTGTGCGAAGAGCTTGTGCAAACGCACCCCCCTGCCCTCCCCACAGCCCCCTAGATGGCTGCCAGGATTCTGCTCTGCAACGCTGGCCACTGAGGGGTCTTGTCTTTTGTCCCGGCTGCTGTGCCCGTTCATGTGTGTCGCACAGCTGTGTGTAGAGAGCCTGACAGTGGCTCCAAGGTCACGTGCCCATCCCATGCTCCTGCCTGGTGGGTGGAGACCCTCGTCCCACCCACGGTGGCCGAAGCATTTGAAAAGACTGCACAACAAGGGATGTGATGGGATCCCTGCAAAATCCGTGGAGGCTTTAGAAGCACGTGTTGAGGTTTGGAGTTTCCATCCTCAGGAGAAAACCAGCATCTGAACCTTTGAATAATGCACGGTGCGGTCCTCACTGCTTGCTGGAAGGTTCTTCCCAGACCCAGAGGTACTGCTGCCAACAAGGACGCCCATCCCCCAGGACCGTGTGCAGGCTGCCTGCCCAGCTTCATTTGGGGGAAGCTATGCTGCCTTTTGTCACCCTGCTTATTTAACTTCTATGCAGAGCATATCATGCGAAATGCGGGGTAGATGAAGCACAAGCTGGAATCAAGATTGCCTAGAGAAATATCAATAACCTCAGACATGCAGATGACACCACCCCTATGGCGGAAAGTGAAGAGGAACTAAAGAGCCTCTTGATGAAAGTGAAAGAGGAGAGTGAAAAGTTGGCTTAAAACTCAACATTCAAAAAACCAAGATCATGGCATCCCATCACTTCATGGCAAATAGATGGGGAAACAATGGACACAGTGAGAAACTTCATTTTGGGGGGCTTCAGAATCACTGCAGATGGTGACTGCAGCCATGAAATGAAAAGATGCTTGCTCCTTGGAAGAAAAGCTATGACCAACCTGGACAGCATGTTAAAAAGCAGAGACATTACTTTGCAGACAAAGGTCTAGTCAAAGCTATGGTTTTTTCCATTAGTCATGTATGGCTATGAGAGTTGGACTGTGAAGAAAGCTGAGCGCCGAAGAATTGATGATTTTGAATTGTGGTGTTGGAGAAGACTCTTGAGAGTCCTTTGGACTCCAAGAAGATCAAAACAGTCAATCCTCAATGAAATCAGTCCTGAATATTCATTGGAAGGACTGATGTTGAAGCTGAAACTCCAATACTTTGGCCACCTGATGTGAAGAACTAACTCACTGGAGAAGACCCTGATGCTGGGAAAAATTGAAGGCAGGAGGAGAAGGGGCTGACAGGATGAGATGGTTGGATGGCATCACCGACTCACTGGACATGAGTTTGAGTAAGCTTTGGGAGATGGTGATGGACAAGGAAGCCTGGCGTCCTGCAGTCCATGGGGTCGCAAAGAGTCAGACGTGACTGAGCGACTGAACTGAACTGATGGTGCCTCTGGCTCGGTTATCCCCCCGCTGCATGGATACTGTGAGCACCCTCCGTGACCTGCCCCCTCCGCAGCTTCTCCCAAGCATCGTTGCAGGGACCGCACCTGGCCTGGCCTCTAGTCCAGTCTCCCTGTCCTTTAGACCCTCTTGTGGGGGCTCAAAGCCGAGTCCCCTGCGGCTCTGGGGCCTTTTAAGGTGCAGGCCAGTGGATGCAGGGGTTGGACAGGTGGAGCCCATGTCCCAGCAGCGCCTCTGGTACCTGGCCGCCTGGGCAGGCCCCCTGTCCTCCTCGCACCTCCACTCCTGTGCAGAAAGGGGGTACTAGAGAGCTTGCATTCTGGGGGTTCATGAGGAATAAAGGAGGTGATGATATAATGAAAGGAGATGATGAATGTAGAAGAGAGTGGCTTTCTGGAAAGCGCCTCCTCTTGTCTTCCCTCTGGTTCTTACTCATCCTCCATCTTTTTCTCCCCCTCCTCCTTCTCCCTGCATGGCCTCCGGCCCTAAAGCTGATGCCTCCAGTGGTGCCCTCCACTACTCTCCTCTCTTGGGTTCTCTAAGTGGGAACTCCAGCACAGGCTGGGGCTCTGGCAGCCAGAGCTTGAGTGGGTCTGATGGCAGTGATTGCTGGCAGAGGGGGCCAGCCTCAGGGGCCACACCCCCAGGGTCAGGACTGAATGCCATGGGAGAGGAGGCTGGGACAACTTCACTTGTGGCTTTATGCATTTAGGATGTTTGCGGGGCCAGAGCATAGCTGAAGAAGCTGCTGGCCAGACGTCCACAAGAGTCAGTTGGGTGCCCAGACCAGGCTGCCGGGGGCATCTCTTCAGGCAGGCAAACGGGCATCAGGGGAGGAGCTGAGAGTCCCTCAGAATCTATCATATCCCCAGAAAGGGCAGGAGGGCGCGTGGGCTCCTGGGCTGGCCCACACTAGCTGTAGGATCCTCCAGGTCCTGGCACAAAGAGGACGGGCTGGAGGAAGAAGCAGGGGGGCCTTTGACCTTTAAGGCACACATGCTCAATATGCACCCTTCTTGCAATCTTATTTTTTAATTTAGAAAGTTGTGATCGTCCTGATTACGTACACAATCATTGCCAAATATTCCAGTCTCACTTTCAAGAGCTCTCCCTGATTACCTAGTCCTTGTACTCATCCAGGACAACTTCTTACACACCAGGGCGCTGCAGGCGGAGTAGGGACCCAGTGTTCTGATCCTGGCTCTGTCAGTAAGAGCCATGTGACCCTCGGCAAACCATTCTGCCTCTTTAGGTCTAGTTTTTTTTTTGGGCGGGGGGAAATGTATTTATTTATTTGTTTGGCTGCGCTGGGTCTTAGCTGCGGCGCGCAGGATGTTCAACCTTTATTGCAGCATGCGAGCTCTTAGTTGTGGCATAAAGGATCTAATTCTTGGACCAGGGGTTGAACCTGGGGTCCCTGCATCGGGAGCACAGAGTCTTACTTACCCACTGGACCACCAGGGAAGTCCCTAGGTCCAGTTTTCATATTTGTAAAACAAAGGGATTAAACTGTATATTATTGATAATGCAAGCTACCATTTAGCAAGCTCTTGTTTTATGCCAGACATTTTCCACTTACTAATCCTTACAATCTAGGTATTGTTCTTAACATAGTTACTGGGAGCTTGGAGAGGTGCAGTAACTTGCCCTCAATCTCAGCCTGGTGAATGACTGCCCTGGGTCTGCACCCACCGTCTGACCAGAGGCTCAGCACCTCCTGATATTCTGGGCATGTGGTTTGTTCCTGATGTTCCTGCCAGTTCCATTGTTTCTTTGCTGCTCTGTTCTGTCCAGCACACACCTGACTGTGTGTGTGACTTTCACAATCTATCCCAGTCACTCTCCAGAGCAGTCCCAGCCTATGCCGGGCGTGTATTTATTTGCTGCCTTCTCTGTTTTACGTTTGTTAGCGAATATCCTCTATCGATAGGGTTGCAAAGAGTGGGACATGATTGAGCGACTGAACTGAACTGACCTCTATCAAGCGCAGGTCTTTCTGTTCCAGTTTCAAACATCAAAACAGACAAAACAAACCTTGGTCGAATTCGTCTGTTCATTTTGCTTTAACCACACCTATGGTCTCAGACAGACTCTGCCAGGGGCTCCGTGCATAAAGCTGGGAACCCTGCCCTGCCTTCTCCTGCCCAGACTAGCAGGATGATAGGCACACATGGTATCAGTCGGAGTGCCATCTGGCTGCATAACAAAGACTAACACAATAGAGGCTTAAGCAGGAGAGAAGTTCCTTTTTCTTCCGCTTCCTAGTCCAAGTATAAGCAGTCATGGTGGCCCCCGAGCAGCCAAGACTCAGTTTGTTCCTCCTTTGTGACTGCCATCTTCAATATGCAGCCTCCACCTCATGAAATAAGAGGGCTGCTTCAGGTCCTGCCATCCATCATGTCCACATTCCAGCCATGGTGGGGAGGGAGGGGCAGGAGTGTCCTAAAAGTTGCTGCTGCTGCTGCTGCTAAGTCACTTCAGTCGTGTCCGACTCTCTTTGCGACCCCATAGACGGCAGCCCACCAGGCTCCCGCCGTCCCTGGGATTCTCCAGGCAAGAACACTGGAGTGGGTTGCCATTTCCTTCTCCAATGCATGAAAGTGAAAAGTGAAAGTGAAGTTGCTCAGTCATGTCCGATTCTTCACGACCCCATGGACTGCAGCCTACCAGGCTCCTCTGTTCATGGGAGTTTCCAGGCAAGAGTACTGGAGTGGGATTCCCTCCTGGTAGCCAGAACCTAATTACATGACCACTCCTCGCAGCAGAGGTGGCTGGGAAATGTATTCTTTATCTGGGCAGACATATGCCCAACTGAAACTTTTGTTACCATAAAGAAAGGGAGGTCAGATATTGGGGGAGCAATTAGGGTCTATGCCACACACACTGATAACTCCCTTGGTATGTACAGAATGGTACTAAATTCTGTGGCAGGGATTACTCAGGATAAAGGTGAGATTGGGAAAGAGTTCACCAAGGAGGTGACCTTTGCACTGAACTTCAGGGGCAAGAGAAATGTCTTAGGTCGAGAAAGAAATGGCAAATCCGTGCAATAATCTCCCATCCTGAGGTTAGGGCAGACATCACTAGTCGATTATCACCGCTGTCCTTCTCCCTGATCTCTGAGGCAGCCTCAGAAATCTGCCCCACATCATGATGGTGGGCCATTGATTGGATTAGCCTGCTGATTGAACCCTGTTTGGGTTTGGTGTTTTGCCCAGCAAAGAACTTCATAGACTTGCCACTCTCTGAAGATGAAAGAATCAGCTGTAGTGATCTGAGAATTTCAACCAGTGGTATGCACGTCTTTTGCCAGCTCTGTGTACAGTTAGGTCACGTTGGAAGCTTGAACTCAGCCATGGTGGGAGTATTGACATCACGGCAATTGACAAACACCATAAATCACTCTTTCCCTTGGCCACCGGAGCACATTGTTAAACATTTACCAGCATGCCACTGTTTCAGCCTGGCCTTTCATCCTTTCTTTTATATATATATTTATTTATTTTTATTTATTGACTTAGCTGCATCTGATCTTAGACGTGTCATGTGGCATCCAGTTCCCCGACCAGGGATTGAACCCAGGCCCCCTGCATTTGGAGCGCGCAGTCAGCCATTGGACCACCAAGGAAGTCCTGTTCATCCTTTCTTAATGAAAATCTTGCTGAAAGTTTGAGGACTGATTTCTGTTTTTATAGGGGGTTCCAACAGAATAGAGCTGACCCTCCTTGGAAGATCTTGCTCTGTCTTGAACTGAATGTCAGCTTCTACTGAGAACTAGAGGTGCAGTCGTGAATGAGGGAGATTCGGGAGACCCGTAGGATTAATGGTGGTGGTTGTGTTGTGTTCTGGACAACTGAGGCTTGCAGACGGGGTGAGAGGGTGGAGCTAGGAAAGTGACACGGTTCTGCAGAAAGGGGACATGTGTTGAGATTTGGACGATGCTGAACCTTTTCCTGGATAAACGTTCTAGATTATTCATTAGCAAGTGGTCAAACCTCTCAGCCTCTGAGTTGCATACCCTGCTGGCCCAGAAGGCCCCACGCACCATATGTAAGCTGTGTCAAATTCCTTCTCTCCAGTGGTGGGGGGATGGGCCTGTGGCCTGTGGCCTGTCTGGATGTGCTGGCACTTGGTGATTCACTGACCTAGAATGTCCTCGTTCACCTCCTTGGAAGTGACGCCCCCCCCCCCAAAGCCTCGGGGTGCATCTGTGTGCAGGCCTGTTCTCCATTTGTGTAGCAGCTTCAGCTAAAGGCAGGCTCCCTGCCCCGCCCTGCCCTTCGGACCACAAAGCTCCAGATGTATGCTCACCCGGGCAGAGATGGCAGGCTCACATCTGTGGCCACGTGGATGAAAGAGCCGTGGGGATCCAGACTCCACGGGCCCTGTAACCAGGGTAGACGAGGCCCCATCTGGAATGTCCCCACCCTGTCCCCGAAGGTGAGAAATTTCTCTCTGCTGAAGCACAGCTGTGCTGAGAAGGTGGCCCATCTGGTTGGCAGGATTACTGGGGCATGGCAGGGGGAGGGGTGATGCTCATGACTTCCTTTCTCCTGAGACTTGGGTGCCCTGTCTCACTTTCTAACCCGCAGCAGGAGAACACGGTCACTCCTCCGTGCTGATTCTCTGCTCTGAGAAGCCCGCCTACGGATTCCTTGCCGCCTGGCGTCCCCCTCCAGTGAATGGTCTGGGTTAGAGGCTGCCCCAGCCACTGGGAAAACCCATGAGGGGGTCCCAAAAGAGAGCTGCCCCACCCAGGGGCTCAGGGAGGCTCCTGCAGAAGAACTGAGAGTGAGCTAGGCCAAGGAGGGTGGGAAGGGCTTGCCGGGTGGAGGGAATAGAGTAGGACAGGCATGGAGCTGTGACACCCGGCTTGTGCAGGAACCCGGAGCAGCCAGGCTTGAGCGGAGGGCGAGGAGAAGCACCAGGAGAGGGGAAGGAGTGGCTGGCAGCAGGCCGAGGCCTGGTTGTCAGCCCTGCTGGGCTCCCACTGGATCCAGAGAGTGACGGGTCACATTTGCCTTTATTTATTCTTTAGTATCTATTCATTTGGCTGCCTTGAGTCTCAGTTGCGGTATGTGGACTCTCTAGTTGTGGAGCGTGGACCCAGTGGTTGCGGCACACGCACTTAGTTGCCACGTGGCACGTGGGATCTTCATTCTCAGACCAGGGATCGAACCCATGTCCCCTGCATTGCACGGTGGATTCTTAGCCACTGAACCACCAGGGAAGTCCACATTTTGCCTTTAGAAAGGTTTCAGTTTGGGGGCTGCCAAGACCCCAAGCAGGGAAGCCAGCTTGGAGCTCCCCTCCCCAGAGCCTAGGGCTGAGTGGCTGAGAAAACCTGAGCATTTAGTATTAATGAAAAGCAAGCCCACAAACCCCCCCAGTCCTCCTACTCCAAGATGGGAAGGCTGGTAATTGGTCCTTAGCAGCCTTGGGGCCAGATTCCAAGAGAGTTCACCTTCTCGGCTCCCTGCCTATGAGGGTCTGCTGGAGGACTGTTGGTACCCAGATGGGTAAGGGCATGGCTGCCCAGAGCCCCAGGAACCAGGGAGACACAGAAGGACCTACCCCTGCCTCGGGGGCCCAGGGTATATATAGACAGTCCCAGGGAATCTGTGGGCCCCAGGCCGGTGGCCTCCAGCTGGATTGCCTCTGTCCTCTGTGTCGGTCTCTCCCCTCACACAGGCCCAACCGGAGCTGGCAACCCCCTGGCAAGGGCCCTGCTGGGCAGAGTCATCTGGGCGAATGACTCATGCTGCGGGGAGGGGAAGAGCGGGGGACGAGTGAGTTAATAGCAAACCCATTACATCCCAAAGTCACTTCACACGAGGGACAAATGGTCCATTGAGGTTGATTTGGCTGCCGGCTGACTCCAGCAGTGCCCGGGGTGGGGAGATTTCATGATCCAGGGAAGCAGCACCAGATTGCTGGGAGGCCCCCCACCCCCGTCCCCGCCCCACCAGGACGCCCGCTCTTCCTGTCTCTCTCCCTCCCACGCGGGGCTTTCTGTTTCCAGGGCTGCGGCCCAGCATCGGGAGCCTGCATCTCAGGTACCCTCTCCTCTTGTGGGGGTCACGGAAGGCAGAAGGGGCACGTCCAGGGGCACGCAACATCCTCTCACATTCATGGTGGACTGGGAATGGGGTGGAAAAAAAAGAAGATCCAATCAAACAGGAAGCCCCCCCCCGACACACACACATTTTGGCTATGGAGGGAGCGGATACCCCTAATTGCAGGCCCCAGAAAGGCCTGGTAGTAAAACTATGGCCCACGTCTCTGCATCACCTCTTACTTTTGTACTCTGGACGAGAGCACAGTGGCTGTCTCTTCCATGGGCAAAAGCTATGGTTAGGCAGGCTTTAATTCATTCCCTTTTCCCACCCCCATGCCCCAGACCATCTCTTTTATTTTAAAATTTTATTTATTTGTTTGTAAAATATTTATTTTGCTGCACCAGGTCTTAGTTTTGGCATTTGGGCTCTTTAGCTGCGGTATGTGAACTCTTGGTTATGGCATGTGAGATCTTGTTCCCTGACCAGGGATTGAACCCCAGGGCCCCCTGCATTGGGAGCATGGAGTCTTAACCACTGGACCACCAGAGAAGTCCCCCCATCTCTTAAAATAACCCAGACTGGCTAAAGATAGAGTGCAGCACAATAAGTACTGATCTCCTCATCACCGGAGGTGTGCAAAGGTAGGGCGGATGAGATTATTAGGGAGCAGGCATTGAAGGAGATTCCAGCAGGGTTTGTGGATGCAGGGTAAGCCTTGAAGAACCTTCCGAGAGGGTGCAGAAGACAGGGGCAGGGACTTGCTTTGCTGCCCTTCCCGTGCTGACGGGCCACCACTCCGGGCAGTGGGCTGGGGTATTGTCAGGGCAGATGGCCACCGTCCAAGGGGCCAGGCTGGCTGGCAGCTCCCCAGGGGAAATCTCGGCTTGATCACTGCGGTGACTTCAGAATAAGCGTGGCTGCAGAGGCCCTGTTGCCCCTTCTTCTCTGCTCGGATCCCGTTGTTCTTGCTGTTCCTGCTGACGTGGAACTAGGGTGACTCAGCCTTGTCCCCACACTGCTGCAGTGACGAGCAGCTTCCAAGCCTCTGAGCCCTCAATGCAGGGCGCCTGCTGGAGAAAGGTGGCAAGGAGGCCAGGACAACGATGGCCCCGGGGGACAGCCTGTCCCCTCCTGGGATGTGGCCTGGCCAAGTCTCCTGGCTGCCCTGGTGGGGGTGGGGAGTCTGCAGGCTGACACAGTGACTGGCTGCTTCAAGGCTGGGTTGGTCCCAGGCCAGCCACTCCTCTGAGGCCCCTTGTGTGACTTTGCTGAGCTATCAGAAGGGCCTGAGGGAGTTTCCCATCAGCTGGGGGATGTGGGATGCTGTGTCCCCTACTTCATCTCTGTATCTTCAGCCTCAATTGGCAGCTAGGAAGCTGGGGACTTGAATCCATTCCAAAGCCCGATCCAGGGGGCTTGGGGTAGGAGCAGAGGTTCCTGGGGCTGTGCAGAGAGGGAAGAATCAAGAATAAAATGTGAGTCCTCCAAAGAAGAGGCTTCCTCCTCCCCCATCGTATCTGGGTGATAGCTCACCACGCCAGCATCCCAGACAGCTGAATGTGCCCATCCAAAGCCCACTGGACACGTGGATAAACAAATGACTCTCCAGAGCCACAGTCTGGGTTCAGCTGGTGGGGAGTCATCTTGCAGGGTCATAACTTCCCCCAGGTCCTTCTGCTCCCTGTGTTAGCAGCCGCCTCCATCTGCCCTGGCTCCCAGAGCCCCACGGGGTTTAATATCACTGCAGGGAAATGTGCCATGAGTCTGAAAGATGGGAGAGGCGAGCCATGCTGCTGTCTCGGTCACATTATCAGAGCCGAGAGGCAGATTCAGCCCTGAGTTGGGGGGGCTGTCAACTGGAGTTGGAGGGCTTGGGGCTCACAGAGGAATGGGGAGGCCTGTGTGGCTGGAGCCCAAAGGCCAGGAGCTTCCTTCAGTGGCTCGACAGCATGGTTTAGAAGAGTAAGATTTTTGTTTAAAAAGTCCCCCTGCCTCCGAGATAAGGGCCAGGCTGCTGTGGTCAGGGTTTGCTCTAAGTGTTCCGAGCAAAGGAGGCCGGAGTGAGAACTGGGAAGTTTGGGAAACAGATTGATCATGTGCTAAAGGAACGGCATTCCCCTTTGAAGTGAAACCTTCTGGTTGCATTTAAGCCGCCAGGCAGATGGCGTAAGGGGGTTTTGGAGCCTACACACTGGTTAAATGTCAGCTGTACCCTCAGACAGCCTTCACGGGAAGATTCAGAATTGGGCTGCCTGAGAGACTTTGTGGTCAGAAGCATGGCTGCTGCTGATGTCTCGGGGCGATAAAGGGCCACGGGGCCTGGGGGCTTGGCCCAGGGCAGACGGCGTCCTGCCTGTCACCCTGAACGCGGGGGCTGATCTGTGTGGTGCTGGCAGGGACGCACAGAGTCTGGGCAGTGTCCCCAAGGGCCCTTCTGCCCCGCTAGGGTAGTTCCCTGTTGGGGGCCCCCGTGACCTTGCCCCCCACAAAGGGAGCTGAACGCTGTCATTCCACAGGGTCTAACAGGGTCTTGGGGGAGTCTCAGGGGGTCTCCGTTGCAGGCCTGGAGGCGAAGGAGCAACTGGCTCAAGGTGTCTCCTGGGGGACGCTGAGGTGGTCGTTCTGATGTTTGAAAGGAAATGACAGACAGGGAGCCAGCAGGGGAAGACCTGGGGGAGGCCGTCCAGGCGGAGAGGGCAGCTAAGGTGGGCGTCCGGCAGCAGGAGGCAGAGGCGAGACAGAGGCTGGGGGAGGGGGGCGGGCAGTGAGTGAACAGGTGAGGCTGCAGTGGTGGGTAGAGGCCAGGGCACCCGGGACCTCGGCAGCCTCGGCGAGGACACTGCAGTCCGTCCACTCTAAGTGTGGACCAGGCTGTGGGGGCTCACATCGTCTGACCTCGCTTTGAAAGCCTCATCGTGAGTTCTGGGGGAAAGGGAAGCGAGAGGCATAGCAAGCGGCTCAGTCGGGAGGTTTTGCCGGAAGCCGGGGAGAGGGGACAGCCGTAGGACAAGAGCCAGCTGTCGAATTTTGAGACGTTTTGTGAGCCGGTTGTTAAACACAGTCGTCATTAACATTGTAATTGTATGTTATAAAATATGGGATTTCCATTTCATATAACGTACATTTTGGGAAATATTGTTCAGTCGCTAAGCTATGCCCGACTCTTTGCAACCCCATGGATTGCAGCATGCCAGGCTTCCCCGTCCTTCACTATCTCCTGGAGTTATCTCAAGCTCATGTCCTTTGAGTCAGTGATGCTATTTAACCAGCTCATCCTCTGTATATAAATTATTATTTTAAATTGAATTCTGTGGAATTGTTATACAGTCTGCTTCCCAGGTTGCACAGAAGCCCTTCCCTTCTCCAGGGGATCTTCCTGACCCAGGGATGGAGTCAGCCTGCTAATGCAGGGCATGCAAGAGGCGTGGGTTTGATCCTTGCACTGGGAAGATCGTCTGGTGGAGGAAATGGTAACTCCCCAGTATTCTTGCCTGGAAAAATTCCAGGGATAGAGTAGCCAGGTGGGGCTTCAGTCCATGGGGTCGCAAAGAGCTGGACATAACTAAGCACACACACACACACACACACACACACACACATATCATACAATCCAGTCATTCCACTCCTGAGTTTATACCCAGAATTAAAAGAATTAAATGCAGAAACTTGAAGAAATGTTTGTACACCCATGTTTGTAGCAGTGTTATTCACAATAGCCAAAAGGTGGAAGTATCCAGGTGTCCTTTGGTTGATGAATGGATAAACAAAATTTGGTATATATGTACAGTGGAATATGATTCAGCCTGTAAAAATAAGGAAATTGACACATGGTAAAACATGCGCGCCTTGAATAATGAATCTTGAAGACATTATACTAAATGAAATAAGCCAGACACAGAAGGGCAAGTATTACAATTGCATTTTACCTGAAGTAGTCAAATTTGTAGAAGACAGCAAGAAGTGTGGTGGTTGCCAGAGCTTGGGGTGAAGAAGCGGGGAGAGTGGAGAGTTATTGTGTAATCAGTTTGGGATCGCGGACAGTTTTGGAAATGGATGGCTGTACAGCTGTGTGAATGTACTTAGTGCCAATGAACTGCACTTACAGATGGTGGAAACGGTAAAGTTTACATTATGTATATTTTACCACAATAAAAATGCATCGATCTGTTAGAGAAAACTAAATTACTTACAGGTAATTATATTAAGAATGAAGATAATAAATATGCAAAATTCTCCACTTTCTAAGGATCTTATTACATTTAACCATCATCTTTGTTCTTGAATACTGGAATTCTCCAGGCAAGAATACTGGAGTAGGTAGCCATTCTCTTCTCTAGGGGATCTTTCTGACCCAGGGATCAAACCCAGGTCTCCTGCATTGCAGGGGGATTCTTTACCTTCTGAGCCACCAGGGAAGCCTTTGGCAGCCTCCGAATTGTTCAAGATGGGACTATTTATAACATAGAAACAGGCAAATGCTATATATCGGGTACAGTTGTATTTGCTGGTGGTTAAACCTTAAACAACCTATCTCTGGTGGAGGGGGAGGGCTGGAGGAGGGACGCTCAAGTAGAGCAGATACAAGCTGATATTTTTGAGGTAGACATTTTCTGATAGCTTGGATGCGACCGGGGCAGGGGAGGGAAAGGGAGACTTTGGGGGTGATGCCCCGATGCCTGGCTTGAGCGGTTGGGTGAATGGTGGCGCTGTTTACCGAGATGATGGCCTGAAGGGGCTTGGGGACTGTGCAAGGCCCAGCAGCTGATGGAGTGGAGGTTCCAGGGCTCAGGGAGGCCATATGGCGCTCCAGGTGCACGCAGAGCTGAGACCATATGGCCCCTGCCCCAGAGGAGACAGATGGTCCACTTCACGGGGTCCAAAGGCCCGGTTTGCTGGGCACACAGCCACTGTCCCCCTGCCGGTCCCCACGCCCCCTCCAGAGCGCAGGTCAGGGACGCTGCCTGGTGAGCCAGAGTGCTGTTTCCGCCCGTCCATTTCCTCCTCCCGCTCTTCCCGTGCTTGGCAAGGGCCACTCCACCTGGGCTGGACCTGCGGGCTTTCCCTTCAGGCTTGCTCCTTCCATCTCCAGAAGCGCTTCACACTACATCTTTCTCACCAGCCCTGGCCTTCAGCGTTCCTTATGAAAACTTGCTCTCTGAGTGCCCCCATGCCCCCAGTTCCCTCCGGTTGCCACCTGCCGGCCAGCGTTCATTACCAGCTGTGGATTTTGTGGCTCCTGAGACGTCCTTGGGGAGAGGCAGCTTTGGCCTAAAGGGATGATTCGGATGGGGATTTAAGATCCACAGGAGTGTCCTGGGGCTGCCGTAACAAAGAACCACAAATCAGGGAGCTTAAAACAACAATTGATTCTCTCACAATTGGAGATGAGAAGTCTGAAATCAAGGTGTCAGCAGAGCAAGCATTTTTTTCCTTTTTGATATATATATATATATATATATATTTATTTATTAGCTGCACTGGATGTTTGTTGCTGCACACTGGCTCTCTCTAGTTGCAGTGAGTGGGGGCTACTCTCTAGTTGCCGTGCGCAGGCTTCTCACTGCAGTGGCTTCTCTTGTTGCAGAGCACAGGCTATAGGGCGTGCGGGCTTCAGTGGTTGCAGCTCTCAGCTCTAGAGTGAAGGCTCAGTAGTTATGTGCGGGGCTTAGCTGGCCCGTGTTAGGAGGGATCTTCCCGGACCAGGAGTTGAACTGGTGTCCCCTGCACTGGCAGGCAGATTCTTAACTGCTGGACCAGCAAGGAAGCCCCAGAGCAAGCTCTCTCTGAAGGCTCTGGGGAAGTCTTACCTTGCAGCTTCCGGCTTCCAGGGTCCCAAGTGTTACTTGCTTTGTGGCTGCATCACTCCCATCCCTGCCTCTGACTTCACGAGGGCCTTTTCTCTGGGCCTCCGCGTCTTCTTTTTGTCTCTACAAGGACACTGGCTGTCTCATTCAGGGCCCACTTTAACCCAGGGTGATTTTATCTCGAGGCCCTTGTGTGCGTGTGTGCTAAGTTGCTTCAGGCATATCTGACTCTTTGTGACCCATGGATTGTACGTAGCCCATCAGGCTCCTCTGTCCATAGGATCTCCCAGGCGAGAATACTGGAGTGGGTTGCCATACCCTCCTCTAGGGGATCTTCCCCACCCAGGGATCAAGCTCGCGCCTCTTACGTCTCCTGTATTGCCACGAGGGTTCTTTACCATGAAGCTGAAGACCTTCAGCTTCATTACATCTGCAGAGAGCCTTACACCAAGCCAGATCTCATTCCGAGGTTTGGAATGGACTTATCTTTTGAGGGCTCACCATTCACTCCATTACATGTCTCATGGTGGACCTGCGAGGTAGGTGGCCCCTCTGATGTTCCCCAAATTATACCTTCTCCTTAGGCCAGGCCTACAAACGGTCTTGCTCTCGCCCATGGCCTTGGGAGAGCGTTACCATCACAGAATTTGGAGGCTTCGTGGTTCTTTTTCTCTCACCAAATGTAAGCTCATTTTCTTCTCTATGGTGCTGCTGCTGCTGCTGCTCTTTTATCTGCCCAGAGGCCCAATCAGGATCGTCCGTCCAGACCCCAGCTCTGACTGCACATGCCCTGGGAAAGGGGGTTGCGGGGAGCCCTCCCCCATCCAATTGGAATCAGGCCTTGTTAAAGTCCCGGGGCCCCAATCTGCACACAGTCATCAGAAGTGATCAAAGGATGGGGGATGATTAAAGGGCTGGGATGGATGATTTAAGCCGAGAAAGAGAAGGCCAAGGAGCAACTGGATTGTCTTCGAGTTTGGAGAAGGTAATTATTACTTGAAGGGTGGTGCCCAGCTGTTTCCCATCTCCTCTGAGGACAGGAAAAAAAGAGGAAATAAATGATGTACAATTAGAGCGGTTGGTTAGATACAAGGGTGAACTTCCTGGCTGGGAGTGTGGCCAAGTCCGCATTGGGTTTCCTGAGGGAACGTGGGGGTATCTCCTTACCTGGAGGTGTCTAGGCCTGGCATTGGCGGCCTCAGTGGTTAAGTGGAGGAATGCCAGAGGCAGAGGGATGCGCTCGCTGGACTCTGACGCACAATCGTGCCAACATTCTGGCCTCAGAGGTCTGCTCCCTCCTGCCATTGTCCTTTGGGTTCCCGTAGGCGAGCATTCTGGTGAGGTGCGGACCTGGCAGGCCTCCCTGAGGAGATAAGCATAAGTATGTTTAGCTCCACTGTGAATGGAAGTGAATAATACACTATAAACTGACCCTGTGCGAATCTGGTAGAACTCCAAGCCAGCTCCCTGGGAGAACAATCACATGGGTGTGTCTACACTCGCCCAGTGCTTTTTATAAAAACACTGAAGAATAACGCTATGGCCCAGGCTGGACGCTGCCCTATCTCTGGGACCCAGCATCTTCCCAAGGGGTTATGGCGTAAAGCTGTTTCTTAGAGGGAGTGGACCACCACACTCCCAAATACGGGGCAGGCAGGTGGCCAGAGCATTGGACAACCAGGCAGGCCCAGGTGCTGGTTTTCAGACAAGTAGTGCCGTGGGCTGGTGTGGAAGCCATCGGGGTGCCGTTAATGACAGTGGCGACTCCATTCCTGAAACCCCTGCTCCCAGGCAGAGGGTGTGCGTGCATCTGAAATGTCTGTGGTTTTGCAGTTCCCTGTCCACAAACTCAACTTGGTTGAAAATAGTTCAAAATATCCAAGGCATGAGGGAGGGAGAGACTGGTTTCCTTAAAAAGGAAGGACTCGAGAAAGCGCCTCTAACCTAGCGCATTCTCGGTGAGAGGGCCCGAATAACCAGGATGGCACTCAGGGCTCAGCAGCCCTAGTGCATTTGGGATCTTTTAGAACTAGGGGTGTGGGGGGCTGGGAGGGGGGTAGCACTGACCAGCCTGAGACCCAGGACAAGCCCTCGGGCACTCACAGGCCACACTGAGGGCACCATATTGCCCCAGTTGCCCATCAGCTCAGGGAGCATCTTTCCCTGCTATAAATTCTCACACTGGCCCCTGACTCGGGGTAGAGGCCCTGGATTTAAGGAAATGGAGTGGGGCCGGAGAAAAGGCAGGAGTGCCTAACTGGCTGGGGTGATTGGAAGAGACCCCTTCCCCCACTGTTGGTGCCAGACCTCGGGGCCCTCCCAGGTTGCTTCTGAAGTTCCAGCCCATCCTTTTGTCCCCAGTCCCGGGGACCTGCCTGCCTTGTAGGTAACAGGGTTTAATCAGTGTTTGTCGAATGGATGGAGAAGGGTAGAAATTAACTTACCCTGGAGGGCAAGGCCAGATGGGGCGGAGCCTCACCCGCAAGCTTCTGGCTCCCCGTCCCCTCCCCCAACTCCTGCCTTCAGATACTTTGAAATAATCTGCTTCTTACTAGGGGAGAACTCGAGGTCTACCCGCAGCCTTCCGAAAGCCCCTTGTTGTGCAGCGTGGGGGTGGCACGTGTCCCTGGCCGTCTCCGCTGGGCCAGCGCCTTTTTTGACACCAACCTCCGAGGGTACAGCAGGGACCTCGGGGATGGAGGGTTGGGGGAGGGTAGGGAGCAGCTGGAGGGGTGCCCCGGGAGGGTGGGATTCGGCGCCCCCTTCCCCCCCAGTCACGTGACTCGCGATCGCCGCCACCCCCACCCCCCACCCCCCACCTCGGCTCTAGGCCAACAGGCCGAGATCCTGCAGGCCGCCAGCCCGAGCGCTTAACCCTTGCGGGCGCTGAGCGCGCGAAGGCGGCGGCGAACTTTGTTTGGCTGCGTAAATAAAACCTCCCGCAGAAGGATCCCTGCACCCCAGGGAAGGGGAGGAATCTCTTCCCCCACAACCCCGGCGCCGCCCCCGCGCCGCCGCCCGGCCTCCACATCCGCCCACATCTGGCCACAGCGGGGCCTCCGGGGGGGTGGAGAGGGCGCCGGGGCCGCGTCCGTCGCCGTCCCCTGGGCGCGGGCCAGGCGGGGAGAAGAGGGGGGCGCTCGGGTCGGGCGTCCAGGACTCGGCCGATCCCCGCGGCCGCTGCTCGGGCCCCAGCTCCCCACCCACCAACCCCGCCACCCCACCCCCCGCCCGGGCCTGGCCTTGACAGGCGGGCGGAGCAGCCAGTGCGAGACGGGGAGGCCGGGCCCCGGGTGCGGGGAACCTGATCTGCCCGGGAGGCGGGGGCGGGGCGGGGCGGGGGCGCGGGGAGCGGGGAGCGACGGCGCTCGCCTGCCTCCCCCATTCATTCAGCGGAGCCCAGGGGCCGAGGGGCTCCGGCGGCCAACTCTGCACGGCGGGAGCGCGGGCGGCCCGCCCCCCCAGCCAGCGCGCAGGGCCGGGGCCGGCCCGGGGCGCCTCCTCGCTGCCGCCCTGAGCGCGCCGCGCCGCGCCAGAGCCACCATGTCCGACCCCGCGGTCAACGCGCAGCTGGACGGGATCATTTCGGACTTCGAAGGTGGGTGCTGGCCGCCCACCGCACGCCAGGGGGCCCCTCGGGGAGGACCCCCGCACGAGACGGGGGCGCGGACGAGGAGGCAGGACCCCTATGGGGCGCCCTCCCGCCGCGGCCCCCCACTGCCCCGCGCCCGCGTAGCCTCCGAGGCGGACCCCGTTAGGGGGCCGCGGGGACCGCGCGCCCGTGCTGGCCCCCGCGCTCGCCCTGCGCGCTACCGCCGGGTTTCCTTCCTTTTATTGTTGTTTGTGTTTGTCGAGCGACAACAGTCTCCTCGAGGGCTCGTCCTCGAAGGACCCGGGCGCGCAGTTTTCCTCTCGGCTTGTCCTTCAGCCTTCTCCGTTGCACTCTCCTCGTCGGCCTCGGGGACCTGGTCCTTGGGGCGGGTTGGGGGAGTTAGTTACCCGTCCCCCGCGTCCTGCCCGCAGGACAGCCGCCTCCCACCCTCTCGCCTACATCAGTTTCGGGGCCGGGGCTGAACAGAGAATCCGGGCTGGGGAGGGACCCGAGTGGACACGGCCCAGGCCGCGGCGAGTCTAGAAGGCGGGGCGGGGTGGGGGGGCGCGTCCCACTGCCCCCATCCGGGCCTGGGGACGTCGTCAGCTGCCTCCCAGATTCCGGCCGTAGCGGGGAGGGGGCCCTGCTTGCCGGTAGGGAGCGCGTGTTGGTCCCCTCCTCCCTCCGGGGTTTCGAGAAGTGTGAAGGGGACGTGGGGAGCTTCTCCCGCCGGCTGCGGTAGGACGTCCAGGGCTCGTGTACGTGTGTAGCTTTCGTGCGCCCTCCTGCCTGCCGGTGGCTCTGCGTCCTGCCTCCTGGGGAGTGAATAAAGCGGTCGGAAGGGAAGCTCACACAATAGTCTGCAGCACTTCAGCACTTCGGAGCCAGATTTCGGAGGGGCGGGTCTGTCTCTGCTGAGATCTGGAGCCCCCGCCCCTCGGAGGGGCTCCCAGGCAGCCTTTGGGCAGACCCTTCTGGTGGGCCCCGACCTGGGGAAGGCTGGGTTGAAAGGAGTGAACAAAAGTCCAGGTGCCAGGCTGGGCCTCAGGGCAGAATCAAGGCTGGAGTCTGGGGTCCCAGAGCCCAGCCGGGCACTTGGCCCACTTGGGGTCAGCTCCATTTGCAGGGGGACTTCTGGGGACCAGAGTCTGGCTGGACCCCAGGCAGAGCCCCAACAGCTGTAATTCTGGGCTGGGCCTGGACTGGCTTAGCAGGGGGTGGAGAGACAGGAGGGGGTGGGGTCCAGCTCCGGCTTGCCTTGTGCTAGGGACGTGCCTGCTGGGGGCTGGCTCTCTGGTTGGAGCACTTTTCTGACTGTGACACTGAGTGCTGAGAGGAGTTCTGGTCTACAGAGCTGTGATGGCTTGTCCCGACCTCTTGGGGTGTGTGCTCATACTTGAGGTCTCCCCGAGTCTGTTTTGCCTTCAGCTTGCCCCCAGCCACTGCCGGAGGAGGAACACACTTCTAGGGCTTTTCATGCCTAAGAGTCTGAGTGGGAGAACTGGTCGACCTGGAGATGGCTTGCCTGCTTCAGGTCCTGCACTCTGTATACTTTTCTCCTGAGGCCTGTGTGAATTAGGTCGGCTCGCGGTCCCTGACATGAAAGCAGGAGGTCAGGAGCCCTGAGGCAGTCGGAGGAGGAGGAGGTTTAGGGGTCATGCTGTCACAGTACATGCCCCAGAGGTTGTTGGCGCCTCTGACTCGGGGCCCGCATGCAACTCCATCCTCTCCCAAAGTGCCCCATCTGGAGATGCCAGCAGCCTCGGCAGCTGCTTCTCAGGCAGCTTCTCAACCCTCTCATCTGGTGGAGACAATGGCCTCATTGAGACCATCCTGGTGTGGCAGTTGGCAGCCCCGCGCTTGTGCTTTCAGGGGGGGGGATTTCTCACTGAGGGAGCAGAGCCTGGACCCTCTGGTTCCTGGTGTGCGGCAGCCTCCCCACTGTGTACCCTGCAGACTCATGCCCTGAAGGCAGGCGAGTTAGAGCCCCTCGCGTGCACATTGGTTGTGTGTGTGTGTGTACACGTGTGTGCGCTCTGTACACATGGCCAGCTTGGAGACCAGAAAGGCAGCCTCCCCAAGAGCCCCCGAAACTCGGAGTGGAGTTGGGTGTGGAGAGTGACAGCCCTGGACAGACAGACGTGGGAAGGAGAGATCAGGGCAGGAGGAGTGTCTGACCCAGAGCAACTGTGGGTGATACTGGTTGGCAGAACCAGGACGGAGAAAGGTCGCGGTGGTGGAGGAGGCGGAAATCTGGTTGCAGGCAGGAGGAGGAGCCCGCTCGGGCCAGGGACAGTGAGCTGAGTAGGGGGGTCCAGAATGAGCTGGCCCGTTAGGGCTGGGGCATGAGAGGGGCCAGCTCGTGACAGTCAGACGAGCAAGGTCACGGAGGACCAGGTGTGCCTGCCCGCCGGGAGCCCAGACCATCCTGGGGAGGCGGCCAGAGTGGCCAAGATTGGAGCCGGAGGAGCGCTGGTCTGTTTCCGTGGGGCCTGTTGGGGGGGCCTCTGCCCGGGCTGCCCGCTTGATATCTCAGTTTCTGCAAGGTAGGGTCAGAGGGGTGGGAGGAAATCCTGGCTCCTCGACAGCTGCATATGTTGGTGGCTAAAGATGGAGGCCCCAGGGGCCACCACCAAAGGCTGGAGAGTTCTGAGCCACTGTGGCTGCTGGGGGTGACTTTCAACCGGAGCAGACTGGAGTCCTACGACTGGGTATCACTGGCTCTGTTGGGGTGTTCCCTGGAGGTCTGGGGCGATGGCAGTATCCCGGCCAAGGTAGCAGGCCCTGCAGGGCAGTCAGAAAGCTGTCCCAGTGAAGGTGTGTGTGTGTCAGGGGGGTTGTGAAGTGGATACCCCTGGTTAAATTCTGCTGACACTCCATATCCTGGGCACATGCTTCTCCCTTTCCTGGGGAACACTCTTCTCTTTTCATCCTGTTGTTTCTGCTTATCCCCTTAACTACCCTGGAGGATTGAGGGTGAGGTTGTTAAGCTCCCCCGCCATCACCGAGGTGGCGTGGAGATTCAGCCTGTCTCCTATTTTGGAAGCGTCTGTGGATTCAGGTCTCCCCTGGGGACTGCCGGGCGGGGGTCAGTGTCCTCCGTGGGTGTGAATCTCCCACATGATGGCCCCTGCCCTCCCTCCGAGGAGGATCTCAGGGCTCCATCGAGACCCTCATGAAGGGGCAGGAAGAACATTTTGTGTTTTGCTGAATTGATTTTTTTAAAGTTTCGTTTCCCCTGTTGGAAGATGGGCTGCAGGTGGCCTCAGCACCCGTCACTCCCCGTGTGATGGGGTGGCTGGAAGGGTGACCCCATCTGCTATCTGGCTCCTGGCTGGTGGAGTACGGGGCAGGCGGATGGCATGTTCTCTAACGAAGACAGGCCAAATCTGTTATCGCAAACGCTATTACAACTCGGGTCTTTGTGTAACAAAAGCCCTTCCAAGTGCCAGCTGTTGGCCTACTTTCCCAGCAGGGTTGGCTGTAACCGGATTTGCATGGGCTGAAAAAATCCTGAAAGTCCTTGATGTTGGTTGAGACGCAATCTGGTCCAGGACCCAGGAGTTCCAGTCCCAGAGCCGTCTCTCCCCCCTGGAGGAGGTGTCTGCCCTTCTGAACCTTTGACGTCTGTCCTCTGATGTCTCCTTATGGGACCCTGCCAGCTGGGTCCCAGAGCGTGGAGTGGGCAGCGGGCACGGAGACGGGTGGGGAGATAAGACTCTGCAGTTGCACCTGCTCGTCTAGGAGCCCAGATGCCTCCTGGACCAGAGCTCCCTCGACGGCTGGGTCCAGGTGCCCCTCTCCCAGGAGGACAAGGCCTAGCTTGCTGATGGGTGTGAATCTGCCCCTAATTAACACCGCTGGGCTTCCTGAGCGATGAGTCCTGCTTTTCAGCGAGACCTGAGGCCTCTTGAGAATACAGCATCCCTACAGTCCTCACCTGTGGCAGGAGACAGGTGCTGTGGTGGTGTGCAATCACTCGCTGGATGGAAGGAACCAGCCTTCCTGGGACTCCGCTGATACCTGCTCATGGCTACGAGGCGCTGGCTCTCTGACGGGTCTGACTACCACCTGCTGCGTTGGCCTGGTGCTGTTGGGTCCAAGGCCCGGGGCTAGACTCAACCTCTGTCTTGATTTCGAGGAAGTGCCAGGTGGCAGAAGGGTCCCCATCATCAGTGGGGCTGAGGTTTAGACGTGGGCCAGGGAGGTGGGTTGGGCAGGGACATCCCATGCTGTGGGGTGTCCATCTGGAAAGGCTTCCTGGAGGACACAGATCCTTCCAGGAAGTCTTTTTTTTTGGGGGTGGGGGGGTGGTGCTGTACCACACAGCCTGTGGGCTCTTAGTTCCCGACCAGAGATTGAACCTGGGCCTTTGGCAGTGGAAGCATGGAATCCTACCCACTGTAGGAAGGTTTGAAAGGGACAAGTGGGTAGAGTTTGCATCCCAAAGGAGGAGGGCCTTTGGAGGGAAGTGGTGGGTAGGGCAGCTGGGTGGTAAAGGAGTCTTGGCCCGTGAGCCTCGGTTTCCCCTTCTGTTGAGTGGGGTTATGAACAGCCTCTGTCCAAGGATCGTCTTGGGGAGATAGCCAACAGCCTGAGCCTGGTTCCTGTTCCTGAAAGTATGGTGGGTGCTGCTGCTGTTGGGGCTCTAGGTGGGGGTCAGGTATTTGCCAGAATCGGGTGGGTGTGGATGCCTAAATGCAGGAATCTGGGTGATGGAAGGGAAGGGGTGCGAGGGTCTGTTGGGTCCCCGAGTGGTCGGGGGAAGTGGTGGTGAGTGAGGTTGTATACCAGGGTCAGCACGGTAGATTCAGGGCAGATACTTGTGCTACTGGCCAGCACGGGAGTCCTTGCCTGAGCCTGGGAGGTGTCACGCTGTCTCACAGGCAGAACTTGGAGACTTGGGTCACGTGGGCTGCCTGCAGGGTTCCTTCACTGGGGAGGTCATCCCCGTCTCCCCCAACCCCGGAGCACCCCAGATGGGTGGACTATGGGCCCGCCCTGCAGACGACACAGGCATATGCCGTACGACCTGGCTTTGAAGACAGTGGGGTCGGGCTGCCTGCCCATGCCTTTGCTGGCTGCCAGCCTTCCTGAAAGAGAGTTGGAACCGGGAGCTGGTGTCAGGGACGGGGCGTGCTGACCGCGACATCCTCCTTGACCAGCAGCCCTATGCTACTCCTGATTGTGCTGCAAATCTGTAACTTGGTGCATCATCCCCTCGGGGGCCAATGTGGAGAAGCCGGGACTTGGAGGCCAGAGCTGCGTGCCTTGAGCTCACCCCCAGGGGCTGGTTAGCCCTGCACCCATGTGCCAGTGTGAGAAGCAGATGGGCCTGGGCTGGGGCCTCCGTGCCTGGAGAAAGGAGCCCCCAGGCTCAGTGGCAGCTATGGACATCCCTGGGCCCGACACACAGTGGATGGCCACACAGTGGGTGTACTTGCTCAGGCCATGTTTGTGAGCGAGACTGTCCTGCCGGTGGAAGCAGCTGGCCTTGCGGCCTGTTCATGACGTGACGTTGCCAAGGGCAGATGGCACGCTCACCCTGCAGAGCTGGAGACTTCTCAGCCTGGTGACCGTGGCCTTGGCACGGCCTTGGCAGGCCTCTAAGGGAGTGCTACAGCCCTCATCCTGGTTCTGGCTGAGCAGAATGGGGCCTCACCTTCTTTTTCTCCTTCAGTGTCCAGCAGTCAGGGGAATGTCACATTCAGAGATGGAGCCCCCTACCACGGTTCAGTTCAGGCATCACCATTATCCTCCCCCCGCCACTGCCTGTTTACCAGCTGAATGCCCCTCACTCATTGTGCTGGGGGTGGGTTGGCTGCTAATAGAAGGCTCCTTGGGGTACAGACAGGACCACAGGCCAACAACACGGACCTGGGGGCCAGGCTTAAGGGATCCGTGGTGGCTCCCAAACCCGGGAGTCCCACCTTCCTGCCAGGCCAGACCGGGTGCTTCTGATGGGCTTGGAGTTCCCAAGGGCAGGTAGCAGTGGGTCATGGTGTAGACCCTCAAAGGCCTGGTGGTGTGTTTAGAATGGTGGGCTAGGGTAGGGGGTAGGAGGTGCTGGGCAAGCCAGGGGACTCTTGGGAGAGATTTATCAGAAGTCAAGGCCCCGGGGGATGTCATTTCCTGGGTTCATCCCAGAAACCCAGCCGGGAAGCAAGTTCCTTTGCTTTCCCTTGACGGCACCACCGAGGAAACGTGGTCAGACAGCGGCTGTCTTTCCAACCTCCTCTCGGTTTTTCCCAAATTTGGAGGCTAAGTTGCTTATGAGATGAAACGGGCTGGAAGTCTGTGGAACCCGGTCCCAGAAGGCTGAGGATTTGTAATTTCTCTGGCCAAACAGACCCAGTGGTTGGCCCCTAGACACCCCCCTTCCCCCGGCGCTGGGGGCATTTCTGGGCTCCGGCTGTTTAATTTGGTCTGGACAGAGCCCGAAGGCTCCGTTCAGCCTAGACCAGGAGACGGTCTGGACACTTCAAGTTTGTTGTCAGTTTTTAAAGTGCTGCCAATGCCCCGAGATTTAGGCAGAGGGACAAGAGAATGGCCTCCATGCGATTGGAGAATAGACGCAGCGAGCGCCCCCTGCCCATAGCACGGAGTAGGGTTGCAGGGGCAGTGAGGAGCCCGGGAATGAGGCTCCAACCTGCCTCTTTCTTTTTTCAAAAAGTCATTTTTAATTGGAGGATAATTGCTCTACATGCCATACATCAGCGTGAGTCAGCCATAGGCGGGCACATGTCCCCTCCCTCTTGAACCTCCCCTCCGCCTCCCGGCCCATCCCACTCCTCTAGGTTGTCACAGCACCCGGTTGAGCTCCTTATGTTGTACAGCAAGTTCCCATTAGCTATCCATTTTACATATGGTAATGTACATGTCTCAATGCCATTCTCTCAATTCGTCCCACCCTCTCCTTCCCTCTCTGTGGCCACAAGTCCGCTCTCTACGTTGGCATCTCTGTTATTATCACACTAATAGGTTCATCAGTACTATTTTTCTAGATCCCATTATCTATATGTTAATAGACAATATTTGTTTTTCTTTTCCTGACTTATTTCACTCTGTATAACAGGTTCTAGTTTCATCCACCTCACTAGAACTGACTCAAATTCATCCCTTTTTATGGCTGTGTAATACTCCACTGTATATCTGAAACATATAGACAACTTCTTTACCCATTCACCTGTCGACGGACATCTGGGTTGCTTCTGTGTCCTGGCTATTGTAAACAGTGCTACAGTGAACATTGGGATACATGTGTCTTTTAGTATTGTGGTTTTCTAAGGGTATATGCCCAGTAGTGGGATTGCAGGGTCATATGGTAGTTCATTTGGAAAGACCCTGATGCTGGGAAGGACTGGGGGCAGGAGGAGAAGGGGATGACAGAGGATGAGATGGCTGGATGGCATCACCGACTCGATGGACATGGGTTTGGGTGGACTCTGGGAGTTGGTGATGGACAGGGAGGCCTGGCGTGCTGCGGTTCATGGGGTCGCAAAGAGTTGGACACGACTGAGGGACTGAACTGAGAGATGGTAGTTCTAGTCCTGGTTTTTAAAGAAACCTCTTTACTGTTCTCCACAGTGGCCGTATCAGTTTACATTCCCATCTATAGTGCAACAGGGTTCCCTTTTCTCCACATCCTCCAGTATTTATTGTTTGTAGGTTTTTGTTGTTGTTGTTGATAATGTCCATTCTGACTAGTATAAGGTGGTACTGCATTGTGTTAATAATTTTGATGTGCATTTCTCTAACAGTAATGACACTGAGCATTTTTTCACATGTTTATTAGACATCTGTGTGTCTTCTTTGGAAAAATGTCTGTTCAGGTCTTCTGCCCATTTTATTGATTGGGTTGTTTAGTTTTCTGATATTGAGCTGCTGAGTTGCTTGTATGTTTTGAAAATTAATCCTTTGTCAGTTGCTTCATTTGCAATTAGTTTCTCCCATTCTGGGCAACCTCTTTCTTTTTTGTGTTGTGTGGTTTTTCTCGGTTGACCCTCTCTCTCAGATTTCTGAGTCTGACAATCCCTCCTGGAATGCTGAGCCCCGCAGTCTCCAGCCTTTTCTGCTCCCAGTCTCCGGGCCATCTGGGGAAACCCATCTCTGCCCCGAGATGCAAAATTAAGAAAATCGAAGGACCTGGCCTTGAACACATTAGCGTGCCCTCCCCATGCATGGCTTAGAGCTTGCTGTGTCTCTGTCCCCAAGATCGGGAGCTCTGCCCTCAAACACCTCCAGGAGGGTCCAGGTGGGATGAGGGAGGGGAGGCAGGAGAGGTGACCAGCTCCCCCCCCCCCCTCCGCCCCCTACTCGTCCTCTGGTTACTGCAGCCTCTGAGGGACTATCTGGCTAGGGGTTTGATGGATGTCCCCCTGGGTACAAATAGGGGGAGCATGGGCACCCCACCCTGGGGGGGCCTTACATGGCTCTTTCGGGGGATGGGGCAGGGATAGGGAGTTGAGTTTGCCTTGCTACCTGGGTCTTAGCAAGTCTGAGCTGGGAGTTCCTGGGGCTGGTTTTTCCCTTGCTTGTTCAAGGAGGGGTTGAAACTGTGAGCTCTTTGCAGCCGGTGTCTGGTCTTTTATGACCAGTCACAGGCACTTCCTCTGAGTTTCTAATCCAGCTTTCTAGTTGTCAAACCCACAGCCCTCCTCTGCCTTTCAAGGAGTGCAGGCTGATGGCTCCTCTGGCCATGGGCTTTTGACTGTCCCCTGGGGACCTCCATGTGGGAGGCACCTCCAAGTGGGAGACTGTGGCTGAGGGTCCCTGTGGGAATGGGAAGGGAGACCCTGGAACAGCGACCACCCCCTCTCTGCCTGCGGGAAGTTCACCTATGGAGTGGTCTCGGTTTTTTTTTTTGGCAAGAAGAAGGAGTGGTGTCCCAGGCAGAGTGGCCCAGATTCCGGCCACCTCACCCTCTCCCCTCCCCTGTCTTCGGTGAGATGGAAAACTTTCTGGTTCTGACCGTCAGTGGCCAGCAGGCTGCCGCTTCTCCAGACTCTCCTAGGCAGGACCTCAGCCTGGAGCCTGGCCGGCCCCTCCCTGGGTGCAGAAAGCCAGCCCCCAGCAGGGCTCTCTGGCCCTCCTTTCCACGTGGGTGGGCAATTTCCCTCTGAGGGGCAGGCCAGGCCCCTGCCCTGAGTCCCCGGAGACCGATATTATCTACAGTAAAAGCATACAAGTTTTCCTGGCTCCATCCCAGGCCCAGAGGGGCGGCCTTTTCCGCTGTCCCCTGCCTCCTGTCCCCCATCACAAGTCAGGGGAGGAGTGCTCTCTAAAGAAACTGGGTTTGAGTTTTTTTTTTTTCTTTTTTTGCCTTCAGTTCAAAAATGAAGTAAGTGCTAGAATCTTTCTGTGTCTGGTGGGCTGGGAGGAGGATGGCCTGGATGGGAGAGGCAGCCAGCTCATTCGTTTGTTTACTCAACAGTTAACCGTGGGCGCCAGCTAAGTGCTAGTTCTGTTCTCCATTCTGGGGCTCCAGGCATGAGCCCAGGAGAGGGGTAGGTTCAGGAAGGCTTCTTGGAGGAAGGGACACCAAGCAGAGTCCTGGGTAGGAGTTTACCAGGCAGGGTCTCCAGGCAGATGGTGCTGGCTACCTCCTGTTGCGATTTCTGCCTGTGTAGTTGGTTTGGAAGACCGTGTTATGCCCACATCTAGCGCAGGTACCCTTGGCATTGAGGCAGAGGGTGGTGGGAGGGGGCAGTGCCTGCAGACATAGGTCGGGGTGTGGAGGAGCTCAGGCTCCAGCTTTCCTCCTGGTCAGATTGCGGGGAAAGACTTGGATGGTGCATCTAGTCCAGGTGGAAGAGGGGCACGTGATGTGTTTCTGTAGCGAGGGTGGTGGGTCTGGAGTGGCGAGCTTTTCCCTCTGGGATTCCATCAGAAAGACCTCTGAAGGGGCTGCTTTGCTGCTGCTGCTAAGTCGCTTCAGTCGTGTCCCACTCTGTGCGAGCCCATAGACGGCAGCCCACCAGGCTCCCCAGTCCCTGGGATTCTCCAGGCAAGAATACTGGAGTGGGTTGCCATTGCCTTCTCCAATGCATAAAAGTGAAAAGTGAAAGTGAAGTTGCTCAGTCGTGTTCGACTCTTAGCAATCCCATGGACTGCAGCCTACCAGGCTCCTCCGTCCATGGGATTTTCCAGGCCAGAGTACTGGAGAGGGGTGCCATTGCCTTCTCTGGGAGGGGCTGCTCTACTTTCCTGCTAAACTACAAAAGAAGCAATGAGGAGGGGACGAGATGGGGAAGGCGCTCATTGATTCACCCCTTTGCAGGCCCCGTGCAGAGGAGAGGGGGCAGATGGGGTTGTGTCCCCTCCCTCCTGGTGGCTGCCCCCACCCCAGCTCCTGCCCAGGTAGAGGAGTTTGGGGGCAGCTGGGGGAGGGATGGGGACACCAGTGAGGGGGGAAACCTTGCCCCTGCCCTGGCTGCAGCCTCCCCATGAAGCTGGGCTGGGAGGGGCACTCAGATATTTGCATCTCTCCTAATATTTACGTGATGGAGCTGGGCTCCTGCGAGCAGCTGCCCCAGAGCCAGCTGTTGGGCTCCGGCCTCCCTCCCGAATTTTTTGTTCTCTGATCCAAGTCCCGGCCCTTCCAGCTGTTCCCCTTTCACTCACAGGCACTTCCTCTGATGGTGCTGGTTCTTAATCTTTGTAACCGTCTCTGTCTTGAGCACCTTCGACGTGCCAGGCCCCAGGCTGGGCACTCTGTATTCAAGGGCTCTTGGTCCTCCTGGAAGCCAGCAAGATGGGCAAGTCATGAAGGTCACGGGTATCCCGAGGCCACACTGGAAGGGAGACCCTGGTGCACTGTGCCCCGGTTCTCACCTGGGCTGCCTCCTGGGCTGGCCCTGCCTGGCCAGAATGGAAATCGCAGTCTACCTAGCAGTGGGCCAGAGCTTGGGGTCTGGCAGAGGCTGCCTGTGTTCATATCCTGGCCTCATCTCTTTCCAGCTTGGTGACCACGTTAGTGACGCTGGAATCACAGGGCTCATCCTGCAGGTGTGCGTCCGAGGCTCAGTGCAATACAGGTGCCGTGCTGGTGTGGCCTGTAGCCGGTGCTGTACAGTTACTGAGAGTCTGACTTTTAGGGGGCGAGGTGGGGTGTGGAGGTAGCTTGGTGTGATGGTTTAACATGCTGGCTCAGTCTGACTTCACCTCACCCGTGCTGGGATGTTCGGCTGGTCGTTCACCTCTCTGTGCCTCGGTTTCCCATCTGTAAAATGGGGACGAGAGGCAAATAGCTCATCTGGAGATCTTGGGAGGTGAATGAGCCCTTAGGGTTGTGCCTGGTGCGTGGTGAGCACCGGTTGAGTTAAAGATTCAAGGCAATAAGCACTTCTTAGAGGCTCGTAAGTCACATGAGGCTTGGTCCCAGGCCCTCGTCTTAGTAACAAAAAGACCACAGACTGGGGGGCTTACATAGCATACATTTACTTCTCTCAGTTCTGGAGGCTGGACGTCCAGGGTCGAGACTCCGGCAGATTCATTGTCTGGCGGTGGCTTCCTGGTTCGCAGACAGCACATTCTCACCGTGCTGATACAGGGCAAAAGGGGAGAGAGAGCTCTCTGGGGTCTCTTTTAGAAGAGTGCTGATCCCATCACGAGGGCTCCACCCTCAAGACCTCAGCACCCCCAAAGGCTCTACCTCTAAGGCCCCATCACCTTGAGAGAGAGCATTCAGCCTGTGAATTTGGGGGAACACACTCTGCAGCAGGGCCCGACGTGGACGGACGAGCTTGGCTCCTGGCTGAAGGATGGTGATGGTCTTTTGGGAGGAACGTGATGGCTGTTCTGGGAGTCGAGGGGAAGGGAGGCTGGCTGGGACCCTGGACGCCAGCACTGGGCCTCTCTCTGCCTGTTTCCTGGAGCAGATGAGTTAGTATGGAGGCCCTGGGCGGCTTCGACCTTCTCTCTCTCTCTCTTTTTTTTGATCTGGACCATTTTTAAAGTCTTTATTGAGTTTGTTACAATATTGCTTCTGTTTTATGGTTTTATTTTTTGGCCGGGAGGTATGTGGGATCTTAGCCCCCTGACCAGGGATTGAACTTGCACCTCCTGTATTGGAAGGCAAAGTCTTAACCACTGGACCGCCAGGGAGGTCCCTCTCAATCTTCTCTAAGGGGATACTGCTAGGGGCCCTGGGCAGATCTGGGGGCCTTGTGGCTGACACGCCCCCTCATCCCATGGACCTCTGCCTTAGCAGGGCCCAGTGTGTCCTTCGGTTTGTGACCGGCTCAGGGGCTGAGTGGTGGCCACTGAAGCTGGACAGAGATCTTGGGTGCCTTCGGGGGATGGTGTGGCTGCCTCCTGGAGGGTTGGATGCCTACATGTCATTCTTGTAGGATTCCCAGGAGGGGGATGGAGAGGAGGCTTGTGAGCCCACCAGAGGGCAGACGTCCTTGCTCACTTTCTCCCCAGACAGTCTTGGGGTGCTAGGTCCACCCAGCCCTCCTGACAGGAGCTCTAGGAAGCGAGGACCAGTAATCTGTCTTCTAACAAGCTCTGGAAATGATTCTGATTGTCAGCTAGAGCTGAGAATGATCTGGAACCAGAACTTTAGAACCACAAAGGAATTTGGAGAACAGATGCAAGAATATATGGCGATGCAGGCTACCTGGTGCTGCAGGAGAAAGGCCCAAGGCTGTGTCTCTCCGTGAGCCTGCTTTACAAATATGCATGCAGTGAAAAGATTGGAAAGATGTTTGCCAGAATATTGATAGTGCTTATCTTGGTCATGGGTTGATAGGTATTTTTTGCTTTGTTTCTCTGTGTTTTGCAGATTTTCTGCATTGCAGATACACTTTCTGTATTGCTTTTAGAGTAAGGAAAAGAGCAATAGATATTATTTTTTAAGGTTCATTGTCAAAAAGAAAACTCACCCAACGCAACTTCCCACCCCAGTTTGAGAGACTCAAAGTGCCTATTCCTTTGGCTGATGGTGCCCGAGCCAGGACCCCTGGGTCCCGCTGACTCTTTCCGGCTGTAGATTGGAGTGCTGAGTGGAGTGAAGCCCAAACACGCAGGCTGTGGGGCCAGTTCTGCAGACAGCACTGGCAGCGGCATGTTCGGCTGCAGAGGACTGTGGCTGGAGCCTCAGTCCTCGACCTCAGACTAGGAGGGGCGGTGGCCTCTCCCAGCCCCTCCAGCTCTGCTAAGTGTTCGGAATCACTGAGCCTGTGGCTGCAGGAGTCATGAGAGAAACTTGGAGCTGGTGGCAGCCCCCAAGGTCGCCCTCATGGGGTCACTGGGCGTCCCAGCTGGAAGAGACTCGTGTGCTGAGGCTAGAGGGATCAGCTGCCTAGCTCAGGCAGTGTGTAGAGGTGACTCGTGACAACTCCATGCATCGTCCGGCAGCCCCCAGCTCTGGGTCATCTGCACAGACGCCCCCTCCCCCCCAGACCCTCCTACACCCAGCAGTTCTGCTGAGGACAACTTGGCTGAAATTCTCCATTTTTAGTTAAGAAAGGAATTACTGTTGCCTGCAGCTCTGTTTCCTGGAGGCGTTTTCTCTCTGCTGCTCTGGACCTCCCCCAGCCGAGGGGCTTTCAGGCTGGGTGGGTTGTGTCTCTGGTGATGCAGGGAACCTGGGAAGTTTCTTGGTGTGTGTACGAGAGGGCCCTCTCCCTCTCCCTGCCGCCTGGTCCCCGCTGCTGGTGGCTGGAAGGCCCTGGCTTTCTGGGGGCTTCTTAGGGTGGGAATCAGGGAGGTACTGATTGGCAGCCTGGGCCCTGCATGGCCGGCAGGCAGGTCAGAGGTTATCAGGCTGAGCTGGTGGAGCTGGTGGTGCTGGGTGGTGGGGGCGGGGGTGGGTCTCCCAGAGCGGTCTCTGGCACAGAGGGTTTCGAGTTCACTGTGTACAGCTCTCATTTTTCTCTCTCCCGCAGGCCAGAAGCAGACTTGAGAAGTTGTCTATTTTGAGGGTGCGGCTCTGTGAAGGGTTGGGGGGCACTTTATCTGTCCACCTGCAACTGTGGCTGAAGGCTTCCACACTGGCTCTTTTGAGAAGAAAGTGCAGGGGACAGGAGGATACCTTAGGGGTCACATTTAAGGCTGGTCACCTCCAAGGATGCCCAGGGTACAGTGCCCGCCCTGCTCAGAAAACAGGTCTGTTCAGTCCTTAGGGAGGTTTTCCTTAAGCTTGTATTGGCCAGAAAACACTCAGAGGCTCAAAGAACAAATGTAAAGAGAAAAGAATAAGCAGGTGCTTGCCTAATAACCTGGGCTGGGCAGACCCTGGACGGAGCCACAGAAGGACAGAACAGCTTCATGGTCAGTTCAGGGAGGCGGGGTGCAAAGACCAGGAAGGGGCTGGGAGTCAGAGGGAGCCTGTAGGTGTCCTGTGGCCACAGTAGAGACCACAGGCTGGGGGCTTAACACAGGGTTCTGAGCCCAGAAAGTCCCGATTCATGGTGTGGGCAGGGCTGGTTCCTTCTGCTCAGCCTTTCCTCCAGATTCTGTGGGGTCCCGCCGACCTTGGTGCCCTGGCTGGTGGAAGCATCCCTCCAGTCTGCTCCCTGTCTCTCTGTCTCTGCTCTTAGGAGGGACCCTCACTCAGATTTTGCACACTCAATTGTGTCCAACTCTTGGAGACCTTATGGACTGTAGCCTGCCAGGCTCCTCTGTCCATGGGATTCTCCAGGCAAGAGTACTGGAGTGGGTTGCCATTTCCTCTTCCAGGGGATCTTCCTGACCCACGGCTCGAACCCACATCTCTTGCGTCTCCTGCATCGGTAGGCAGATTCCTCCCTAAATCCAGGGTGATCTCATCTCGAGGCTCTTATATATTTTTATATATATATATTTATTTAATATTTATTTATTTAGTTACAGCTCATAGGATCTTTCTGTGGCATGTGGGATCTAGTTCCCTGACAGGGATTGAACCTGGCCCCTCGGCATTGGGACAGTGGAGTCTTAGCCACTGAGCCACCAGGGACGTCCCTCTCGAGGCTCTTAATTACATCTTCAGAAACCCTCTTTCCAAACAGGGGCACGTGCACAGCTTCTGGGAGTTAGAACACCCACCGACCTTGCCCCATGCACTGGCCGACCTTAGGGGCAGCAGAGTGTCTGGGTGTGGATCCAGAGACCATGCTTAGATGGGCTTAATGGCATGACTTTGAGTGATTGAAGGCCTCCCTGGGTCTCAGACTCCTCATTTGTGTCCCCAGAGGGTGATGGTACCCCATTCCTGATCCTCTGCCCAGCGGTACAGCCCAGCCTGGAGGCTGTGCCTGGCTTGCTTTAGGTCTTCAGTGAAAGTGAGAAGTGTTAGTTGCTCAGTCGTGTCTGACTCTTTGCTGCCCCACCAGGCTCCTTTGTCCATGGATTTTTCCAGGCAAGAAAACTGGAGTGGGTTGTCATTTCCTCCTCCAGGGGATATCCCCAACTCAGGGATCGAATCTGGGCCTCCCAGAACTGCATGCAGATTCTTTACCACTGAGCCACAAGGGTTCTCTCCAAGTTCCAGATAATTGAGTGGCGTTAGCCAGGAGCTTGTCTCTGGTGAGTGCCCAGTAAGGGGAGTCCTGGAGGCGGCCTCACTCAGCCCCCACCAGGGCTCTTTGGAACATCTGGGCGGCCCCTAGGAGCCCCTTCCAGAATCTTCTTGGGGTCCAGCTGTGGCCTGTCTCACTCTACAAACCCACTTCCTCCTCCTGGTTTTCTGGACTCCTCCTTCTCTGCCAACCCTCCCCCCAGCCAAGCTCACCCCATCCTTGAATGTAGAGACCAGGTTGCCCTGAACCCACGAGTCAGCCTTGAAGCCTGTAGGACTTTGTGTTCACTGAGACACCTTCCTCTTGCCCAGCCCAGTTCAGCCAGTCTGGGGTCATGAGCTGTGACCCACTCCATTCCTTGGGAGGCCTGGGGGAGCAGCTGGACTCCTGGGTGCTGCCCTGACCGGGGCCTGAACTCTGCTCCTCGGGTCACTGTCCCCTGTAATTAGGCCGGAGCTCATATGGGCCTGGGCAGCACCTGCCTGCCCCCGCCAGGCCACAGCCCAGAGACGTGCAGAGCTCCATCTGCCCCTCTGGCGTGATTAATGGAGGCTCCACCTGGGCCCAGCAGACCCTGGTATTCGGATTTTTTGTTGTTGTTGCATTTTTAAAGTGTTTCTACCATTTCCTGCTGTAGTCAGCGGGGTGATTCCTCCGCCCGCTGGCTGGGGAATGACCAACCCCCTCTGGGCTGAGAACAGAGAAGGGGACTTGGAGCTTCGCCAGGAGGAGCCATCACAGCGACCACCGCCCTGGCAGCCCTGGGCCGTGGAGCTGAGACTGACCGGGGGTCTCCGGGTGCTGCTGCCCTGCCCCCTGCCCAGTCGTGGGGAAGAATCGGCGCTGTCACAGACTGCTGTGAGCAGGCCAGCTTGTCCGCACGCTCTTTGTGGACGGGGTGATTCTTGCTCCGTGGGTGGGGGTGGCTGGGGGAGCACCCAGGGAACAGCCCTCCATGGGACCCTCTGGTCAGCGGAGGGGCTGTGCTCCAACCTGGAAGCAGCTCCTCAGTTCTCTGTGCAGGACAGGACCCCCTCGGGGCGTCTGGGGCAGTGGGGGAGGGGTGTGTGGACTAAGGGGGAGGGGTGTGTGCTTTAAAGGGCCCAGTAGCCTTTGAGCCCTCGGGCTGCAGCCTGTGGCTTCAGGTTTTGACCTCAGTCTCCTCTCAGGGGCTGCCTCCTGTCCTCGGCTGCCATTCATCAGGGAACCTTTGACCCACGGAGGCCAGAAAGGTCCTCTGTCCCCTCTGGTCCCCTGCAGGTGGGGCCGCACCTAGACCCTCTTCTTCGGCCTTTGGGAAGCCTGGGTTCACCGCCCCCCTCCCAAGTCCCCACCCGGGTCAGGATATTCTTCGCCTGTCTGCCCGCATCTCTGCGTGTAGCTTCGGCCCCGTTCTGTCTGTCCTCTCTCTGCAGAGTAGAACTCACAGCTGGCCTCAGAGGGCGAGGACAATGGGTCTGAATGCACTTACGTTCCCGTAACTTTTAATTTTACTATGGAAAGAAGGAAGTGCAGTGTCTTAGGGTGATTGTTAGAGTCGGCCTGGAATGACCCTGATGTCGCCAGAGCCATGGGGAACCAACTGGGAGATGGCCGGAGTGGGAAGAGGCCCCAAGTGGCTTCCTTGTAACATTTGCTGTGGTTTTGCTCTGTAGAGAGGAATTTCTTGAAGCAGAAGTTGCTACGTGGCTGCGTGGCTGTCCCACGATGCCTACCAGGGTCTCTCCTCTCAGGCGGCTCCTTGACCCTGCGAGCCCTCACCCAGGACCCTTCTCTGCTGGCAGGGGGGTGGGAGGGGAACACAGGTAATGGTTGAACTTGTTGGCCTTGATGGGAACTCTGTTGGGAGAGAACAGGGTGCCCTGACTGAAGACAGTGAAGCAACAGGTGCGAGTGGGGACGTCCTGGGAGGCTGGACGTCCAGGTGGCCCTGCCCCAGGAAGATGGGGTGGGGAGGCTCAGAGGCTGGCTGGGGGTGGCAGCCAGCAGCAGGAACCGGTCACTGGGCCAAGGCATTGGCATCTGTGAAGGGCCGGAGTTGAGCTGGCGGCTGGCGCAGGCCGAGAGGGGAGAGGACCTTCCTGCCAGCCTGTCCGATTCCAGGGTGCCCGTGTGCCCCGCCAGAGCTGGTGAGGCCATGCGGGACGTGGCTTCCGCATCAACAGAGGCTGAGGAGGCTGAATGGAGAGGCCATGGCAGCCGAAAGACCTGTTCTTGGTCCTCCTTCTGCGGCTGCCAAGTGCCCCGGAGCAGGGGCCGCTTCAGGCAATAGAAATGTGCTCTCTCCCGGGTCTAGAGGCCGGAAGTCAGGTGTGGGCGGCACTGGTTCCTTCTGGAGACTCCAAGGAAAGGTCTCATCCTGGCCCCTCCCCGACGAGAATCCGCAGCATCCTTGGCTTGTGGGTACACCCTTCTATCTTCACGTGGCTTCTCTGTCATCTCCTTTTCTGTGTCTTATGAGGACACCTGTCCGGGTTCAGGGCCCAACCTCATTGAGGATTGTCTCACCTTGAGAGTATACCCTCAGTCCATCTGTGTGCTAAGCGTGCATGCTAAGTCACTTCAGTCATGTCCGACTCTTTGCGACCCTGTGGACCGTAGCCCACCAGGCTCCTCTGCACATGGGATTCTCCAGGCAAGAATACTAGAGTGGGTCGTCATGCCCTCCTCTAGGGGGTCTTTCCAGGGATCAAACCCTCATGTCTTATGTCTCCTGCATGGGCAGGTCGGTTCTTCACCACTAGTGCCACCTGGGAAGGCCAGGGACCCTTTTTCCACGTCACTTCCACAGGTGCCAGAGTCAAGACTCAGACATACTGTCTTGGGGGCCACTGTGGGACCAGTGTCCTCTGTAGACAGCTTAAGATTTGGATGCCCTTCTACAGGCATCAGGCAGGATCCATTCTAGGTGGATTAGACCGTGTAGCTGGGCTGGGGAGGGCAGGTTCTGCCTGTGTCCTTGCTTGCCAGCGTGGAGAGAGCTTTTTCCAGGGAGAAATTAATGTGATGAATTGGGGATTAAGAGAGGGTCTGGAATCTGAGGGCTGGCTGTTGACCACAGCTGCCACTGGGCTCCCTGCCCGTCGTGGGTGGGTTCTTGTTCGTGTCTTGAGTTGAGGGGCCAGGGTCACCTTTGCACTCTTTCCAGTGCCTGGAGGCATCATGGGCGGGAAGGGCTTTGTCGAGGGTGTCGCTGTGGTGAGTGGCAGCCTGTGGGGGGAGGAGGAGGGGGCCTGCTGTTTCTCTTGGCCCAACTAGGCAACCCAGCTGGCGGGCACAGCCGACCTCCTTCGCACGTCGCTGTTCCAGGGCGGGCGGTGGGCCAGGCCTCCCCCGGGGGAGAGTGTGAAGAGCAAGAACGCACCCCAGAGTGCCCATGTCCTAACAGCCGAAGGAAAAGACAGTCCTCAAATTGTTGGGGGAGGATCTTCCAGGCGGTCCGGTGGTTAAGACTTCGCCTTCCAGTGCAGGGTATGTGGGTTCAGTCCCTGGTTGGGGAGCTAAGACCCCACACATACCTCTAGACCCGATACCAAAATATAAGACAGAAACAGTATTGTAACAAATTCAATACAGACTTTAAAAATGGTCCACGTTAAAAAAAAAATCTTAATTGAGAGGAGTGGAGAGGTTGGGGGCTTTCCAGGTGGCACTAGTGGGAAAAAAACCTGCCTGCCGATGCAGGAGACAGAGAAGACACAAGTTTGATCCCTGAGTCAGGGAGATCCCCTGGAGGAGGGCGTGGGAACCTCCTCCAATTTTCTTGCCTAGAGAATCCCATGGACAGAGGAGCCTGGCGGGCTATAGTTCATGGGGTCGCAAGGAGCTGGACATGACTTAGCACACACACACTGAGAAGCTGACCTCACGCTTTTTGCCTGGGTTTCTAGAGCACCTGGTGAACCCACAGTTCTCGGGGGCACTGGACTTGCACTGCATGGCCCCCCAGGGCTCAGTGGAAGTGGCTCAGCTGGGTCCTCCAGCCCAGAGGGCTCAGGCCACCAGTGTGCAACAGGGGTGCGGAGGTGCAGGCCTGTGTCTGGTCAGAGCTGGGAGCAGGGGCTGTGTGCTGCCCTCAGCCACGTGTGCAGCTAAGCCCAGGGTGGCTAGTGTCCTTAGCCACCACGCCGGGCCCCCGGGACCCTGAGCTGGAGTGGGAGGCAGGATGGGGCTGGCGCCAGACGAGGTTCTTAGGCCACGTCTGGACCCACAGCCCGGCCAGGCCTGCTCGGGGAGGGCCGGGGAGAGGACTCAAGGGAGGGTCCAGAGCTGTGGGTGCCAGCGGTGGGCCTCCTCTCTTCCTTTATTTGGACTTTGGCTGGGTCGTTGTTAAACAAACGTGTCTCTCGGTGGGAAACCCAGGGCCACTCGTTGCCATTGCTGTTTACCGATGTCTCTGTCCCAGGCTCTGCTGCGCCACGGCGTCTGTTTTAAGCGCTTCCTTTTGGACTGTTTCACTTCTGGAGGACACCCCCTCCCACTGAGACTCCACTGGGGGTGCTGGGGGACCCCAGAGTGCTTACCCGTCAGTTACCACCCCAAGGCTGTTTCCTGGGGAAGAGTGCTTATCCCTGCCTGCCTTCCCAGTGTGGGGCGCTAGGTGGGCACCAGGGGCAGATACTTGCCGTGGGTGTGATGGACTCAGGGGAAGGAAGGCTCGTGCAGCCGCGTCCACCTCTGAGGTGCACAGACAGATGGTAATTATACCAACAACAGCTGTGATTGCTTCCCTGGGCATCGCGGACATGGCACGTGGAGAAGCGGAGGCCCAGAGGTAACAGTGGTCATGCCACCTTGTTAGAGCCTCTGCATTTATTTGGTCCCGAGGCAGGAGCCCACTGTGTGCCCAGGCTGCAAGGCCCCCACACCTGGCCAGCTCTCAGCTCATCCGAGGCATGCAGGGCCACTGTCCTGCCCTGTCCTCTGCCTGGAACTGTCCCCCCGGCCCTGCCCAGCCCCCCTTTCCCCAGTGAATTTGTTGTTCGCTGGGATCATGTCTTGCTGTTGTGGCCTTGGGTTCCTTTCCTTTGCAGGTGTGTTATTTCAGGGACCAATCTGTTGGCCTGTTGATTCTTCTTCCATCTTCTCTGCCGCCCTGGAGGGAGCTTGTCCACCCAGCTGCAGCGCCAGCTCCTGGTCCCCATGGGAGACTGGAACCAGGGGAACTGAGTCCACCCCAGGGGTCTCACATGCCCCAGACGCGCTCTGATGGGTTTTTCTGTGGTCTTTCTCTGCAGCCTCAGGCCAGGGAGCAGGAAGGTGCCCTCCACCTGGCACCCTGGGTTCCCTGGGTGTCTGACCCTGGCTCCCATGTGGCCACTGTACCTCAGGACAGAATTTGCTTTGCTGCCACCCGGAAGAGACTCACATTGAGGCCCGGAAGAGACTCACATTGACCGGGGCCGCTGCTTCTGGAGCCTGAGCCTGGGATCAGAACCCCCTGAGCTGTGGCAGTGGCCACGATGCTCCTCCCACGGGAGCTGACCTTGGTTTTGACCTTGTTCTTTGCATGACGTTAGTCCCAGCCTGGAGCAGGGCTGTAGGGCTCGCCCCACGTCCCTTCCCCAGGCTGAGGTGTGCTCCAGGAAGTGCTCTGGATTGAGGAGAGGTTTGCTCACAGCTGCGCCCTCACAATGGCCTCTTGTCTGCAGCGCATTCCTCCTTAAACAGGCCCAGATCCAAGCTGCTCTCGCCCCGACCCCCACGGGCACGATGCTGGGAGGTTTGCATTTGGTCAGGCAGCCGGGCCTGTGCGGCAGGCAGCCGAGACTGTAGGTGTTTGATGGACCAGGAGAGGCTGGGCCAGAGGCGCGGTGATCCACACCCTCCCCTTCTTCTTAGCAGGGTTTGTTTTTTAAGAGCAGTGTTGATGGTTTTATCCCCTGAAAATATGAAGTGACCCGCATTAGCGTAGGCACCTTGGGAAAAGGCAGGAAAGTGTAATGAATTAAACAGCCACCTTAATTCCATCCAGAGATGGCTGTTTTCCTCGAGTGTGCGGGCACATGTGTGTGCGCGTGCACGTGCGTGCGTGTGTGAGAGACGACGTCAGGCCTGTGCACGCATCTTGGGTTGTTCTGCTATTTTTACTCAGTATGCTCAGCATTTCTCATCTTCAGAACCATGATTTTGATGACTTTGCAGGACTCTGGCACATGGGTTCAGAAAATCTCCGTAAACTCGAATTGTTTCCAGCATTTGCTGTTTTAATGCTGATGCAAACGTCTCATACATAAATCTTTGTGCAGATTCGATCATTTCCTGGGGAGTGAATTCCCAGAAGTGGGCCAAGGGTCTTCAGGCTCTTGTGCACGTGGGGATGAGCGGGTGGGGGCCAAGGACAGCTTATGAGAGCAAGGGAGGTTCAAGCCTGGTTTTGGGGGCGGGGGTCTTGCATTCACAAGAAGAAGGAAGGGGGCATACTCACTTGGGAATGATGTGAGCAGGGGTGGGCCCCCGTGCCCTGTGGGTGATGGCCATCCTTTCCCCTCCCAGTGGCAGTGTGGGGACCCTCCCAGTACAGCCTGGCCCCATATTTGTCGGGTGCCCTGCAATGGTGTGTTCATTCTTTCCAGCTGGGCACCTCTAGCCTGCCTACTGGGGGCATTAACATCCTGCAGGCAAGAGAGGAAGCAGCCTCATGCCCTTCCCCACTGGCCTGGTCCATTGAAAGGCCACTTTCTGCCCATCAGTCCCTCAGCCAGCTGGTCATCAGATGTGGTCACCTAGGGGCATCCATTCTGCAAAATGACCAGCTCCTGAACACTCTTGTTGGCTTCCACGGCCACACGTGGACACCCTGGGCTGCCTGCCTCTCTGCCGGGAGCAGGGAGAAGAGTAAAGTGAAAAAATACCCACTGCTATGGGGGGTTATACCCATTCTCCACGGAGGAAATGGAGGATGTTGGCAGGGAGAGTTTGACCCTGGGAAGGGAGAGGTGGCTGTGTGTGTGTGGGCAGGACTGGAGCATGTTTCTAGGATGCCCATGGGGGATGGGATACTAGAGGACCCTGTCCTGCCAGCTTCGTGACAAGCCGCCTCCTAATTTTTCCCAGCTGGGTGCTCATCATGTCACGACATCCTCTGTGTAGAGACAGCTGCTCCCGGAGCGTCCCTTGCAGAGTCTGCCTTAAAGAAAATGATCTTTGCTTTCATCACCGAATATTTTGGGATAAATCTAGAGTGATATTATTCCGTGATGACTTCTCCCACCAGCCGGGGTTTCGTGTGATTCTAGGAAAGGAAAAAGGAGGCTGCTTTTCCTCTCCTGGGTCCCTGATGGAGCAGTTTTCTGGAGCTCGGCCACGCTTCCTTCAGTCTGGCTGTGGAACGTTTGTTGAGTGTGGTCAGGGCTGGATTGGGGCTGGGTGCAGAGTCGGGGTGACAGCACCCGCAGGAAGGGCCCCAGACAACCTTGTAGCCCAGAGGTTTCATCCGTCTAATGGTCCCTGTGTTAACTTCCTGTGACTGCTGTAACAAATGACAGCAAACCGCATGGCTTACACAGAAACTGACTCTCATGGTTCTGGAGACCGGAAGTTCGAGATCAAGGTGTCAGCAGGGCCAGCTTTAGGGAAGAGTCCTTCCTGCTTCTGGTGGCTCAGGCATCGTTGGCTTTTGACTGTGCCACTTCAGTCTCTGCCTCTGTGATCACGTTACCTTCTCCTCTGTGTGTCTCAGCATCCCCTCTTTCTCTGATAAAGACACTTATAGGACTTAGTGTGTGTGCATGCTAAGTCTCTCAGTTGTGTCTGACTCTCTGTGACTCCATGGACTGTAGCCCGCCAGGCTCCTCTGTCCATGGAATTTCCCCCATGCTGGAGTGGGTTGCTATTTCCCCCTCCAGGGGAATCTTCCTGACCCAGGGATTGAACTCGGGTCTCCTGAAGCTCCCGCATTGCAGGCGAATTCTTTACCACTGAACCATCCGGGAATTATGCAACTTACAGCCCATCCTAAATCTAGGACAATCTCATCTTGAGGCCTTACCTTAGTGACATCTGCAAAGAATTTTTTTTTTTTCCAAAGGAGGTCACTTTCTCAGTTCTAGGGGTTGGGACTGGGACATAATCTTTGGGGGGACACTGTTCAAAGTACAACTTCTCAGGGTGAGATGGGGGTTGAAGTCCTGGTGCCTGTCTTCCCTAGGCCCGCAGTTACAAACCTGTGATCCAGTCTGGCCTCTGAGTTGTGAAGAGAACTCACTCGAGGCCCAGGAAGGGGTGGAGAGCTGGCTCGTGTAACGGAGGAGAGGACCCCGGCTCTCTTCCCAGTCCTAGCGGACTGGGGTGACCAGGATGACACAGGAGAGAGTGTTGTGAACTGCATGGGGCCTGGGCAGACTCTGGGAGGAGGCAGAATGAGCCTGGCTTTGGGGTAACTTGGAATCCTTGGAGGAGGGGGGGAGAGGAGTGCTCTTTTGTGGGCATGGTATAAGCCATCAAGGACTCCCCATCAGCCCTGGAGGTTTGCTGAGCAGTGACCGTCCTGATGGTGGAAACAGCCCCTGTCTTCTCAGAGAGAACTAGACTAACCAGGGTGGCTGGCGGTGCCGGGCAGTGAATGTCTGGATGGATAATAGAGCTGAATGCTAAGCATGCAGATAGCACGGGGCCAGGGAGTGGCATGAGCGAGGAAGAAACACCAAAGCCAGGAGGAGCAGCCGAGAAAGGAGAGGATGGTGGTGGGGCTAGGCGTGTGCTTTTGGTGGAGATTTTGTGTTCTGGGGAGCAGTGATCTGTGCACATGCTGGTCTGGTTCCAACTCGTTGCCAAAGTGGAACTGTGGATGGTTGGGTCAGAGAGGTTTTTGCTTTGGTGCAGGGTCTTAATTTTTGTGAGTCACAGTTGGAGGGGCTTTCACATGGGCTCTGCAGGGAGGGGGCTCTTTCAAACAGGGGCACAGGCCTCGCAGGGACTCACAGGTCGTTTCATTCCTGTGGGCAAACCTGGCAAAGAGCCCTCACCCCACCTAGTTCCTGTTCTTCCCAACTCAGCCCCAAGGAGTTAACACCAAGGAGTCCTGGACATGCATGTGCTGAGGTGGGTGGGGCATGGATCCCTCCTCTAGGGAGCTCACAGACAGACAGGAGCCACTATCGAGGAGAATTTGGACAGTGCTCTCGGGGCGGGGGTAGACCAGATGTCACGGGAGGCCCTGGGAACCACTAGAGATCACAGTTCCGGGCACTCGGCCCTGGACTTTCTGGCCAGTTTAGCAGCTACTTGACCTCTTTCTCCGGCACTTCAGGCTTCTTTGGATGTGTGGTTTGCACCCATCAGTATCTTGCTGGACAGCCCTCGGTGAGAGGCGGAGCTATGCCAAGTTGGGGATCGCTGCACGGGCTTTCCCTGCTGCCCTCGGCCATGAAACTGATCAATGCAGAAGTGAAGTCAAGTCACAGTGGGGCCCACTGACTGATTGCAGCCCACGGATGCGATTTTATTCAGCCGCACAGCGTTTTTAAGGAGGTTGTTTTGCTTCGTTTGTGCCAGCATTTAAAAATCAAGAGGTTACATATTAAAAAATAAAAGATCCAGATTTCTCCCCGAATCTGCACAGTTCCCTCTCCGGTCGTCCTTACCGGGCCTCAGGGAGGGTTGAGCTTTGCAAGCCAGGATTTTGTGCCCTCTGTCCACCGAGAAGGAGGTGTGCCCAGGGTTTAGAGAGGGTCCCCCGGAGGGTGCTGTGTTTGGGGAACTGATAGTACTGGTGGTTGGGTGTCAGAGTCTGGGGTCCCCTTGGCTTCCTCTTACATCCAGTGCTTCAGAGCACACACTCTCCTGGCCACCCACCCACTTAGCCACTCATCACGCCCTGGTCTTCTGAAGGAGGTTCTGTCTATAGAGAAGAGATGAAGGCTCTTTGGGAATTTGGAGGAAGGAAGACTGGCAGGAGGGGCTGCTCCGAATGGCCCTGAGAATTAGGGGAGGAAATGGCAGGGAGGGTGGTCCCTGTAATCCTGGGCTACTGGGGCTGCGAGGTGGGGAGGCGGTGGGAGAGACCCTGTGGGTCGCTGAGGGCCCAGGCTGGAAGGAGCTGGTGAGTCTTTCTGCCACGTGGGCCCCTTCCTGCTCTGGTCTTTATAACCGGGAGCAGCTGGTTCTTGTTTGCAGTGAGGCTGCAGGGACCATGGGGCTGGCGGCTTCTCGGGCACCGTCCCCAGCACCTTGGAGGGAGTGGACGGACCCTGGTGGAGATGGCGGGGAGCCAGGGTGTGTGGGGTGGGAGTTGGGTGGGCAGCATCCCACATGGGCCTGGGTCTGGCTGGGGCAAGTAGTACAGGATGGAGGCAGATGCCGCGGGGGCCAAGGACTGAGAAATCCACAGTGGTGTGGACTTTGCCGGGATCTCTGTTAGTCCACCAAGTGGACAGCCATATGGTTAGAACCCTGGGCCTTGGAGGTAGATGCGTCTTCTGGCTCTGCCGCTCACTCCACGCTGCCGGGCACATTACTTAAGTGCCCAGGCCTCAGTTTCCCCATCCATATCGGGGGATTGTAGCATTATTTCCACCATGGGGCTAGGGTAGGGAGCAAATATGGCTGTGCATGGTAAGCCCAGTACCTTGCCTGTTGTTAAAAGTCCCAGCTTGGCTGTTCCTGCTGATGTTGATGTGATGGTGTCATTCCCATCGAGATTTTCACTGGCTGTTGTTCTTAGGGGCATCTCCCATCTGACGGGCTTCCTTGGCTCAGACGGTCAGGAATTTGCATGCAATGTGGGAGACCCGTGTTCGATCCCGCGGTTGGGAAGACCCTCTGGAGTAGGAAATGGCAAGCCACTCCAGTATCCTTGCCTGGAGAATTCCACGGACAAAGAAATCCTTGGTGGGCTGTGGTCCATGGGGTCACAAAGAGTCAGACATTACTAGGCAAGCAACACTTTGACTTTCCCATCTGTTGTTGGTGGTGGTGTTTGCTGATGCTGTCTGTGTTGGGTGGAGGTGATGAAGCCCCTAGTAGAATGGGGCTGTCACCTTTTCTTCCTGAGAGGTGAAAGGGCACAGGAGTCTTCCCTCTTGCACCCTTGCCCCCGTGCAACAGAGCCGTCGCTGCAGCCTCCCCGCCGGCTGCCTTCTGATGTTCACCGCTAGCAGGATGTTTGCAGGTGTTCCTCAGCCGTCTGCTCATCACCTTCTCCTCGCTTTATCTTCCAGCCTTGAAAAGATCTTTTGAGGTCGAGGAGGTCGAGACGCCCAACTCCACCCCACCCCGGAGGGTCCAGACGCCGCTGCTCCGATCCTCGGTGGCCAGCTCCACACAGAAATTCCAGGACCTGGGTGTGAAGAACTCAGAGCCTGCAGCCCGCCATGTAGACTCCCTGAGCCAGCGATCCCCCAAGGCCGCCCTGCGGAGGGTCGAGCTCTCCGGGCCCAAGGCCGAGCCCGTGTCTCGGCGCACCGAGATCTCCATCGACATCTCGTCCAAGCAGGTAGAGAACGCCGGCACCGCCGGGCCATCCCGGTTCGGGCTCAAGCGGGCCGAGGCGCTGGGCCACAAGACGCCGGAGCCCGCCCCCCGGAGGACGGAGATCACCATAGTCAAGCCCCAGGAGTCAGGCCACCGGAGGATGGAGACCCCCGCCTCTAAGATGCCCGAGGTGCCCACTGCCCCTGCTGCTGACACAGCCCCCAAGAGGGTCGAGATCCAGGTGCCCAAGCCAGCCGAGGGGCCCGCCTCCCCCATCCCACCCCAGACCCTGGAGAATTCAGAACTCGCTCCGATGTCTCAGCAGCAGAGCAGGCTGGATCCCAAGCCCCAGCCCTCCGTGGCCGAGATCCCACCCAAGAGCCAGGAGGGTGAGTAGCAAGGTGCCAGTCGCCTGTGCTGTGATGACTTGGGGAGTGGGGAGCTGGCTTTGCCTTGGAATCTTGGAGAAAGAAGCTGAACATTGAGTTGAGGGGTGGCTTATACTTCTGAAATCTCAGGGGCAGGGACTGGGGGGCTCTTTCTGTCCCATAGTGGACCACAATGCAGCAAGTTGGATTTCAGTTAGACTCTGCAAAGAATCTCTGGGTTGTGAGGGTCCCCCTTTAATTGGTCAACAGGGTCGTGGTGTAACCATGGCTGCGACCCCAGGATGTAGGGGCAGGAACCGGGACAGGCTCGTGCTGGGGCGGGATGGCTGTGAGACCCCAGGACAGGCTCTCTTGGTCCTGGTGGTTGGTGGTCTCTGGGCCTTGGAGAGGCAGGCTCGGCTTCTAGAAGGGTGACACGTGCCCTGCAGGTGCCCGCAGGGCAGAGGCTGCGGGAGGTGGGAGGGGGCGGTCCTGCACTGGAGGGTCTTCCTCCCAAAGGAGGGAGGGTTGTGCCCAGACGCGAAGAGGGCGTGACATCACCTCATGTCTGCATGCGAGGGTTTTCAGGGCTGCCAGGAGGGGTCCCAGGCCAGGGAGCCCCGTGATTCCTGCCCACGACTCTGTTCAGGGCTCTTCTGCTGGCTGGGGGGCGGTTGAGGGCATGCTACTGTCCTTGGAGGGTCCAGACCCAGACTTGTGCTCACAGGGAGCTCACAGGGGACATGATGCTGTCCCATGAAACACCATTGCTGCCCCCTGCCCTACAATGAGGGTCTTGGCCCCACAGGCTGTGTTAAGGTGCCGGCTGAGCTGTGAGCCTGGTGGAAGCTGGGTCCGGTTGTAATCCTGGGCCTCGGAGCTCAGTAAGTGTTCAATAAGTGTCCCTTGGGTTGGACAGGCAGAACATTATGGGTTTTTGATTAACCTTTTAAAAATTGTTTTCATGGTGGTAAAACACGTATAATATTGACCATTGTAGCCATGTTTAAGTGTACAGTTCATGCATATTAACACATCGTATTGCTGTGCAACCATCTCCATCCGTCTCCACAACTTTTTCATCTTCCCGACTGAATCTCTGGCCCCATTACCTTCCCCCAACCCCCAGCCCTTGGTGCCCACCTTCCCACTTTCTGTCTCTATGAGTTTGACTACTCTGGGTCCTTCCTGTAGGTGGAATCCTGAATATTTGTCCTTTTGGGTCTGGTTTATTTCACTTTGCACGTCTTCAGAGTTCATCCATGTTGCAGCAGGTATCAGAATTTCCTTCCCTTTCTAAGGCTGAATAATATTCCATTGTATGCATAGACCACACTGCGTAGCCATCCATTGTTTTTGTTTTTGTTTTTTTGGTAGGTACTCGATACATATTTATTGTTTTGAAAATTCCTTTGAAAGCCTATTTCTTATTTTTCCTTTTAAAATGCTTTTAATTGAAGGATAATTGCTTTACAGAATTTTGTTGTTTTCTATCAAACCTCAACATGAATCAGCCAAAGGTATACATATATCCCCTCCCTTTTGAACCCCCCTCCCAGCTTCCTCCCCGTCCCACCCCTCTAGGTTGATACAGAGCCCCTGTTTGAGTTTCCTGAGCCTTACAGCAAATTCCCGTTGGCGATCTCTTTTACATATGGGAATGCAAGTTTCCATGTTACTCTTCCTATACTTCTCACCCTCCCCTCCCCTCTCCCCATGCCCATTCCCTATGTCTGTTTCTCCATTGCTGCCCTGTAAATAAATTCTTCAGTACCACTGTTCTAGATTCCGTGTATGTGCGTTAGGATACGATATTTCTCTTTCTCTTTCTGACTCAGTTCACTCTGTGTAATAGGTTCTAGGTTCATCCACTTCATCAAAACTGACTCCAATGAGTTCCTTTTTGTTGCTAAATAATATTCCATTGTGTATACGTACCAAACTTCTTTATCCATTCATCTGTCGATGGATGTCTAGGTTGCTTCCATGTTCTAGCTATTGTGAGCAGTGCTGCAGTGAACAGTGGGATACGTGGGTCTCTTTCAGTTTTGGTTTCCTCAGGGTATATGCCTAGGAGTGGGATTGCTGGGTCATATGGTGGTTTTATTCCTAGTTTTTTAAGGAATCTCCATACCATCTTCCACAGTGGCTGTATCAATTTACATTCCCACCAACAGTGCAAGAGTGTTCCCTTTTCTCCACACCCTCTCCAGCATTTATTGTTTGTAGACTTTTTGATGAGGGCCATTCTGATCAATATGAGGTGATATCTCATTGTGGTTTTGATTTGCATTTCTCTAATAATGAGCGATGTTGAGCATCTTTTCATGTGTTTGCTAGCCATCTGTATGTCTTCTTTGGAGAAATGTCTGTTTAGGTCTTTTTCGCACTTTTTGATTGGGTTGTTTGTTTTTCTGACATTGAGCTGTGTGAGCTGCTTGTATATTTTGGAAATTAATCCTTTGTCAGTTGTTTCATTTGCTATTATTTTCTCCCTTTCTGAGGGTTGTCTTTTCACCTTGCTTGGTTTCCTTTGCTGTGCTACAAAAGCTTTTAAATTTAATCAGGTCCTATTTGTTTACTTGTGTTTTTATTTCCGTTACCCTAGGAGGTGAGTCATAGAGGATATTGCTTTGATTTATCATTGAGTGTTCTGCCTATATTTTTCTCTAAGAGTTTTATAGTTTCTGGCCTTACATTTAGGTCTTTAACCCATTTTGAGTTTATCTGTGTGTATGGTGTTAAGAAGTGTTCTAATTTCATTATTTTACATGTAGCTGTCCAGTTTCCCCAGCACCATTTATTGAAGAGACTGTCTTTGCCCCATTGTATATTCTTGCCTCTTTTGTCAAAAATAAGGTACCCATAGGTGCAGGGGTTTATTTCTGGGCTTTCTATCTGTTCCATTGGTCTATATTTCTGTTTTTGTGCCAGTACCATGCTATCTTGATGACAGTAGCTTTGTAGTGTAATCTGAAGTCAGGAAGGTTGATTCCTCCAGCTCCATTCTTCTTTCTCAAGACTGCTTTGGCTATTTGGCATCTTTTGTGTTTCCATATGAGTTGTGAAATTTTTTGTTCTAGTTCTGTGGAAAATGCCATTGGTAATTTGATTATCCATCCATTGTTGATGGACACCTGTGTCCTAGTACTGCTTGGCTGTTGTGAGAAAAACTACTGTGAACTTGGGTGTACAAATATCTCTAGTTTCTGCTCTAAGTTCTTTCTTAAAAAAAAAAACAAAAACAAAAACCACAATATATTTATTTGGCTGCCCCAGGTGTTAGTTGCAGCATGTGGAAACTAGTTCCTTGACCAGGGATCGAACCCAGGCCCCTGCATTGGGAGCAGGGAGTATTAGCCACTGGACCACCAGGGAGGTCCCTAACTTTCCCTTTTAAATGAGAATTTTCCCATGGTGATGGGGGCTTGTGATAGGGTGAGGGTTAGGGGTGTCGGTGGAGCAGCTGCCTTCTCAAGGCACGCATTTGACCGAGCGGGTCGGGTGGGGTGAGGGGCTGACTGTGAATTTCCCGTGACGCTGGGCGACAGTCTGGCGGCAGGGACCAGAGGTCCCTTCCAGCCCTGCTGTGTGGGTCTGCGTCTCCCCAGACGTGACCCTGCAGGGCCACTCCACCCCCCAGGCACTGTGTGGACACATGGCCTGTGTTTGGGGAGTGGCCGGGAGGCCGTTTCCTCCTGCTCTTCTGTTGGTCCAGGGCCTTAGCTGCCGGATGCGGCTCGCTCCTGGGGGTGAGGTGTTCACGCTCAGCTGAGTCAAACAGGATGTGACTGGGGAGACGGTCGTCAACCATCCAGCCGTTGATGAGATTTGGCTCTGGATACCCGAGGCGGTGGTCCCACTGTGGGAGGGGGGACAGGCCGGGGGTGTCCGCTCAGGGTTGCACTGGCCTCTGTCGTCAGGGTGGGCAGGGTGGGGCCTCAGGCACTTCCAGAAAGGTCTTCCTGCAGTGGCAGACACTGCTGGGATTTAACCAGGAAAAGAGGGGTGGGGAGGAGCCTTCCCGACTGAGGCCCCAGTCCAGAGGTGCTGGGGAGCCTAGTGTCGGGGCCGGGGCTGTGTGGCTTTTCCAGGGGAAAGAATCTCAGTGTCTGAGCCGGGTACCGGAGCCCTGGACCACAGCTCCTCTGTGCAGATGGGTGTCCGGCTCTGCATGGAGAGGTCCATGGGCCAGGGCGGCTGTCCTCTGCCCTGGGGGTCGGTGTATGTGCCAGTTGAGTGCGTACCTGTGTGTGAATTCACAAGTGTGCTGAGCCTGCTCCTCCATGTCTTACAGGCTTGGGGGGAGGCAGCTCCCTGAGGGCAGTGCTCCCAGGCTGAGAACTCTTAGATGCATTTGAAGCAGGTGGAGGTTGGGCAGATGCTGTGGAGGAACAAGGCTTGGGTTTGGAGGAGGTGAGGGCTTGGATGAGTCTGTTTGGGAGAATGCTTTCCATTTAAAACAGTGCTTCAGAAGTCACTGTGGGGTGAGCCTGGAGGTAACACAGGGTGAGATGTGGACTGGGAGGAGGAAGCAAAGCCTGCAGCGGACTGGGGGATTCGACCTTCACCTGCTCGGCCTTGGACGTCCAGTCCTGAGGTCCTGGGCAAGTGCGGGTGAAGGTCAGGGCCCGATGGAGGGGTGTTCCCGGCATTTATTGTTGGGGTTTCTGAACCCCCCCGCTCCTAGTCCCTGATCTCAGGCTTCATCGGTTTTTTCCTTCCTTCCCCTCCCCTGGTTTTGGTCTCTCCAGCCTCTCCAGGCACCTTGGCCTCGCTTCCTGTCCATCTGTCCTGCAGACCTGGCACTCCCATCCCCTTCTACTGTTCCATAGGTGCGGGGTGGGGAATTGGGTTGGCAGCTCCCAGAAGCCCCCACCCTGCAGGCCCCGCTCTGACTGCTCTCTGTGTGCCCCCCGCCCCCCACCTCACCCCCCCGCCCCCCCCCGGGGCAGGGAGCAGCTGGTGCTGCAGGGGCAAAGGATCAGGGAGATCGGGAGCTCTGCGCCCTCTGCTGTGACTCAGCCCTCTGCCTCCGCCTCCAGGAAGCCTTCCAGACTGTGACATGGTTGCAAGACAGGGTCTCCTGGGACCTCAGCTGAGTTACTCCTAGATTGACCTCCCTAAAGTACAGTACTAATAAAATCTGTGTCCACTCTGAGTCTTCACTGTTCATCTGCCTAGGGTGGCCCCAAGTGGATTCACCGTCTTGTGTAGCTCACACCTCTCTGCTTCCCAGCTCTTTCCGCTCTGGTCCTTTCATGGTCTCCCATGCAGGGACTTTCAGGGACCCCATGGGACCTCCCTAAGCACCAAGCAGATACTTTTTGGGTCAACCAAGAACCCACAGGTCTGATCCACTCAACTCTGGCGTGCTGAGTTCTTGGTTTCTGAGATTGATGATCCATGTCCGTGGACTTGGTATCTCCATTCTTGCTTCTCTCTTGGGCTCTGGGTGGGAGTGGCCTTGCCTCCTCTCCCAGGTCCCTGCTCTGCCCCCCTGCCCCTGCCTGGGTGGCTCTGGGTGGGGCTGGGCCCCAGGACCCAGACCCATGTCTGCCTGGCAGGCTCCTGGCTCTGCCTCCCCCGGGAGCCACCCCCCTGGCACCACCAGCCAAGTTTCCCCGAGGCTGCCTTATAAGGCGGGCACTGGCCGCTCACTCGTGGGTCTGGTTCTTTGCCGTCTCTGGATGCTCACTGGGGGCTGTGGGAGAGGCCGGGGTGACCGGACAGAGTGACGAGTGGAGTGTCCCCAGACTGGCGCCCTGCTGAGTACTTGGGCGTGTCCTGGCTTCAGTCCATAGGCCTACTGGTTCTGAGCCACCGCTTCGCATCACCCCTACCCCACTACTTCCCAGCCTCAATTTCTTGATCTGTCAAATGAGAGAGGAGTGGGCCCTGCTGGCCCAAGTAGCAGGGATGGGGGGTGGTCATGGTCTGAGCTCTCCGGGTGCAGCTGCACCTGCCCAGCCCCCAACGGCCAAGCCAGGTGTGGTGCCGGGGTCCCTTGTGATGTGGGCATGACCTTGGGGTGGGGCAGACGCAGCACGAGTCTTGGTAGGGTCTCCCTCCGACTTAAATCCCTCTGGAATATCCTTGGACATGTGTAGAGCCTTGAGGAAGGTGGACATCAGACCCCTCCCATGCCTCTGGTGGTGGGTATGGCTTTTTGGCAGACCAGGTGAGCCTGCCGCCTTCCAGCTGTACCTGGGTGCCTGTGTTGGGGACTGGGGCAGAACAGGGAAGAAGTTGTTTCCCCCACGCAGGGAACCATGGGGGCTACAAGCACAGGACCCAGGAGAAAGCAGCCCACCTCCGTTGCTGGCCTTCCCAGCTGTCTGCCAAGCCCAGCCCGGTGGTGAGGGGTAGGAGCGAGGCTGCATCCTGGGAATGCAGCCGAGCAGCTGCGGAATGCCTTAAATAGAGCCGGGCACAGCTGCGGGTGCGGGCTGGGCGGGCAGGCAGGCGCTGGCTGCAGGCGGGCCCGAGCTCTGCCTCCCTGCAGCTTGCAGGCTGCGGCCCTAACCACCCAGCCTGGGATGGGCCCTGGGATGGAGCTGGGTGAAGCCTCCCGGGTGCCCATCCTGAGGAGCCGAGCAGCTGCAAGGAGAGGGGCTGAGTCCATTGCTGCGGCCTCTCAGGCCCAACAGCTGCTGGGAGCCAGTGTCTGCACAGTGGGGCTGCTGTCTGGGGGACGTGCTCACTCCAGACGGCCACACACTGTGGACAGAGGACACATTCAGTGCCCTGGGGGCGGGGGCAGCTGGGACCCCTGCCCAGTGCCCCGCAGTGTGGGCGGCCCTGCCCTGACCCCAGGTTCTGACAGGCGGCCTGAAGGATGGTGCCACGTGGTTCCCAGTGGCCCGATGTGGTCAAGTGTGGACCCAGGGCTGCGGGTCCGAGAGCTGATGGGGGGTAAGGGAGGGGAGCCTTCTCTGGTCTAGGCGTCACTTCCTTTCCATGTTTTATCCAATTTGGCTTTCCCTGCCCTGGGCCTTTCTGTGGGTGTCACAGGAGCCCCCCTGGGATTCCAGGGGCTCCCAGACTACTGGTTGTAGTTAATGAGCAGAGGCAGCTCGTGCCCAGGACTGAGCATTCAGTTCTTTGAGCAGGGGGACCTCCCTTCCCTGTTCCCAGGCTGCCAGTGGGCACACCCCCTCTGGAACCCCAGGGTTCTAGAGAACCTGATTTGAGAACCCCTGGTCTGTGCAGTGCAATTCAGAGAAACCCGTGCTGGCCCCAGCAAGGAGTTGGGAAGCAGAAGTGGCCTTGGACATCACCTATTCCATCTTCCTCCTTCTAAAACACAGAATGTTCGAGCAGGAAGCCATCTGGGAGGCCTTGTCCACTTGTCCATGGGAGAAATGGCCCTCAGACCACCTGTCCTGCCCTGGCCTGATGACCTGTGCTCGCTGAGTCCTTTTCCTTGTTGCCATGGGCCTAATTCCTCCTGCACAGCGTTGTTAGAACAAAAGTGCTAACATGTGAGGACCGCCAGTGCGGGCCCAGCCCCCCGGGAGGTTTTGTTAAACAAGTTCATAAACGAAAAACAAATGCAGCCGTGGTTTGGCCTTACACGCTGCCCCTTTATCCCCGAGCTTGTGGTTCACGTGCCACTCTGAATTCCTGGTCCCCTTTGCCCTCTCTGCTCCGTCACTTTTTCGTCTTCCAATTCTTAAAAGCTGAGCATGGCTGTTGGTAGAAGAGAAGAAGTCAAAGTCACATGGTGTGTGAAAACGAACCCTTTCCCCAGGAGAGCCCGTGTGGTCGGCGGGGCATGCTCTGGGTCCTGGATCTTGCACGTGTGTTTTTCCCATTTAATGAAGCTGTGGGTTTGGTGCATTTCTTTTAATAGCAGTGTCCTTGGCCCTTACGCAGTCCTGCTCTTCTTGTCCGGCTTCATCTGTGATCAGCAAGGCTTTATGAACATTCTCATGCTTATATGTGTGCGTATGTGACTTTTGGATAGACCTCAGGAGTGGAATTTCTGCACCAAAGAATGTGTGTATTGAAAATGTTGGTCCTGTTGCCACGTTGGCATCTAAAGTAGCTATATCAGTTTTTCATGGTGACAGTAGAGAGGTTATACCCCTTACTGTGGGTGGAGAGGCAGAAGGCTATCTGATGGGTGTTTTATTCTGTGCGTCTCTTATTAGGTGAGGGGCGGAGTAGCTTTTCCTCTCTTTACGGTCAAGGGCCCACAGTTCCCTGTGAACTGCTTGTTCCTGTCCTTAGTTTATTTTTTTCCCAGTTGGGCGGTTGGTCCTTTTCTTGTTGACTTTTCTTTTAAAGAGTTCCTAGACACCTTTGTTGTAGCTGTTACCCATGTTTTTCCCAGTTGTTGACTTTTAGTTCTAGTGTGCTTTTCTAAACAGAGATTTTTGAACCCTTCGGTTGTCAAGTTTTTTCTTTTTCTTTTCTCTTGCAAGGGTTTATGTCCTGCTTAGAGGCCGCCTGGATTCCCAAATCATAGGGAAAAAATTCACTCAGGTTTTTCTTCTGGTACTTTTATGGTTTCATATTTATGCACTGAAATCATTGATCCATTGGAATTTGTTTGGGTTTGAGCTGCGAGGTGGGGATACACAGTTCTTACACAGATAATACGTGTGTGAGCTTGGTCTACAGCGGCCGGGCATGTGTGCGCCTGCTATTTTTATCAGTTTTGGTGTCAGTGTCGTGCTGGCTTAGCAAAAATAATTTGGATGCGTTTCTTTCCCCCTCCCTCTGTGCTCTGGAACATTTTAAGCAGCTACAAAATCATCTCCGTGTTAAAACTTTTAAAGAATTCACCAGTGAAACCATCTGAGCCGGTTACTTTTGTGGGAGATTTGTCCTTTAAAAAGTCTTTTTTTCCGTAGGTTCGTTTGAGTTTGGCGGTGGTGGTGGTGGGGGGCGGGGGTTCTCCTATTTTGTATCTTTTTTTGTTTCTAGAAAGTCATTCTTTAAGCTGTGTAAAATCCCTCAGGGGCTTCCCTGGCGGCTCAGTGGTAAAGAATCCGCCTGCCAGTGCAAGAGTTGCAGGTTTGATCCCTGATCTGGGAAGATGGCACATGCTGAGGAGCAGCTAAGCCTGTGCGCCGCAACTACTGAGCCTGTGCTCCAGAGCCCGGGAGCCGCAACCACTGAGGCCCAGGCATCCTGGAGCCCGTGCCCCGCAGCAAGAGAGGCCACCGCAGTGAGAAGCCCGCGCACCACAGCCAGAGAGTAGGGCCCCCCATTCCCGCCGCAACTCGAGAAAAGCCCTCGTGCAGCACCAGAGACAGTGCAGCCATGAATGAATAAATAAGCCAGAAATTTAAAAAACAACCCTCAGACTGTTCAGGGGCAGTGACGTGGAGGGGGGGACTGGGGTCAGGCGCCCGTAATTGCCGCCATCAGTCTGTGCCCCTAAGCTGCTGCCCCAGGCCTTGCATTGTCTGCAGAGGAAAGCGTTCATAGATGCCCAGGACATGGCCCATGGCCTGACAACTCCCCCTGAAACACGGACAGTGCAATGTGACATGTGTTCTGAGAAGGATGAGTCCAGAGGCTTGTGGCACCCTGAGCAGGAAGCCCCCCAGCCCCGCCAACAGAGACTCTTGAAGACAGCGGGTGGGGGAGGTTAGGGAACCTTGGTCTTGAAGAGGGCAGAGCCGTCCAGGCAGGTGAAGGGCCACTGGCATGCTGGAATCCCGAGTTTGATGTTGCCCGGAGAGTGGCTTTCAAACTTATTTTGGACTGTAGCCCCCAGTTAGAAGTACGTTTTACACCACAGACCAGAACACACGTGTATGTAGATGTGTGTGTGTGTGGTATGTATACAAATGAAACAGTATTTCCATGGGGTAATTCTTCAGGGGTGCGCCTGCTGTACCCCGATACTTGCTGTGCTTCTTGGGTTGGGTGGGAGGGCTTTACTTGTTTTCTAAAAACAGCTCTATTGAGATCCAGTTCACATACCATTCGGTTCTTCCATTTAAAGCGTACAATCCGATGGTTTTTAGTTATTTATGGGATTGTGCAACCATTGCCACATCCAATTTTAGGTCGTTTTCATCACCTCAAAAAGAATCTCTGCACCATCAAGCTGTCACCTCCTCCTCCCCACCCCATTTTTCCCAGGTGTAATCAGTAGCCGCCTTTCTGTCTACATATTTGAACATTTCTTAGAGATGGGATCATATGATCTGTGGTCTTCCATGACTTGCTTCCTTCCCTTTTCGGAGTGTTGCAAAGTTCCTGCATGCTGAACTCCCTACTGCATCCCTTTTCCTAGCTGAGTAATATTCCATTTATGGACTGAACACATTGTGTTTATTTATCTGTTCGTCAGTTGAGGGACATTTGGGTTGTTTCTACCTTTTGCCTATTATGAACGTGTTATTTTTAAACATTAAAAAAAAATGGCTGGTTATGACCCACTAAATAGTTTTCAGGACCCAGAGTTTGGGACATGCTGGCTTAGACAGTGGGCTGAAGGAGGGCCAGCTCAGAGATGGGGCCGGATGCTGTGTTGTGGGGCCCATCTATCAGAAGTGTTTGCCAGGGCCTGGTCAGATTACCTAGAGCTTATCATGCCAGGAGTGTTTGTTTATTCGAGAAAGGCTGAGAGATGACATGTGCCAGGCGCTGCTTGCGGCACCAAGGAATGTGAGGATGCTGTACATACAGATGAAAATCCTGTCCTCCTGGGGTGATGTGCTCAGGGCAGGAAGCAAAGGATGAAGAGAGCAAACCGTGACATGACGCACGTGAGCCGTGGTGAGGGCTAAAGAGGCCAGTGGCGCAGGCGAGCGTGCTCCGGAATTACTCGTGGCACCAGGAGGCTGTGACTGTAACCAGGGTGGTCCTGGGTTGGAGGTCATGGGTGTGGAGACCTGGAGGTCGGTGGGGGAAAGCAAAAAGAGCAAGGTGGAGATTGGGGCCAGTGAGGCACTCACCCGGGGCCACAGAGTTTACGGGGGAGGGGGCACCCAAAAAACTTAGGAATCAAGAAAAATAGTATTTTCATGCAATGCTTTTCAGAACCACAGTCGTGCAAGAAAACCCTCGATGGATAAATGTCAGTCTTCTCTTGCTTGTTTACTTATGGTTGCGCTGGGCCTCTGTTTCTTCACGGGCGAGTGGGGGCTACTCTCTGGTTGTGGTGCACGGGCTTCTCATCTCGAGGGCTTCTCTTGTTGCAGAGCGCAGGCTCAGTGCCCGTGCGCTTTAGTAGTTGTGGCACAGGGGCTCATTGGTGTGAGCCTAGGGTGTGCAGGCTTCAGTAGTTGTGGCCTCGGGCTGGTCGCCCCTCTCTGCCTCAGTTTCCCCACTTATGCAACAACCCCATGGAGCTGTAGGGAGAATGGATGTGAGGGCCTGGAACGTCATGACTGCGCCCTGAGGGCTGCTGTTTTTATTTTTTCAATTATTACTCTGTTTGAGCTGGGCGCACAGGAAGTGCTCATTGATAAATGCCACTTGTGGTTATTACTGCCTTCTGAGTCTCTGGTGTTGTCTTAGCAGCCACGCTCCGGGTCGGGGGTGGGGGCGGTGATGGGGGGAAGGCCCTTGATGATTTGCAGAAGGTAAATAGACGCTGCTTGAGCCTTGAGGAGCGGGGCGGAGGCAGGTGTGTGTGGGGCTGCGGATGCGGCTGCAGGACAGAGAGGAGATCAGGAGGGCCCAGGTGGGCTCCGAACTGGGCCCTGGGGTGGGGGGCAGTGATTCCGACAGACGGATCAGTTTCCCCCAGGTTCCCTGTGCTCTGGGACAGAGGCGGCAGGAATAGAGTCCAAGTCAAGAAATCAGAGAAGGAAATGGCAACCCACTCCCGTACTCTTGCCTGGAGAATCCCAGGAACGGTGGAGCCTGGTGGGCTGCCGTCTCTGGGGTCGCACAGAGTCGGACACGACTGAAGCGACTTAACGGCAGCAGCAGCAGCATGAAATCAGAAAGGAGCTAAACCTTGGTGTGGAGTCAGCTATGGAAACAGTGTATCCTAGTGTGTCTAGAATTTCCCTTGGAGTGGGAAGAAGGTGGGGATTTCTAATTGAAACTGTTAGGGAACTCCTGATGACTTTAGACCAGACAGGGGATGTCAAATGGAAATTACTTATACAGAAGCCATTAGTGTTATTCACAGATGGTTACTATCTTAAAAGTAACATATACATACGTGTGTATATTCTTGCTCCTTTGGGGGTTTTCTTAGGTATACCCCCATACTTTGTTTCCTAACTGCAAGTACCTGAATGTTCCTCATCCCCAAATCTTGGGGTTCCAGGAACCAGCCTTCCTGGTGGGTTTGGGGTGATCCCCCCCCACCAGCAGAGCGCCTCCTGCAGGGGCCTTCGAGTGTTGGCCAGGAAGGTTGAAAAAGATAGTCCGCTGTGACCGCTGCGGTTTGGCCAGCTGGGTTTGTCCTGTGTCACGAGGCACCAGGTGGGCGCTCAGGTGACCTCCCATCTGTGGGACCCAGTGTGTAGGGGCTGCTCTTTGGTCCTCTGTTTCCTGCTGGGGGAGGTGGCACCTGAGACCACCCATGTTGGAGCCCCCAACGCTGAGGTCGGGCCGCCCCACGGCGCCTTTGTGGCCTCTTGTCCGCAGCGGGTCGCCTTGCCCTGGTATGGACGCGGGTGGTGGTGGAGCAGCGCTGCCCCGCTGGGAGTCCTGCTGCAGGGCAGCATCTCGTGGGTTGCGGGCTACTGATGGCGGGAAGGCAGTCCTGGCAGGCTTCGGTTGCCCCCCTGGTCTCCGGCTCTGCTTGTTCTGCCTTCTGAGACCCTGAGGATGCAACAGGGCCTCCTCCCTTCCTGCTCGTCCCTTGAGGTTTCCAGATGCTCCTCGCAAAGCTCCCTCCTCCTGGGGGCTCCCCGAGCCGGCAGAACAGCAGGTTCAGTTCCAGATGGCTTCTGCACTGGTGGGAGTCCTGCCCTTCGTCTGAGCCCTGTGGGTCTTGCCTTCCATGCGGGGCCGTGGGACCGGCTGTGAGGGGCCTCTCTGGTCTGAGATGAGGTCCCTGTGGCTCAGGAGGAGCTGGAAATCATTAACTGTGGTGTCCACAGCTCAGAGGTGGGGAGGGCTGCCTGTCACGTTCCAGGGAGCCGCCTGCCTGCCTCTGAGCTCCCCACCCCCCTACCCCCCAGTCTCCTGGTCCCTGGACTGCGAAGTCCAGCCCGAGAAAGTCCGCTCTCCTCAGTGTCTCCAGGCCCACTTCCTCTCATCCGGCCCCATCCAGACTTCACGCCTCGCCTTACTTTTGGCAGAGAAGAATCCAGAGACCCTGGGAGACCCCCGAGGTGGGCAAGGAGGCTGCTGTGTGAACAGTGGGGCTCTGGCCCCCTCCCCAGGCAGGTCACCCTTGCAGATGCAGCCTCAGGCACGACTCGGCGAGTCCTCTCTTTTCTCTGCCTGGGGACGAGGAGCCCAGCTGGGGCGGGGGGGTAACACTCATGGTCGTCACCGTCACTGGTGACCCCAGGGCACGCCTGAGTCATGACGTGACCGCTGTGTGCTCCCTCGAAGTTGGCTTCTCTGCTCTGTCTAGTAGCCCAGCCCAGAAGGGGCCTGTGTTTTCACCCCCAGGCTGAGCCCCGCTCCTTAGTTCTGGCCTGAGGCCGGCTTTCCTGAGATCTGTGGCTCCCTGCCCATTTATTTACCTGCTGAGTAATGCCTATCTAGTGCCTGATGGGTGAGGCACCCAGGGCTCAAGTTACAGAGGGTTGGGGCACCTCCCGAAACACGGCCCTGCAGCCTGGCTTTCCACTGCCCTCCTGGGTTTCAGGCACCCCCACCTCCTACCAGGTAAGTTCAGACTGGCGCCCCAGGACGTAGGGGCTGTGGTTTTCTGGTGTGGGGCAGGGCTGGGAGGCCGCGATGGAGGAGGGTGAATGGGTAGGCATATCCCCACTTCGTTCTGTGGCTGCTGGGGGCGGGTGGGGGCAGACCTGGTCACTCTTTCCTCTAGGGAGGGTGATACGCGGTCGGCAGGCTGCTGGGCCGCTGTGTGGAAGAGCTGGTGCAGGAATGGGGCAGACCTTGAACCCCCATCCCAGCTTTTAGGGAGGTGAGTGATTTATTTAGTGGCTCTATCAATGGACTTTCTGTTCAGCCGAGAAAGCCTCGATCAATGAATTGAAAGTGGCATTTCTTGATACTGAATTTAGCAGCAAGGTTGCCGCTGCCCACGTCCTTGCTTATAGTGCATGTTTGCTCGGGGCACTCTGCACTGTGGCTGGCGTGGGTGCCCAGGCCTCAGTGCCTGTCCCCATGACGCCTGGGCAGTCCTACCTGTACCGGCTCCACCTGGGCCTTCAAGCCAGTGAGACTTCTGGCTCCAGGGGTGGGTGATTCTGTTTTAGGACCTAGAAGGTCCAGTGTGCCGATGAGGCTTGGTGGGGGCCAGGGGATGTTCTGAGCCACCTTCCTGCTGTGTGGGTGGTGGGGCCCTGGGTGGGTCCTCCCTGTCGCCTGTTCCTTCCTCACGCATGCCCGGCTCCTCCCTTGGCTTTCTCCTTCTCCCCCTGCAGCAGGCCAGCTGGCACAGGCACCTTCCGGAAGGGGCTTGACACTAAAACACTTTCCAGGTCCAGATCCCGGTGGCGACAGTTAGGGAAATCCTGATCTCAGCCAGGGAAAGCAGACCAAGCAGTTGATAATAACGACCGGCCTAACCACTCCGGCAAGATAAGGCTAGCATCCAGGTGCCCCCGTCTCTCCCATTTTCCAGATTAGGAAACCAAGGCACAGGAAGCTCCGGCCACTTGCCTAAGGCCCCACAGTTGTTAATAATCTGAATGTGAACCTTGGGAGAGGCTCTCTGCCAGCCCTGGCCACCCCAAGGCTGGGGATCAGGGCTGATCCATGAAGCGGGTCCCAGCCCCGGAGCTTGGGCTGGGATGTGGAGGAACCCAGACTGGTACCCTCCTCTGGCCTCCTCCTTTCAGAAGGCAGCACGAGACGATGGAGTGAAAGAGAACTCCAGTTAGAAGAAATGAAGGCCTCTGGGACTCCCCCGTTTCCTCTAGCCCCCTGCCTGTCCTGGAGTTTGAAATAATTTGTCGGGGAAAGCAGGAACAGATCGGAAGTCCCGTTTCTCCCCGCTGATCACAGCTGCAGGGAGCTTGCTGTAGCTCCTGGCATCGGCCCGGCCCAGCCCAGCCCAGCTCCGCCCAGCCCAGCTCTACCCAGCCCTGCCTTCCTCATCTTCCCTCCTCCTCCCTGTAAGACCAGGTTGTGGTCTTAGAGCAGCTTGAGTGCTGCTGAAGAGCCAATGGGAGAGGTTTGGGCTGGGCTGGGCTGGAGGGGAGGGGAGCAGGAGTGGTGTGCCTCCTTGGTTGGAGAGGGGCTGACGTGAGACCCCCGGTTGTAGTCTCCTGGTGGGCCCTGGAAGAGGGGGAAGACTCTAGTCCCTGCCTGCTGGGTTTGCTCCCTGGCTCTGCGGGTCCCCGTGGTCCCAGAGCAGCTGTCTTTGTAGACAGCGGAGCCTCTACAGGCGCTCCAGGGCCGTTGATCTTTCTGGAGCTTGGAGTGGTTCCGCCTGCTTGAGCCGAACAAGGCGCTGAGATGGGTGGAGGAGGGATGCGTGAATGCGGGCGTCTCTCTCTGGGTGCTTCTAACTGCACTAGGACCTGGGAAGGAAGTAGACGAGTCCTATTCCCAAGGGTTGGCTCGGGTCTTGATGGCCATTACCTTGGACAGCCCAGGGTAATGTCCCTTCTTGCTGGACACCATGGGTGGGGCCCTCGGGACATCAGAGAATCAAGTGGAGAAGCAGCGAGAAACACAGCATCTTCACTCTTGTCAACACTGCCTCGGGGCTGGGCAGGGCGGCCAGGACAGTAGCGGCCACAGCGTGGCTTTCTGGGAGGTCAGCCCATCAGCACGGCCCAGGGGACCGGGAGGGGTGCTTCTGTCTCCACTTCCCCTCGTTTCTTGTCTGGGCCTCGGGAACAGGCCCCCAGATTTCTGCCTGGGAGCTCAGGGTGGGAGCAACCAGAGAGAAAGGAGGGACCTAGGGGAGCCAGGGGACCCTGGAAAGCCGTCTCGCCAACCCCTGCATACCCCTGCAGCCCTCCCTTGCCCAGGATTGTTTGGGGCTGGTCCCAGGAAGCAAGCCTCCTGGCTTCATGGACCTGGGGACCCTGATACCCATGGGCTGAGACCCCGTGGCAGAGGGCACTCTTACTCCCTGTTGGGTTTTACTCTCCAGGTCTGTGTTTCCAAAGCAAGGCAGTTACCTCTGAATCTGAATGTAGCTTCCGGGGCCCAAACCCAACCTTTAGGGACCAGGGTCTGTGCGGGAAGCATGGGGGCAGCAACTCTGCAAAGAAAGTTACTAATCTGACTCTGACCACCACCCCCCCGCCCTCTGCCGCCGTGCCTTCTAAGGCTTTCTCCTCCTCCCACTGGGACCCTGGTCAGGGCTCAGCTCCACGGCGGGCACCGGGGAGACCCACGGGCTCTGAGGTCACATCTGCCTCCTGGCCATGCCGTGGGTAGAAGATGAGAAACTTCAGTCCCCCTGAATTGTGTACAAGTTGCTTGGGAACCCACCAGGTCAACCCTCATCCCACCCCTGAAGATGGTGGACTTGATGCAGTGTTTGTGACCATATGACCGTGCGTGCATGCGTGCGCACAGTCTGCCCAGGAGGCTTTAGCCACATGGCCCCAGGCCAGGTCTGTTAATGGGGGGCGGGGGTCCTGGTGACCCCCCACTGTGCCCTTCCACCCCGAGATCAAGGCTCTGCAGTGAGGACCCCTCCCAGCACCATGTCCCCCACCGCGTAACTGCCACCCGGTCATGCTACAGGGAAGCTTTTCCAGGGAGCCAGCTGTCACATTTGGCCTCTGTTTTTTGTTTTTGAACGAGAATGAAAGGAGAGAGTGACTAAGAAAGTGTGTGGGGGTGAGAGAGTCAGGGAAGGTCAGAGAGAGGGGAGGAAAGATCTGGAAAGTCCGGCCATGTGCTTGGGAGGCAGGTGCCAGCTATGAGATCATCCGGAGGTGGCGTCCTGCCCCGGGCCCAGCTTGCAACCAGGAGCCAGCATTCTGCAGGGGAATCGCCCGATGGGGCTGGAAGCGAGGCCTGGGAGCCTGCCCTTGGCTCGAGCTCTGCGGCTCTTGAGAGCTGTGCAGATTTGTTTCCATTTTAGGGACACTGTGGGGAGGCTGTCATTCCCTTCCTAGCCTTTATTAATATTTCATTAATCACAGTGACCGCTCACTGCGTACTTACACGCTCCAGTGCTGGCCGGGAGGCAGCTTTACGTGCTTCATGGGATGTATCTGCCCAGCAGCCTTAGAAACAGTTGCTGTTATGATTTGTAAAGACGGTACCAAGGCCCAGAGAGGCTACATCGCTTGCCCCTGGCCACACAGCTGGGAGAGGCTGACCCAGCTCTGGATGTGAACACGGGGGCTGTTTGACGTCAGAGCCGGGGCTGGTTTGGAACTAGGTGTGTGGTTTCTGCACCTCTCTGGTAGCCTCTGGTCGGCCACCTCGACTGAGGCCCCTTCTGTGTGCAGGCAATTCCAGGACAGTGTCCCCATGGCTGAAACGGACCAGGAAAGGTGGTGACTGTAGGCAGAGTTGCTGTCTGGGGGGATGGCCACCCTGGGGACAAAGCCACATCCTGTCTCCTGGATCTGTGGAGCCCGCAGGTGTGGGTCAAGGGCTCCCCGGCTGCAGGAGAGGGCCCCACAGCAACAGACCCTGGGAGTCTGGCCTCTAAAACCCAGAGGCTTCCGGAGGCCTGTGGCCCAGCTTCCTGTGCAGCTGGGTCCTCCGGCACACTCAGTCCTCAGGCGGCACGACCTCCCACAGCCGGGTCCATCTTCCCAGGCCCGGATCACATGGTGCGGGGTCAGCGCTGCTCTGGGAGAGGGAGGGCAGGGCGCCAGGAACAGCCCAGGCAGGGGTGGGGTTGGGGTCACACTTCCCGGGAATGGAGGGAGAAGTCACTCCACGCAGAGCGTCCACTCTGCACACTGGACGTCCATAGGCTGGCAAGCCACCTACCTCCTCAGCTCTGCACACGGTCTGCCAATTACCCGGCCATCCACCCGTCCTCCCGGCCAGCAGACGCATGCACGGTGCTCAGGGTCTGTGCGTGGAGCACAGCCCTCTGTCTAGCTTGGAGCTGGAAATCATAGGGTTTGCCCAGCTCTGCCAGGCTCCAGCCTGTGTGTCCTAAGGTATGAGGTGTGATGCGAGGGGAGGTATTCCCTCTGAGAAGTTAAGGTCTGTGATCGTCCACGGGCGTGGCAGGCGTGACAGAGCGCCGAGTATCCAGATGAGCCAGGGTTCAGGGGGGAGGGAGGGGAGATCCTCAGTCACCTCCTCAGCCCCAGCCCTCCCTGAGCTACCCTGGGTGCCTTCTACCCCTCCCAGCCCAGCCGTTTCCTCCTGAGTCCACACCCCAGGCCTCCTGATCGGGGAAACAGCACCCTATCTGCCCACTACATTGCCTGGGCCTCAGAAATTTGGGACTCATCCGCCAGGCACAGCCCCCTCCAAAACAAACCCAAATCTGTGTGCTTCTTGTCCCTTCCTGCTCCAGCCCCAGGCCTTGCCTGGACAGATGGCCCCCCAAAACTTCCCCCTGCAGTTTGCTCCCCACAGTGGCCCACAAGGCCCTCCCACCTTCCCCAGAAGCACCAACACCTGTATAATGTTTGTGAAGGGCACCTCCTGGAGGTGTGCAGTGGCTGGACACAGTGGGTCTGGCATTGGTTCAAACCGCTCCTCAGCTTAAACCCCCCAGTGGGTGCCTACTCCCTGCTCGTGGGTATGCAGCCCCCTGGCCTAGCTGCTCCTGGAGACACAGAGGTTTGTCCCTCGTGAGCCTGTTCCTGGGATGTCCCCAGATCTTTCCCTGGGTCCCTGCTTAAATGCTTGTATGCCTGCTTATGTGCTATCCCTAGACTCAGCACTGATTTGTTCACATGGAGTGTGAGCTCCACGAGGTCAGGGGAAGCTGGCTCTGCCCCCAGGCCCTGGCATGTTGGCGGTACCCAGGTCATGCCTGTTGAGCACTTAGCAACAGAGGACTCTAAGGGTGTCTTCTGTCCAGCTGGAACAATTACGGAAGACTTCCTGGAAGAAGTGGCATCTGGTTAGCCCTGGAAAGTGACAAGTTTTTCTGGTGCCAAATTAAGACAGAGGGTAGAGGGGCATTGTCATAACTCGGCGGACAGCCTTGAGCAGCGATGGCCGCTGGTACATGGCTTGCTGGTGGCTGACACAAGCAGGAGGCAGAGAGAGAGAAGTACTGTGAGCTGGAGTCCCCAGGGAGGCTGAGCTCCTGGGTGAGCAAAGGCTGGAGGTGGGAAGGACACCTGTGGGTGCAGCCCAGTGTGGGGTGGGCCTGGAGCCTGATGAGATGAGGGGTAGCCCTCAAACCAACCAGCTGAGGCTCCTCAGGGGTGATGAGTGGCGAAGTTCCTGAGGAACTAACCCAGTGTGGGTGGACGGTGGAACAGAACGGCAGGGACAGGAGTGGCCCCAAAGCTGGTCCCGTCCACGGCTCTGGGAGGCTGAGTGAGGGTCAAACCCCGGGAACCGAAAGGGCAGGGTGTGTTCTGGAAGCCCCTGGAGGGAAGAGGAGGACTGGGCTTCCCACTCCCCCAGCCGGCCCAGCTCGGTGGATGCGTAAGTGCAGGGCTGGCTGCCGTCCCTGGTCGTGGCTGCCTGCGGCACTGTGTTGAGAAGGATTCTGAGACCAGGAGGAAAACCTGCTCTGTTTGGCAGTGTCCACCTTGGGTGAACGGGGGGGACCGTGGGTGCCCCGAGGGATTCCCATTTGTAGAATACGAGGAGACCACTGGGTGAGGGTGGGGAGAGGGGCCCCTGGACAGCACCCAGGGCCTTGCCACCCCGGGCCCTGTCTCGGTTGCTCTGCTTGACATGTCAGAGAGTCCCTGTCAGCTCCGCTTTGTTTCATCGGCCTCTCTTCCTGGGCTCAGCTGCCTTTTTGGTTTGACCCATCTGATCACTGCCATCCCTACCCGACAGCTGCCACGTGTCCAGACTTTCCAGGGTGTGGCCGCAGGGCTCAGCACTTTGCATACGTCTCCCGTAGCTCTCACAGCCACTCAGGAGGCCCAGAGAGGCTGAGTCACTGGCCCGTAGTCACACAGCAGGCACCAGGATTCAAGCAGGACCTCTGATCTCAGGACCTCTTCGGGGCCCCAGGGGGACCCTGGTGAGGAAGTGAGATATGAGGACTGGCCCCCCTACTGAGCGTAGGCAAGGTGGCCCAGCAGGTTCAGCTGATACCCTGACTGCAGCCGGCTGCTCCACCGACAAACAGGAGCGTGGGCTCTGGGCTCTGTGCACCCACTTGCAAACTGGGTGACCCTGGGAGCCTTCCAGAAGCTTTCAGCTTTCTTATCTAGGGAAAGAGGAACTAAGAGTTTCTATCCCCAGGGTGGGGCTGGGGGGGTACCCACTGGGTTTGGAGAAAGCTGGGCTCCCTCAGCGACCTTCTGAAATAGTCTGGTGTGGCTGTGTCCTTATTTTCAAGAGGCAGCCCAGAGAGGTTAGGGCCCTGACCCCGGTCACAGAGCAGAGCCTGGGCTGCAGATGGCAGTGCTGGAAGGGAAAATGCTGGAAGCCTGAGGGTGAGGGTAGGGTGTCAGTGGAGGGAGGGAGTGCTTTCCAGCTGGGGAGTGTTCAGCAGTTCACCAGCTTTAGCCTGTGGCCCCTGGTAGTCTCAAGGAAAGCAGAGGGAGGGAGGCTGGAACCGGCTGAGTTTAGATTCTGGTTCCACCACTTACTCTTCCAGATTGACTGTTTACTCCGAATTCATCTCATTGTAGATGGGGAACAAACGCGAGGATTTAATGGGATAACGTAAGGGATGGAGGTGGTGCAGCCCTGGGCATTCAGTCAGTGTATAAATGCTATGAATGAAGTCGTTCAGTCGTGTCCGACTCTTTGCGACCCGTGGACTGTAGCCCACCAAGCTCCTCCATCCATGGGATTCTCCAGGCAAGAATACTGGAGTGGGTTGCCATTTCCTTCTCCAGGGGATCTTCCCGACCCAGGGATTGAACCCAGGGCTCCCACATGTAGGCAGATGCTTTAACCTCTGCACCTAAGGCTGCTACTATTGACAGCATCAGCCCCGTTTCACGGGGGTGTCAGGCAGGCTCCCACTCCAAGCACCGCCTTCCCAAGGCTGAGCGTGTGGGTTGGTGGCTATTAGCTGTGTCCACCTGGGGCCTGGCCAGGCCAGTGGGCACATGTGCGGGGAGGAAGCCTCACTGTCTTTGCCGCTGCTGCCGGCACCCACAGGCCTCCGGCCCGGGCTGCCGCTGGCTCCTGCAGCCGCCTGGCGAGCTCTAGGCTGGCACCGGTGCAGACTGTGCGATAGGAAGTTACCGGAAGCCTCGGCTTGCAGTTGCTCCGTTGCTGGAGGGGCTGCTGGAGGGGCTGCGGGAGGATGGAGCAGTGGGGGTGGTCAGAGAACCAGAGGGGACCTCAGAGAAGGCTGTGGCTTTTTGGTGTGGATGCACAGCTCTAGACATCAGGCGCCCAGGTGATGTCCGCCCTCCTGAAGGGACCAGGAAGGCTGGAAGCTGCGTTCCAGTTTTCTGTGATTGGAAAGGGTTGGCCCTTCTGGGGATATGTCTGGGGACCATTTCCTTCCTGGAGGAGGAAGGGTTGGAGGAATAAAAGGCCGGGGATGGAGCTGGTGAGGGAGGCATTGTGGAAGTTTGGTTTCAAGCTGACATTCTAAGCGGTAAGGCCGGAAGCCAGGAAGAGACCCTGAGAGCTGATGGGGACTCAAGTCCAGAGAGGGGAAAGGGGTGCGATTCCCACATAGTAGGCAAGGACAGACCTGGGGGCAGGCTTCTGGTACCCACTCTCTGCTGTCGTTTCGGCATTCACGTCTGCAGTTGTGGGTGCTCTCGGTGTGTGGGCGGCTGATGGTGCCAGGACCGCTCACCTGTGAGCTGGGTTCATCCGTGACGTGAATACTGTTCATGCTTTCATTCTGCAGGAGAGAGTGAGGCTGAGATATCATGCTGCCTGCCCAGGGCTCTCTCTGCAGCTGACCGCCCTGTGCAGGGCAAATAGAGGGTCTGAATGTGCGAATAGAGGTCAGGAAGGGCCAAGCAGCCTGCCCTCTTCCCCATGGAGGCTCGCGGCTTGTACTTGCCTCGCAGGGGGCTGGCCCATGAGACGTGGTCCCAGACCAGCCTGGAGCTGTGAGGGTCACTAGGGGACGGTGGATGAGAGCTCTTTGCCTGCTTTCTCTCCTGCTGCGGAACTGTGACCCCCACCCCCTGCCCACCACTCTCAGTTGTCAGACCCTTTCCCAGGGAGCGGGCTTGAGCGTGGGCGCTTCCAGGTTGTCGGTGTCCTCCAGCCTCTTCCTTGTGGCAACAGTGACCCCGGGAGCCTGCTCCGGGGGGATTGACCACGGGGTGCACGACCCAGGCAGAGCCTGGCTTTCTCACCTGGGAAGTTTGTGCACGGCCCTTGGCACTGCCCCATTCTGTGGCCGGAGAAAGAGGGACATACCTTTTTTTTGGAGACAAGAGCTGGCCTAGGGAAGAGGCTGCCGTGCCAGTGCCGCGGGCCCCCCAGCTCCCCTCCCTGCCCACTCGGTGCCCGCTGTCCCCTCAGCTGTGGCCTCACGGGGCACTCCACCCCCGGCTTCCTCTCTGAGCCTCGGCTGGTCAGTAGGGGGCAGTGGAGGCCTCAAGTCCCCCAAGACAACTGGGCACAGCATTGAGTTTTTACAGATCTGGTCTGGGGAAGTCTCTCCCATCACACCCTGCTAACATTTTCCCTGGGATCGTCACGCTGGGTGGAGCAGGGGACCTTCCAGGATGTGGACAAAGCAGAGCTCAGTTGACACGATCTCCGGTTGAACCCACGTCCTCCCAGCAGCCCAGCAGGAAGTGGCCTCGTGGCAGAGGTGGTGGAGCCAGGACCCAGCTCCGCACGTGGAGGAGAAGGGTCCTGGCCCCCAGAGCCACCCGGGGAAGACCTCCGCCCAGTGCCTGGCTGACAGCTCCTTGGAATACTTCATCCACCTGGTGAGGCAGTGGGCAGGTGTTAGGAGAGCTGACGGGCTAAGAAGCATCTGTCTTCCTGGCTGGAAAACAATCTCACTGCAATTTTAAAAAGTATGCCTACTTACGACAGAAATAGTTTGCTTAGAAAGCTGTAAAGAAGATGATCAGTGTTAATTGCATTCTGTAGAAATCAGCGCTGTTCGCATTTTGGTGTTTTCTTCCAGTCATTTCTCTACATGTGTACTTAACACAAAGAATTAAAAAACCAAAAATGGGATCTGACACCTCCCTGCCACTAACAAGGGTGCCCCTCCACCCCCAGGAGAGTTTCCCCACTCGTGACCCGAGCCGAGCCTCGGAAGGTGATCGGGATAATTTGCTCTAGGAGGGGACGGGCAGTTAGAGAACCATCTCATGGCTGGTGGAACTTGGAAAGTGGCTGGAGAGCTTCAGCAGAGGGTAGATCTCGGCCAGGGGCGGTGGGCAGGGAGGGGACCCTTGGACGCTTTCTCGTATTATTCTGCGGGGTTATCTCTGAGACAGTGTGAGTGAGAGCATGGCCACAGTGCCCAGACCCCGACCTTGGGCCATGGCCTTTCCTGTGGCAGCATGACCTTGGCTGAGGTACTTTGTCCCCCTCTGTAGAATGGGGTCATAGAGAGGCCCACGTGGGAAACAAGCTTGCTCATCCACGCAAAGGGCCCAGGGCCGGCCTGGCGTCCCCACTGCCGTCATGGGACACAGTTCTTCTACTGTGTCCTCTCCTCGTCCCTGTGGCCAGGCCCTCATCCACTTGCTCGTTCATTCATTCACCTCCTGAGGCCTTCTCTGTGCCAGGACTGGAGCTGAGGATGACGCCCTGCTCCCGGGCCCCTGGGGATTTCTGAGAGGAGTGTGAGGACCTTGGGAGACTGGCCGGCCAGGCTGCCCCATCACCCCCTCCTCACGGGGGCCACTGGAAAGCTAGCAGGGAGGCAGCCAGCTCTATCGCTTCTTGCTGTGTGACCTGGGGCAAGTTGCCTAACTCCTCTGTGCGACTTCCCAAATCTGCTAAAGGAGGGGCGCCAGAGGGAGGCCCTGGACGGGGCTGTTGTGAGGACCTCACTCAGTGTGCGCTTTGCTTGTGGTGGCCGTTCTGAGAATATCCTTGGATCCCAGGACACGGAAGCCTGTGGGTGGCATGCTGTTTCTGGCAGCCATCAAAGGGGGGCACTCAGCGGCTGCAGGAACAGTTACTGATTTGGGAGCCATGGCCCAGAGCAGTCAGCCGTTCTTAGGAGGGAGGCCAGCTCCCTTGAAGTCCCCTATCCCAGGACCTTTGTCCTTCTCGGCTTGAGCAGGGAGCAGTGGGGGCTGGAGGGGGTGTGTCTGGACGGCGCTCTGCAGGAGTCTGGTCAGCTCGTGCTCTGCTGTGCAGGGCCTTCGCTCCCTGCCTGCTCGGGCCTGCTGTGCTCTTGGATGCTCTGACCAGAGGCTTTGGCTTCGAGTAATAGAAAACCTGGGGCTTCCCCAGTGGCACCACGGTAAAGAATCTGCCTGCAGCGCAGGAGATGCTGGAGATGCAGATTCGATATCCCTGGGTTGGGAAGATCCCCTGGGGGAGGGCATGGCAACCCACTCCAGTATTCATGCCTGGAGAATCCCCATGGACAGAGGAGCCCTGGCAGGCTATATCCACAGGGTCGTGAAGAGTTGGACATGACGAAAGCGACTTGGCACGCAGGTGAGCAGTAGAAACCTCAGCTCAGAGTGGCCTGAGCTCCACGGAGGATTTGCTGCTGCACACAGTGAGAAGTCTGGAGCCTGGGCAGCTCAGGGTGCCGCGGAGGACCCTGGGTTCGGCCGTCCTCCGAGTGGCTTCGTCTCCAGCTTTCTGCAGGGTCAGAGGTGCTGCAGCATTCGCTGACACAGCAGCGTTCAGAGGGAGGGGAGCCCCCTTCCCATGGGCCTCGTCCATGAACCAGGAAGCCTTTCCCCCAAGCCCCTGGGGGGTGCTCGCCCTTCCTCAGCCCCCCACTGTCAGCTGACTCCCCCCGCAACCTGGGGGGCTCCTGTTCTGAAGCACATGGTGTTTCCCAGCAGCGCAGGGAGGAGAATGAAGCCCTGAACCAAACTAGGCTTGGCTCGGCAAGGTGGGGCAGCGTGGGGGTCCACTTTCGCCACCCTCCCTTGGCAGAGGGAGCAGGGAGGGACGAGGGGGCCCCTTGATTCAGCTGGGGTCCAAGGAGAGACGGTGCCCACACGGCCAGTCCTTTCTGACCAAGCCTGCGGCAGCCACCTTGAGCCAATGAGCCGGGCGCCGTCTGCGCCCCCAGCTGAAATGTGGGCGGCCGTCAACACCAGAGGTGGTGCTGTGCCCATGGCACTGACTGGGGGGATGGTGAGGGTTGACGCGGGCTGCAGCCTGATCTCTGAGGGAAATCCAGCTGTCCCAGGGACAACCTGTAGCTATTGAAACGCTGGAGGAGGAAATGGGTGGGCTGTCCCTCCGCACCCCCTTTCCTGCGGGGTGGCTGGGCAGGCACCCTGCTCTTTCCCCACCCCTGCCCTGCCTTCGCGGGGGCCCCATCGTGCGCCTGTGGGCTTCCTTCCCCACCCCCTCCCTCCTCTCCCCGCAATTAGTGCCTTCCGCCCCCTGCTCCGAGGACAGCCAAAGCGAGCTGGTGTGGGGCCTCCCCAACCAGTGGGGTGGGGGTTCCCCAGCACAGAGCCCTCATCTCCTGGGTTTATAAAGCAGATTGCACATATGTGTGCATGCATGCGTGTGTTACAGGAGAAATACCAAGCTGCAGCCCTCCTGTGTGTGTGTTTCTCTCTCTTCTCCCACTTGGGGAAGGGTCCTTGGCTTGGCGTTTGCAAGCAGAGCTGTGCTTGTGGGAGAGGCAGAGGGCCCGTCCCCCTCGATCCGGGCTGTTCCTCTTCAGCCCCCGCTTTCTATAGAAGCTTCCCTAGAACAGAGCCGCTCAAGAGTAGAGGCAGGGCCAGCTCAGGCTCTGGGCCCCCGGTACCCATTGGCCTTGTGGCTGGGCCCTGGCGTCCTTCACCCACCGGGGCCACATTCTCCCTGACCTCCTGGCAGGGCTGTAGGGAGCATCCCTGAGCATGCCAGTGAAGGGAGCGGCGTGGCGGGCCTGGGCGGCAGGGCCCCTCCACCTGCCGGGAGACCCTCCCTGGCTGCAGGCAACTCCTTGCGTCCTGGCTTACTCCCACAGCCTCCAGTCCGAGGCCTCTCTGGGTCTCTGCCTGCCTCCCCCTCACCCCACATGTCTGCTGCACATGGGAGAATGGCATATAGGGCGTGGGTTTGATGAAGACGAGGAGGGATGGTTTGCTCCTCTCACATCTGGACTTGGAGCCTCTGTGACTGCTGATGCAGGAGGGTGCTGGGTCACTGGGAACCACGGCTAGACTCCAGCTGTGGCTTCATCAGCAGAGGGACCGGAGGATGGGGGGGCGGCAGAGCACCAAGGATGCTCCCCCTCCATTCTCCCAGGCCTCAGGTTGCCGGGGTCAGACAGGATCTCCGATGACTGTGACAGCAGTGGCGGTGGCATCCCCGGCCACCAGGGCTTCCTGGGGGACCTGCATGGTCCCAGGGCTCTTGACTCATTTAGTCCTCCTGACAGACCTGTGAATTCGATTCTGTCACTATCCCCATTTCACAGATGAGGGACTCAGGGCGCAGACAGGTTAAGCAGCCCAAGGCCACGCAGCTAGAAGGTTTGGATTCAAGAAGCCTGACTCCAGAGCCCCTAAACCTCCTCCGATTTCTGGTTTTGCTCCCTCTTGTCTCTGAGGCTCAGAGAGGGCTGCTAACTCGGCCAGGGACACACAGCAGGTTAGTGGCAGAGGTGGAGTCACGTCTCCCAGGCCTTGGTGCTGATGTCTTTCCTTGAGCCAGTGCCTGTTTGGAGGCAGAATGGCCCACCCATCCTTGAGGTGGGGCCAGAAGTGCCAGGGGCGGCTGGTCTGCATGGCCCAGGATGGGGCAGCTGGGGGAGACAGGACGCCTCTGGGCTAATGAACCGTTACTGTTCTGTGGGTGCCTTTGCGTCTCCCAGCTCCTCACCTCTTGGATTTGTCTGGGGAGCACAGATTTGTGTGAGCAGGACAAATTTGAAAGCAGCGCTGTGGGTGTCTGAGCCCTGCCTTTGTATAATCAGTGAGATGCTGACCTCTGGGGGCTTCCCTGCTTCCACCTGCAAAATCCGTGCCCTGTGGACCTCCTTCAAGGCGAGAGCTGGGAACTGGTGCAGAAGAGCCCTTTCCCAGCAGAGTGTGTGTTCTCTGGGCCTTGACCTTGTGTGCTTTTGTGCCTGGGGGTGGGGGTGGGGGTGGGGGCTCTGGGAAGGGCGGGGGACTCTGCTGTCCACGCTCAGGAAGCCGCGGAGTCCATCCTCCCCAGGAGGATGGATGCCGGCAAGAAGTGAAAGAGTTAACGGTGGATCCTGCGTCCCTGGCTCCCTCCCCAGCTTTCCCAGGGAAAGGGCAGGAACTAGCGGCCTCCTCTTCAGAGGAAGGGGTGGGCGGGGACGCGAAGGGAGCTGTTCCTCTGCAGAGTCACCTCCTGCACACTCAGTTCCACCGACTTCTGCAGACCAGCTGTTCAGAGCGAACCCAGAAGGCAGAGGAAGGCTTTCCAATAGGCGCAGAGGACGGAATGAATGTGGGATTCATTACAGGAATCTGGCAACACACAGAGCCTCACTTTCTCCCCTGAGACAGGAGGGGGCAGGGTCCTCCATGAGTCGAGGAGGAGGCCCTGGGTGGGAGCCAAAGGGTGGGGGTGTGAGGCCAGAGTACCTCCCCTTCCCCCACAGCTGAGCCCCGGGGGGGCCCCTGCTTCCCTTTGCCTGGGGCTCGCCCTTCCCCTGAGAACCGCAGGCTGGAGTCACGTGCCTGCTTCCCTCCACTTCCCTCCCACCGCCCCTGCCCTGCCGGGAGAGAATGGTTTGGCCCCTTTGGCCCTTGCCACCTACGGCCTCCTGTTTGGCTGCGCTGGCCTCTCTCCATGGAGGCTGGGCCGAGCGTGGGCAAAAGCCACTTCCTGGCAGCCAGGCTGGGTCCTGGGGAGCCCCTGGAGGTCGCCGGCACCCCTGTCCTGGCGTTGGGAGGACGGCGGGGGGAAGGCCAGGGGCCACTGTGTGGGACACGGCATAAGGAATGTCCCCGAGTGTTTCTCAGGCCGGGGGTGCCCCTGGGTTCCGGAAGCTTTGTCTGGGCTTGGTGAGCTGTTTGCTGTGGATGCAGAAGTCGGGGTGTCCACTTAGGATTAGCCTGACCCTGATCCCGCAGTTTCTGGAGGAGGAAGCGAGAGGCGGAGTGACTTCCCCAAAGCCACACAGCCCAGCATTCCCTCGCTCTGTGCCTCCCCATGTGGCAGCTGCTGTCATACTGTGATTTAAACGCCTGTTGCTGAAGTGTTTGGAAAGCAAGACTCCTGGGAGAGAAGTGAGGCCTGTGGTTTGGGGTGTCAGGAACCAGGCCTGGTTCCCGGGGGGTAGAACACTGACCCCTCACCCACATCCTCCACCCCAAACCCCTGGGACCACTCTGCCACAAAGCTGGAGTGACCTGGGCTTGGGGATCCTAAATTCATCTTTCTGCACACAAGACTGCCTTCATATGACTAGCTCTTCCTGGTGAGGAAAGGGGGCTCTCTCTGCTTGTGAGAGTCCCACAGTGAGGTGGGAGGAAGCTGGCACCCTGGGAGCTGGCGGCCAATTGCACTGGCCTCCTCTGCTCTGGTAAGGGAAATCCTGGGCCTGTGATTCCACCCTTTGTCTCCCTCCAGGACCTGGGTTAGTTGAGTCGGCAGAAAGATGACTCCCAAAGACGGCCGTGTCCTAATCCCCAGAACGTATGGCTACGTCAGCCCACAAGGCAAAGGGGAATCGAGGTTGCTGATCAGCTGGCCCTAAAGTAGCGAGATTATCCTGGATAATCTAGAGGGGATGATCCTGGATAATCCACACAGAGCCAGTGTAATCACGAGGGTCCTGAGAAGTGGGGGAAGGAGACAGGCAAGTCAGCATCAGTGATGGGATGTGGGGAGATTCCACAGGCCACGCCGGCTGTAAAGATGCCGGGTGGGTGGGGAGGCCAGGAGCCCAGCAATGCAGTGGCCTCTGGAAGCTGGGACGACAGGTGGTGTCAAAGGGACTCTCCCCCGAGCCTCTGGAGGGCACCAGCCTTTGGTTTTAGCTCAGCAACTTTGTGTTGGACTTGACTCCAGAGCTGTAAGAGGACGACCTGCGCTCTCCTGAGTTCCTGAGCTGTGTGGTTTGTTACGGCAGCAACGGGAATGAAGACAGGAAGTGCTGGTCCTCTTCTGGAAGAATTCAGGAGGAATTCCATCTGTGTCCTGAACCCTGGGGGTTCTGGGCTCCCCTAGACACTCCCAGCCCTAGAGTCCACGGGACACACCCCTCCCCGCCCCTGGGCCGGGCAGGAAAGAAAACAGTTGCGAAACTCTTTCCCACTTTCACAAGTGAAGGCGAGGCTGTGGGCCGATGTTCCTGTCTCCTTTTTGTGACCTTTTCCCCCCCTAGACTTAGACTTCTGTAGCTGAAAGAGACTCTAGGTTCATCAGCTTGGTTTGCAATGAAGAAGGAAGCTGAGGCCCAGGAAAGTGAGCCTGCATGGCTAGGGCGGTGGTGGTGGGTGGAAGGCTAGTGGGCGGGGACTGCCAGGGAGCAAAGCAGATTGGCTGTGTGTGTTTGGGGTGGGAGGTGGGCTCTGGGGAGCTGGAGGAGCAGCTGCTTCACAGCCCTAGAGCCTTGGGACCCCAGGACGCCCCAGCTTGGGGACCGTGGCCTGAGATGAGGTAGGGAAGTGCCAGGTGCGCTGCCTTAGGTGGAGACCTCCTTTGCAGATGCCGCCAGCCTGCCCGGGGCTCTCAGAGACCTTGGTGGGTCAGATTGCAAACTGCGCTTTCCACCATCAGCACCCAGAGCCAGCAGCTCACAAGAGTTAGGCTCCTGCCTCTGGCCGCGAAATGTCATTTTCTGAGCTGCGTGGGGACCAGGCGAATGAATCTCTACCGCCTGACCACTCTGATGGTCCTATCCTGGCATCTGGAGAAACAGCCCAGATGACACGAAGTGATAGTCTTCCAGCCTCATCAGCTTGCCCCTCCGCAGCTCACACCTCTCGTGGCACCCGAACGGCTTCGCTGAGGCTCCCCCGAGGCTTGCTGCTAGCCCCACTGCCTGCCAGTCCCTTGGCCTGGAAGGTCTGTTCTTCCACAGGGGTGGGACCCCTTCTAGGTATCTCTAAGAACAGCCTCAGTGGCGTGTTCAGTGGCCCTTGCTACATGGTGCCGGATCCCTTAGCTTTGTCCTGAGGCCAGGACCCGGGCAGGCAGGACCTCTGTCGGTGAGGCTTAGCCCTTTCCACGTACCTGACAAGGTGCCTGCGTGCTCCACGTGTGTACAGGAGATGAAGGAATGAACAGACACGTCGTGAAATCATCCAGTTCCCATTTCTAACTGGTACATCACGTGTGGCATTTCACATTTTGAATATACCTTTTTTGGTGTTTGAAAGATTAAATTGGTTTTGTTAACACAGTTTACGAATAGGCAACACCTCCTTTAGCAACTAGAAGGGAGCTCCCTTGAATGTACTTAAAATATTTTCCCTATTTTGAAATAATCTTCGACTCGCCAGAGATCACAAAAGTCATAGTAGAGAGTGCCAGGGTACCCTTTGCCAGCTTCTCCCCTAATGACCTGTCACAGTACATATCAAAACCAGGAAGCTGACGGGTACAAGGATGTTAACTCAGCTACAGACTTGACTCGGCTCTCGCCAGTTTTCAGGTGAAATGTCCCTTTGGGGGGCAAATGGTTCTTTGAAGTGAGACTTATCACATACATAGGTTCATGCAGTCACCACCAGAATCAGGAAACAGAAATGCTGCATCAGCAGTGAGGGTTTCGCCTGGTTTTGAACTGTCTCTGAATTGTTGTTCAGTCGCTAAGATGCATCCGACTCTGCAGCCCCGAGGACTGCAATCCACTAGGCTCTTCTGTCCACAGTCTCCCGGAGTTTGCTCAAATTCATGTCCATTGAGTCATTACTGTGTTACCATGTAGTATACTTCCATTTTTGGCTTCTTTCACTGAATATTATGTTTGCAGGATTTATTCCTTTTTTTTATGTGCTTTTAGAAGCGAAATTTCCCAGAAGATCTTTTGGATCCACCATTAAGGTTTTAAAAGCACAGATACATGACAGTCATCGGTAATCCAGACTCTTCGTATCCATCAACGGTTTCTGCTGATTCTTCTCTGCGCTTCCGCTGGGGAGCTGGCAGACGCTGCCTGCCTGTGGGCTGTCTTCCCTGCTCCCACACCCGAGAAGAGGCGGGGGCAGCGCTATGGAACATCTGCCTGGGTGCCAGGCTCAGCGCCAGTCTGTACACATGCCATCTTTTTCCTTTTCATTTTCCTTGAATTCCAGTGAACCCCTTCCCCCTTTTGACAGATGAGAAAAATCACTCTCAAGAGTTAAAGAAATTTACACACACACACACACACACACACACACACACACACACACACACCCCATTGCTCAGCTGATAGGTGGTGGTGTCAGATTTGGACACCCATCCTTCTGACCTCAAAGCTTGAGTTTTCTGGATGAAATGAAAACTTGGGTGGCTTGGACCACTGGCCCCTGGGCCAGGAGTTTCAGGCACAGGGGTTCCCCAGGTTTGTGGGGTGAGCTGGGAAGGATCAGTGTCCCCCCTCCCCAACCCCAGTCTGAGTAAATAGCTGGAGGTCATGTGCCCAATGCTTCACAGCCTTGAATTTCCTGAGCTTCCAGGTCTGGGAGGAGAGAAAGGAGGAGAGGAAAGAGCTGGGCTGGGCTGGTTTGGGCCCAATTCCCAATTAAACAAGCCGCTTAGTTTCCCATGAGTGGCAGTTTTACCTGCCCCCGCCCCCCCGTCTTTGCTAAAAGGGAGAGGGGTCTCAGGCATCCCCATTTAAAGCGGGCCTGGGGCTGACAAAACCTCACATCAGACATCGTAAGGAGCTGCAAAAGCCTTCAACCCTCACACCTGAAACTGAGGCCACCGCCCCAGAGGGGAAAACAAGGCTTCTTGGGCTGGGGCGTTTTCTGCCAGGTCATGAAAATAGGCCCGGAGTCGCCAGCTCCTCTTGGTTAGAAGCTTTCTGTGGTTTTCAGAGCACTTTGACATGGTTAATTCAAAGCACTCCCCAAAACCCCGCAAGGAGGGCAGGAAGTTTGAGGCACCTCCTCTCGAGCAGCCAAACAGCAGGTGGGTTCATCACCCTCGGGCTCAGGAGGGTGAGCGGAGGCTCAGGAGGTGAAGCCTCATCTTGGGGGCCACCTGGCCAGTGAGCCACACACAGACTTGGGGCTTTGCTTCCCCAGGGCCTGTGAAGACTGCTTGCATTTAACAACAGCAACAAAAAACACTCACCCTAGAACTTTCCTAGCAGTCCAGTGGTTAAGACTCTGAGCTTCCAATGCAAGGGGAACAGGTTTGATCCCTGGTTGGCCACTAAGATCCCACACACTGAGTGGTGAAACCAAAAGTTTTAAAAAAAGAAAAAGGAAATAAATGGTAAAAAATAAATAAATAAAAATTAAAAATTATTAAAAAGAAAACAAAAAACATGCACCATCTCCATGAATATAGCACCTGAGCGCTTCCGTCCAGCCTGAGAAGCAAAGGTGTGGCAGTCTTCTTTCCTTCCTCTGACCAGGCTCAGCCTGCTATTCGTATCTATTTATCGTTCCCGTGTTTCCTTAGAACTTTTGCTGGGCAGCTCTCTTTCTCTCAGTATTACATGCTAGTGTTTTACGTGTTGCACAACAGCATACCCAGCTTGTTCTGTGTAAGCAGCCTCTTCTGTGAGTTGAGGTGACCTGCACCATTGCCTGGGGCTTCCCCGGGTGGCTCAGCGGTAAAGAATCTGCGGGTTTTGTCCCTGGGTTGGGAAGATGCCCTGGAGGAGGGCATGGTGACCCCCTCCAGTATTCTTGCCCGGAGAAAGCCAGAACAGCCTGGCGGGCTGCAATCCATAGGGTCGCAAAGAGTCAGACATGACTGAAGTGACTTAACACACACATGGGTATTGGGGAGGGAAAACTTTTCCTCTACCTTCTTAGCTTCTGTCTTTTGAGGGTCTCCAGACTAACCCAGGAGCCACATTAGTAAGAGAAAAGACAGATGTAAGCACATAAGTAAGGGATTTCACAGAAAAAGTGTGACTAAAGGGGCTTTAGGACTTAGGGCTTAAATACACACCTTTGTAGCAGAGGGGAGGAGAAAGGCCCTTACCGGAGAACAAAGGACTCTGGAAAGATCAATGGACCCTTCGGAGCAGAAATGAGGACTAGGATGGTTTTGTGGCAGCGTCTGTAGGTGTGGTGTGCAGATGCAGATGTCGACTCCATCCCTGGGTCGGGAAGATCCCCTGGAGGACGGCATGGCAACCTGCTCCGGTATTCTTGCCTGGAGAATCCCCACGGACAGAGGAGCCTGGCGGGCTACAGTCCCTGGGGTTGCAGAGAGTCGGACACAACTGAAGTGACTTAACACACGCACAGGTAGTGGGGAGGGAAAACTTTTCCTCTACCCTCTTAGCTTCAGTCTTTTTGTTGTTCAGTTGCTCAGCTGTGAGAACTCTCTACAACCCCTTGAACCGTAGCACACCATGCTTCCCTGCCTTTCACCATTTCCTGGAGCTTGCTCAAACTCATGTCCATTGAGTCAGTGATGCCATCCAACCATCTCGTCCTCTTTTGTCCCCTTCTCCTCCTGCCTTCAGTCTTTTCCAGCATCAGGGTCTTTATAATGAATCGGCTCTTTGCATCAGGTGGCCAAAGTATTGGGGCTTCAGCTTCATTATCAGTCCTTCCAATGAATATTCAGGACTGATTTCCTTTAGGATGGACTGGTTGGATCTCCTTGCAGTCGAAGAGACTCTCAAGAGTCTTCTCCAACACCACAATTCAAAAGCATCAATTCTTCAGCACTCAGCCTTCTTTATGGTCCAGTTCTCACATCCATACGTGACTACTGGAACAACCATAGCTTTGACTATATGGACCTTTGTTGGCAAAATAATGTCTCTCCTTCAGTCTTTTGGGGGTCTGCAAACTAAACTAAGCCACACTAGTAAGGGAAAAGATAGACGTAAGCACATAAGTAAGGGATTTCACAGGAAAATGTTACTTAAAAGGTCTTCAGGATTTAGGGCTTATATACACACCTTCTGAGTAGGAAAAGGGAAGGCGGAGGACACTTACTGGAGAACAGAGGACTCTGGAAAGATAAATGGGCCCTTAAGAGGGGAGATGAGAGCCAGGATGGTTTTGTGGCATAGTATCTGTAGGTGTGGTGTGTAGACTTCTTGCCTGCGATAGTCAGTCTTCCCGGCTTGCTCAGAGGAGGAGACTGCTGACAACTGAGTTCTTCCAGAAGGTTCTGTTCTTAGGCAGATGAGACTTAAGGGACTCAAATGCCGCCTCTCCCAAGTCCTATGCCACAGTAGTGTATCCTGGACACCTTTCCAAGTATCCTTCTCTGGTTCTCTTCCAAGTCCCAGCCAGACAGTGGGCAATGTGGAGGCCCTTTATAAAAAGGCCCCATGTTGCCCATGGAATTGCCAAGGGCCCCTCTGGCCCTCCTGGAAAAGGAAATGGCAACCCACTCCAGTATTCTTGCCTGGAAAATTCCACAGACAGAGGAACCTGGCGGGCTACAGTCCATGGGGGTCACAAAGAGTCGGCCACGACGGAGCATTTTAGCACCTCTGGCCCTGCACCCTCTGTGGGAAGTACTGACACTCCCACCTCACCCCTGGCTTTCCTGGTGACCCAGATGGTAAAGAATCTGCTTGCAATGCAGGAGAACTGGGTTTGATCCCTGGGTTGGAAAGATCTCCTGGAGAAGGGAATGGCTACCCACTCCAGTGTTCTTGCCTGGAGAATTCTGTGAACTGAGGAGCCTGGCGGGCTACAGTCCCTGGGGCCACAAAGAGTCGACTGGGCAACTAACACTTCACCCCCACCCCACTCACCCGCTGTGTCTCTTGGACACACCTAGATTAAGTTTAAATGTTATCAGCATCTTGCCAAATCTCAAGGGTATTGTATGTGTCTGTCAGTGCTAACCAGCTCCTCTCAACCCAAGCTGTCTGTTGGAATCTCCTGAGAAATGTTTAACCAACGCCTAGATTAGTTAAATCAGAATCGCTGGGGAGGGGGCCTGGGAAACTGTATTTCCTCGAAGCTCCCCTTAGGTTTGAGAACCTCTGAGCAGAAGTCAAACAAACATCCTGCTCTTTCTACTTGCTTGTTCCCTTACTCCCCAGTTCCAGACCCTCAGTCCCGCCTCTAAATACCAAACTGTGTACTGCTGGACTGAAAAAATTTACCATCTTAGCTGCTTAAGCTTTTGTGTTGGTCCTAATTTCAGTGGAGGATCAGGAAGTCTAGAGTGTTGCTCGTAACGCCGGCCTGGAGCGCCCCCGCCTGGAGGTCTTCCCTCCTGACACCACCCCCCACCCCACCCCCGGGGAGAGCTCTCCAGTACCGACACGCTGGGTTTCTGCTTGAAATCAGTGCAGGATCGGCTTGTTTTGTTGCTGGGAGTTCGGGATTTTGGAAGGAGGATGGAGTAGTGGGGTTGGAAGTGTGCCTGGGGCTACCGCTTAGCTACAAAGTATCCATCCCAACCAGAATAATAGAGTTGGCTGCGAGTGAGAGTTAAGATATCATCAAATAATTTCTGACACATTGTTGATGTAATGATAGCTTTTCAAGAGGAAAAAGGAATGTGTATTAAAGGTGCCTGCCAGGGGAAGAGGCAACCTGACAGTGAGGCTGGGAGGAGTGCTTCTTAGAAAGGAGGAAATGGGGCCTTCCGGCTGCCGAGTTCCACAAACATTTACAGGGGCCGCTACCCAGGAGCCGGGTGGGGGGAAGGTGAGTGAATCAGCCAGACAAGTGTTTTGGGTCAGGATGTGAGGTAGGAAACACAAAAGCGGGCAGGGGTGGTCATAGCTGATGGAACACCTGGAGGGCTTCCTGGAAGTGGTGACTTTTACCAGGGTATTTAGGTATGGTTTGGGACACTATGGGGTCCTTAGAACACGAGCATGCCTAGAGGTGTGGCTGAGTCGGACGGCGATCAGGATCAGAGGTGGCAGCCTGGGGGTTGTGGCTGAGGCTGGTGACAAAAGTAAGGCCAGCCTCTTCTGAGATGCGGGGAGAGGAGACTCCTGTGTCTTGGAGGACGAGGTGAGGAAGGTAGCCGGGAGAAGCGACCTGCCAGGAGGGGTGGTTAATGCATGCCACGTGCTGCCCCCCGAGGTCAGTCGGCCATGAGGGTCGTTTCAAGAGGTCGTTTCTAATGGTGGAATGGGCAGAAGCCAGAAAGCAAAGGTTAAGAAGTGAGTGGGCGGTGAGAAGGTGGAAGCCGCAAGTGTAGACCAACCGGTAGGAGGTCGGGTTGTTGAGAGAGGAAGCAAGCAAGCCCACAGTTGGAGGAGGGGGCGGGGCCGCAGGAAGTGGGGGTGGCCTTGTTTTTGAGATGAGGGGCAGCCTGAAGGTTCTCCTAGGTCAAGTTGAAAAGGACCTGGGAAAAAGACAGATGTCAACCCGAGGTGATAACAAGCGTTGCTCTACTGCAGAGAGAAACTGCGCTAGGGTCCCCTCCCTCCCCCGTGCATGCCTGGGCCTTTGCCTTCGGGCTATGGGGTCCTCCCCCACCCCAGGAATGACGGCGGGGGACTTGCGTGAGGGGCAGCACCTCCTGAGGTCGGCCTGACTCTAGGCACCTGGGCCCCCCATCCCTGGGGGCATGTGGCTGCATATGCTCCTGGCTCACTTCAGCCCCCAGCCTCACACTTCCAACCCGCCCAGCCCTTCCCTTGTCCTCCTGCAGGGGGCGGGCCTGGGGGCAGCCCAGTGACCTGCCTGCGGAGGAGGGGAGGGTATTTTTCTTGGCCTTTGATGGAAAGCATCCCCTGCATCCCGTGGGGGTTTGCCCGGGGTGGGTTGGAAGGGAGCTGGCAGGAGGGCTGAGCTGTGTGCTCGCCACCAGGCTTTTGGGCTTGGCAGGAGGACCGTTCGGGACCTGGGAACTGGGGTGGGGGTGGTGCGTGCGTGCGTGCGTGCGTGCGTGCGTGCGTGCGTGCGTGACAGGGAGGGAGGGAGGGCACTGTGTAACCGCTTCCTTCTCCCCGCTGCTGCTGCACCCTGGAGCCAGCATCTCGGGCATCACATGAGTGGCTCTGCTCTGCAGGGCGGGTGCCTCCCCCACAGGATGCTGTGCTCTTCACCCAGTTGGCCCGGCTGGAGGTGGAAGCCTCGACGTGTCCCTCTGTGGCTTCCAGCGTGGGACCCTCCTGCCAGACAGCCGATCAGTGCGGTTGCCCCCGGCGACCTCCCCCCCCCCCCAACCCCGTCCCCCGTGTTCCCGATGGTGGGGTCTGCTCATGGACAGATGGAAACGGCCCACAGCACCCTTGTCAAGGACACCATGGGGCAGCCCACGCCTCACCCTCCCTACCCCCCGAATGCACATCAGCTGGAACCCGGCGAGGGGGGTTTCTTTAGCTTTCTATGGATGAGTCCAACTCTCTCTCCCAAACCCCGACTAATATCCTATAGGTCTGGGAAGGGTCCGGCTCACAGGTGCATGGCCTGGAACAAGTTCCCATCCCACTCTGAGAGTTTGTGTCTTCATCTCTCCAGGAAGCTCTCAAACTTACACAGGTCGAGTTGCAGACTGCGGGGCTGCATGAGTTTCCTTTGGTGTGGCTGCTCTTCCAACTTCGGAGAAGCCAATGGCACCCCACTCCAGTACTCTTGCCTGGGAAATCCCATGGATGGAGGAGCCTGATAGGCTACAGTCCATGGGGTCTCAAAGAGTCAGACACGACTGAGCAACTTCACTTTCACTTTTCACTTTCCTGCACTGGAGAAGTAAATGGCAACCCACTCCTGTGTTCTTGCCTGGAGAATCCCAGGGACGGGGGAGCCTGGTGGGCTGCCATCTATGGGGTCACACAGAGTCGGACACAACTGACGTGACTTAGCAGCAGCAGCAGCAGCAGCTGTCCCAACTTACCGCATACTCAATGGCTTCAAACAACAGAAATTTATTCTTCTTACAGTTCTGGTGGTCAGAAGTCTGAAATCAGGGACACTGGGCAGGGCTGGCTCTGTCTGGAGGATCCAGAGGGAGAAGCTGTCCTTCCTTCACCTTCCAGTGGCTGCCTGCGCCCTTGGCTTGTGGCCGCATCACTCCACTCTCTGCCTTCGTCATCACACCGTCATCTCCCCTATATTCTTCAAGTTCCCCTCTGCAAACTTATCTTAAGGACCCTCGGGATTACGTTCCGGGCCCAGCCACATAATCGGGAGAGCCTCTGCGTCTCACAGCCCTTCATCTCTGCAGTCGGTCCTGCCGTGTAAGATCACATTCAGAGGTTCTGGGAAGATGGGGCATGCTAACAGTCTCCCCCAGGGCTCCTGATCTGTCTTGGGGCCCCTCTGGCTTTAAGGTATAAAACAAGAAAACAAACTGGCTCCAGTGAAAGGAGGGCATGTTCAATTCTTTTTTATTGACCGTGCACACATACAGCTTGTTGTGCAACCGTCGCCGTTACCCACTTCCAGCATATTCCCTCACCTCAGTGGAAACCCCATATCCATGAAGCGGCACTGCCCAGCCATGGCTGCCTCCGCCTTGGCGACCCCTGCTTTCTGTCTTTATAGATTGTTTTTTAATCAGTGCAGTTTTGAAGTTAGTAACCAGAAGTGTGTTGAGGTACTTATTGGATGCAAGGGAAGCCAGTGCCTGGGTGTCTGAGTGGGAGGAGCAGTTGAGGGAGCTTGGGTGTCCAGAAGGGTTCCTGGCTCCAGGCTGCCAAGGAAGCTTCAATAGCCCAACTCATTCTTTTTAAAAAAAAAAAAAAATTATTTACTTACTTATTTTTGGCTGTGATGGGTCTTCATCGCTGCGTGCGGGCTTTCTCTGGTTGCGGCAAGCGGGTACTATTTGTTGCGGTTCTTGGGCTTCTCATTGCAGTGGCTTCTCTTGTTGCAGGGTACACGGGCTCTCGGGCACGTGGGCTCAGTTGCAGCTCCCAAGCTCCAGAGCACTGGCCCAGTAGCTGAGGCGCACAGGCTTAGTTGCTCTATGGCATGTGGGATCTTCCCGGACCAGGGATTGAACCCATGTCTCATGCGTTGGCAGGCAAACTCTTTACCACCCAGCCACCAGGGAAGCCCCGTTCCCTTTGAGTCGGGTTCATCCCGTCCTGCGCAACCGTGAGCCAGGTAGGCAAGGGAAGCCCAGAAAGGGATGTGTGAGCAGTCACATAAAACTGTCTGACCGATACTTAGCGCACATTTGGCAAAGCAGTTTCTTAGAAGCTCTGCTGTGTCGAACGGTGGAAGCTGAGAATCATGTCCCCTTGTGCTATGCTTAGTCGCTCAATAGTGTCCGACTCTCTGTGACCCCCTGGACTGCAGCCCACCGGGCTCCTCTGTCCATGGGATTCTCCAGGCAAGAATACTGGAGTGGTTTGCCACGCCCTCCTCCAGGGGATCTTCCCAACCCAGGGATTGAACCCAGGTCCCCCACATTGCAGGTGGATTCTTTCCCGTCTGAGCCACCAGGTAAGCCTGCATGTCCCTTATGTCCCCAGAAAGGGGACACTGCCACATAGGGATCAGCGGCCTCAATAGAGGCCTCAGCATCTCACAGTAGATGCTGATGTGTGTCTAGTATCACGCCCAGTGTGGCTCCATATGTGGTGTGAAAAATGATCCAGATAAACCTCTCTCCAAGGGTCTGTTGTCATCTCAGGGTGAAACTGAGAATATAGAGAGCTGTGCTGTCCAGGACAGTAGCCCCTGGTCACCTGTGGCTATTGACCGCTTGAAATGTGAACAGTCCAAATCGAGAGGTTCGATAATTATAAAACACACACTGGAGACCTCCCTGGTGGTCCAGTGGTTGAGACTCCACGCTTCCAATGCAGGGGGCATGGGTTTGATCTTTGGTCTGGGAACTAGATCCCACATGCCTTGTGGCCAAAAAAACAACATGTAACGATCTCAAAAGTGTTTATACTGATCACATGTTGGGTTGATAATATTTTGGCTCTGTTAGGTTACATAAAATGCATTAACATTAATGTTACCTATTTCTTCTTACATTTTTTACTGTGGCTACTAGAAACTTTAAAAGCACGTCTGTGGCTGGGCTGTCTGTGGCCGGCCTTCGGTTTCCACTGGAGGGTTGGATGGGCAGCTGCCCAGGTGTCAGGCTGCTCTCCCTGGATGCCGAGTGTGTCCTGAGCAGCAGTGGACTGTGAGCAGTGCCGGGGGGGCAGACGTTCTGTGTTGGAAAAGCCCCTGGACTGGGGGGCTTGGTGGGCACAAGAATACCCTCTTCTTTGCTCTGAGGGCCTTGGTCAGTGACAAGTGAGGAAAAGTTGTAAGAGGAGCCTGGCATGTGTACAAAGTACCCAGGCCGCCTCCTGGACCTGTGATCTGGGGGTTGGGGGTAGATGGCGGGCAGAGTGAGGGATGAGCTTGGAGAGCAGTGGTGGGCGCCCAGGAGGGGAAGCGGGCCCTGGGAGTGGACTCTGGGGCCAGAAAACTGGGGGAAACAGGCGAGAGGCTGGAAGGAGGCTCCGAGGGGAGTGCTACGGGACCAGGAGGCTACCAGGGCAGGTGTGGAGTGCGGGCTTCATGTTAATTAACCCTACACCTAGCCTGGCCTCCCTTGTTGCTGGTTCCTGGACCTGCTTTTTTAGGTCCCAGCCAAGTAGGCGGAAGAGTCGACTCATTGGAAAAGACCCTGATGCTGGGAAAGATTGAAGGCAGGAGGAGAAGGGGACGACAGAGGATGAGATGGTTGGATGGCATCACCGACTCAATGGACATGAGTTTGAGCAAGCTCCAGGAGATAGTGAGGGACAGGAAAGCCTGGTGTGTAGCAGTCCATTGGGTCGCAGGGAGTTGGACACTGAGCAACTGAACAAGTGGGCAGGGGTTCAGGAGGGGCTGGGCCCTTGCAACTGTCTGGAAATCACCTTCTTGGAGGAAAAGGATTTGTATTTGTAGAGCGGCTGCCTTTCCTGTTTCTGGACACACATGTGTCTCACTTTAATTCTTGCAGCTGGAGTTGATCATGCCCATTTTACAGATGGGGAAGGTTCAGGCCAGCAGATGTTGAGTAATAAGTCAAAGATGGTTCAAGCGAAGGGGCCTCCATCTGATACTGACTCTGAGGCCCGTGCCTGGGATCCACCACGGCCTCCCTCCCAGTGAGATGTGAAGAAGGGCCCTGGACATGCATCTCCTCCCACTGGGCACTCCCCCAGCTCTGGCCAAGTGCCTAGAGACCCGGGGCAGCAGCTCTGCGTGGCCACTCCATGTCGGAGTTGGAAGGGGTTTGCAACACAGGCCCCTGAAGCCTTTGTGGCAAACCCCCAGACCTCAGGGGCCACTGGGGGGCAAGCTGGCCATCAGGGGTAGGAGTGGCTGCTGCTGGGAAGGGCTGTCTGCTGAGGGACGTGGTGGTGGACGTGGTCAGCCTACCCCTGTGGCCGGTGGGGTGGGTGCCCCTGGGTCCTTGCCCACTAACCATGCCGGGGATCTGGGAAACCTTGGGTGTGGCCTGGCCTCTGAAGGCTGAGCTGGGGGTCTTCTGGAGGCAGGAGAATGGACTGGCATTTTGCACTTGAACTAACCACTCTCTGCCCTAGGAAGACCCCCACACCAGCCCCCAGGAGCTGTCTCCTCCTGTGGGAGTGGGCCTGAGCCAAGTTGGCCCCGCCCATGCCTGGGAGTGACTCACTCCCTCGGGGGTCAGAGGTCGAGGCACAGGATGGATCTGGCTGATCCCAGTGTCCAGTGGGCAGGCCCAGCCCGGGACAGGGACGCTCCCAAGCTCCCTCCTCTGGGGACCACCTAACCCATCCCCTGAAGGGGTCTCAGCTCTTCCCAGGGGCCCGCAGGGAGGGGAGAGAGAGGAGGAGACTCCGTGAGTCATCCCCAGGCCCTGAGGGGCTGGAGAAGCCAGAGCGGGATCCGATAGTAATCTTCCGAGGCTCCAGGAAGACCGAGCTCAGGGTGAGCTGGCCACCGCCGCCGCCTCCCCAGCCCCTGCCGGTTCCTCTCCGCTCCCTTCCCGGGTCATTTCCACCAGGGCACACACAGCGGGGCTGGCTCTGCTCCCACCCCAGCTGCCAGGAAACCTGACCTCCTGGGGAGGGTGGCCTGTCATCTGAGCTGCTGGGATAGGGGAGGGGGGTTCAGAACCAGATGGGGGGGTACACCTGGCAGAGAGGGAGCCAGGGTGGGCGGCAGGGAGAGGGTGCCTGTGGGCAGCAGCAGGTTCTTGGCATCACCCTTCCCTCCACCCCAGCAGGACTGGTTGGAAGGGCAGCCTGGCCGTCTGTCCAGGTGAGCCTCTCGCCTTCTCTCTCTCCCTCTGGGGAACCATGTCACTTTTCCTTTTGGGGTTTAACTCAGGCTGGCTTGGGAAGTGGGCTTCTTGGCTTTCCTCGGTCACAGCTAGCGCCCCTTCTCTCCGCCTGCCTCCACCCCCACCCACTCCCCTCGTCCTGCCCCTTCAGAGCCGCTGCCCCGCCGAGCCTCCCTCTGCAGGGAGGCCGTCGCGGTCCCTCCCTACCTCTGCCCGCGCTCTGGGAGGCTCCTTGTTCCTCGGCCACAAAGCCCCTTTGATCCTCTGCTCGGCTCCGAGCCATGTGACCCGGTGGGCGGGCCGCGCGCGCAGGCGGCCGGCGCAGCCCGACTCAGCTGCTGGGTGAGTCCGCGCTCCCTTTGTTCCCGCCAGCCTCGCTCGGCTCGCAGGGGGCTCTCAGGTGGTCTGGCCGCCGGGAAGCCCCCCTCCCCCGCGCCCCAGGGCTGAGCGGGAACGGCGCCTCCCCGGAGCCCCTCCAGGCCCGGCCACCCCCCGCCCCCCACAGCCGGCGGGACAGCCCCCCTGGCCCCAGGAGCGGGGCGGCGGGAACTCGGTCCTCCACGCGGGGCCCAGATTTTCGGCCGCGGAGCAGAAGAGTACGGCTTTGTGTGTCACAGCCGAGGCTTTGTAAATATTTGGCCGGCTACCCGAGTGGTTAAGTCCGCCTCGGCCAGCAGTTTCTTGGAGCCCATTTCCCTTTCGCGAGGGGGCTTCCCTGATATTCCTGGAGGGCCGGGAGGAGATGCTGGTGGGCCACCGCTGCTGCTTCAAACCGTCCCATCCAGATTGTCAGCCGTTAGGGGTAGGCGGGTTAGCGGAGGACCGGCTGGAGGTTAGTTTCAACAGGCGCTTAGAAATGCACGAATTGGAGACCTCGCCGACAGAATTGTGTTCCGGGGGAGTTTGTGCTGCAGCTTGTCTGGATTCCTGGGAGGTGTTTGGGACGCTCTCGATGTTCCTGGGAGCGGACTGGGGAGGGGCCAGTAGAGGGTGGTGGGATGGGGTGCTGGCATGTATGTGCTTTGCTAGAGGATGGGAAGGTGTCTGCCTCGCCATGCCCTGCCGGGGAGCAGCATCTCCAGGATGTGTCTTCCAAAGGGCTTTTCTAGCTGAAAGAAGTTGGGACCCTGCTCCCGTAGCCCCCCGGACTCCAGTCCCGTAGCTGGGCCAGCACGTCCTCTCAGGCACCCAGACGAGGAGCAGGGGTGTGAGGTGCTGCGCAGGCAGGGCTGTCTGCTCTGAAACTTCATCCCCCACGTCCGCTGGGGGTCGACTGGGCGCCCAGGCTGCTGCTCTTCACTCTCATCTCCCTCTCTTTCCTCCGCCATGAACTCTGCTGCATTTTTGTCCGAGGTTTTGGGAAGCATCTCTGCTCACCAAAGAGAAGTTTGAGATTCCTTTTCTGGAGGAAAATGTGCCACCCAGAAGCAGTCTATACGGCAGGTTTCTGGTCCATGCAGTGGGTTTCTGCCCACGGGGACAGCGCCCTGGTTGGGATTCTGTTTGGATCCCGCTTTGGAAAGTCCTGCTGGGGAGAAGCGAGAAAAAGGCCCCTATTTTCATAATGGTATGCTTCCCACCCTTCCTTCATTGTTTTGCCTTCAGACTTAGGGCCTGCATGGGTGTTTACATAAATGTCATTTCTCTTTGGCAACCCATAGGCTCCTTTTCAGGAACTAGAAAGAAGAACAAGTTTGTTTGACCATTTGGGAACAGGAAGCTGGTATCCACGTGTGGTCTCTTTGGAAGGGGGTCATGCCCACCTGACTCCTCTCAGGTCTTCTCTGGGTTAGGATGTGGCTGGGAAAGGAGACCTCTTCTGTGGCCGACCTCTCTATACGCCCATCTCAGGGGACCTGTGTGGTCACTGACCCTCACCCACCCCTCCTGGGCATCCCTACTGCCCGCCTCCCATCATTTCCGGGTTGTGACACCTGCAGGACTATTGAGTCCGCTGGTTTGGGTCTGTATTTCCGTCAGGCTCTGCTCCTCGAGGCTGGCACTGTGACAGGAATGACTGGCACATGGGGAGGACCTGCTGTGTGTGTGTTGGGGGGGAACCGGGCATTCTGTCCTGGAGGAGGCAGAGCCCTGTTTTCCTGGGAAGGGGGCTGCCAGGAGGCAGAACAACAGCGCCTGCTGTCATTGGCCCCCACCAACACCAAGCCTTGAGGGGGCCCACGGGGTTGTTTCCTGAGTGCCGGGTCCATCGTCCCAGGCCTCCAGGCTGGGATTCACCAGGGCTTTCACCCCAGGAGCCCTGAACCCCTTAAGACAACCAGGATCCTGGGGCTGACACTGCCCCACCCCCTGCCTGCGTCCGCGGCCACCCTGTGCTCTCCCCACTTCCTGCTGTGTCACCACCAGCCTGAACGGTTCTCTCATCAGATAGGGCAGCTTTGCAGGAGGGCGGCGTCCTAGGGCTGAGATGCATTCGGCAGAAGGAGAGCACCCCCTCAGCAGCATGGAGCGGCACTGGCTTCCTGTGGTGTCAGAGGTCTCTTAGGACGCCCGTCACCGCCACCACCCCCACCCCACCCCCCACACGGCTCACTCCTGGTCCTTTCCCAGATTGCTGATGGCTCTGGGCTCCCTGTCTCTCCCATTGGCCGGGTGTGTAGGAAGCAGGACTTTATTTCACCCTGTGAGGGTGAGGACAGACGCTTGCTGGCCCCCCGAGTCCCTGGCCGGGGCCCTCGGCAGTGGCGGTCAGCCTTCCACACCTGCTGTGCCAGCCTCATCCCTCTTCTTGCCCGCCCCCAACCTTGGCTTAGGCCATAGATGCTTCAGGGATTGGAGCTGGGGTCCCACCTCCCCTCAGTCGGGGTCTTGAGGACGATGCTTCCAGCAGGCATCATAGCCCTTGGCCAGGACTCCCCTCCCAGACTTCTGCCTGCCAGCACCAGGCTTGGGTTTGTTTGTTGAGTACCAGCCTCGTTCCTGGGACAGGTAGGGACCTGTTCTCAGCAGCTCAGTGGAGCCTCCTGACGCCTTCCCAGGAACGCCTCCGAGGTGGTGGCCAGTCAGCCAGCTCTGCAGGCGAGCCTGTTGGCTGTGCAGCCTAGGGGGGTGGCCAGCAAAGGTGCGGGTCTGATCCACAGCCGGGAGGGCGCCTTGCCCCACCTGGTGGGCCCTCCAGCCTGCCCACCTCCCAGCAGGCTCCCCACGGGCCCTGTACTGGGGCTCGCAGAGCGGTAGGTGGAACATCTGGCCCTGGGGTGTGGGTGGGGGGGTGGGGTTCTAACTTGCCACTCTCTTTTATTACTACTGAGATCAGGCAGAGAAGGGCTTACTGCTGAGAGGCCTGGGGAGCTCTGATTCCACCTCTGCAGGGGCCTGAGTGGCCACTTGGCCTCACCTGGGCTCACTTGTCCCCCACAGGAGCTGAGCTGCATCACCCCACCCACCCATCTGGGCTGCGTGGCTGGCCCTTGGTGGCAGGGGAAGAGCAGCTCAAAGCAAAGGGCCCGAAAGAGGGAAGATGAACCAGTTTGCTTCCTCTCCCTTCCCGGCCATTCCAGCGTAAATAAACCCTTTAACCGGGGTTAGTAGCCAGATCATAGCAGAAGCACCCCATTTCTTGTTGCTCTGCTGAGGCTGGCGGGGGGTGGGGTGGGACAGCACCCACCCCATAAGATGTCAACTCCAGAGCATCCTGGCTGTTCTCAGAGGCTCCAGGTTGGGGTTCAGTCGCCCACCCTGACCCCCACGGAGCCTTCGTGGAGGAGGGGTGCTCCATCCTCTGTTTCTTTGCTTCTGGCATGCGTGCCACAGGGCCCTCTGGAGCCATGTGCCCTGGAGGGGGACCCCTGGCCCTGTCCTGCCCTGCGAGTGCCAGGCACCGAGTGCCCAGTGAGGTGATCACTCCAACAAGCGTCCTTGCTGGTGTCCCCAGTGGAATGCACGTGCACCCCCTCCCGCCTCCCACACCCTTATCTCTTCTCTTATCTCCCAGGCCTGTCACCAAGGCCTCTGAGGACAGATAAGGTTTTCCCTTTCCCGGGGCAAGAAAATGAGTCTCCCTCCTGCGAGGAGGACACTTCACGCCAGGTGAGGACGTCTTGTCCTGCCTGTGTGTCTTGCCCTGGACCGTGCCCCTGTGTCGGGTTGAGCCTTCTCGGTCTTTGTGGAGGCCTGGACGCTCCTGTTGTTTCTTAGTGGAGGCGTGAGCAATACCGTGTGATCGCGGTGTTTCATCTTTATTCAAACGCTCTGTGGTTCCTGTGAGACGAGACAAGCTTCAGAGAGCCTTGTAAGAACAGACATTTGTTTTGCTCTCTTTTCATGAGCGCTCCTTGGCCCTTTTTTTTTTTTTTTAAAGAGAAAGGACGGAACAGCAGCGTTTCTTTGGTGATTTGAATACATTTTCCTGAGGCAGGGGACTGGATCAGATGACCCCGGGCCTGCCTCCACGCTCGGGTGCTGTGGGAGCCGTTGGGAAGTGAGGACAGGACCCCAGTCTTTTGTTTCTCGGCTGCCTGGGACCAAGGAAGAGCTGCCAGTTGCTGGGGTCAGTTGTGGGCCCCGGAGACGATCGACAGGTGGACAGCGGCCCCGTTGAGTTGGAGTGAGAATCCCTCTCGATTTTCATTTGGGGGCTGGTGGGGGGCTGGTGGGGGGGGGCAGAGAGTGCAGAGAGTGGTGGAGGGTGTCATGTACAGCCCGCCGGCAGGGGAGAAGTCCCGGGGCCACTCTGCAAACCGCACGCTCCGCTGACATCCCTTCAGTCACCCCAGTGGCTTTACAGTCAGCCCACCAGGCCAGGAGCCCCACAACTGGCGCCAGCTCCCAACCACGGGTTCCCCGGGGCCAGGTGCCTGGGGCCCCCAGTCTCCACGTCCAGGAGTGTCACGGGACCCTCGTCACCAGCTGGGGGGGCTGCCTGCCTCCCTCCCCACGTGACCGAGGTGGGCAGTGAAGCGAGGTGGGTTGGGACGGGTCCGTGACGAAACGCCATCCTCCCCGACTGTTCCTCATGGGAAGGAGAACGTTTTAAGAGGCAGCTGTTTTCCATTGGTTTAAGTGCAGTTGTTGAGAAAGTGGGAAAACAGAAGGTCCTGTGCGTGTCACCCACTGCCCAGGAGGTGCTGAGGGCAGGTAGGAAGGCGCCTTGGTGTCCCCTGGCCTCCACGGCCACCCTCCGGGGCTGGAGTGCGATGGTGAGTAGCAGTCAGGCAGAGGAGAGGGCTCAGGAGGTGGGGGGGCCGCCCCGTGTCCATGTGGCAGCTGCTTCTCACATGGCTCACCTCCGTGAGGGCCACCCCCACACAGCAGCCCCTCCGCAGATGCCTGCTTCCTGCCTGCCTGCTGCAGAGCTGCTCAGCTGTGCTTTTCCGTCTTTCCAAACTCTTGGCTGCCTCCCCAGCTTCCTCCGGGGCCCACCGTGGAACCGGACAGCCCGGTCCTGTCTCCCTGAGGCTCCTGGGACCCTGCCTGTGTGCCAGCAGCCGCCTCTGTCCCCCTCACTCTTTCACTCCTTCGTGTATCCATCCAGCAATGCTTTGGGAGGGGGGAGCCATCTCCTGAAGAGGTGCCACTGTGCCTGGGGGCCAGGCCCTCATGGGCCACGGAGAGATGGGCGGGTGACCCCCGTGTGCACCTCAGTTTCTGCATTCAGCCTGCTGCCAGTTCACTGGCTTGCGGGGAGACGTGTGAGTCAGGGGTGGGGGAGTTGGTCCTCGGGTTTTGTGGGATGGGTACAGTTGAGGCCAGAGGCCTCTCTATAGGCTCCCCCCACAGCTCACCGTGGGGCTCCCCGAGGATGGCTGGAAGTAAAGAGCTGATTCACACCACGGGGCACCCCGAAACCCAAGTGCTAAAGTTATAATTAAACCTTGAGAAACCTGGGGGCTCCTCCCCCTCTGAGGCCTGCACCACCTTGTAAAAGTGGGGCTTCACTCAGTTCTCTCTTGTGGCTTGTTTGGCATCCTGAGGGTTTGGGACAGGGGTGGAGGGAGGACTTGGGCCTCTAACGGATTTGAGGTGGGCCCAGGAAATCTGGCGGTGCCCCCCCCCAGCAGCTCTGCAGTCATTTCCTCCGGACTAGCTAGCACTCAGAACTCCGACCAGCCTCAGCACCTGGCTGGTCAGGTGGGCGGTGGCGGGGTGCAGCCGGGCGCTGGCCCACGGCGGCTGCACCCCACTGGTTCAGGCACATGGAGGGGGTCTGAGTGGGTGTCTTGGGTAGCAAAGGTTTTCATCTCTTGTCCCTCCTGTGCAGAGATCCGGGATGAGCCACGTTCAGCCTTTCTGATTGCTGACTGGCTGCCTTTGCTGCCCCATCCCCCTCCTTTCAGGCTGAGGCTTCCTTCGTAGTAAACAGGGCTTGCTCCTGGGTCATTCTATAACTTGACAGGTTCTAGCCTGTGACGCTGAGGCCCCTTCTTAAAAGTTCATGTTGTGTCCTTATGAGCACTGGTGGTGTGAGGAGCGGGCCTCACAGGTGGAGAAGTCACCAGAATCACCCACCCCCCCACACACATACACACACAGGCCGCTGAATGGAAAGTGGGGAGGGGCGTGCAGGCTGGATTGGTGCGGCGGATGGGGGGGCCAGCCGTGGACAACAGGACACCGTTGTTGTTCTGGTTTGTTCCCTGGGGACCGCAATCATCGGCCTTCTTGTTGTTGATAATAGCTTTATGGAGATATTAATCCACATTCCAGAAAATGCACCCTTTAATTGTGTACAATTCAGTGGTTTCCTGTATACTTACAAAGTTACCATCATCACCAATTCCAGAATATTTTTATCACCACCTCTCAGAGATCTTAAGTCCATTACTGGTCATTTTCAGCGCCTGGCAGCCACGAATCTGCCTGCTGTCTGTGAATTTGCCTCTCCTAGTAACTTCTATCAGTAGAATCATGTCGTGATGGCTTTCTTTTTTTCTTTTAGTGGGTGGCCTTTTGTATCTGGCGTCTTTCACTTGGTGTAATGTTTTCAAGGTTCGTCCATACGTAATGTGTCCCTGCTCCATTCCTATTTATGACTGCACAGTATTCCACTTTTAACAGTTGCATCACATTGCGTTTATCCATTCGTGGGCTGATGGGCATCTGTTTGGGCTGTGTCCACTTTATAGGTCATGTGAATCGTGCCGCAGTGAACACCGGGGCCCAGGTTTGGGTGGGCACGTGTGTTTTCATTTCTCTTGGGGACCTGCACAGTCAGTTTGGAACACTTGGCTCACCAGCACCCAGTTAGGGGTGCACTGTTGGTCTCTTGGGCCCCACTCCCAGTGACTGTGAGCACTGTGTGTCAAGTCTTGAATCTGTGTCTCGGTGCAATTGGCTGGGGGTTCTTTGGTTTCACTGTGAGTCCAAGCTTTGCGGAACAGGATGAATCAATGAGGAGTTAATGCAGGGAGGAGTTGGGGGTGGGACCAAGGCGCAGAGGAGCCTGTTGGGTCCTGCCACTGACTTCTGGTTTCCTTGGCCTGCACAGGGCCCAGGACAAGGCAGGAAGGGGAGAAGGAAGGCTTGTGTGTCCTCTCCAGGCAAGACAGGGGGACACGTGACGGTGAAGTAGGGGCGGCGAAAGAGGAAGTGGGTGGAAGGAGTGGGCGGGGTTGGAGTACCTTCCCCCAGTGGGAAGGTGGGGACGAGGATGCACCCCCATCTCCATTCCTGGCAGGAGGGGGAAGTGTTTCCTTCCTGGGAGGGTGGAAATGCAGGGCTTAGGGGAGGTCGGCCTCTGGGGTCCAGGGAGAGTGTGAGGGTGACTGCTGTTCCCCTCAGAATCTGCAGGAGCAACAAGCTACACCCTTTCTGGACGGTTGTGTGCATCACTGGCAGAAAAGTTAAGCTGCGGGACGAATGCGTGTTGCATGTCTCTCTAAGCCACCGCACAAGCGCACGTCTGGGTGCCTGCTGGGTCCACTCTGAGCATCGCGCCTGGGAGCGCGCCGGGGAGGGCCCCACCGGCGCGTCCCGGGAAGGCGGCGGGGCGGTCCGGCTTCCTCCCTCCTCCCTGTCCTCCCCGCCCTCCCTCCGCTCCACGGCAGTTCACAGGCAGAAATTACCATATGAATGTGGCTCCTTCCCGCAGCCGCTGGTTGGGGAGACCTGGGAGGGGACAGGCTCCCACCCTCGGGGGCGGGGGGCGCCTCCAGGTCCTGTGCTGACTGAGGCGAAGCTCCTTCAGAGGCACAGGTCGATCGGTTGGAGGACGCCGGACATTCTCGGTCCACAGTAGGTCTCCACCGCGTGCGGAGGGTGTAGGGGGTGGGTTGGGGGGGTCTGCTGGGTCCCAGGAAGTGGGGGAGGCCCTGGGGACCGGCGAGCCCCTTCCTTTAACTTTCATCTCAACTTGTAGGAGAACGTGTTGTTACTATAGCTCTTGTTATTTTGGTCTGATTTCAAAAGTGTCAGCTAATTACGGCAGGAAATGCAGAGTCTAAGGAAGGATGTGAAGCCAGGATCGGGTACGATAAAGCAAGTCTGAGCGCCCTGTAAACTGTAAAGTGCTGTGCGCAGGCCAGCCCGGATGGCGGTCAGCTCTCCTCTGATGGCCCGGCCCGGCCTCTTGTGTTCCTGGCCAAGCTCCTGAGGACTGAGTGCTCTAGGGGCCTTCTGCAGAGGCCCTGCTGGTGTTGCGATTAATCCCTCGCCAGCTGACCCAATCGCTCTTAAGTTTAGGCTGATGCTGTGTTACCTTTAACTGCTGGACAGCAAATTAATGGATGCCTAGTGCCTGGTGGCCCGGCCACTGCACGTAAGGGACCCACTCCTCGCCGTGGCACTGGCCAGGTCAGCTGCAGTGTGGAGAGCGGTGTGGCTGAGGTTTCAGGGGTCAGACAGAGCCCCGGGTGGGCCCAGGTGTTCAGACCTGAGGGCCCCCCTCCCCACGCCCGCCCCTCCAGCACCCCTGCCTGCTCTGCCCAAGCTTCAGGGAGAGGAGGCCTCACGTGCCCTGAGGCCCCAGTTAGGGGTAGGTGGGGAGGTGGGTGGGCTTCCCAGGTGGCACTAGTGGTAAAGAGCCCACCTACTAAGGCAGGAGATGTAAGAGACACGGGTTTGATCCCTGGGTCAGGAAGGTCCCCTGGGGGAGGGCATGGCAACTCACTCCAGTATTCTTGCCTGGAGAGTCCCATGGACAGAGGAGCCTGGTGGGCCCCAGTCCATAGGGTGGCAAAGAGTCGAACACGACTGAAGCAGCTTAGGGCGCACACACCAGGAAGCGGGTAGGGATTAGGGGCCGCCCAGTCTCCTCTCCTTTGTGGGCATCTCCATGCCCCCTCCTGAACAGAATTTCCTGAATGGGCAGGAGCAGTCCCAGGAAATGCATCCATCCTTCCGCCGAGATGCTTTGTGGTTCCAGAAGGGAGATGGAAACCGGAAATTGTTCACATCTCATTCACATGCTGGCACACGAGGAAGGCTGAGCGGAGGGAAGCCCGGGAAGCCCGTGGGAAAGGATGCAGGCCAGCACCGCGGGAGCCTCGCGGAGGGGCCGCCTGCACCGACCCGGGAGCAGCGGCCGCGCGATGCTCTGGGAAGAGAGGAGGGCTGCAGGCAGCGAGCTGGCCTTTCATTCACTCATTTGACATCTTACGTACTGGGCTGTGGGATTGTGAACAGAGGAGTTAGACTTTGCAATTGCAGGCTGTGCGCAGGGGCACTTGGGAGGAGAACCATGGGACACTGGGAGTCCCCCGGAGCAGAGCCGAGGGAGGACCTCTCTGGGGAGCCTTGTTTGAGGAGAGGAAAGGAGCCAGGGAGATGGTGCGCGTGCCGAAACTGGAGAGCCGGGCATGGGCTTCTATTTTATTAACACATGCTCTGTGCGTTGGCTGTGCCAGGCTCCAGTCTGTGCTTTGTAAATATCTCGTTTGGTCCTCACGGAACTCTTACAAGGCAGATATTATCTCGTATTACCCATCAGAAACCTGAGGCATTGAGAGATTAAGTTACTTGCTCAGGGTTACACAGGGAGTCTGGGATGGAACAGGGTCCTAGCTGCAGGATTCTGGGGCTCGGGGATCTTGTGTTATCCCAGGTGTGGGGGGACCCAGTCAAGCTTTCAAGCCAGGGGAGCGATGCGATGAATATGTTTTAAACAGGCCTTCCTGGTGCCTTGAGAAGGATGGACCCTGCGGTGGGGTGGGGGGTGGGGGACTTAATGGGGATGGCTTGGCCTGTGGGAGCCATGGAGGTGGTGGGAGGCCAGGAGACTGCCTTCAGATGTGTTGGATTCAGACTGATAGTATTTGGGGTGGATGACTGGATGTGGGCCAGTGGAAGGAGGGACCAAGGCTGGCCCACTGGGTTTCCAGCTGTAGTAACTGGATTGGTGGAGATGCTGTTACTCATGGGGGTGGGTGGCACGGATGGGTCCAGAGCTCAGTTGGTGGCATGTTCAGTGGGAGGCATCCAGGCTTCACTAGGGCAGGGGCCGAGGATACCCAGCTCTGGGCAGGGGCCCTGGCACAGTGGGCCATCTCTGCTGAGTCATGATTGGCACTGTGTATGAATCTGGACAGAGGTTGGCATCTGATGCTCAGAGGATGGGCAGGATCACTGGGGAGAGTGTCCAGTTGGGACCAGACTGGTTCTATAGGTGGAGGAGGAGCCAGCGAGGCAATGGAGAACCGAGAGACAGAGGAGGAGCCGCAGAAGAGAAGTTGGGGTGAGGGTGACCCCTTCAAAGGGCCGGCGGCCCCGTCTGGTCAGAGCCCCCATCCAGTGGTGCACCCAAGCTTCGTATCATGCACAGTGTGACCGTGCAGGAGGCGCAGGAAGCGGGACTCTGCCTAATGTCCAACCCACACGGGGCTCGGGGGTGTCTGTGCACCCTACCCGTGGCCAGCATCTCCCGTGGGCAGTGTTTCAGGGGTGTTGCACTTGTGTCCTGAGGGAGTGAGGCATGCTGTCCACACACACTGCTTTTTTCTGGGGTGAGCCTGTGGTTGACGGGTGTGTGTATATACCTGAGCTCACCATCCCCATCTCACTTCAGGGAGCATTTGACCTGTGGCTCCTGGTGTGGCCCAAGATGTCACAGACCTGCCCTGGCATATCCGCTCTGCCCAGGGGCTCCCTTGGGAGAGCAGAGGCTAGGCACTGCGTGGGGTGGGGATCAGGGGGTCCTTTCCAGCAGGCAGGGCTCCAGGCAGCCCCGCGGGCAGGTGGGCACAGTCTAGGCAGGCTCTCTGCTGAGTGGACACGGAGCAACCCATGTGAGGGGCCGTGTGGGTTCCCAGGCTCTGCGCGCACTGCTTCCTGACCCCCTGACCTCTCGAGCAGGAAGAAGCTGGAGGTGGGGAGAGGAGACGTGATGCCAGCTGCCTCGACTCACATCAGCCCAGAGCTGGAGCTGCCAGCGGACGGTGACATGGTTCAAGGAGGTCCAAAGCTGCTGACCCTCCCGCCTTCCCCACAACTTTCCAGGCCCCTGCAACTAGTGCTACGAGGGGGCCCTCCCTCCTTATGGAGTCATTGGTCAGGCTTCCGCTCCTGGCCTAGGAACTTGCCCCTCCCTGCTTGGCCCCCTCCCTGGCTGTGCCTTCAGCCCCCGCCACTCTGAAGGGACCAGGGTGGGTAGGGGGTCCTTTGGGGGGCGTGGGGGGGGAGACCTCATTAAGCAGCATCTCGGAGCCTGAGCAGATATGACGAGAGAATTGCTTGGTATCTTTGGAGCGGGGGAGCTCTTTTCCTACTTAGCTCCTGGCAGGGGGCTGCTTTCTTGCACCCCAGAGGACCCTGTCTAGTTTTTGTTATTTTACATGATCTCATCAGTTGCGGGAGGGGGCCGCCCCCAGCCTCCCCAGCATGGAGCTCTGGTGTGCGTCTGCTGACAGTCCTGCTGATAGGAGAGGGGGGCCGGGGGACTCCACCCCGTGACAAATGGCCACTTTCCACCCATCTGTAGGGGAAGGTCTTCTCTCTCTTTCTCTCTTTAACTTTGCAAGCACTTGCCAAGAACTAACGGAATCTCTCTGTGGCTGACCGCTTGGACGCGGTGGGCGGGCTGGATTCCGGGTTTGCCTTGGGGCAGGGTCTATCCTGCTGGAAGGTTCCCTGGGGTGGGAGGCGGCTCGGGGGCACATTCCCTGAGCCTTCGAGGCGAGTGTGGGCGGCGGAACACGGAATGAAAGATAAATCCCTTGACACAGGAAGTCGGAGGCCTCATCCCTGGCCTCCTCCGCCTCGCGGATTCGGCGGCACTCAGTTCTGCAGGCCGCGTTTTAGGAAAGCGCCTAGGACGCCGTGCAGGTTGGAGCCTGCTCTGACCAAAGATTGATGTCTCAATAGGCTGCTGAACCCGGGTGAGGAACTCTGCTGGAGGAGGGGGGCAGGAGGCGGGCTGGAAATGAAAGAACAGAGGGGGCCTCTTCCAGAAGGGGGTTGGGGGGGTGCGGGCTGAGCGTTGGATGCCGTCCAAATCTGGCTCCACCGACCGACGCCAATTGAAACCGTGTTGGCAGAAGTGAAGAGGTTCTTGAGATTCTTTCCTGGACAAAAGGGAAGACGTTTGCTTTAAAGGGTTTGGCAAGAGACAAGGGCGGGCAGTAAAAGCAGGGAATCACCCCCCGCCGGACTTTGGGGCGCCCTGGGCCCCTGAATGAATAGAGTCGGGTAGGAGCAGGGGCTGTTCCTACCCTGTCCCCTCCCAGGTCTTGCAAAGGGCGCGGGATCGTGGGAAGTCTTTCCACCCAATCTGTTCCTGCACAGAAACCCTAAAGCTGTGACTTTGTTTTGAGTCTCCTCTTGGGAAAGATCCAGTGGGGAGAGAGATGCAACTCCTGGCGTTTGCAAACTCCCGTCTTTCTTCGGAGAGGCCTTCGCCTTTGTGCTGAACTCTAAGCCGGCTTTCAGGCCAGAGGGCAGGCTCTCAGATTTCTGGCCTGCCGGTTCTTCATCAGGCTTCGGGGAGACGCTTCCTGCCCTGTACAAAGTGTGAAGTGTAATTCGATTTGGAACTACTTATTGAATTAGATGAGCCGTGTACACTTTAAAAATGCATGCCTTGATTCCCCGCCTGCACACATTTGCAAAATTCAGTCATTTGTATTCAGTGTTTCCATCTTTAGAAGGGAACAGGAAGTTCCCCTGTGACATTTATGGGGAGTTTGTAGTGGCTGGGGTAGGTTCACGGGGACACAAGGAAAAGCGGAATCTGGTAAATGGGAAAAGATTCTGTTTCAGAGCCCCACAGGGAGTGACAGCCCTTATCTCCCTGCCCATCCCTCACAGCTTTCTCCTTGAGCTCAGGGATGGAGGCCAGCTGTTCATAACCTCTGCCCTTTTCTTCTTTTCCTGCCTTTGATCATCAAAAAAAAAAATTTTTTTTTAATTTATTTATTTCTCCTGGGCTTCCCCGGTAGCTCAGCTGGTAAAGAATCCACCTGCAGTGGAGAAGACCCCGGTTCGACCCCTGGGTTGGGGGAAGATTCCCTGGAGAAGGGATAGGCTACCCACTCCAGTGTTCTTGCCTGGAGAATCCCCATGGACAGAGAGAGGAGCCTGGCAGGCTGCAGCCCATGGGGTCGCAAACAGTTTGGGTTGCTGCACTTGGGCTTTCTTTAGTGTGGCGAGCAGGGACTATTCTCTAGTTGCGGTGGATGCAAGGGCTTCTCATTGCAGTGGTTTCTCTTGTTGTGGAGCACAGGCTCAGTAGCTGCAGGCGTGCAGGCTTAGTTACTCTGTGGCACGTGGAATCTTCCTGGACCGGGGATCAAACTCGCGTCCCCTGCATTGGCAGGCGAATTCTTATCCACTGTACCACCAGGGAAGTCCCCCCACCCTGATTTTTTTTTTACTGTTCTTTTTCATCTTTTTTTTCTTCTTCATATTTTGGCTATGCCTCGTAGCTTTGGGGATCTAGTTCCCCAACCAGGGATCAAACCTGGGGTCCCTGCGGTGGAAGCTCTTGAGTCCTAACCGCTGGACCACCATGGGATTCCCTGATCATTTTTAAAAAACTCTTCCCACCCTTTCCTGACCATGGAACCCACAATATCTTTGTATGTTGAGAAGTTCAATTCAGAAATAAAGTGATTAAATTCCAAGTTCTCGTTAGACCAAGTTAGTTTCATCAAGAAAGCTACGGGGTTCTTTGATGAACCCCACAAATTGTCCAAATTTATTCGCAATTTGTTGCCTGTCCTCATGTGTACTTATTTTAGGGAGAGGCTCCTTATCTTTTACCAGCTTCTAAAAGAGGCTTGTGATACGCAACACGAAAATCCTGTGCCAGACTGGGTTCCTTGCTTGTAAGGGATTACTATGAATCTGCCTGGAAGTTTTGGCTGATGAACATTTGAATAAATGAACTTCTTGTTCCTATGTGGCACCATAGTTTTCATCCAGACTGACCTCAAGCCTATATAATGTCTTCTTTTTGTTACTACGTAATAAGTACTCAATAAATGTTGGTTGAATGTATCATTATTATGGTCTTGGTCCACTGGGACCCCGGGATCTTTTTCTACTGTTAATTGTTTTTAACCATGTTTTGTAGTTGAAGTATAAGTGACGGACAACATTATGTGTTGTAAGTGTATAATATAGTGATTCACACTTTTTAAAGATTATACTCTATTTATAGTTATTATAAAATATTGGCTATATTACCTATATTGTACAATATATTCTTCTGGCTTACTTTATACATAGAAGTTTGTACCTCTTAATCCCCCACCCCTTTATTGCCCCTGCACGCTTCCCTCTACCCACTGGTAACTGCTAGTTTGTTCCCTATATCTGTGACTCTGCTTCTTTCTTGTTATATTCACTAGTTTGCTGTATTTTTTAGATTCCAGGTATTAGTGATCCCATGCAGTGTGTCTCTTTCTCTGTGTGACTTATTTCGCTCAGCATACTGCCCTCCCAGTCCACCCATGTTTGCTGCAAATGGCAAAATTTCTTTTTTTTTTTTTTTAATGGTTGAGTAATATTCTTGTGTGTGTGTGGGTACCACGTCTTCTTTATCCATTCATCTGTTGATGGATACTTAGGTTGCTTCCACAACTCAACAATTGCAAATAATGCTGCTGTGAACATTAGGGCATATGTATCTTTTCAAGTTAGTGTTTCTGGTTTTTTTCAGATATATACCCAGAAGTAGAGTTGCTGGGGCATAAGATAGTTCTATTTTTAATTTTTCAAGAAACCTCCATACCATTTTCTACACTGGCTACACCAATTTACGTTCCCATGAACAGTGTGTAAGGATTCCCTTTTCTGCACACCCTTGCCAGCATTTGTGGTATTCCTTTTGATGATAGCCATTCTGACACGTGTGAGGTGCTATATCCTTGTGATTTTGACTTGCATTTCCCTGATAATTAGTTGAGCATCTTTTCCTCTGCCTGTTGGCCATCTGCATCTCCTCTTTGGAAGAATTTCTGTTCACTTCCTCTGCCCATTGTGTAGTCAGGTTGTTGAACGGTATGAGCTGTTTCTATGTGTTGGATATGAATCCCTTATACAGCATTTGTTGTTCAGTTGCTCAGTCGTGTCTGATTCTTCGCAACCCCATGGACTGCAGCACGCTAGGTTTCCCTGTCCTTGTATGTCGTATCATTTGCAAATATTTTCTCCCGCTCAGTGCATTATCTTTTCATTTTATTGATGATTTCCTTTACTGTGAAAAAGTTTTTAAGTTTGATTAGGTCTCATTTATTTACCTTTGCTTTATTTCCTTTACTTTAGGAGTCAAATCCAAAAAATATTGCTAGGATTTATATCAGAGAGTGTTCTGCCCATGTTTTCCTCTAGGAGTCTTACGGTTTCTGGTCTTTTAGGCCTTTAATCTGTTTTGAGTGATTTTTGTATATGGCATAAGAAAATGTTCTAATTTCATTATTTTATATGTAGCTGTCCAGTGTTCCCAGCACCACTTATTGAGTAGACTGTCTTTACCCTGTTGTATAGACATGTATGTATAGGCATGCCTTCTTTGTCATAGATTAATTGACCATAAGTGCAAGGATTTATATCTGGGCTTTATAATCTGTTCCATTCATCTATGTGTCTGTTTTTATGCCAGCACCGTACTGTTTTGATGCCTGTAGCTTTGTATCAATAATACTGTTTAAAGTCAGAGAGTGTGATTCTTCCAGCTCGTTGGCATCTTCCATTTCTTTGGCATCTTTTCTAGGACAGTTACATCTCCAAGGTGTACATGTGTGCGTAGTGAATGCAGGAGGCTATGACTGTAAGAAGCACCTGGACGAGGGTGGGATAGGGGAAGGACGGCTTCATCAAGGGCAGGGGGTGGGGCGCATTTCCTGCAGGAAGAGTATGTGGGGGACAGGTCCCTATGACCCCCAACATCAAGCTTCTGCATGGATCTGCCTGGTGATGCTGGCTTCTGTTGGGTGGTCTCGTGGGTGTCCGTAGATGGGTCACCTTGCTTTCTGCTCAGCCACTGTGGGTGGTGATTAAGCAAGGCCTGCGGGGATGATTGTGCCAGGGTCCCTGGAGAGGATCGGCGGGCGGGGGGGTGGGGGGGGAGCAGAATAAGGGTCATTGAGTCGGCTTTACCCTGAGAGCTTGGTCCTGGGCTGTGTCCCTGGCTGTGACGTGGGTGCCCCTCTGGCTGGGAGCAATGTTGAACAGCGGAGGCTGGTGCTCGGAGAGGGTGGAATCTTCAGGGATGTTTTTGGGCTGCAGGAAGGGCAGCAGGACAGACAAGGAGGGGCGGCGGCGAAGAGTGACCCTTAGGTGTTGCAGGCCTGCTAGGCCCCCGCTCGCGATCGCCCAGGACTGCAATGCAGTATAAACCCTCCGCGGGCTCCTCTCTGGTGGCTGCATTCCAGCCAGATGTGCGTCCCACTGTCCCGGTCCCAGCCAGCCACAGACCGCGATACACAGACCCCAGGGTAGGGGTGAGGAATTTGTCCCTTGGAGCAGACGCCTGAAGCTTGTGCTGGCTCAGGGCTGTGACCTAGAGCCCCCTGTGAAGGCATGTGGATGGAAGAGGCTGGAACCCCTTCCTCGCCCGATTTAAGAGCAACCCCCTCCCCATCAGTTCCTGAGAAAAGGCGGATCTACGCGCCCCTGTGGTGAAGGGGGCGGGCAGGGGCTCGCCCACTAGGGTTGCAGGCCTGGGCTCAAATTGGAGGCCTGTGGAGAAACACTGCCAAGGTTTCCTCCCGCTGGTCTGAATGTCCTCGCTGGGAGATGACGGGGCTGCTTGTGCAGCTGGACAGCCTGGGGGCTGGGGTAGGGGGCACAGGAACCTTAGGCCTGAGTAGGGGCGTCCTGGCCTCAGCTGTCCACAAGCTGTACAGCTGGCTGGTGGGCACTCCTGGGCACAGTGGGTTCTTTTCAATCCATCTCTACCAGCAGCGACTTTTCTGTCTTCGTATAACAGCTCATTGAGATAGAATCCCCACCCTGTACAATTCACCCATTTAGCGTGTGCATCAGTGGGGCTTATTCTCAATGTTGTATCTACTTTCAGAAAATGTTGTTGTTCAGTCGCTAAGTCGTGTCTGCTCTGACCCCACGGACTGCAGCATACCAGGCTCCTCTGTCCTCCACTCTCTCCCAGAGTTTGCTCACAGTCATGCCCACTGAGTCAGTGATACTGTCTAACCATCTCATCCTCTGCCACCCCCTTCTCCTTTTGCCGTCAATCTTTCCCAGCATCAGAGTCTTATTTATCCCCCAAAAGGAAGTCCCATAGGCGTGATGGCCCAGCCCCTGGCTGCCCCCGTCTGCTCTCTGTCTTAATGGATTTGCCTCTTCTGGGCATTTCATTTAAATGGACTCGTACCATATGTGGCCTTTCACGTCCGGCTTCTTCACTGAGCATAGTGTTTTCAAGGTTCATCTGTTATAGCGTGTCGGGACATTAGTGCTTTAAAAAATTTTTTTAAATTGCAGTATGGTTGATTAACAATGTTGTGTTAGTTTCTGCTGTTCAAAAAGGTGAATCAGCCATATGAATACATATATCCCCTCCCTCTGGAGCCTCCCTCCCCTACCCCCATCCCACCCCTCTAGGTCATCACAGAGCTCTGAGCTGAGCTCCCTGTGTTTTATAGCAGGTTCCCACTAGCTCTTTTCCTCATGGTAGTATGTACATGTCAACGCTAGTTTTTTTTTTTTTAATTTACGGGTCCTCCCCAGTGGCTCTGGGATAAAGACTCCACTGGCAATGAAGGACACCCAGGTTGGATTCCCAGGTCAGGAAGATTCCCCTGGAGAAGGGCATGGCAACCCACTCCAGTACTCTTGCCTGGAGAATCCCATGGACAGAGTAACCTGGTGGGCTATAGTCCGTAGGTTCGCAAAGAGTCAGACATGACTGAAAGCGACTTAGCATGCATACACACGCGGTTGATTTACAGTGTCGGGTTAGTTTCTGGTGTACAACAAAATGATTCCATTCCACGTATATATATACATACACACATATTCTTTACATTCATACATTATTTTTCAGATTATTTTCCATTTTAGTTTATTACAATATATTGGATATATTTTCTTGTGCGATACAGTAAGACCTTGTTATCTGTTTTATTTAAAGTAATTTTTATCTGTCAATCCCAAACTCCTAATTTACTTCCCCCTCTTCTTCCTCTGGTATTAAGTTTGTTTTCTTTGTCTGTGAGTCTGTTTCTGTTTTGTAAATAAGGTCAATGTATTATTTTTTTAGATTCCACGTATAAGTGATATCCTATGATATTTGTCCTCCTCTGCTGACTTACTTTACTGAGTTTGATCATCTCTAGGTCCATCCATGTGGGTGCACATGGTGCTATTGCATTCGTCTTTCATGTCCACCATATGCGTATACCACGTCTTCGTATCCATTCGTCTAGGACATGAGTGCTTTCAACGGCTCGTGGTCCGTGGTGTAGAATTACCTCATTATCTTTGGCTTTTCATCCATGGGTGGATGACCTTCCAGATGTTTCGTGAGTCGCTGCTTTGTGCCACCCCGTGGCCTAGGAGTTGGGGGTGCTGCTGACTGAGCTACAACCTTGGGTTTGAAGATCTTGCAAAGTCAGATCAGGGAGTGAGGAGCCGGGTGTAGAGACTCGCAGAGGGCCACGTGGAGCCAGAGTGAGAATCCGAGGCCCTGGTTCCCAGCCGCAAAGTCTGCAGGGGGCATTGCCCCTCGCTTAGACTGTAGGGGGACCATGTTACCTATTTGTCCAAACCGTGGGCTTTCTGAGCACCAGCTGGGTTCTATTAATATTGATAATTAGGCTGTACTAGAAAACTTGAAAGCAAGGACTGTAACAGCCACGTGTCCACCGGTGTTCATAGCAGCATTATTCATCATAATCAAAAGGTGGAAACCTCATAAGTGTCCATTGATGGATGAATGGCTAAACAATGAAATATTACTCAGACATAAAAAGGAAAGAAAGGTGACACATGCTGGAGCACGGGGGAACCTCGAGGACATGATGCTTGTGAAAGAAGCCCGACACGAAAGGACAAATACTCACGAATGTTCCCACTTACACGAGGTTCCTAGTGGAGCCAGATTCACAGAGACAGGACAGAGCCTACAGGGTGAGGGGAAGGGGAGTTAGCGTTTAATGGGCTCAGAGCCCCCGACCAGGATGATAAAGGCGTTTGGAGGTAGGTGGTGGTGATGGTTACATGCCATCGTAAATGTGATTAATGACACTAACATGAACACCTAACATGGTCAAAGGGGTCAGTTTTGTAACTCGCATCTGTTTTACCGCAGTAAAGAAAATGATCAGGCTGGAGGGAGGGTGTAAACCAGCGTGTAAGGTCACCCCCGCCCAGTTGGTCACTTGGGCTGTCTTTTCCCAGAGGAGGGTGGCACTGTGGTGGGCAGGGATGTCGCCCTGGGCCTGAGAGAGAGTGGCTGACCCAGTGGAGCCAAAGCGAGGCTGCCCCAGGTGTCACCCCCGCCGCCCGACACACACACCCCAGCAAACCTGGCATCCCTCAGAATGTGGCTCCGGGAAGGAGAGGCTATGGCAATCGGTGCCGCCCCCTCCATCCCCTTTTCCAAGGATTCCCAAGTAGGAGCAGTGGAGAGTAGCGCCCGGTGGTGTGGTGTGCCTTGGATGAGTTACTTAACTTCTCTGAACATGCGTTTCCCGCTTTTAAAGAGGGCAGCTCCCTCTTTCTCTGTTTGCGTGCAGAGACTGTAGTGAAAGTCATCTTGGATGTAAATGTGAAACTTCTTGTTTTTCTGTTAAGAACTTCCTTTTTCCTATTAATAGCCTTTGATAAAGTTTGGGTATGAAGCAAAAAGCGAGCTAACAGGGAAGAGAGGGAGCCGTGGGCAGAAGTCACCGGCGGAGGTGGTTTGGACAGAGGTCTTGGGGGTGGGGATGAGTCAGGAGAAGGCAGGTCTGGAGGTGGGTCTGACTGTTGTTGTGGAGGGTCTGTGGGCAGCTCGGGGCAGCAGAGCCCCTCCTCCCTGTCTCCCGCCTTGAGGGTCTCCCCCAAGACCCCATTCACTCAGTATTGCTTGAGTGTCCCCTCCCTGTAGGGCTCTGGAGGCTCACTGGGGATCCACACACGTCACTGCCATCCTCGCTGGAGCTCGTGGCCTATTGGGGGGACACGTATGTTAATCAGCTATCATGAGAGTGAATGTGAAGTTACAGGCCTAAATTCATTGATGGTCTCCGGTTTGCCAGACTGCTTCCGGTGCATTTCATTTAAAAAAAAAATCACACCCCGTTTGTAAAATTAGGAGGTTAGACAAGAGTTCTGTGCTGTCCAGGATAGCTGCCACTGTCATGTGTCATTCTTTTTTTTTTTTAATTAAAAAAAATTTTTTTTAATTTCTTGTCCATGCTTTGTGGCATGTGGGATCTTCGTTCCCTGACCAGGGATCAGACACTCACTCCCTGCATTTGAAGGGCAGAGTCTTAACTACTGGGCTGCCAGGGAAGTCCCCATGCCATGTATCATTCTTTAAATTGAAATGAATTAAAATTAAATAAAAAACTGAGTTCCTCCATTAGACTAGCTGCATTTTAAGTGCTCGGATGTCATGTTCGTGAAAACAGTTGGTGGTTCTGAAGAAAATTAAAAATATGACTACCATTTGACTCAGCATTCCCACTGGGTCAAAAATGTTTCAGAAAGCTTTGAAATCCGGGTCTTGAGAAACAGAAGCAACCCAAGTGTCCATTGATGAATGAATTAAAAATGTGCTCCATCCACACACCAGAGTATCACTCAGCCTTCAGAAGGAAGGACATCCTGACACCTGCTAGAGCGTGGGCTGACCTTGAGGGCCTTCTTGGTGAAACAAGCCTGTCACGAAAGGATGAATACTGTGTGACTCTGTTGACCTGGGGTGCACAGTAGCTAAATTCATGGAGACAGAAAACAGAATGGGGAGTGAGCGGGGGTTCATGCTTAACGGGGATGGTTTCAGTTTTGCAAGATGAGTTAGGAGCTTGGGTGCAGAACAACATGAATGTACTTTACACTCCCAAGCCGCATGCTTAAAATTGGTTACGATGGTACATTTTGTGTTCTGTAAATTTCACCACAATTTCTAAGAAGTGGCACACATGGCTGCCTCACTGGACAGTGCTGGAGTCGCCCGTCTCCACCGTCCCGTCCAGCTGGCTAGAGTCCTTGAGGCTGCAAGAATCACAGAAACCCCGAGTTTCACAGAGACCATCTCTGGGCCAGTTGGCTGCTGGGGGCCTCTACACTCCCCCGTGGGGTCCTGAAGGCAGACCCAAAGCCTCCTATCAGGGTGGGCATAGCGGGAGGGTCCCATATCTGCCGGCCATCCAGGCAGACAGAGTGGGGGTTGCCCACCATGGAGCCTCCCAGAGGAGGGGCCTCGGGGGGTATGGGCCCTCACCTGTGCAGAAGGCCAGGCCCTTCTCTCAGCGGGAATGATGATGCTTGTCCCGTTTCTCTGATTATTCCTCTAACAGGGCCCTGGTGGGCAGGGGGCGTTGCTTTGGTTTCTGTAGGGGATGTTGGCTGGCTGGAGCCTCTCTCTGCTGCTCTTGGAGCCTGTGGAGAGGAGTCTCCCCACCCCCACCCTGTGCTACTCTGGAGGGAGTGAGGGATGGAGGGAGATGTGGGGGCGGGGCAGGGGGCTGGCCCAGTCCAGGGCAGAATGGCTCCCAGACCCGCAGACAGATGGAAGCAATTTTCGGTCACGTGGGGCAGGGCTGAACTGCTGTCCCGAAAGACAGGGCCCCATGTCTGTCTCCAGGAAGCAGCCCCAGAGCCACACGTTCGGGCCAGATGCAGCTCTGGTCTTTGTTTGTTTAACGATGCCGGAGCCTAGGGCAGAGTGTTTCTGAGCAGAGGCAATTCATTCCGGGCTGTGCAGGGAGGAGGCCCCCCAGTGGCGGTCGAATAGGGGGGATCCCTGCCTCCTGGGCCGTTTGCCTTTCCCCGGCCCGGGGATGGGGTGAGGTGGGACGTGGAACCAAAACCTCCAGCATCAGCTTGTTGTTAGGAGAAATGTGTGGACCCCCAGGCATCCCCTGGCCTTGTTATGGTGTTACGTTACATGTTTAACGCCCCTGTTCTCTGAAGCAGGAATGTCTCTGCCTGTTCCGGGCAAAGGATAGGGGGACGTTAGTGACTGACTTGGGGATAAACCAGCGACACCCCAGTCTCTGGGATTTGTAAGCTAACAGGGCCAGTCATCTTTCCTCTCTTACTGGCCTGGGCATGCAGGGAGGAGAGGGTGCTGGCTCCCATCTCAGCTCCCTTGGAGGCTCCTGAAGACGGAGGTGGCTGCAGAGGTGCAACCTGGTGGGTGGGGTGGAGTCCGGTTATTTCCTCAGGAAACCAAAACGCAGTTTATCTGAAAGCTCGGCAGTGACCTTCCTGGCAGGGGCAGGAGGGGATGGGTAGGAGGCCGTGTTTGGGAAGGCTGCTTGCCCACCTTGGCAGTGGGGTATGCCCCCTGGAGAGGTGGGCACCTGGGGGGGGGGCCGCTGTTGCTCTGGAAACCACCAGCACCCTCTCCCTGAGGGCTGTGAGAGGGGCTCATGGGCAGAGGGGGAGTGTTTGGACTCGCTGGGTGGTCGCTTCCCATGAGCTCAGGGTGCCCCGGGAGAAGAGACTGTGATCCTTCCTGGGAGGCAGGATGAAGCTGAAAATCCTTCTTAGTGGACAGAGAGGGTGGGAAGAGCTTGGACCCGCGGGGGCAACGGAGGGGCTGGGGAGGGCCGTCGGGGAAGGGTGTGGTCTGGATGTGCACATTGTGGTGGGGGGTACTCCCCCGGATGCAGCTGACCCGTGGGGAACCCACATGGTCCTGAGCGCCCTGACCAGCCCTGCAGGCCAGGTGCCCCTCGGGTCCCCACTGGGAGCTTTCTGGGCATCTCGCCCGCCCCCCCAGGCCTCCAGCTGGGTCACGTGGACTCTTAGGGCAGCCCAGGAGGAGAGGAGGAAGGCTCTGACCCGTAGACCGAAGCAGCCTGAGTTATTTTGAGCAGCTCAGTCCCATCTGCCTGTCTGCAGACCTGAAAACAAAACTGCCTCCCAGGCTGTGGGCGTGGGGCCCCGCAGGTGCTGGGCGGCCAGAGAGAAGACATTTGAATCCAGTCCAGGTGGGAGGCAGGGGGCAGTACCCGCAGGTGCTGCCCATGGGCCCTCTCCTTCCTGCCATCACCCAGGGACCAGTGGGACCACTGTGCCCGGAGGAGCTAGCTCTGGGTCCCCGCCCTCCTTCTGCACTCCTGCCAGCCCGGGGCCACCGGCAGGTGCTTGGGACTGGCTGGTTCCCTCCGTCCTCCATTCAGAGGGTCGTCCTCTCCTTTGTCCTGGCTCAGGCCTTGAGTTGTGGGGTGAGGCTTTGTGGGCCAGGCAGACGGCAGCAGGACAGCTTGGGCCGAGGGGTCTGGCTCTGAGGCATTCCTCCGGGTCTCTTGGGCAACTGAGCCTCATTTTCCCCCACCTGCATGTCCTCCCTCCCCCACCATCGCCCGCTAAAGCGCCCGCTCCTCTTCCTGCAGCCACCGAGGCGGCTCCCAGCAGCGCTGGCGACATGGCTGACACCCCCAGAGATGCCGCGCTCAAGCAGCCGCCTGCGCCACGGAACGAGAAGGCCTCCGTGGACTTCGGCTACGTGGGGATCGACTCCATCCTGGAGCAGATGCGCAGGAAGGCCATGAAGCAGGGCTTCGAGTTCAACATCATGGTGGTGGGTAAGTCCCCCGCTCTCATCCAGCCGGTGAGCCACCCAGAGCCACGCAAGGAAGCCCCCCTGCCCCTCCCCGGCCGGCCACACAGGCTCTTGTAAAACGGGGTGACAGGCCTGGCCTGCAGGACAGACGAGCGTGTGGACTCTTCTACTGAGGTGATCCTCAGCAGTGGGGAGCCCGGCCCCCACGGCTTTGGATCGGAACCCTGCAGTGTGGGTGGTCTAGCGGTGAGGGATACAGACTCTCTGGTGGGGGCTTTGTAGGGCTTTTCCATCAAACTTCACGTGGATCCTGGTATGTCCCGCAGCTAAGGGTGGATCGCACTGGAGGGGCCAGCCCCCACCTTCCCTCCCCAACGCTGTCTGAATCTCACCTCCTCCCGGGAGCCCCAGGACCTTGCATGGGGCAGTTTGACCACCCTGTGGTCAAAAGGCAAGGGGTCCATGTCCTGCTCTACCACAAAGTACAGCGAGAGCTTGGCCACTGCCCAGGCACCCAGCCCTTCCTGCCTCCTGACTGCCCCCTGACCCAGAGCCCCACCAAGGAGAGCTGGGGGATGATGCCCAGGCCTCGCCACCTCCCAGGCGCTTGAGCTGCCGTCTCTGGAGCACCCTGCCGACCAGCCCCATTCTCTCCCCAGGGCAGAGCGGCTTGGGAAAGTCCACCTTGATCAACACCCTCTTCAAATCCAAGATCAGCCGGAAGTCAGTGCAGCCCACCTCGGAGGAGCGCATCCCGAAGACGATTGAGATCAAGTCCATCACACACGGTGAGAGCTGGGCAGGGGCTGGGGGCAGGGCGCCGAGTCAGGTCCCTTGGGGCAGCACCTCTGGGCCTGTTGAGACTCAGAGTGGGGTGGGAGGAGGGCGAGGGGTCAGGGATGCTCTCCAGGATCCCTGCAGGCCCTGGTCAGAGCCCTCTGGAGACAGCTGAGTTTTCCACCAAAAAGCATGGGCAGGGGGCTTCACTACTTTACACTGGCATCTCCCTGGCATCATCCTGGGGGCGCTGCCGGAGGGCCTCTTTGGGACAGGGTGGGTCAGGCAGCCTGGCCGGTAGGGGGCGGTTACGTGCACAGGTCCCGAGTCTCCCCTCTGAACTCGGCGAGGGCTGTGATTGTGTACAGATATTGAAGAGAAGGGCGTCCGCATGAAGCTGACAGTCATCGACACGCCGGGCTTCGGGGACCACATCAACAATGAGAACTGGTGAGGGGACCACTGCCCCGGGCGGAAGAGCCCTCGCGAGGCTGCTGGGAATCTCGCCCCTCCCCCAACCCCTGGGGTCACAGGTCAGCCTGGGAGGCTGTTTCAGGTCTCTGTTGCACTCAGGATTTCAGATGGTACCCACCCCACCCCCAGCCCCCGCTTCCCGGTGTTGGGCGGAGACTTGGGGGATTGGGGACCCGCAGGTGAGGATGGGGGGTCAGGGGGCTGCTTGCCCAGCTGGGGCGGCGGGGGTTCCATGCTCGCTGACTGGGTCCCTCCATGCAGCTGGCAGCCCATCATGAAGTTCATCAACGACCAGTACGAGAAGTACCTGCAAGAGGAGGTCAACATCAACCGGAAGAAGCGCATCCCGGACACCCGCGTCCACTGCTGCCTGTACTTCATTCCCGCCACCGGCCACTCGTACGTGCCCCCGGCGCACAGCCTGAGTGCCCCCGACCTCCCTCTGGCCCCTACCCTGCGTCCCACCCACCTGTCACCATCCAGCTTGCCTGGAAGGGCGGAGGACCGGCTGGGCCCGGGGTGGTCCGGAGCCTGGGCTGTGCCTTCTCAGGGCAGGCGTTCTGGCGGGCCTGGCAGGTGGGCAGAGACTCTCCAGCTGTGTTTCTTTAGCACTTAGCTGCCCCTCCATGTGGGTCGCTAGTCCATAAGGGGAGTGCTGACGATGCGATAACAGACCCTGGCAGGGACCCCCCCACACACCGAGGAGGGCTTAGAGCACAGAGAACAGCGGGCTTGGTCCCGGGCAGGGCTGGATAAGGGCTGTTAGTCGAGACCGCCTTGGAGAGAGCTGCTTTCTCCTGCCAGTGCCACCTGCAGCTACAGATGTACGTACAAGCCAGTGAGGCTGGCATGGGGTGGGTGCCCTGGAGCAGAGGTCGGGGATCTCCTCGCCTCCTTTGAGCAGGGGTGGTCTCCCTCATGACGGCAGTTGCGCTCTTTGATTGTTTAGAATGTTAATTGTGCATATGAGTAGGGCCAGTGTTATTGATTTTTTTTCTTTAAACGTGTGTGTGTGTGTGTGTGTGTGTGTGTGTGTGTGTGTGTGTGTGTATGCATGCTGTCGCTTCAGTCATGTCCAAGTCTTTGAGACCCCAAGGATGGTAGCCCGCCAGGCTCCTCTGTCCATGGCATTTCCCAGGCAAGAATACTGGAGTGGGTTGCCATGCCCTCCTCCAGGGGATCTTCCTGACCCAGGGATTGAAGCTGTGTCTCCTGAATTGCAGGCGGATTCTTTACCCACTGAGCCACCTGGGACGCCCCTTTTTAAAACACGCCCGTATTTTACATTTATATACTTATTTTTGGCTCTGCTGGGTCTTTGTTGCTGCTCGGGCTTTCTCTAGTTGCAGCAGGTGGGGGCTACTCTTGTGGTGCGCGCCTTCCCCTTGCGGTGGCTTCTCCTGGTGGAACGCAGGCCCCAGGGCACGAGGGCTTCGGTAGCTGCAGCAGGCAGGCTCAGTAGTTAGAGCACATGGGCTTAGTTGCTCCGCGGCATGTGGAATCCTCATGGACCAGGGATTGAACCTGCATCCCCTGCGTTGGCAGGTGGATTCTCATCCACTGCGCCACCAGGGAAGCCCCAGATGGGCCCTGGATAGCCTCACAGACCCCTTGTCCTTGGCTCCCTGTGGCTCCATCTGCACCTGACACCCGTAGGTGTCTTTCCACCGCCTGGTGGACACCCTTGGTCTCGTCCTGAATCAGGACGTGGGAAGGAAGGGAGCTCAGCACCCAGTGGATGCGGGAGTGGGTGGGGAGGGGGCAGCGAGGGTAGACAGAGGGGGACTGCTGGGGCCCGGGGTCTGGTTGGTCACCACGGCCTGAGGCTCTGGCTCTGACTGTTCTGCACTCGGTTCTGCTAGCAGCAGGAAGCCCAGTGTTGGGGCCCAGCCTCGCAGGCACCGGTTACAGGAAGGAAGCTGGCAGGAGCCGTGGGCCTCACCTGGGGGCCTTTGTGGGAAACCAAGCGAGTCCCTGAGCCACCCTCGGAGAGGGTCTGCGCAGGGGCGGGGGGCTCAGCCGCGAGTCCCACAGCAGCTGGTCCAGGCTTTGCTCCACCGAGGCGCTGCTGGAAGCAGGGGGCTGAGGCTGGGCCCTGCTGCTGCTGTGGTGACCCAGCGGGGCGCCAAGCCGTCGTGCCCCAGACCCCGGCCCGGGGGATCGAGCAGCTCCTTCCCGTCACCATTCAGACCTCCTCCTGGGGCCCGCCTCACCCTCACACTGAGTGTGACCAACTGTGGGAACAGCAGGGACAGCTCTGGTCCTGGTGGGAAGGTGGTGCCAGCCATTCAGGAGCCCCGCCGCCCTGCCCCACAGCTGCTGAGAGCTGTCTCGGGTTGGGGTGGGGGGTGTCAGGAAGGCCTGAGGGGTAGCATTTCCCACATCAGACCTTGGACACCTGGAGCCAGTGGGCAAGGGGCTGGGGACACCCCAGACAGCAGCCCCCAGCTCATCCTGGGAAATGGGGCTGAGTGAGCACCCATCTGCCCCCAGACGGTGACGCCCCACAATCTGATGGCCCTCTGAGCCGGTGGCAGCCCTTCTCCCAGTGGACACACTGGGGGCTTTGGGAGCTCATCCCCCGGCTGCTCAGAGTTGGTCTGGCCCCCCACCCCTTCCTCCCCCGGGTCAGGGTGGCTCAGGATTCTTTTCCTTTTTCTGTCCCTCGCCAGTGCCTTGGCTGGCTCTCAGCCCACAGCCTTGACCTTGGCATACACCCGCCTGGGAGCTGCAGGCACCCTGGGGGCCTCGCCCCAGCTCCCTCCAGGCAGGAGTGGGCCCCCTTTCCGTGTTTCTGTCCCCGTTCCATGTCCCTCCCCCCACACCCTCATCCGTGTCCCTCTGCTCCAGCCTCAGGCCCCTGGACATCGAGTTCATGAAGCGCCTGAGCAAAGTGGTCAACATTGTCCCAGTCATCGCCAAGGCCGACACGCTGACCCTGGAGGAGAGGGTCTACTTCAAACAACGGGTAGGGCTCCGCCTCTGCCCGCCATCCCCCTTGGTGGGAGCAAGGCCATCAGACAAAATCCCTAGTTTTTATTAGATGGAAGAGACAGTTTCCATCAGGGGACAGATGGTCGCTTCCTTCCCAGTCACTGCCCCACTTGGACTGCTCTCTGAACAGGAGGGTGAACCCTGGGCTCCTATAGAGCCTCTGCCTCTGAGCGGGGAGACTCCTCACTCTTATTCCCAAAGCTCCACTCACAATCCCTTAGGTCCAGGGGTTTTTCCCAGCATGCTTAGGGGAGGACAGCGCCCTAGCAACAGATGTGTCTGGAGGGAAAAGAACAAGGAAGCCCCCAAAGCTGCCCCCGGGCATTTGTCTGTGCTCAGGGCAGAAAGGACAGCTGTTCACGGGGACGTTGTCACTGATCACCATCCGTACGGGCAGCTGTCGCTGTGAAGGGTGGTTTGTGACAGTTTGACACACGCAGGTGCCCCTGTGCAGTATGGGCCGCTGCAGTGAGAGGGTGTCCAGGTGGAATTCAGGACGGGGATGCCCCGTGCCTGGGATGGTGACCCCGGGTCTCTGGGGTGGCTGCGGTCTCCCGGCAGGCCAGTCTGCAGCTGCCCCTCCTCCACTCCAGAGGCACAAGAGCTGGACAGTTACCAGACCCCCAGAGCCCACCCCTGACTCTGAGCCTGGGGCCACTTGCTTTGTGGAGGTCATAGCACGGGCAGATCCCAGTGGGTTGGTCCAGTTTGCTGCATGGACAGTGCCCACTTGTCCCCCCTCTGGACCCCCAGATCACTGCGGACCTGCTATCCAATGGCATTGACGTGTACCCCCAGAAGGAGTTTGACGAGGACTCTGAGGACCGGCTGGTGAACGAGAAATTCCGGGTGAGTGCACCGACCAGACTATTTCCAGGGGCCCCTCACTTCCTGCTAGAGGACATGGGTGGGTCTTCCCAGGGGTCCAGGAAAACAGGTGGGGTGATCTTGAGCCATAAGGAAGTGTTATCTGGGCCAGGAGGGTTATCGGAGCCAGAGGGTCCACGTGCAGCCCTCTCAGGCCAAGGGGTCTCAGTGCTGGAGGCCCGACTCAGGGCAACTCCTGCCAGGGGCCCAGGGAGTGGACCGGCCTTTGCACGCGCAAGTGACCGATGCCTCCTGCCCCTCCCCCAGGAGATGATCCCGTTTGCTGTGGTGGGCAGTGACCATGAGTACCAAGTGAACGGGAAGAGGATCCTCGGAAGGAAAACCAAGTGGGGCACCATCGAAGGTAATGGCTGAGCTGGTGCCCGGGCCTCCAGACAGGTCAGGAGGAAAGCTGCCTCTGCTACCCGGGAACTGTGCACCTGGGCCTGATGGGCTGCTCTTGGGACCTCATCTGTTGCCCATTCGGCCACAGGAAGGGCTCCCGTGGGTCCTGCTTGGTGGAGGACATGAGAGGCTAGGTGTCTTGTCCGGGGCCCACAGCCATTAGCTGACGGAGCCATGCCTCCATCCCAGTCCCCCACATCCAGGCAGGAAGGAGGTATGACGGGCTCTGCCAGGGTCCTGGTGCTGGGGTTTTCCAGGCATGCTGTGTGACCCTGGACAAGTCACCCCACCTCTCTGGGCCTGGGGAAAGGGCTGGGCTGGAGCTCTGTCCAGCTGAGAACCAGATGCCCTCCCCACTCCGTGCCCCCTCGGAGTTCCAGGACCCCCACGTCTTCATGTCCTGGGGCTTCTGCAGCAGACCAGCACAAACTGGGTGGCTTAAACAGAAGTTCATCCTCAGTGTTCTGGAGGCCTCGGGGGAGACTGTTCCCTGCCCCCCTCCTAGTGGCTGCCGGCTGACCTTGGCTTGTAGGTTCAGCCCTGCGGTCTCTGCTCTAACTTCCTCTGTGCTCCTGTGTCTCTCTTCTTCTAAGAGCACTCATCACTGACCTTAGGGCCCCCCTGAATCCAGGGTGATCCCCTCTTGAGGTAGATACATTTGTTTATTGCTGTATCGGGTCTTGGTTGTGGCGCTCAGGAGCCCCCTGGCATGTGGGATCTTCGTTCCCCAACGAGGGATCAGACCTGCATCCCCTGCACTGGAAGGTGGATTCTTAACCACTGGACCGCTGGGGAAGTCCCTGAAATCCTTACTTTAATTACACCTTCACAGACTTTTTTTTCCAAATAGGGTCCCATTCACTGGTGCCCAGGGTTGGGAGCTGGACGTCTGGGGGACACCATCCAACCCACTACAGGTGGCCATAGGTGGGCGTTTCCTTCCCCCTCTCTCTGTTCTGTCCTTCCCTCTTTAGAACAGATTAAAATGGACCACTTTGCTCCTTGTTCACTTGGCTGAAAGGCCCAGCATAGAGAAGGAAGCAGAAAATTCAGCAGTTGCTTTCAACTCCAGCTGCTACCACCCCATCCCACACCTAGCTCATGACCTTGGGCATGTCCCTGTGACCTTGGGCATGTCCCATCATCCCTTGGGTCCCGTTTTTGCCATCCTTGAAGTGAGCACCTTGTGCCAAGAGTTTAGTGAAATCGGAGAATGTCTCAAAGACCATAGGAGCTTTCAGGACAGCAGACACTTTCGTTTTTCATATACTTTCATTGTATTAGCAGGAAATGATACAATGAAACTGATCTAGTGGGGGCACTCCCAGGCTCATTTTACCTGGGTTATTGTTAAAATCCCTCACCTCCCCGTCCCGCCTAGATGTCTGTTAGGCTTCATCCTTGGCTCATCCGGTCTTGGCCCCGCCTCTTCCATTTCTCCTCTTCCTGAAATCTTGCTGTTTAGAAACCTTGTAAAGTGTGTTGGAGGATTTGGGATAAGAAGGGGCCAGTGGGGGGACTTCCCTGGCAGTCCAATAGTTAAGACTCCACACTTCCACTGCAGGGGGCGCAGATTTGATCTCTGGTCAAGAACCAAGATACCACACGCCACGTGGCGCAGCCCAAGTACATTTGAAAAAAGGAAAACGAGAAAGAAAGGGCCACTGGGGAGGGGCAGGGAAGGGCAGCTCCGCCTCTGATAGCCTCTGCTGCCCTCTGGCGGCCAACTTGGGCCCTGCCGGCAGCCGGTAAAGGAAATTGTCGGGAAATTGTTGGGAAATTAGGGAGGTTGGTTTTCTGTGTCCCTGCTCTCCTGCTCTGGCCTGGATCCCGCGCTTTGAATGAGCTGTGCGTTGCTATGGTGCTGCCAGCCCACGTTGAGGATGGTGATGAGAAACAGCCCCACGGAACCTGTAAAGATGGTGGCGGGGGTGGCTCTGACTTCCCAGCAGCCTTCTTGAGGTCCCGGAAGGAGTTTCTGCCATTAGAGTAGTTGAACTTCCCCAAGACTTTGGTGACTTTTTTTTTTAATCTCTGGGACCTTGTGAATTGAGAGCTGACCGGAGAGCAGGCTGCTCTGTGCCTCTCCTCATCCCCACCCTCTCCAGCCCCAGTTCCCTCTTCTTCCTCCTCCTGGGTTGCACACCACCGTCCTGAGGTACTTTACTCATCCTTGGAAGCTGCCCGAATGTTTTCAGAGGAGGGAAGGTGTGATAAAGCACACAGTTAACTCATTTCATCCTCTCCCATCCCTGAGAGGTGGGAGGCATTATTATGCCCATTTTACAGATGAGGAAATGGAGGCTCAGAGAGGCCAGAATAACTTGCCCAACCTGGGATGCAGTGGTCAGACAGTCGCTTCAGGTTCAGAGCCCTGTTTTTCCGTCTACTCTCAGTGCTTCTCCAAGTTAGATGGAAAGGCTGCATGAGAGCCAGCCAGCAGAGGATTCTACTGTGGGCGCAGCCCTGCAGGGTAGGGGATGGGAGAGGAAGGAGGGCAGGGGTCGAGGGTGTGCATGCCCACTCAGTCACTTCAGTCTTGTCCAACCCCGTGTGACCCTATGGGCTGCAGCCCGCCAGGCTCCTCCGTCCATGGGATTCTCCAGGCAAGAATACTGTAGTGGGTTGCCATGCTCTCCTCAAGGGGGTCTTCCTGATTCCAAGGATCGAACCCACATCTCTTGTGTCTCCTGCATTGGCAGGCGGGTTCTTTACCACTAGTGCCACCTGGGAAGCCTGAGTTGGCAGGTGGGGCACTCGGCCTTTTACCACCCTGGTCCCCCTGCTGGCTGTCAGTCAGTCAGTTCAGTCGCTCAGTCGTGTCTGACTCATTGAGACCCCATGGACTGCACCACGCCAGGCTCCCCTGTCCATCACCAACTCCCACAGCTTACTCAAACTCATGTCCACTGAGTCGGTGATGCCATCCAACCATCTCATCCTCTGTCGTCCCCTTCTCCTCCTGCCTTCAATCTTTCCCAGCATCAGGGTCTTTTCCAATGAGTGAGTTCATCACATTGGGTGGTTAAAGTATTGGAGTTTCAGCTTCAGCATCGGTCCTTCCAATGAATATTCAGAACTGATTTCCTTTAGGATGAACTGGTTGGATCTCCTTGCAGTCCAAGGGACTCTCAAGAGTCTTCTCCAACACCACAGTTCAAAAGCATCAATTCTTCGGCACTCAGCTTTCTTTATAGTCCAACTCTCACATCCATACATGACTACTGAAGAAACTGTAGCTTTGACTCAACAGACCTTTGTTGGTAATGTCTCTGCTTTTTAATATGCTGTCTAGGTTGGTCATAACTTTTCTTCCAAGGAACAAACATCTTAATTTCATGGCTGCAGTCACCATCTGCAGTGATTTTAGAGTCTAGAAAAATAAAGTCTCTCATGGTTTCCATTGTTTCCCCATCTATCTGCTGGCTGTATCAACCCTTTAACTTTGAGAAAGGCCCTGCTGCCCTGGGATGGGGAAGCCTGGACCTGGGAGCCAGGCCTCCCGGGCCGTGGAAGCTGGGCAGAGTGCTTTTTTTTGTTTTTTCCACCTCTGAGCCGCACCTCCCTACGACCACAAACGAGAAGTGTTATTCGCTCTCCTGTAGGGTGTGTGGAGATTGGGGATTCCTTCCCGTGGGCCGGACGCCCCCACAGAACCTCAGAGGACAGCCTCCCCTGAGTCCAGATGATGCCGCTCAGCACCCTTTGAAGGGTGACTGGCAGCTGACGACCATGCAGCAGGCAGTTTCTATGCAGCACTGGGCATCGCCGGCCCACTCCGGGGTGCCTGTGGGGTCCCTCCCTGCCCATCTTCCCGCATGCCCAGAGCCAGCTGCTGTCTTCAGCTTGTGCTCAGCACTCCGAGGGGCTTTAGTGTGTCCCCGTGTGCACCCTCCCAGGCAGCGGATTACTCAGTTTTGCCAACTCTTGAGCTCAATAGGAGCGGTCATCCCCAGTGTGCGACCTCTGTACACGTGTGTCCTGAGCACGTGGGGGAGAAACCCCAGCCCCGGTTCCTGCCTTGTTCTGTTCCCAGCACCCCTCTCATCTTCAGGTCTCCCCTGGGACACCCCCGGGCCCCCATGGAGGAGCAGCAGGCCCCCTCCTGCTTAGCATAGCGCTCTCTCCCCTGCAGTTGTCTTGCCAGGTGACAGTGCCATCTTCCTGGAGGGCAGGAGCTGAGGTGCCTGGTGCACCCTTATGGCCCCCCTGCCCCACCCATCTACCTGCCCAGCATTGCCGGGAAGGGCTTTCCTGATCTTAAAGCTCCCTCTCTCTCCTCTGCAGTCGAGAACACCACTCACTGTGAGTTTGCTTACCTGCGGGACCTCCTTATCAGGTGAGAGCCTGGCGGGTCCGGTGCTTGGGTGGGGAGGGGCTGACAGCCCAGAAGGGGCCTCTGTCAGGGCTTCGGGCCGTGGGCGAGGGTGATGGGCCAGCTAGCAGAGGTCTTGAGTAGCAGCCAGCGCACACCACCCATCTGCCTTCCTCCTTGGAGCCCCATTGTCTTAAAATGCCTTGTTGGAAATGAACCAAGCAGTGAAAATCTTTTTTGCTTTCACTTGGGGAAGGGTTGAGTTTGCATCACTGCAGCCTGAGCCCCAGGAGGTCTCAGGTGCTGGGCATGTGTCTGTCCTCTGACCTGGTGGAGGCCCCGCCTCAGCTTCCTTGAGCCCAGGCAAGGAGGAGCCTGTCCTCAGCCCAGATGGTGAGGCCGGGGCCTGGGCAGGTGAACAGAGACAGTGGGGGCTCCCTCCGGGGTGCCAGGGGCTCCTAGCTCCTCAGCCAGCATGACGGATGCTAGGGACGAAGTCACTAGGAGGGACGGGACCATCTCTCATGGCCTCCAAGTTGGGGGAGGACATGGCTTCCAGGAGCTAACTGCCCTGTGCTGGAGAGCCTGGCTGCTGAAGGACGCCCTTCTGACACCTTTGCAAACCTGCCCTGATGGTCAGTGGAGAAGGGATGCTTGAACACATGACTACAGGGGTACCAGTACCCGCCCTCCCCAGGCCCCTCACCCGCCGGCTGCAGGCCGCTGCCCCTTGCCTGCCAGCACAACTGGCCGCTGCCTCTTCTGAACCAGAGCAAGGGCACTCCAGCCCTGCCCACCGCCGGGGGCCTGTCTGCACTCAGCCTGTCCCTGAACTGGCGATTGAGTTGTCCCAGAAAAGGGGCTGTGTTGGAACACGTGGTCCTGAGAGTGGCAGGGGTTGCCATGGAGACCCGCCTCCTCACCCCCGAATCTCCTGTCCAGGCTTGGTCTGTCTTGGTGGGGCTAAAGCGCCGTGCTGGAGAACCGCACCCCCCAGCCGGCCCGGGGAACCGTGTAGTGGGGATTGGGAGTGGGGAGCGCAGGCTGAGTGAGCGGGAGCGCCCCCCCCACCCCTGGCCCCCCTCATGACCCCTCCCCCGTGTCCCTCCCAGGACACACATGCAGAACATCAAAGACATCACCAGCACCATCCACTTCGAAGCCTACCGTGTGAAGCGTCTGCACGAGGGCAGCAGCGCCGTGGCCAACGGCATCGAGGAGAAGGCATCCGAAGCCCAGGAGATGTAGACACGGCCCGCCCCGGGACCCTACCCCGAGTCTTTACCGTCTCCCGCCACCCGCCCCATTTTTATTTTATATAATTTTCTCCGTGTGTCCTCGATCTCCGCCCCTTCACACCTGCCAAGTAACAAGATGACGAGCGCCCTCTGAGTATGTTTGTTATTAGCCCACTGACTACGGGGACCAGGACTGGGAGTGGGGGGGGAGCTTGGAGTGGGGGGTGGCTCTCTGGCCCTCCCTGAGGTCCAGAAGGGGCTGGAGGACCACTGACTCAGTTCCTGACCCTGCCCCCACTCCAGGCCCCAGGAGTGGCCCCCAGCTCTTAGAGCCCCTGGAGCGTGGCGGGGTGGTGCCCGCGGGAGGATGGGACCCTGCCGGTGGACCTGGGGCCCCTTCCTGCCCCCGCCTCCCTACACACCGCTGGGGAGCCTCTGAGCCCGCCCCTAGGGGAGAGCAGTTCATTCCACGAGATCCAAGTTGCCCATTGGCTGCTGCCCGCCCGCCCGCGAGCCTGTCCTGGAGCAGAAAGTGCCTTTATCTCAGCCGTCCACGAGCCACCAGCTCTCCGCAGCTGTCCCCTCGGGCGGGGAACTGGGACAAGGTGGAGAGAGGGAGATGTGTCTTTATCTCCCGTTATGTCCCGCCCCCTTCCCCACCCCCGCTGGAATTTGAGGATTGAAAGGAAGCAAAAGATGCACCCAACCCCGCCCTGATTTTTGGGAAGGTCCAAGAGTGAATCTGGTAGAGGAGCTAAGGAGGAAGTCAAGTGCTGGCAGGTGCCAGAAGGAAGTGGGGGGCTGGGGGCTCTCGTGGGCTTGGTGCCGGCCCTGCCCCCACCTCGTGTGACCAGGGAAGTGTATCTGTCTGTCTAGACATCCATTTGGCCCGAGACACTCTGGTTAAGTGAAGGCCCAGTTGGCCGCCCCAGACACACAGCCCCCCTGACCGAGGCCTGGCTGACACCACGACCAGGGAGGTGGGAGGCCAGGCAAGCCTGACTGTGTGTTGCCTTGATGTGCCTGGGGCCCTGCACCTCCCCCGCCCCCAGAGCCCATCATAAAGACCCCCAGAGAGGGACTGATCAGGGGTCAGGTATCCACGGCCCACAGTCGGGCTCCACGTCCTCACGGCCGGGCTGGGGAGCTCAGACACGGGTCAATGATCCGTGACCGTCTGCAGGCCCCAGGCTGGCTTCTTGCCCATGAGAAGGTGGGAGGGGTGGGTGCAGACTGGTGTGTGTGTGTGTGCGCGCGCGCATGTGTGTAGGTCATTGCTTCGTGTGTTTACTCCCTCCCCACCTAAGAGAGGAAGGACCCCTTAGTAGAAACAGTTTACTTGCCGACTTGCCATTTTTGCCAAAACCAAGATGTTGAAGGATGTGTCCGTCGCCAGCGTCGGGGTCCCGGCCGTGGACCAGTCCAGCCGGCCCGTCTTGGGACGCCTTCGCTTCCTTCTCTTGTAGCCAGATTTTTGAAAACTTGTTAGTTTCACTGGGATCTGTTCCACAGTGGCCTTTCGCTATGTGCCTCCTGAGAAATTCGTCTCTTTTTGTATAAATAACAAAGTGTTGAAAATGTATTTCCTGAAATAAATGTTCCAAATGCAAACCCGGAAGACTGGAGTGGGGATTTTTTTTTTTTCCCCTCTTTTCTGACCCCGAAAGTGCGGCGCTCCTTTGATGAGTGTGAAGATAGCGTGGAAGTGATTGCTAGGGAATTGTTTCATCTCCTTTTGGGAGGAAGAAAGGTTTCAGGGACTTAGAAGCACTGATTTAAGGGGATGATTGAAAAGCGAACAGAGTCTTAATTTATTCATTAAAAGAAGGCTTTGAAGGCATTCCACCGGGCGGTGCTGTGCGCTGCTTCTATGACTGTATCCTGGAAATAATGGTTTTCTTCTTAAAATCAAAGTCTGTTGCAGTGAACCCTATGAGCTGGTCAGTGTTGGACAATCATTTCATACCAATATATATTCCAAGAGAGCTCAGTCACCAAAAGAGTGGAATGAAAGAGGCTGCCCTGTGAGGTTTTTTCCTGCATCCCGAGTGGGGCATCTAGGCTGGGGATCTGGGTATTTCTTAGCTGTGTGTAGGCCTTACTAGCCCCTTTCTCCCTCCTGGAGGAGTGGCCTGGGGCAGCCATCACAAGCCACCCTAAACTGGACAGCTTAAAGCAACAGAAATGGATTTTCTTGCAGTCTGGGGGTCAGACATCCAAGGGCATGTGTCGGCAGGACGAGGCTCCCTCTGAAGGCCCAGGGAGGAGCCTTCCGCCTGGACGAGGCTCCCTCTGAAGGCCCAGGGAGGAGCCTTCCCGCCTCTTCCAGCTTTGCTGGCTGTGTAGTTCCAGTCTCTGCTTCGGTCCTCTCCTGGTGTTTCTCGTTGGATCTCAGGCCCAGCCTAATCCAGGGCGTCTTCATCTGGGTTCTTACCTTAACACTGCCAAGACCGTGTGTCCACATAAGGCCACATAAGGTTCTGAGTGGACGTTGATTTGGGGAATCGGGGGCGGTCACTGTTCAACCCATGACACCCCCATTCCTGCCCCAATCCAGTCTCGGGGAGCAGAAAAGCCCTGAACTGGGACTTGGGTGACTTGGGCTCGAGTCTCTGCCACCAACAGGCCGGGTGGGGTGGCCTCAGGACCATCTCCGCCCCTCGGGGCCTCCCTGCCCCTTCGGTTGGGCAGGTTGGCTCATTCGGGAGAAGGCAAGTGGACTTCGTCTCCAGATGAACTGATGGACCGTGGCCACACGGAGCCTCTGCTTCAGGATCCGAGGTGTGTCATCGACACCCGTGTGTGCTGTCGCCCAGGCAGGGGATGTAGGGGTTGGTCCACAAGCAGGGTTGCGGCCCTGGTGGCTGGCGTCTCAAGGCCGTCCTGGCTCCGCCGGGCCCTTCAATCCCTGTAACTCTCGGCAGTCCCTGATCCTGAAACCCGCCTCGCTCCTCCATACTAAAACGGTCCCCGCTGCCACCCCTGCCGGGCACCCCTGTCCAGCACCGTCTCTCTCTGGCCCTGACCTTCTGGGGCCGACACCCTCTCCAAGCCCTGCTCTCAGCTCAGAAATCCTGCTCGTCCCCCAGGGGCCCACTGACCGTGTCCAGCCTGCTCCCTGGCCCTCACACTGCTGCCCCGCTCAACGACAGCCAGCCGCGTTCTGGGACCAGGAGGGGCCCAGGCCATCCTCTCCACCTAGCTCACCTGCCCCTCCCATCCAAGGAGGAACGGCCTGGTGATGGGGCCTGCCCAACCGAGCAAATCCCCTGCTGTAGATCCAGGTGACTCAATGTCCCAGCTTGCCTGGGCATGACGGGTTTCCAGGGACTTGGGACCTCAATGCTAAACCCAGGGAGATCCTGGGAAGCCCGGACAGGTTGGTCTCCACGTAGACCCACGTGGCCTTCTCCTGCCCCTCGGAACCCTGGCTTCAGACTCACCAACCCCAGGAGCTCCTCAAAGACCTTTAAGACTCAGGCTGGGCTGTCGCCTGAGTCATCCCAGAGGGTGAGCAGGAGGCCCCAAGGATGGGCCACAGCCCCCTGCTGGGGGTGGGGAGCAGGAGGCCCCAAGGATGGGCCACAGCCTCCTGCTGGGGGTGGGGAGCAGGAGGCCCCAAGGATGGGCCACAGCCCCCAGCTGGGGGTGGGGAGCAGGAGGCCCCAAGGATGGGCCACAGCCCCCAGCTGGGTGTGGGGAGGTGTCCCGATAGGGCTAGGAGGACCAGGCGTCCTGGGTCAGCCCCTCCCTTGCTCTGGGCTGCAGGGTGTGGACAAGCCAGAGAATAGAATCAACTGGCAGCCTAAGGGCTTGTCCGGGTCAGCCCCTCCCTTGCTCTGGGCTGCAGGGTGTGGACAAGCCAGAGAATAGAATCAACTGGCAGCCTAAGGGCTTGCCCAGACCTGCCCTGCCTCCTGTGCATTCGTTGAGGACCAGGGGCAGGTGGGCTCTACCTGGGGAGGAAGCCGGCTGGAAATCAGCTGACTCAGAGCTCTCCTTTTGGGTCTGTTTATGGGTGTGCCTCTCCTGTTTGTAAACACCGTTTCTGACTATAAAAGTCGCACATACAACATACACCAGGTGGAAAATGCCGGCGGGGTGGGGGTCGGGGCGGGGGGGGGCCCAAGAGCCAAGCGGTGATGTGCTATCCATGGGGGCAAGTGCTAGACGGAGAACTTGGCTGCTGTAGGGTCATGTAATGGGGACCCAACACATTCCGGGGTGGTGTCGGGAAGGGCCTCCTTTGTGTGAAGCTCTGAGCCAGGAGGGAACTCGGAGCTGGGGGAGCCAGGAGGCTGGAGAGGCTAGAAGGCAGGGAGAGATGGGGCAGGGGGCAGACCAGGCTGCAATGCGGGTCGGTAAGCACCCATGCACCAGGTCTCCTCCCTGCACCCCGGGGGCCCAAGGGCACCTCCCTGCACTCCAACCCCTCATGGGTCTGTGTGAGCCCCACCGCCTCCAGAGCCTCTGCCTCGGGGTTCCCAGGACTGGCCCCCGGGACACTCCTGCTGCAGGCCACCCTCCATGCTCAGGGCCCTGCCCGGCCCTGCAGGGTCCTGTGGGCATTCCTGCCCAGCTGTGTAGCCACCACTTCCCGGGTAAACAGAGGGTTCCTCTGGGCCTTGGGGAAGCTATAGCTGCAGGAAGGCCGAGACCCCCAGCAGAGAAAGCATCTTCCTTTCGGTTCAGAGAGGACGGCTGTGAATAATGAGAATGAGAAGGGAGTGGATGTGATTAAAGCTGCCCAGAGTGGGTGGGGCTTGAACCGTGCAGCCGATTCAAGAACTAATCCCTGGGAGGGTCGGCCCTGCCGGGGAGATGCTGCCCGACGTCGCCCGCATCACTGCATCCTCCTCCCCTCCCCGCATCCCTTCTTTCCCCGTCTCCACTCCCCCTCCCGCCCTCGGGTACCAGGTGCATCAGCATCGGGGAGTCCCAACGTGTGGAGATCAGCCACGGCCCCTCCATCTCCCTGATTAGTGACAGCATCAGAGCCCGTTCCATGAAGCAGCATTCAGTCCCCTGAAGGAAACAGCCATGTGGAGTGACCCCATGGGAGGGAGACTCAGGACACCGCCCAGGTGGAGCTGAGTCTAGGGCCGTGACACTCAGGAAGCAGGCCCCAGGGGCATCTTTGCTGGCTCAGCCAGGGTGGGTACCGCTAGAATCGGGATTCTGCCCAGCTTCTGCATCCCCTCAGGGGCCTCATGGGGAGGGGGTTGGGGATACGTACCACATGGCATCTTTCTCAGCCTGCCGCTGGCCGCCATCCACAGAACTTCTTACCCTTAGCCAAAGAATTGATGCTTTCCAATTGTGATGCTGGAGAAGACTCTTGAGAGTCCCTTGGACTGCAAGGATATCCAGCCAGTCCATCCTAAAGGAAATCAACCCTGAGTATTCGTTGGAGTGAAGCTGGAGCTCCGATGCTTCGACCACTTGATGTGAAGAGCTGATTCATTGGAAAAGACCCTGATGCTGGGAAAGACTGAAGGGAGGAGAGGGGACGACAGAGGATGAGATGGTTGGATGGATGGCATCACTGACTCAATAGACATGAGTTTGAACAAGCTCCAGGAGATGGTAAAGGACAGGGAAGGCTGGCGTGCTGCCGTCCATGGGGTTGCAAAGAGTCAGATAGGACTGAGCGACTGAAAGACAACCACCCTTAGATCGACCTTGGCTAGAGTGGTGGGTGCCCGGGGCTGGCGGAGCGGGCAAGGGCAAGTGTGTTTCATGCAAACAGAACTTCAGTCTGGGGAGAGAAATAGGGAGGAGGATCGTGGTAATGGTTGCACAGCAATGCGTATGTACTTAATGCCCTGAGCTGTATATATATTTTTGGCCATGCCACGTGGCTTGTGGGATCTTATTTCGTTACCTGACTAGGGATTGAACCCACGCCCCCTATGTTGGAAGTGCGGAATTTTAACTACTGGACCACCAGGGAAGTCCTGTCCATTTAAAAATAGCTGAAACGGTAAACTTCATTACGTATTTATTGTTATTCAGTTGCTCAGTCACATCTGACTCTTTTGCGACCCCATGTAGCCCACCAGGTTCCTCTGTCCAGGCATGAATGCTGGAGTGGGTTGCCATTTCCTTCCCTGGGGGATCTTTTGGACCTGGGGATTGGACACGTGTCTCCTGCATGCGTGTTCTGCGTTGCACGTGGATTCTTTACCCCTGAGCCTCCAGGGAAGCCCATGTACATTTTAAAGCAATCTTAAAAGTAGGTGTTAAAGCAGTGTCTGTGTCTCAGCCCTTCTGGGCCTGGCCTGTCTCACAGCAGCGGATGTGGCTCCAGGTGTGTGGCTCGGAGCGATGAGGGGCAGGCAGGGGGCCCCTGCACCTCGGCAGGATGTGGTGAGAGCGGAACGGGGTCTATCCCAGAGTAAAAAGAAGCCCAAACCCACGGGGGCCGTGGAAGAGGCTGCTGAGAACAGGGCTGGCTAAGCCACAGGGTCCCTGCAAGGCACAGAGAGACTGAGGGAGCAGAGGGGTGACCAGGGTGGGGTGGGGGAATGAGTCCTTCTCAACTGCATTCCTAGGGCTGCCAGAGTCTGGAAACAGAATCACAGCTTGCTCAGTTAATTCTGAATTTCAGCTAAGTCACAGATGATTTTTTTTTTTTAATGTAAGTGTGTCCCAAATAGTGCATGGTGATGGACAGGGAGGCCTAGCGTGCTGCGATTCATGGGGTCGCAAAGAGTCGGACGTGACTGAGCGATTGAACTGAACTGAACTGAACTGAATCCAGTGGGACCTGCTCTTGATTTAACTAAGTACATCTGCGATGACTGTGTTTCCAAATAAGGTCACATTCTGAGATTTCAGCAGACGTGATTTTGGGGACATCGGCTGACCACACTCACCAGAGGCCCCAAGACCGCTGCACTAGAACAGAAGCCTCATGAGGGCAGAAACCTGCTGGACCCATGGAAATGTCATATGAGTCACTTGATTCGCTTTTAAAAATATTTATTTATTTGGCTGCACTGGGCCTTAGTTGCAGCACGTGAAGTCTGCAGGGTTCGACCCCGAGCCCCCTGCACTGGGAACATGGAGTCTTAGCCGTTGGACCACAGGGAAGTCCAGAAATTAACTGAACTGGTCAAGAAGGCCACTTCCTCAGGGCCTAGGGTGGTCTGTCCTTTTGGCTGCCTCGGGTCTCAGTTGCGGTGTGTGGGCTTCGTTCCCCACGGCACTTGGGATCGTAGTTCCCCAACCAGGGATCCAACCTGCATCCCCTGCATTGGAAGGTGGATTCTTACCCAGTGGACCACCAGGGGAGTCCATGCTAGGATGGTTTAGAGGAGGCCGACCTGCTGGCACCGGTCTTGAGAAGCAGGCAGGGACCCAGTGGGTGGGGCCGGTTTCCACAGGGCAACCCCTCAGGGGAAGCTGTGACCTGGACCTCCCCCCGACCCTGCTGCGTGTGACCTGCTTCCTTGCGTGCCATTTTTTATTTTCTCCAAATATTGTGTGTTATAAAAAAAAAAAAGTCATATGTAAAATAGATACATTTCCCCTGGAAAAGAACTTGCCCTTTCCTCCCTCAGGCCTTGACTATGAACGGCTATCAGTCTAATATGCATCTGAGCTGTCTCTGGGCTCTGACGAAGCTGTAGGTTCATCTCCTGGCTCACTTCAGAAATTTTGAAGGTGGGACTCAGGTCTTTGCCTTAAGTGCTTGGAAGCAATGTGAAAAGCATAAGGTGTGTCTATGTGAAAGAGGTAGGCAGGCTTCCCCGGTGGTTCAGTGGTAAAGAAGTGGTCTGCCAGAGCAGGGGATACAGGTTCAATCCCCGGTCGGTCAAGATCCCATATGCTATGCTGCAACTCAGCCTGCACACCACAACTGCTGAGCCTGGGCTCTGCAAGAGAAGAAGCCCCCACAGTGAGAAGCCGAGCACCACTACCAGAGAAAGCCTGTGCCACCCAGCGAAGCCCCCGCCCAGCCCCAAATTCATTCATTCACTAAAACAGAGAAAGATGTAAGCGGAACACACGTGTATGTAGGTGGTGTGTCTGGGGTGCCAGGGATATGAACATGGAAGAGGATGCTGTCCAAAGGAGACCACATTTGTGCAGAGATGGGTGATAATCCTCAGAGGAGAAGAGAATTTATCCTTGAAACTTTAGATGTCACAGCTAGGAATGGTGAAAATGATGCTGGAGACCAGCCTGAATCCAGGGTCTTTGAAGGCAAATTCTCGGGGCCTCCAAATCAATTGGCCACAGATCATTGCTGTTTCCACAGAATTTAAAAAAAAAAAACCCTGCTAACCTCCCAGTTCTGCCTGCAGCCCTGTATTGTCCCCCCACAGGAGTTCAGGATTAGAGAACAGAAACTTACTAGTTCTGGCCCATCTCTGCATTCCAGCCTCGCCCAGGATGGGGCTCCCGTGAGCCCCACTCAACTGTCTGCCAGACTTCCCACCGAGCGTTTTGGCGCTTGTCAGCTCGAGACAGCCCTGGAAAACCATGCAAGCTGAGGGGGAGTGTGTCTAATGAAGTTGGAGCTCTGCAATTTAGCAATTACTGTAACCCACACTTGTAATTTTGGGGGTTTCTCGTGATTCTTCTTTGTACGCTCTCTTAAAAAAAAAAAGAAAAAAATGCCGCTTTAATAGTTTTCTCTTTAACGCTCCAAATGGAGGCTGGTATTTTTCCTCCCTCACCCCTCAGTCGGCTGCAGAGCACACGAAAGTGTGCGGATGGGGTCTCTGCTGCTTTTCGGGGATTAAAAAGGTTAATTGAAAGTTCGGCAGCTCCCAAAGGAAACCGAACTTGCTCTTTGCAACCGTGCCTGCCTCTGAAGCTCTGAATTCAGCTAATTTGATCATCTGTGTGGACAGAAGCCTGCTGAAAGGCGTGACCTACCCACCCCCCCAGGTGCTATTGTCCAGTCGGTCTCTTTACTGCTCCCCGACGCACGAATGCCCCACTTTTGCTCCTCTGTCCTCTCTCTCTCTCTTTTTGGGGCCACGCTGGCAAGATTTTAGTTCTTAGTTCCCCCCAGTCAGGGATCCAGTCTGAGTCCTTGGCAGCGAAAGGGAGGCGTCCTAACCACTGGACCTCCAGGGAAGTCCTGCTCCTCTCTCTTCATTCATGTGATTAGCTGTATATTTAAGAAATATTTTCACATTTGTAGTGATGTGGATAAAACTAGAGTCTGTCATACAGACTGAAGTCAGTCAGAAAGGGAAAAATAAATATTGTATATTAATGCACAATATGGAGTCTAGAAAAATGGTACAGATGAGCCTATTTGCGGGCCAGGAATAGAGATGCAGACGTGGAGAATGGACTTGTGGGCACAAGGAGGGAAGGAGAGGGCGGGATGGATTGAGATTGGGATTGATGTATATACTAGTGTATGTAAAAGAGTGGGGAACGACTGTGTAGGTCAGGGAGCTCAGCTCAGTGCTCTGTGATGACCTTGAGGGGCGGGATGGGGGGTGGGCGGGAGGGAGGTCCAAGAAGGAGAGAATATATTCACATTGTTGTACAGCAGAAACTAATACAACATTGTAAAAAATTATACTCTGATGAAATTAAAAAAAAAAAATAATAATTATTCAAACATTTAAAAAGTGCAAGTCAAAAAAAAGGAAATATTTTTTCAGGAGGAAGTGAAACTCCATGTACCAGACACTAGGCTCCCTATGGGCAACCTAAGTCATAAAAGGTGAGGAAGACAGATGACTGTATCGTAACGAAAGTTCCGGACGGAGTTGACACGCACAGAGGGCTGGGGAGCCGAGGGCATGGCACCCGGATCAGTTGGAGCTGTGCTGTGCCAGGCAGCGATGCGGGATGTGAGGGGTGGAAGAGGGCGGTAGAGAGATGAAGCAGAGGAGGGGCAGAAGGCTTGGCAGAAGGGGACGGACCCTTCCCCTTAGGACCAGCAGGCGGGAAGCAGCACAAGTTGGTCAGCTGAGGGAGTCCACGGAGCTGGAGGGCACAGCTGGAAATTGGCAGGTGAGGGGGTAGCTCATGGAGCTTCCCAGGGGGCACTAGTGCTAAAGAACCCGCCTGCCAACGCAGGAGACGTAAGAGATGCAGGTTCGATGGGTCAGGAAGATCCCCTGGAGGAGGGCATGGCAATCCACTCCAGTATTCTTGCCTGGAGAATCCCATGGACAGAGGAGCCTGGCAGGCTATAGTCCATGGGGTCACGAAGAGTTTGGCCACGACCGAAGTCACTTACCATGCACACACAAGGGTAATACACAGGCAGGGATCACATTGTGAAGTGCCTGAAGGGTTTCTAAAAAATGAGAAGGAACCTTTGCTGTGGGCAGTATACTTGTGATTCTACTGTGAACAACTCAGAAAACATTTTGGAGGCAGGCATAAGGAAATGTCAGAGAGCTCACCAGGGGAGGTCCAAAGATGGATGAGAGATGAATTGCTCAGAACCAAATTGTATTGCATTGCCACACCCAATGTCGCTTGCAAAAGCATGCTTGAACCACATATATTTGCACAGGTGTGTAAATGTTTCAGGAGCATACATTCTAGATGGTGGAGTACCTGGGCCAAAGGGCATGCATTTGTAATTGCACACTGTATATTGTAATTGTATATTGCCAAGTTCTTCTCCAAAGGCTTGGACCAATTTTTATGCCAAAAATAGATAGAACAGTTCATCTTTCTGTATTCTTATTGCCCTGGATGTTCTCATTTAAAGAATAATTTGCCAAACTGGGCATAAAGTGGTATTTTGATGTTGAGATTTACTCTGTAGCCGAGTGTAAATAGCCTTTAGGTCCTGGATGACTGGGCAGCCTCTGCATAGAGTGAGAATTCCCGAAGCCCATCAGAGTGGCCGCCCTGGGACCATCACGTTGGTTACAGCTGCTATTGAAATTCTCTGTGGAGTTATTTATCCCTGGTTTGTTTGATCTGCCAATTCCTGAGATACATGTTGAAGTTTCCCACTGTGATGATGACTTTGTCAATTTTGAAAATGTCTAATTACATTAGCTTTACACAGTCCGTGCTATATCACTGAGACAACAAAACGGCAAATTGCTGGCTGTGAGAGCAAGATATCTGCAAAACACACATCTGACAAAGGGCTTGAACCCAGAATCCACAGAAAATTTTGGTGTTTAGTCGCTCAGTCGTGTCCGACTCTGCAACCCCATGGACTGCAGCCCGCCAGGCTCCTCTCTGTCCATGGGATTTCCCAGGCAAGAATACTGGAGTGGGTTGCCATTTCCTTCTCCGGGGGGATCTTCTCAGCCCAGGGATCGAGCCTGCATCTCCTGCATTGACAGGAGGAGTCTTTACCACTGAGCCAGCAGGGAATCCCCGTAAAGAATTACTAAAATTAAATTAAAAAGCATTCAAAAGTGGATAAAACAACTGAAACAACTGTTACACAAAAAAAGATGCAGGAATGGTCAGTTGACTCATCAACTCCTGCTCAACCTCATTCATCATCAGGGAAGTTTTGAAAGTGAAAACCACAATGAGATATGGATTCATATTCAATACAATTAAAGTTCTGATAATCACAATTATTGGCAACGATGAGGGACAAGCAGAGCTCTGCTAAATTTCCTGAAAATTTCTTATGGATTTAAACTTACACCTACTCTGTGAATCAGCAATTCCATTTCTAAGTAGTTATTGGATTCCCCTGTGATCTTAAGTCTGCTGTTGAGCCCATCTTGTGAATTTTTCATTTCAGTTATTTTACCTGTAATCTCTAGAATGATCATTCCTGTTTCTCTACTGAAACTATTTGTTGAGTGGTCATCGTGTTTTCCTTAATTCTGTGGACATACTTTCCTTCAGTTCTTTGTTCCCCTTCTCGTATTCAGTTTAAAAATAATGGCAACATGTACGTAGCACACAATTCATCATTTTAACAGTGTCTGCATCCTTCCGTTCTTTGAGCAGATTTCTAACAGGGGCCTGGAAACTAACTCCAGCATCAGGGCAGAGTCAGTCTCTCTCAACTGTTGTATTTTCCTGGGTGTGGCTCACGCTCCCCTGTTTATTTGAATGTCTCATAATTTTTGGTCGAAAGTGGACATTTAAAATAATATATTACAGCATCTCCATATTCTCTTTTTTTTCTTCTTTTCTTTTTCTCTTTTAAAAAAGATTTATTTATTTATTCTGTGTTTTGGCTGTGGTGGGTCTGTGTGGCTGCACGCGGGCTTTCCCAAGTTGCAGCAAGCAGGGGTCTCTCTTTGTGGCAGTGTGCGGGTCTCTCATTGCAGTGTGTTCCCTTGTTGAGGAGCACAGCCTCTAGGCACTGGAGCTTCCGTAGTTGCAGTGCGTGGACTCAGTAGTTGCAACCCTGAGCTCTAGAGTGCTGTCTCAGTAGCTGTAGCACACAGGCTTATTTGCTCCGAAGCATGCGGGATCTTCTAGGACCAGGGATCGAACTGGCGTCTCTTGCATTGCAGAGTGGATTCTTAACCACTGGACCACTAGGGAAGTGCCTCCTTTTTCTTTCTTTTCCCCATACTTCTTGGCTTGTGGGATCTTAGTTCCCCGACCAGGAATTGAACCCTGGCCACAGCAAGGCAAGTGTGGACCCCTAACCATGGGTCCACCAAGGAATTCCAAGAAATATTCATTTGTGTATTACTGTTTTTTTTTTTGGCTGCACTGCAGGGCTTGCAGTATCTTAGATCTATAACCAGAGATTGAACATGGGTCCATGGCAGTGAAGCTGTAGCATCCTAAACATTGGATGTCTTGAGTTTTGTTTTTTGTTGGGGTCTAGTCTGGAGGATCTATCCCCACTGTGGTGTGTGGCTGCTCATATCTGGGCTCGAATATTTGCGTCTTCAGCCTGCCTTCCTCAGGGTCACCCCCGAGTCTGCGTGGCTCAGTGGATGCCACTGATGCTGACAGTTTGTGCTCAAGCACCTGGAGCCCTAACCTTCCTCCCCGTGGTGCAGACTCAAAGCCCAGCCTCCCTTGGCTTGTCCTTAATGCCGGCCTCCTTCCAGCTTCCCTTGGGTGTCCCGCGTGCACGTAGCTCCCCAGGCAGCCAGGTATTTTTGAAAGCTGATTTCAGGGCTTCTACACACTCTTTCCTTTCCAGGCTCTCCCTGGTAAATTTCTGACTGGTTTGCTGCTTGTCTTAGCAAACAGCCTTGAGCTTACAAAACTCTGGGTTTTTCCCCCTTGTCCATAATCAGTCCCCACCCCTGATCAACCTGTACTGCTGACCTCATATGGGGAGGCTGGGGGCAGCCCCAGGTAAGAAGACCACGGTCCTTGCTATTCTTACCTGGAGCTCTGGCAGTTTTCTAAGAGCAAGAACTTCTTAGCTTATTGTCTGCCTTTGGTTGATTCCCAGTCCCTCTCAAAAGGTTGATTATTTATTTATTTATATTTAAAAATAGTTGTGTGTTTATTTATTTGGCTGTGCCGAGTCTTAGTTGCAGTATGTGGAATCTAGATCTCTGACCAGGGATTGAACACGGGCCCCCAGAATTAGGTATGAGGCCTCTTAGCCACTGGACCACTAGGGAAGTCCCTGTTGATTTTTTGACAATTTTGTTCAGTTTAATATTTAAAACCCTGAACCCCACACTAGCCCAGAAGCACCTCCACCAGATGAAGGGTTAACCACCATAGGGCTGGACAATCTCAACAGATACGAAAAAGATACCTGATACAATTCAATGGCCACTCTTGGAAAATAATTTTTAAAGCCTTAATCGAAGAGTAATGGGTGTCTACCGAGAGCTGACAGCAAGCATTGTACTTACTGATGAAATGCTAGAAGTTATGTCTTTAAAGTCGGAAACCACTCTGGGTGTTTTAAGCCAAAAGAGATTGAATATGGGAAAGCAGGCGCTCATAGGGTCAATGGAAGGCTAACACAATGGAAAACGAGGGGGCCATCGCTAATTACAAGGTCGTGCACTGCAGCTGTGGTCCAGAGGTCCAGGCGTCAGCACTGCTTCATGCGTGTGGAGCTGGAGACAAGGCAGTGAAAGGCACGGTCAGGAGCCTGGAAACTCACGCGTGAATCTCCACCACTGCAGAGAAGAGTCAGGGCATCCCTGTCCAGATATTACACAGGTGCATCTGTTGGCAGACCCTAAATCACATCTGATGTCTTGTAAAAGGCAGGCCTCTGGGAGATGTGGCTTTTAGCGTTCTAGCTCCCCTGATCCAAAGCGATGGGAGCGGATGCTGAATGAGAACACCCTGCACAAACGCACAAAAAAACCCTCCTCCGCTCTGTGGAGAGAATAATAGGATCTGCTTTAGCTCCAGATCTGTCTTGAATTTCCCCAGGCCCCCAGCCCAGGTGGATAAGGGAAATGGCTTGTAACATCCACTCCGTGTCTGACATTTTACGGATGCTGCTTCAGAATGTTTAAGCCTGGTTCAATCTGGCAGAAAGCGTCTCTCTTAGTCTGTTTGGGCTGGTTTAATAAAAATACCATAGACTCGGCGGCTTATAGACAGCAGACACTTACTTCTCACAGTTCTGGGCGTTCCAGGTCAAGATGTCGACCGATTTGGTACCTGGTGATAGCCTGTTTACTGCTTCCTGGAAGGTGCCTTCTCGCTGCGTCCCCACAGGGCTGGAGGGGCAAAGGCACAAGGGGTCCTTTTTGTAATTTCATCATCTTGTGACCTGGTTTCCTGCCCCTCCCACCCCGTGTTCCGCAAGGCCCCATCTTCTAATACTATCACCCTGGGCACTGGAATTTAACAAATGAATTTGAGGGGAACACAGATACTCCACCTCTGCTTGCATCCTAAGTTGCTTTGTCTTCCCTGACAGCTTGGTTGGTAAAGAATCCACCTGCAATGCAAGAGACTCCTGTTTGATTCCTGGGTTGGGAAGATCCGCTGGTGAAGGGGGATAGGCTACCCACTCTGGTAATTCGCTTCAGTTCTGTCTCTTTGCGACCCTATGGACCATAGCTCACCAGGCTCCTCTGTCCATGGGATTCTCCAGGCAAGAACAGTGGAGTGGGCTGCCATGCCCTCTTCCAGGGGATTCCTGATCCAGGGATCGAAGCCGCCTCTCCTGCATCTCCTTGCATTGGCAGACAGATTCTTTACCACTGCGCCACCTGGGAAGCCCTACTCTGTCTATAGCAGAAAATCTAATAAACGAAGGGGAGACCGTGATGCTTGTCGCTGCAGCTCTCACTAGGGAGAGAGCTCCTTCCTCCTGGGAGCCTCTGTGGTCCCCGATGGAAAGCGGTACTTGCTATGCGCTTTCCCCTCCACGGAACTCGAGTCTGACTGCCTCCTGGTTCCCTCACCTTCCTGGGCCTAATCCGCAGCAGCTCTTGCCTCTGGGTGTCTCTGGACTGACTCCTGGCTCCCTTCTCTGCAGCTTCCGCATCGCTCCTCAGCTGACCCAGATCCTGCTGGTGGACCCCTTACCCTGAGGGTCTGCTCAGTCCCCCAGGGAGCTTGTTGGGTCTGACTCTTTGCAACTCCATGGACTGCAGCATGCCAGGCTCCCCAGTCCTCCACTATCTCCCGGAGTTTGCTCAAATTCATGAGATGCTATGTAACCATCTCATCCTCTGCTGCCCCCTTCTCCTTTTGCCTTCAATCTTTCCCAGCATCAGGGTCTTTTCCAATGAAGGTAGGGGTGCTGGAAATCCCTGACTTGACCCACTTCAAGGGTGTGGGGGGAGGTGCTGGTATCCAAGAGCTGCCTGGGAAGTGAGCACTGACATCCAAGCTGTTTTTAAAGCTCAGGCTGCAGGGTCCCCCTCCTGACTGTCACGTTCAGTCTGACAGTTCTCCTTAGAGAGGTGTTTTTTGGGGGAAGGGGGCGGGCTTCTGTGGAGGTGGCCCCCACTTCTGGGATTCAGAGTTGGGGAAGGAGGTTAAAGAGTCCCCTGCAAAATATTTTGGAGACCAATCTGCCTGTATTCAGATTGTTCTTAAAGACTCTAAAAAGAGCAGTGAAGGCTCTTCTTGCTTGAGCCTTGCAGGGCTTGGGGCTGGGAGCAGCCGGTTTAGAACATATGGAATGGATTTCGTCCCATGCTTGTGGTGCAAGGAGATGGTAGCATTTAGGGTGCCCCTACCCCTCTGCCCTCGTGGATGCCACCACCCAGTGCCCGTACTTTCCTCCTCTGTCTCAGAGCCACAGCTTAAAGCCTTCGGGGCCGCATCTGCAGCTGGAAAGAGGCAGAAACAATGAGAAGTGCGTTTACACGGCAACCTTTCCTCTCTAGGATCTTCGGAGCAGACTTCCCCCACCATACCCCTCCCCTCTCCCACGTGGATCTTCATGTAATTAATTAATATCGCCTTCATCAGAGCTTAATTCATGTTCTTGTAATATGCGAGGATTAAAAAAAAAATCCTACCAAGAGAACAGTAGCAGGCTCTGGCTTGCTGTCTGGGAGCAAGGTTAATGAGCCCAGTGACAATAGTGTTTCATGTCCCAAAGCCTCCCCATCTCAGGGGACAGGACTGTTTACCACCGAAAGTGCCCTCCCTGCCCTGCCCATGCCCAGAAGCATCACAGCCTCCCTCCTGAAGCCAAGACCACTGCTGGCGCCCTTCCTGGGGATGCAGTTGGCAGTTGCCGCTAGCCGAGGGCCCTGGAATGCTACCGTGCCCATCGTGACAGGGGCGCAGCCATTTATGGTGGTCGATCTGGGCTGCCCTGTGCCCTGCTCCTCCCCTCCCCCGGGCCAGGTATTTTTCTACTGCACCCTGAGGGTTCCTCTGTGCCGACCACCCTGTAGGATAATGAGACGAGGAGAAGCCTCCCCTTCAGGGTGTAGATTTTGCTTTTTAATTAGACAAAAGAACTCAGAAGACCAGTTTGGTGGGGGCTGGGCTGTGGAGGGCGTTAGGACAGTGAGTCCCATCTGTGTGCCTAGGGGCACCATCCGGGCACTGAAGCATCAGTGCACTTGCTTGGCTGGAAGCCTGAGCCAGGCTTGTGCGTTTATGCTTGGTCTTGGGTGGGGGGGAGGGGGGTGGGGGGGGGTGGGAACCAAGGGGCCAGTCAAGGGCTTTTGCTTCAACCAAGCCTCTCCCTGACGTCCTCCAAGCAGAAACCCCTCTGTCCTGCGCACGGTCTCTGGGGCCCTTGCCCCTAATTTAGAACAAAGCATGGCTATTTTGGGAAGAGAAGAACAAAAATCAGGATGAGGGGGCACTCTGAGTGGCAGTGGCCAGGAAGTGTGTCCCACAGTCACCCAAGAGCATGTGTGCCCAGCGGCAGCAAAGCACCCTGCAGGTGGGGGGGTCACGCCAGGACCCTGCCTTTGCTTGCCCCTCTGCTCCTCTCTGGGGTTCAGATGTTGCCATAGAGGATTTCTTCTTTCCCTGCTTCCCACCCTCCCAAACCTTTCCCTCCCTTCTGCTCTAAAAATAAATTATTTATTTATAACTGTGTTGGGTCTTAGTTGCGGTGTGCAGGCTTCTCTCTGGGTGAGGGGCACGGACTCAGTTGCCCCGAGCCATGTGGGATCCTAGTTCTCTGACCAGGGATCGAACCCACATCCTCTGCATCAGAAGGTGGATTTTTAACTCCTGGACCACCAGGAAAGCCCCGCCCCTCTGCTTCATAATGTCTTCCTTTCTGCAAAGCTTTTTGCGGTAGTGCCCTGGCCTCTGAGTCGCCTGCCAGTTGAGGCTTCCCTGGGGACTCAGATGATAAAGAATCTGCGTGCCATGCAGGAGACCTGGGTTTGATCCCTGGGTTGGGAAGATACCTTGGAGAAGGGAATGGCTACCCACTCCAGTGTTCTGGCCTGGAGAATTCCATGAACCGTCCGTGGGGTCGCAGAGAGTCAGACACGACTGAGAGACTCACTTTCAAGGCACTCAGGCCAGCCACGGCCACCACCCGCAGGTGCCATCTTTTGTGTGTGTCCTTCCATCCAGTGCCATCACTCCACGGCAAATAGACGGGGAAACAACAGAAACAGTGAGAGACTTTATTTTTTGGGGGCTCCAAAATCACTGCAGATGGTGACTGCAGCAATGAAATTAAAAGATGCTTACTCCTTGGAAGAAAAGCTATGACCAACCTAGAGAGCATATTAAAAAGCAGAGACATTACTTTGCCAACAAAGGTCCGTTGAGTCAAAGCTATGGTTTTTCCAATGGTCATGTATGGATGTGAGAGTTGGAGCATAGAGAAAGCTGAGCGCTGAAGAATTGATGCTTTTGAACTGTGGTGTTGGAGAAGACTCTTGAGAGTTCCGGGACTGCAAGGAGATCCAACCAGTCCATCCTAAAGGAGATCAGTCCTGCATATTCATTGGAAGGACTGATACTGAAGCTGAAAATATTTGGCCACCTGATGCGAAGAACTGACTCATTGGAAAAGACCCTGATGCTGGGAAGGATTGAAGGCAGAAGGAGAAGGGGACGACAGAGGATGAGACGGATGGATAGCATCACTGACTTGATGAACATGAGTTTGAGTAAACTCCAGGAGTTGGTGAAGGACAGGGAAGCCTGGCATGCTGCAGTCCATGGGATCACAAAGAGTTGGACAGGACTGAACGACTGACCTGACCTGAGCTGAACTTCCAGGCAGTGGGGGAAGAACCCAAAACCATCCCGGGTGTTCAGGGCTAGCGCCCTTCTTTCCTCCATCCGCTGTGCACGGAGCCTCATTCGATGCCCAGGAGCTGTCATTTCTTCCCTTCCTCTATCTTTTCATCTCACTAGCCTCTTTTCCTACAATTTCCCAGAAATAGGGACCCCGAGGGAGGGAGTGGGTGGGGGCGGGGAGTGGCCTTTGTTAGGAAGGAAGGCCCACCCACCAGCCCTGCAGTAGCAGTTGCCAGGGTACAGAGCACCTGGATGCCCCTCCAGCTGCCCATACGAGGCCCAGGGCCAGTGTGTGGCCATCTGAGGAATCTTCTAGAAGGCCTCATACAGCAGCAGAGAGCACTCAGGATTGGGCAGGGGGCATGGGCTAGAGCATATGTTTCTGTCTTGGTGCAGAGTTTGAAATGCTGAAGTGGCAACATTGAGAGCAAAAAATGAAATAAACTTGGTGGCAACAATATAGAAAACAGGGCCCCGCGCTGCACACAGGTGGAGGCCGTCGGGGACTGGGGGTTCAGAGATGCTGCAAGGATATATTCCCCAGAGGAAGCGGGCCCCTCCTTTTCTTTCTGCAGCCTGGAAGGGACAGGCCGGCAGGAAAGTGAGGATCCTCCCCATTCCCAGCCACACCACCCTGGGTTCCTGGCTTTCAGTGGTGCTTTGTTCTAAAGCGGGGGTGTGGCCCCTAGGGCCTGTGCCCTTCATGGTGACTGTTCCACTGGCCTTTGGAGAGCTGGGAGGACAGCGCTGTGGGGGCTGCCTGCCTGCCTGGCATCATTAGGAGGGCTGTCTGTCTCTCTGTCCACTGCTGGCCTGGGGTGGCTGCAGGCGAGGGTGACAGACGAGGAAGATGTTTTCAGGAAAGCTGCTGATTTGACCTGACACATGTCAGACAAGCACTGGCCTCCCGCTTGCATCCCCCCGGGGAAGAGCTGCTGAGGCTCCCAGAGCAGGAGAGCCGCCCCCCAGGATCAGGGATGCCTGCTAATGAGGCCGTGGAGGGACGGCCCATGGGGGCATAGGAGAGAGGGTCAGAGTGGCACCCCTGCGTCCTGCGGCCAGGCTGCCCCCTCCCCCTGCCCTCTTGGCCACCTCCTGGGGCGTCTAGGGTTGTCCCTGGAAACTATCTGCTTCCTCTCTTATCAGGACAGTCCTTTGAGTCTGGGATTTTCTGGAATGTTCCTTCTGCCTTTGAGGCATTGATTTAATATATTATTATTTTAAAATCACCCTCTGGTGTATTTCTCCTTAAAAATAAATAAAGCCAGTGGTTAGAACCAGGAGAGCTCTCGGAAGTGTGTCCAACATCGTTTTCAGGAAACCCTCCCCAGCCTGGGTAATGTGTGTTTGCAGGATTCCATTATAGTCTGAGTGATGTTCCCCCAAATTCACATATTCACATAGTAATCCCCAGGGTTCTCTGTATGTGGTGTAGAGGGGGTCTTTAAAGAGGTGATTAGGTTAAATAAGGCCATTAGGGTGGGCTGTAAGGCAACAGGACTGCTGTCCTGATGAAACGGGAAAGTTAGGACACAGACCCTCAGAGGGATGACCACGTACAAGGAGGAGGTGGCCGACAACAAGCCAAGGAGAGAGGTCTCGCGGGAACCGATGCTGAGGACACCTAGGTCCAGCCTCCAGACTGTGAGACAATAAATTTCTGTTGTTTGAACGGCCCCATCTGTGGAGCTTTGTCATGGCAGCTGAGCCAGCTCATGCAGAATCTGTTGGAGAAAATGAACCCAAAATGTATGTCTTTTTAAATTAAAGATTTGTTTATTTTTCAGCGAAGGCGGGTCTTTGTTGTGGCACCTGGCCTCATCTAGCTGCAGTGAGCAGGGGCTGCTCTCCAGGGGCGGAGTGTGGGCTTCTCATCGCAGTGGCTTCTCATGTTGCGGAGCGCCGGCTCCAGGCGCGCGGGCTTCAGAAGTTGGGGCTCGTGGTGCCGCTGTTGAGGAGCACCAGGTTAGTTTCTCCTCAGCATGTGGGATCTTCCCGGACCAGGGCTCAAACCTGTGTCCCCTGCATTGCAAGGCAGATTCTTAACCACTGGACCACCAGGGAAGGCCCAGATGTATTTCTAAAGACACATTCCAGGTCCCTAAAAACCTTTGCTCTGATCACAGGGGAAATCCTTTGTGAATGTGTGGTTGAGAGGCACCAAGAGGCTCTCAGGAATGATTTTCATGCTCCACGCCCCGACCAACACACCCTCACCTAACAACGGCTCCTTGAAAAGTGCTCTTTTAAAAAGGTATTGACCCAAGTATGTTAGTTGCTCAGTTGTGCCCGACTCTGTGTGACCCCATGGACTGTAACCCACCAGGCTCCTCTGTCCATGGGATTTTCCAGGCAAGAATACTGGACTGGGTTGCCATTTGCTTCTCCAGGGGATCTTCCCGACCCAGGGATCGAACCGAGGTCTCCTGCAACGCAGGCAGCTTCTTTACTGTCTGAGCCACCAACCCAACCCATTAAGTACATACTGACAACGCAATTCGGACTCTGCCCACCTGTCAGAGAAGGATGGTTTCGCTCACATATTTCTGGTTGGTTGGATAAATAATCAGCTTTGAAACCTGCCCCTGCTGTGATTATGTATTTACCTTTATGATAATGTCACATTGCTCTCAGTTTTAGCCGCTAATGAGAATGAAGGTATTCTAGCAAAAGACAGGGGAATGATTGATAGAGAAACGACCCACTTCCCACCCACTCATCTCCCATTCTGAAGTTTGATTTCCCCCAAACCTGGGGAGTGGTTGTGAATGTTAGACGTTGTAGATGCCCTTCCTCCTGCAGCTTGTTGGGTCTGTGGCCCACTTCCTGGTGGGGCCTCCTGGTGGGGACCCGAGGCTGTGGCCCTCCCACCTGTGTGGTCACTGGAGGGGGAACAGAGTCTGTGAGCCACAGCTGAGCGTGACAGCGCCAGGGGCCCGGGGCAGCCGGCAGAGTCCTGCCTCCAAGCCATGGCCCAACCTTATGGTCTCAACTGGTCCTTGCAGCCTCCCTCCTTTCCTTGCGGAGGATTCCACATTCGGAGGTGACCTTTGTGCCATTCTCAGTGGCTCAGTCCTGTCCGACTCTGTGTGACCCCATGGACTATAGCCCACCCGGCCCCTCTGTCCATGGGATTCTCCAGGCCAGAATACTGGAGTGGCTTACCATTTCCTCCTCCAGGGGATTTTCCCGACCCAGGGATTGAACCTATGTCTCCTGCATTGTTGGCGGATGCTTTACCTGCTGAGCCCTTTGCCTTCCTTCAAACTTCCAAACCCCTCGAGAGCTTGGGCCCTTACTGCTTACCCCACATGCCAGAGCTCCCGAGACCTGGGGATAAGGAGGACCAATTGAAACCGTGTGGTTCTGAAAGGCTTGGGGTCCCCTTATCTCCACAGCCCTGGCCATTCAGCACACCTGTCCTCCATTCACGCTTATGATAGGAAACGAAAGAGGTCCTGTCATACCCATTTTACAGACGGGGAGAGAGAGACGCAGAGAAGTTCAGTGACATGGCCCCGGTTAGGCATTTGTGACTTTTGTGTTGTCTGGTGCTCTTCCAAAAGATTCCACATTGGAAATTTTGGGACAGGGACTTCCCCAGTGGGTCAGTGGTGAAGACTTCACCTTCCATGGCAGGGGGTGAGGGTTCAATCCCTCTTCAGGAAGCTCAGATCCCACATGCCTCACAGTGAAAAACCCAGACATAGAACAGAAGGAATATTGTAAGAAATTCAACAAAGACTTCAAAAATAGTCCACATTAAGAAAAACCTTTTAAAGAAAAAGGGAAATTTGGGGAGGTGAAGCCCTTAGATGATGGGGTCATGTGTCTGGAAGGCACTGGTGCTGTGGGTGCCAACATAACTAGCCTTAAGAAACTGTCCGAATCTACTTACCAAATAGGTCAGGGATGGCTGCTTTCATTAAGAAAGCACATGTCTAAGATGCCTGAGAGGATGGATTCCTTCACGGGACTTCAATGGCTGAGGTCACACCCAGCCTGCTGGAGGGAATGCCCTCCTACCTGGCTAGCTGAGCGTGTGTGTGGGTGTGTGGGGGAGTGGGGGCACGGGAGAAGAATACAGGTGAGGTGCTGTTAGTTCTTATTACCTGGGCTTTCTCAGGCAAATTGATTATGATATGAACCAGAAATGCTAACGTCAAAGGAAATGGAGGGGAAGTTATCCTTGTGGTAAAAGCAGGCAGGAAAAAAAAAAAAAAAAAACCCTCCAGTTTTTCTGCTTAATTAGACTTTTTCAGGTAAAGGAGAAAATGCTCCAGTTGGAATCTATGTTCAAGCCAGTTTGGAGGCTGAGGGAATCTCACTGAAGGCTTCCTGAGAGAGTTCGGGAAGTCTAATGAGATGAACGTGTCTAAGCGTCTGGCCCCGTCCCAACCAGGCCGGGAGAGGTGGCCAGGCAGCAGGCTGGGCTGGGCATGGCCGGCCTAGCCCCCACAGGTGGGCTCAGCCGACAGCATCTTGGAGGCTGGGGAGCAAGTCCTTCCCCAGCCATCACATCAACCAGGTGCTCCCGAGGACCTCTGGGGGCTTTCTCAAATATTCCCAAAGTCCGACTCATCACAGAGAAACCCGGGTCACTCAGCACCATTGGTGACTGCTGCTGCGGCGTCACGTCGCGTCAGTCACGTCTGACTCTGTGGGACTCCATGGACTGCAGCCCCGTTAGTCGTTAGAGGAGTCCACATCAAAATGAAAAATTGACGTCGTTTCACACTTACTAAGGTGGCTTATTATTTACAGAACGGAAAATGACACGTGTGGGAAAGGATGTGGAGAAACTGGAACCCTTCTGCTTTGGAGGTTGGGAATGTAAAATGATTCAGATGCCATGGAAAACAGTTTGCTGGTTTCTCAAAAATATAGAATTACCGTGTGATCCAGGAATTCCACTCCTAGGAATACACCCCAAGGAATTGAAAGCGGGAAGTGGTGCAGATATTTGTACACCCATGTCCACAGCAGCATTATTCACTGAAGCCAAAAGGTGGAAACAACCCAAGTGTCTATCGACAGAACAATGGAGGAGTGGATAAACATACAATGGGCTACTATTCGAATATAAAAGGATATGAAATTTTGGCTTATTTACAATATGGATGGACCTTGAAAACATTACGCTAAGTGAAATAAGCCAGACACAGAAGGACAAATATCATATGATTTCACTTATATGAGGAAACTGCATTGCTAAATTCATAGAGACGAAACGGAAAGAGGTTCCCAGGGGCTGGCTGGCGTGGGGGATGGGGGAGTTAGTGTTTCTCAGGGACAGTTTCAGTTGAGAGAATGAGAAAACTTCAGGTAATGGTGAAGATGATACAACGTCATGAGTGTAGTTAATGCCGATGAATTGTACTTTTTACATTTTTGGCTGCACCTGGTGGGATCTTAGTTCCCCAACTGGGGATGGAACCTGTGCCCCCCATTGGAAGCAGAGAGTCCTAACCCCTGGACCCCCCGGGAATTCCCTGAATTGCACTCTTGTGTGTGTGCTTACTTGATTAGTCATGTCCGACTCTTAGCAACCCCGTGGACCATAGCCTGCCAGGCTCCTCTGTCCATGGGGAATCTCCAGGCAAGAATACTGGCATGCCCTCCTTCAGGGGATCTTCCCGACGCAGAGGTCGAACCCAGGTCTCCCGCATTGCAGGTGGATTCTTCACCATATGAGCCACCAGGGAAGCCCAAGAATACTGGAGTGGGTAGCCTATCCCTTCTCCAAGGGAACTTCCCCATCCAGGAATCAAACTGGGGTTGCCTGCATTGCAGGTGGATTCTTTACCAGCTGAGCTACCAGGGAAGCCCTGAATTGCACTCTTATGAGTGGCTAAATGATGAATATTATGTTATGCATATTTTATCATAACTTTTTAAAATAGGAAAAAAACCCTAGGTTAGTTATCTCGTGAGATGTCTGGGAGGGATGGCTGGACTGGTGGATGGGAGAGAGTGAGGTCAGGAGCCTTGATGTTTGGAAAGGCTGAACCCAACATCTGGGACCTTCTGTGCTTAGGTACCGGGTTTGCAGTACCTCCCTGTCGCCTGGTCAGAGTCTGGGCGAGAGCCACCCCTGCGGCAGAGACCTGCAGCTCTGCCCCGAAAGACCCGTGGCTTGCAGAAGGAAGTGGCCTTGATGTTTCGGAAGCACAGGAGTCCCTGACACCCTGCTGTCTGCTCCACAAGCCCCTGCCTGTTTCCAGGTGTGTCAGAGTTCATGGTTCCTTATGGTCAAAGCTGATTTATTCAGGGTTCAAAGTGGATCATTTCAACTGGCCCTGGGGGTACACGTGGAAGCGGTTCTGAGAGCCTTTTCCAGGAAAGAGATTCACATACAGGCTCATCGTCAGAACCAGAAGCGCCTTAACATGCAGATCTCCAGGCCCCACCCACCCTGCCCAACAAGAGCACCAAGGCGTGGCTGGGGTGCTTCCTCTCGATGCTGCTCTGCTGACCGGTGCACAGCTGCGGTCAGCAAGGTGGCTGGAGGGTGAGCTGGCCAGATGGGGAGGAGGCACAGACCCCAAACCTTGCCTGGGATCCTCCCAGGAAACCTGTGGCCTGGTTGTCTTGGATGGAGGGTAGGGAAGCCTGCCCCACCTGAGGACCTCAGGGTTTCTATGGTTGCCCCACCTGACAACGGTTAGTCTGAAAAGGCAGGGAGTTTGCGGGTAGAGAGTGAACCAAAAATTATGCTCTGAAGGCAGAATTCTTTGTGCCGAAAATTGGAGCCTGAGGAACCATACCACTCACTTGTCCAACTGCACTGCTCTTCCCCTTCCAGGCTGTCGGCCAGGCAGCCAGGGGTCTGCACGGTGCCCTGGTCTCCACGGGAAGCTTACAGGACGCTATTTGCATCCCCCTGGAATGAGAGGTGCTGAGCTGGGTGGGAGGCATCTGCCATTCGGGAAGTGCGGTCTGCGGGGGTGGGGGGTGGGGGAGTGTGGCTGCCCCTTTGACACCACCCTTGGTTGCCAGTCTAGCCCGAGGGGGCTCTGGCCAAGGAGTCCTTTCTGCTTTGTCTTTATGTTAACCATTTAAGGGGAAAATGCAATTTGTAATAAATCTGTATTGCAGTGGAAATTCCACGGCTCCAGTGGCTATAAAAATTAATTCCTTATCCTAAACATTATTATCCGGCTTTAAAAATGAATTGACTTGTGGTCGGGTTCCAGGTTTGGGCTGTTATTAGTAATTGGTGTAATCAAACCGCACCCCCGTTATGCGTCCCTCCCACCCCAGCCTCCATCTCTCCTCTGGCCTCGCCCCTATGTCTTGTTCCAAAGTGGATTCTGTGAAGTAGTCAGACCTGGAAATGGGATGTGATGGGTCGAAGCTGCCTGCTGACTCTGATGGCTAAGAAAAATGTCTTCTTTCTGAATGGTCAATTCTGTGTGTGCACGTGCTTAGCAGCTTAGTTAGGCAAGGGGGCTTGGCTGGGCAAATGCAGGCTGAGGGAGCAGTGTAAAGGCAGAGAGGGGTGAAACAGCAAACATGGGATGTTTCAAAATATGGGAGCCTCGAGTCGGGGGCAAGGTGTATCAGAAGACAAGTCAGGGACAGCTTAGACTGGAGCCGTCAGTGAATCAACACATTGTGGTAGACACACACGATGGAACGTCACTCAGCCTTAAAAAGAAATAAAATACCGACACGTGCTACAACATGGACCTTGAAAACATGATGCAAAGTGAAAGGAAAAAAAGAAAGTGTTAATCTCTCAGTTGTGTCTGACACCTTGTGACTCCATGGACTGCAGCTTGCCAGGCTCCTCTTTCCATGGGATTCTCCAGGGAAGAACGCGGGAGTGCATTGCCATTTCCTACTCCAGGGGATCTTCCTGACCCAGGGATCGAATCTGTGTCCTCTGCATCTCCTGCACTGGCAGGCGGATTCTTTACCACTACACCACCTGGAAAGCCTGTGGATAGTTTTCCTCATTGCTTTGTCCTTTTTTTTTCCAAAGGACTGTGTATGTTTGGGGATAGCATGATAATTTTCCTCTTGAAGGAAACTGCTGAGTGGATAAGGACTCTGACGTCTGTTTCGGAAGGAAGGTTCTTTATTTTGGGATCCGAAGGGGACTTGCGAGTGTCTGGGGACCACCTGCAATTGTCTGGCCAACGTTATGTCTGCATACATAGATCTGTGTTCCCTGAGGAAGTGAGTCATCAGTCTTCACAGATGTACAAGGAAAATTCATGTCCCAAAGAACAGTAGCTGGCATTTCCTGAGAAGTGATAGAGACCTGAGGTTATGATCTATTAGGGTCTGCGGAGTGAATTCAGGAAGTCCAGGAGCTTCAGTGAGGCAAATTCACAGCTTTTAGTTTCAGGAAACTTCTATTGAAATCGAGCGTTTCCTCTAATAATAAATGGAATCAACACAGCCCTGTGGTGTTCACAGCTGTTTCTCCACTACATTAAAATTGTTGTAGATACCTCAAAATGCTTTTAACACTTATCATGACTTAGAAATTTATCTACTTAAAACAAACAACTGTAATATATAGTGGAACCATATGTAACTTTGTTTTGTATTTTCCAAGTCTCCTATAAATGTGTTGTCATATTTTTATAATTTAAAAAATAAAAAGAAAGATACAAACAAAACAAAAGAATGCTTATGGGGTCTCCCCTGGAAGCCCAGAGGTTAAGACTCTGAATTTTCAATTTGGCCTCCAGAGTCAGAGCTGGAATCATTCTGGCTCAGAGTCAAGCAGCTGTGGTACATAATGAACCCTTCCTCCACCTTCCTCTGAAACGTCATCTGTCATACAGTCTGAAACCTTTGTCTAGCTCTGCCCTGCCTGACAGTAGCACCCCACTCCAGTATTCTTGCCTGGAAAATCCCATGGATGGAGGAGCCTGGTGGGCTGCAGTCCATGCTAAGGGTTGGACACGACTGAGCGACTACCCTTTCACTTTTCACTTTCATGCATTGGAGAAGGAAATGGCAACCCACTCCAGTGTTCTTGCCTGGAGAATCCCAGGGACGGGGGAGCCTGGTGGGCTGCCGTCTATGGGGTTGCTCAGAGTCGGACACGACTGAAGCGACTTAGCATGCTTTATTTAGTGCGTGAATAAAGAAGCACATATTATTATCTCTTGCTCTTGAAAAATGTATCTTAAGCACTGGTGTTCAGTATCGTGGGATACCATTGTGATCCTATGTTTTTATTTAATTTTCTGACTATACCACGTGACATGTAGGATCTTAATTCCCAGACCAGAGATCGGAACCTGCTCCCCTTGCAGTGGAAGCTTGGAGTCCTAACCACAGACTGCCAGGGAAGTCTCTAATTCTGTGTATTTAGTTATAGACTTTTAAATGGGTCCATAGGCTTCATGAGTCTTCCCTGGCAGCTCAGGTGGTAGAGTCCACTCGCAACACAGGAGACCCTGGTTTGATTCCTGGGTCAAGAAGATTCCCTTGGAGAAGGGATAGTCTGCCCACTCCAGTATTCTTGGGCTACCGTGGTGGCTGAGCCATAAAGAATCCGCCTGCAATGCAGCAGTCATAGGAGATGCATTTTTGAACCATGGGTCGAGAATCTCCCCTGGAGGAGGGCACGGCAACCCACTCCAGTATTCTTGCCTGGGGAATCCCATGGACAGAGGAGTCTGGCGGGCTACAGTCTATGGGGTTGCAAAGACTCAGACACGACTGAAGCGACTTAGCACGGACACACCCATAGACTTCATGAGTGCCGAAGAACTGATGCTTTTGAATTGTGTGGCGATGGAAAAGACTCCTGGACTGCAAGTAGATCAAATCAGCCAGTTTGATCCTAAAGGAAAACAACCCTGAGTATTCATTGGAAGGACTGATGCTGAAACTGAAGCTCCGGTGCTTTGGCCACCTGGTGCAAGGAGGTGACACGTTGGAAAAGTGTCCCTGGTGCTGGGAAAGATTGAGGGCAAAATGAGAAGGGGGCAGCAGAGGATGAGATGGTTGGGTAGCATCACCAACTCCATGGGCATGAGTTTGAACAGACTCCTGGAGATAGTGAAGGCCAGGGAAGCTTGGCGTGCTGCAGTCCATGGGGTATCGATGAGTCAGACATGACTTAGCAATTGAATAACAACAGTAGGCTTCACCGGACGTCAAAGGGATCCGTAGCAGAACTACAATTAAGAGCCACTGGTGTACACTACAGCAAGTGGGCACATCTGAGGTTGGGTCATGTCTGGGTTTGGAGAAAGTTCCTAGCTGCACTGCATAGCGGCCTGATCTGTGCTCACATTGCTCACCTCGAAACGGGAATGATAGCCACCCCACAAGACGGCCGGTGTGATGGAAAGAACTAGTACCGGTACTAGGTGCTACATCATACTCTACGTGGGTCATTGCTTTTGATCCTCCTGCCACCCTATACGTTTACTCCTCGAATTATTCCCACTTTACAGATGGGAAAACTGAGGTCTACTTTAAGTGTGTGCCCAAGGGAACATAGCTGGGAAGTGGTAGAACTGGGATTGAAGCCCAACCCCTTGGACACCTGGTTCCTTGTGCCACACTGTGCTGCCTTCCAAAAAAGTCAAGCACCCCAGGTCAGTGGACATTGTCATCTGGGCCACACAGAATCTGCACAAGGCCAGCTAGAGTTTCTAGACTCCTGGAGCCCGTATTTGACCTTGAGCGGTAACTGGGTGCTTACAAACAAGTGCAGGCGCGTGGACCCGAGGCCCACACCGTCCCTGACGCTCGGCCTTGTTGCACCCACCGCTCTGTGCTCTGTCCACGCCCAGTCCTGCCTTCTCAGTGGTTCTTGGCCAAGCCATGGGAGCTAAAGCCTTGTCACTTTCTCCAAGGACTTGCCTGTCAACGGGAATTAGTTTATGAGGAAAGGGAAATAAGGGCTGGATGTGAATGTGGAAGTCCCCCACATCTGAAGAGAGTGGGTGTGACAGCGTGCTCTGGCCTCGGGGACCCTGAAGGAGGTGCTCACCCAGGTGCCGCGCTGTTGCGTTGACCCGACCAGGGAAGCACCTGCTGAGACCAATTAGAATTCTTCCTTCTGGACTGGGTTCATTTGCATAAACTCTGGGCCCCCAGGAAAAAATTGCCAGAAGATATCCTATTCTTTGCTAAATGAAAAAGGTTCTTTTTCTCTCCCCAGTTGTCAGCTCACACCTGGCGTCCCTAGGAAGCTTTTGTTGGCTCCTTAGACTGGGTCATCTCATTTAACTGCGCTCCTGTGGCCTCCCCCCAACAACATCTCAATCATTCATAATAATTCATGTTCACTCCCAGACTCCAGCACCAAGGACAGGGACTCTGCATTGAGTTGTCACCGTTATACAGCCAACACCCAGTGCATAGTAGGCATTATTTGCTCAATGAACACACCAGTTTCTTTACATGACACCCGTCTGCCCCTTCATGAGCTAGACACCCTGCAAAGGCCACCCTTGGGCCATTCAGCGGAAGGCCAGTGGGTACTTTCTTTCACTCTTACCGTGATTTGTCTCTCTGCTAGTTTCTGGGTCCGGCCCTTAAGGAGCTTACAGCTGAGCTGGGGAGATAAGATGTAAGTCCTTGGAAAGATTATTTTTATTTTTGGAAGGCTGAACGTTTTAAGCCAGCATCCCATGAGACTGTGGGGTTAGGCTAGAGGTGGACCATGCTTACTTATCCAATTTGGAATCACTGGAGAGTTCCAGAAAGGGCTTAATTCTCCATCCATTAAAATATATATATATACACATATACTGCAGAGATTCTGAAATGCTGAGGTTAGGCTTGGGAGAAAAGTAAGTGTCGAAGTGTGAAATGCTGGGTTGGAGGGAGCTGGTGGGAACTTTGGAGATGATGCCGGGGGTGGGGGGGGGGGTTTGGACCGTATTGGGGTCTGGGTAAGGGTTTGGTAGAACCTTGCTAGTGATAAGCACATCCTGGCCCCTGTCTCTTAGCTGCCAGTATCTCTGGCTGCTGGAATTTGCGGTATTAAAGGGCACACAGTTGACACGTTGTCGGGTGTTGCCTTTGTCCCCGGACATCGGCAGAAGATGCTGGAATGTCTAACGAGGAGCAGAAGGCCCTCAAAGCTGGCGGAGCATGAAGACAGCGCTCCCATGGTGAGGGGAACGCAGGTTGCCCTTGTGAGAGCTCAAAGACACCGGCTCAGGTGTCTGTCCCTAGTGTTTATCTTTCACCTCCCGGGAAATGAAAGCGTCTGAAGGAGATGGGGCAATTGCGCTGAGTGTCCATGGGGTGGCAGTGTGGAACCAAATCCCTGACTATGTTCAGGAAATAACCTGTGGTCTTGAGTTGGATGGTCCTGAAGGCAGGCAGGCGGGGAGCTGGGGCAGAAGCGGGCAGCGTTGTCCCTTAATTTGATCGACCCATGTACTGAGCTGAGACCAAGACCGCCATCCTCTCAGTCTGGGTGGCTGCCCTTGTACTGAGGCTCTGGGGCGCTTATTCTGGGCTGGGAACGCACTGATAAAAAGTTAATTTCTGTTTGCTATTGCTCGATAATTGGATGAACATGAAAGCAATTAAATATTAAAACATACAAACAAATAACTAAGTCACTGTAATTAGCCAAAGTTTGATCACTGTCATATTTATTTAAGAAGAGGTGATATGTCTCAGCAGGTGACATTTTAAATACCCCCGGCCTCTCTGGTGTTGTCTTTGGAGAATGCTGAATAATGTACTGAGAATTTAATTAAACCCTGTTGTAAATCAGCTATGATGACAGGGAAATGACAGCCACATGTTGAAATGAGAATTAGTCCACAGCAAGGGATATTAATTAACTCCTTTTCTGAAGGCCTTTGGCACAGAGTGGAGTGAGAAAAAAAAAAAAAAGCAACAGCCAGTGCTTTGACACAGGGAGGGGATTGCGCCTGTTGTTTCCATCATCATCATTATTATTTATAGCTGGAATCTCTTCTATGGCCAAAGTGTAGCTAATAATCACCATGCTATACAATGAGGTTAAACAGTTCTTCCTTCAGCGGGAGCCAGGAGATACAAGCAGGAAATAGCAGCGAAAAGGATGCCGTGGATGGAGAGAGAGTCCCTTTGGAAAACACGAGCATGCGTACTGTTCTCTCCCAGATGTGGACTCGGGGAGAATGTACAGAGATATTCAGACATGGATGAACAGACAGCTGGAAGACACCATGGAAACCATCTAGCCACGGAAAAGGCTCAGGGAGATGCGAGGATTTTCCTGAGGCCACGGGCTTACTGGGGCTGAGTCAGAGTGCCCATGGAGCCCAGATCAGTGGGGTTTCCATGAATGCCTCCCCTGGGTTTTGAAAGGCGAACTGCAGAGGATGTCAATGCGATGGGAATGGAAAGATGCTGCTATGAAGGGCGGGGCAACAGAAATGCTGCGTTTGTTCCTGGTGCTCAGGCTGCTTGTGCAAATAGAAGCGGATGTCTCTACACCCGTGAGCGCAGCTTGAGGGCTCTCCCGCTTGGACTCCCCTGGCCTTGGCCCCCAGAAAGCAGGCTGTGTTGGAGGAGCTGGTTCAGTCCCTCTTTGCCCAACTGTGAATGCAAACACTCGGCAAAGGGGAGGTGTCTCGCCCAGTCCCTCTGCGGGGAGGGAGACCTCATCCATGAGGGAAGTGGATCCTTCTCTGAGGGTTGGGGCCAGTGAGACCACCTGTGCATCCCAAGACCTTACAGGAACCACGTCACTCACTCCGTTGGTGAATGGGAACACGGTCAGGGAACGTGCACTTTCCTTCCACCAGGAATCAGTCATGACAACGAGTGTGGACACTACATTGTACACAGTCCTGTGAACAGAGACCTGGGCATTTGTTCCAGGAGCAAAAGCACTCACACCTGGACCACAGACTGCCACCCTATTGGCTCCCTGGGTTGGTGACAGACAACTGTATCAGCCAATCAAGAGCCCAAAAGGGTGGGCCATCATTGCAGTAGAGACACTTATAGGTGGTCCTAATCTCATGTATTGGAGAAGGCAATGGCACCCCACTCCAGTACTCTTGCCTAGAAAATCCCACGGACGGAGGAGCCTGGTAGGCTGCAGTCCACGGGGTCGCTAAGAGTCGGACACGACTGAGCGACTTCACTTTCACTTTTCACTTTCATGCATGGAGAAGGAAATGGCAACCCACTCCAGTGTTCTTGCCTGGAGAATCCCAGGGACGGGGGAGCCTGGTGAGCTACTGTCTATGGGGTCGCACAGAGTCGGACACGACTGAAGCGACTTAGCAGCAGCAGCAGCAATCTCATATATGGGTGGATTACAGCTTCCTGAATGTTCCAGAGCATCCCCCCCACCCCGCCCACTGAGGGTCCCACCGAGATGAGAATCTGCCCATAAAGAAGTTAGCAGGACCCTGTCTTTACAACCCCCTCTGGAGTCAGAAGTGGTTAGTTAAGACAATAGCCTGTTGTTCCAGAAAAGTGTCTGCCCTGGCTCCAGTGTTTCACGTATGTGTCCGTAAGAGTGTCCCCAAATGCTGGGACCCCCCCATGGAAGCTTTTACTAAGAGCCTCCACTTAATAAAAGCACGACACCTGTGTTTGGAGATGGTGAGCCCACAGTGCTGACCGAGAGAGATCTGGGGTTCCTCCTGCCTGCTCTGCCAGTGCCTGCACCCCGTCTGGGCACTGGGGCGGGAGGGGAATCTGTTCCTCTGAGTAGGAGGAGGGACGTCTCTACCAGGGCTCTGGGCTTGGCAGACTTTTCCCTAAACAAACAGGAGAGTTTATTTGTCTTTGATCAAGCTGCACGGAGGTCAAAGGGCCTGGTGACCCCTCTTAGTTGGAGTGACAGGGTCACGAGATTATTTGCTCCTGGGCCAGGCTGCTTCCTGGTGGAGCGGGGGGAGGGAACCAGCTCCTTGTAGATAGATCTCCATCTCAATTCTTTACCAGCTCTGCTCACAGAATACCAAGGAGGGAGTAGACAGCCTGGGGCGGGCTGCTGAATGGCATCCCTCTGGTGGTCTCCATGCATCCCCCCAACATGCCTCAGCTGTGTTCTCTCCTCTTTAAGGGTCCCCATCCCTTCTGCCTGCTCCCTCTGCTCCCACCTTTGCACCCGACACCCCTGGTCCCCCCGGGCTGTGACCAATCCTGGGACCTCGGTGAGTCTCTCTTGGCCCCTTGGACGACCTGCAGGATGTTGGCAGGTGAAGACTCCCCCTTCTCCCCTGCTCGCCCCATCTCAGATAAACCACGGCAGGAACCACACAAAAGGTGATGCTCTGGGCCATCCCACCCCTCCCCTGATCCCTGCTTATCATCTCCAAGTACAAAACCCACCTGCCTTCAACAGTTGCTCCTCTTAGAAGGAAAAAAACCTCTGAGGCTGTGGAAATCATGTGGGACAACTGCAGGGTAGACTGTTTTGAAAATAACTCTAGTACTGCTAAAATTCGACTCGGCATCAGCACCCTGATCTGACCACATGCCACCTTTATTGATAAAACATTGGTTATATTTTTGCTGCAAACATATATTTTAATGCAGTCACTCTGATGGACTGTTTCCTTTTTTTTTTTTATCTGACTGTATCCTTTTTTAAAAATTGAGAGTAGAATTGGCATACAGTAAAATTTACCCCTATTAGTAGAGGGTCCTGTGAGCTTTGGTAACTGTACAGGGTTGCAACCAGAAGCCCAATTAAGATGTGTAGCCATGAATTCCCTCAGCCCTGAACATTCCTTTATGTTCCTCTGTGGTCAAGCACTCCCCTCCCCTTGGTCTCTGGACACTAATAATCTGTTACCTTTCCCTATAATTTTGCCTTTCAGAATGTTCTATGAATGAAATTAGACGGGATGTAGCCTTTTGAGCCTGGCTTCCCTGAGTTACCGTAATACATGTGAAAGTCAGTCATCTATGTTGTATGCATTTATGGGCTGTTCCTTTTTCTTGCTGAATGGTATTCCATCATGTGGACGTATCACGATTTCTTCTCTTTGTTCTCAGTGAAAGGACATTTGAGATGTTTCCAGTTTTGGATAATGATGAATAAAGCTATGGTGAACACTCATATACAGGTTTTTGTGGGAGCACACGTAGCCAGTATGGGTTGTGTAATAAATACATAGGCTCAGCTTCCACACAGTCTTTCAGTATGGCTGTGCCATTTTGCGTCTCCACCGGCCTGTGTGAGAGTTCCACATTCTCCCCAACATTTTGCTATTGACAGACTAAAAAAAATTCTAGCCATTCTAATATCTGTGTTGTGATATCATGTTGCGGTCTTAATTTACATTTCCCTAATCATTAATAATGTTGATCATCTTTTTCTGTGTGTTTGCTTGCCATTGTACATCTTTTTCAGTGAGGTGTCTTTTCAAATCTTTTGCCTTTCTTTTTGAATTGGGTTCTTTTTGTATTATTAAGTTTTGAGGGTTTTTTGAGGGCTCCAGATATGAGTCCTTAAGCAGGTATGTGTTTTGTGAATATTTGCTCCCAGTCTGAGGTTTGTCTTCTTGTTTTCTTAACAATGTCTCTCAAAGAGTGGAAGTTTTTAGTTTTGAAGAAGTCCAGTTCATCATTTTTTTGCTTAGTGAATTGTGCACTTCATTTGCAGCAAAGCAATCTTCCCAATCCAAGATTTTCTCCTGTGTTCTCTTTTAGAAGTTTTAGTCTGGGTTCCACTATCAGTTTTTTTTAATATGGTGTGAGTCATGAATGGAGAGTCATCTTTTTTTGCATATAGATATCCAGTTTTTATAGCAGCATTTCTTTCTTTCTTTTTACTGCACCACTTCTTGAAAGGACTCTTTTCTCTACTGGAATACCTTTGTACATTTGTGGACTATAAGTAGATCATACTGGTTTTTGAAATGTTTGGCTTCATGCGTAATGTGACTTGAAGGTCTGCTTCTAAATTGTTTATTTGAACGCTTTTTTCATGGTGATCATAGGTGAAAACGACACCTCACAAAGACCTGTAGCTCCAACTAGAGGAAGTGAGTTGATGGCTGCTGCTGATAAACAAAGACACTTGATTTTCAATCCCATCTGACAATTGTGTAAAGTTTTTTAAAACTGAAATTTGGTGGCTTAATTTCTGTCTTTCCTAATGCCAATCAGTTGTTCTTACAGTCTTGGAAGGTGTTATACATTTCATATCTTTAATAAGAGAGTTCAAAATCCACAAAACACTTCACAGGAAATATTATTTTTTAATGTGTTAGGATATTACTTCCGGGCCATATATAAAGGTATGAAAAATCTTTTACACAGATGATGAATTGTTTTAGTGACAATGATGCCAGTCTGGCTCTACTGAGGACTGTCTACCTTTCCTGAATAAGGCAAGGTGCTAACACCCAAGCACTGATCAGTAACAGGGGCCCCTATGTTCTTTATAAGTGTGACTTGTTCCACACTTGGAGCATTTGAATTTTCCATTCAACACATAGCCTTTTTATTTTTCTAACCCATCAAATACTGACGCCAGGTTGAGTCTCCAAATATGGAGACTGGGAGTCTGATGTTCTCGATAGAGATTTCCAGGTTCTCTCCTGGTCCTTCCTTGGGAGATTGTGTGTCCCTGAGGCTCTTGCTTCTTTGAATCCTGCTCTGTTCCTCCTTGCTTGGCTCTGGAGCCTTCTATGAAACACGAGTGAGGCTGTCTTTGATGGTCAAGTGAAATGCATCAGGCAACAGAGGTCTGTTCTCTCACCTGGCAAGCACTGGAGAGCTACCAGTCCTGCAGGGGAAGCCCTGGAGGTTAGGGTTAGGGTTAGGGTTAGGGTTAGGGTGCCCCTGGGGCAGCTTCACTGAGAGCCATACCCTCTGCACCTGGGTGTCTGGGGTGCAGAAACAGAGCTCCTCAGTGAGACTACCTATGAGCACCAGAATGACCCATCCACATACCCTCCTGGGTTTCTCATAGGTCACAGCCTGAATCAGAGGCTTGCAAACCTTTACAGCAGGCTTTCCAGGTGGAGGTAGTGGTAAACCTGCCTGCCAGTACAGGAAACGTGAGACACGGGTTTGATCCCTGGGTGGGGAAGGTCCCCTGGAAGAGGGCATGGCAACCCACTCCAGTATTCTTGCCTGGAGAATCCCCATGGACAGAGGAGCCTGGCAGGCTATGATCCATAGGGTCACAAATAGTTGGACATGACTGAAGTGACTCTGCGAACTTTTGCTTCTTCTCACTGCCCTTGGGTGGGAGCCGCTAGACTTCACAATGCCGAGTGCAAACTTGCTTTTCTCCGGATCCTTCCCTCTCTTGGACAGAACCTCAGTTCTTGGAAAGGTGCCCTGGGGATCTCGCTGTGCTCTGGCTCCCATGAGTTCCACAAATGCCTGTGAACTTGTCAGTGCCCAGCAAGCACTTGAGCGTGGACTTTTATGAGTTCTGCAGGCTTAAGGCTCAGCCACCCTGGAGAGGGGTGCTCTGCAAAAATTCCCACCCCCTCCTCTCTCCTGGGTGGGATGTGACCAGAGGACTCAGAAGTGAAGCAGGGAATGAAGACACCTTGGCTCTCCACCTCTGGAGAGGGCTGGGATTTGCCTTGGAGCCCTTGGCCTCTCCTTGCCAGGGCACCGGTAGCCTGGCTTCCTAAGAGCTTGGCTGCAATAGCAGACCTGTCTACTCCGGCCTCTCTAGATGCCTCCTGTTGTCTTTGAACAGAGAGAATGGATCTAGGAGCTGCCTAGCTTTGGAGGAGCAGGCTGAGTTGGAGCCATCTGCTGGCCGCTTTTCCTGGAGAGAGCCTCTGTATTCTGCAACCAGAACCTTCCAATGCAAAAAAAAAAAAAACAAAACAAAAAACAAAACAAAACATGGTCACAAACATGCATGTGTGCATGCAAGGATGTTTTCTTCTCTCAGTTCTGCCTCCAGCAGGTCCCAGAAGGCCGCTCCCCAGGGCTCCAAGCTTCCTTGGTCACACCCATTGAGGAAGAAAGAGAGGCTCTTGTTCCAACATCCCAAGCAAAGCTTCTGAGTTTGCATTAATTAGGCTGGATTGGTTAATGAGCCCACCTTGGGACCATTCACTTGGCAAAGTGATGGGAAACACACTCATTGGCTTAGCTTACATCATATGCATTCTCCCTGGACCCAGGAATGGAGTTGGGTTCCTGGGACCTGCATAGACCCCCCCACTTGAGAGGTGAAGTTTGTTGGGTTAGGGTGTATATGAATGCTAGGGAAGCAACCAACAGGTGTCTGTCTTACTAAGGTTAGGAAGACCAAAGGTGGCTAGTCCTGTGATCACAGGAGTTGAGGTAGTTTCAGAAGAGTGGATATTGGTGAGTTTGTGGGATGCCAGGGGTGTGGTACCCTAGCCTATGGGCTGTCGGAGCATCATCCATTCAATACCGTCATAAAGATGACCTTGGTCCAGTGACCTTGCGCAGGTGGGGTAAAGAAGAGCACGTAGATGGAAACTGTGTTTGCCTCAAGAAATCTCATCCAAGGTGCCCCGGGGAAGATGAGATGTCCTTTTCCTGGGCCACTCAGATGCACAGTTCTGTCCAACGACAACACGACTTCTAGCAGCCTGTCCCTCCCTGCTGAGAGAGTCTCTCAGTCAAAGCAATACGTGTGCATAGGAAGAAATCCCAGTGCAGGGGGAGCCCGTGATGAGAACACAGCCCCTCCCCCTTCCCTCACCCTCATCAAGGCTTCCTTCTTCAGTGTTTCCCTCCCTGATTCCAAATTGGATGCTGAGCTTCAAACATCTGAGGTTTGGCTGCGGATGACGAGGTTTCATCTGCCTGCCCGCCCACCTCTGCTCACGCTCATTTAGATTCTTCCATGGACTGTCTTTGCAATGAAAATACGCTACCTACCGACATTCCTCTGCTTCTTATTTCATCAACATCAGGTCATGCTAGTGGGGCAGATAATACAGACATCTGCTTGGCGGGAGGTCAGATTCTCTGGCTTCAAATCTTAAGGCCTCAGTGTTCTCCCTGTGAAATGAAGGTATTGGTCCAAACTTCCTCCTGGGGACATTTGGAGGATTCAGCGGGCTCATTGTCTCTCTGTGTTTCGGCTGCTGTAACAGAATACCATGCTGCTGTTCGGTCGCTAAGTTGTGTCCAACCCTTCTCGACCCCATGGACTGCAGCACGCCAGGGCTCTCTGTCCCTCACCATCTCCCGGAGTTCCCCCAAGTTCTTGTCCACTGAGTCGCTGATGCCGTCCAACCGTCTCATCCTCTGCCATCCTCCACCTTTGCCTTGCATCTTTCCCAGCACCAGGGTCTTTTCCAATGAACAGAATACCATAGACCACGGACATTTATTTTTCACACTTCCAGAGGATTGGGAAGTCCAAGACAAAGGTGCAGGCAGATTCAGTATCTGATGATCTCCCACTTTGGGTTTCATAGGCATCTTCTTGCTGTGTCCTTGGAGGGTGGGAGGGACAAGGAAGCTCTCCGGGGTCTCGTTTGTGAGGGCACAAATCCCATCCACGAGGACTCCACTTTCATGACCGAGTCCCCTCTCGAAGGCTCCACTTCCTGATACTATCACATTGGGGGTTAGAATTCAACCTATTCATTTGGGGGTGGGACCCAAATTTCGTTCTATAGCACACATCAAGGGCTTAGCAGAGCTGAAGGGACCCATGTATTGAGCAGAGGAAGTGGAGCCTTTCACTGGCTTCTGCCAGTCCGTGGGGCCAAAGCCCAGAGGAGCAGGGCAAGCAGGACTGGGGAGAAAGACAGAGAGAGAGAGAGCACGCCTGGGAGCTGGCAGCCTGGGCACACTTCCTGTCCTCTCGTGTACCCGGTGCAGCCGCTGTTAAAAATAGAATTGTACTTTGCAGAGACATTCTCAAATGACACCCACCAAGTGCCCATTAACTCATCAGAGTGGTGATTCCAAATTGATTATTTCGAGTGTAAGACATAATAACATGTTCATCATGGAAAATAATTAGCGGTGGAATGGGGCCCAGGATGGCCTACTGCCTGCCTGCCTGGCTCCCCCCACCCTGCAGAGAGGGTGGGGAAACTGCTGGCTTTCACAGGGGGGGATTGGTGGCTGAGGATTCATCCTTATCCTGAGACCCAGCCTTCCTTTGGCCCCACTGACCCAACCAGGTCCTCTCCAGGGGCGGTTTGATGCTCTCGGGCCCTGGCGCCCTCTCCAGTTCCACGGCAGCCCAGCCCCTCCAGGTTCTGCTCCACCAAGTGGGCAGTAACTGGCCAGGCTCCAGCTGGGAGCCGGGGCTATGGTGACACGTCTTTCTCACTCGCTGAGCACGGGTAACAGCCTGCGCACCTTCACACCGTTGCCTTGGAAACCAAATTGCTCTGGCAGCATTCCGCAGTGGCACACGCATGCACACACACACACACACACACATGCATGCACGCACATGCATACACACTCCCCTCTGGAACATCGAGTGCCACAGGGAGCTGTCATTGTCCCCCCACCCCTGCTGTCCCCACAGCCCCTGTGCACCCCCAGGCTCAGATCCCCCCCACCCCTACCCTGGGGGAAGGGAGATGAGCAGGGCTGGTGTCTGCCGAGGTAGCAGATTGAGGAGGTTGTTTACGGGCTCTTGGATGGAAAGATGGCTCCTGCTGGTGTGCAGATGAAATGGCCCAGAGTCTGGAAGCATCTCTGCTCCTCTGGGGGCTTTGGTCCAGAGCTGTGCCTGCTGAGGGTGGGGCAGGCAGTGAGACTTACACGGGAGGGGGGCTCCACGGCTATCCTGTCCCCTCCTCACATCTTCCCCCGACTCCTGCAGCCCCTCGCTGCACTGCACGTCTCAGGCAGAAAGTGTCCATGGCAGGAAATATTCGGGAAGAGGCTATCTTCTGCTCGATGGGGGTAAACACTGCAGGGAAGCTGGGTTTGCACGGTAGATGCTGTGGACAGAGGAGCCTGGCGGGCTACGGTCAGTCTCTAGGGTCGCAAAGAGCTGGGCATAACTGAAGAGACTCAGCGCGCATGGACTGTAGTCCAGCCTGCCAGACTCTGTCCATGCAGTTCTCCAGCAAGATATCTTCCCAAGCCAGGGATCGAAACTGCGTCTCCTGCATTGCAGACAGATTCTTTCCCATCTGAGCCACCAGGGAAGCCCTTATAGCTTATTACAGATACTGAATACAGGTCCCTGTGTTACACAGTACCTCCTTGTGTGTGTCTGTTAATCTCATATTTCTAACTTATCCCTCCCCCAACAGAAGAACTCGCCTGCCAGTGCAGGAGACTTAAGAGACACAGGTTCAATCTTTGGGTTGGGAAGATTCCCTGGAAAAGGGCATGGCAACCCATTCCAGTATTCCTGCCTGAAGAATCTCATGGACACAGGAGCCTGGCAGGCTGCGATCCATAGGATCACAAGGAGTCGGACAGGACTGAAGCGACTTGGCCTGGCATTTCCCCTTTGGCAACCATAAGTTTGCTTTCTGTGTCTGCGAGTCCACTTCTGTTTTGTAAAGAAGGGCGTTGGTATCATCTTTTAGATTCCACATATAATGATATCATATGCATTTGTCTTTTTCTTGTTTCGCTCAGTATGATCATCTCGAGGTCTATCCAAGCTGTGGCAAGCGACAACTCTTCATTCTCTTCTATGGCTAACAGTCCATTGTTTGAATAGATACCACATCTTCTTTATCCATTCATCTTTTAGTGGACACTTGGGTTGCTTCTGTGTTTTGGCTATTGTAAATAATGCTGCAGTGAACACTGGGGTGCATGAGTCTTTTTGAATAAGAGTTTTCATCTTTTCTGGGTATATGCCCAGGAGTGGGATTGCTGGCAGTTCCATTTTTACTTTTTTAAGGAACCTCCATACCGTTCTCCCCAGTGGCTGCACCAATTTACATTCTCACCAACAACGCAGAAGAGTTTCCTGTTCTCCACATCTTCTCCAGCATTTGTTACTTACAGGTTTTTGGATGATGGCCATTCTGACGGTTGGGACATGATACCCTATGGTAGTTTTGATTATTCTAGTAATTAGCGACATTGAGCATCTTTTCACGTGCCTGTAGACAGTCTGCAGGTCTTCTGTGGAGAAAGGTCTGATTAGGTCTTCTGCCCGTTTTTGCCTGTCTTGTACTGCCATTGAATCACAGTCTATATCAACATGGAAATGGGAGTGAAATTGGATGGCGGGGGGCAGGGGGACTGTGTCTTTTGACCTCCTCTTACAGAAAGCGGAACTGGACCACTGTGTCAAGCAGCAGTGACTTGACCAGCCTTACAAGAGCCCCATCGAGTTTCCAGGGTCCGCTGCGGGTGCTGTGCCTGCAGAGGACCCTGGCTGGTGGAGATAACACTTGATAAACAGGGAGAGTGGGCTGTCCCCTCCGCCCCTCTCTTAGATATCCAGCCTTCTTTATAGCTTTGCTCAGGTAGATCATTCATTGCCATAAATTTTCTTATCTCCAGTGCTTTTCCAATTATGGATAACAACAGAAAAGCAGTCATTGGTTTCTAAAAGGTCATCAAGATATAGAGCCCGTTGGGGAAGGGAATGACTTATGCAGTTGGCTGTATAAATCTGGAGAAGTTTTATGCACAAGTCGGACAAGAAATGTAAGTGAGATTCATAAAACATATAAAGATTTATGGTGTCTCGGCTGATGAAAATTGCCTCTTCTTTCGCTGTTTGCGTGGGAATTATTTGTTCCTTCCAAGTGTTTTACATATGGCGCATGGGCCAGCATGTCCTCCTGTAGCCCCCACGAGGGGCCAGTGCATCCTAAGGGCATGGCGGTGATTAGTCGTGGCATCTTTGAGCAACCGGCTGGCAGGATCTTAGAAGCCGTGGCTCCTCTGATCGCCAAAGACGCTCAAGTCCCTCCAGGCAGCTGTTGCACTTTTAGCGTCTATGGGCGGAGAAAACAAATTCTCACATGGATATCTGACTAGCAGGTTGTGTCATCACTCCCCTGGAAGCCGGGGGGTGTCCTGGGCCTGACTGCATGGTGTGCCTCAAAGTGGCTTTGTTTTTTTAAAAAAGCTTGTTTGTTGGGTCTTCCTTGCTGCAAGCAAGCAGGGTTCCTTTAGTTGCAGTGTGCGCATATGCGCTCAGGCGCTTAAGCATGTCCGACTCTTTGCAACCCCATGGACTGTAGCCTGCCAGGCTCCTCTGTCCATAGGATTCTCTAGGCAAGAATACTAGAGTGGGTTGCCATTTCCCTACTCCAGGGGATCTTCCTGATCCAGGGATCAAACCTGCGTCTCCTATGTCTCCTCTTTTGGCCAGAGGATTCTTTATCACCGGCGCCACCTGGAAAGCCCCCCCAAAGTGGTTTTGAGAGCCCCTGCACCAGATTCAGGACTGATTCCCAGGCTTGCCTCTCAGTAGTTGGATTTTATTAGTTGAGTCTGGTCTGGGAATCTGCATTTTTATTTAGTAAGTTGCCCAGGTGTTTCACATGCACAGGTTTGTGAGGGACTCATGTAGCACCCCGTCTTCCCTTTTGCGCACAAGGGGGTGAAGGTCCAGGGAAGTGAAGCGGCACAGTTGGGACCTTCTGCCTTCCAGGGACTCAGACTATTGTACAACCTGCAAATATTGTCAGAACCTGCAAAGCTCCTTCATGAAGAAGATCTAGGCTGATACGCCATTTCTCTGGGAAGACCCTCTGACCCAGCCCAGGGGTCTTTCCCTTGCCCTGCCAGATCCGTTGCCCTGCTCACCCTGAGCCCAGCAGGGTAAGAAGCTTGCTAACATCTGTGTATTTGGTGGCATGCTGTTCCGGGGGTAGGGGAGGGACCTTGACGTTTGCCAATTCTTCTGGTGTAGATACCCCACCACAGCCCATTTCAAGCTTAGCTACAGGCCTTCACTGAGACTGGAGTTGGGAAGACATACACAGATTCCACTCACTGCGGTCTGAATCTCCTCTAGCATACACTGCATCTTCATGTCCCAGGAAACAAAACTGGAGGCAGGCAGAAACAGATCAGGCCAGAGAAGGAGGAGACCAAGCAGATACAGGGTCATATCTGGGAGGTGGGGTTACCCATATGCCCAGGGAGGTAGCCCAGCATCCCAGGGTCCCAGGGAAACTGAGGGCACCCCATGGCACTTGGACTCAGAGGTCAGTGCTCCCCAGGGCACGGGAGGGTGACAGCCCTGCCAACTGACCTCAGCCACAGGACTGCCTGTCACCAGGTCACAGCTGCGGGCCTCTCACACTTCCTTTTTGATCAGGCTGACACCTTCACAGCTGTGCGGCAGAGGTCAGCACTAGCTGCTCTAGCCTTACATGTGGGTCCGTATAGTCAAAGCTATGGTTTTTCCAGTAGTCATGTATGGATGTGAGAGTTGGACCAGGAAGAAGGCTGGGCACCGGAGAACTGATGCTTCAATTGTGGTGCTGGAGAAGACTCTTGAGAGTCCCATAGATGGCAAACCAGTCAATCCTAAAAGAAATTAGCTCTGAATATTCATTCGAAGGACTCACATTGAAGCTGAAGCTCCAATACTTTGGTCAGCTGATGCAGAGAGGTGGCTCACTGGAAAAGTCCCAGGTGCTGGGAAAGATTGAAGGCAAAGGGAGAAGTGGGTAGTAGAGGATGAGATGGTTACATAGCATCACCAACTCAATGGACTTGAATTTGAGCAAACTCCTGGAGAGTGAAGGACAGGGGAGTCTGGTGTGCTGCAGTCCATGGGGTCACAAAGAGTCGGGCATGACTTAGGAACTGAACAACTTTCATGAACCGGCAAGACCCCACCTCCATCGGGTACCCTGCACCTGCCCCACACCCTGGTGAGGAGCCAGTGCCCAGTGAGAGCCCCCCCTCCCCCCGCACCCCCTGGGCCTTGCTTAGACTTTAGTTTCCACTCATAATATCCCCGTGCCTCCTGCCTCTTGGTCTCTGGAGGTCCTGTGCTTACCCCACAACCTTCTGCAAATATTATTGCTCCTGGAGACCTTCCCGTCCCCTTCCCCATGGAGATCTCCTCCCTTCTCTGCCCTCAACACACTATGTGCCCTTCCAGCAGCGGCAATGACATCTGCCCTGCGTGATTGTGTGGTCTTCCCAGGGACATCCAAGGCAGCTATTTATTTGGGTGAAGCCTCTGGTCCAGGCAGCTGGCCCATCTCTGTGGCCATCACAGCACTCACCCCAAGCCTGGGACCTTGCTAAGGTTTAGTTTTACCCCCTAAAGACCCAAAACAGTTTGCTTCCACTAGCAGCGCCTGCTAAGGTGCTGGATGGCTGGTTGGGCCAGGCGTGCCCTATGTGAATCCTCATGACCCCCCACGTGTAGCTACTCCAGGAAGCTCGTCCTGCTGACCAGCTTCCGGCCTCCCAGGGATGACAGATGGGGGCTGCAGTCCGAGGCTCTGGCCCATGTCCACCTTTCTCCAGAGGCCTCTGGTTCACCTCCTCCCCCAGCTCCGCTTTCCTGAGATGCTCCACAGAGCAGGTTCAAAACCAGCTGCTGCTACACTTGATAAAGGCTTGAGAAAGAACATTTTAAAAAGAGAAGAGATGGAGAAATTGGAAAAGCTTTTGTATACATACATACACATAATATGTATAATATATATTTTAGAAAACTTATGAATTTTTACCTAACTAAAAATTTTATGACGTTTTGATTTTGCTTGTTTGACTTAGTATGAATAGAATGCTGCTGCTGCTACTGGTGCTAAGTCGCGTCAGTCGTGTCCGATTCTGTGCGACCCCATACATGGAAGCCCACCAGGCTCCCCCGTTCCTGGGATTCTCCAGGCAAGAACACTGGAGTGGGTTGCCATTTCCTTCTCCATGCATGAAAGTGAAAAGTGAAAGTGAAGTCGCTCAGTGGTGTCTGACTCTTAGCGACCCCATGGACTGCAGCCTACCAGGCTCCTCCATCCATGGGATTTTCCAGGCAAGAGTACTGGAGTGGGGTGCCATTGCCTTCTCCGATGAATAGAATGCTATATTTCTAATTTTAAAAAAGCTGATATGCAAAGCAACAAAGGTTTATTGTATAGCACAGGGAACTATATCTTGTAATGACCTCTAGTGGAAAGTAATTTCAAATATAATACATGTGCCTGTGCTTAACTGAATCACCTTGCTGTGCACCTGAAACATTGTAAGTGAACTCTACTTTAATAAGCTGAATGGTTCTATGAAGACCTATAAGACCTTTTAGAACTAACACCCAAAAAAGATGTCCTTTTCATTATAGGGGACTGGAATGCAAAAGTAGGAAGTCAAGAAACCCTGGAGTAACAGGCAAATTTGGCCTTGGAATACAGAATGAAGCAGGGCAAAGGCTAATAGAGTTTTGCCAAGAGAATGCACTGGTCATAGCAAACACCCTCTTCCAACAACACAAGAGAAGACTCTACACATGGACATCACCAGATGGTCAACACCGAAATCAGATTGATTATATTCTTTGCAGCCAAAGATGGAGAAGCTCTATACAATCTGCAAAAATAAGACCAGGAGCTGACTGTGGCTCAGATCATGAACTCCTTATTGCCAAATTCAGACTTAAATTGAAGAAAGTAGGGAAAACCACTAGACCATTCAGGTATAATACATGTGCCTGTGCTTAACTGAATCACCTTGCTGTGCACCTGAAACATTGTAAGTGAACTCTACTTTAATAAGCTGAATGGTTCTATGAAGACCTACAAGACCTTTTAGAACTAACACCCAAAAAAGATGTTCTGAACTTATGATTATCCCTTATGATTATACAGTGGAAGTGAGAAATAGATTTAAGGGACTAGATGTGATAGATAGAGTGCCTGATGAACTATGGACGGAGTTTCGTGACATTGTACAGGAGACAGGGGTCAAGACCATCCCCATGGAAAAGAAATGCAAAAAAGCAAAATGGCTGTCTGGGGAGGCCTTACAAATAGCTATGAAAAGAAGAGACGTGAAAAGCAAAGGAGAAAAGGGAAGATATAAGCATCTGAATGCAGAGTTGCAAAGAATAGCAAGAAGAGATAAGAAAGCCTTCTTCAGCGATCAATGCAAAGAAATAGAGGAAAACAATAGAATGGGAAAGACTAGAGAGCTCTTCAAAAAAAATTAGAGATACCAAGGGAACATTTCATGCAAAGATGGGCTCAATAAAGGACAGAAATGGTATGGACCTAACAGAAGCAGAAGATATTAAGAAGAGGTGGCAAGAATACATGGAAGAACTATACCAAAAAGATCTTCACAACCCAGATAATCATGATGATGTGATCACTCACTTAGAGCCAGACATTCTGGAATGTGAAGTCAAGTGGGCCTTAGGAAGCATCACTACGAACAAAGCTAGTGGAGGTGATGGAATTCCAGTTGAGCTGTTTCAAATCCTGAAAGATGATTCTGTGAAAGTGCTGCACTCAATATGCCAGCAAATTTGGAAAACTCAGCAGTGGCCATAGGACTGGAAAAGGTCAGTTTTCATTCCAATCCCAAAGAAAGGCAATGCCAAAGAATGCTCAAACTACCGCACAATTGCACTCATGTCACATGCTAGTAAAGTAATGCTCAAAATTCTCCAAGCCAGGCTTCAGCAATACGTGAACCATGAAATTCCAGATGTTCAAGCTGGTTTTAGGAAAGGCAGAGGAATCAGATATCAAATTGCCAGCATTTGCTGGATCATGGAAAATACAAGAGAGTTCCAGAAAAACATCTATTTCTGCTTTATTGACTATGCCAAAGCATTTGACTGTGTGGATCACAAGAAACTGTGGAAGATTCTGAAAGAGATGGGAATACCAGACCACCTGACCTGCCTCTTGAGAAATCTGTATGCAGGTCAGGAAGCAACAGTTAGAACTGGACATGGAACAACAGACTGGTTCCAAATAGGAAAAGGAGTACGTCAAGGCTGCATATTGTCACCCTGCTTATTTAACTTCTATGCAGAGTACATCATGAGAAGCACTGGACTGGAAGAAGCACAAGCTGGAATCAAGATTGCCAGGAGAAATATCAATAACCTCAGATATGCAGATGACACCACCCTTATGGCAGAAAGTGAGGAGGAACTAAAAAGCCTCTTGACGAAAGTGAAAGAGGAGAGTGAAAAAGTTGGCTTAAAGCTCAATATTCAGAAAACTAAGATCATGGCATCTGGTCCCATCCCTTCATGGGAAATCGATGGGGAAACAGTGTCAGACTTTATTTTTTTGGGCTCCAAAATCACTGCAGATGGTGATTGCAGCCATGGAATTAAAAGACGCTTACTCCTTGGAAGAAAAGTTATGACCAACCTAGACAGCATATTCAAAATCAGAGACATTACTTTGCCAACAAAGGTCTATCTAGTCAAGGCTATGGTTTTTCCAGTAGTCATGTATGGATGTGAGAGTTGGACTGTGAAGAAAGCTGAGTGCCGAAGAATTGATGCTTTTGACCTGTGGTGTTAGAGAAGACTCTTGAGAATCCCTTGGACTGCAAGGAGATCCAACCAGTCCATTCTAAAGGAGATCAGTGCTGGGTGTTCTTTGGAAGGACTGATGCTAAAGCTGAAACTCCAGTATTTTGGCTACCTCAGGTGAAGAGTTGAGTCATTGGAAAAGACTCTGATGCTGCGAGGGATTGGGGGCAGGAGGAGAAGGGGACGACCGAGGATGAGATGGCTGGATGGCATCACTGACTCGATGGGCATAAGTTTGAGTGAACTCTGGGAGTTGGTGATGGACAAGGAGGCCTGGCGTGCTGCAATTCATGGGGTCACAAAGAGTTGGACACAACTGAGCAACTGAACTGAACTGAACTGAAGTCATGCTAAGGGTGGGTTGTTTCGGGAGCAGCTGTGGCCACATAGAGGTGACCAATACTCCTGTCAGCAGCCAGTCTCTCTTCAAAGATCAGGAACATTCCCCCCACCCCAGCTGCTGGAAAGGACCCCACAGCTGGCAGCACCTGTCCATGCCTGTCCTCTGAGGTCACCCTGGAGAGGTCGGTCCTTGGGCTGTGAGCTGTTTTCCCTCTTCCCTCCCTACCCCCCATCCTCAACCCATCAGAAGGACAGTAATTTAATAGATAAAACTGCAGGCTCTAGAACTCAAATCCCAGCTCACTCCTTTGTGATCTCCATGACCTTAGACAAATTCTCAAAATCATGCTCAGTGACATCATCTTTACAGTTGGTGTAACTGTGTTTTCCAATTCATCAGTTTCTGTGGGCCGAAAGTGAGACAACACAGACGAAGCGCGCAGAGCCACGCCTGGCACGCTGCAAGTGCGCGGTGCGTGTTATCTGTGAGTCTTGCCCTTACAACGACTGTCGTTATGGGCAGCCCAGCCTCTGTGGTGGCGCTTTCGCCCACCCGTGTCTGTTCTACCTCATTTTCCTCTAGTATTGTGACGTGTTTGTCTTATTACTGTTCACTGAAATTCAATCGGGATGCTCAGGGAAGTGCCTAACCCCGCCCAGCACATAGTAGGCACCTTATAAATCACTGCTGCCTTCCAGGAGTCTGGTACCTAGCCGAATGCTCGGCACACAGTCGGTCCTCTGTGATGGAGCTGAGGGCTCAGCCTGGCCACCCTCTCTTCCTCCTGTGCCCCCTCCTCGGCACCCTGACCGTTCCCCTCATCAAAGCAGCATCGTACGTGAGCTCCGTGTCCTGGGGGGCCAGGGTGGCAGAGAAGAGAGGCGTCAGGAGAAATGTGCCCTCAGTGCTGGGGGTGAAGGGGCTCATTAGGGATGTGACTAGGTCTCAGATTGCCCACCTGGTTCAAGGTCAGGAGGCAGCTGTGTGGCCCACCCACCCAATTTAACCCTTTCATCCTGGTCCAACACCCCGGGCTTCTCCTCACGGGCATCAGAGCCCCTGCCCCCGTCTGACACTGGGGTGGAGTGAATCTCAGTCTGATGCACCTTCATAGGACGCAGGATACAGAGGTCAGGCTGTGCCCCGCCAGGCTCTGTCTTCCCCCAGACGAAGCCCAGCCTCCAGGCTGTACCAGCCGGCAGGCAGCAAGACATCCCGAGGCAGTGTCCAGGGGCATCGGTCACATTGGAGAATGATGAAGGGGAGGCAGGTGTCTGACCTGGGATGACAAAAACACATAGCAGTGAAGCCTCCCCCCACCCCCCGCCAGGGGGGAGGGGACAGAGACCCAGTGTCATTTTTCAGCATGATTTTCCTCCGTTTAATGTTCCCATAGATTACAGGGCCTGATCATCTGATGGCCCGTAGAGATGCTTTATGGTGTTAGGGTGTAAGGTTTTAGGAGAGGAAAGAATTAACTGCAAACTTTCTGTCCTACAAAGACCTCCGTTGTCTGTAGAATACCAAGTTGGTTTTGTTTTGCTTTTTTTAGATATGTACTCGAGGTGAGAAAGATAAATAGGATTTACGAACCTCCTTGTGCATGTAAAAAGGATGGAAAGGAACTTTCTCTCTAGAAACTTCCTTTTGGCCTGGAAGAAAGCAGGGATGCATCTTCTCACACCCCTCAGGCAGAGGTTTGGGGCTTCCCTGGTCGCTCAGACAGTAAAGAATCTGCCTGCAGTGCAGGAGACCTGGGTTCAGTTCCTGGGTCAGGAAGATCCCCTGGAGAAGCGAACGGCCACCCATCCAGTTTTCTTTTTTTTAACTTTAACCTTTTTATTTTGTATTGGGGTAGAGATGATTCACCAGGTTGTGGTATTTTCAGGTGAACAGCAAAGGGACTCGGCCGTAGATATACACGTATCCATTCTCCTCCAAACCCCCCTCTCACCCAGGCTCCCACTCCAGTGTTCTTGCCTGGAGAATTCCACAGTCAGAGGAGCCTGGTGGGCTACACTCCATGGGGTCACAAAGAGTCGGGCACAACTGAGCAACTGTTTCGCTTTCACTTTTCGGTGGAACAACAGAGAATTCGACGCTACATATTTTATTAAAATCTTTGGCTCTTCTGCTGCAGTTCCCTGTCCTGGCTCAGGGATCAGGAAAGTCTGAGGAAAGAGGCAGAAAGTGCTCTCTCTTTGCCAGATCCTGTTCTGGGCCACAAGTGCCCCCAGAGTCCAGTTTGTAGTTCTTAAGGCTATGAGTAAAAATCATTGACAAACCACTCTTCTTTGGAAACGACGGTAAAAGAGAGAAACGAATATCACACCTAAGGAGGGGCAGGGGAGCACAGGAAAAGATGCTCAACACCATTGATCAGCAGGGAAACACACGTCGAAACCACCTCACACCTGTTAGGATGGCCAGGGTCAAGACAGATGATAACAAGTGTTGATTGGACTGTGAGAAACTGAAGCCCTTGCCTGTTGCTGTCAGGGATGTAAAACAGTGTAGCTAGCTGCTTTGGAAAACAGTTTGGTGGTTTCTCAGAAAGTTAAAGGCAGAACTACCATCGAACCCAGCAGTTCCCCTCCTAGATACAAACCCAAGAGAACTGAAGAAATGTATTCACACAGATGCATATACACGCGTGTCCACGGCAGCACTACTCACAAAAGCCAAAAGGTGGAAACAATCCAAGTGTCCGTCAGCAGATGAATGGATAAACAAAATGTGACCTGTGCACACCACGGAATAGTGTTGTTGCTGTTGCTCAGTCTCCAGGTCCTGTCTGACTCCTGGCTATCCCGTGGACTGCAGCAGGCCAGGCTCCCCTGTCCTCCACTGTCTCCCGGAGTTTGCTCAGATTCATGTCCATTGAGTCTATGATGCTATCTCACCATCTCACCCTGTGCTTCCCTCATCCCCTTCTGCCTCCAGCCTTTTCTGCATCAGGATCTTTTCCAATGAATTGGATTTTTGCATCAGGTGGCCAAAGTATTGGAGCGTCAGCATCAGTCTTTTCAATGAATATTCAGGGTTAATTTCCTTTAGGATTGACTGGTTTGATCTCCTTGCAGTTCAAAGGACTCTCAAGAGTCTTCTCCAGCACCACAATTCGAAAGCATCAATTCTTTGGTGCTCAGCCCTCGGTATGGTCCTGTGGAATAGTATCCAGCCATAAAAAAGGAACGAAGTTCTGCTACATGACAAACCTCAAAGACGCTGCCTATCCTAAGTCAAAGAAATCAGTGTGATCACATTTATATGAAATATCCAGAACAGGAAATCTGTAGAGACAGCTTAGTGGTTTTCAGTGATTGGGAGGAGACAGGATGGGGAGGGGGTTTCCTTTCAGGTGATAGAATGTTCTGGAACTACTTAGAGTGGTTGCACAACATGGTGAATGTACTAGAAACCTCTGATTTACTTACTTACTTTGAAACAGTTAACTTTATGTTACGTCATTCATCTCATAGCTCAGTTGGTAAAGACTCTCCCTGCAGTGTAGGAGACCTGGGTTTGATCCCTGGGTCAGGAAGATCCCCTGGAGAAGGAAGTGGCAACCCACTTCAGTATTCTTGCCTAGAGAATCCCACGGACAGAGGAGCCTGGCAGGCTACAGTCCATGGGGTCGCAAGAGTCAGACACGACTTAGTGACTAAACCACCACCACCACCACCAATTCAGCCCAGTTAAAAGGTGTGTCTTAAAAAGTGCGGCGGGGCCTAAGAAGCAGCCTCAGTGTGTCAGGCTGACTCAAGAGGAGCTGCGGTGATGAGTGAAGAGACCTCCTCTAGAATTTCTTGTTTCCTGCATCTCAGTCATGATGGTTTGAGGAGGGCGTCAGATAATCGGTAAACTCTCCCTTGGGAGAATCCTGGGATCCGGTCTGGACAGAGTCAAGTACCTGGGGGGGACACAGAGTGGCAAGCCCCCAACACTGCTCATTCTGCCTGCAGCGAAGTCCCCACCCAACCACAATCCCCAGGCGCACACCTGCCCACACGGCCAAAGCCTTCCGCCAATCCCATCCGCAAGAGCCAGTACAGGTGAGGGACCTGGTAGCTGGCCAAGCGGCACCACCCCGGGAAGCTGAGCGTATGCAATGCCTGTTCAGCCCCGCCAGGGACTGTGGGCCGTCTCCTCCCATCTGTGGGCTCCAGGAGGGCCTTCTGCTTTACCCGGCTCCCTCCCTGGAGCAGGTCCGTGGCTGGCCTGCAGGCTGGCTCCATAAATGGTGTCTTGATGGTGCTTGGGTCCAGGGCAGCCCCTAAGCTCTCCTGGAGGAATGGTGGATGTTTTTCCCCCAACTCATTCCCCACTGGGACCATTCCTCAGCGCTCTCCTTCTAGCCAGGTCCCAGGATGGCCTGGAGTTCTGAGCCAGCACCACCTGAGGGCCCAGGGGAACCGCAGGTCCTTAGTGGGGGCTAAGCGAGAACAGAAGGCAGAGGTCACTGAACTGCTGGCGTGTGCAGGCCCTGACCCTCCCTGGATGCCTGCCTTCCTCCACCCTCCAGCCCTGCGCCCAGCGTCACCCCCATCTCGGCTGCCTGTCCCCTATTATAGTCTTCTCGAGTGGCTCCTTGTACCCTGGGGACGCCTTCCTTCTTTCATTACATCCCTGCCTGGGGGAGGGGGAGCAAGGAGAGAGGCAGGTCCCTAACTCCCAGGCCTCAAAGAAGCCTCTCAGAACAGAAGTGGCTCTTGAGGGCCGTGCTGAGAGCCCACTCTCCCTGCATTAACCAGCGCAGAGAGAGATGCTACAATGGACGACGCTGTTACCCCGTGAGCTGGAGGACCCAGGTTTGGACATGCAGGAAAATCATACTCCATTTTCATCTGCGATAGTCTCCGCCCCTCCCCCTCTGCCCCTGGCATCAGAGCCTGAGTAATCCACGGCAAGAGTGGATAATTAATTCAAGAAAGACCACATCCCGGGGCCTTGGCCCTTTGACAGAGAGAGGAGGGGAAGACAGGGAGAGGGGCTGAGAGTCTGCTGGAATAATCTCTTGTCTTGGGGCAAGATCGTTCCAGTCCTAATGAGACCCCCGGGCATCATCCCTGTGTGTATTGTCTATCACGGCCAGGAAAAGGGAGAGACCAACTTTATTTCTGAATTTAGACTGACTTAAAGAAGTGGCATCACATTTGAAGGGCACACAATCAATCTGTTACCCTCGCTGCATGAAATTGTATTTGCTTGCCACTTCCTATCTCGCTGGGCGCAGCTGGGCTGTAAGTCATCGGTGATAACATTCTTTATTATGCCGTCCTGTTTATGAACTGTGCCTGGAAAGAATGATAGAAATATGCAGCAATATGCAAAGGGATGGGGCGGGGGGGGGGGCGGGTGGCGGGTGGAGAAGAAGGGGGAGCGAATGCTAGTTGCCAGGGCAACAATGGGGCTATTTTGGGCTTTGGATTTTGCGGATGATGAAAACCATTTTCCTGTGATGCTTGGACTCTCCCTTCCCCCCTCCTGGAGGCGATTAACACAGAACCCAATATTTTAGGAAAAGGGTGGCTTAATTTCTTAATTAACGTTTCTCCATATATATTTTTCTACCTCCTTTAAAAATGGATGAAAAAAAATCTAAGGGTGTTGATAATGTTTGAGCATTCTTGAGTGGAAGGCGAGCTTTCGTCCTGGTAGAAAGAGATGTGTGAATAATTTACTAATCTTCAGTGTTCCTCCGCCGCCGCCTCGTCCACCACACACTCCGCCCCCCCTTTTTACCTACACCGACTTAACTCTGATAAACTCCCCAAGCAAAATCCCCAGGCTCTGAACCTCAGCAAAATCTCAAAATCTGCAAGTGTTTTCTAGCCGCCTGAATTCCAATGAGTCTCAGGCAACCTGGCTGCCACAGAGACGGCTGGGGCTGGGCAGAATCTCCATCTCAGGGCACAGACGCCCCCGAGAAACAAAGGCTGGAGAGCAAGCCTTGCTCCTGTCCTCTCGATCCAAGATGGAGACTTCCTGGCGGAGGGACTCACCCTCTGGGCGCTGAGCCACTCACATAGCCTGGGCAGCCCCACACCCAGAAGGTGGCGAGTCTGGTCCCCTCCGGATCTGAGCCCGAGTGGACAGTTCCCCGTGCTGTGTCCACTTTCATAGAACTGATGGCTTTCAAGCTTGCTGCCTCCGTGCTGTTTCCTCAGTGGTTCTCCAAGTGGGGTCCCCTGACCCCCACCAGCAGCAGCACATTGTCTAGGGACGCGTGGTTACAGATGCAAATTTGGGGGTCCTCCCTCCAGACTTGCTGAATGGGGAATGGGAGATGGGCTCAGCACCCTGTGTGTTAGCGAGTCCCCCTGGGTGCTGCTGAGCCCGTCCAGTGTGAGGAGTGCTGTGTGAAAGAAAGACAGGGACCAGGTATTTCATAGACATATTTCAGATATTTCATCTCTAGCATGTATCTACCACATAAATGTAGGTGCCCAATAAAAAGGAGCTGTGATTGGAGCTGGGGCAACAGTCTTGGAATCCCACTCACCTGCCTCTCCCCAGCGTCTGTGCAAAGCGACAAGGGTGGTGAGCAAACAGCAGGTGGATTTCTGGTGCTCACGGTCCAAGACCTAGGACTGGAGGGAGGTGGCTCACGGAGCCTCTTTCTTTCTGATCTGGGCAGTCTTGCTTGTCCAGCTTTCTGCGGCTAGACGCCACCCCCCAGTCCCTTTCTGGGGTAAGGGACTTATCTCCCAAGGGAACCCCCTGAACTGGACTCCCGGGTTCCCCTTTCTCATTGACCTTTGGTATCAGGCCTAAGACTTGTTCATGGATCTGGGGAGCATCTTGCTGGGTCTGGAAGATCCTGCAGGGGTCAGAGTTGGTGGGACGGGGCTCTTATTCTGTGATTGAAAAGTGTTCATGCTGGTAAAGTACTTTCGTGCCTCTGGCTTGGCAGCAATGGGCCATGTGTGTTTTCCCAAGTGGCCCCTTCTGCTCACTCCTGCTAGCAGAAAGAAGTCTCCTGAAGATGTCCTTTGTGGGCTAATTTGGGAGAGGTTCTTAGTAATAAGGGGCTTCCCTGGTGGCTCAGAGGATAATGGATCTGCCTGCAGTGCAGGAGACCCGGGTTCAATCCCTGGGTTGGGAAGATCCCCTGGAGAAGGAAATGGCAACCCACTCCGGTATTCTTACCTGGAGAATCCCATGGACAGAGGAACCCGGTGGGCTACAGTCCACAGGGTCGCAAAGAGTCAGACACGACTGAGGCGACTTGTCACAGCACACACAATTTATGAAAGCATCATCGCCCTGAGGCTGAAGAGAGAAATAAGATGCTTTCTTTTTTAAAAATGATCTTTTAATTACCTATTATCGAAGTAATACATACTCGTGTGGAAAAATTGAAAATTTATAGAATAGTACAAAAAAGTAAACAAATTATACTTTTTCTGTCTGGAGATAAGAGGGAATACTTTTCTGCTTTTTTGCTCTACTTTTTTTCTCTCTCTCCCTGTTTATTTTTACAAACTTGAGATTATATTGCATTCTGCTTTTTTTTTTCAGCTAACATCATAATGTGAGCATTTTTCCATTTCCTTAAATAGTCTTCAATGCTTTTTTTTTTTAGTGACTGCACACTATTTTATAATGTGGATGTATCATCGTTAAGCTTTTCCTGTGAATAAATTATTTTCCACGTCTCTTTCAGGATGTGGAAGTGGCAGCTTGTGATTTTAATACTAAAGGAAGCCGAGAGCGCAGAGAGAAAGAGGTGAGTCCCTTTGTCTCTGATGCCTGGCATCCGAGTCAGCGCTGAAGCAGGAGAAACCAATCAGTCAGTGGGGTTTGAAGTGAATTTCTGCAGTGACATTCGGGGTAAGAGATGAAATTACTTCCCCCAGGGCAAGTGGCAGCATTTGGCATTTTGAAGGTTGGCAATGAGATAAATGTAGTAAAATCCAGGTTCATGCGAAGCTTTCTTTTAATGCACTGGAACAGGGCTGTCACAGGACGTAAGTGGGAGAGGGGCTGGACCGGCATGCTGGTGCTTGGTGGGCTCATGGACTGCCTACCCCCCAGGGATGGGGAGGGTCCTCAGCTGGGTCTCCACACGGGCTCTAGTCTCCCCGCTCCTGTGGAGAGAGCAGAGATCAGCCTGGAGCCCCCTGTGGTCATACCTCTGTTCCATAGTTCCCCTCTGCTATCGCATGTTGGGTTCACACACCTGTGAACAGGAGTGGGAGACACGAAATCCCTTTAATAAACAAAATAATAGGCATCACCCTGCACCGTCAAATCTGCCCACCGACTCTCCCTCTGCTCCTCAATCATTGCTCGAATTTTTTACAACCCTCGGCAACTCTGCTTTGCAAGAGTTTCCAAAACCCTATCCGGCCAACTTTCTTTCCATTGTGCCCATCATAGCCACCTCTGCTAAAAGGGCCCCTCCAAAGTCAGCTGGCGTGGCTAGATAACCCTTGAACCGTGGGAACTCTTCTTTCTTTATGTATTCATTTATTTTTGCTGCACTGGGTCTTCAGTGCTGTGCACGGGCTTTCTAGAGTTGCAGCGAGTGCGGGCCACTCTTCATTGTGGTTAACAGGCTTCTTGCAGTGGTTTGTTTCTCTTGTTGTGGAGCAAAGGCTGTAGGCTCATGAGTTTCAGTAGTTGCAGCACGCAGGCTCAGGAGTTGTGGTGTGTGGACTTAGTTGCTCTGATGTAAAATGTTGGCAACGTCCTGGTCTCCTCCCACTTTGTGTGCCACGGCACCCCGCCTGCCAGGACATGACCACCAAAAAGGTCTTCAGGATTGCCAGAAGCCCCTTGGGAGACAGAATCACCCCTGGTTGAGAATTACTGGTTAAGAACAGCATTTCCCAAGATGACCCTGGAAAAATCAAAGCTAGATGGAATCCCAAAAGGTATTTTCTGAAAAACAGGGTTCTAAGATGAGCTAACTGTGGACAACAACCAATCTTTTTACTGCTGCCAAACAGAGAGATCTGCCTTTCCCAGAAGGAATCATGCAGGATGTAGGTTTCTCAGACTGACTTCTTTCACTTAGTAACATGCATGTGAGCTCCTGCCTTGTCTTTGATATGGCTTGATAGCGCCTTTCTTTTCGTGTGTGCAAAATAATATCCCAGTGTCTGGATGTACCGCAGTTTAGTCATTCACCAAGGACATCTCGATTGCTCCCAAGTTTTGGCAATACAAATAGAGCTGTTAAAAAAAAAAAAATTTGTGGGCAGGTTTTTATGTTGACTTGTTTTCAGTTCCTTTGGGTAAATATCAAAATGCATGATTGGTAGATGGTAACAGAATGCTTAGTTTTGTAAGAAATTGCTTGTCTTCCAAAATGGCTGTACCATTTTGCACTCCCACCAGCAATGAATGAGAGTTTCTTTTGTTCCACATCCTCGCCAGCATTTGGCATTGTCACTCTTTCGGATTTTGGCCACTGTAATAGGTGTGTGGATGTGAGAGCTGGACCACAAAGAAGGCCGAGTGCTGAAGAATTGATGGTTTCGAACTGTGGTGCTGCCAAAGATTCTCAAAACTCCCTTGGACAGCCAGTCCAAGGAGATCAAGCCAATCAATCCTAGAGGAAATCAACCTTGAATATTCACAGAAGAACTGATGCTGAAGCTGAAGCTCCAATACTTTGGCCATCTGATGTAAGGAAGTGACTCATTGGAAAAGACCCTGATGCTGGGAATGATTGAGGCCAGGAGGAGAAGGCGGCAACAAAAGATGAGAAAGTTGGATGACATCACCGACTCAATGGACGTGAGGATGAGCGGACTCCAGGAGACGGTGAAGGACAGGGAAGGCTAGCATACTCCAGTTTGTGGAGGTAAAAAGAGTCGGGCATGACTTAGCAACTTAACAACAATAGATTTGTAGACATCATTGTTATATTTGCATTTCTCTGATGAAATATTATATGGAGGATCTTTTCCTATGTTTATTTGCCATCTGTATATCTCCTTTGATGAAGTGTCTTTCTGTTAAGGTCTTTCACCCATTTTTAAAACTGGATTGCTTATTTCCTAATTGCTCAATTGTGTGTTCTTTTTTTTTTTTTCCTTGTATCATAGAATATACAAGAATCATATTCAATTTCATCATAGAAACAAAGACAAAAATGTGACTTTTTGTAATGGGGATTATTGTTTAATGGGTACGAAGGTTAGCTTGGAATGATGACAGAATTCTGGAAATGGATAGTGGCAATAGTCATAAAAAATTGAAAATGTACTTAATGCCACTGCTGCTGCTGCTGCTAAGTTGCTTCAGTCGTGTCCGGCCCTGTACGACCCCATAGACAGTAGCCCACCTGGCTCTGCCGTCCCTGGGATTCTCCAGGTAAGAACGCTGGAGTGGGTTGCCATTTCCTTTGCCAATGCATGAAAGCGAAAAGTGAAAGGGAAGTAGCTCAGTCGTGTCCGACTCTCAGTGACCCCATGGACTGCAGCCTACCAGGCTCCTCCGTCCATGGGATTTTCCAGGCAAGAGTACTGGAGTGGGTTGCCATTGCCTCCTCCTATGTGTTCTTTTTATCCTTTGGGTCACAGTCCTTTATCAGATGTGTCTTTTGCAAATATTTTCCTCCCAATCTGTAACATGTCTTCTCCTTCTGTTGATATTGCCTTTCATAGAGCAGAAGTTTTAAGTTGTAGTGAAATCCAGCTTGTCAATGCTTTCTTTCATGGTTCATGTTTTTGGTTTTATGATATAAACTTTTTATTCTGAAATAATTTTAGATGATAAAATTAAAGATAATACAGAGAGTTTCTGCTGACTTCCCGGGGGACACTCAGCAGGGTAAGGAGACATTGCTAGTTGTCACACCTTGGGGGTTGGGGCGTGCCTCTGGGATCCAGTGTGTACATGCCAGTGATGCTGCTAAACGCTCTTTAATGCACAGGGCAGCCCCCACAGCAAAGAATGATCTAGTTTAAAATGTCAATGGTGCCAAGGCTGAGAAGCCCTGCCAGGTACCTTTCACCAGTATCGTTCCTATTCACATCTTACAATAACCAGGGCACAGTCACTAAAACCAGGCAGTGATATAGGTGCAATGCCATTGTCGGCTGGCTTTTTTCTTTTACCCTCTTAACAAAATTTAAGTGTACTACCTATAATTGTTACCGATAAGCACAATAGTTGTAGGCCGAATGCCTAGAATGCTTTTCTCTTCCACAACTGAAACGTGATACTATTTGATCAGCAGCTCTCTATTTCTTCTCTCTTCTCGGCCCTGGCAACCACTGTTTGACCTTCTGCTTCTGTGAGCTTGATTGCTTCAGATCCCCCATGTAAGTGGAATCACACAGTGTTTGTTCTTCTGCGGCTGGCTTATTTCACCCAGTGTTCTCACAGTTCATCCATGTGGTGGCATATATCATAATTCCCTTTCTTCTTAAAGGAGAATACGTAATCTTTCTAGTACGAATAGATCACATCTTCTTTATCCATTCGTCCACTGATGGACATTTAGGTTGCTTCCATATCCTGGCTATTGTGAACAATGCTGCAATATACATAGGCATGCAACTGTCTCTTCAAGGTACTGATTTCAATTCTTTGAGGTAAATTCCCACAAGCAGGATTGCTGGTAGTTTATTTTTAGTTGTGTGTTTTTTTTTTTTTAATATTTATTTCTTTGTCTGTGTCTGGCCTTAGTGTTGGCACTTGGGATGTTCATTGCCTCATTCGAGGCCTTTCATTTTGACACTGTTTCTGGATCTCATGGGCTCAGTAGTTGCAGCGAGTAGGCTGAGTTGCTCCACGACATGTGGGATCTTAATTCCCTGAGTGGGGATTGAACCCGAATCCCCTGCATTGCAAGATGATTCTTAACCACTGGGCCATCAGGAAGTCCCGAATCTTTAATTTTTTGCAGGACCTCCACACTGTTCTCTGTGCCAGGTGGAACGGTGCACAGGGGTTCCAATTTCCCCACATCCTCACCGACATCTGTTATTTATTTTAATGGAGGCCATCCTGACAAGACGCGAGGAGGCATCTCTTTGTGGTTTCGATCTGTGTTTCCCTGACGATTAGTGACATGGTGATGAGCATCTTTCCCGTCCCGATTGGCTGGCTGTGTGCCTTCATTGAAGAAAGGCCTCTTCAGCTCATTTGCCCATTTCTTAAACTGGCCTATTTGGGTTGTGTTGAGGCAGTTCAAGCTCAGGTTGGAAAAGAATTTCCAAACACAAGAGAATTTCAGAAGGGAATGAGTTTACTAAGAACAAAGAGTGGAGATGATGAAGGCACTGTGACCCCAGCGGGCCCACCTCCTGATGGATCAGGGAGAGAGCTTGTGGATTTGTAGATTTTGTGGATTGGCAGCCAATTTCCATAACCTCAAGACAGAAAATTCCTGCTGGAAGGTTGACCTTAGCTGATTGGTTAGGGTGCTTTCGAGTGAGCCCTGGGGTGGGCATTTTTGCCGAATATGGGATCAGGAAGCCTCCTAGTGATGATCAGGGGCCTTTTGGCGACGGTCACAAAGGGGCTCAGTCAGCTTCAGAGGTGATCTTGGTTCTGGGCTCTGCTTCTGTGGCCTTGCACCTGTGGCCCTGGGGCAGGACAGGCTGTGTGGGTTTTTTTATTTTTGCCTTGCTATTGAGTTGAGGAGTTCCTTGTATATTGTGGATGCCAACCCCCATCAGGTCCAGCGTACCCTCTCTGTTCTTAGGTTGCTTTCTCTCTGTTGATTGTTTCCTTTGTTGTCAGTTGGCTTTTTATCACTTTTGTTTTATTTCTTTATGACCTGTATCCTTCTGCTCTCGGTTCAGCTAGAGGTGGCCTGAAACAAAATGTAAGCGTGTGAAGTTCGCTTCCTCCGGGGGAGGGGTGAACGATTTTGTCAAACAAAGCCTGACTCACCCGGACCATATTTACATCGTGGTTTGTTTGGTAAAGATCACCTCAGGCCGGGCTTTACAAAATCAGAATCTAGGTGTACTTTCCATGAAAATATTCACAAACCTACGTTAGGAAGGTGAGAGATCTGGGTGGCAGGGACTTTCTTGGGGACACAAGCCCCTGACCTTGAGGACAGGCCATTGTGTCGAACTGGTGCACACTGGGCTGTTGGTCAGCATGTGGATGTAAAGAATCATCCCACAGTAATGATAGCTTGTTCACCCCAGCAGATATTTGCTGAGTATCCCCCAAGCCCTGGGCTTGGAGGGGCTCGTGGTAGAGGCAGGTGCGGTCTGACCTTGGCTGGTTGGGTCTCTGTGGTGCCCAGTGCGATAGAGTGGGCTCTCAGGACTCCCCACCAGGCCATGTTGAAGAGAGATTTGGGGAGAAATCACCAATCGCTTCAGTCATTTTCGATGGCTCTCTGTGGTCCCCGGGGGCGCTGCAGATCCAAGAGAAGTAGAGACCTGAGCCGTGGTCCCCAGGAGCTGATACCAGAAGGACCAGAGAGAAGAAGAGCTCATGCAACAGTGTGGCATAGACCCTCACAGAAAGAGTGCTGTGGATCAAGGGTCTCAGCTAGGATGTGCACGTGGTCCCCTGGGGTTTGTGTTAAAGGCAGATTCTGATTCAGTGGGACAGGGCGGGCCCAAGAATCCTCATTCCCAAGATGCCTGGTGACCTGTGCTGCTGGGCCTGAGTCGAGAAACAGAGAAACAGAGGGAAAGGGCAGAGTGAGCCGAGCGATCGTGAGATGCTGCCCTTGACCGTGAAGGATGGACAGGGTGGAGGGTGTACTGGTTGCTGGGGCAATCTTCCAATTCCCTGGAAACAGAGATCTGCCTTGTGTTGATCCAGAAGGTGAAAATGGGAGCAAGAAGGGCTGGACAAGCTCTTCCTCGCTTGAGTCATTCGGATTCACGAGAGACGCTCAAGGGTCGGGCAGCAAAGCAGAGGGAAAGCGGTGGCTATTTAGGGCCTTTGCAGGGTGGAGGAAGGCCTTTTCATCCAGGCAGCTTCCTGACCGCATGAGGGGGAGAATCCAACAGTGTGCGGCGCAGATCTGTCCATGTCATCGCCTTTGGGCCACCAGTGAGGCCACCTGCCATCCAAGGGCCAAGTTTATGCTTTCAGAAATTTCTTTCCACGGAAGCGATTAGCCAGACAGACCTGTTGTCCTTTTGCAAGCAGCAAATTACCCAGGAAAATGTAATTACCCATTCGCTTTGTTATTAGTGCTCAGCTAAGAAGATTGAAGCAATCGCCCCTTTCATGGTATTTCAAAGCTTACTCACATGATGCATCCGTGATATTAAACACAATGAGACTTTTTTGAATTCAATTAAGCATTTGCCTACTGTGACTCTTTTTATTCATTGCAAATTGTCTCAGTAAATAATCTTCATCAAAAGTCAGAACCAATCCCCATTAGTTGTTTAGATTAATTAATGGGTCCCCCCGGAGCCACCCAAATGAATTCAATTTGAACGTCAACAACTTGACTATGGAGTTTCCCAGGTTGGCATTAAGACAATATTAAACCTGCAATAAGTCACATTTAAAATGTTAATTCAGAGAAGCTCTCCATTTAGAGCATTTAATTAAATCCTTAAATAAACTGCACGGGCTCAGTACCAGATGGTTCTGCATTTTCATTGTAGCACCGAGCAGGCTCGGTGAAGATAACCAGGATATATAGAGTAATAAAATCTAATCTCGTTTCCAGCGGGGAGATTCAGTGTATGTACACAACCCGGGCTCAAATTGTAAGTTAATTACATTAACCCCGGTGTACTCCAGGATCTGAGCAGTCAGAGATGAAATTAGTCTTTTTCCTATCGTAAGATTCTTTTCAACTTCACTATATTAATTTTTAGCCAAATACTAACTCATAAGGAAAATTGAAGTTAATGTAACCAAAGATAAAGTAATGTGGCCTTAATATTCTGAAGGGATTATGGAGACCCGTGAAAATACACTCCGCAAATGTCATCGCCTTGGAATGGATTTATGGAGGACGGGAGAGAAGAAATGAAGATGCCAGGCAGACTCTAGCCTCCACCTGTCTCCCCCTCCCAACCTGGGGTTAATAAAGGACCTAATCTAGAAAATCCAGTCCTTGCAGTCAGACAGTCTCACAAGGGGAGTGGGGAGTCTCTGCTGGGGGTGAGGGGAAGGGATACATGATCCACATCACCCCCTAGAAAAGTGGCTCCATCTGAAATGCGGGCAATGGGGTCGCTTGTCCCCCAGCTGCCGGAGTACCTCTGCCTGCCTCGGCAAGCTCCGTAGATGTCCATGGCTCAGCCTCTTTGTCTCTCCGTCCTGAGAGCATCAGTCCTCGGTGAGGAGGAACTAGGCACGTGGCTCTTCCTAGCTTCCTCCTCAGGATGCCCGAAGGGACCACTGGTTCCCCATTTGTCTAGCTGGAGACCCTCGGGCAGCACCCCGAGTTATCAGTGATAGCTGGTCGCGTGGTGACTGCACTTCTGCAGCTAACCCATTTCAGAAGGAATTTTTCCCTGGAGTCTACCAATTCTCGGACAACCCAGAAAAGCCCTCCACCTCATCCACTCCAGCCCTGGGAGCCGGGCGTTCTTGAGTAGCCAGGCTGCTTTGAGTATCTCAAAGGATACTTTGTCCCCTGCAGGATGAGGGAAACAAGGAAAACCCCAGACCTTTCAATTTGTTGTCTCAAAAGCACAACTTTCTGCTCCTGGGGTTCCCAAGCAACACAGCAGGAAAGGTATTGAATTTCCAATAGTCTCTTCCCCATCCCAGCCCATCTCTGGTCCCCGATGGGCTATGATAACCCTGTAAGTGCCCTCACTTGACCTCCTGTGAATTGAGCTCTGAATCTCCACTTAGTTGCCTTTTTCATCCTGACCTTGTCTGCTATCCTTATTGCTGAAGGATCTCATACTGAGATGGTAGTAGATTTCATCCGAATGCCAACTGTAATTGATAGCAGCCGTTCAGAGAGCTGTGTTGAGAAGGATGCTGAGTCTGAATGCAACCTCCAAGAGGAGAAGAAGGCTGTGTACCATTAGCAACATCTGTCATGTATGTGGGTATGTCTGTGTTTATAGCATGAATACTTTCCAATGTTTTAAAATATCATTGTCAACATTTTCACGGCTGTGCCAAGATATTTATTTATTTTGCTTATTTGGCTGAACCACTCAGGTGAGGCACTTGGGAGCTTCGATCTTAGCTGTGGCACACAGACTTTTCTAGCTACAGTGTGTGAATTCTTAGTTGCAGTATGTTGGATCTAGTTCCCTGACCAGGGATCGAACCTGGGCCCCCTGAATTAGGAGCACAGAGTCCTAGTCACAGGACCACCAGGGAAATCCTGATGTCAATTTATTTTGGTTATATCCATTTGGGGAGTTATTTTTATCTTTTTATCTTTGCTAGTAAGGATAAATGGCTTATCTTTGTACATGAGTCTTTGTCTCAATAGCTCGACTTTTATTCAGACTCCTTGAAGTGGAATTACTAGGTCAAAGATAGTAAGAAGAGAACACATTGTTTGAAAGCTGAGCTCTTTACCATGACCAGCATAATAACTTAAACAGATATCCCTAATTATTCCAATCAAGAGATCGCACAGGAGAGCAGGATTTAAAGAAACAAGCAGGTAGCCTCATGTGTTCTCTCGAACGATCCTTGTTTTCCATCTATCCCTAGTCATTGAATCAGATTTTCAAGCTGGAAAGAAAATAGGAGGTTGGGTCCTGCCGTCTCATTGCACAGAGGAAAATGAAGCCCACAGAAGCCAAGTGGCTTAAGGAAGCCGCACAGCCAGGCCGTGGCAGGCTGAGTCCTGCTCTGGTGTCTTGGCACCGCAGTTTGCCTCCAGCCACGTCCACTGGTTCTGCTGCATGCTGCTTAGGGTCCCAAACACCCGCTTTTCTTTGCCCCTCCAGCTGTGGACATCCCATCACCTATTCCAAACCTTAGCCAAGCATTCTCGTGACTTTTCTTCTCTGGTGCTTGGCTAACGCAACTGTCTCCACATTCCTCTTGCTCTGTCCCCCTGCCCAGTTCTACATGGGAAAATGGGAAGAGAGAGATTCTGGTCACGTTGTCTCCAATTGGTAGTACATGCCTGCCGAACTTTCTAAGGTAAAAAAAAAAAAAAATTGGCTTGGCTTATGTCTGGCTTGGATTGGTTTTGCAGAGTGCCCTTGCTCCACTGGCCTCCACAGGGACCACCGTTAAAGGGGACGGCAGCCACTTTGCAGCACAGAGCCGCAATAACTCAGATGCCCTCTTCTGGGCTTCCCTGGTGGCTCAGTGGTAAAGAATCCACCTGCCAACGCAGGAGACGCGGTTCAATCCCTGATCCGGGAAGATCCTAAATGCCTAGCAGCTAAGCCCCTGCACCCACAGATACTGAGCCTGGCTCTAGAGCCTGGTAGCCGCAACTACTGAAGCGCCCACCCCTGAGAGCCCATCCTTGGCAACAAGAGAAGCTAACGTGATGAGAAGCCCGAGCATCATTAGAGTGTAACCAAGGCTCGCCGCAACTAGAGGAAAGCCCTCAGCAATAAAGACCCAGCATAGCCAAAAATAAATTAATTAATTAAATTGGGGGGGGGGGAGGTGTCCTCTTTTGCCAGAAGCACTTCTCTGAGCAGTTGGGGCAGTAAAGGGGCTGAGCAAGAAAGGGGGCTGGCAATGCAGGTTCAAGTGTCGGGGGCTGTTCAGGATGGGGAGAACAGGAGGAGCTGGAGGGTTGGTACAGAATCCGCATCAAGCCCCAATGTCCTTTGTCGTGGGGGAGACTCTTCCTGGAGGAACTGAACACAGGCATCGCGCTTGTTCCACCCAATCCAGGGCAGCTCTAGAAGCTGCTCGTGCCTGCAGGGCCTCTCCTCCCAGCCCCACACAGGTCTGTGCCATGTGAGGTGAGGTACAGCAAGAGCTACAGCTGCCATGTCATCACTGATAAAGACGCTGGCAGTTGGCACTTTGAGCAGTGAGAGATGAAAAGCAATATCCACACTCCCAAGGCAAGGAGCTGGTTATTCTATTTCCGGTCAAAGTGAATCCAGCCACCAAACTTGGACCCCAGAAGGGGACCAGCAAGCAAGGCCACCCCTGCTATTTCACCCCCAAACCATTCCTCTGACCCCACTGAGCTGAGGTCTCATGAGGCACCTGGTGGGGAAAGCCGGGAGTGACCGTGAGGGCAGCTAATGTATTGTTTGTAGTCTGGGCTCTGACGATTTTCCCCGGAAATGAGCAGCTCGCCACACTGCGTCCAGCTTTCCATGATGCTGGAGCAGTTATTTCGGAAGCAGCTGCCCTGGCTCTGTCTCTGATTAAAGATGACAAGTGTTATCTTGTCACCTTTGCTTCTCTAGGGAGACTCATTTCCTCCGCGAATATTGTCGCCCTCGGCAGCTGGCACCTGCATCTCTCGCTGGAGGAGGTGCAGGAGACCCTGCTTGGTCACATCAACGCCTCAGCCTGCAGCCCCGGCCGCGTCTGCCTGACCATTTTTCGTTCCTGCAGCCAGCCTTCGTGGGGCCGGGGAAGTGGGTACCTGCTAATCAGATGCTTCCCAAGGGACCATGCAGGCAACCGTGATGGAGAGGAGAAGGGAGGGGCAGCCCTGGGGCTGCAGTGGTGACCACAGGGAGCTCAGGTGACCACAGTGAGCAGCGACCACAGGCTGATGGCCCTCCTTTTTGCACTCTCCGGAGTGGTCCCTGTGACTTCACTCTCTGTCTAACAAGCCAGCTGGAGCTAGATTAGCTGGGATGAAAGAGCACAAATCAGGTGGGTTTTTGTTTTGTTTTGTTTTGTTTTAAATATAAAACTGGCATGAGACTCAAAACGGTTTTTTCTCCTCTTTCTCCAAAGAGGACACACGATAAAAGTGTCCATCTGGGGCTGGTGCAGGCCTGAGCTCGACAGATCATGAGGCTCCCTGGCCTTGGCCCTCTTCAGCTGCCTCTCCCCAGGACACATAGGTCCAAGTGGTGGGCGGAGGTGAGGAGGGCCATCAGATGAGCCCTCTGTCCCCCAGCATTGTGCTGACTGCTCCTCCCTGAGCTGGGCAACGCCTGTAACCCTCAGACCTGACCTCCTGGTAACAGGTGGAAGAGAGACAGGTGAGCAGTTGCTATTTGCGTGTGTACTCAGCTGAATCTGACTCTGGGTCCCCATGGACGGTAGCCTGCTAGGCTCCTCTGTCCATGGAATTTTCCTGGCAAGAAGACTGGAGCGGGTTGTCATTTCCTACTCCAGGGGATCTCCCCAACCCAGGGATCAAACCCAAATCTCTCCTGAGTCTCCCACATTGGCAAGCGGATTCTCCACCATTGTGCCACTGAGTGAGCCGTTGGTAGATACCATGAAATAAACTGCTGCATAATTTTTATGAATTTAGCCTAGATGTAGGCTTCCCAGGAGAGTAGGGCCAGTGGTTTACTCTGGATGAGAAACAGGGGTGATGGGAAAGCAGACAGCCCTGGAATAAGCTGATTTCTAGGAAGCCCCTGATGGAGGCTACCCAGCAGGTTTTTGCGCTGGGATAATTTTTCCTTTGGGGCAGAGTGAGCTGTGATTCCCTCTCAGACTCCATTCTCTGGGAGCAAACTTTCCCAGAGTCTCAAGTGTGTCCAGCATGCCCATGGCTTGGCCACACCCTCTGCTCCTGGGCCAGGTGAGCCTTGTAGTCTTGTTGGATGTGTGTATTAATCGCTGGGTTGTGTCCAACACTTTGCAACCCCATGGACTATAGCCTGCATAACGTAGTAGGTTGCTGTTCCCTTCTCCAGGGGATACTCCTGACCCAGGGATCGAACCCAGGTCTCCTGCCTTGCAGGTGGATTCTTTACCAACTGAGCTACCAGGGAAGCCCAGGGGAGTCTTGATGCTGGGCAATCCCACGCAGCTCTCATTCCCCAGCAGAGAGCGATACCCTCGGTGGTGGGACCATCGCTCTGTCAGGATGCACCTGTCTCTTCCTGTATCCTTGAGTTGGAGGGAGTCTGTTCCATCCTCCAGGGCGGGTGCTGCAGTTAGGATCCCCAAGCTGAAGCAGCCTCGAGAGCCAAGCCCGTCAACAAGGGTTAACTGAGCCCCTCTGGGATCCCCTCCTAGTGATAGAGTAAACAAACGATCTGGCTGCTAACCCCCAGGGACGAGTTTGGTGCCTGGAGTCAGAATCCAGCCTTGACCCATCGCCATGGCCATCAGGAGGCCTCTCTGCACAGCTGTGGCCCCAGCATCGTCAGGTCAGGCAAGCCAGTCTTGTCATCAGGGGCTTTGCGACCGGAAGGGGTTGCAGAGATGGTGCCGACCAGGGACAGGCTGGGCTGAGACAGATTCTGGACACAGAAGAAAGGCATGTTGAGGAAAGATGTTACCAAAGATGTGGGTCCTCCTCCTGGGAGCCTGGGAGCCCAGAGAGGTGGGTAACAACACAGAGCAGGGGCTGGAGCTGGGCTGGGCACTGAGCTCACTTGCTTCATCCTTCCAGGGGCCTCCTACAGCAGCCACCTTTGCTGGTCTGGGTGGCTGTGGAGGATTCGCCCTGGGACGTTTTAAAGGACTGTGTCTGTGACTTTGCTTCCCCTCCTGGACTGTACCAGCCGGGGGCAAACTCCTCTTCTCTCCCCGGCAGGGTGCATCCGCACTGTCCACCAAGCAAGGTGTGTGTGCACTCAGTTGTGCCTGACTCTTTGCGACCACATGAACTGTAGCCCACCAGTCTCCTCTGTCCGTGGGATTCTCCAGGCAAGAATACCGAGGAGGGGTTGCCATTTCCTCCTCCAGGGGATTTTCCTGACCCAGGGATCGAACCTGTGTCTCCTGCATTGGCAGGCAGATTTTTCACTGCTAAGCCATCAGAGGATTAAGATATGGACACATCTTGGGGCTGGGCAGGGGGACATTTTTTCAACATACCACATCCTTCTAGAGCACACTTCCCAAAGTTGTTTATAACTTGGGGCCACATTTCCAGTCCATTTCTGTCTCCCATTTTCTTTGTGGATCACCTTTCTGGAACTTTCAAATATAACTTTAATTCTAACTGAATGTACCCCCCTACACACACACCCACACACTGACAGGCAAATGAGTTGGGCTCACCCAGCATTTGTGGGGCATCTGCTCTGGGCCAGGTTCCCTCATTCCTCACAATGAACCCATTTTCCAGATGCTAAAACTGAGGCCTGGAGGGTAACGGGGTCACCCAACTGGTAAATGGCAGCATGGGGACTGGGGCCTTGGTCTTCTAGCTGGAGGCCCAGGCCCTTGTTCAGGATCCGCTGGGCCTGTCTGAGCTCCCTCCCTGCCCTGGACTCATGGGGAGGGTCCCCTGGTCTTCCCCAGCTCAGACTGGATTTTCAGTTCAGCACTGGTTACTTCCCTTTCTCTGGACTTTACAGCATCATTCTGGGCTAGTCTCTCTCTGTGAGATCCACAAGCAGGAGATGCCTTCCTGGGCACAGACCTCCCTCTCCTCAAGCCCCTGCTGGCGTGGGGGCTCCCTCAGTGTCAGTGGGGTTCACAGCTCTCCCCTTGACCCCATCCCCTGTCCCTGCCACCCCCCGTGTGAAGCGTCCCCTCAAAGCCACCAGCCCTCCCACAACTCCATCCCCATGTCACCACTCTAAATCAGGGGTCCCCAGCCCTTTTGGCACCAGGGACTGGTTTCGTGGAAGACAATTATTCCTTGGACTGGAGTGTGGGGGGTGATTTCAGGATGATTCAGGCACACTGTGTTTGTTGTACACTTCATTGTATCAGATCATCAAGCATTCGATCCTGGAGGTTGTGGGCCCCTGCTCTGCATGAGAGCACTAGCCCTTCCATTCCCCTCTAAAATCCCAAGCATCGCCTTCCAGGGCTGCCCCTGCCCACCCGGGCCACGCCCCTGCGGAGAAGATGGAAGCACCAAATTCTCCATCCTCCTCAAATCTGAGGAGCCGGGAGCATGCTACCTGGTCCATTTTCTTTTCCTTCTGGTTTTGGCTTCACACAGGGCCTGGGGAGCCATCCGGGAGGCCGGGTTCCCGCTCGGAGGATCCCTCAGGCCTGTGCCTCGTTGCCCTTTCCTCCTGGCTGCCTCATGATGCCCACAATGTGATGCTCGGTGCAAGCCCAGGGCCAGAAAACAAGGCCGGCCCTGTGCTCCCGAGGAGAGGATGGGCGGTGGGGTGGGGGGGCAGCCAGGCCGCACATGCGCCCTCTCCTCCCGCTGGCCCTTCCCCGAGACGCCGAGATTCGTTATGTCCTTTCCCCAGAAGTCACCCACAGCATACATTTCTCCAGGATCTTTTAGGCCATTGACAAACCTATCAAGCCAAGTGTCCTCGGGGCATTTTAAATTCTCCTTTGGTCCAGCTCAGCAGTAAAGAACCCATTTGCCAATGCAGGAGACGCAAGAGCTGCATGTTTGATCCCTGAGTCGGGACGATTTCCCTGGAGGAGGGCATGGCAACCCACTCCGGTGTTCTTGTCTGGAGAATCCCATGGACAGAGGAGCCTGGTGGGCTACAGTCCATAGGTCACACTGAGTCAGACGTGACTGAAACGACTTAGCACACATGCTCTGGTCCTCGTGCTAGAGATGACGGGCCTTAAATTTGACTCTCAGAAATGCGGCCCTGTGTGGTCTCCAGCCGGGACAATACCAGCTTTCTGAGAGGTCTGAGGTCTGGCCCTGCTCTGAACCTCATCCTGGAGAATGGGTGCCCGCACGCCTGCTCTGTGCCCTCAGCTACGCCAGCCAGAGGCAAGTTACATTGCCAGGCAGTTGGCCCTGGGTTTCGGAGCCTGCCTGCCAAGTAAACTCTTGGTCCAGCTGTCACATGCTCCCTGTTCTGATTCCGAGGTGGTTCCGAGGAGACCTGTGGGGAGGGGCCCAGGCTGTTCCAAACCACCCCTGTACATAGCCAGCTTCAGTCATTAACTAGGAGTGTGGACTGTTTTCACAGGTTGGCGTCTTCGTCTTTCTAGTAACCCAGCTGAGCACTCCTGGACCGTGGCTGGGGTGGGGACAACCCCACATCTGCTGCAGGCAGAGAACAAAGGGGTGGGGAGCAGGGGAAGCTCTGTCCCTGCCGTTTAGGAGGGACGACTCGGGGGCCAGGCTGCCAGGCCGCTTGGCTCACGAGCCCTGGACTGGCTTCGGCGCTGCGGGCAGCTCATGACTGTGGTTCTGTGGGACAAGGTTTGGTCCCCAGGTCCACGTGCATCCTCCCTTGGGCCTGTCCCTCACCAGCACATCTGGTAAGCATCAACAAGAGATAGAGAACACTGTGTAACAGGAACCAAATCTGGGCCATCCCAGGCATCCCTTATAAGAAAATCCTTCCTACCAAGTCAGAATTCCACTCTTAAATAAGCTCCATGCATTTCTTCTAAGCAGCTGGTTACGAGCCAGAAGTGGGGTATGGGCAAAACCCATGACCCACCAGGGTTCATGTCCTCCGCAGTGAAACAGAGATGCAGCCCTGGAGGTCTCCAGCCCCACTTGGATTCAGTTCAACAGCCTGGCTTGAGCGCTGGCACTCCAGCACCCAGTCAGCCAGGAGTGGGGACAAGGAGTGAGTGCTCTGGGCCCTGCAGACAAGAGGTCAAGGGTGGAGAGCAGCCACGGAAGTCAGAGCAGGGCTGTGCCTCTCACAGGAGAAGGAGGCCTGCTCTCTTGTGAGCACAGCTGGCTAACCCTGGAGAGGAAGACTCCGAGGGAAGCGAGACTGTGCTCAGGGCCCTGAGAAGAGGAGATGCTCCCACCCTGAGTGGAGGGTCAGCGCAGCCCAGTTTTGTATCCAAGACATGTGGGAAGGTCAGACAAGGACAGAGGCCTTCACCCTGGAGCTCCCGGGCCATGATTTGATAGGAAAGGCCACCACACCCCCATGGACTGTCCTGACTCTGAACCTTTGGCCCTGACTCTCTCTTGCTCTCTGCCTTGACTTAAACCTGACTTCCCAGTTCCTATTCCCTGATTTCATTCATCCACTCATTCATTCATTCATCCACTCGTTAATTCGTCCACTCATTCATTCATCCACTCATTCATTCAGCTACTCATTCATTCATTCAGCTACTCATTTATTCACTCACCTACTCTTTCGTTCATCCACTCATTTGTTCATCCGCTCAGGAAGGATCTATCCAGTGCCTCCCACTCCCATCTCAGGCCCCTATACACCCCCATCAGTGTGGACTCTAGAGTCCCTCCCCCAGCTCTGCTCACCTTTGCTCTTTTGATGCAGCCACTTCCAGCTGTCCTAGGGAGACCCCTTCTTGGTCCAGTCCAGTCCCTTGGGGTGATGTTGGGGGTTAGGGAACCCCAAACACAGAGCAGGCCCAGCAGTTGGGAACACAGGGTGCCAACAGGACAGTGATCTTCCGTACCCCTCCCTCCAGGGCCTGAGGAACGAATGGTTTGGGGGCTGATTTGGCTTCTATTACAGAGCAGCAAGTGATGTTAAAGGGAGAGAAGAAATAAATTCAGACACAGACGGCTAGAGGCAGAGTTTAGCCATGTTTTTATTCTAAAGAAAGACAAGAGGTGAGAAGGTCTCTCCCCTCGTTGGTGACCTGGCCCCAATTCCCCAGGTGACGGCTCTGCGGGGCCTCTGCCAGGCTCCGGGAGAGGCTCCGCCTCACCTAGCTTGATGCTTGGCTGTGGTACGTGGTTTGCGATGGTTATTGATCTAATGGTTAAGTCCTGCAAAATGGGACTGTACCCCAGATCACATTCACTCACCTCAGCGCTGTAGTATCCTTCAAAGGGAAGACTCCAGTTTCTGTTGGTGGAGGAAGTATCTAAAAAGTGGCTAAATGTGTCCCCTTTGGGGGCTGACTGCCACTTCTGCCATCTGTATGACCTTAGCCCCTCATCTGATTAACGGCATCAGTTGCTCAGTTGTGTCCAACCCATTGCAAACCTACGGACTGTAGCCCACCAGGCTCCTCTGTCCATGGGATGTCCCAGGCAAGCATACTGGAGTGGGTTGCCGTTCCCTTCTCCAGGGGAATCTTCCCAACCCATGGACTGAACCCTCGTCTCCTCTGTCTCCTGCACTGGCGGCTGGATTCCTTACCACTGGAAAGCCTCTGGATGGATTAAATGAGATAAGATGAAAACTCCAGCACAGGCTGGGCAGGTACAAGCGTCCAGCAGGTGACATTTAGTGTAATCCCTGCCACAGGAGCAGGGCTCTCAAGCGCCCACAGACAAAAGGCAAGGACCCCGGTGGGGCAGGGGCAGAGGATGCCGGCCCAGCGGATGCCTGGCAGGTCCGCAGAGTCACAGGTGACCCACAGAGGGTGATAGAGAGCAGGTGTGCATCAAGGCTCTGCGGGTGCCTGTGCCCCAGCCAGCCCAGAGGTGGGGTATCCCCCGCTTTTCAGAGTGACATCTGTGAGGACAGGCCTCCTGGACACGTGGGCAGCCCTCGCTTCTGGTCTCCTCTCCCGCCTTTGACTAATGACTGACCTGACATCTTTCAGCGAGTGACCTTGTTGCAGCTGGTAATTCAAATATCTTTCAGTGTCAGAAATAATAAGCGCCACTACGAGATGAACAAGCAGAGCTTAAGTTGAGCGCAGATTAATGGGGTTTTAATATTTCTAATTTAATCACTCCTTTCTGTCGCACTGTGGGCAATATGATGTAGCAGCTAATTATTTTTTTTTAACCATGATGGGGATCTTTCCTAATCAATTTTATATTTAACATGAATGAAGGGAGGGCAGTGATTAATGACAGAATAAATCTCACCAAACAGGCACACGCAAGCAATCAGTTAAAAATACGGCACGGTGATTTTTTCCTTTCTTCGCATGTAGCAAATTCTTTAGGGATGGGATGGGGTACAATTTTGAGTCCGTTTCATTGTGAAAAGGTGAAATACATCCTAGTTTTAAAAAAATGTGTTAGGTTGGATGGGACTTCGCTGATGATTCAGTGGTTAAGACTCTGCATTTCCACTGCAGGGGGTGAGGGTTTGATCCCTGGTCAGGGACCTAAGATCCCACATGTCAGGCAGGGTGACCAGAAAAAAAATGTGTTGGTTGGAAAGGAATGCACAAAACTGTGATCATAATCTGAGCCAACGCCTTCTGGTAAGTAGAGTGGCATTTCAAGGCTGCCAATCCTTTGTAGGGGGTAAAAGGCAAGGACATTCACGTCAGGAAAGTACATATATTCAAGTGCTGGTGATGCCCTTTATCATGGGACCATGGGCCTCAGTTCTCTCATCTTTTAAATGGGTGTCATGCTGTCCTTTCCTTGGAACGCTGGGAGGAGACTATGGGTGCAGGCGCACAGCAGAGTGTCTGGTGTGTACATGCCCCCAGTCTCACTTGAATTTTCCAGGGTGTGTCCTTGACTGGGATTTCCACGAACAGGTCCTGGGATGAGGATTCATGTGAAATGCGTTTGTTAGGAGGTGTTTCCAGAAAGTGGAGCCATTGAGTGGGAAGGGAGACCAAGGAGGAAGGGGCTGCTCAACGGCATGGGATTAGGCTGCTCCTGCTGCTGCTGCCAAGTCGCTTCAGTCGTGTCCAACTCTGTGCGACCCCATAGACGGCAGCCCACCAGGCTCCCACCATCCCTGGGATTCTCCAGGCAAGAACACTGTAGTAGGTTGCCATTTCCTTCTCCCACGCATGAAAGTGAAAAGTGAAAGGGAAGTCGCTCAGTCGTGTCCGACTCTTAGAGACCCCATGGACTGCAGCCCACCAGGCTCCTCCATCCATGGGATTTTCCAGGCAAGACTACTGGAGTGGGGTGCCATTGCCTTCTCCATGGGATTAGGCTAGGCTCATGGTTTGGAGGTGATGGTCATGGCCAAGAGCGGTCCTGATCAGGGGCTCGGGAGCTGAGGAAGTAGCCCTGATCCCATCAGTCAGGGGCTGAGGGGGGCAAGTTCCAGGTCCTCCTGCGATCCGGACCCCAACAGCTGGAGGACAACCCTCTCAGCAAGAGGCCAAGTGCACAGAAATGGTGAAGGGACTCCTGGCAACGAGGATGCAGGTGGGCGGTCACTGCATGGGAGGCTGGGCTCCAGGTCACTCGGTGGGTTGTGAACAGGCACAGACCCCCGACCAGGGGAGGAGATGGCTGCGTCAGTGGGGAGCTTGTACCAGGTGAGGTCTGTGCCCTTGTTGCACCCCCACGAGGGGCAGATACGGGACCCCATAGGGCACAGGGCCCTAACTGAGCATTCTTCACAGCTAGCAGAGTAGGAAATCTTTGCCAGTGTTGTCTCCATTCATTTGTTCACTCATTCATTCATGCAGCCTTTGTTCAGCAGTGCTAAGCCGTTAGGTCCAGGTGGTGGGGGGAGGCAAGAAAGGCCGTCGGATAAGCCCTCTGTGCCCTGGCGTTGTCCTGACTGCTCCTCTCTGAGCTGGGGGATGCCTGCAGCCATCGGACCTGGCCTCCTGGTAACAGGTGGAAGTTACTGCATTCATGTGTGCTCAGGTGTGCCTGACTCTGCGACCCCAGGGACTGCAGCCCGCCAGGCTCCTCTGTCCATGGGATTCTGTCCATGGGAATACTGGAGTGGATTGCCATGCCTGCCTACAGGGGATCTTCCCAACTGTGGGACTGAACCCTGGTCTCTTATGTCTCCTGCATTGGCAGGTGGGTTTTTTACCACTGGCGCCACCTGGGAAGCCCTTTTTCAACAGGTGCTCGTGCTCACCAGGGGCCGTTCTACACATGAATGAGGTGCAATAGTGAATAAGGATTTAAAAAAAAAGCCCTGTTCCCGTGGAGTGAGAAGCAACTCTCTAAATACAGTACATCTCAGAGGGTGAGCATCTCCATGCAGAAAAGTCAGCCACAGCAGAGAGGGCTGCAGTGAGGGGAGGAATGCAGGGTTGAGATGGGCATCTAGGGAACCCTACTGAGGAGGTCTGAGCTGAGACAGGGCGGGTTTGAGGGAGTTGCTGTGGGATGTTTTGGGGAAGAGCGTTCAAGGCAGTGGGAACAGCAAGCACAATGGCTCAGAGGCAGGGGAAGAGCGTTCAAGGCGGTGGGAAAAGCAAGCACAATGGCTCAGAGGAAGGAAACTGCCTGGACTGGGGAGACGGAGGTGGGGGTAAGGGCTTGGGTCACCACTGGAGATTAAGTTATGTGGTCTGATGTAACTGGCTGTGAGGTTGGAGAAGAGCCTATGGCGGAGGAGGGTGGGCAAGGAGACCCTCAGGAGGCATCTGGGAGAATCCAGAGGTAGTGGTGGCTGCACCAGGGTGGGGAAGGTAGGAAGGACTGGATTCCAGGTGTGAAAGTCGCTCAGTTGTATCCAACTCTTTGTGACCCCATGGACTGTATAGTCCATGGAATTCTCCAGGCGAGAATACTGGAGTGGGTAGCCTTTTTCTTCTCCAGGAGATCTTCCCAACCCAAGGATCAAACCCAGGTCTCCTAACACTGCGTTGACCCAGGAATTGAACTGGGGTCTCCTGCGTTGGAGGCGGATTCTTTACCAACTGAGCGATGAAGGAAGCCCCTGAATATAGAGGGAGCTGTCATATTGCCTGTGGGGTGTGAGTGACAGATAGCAGTCAAGGGGAAGGCTAAAGAGCAAGTGGATCGGGGGTGGGGGTGGGGGGGCTGGAAAGGCTGTTAATTCAGATGGAAAGACCCAGGTGGAGCAGGCTGGAGTATGGGCATGGACTGGCAGCCGGGTAGGAGTGTGGACGCGTTAAGTCTAAAACAGCTCTCGGCATCCAAGTGAAAATGATGAGCACAGAGCTGGATGGGGGAGTCTGGAATCCCAGGGGTCAGAGGACAAGGGACAGACACACAGCCTGGAGTCGTTGCTGGTGGGGTCAGTTCTGTGGACAGTGGGGCCGTAGCCTTGGAGTCAGACCTGCCTTGGGCCCTGAGTCCCGTTCCTCGCAGCTGTGAAAGTGGAGTATCTCACGGAAACACTTTGAGCTTGTTTTCTCCAAGGGAGGGAAAGAAGCTGGAGCGGGGTGAGGAAGGAATGGATGAAAAATAAAGAAATCATGGGCTGTCATCACTGGGGGCGGTCAGAGCGCATGCGCCCCACGCCCTCAGCAGGTAAAAATCACAAACATTTGTCTGATGTTTCATCATTTAAAAAAACAAACAAAACAGAAACATAATCTTTCATATACATTTAGCTTTCTAAACTCAAAATTACTTCACCTTCTCTTCCCCAGCCTTTCAGATGGGAACCGAGTGACATGATTTGTCTGAGAACTGGCTTGTGGGTGGCGGAGCCCGGCAGGCACCCCAGCCCACCCCCCTCTTTCTCACCAGAACGTAGGACCCCGCGGAGGGCAGCCTTGAACTCCTTGCTTTTTTTGCACTTTGAGTGGATGGCTTGATTTCCGCTGGACCTTAGAAGTTTTATACAAACATCATCTTGTGTTTAATTTCCTTTGTTTGCGGAGGTCAATTAAAGGTCTAGATGTAATTCTATTAAGACACTTGTCTCCCAAGTGAATCGCGGAGGCCAAGTCATAAAACTTTGCAAGGGGAAAACAGACAGGGCTTTGAAATCCCTTCCTTTGCCTCAAGGAAAATCAGAAGGAAGAAAGCCTTCTGCAGAGAAAGAGCCCCAGGATCCAGGGGGCTTGTTTGTTTCACTTCCTTGTTCGTATCCTTTTTGCCCAAAGACAGTCCACATGAAAGTGGGGGGCTTGGGTCCCTGCCTGTCCCCCCGGGGAAATGAGCTCTTTCCCTTCTCCACCCCCGGTGCGGGGCAGCGGGTTAGCAAGAGATTACCCCAGAACCCCTCTCCCTCTTCCAAGACCAGGCATGGGGAGGGCTCTGGTGTCATGGGAGCAGGGTGATAGCTTGGCCATCCTTCTCACAAGCTTGGGGATCACAAAACTCAGAGGCAATTTGTCCCTGGGCATTTTCTTTCTTGCTTTTAAAGCCATTTCTGTTTCAAGGAAATTGAACCCATGTGTGTTTGGATTAATTACTTAACTCCTAAAAACATTGTTTTGTAAGAGCAACTTGAGATCCAGAAAGCTTTTAATTTGCTCTCCACGTGGCCCCAATCATAGGCTCTGAGCGGCCCTCGTGGGTCAGCACTGTGCTTACAGCTGGATCGGGCAAATGAAGATTTAGCAGCCCCAGATGGTATTCAGTTCACCCCTCAATCAGGTGGGCTCACCAGTCCCACCCTGAGATCCAGGAAGCATCCTGGGTCCTGCTGAGTTTGGGGCTTTGGGAAATGTGGAGACCTTCGGTGGTCCCACGTGTAATTTGAAGTTTCCTTTTCCCCAGGTCTGATTTCCAGAACTTGGCTGCTTCTCTGACAGTTTACATTGCGCTGGAGGAGCTTTCACAGACGTTCTTAACCCTGGAGATGCCACTAAGGAGAGTCATGCCTTCTGCTCTAGAAATTGTTTTGAAGTTCAGGCCTTGAGACTGATGGGATGGCCCTCTGTGGAAGAGGAAGATGTCATCTTACTGAGTTTCAAGTCCGCCAGGAGCCTGGTGTGAACACCCGGTTGAGGAGACTTCCTCTAACACCCCTGGGCCTCCGTTTTCCCATCTGTTAAATGGGAATAATACCAGAGCCCAGGGTTGCTCTGAGAGCCAGTGTAAGAACCCAGATTCCTGGTGCTCCAGCCCTCAGGCAGCAGGTGTCTACTGCCTCCCAGGGGTGCCTGGATCAAGCTGATCCCTCCCTCCCAGGCTGTCCCCAGTCCCTCCTTCTGTCTGACTTCCTCTTCCATCTGTGGCCCCACCTGGCCTCCAACACCTTTCCTGATGACTTTACTGCACAGCCTCTCTTCCAAGCTACCACTACAAACTGCAAAGATCAGTGCAGGAGTGTTTCCTATTAGCTTTTGCACACCCCGTCATCTTTTCCGGCACTGATTCTCTCTCACACCATCCCCGACACTCGCCCAAGAGAGGACCAGGACGTGAGCTCATTAAATTCCCCTCATTGATAAACTGCTTGGGGGGAGGTCAATGGTGTGATGGTGATACTGGTTCGCCCGCCCTCGGGTTCTGCTTTCTGACCTAAGGAGCTGAATGACCCAACCCAACCTCAAAGGCTTCAGTGTCCACGTTTTTCTGGATTTCCTCTTCAATCATAACCAGCAGTTTGCTTTTTAGCAAACGAGGAAGGATTTCTCAAAGTGGCCAATAGGCAAAAAGTACGAGTATCTTCCCCTGCGTCCCCCTGCTCTCTGTTCTGTGCAGCTTTATATTAACAGCGTCAGGGAGGGGGACCTGGGGGTGATACCCAGAGTGCGATGGTCACTCTGACTACCCACAGTCAACGCTGACTTCACAGGTAAGAGGTGAGTCCTACAAGGCTGCCCCCCTCAGACACCAGTCACAGGCCTCCGGGATCTCAGGCCGCCTAGGCCCCCAAATCTGAGATGTACCCCTCAGGTTCAATAATTCACTAAAGCAGCTAGCAGAACTTAGGAAAGCACTGCCTGGATGACGACAATTTTATTAGCAAGGATTCAACTCAAAGCCAGCCACAAGGGGAGACACTCAGCGTGAGGTCTTCTCAGAGAGTTCCAGATGCAAAGCTTCTGTGTCCTCTGGGCACGAGGATGTGTGATCACTGACCAGGAAACTCGCCCGGTGTCCAGAGCTTCTCCTGGGGCTTCATTATGGAGGCAGGACGGATGTAAGTCAAGCTCCCTCTAACCGCGCGACTGGTCTTTCTGGCTTGGTCTGCGCTCACCCAGGGTCAGTTCTGTGACGCAAACATCAGGACCTACCATGAATAATGAAGGCATGCCTACCACTCAGGAGATGCCTCCCAGGAACAAGGCCAGCCAATTCTTTATTACAGAGCAAGACACCTGCATGAGCAGATGACACGCTCTCACCACCCCTTGTCACTACCCGTCCTGACAGTTGTTAAGGGGTGTCCCTGAGCCTGCTGGCAGCTGGCGGAGACAGCGTCCCAAACACCATGCAGAGACAATACTGGAGATGCTGCAGTGAAACCACTTCAACCAGTGCTGTGTTCTGAAAGAAGTCAGAGCCCAAGGTCACACGTGTGTGCGTGCTAAGTCGTTCAGTTGTGTCCAGACCTGTGTGACCCCATGGACTGTAGCCGGCTCGGCTCCTCTGACCATGGGATACTCCAGGCAAGAATACTGGAGTGGGTTGCCATGCCCTCCTCCAGAGGATTTTCCTGACCCAGAGACTGAACGCAGGTCTCCTGCATTGTAGGCAGATGCTTAAGCCATATATTGTAAGGTCCCCTTCATTTGAGATGTTCAGAAAAGGCAAATCTATAGGAACAGAAAGCAAATAATGGTTGCCTGAGGTCTGGAAGAGCAGAAAATGGAAAAGCGACTGCAAACAGGTGCAGGGTTTCCGTTTGGGATGGTGAAGTGTTTGGAGCTAGATGGTGGTGATGCACGCACAACATTGTGAATGTACCTAATGCCTGCACCGTCCTCAATGGACTGCACAAGTTAATGTGGTTAATGCGATCTTATATGCATTTCATCTCAATTGTAAAAAGAAGGTGGGGTGAAGCCACAGGAGAGTTTTCAGAAGAGGAGGGAGGGCCACCGTTGACTTTTGAGAAAGTTTGCAGAAATGGTGGTGCAGATGACAAGCAGTGAGGGGGCAGGGAAACAGGAGGGGGCATCAGACAGCTCACCCGAGAAAACACTGAGGCTGGAACCAGGGGAAGGTTGCCGGGAAAGGACGGTGTGAAGAATATTTAGGCGAATTATGCCAAGTTGTTTGATAATGCTTTTCAGGTCTGCTATTGTCTTCTACTTCTTTATACACTTATTCTATTAATTTCTGAGAGTTCGATATTGAGAGAAGTTGCTCAGTGATGTCCAACTCTTTGCGACCCCATGGACTGTAGCTGACCAGGCTCCTCCATCCATGGGATTTTCCAGACAAGAGTACTGGAGTAATGGGTTGCCATTTCCTTCTCCAGGGGATCTTCCCGATCCAGGGATCGAACCCAGGTCTCCCACACTGCAGGCAGACTCTACTATCTGAGTCACCAGGGATGCCCTTGATATTGAAACTCCAGCTAAAAATCTTAATTTATCTACTTAAAACAAACAACTGTAATGTATAGTGGAACCATATGTAACTTTGTTTTGTATTTTCCAAGTCTCCTATAAATGTGTTGTCATATTTTTATAATTTAAAAAATAAAAAGAAAGATACAAACAAAACAAAAGAATGCTTATGGGGTCTCCCCTGGAAGCCCAGAGGTTAAGACTCTGAATTTTCAATTTGGCCTCCAGAGTCAGAGCTGGAATCATTCTGGCTCAGAGTCAAGCAGCTGTGGTACATAATGAACCCTTCCTCCACCTTCCTCTGAAACGTCATCTGTCATACAGTCTGAAACCTTTGTCTAGCTCTGCCCTGCCTGACAGTAGCACCCCACTCCAGTACTCTTGCCTGGAAAATCCCATGGACAGAGGAGCCTGGTGGGCTGCAGTCCATGGGGTCGCTAAGAGTCGGACACGACTGAGCAACTTCACTTTCACCTTTCACTTTCATGCATTGGAGAAGGAAATGGCAACCCACTCCAGTGTTCTTGCCTGGAGAATCCCAGGGATGGTGGGAGCCTGGTAGGCTGCCATCTATGGGGTTGCTCAGAGTTGGACACGACTGAAGCGACTTAGAAGCAGCAGCAGCAGCAGCCCTGCTTGAAACCTTAAGACTCTTCCGAAGTGTATTTTGTGCTTGTTCTGTGTGCCAGGAATTTTGGAATGGCCTTGAGCCCAAAGCAAGAAAGTTCTGGCCTCATCTTAGCAAAACTGTTTTTAAAACGGGGATGGGCAGTAATTTAAACAGGCACAGGAGACTCTAACTCATCTGAAAATCAAGTCTGGTAAGAATGTGAACAGGGACGACAGAAAATCTGGTACTGTGCTTCTAAGTCAACTAACCTCTTGAGAGTCCCTTGGACAGCAAGGAGATCAAACCAGTACATCCTAAAATAAATCAACCCTGAATATTCACTGGAAGGACTGATGCTGAAGCTGAAGCTCCAATACTTTGGCCACTTGATGCAAAGAAACAACTCATTGGAAAAGACCCTGATGTTGGGAAAGTTTGAAGGCAGGAGGAGAAGCAGATGACACAGGATGAGATGATAGGATGGCATCACTGACTTGGATGGACATGAGTTTGAGCAAACTCTGGGAGATAGTGAATGACAGGGGAGCCTGCAGTCCACGGGGTCACAAAGAGTCAGACAGGACTGAGCCACTGAACCACCACCCATGATTTGCTCAGGTCTTGCTGTACGCTTGGCTCTTCTTTGGGTCTTGGAACCCTCGAGAGGTAGAGTCCCCCACTCAGAGATGGAAACTTGTCCTGTGCCATCCAGTCAAGCCCCAAGTGTAGGGGGCTGCCTTCACACTCACACCTGCTCCAGGGATGATCGCCTGGCCCAGGACTGGCCAATCAGTGGGCCCCATCCTCCTGATGTATTTGAGGTGGAGGCATCAGTATAATATGGGTTGGTCTTGGGAACTTGGGAGAAACAAAGAAGAAAGCCTTGGCCCCTCACATGGGCTTGCTGGGTCGGTGAGATGGGGGCCAGAGGCTGCTGTTTGTGCTAGCACCTGGGCAGGGTCTGCCTGGAAGGAAGGCTGGACAGAGGAAAGCAGAGTTGAGAGACAGACAGCAGTCCTTGAAGGTATGTTCTGCACATCTAGTCCAGCGGTGTGGGACATTCTGAACTGCCAGTTATGGGAGGCAACACTCCCCACCTCCTTATTACATTTTTTTTAAAATCTTCAGTCAATTGAACTGGTCTTTGGTTCTTCATCACCAATAATTTCCTCCTGGGACCTCCCTGGTGGGCCAGTGGTTAAGGCCTCTCCTTCCAGGGCAGAGGGTGTGGGTTTGATCCCAGGTCAGGGAACTAAGATCCCACACACCTTGTGCCCAAAGGGTCAAGACATGAAGCATAAGCAATGTTGTGGCAAATTCAATAAAGTCTTTAAAAAATGGTCCACATTAAAAAAAAAAAATCTTTAGAAACAAACAAAAAGGATCCCCTCCAGCACTCACATCAGGCAGCTGCCGTCTTCTTCTGAAACTTCAGGAGGATGGACAGCTGCCCGCGGAGGTCCATCGTCAGATCCCTGCGCCTGGTGTCAGAAGGCTCTCCCTGCTCTGGCTTCCTCCTGCTCCCTACTTCTTTCTAGGGAGCAGCACCAAACTCGGGTCAAACCTCTTTGTTTGCCGAACTTTGGAAAAACTTGCCTCAAACTCCTTCCGGCATGTGGTGGCACCCCACCTCCCGCTGGAACTTCCTGGGGACGCCCTGCCTTCGCTGGCTGGGCCCTGGGAACTGATCACCTCAACTCCCCCCTCATTGTCCTCACACAGCCTCTGAGGTTCAGAAACTCGGGTCGTTTTCTCCAAACATGATCACAGGAACATCCGTATGGTAGCAAGGAAGGAGTGCGGTTCACACCAGAGCACCACCTGGATTCAGGCTTACAGAGCCAGCTCCTAGTCCTCCTGTGGCCGGCCCCCTCCCAACAGAGATCCCCTCCCACCCCACTGCCCTCCCTCTCCAGCGGCCCAAGCGCCTGCGTCCCTCTTCCTGTGTTCCCGCCCTGCCTCCAGTGGGATTTATTTTCCCACCAGCGGGATTTACACCACCCTCCCTGGGTGGCAGGTCCAGCCACAGTCACTTTGACTTTCTGATAACCATTTGTTTTTTTCTCTGTAGCCTTGATATACTGGCAGCCTGCGATGAGGTCCACCCCTCCACCCTCTGCCATGGTCATCTCTCCTCCAGGTCCAGCTGACATCGTGTCTTCATCACCCCTCCTGCTTCCTTCACCTTCCAGGTACTCTCCCCGGCATGCACTCTAGCTAGCTCCTGCCCTTAAACGAGGCAGTCCAGATCTGAAAGCCCACTTGCAGCTGCAATCTGCTCTATGCAGGGAGTTTCTAGGAGCTGGTTCCGAGTGTTAGCAACGTAACCCGTGCTGTGTGGGCTTCGCCTCCCATCAATGTCTCCAGTGACCCCTGTGAAGGCAGCTCCCTCTGTACATCATCAGCAACTTCATTCTGCCAGGCCAGGCCTCCCCGGTTTGTAATGATGCAATAGGAAGTGCAAATGATCTTGGCAATGTTTGACCCACTGGATTTGGGATTTCATCGTCACTCATTTTAAGCGTCCCTCCTGGGTTCATGCCGTTTCCAGATTTGCAGAGCACCGACCTGCTTCTATCCAAGGCTCTGTAGAAGTGCTGACTGACTCCAGGACAGAACAGAGCCCTGTGGCCCTCCACTCTGGCCCTCCTTCCAGGAAGATTCATTCTGCACAGCGTTCAACGAGCTGTGAATTTCCCTACAATTCCATCCTCTAGTCCTTGTCCGACCACCTAATTTACACTTGTTTATGCAAATCAGCGTATTGCCCGAGACATTCTTTGCATCCATCAATCTAATAACTCATTGAAAATGGAAACGAGATTCGTGTGGCTGTGTTAGCTCTAGAGCGTTTCCAGTTTTGTGTTGTGTCTCCTTTTGCATCCGTGAGCCAGCAATGTAATGGTCTTATCCTTCTCTAAAGATTTGCACCACATTCACTGGCCTACAATTTCTAGAATTTTCTCTTATTCCTTTCTTTTTGACAATCAGGTCAGGAGTGGTTCATGGTCAGTTTTCCCACACCGCCCTCGCCTTCCATAATTTCTTGAAATTACCAGTAACAGCCTGAGATGAAGGCTGTGCATGCATGCTAAGTGTCTTCAGTCATGTCTGATTGTGCTCGATCCTATGGACGGTAGCCCACCAGCCTCTTCTGTCCATGGGATTCTCCAGGCAAGAATACTGGAGTGGGTTGTCATGCCCTCCTCCAGGGGATCCTCCCAACCCAGGGATCTAACCCATGTCTCTTACATCTCCTGCATTGGCAGGCGGGTTCTTTAGCACTAGCGACACCTGGGAAGCCCCGAGATGAAGGCTACTGGCTGGTTAAACATGCTGGGATGCGATTCATCAGGCTCTGGGGAAAATCATTTCCAGCAGCCCAGGTGGCCGTTTTTCTCTCTTCACTGTGTCTGTTGAAATCCCCTCTTTGCATTTGATTCAATAAGCAGCTCCCAGCTCCTATAAGATGCCAGGCATCACCCTTCGTTTTCCCCTTTCCAGTTTGAAGATCATTCTCTTTACTGGGATAAGCAGAAACAAGATAAGAACTGAGCTTTTCTGCCCTCTCTTCTTGAGGGGGGCTGTGGCTGTCCTTGTTCACCTTGATCTGAAGCTTGCTTTAGAAGGTGTGTATTGTGTATTTGTGTGTATATTTGTACTTTGAAGGTTCCAGTTTGTTCCCAGCTCTCTGGTGCTTGCCATCAAGTACATGCCCTCTTCTCTTCCCTCCAGCTCTTCTGGTTTATTTAAAACAACAACAAAAAAAACCACTTTATTGCGGTCTGATTGACATACAAAAAGCTGTACATTTTAAATATATACAACTTAAGCTTGGAAATATATATACATTGTGAAACCATCACCACAATCTATGCCATAAATATACGCACCTTCTCCATAAGGCTCCTTCTACCTTCTTTATTATTGCTGTTATTATTATCAGAACACTTGAGATCTACCATCTCAAAAAATGTTTAAGTCTACAGTACAGTATTATGAATTCTATGCCATACAGTGTGCTTCCTGGTGGCTCAGATGGTAAAAAAAATCCATGTGCAATACAGGAGACCTGGGTTCAATTCCTGGGTTGGGAAAATTCCCTGGAGAAGAGAATGGCAACCCACTCCAGTATTTTTGCCTGGAGAATTCCGTGGACAGAGGAGCCTGGTGGGCTACAGTCCATGGATTCACAAAGAGTCGGACACGACTGAGGAACTAACACCCACAGCACACGTACTATACGGAAGAGCTGTGGACTTACTCATCTTGCACACCCAAACGTCGTGCCTTTTGACTAATGTTTTCCCGTTTCCCTCCCTACGCCCACTCCCTGACCTTCTATGTTCTATGAGTTTGATTATTTTAGATTCCTTGATAAGTGGGTTTATGCAGTATTTGCATTTCTATGTCTGGCGTATTTCATTTAGCATCATGTCCTCCAGATTCATACATGTTGTTATTATACAAATGTCAGGATTTTCTTCTTTTTTAAGGATAAATAATATTCCACCGTGTGTACTCAGTATACAACCACATTTTCTTTATGCATCTGTCCAGGCTCATCTTTTAAAGGCAGGCAGGCACCTCATGCAGCCCCATCCACTCTGTAACTGCCACTCCCATCTCTCCCAGAAGAGGGTTTACAGTTGCAAGGCCAGATATCATTTACAGAAATGTTCCATGAGTCACGCGTCCCGGGAGAGCCTCAGACGACGGGCTTCTGTCTCTCTTTAGAATCCGTTTTCCTTCCGTTGAGAGAACTGGGTGGTCCACACTAGTTCTGTTACTTGCCGTTTTGAAATGAAGAGGTTAGAGTCATTTTCTCAGGGCTTCTGTTCCTTCGTTGCCAACTAGCTCTTATTACACAAGTCATGGGACCATCCATTAATTCCATTTATGAAACACTCAACTAAGTTAGTGCATATGAGTATAAATAAATACAGAGGAAATCAGGAAGAAGTTACACAGAAGATATTAATACAAGTGGCTTTTGGTGAGAGGTGGGGTTGGGGTTCAGAAGATAAGGAGAAGGTGGTTCACCTTTACCAGCTTTTTTTAAAATGAACTCCATTATCCATTTTACTTCTTTTTTAAAGATTTTTTTGATGTGGACCATATTAAAAGTCTTTACTGAATTTGTTACAATATCGCTTCTGTTTTATGTTTTGATTTTTTGGCATGCAGGATCCTAGCTCCCCCGACCAGGAATCGAACCTGTACCCCTTGCATTGGAAGGTAAAGTCTTAACTACTGCACAACCAGGGAAGTCTCTACCATATTTTTTTTAATTAAACTTTTAATTTTGAAATAATTGTAGACTCACAGTTGTGAAACGCAATGCAGAGGGACCCTGTGTACCTGGCAGCCAGGTTTTCTGGATAGTAACACCTTGCAAAACTATAGCACCATGTCACAATCGATACAGTCAAGATACAGAACATCTCCATCAACACGAGGCCCTCTCTCCCACTTTTTACAGCCACACCCACTTCCCTCCAGCCTGATCCCTTAACACGACAACCACCATTCTGCTCCCATTTCTATAATTTTGTCTTGTCATGAATGTTAGATAAATGGAATCATACAGTATCTAACTGTATGAATGAATTAAAAATTTTAATTAATTTATTTTTGGCTGTGCTATGCAGTCTGCAGGGTCTTAGTGCCCTGACCAGTGATTGAGCCCAGACCCACAGCAGTGAGAGCTTGGAGTCCTAACCATTAGACTGCCAGGGAATTTCCTATAATTTTTCTATATTTTCTGATGCTTTGATCTCTCTGGGCTTTGGGACCCTGGGTGGGACTGTCTCTCCCTGGGTTACTAATCTGGAGAAAGGGAGTATACCTTTGATATGCAAACCAACCAACCCTGAGTCAAGGCTCTCCTCTGCCTCCTTTTATCAGAATCCTGCAATCTGGGATGCTATCTGCTTGCCCTCAACCACCCAGGGGCACGTACCAGATGACTAAGGACCACCTCTAAAGCCCAGGGCTCACTGCTGCTGCTAAGTCACTTCAGTCGTGTCCGACTCTGTGCGACCCCATAGACAGCAGCCCGCCAGGCTCCCCCGTCCCTGGGATTCTCCAAGCAAGAACACTGGAGTGGGTTGCCATTTCCTTCTCCAATGCATGAAAGTGAAAAGTGAAAGTGAAATGATTCGAACTAGCCAATCCTTAGACTGTTTCCATCTCCCATGAAAACTGCACTAAAATTTCACGCTCCCTCAGCCTCCTGGTCAACCCTGGAGCTTCCCGGCGTAGCCCTGTGCGCTGCACAGCACCTCCTGTACACTTCTTCCTATGCGACAATCTTTTTCATATCTGTATGTCTTGCCATACCTGATTGAAACAAATTCTGGGTGCAATACTTTGGCCACCTGATGCGAAGAGCTGACTCGTTGGAAAAGACCCTGATGCTGGGAAAGATTAAGGCAGGAGGAGAAGGGGATGACAGAGGATGAGATGGTCGGATGATGTCACTGACTCAATGGACAGGAGTTTAAGTAAGCTCCGGGAGTAGGTGATGGACAAGGAAGCCTGGCGTGCTGCAGTACATGGGGTTGCAAAGAGTCGGACACAACTGAGTGACTAAACTGAACTGAACTAGGTATATTTTAAGATGGTAACCATCTGGGATTGGCTTTTTTTTTGTTAACTCAGTATAACTTCTTGGAGATTCACCCAGGTTGCTATGTGTATCAACAGTATGTTTCATTTTATCGTGAGTATATCCCGTGGTATGGATGTCCCAGTTTGTTTAGCTATTGACTCATCGACATAATCTGAGTTGTTTCTAGTTTTTCATTATTTTTAAAATTAATTAATTTATTTTAATTTTTGAATATTTCTGCAGTTAACCATTCCTGTACAAGTTTTCGTGTGAAACTAAAGTCTTCATTTTTGCGGGGACAAATTCCCAGGAGTGCAATTGTGGTTATGTATGGTAGCTACTCGGAGAAGGCAATGGCACCCCACTCCAGTACTCTTTCCTGGAAAATCCCATGGATGGAGAAGCCTGGTAGGCTGCAGTCCATGGGGTCGCTGAGGGTCGGACACAACTGAGTGACTTCACTTTCACTTTTCACTTTCATGCATTGGAGAAGGAAATGGCAACCTACTCCAGTGTTCTTGCCTGGAGAATCCCAGGGACGGGGGAGCCTGGTGGGCTGCTGTCTATGGAGTCGCACAGAGTCGAACACGACTGAAGCGAATTAGCAGCAGCAGCAGCATGGTAGCTACTCATTTAGTTTTTTAAAGAAACTATCAACTGTTTTCCAGAGTGTTTGTACCATTTTCCATTCCCCAAAGCAATGTATGAGTGATCTAGATTCTCTGTATCCTTACCTGCATTGGGGGCTATATTTTAGCCATTCTTATGGGTACATAGTGATATCTGATGTGGTTTTAACTGGTAGTTCCTTAATGCCTGATGTTGCTGCGTATATTTTCTGATGCCTCACTTTGCAAGTGTCTGGTCAAGGACTGATCCTGGTGGCCTAGGAACTCAGCAAACAAGTGAGATGGGCTTGTCTCTGAAGAGACACCATGTCCTACCAGCACTCCAGTTGGAAGGTGAGACCTGGCTGTGCGAGGTGGGGAAGTTCTCCAGGCAGGAGGGGCTGCCCCAGGGGCAGCTCGCTCTGAGGGATGGGGACAGAGAAATGGGAGCCTCCCTCATCAGGTGCAAAGAGTGCTCAGCTGGGGCCTGGGCAGGCCCAGGGGAGACTTCAGTCATTCAGGGGTTCACCCGGGAGGGCTGTGAGCCGTGGGTTTGGGTGACTAGACTGTTTTCCCAAATCAAGGTATTTTTAACGAAGACTCAAGTTCTGAGCTGGACAGCAAGAAAGACTCTATCTCCTCACCATCTGTAATTGCTTGCGACCTTAAAAACCCCTTCATCTCCCGGGGCTCAGATTTATCTTTCCTGTTAGCTGGCTCAGCGTTGTCATCCACCATCCGTGGCTATCTAGTCTCTATTTCGCATTTGACAGAGATAAACTGCAGTCCCTGTCTACCAGAAGTCCCTACCCTGGGGAAGAGAAATTAAAGAAGCAACATTAAAAGGCAGCTTGGTACATGCTGTAATGGAGGCTGCATATGGATGGCTGCTGGGGGCTAGGTGCCTTCTGCATGTTGACTCACCCCCATTTTACAGATGAGGAAACTGAGGCTCCCAGAGGCAAGGCCCCTGCTATAGTCACACAGCTGCTGAGGGGTGGGACTGGGATTCCACATACGATCTTCCTGACCCCTGAGTCTTGCCCTTTCGTGCTACTCATGAGTGCGAGAGGGGTGATATCGTTGGGGGTGACGCCTGTCAGTAGAAAAGCAGGGGGCAGGATGGGGCAGGATGCCATCTCCCTCAACTTGTGATGCTTTCTGACAAAGCCTGGGGTTACCCGACAGGGAGCTCCAGGGTAAAGATGGTGCTAGGAGGGCCACATGAGTGGCGTACCTACTGGCCACCTCCGTGATACATGCGTGCCCAGAGGTATTGTGCTCTTATCAGGGGGCCCTCTGTAAATGCCCTGGGGCTGCTTGATATGGCGCCCACCTGATGGGGAGCTTGAGACAATATGAATACATGGTCTTACAGTTCTGGAGGCCAGAGGTCCAAAATCAAGGTGCCTGCAGGGTCAGGCTTCTTGCAAAAACTCTGGGGGGTGGAGATGGGGACTCCTTCCTTGCCTCTTCCAGCTTCTGGGGGCTCCAGGCACTTCTCGACATTCCTTATCTTGTAGCTGCCGCACTCCGGTCTCTGCTTCATGTCTCATGGCCTTCTTCCCCGTGTGTTTCCAAATCTCCTTCTTATAAGGACACTGGTCACTGGATTTAGGGGACTACTGGTCACTGGATTTAGGGCCCACTGTGACCTGGTTCCGCCTCATCTTAACAAATCACATTTACAAAGATCCTATTTCAAAATGTAGTCACATTCTGAGTTTTCTGGTAAACGTGAATTTTGAGGGAGATATTTTTCAACCTGGTCTAGTCCTTATTCAGAACCAAAGAGTTTTCCAGAACACATGAGAGCTAAAGGAAACCTGGAGTGGGGAGGGAGAAGATTCAGCATTTGCAAAGGCCAAGAGGCTGGGAAGCGTGATGCTGTTGCAGTTTCATTAGAACATTCTAGAAATGGGGCAGGATGGGAGTTGCTTGACAGGCAGGGCCAGGTTAGGAAGAGGACTCCAGAGCCACGTTCTGGAGTCTGCCTTCATTCTGAGTTGTGGAAGGGCAGTAACCTGGAGTGAGAGGGGATATACCTCCTCCTTCTCCCCAGGGGGCTGGGGTCTTCCTGGGGCAGGGCAGGGGAGCAGCACCTGCCCTTGGTGAACTGCCTGCCTGGCCTCCCTCCAGAGGACCCTGAATCCTGCCTCCCACCAGCATCTTCCATCTCCCCACTCCCGGTGCCCAGGCCCGCAGTGACCCACACTCCTAACTAGAGCACAGGCAGAAATTGGGGACAAGAGACCAAAGCCGGAGATCAGTGTAGTAGTGCTGGGTTGCGGGGTGGTGGCTGACACCCATCCTTCCCCAGACAGCAGACCCCTGCCATGCAGGTGACAGTCAGGCTGGACAGCGCAGGTAAGGAAGTGGAGGCGTGGCGACTTGGCTGCAGGAGGCAGCAACTATCCTAGTCCTGCTGGCCCTCCTCTCTGAACTGGGAGGCAGCCGAGGAGTGGCTGGGAAATGACGGGGTGGGGCCCTTATTCCCAGAGGTTGGGTGTTGGGTCGAGCAGCCTGTCTCTGGCCTCTCTGTGCCCCTCTTGCATCCTTGGGGACTGGGCTGTTCCAGAGCCTGGAAGAGGAATCGCTGTTCCTCTTGGGGGATGAGAATTGTTTTAGAGACTGAACTCAGCTGGTTGATCTCAACCTTGAGAGGTCATAGAATTCATACCCTGCCTGGGGGTAGGACCAGACCCAAGCTGAGTCAGGTTGGCAAGGCAGCCCCTCCTTGGGGACTTCCCCCACCACTTCCCCCACAAGAGAAGTTCCTGAGTAATCAGCAGCAGCAATCCACTGCTCAGCACAGAGAATATAGACCCCCAGCCTGCTCTGCCTCTCTGCTCAGCCTAGCAGGTTGCCATGGTGACAAGCCCACGTGAGCATCTCCATCATAATACCAAAGTCTCCCCGGGCTCTACCCAGCCTGGCCTCAAACACAGGTCAGGGGTGGGAAAGAAATCATGGAGTCCCCAGGCAGAGGTGATTAAATAGCGAGAAGAGGAAGTGGAAGTGGGCGAGGGCAGGGAAAGGGTCAAAGATGATCACATTAGATGGCTGTCTTTGCCAGTCAGATCCTGACACCACCTTGAGTTATTTCCTTGGTGGGAAGCAGCCAAAGATGTTCTGGGGCCCAGACTGTGGTGCTCCCCAGACTGTTATTTGGGGAGTGGGAGGTGGGGGTAGAGGCTGTGAGTTTTGTCTTTGAACTTGTAAGTGTCTCGTCTGAGGCCTTATTGACCGCACAGCAGCTCCCGTGGAGGTAAGGGGAGGTGGCTACCTGTGGACGAGAATCGCTCATGTCTGCAGCCCTGGAGGGAGGAAAGGGGCCAGGAAGGGGAAGCTTTCAACCCTGATCTGATATCTGCAGAGAACTGAGTCCAGCCTGGATCTGGCACTGAGACCTTCCAAACTTAGCAGCCTGTGCAGACTCAGGTTTAGGGACGGTGCAGAAGAAGAAGGCTTTTCCTTTGGCTCTCCTGTCTTTCCAGGCATGAGCTAGTCCCCCCAGAAGCCTACCCTCCAGCTGTGGGCTACCCTCGAGCAGGTGTGGGGAATGTAGGGGGTTGAGGTGCCAAGAGGGGCGGCAGCAACACTGAGTGGACCACCCACTCAGCCCTCATCCCACGAGGGCAGGTCTCTGAACAGAAGCCAGGGCCCCAGGACCCAGTCTCCAGACAGAGAGTCTGGATCTGACAGCCAAGAGGGATAATGGGGGATCCATTTCCCAAACCCCCACCACGCTTTACAGACCCCCCAATTCTCCTGTATGCAGTCTCTAACTCACAAAGGGGTGTTTAGTTGTGCGTGGCCAGGCTGCAGTTCTCAGTTTACATAATCAAACATGAATCAAGGTATCGCTGTGAAGGCATTTTGTAGTTGCGGTGAGTGTGTGCAGTCAGCTGACTTCAAGAAAAAGAGACCACCTGCCATGATACGGGTGGGACTCATCCAATCAGTAGATGGTCTCAAGAGCAAAAACTGAGGATTCCTGGGGAAGGCTCCAGACTGCAGCAGCCCCTCCCAGCAGAGGGCCTGGCAGGTCTGCCCTGTGGAGTTTAGACTTGTCAGCCCCACAGTCACCTGAGCCAGTTCCTTAAAATAAGTCTCTCTCTGGAGAACCCTGGCTGATATCCGATGGCTTGTATGCTCATCCCAGCAGCTGTCTGTTCCCTCTCTCTGCTTTCACTGTGCCCGGGGCTCTGCGTCAACATGGGCGGCAGGAGAAAAGACCAGGAGGGCTTTTCGGGTCGCATAAGGATGGCCTTGCAGTTTGGGTGGCTGAGTCAGGGCTCAGTTTGGTAGGCAGTGGGTAGTTGGGGGTTTTGAGCCCGAGATTGGCATCCCTGGAGGAGGACAGATGGGGACAGCTGTTGGGAGGAGGAGAGAGGAGCCGAGGGCAGATGTGACTTCCAACCGGAGCTGTTCAGCCGGGGGAAACCAGGGGGAGAAATACAACTGGGGAGTAGCTCCCCAAGAAGTGAAACTGTATCAGGAGTAAGAGATTCTAGCAATAGACACAAATCAATTGATACGGGAAAAGAGGTTTTCCATTTAGAAGAGGCTGGTTGTAAAGAAAAGGATTATCTCATAATTAGACCAACCATGACCAACCCATCTTCTTGTACATTTGGATTCCGTGTTTAGAATGGAAAAAGATCAGAGCCTGTCTGCATTTGTCCTCAAGGTCACTGGCTCTCTACTCCCCTGGGGCCAAGCCCAAGTGATGGAATGGGGATCCCTCCTCCACTGCACCTCCACCCTCCCTCCCACCAGATTGAGTGATGAGCTCCCTAAGGGCAGGTGTTGAATGTTTTTGCAGAGGAGGATGACCAGTGGGGTCTGGCATAACCAGGGGCAGGGGCAGACCCTGCCTGCAGCATCCTTCCATGACCTTGTCACTAAGAGGGGACACGTGACTTCCTTGGTGCTATAGTAGTTTCCTGTGGCTGCTGCCACAAATTACCATAAACTAGGTAGCTTCAGACAACAGAGGTGTCTTTGCTCACAGTCAAGCTGCCTGCAGGGCCGGCCTCCCTCCAGAGGCTCTTGGAAGGTTCTGTCTCTGGCCTCTTCCAGCTTCTGGTGGCCTCTGGCTTTGCTGGGCTTGTGGCTACAGCACTCCAGTCTCTATCTGTCTTTGCATGACCTTCGTCTCTACATTTCTCTCTGCCTCTGTTTCTTATTAGGACACTTGTCATTGGGTTTAGGGACTACTCAGATAATCCATGATGGTCTCATCTGAGATCCTTAACTTGATTAACACCTGCAAAGACCTTTCTCTCCAAATAAGGTGACATTCTCAAGTTCCGGGAATTGGATAAGGAATCAGGGCGGGGGGACTACTATCTCAGGTTGCTGTGGGCTTGGAGAAGGGTGGGCTTGTGGCACGTGGCAGCCTCCTGGGGAGTTTGCAGCAGCCTGTCTCTCCCTGCCCCTCCACCCAACCCCTTCCTTGGCTGTTCAGTGACCCCCTTCTTCCCTGGGTAGATGCCCCCAGTTGAGTCTCCCCTTCTTACCATCGCCCGTTTCCTCACATCCTTCTCTCTGATAAAATTAGTATATTTAGCATCCCATCCCTTCTCTAGCCTGAGAAATCATTCCGTTCTCATGTCAGGAAAGGGAAACATGTTTTGTCTGTTCCAAACAGTGGGCTGGATCTAGGAAATAAACAGATGTGGGCTTGAGTCCCAGCTCAGAAATGTTATCAGCTGTGTGTTCTGGGGCGGGGAGTCAAATCCTTTAACTTCCTGCATTTCTCTCTCCCCACCTACAAAACGGACAGAATAAAACGCTCTGCCTTTTTGACAAAAAAAAAAAAAAAAGTTTATGTAATGCATTTCCCCCCACCCCCATCCTGGCAGTCTCTCTCCACTAATAATGGACTTAATTATTTAAATTTAATTTGTTAGAGGCTTGATGTTTAATTTGAAAATTCTCATGAATTATTAATATTTAATAAATAATAAAATTTAATGTCTATTAACTGGGGCTTAAATATACAAACTATTTAATTTCTTAATTCAATGTCTATTTAAAAACATAAAACAGGTAAGAATTACTCCTCAGAGCCATGAGACCCTGAAGACGTCCTCATGGAAACCCCAGCTTCTGTTCTTCTTCAGCACAGGGACGCGTCTCTGTGTCCTCAAGCCCCTGACCGTAAAGGAGGAGAAACCAAGAGACTGGGAGGTCACCGCCTCACCTGCCCCAGACCCCAACCCATTCCAAGTGGCCCCATTGCCCCCGGGACCCCTCTCTTGCAATTTCCCCTGGTAGCTGCCTGCAAAGTGGATAACCACTTGGGAGTGGAAGTAGTCTGTCTCAAGAAGGAGGCTTTTTTCTTTTTTTAATGTGGACCATTTTAAAAGTCTTTATTGAGTCTGTTACAATGTGGCTTCTGTCTTACATTTTGGGTTTTTGGCTGTGAGGGATGTGAGATCTTAGCTTCCTGACCAGGGATGGAACCCACAACTCTTACTTTGGAAGGCAAAGTCTTAACCACTGGACACCCAAGGAAGTCCTAAGAAGGGGGTTTTCTGCAGGGAAATGGAACTGCACATACATAGACTCACTCCGCTTTTTATTTGAACATTAATTAGCACTGATACATGGCTTGTGTCTGGTTATACAGGCAACTAGTTCCCATCGGGGTTCTGGGACGGCTGCTCCCCCTCTGACTCTGACATGGAAATTCCTGTAAAGCGGGCTGACTCTGTCCCCCATCACTGTCCTCAGACGAACGGGGTCTTGAGTGTCTCCTCAGAGACATTTACTTCTCACAGGGATAAGGAGCCAAGTGACCACCCATGGGACTGCTCTAACCGTGTCTCACCCTTAAGAGGGAACCACCTGAGGTGAGCCAGCCCTGGGGGCACCCGGGGCCCCTCGCCATTCCTTGGTTCAGGGGGTTTCCTGCCCTGGAAGGATGCACAGGGCTTTCCCTGGTCATTCCTTCCTCAGAGGAAGAGCAAGGCAGCAAGACATGGGCGCCTGGAGTCCCGGGCAGGGCAGGGTCCTGGCCAGGGCACACCCACAGCGATGGGTCAGTGGCTGCCGAGCAGGGGCAGAGCTGCCCCAGGAGCTTCTGGCATCTGGCGGCCCAGCTGGCGTGGGGTGCACTGCCTTCTGATCCCACAGCCTGCCCGCCTGTTGGCCTCCTGCTCTTACAGGAAGTCCCCTGAGAACATCTGCCTGACCTGGCCCGCTTGCGCCATGCCCAACCCTTAGCACATGCCTGGCACACAGTTAAGTGCTCAGGAATTCATCAGCAGTGGAGCTTAAAGGATAGCAGTGCAGGGGGGTGGGGCAGCTGGCATTCTTTATCACAGCATCCCTGGGAGGCAGTGCCTGCCGCCCGCCCTCCAGCATCCTCCTCGGTCCCTCCCTCCTGGGACCCGCCCCCACGGGCTGGGGCAGGATGGGCTGAGGATGCGGGAGTCAGGCCGCCCAGCGTCCTGCTGCAGGGGAGGACGTGGGGGAGAAGCCGATTAAAAGCCGCCTCGCCGGGCGCTAATTCTCTCACCTCCACGCTTCCTGTGGCCGCCTCGCTGCAGCGTCTCGGGGCTGAAGGATTGCGTGGAGCTTTAAACGGGAGAGAAGGAGCGTTTCTGATCTCATTTTCCAGTATTTCAGCCGTGCCATAATCTATTTACCACACAATTTGTGTCACTTTGATAAGCGGCTGCTTCAAGACTGCATTTATTAAAATCAAGAGCGGGGACAGCTTTCGAGTCTCTCAAGAATTGTAATAAATGTTTGAAATTAGTCATTACGGTGTTTGCCATGGTTCACGTCATACACTCCATCGCGGTGACAAACAATCACACCCAGGACACGTTCTCTTTGGTGACGATGGTAGAGGCCTTGTTTGATGCTGCCACGCCCAGGGGTCAGGGCAGGAGGGGGCTGGAGGGTGCAGGGATCCCCACACCAGCAGCTCAGCCCTGTGGAATGCTCTCTAAGCCTAAACTTTCTTTCTTTCTGTTTTTTTTTTTTTTAAAAAAACGTATTTATTTGGCGGTGCCGGGTCTTAGTTGCAGCGCACAGGGCTTCTCTCTAGTTGAAGCACGTGGGCTCCAGAGCACGCGGGCCCGGTAGTCGGGGCACGCGGGCTTAATTGCTCCACGGCCTGTGTGATCTTAGTTTCCCCAAGCAGGGATCAAACTGCAGTGTCCTCGGCATTGGAAGGCAGATTCTTAACCACCCTGGGCCACCAGGAACATCCCTAGCCTGAGCTTTCATATTTGAAAGGGAGTGAAAGTGCTCAGAGCAACTTTGCAGCCTATTTCTCCAAAACATTGTCTCTTCTTTCCCTCCAGGTCTCTGGGTACCACGGCCTCCCGTCCACCCCCGACCCTGTCGAATGATGCTATCTGAGGACATTGTAACTCTGTGGCTGGTTTACCATTTCCTTTGGGAAAATTCCTTTCATATCTTTGGGAAATAACGCTGACCTCCAACACATCACCGTCCCACAAGTTCAAGTTCTGCAGGCCTTTGAGCCCCAGGAAGATGGGAGCAGGGTCATCGAGGATACAAGAGGCATTGATGCCATAAGGGAAGAACTGGTCCTGCCTCTGTGGCACCTTGGGGCACATGGCCTCAAAGTGACACCCCAGAAATGAGGATCAGAATGTGGAATCCGTTTTCATTACAGATGCCAAGAGTGGGCCTGGGGCAGGTGAGGCGTGGTGCTGAGTGGGCAAGGTGGGAAAGACAAGGGGGCACGCCTTTCCTAGATGGTTAGGGGACGTTCCTTCTGAGGGGTCGTCAGAGCTGGTGACACTGCCCCTGGGTGCCATGTGAGCCCCACGGGCCACTTGCTGTGGGCACTGTCCCCCTGTCGGGCCTAGGACCAGCCACAGAGGAAAAGCTCGAGGGGGCAGGGGTGCGCGGGTCCCCTGGGGTGCGGGAGACATGGGAACACAGGGGCTACGAGTGGGCCAGGGAGAGGTGGGCCCCTTCTGGGTGACAGGCTCTCTTCTGTAGGGAAATGCACTTAAAGTGTATCTTCAGGGGCTGCTGGAGAGTCCTTCATGATCTATAAAGGTATTGGAAACAGTCATTCGACCTCCTTTGAGAAGAGAGGTTTAGCAGCACGCGATTGAAGCTCACCTGTTGCTGTGGGGAGTTGGGGGGTGGGTGCTGTATGTGGCAGTGAGACAGACAGACAGAGGACAGAGGCTTGTAACTAAAACCTTGCAGAGAGAGATGCGAGCCATCTGCTTATAGTCCGATGTTTCCCGAGTGAAGCTCTTTCCCTCAGAAGTGACAAAACAAAGTCAAACTTTTGTGACTCTGATTTTAAAGGAGATGCGTCCCTCATGGCAGATATTTTGAAAAATACAGAAAAAGAAGAAACGTGAATTTTCAAAAAAAGAGGCATGATTCATTAGCCAAGGTTTGGGTGACTCTGATTTTACTCAATAACGGCCCCAAAGCCCAGGACTTGGCGAGGCTGACAATTTGGATAGAAACATCCAATTCTTCCTTTAAGTGAAATGGTAAAAGTTCTGGAGTCAATAAGGAAAGAAAAACATTGTAGCTTAGGCTGCACACTCTTCTACCTGTGAAATTGTGAAGGGAGAAGAAATTTGGGCTAGTGTTACACACCTCCAACTGCAAACGTTACCACCACAGTGTAAGCGCTTAGTTAAGGCACTAAATTTGTACAGTGAGGCATTTTGAGAGAGAGAGAGACCACATTCACAAGACTTTGATTACAGAGTATCGTTGTAATTTGGCACATTGCTAAAGAATCTGCCTGCAATGCAGGAGACCCGTGTTCGATCCCTGGGTCAGAAAGATCCCTGGAGAAGGGAATGGCAACCCACTTCAGTATTGCCTGGAGACTTCCATGGACGGAAGGCTGGAGGGCTACAGCCCATGGGGTTGCAAAGAGTCAGACAGGACTGAGCGACTTTCACACTTCACTTGGCTTTTTACGCATTCAGTTGCTCAGGCTGCTGTAATCCCACTTTGTAGCCTTTGGGAGTCGGGAGGCGGGGCTCCCCAGGTTTTCCAGCTGAGTGTCCCCCTGTAAGAATCTTTCCCATGGGGCCCTTTCTGTCCTTCCTTCCTTTCCCTCCGTGAGCCCTTTCTTTTCCTCCCTTTTTGCCTTCCGCCTCTCCTGGTTTTCAAAATTCTCTTTCAGGCCTTCCTTGCCACCTGGTGTTTAGACATGCAGATCTCAGCTCCTGTTTTGCATGACAGTTTGACCTTGGGCAGAGCCGCTGTCCAGGATGGATGTGTTGTGGCTGCATTTAATCATAGGGAGCAGCCAAAGCCTTGAGAAATCATGGAAACCCAATTCCCAGTCTCCTGCCTTGAGATGGCAATGAACTTGAGAGATAGCTAATCAATGAATTGAACAAACAATTCGGGCAGCTAACCCTCTCTGTCAGGACCTTCATCACAATTGCAGAAATAAATTGGGGGTGGGGAGGGGTGGGGAACAACACCTGCGAGGTGGGTGGGGAGCCTCTGTTCACCCCCACCCCACTGTCTGCGATGTGGGTGGCTGGGGCGGGCAGAGTGAAGCCCTGCCCTCTGGGGATTTGATTTCTGAGAGTGGACGAGAGACAGGACTGGGTGCAGCCATCTGTCTGGCTCTCTCTGCCCACACTGAGCTAGGAGCACAGATGATTTTCTCAGCTGCCCCATGAAATTATTTTGAAAACCGTAAGGTGCCTTTCAGCTGTAGGAGCTGATGGCTACATCAAGCGCCCACCAGGTCTCCCCTCTGCCCGTCGGCCCCTGGAAGTGTGCCATCTCCCCATCCAAGAAAGGAGGATAACCCTAGATGGGGCAGCTGGAGCGGGAGACTATTGCCTTTAAATAAATATTTTATTTAAAAAAGTAAGTATTCCGTAAGGCAAAATAAAATTCAGCTGAGCAGAAAGCAAAAGAAATTAAATGTAAATCATTCTAAACCTCACCTCCCAGAAAGAACTGATAAGATGGGGGGGGTGTGTTTCAGTGTGATTTTCTTGGGGGCTTTCCTGCTCCCAGTTTTATAATTATATGAGAGAGAGAGAGAGAGAGAGAGAGAGAGAGAGAGAGAGAGAGAGAGAGAGAGAGAGTGTGTGTGTGTGTGTGTGTGTATGTGTGTGTAAGACAGAGCAGGCAGCAGCCGCAAGCAGCAAGATGCCGAGACACTGGGTCGTGGCAAGCCGCCTGCCTTGAGGCTGGAATTTTCCATGGCAGTAAATAAATCTCCTCTGCGAGGTGGCAGGCACAGAGAGGACGTAAGAGAGGTGCCAGTGTCAGCCCAGTGTTTACTGCTCAGAGAGAATATTTACAGCTCCATCTTTGGTGTGAAATGTGGCTCTTCCAGACCCCACGAAGGTCACTGGAATGTCAGGAGAATTGATGGGTGTTTTATAGCACATTTGTGCCGAGGAGCAAGGCGGCGGGCTTCTGTGCTTCTATACCCGGAGCAGAGAGACACCCAAAGACGGAGGGAGCGAGCAGCTGCCTGGGAATGCCACCCCCCGCCCCATCACGCTCATTTGTGCCAGCGTAATTCTATTTGTCTGTGTGTGTGTAGAACATATGTTACTCTAAGACTGGGGAGGGGAGGTTAAAATGCGCAGAAGGGAGGAACAATTAGAAGATTCATGAATCACGATTCTGTTTCTGCTTCTGTCAGGGCTAATTATTTCTTGGTTTTACGTAAGGGATTCGGCATTCATTAAAACTGGGAAGGTCCCAAGTACACGCTAGTTTTAGATTCCAGAATCCTAGCGCCGGGGCAGGGACCTCCAGCTAATAAAATCTATTGTTGCCATTTTTAGTTGAGGAAGCTGAAGCCTGAGGACTTTGTGTTTAATGAGCTTGCTTAGCGACTGAACAACAACAACCACGTTATCAGAATTTTTCTGGGGGGTGGGGGAGGTTGGAATGTCCCATGGAGGTAGGCTGGGCTCACCTCTCAAAAAGGGCTCCTGATAACTAGCAGCTGGTTCTAAGCCAGGAGGGGCTTTGCTGGTAGCGCAGTTGGCAAAGAATCCGCCTGCAATGCGGGAGACCCTGGTTTGATTCCTGGGTTGGGAAGATCTGCTGGAGAAGGGCTAGACTACCCCCTCCAGTATTCTGGCCTGGAGAATTCCATGGCTGTATAGTCCGTGGGGTCGCGAAGAGTCGGAAGCGACTGAGCGACTTTCACTTTCTAAGCCAGGAGCTCGCATGCTTCCTATGGACTCACCAGCTGGTGCTTTAGTGCAGGTGCCGGTTCGGTTCCTCTTGACCCAGCCCTGTGTTTATTTGGCCATTGGCCCCGCACACCCCACGCTGGAGGGCATCCTAGATAAAGGGTCTATGACGCGGCCCTGAGGCCACAGAGGAGAACCCCAGAAAACCCCCACCCGGGAGTTCCCATCTCTCAGCACCTTGAAACCCAGTCGATAAATTGAGTGCCCTGGTGCTCCTTAAAACACGACGCCAGCCAGATGCCCAGGCTCTGTCCTGGAGTGCCTCCTCTCGGCTGGCGGCTGTGCGACTCCAGGCATCGTCCTCTCTTTTCCACCTCGACGGCATTATCTGTAAAAGCGTGTTCTTGCATTAGTGACCTTCCCTGACCCTGGGTTTTCCTAACTCCCTTGAGAGGCAGGCCCCCAGGATGAGAGCTTCTGGATGGTTGAGTCTGTCTTAATGTTCTTGAGTATAGTGTTGCTAAGGAGAGGAGTTCTCACAGATGATAGAACTGTTGAGATGTATGAAAGTACGCACAAATAGGGTGAAGGGAAAGTCTTTCTTTACAGCAGATGTCAATCAATAAATATAAGAGGGATGATGGAGTGACATCAGAAAAATCACCCACAGGTGCTAAAAATAGTGGCTGAGAGTATGATTAAGTTCAGATATGGTATGGCATTTTTTTTTTAAAGAAAGTTTGTTTTGCTTATTTTTTAATTTTTATTTTATTTCACTTTATTTGGCTGCTCCAGGTCTTAGTTGTGGCATGTAGGATCTACTTCCCTGACCAGGGATTGAAGCTGGGCCCCTTGCATTGGGAACTTGGAGTCTTAAACCCTGAAACACCAGAGAAATCCCTACAGTGTAATTATATTCTCCAACTCAGCGAGTCAGTCAGTTCAGTCACTCAGTCGTGTCTGACTTTTTGTGACCGCATGGACTGCAGCACACCAGGCTTCCCTGTCCATCACCAACTCCTGGAGCTTACTGAAACTCATGACCATTGCGTCAGTGATGCCATCCAACCATCTCATCCTCTGTCATCCCCTTCTCCTCCTGCCATCAATCTTTCCCAGCATCAGGGTCTTTTCAAATGAGTCGGTTCTTCACATCAGGTGGCCAAAGTATTGGAGTTTCAGCTTCAGCATCTGTCCTTCCAACGAATATTCAGGACTGATTTCCTTTAGGATTGACTGGTTGGATCACCTTGCAGTCCAAGGGACTCTCAAGAATCTTCTCCAACACCACAGTTCAAAAGCATCAATTCTTCGGCGCTCAGCTTTCTTTATAGTCCAACTTTCACACCCATACATGACCACTAGAAAACCCACAGCTTTGACTAGATGGACCTTTGTTGGTAAAGTAATGTCTCTGCTTTTTAATATGCTGTCTAGGTTGGTCATAGCTTTTCTTCCAAGGAGCAAGCGTCTTTTAATTTCAAGGCTGTAATCACCATCTGCAGTGATTTGCAGGGCCCAAAACAGTAAAGTTTGTCACTGTTTCCATTATTTCCCCATCTATTTGCCATGAAGTGGTGGAACCAGATGCCATGCTCTTAATTTTCTGAATATTGAGTCTTAAGCCAACTTTTTCACTCTCCTCTTTCACTTTCATCAAGAGGCTCTTTAGTTCTTTGCTTTCTGCCATAAGGATGGTGTCATCTACATATCTGAGCTTATTGATATTTTCCCCAGCAATCTTGATTCCAGCTTGTGCTTCATCCAGCCCGGCATTTCGCATGATGTACTCTGCATAGAATTTAAATAAGCAGGGTGAAAATATACAGCTTTGATGTACTCCTTTCCTGATTTGGCATCAGTCTGTTGTTCCATGTCCAGTTCTAACTGTTGCTTCTTGTCCTGTATACAGATTTCTCAGGAGGCAGGTCAGGTGGTCTGGTATTCCCATCTCTTTAAGAGTTTTCCACAGTTTGTTGTGATCTACACAGTCAAAAGCTTTGGTGTAGTCAATAAAGCAAAAGTAGATGTTTTTCTGGAACTCCCTTGATTTTTCGATGATCCAGTGGATGTTGGCAATTTGATCTCTGGTTCCCCTGCCTTTTCTAAATCCAGCTTTAACATCTGGAAGTTGATGGTTCACATACTGTTGAAGCCTGGCTTGGAGAATTTTGAGCATTACTTTGCTAGCGTATGAGATGAGTGCAATTGTGCAATAGTTTGAACATTCTTTGACATTGCCTTTCTTTGGGATTGGAATGAAAAGTGACTTTTTCCAGTCCTGTGGCCACTGCTGAGTTTTCCAGATTTTCTGGCATATTGAGTGAAGCACTTTCACAGCATTATCTTTTAGAGTTTGATATGCTCAACTGAAATTTCATCACCTCCACTAGCTTTGTTCATAGTGATGCTTCCCAAGACCCACTTGATTTCACATTACAGGAATGTCTGGTTCTAGGTGAGTGATCACACCATCATGGTTATCTGGATCATGAAGATCTTTTTGGTATAGTTCTTACCTGTATTCTTGCCACCTCTTCTTAATATCTTCTGCTTCTGTTAGGTCCATACCATTTCTGTCCTTTATTGTGCTCATTTTGCATGAAATGTTCTCTTAGTATCTCTAATTTTCTTGAAGAGATCTCTAGTCTTGCCAATTCTATTGTTTTCTTCTATTTCTTTGCATTGATCTCTGAGGAAGGCTTTTTTATCTCTCCTTGCTATTCTTTGGCATTCTGCATTCAAATGGGTATATCTTTCCTTTTTTCCTTTGCCTTTTGCTTCTCTTCTTTTCTCAGCTATTTGTAAAGTCTCATCAGACAACCATTTTGCCTTTTTACATTTCTTTTTCTTGGGGATGGTCTTGATCACTGCCTCCTATCAGTTCAGTTCAGTTCAGTCGCTCAGTCGTGTCTGACTCTGCGACCCCGTGAATTGCAGCACACCAGTCCTTCCCAGAATCAAAGTCTTTTCCAATGAGTCAACTCTTCGCATGAGGTGGCCAAAGTATTGGAGTTTCAGCTTTAGCATCATTCCTTCCAAAGAAATCCCAGGGTTGATCTCCTTCAGAATGGACTGGTTGGATCTCCTTGCAGTCCAAGGGACTCTCAAGAGTCTTCTCCAACACCACAGTTCAAAAGCATCAATTCTTCGGTGCTCAGCCTTCTTCACAGCCCAACTCTCACATCCATACATGACTACTGGAAAAACCATAGCCTTGACTAGACGGACCTTAGTCGGCAAAGTAATGTCTCTGCTTTTGAAACTGCCTCCTATACAATGTCACAAACCTCCCGTCTATAGTTCTTCAGGCACTCTGTCAGATCTAATCCCTTGAATCTATTTCTCACTTCCACTGTATAATCATAAAGGATTTGATTTAGGTCATACCTGAATGGTCTAGTGGTTTTCCCTACTTTCTTCAATATAAGCCTGAATTTGGCAATATGGAGTTCATGATCTGAGCGACGGTCAGCTCCCGGTCTTGTTTTTGCTGCCTGTATAGAGCTTCTCCATCTTTGGCTGCAAAGAATACAATCAATCTGATTTTGGTATTGACCATCTGGTGATGTCCATGTGTAGAGTCTTCTCTTGTGTTGTTGGAAGAGGATGTTTGCTATGACCAGTGCATTCTCTTGGCAAAACTCTGTTAGCCTTTGACCTGCTTCATTTTGTACTCCAAGGCCAAATTTGCCTATTACTCCAGGTATCTCTTGACTTCCTACTTTTTCATTCCAGTCGCCTATAACGAAGAGGACATCTTTTTGGGGTGTTAGTTCTATAAGGTCTTGTAGGTCTTCATAGAACTGTTCAACTTTAGCTTCTTCAGCATTATACTGGTTGGGACATAGACTTGGATTACTGTGATATTGAATGGTTTGCCTTGGAAACGAACAGTGATCTCTGTGTCATTTTTGAGATTGCATCCAAGTACTGCATTTTGGACTCTTCTGTTGACTATGAAGTCTATTCCATTTCTTCTAAGGGATTCTTGCCTATAGTAGTAAATATATTGGTCATCTGAGTTAAATTCACCCATTCCAGTCCATTTTAGTTCACTGATTCCTAGAATGTTGCTGGTCACTCTTGCCATCTCCTGTTTGACCACTTTCAATTTGTCTTGATCTGTGGACATGACATTCCAGGTTTCTATGCAATATTGCTCTGTACAGCATTGAACTTTACTTCCATCACCCGTCACATCCACAACTCAATGTTGTTTTTGCTTTGGCTCCACCTCTTCATTCTTTCTGGAGTTATTTCTCCACCCTTCTCCAGTAGCATACTGGTTACCTACCGACCTGGGGAGTTCACCTTTCAGTGTCATACTGTTTTGCCTTTTCATACTATTCATGGGATTCTCAAGGCAAGAACACTGAAGTTGGTTTGCCATTCCCTTCTCCAGCGGACCACGTTTTGTCAGAACTCTCCACCATGACTCGTCTGTCTTGGGTGGCTTTACATGGCATGGCTCATTGTTTCATTGAGTTAGACAAAGCTGTGGTCCATGTGATCAGTTTGGTTAGTTTTCTATGATTGCGGTTTTCATTTGGGCTTCCCTGGTAGCTTGGATGCTAAAGCGTCTGCCTACAGTGCAGGAGACCTGGGTTTGATCCCTGGATCGGGAAGATCCCCTTCTGTCTGCCCTCTGCTGGATAAGGATAAGAGGCTTATGGAAGCTTCTTGATGGGAGAGACTGACTGAGGGGGAAACTGGGTCTTATTCTGATGGATGGGGCCATGTTCAGTAAATCTTTAATCCAATTTTCTGTTGATGAGCAGGGCTGTATTCCCTCCCTGTTGCTTGACCTGAGGCCAAACTATGGTGGAGGTAATGAAGATGATGGCGACCTCCTTCACGAGGTCCCATAATGCACTGCTGCACTCAGTGTCTCCGACCCTGCAGCAGGCCACTGCCAGCCCACACCTCCACTGGAGACTCCTGGACACTCAGGGGCGTGTCTGGGTCAATTTCTTATTATCTGCCCATAAATTACATACCAACTACTGGGTTGGCCAAAATGTTTGTTTGGATTTTCTATAAGATCTAATGGCTTCCCTGTTGGCTTGGATGGTAAATAATCCACCCTGCAAAGTAGGAAACCCAGGTTCCATCCCTGGGTCATGAAGATCCCCTGGAGAAGGGAATGCCTATCCACTCCAGTATTCTTGCCTGGAAAACCCTATGAACAGAGGAGGATCTTATGGAAAATCATCCAAAGTAAGATCTTATGGAAAAGCCCAAATGAACTTTTTGACCAACCCAATACAAAGAGAGCAGGGTGGCTCCACAATGGGAAGGTCTGGCAGACACTTCCTGGATTAAGGGATCAAGGCTAATCTCACCAACATGAGGACAACAGGCAGGGATGTGCCACCCGCTATGACGCACTGAGGACACACACCAGTTCTGTGGCTGTCCCATCAAAAATGCCCAGCCTGCATCTGATGTCGAAGAAACGTCAGAACCCAAACTGAGGAGGCATAGGGCCTGGATAAGGCAGCAGATGGCAATGAAGTAGCTGTCCCCAACCTTTTTGGCACCAGGGACCGTTTTCATGGAAGCAGACTTTTTCTTGGAGGCAGGGATGGTTTGGGAATGACTCAAGGGCATTACATTTTTGTGCATTTTATTTCTATTATTATTACATCAATTCCACCTCAGATCATCCGGCATTAGATCCCAGAGTTTGGGGATCCCTGCAGCAAAGGATATTTTTGGATAATGGATGAAATTCAAATAGGTTATTAGTCTGCTCCAGCTGCCATGACAAAATGCCACAGACTGGGCAGCTTAAACAACAGAGATCTGTTTTCTTACAGTTCTAGAGGCTGGAAGTCTGAGACTGGTGGGCTGGCATAGCTGGGTTTTCGGGAGAGTTCTCCTCCTGGCTTGCAGACAAGCCACACTTGTATGCTCACTTGGGAGAGAGGGAGGGAAAGAGAGAGAGAAAAAGTGAGGGAAAAGCTGTCTGGTCTCTTTTCTCGCTAGGGCACTAATCCCACCATGGGGGCCTCACCCTCAGGGCTGCATCCCAAACACAATGACTTCCTAGAAGCCCGGCCCTCTACTAACATCACTTTGGGAGGGGGTGGTTAAGGCTTCAAATATATAAATTTTGGGGAGAAATTAACATTCAGTCCATAGCAAATATGAACTATGCAATAGATAACATTTTGTCAACAATAAATTTCCTGATTTTGATAATTGTCCTGTGATTATATTGGAATATTCTCATTCTTAGGAAAATGCCCACTGAAGCATCTAGAAGTTCCGAGGCATACTGTCTCCATCTTCCTCTCAAAAGATGCAAGAAAAAAGATAATGTTTCAGAGAAAGAGTGAGTTTGTGCTAAAACACAAAATGTAAATGTGCAATGAATCTGGTAAAGGATATTGGAAGTTCCTGGTGCTGTTGTTACAACTTTTCTTCACTGGAAACTTTCAAAATAGCAAATTACCCCCAAATAAAAAAATACAAATCAAAGCAGCTCAGTACACTGTGTAACTGAAGTTATTGGTCTTGAATCATAACCGACCTGGCTTGGGATCTGAGTTCCCTAGTCTTCGAAAGTTTATCTGTTTGTTCATGACCTTTCAACACCATCACTAGAAACATGGTTCCAGTGACCTAAATGGGAACAGAATCTAACTAAAGAGGGGATATAGGTATATATACAGCTGATGTACTTTGCTGTACAGTAGAAACTAACACGACATTGTAAAGCCAGCGTGTGTGTGCTCAGTCATGTCCGAGTCTTTGCAGCCCCATGAACCGTAGCCCGCCAGGCTCCTCTGTCCAAGAATACTGGAGTGGGTTGCCATTTCCTCCTCCAGGAGACCTTCCCTACCCGGGGATCGAACCTGTGTCCCCTGCATTGGTAGGCATGTTCTTTACCACTGAACCACCAGGGAAGCCCTATAAAGCAAGTATACTCCAATAAAAATTAATTTAAAAAAAAAAGAAAGAAAAAAGTGTCCAAAGGAACAATTGACCATGTCACCAAGATCCCTTTGCTCAATTGCGCTTTCTCCTGGAAGTACTCAGGTAGCAAAAGGAACAACAATCAGGGGCTTTTACTTGGCCAGCCAAAAAATGTCCCTAGCACACTGTGAATCAGTCATTCCCTCCTGACTGCCCCCCCACACCACCCCATCCCTTCCTTCCTTCCTCTCTCTCCTCCTTCCCTCCTTTCCTTCCTTCCTCTTATCATCCAAATCAATAATTACCTGATGTGAGAGAATGGCTTCTTCCTTCTCATCCTTGTGGGCTCCAGTTTTTCCAGATAAAAGTGGAAGAAATAATCTTGAAAGTGTTGCGTGGGGGGGAAAAAAATTGCAGAGTTGAAATTAAATATTGTAATGATGTAAAACAGTAAGCAGCTCTGCTTGACAGCTCTGACAGCTATTTGTTCTGGAAAACAGCATTTATGATGTCAGTCCTATAAGGGAGTATGTTTGAATTAAAATAATTACAGCTGATAGCACAACAAAGATTCCTCATCATCAGTCATCCTTCACAAATACCCCGGGGTAGAAATTTCCCAGGGGTGGGAAAAGTCGCTGTCAAGGGGAGGAAGCCAGGAAGTGCTTGCTTTCGGTTCCTCCGGCAAGGGGCTCCTCTGTGGGGAGGCCTCTGGGACCACTGCCTCTGTTGGACTGAGTCACGCCACTTCCGGGATACGGTTCATCCTCCTCCTTTCCATTGTTTGCTGAACTGATCTGTTCCTTTGATGATGCCACGTTGACACTCAGAGCGAACGGCTTTATCTGCTGTCCCTTTGGAAATTCTGAATTTGAGACTACAGGTAGTTCAGCTTCAGCTCCAGGATGGCTGCTGTGGTCCACAGCCTTTTTGGCATCACAGACTAGTTTTATGGAAGACGGTTTTTCCATGGACTGGGCCAGGGGTAGAGGGGATGGTTTCAGGGTAATTCAAAAGTGAAAATGAAAGTATTAGTTGCTCAGTTGTGTCCGACTCTTGTGACCCCATGGAGTGTAGCTCACCAGGTTCCTCTGTCCTTGGGATTTTCCAGGCCAGAATATTGGAGCATGTTGCAATTTCCTTCTCAAGGGGATCTTTCTGGGACCCAGGTATCAAATCCGGGTCTGCTGCACTGAAGGCAGATTCTTTACCTTCTGACCATCAGGGAAGCCTTCAGGATAATTCAAGTGCATTACAGTTATTGTGCACTTTATTTCTATTATTATTATTATTACATCAGCCCCATCTCAGGTCACCAGGCATTAGATCCCAGAGGTTGGGGACCCCTGGTTTAGAGGATGATGAAGGACCTGGGCAAGTCACTCTGATGCCCAAAGAAACATCTCTATCCACAGGTAGATCCCTTCCTGCTAACCCCTGTTCTCCACGTCTGAATTCTTCCCAGAATAAAATGCCGCTGAGAGGGTCACCCCTGGGAGCCCATTTCAGTGTGAGGGAAGTTGCTGGGATCAGGACCGGGGAATGTTGAAATCTGGAGCCTGAAGAGATGAAGATGGAGCGAGAGGCAGGCCTAGAAGGGGCCCATGAGATAAGGCAGAGGAGGGCAGGGCTTCCTGGGCCTGAAGCCAGGTCCTGGCTGGCAGGAGGCCCTCCTCTTCATTCACTCAGGTTTGAGTCCCTGGGCAGATCAGAGCTCCCCACGAATGCCTGCCCCTCTACCGTCCCTCCTCTTGCTCTCCAGCCTCCACCTCCTACACCTGCTCTTCCTGGCCGAGCCTTGGGGTTCAGTTCAGGACGGTCGGTCCCTCTGCATAAGGTCAGCTCCCCTGGAGTGATCAGCAGTCTCGCTCTGCACCAGGCTGGCGCTTGTCCCCCAGATACACCTCCACCTGGAACCTCAGAATGGGACCCTGCTTAGCAAAGGTTTGTTAAAGATGTTGCTGAGATAATTGAATTAAATATCTGAGATAAGTTTTTCCTGAATTGGAGGGTGGGAGGCCCTAAATCCAGTGACTGGTGTCCCTGTGAGAAAAAAGGAAAGGGAAATTGGAGACAGACACAGGGGAGAGCTGCAGAGAAGGCCAAGTGACTTCGGAGCCGACGTTGCAGCCGTGCGTCTTCTCCCAGCCAGGAATAGGAAGGATGGCTGGTGGCCGCCAGGGGCTGGAGAGAGGCCTGAGAGGGACCCTCCCTCAGAGATGCCAGCAGGGATCAACACTCCCCTCACCTTGACTTCTGGCCTCCAGAGCTGTGAGAGAATCCATTTCTATTGTTTCAAGCCCCCCAGCCTGTGGCCCTTTGTTACAGCAGCCCTGGGGAGCTTTCCTCCCTTCATGACCATTTACTGAGTGGCTGTTTGTGTGCCAAGGGTTCTGCAATGCCCTGGCAGCGAAATCAGGACCAGATTGCCTGGGTCACATCATCACTCCACGTGGAAGGGCAGGACTATAAGGACTGGAACTCTAGACCCACTAGACTTCAAAGGTACCCTCTCCAGACCCAGGGCCGGGCCTGCCGTAAACACATAAGGGTCTCATTTGGCTGGCCCGCAGGAGCTAAACGCATCCTAGCATCATCCTTCTTATTCCAACCCTGTGATGCTTGTTCTTCCCCTGGTCATAAACTGTCCTCCTAGGGCTCTCACGGCGGCCAGCTCTCAGCTCTTAAAATTAAATGCCATTCTTTCACAGAGCCAAGGAAGCTGCCCAGGAAGACCCATAAAATAGAATAAAAATGAAAACTTCAAAAGATTTTTTAAAGGGCAATCTCAGAAACATGTAAGATGGAGATAATCATGGAAGAGATCACTGTGGCAGACCACTCCACGAGGAGACATAAGCACGTTGAATGCATAATGAATGACGGAACAGGAACAAGGGTGATGTTGAGTGGAGAATCAAAACCCAACTTCTGAACGTAGAAGCAGTCCCAGAGGAGCCTGGATAGTGATGGAGGGAAGAGGAAGTAAATCAGGAGAAAGAGCTTCAACTGACGAGGCTCTTGGGCCTCAATCAGGCACGCCATGCCTGGGGGAGGGAGGTGGGACGTTCACTGTGTGGGAGCTGGGTGAGGGGCAGAGGCCTCAGTCTGTGTTTTAGACGCTCACGTGCTGTTGGGGCGGGATAAGCTTGCATTTCGTGGCTCGTCTTGTGTACACCTGCTTCAGGGTGTCATTGGTTTAATGCTGTTGGTATTGGTCTCTTGTCACTGGGCATTAGTGCCTAGGAGGCTGTATCACTTCCCCAGGGCTGTCATAATAAAGAACCACTAACTGAGTGGCTTAAATAATAGAAATGTACTTTCTCCCAGCTCTGGAGGCCTGAAGTCCAAGATCGAGGCGCCTGTAGGCTTGGTTCCTTCTGGAGCCATAAGAAGAATCCGTGCATGCCCATTTCCAGTTTCTGGTGGTTTGCTAGTAATTTGGGGCATCTTTGATCTGTAGATCCATCACCCAATCTTGGCCTTGACCTTCACATGACTTTCTCCTGGGTGGTATTTCCATATCCAAATATCCTCTCTTTTTAAGAACACTAGTCAGATTCGGGCCCACTTGAATGACCTCATTTCAACTTGATTACCTCTGTTATAACCCTCTTTCCAAATAAGGTCACAGTCTGAGGTTCCAGGGATGGGACTTCAACCTACAACTTTGGGGGGACCTAATTCAGCCCACTGGAGAGGGAAATGGCAACCCACTCCAGTATTCCTGCCTGGAAAATCCTGTGGACAGAGGAGCCTGGCGGGCTACTACCATGAAATTGCAAAGAGTCGGAAACGACAGAGCACACTCATCACATCAATTCAAGCCATGTCAGAGGACGTTGGGGAATTTCCAGCTACTATTGCTGTACAAGAAACTATCCCAAAACTCAGTGGCATAAAACAATAACTGCAGGACTTCCTTGCAGTTGTGGAGAACCTGCCTGCCAATACAAGAGACACCAGTTCGATCCCTGATTCAGGAGGATTCCACATGCCTTGGGGCAACTGAACCCTTGAGCCACAACTACTGAAGCTGGAGCCCAAGAGGCTGTGCTCTGCAACAAGAGAGGCCCACTCACAAACCTTGAGATTAGCACCATTTGCTGCAGCTAAAGAAAGCCTGTGCACAGCAACGAAGACACAGTGCAGCCGGAAATAAAATTAAATAAAAAACCACATAATGCTCTCAAACCCTTTGGGTCAGGATTCAGACAGGACCCAGCAGGAATGGCTTTTCTTTGTTCCATAATGCTTGGGAATCAATTGGCTGGGAAGGTTTGCTGGGGGCTGAGATCCGCTTAGGGGTGAGTCCACATACACCTCGGGGTGGATGCTGGCTGTCGGCTGGGACCTCCCCTCTGTGGCCTCCTCGTGTTGCCTGCACTTCCTCACACCATGGCAGCCTTGGGGAGGTAGGCCTGTTTCCCTGGCTGCTCAGGACTGCCAGGACGAGTGATTCAGTGACCAAGAAGGAAGACGGGGGCCTTTTCTGACCCAGCCTCAGAAGCCATGCAGTGTTGCTTCTGCGTGTTAGTTCAAGTGAGTCACAAGCCTGCTCCAAAATGTACCAGTGTTGGAGGAGAGAGTTTTTGATTCCACACCCGACTCCAAGGAATCTGGACTGGCTTCCTTCTCCCTCCCCGCCTCCCCAAACCGCAAAGTAGAGAAGGGAAGATTGTTCCCATCACTCAGAAGCCAGTCAACTCCCGCTGATTCCTTGGACCTGAGTACTTACCAGCTGAAAAGATCTTTCCTTCCTTCCTTTTTTTATTCCTTCAAGACATGTTTCCCGAGCCCATGTTAAATACCAGGTCCTGTTGTCAGCAAGGAGATTCAACAGGGATTAGATGGGTGGATCCCTGCTCTCATTGTGTTAAAATCCCAGCAAGAAAAGGCAGGCACAGAGACTAACAAATAAACAAGACCATTTCCAACAGCAATAAGCGCATGAGAAAAATTAAGTTAGATAAAATGAGGGGCCAGGTAGAGTCCTTGAAGTTGGGTGTTCAGGGCAGATTCAATTCTAAGTAACAGTGTCAGTCCAGGAGGACCCCCTGGACCCTGGGGAGGGATTTGGGGTTGTGTTTTTTTTTTTTTTTTCCTAAAGGCGTTGATAAGTCACTGAGGATTTTAAGTCAGGAGCGAAACCCCTGTGCTGGGTGCTGGAGCTGGGGGGTGTAGGGTGGGTACACTCAGCCCCAGATCCACTGAGAGGGTCCACATGTGTGTACACGTTGGTGTTTGCAGAGTGAACAGTGTAATTACTGCAGCTCTGTGCCCTGGCTTCCATTAATAATGCAGTGAATTTCAGCAGCAGATTAAATTCTATAAAGGAGTAAATGGCCCAGGAAAGCGAAGTGAGGCCCACACTTGAGGACGGTCAGTACATTATAGAGCTTTATTAGATGGAAGCCCACAGCAGTGGGCAGCTGAGCTCTTAGGATCGCACGCATATGAGAAATGCAGCGACGGTGTCAGTCAGCTTCTCAGAGTCACTTGGAAGAGCTGGGCTTGTGCCGAAGCAGCGAGGGCTGGACAAGGATAGGCTGGCCCAGCAGGAACGAGGCCCTGACATCAGCACCAGGCGGGACTGTGGCTTGCTGCCTGGCCAACATTCCAGCGAATGTGCCGTGTTAGAAGACGCCATAAAACAACTTAGAGGGAAGAGCTGGCTGTGTCTTGATCCGTGTGGCTCCTAAAGCCAAAATCGCACTGGAAAAGGGAGGCCTGAGGATGAATTTTCTGGTTCCATCGTGCTCCCCACAGGAGGAGTGGGAGAAGGCGGGCAGCTGCCAGGGCCGGGCCTGACTCTTGGCCCGAGGGACGGAAACCCAGTCCAGCCAGCTCTGGCAGTATCGTGTTGGTCTGGAATTCCAACTCGGAAAACATCATAGCAAAGAGGTTCTGGGGATAAGACGTGGGCGGCAGCTTGGAGGCAGGGAGCTGGCAGATGGAACTGAACTCAAAAAGATGCTGGCATGGCAGCCCCCCAGGGCAGCAAGGTCTGTTTTTCTCACTGATGTTCCCATTCCAGGAACCACTCCTGGTCTGGAGGAAGCACTGGGCAAATATTTGTTGAGCGAATAAAAGAAGGGACTCCCAGCAGCTGAAGCAGGAGAGGCAGAGGAAGAAGTAAGAGATTCACGAAGGGACTTCCCTGGCAGTCCAGTGGTCAAGACATCGCCTTTCAATGCAGGGGTGCAGGTTCAATTCCTGGTCAGGGGGCTAAGATCCCTCTGCACTAAAAAACAGAAACCCTAAAAGCAGAAGCAATATTGTAACAAATTTAAGAAAGACGGTCCACGTCAAAAATATCTTAAAAAAAAAAAGAGATTTGTGAAAGCGTTCCTGACACTTTCCCTTCCCTCCTGTCTGGGCCTTTGCATCCCAGGTCTGGGTGACAGGGCCTTGTCCTAAAACCCTAGATAGCCCAGCCACGGAGAAGCCACTTGCTAACTGTTTATGATATTAATACCAGTCCAATCAATCAATTGCGGCCATGTTTTTTCTAACCTACTATCTTCAATTGAGAGTCTTTCCTATGTATGTGTCTTGTCAGCCTGGATTTTATGTGCCTGAGGGCAGAGGATGGCCTTACACCCCTCTGCATCCCCAGGACAGGGGTCTCAAGAGAGTGCACATCCCAGGTTCAATCCCTGGTTGGGGAGCTAAGTTCTCAGATGCCTAGGGGCCACATGAGGGCATCTGCCCAGGTGTGAGGAGGGACTGTTAAAACTACAATTTATATTTAGTTTTTAGTATTATGGATTTCTAAACAATGAAGTTAACCATTTTATTTTTTAAACATCTCCTTTTCACTTTATTTATTTATTTTAGCCACACCAGGCAGATGTAGGATCTTAGTTTCCCAACCAGGGATTGAACTGGTGCTCCCTATATTGGGAACACAGAGTCTTAACCACTGGATTGAAGGGAAGTCCTGATATTATGTTTTAAGGTTTTTTTTTTTTTTTTTTCACTTTCTGTGCGTATATTTTGCAATGTGTATTCTGCTAGTTACTCTAGGCCATTGGTTCTCAATGGTGGGGGAGTGAGGAGTGAGTTTGCTCCCAGGAGATACTGAGCAGCATCTGGAGACGTTTTTGATGGTCACAACTGGGATGGGGGAAGGGATGCTACCAGCATCCTACAGTGCACGGGATGCCCCACAAAAGAGGCCGGTCTGGCCCCACGTGTCAGCAGTGCTGAGGTTGGTCTAACCAACTATTTAGATCTCTCTGTGGGTTTTTTTTTTTTTGGCTGTGCCAGATGGCTCATGGGATCTTAGTTCCCTGACCAGGGATTGAACCCAGGCCCCCTGCATTGGGAGCTCGGAGTCTTAGCTACTGGACCACCAGGGAGGTCCTGAATCTCTCTGTCCCTTAATGTTCACCTTTATTAAAAAAAAAGGGGTGGGGGGAGGATAAGACTAGTGCCTACCTTCTAGGTTCTTATCAATATGAAGAAAGTGTGCTAATACATGTAGGACATTGAGAACCAACAGGACCTCTTAAAGCTGGGCATATATTCACTTATAAATGATTGCACACGTGTTACTGGTTGGCTCAAAAAGTTTTATCCTGATAGGAATACAGCATTAAAAAATTGCAAATTATTACCACTTCTGGAGCTGAAAAGGGAGAGGGCTATATTGAGAAGCTCATCAAGACTTATAGCTGTAGGGAGGATGGTGGGACAGAAGCTGTATCCTTTAAGCAGTAGGGGACACAGCGATGGCCAAAGAGAGATCAGCAGGGAGGGAGTGGGAGGAATCAATACCTTGACCTCTTTCTCCTCCTGCCCTTTGCGTCTGCTGATGCTGCCCACTGGCTGAAGCCAACTAGGAGGCAGAGGGAAAACAGACTGATGGATGTAGTTCCTAAGAGCCAGCCTCTAGGGACACAGAGCAGGGTGGCTCTTGGTGGGGGGACAGAAAGAATGTCCAGCCCATCTGGAAGCTTGGGAAGTAGATGTCAAAACTATGGATCACCGTCAATTGTGTAATTATTGAATTATATTGCCATGATGCTTATATCTTCAAAGTGAATTTTTACATTTAGTATCTCATTTATTTTCACCCTTCAAGGATGATTCCTCAGCCCCATTTTCAAAGGAAGAAACTGGAGTCAGAGAAGTTAAGTGAGCACCAGCCCCGCCACCTCCCTCCTGATGGATGGATAGATTTGAAGGGAGTGGACACAGCTGATGAGAATCCATGGAAGCTGTGGTTCCTAAATACCTAGTATGGCTGGACTTCCCAGATGGCTCAGAGGTAAAGAATCTGCCTGCCATTGCAAGAGACAAGGGTTCGATCCCTGGACTGGGAAGATCCACTGGAGAAGGAAATGTCAGCGTTCTCTAGTGTTCTTGCCTGGAGAATTCCATGGACAGTGGAACCTGGCGGGCTACAGTCCGTGGGGTCACAAAGAGTTGGACATGACAAGGACTAAATAACGGCAACCACCAGGCATGGTAGGATGAAGGTGTCTCTCCGGACCCAGGACGTCTCAGTAGAAGTGCAGTCAGCAGGCTAACTCACTGGTATGCCAAGCCAGCCTGGTCTGTGTGTGCTGTGAGTACAAATGCCCAGAGCTAGGGAGAGCACGCTTCCCTGCCCAGTGAGAGAGAAATTCTAGAAATTCCACTTGTAAAGCTTCTTGCCTGTAGTGGGAAAGTTTAAGAAAAGTTGATCGTTTTTTCTTTCTGTTCAATAAGCAATCCTCGAGTTTCTACCATGTGTGTTCAGCCCCTTTTCCTAAAGAGCTTGCTCACAAATGCAGAGCCCTGGTACACCTCAGATATTCTTCCTTGTTGGAAATGGATGTGTGAACCAACTCGAGTGGCAAGTTCTGAGAGGTGGAAGAAAGGGGCATGCCAACACAGCGAAGGGCACCGAGAGTGAGGGCTGGAGGGCAGCCCAGCCAGAGAGCCTGGGATGCATGGGGGGCTCCGACAAGGGCAAGCTGGCTCTGGGCTCCTGTTTCTTGGCAGATGGGCAGATGAAATACTATAAAAGACAAGAGGTAAATGTCAGCCAGTGACATACATCCTTATGTGTGATCAGAAATGAAATCGTGGGCAACCCAAGAACTGTTTTAACTCAGTGTGGGGACAGCTGTGCAGAGCAAAGGTGATTGTTTTATGTGTTCAGTCACTGGGAAGCTCTGCTTTTAAATGTCTGCTTTCTAATTAAGAGACAAAGTGTCCTGTTTTATTGGCAGCCACAGTGGATGAAGCCCCCAAGAGGGAAGTAAATGGCACCTGTGATCTGAGAGATAAAAAGAATCAAAGAGAGCAGAAGCTTCTTCTTCCTGCTCTCATCACATTCCTGCTGCTTCCACGGAGAGGTCTTGTTCAGCCATTAGACCATTCACTTGACTGATCCAGTCATTCATCGGTCCATCCATCCATTCACCCACCTATCCATCCATCTATTCGTTAACTCATTCTTCATTTTTCTCATGCATTGACTAATCTACAATTTTCCTTACTGATACAGTCGACATTTATTGAATTACTGTACTGGATTTTAGGCAATGCAGAAAAAATCAATATCAAGACAGCAGTCATGCCCTCAGTAAGCATCCTGATGGGTCCATTGTCCTTTGTCCTTTCCGGCTTCTCTGCCTGAATTGTGTTCGGGTCCAGTGGTCAGTGCTGTGTGCAAGCGATGGGAGTATAAATAAAGTTGAGTCTCCCCAGACCAACTCACAGGAACTTCTATGGAGTTACAAACTGAATACAAGCATTCTCCTTCTTTGTAAATTGTGGAAAATCTTGTAATCAGATAATGAGAGTCCTCTGAATTCGTTTTTTTCAAGATTGGGTTATTCTAGGTCCTTTGGCTTCCCGTATAAATTTTAGAATCAGTTTGTTAATTCCTACAAAAAAGATGCTGCTATCATTTTAATTGGTATTTTATTGGTCTATTTATTTAGAAGGAATTTGCATCTTAAAATATTAACTCTCTCAATTCAAGGTTATGGTATAATGTTCATTTATTTAGGTGTTCTTTATTTTTTCTTTGCAATTTTCATTATTTTCAGTGTAGAGTTCTTATGTATCTTTTGCTACATTTATCCCTAAGTATTTTAGGGTTTTGATCCTCTTTTAAATGAGATTGTTTTAAAATTTTCATTTTCTAGTGTTTCTTGCTAATATAAATATTTGACTGATTTTTACATATTGACTTGATATCCTAATACCTTTATAAATTAATGTGGTAATTCATAAATTAAATATGGTATCTTTTCAGTTCAGTTCAGTTGCTCAGTCATGTCCAACTCTTTGTGACCCCATGAATTGCAGCACACCAGGCCTCCCTGTCCATCACCAATTCCCAGAGTTCACTCAAACTCATGTCCATCGAGTCAGTGATGCCATCCAGTCATCTCATCCTCTGTTGTCCCCTTCTCCTCTTGCCCCCAATCCCTCTGGCATCAGAGTCTTTTCCAATGAGTTAACTCTTCGCATGAGGTAGCCAAAGTATTGGAGTTTCAGCTTTAGCATCTGTCCTTCCAAAGAACACGCAGGACTGATCTCCTTTAGAATGGACTGGTTGGATCTCCTTGCAGTCCAAGGGACTCTCAAGAGTCTTCTCCAACACCACAGTTCAAAAGCATCAATTCTTTGGCGCTCAGCTTTCTTCACAGCCCAACTCTCACATCCATACATGACCACTGGACAATCCATAGCCTTGACTAGACAGACCTTTGTTGGCAAAGTAATGTTTCTGCTTTTCAATATACTATCTAGATTGGTCATAACTTTCTTTCCAAGGAGTAAGCGTCTTTTAATTTCATGGCTGCAATCACCATCTGCAGTGATTTTTGAGGCCAAAAAAATTAAGTCTGACACTGTTTCCACTGTTTCCCCATCTATTTCCCATGAAGTGATGGGACCGGATGCCATGATCTTCATTTTCTGAATGTTGAGTTTTAAGCTAACTTTTCCACTCTCCTCTTTCACTTTCATCAAGAGGCTTTTTAGTTCCTCTTCAGTTTCTGCCATAATGGTGTTGTCATCTGCATATCTGAGATTATTGATATTTCTCCTAGCAATCTTGATTCCAGCTTGTGTTTCTTCCAGCCCAGCGTTTCTCATGATGTACTCTGCACATAAGTTAAATAAGCAGGGTGACAATATACAGCCTTGACGTACTCCTTTTCCTATTTGGAACCAGTCTATTGTTCCATGTCCAGTTCTAACTGTTGCTTCCTGACCTGCATATAGGTTTCTCAAGAGGCAGGTCAGGTGGTCTGGTATTTCCATCTCTTTCAGAATCTTCCACAGTTTATTGTGATCCACACAGTCAAAGGCTTTGGCATAATCAATAAAGCAGAAATAGATGTTTTTCTGGAATTCTCTTGTTATTTCCATGATCCAGCGGATCTTGGCAATTTGATCTCTGGTTCTTCTGCCTTTTCTAAAACCAGCTTGAACATCAGGAAGTTCATGGTTCACATATTGCTGAAGCCTGGCTTGGAGAATTTTGAGCATTACTTTACTAGCATGTGAGATGAGTGCAAGTGTGCGGTAGTTTGAGCATTCTTTGGCATTGCCTTTCTTTGGGATTGGAATGAAAACTGACCCTTTCCAGTCCTGTGGCCACTGCTGAGTTTTCCAAATTTTCTGGCATATTGAGTGCAGCACTTTCACAGAATCATCTTTCAGGATTTGAGATAGCTCAACTGGAATGCCATCACCTCCACTAGCTTTGTTCATAGTGATGCTTTCTAAGGCCCACTTGACTTCACATTCCAGGATGTCTGGCTCTAGATGAGTGATCACACCATCGTGATTATCTGGGTCATGAAGATCTTTTTTGTACAGTTCTTCTGTGTATTCTTGCCACCTCTTCTTAATATCTTCTGCTTCTGTTAGGTCCATACCATTTCTGTCCTTTATTGAGCCCATCTTTGCATGAAATGTTCCCTTGGTATCTCGAATTTCCTTGAAGAGCTCTCTAGTCTTTCCCATTCTGTTGTTTTTCTCTATCTCTTTGCATTGATCTCTGAAGAAGGCTTTCTTATCTCTTCTTGCTATTCTTTGGAAGTCTGCATTCAGATGCTTATATCTTTCCTTTTCTCCTTTGCTTTTCACTTCTCTTCTTTTCACAGCTATTTGTAAGGCCTCCCCAGACAGCCATTTTGCTTTTTTGCATTTCTTTTCCATGGGGATGGTCTTGATCCCTGTCTCCCATACAATGTCAGGAACCTTCATCCATAGTTCATCAGGCACTCTATCTATCACATCTAGTCCCTTCAATCTATTTCTCACTTCCACTCTATAATCAAAAGGTATTTTTAAAATCTTTTGAAATTTAGAGTTATTATTTCTTAGAATATTTTTCTGTCCCATTCTTCTTCTCTTTTCTTTCTGAGACTATTATACATATCTTAGATTAATTGATATTGTTGCACAAATCACCAAAATTGTACTAATTTTGCTCACTTTCTCCACCCCCACCTTCATACTCAGTTTGGATAATTTCTATCGACCTGCCCTCAAGTTCACTGATCTTTTCTTTTGCAATGTCTCTTTTGCTGTTAAGCGCCCCCCCCCCTTTTTTTTTGGAAAATTTCTAAGTTCTAGAACCTCCATTAAATTAAAAAATAAAGTTTATAAATTTAAAAACTACAATAAATACATAGTTTCTGTTGAAATTCTCTCTTTCTCTCTCTCTCTGTTTTTAAAATTGTTTGCCAGTTCTAGTATCTTTGATACCACTGGGTCTGTTTCTATTGACTTCATTTTTCTCCTGCTTCATGTCATTAGTAATTTTGACTGTATGCAAGATATTGTTGAGATTACATTATCTATCTTCTATATTATTATTGATAGTCTGTCTTTAAAGTGTTATGTTTTATTCTGATAGCTCATTAGTAGATCAGCTTAATCTCGTCATGGCTTGCCTTTTAGTTTTATTAGAGAGGACTCAGCATTGAAAAAAATAAGATTATGGCATATGGTCAATTCATGGCAAATAGACAGGGGAAAAATCGAAACAGTGACAGATTTTATTTTCTTGGACTTCAAAATAACTGCAGACAGTAGCTATAGCCATGAAATTAGAAGATGCTTGCTCCTTGGAAGGAAAGCTATGACACACCTAGATAGCATATTAAAAAGCAGAGACATCACTTTGCTGACACAGGTATGATTAGTTAAAGCTATGGTCTTTCCAGTAGTCATGTACAGATGGGAGAGCTGGATCATAAAGAAAGCTGAGCATCGAAGAATTGATGCTTTTGAATTGTGATGCTGAAGAAGATTCTTGAGAGTCCCTTGGACTCCAAGGAGATCAAGACAGTCAATCCTAAAGGAAATCAATCCTGAATATTCGTTGGAATGACTGATGCTGAAGATGAAGCTCCAATACTTTGGCCACCTGATACGAAGAGCTGACTCATTGGAAAAGACTCTGATGCTTGGAAAGATTGAAGGAGAACGGAGAAGGAGGGGACAGAGGATGAGATGGTTGGACGGCATCACTGACTCAATGGACATGAATTTGAGCCAACTCTGGGAGATGGTGAAGGACAGGGAAGGCTGGCATGCTGCAGCCCATGGGGTTGCAAAGAGTAGGATGCAAGAGAAGCTGCTTATCATGCACATAAGCAAGCTCCCTCTCGGGCTGGAGGTCCCACCTCCTGAAGCACATGCACGTCTAGCACGTAGAGAACCAGGTTCTGTTGGCAAGGAGAGGGGACAGTGGGTATGGAGCAGCCCAACAGGGCTGACGCCCATGGACCCCGTCTTTCCAGTCTCCAGCTCCAGTCTCAGGGAAGTCCATCTCTGCTCTGGGGTCAATGCCAGTATCTTTGTTGTAACCTTCTGCACTAGGTTGAATGACATTGATCACGTCCACCCAGAACCTGTGAATATGATCTTGTTTGGAAGAAGGGTCTTTGCAGATATAATCAGATTAAGATGAGGTCATATTGGATTAGGGTGGCCCTAATCCAATGACCGGTCTTTGTAAGCAGAAGGCAATTTGGACACAGCGTCATGCACAGAGGCAAGACAGTGTGAGATCCAGAAAGGCAACCGTGTGAAGACGGAGGCAGACACTGGAGTGTTGCCTCTATAAGCCAAGGGTCACTGGCAGTCACCAGAGGGACTCAGATGCTCCCTCAAAGCCTCCAGAAGGAACCAGCCCTGCTGACACCTTGAACTCGGACTTCTGACCTCCAGACTGTGAGACGACACATTTCGGTTGTTTCAAGCCGCCCAGTCTGTAACTAACCCATCTTCCGATAGTAGATGGCTTTGTTAAGTTGGTTTGAGTAGGTTTCTGTCCCTTTTAACCAAAGGGAAAGTCAGCTATATTGCTTCCCTTTCTCCTTCCTACGTCTTTGGAAATTCTATTGCTTCTTGACCACAGTCCACACACTCTCAGTTACCCTCACCAGCCCTCCCTCTCTCTCCCCAGTGACCTACCCTTGCCCTTTATAATCTTCACCTCGGTCACATGAGCTCGTCTCTCAGCAATGCTACAGACCCTGGAGGACACCTGCCCCAGCTTCTGCCTCCCGCTGTCAGCCCCCAGCAGGGAGAGGCTGGTGGGCGGCTGAGGCCCCCCCACAGTCTGAGATGGACAAGTGCCTCTCAGGAACAGGTCGGGGACAGTGGATGGTGAAATTGTCCGAGGGTCTGAAGCAAGTCAACCATGCTGAGTCTAGAGAGGCCAAGAGTCCCTGTGCCCCAGGCTCTTCCTCCTCACCCCAGCCTCTGCCTTTGGAGCGGAGTCCCTTCATCTGCCAGAAGCAAAGCAGAAGTGAAGGACCCCCGGGACCCGGGATTATGGACACTTATAACTAATGCCAAATAAACAAGACAAAATTATACATAATTACTTCTAAAGTCATTTACTTGCCCCAGTAATTGACCTGTGCATCCTTTAATCTTTAATGCTCTTTTAAAATTCAGCCTCAGGGAGTCATCATCGTTATTGACGTTTGTCATGGTGAGGACTCTGGAGCCACGAGGCTTTGGTTAAGACATCTTCAAAAGGAATAGCCAATTTAAGAAGACATGACATTCATACGTGGGGTGAAGGGGTGCGGGCTGAGGGGCTGAGGCTGGCTGCATTTTCCCGGGTTGGTTAACAGTGGTGACGAGGATGACGATGATGGTGACGATGATGGCAATGGTAACAGTGACACCAAGATGTATCGATGGCTCAACACACGCTGCAAATGATCTCCATTCATCCTCTTAACAAACCTTTGCAATAGATGCTATTATTAGCTAATTCTCCCAGAGGAAACAAAGGGTGGAGACCTGCATGAAGACAAGACACACAGCTCTTGGCTACTGAATCCAAGCTGGACCTCATTTCTTTGGGAGCCTCAAATCTTACTCCGCTATACCTTACAGGGTAGCCCACAGCCTCTGCTCTGCAGAGACACCTGCCTAGGATGCCACACCTGCACATACCCTTGGACAAGCTACCTCTCTAACCTTGGTTTTCTTATCTGCAAAATGGGGGGCAGTGGCTCCTTCTTTATATGTATGTTGTGATAATTAAATGAGATTCTATAAATGTTTCATATATGGCAGTTCTCTTACTTCCTTCCAGGTAACCCTGGAGTAAGGGATTCAAGCAGAGCACTCACCTTTCCCTTCTCACCTGAAGACAAAAAGAAGGAGACCCTTTGCAAGCTTATATCTTCTTCCTTCTAGTGTCGCTAAGCTGGTGTTCTGAATGAGCTAAAAACAGGGCTAGATTTGTGCGGGCATTACCAGTTTTCCTTCACATAGGTAGGAAATGTTGGTGACATCAGATAAAGTGTCTCTGCATCTATAAGTCATCCTCTCAGCAGTCAGGCGTCTGGTTGTTGTTCAGTCGCTCAGTCCTGTCTGACTCTTTGTGACCCCATGGACCGCAGCACACCAGGCCTCCCTGTCCATCACCAACTCCCGGAGCTTACTCAAACGCATGTCCATCAAGTTGGTGATGCCATCCAACCGTCTCATCCTCTGTCGTCCCCTTCTCCTCCCACCTTCAATCTTTCCCAGCATCAGGGTCTTTTCAAATGAGTCAGTTCTTCGCATCAGGTGGCCAACGTATTGGAGCTTCAGCTTCAGCATCAGCCCTTCCAATGAATATTCACGACTGATTTCCTTTAGGATGGACTGGTTGGATCTCCTTGCAGTCCAAGGAACTCTTTTAAGAGTCTTCTTCAACACCACATTTCAAAAGCACCTTATCCTACCCCATCTTATTACAATAGGAACATTTAACAGAGATCTTCTCTCTTGAAAGACTTTCAAGTGTACAGAACAGTGTTGTTAACGACAAGCACCAGCTTGGAAGCAGAGCTCTAGAATTTTCTTATCTCTCGCAACTGAAACTCTGTACCCCTTGGACAGCAACTGCCTCCTCTCCCCTCTGCCTTGGCCTCTGACAATTACCATTCTCCTTTCTTCTCCCAGAAATCTGACTGTTTTAGGTCTTTCATCTAAATAGAAACTTGTAACACTTGTCCATCTGTGACTGAATTATCTGTTCGTAGCATCAGGTCCTTAAGAGTCATCCTGTCGTCCTGTTTGGCAGGATTTCGTTCTTTTTTTTAAGGCTGAACGATATCCCATTGTATGTATGCTGTGGGTGCTAAGCCGCTTCAGCTGTGTCGGACTCTTTGGGACCCCATCGACTGTAGCCCCCCAAGCTCCTCTGTCCATGGGATTCTCCAGGCAAGAATACTGGAGTGGGTTGCCATTTCCTTCTCCAGAGGATCTTCCTGACCCAGGGATGGAACCCACATGTCTTATATCTCCTGCACCGCAGCCGAGTTCTTTCCCATTAGCACCACCTGGGAGGCTCTCTTATTGTATGTATCTGCTACGTTAATGTATGCATTCATCTAGGTATTTCTCCAAAGAAGACATACAGATAAGAAAAGGTGCTCAGCATCACTAATCATCAGGGAAATGCAAATCAAAACCACAACGGGGTACCACCTCACACAGGTTAGGATGGCTATCCTCAAAAAAAAAAAAAAAATGACAGTATCAGGGAGGATGTGGAGAAACTGGGACCCTTGAGCACAACTGGTGAAACGTAGAACGGAGCAGCCGCTGGGGGAAACACTGTGAACGTTCCCCCAAATTATTAGAAACCGATTCACCGCATGCTCCAGCACCACCTCTAAAGATGCCCTGTGATTCTTCTCCCTCCCCTCTTGGTTCCAGGTCCCACGGTCAAGGACAGCTGGAGGCCAAGGAAAGCTTCCTGAATGTCAGCTGTGTTAAGTCAAGGAATGGAGCTGACGTCCTGTTATTTCAGGTCTGCCGTTAAAGCTCAGTCAGTTAGGAGACCGACACCTGAGCACCTGGAATTTGGACTCCTCCTCTGCCAAGGTGTGTTTCCACAAGAGTCAAGAGGGGAGGCTGCTCCTGAGGATGTCTCGGTCTGAGAGCGGGCAGATCCTGAGTTTCTGGACCTCCCCGGGGGCCCACACCTGTCCTTCCTCACCCTCACCTTCCGGAGCATGTTAACTTTCCCGTGATCAGTGCCTCTCTTGGAGCAGCTCTGACCCCAAACCGCTGCCCAGTCTTTCTCCCTGGTGGATCTTCTCCTGGCGATTCAGCTCACACCCCAACACCACCTTTCTCTGAGCCTCACTTCAAAAAGGTGTCCAGCCTCGTGCTTCTGCCTTGGAGTTTTCCCTTGAGCTCCTCCCTTCCTTCTTCCCAGCCCTGAGACCAGCATAGGCACTTTCTTGCCCAGATTCGGCGTCAACTTCCTTCCTACTCTCTAACCTGGGCTAAGTATCCCAGATGTGCCCCTCCACTGGAGCTGGCTCCCGCCGAGGCGCGCCTTTCTCACTCTCCCCATCATCAGTTTATGCTCCATCACTAGGTGACCATGCCGGACCCAGGCCAGGCTCCTACTTTTACTGCCCTTGCGTGCCTGCTAAGTTGCTTTAGTCATTGCGACTCTTTGCGACTCTATGGACTGTAGCCCACCAGGCTCCTCCATCCATGGGCCTTTCCAGGCAAGAGTACTGGAGTGGGTTGTCATTTCCTCCTCCAGGGGATCGGCCCAGCCCAGGGATGGAAGCTGCATCTCCTGAGGCTCCTGCATCACAGGCGGATTCTTTATCACTAGCGCCACCTGGGAAGCCCTTTCCTGCTCCTATGTCAGAGTGAACATCCGCTCCCCCTGTTTCAAGACGGGTCATCCTCTAGCTTTCGGCTGGGTTCCCGACACTGATGCTGACGGCAGTGGGGATACATCTCTCACCATCCGGGTCCCCACCACCATCCACGAAAACCAGGGCATGCTCCTCCCTAGGCTTCCTCAGGAGCTCACACTCTGCCCCATGCTGACCACTTAATCGCTTTTCCTTAATTGTCTTCCCAACAGCAAGCTCCTGGAAGGCGGCAGCCCCTTCCTACATTTATCTTGCCTCCGCCTGAGCCCTGAGCTGGGCACGTACTCAGCACACAATCCACGCCTGCCTAATGAATTGGCTGAATAAATTAATTTGGGGCTCACTTTCCCAGCTTCCTGCCTGGGTGGGGAAGCCACCTCCCTGACCCGTGGGGTCGGCCCCCACCCCCCAAGGGTGGGACAGACACAGCCTGGCATGTGAAGCCTGGCCCCAGAGCCCATTAAAGGGAGCAGGAGGGCGGGCGGGTGGCAGAGGCTCGCCCCAGAGACCCCGCACGTGGTCTCGCTGTTTAAGGAGGTGAGCGCGAGGGGCAGGCTCTGCTGCTAATTGTCCTCACGCATTAATCACAGCCTGCTGCTGGGGGCTCGTCTGTTAGAATGTGTTAATTTGGTAATTACCGAGGAGAGGGAGGCTGCTCTGCAGGCTTTGTCATTATTTTTTAGCTGAAATATAAATGGAAATGGGCAGAGTGAGACATTCCAGTAAGGGTTTAAACAGAGATGCTCCTGTCTCCAGCTGGGATTCCTGCAGCCTGGGAGGTGAGTCTCCTCTCTCTTTGTTCCTGCTCAGCGTTCACTGTCTTCCTCTAAGAAGAGGGGGCCCCAACCCTGAGAGGTCAAGTTCTGTTTCTTGGAGGGGCAGAACGGCAGTCTCCACTTTATGGCAAACATTACAACAGAAAAGAGATTCCAGTCCCCAACACCCACAGACCTGCTTATATCCCTGACAGCCTTCATTAGGGTCCGGGAGCTCCCCACTCCCCTGAGCTGGGGCCTTCTTCCCAAATCCCAGCTTTAACAAAACTCCCCTTCACCCCTGGCCCCAGTCTTTGCCCTTGAGTCTGTCTCTCTTCTCCTGGCCTCCAGTGATGGCTAGGTGGTCACCAAGACCTCTAAGATGCTTCGTGGGGACCCTGCTGTCTCTTTGTAGGTGGGTCTTCATCTCTCAACAGTGCAGCAGGCAGGTGTGTGGCTTTCCAGAGCCTCACAGCAATCACATGGGTCCTCCACCCGGACTGCCCAGGCGTGATCTATTTTCTGATTCGGCAAGTGTCCCCAGAACCACGGCCTTTCTCCTGATTCTCATCGCTGCAAAGGTTTGAGAGCAAACTTTGGTGTCTCTCAGGACCATCCGGCCGCCTGGTGAAGTCTCCCCCTTCATCCAGGCTCTGTCCCCTTCCAGCCTTCCCTTTGCCACCCAAGGGCACAGTATTGGGACCTCAGACAGACGGCGCCATCCTTGGGGTAGCCTTGCAGGACCGTCAGTGACCAGGCCCCTGGTGGCTCTGGCTTCTCTCTCATTTGGTTCTAGTCGCACTGGGCGCATGCTTCTGTGCAGCCAGGCTTGAGAACCAGGACCTCCAGGATTAAGGTCAATGTCATTGGGTACTTCTCCCACTTGGCCTGGGTCTATTCTTCCAGGTCTCTCTCCTCACCACCCCACCCCAAGCCCTGCCACCAGGCCCCTCCTCCCCTCTCCTCCCAGTCGCTGCTCTGAAATCACCCACACATAGTGCACGCTTTTTCTCACCCCTGTGCCTTGGTGCTTACAATCACTCCACAGGAAAGAATCTTTGTTAACATCTCGAATACTTCCTCCAGCCCTGACCCTCTCCCTCCATCTCCTTGATGGAACCTTATGGATCCCTTTCCGTTCCCTGTCTCACTTTGCTCTTAAATGTTTGCATGGCAGATTGTGTCTAAGTCCTTCAGTTCAGTTCAGTTCAGTCGCTCAGTCGTGTCCGACTCTTTGCGACCCCATGAATTGCAGCACGCCAGGCCTCCCTGTCCATCACCAACTCCCAGAGTTCACTCAGACTCACGTCCATCAAGTCGGTGATGCCATCCAGTCATCTCATCCTCTGTCATCCCCTTCTCCTCTTGCCCCCAATCCCTCCCAGCATCAGAGTCTTTTTCAATGAGTCAACTCTTTGCATGAGGTAGCCAAAGTATTGGAGTTTCAGCTTTAGCATCAGTCCTTCCAAAGAACACCCAGGACTGATCTCCTTTAGAATGGACTGGTTGGACCTCCTTGTAGTTCAAGGGACTCTCAAGGGTCTTCTGCAACACCACAGTTCAAAAGCATCAATTCTTCAGCACTCAGCTTTCTTCACAGTCCAACTCTCACATCCATATATGACCACTGGAAAAACCATAGCCTTGACTAGATGGACCTTTGTTGGCAAAGTAATGTCTCTGCTTTTGAATATGCTATCTAGGTTGGTCATAACTTTCCTTCCAAGGAGTAAGCGCCTCAGTCCTTAGCCCACCACATTCAAATCATTTTTGTATTGGCTCTGATAACGTGGAAATACAGGGGTCTCGGTGCCAGCAAGACCTGGGTTTGACCCTTAGATCCCCCACTTACATTTCCTGACCTGGGGTGAGCCATGGAAGAGCTCTGAGCCTCAGTCCCCTCATCCACAAACCACAGATCTCCACTCAGCCCATTGTTGTGAGTGCCGGCATGCATTTCAGACCCATCTTCTCATTCCAGCCTCACAGCAACCCTGTGGAATGACACGTGACATTTACAGGTGCTGCTGCACAGGGTTCCTTCTCCATCCTTGCAAATTGTGGACCGCGGCCAAACTACTTTATCACCCGCCCCCACGCCTCCCTTCCCCCTGCATCAGGTTGGTCTCCCACTCAGCAGGCAGGATGTCTCCTGCATGGGGTGCTGGGAGGTCATATTAAATCATACCTGCCAAGCTCTGAAAGCACAGGAAGCCCTCCATGCACATCAACTCTTCTGTCTTAGGAATAACCACCTGCTGAGCAGAGAAATGGGTCTTACAGTGTCTTACAGGGTTGTCAAGAAGATTAAATGAGATAATGTTTGTAAAGCTTGACTTAATAAACGTGAGTTCCCTTGCCTCTCCATATGTCGCACCTTCTGTATTCCTTGAGGGCCACGTTCCTTGGGGACAGTAAGCTCCTTGGGACAGTAAACACATCTTCTATAGTCTGCCCCTAGCTGAGGGACCGGCATGCAGTTGGGACTCAACACATATCCGGATGATGAAACTCACATTTCCGGTCCTGCCCACCTAGTTTCCACAATGTCAGCACTTCCTTCCTCCATTCATCCACCTTTCCATCCATCTATTTATTCATCCAGGAACTTAAACACCTATTATGCGCTGGACACTGTTCTAGGCAAAGGTCCCTGTCCTCAGAGAGCTGACACTCCAGAGAGGGAGACAGACACAGACCTGCCTGCCTGCGGGTAGCGAGGCAGCACACTCCCGGGTAGCGAGTGATACAGGGGGCAGATAAAAATAAAGACCTGTGAGGGGTGGATGTGATTTTCTTCCCAGCAGGCAAGGGAATGTTTCCTGTACACTACTGAGACAAGCCCTTTCTGAAAAGGTGACATTTGATCATTTTTAAAGTAACATGTATCTTTGTTAACATTTCAGAAAGCACTGGAAGAAGATAACGTTCTCCGAAACCACCATTCAGAAATCACTCCATCCCCAACACTTTGTCTTTTGTCTTCATGTTTAAATGCACAGATTTGTATCCCACTCTTTAAAGTGTAACATTACATAGCAATCATTTTGTAGCTATGTTTATCTTTTCCATTTCCTGTGTATCCATATATACCATGTATTTTTAAAAAATCGGTGCCATGAATATACATGCAGTTTTTTCCCACCTTACAGAGGAGATGCATATTATTGTATAAATTCTAGAAAATCAAGATAAGTGAGAAAATAAAAGTTCTAAGTCACCATTTAGCATATTGGTTTACACCTTTCCCATTTTTTCCCCCTTCCTTATAAAAGTGGGACTATACAGCCTGGAGAGCACATTCAGTTTTTGTATCTGGCTTTTTCATGATGGTGTTTTAAATTGGGGAGGTGGTTGGATTCATGTGGCAGGAGAAATATCAAAGTCCAGAAGTCGTGCCGAGTCCAGGACGCAATGTGAGAACCCTCACGCTTTGGTCCATCCCCCCCAGGTCAACTGTGCCAAGTTCTTCAATTCCTCATGTGCAAAAGGGAGCTGGAAGTCCTCCCTGGATACACACTGGAGACGAAAGTACACCTGCCTGCAGCTTGCCCAAGAGGAACACGCAGAGAGCTTAGTGAAGACCAGAGGTGGGGTCTGAAGGGGATGAATCCCCTTCAAGAATACACTGTTGAGTCTCACTTCACACTCTCTTCTTTACCCCCAGCACCCTCCCCTCAATGTTGCCATTGCTCTGCCCATTTTACAGGTGGAGAAACTGCCTCGAAGAGGTCAGGACACCTGTCCCAAGTCCGAGAGTCCTAAGCTGGAGCGCAGTGGGGCCATTCGCACCTGGTGGCCTCCCTCTCAACAGCTCAAGGTAAACTGGCCTGGCACCTCCCTGAAGTGTGATGGGCAAAGTGCCCAGGGTGTCCTGGAGAGCAGCAATTGTGTTTGTGGTGAAATTACTCAAGCTAACTGTGAGCAAGACTCTTGCTAAATGAATCCCAGTGTTTACTTCTCGCTGAGTTGACGTGGGGCCCACCTGGAAGCAGGATTCAGGGCCAACAGAACATCAGCCAGATGAGGCTCTGGGCTTGGCTCCAGCCTCTGCCCCTTGAACATCAGTGCACGGGGCTCTGGTGTGGACCTGGGAGGCCCTGATCTGAACAGGGTGGCACACGCATCTGGGCCTGCCTGAACTCATCTGTTTAAAAGTTCCTTAGCAATACCAATGTACTTTTTGAATGTAATTTATTTCTTTTCAACTCTGATGGGCCTTCGCGGCTGCTCGGGCTTCTCTCTAGTCTGGGCAAGCAGAGAATATCCTCTGGCTGTGGTGCATGAGCTCTCATTGCAGCGGCTTCTCTTGTTGCAGAGCATGGGCTCGAGGTCTTCAGGAGTTGTGGCACGCGGCCTCAGTAGTTGCAGATGGGAGGCTCCAGAGCATGGGCTCACTAGTTGTGGCCCAGGGGTTTAGATGCTCTGCGTATGTGGGATCTTCCCAGATCAGAGCTCGAACCCGTGTCTCCTGCATTGGCAGGCAAATTCTTTACCACTGAGCCACCAGGGGAGCCCTGGAAATACTAATTTCATTACTGAAACAGCAGCACTTGTAGAACCTAAAACTTAAAATAATGATAGGAAGTATTTGCCTAAGAGTCCCTCTCCCTCTCACCTCAAGGGCCCCAGGAGGAACTATCGAGAACTGCTTGTGTACCCCTCCAGAAGCTCCATGTACAAGTAATCGTATATGTTTGTGTATCTTTGCTATACACACTGTTCTGCATTCTTCCTTTTCAAATAATGTATGTCTGATAGCTCATAAAAGCAGCACATTTGCATCGACCCTGACATTTTTCTTGGCTGCATAGTATTCCATCACCTGACTGGGCCCTGGCTGATTTACCCAGCTTCATATTGATGGGTATTTTGGCATTTTACAGGCTTTTGCTGTTGTGGATGCTGCTGTAAGGAGCATGCTTGCACAGGCATTTTCACTGGCCTTGTCCAAATATATTTATCTATAGAATAATTCCTAAAAGCAAAACAGAATTTGTTATCACCCTGGAGGCAGTAGCAGATGGAAAGGGAAGTAAGAAATAGAAAGAAGAGGTCCACAAACTAGAAAGCATGAGACAGAGCATCTTCTACCTAGAATATCCTCACAAAGAAGAACTAATGCGAGAACTCAACAGCACAACCAGAGAGCAGCTCATCACAAAAATCACCTGTCTTTCTATTCTCCAACAGTAACCTTTAAGAAGATGTAGCAGGAAAAATGTAGTGGAATTTCTGAGACAAGCTGTCCTGTAAGCCAGCGCTTCTCTTTAGACTATGTGAGCATCTGCTTGAAGAACTTAAAACACAGATTCCTGGGCCCTGCCCCCAGGTTCCAGTTCCCAGTTCAGCAGCTCAGGGGGGAGGGGCCTGGGAATCTGCATTTTGACAAACTCCAGGTGATGCTGGCCTTTGGACCCCACTCCGAGCAGCTAGTTCTAAAGTCACCGTTCACATGTCCACTGCACCCAGCAGCGTGTGAGGGAACACTACTGCCCCCTACTTCCTCACCAAAGCTGGGTGCCATCGAAGTTTGTGCTGTTTAGAGAATTGAATGGGTGAAAAAATCTTATTTCATTGTTTCAGCCTACGAGTGAGGCTGGGCATCTCCTCACATGTTTGGCCTTGGCCTTAATTGTCCTGCCACCAGATGTTAAAGGGCCATCCACGGGCAATGTAAGTGTTCACATCACCAGATGGCAGTGCCATCTCCCGCTGCTTCCTACCCAAGCCTCCAGCTACGTGCCCCTCTCTGCGGCAAGAAACAATGTAGAAGGCCCTGCTGGCCAGGCCCCCTGCCTCCAGCCCAGGGTCCTGTGAGTCTCAGCCCCCTAGAGAGCATTTTCCAACACTGAACCTTCTCCTTGGTGGAAAGAGCAAAGAATGTGAATCAAGAAAGCCTAGTGTCTCAGACCACGATGCCTTCCCTGAAAATGCAAAGCGATGCCAGAGAAGTCCGTGGAATTGCAGCACCGCCCTCGTCTCATCCCAGGGCTTGATTGCATATTTAAAGCAACGCTTTGACACTCAGGAAATAGTAAGATGGATCGGAGGAAGCTGGCGAGCCGCCCCGTGTGAGATGGGGGTTTTCATGCCGTTCCAATCGTGCAATTTTAGCAATGCATCCTGGCATGTTTGTTAATAAAGACACAGAGCTGAGGCAGCACATCGGGGTTTTGTTTCAGCCCATTGTCTATCTCCAGAGAAATGTTATTGGAATCATATTGCATTTTCAGGCCCGATGAAGCTGCAGTAATATAAACATTTTATGCAAATGTGTTGTGGCGGAGAGGCGAGCGTGTCGGGTACCATAAATCTTGAGGTAGCGGAGCCCTTATTACTCCTCAGTTTTAACACAACCTGATAGGAGGCGATTATTTTGGACCAACAATCTGCCTTTCATGGAAGTTTGTCTCTGCTTGCAGCTAGAGTCTGTTTACTAGTGCCTTCTTATGCGAGCCCAGGTGGCCATAAGCAAGGACTGGGAAGGAGAGGAGGGCCCACCACTCACTGTGCAAGCCCTCACCCATCCATCCTCCCATCAGGCAGCACCCTGTTGTGGGCAAGAAGGGGGACTCTGGACTAAGGTTCTGGGTTAGAGCAACCGAAATAGTCTCTGCCCTTTACCACCTGGATGGCCTTGGACAGCCTTCTTCTCTTAGCTCCATCTTCCTCATCAGCAAAACGGAGATGACGACAGTCACTTGGAAGGGTCAAGTGGGGCAACACGTGTAAGCCGCTCAGGGCGGAGCCTGACATCACACACGGTCGGGATGTTTGCCTTTAGAACATTGCTTCGTTTGGCAACAAAGCCAGCAAGGGCCTGCTCCTTAGGCAGCCCCGTGGGAAGAACCAATCGAGCTTGTGTGTATTGTGTGTGTGTGTGTTGGGGACCAGGCACACCCTGTAGCCTGGTAAGGATCCTGCAGTCTTGAAAGCTGGGTCCCTCACTGTTGGCACATGTGTGACTCTTGATACACACTGTCCACAAAGAACCTGCAAAGATCTGTCACCAGGCCGATGACTCTTGATACACACTGTCCACAAAGAACCTGCAAAGATCTGTCACCAGGCCGATGACTCTTGCAGTCCCCTCTGTTCCACACCACAGCCATCCTTTCCTTGGAGAGCTGTGCTGATGGAGGGAAACATGGAAAGATCATCTCCCACTGGGACCGCCAGCATCCGTAGCTGGGCCACGCCCCCCCGACACACCTGCCTGAGCTCACCTGGTCCTGGGACCACGGGACCATCTTCTTGGCACCTAGCAGCCCATCTGGAGATATCTACTGGCCGCCTGGTGTGTGGAGGACAGTGCTGGAGACAAGGATGACTCACAGGTGGGCAAGACCAGACCCTTCCTAGTGGGGGATGTGCCCCAGGGGACCACGACACCTCGAGGTGTACAGCATGTCGCGGGGTGGAGGGACTGGTCAGGAGGGAGCGGGTCTTCCAGCTGGGAATGCAGGAAAGATAGCGGCCCAGAACCGCCTTGAAGGACAGGTATTTTGGTTTTTTAAAGATATTTTTTCCCCCCTATGGGGACCATTTTTAAAGTCTTCATTGAATTTGTTATAATATTGCTACCATTTTATGTTTTCGGTGGGTTTTTTTTTTTCTTTTTTTGCCTGAGAGGTGTGTTGGATTGAACCCGCAGCCCCTGCACGGGAAGGTGAAGTCTTAACCATTGAGCCTCCAGGGATGCCCCCTGGACAGGTGGTTTTGACTGTACCCAGGAGGCACAGAGCTGCCCAGCATTCCCTGGAGCCTTCCCGTCCTGATCTTACTCTGTGTCCTCTTGTTGACCCACAACCAGGTCTAAGAGCCCGTCAGACCTGAGAGCCCTTCCAGGGCATAGGAAAGAAAGACTGGGGTGCAGAAGGAGCCTGCCCGCCCTCACGGGCTTCACTCCAAACCATCCTTTACATTTCCCTACATCCTTACTGCTGTCTCAGGCCTTCTGGAATTGAAATAAAAAGGAAAAAAGAGAAAACCCCGAGTTCTCAGGCTGAGACATTGAGAAGGCAGGGAGGGGATGAAAGAGGCCACAGTCAGGGGAGGGGTTCGCTTAGAAAAGGGTTTTTCAAATTTCTTAAACTTTGACTCATAGTAGGAAGTAGATTTTGTACAGCAATCCAGTCTCCATAAAAATGTCTATGAACCAAAAATATCTTTCATGAAATACGACCCTTTCTATGTGGGAGACACACCAATAGTCTCTACTGCCTGCTTTAAAACTGCCTGCAGCCCCTGGTTCCCGTGGGGAAGCATGGAGGGAGGTCACGTGGGCAGAACACAGGTGGGAGCAAAATGGGAGGTCACGTGCGCAGCGTCCAGGGTGGGCCCAGCTGGAGGTCAAGTGCACAGGCCTGTTCCCAGTGGGCGCACAGCGTCACTTGCGCGGGCTGAGCCCATGTCCATTTCCTTCTCCCTCCCGTAGGCCCTCCCAGGCATTTCCTGCCCTTGGTCACCTCTTAGGTGACCCTTTGATAATGGATCTTCAAGGTCAAGGGTCTCAGGAACCCCCAGAGGTGGCTTCTCTAACTCTGTTAGAGCTGGCCCAGCGGGGTGGGAAGTCTGTCCTATGGTCGGTGTGTCTGTCCTTAGCGCATCCAGGCCAGGCCTGCAGACTCCTGGAGCTCCTCCTGGTTTAGAGGCAGGAGGGGACCCCGCCACCCACTGACCCAAATTCGGGCGGATCAGAGGACCCCTGGTGTGGGCTGGAGGGGCTCCTAACCCTATCAGACCCTGCTTTACTTCTCTTACAGAGTTCCGACAATTCAGAGTCATTTTTTTCAATGGCGATAAAATTCCCATGACATAAAATTAACTGTTTTAAAGTGAATAGTCAGTGGTATTTAGTACAGTCACAATGATGTGTAACTGTCACTTCTGTCTAGTTTCAGAATACTGTCAGCACCCCCAAAAGAAATCCTGTTAGCAGTCACCCCCCTCTTCCCCTCTCCCTAGTCCAGTCACTCCCCTCTTCCCCTCTCCCTAGTCCCCAGAAACCACAGATCTGTTATGTTTTCTGTTTCTGTGGATTTTCCTTTTCTGGGACTTTTTATATAAACGGAGTCATATGACGTTGGTGCTTTTTTTCACTCAGCATAATGTCTTTAAGCCTCATCCGCATTGTAGCCTGACAATGCAGGAGACATAAGAGATGCAGCTTCGATTCCTGGGTCAGAAAGTTCCCCTGGAGGAGGAAGGGGCAGCCCACTGCAGTGTTCTCGCCTGGAGAATCCCGTGCACAGAGGAGACTGGTGGGCGACAGTCCATGGGGTCTCAAAGAAGCGGACACGACTGATGCGACTTAGCACACACATGTGGTAGCCTGGGTCAGTATTTCATCCTTTCTTATGGCTGAATAAGATTCCACTGGGCTGAACTCATGAGGAAAGTGGCCACACGCTTATGGAAAGAGATCCCCACGGAACTGTGTGACGTGGACAGAAGCGCTTATGAAGTTCTTAGGAGGAGCAGAGTGGCTGCGGCAGTTCAGTCTCCAGAGGCAGGAGGCAAAAACCGTCGTAGCTCAGACTCCAGCCCCTGAGGGGAAACCAGAGATCTTTTCTTTAAAAAGTCTTGCTGATGTGGTAGGTTTTAAATCAGTGCTCCGTTGCCGTAGACGAACATGTCTATTCTGGGTAGGGAAGTCTGCTGCAGTCTGGGAGAAATGTGGTCGGTTATAAAAATGGAAAGTCGGCCAGTTAACCCCATTTGTGGGCACCGAGAGCCAGGCATGGGGCAGGGGTGTTGCTGAGGGCCAGAAGGGGCACTCTTAGTTTAGAAGGGGCAGAGTGACAAGAAATGAGCATCCCTTGGGACCAACCCTGGGTGGGGGACCAACCCTGGGTGGGGAACCGAGAGAGATGCTTCTACCCGGCTTCTCCCCGAGGAACCCTGCTGGGCAAGTGTCTCCCCATTTTACAGATGAGGACACTGAGGCACAGAGTAAATGAGCAATAGCCTAGTACACACAGCTCCCCAAAGGCAGAGGAGCCCTTAAACCCTCCAGAAATGCTGAATTCTATTTACTGTGTCATGCCCCCAGAGGGAAGCAGCGAGATTTCCAAGACCAGAGACGCTATATCTGCCAGCCCAGCTCCTTCCAGCGAGGCCCACGGGTGCAGGAAGCCCAAGGTGGCCCTGCCCCACCAGGCGTCAGCCTCTTTTATTGCCTTAATTTGCAGTGTAACGTGCTGCCTGCCTCATGCTTGCGTGGAGCTTATATAAATTACCCCACCAGTGCGATTAGCTGTTTGTCCAGGCTAATTGTCAGTATTAAATCTTGCTCAGGCACGGTTTTAAAGCTTAATTTAAAATCTCTATCTTTGTGAAATCCCTGCTCCCTCCCACCAAGGGGAAAGAAATAGCTTTAACGGGTTTAGTCCATTTCTGTTTGTAGCAGCCCAAGTCATAATTAGGAGTATGCCAAGTGGACGAGGAAGGAGCCTGCAGGCTGGTTCCTCTGCTCGCTGGCAAGTCCTAACGGGAGGTGCCCTTGTCTCTGCTCTCGTGGATGACGCTCCGAATTAGGAGTTATTGCTTGGAGACCCCCAAGCCTCTGCGGTGGCCCCTCCTCGATTCAGCATAAATCTTGTCTGTGTGCTTAAGAGACAGGGATAGAATTCACTCTCGAAGGCAAGGCTGCGCTACGAGACAGGAGAAAGCCGCCAAGAAGCCAGGAAATCACCATGCTCCCAGCCGAGGACTAAAGGCACCCGTGGGAGGGAGGGGTGTGGATGGGGAGGGGTCCTCTTTCCCGGAAGGAGTCAAAGACCCCAAGAGTCCACAGGCTCCCACCACCTTCCTGGGACCCGTGCCCCTCCTGGCACCCCATCTCCTTGAAGACTGATATTGCCACTGCAGCTTCTTAGGAGTGGGGAGGGGTCCCGTTCCTCTCCAGGGACCAGCCCACCCTCCCTCTTTCTTCCTGTTACTAGATCCCCGGTCAGAAGGAGGCGGGAGCCATTGCTATGGAAAATCAGGAAAAGGCAGAGAATTCACTGCAAGGAGCTATCAAAAGCCCCAGGCTCCCCCTCTTCATTATCTCAGGCAGACCAGAGAGGGGTTGGCACACGGCTGGGCTGGCTCCAGGCTGAATCCCAGGGCTCTCGGCCCCCATCACCCTGCTATGTGCGTACAGTCGAGTGATTGTGCAGCTCATCACTCCAACAGACATACTTGGGGATTAATATCTGTGTGTGCACACTCAGTCGTGTCCGACTGTTTGCGACGCCATGGACTGTAACCCGCCAGCCTCTTCTGTCTATAGAATTTTCCAGACAAGAGTACTGGAGTGGGTTGCCATTTCCTTCTCCAGGGGATCTTTCTGACCCAGGGACTGAACTCCTGTCCCTTGTGTCTCCTGCACTAGCAGGCAGCTTCTTTACCAGCTGAGCCGTCGGGGAAGCCCAGGGGTTAGTATGACTAGTGCTTATCACTAATGCTATGCATTCTATATGCACACATTGGCTGGTATTTGTGCCCACTGCCCCTCATCCTCTCCCCTGGGTATGCAGAGCGGGCTGGAGGGAGCAGAGAGGGCGGACAGGGCAGGACGAGGTGGACCAGCGTGATAACAGAAGAGATGAGCAAGATCCAGCACCAAGCTCGAAGGAAGACATAATAATTATTTCAGAAAGATCCCTTGGAGATGGAAATGGCAACCCACCCCCGTATTCTTGCCTGGAAAACCCCATGGACGGAGGAGCCTAGCAGGCTACAGCCCATGGGACCGCAAAGAGTTGGACACGACTGAATGACTTCACTTTCCTTTCCTTTTAGGATTTCAGTCCCCTGGTACCAGCGGCTCCAGGCAGCCAGCGACGGGGACCCTGGTTTGCTGGGGAAGGTGAGGCTGCCGGCGATGGTTGCCCCATGGACCTCTGCCAAGCTTCTAAGCTCCTGACAGGCAGGGCCATTTCCACCTTGGTGTGTCTAGCAGCTGCCAGAGCCGGCGAGGATCTTCAGCTCAGCAAATGTTGTGGAAGAATCCGTCAAGAGCCGAGGAGGGGGCCCAGCTGCAGGGGAATGACAATGAGCCCGCCTCACTCTTGAGTTGTCCCCAACCTCTGAAGGAGTCCACACAGTTGGGGCCGGGGAAGCAGGAGAGGGGGTGTGCATGGCCACACATGAGGGTAGGGGGTCGGGCGCCCCAGGGAGAGGGGTGGACAGCAGTGCCCAGTGGCCAAGGGGGTGGATGAGGCTGAAAGCCAAGGCCAGGACCTTGGCCTTGGGGTGTGGAGTGTCACCGGTACATTAGGGGCTGCTGTGTGCATCGGTGTACATTCAGGGAGACCAGGAGAGCCACAGAATTGCTACGGTTAGGAAGAAAGATTGGGAAGAAGCTGAGTGCATGTCTGTCCATCCGGAGAAGTTGTGAGAGAGGGTGGGTAAGGTGGGCAGGATAACAGTCTGGAAGAGAGCATGAGGGGGCCGGAGGACCGAGGAAGGAAGTGGGGGCAGGTAGGGAGCGGGGGTGGAACAGGAGGTGGGAGCTCCCTCTGGAGACCCAGCCCCAGGCATCATGGAGTGAAACGACCCTCAGGGCAGAGTGGAAGGAGTTGTTACCCTCAGCTGCCAGTGTAGGAGGAGCTGGGGGTCTGCCCTTGTGCAGTTTTGTGGGTGGAATCTGGTGCCTTCTGAGGGTCAGGGAGGGGCTTGGCGGCCTGGGAAGAAAGAGGTAGGAAGCAAGAGAAAATAACCTCCTACCCTCTGCTCTTGCCTCTCAGGGAAAAGCCAAAAGAATCAGAGCTGCTGGCTTCCCCGCTGAGCTCCCATTGCAAAATTAGGGGAAATGAGGAGGAGAAATTACCAGTGAGGCTGGAGGAGAAAAAGCCTTAGAAATGAGACGTGCTTGGAAAAGGTGAAGTGGGGAGGAGCGGGGGAGGGGAGGATGCAGGCATCTGGAAACGGGGTCCAGAAGCAGGATGCTGGGAAGGGAGGCGCAAGCCTTGGCTGCAAGGGAGCCTGGGGGCAGGAGGCTGGGCTGCCCGCCCAGGCAGTCTCTTGTCTCCTGACTCTGGTGGCGGCCACACGGGGGGCGCCTGAGCCCCCGCTTCCTGCCACAGCAGCGTGGCTGCCTGCCTTTGCTCTGACCTCCCTGCCCTCCTCCAGCCTCTTCCTTCTCAGGGTCCAGCCCTGCTCCTGCTCCCTCCGGTTACCCTTCCAAGGCACAATCCCCAACAGAGCTCCTGCAGGTTTGACTCCATCCTGGCACCCACTTTCCTGGGGACCCACACTGACTCCCTCCTCATGGCTCAGAGCCAGCAGCTCCTAGTGACACTGCGCCACCCTCCCCCCACTCCCTTCCACCCCCAGCAGCAGGCCTCACCATCGCAGGGCCCCTGGGCCCTCAGCCCCTCCGAGAGTAGCCCAGCACCTGTTCATTTCTCAGGGGCCTCTCCTGGTGTTAGGGTGGGGTGGTTGCATCCCAGGGCTCCTTGGTCAAGCCTTGAATAGACTGGCTTCTGGTCAGTGACACGGGCATTTAAGGCAGCAGCAGAAATGACCAGTGATTCCCATTCTGGCTTCATTCGGTCCAAGGCCCATATGAGAGGAGGAAAAAGTCCTTCTCTGCCGCCTCGGGGCACGTCCCAGGCCTGCGTGGAGACGCAGTGGAACAGAGAGCCCACCGGCAGGCGCCCTGGGGGAGGCGGCAGCCCCAGCCCTGGGCCCTCGCCCACCCTGGCCACTCTCCCACCGGGGAGGGAAGTGGAGGGCAGAGAAGACTACAGTGTCCTGGAAGCGTCTGTCCTTTCTCTGCCCAGGAACCAGGTGCATGGGAGGCCCGCAGGGCCTAGACCTGAGCCCTTTCATGCCCAGATCCCCGGTGTTCACACTACTGGTCTTGTCTGCCCATGCCAGGCTCCCTACAGGAAGGGAGGAGGCTCGGTTGGTGTCTGGGGCCGCCAAAACAAAGCACCATGTGCTGGGAGGTTTAAAACAACACAGACAGACTCTCTCCCGGTCCTGGGGTCCTGGCGGGCAGACATCCAAATCCAAGGTGCCTCCGGGGCTGGTTCTTTCTGGAGGCCCCGAGGGCGAGGTGCCCCCTCAAGGTCTCCTGGCCTCTGCGGGTCACTGCAATCGTTGGCGTCCCTTGGCTTGTGGCTGTGTCATCACCCAGCGTAACCTCAGCTGTAGCCCTCTTCTCCATGTCTCTGGGTTTTCTCCTTGTCTATTTCTCTCTGGAGTTAGGGCTCACTCCAAATTCAGGATAATTCCATCCCCACCTTTACCTAAATTATTTCTCCAAAGATCCTTATTCTAAAGAAGGTCACAGCCTCAGTTTCTGGATGGACCTGAATTTGGGCCACCCTGATGCTGAGAAAGATTGAGGGCAAGAGGAGAAGGGGACGACAGAGGATGAGACGATTGGATGGCATCACCGACTCAACGGACGTGAGTTTGAGCAAGCTCCAGGAGACAGCGAAGGACAGGGAAGCCTGGCGTGCTGCAGTCCATGGAATTGCAGAGTCAGACACGACTGAGCGACTGAACAACGCTTCAACCCACTGCTGCAGGAGATGAGGGTGGGGCTGTGGTCCCCCAGGGTGGATGGGGCACCCCTGTGTGTCCCAACAGCAGGAATGGGCCCAGCAGGTGGTGGGGGGGGTTGCTTGACAGGGTCCAGAGGGCAGAGGGAAGTGAGGCCCCCTCCCCGCCCCGTGCAACTGGCTCAGTGCCCCCTTGTGGAGCCTTCCTCCATCCCCGTTTACCCACCTGCCCTCGCCTGGGGCAGGGGGGACAACTGCAATGTTGCCTTTTGATTTTATCAAGTGATTAAGACAAGTGACAAATGCTCTTCAAGGAAGGTGATCAGGACCGGCAGGCAGCCGGGAACAAAGGATGATACCCACCCTCCACCACCGTGGATGCGCCAGGGTTGGCTGAGGGAGGGGAGGGGGAAGGCTGGGGAGGGGGGCGTGGACTCTCCCACCGCAGCCAGGCAGGGGGGAGGCCCAGCCTTGCCTTCCCTTCCTGGGAAGCGGGAAGCGGCGTGGCCACGATTTAATATGCAAAGGTGGAGAGGCTGGCACCGCAGCGTGCCATATTTCAAACAAAGAATATACAACAAAGGGCTGGAGGGCGCGGGGATTTGTCAGAATTCAGCGATGGGAGAGATTTATCTAAGCCGAGTGGAGGGGCCTGTGACCTTGGGCTTGAGAGCTTTGGAGCGAACAGGCGGCTGTTGAAGATGGAACAAAGAGATGCTTGTGATTACATTATTTAATAGAATGGTCTTAAACTGTTGGGAGGGGGGATTAGGTGGCACCAGAGAATTGTTTTTTCTTCCAGGAGATGTAAGGAGGATGTAATGGAGGGGAAAAAGCAGGGGAGGGGGGAGGAAGAGGGTGGAGAGATTTCTCAGAGGAAAGGAGAGAGAGGCGGTGAGAAGCGACCTTCCTCCCTCGCTCCCTCCCTGTGGGTTCAGGTTCAACCCCAAAGAGCAGGTGGTTTCAGGGAAGGGCTGGGGTTTGAGGAAAGTGATCCAGGATGCCGCAGGGCTGCCAGCTTCCCCAGCCTGGGGGTCCAGGCGTCGGGGCACAGGGGAGGGGTGTATGTGCAGCTTTGGCTCAGTGATGACAGGGTCTGGGAAACAGAGCTGGTGGGAGGCAGAGAGCCATGGGGTCAGACTGGGCCCCCTCACGCAGGTGTCAGACCCTTGAAAGTGCCAGCTATGGCACACTGTGGGACTGCGGGCACAGGGGTGGGTGGCGGGCTGGACCACCTTGCTGCCGGATCGGATGCGGATTGGACCCACCTGCATGCCCACCTGTGCCAGGCATCCCTGGTATCCCTGAGCCTGAGCAGAGCACCCCTGCCAGGACACTGGAGTCCAGACCCTTCGCTGTCACAGGGCTGGTCCCCTTCTCCTCGTTTGTGTCTTGGCATTCTTTTTCTTAAAGTTCCTCCCACTCCCAAATTGTCTAAGCTTCAGGTCCAGCTAAGATTGGAATCTACCAGGCGGTCTTCCCGACCCATCCAAGGCAGGATGGCTGTGGTTCCTCCTGGAGCGTGCCGGAAGCCTGACCGCCCAGGCAGCTGGGGGGTGCGAAGAGGGTGCTCGGGAGAGCATCAGAGCCAGGTGGGGGTTGGGTGGAGCAGAGTGGGAGAGGGGTGTCAGGGAGGGCTGGTGGGTGCCCAGGGCAGCTCTGTCCAGGAAGTGGGGTGCCCTAGTGGGCCAGACAGGGACCCTCATTTCCCAGCCCAGGGTGGCCAGCCACCTAGAACATGTTTCCCCTAGAAAGATTTTCTCGATTTTACACTAGCTGCTCCGGCCACGGGCTGAGTCACTCCCAGGACCTGGGAAACTAGAGGAGAAGAAAATAGAGTTTCTAAATCACACTGGAGGGGTTGAGGCCAAGCAGGAAGAGGCTTCTGGAGTTGGGAGGGGGGATGTCCTGGGGAGGCAGGGCAGCGAGGGTCATCGCCTCTGTTCCCAGACCTGGCTCGGCCCCAGGGGCACTGGGGCAGCTGCTGGGCCCCCCTGGACCCACTGAGATACACCCTGCACTGGGGGTGAGTCTGTGTTCTAACAAGTGCTCTGGAGACTCTAATGACCCCAGCCCAGCATCAGGCCAAGCACTGATCTTGGGGCCAGTGGCAGAGGGCCCTATACCTGGGAGCTGCCTGCTCCGCTCCAGAGTGGGGGGCTTCTAGCGCCTCATCCTTGCTCTTCAGCTCTTCTCTGCACAACAGGAGGGGCTGGGAAGCATTGGAAGAGAAGAAGCAGCTGTTTCTTTTTCTCCTCTACTCCCTGGGGACTGGGGAGGGGCCTGCTCAAGAGACAGGAGGGGCAACTGTGGACGCTAACAGTCCAGGAAATCTCCCTTTAAACGGGCTGGAACTCCAGCTGTGGGGCGCTGGTGGACCCCCTCCTCATGAGGCGCCAGTTGCAGGAAAGCAGGACACGCAGGGCATGGGTGTTGTAAACGACCCGTGTGCCTCCTGCACACGTGGGGGATGCTCAGGACCCCTTTGCTGAGTGGCAGGTGGCTCAGACAGTAAGGTATCTGCCTGCAATACAGGAGACCTGGGTTCGATCCCTGGATTGGGAAGATCCCCTGAAGAAGGGAATGGTTATCCACTCCAGTATTCTTGCCTGGAGAATCCCACGGACAGGGGAGCCTGGTGGGCTACAGCCCATAGTGTTGCAAAGAGTCAGACATGACTGATAGCACTATCACTTTCAGTGTGGCCTTGGAGGAAGGGCAAGGCTGGAGTCGGGGTGCCTGGGCCAGTCACCTGCTCAGGTGTGGCCCTGGGCCTCAGTCTCCTCTTCTGCAGAATGGGGGGAAGGATAGGACATGCTCGGCAACTGTGAGAAAGGGGAGGACCGAGGCGATGTGCGGGAGAGGGCTCTGCAGGTTGCAGGGGCCTCTCGCCCCACCTTCTGCTCTGACTCCATCTCCCAGGTAGTCATCATCTCCAGAATCAGCATAAAAACAGCCCCCTCTGTCCACCCAGAAAGAAACCTGGGTCGGGGGCGTGATGAGCTCTGCTCAGAGGAAAGACAAGACTTTGCCTTTTCCTGCATCACTTTAACCCTTCTAGAGCCCAGGTTCAAAGCCATTAAGCCCTTTAAGAGGCCACCTGGGAAGTGTGGCTAGGCCACTGGAAACTGGTCAGTGGTTAGAGACTGATGGTTCTGCCTGAAACAAGCCTCTGTGTGTGTGTGTGTGTGTGTGCGTCTCTCCATTTCGATCTCTCCCCCAATCCCCTACCTTGATGCCCCAGGACATGTTTCTAATGCTGTTCATGGGGATGTGACCTCTCTATTATTTGGTCTCTTAGCTGTCGTCCTGGTGATTTTCTGTTCCCCAGAACAGAAATTCCCCCCTAAAGGGGACATCTCCCTAGCCCGTGTGAAACTCTCTGCTTCCAGGGATAGCTGAGCTTGTCTGCACTGCCCCTCCCACTGGAGACTTCTACTCTAACCCACATCCCTCAGGCCGTAGCTTAAACTTATTTCATGTTCTGCTTTCCATTTTCATTCATTTCTCTTCTTAACAGACTGATAGATGGAGAATGGTCCTTTATCAAACTCCTAATTCCATCTCTGGACCTTTCATTCTTTTCTGCTGCAGAAGAGCCCCAGCCCACCGGGGTCTGGTGCCCAGGGATCCTGGTGAAGCCCTCAGCTTGGCCGTCACCCAGCTTTGGCAGGATCCAGGCTTGGGCGTCCTCTTGCAGAGTCCAGGGTCCTCTTTCCCTTCACTTCACGTCATTATTAAGAGATGATGCTGGTCTGGGAGCGAGAACCCTTTGGCTCTGGAAAAATTATGTGTGACACTTTACATATGGATCAGGTAATTAATGGATGCCCCGATTTCCTCCACCAGCACATAAAGAGAGCGAGGACAGGACTCTAATTCCAGATAATTAAAGAGCGATCGAGTTCGCTCGCGCTGCTCGGAGAGTGCGGGCTGCTGTCATTAACACTGCCGAGCCCTCTCCATTCTCCACACCTCGCTGCAAACTGCGGGGCCTCAGCTCCCCTGAGGGCTGGTGAGCTGGAGAGCCCACGCAGCCCGCCCGCCACGTAACTGAAGCGGCCACATCTGCGGCACCGCCGAGTCCGGGATGGGGCGGAGCAGTCTGTGACCGAGGGGGGGCAGCCTGCTGCCACTGTCCCCTCCAGGGCCGGTCTGCCTCTCTCTGCCCTCCCCAGGTAGGCATCCGTATGTGTGTGTGCACACATGCATGTGTCTGTGTGTTTGTGTGTGCATGTATGTTCGTGTGTGTACATGTTTGTGTGCACACACGTGAGCACGTGAAGGTACATAGGCATGTGTTTGTGTGTGTGTGTGTGTGTGTGTGTGTGTGTGGTTGGGATGAACCCCAGAATGGCCTCTCCAGGTCAGCCACATCTGATCTTAGGAACCTGGCTTCTGGGAACCACACAGAGCTCAGAGGCTGCAGCTGCCACCCAGGAAAAATGAGTGGCACTGGGTGAGAGCAGCCCCGATGAGGGCGCAGTGTCCCCGCTTCAGCCCCAAGGAACTGCCCCTCGCCGCACTCGGCCACAGGAGACTTCCAGGACTTCTGAGGGCCTCCACTGCCCGAGGAACTAAGGGCTCCCTGGGTTTGGGATGTGGCCATAACTGGTGGTCCATGAGATGAACCACGGGCAGCCTCGTTCCTAAGGATCATCGTCCCTGTCGACGCCCGGGGTCTCCAGGCTGTTGTTCCTCCTGGGGAAGCTGCAGGGGTGGATGGACATCCCGTGGTGAACATGAGCCCGTCCTCGGCAGCCTCCCCGGGAGAGGAGAGCAGCGGCTAATAGCGGCCGAGAGGACTGACATATCCTGGTTCACACCGCACATCTGCCACGTTTCCTGATAAAATATCAGCCCTTACTCTGTCAGCTGGGGCCTCTGGGGTCTCCGTGCTTTTTCACCTGTCTTCGGTTCACTCTTGGCTAGTGGCCTCTAGAAACACAGCTGTGCTTATTTCCACAGATCCTGACTAAGTGACTGTGGGGGCCAGGTGGGCACTGGGCTAGTCGCTGGACCGGGGATGAACAGAGCGAGTTCTGGGGAGCTGGTAGCCACCGTGGAAATGCAGCTAGGCAGCAGAGTGCGGCGGGCGTGCAGGATAAGCCGAGCCCAGGTTTGCTGGGGAAGTCTGCGGAGGAGATGGAGCTGGCCTGGTCCCTGCCAGGCAGAGAGGGCAAGGGAAGGGAGGGACCCCAGATAGGGTGTTCACAGCAGACATGAGGGTGTGTGTGCCAGGATCTGAGTGTGTGCTGTGGGAGCTCCAGAGATCACCCCATCTCTCCTCTGCCCCAAGTGGCCCACATCCTCCTCCTGGAGAGCACCTGGCCACGCCTCTTAGGAAAAGACCCTGAGAAGTTTCAGGCCCAGCAGGCTGGCAATCATCACCTGGCTTTCCCTACAAATTAAGAACAGTATGAAGTTTTCCCTGAAACCCACTTTCCCCTAAGCCTGGGTGCAGGGCAGGGGGCAGTGCTCACACTTAGCGAGATTTTTATTTCATCCTATACCTCTCCCCCAAACCCCAGACTCTTATGTCCACGCGCCTACTCAATATGTCCACGTGTATGGCATCTCAAATTCACGGTCAAAATTAAACTTAACCACTTCTTCACCTGGCAATCTGCTGCCACTAAAAGCCTTGGAGTTACCCTTATTCCCTTCTTCCTGATTCATCCCTAAACCCAATGACAAGTGTCCTTATAAGGGAAAGGCAAGTCTGAGGTTCTGAGACTAAGGGAATAAGGCCATGTGAGGTCAGAGCCGGAAACTGGAGTGATGCGGCCGCAAGCCAAGAATACCTGCATCACCAGAATCTCAAAGAGAGGAACTTCCCTGGTGGCCCGGTGGTTAAGAATCTGCCTTGCAATGCAGGGGACGCAGGTTCGATTCCTTGTTGGGGAATTAAGATCCCACGTGCTGCAGGGCAACTAATGAAAGATTCCACATGACATAATGAAGATCCCACATGCCAAAACTAAGACCCGAAGCAGCCAGATGGGTTTGAAAAAAAAAAAAAAAAAAGAATCTAGAAGAGAGGAGTGAACATCCTGCTCAGGAGCCTTCAGGGGCAATGCAGCCCCGCTGACACCTTGGTTTCCATTTTCTGGCCTCCAGAACTCTGACAGAAGCAGTTTGTTAAGATAATCATGATGGTTTTCTCTAGTTGGGTAGATTATTTGGTTATGACTTTACTTTTTTCCTTATAGTTGATCTTCCTTACAGCCAGAACCAGTAAAAGCCATTCTAAAGCAAAAATAATATACCTAGAGAGCAGGCAAAACCAGGAATTGGTGAGTATATTTGGGTGAAAGGCTCTCAACTTTCTCGTCGCCTATCACCTGCACACCTGTCTAGGCCACACCTGCTGTTCCTAAGTTGCAAACTACCATTTGGATCAGAGTTCCTCATTCCTAAACCATCCCTTCTAAGGTGATCATGGCTAATATGCTTTCCCAGGAATAGCTTCATTGCATCAGAAAATCCAAATTCAAGGTAAAATCTTGCCAGTCAGTTGTGGCCTTCGGTGGGGGGAGACACTAGACAGGGGAGCCGGACAAAAATCACAAAGAATACAAGGTCTGCAAGCAAAGCACTTAGACTGAAGCCACAAGCTGTATGACTTTAGGCAAGCTGCTTAACATCTCTGTGTGTCATTCCTCATCCGTAAATTGGGTTTCATCAGAGTCCCTAACATACTGAGTCATTTGTGAGTCTTCCGTGAGATGCTTTCCATAAACCCAGGGGACGATGGCTGGCATACACCAGGAGCCCACTGGAGGGTCCCTGCAGCTGTGATGAGTAAGCCAGTGCATGGGAACGGATGCTCCCAGCAGCGGTTCTCAGCTCCACAGCCCCCGGGTACCTGCCCTCATGCCCCTTGCACACAGCAGCCAGCACCAGGCTGCTGCACACTGAACCAAGGGCCCAAGAGAGAAGCAGGGCGTCCAGTGTGACTTCTGATGCTCTGGGATGGGGTCTCTGGGGATCTGCAGGTGACAGGGGAGGCTGCTGGTGTGTTGGGCAATTTCCTCCTGCCCAGGAGTGAGGGGCAGCCTGGGGAGGCAGCCCGCCCTCCTGGAGGCCCAGGGGCTGCAGACGGCAGTTTGTGCATCTGTGAGAGGCAGTGTGCTTCAACAGGTTTTTTCTTTTTCACTTTTTGCAATTTGCCTTTACTCTGGCAGAATCAATGTGGCCCCTGCATAGAAACACCGAGAGAGAGAAGCTGAGAGGTTCGGACCTGGCGAAGCAGAGGGCACGACTTCCTTTCCCAGAGGCTGCAGCGAACAGTTTGGGGGTGCCCAGGTGGACTTCTCTGCAGGCCAGTAGTCACAGCAAGAGCCTGTGTTTCAAGGCCTCCAATCCAATCCATGGAGCCCCGCACGGATCTCAGGTCCCTCCACCTCTCAGCATCTCTGTGGTCAGCAGGGCAACCCGGGGATGTCATTTCTCATCCCACTCTGTAGACTCCTGCCTTCTAGGACTCCAGAAGCCTACAGCCACCCCAGACCTGCTGCATCAGCCTCAGGCCAGGGTTTGAGAGTCTGTATTTTGAGCCAGAGCCCCCAAGAATTCTAATGACAAAATGGCCCCAATCCCACACCTTCAGGTGCTGGGGGCCTGAATTAGTACATGGCCTTCCCCAGGCAGGGTCGCCAGTGAGCGCTCTGTGGAGAGCCCAGGTCCTCTGCTGGCAGGTCCCAGGGAGAAGGCTGGGCCAGGTGCCAGGCCGGTCACAGGACTGGGCAAGCAGCTAGCTGCCAGTGGGCATTTATTGGATGAACAAACGCTGTCTGTGGGCCTGGAGATTCCCTCCCAGCAGATGGACTTGGACAGAGGAATTCAGATGCAGGGACACGGCCTTGCCCCAACCACAGACACCTCTGTTGGCAGGCGCCAAGGAGCTCTGGTGGCTGAGGATGGGGAAACACACATTGTGCAACAGATTGGCAAAGAGTCAGCTGGCTTTGTGCTTTTCAATTTTTCTGGGGTGTGTGTGCACACCTGTGTGTACATGTGTGCATGTGTGTGCTTGGGTGTGCATGGGTGTGTTTGTGTGCACATCTGTGTAGATGGTCCTGTGTGCATGTGCAGCAAGAGGCTGGGGGAGGGGTGTGGAGTTACCTGTGTCCTTGAGTGTTGAAATCTCCACTGTTCCTCCTTCTGGGATGCACAAGTCCAGGAACCCCCCTCCCCTTGGATTGGGGTGGCTTGTCCCCAAAGATCTGGGGAGGGACAGAGGGACACGTACCCAGAGCAGCTGTGATCCGGGGCCAGCTAGGCAGAGGTTCGTGGAAGAGGCAGGGAGAGTCGTCTTTGCATCACAGAGCTATATCAATGCCCCCCCACCCAAATTCGAGGCTGCCAGTTCTATCCAGGCTAGGGGGACTCCTGGCTCAGCTTTGACCTCCCCAGGGCCTTCCCCAGGCTGGGATTCGAGCGACCCTCCCCGGGGCCACAGGGCTTTCAGGATACCGGGAGGCGAGAGGGAGATGGTGAGGCCATAGCCTCAGTCTTTGGCCTGGGCTTCTCTCTGAAGGAGCTGCCCTGCGACAGAAGTCTCCAGGAGCGGATCAGAGTTTTCCAGTGGCTCCTGAAAGGGATACACAGGCTTTTCCAACCCCTTTCCTCACGCTCGCCCCAGGCTCCCAGCCGCCCTGCCCTCTCCCGCCTTCTCTCCTCCCACCTCTCTCTCCTGCCTCCATCTTTGGGCCCGCCCCCCGGCCCCCGGTTTCCATCTCCAGGCCCCCCTCCCTCCCCTCCTCCAATCCCCAGCCTGCCTCCTCCGCTCTCCCCTCTTCTTCCTGCAGCCAAGAGAAGCACGACCAGTCAACTGTGCCTCTAATGAAAAACACATATCCATGGGCTGCTTCTGCCTCCTGCCTTATTCATTCAACCTTTCCTCAGATGCTGCCTGCCACCTTTCTCGGGCTCCGTAAATAAATGTAATTAGCCGGCAGCAGGCACTTTCATCTGCGCTTGCCCTGGGAGCTGGGTCCATGGGCTGAGTGCCAAGGACAGCGTTAGCTCCACAGGGGGTGGCGAGGTCTGCCTTTGGAGACCCCCTTCCCTGCTTGCAGGCCTGGGCTCTGGGCCCTTGCAGGATGGGACATACCTGGCTGTGATGCACAGGCCGGGAGGCAGCCGGCGCGGGTCAAACCTCTATATCTGGGTCGAACCTGAGCCCTGTTGGGGCTGGTGGGAATAAGTGCGTGAGCTCAACGAAGGGGCTGGGCCCATACCTGCCTTGCCTGGGAGCTGGGGGAGGAGGTGGTTGGCTCTGTGTGGGCGTATGGTTTCAGCTCCGATGTTAGATCTCAGGGGGGTTTTACAGAAGGAGAAGTGACTGATGGATGACTCCAAATGGCGGCGGGAGCAGTTTCCAAGTCCCTTTCTTTCTGGTTTTGGGTGATTTGCTTGGCTGTGCCAGGCTGATGGTGCAGCTCTGGAGCAGCTGGCCCGAATGCCTCCCACTCACAGAGCAGCACCAAGATGACAGCAGGCTGCCCTTGCCTGGGGCACGTTCAATGCAGGGAGTCAGGAAGAAGGTGTTCGCATGTGGGGTTTTGCCCTGAAACTCCGGGGGGTTGCCCAGGTGGAAACAGGAATACATGTTCTGATTGTGAGCATCAGTGACCCGCGGCTGCAGTAACAAAGTACCACAGGCAGCTCAAACCCAGGAACTATCGCCCTCAGTCCTGGAGGCCAGCAGACCGAGGTTTCTTCCGAGGCCTCTGCCACTGGCTTGCAGACCGTGTCTTCTCCCGGTGTCCGCTCATGGCCGTCCCTCTGAGTGTGTCTGTTTCCCAATCTCTTCTTATAAGGTCACCACTCGTGTGGGATTACGGTCCATCCGTATGACCTCATTTCAACTGCATCCTCTTTTTAAAGACAGCCTTTCCAAATATGAGCTGAGGCCCTGGGGATTAGGACTTGAACATACCAATCTAGGGGAGAGATAATTCAGCCCACAACAGCCTCTGGTTAATAATAAGTCCCTTTGATCAGTCTGTAGTTCAGTGAGCTGTTGGTTTTCTTCTTTGGACTCAGTTGCCTTCCGATGCCACAGGCTCTGGTGAACATCCAGCCTTTGTTGAGCCCCTGCAACATTCCAAGTCCTGTCCTGGGCACGAGGGCATGTGGAGGATATTACAATCCCACTTTATAGATTGGGCAACAGTGACTGAGGTTAGGGGACATGTCCAACCAACGAGTGGGAAAGCTGGGATTCAAACCCGAGTCTTTCTGCTCACCCACCCTCTGACCACACTGCCTTAGCAAGCCACATCTCCAGCCAGCTGCTGGCCAATCAGAGCTCTCTCCCATCTCTGCCCCACCTCCAGGTCCAGGGGTCTTTGCAGATCTGCCCTGAACCCTTATTTTAAACTTGCTCCCTCCCCACTCCCAGGCCCCCCTTACTTTGCCCGATATGCCTCAAGACCCTTTATCATTTTTTAACACCACCGACAATATGCATATTTATCATATTCATGCTGTCTCCCCTCCATCCACTGCAACATAAATGAGGGATCTTGGCTTTGTTTCCTGACGTATCTCAAGCACCTCTGACAGTGCCTGGCACTTAGTGGGTGCACAGACTCCTTGGATGTCAAATGACCAGAGGCAAACCTCCCCCGCAACGTCAAAACTCTCAAGTCTTGGCTTCTGCCTGGGGGCTGGACAGGGAGCTAGGGCTGTAATTGGCAGGTACATATGTCTTTGATTAATAAAAATCGGGGAACACATTTCCACTTCCTTAATTTATTCAATTTTGTTGGCAACACTTTTGAAAATATGGAGTCCATGCAGGGGAGGCAGTGAGGTTAGGACAGCAATAATTGGAAACATTGGCTCAGAAGCAGAAGAGCCAGCCCTGGGTTTGAGGCCCGTCCTGCAGCCTCACTCATTCACGTGGGACTTCCTGCAAAGTTCGTTCCCTTCTCGCTTCCTCATCTATAAAGGGGAATGCAGACATCCTCTGTGTGTGCCTCACAGAGGCGTCGTAAGGATTTGAGGGGATACTCTGTGCAAAAAACCATGAACTTTACATAAAGCTGTAAATTCACAACCTGATTCATTAGGGAAAGAATGACGTCAAGGAAAGACTCTGGATCACTCTGCATTTGAAGCCAAAATCTCCCTTAATGAATCGTGTAACCCCAGGCAAGGTAGACTAATAATAACACACACTCTCGGCCATGCCAGGCCCCGTGGCGTGCGAGGTTGCCGCTAACACCTCCAGCACTCCCGACTGTGTGTGGGGTCCAGTTTGTGTGGGTGATGAATAAACGTGTGAGTTGAAATGCAACCCCCTGAGACCCTGTGTTCCCCATTATAGAAAATAACACTAGAGATACCCATTGAGCACACCCAGAGTTCCCCCTTCTCATGATCCGGTCCTGGAGGAAAAGTACTATGAACAAGGAAGCAAGGAAGATGGCAAGACCTGGGGTTTTTATCCTTTTCATCCTAACCGGACCCAAGCTCCTGCTGCCCCCACCAGGTAACTGCTCCGCAATTTGGGCAAATGAACACTGCTTGGTCTCCGTGTCCTTCTCTGTTGGGCAAAAATGCAGTGCCTACCAGTGAGGACCAGGCTCGTGATTCTGGAATCCTGGTGTCCATTCCTAATTCAGGGAATAGAATATGGGGAGTCTGTGACTTGTCACCTTGGGTCCTGCCACTGATGTTGGGCAGCGTTTCCTGGGGCTCTATGCACTGTTCACATTTCAGAAGTGTCAAAACCGGCCACCCGCCCCACCCCCTGACCCCAAGGAAGGCACATCAGCGGCCAGCCTGGATGAGTTAATTCGGAAATAGAACTGTTTTGAATTGTCAGACGCCACTGCTTTGGCTGTTTTTGGCGCACGTGGTCCAAGCTTTGGGTCACTTGCCCAGAAAGCAATACCATGGGCTGAGGGCAGCTTTGTGCTCCCGTCTCCAGAGAACTGTGCAGGCTGAGCCAGGTGGGCCTCTCTCCCTTTGGAGAAGCTCGCACATGCTTCCGAGAACCCCTGCCCCGTCTTTATCAGCAAGGAGCCTCCGCAGCTGCTGGCTGCTCAGCTCTCCAGCTCCATGTCTGCCCCGGAGTCGTCAGTCTGGGCATCACTGCTGGGATACTGTGCATCGGTTGGCCCAGTAACCTGGGTGCTAAGTTGCTTAGTCGTGTCTGACTCTGTGCCACCCCATGGACTGCAGCCCGCCAGGCTCCTCTGTCCATGGGATTCTCCAGGCAAGGATACTGCAGTGGGCTGCCATTTCCTCCTCCAGGGGATCTTCCCCACCCAGGGATCAAACCTGCATCTCTTAGGTCTCCTGCATTGGCAGGCGGGTTCTTTACCACTGAGCCACCTGGGAAGCCCTACAGGGATGCTGAATGTCCCTCAATGCTGGGGAGCCCTTGGACTCACTGGAAGGGAGTGCCCAGGTTGCCAAGAAACTGGCAACAGAGTGAGCCCCAATCCCTGCTCGTCACACTGGCGAATCTGAGGTTCAGGAATCTGACCCCCAGAGCTTTGGTTCCCAGGCGGTGCTTTAACCACTGCACTGCCCAGCCACCTCATCCCACCCAGTTAGAATTCCCCTTCTGATGAACCGATGTTTCAGTGGCCATTCCTCACTTCCCAACCTCCTTCATTGACCATCATTATGCAGATGACACCACCCTTATGGCAGAAAGTGAAGAGGAGCTAAAAAGCCTCTTGATGAAAGTGGAAGAGGAGAGTGAAAAAGTTGGCTTAAAGCTCAACATTCAGAAAACAAAGATCATGGCATCCAGTCCTATCACTTCATGGGAAATAGATGGGGAAACAGTAGAAACAGTGTCAGACTTTATTTTTTGGGGCTCCAAAATCAGTGCAGATGGTGACTGCAGCCATGAAATTAAAAGACGCTTACTCCTTGGAAGAAAAGTTATGACCAACCTAGATAGTATATTCAAAAGCAGAGACATTACTTTGCCGACTAAGGTCTGTCTAGTCAAGGCTATGGTTTTTCCAGTGGTCACATATGGATGTGAGAGTTGGACTGTGAAGAAGGCTGAGCACTGAAGAATTGATGATTTTGAACTGTGGTGTTGGAGAAGACGCTTGAGAGTCCCTTGGACTGCAAGGAGATCCAACCAGTCCATTCTGAAGGAGATCAACCCTGGGATTTCTTTGGGAGGAATGATGCTAAAGCTGAAACTCCAGTACTTTGGCCACCTCATGCGAAGAGTTGACTCCTTGGAAAAGACTCTGACACTGGGAGGGGTTGGGGGCAGGAGGAGAAGGGGACAACCGAGGATGAGATGGCTGGATGGCATCATGGACTCGATGGACGTGAGTCTGAGTGAACTCTGGGAGATGGTGATGGACAGGGAGGCCCGGCGTGCTGCGATTCATGGGGTCACAAAGAGTCGGACACGACTGAGCGACTGAACTGGACTGAACTGAAGGCAAACAGAGACACAAGGTCTGAAAGTCCCAGAGGAAGGGACCCCATCAAGCCCAGTGGCTTGTCCCAAGAAACCCAGACTAACCAACCCTCCAGACTGTAGGTGCCAGTCACAGCATCCAACACATCTGAGTGGGAAGCACGGGTTGCTTGGTGACTGTGATGCTAAAAAGACCGTCCCACTCTTCCACAGCCCTTTCTGTCCTTGATTACAACTCTTACCAGTTGACCTGACCAAACCACTGGAGTTCCCAAGGCTTCGTGGAGCCCTCCTCAAGGTCAAGGTCAAGGTCATCTTCACCTCCTACATGGCCTTGCCCACTCATTACCTCGCCTGCACATTGGTCACCCTGAGGCCAGACAGTCAAAGCTGTGGATTCCATGGGGTGAGACTGGCTTCCCTTTCACTGATGGCTGTGATCTGGAACACTCAATGCAGGTGTCCTCTCTGTTTTCTTTTTTTAAAATTTATTTTTAACTGAAGGACAATTACAATATTCTGCTGGTTTCTGCCATACGTCAACATGGATCAGCCATAGATATACATATGTCCCCTCCCTCGTCCTCTCTGTTCTATTCAGCCTGGGAAAGAAAAGAGGGAGGAGGTCTGGGTGAGGTCTAGCGTCAGTCAAGGGCTTCAGCAAGGTGGGAGGCAGATGTGCACATTTGCAGAAAGGGAGCAGGAGCCAGAGAAGCAGGAAGGAGCATCACTGAAATGGGTGAGACAAGGTTGACGGGGTTCCTGGAGGAGGCAGCAGGTGGAAGTGGGAACACACAGGAAGCTGAACTTTATAAGGTGGGGGAGGGACGGGAGTCGGCCATCACTGCTTGGAAAGCCACTGGAGCAAGGGTGCTCCCTACGGCCTTTTCCAGCTGAGAGGGACGAGACCTCTCTGTCTGCCTTCCCCGTCCTCACTGGGGACGTCTTACCCTGTGACCCCAGTAACCTCCCACTGCCTTCCTGCAGCCCAGCTCAGCTCCCTGGCTGACCCCCCCCCAGGGGGCCTGCAGGTGTGTGCAGGTAGCCGGAGGGACCTGCTCAACGTCACATTGCACCTGGATTCCAGCACAGACTCTGCAGGCAGCCTGGGAGCAGAAACCCTAGGGGATAGGGAAGAGAAACCAGAGCTGAAACGGTATGTCTAGGGCAAAGTGAAGCCCACCCTCCCACCCCCAGTGACATGCCGTGACAGCAAGGGGACTCAGGGAGACCCTTCTGTTTGGGAGAGCTTAAGGGGTGAGGAACTCCATCTTTGGAACCTCAAAGCATCGGGAAAACTGGTCTCCTGAGCGCGGTCATGACTCTGGTTGGACAGCACCCATGTGCCCTTGGCAGGTCCATTTCTTGCCATGGACTAAGCGAGGCCCTGGACGCCATCGGGGCTATGCTGCCCTGGCCCTGAGGCTTGGCATCTCTCCTCGCTCCCCTCAGGTCTCCTCTGCACCTCTGAAGACACCAGCAGGCCTCAGGCCCACGTGTGGCGCTGAGAGTGCACGGATGCTGCTGCTGGGGCCTCCCATAGAAGAGTCCTTGGCTGCAGATGGAGGAGGCTCCCCGGGCCAATGGGAGCAAGAGAGACCCATGGGAAGGCTCTGGCAGGTGAGGGGTGCTCATAGAGTAGGGGTGCTGGTAGCAGAGGCTACTGTGCGCCAAGGATTCACCCAATTCCTGTCCATCCGGAATCCCCTGATCAGGGGTCATGGTCCTGGGAGAGTGTCTGGACATGTCTACCCCCTGGCCCTCTGTCCCAGGGCAGGGGACACAGAACTGGTCTCTTTGTCTTCTGTGGGGGGAGGTGGGCACCCGGAGGCGCTGAGAGGGAAATGACACCCCTGGAGGAAAAGCAGGGGCCTCTTGGCAGCTTGAGCTTGAAGCCAGCGACAGCAGCCCCACATCAGTTTGGCGAGATATCAAATGAAAGGCTTGAGAGCAGAGACCAGGAGAGCAGAACCGAGTGAGACGCGGGATGCGGCTGGGGGCGGGGGTGTGGGGGAGAGCGCGGATCCGGTGGCAGGCCCTTCCCAGCTCAGGTTCCAGTGACTTCTGCAGCCCGTGTGTTCTGTTTAGAAGCCTTGGCTGCTTGGTTGATGTTCAGATGGTGGTCCCACACCGAGTGCTAATCTCTGCTTCACAAAACGTCCCTGAGAACACCACGAGTGCTTGTTCCCATACTCAGGCTAGACCTGGAACCCACAGGCCTCTGCCCTTTCGCTCTGCGGCTTCTGAGCCCAGCGTCCTGGGGCCCCGCATTTGTGCAGTCAATTGGAGCGCATTTACTGTGACTTTGATCTGCCTGGATTGGGAAACCTCTAGGAAAGGGGGAAACTTCCCAAATCTCCATTCCACAGAGTCAGTGCTTATTTCAATCAAGAAGCCTCGAACTCACATATTTCTATTCTTGGGGGCTGTGGTTTCGCCTCTTGAAAACTGAGCTGTTCGATTGCCTCTCTGCACAGTCAGATGCCGAGGGACAAGGCAGAGCACAGTTCCCAAAGGCAGGGAGTGGAGGGGTCTGGCCAAGCTTGGGTTTGGACCTGGGTTTAGAGGGCAGATCTTCCTGGCTCATCCCAAAGTGGCAATAAGCCAGGAGTCTCCCTGCCAGGAGGGCCTCGCCTGTTGCAGGCGCCTTCCCCCAAAGCTGGCTCTCCCTCTGTCTGCCCTGTTAGGGCTTGAGGCTGGATGCGGGGGCGGAGGGGGGGAACCAGTCCCTCATTGCATTTTGCCTGGCCAATCATCCACCTGCGAGACATCTTTGTAGCCTCAGAGTCCTTCTCCCACTGGAGTCTAGACTGGAGCCTCCTTGACCTGTGCCTGGACCCTCCATGAGCCTTTTCTTCCTCCAGCCCAGATGGGTGCAGGTGGAAGCATTTCCTGGGCCCTCCCCCACCCGCCCCACGCCAGCTTCTCCCTGCCCTTTCCCGCTGTTATTGCTTGTGTTGATTTGCATGCCATTTTGCTTGTGGTCTCCATAGCAACAACTACCAAATGGCCTAAGGATAATAGAGGGGCTGGGGGGGTGCTGGGGGACCGCAACGATGAGGGATTTGACTTTTAAAAAATGAACACGGTGATTCCACTGCATGCTTGGCACAGGCTGGCAACCCCTCCCCAGTCTTTCCATCGCTCAGGCCCCCTCGTGTGTCTCACCCTTGGTCCCTACCTTCCGAGGGGGAGGGGAAGCAGCATCCTGCAAGGAGCAGTGTCTCTGGCTCTAGAACAATGGAAAGAACAGAGTGAAGCAGAGAAGGCCAGGGATGGGGTGGGAGAACCCACCGAGGGCAGCCTGAACTCTGCACAAGCGGCTCCATCGTATGATAAAAATCTCAAGTCAAAGTCCTGTCTTTTCTTCACTGCCCGTTTTGCCTCTGGTCCCGCCACTTCCTTCCACCCTTTCCAGCCTCCTTTCTGCTAAAAAAAAAAACCCAAAAACCCACAAAGCGTTACTTCATGTCTTAGGGCCTAGCTGCTAGGTCCAGAATTCAGAAAAATAACCCTCTAATTCCTTACATGTGTCCAGCCCTGAGCTGTTTACAAAACGCATTCATGGCAGCAGACCTCAAGTCCCAGGGAGGCTGGAGGCAGGACTGGGGGATTGTCCTTATTTAAAGATGAGAATGCAGAGGCTTGGGGCTCGGGGGCAGGTGGGCAGGGGCCGGGTGGAAGTGGGGCTGGCCTCCCCCAGGCCTGTGCGTCTTGCCACAGGAAGCTAGAAACCCATTCCTTATTTTGAATACTTTACATACTGCTGGGTAATTTCTCACTTCCCAGTCCCACAGCTCTGTGAGTCAAGGAGATCGACCCTGGACAGGGCTTCTGCCCCATCCCCCAGCCCTGCCGCCCTTGGTCTCTGCACATGGCACTGATGGCACCTGGGAGCATGATGAGAGCGGCGGGCGGGAGTGGAGAACGTGCTGGAAAAGAAGACAAAAACAAGCATTGCTTGGGGAGCGGGAATAAACCCATACACCGATCATTCCCTTAACAGATGCTGAAATAAGGCCCAGGGAGGGAGCAACTTTTTGAGCATATGTGTGCGTACATACCGGAGAAGGCGATGGCACCCCACTCCAGTACTCTTGCCTGGAGAATCCCATGGGCAGTGGAGCCTGGTAGGCTGCAGTCCATGGGGTCGCGAAGAGTCGGACACGACTTAGTGGCAAGAGAGCCACAGTTACTATGTCCTCAAGCCCAGCCGCTCTGTTTCGGACAGGGGACGGCACACTACGGCCTGCGGGCCGCATCCAGCCCTCTGCCTGTCTCTGTGAATGGTTGCTGGAGCACAGTGTCCACGCCTGCTCTCACGCTGTGAATGCAGAATTGAAGAGTTGCAGCAGAGGCTATGTTCGCAGATTCTAAAATATTGTTTGTCCCTTTAATGAAGTAGCCCAACTTCTGGTATAGAGGGCTGACTGCAGGAATATTATCAGGCTCATTGTTTTTTTTTTTTCAGTTCCGTTCAGTCGCTCAGTCATGTCCGACTCTTTGTGACCCCATGAATCGCAGCACGCCAGGCCGCCCTGTCCATCGCCAACTTCCGGAATTCACTCAGACTCACGTCCATCGAGTCAGTGATGCCACCCAGCCATCTCATCCTCGGTCGTCCCCTTCTCCTCCTGCCCCCAACCCCTCCCAGCATCAGAGTCTTTTCCAATGAGTCAACTCTTCGCATGAGGTGGCCAAAGTATTGGAGTTTCAGCTTTAGCATCATTCCTTCCAAAGAAATCCCAGGGCTGATCTCCTTCAGAATGGATTGGTTGGATCTCCTTGCAGTCCAAGGGACTCTAAAGAGTCTTCTCCAACACTACAGTTCAAATTGGGTCACTTGTTGTCCAACCGCTGTCTGTCATTCACGATCTGGGGAGAGTCACTTATTTAACAGACATTTTTGGAACCTCTGTTGTGTGTTGAGAACCAGAATAAGCCAAGAAAGACACAGAGGGGGCACATTGTCCTGCCCTCAGAGGGCTCACAGGATCCCGAGAGCCCGCGACCGCAGATGCAGGGTACAACGGTGGGAGGATGGATGCTCCATCGCAGGCTGAGCCGTGGTGGGAAGCCAGGATGCATGTGGAGTGCGAGGTGCTGGTGGCGTAGCCAAGCGGAGGTGAAAGCAACACCATTGCCTGCGTAAGGGTCCAGCGTGCGGAAGCCAGAGTGTGGGCTGGGCATGCAGGGGTGGGGGTCATTTCTATGTGGCTGGTGTGGCTGAGAATGACAACGTGCTAGAGAGGCTATGCTGGGAGAAGGAAACTTTAAATGGGAAGCTCAAGGTGGGTCTTTCTGCAGCACAAGCCGTGACACGGCCCCACACAACATTCGTGTTGATCTTCTCAGTAAACTTCCAGGAAGCAGAGCAGAGCCTCTAAACACCTCAAAAGTCCAGGAGTCTGACTCTGAACCCCAGGTTCGGCTAAGCGAATCTGAGCCCCCCCAGATTTCTGCACGTCCCTCCAGCACAGCCCTGGCCCCACAGAAGCGATGGCGACACGGTCACCGTGCACATCTCTGCTCCCTGCTCCTCGAGGGTGGAGGACCGTCTCCCTCTGCTCGGCAACCCCGGGTCTCCACACCACGCCTGCTACATACAGTGCGGGGGCTCAGTCATTAAGCCTGCATTGATGGGCAGTCTCCGTGCAGGGTGTGTGTTCGTTTCTTCTCCTAAATTTCCTTAAGAATAACGTACACGGATTTAGGCTGCAATGAAAACAATCGTTAGGATGGTCGCTGCAGGCACAGGTGCGCCAGCTGCTGAAGTTTAGCCAACAGAACGTTCACCGAGGTAGGCAAGGTCCCATCTCTGCACCATCCAGGATGGTAGCCACTGGCTGGCTGCCTGTGGCTATCAAACACTTGAAATGTGGCTAGAGCAACAGAGGAACCGCATGTGTACATTTTATCTCATTGCAGCTGATTTTAAATAGCGACATATGATCAGAGGTTTCTGCACTGGACAGGACAGCTCTAGGGGCTGTTCTCACGTGTCAGGAGCTTCTAGCAGGGGGCCTGGGTCCCCTTCCTCCGGGAAGTACCTGGGACGTGCCGGCTATGGGGACAGAACCCCAGTCTGCTGAGCTGACAAGTGCAGGCAGGGGGAGAGTGAGTGAATTGCCCTCCAAACAGCTGGCTGTGCTCAAGGAGAATTCCCGCTCCCCCACCTCCCACCACTTCCCCCCTGCCCTGAACTGGCACGTGGGCAGTGTGTTGGACACTTGGCAACTGCAACCACTCTGCTTGCCAACTCCCACCCGCCGGCCTCCCTCCCTCCTTAATTAGCTTAGGGGCAGCAACTTCATTTCCCTTTGCCAAGATCAGGAGCCAGTATCCTGGCATGTGCCAGCCCTGATGGAGTGGAGAGGAACCAGCCAGCACAGGCTGGGCACCTCCCCCTCGTTGGGGCAGCCTCCCTATCCCACCCTCGCGGCTCCCCCAGAACCCCAGGCAAGCTCAGTCCCCGGGGCTCAGAGATTTGCATCTCAGTTAGGAGGAGGGCTGTAGCTCCTCTGGGCTGTGCAGAGTGATGTCTCCATTCAGGGGTGGGGTCAGCCTGAGGGAGGGGCTGAATAGGGAAGGGATGGGAAGGGGGTAGGCGCCAGCTCTGGCCCTCTCCTTCTCTGTTCTGCCCTCCAGTCTCTGATGAGCATGGATGCATCCTGCAAAAGCTGAGGCTCCTCTCCAATTAATAAGAGAGAATCGATCCCTGGGTCAGGAAGATCCCCTGGAGGAGGAAACGGCAACCCACTTCAGTACTCTTGCCTGTAGAATTCCATGGACAAGGAGCCTGGTGGGCTACAGTCCATGGGGTCACAAAGAGTCAGACGAGAGTCAGAGTTAGCGAGAGACTAACACCTTCACTTTCTCACTTCATTCCTCCCTGTACTGCCTGCCTAAACCTCCATTGCCTCCATCCTGGGCCCTCCGCTGAGGCATCTTGTCTTGGGTGCCTGCAGGGCTCACTCACGGGGGTCGGTAGGCACACCAATTTCCGGATCCCATGCCCAGCTATTCCAGTCCCAAGATCAGCAACAGGGCCTGGGAATCTTAACAATCCCCCTAGGTGCTCCTGCAGCTGGAGGCCCAGGTCCACTCTGAGAACCCTTGCTCTGAAACCCAGGAGCGGGGGCCGGGCTGGAAGGGACCTGGCTTCAGCTCATTGGGCCCCATGGCACAGACAGGCAAACAGGAGAGGGGCGGACCGTGGCAGACAGTTGGAAGATACAGAAGAGGAAGCTAGGGCTCCCTCTCCTCTCAGAGCCAGGACAAATGGTCCTGAGGCAGAAGGTGCCCCAGGAGGGGGTCGTGTGGCTTCCCCCACACCCCCCAGCCTGATCAGGGAGGTGAGGAGCTGGCCTGAGCCGGAGGATGGTGGACCAAAGCCCCCTCTGTGTCCCCTCCCCTGCGGGTTAAGCAGGTCTGTGCTTGTTTCCCCTCAGAGATGCTGTCGAGAAGCCAGCTGACCTCGGCCTGATCCAACCTTCAGGTGACCCTTCCTGGCCCAGGCCCTGAAAGGGCCCCGGAGGTCCTGCTGTGACGGGCAGCTGCCCCCCAGGCAGGGACAGGGGGAGTGTGGACACAGACCGTCAAGGAGCATGGGAGACCAGCGCGCCTCCAGAGCTCCTGCCTTCTGGCCCTCCCGACACCGCTTCTCCTATACCTGCTCTCCCTGAAATGCCCCCGCGTGGCTGTCTGCAAATGGGGCTGAGTAAATAAACACCAGGGAGTAGCTGGCAAGTGGAAGGCTCTCTGCTGGTTGTGAAAAGGGAGGGAGGGCAGGGATGTGGGGCGGGAGGATGGGAGGGGTGGGGCGGGGACAGAGAAGGGAGGGAGGAAGAGAGAAAGGAAGAGAAAAAGAAAGCATTTGTAAAATGCCGGTGGAAGAGCAGAAATAAAATTACCGAACTGGAAACTAGAAGTCTTGGCGTTTTGGTCTCAGCCCTCTTCTTAACTAGCAGTGTGACCTCCGCCCTCCTCCCCTGCAGATGCTCTGCCAGGGGGCGGGGGGCTCTCTACAGGCCTCGTGTGGGTGGGGCGAGGTGCCCTGACATCGGCTTCGACATCCTAGGATGGCAGCCTTCTCGCCGCCACCGGGACCTTCTCCAGAAACAGATGGGTTTATGGCATCTGGGTTCCCTCCCAGGCTCCCTAGCGGGACGGGGAGGAAGCCGCCGCCTCCCAACCCCACGCAGGTGAGGCTCATCAATAATGACAGGGAAGGATGTCAGGCTGTGTCTGAAGCCACCCGGGGCCCAGCAGCCTGCCGTGCTTTGTCATAAAATATGTTGTCACCTGGGGAAGAATCATCACCGATGAAATATTTCAGGAGACAAAAACAAGAGGTGCATTGATTTTTCTGCGAGGTCAGACAACTTCTGGGAAGCCTCTTGGAACTCAGTCATCACGGGGTCTCTCTCTGAACATCCATTTAGCCTGTGATGTCAGTGGCCTCTGACCCAGGTGGGCTCGCTTCCCTGAATACAGGCTGTTCTTTGCTGAGGCCGGCATCATCCTCTGCTCTTGCCGGACTCTGGAGAGCACAGGTGACCCAGATCCAGGGAATATTTCCTCTCTGGACTCATCCAAGGTCTGCACAGGTGGCTCCAGGGCAGCCTCTGTTGATGAGCAAAGTTCGTTATTAGTGAAGTTAATGGCTCGTGCAGAAGCACCTGCAGGGCTCCCCGACCGCCACCCCCATCTACAAAGCTGAAACCAGAGCACTCTAACGTGCAGGATAGTAACAGAACAGCTGAGACTAAGTGAGGCCGACAGATCAGGAGAAAATGGCCATTGAAAAGACAGTTTGTGATTCATGGTTCCCAAGACGGGGGGCCACACCAGGCCAAGAAGGGCCACATGGGGAAGCACCAGAGGCAGCGAGGAGAAACGTGGGTAAGAGCCTGGGTGGTGGTTTCTGTGGGAAGGTATGGGCAAGGCAGGGTGAGCAAGCTTAGGGTTGGATAGCTTGGGCTTAGGGGCTTCCCCTGGTTGTCTGGTCCCTGACCCTGGGGTGATTAGGGCAGGTTGTTAGGAGTCCAGAGGGTGAGAGCCCTGTGGAGAAGGTGGGTGGTGGCGTGGACTCTGGATTAGTTTGTTTGTATATAAAAAGCACATTCGGGTGAGTTGTTTGGAATCTCTAGGAATTGGCTCACCCTGGAAGGATGTCTCTCTAGTATCAGCAAAGACCCAGATGTCAAAGCATCAGAAATCTAGTCAATAAAAGACATGGTGAATACACAGAGCTGAAGTGGCTTTCCCCTATTTGCAGATGGAAATAGGGATCTATACAATACGGTGGAGACCTAAGCAGAGTTTCTAACATTTTGTCACAACTGGTCCCCAAGAACAGGATGGAGACTATAGGCAGGAGCTATCCAGTATGATACTCACAAGGAACATGTGACCTGCGACTAGTCAAAATGTTCTGTGCCATGTGTGCAGAATTCACACTAGGTTTGGAAGACCCAGTATGAATCGAGGATTGAAAATATTTCGTTATCTGTTTTTATGTCGAAGAAAAGTTATAACCAACCTAGACAGCATATTCAAAAGCAGAGACATTACTTTGCCGACTAAGGTCCGTCTAGTCAAGGCTATGGTTTTTCCTGTGGTCATGTATGGATGTGAGAGTTGGACTGTGAAGAAGGCTGAGCGCCGAAGAATTGATGCTTTTGAACTGTGGTGTTGGAGAAGATGCTTGAGAGTCCCTTGGACTGCAAGGAGATCCAACCAGTCCATTCTGAAGATCAGCCCTGGGATTTCTTTGGAAGGACTGATGCTAAAGCTGAAACTCCAATACTTTGGCCACCTCATGCGAAGAGTTGACTCATTGGAAAAGACTCTGATGCTGGGAGGGATTGAGGGCAGGAGGAGAAGGGGACGACAGAGGATGAGATGGCTGGATGGCATCACTGACTCAATGGACGTGAGTCTGAGTGAACTTCGGGAGTTGATGATGGACAGGGAGGCCTGGCTTGGTGCGATTAATGGAGTCGCAAAGAGTCGGACACAACTGAACGACTGAACTGAACTGAAATATTGACATGATAATAAATAGAATACATTGGGTTAAATAAAATATACCAATACATTTCATTTTACTTGTTTCTTTTCACCATATCTACTAGAAAGTGGAGAAGGACTTAAAAGTGGCTCAAATTCTATTTCCATTGAACAACACTGCCCTCAGCCTCCCTAGGGGACTAGACCCCAGTACACACAACACAGATAGTATTGAGAGATGTTATCCCAGGATCTGGTTTACTCTCCCAAGTTTACTGTCTTTCCAGAGTCAAAAGGACCTAGGAGAAGGAATCACTGCACCCAGTCCCTAGACACATGAATAACTATGCTATAAGAACCCAGTCCTGAAAACCTGTGTTCTCTCTCTGGACCCCAGAACATAGTTTTGAGTCCTTGGTGCCAGAAACTTTTCTCGAGGCTTTACAGCACATCTCCTCTTTGACTGAACGTAATTTCTTCTCTCCACATTGGGTCTGCACTGGCCCTGGGGAACGTTTGCTCAGTTCTCTCCTGTGAGTCCTTGCTGTGCTGTGCTCAGTCACTTCAGTCTTATCTGACTCTTTGGGACCCCATGGACCATAGCCTGCCAGGTTACTCTGTCCATGGGATTTTCCTGGCAAAAATAGTAGAGTGGGTTGCCATGCCCTCCTCCAGGGGATCTTCCTGACCTAGAGACCAAACCCTCTTCTCCTGCATTGCATTTGGCTTCTTTACCTGCTGAGCCATTGGAGAAGCCCCTGTCCTTATGCAGTGGTAATTGGTCACTTTAAGAATAAGGCCAGAGGGACTTTCCTGGTGGTCCAGTGGCTAAGACTCAGCACTCCCAGTGAAGAGGGTCCAGGTTTGATCCCTGGTCAAGGAGCTGTTACTAGATCCCACCTGCCACAACTAAAGATGGAAGAGCCATGTGACAACTAAGACTCAAAGCAGACAAATAAATAAATAAAATGCATATTTAAAAAAAGCAAGCCCAAACCCTGAGCTCTGGATCTATGCCTGCCACTGACCAGCTGCTGGACTTGGAGCAAGCTACTCAACCTCAGCCAACCCTCGGTTAAATGACAGTGATAAGCCCTCTGTGGTATGATGAAGACTTTATCTTGCTCTTTGTCCCCAGTTCCCGGCACAGAACTTCAAAAACTCTTAGAATTTTCTAAGTGAAAGGAGAGTCTCTGTTGCTAGTGAGATGACCCATGGCAAGTTCTAGATGGCTTCAAGATGGGGACTGGCCACCAGAAAGATCAACCACATAGTTAGAGGGTTAGAGCTTTGGACCCCTCCCTTTTCCAGGGGAGAAGACGCTGGGGATTGAGTTCAATCTTGCAATTAGTGATGTAATCAACCACATGTGTGTAATGAAATCCAATAAAAACTCTGGACTCAAAGCTTTTATTTATTCTGGATATTAATCCCTTATCAGATACATGGTTTGCAAAAATTTTCTTCCATTCTGTACTTTTTTACTCTGTCAATAGCATCTTTTGATAACCCAGCGCTTTCAATTTTCATCAAGTTCAGAAGTCCAACTTGTCTATTTCTCCTTTTGCTGTCCATGCCTCTGCCGTCGTAAGAAATCATTGCCAAATTCAAGGCCACAGAGTTTTCACCCTATGCTTTCTTGTAAGGGTTTTGTAGTTTTAGCTTAGCTTTTGGATCTCCGATCCATTTTGAGTTAATTTTTGTATGTGGTGTTAGAACTGACATTGGCCTTGACACTCTTGTCAAGATCGTTTGTGTGTGTGTGTGTGTCTGTTTCTAGGGTCTCTGCTCTATTCTATTGGCCTAAATGTCTGTCTGTATGACAGCATGCTGTTTTGATTACTGTAGCTTTGTAAAGTGAGTTTTGAAGCTACTGGTGCTTGTTGGTTGGTGAACACAAGGCCACACCAGGAGAACGATGCCTCCTGATTCCACAGAAAGAGGGCTGGGAAGTTGTGTGTCCAGTACCCTCCCAGATCTTGCCCTGCGTGTAGCCTTTACAATAAAACTGTAAAAAAAAAAAAAAAAATACAGCACTGTCCTGAGTCCTATGCGTCATGTTAGAGAATTGCCAAACCTGAGGCAGCCATAGATCAAGCCATCTGGTCGGAAATGAGGGTGTCCTGGGGCCCCCTGGCTGGCCTCTGACGTGGGAGAAGCCTTATGAAGAACTCAGTCCTTACTCTGTGGAGTCTGACAATAACTTGGCGCAAGCCGTGTCACACTTGAGTTGGTCCATCCAGCTGGGATGGAAACAAAATACTCCTGACGAAGTGTTGCAGAGATTAAATGGAGTAATAAGTGTAAAAAGTCAGCCCTGTGCCCTGCCCACACCAAGACCTTTGGCACATGGCAGCTCTTACATCTGATTGGTTTAACAGACTCTTCTGTTTCTGCCAATGGACGGAAGGCTGAACGGTAAGGCCAGTCCTGGCTTCTAAACGGCCACAGAGCCTCGAGGGGACCGCGTCACCTCCTAGGCCTCTGTTTCCTTGGCTGTGGCATGGAGATGCCAGACAAAATCACTTTTAAGCTCCCCCCGGGCTCCAAAATCTATGAACAGGCATGCCAAATTTTACCGCCAAGTGTGTTTTTAAATCTCAGAAATATAACATTCTATGGTACTCTGGGCTTCCTCATTAATAAAGAATTTCAGTTCAAGAGAGAGATCCGTTGTCATGGGCAACCATAATTGAACGGCAGTATGCTTACCCCTACTGTAGCTGATGCTGATGCCGTCCACCAGGTTGAGAAGCCCCCAGATTGCAGGCAAAGCACCTGGAAAATCCAATGTTCCGGAGGGAGCCCCTTGCTCACACGGGGAAGTGTCTGTTCTCCCAAACTGGAGATAGCGAGGCACCCACACAGCGGGACTGGAGCCTGGCTCTTCGGGGGCTCATATAGACGTCCACTGGGGGGCTAGCATGATTTTAAAACACCGTGCAAATCAACCAAGACTGAATTGGTCTCTGCTGAGTGTGTTAAATGTGTTTCACAGCATTCTGATCCCTTTAAGCCCGTAACTGTGAGCCATTCAGATGCAGGAGGCCTATGTGACCCTGTGAAGCACTGTCTCTCAGGGTCACTCCAAGCACCTGCTCCTCACCCTCTCGTTTCCTGCCACCCACACGGCAGACCTGCCGCTTGACTCCCCTGGGCTAATGCCTCTAAATCTGCTTTGCTTCAGACTCAGGCTCAAGCTTTACATGGGGTCCACTTTCCTGCACAGCTGACCTGGGGTGTCACACTCCTCACTGTGGAAGAGTGGGTGACCACCAGGCAGTGGGGCCTCCCTCCATCCCAGACGGTGTAGTGGGGATGGGACAGTGCTTGTGCCCGCTGGTGACTCTCCTGGCTCCCCCAAACCACGTGGATGTAGATTCACACCGTGTTCATGCTCCAAGGATCTGATGCACCTGCTGGAAAAAGGGGAAAAAAGAACACTTTGCTTACCAATGAGGAAGGGGCTGGAATGGCCTGGCCCCAGCTTATGTCTTCTATGTGGGCAGGCGTGCATTCCTGAGTCCCCAAGACCATCTTCAGGTCCAGGGATTCACTGGAAAATCTCACAGAACTCAGCAAAGCCACTGGATTCCCATGAGCACAGCCCATCCCAGGGAGAGGATGCAGATAAACGTCAGCAGTGGAAAGAGGCGCCCAGGGCAGCATCCAGGTGAGACCAGGCCTGAGTGTCCAGATTCCTCTCCCAGTGGAGTCCTGTGGAAGGCCTCCAATCCTTTCAGAACCATGTTCGACAGCGCTCACCAAGTGGGGATGCTCACCCGAGCCCTGGGGTCCAGAGGCTTCACTGGGAACTGACCACATAGACATTAATGGCCACGCACATGGTTGACCTTTGTCTGCATCCCCCCAAGAGGTCAAACTGATAGCTCGTTGGCCCGAGAACACCTCCCTAAACCACACTGTCAGCCCAGACGATGCAGTGTGGTCCAAGGCCCCCAGGTAAACAAAGACCCTGCCAACAGCTTTTGTGGGAAATGGGTGATGGCTCTTGTCTCCAGGCACCAGACGGCTCCCAGAGGTTACATTACTTGCCCAGGGCCTCACAGTTCCTATGCAGTCAACCCTGATGCTCCTTCCAAAGATCCTCTCCCTCCCCTTAGCTTCTAGGCATCTCTCTACCCGCAGCCTGCAAAGCCCCTTCCCCTCTTCCTCTGTCCTCACCCTCCCTCCATAGAGAATTTAACCATTCCAGCCTCCCCCACCACATGATTAGACCTCTCCAGAGCTGACTCTGCACTTCCCTGCCCGTGCTCAGCGGTATCACGTTGGCAGTGAGGGTATTTACATCATGGACCTTGACAAAGGCCTAGTGTCCCCGCTGACCCTGTGTCCAGTTCCCTTTACCCCACCCTATCCTCCACCGCCAGCTGGCTCTGGTCAGAACCTGGAGCTTTTTCTCTCTCGGTGGAGTCCCTCGGAGTAAGGGCTGGGCCAGACTGTGTCTGGAAAGGTGGGTCTGCCGGCTGGAGGCGCAAAGAGCCTCCCTGGGAAGGGGAGGGAGCCAGGAGCCAGGAGTTTAACCGTGATGAGCCCTCTGGCTCATCTTCTCCCGGTTGAGCCTCCTTTACAGCCTCCTTGTAAATGCCAGTCAAACCTTACAATTTCCCTCTCTCATTATTCAGCGAGGAGGAGGCAGATTAAAAATACATGATGGCATCCTCCAGGTCGGATCGCTCAGCGTGGCAAGCGTGTTTATCAAGGGTCCTTGTTCCCGCTTCGATGGCTGGGGTGTGAGGCCAGGCCCCCCTCCCTCCTGGCCCCCTCGGCCTCCCTGGACCTCATGCCAGCATCTGCCGTCTGGGAAACGAAGGCACAGCTCCTGCCAACAGAAGCAAGGCCTTTGTGCTTTATTGAAAGAGACAGGGTTTATTTTCATTTTCTTTTGCCTCCTATGCTTTGAGGTTCCCTAAAGCCAGGGGATTCGGGAATAAGAAGAGGAATCAGATCCCCCATCAGAGTGGCTTTCTGGCTAATTGCCTCTGCCAGGATTAGCTGTGCGTCCTTTCTTGCTTTGAAATCTGCTTTCTCATTAAGCCTTATTGATCCTCAGGTAGGACAATTCCCAGCTCCTCTACCTTTTTATTTTAGGGACACTTCTAGAAATCTCATTCTTCTTTCCAACAGGGATTCTGTGCAGCGGGGCAGGCGATGCCTCAGGACGGCCCAGCCACACTGGCTCTGTTTCCATCCTGGGCTCACCTTTGCCCCCAGCCCTGCTCAGGCCTCCTTGACTGACGGACCCGGCACGGCTTTGCCCAGAAGGCACCAGGAGGTGGAAAAAAGACCTTTTGTGCACCAGGCAGGGGGCTCCTGGAGAAGGTGCGGGAGGGTGGGTGGTTCTAGAACAGGGTTTCAAGATCATATATCCTTCTACCCATCAATGTGCTGGAGCCACTCACACAGACTTGGAAGAGCCAATTCCGCATGTCTGCCTCCAAGTCCATGTTTAATGACATCGTGATGACAGTTTGCAATGGGCCGAGGTGGGAGTAATTACACCACAGAAATTGGCAGGCACCACCCCCTGCACCGAGGCTTGTGTGTTTCCAGAGAGCCGTTTGTTGGGCGTTGAGCAGCATGCCGCCTCACTCCTGCGCATTCCTTCTCCCCACCCTGGGGCAAAACCCACCTGCATGGAAGCAACAGGGTAGGACGACAGGAGATGAGCTGGAGCTGGAGCCAGGAAAGGCCTACGGGCGCGTCTGCTTCTCTAGGCAACAGAGCTGGGACTTAAACGCTCCTGACCGGTAAACAGGCTTCTCTGTTCACCCGAACTGATGTGGACGGGGTCTCCAGAGTAAGGCTACGTTACAACCTCACCCCGAGGCCCCAGGGGAGAGACAGAAGAGAGAGGTGAGGCCACAGACAGAGGGGTCTCCCCTCTTTGACCACAGATTTTGGACTGTCTTCACTCGCCAGGAGGAGGGTTTTGGAGCCGTGAAGTAGGGGCTGTGTTGGGACACCCGGTTCTGGAGTTTCCACCTGGGAACATAGATAAAGAATTCAGGAACTTTTAGTCCCAGTTTGGTCTTGCCCATCTTGGGAAGCTGGGAGAGTTCCCAGCAGAGGTGATCAGGACACGTTCAGAAAGCTGACCAGAACAGAAAGTCAACTGGGCCTCAGGGCCCCAGAAGGAACAGGTCTCTTTCCCTCCGGCCACGCTGACCCGTGGGTCACCCCAGAGCCATGAATCGCTTGTGGCTCCTGGGACACAGTGGCCCAGATGGGAGACCTGCCCCAGTCCATCCCAGTTAAACGGAGGTTCTCGGCTGGCTCCCAGGAAGAAACAGCACCCCCACGCCGGTGAAGCCTCCAACCTCCTCTGCCTGTTTCGTTTCAAATCAAAGGGGCCCTGAAGTTCGATTACAGTGGGGAACACACAGCCTCTTTTGAACCAGAGACTCTGACTCTGCTCAAGGGATATTTCCGATTGCCTCCAGCCTCCCCGCAAGCTAAAAATGAAAAAAAAAAATTATATGCTTTCTCGCTTTGCTAAATTACCACATTCTCAGATGGGTGCTGAGGGTGTCCCTGCCGGAAAGCCCAAATGTCAACCCTCTTTGCAAACCCTGAGCCCCGTAATTGGTTTGAGTGAATAGCTCAAAAGACTTTGGGGGAATTAGTGTCAAATACCGAGTCCCCTTGATGGCGTGGGGAGTGCCGTGTGGGCACAGGTGGTGGCAGGCACTGTTCTTGTCAGCCCCCAGCACAGAAACGTCATTAGGATTCAGATTCTGACACACAGCTTCCAAGCCCCAGAGTAGTCCATGGAGCCAACGGATGCCGCGGGCATCTTGCAGCCGCACCCTCTCTTTTCCTGGGAGGGCCTGGAAGAGCGCCAAAGTCTGAGACTCACCCAGCACCAGGGCAGGCCACACCTCCACCTGCCTCTGAGTGGCACTGGGCAGGAATTTCCTTTGCTCAAAGAGTATTCCCTGAATTGAGTGGCTGTAAGCAACTCAAGGCCAAATTCATTCTCTTCCTCCTAGGCCAGGATCCATGCCTGCCAGAGAAGAGCGGTCGTTCAGGTCAGAGGCAAATCAAGTCACCATTTGGAGCCTTGGCTTGTGAAATGGGAGAACTTCCAGTGAGTCATGAGAATTAGATGATTCCTTCAGGTCAGTTCAGTTCAGCCGCTCAGTCGTGTCCAACTCTTTGCGACTCCATGGACTGCAGCATGCCAGGCCTCCCTGTCCATCACCAACCCCCAGAGTCTACTCAAACTCATGTCCATCAAGTCAGTGATGCCATCCAACCATCTCATTCTCTGTCATCCCCTTCTCCTGCCTTCAATCTTTCCCAGCATCAGGGTCTTTTCCAAGGAGTCAGTTCTTTGCATCAGGTGGCCAAAGTATTGGAGTTTCAGCTTCAGCATCAGTCCTTCCAATGAATATTCAGAACTGATTTCATTTAGGATTGGCTGGTTGGGTCTCCTTGCAGTCCAAGGGACTCTCAAGAGTCTTCTCCAACACCACAGTTCAAAAGCATCAATTCTTCGGCGCTCAGCTTTCTTTGTAGTTCAACTCTCACAATATTGTAAAGTAATTAGCCTCCAATTAAAATAAATAAACTTACATTTAAAAAAATAGTGCAACTCTCACATCCATACCTTGACTACTGGAAAAACCATAGCTTTGACTAAGCGGACCTTTGTTGGCAAAGTAATGTCTCTGCTTTCCAATATGCTGTCTAGGTTGGTCATAGCTTTTCTTCCAAGGAGCAAGCATCTTTTAATTTCATGGCTGCAGTCACCATCATGATTCCTTAGACCTCCCAAATCACCCAAGCAAAGATGGATCCTATAATAGATTTTTCCTGACATCCCATGCTGAGTCATCCCATGAGTCCATGAGTCACCCCATGATCCCTCAGGGTGTGTGGTCTCTCTCTGCAGCAAGTAATAAATCCAACTTATTCAGCTCCAAGTGTATTCTGGTGGTCTTTGGCTAGAAGACATGAAGCTGAGCTGCATTTCAAGTACTCATTAATCACATGTGGCTAGTGGCTACCGTACAGCACAGATACAGAACAATTCCATCACTGCAGAAAGTGATTGGGCAGCACTGGTTCACAATATCTAATTGCAAATTCCTGTTCTGCAGGTAACCAGTTGTGTGAGTTTGACTCATCTTGAATCCCCTCTAAGCTTCATTTTCCTCACCTGTAAAATGGCAATAACAGTCTTGATTATGAGAATTAAGTGAGATAACACATGCCGAGCATTTGACATTATGCCTGCCATGTGGTTTAAAAATATGTCCTCAGATTCTTTGATACCCCTCGCTTCAGGAAATAGAGTTTAATTTCTCTCTTGTTGATTGTGGCTTGAACTTAGTGACTCACTTTGGTTTTGGTTTTTGTTGTTTTTTTTTTTTTTTTTCTTTTTGGCTGCCTGCATGGCTTATGGGATCTTAGTTCCCCAACCAGGGATCTAATCCGGGTCCCTGGCAGGGAGAACGCCAAGTCCTAACCGCTGGACCACCAGGGAATTCCCTAGTATCTCCCTTCTAATGAATACAGTATGGAAGGGGTAACAGTGGGTCATTTGCAAACCCTTATCATAAAAGGACTGTGGCTTCCTCCTTGTCCTTGTCTTAAATCACTCACCCTGGGGGAGCTGGCTGCCATGTTGTTAGGACTCTCAAGCAGCTCTCTAGAGAGGTCCACACAGTGAGGAACTGAGGCCTCCAACCAACAGCCATGTGCTCTTAGGAGCAGCTCCTTCTGCCCCCATTAAAGCTTTCGCTTATGCAGCCTTGGCTGACAGCTGGTACACGTCCTCATGAAAAATCCTGGACCAAGATTTTTCTGCTCTCAGATTCCTGATACCCCAGAAACTGTGTGGGAAAATAAATATTTTTTATTTAAAGCCATTAAGGGTTGAGTTAATCTGTTACACAGCAGTGGATAACTAATACACATGGCCTCTGGTGGTGCTTAATTCATGTTAGCCATTCATTCTAGCCAACTGGTCATAGAGTTGGCCTACAGGGAAAGAGCCCAGGTCAGCTAGCTCCAGCGGAACAGTCTACCCAATTCTCCTCCTTATTGTAAATGAAGAAATTGGTCCTCGGGCGTTAGATGTCAATCTGTGAGTATGGTCAATACAGCCAAGAAATGAGTGGGTGCTGGCAAGTGGGGGATCTGGGTGTCCAGGATCAGCCCTCAGGGGGCTCCTTCCAGCCCCAGAGGGCCTTTCCATCAGGAACTCAAATGTCTCCCTGTGTCCACACTTCAGCCCTGAGCCTGTAGGAGGCTACCCAGGAGCATGTGAGTGAATTCACACTGCAAGAAGAGGAGCTATGAGCCTGGAAGGGGAGAGAGAGGCCCAGTGCTCCCCAGCTTTGGCACCAGCCCTTCCTTACCTCTGTCCTGCCAGAATTTCACTCGCCCCAGGCCAGTCACAGGCCTCATCATCTATGCGCCCCTCCACTATGTGGGGCATCACCAAGTCCGGGGAGATGGGCAATCAGAGACCATGTGCCCTGCCCCACATCACTCAGGGACCGCTATGGCTCAGAACGGGCAGAATTCCCCAGGACCTCTCTGCGCCCCACTGAGCAAGGACCCCAGAGAGAAGAAGACAAAATGTGAGTAGAAGACAGACGGGACCCGTGCGGCCCTTCGCCCTCATTCCTGGAGAGCTGTAGTGTGTCATTTCAGAACCGCGTGTGAGCATCCTCAGTTCTCTCTCTGAGTCCAGGGCCTGGGGAGGGAGGGTGATCCTGCCAGCAAGCACTTAACAAATTGGCCTGAAATGGCCCATCCCAGGCTCCCAGACCTCCAGACGCCCAGAGAGAGTGAGGAGCAGAAAGCCCAGAACACAGGCAAGTGAGCTAATTGAAGGTTGAACTTGGCCCTCAAAGGCAGAAAACGTCCTCTCGGGTGAGTGCACAGTCTAGAGGAGGCCGCCGCCTCCACTGGCCCCCCTCCCCTAATGGCTATGCAAAGCAGGGGGCCCCCTCTTTTTCTGAGTAAGTGAAATTAAGCCCTCTATACCAGGGTTAACAATATATATTTATGAGATGTCGCCAGCTGCTTCTCTGTTTTTGCATGTGTTTGTTAATGAAAGGTAACCTGAGGGTCAGGTTATTATGTAAATAATGGCTGGGAGGGGTGGAGGTGGCACCCCCACCCCCACCCCCCGCCATGAGTCCTCTCTCTATAGCTTTCAGGAGGCATTAATGAATATTGGATCTTGTCATCTGCTGGGCACTCAGGCCTCTCTCCTGAGCAGAAGGTTGGAAAAGACAGGCTTATCTCCATTTGGGCTCAAACCAGCCACTTCTTCCTCTGCTCCCGCAGGACCTCAGTGAATTCAAATTCTTCTGACTCCTCCTCCCCACTCCGCCAGGCTCCTACATCCCCATGCAGGCTACAGGGAATGCTGGCTGCAGGGCCTTCTGGCTGCTTGCGGTCTGCAGTGTGAAAAATCACAAACCATCTTCACTGACCGGGTCCTGAAACCATCAGCCTAGGCCTCCCTGGAAAATTAGAAAGACAAAGGTTCTCCAAGAAGCCGTGGCATCCAGGGTTCCAGGCGGGAGGCTGAACCCAAGGGGGTGGACAGAGGTGGGCAGGGGGGCAGGTGAAGACCCCAGAACCTGCTGGAAACTGGGCCTGGTGATGGGAGTAGGCCCTGGATACCCGTAGCCCACCCTAAGAAGGGACAGCCAGTCTCCCTGCCTAGCATCCCGCATCCAGGAACAGCAGCACAATGCCAGGCCTTGCGAAGGGAAGCGACGTCCGCGCCTGTTTGGTGGGGACAGAGACACAAGCTGGGTGTCCAGGAGAAGCTGTGCAGAGGAGATCGATGTGTTGGGGAGGTGGGCCCTTCGGCCTTCAAGGACTCCCGTCACCTCCTACCAGACTGGAGGCAGTTAGCCTGGCTGGTATTTTTCCAGCTATGGAGCTGGAGGAGGCAGCTGGCCCTGCTGGCCAAGGGGCCTTCCTGCCCTGCCCTGCCCTTGCATTGCCTGTGCGGAGCTCATTCAGGGCTCTGGGTGATGGATCGGTGCCACTGGGTGTCTCTGCCAACGAGATGCTACGTCTCCCCAGAACTCCCTGGATAAATAAAAGCCGAATATCAAGGTGCCTGCACTGCTCTCTGGCTCTGCCTCTGACTAGAGAGAACACATTGCAATGGTTGATTAAAAATAAATAAAATTAGGCAATCCAAGCTCCTCCAAACAGAAAGACAGGGCTCCCCTCTCTCTGCACCGCTGAGATAAAGCAGCCAGCACGCTGGGAGCTCAGGGAGGTGGCAGGCGCTGGTTGCACGGCTGCTGGTGTGATTTACATGCACGCAGGCCTGGAGCAGAGAGAGGCATTTTTACCCTGTAATTGTCATGGAGATGGGGTCCTTGGGAATCAGAGAACCATCTCTCCAGAGAAAAATGCGTGCTCCAGTCTCTTCTGCCAGGAGCAGGGGTGACGGAAGCAGGTATTTCGGGGTGGCTTATAGGGAGACCAGGATGTCAGGGATACAGATGAGCCCAGCCTGGCTTTCCTCTGTCCGTTCTTGAACTTGGTGACAAGCACACCCTCCCCACCACACCCTCCACCCCGGCCTCCAAGACTGGAAGCCCCTCCACCTCCGCTTTCTCCAAAGTTGGGTAGGGGGCACCTCACCTTTCCCAGCAGGTGCCTGGCTCTCCTGGGTGGCTGTGGTCACCACTGAGATGGAGACACCCAAAGGGAGCAGCTTCCTTCTTGTGTGAAGCAGCTTACCTTCAACGTGAAGGTAAAACAGTCCTGATGGCTGATGTTTATCAACATTGCTGCATTCCTGCCTTTAACCCTCACCACCAACCTTAATGCAGGCCCTGGGGGCTCAGCCACTTGGCAGTGAGGGGGTCAGCTTTGGGCATGTCCAGGATCCAGGGCTGACAAGCAGGAAAGGGGCTTCTGGACTCATACCTGTTTTTCGCCAAAGACTGTGCTTGGGACCAGCCAGGCTGTAAGCTCCGAGAAAGGGGCTGAGGATCCAGCAGATGCCCAATCAATGCTCTTTGAATGAGATATTTCATATCCAGCCGCTGTGTGGGCTTTGTCAGCAAGCGTCCTGCTCTAGATGACATGCCATCCACTCTGCTTCATTTCCACCTCGTGGCTACTGATCCTGGCTCTGTGTCCCCTTGTCCTTGGGAAGGTCTGCTTCTTCCCTGCAACATGCCGTGTGGGCTCGGACAGGGCCCTTCGCCTGGCTGAGGTCTCAACCTTCCCATCTGTAAGACGAATAGGCTGTATTAGGCAGAGTGAGAGGAGCCAGATACTAACGGTCACACCGTGTACAGCTCCATTTATACGAAGTACTTGAACAGGCACCTCGGTAGACAAAGAAAGCAGACACAGGTGTGCAAAGGCTGGGAGCTGGGGGGTGCAGACGGAATAGGGAGTGGCTGCTAATGGGTACAGGGTCTCTCTCTAGGGGAATGGAAACGCTTTGGAACTATTTGAAGAGAGTGGATATACAGCACCATGAGTGTTCTAAATGCCACTGAATTGTGTACCTTAAAATGGTTCATTTTCGGGATTCCCTGATAGTTCAGTGGCTAAGACTCCACTCTTCCAGCGCATGGGACATGGGTTCCATCCCTGGTCACGGGACTAAGACCCCCGAAGCCATGTGGCATGGCCAAAAATAAATAAAGCAATTTCTGGAGACTTTCAAAAATGGTTAATTTTCTGGTATGTGATTTTTACTTCTGTATAAGAAAAAAGAGGGGGGCTTGAGGGAGACAGTCCCTTGAGCCCCTCCCAGGTACAATCTTCCATGTTTTATTATTTTGTGTGGTCCTGTCACTGCTCCCCTTCCTCGGCCGTCACCTCTCAAAATCCTAATGGTTCCCTACTGAAGCAACTGATCCTAACGCCCCAGTTACAGAGGGTAGAGATTCCACCCATACGCATCAAGGTCAGAAAACTCATGACTCAAGGTAAAAGCGGGCCAGGAAGAGGGCACGCTCCAGAATGTCAGGGGAGGTGGTGCTGTGACAACACTATGGAATGAAGGGTGCTTCAACTCTGCTGGGCAGTGTGGCATCTGGGAGGGGTCCAGGCAGGTTTAGGGGGCTGTCTGTGCAGCTGAAAAGCAGGAGAAGGCTTTAGGACTGAGGGATGGGGGCCCCAAGCAGGGGGCAGGGACAAAAGGGGAGGCCACAACAGATACTCAGACTGCCTGGAGCCTGGGGAGGGAGGTCAAAAACACCCTAAACGTTGTGGTTCTTTCTATCGCACCTGGGATCCTTTGTGGAAAAGCGTGACATTTTCCTTAAAAGTTTCCTGCTCTGTCCCTAGGCAGCCCTGACCCCCCTCAATGGACACTCGTGCATTAGGGACACACTTCTTGGATGGACATTTATGTCACGTTATTTGTCCAGAGATGGTTCACGGAAGGAGCTCATGGCACTTTTCTCCTGTGACGTGGACTTTCAGACATGGGAAATGTATCCTCATCCAGCCCCAGTTTCCCTTTAAAATAGGTTAGTAGCGTGTGGGCGAGGAACTGGTGCTTCACTCTGCAGTCTTCACCCCAGATGGCTCTGGAGCCAGGGCGGGGTCTGTGAGCCTTGGTGAAGGTCAGGGGCGCTCACTCTGCCCACCACACCCGCCCCGACCCGTCCAGCCACAGAGGGGGCTGTGCTGTGGGTTCTGATTTTTCTAAAATGCCCACTGTTTTTCTTCTCTGACGAGAGCCACACAGAGAGGAGCAGACAGTTTAGATCATATAGAAAAACACGAAAAAGAAAAGTAAAATCCCCTCCGGTCCCGCCCTTGAGCACTTTGGGGAGCATCCCTATAGACAGATCTCATCGGCTTCACGGGCACAAAGAACCCCTGTGTACAGGGGTTTCCAAGGGCCGGGCCCCCACCCCCACAGCTCATCCCCAGGGAACAGCCAGCTGGGAGACCTGGTTTCCACCTTTTTCCAGAAACATCCATAAGTTTTCAACTCCACTGTTTCATCTCAGGGGAGCCTAGATGAGACGAAGTGCCATCTTCCATGGGTTTGAGGGAGGCCCAGATGAGGCAGGACAAGTTAGGAATAATCAGCCTGACGGCTCCCCGTTCTCCCTTCTTCTGTTTTACATGGAAACAGACACAGCTTCCTGGGCTTGAAATTAGATCTGCCAGGCCCTCTCAGAAAGCACAGGTGAGCAGGGACTCAGGCACCATAAATAATGAGCAGAACAGGGATTTGCTGATGATGGAGAGCCCTTCGAAGAAGAAAAACAGCAAAGCCCAGAAAGAACCCGCGTCTGCCCGGCAATACAGATGATCAGCGTAAGTGGAGTGGACATGTCATTAACATCACCTTGGCAAAATAATTACACGCAAAGGGAACCCATCAGCAAAACTGAAAGCCAAGTAAGAGCTTTGCCTTGCATGGTTTCCAAAAGTGTTGTGGGTTTCCCAAATCCACGGGTGTTGTGCTCTGATTCCTGGGCAGATCGTGAGAGGGGATGGGATGTGCTGAGGGTTCCGCCCCAGCAGGTGAACCAACAGCATGACCTTGGTAACGGAGAGACCTGTGTGGTTTGGGACTAGTAACTAAACTTCTCTGAGCATCGGTTTACTCATCTGTGGTGTGTGTTTACCTCAAAGTGTTGTGAGCATCGGAAATTGCCTTGGGCGTTTGGCTGGAAGGAATGAAAAGCTTGAAAGGGGTACCTCTACCAACAATAACCATGATATAAAGGTTTTCTTTTTTTTTTTATAACCTGCTTTGAAGGAGCTCAAAATCCTGCCATGTGTGTTGCTGACATCCGTGACCTTCCATTGCCACACAGTTCACAGCCTGCAGGGCCATGTTCTACACCAAAGACCAAACATGCCAGGCACTCTCAGGGTGTATCCAGGGATATGGGAAGGATGCCCCTTGCTTTTCTACTGATTTATTTGCCCAGAGTCTGCACTGGGCCTAGAATGGGGCCCCTGCCTTTCTCTCACGCTATTCCATCCTCCATAAATTAATACTTTTCTCTCCTTTTGTCTGCCCCAAAACTGAAAAAAACTTCAAAACCCAGTATATATGTCATCTGCGCAGTGAAGTCTTCTTTGCTGCCCACCATCCAGGGAGGTGAATGGCATTTCTAGGCCTCCATGTCCTCCCCACTTGCTGAAAGTGTGCATTATAACTGTGGGAGCAAGGATGCAATTTCTGTGAAGACAGGGGCCATGATCCAGCCATCATTCTCACCCCAACACCCAGCACCATCCTGACACATGAGCAAAGCTTGGTAAATATTTGTGACATCCAAATACACATGCATGGATGGACAGAGGATGGATGGATGAAGGATGGATAGAAGATGGATAGATGGGTGTGTGACTGCACCCGCCAGAGAGAGTTAGTTCCTAGCTTTGGCAGCCCAGTGTCAGCAAATGGGAGTAGGTCATCCCAGCTCAAGGAGGCCCGAGAACATCTGGGAGCCTCTCCCTCCCCGTGCACTGTTCTCCACTCCCCGGGAGACCTTGGAAGCTGACTTGACAACAACCCAGAGGGAGCTTGTGTCTTCAGGCTGCAGCTTTTACAATCCTCCCATCATCAGAGCCTGCAAATAAAATAGTAGCTATGCCTTGCAACCTCAGAGGATCAAAGGCACCTAGAGAAAAGAAAAATCAAATTACCTTGAAAGGAAACAGGCCCTGGAAGAAACATGGCTTTCAGAACTGAAAGCAGGAGTACAGGAGCCCATGCCCCTCCTCTCCCACAGCCCCACCAGCTGCTAGAGGTTTTCCCCAGAGATTGCAAATTGGGTGTGGAAGGAGAAGTCAGCCCACAAAGGGTTTTGTTTTGCCCTGTGCTTGGGCTCCATCCCTCAGTTTTGTCTGACTCTTTGTGATTCTATGGACTGTAGCCCAGCAGGCTCCTCTGTCTCTGGGATTCTCCAGGTATGAACACTGGAGTGTGGTGCCATTTCCTCCTCCAGGGGATCTTCCTGACCCAGGGATCGAACCCGAGTCTCCTGAGTCTCCTGCATTGGCAGGCAGATGCTTTACCACTTGCACCGGCCTGGTTTTGCCCCAAGAGCCTTTTCAATTTAAAGTTTGGGGTGCCAACACTTCATATACACTTTCACAGAAAAAAACCCAGCTTATATGTCAGCTCCTCTAGAGAAACCACCTGCTCCGGGTGACCCCAGCTCTCTCCCCATGACAGCGGTAATCTGAAGCAGTCCAGTCTCTGCCTCTGGATGCTGCATTCTCCAGTGACCCCGGGCCCACCTCCTCTACCTGCCTGGCCACCCTTTCTATTCACGGGGGACCCTGATGCTTCCCCTAAAGTGCACATTCCTGCAGTTCCCAAATGCCCAGTGTTCAGAGGACTCTTCCTGGCCTTTCACAGGATGGAGCCAACATGATTTGTCTTCCTTCTGTCTTTTTTAAGCATCTGCATTTTCCAGCAGAGCCCAGACCAGGATCAAGACGCTCATTCCATAATGTCTGTGACTTGTCTGTCTAAAAGGGGGAGGCCAGTGTGGGCAACTGGGCTGCGCCCCTGGTCCGTTCTCAGTTTTCAGACTCTGCGGATACTGGGTCAAGGGTGTGTGCAGTTCAGTTTTCCTCTCCCCAGCTAAAGGATCAGACAGGAGATGACAAAGGCCTCGCTGAGCCATTACCTGCTCAGCCTGTGGGTCAATGTCCCTGGTGCCTCCATTAACAGGTGGGCGACTTTCCACGCAGGCCAAACCCCACCAACTCTGAACTCTGTTGGTGCAAGACTAGTTGTCAGAAAGAGGAGGTGGAGAGAGAAGAGAGGAAATAGTGCCTGTTTGCATTCAGATGTGCAGTGGGGTTTGTGCCTGTTTGAGTTCAGATGTGCAGTGGGGTTTGAGTGTGGGGAGGAGAGTGGGCCAGGGCTACTTGTTCTGGGAATGGTTAATCCTTGTTCAAATGTATATCCTGAATCTTTTCTGCAACTGTGGCAATGAAGAGTCTGCAGCATTGCTCCGTACAGCTGGGCCTGACTCAGGAGTAATTGACTCCCATTGGAAGTGTTTTAAGCATGGGATACCCGCCCCAAACACTCATGCTTCCAGGAACCCCTGGAGCCTCCGACTTCCAGGAAGGTGGGCACAAGAATAGGAACAAGTGAACACTCCTCGGGGCCACTCTTTGTCATGGGTGATGCTGAGCAGGCTCTGCCCCACTCAGCATAAAGAAGTCACATTATATAGCTCTGCGTGGGGAGCTTGTTTTATTCAGCTTGCAAGTATTTATTGTTTAAATAAGTTCTGGTGTTGGCTCAGAGCTGAGCCATCTCAAGCCAAGCTGAAGCAGTGCAGACTGTGTGGACAGTTCAGCCCTGACCTTGAAGGGTGTGACAGCCTGAGGGAGGCAGACGCTGTGCAGATGCAGAAAAAGAGGAACAGGAGCCCAGGGCAGCCTCTTAGAGAGGCCATGAAGCTAACTGGAAAAGCGCCTCCCCAGGGCCCCGTGCAGTGGGTACTGGTTCATCTTTAACAACCAGCTCTTCAAGGGGAGAGAAAAAACTCCCTGATTTGTCATTCATTGTTCAGCCACTAAGTTCTGTCTGACTCTGTGACCCCGTGTTTGTGACCCCATGCACTGCAGCATGCCAGGCTTCCCTGTCCTTCACTATCTCTCGGAGCGTGCTCAAACTCATGTCTGTTGAGTCAGTGATGCCATCCAACCGTCTCATCCACTGTTGCCTCCTTTGACTCCTGCCCTCAGTCTTTCTCAGGATCAGGGTCCTTTCCAGTGAGTTGGCTCTTTGCATCAGGTAGCTAGATATCAGGCTTCCCTGGTGGCTCAGAGGGTAAAGTGTCTGCCTGTAGTGCAGGAGACCCGGGTTTGATCCCTGGGTCAGGAAGATCCCCTGGAGAAGGAAATGGCAACCCACTCCAGTACCTTTACCTGGGAAATCTAAAAGCTAAATATTGGAGCATCAGCTTCAGCATCAGTCCTTCCTATGAACGCTCAGGGTTGATTTCCTTTAGGACTGACTGCTTTGACCTCCTTGTGGGACTCTCAAGAGTCTTCCCCAGCACCATCATTCAAAAGCATCAGTTCTTCGGTGTTCAGCCTTCTTTTGGTCCAACTCTCCCATCCATACATGGCTACTGGAAAAACCATAGCTTTGATTATATGGACCTTTGTCAGCAAAGTGATGTCTCTGCTTTTTAATACTTTTTGATACCCTATTTTGCAGCATTTGCCAATTTCTGTGGTGTAAATATTCCCACTATGGGAACTTCCCTGGTGGTCCAGTGGTTAAGACTTTGCCTTCCAATGCAGAGGGTATGGATTCTATCCCTTGTTGGGGAGGTAAGATCCCACATACCTCGAGGCCAAAAAACAAAAACATGAACAGTATTGTAAAAAATTCAATAAAGACTTTAAAAATGGCCCACATCAAAAAAAATCTTTAAAAATAAATAAATACTCCCTGATTTCAAGCTACTGAAGTGAGGTCACTAATCTGTGCAAGGCAGCTCCAGCACACCCCCAAAGCAGCTTGTGTGCTGCCCTGAGTTTTATTCTCTTTCCCTGCTGAGCAGCAAACAGAAGAAACAGAAAACTTGGAAGGCAAAGTGGGATCTTTAAACAGAAAAACAATAAACAAACATCAAAATCCCTTGTTTCCTAGTGAAAGAGCCAGCAGACTGACCAGAAGCCAAATGCAAACACAAAACTACCTCAGAGCCCCTAAAACTCCCAGCTCTGCTGCGAGTACCCAGCAGAGCACAGTCCAGGCTGCTCATCCCCTCCAGGCACAGCTGTGGGGAGGGCCACAGCATAGGGACCTAGTCTAAAAAGGAATCTACCCAAAGCTGGTGACTGCAGCCATGAAATTAAAAGATGCTTGCTCCTTGGAAGAAAAGCTATGAGCAACCTAGACAGCATATTAAAGAGCAGAGATATTACTTTGCCAACAAAGGTCCATCTAGTCAAAGCTATGGTTTTTCCAGTAGTCATGTAAATGTGAGAGATGGACTATAAAGAAAGCTGAGTGCCAAAGAATTGATGCTTTTGAACTGTGGTGTTGGAGAAGATTCTTGAGAGTTCCTTGGACTGCAAGGAGATCCAACCAGTCCATCCTAAAGGAGATCAGTCCTGAATATTCACTGGAAGGACTGATACTGAAGCTGAAACTCCAATACTCTGGTCACCTGATGCGAAGATCTGATGTTGGGAAAGATTGAAGGCAGGAGGAGAAGGGGATGACAGAGGATAAGATGGTTGGATGGCATCACCAGCTCGATGGACATCAGTCTGAGTAAGCTCCAGGAGTTGGTGATGGACATGGAAGCCTGGAGTACTGTAGTCCATGGGGTCGCAAAGAGCTGGACATGACTGAGCGACTGAAATGAACTGAACTGAACCCAAAGCTGGTGCTGGGGCAGAAGAATGGGGGGAACTCAGTGTCCCCATCTGTAAAATGGGGTGATAGTAGCACACCCCGCAGAGGCCAGGGGTGAGGCCAAGTCTCTAGAAGGTGTGGCTGTGGTTAATGAGACATGTCCGTAGATCACTGGGCTGCTCAGTGTGGGGAGGAAGAGATGTATGTAGATCACAAACCTTGGGCATCCCCCCAGTGCTGGAAAGCTTGTCTCCAACAAGAAGGGCAGGGCCAGGGGCTTCCTTGGTGGGTTAGCAGTAGAGAATCTGCCTGCCAATGCAGGAGACACAGGTTCAATCCCTGACCCAGGAAGATCCCACAGACAGTGGAGCAGCTAAGCCCATTTACCACAACTATTGAGCCTGTGCTCTCGAGTTCAGGAGCCACAACTAACACAGGCTGCGTGCCCTGGGGCCTGACAAGAGAAGCCACCACAACGAGAAGGCTGTGCAGCGCAACTAGAGAGTAGCCCTCGCTCGCCACAACTAAAGAAAACCCCACACGGCCACCAAGGCCCAGCACAGCCGTAAACAAAAACATAGGAGGGCAGGCTGGGGCTCAGAAGAGCTCTCCTGAGAAGGGAGGACAGGACGACTGAGGCAAATACACAGTGGGGATGGGAAGGGAGAGGATATCTAGAGGAACCAAGCAAGAGGGCAAAACGACATGGGAGGCGGAAGGGCCAGGGCCTCTGTGGGGAGTATGGAGATAGGCACTGCTGTTACCATGGCTTCGGGCAGAATCTTTAGTATTTCCTCCCCCGGGTTCCACCAGGCTAAGTCCCTTGAGATACAGTGGTCGTTCACAGATGAATAGGTGTCCGCCAAAAAGGATTCCACGGCTGACACCAGCTGGCCTCAGCTTCTCCACCTGGTGTCCAGTCCTCTGAGTATCAGCTGAGGATGCTGGGGCTACCTGGCTTCTAATTTTCACTATGGTGTGAATGATTGCCAGAGAATTTATGCCTTGCTCTTCTCAGCTATTATGCTGACATTTTAAGCAGGGTCTCTTGGTGGCCTTGCTGGAAATATCAGGGAGGGTGAAGCTCTATGACAGGGATCTATTTGAGGCAGGATCTTTGTGATTCTTCAATTATAACACCCAGGCAAGTGGCCATGTTGCCTATGCCGAAGGTTCTCTTTCTCTTTCTTTCTCTTTCTTTCTCTCCCTTCATCTCCTTCCCTCCCCACTCCTTCCTTTCCTCCCCTTTCTGAAACTGAGGAATCCCCAGGGATCAGATGGTAAAGCGTCTGCCTGCAATGCCGGAGACTCAGGTTTAATGCCTGGATAGGGAAGATCCCCTGGAGAAGGAAATGGCAACACACTCCAGGGTTGGGAAATCCCATGGACAGAGGAGCCTGGCAGGCTACAGTCCATGGGATCACAAAGAGTCGGACAAAACTGAGCAAATATACTACTACTGCAAGTCCCGGGGGACAAGAAGTCCCTGGCAGAGGACGGAATTTGCAGTGTGAGTGAAGAGATTGAAGCTGGAGCAGGAAGAGGGCGTGGGGACTGCAAGGCTCTGTAAGCTGGAGGATGCTGGCAGAGCCAGCAGGGACAGCCAGTGCGCGTCCTCAGCTGCCCATTCTCCGCGGGGCTGCTGTCTTCCTCCTGCCTGGGGTCTGGGCAGGGCTTCCTTAGCCTCTGGGGCCCCATTTTGGCCTCTCCTGGTTTAGTTTTCATCCCACCAGCTCTCTGTGGGCCCCCAGCGGAGGTCCAGGAAGAACTCCTTCCTGCGCTCACAGCAGACCCCGAAGGACTGAGGACAGCACCCCCCCTCCCCTCACCGGGTCCTCAAATGACCCGAGGCAGGCAGGCTGCCTCCAGCCCACCCCTGCCTGCCCTCCAGAGCCTGCCAGCAGCCTGCCTGCCAGACCGTCCTCATCCCCCAGAGACTGGCCTTCGGGAGGGTAGAATCAGCCCAGCCCAGCCGTCTTGTTAGCGTGATTCAGTGCTAAATGATCTGATTAAATGGGGCTTTCTGCGGCCCAGCTGGAGGTGATCAGCTCCAGCGAGGAATTTGTTTTACCTCAAACTGGGATGTTTAACCCCAGGAAGAGGAAAAAAAAAAAAAGGGAAAGAAATCCCTGCTCACTCCCTTCGTCTGATTCATTTCTTTTGCTGCCTGTGGATGGGCTGAACTGATGGGCCATTTGCTGGAACGGTTGGATGGAGCCAGATTTTGTACCGGGAAATGGCATCTCTTGTGGCCATTTAAGAGAAAGTAAAATGTGAGAGAGGCAGGAGCTGGGAATCTACCCTCCTCCCTGCGTTGGGCTCCCCGGGGGTCGTGGTGGGGGACCAGCCTATGCATGGACCTCCGCTGTACACCCCATGGAGGTGGTGATCACAGGCCAGCTAGGCAGCCTCTACCATCCCAGAGACACACACCCCAGAAAGCCGAGTGTGGGGCGGGGGCAGCAGCGGGGCCTTGAGATCAAGGAGTTTGTCCCATGTGATGAGATCTGGGCTTCGTTCTGGCCCAGACACTTATGAGCTATGTGGCCTTGAGAAAGCGGCCCTTGGCCTCTGAGCTATAGGACCCTGGTCCATAAAATGGGACAACGGAACCTTGCATGCAGCATGATTTTGCTGTCCAGCACAGAAGCTGGCATCTGGCAGGGACTCAGGAGACAGAGACTGATGAAGAAGAGGGTGGAAGAGGTCTCATCCTGGATGTTCCCATGGCCTGTGACCCAGCCACCCTCATCTGGCGTGTCTACCAAGGGGCTCTCTTGCAGCCACAGATCCAGAGACACGTACAAAAATATTTAAAGCAACTCAGATGCAGTAGCAAATCTCTGGTCCAGATGTCCATCGATAAGAGAAGAGAGAAATAAATTGCACTGTTTCCCAGTGGATGCTGTCTCTCTCTAGCAAGGCAGAGACTCCTGCATATCAGGCCCTGACTCGTCCTTCGAAAGGGTTACTGGGTTAAAACAAAACAAGACCCCAACCAGAACCACACAGTCTCTTTTTTAAGAAAATTGAAAACCCAGTGCTATGAATATCACAGTGTTGATGAGTGTGCATATAAGGATAACATCTTTTCTGAAAAGGCCAGGAATGGTAATCCCAGAAGGCTTGGTGGTGGGCAGTGGTGGCCAGGGGTGGGGTGACTTCTAGCCCTGCCGGCTGGGGCTTTGCAGGTATGCATTTCATTATTATGTTTACTACTTATGAGTAATATGACAGATTCCTTTCCATGTATTGAAATTAGTTTTTCAAGATAAAGAGAAAAGATTTTTTTAAAAATTTATCCTGGACTTCACTGGCAGTCCGGTGGTTAAGACTCTGAGCTTCCAAGGCAGAGGATGTAGGTTCAATTCATGGTCAGGGAACTAAGATCCCACATGCCAGGTGGCATGGCCAAAAGACAGAAAATAAATAAATAACAACAACAACAAAAATCGTTCATCTTGGCTTGAGGATCTTTCCTTCATCCTAGCATGAGGGAGTGGCAAGGGACAGGTGAGACTTGCAATCTCTGTGGGTGGGCAATGCCAAAGAACATTCAAACTACCGCACAATTGCACTCATCGCACATGCTAGCAAAGTAACGTTCAACATTTTCCAAGCCAGGCTTCAACAGTATGTGAACCGTGAACTTCCAGATGTTCAAGCTGGATTTAGAAAAGGCAGAGGAACCAGAGATCAAATTGCCAACATCTGCTGGATCATCGGAGAAGCAAGAGTTCCAGTAAAACATCTGCTTTACTGACAATGCCAAAGCCTTTGACTGTGTGGATCACAGCAAACTGTGGAAAACTCTGAAAGAGATGGGAATACCAGACCACCTGACCTGCCTCCTGAGAAATTTGTATGCAGATCAAGAAGTAACATTTAGAACTGGACGTGGAACAACAGACTGGTTCCATATCGAGAATCCTAGGTCAAGGCTGTATATTGTCACCCTGCTTATTTAACTTATATGCAGAGTACATCACGCAAAATGCTGGGCTGGATGAAGCACAAGCTGGAATCAAGATTGCCAGGAAAAATATCAACAACCTCAGATATGCAGATGACACCACCCTTATGGCAGAAACTGATGAAGAACTAAAGAGCCTCTTGATGAAAGTGAGAGTGAAAAAGCTGGCTTAAAGCTCAGCATTCAGAAAACTAAGATTATGGCATCTGGTCCCATCACATCATGGCAAATAGATGGGAAAAGAGTGAAAACAGTGAGAGACTTTATTTTGGGGGGCTCCTAAATCACTGTAGATGGTGACTGCAGCCATGAAATTAAAAGACACTTGCTCCCTGGAAGAAAAGCTATGACCAACCTATACAGCATATTAAAAAGCAGAGACATTACTTTGCTGACAAAGGTCCATCTAGTCAAAACTATGGTTTTTCCAGTAGTCATGTATGGATGAGAGAGTCGGACTTTAAAGAAAGCTGAGCACCAAAGAACTGATGTTTTTCATCTGTGGTGTTGGAGAAGACTCTTGAGAGTCCCTTGGACATCAAGGAGATCCAACTAGTCCATCCTAAAGGAAATCAGTCCTGAATATTCATTGGAAGGACTGATGCTGAAGCTGAAACTCCAATATGCTGGCCACCTGATGCAAAGAACTGACTCATAGGAAAAGACCCTGATGCTGGGAAAGATTGAGGTCAGGAGGAGAAGGGGACAACAGAGGATAAGATGGTTGGATGTCATCACTGACTCGATGGACGTGAGTTTGAAGTAAGCTCCAGGAGTTGGTGATGGACAGGGAAGCCTGGCGTGCTGCAGCCCACGGGGTCGCAAAGAGCCGGACACGACTGAGCGACTGAGCTGAACTGACAGCTGAACGCAGGAAGGCCCAACCACTTGGGGAAACAATTTTGTTGGTCCTCATAGAGTTTAACACACAAGTAGCGTATGACCCAGTGAGCCCGTTTTCTCAATATTGGTCAAAGAAAAAAGGAAATGTATATTCTTACTGACACGGGTGGGCAAACAGTCACAACAGCTTTATTCATAATTGCCCCAAACTGGAGCCAACCCCACTGTCCATCAACAGGTGAACGGATAAATAGGCAGATCTCTTCACCCAGTGGGTCCCTTGTCATTTGTTGTTCAGTTGCTAAGCTGTGTCCGACTCTTTGCACCCCCGTGGACTGCAGCATGCCAGGCTTCCCAGTCCTTCACCATCAGCCAGAGCTTGCTAAAACTCATGTCCACAGAGTTGGTGATGCCATCCGACCATCGCATCTTCCATCATCCCCTTCTCCTCTTGCCTTCAGTCTTTCCCAGCATCAGGGTTTTCCCAATGAATCAGTTCTTCACATCATGCGGCCCGAGTACTGGAGCTTCAGCTTCAGCATCAGTCCTTCCAATGAATATTCAGGACTGATTTCCTTTAGGATGGACTGGTTTGAACTCCTTGCTGTTCAAGGGACTCTCAAGTCTTCTCCAACACCACAGTTCAAAAACATCCATTCAGCACTCAAGCTTATTTATGGTCGAAATCTCACATCCATACATGACTACTGGAAAAACCACAGCTTTGAATCCACCCACCTTTGTCTTCAAACTGATGTCTCTGCTTTTTTAATACAGTATCTAAGTTTGTCGTTGATATTTCTTCCGGCAATCTTGATTCCAGCTTGTGACACTATTCATCAGTAAAGAAGCCTGAACTGCTAATACTCACAAACACAAAACAATGGACATCCAAACCGCTAGGCAGGGTGAACGGAGCCAGACCCAAAGGGCCATGTATCGTATGATTCCATTTATAGGGAATTCTAGAAAAGGCAAAACTTTAGGAGAAGAGGTGGCACATCGGTGTAGTCAGGTGGACCCCCAGGATGGAAAAGGGAGTGAGGGCCCTTTTATCTGGATCCTGAGGCCCAGGGTGATCCCAGGTGACATCTAAGCCCATCCCACTCCTGTCCAAGGTCCCCTGGGCTTCATTCCACCAGGAATCCCAGGGGTTTTCCTTCTCGCCAGAACCACCAGTCTGCCTGCACCCCTCCACTCCTTTCCCTCTCCTGCCCCTACCCCAGCTTCCTACTCCCAATCCCTCCCCAGCCTCTCTTAACATAGGTGTGCCTGGTGTCCCGTGGCCTTGGGTCCAAGCCCACCCAACCCTCAGACCCTGCAATGTTTGTCCCATTTGACTCAGGCCCCTTCTCAACCTCAGTGTCTCCATCATCTCCTGGTATCTGCCTTGTGAAACATCTCGGGAACAGCCACCTGGTCTTTGAAGGGCAGCTCTATGGCTGGGCCCTGCCGGCTGGGGCCCAGTTCCTGTGGGAGACACTCCAGAGACCACCCCTGTCCATCGTCACCTCCCCATCATCTTCCTGCCGGGAAGTCCTCATCTGCCACCCCCATGCCCACTCAGCCCAGCACTGGGGCACTCGGCTTCCCACCACTTGCAACTTCAGGTTCTCATGCCTCTCCCCCTCTGCTGTAGCCAAATCAGCTCCGGTCTTGCCCTTCAACCCTCCTATGGCTGGCTGGCCCAGGTCCCACCCTTGCCTTTGATGAGCGGTACTTCTCTGAAATCAGGGCTTATGTAGAAAGTTCCAGAGACACACACGCAAACCTCAAAGCCCACACTATGAGCTAAGTGAGCTCGGGCCACTCCATCCTGCTTCTTGGACTTCAGTTCCTAAACGTGTTAAACAGGTATATTACTCTCCCAAAGCTACTGTGACATTGAACAGACCAACGTAAATAATGGGCTTTGCGTGAGCCGAGGTTATAAGGACCCCCATTGGGGCAGATACATCCCGATACCACAAAACAAGAATGCGTGTTGGGGTCACACCCTCTGTGTCCCAAGATACCCTGCTCTTGGTATCACCTCTCCCCATGAAGATGGTCACAGCCTGGTTCATCCAGTGTCATTTCAGCTTTGCAGCTGGGGCAGGGAGGGCCTTTGCAGGGGTGCAGATTACTGGGGCTATGGAGGGGGAAATTCGTGAAAGGTCTGGCGGGGCCCTTGGCCTTCAAACAAGGAGGCTGGGTGAGGCTGCTCTGCAAACCCTCGCTGTGGTTCTTCATGGATCACATACTGGCTGCTGCTGCCTGAGCCCCTTTGCTTCGGGGAACAGCGTGTCAGTGATGGATGAGACTTTAATTAAAGTAATGAGACGTTTATAACGGTGGTTATCTCCAAAATTAGGCCTTTTAGCAATTATTCCTGGGGAATGTTCCCTGGGGTAGATGGCTCTCTTTTTAGAACAAATATGGGGTGAGGGAGGGGTCTCTGCACCTGAGAAAGATTTTCCCAGCATCCCCTGGGCTGTGATGGGTCAATGGCAGGGCACGGTTTCCCTGGAGAACAGGACAAGACTTCTGCCTGAGTTTTCTTCAGAGGAGCAAAGGGCCTTGGGCCCTGACCAGGTCATGGGATGCTAGTGGATCTCAGAGAGGGTGCCTTTGGACTCAGAACCCAAAGATCTGAGTGCAAGTCCTGCTTTTACAGTGCTTGCTGGCGCTGGGACTGTGGACAAATCCTTGCCTCTCTGAGCCTTATTTGCATCTGTGAAATGGGATGAAGACCTCACAGGCCATTGGGAAGAATAGACAAAATAAGGTGAACAGAGTACTTTGTAACTTCTCAAGCACCAGATCCCTGATCCATGGCTGTCATGTGCCCCTAACAGCACATTCCAGAATATTCCTATTCAAACTCCGGTCAGCCCCCTCCCTGGACACATTGGCATTGATTGTCTGGGTTGCTAATACCGTAGATGGCCATGTATTAAAAACAAACAGGACTCCCCTGGTGGTCCAGGAGTTAAGAATCTGCCTGCCAATGCAGGGGACACGGGTTCAATCCCCGATCTGGGAGGATCCCCGTGCTTCAGGGCAACATAGCCTGCACACAGCTATGGAAGCCCACATGCTCTAGAGCCGGTGCTCCACGAAAGAGAGGCCACCGCAGTGAGAAGCCCACACTCCGCAGCCAGAGAGTAGGCCCCGCTCGCTGCAGCTAGAGAAAACCTGTGCGCAGCAACAAAGACCCAGCACAGCCAAAAATAAAAACATAAATTTAAACAAACAAACAGGCCTCATAGACCCGCAGACTGTGAGGCCACAGGAACCCTGGGCAAAGGTCAGAGACTTGGGTTCAGGTCCTTGATGGCCAGGAAGGTGCGATTTCGGTTGTTAACTACCTGGGCCTCGGTTTCTTCACTGCGGATCGTGGTCACAGGCCAGTGTGCGGCACAGAGGAGCCACAAGAATAGTATGTGATTGCTCTTGGAGTAGCAAGCTGTGAGCCTAAGATTTCTCATCACTCCACACGGAGAGGTCGCAAGACCAAGTCAGGACCCCAGCAGCCACCTGTCCAGGCCATTCCATCCCTAACATCCCGAACTAGGGGCTCATCCAGAGACCAGAGAGACAAGTGACCCCTCAAGATCACACACCCAGCTGTGGTCGTGGAGTGTAAAATCCAGGCTTCTCGTTTCCTGAAGGTTTTATCAACATCCACATTTGGCTATTTTTATTACCGGCAAATTTCCTCTGAAGTTTATTTAAAATTCAGTTCAGTACAACTCACTGCTCAACAACCAATGACAGGAGAATGTTGGATCCCACCAAAAAAATATCCAGGGGTAAAGGAGAAGTCCCAGCAAGATGGTAGGAGGGGCAAAATTGCATTTAGAATCAAACCCCATACCCACCAGAGATGCTCGGAGGGCTCAAACAAACCTTGTGTACACCAGGACCCAGAGACCCCCCAGAGACTGAGCCAGGACTGTGTCTGAGTGTCTCCTGCAGAGGTATGGGTCAGCAGTGGACTGCCGCAGAGGCAGGGGCTCTGGGTCAGCAGACCTGGGTATGGCATGAGCCCTCTTTGGAGGAGGTCACCATTAACCCCACCACAGAGCCGCCAGAACTTTCACAGAACTGGGGAAACTGACTCTTGCAGTGCATAAACAAAAGATTGTGCGCACCAGGACCCAGGAGAAAGGAGCAGCGACCCCACAAGAGACTGACCCAGACTTGCCCGTGTGTCCAGAAGTCTCTGGGGAGGCACAGGTTGGCCGTAGCCTGCTGCAGGGCTGGGGGCACTGTGTGCAGCAGTACATCATGGGACCTTGTGAAGGAGGTCGCCATCATCTTCATTACCTCCACCATAGTTTGGCCTCAGGTCAAACAACAGGGAGGGAACACAGCCCTGCCCATCAACAGAAAATTGGATTAAAGGTTTACTGAACATGGCCCCGCCCATCAGAACAAGACCCAGTTTCCCCCTCAGTCAGTCTCTGCCATCAGGAAGCTTCCATAAGCCTCTTATCTTTCTTCATCAGAGGGCAGACAGAATGAAAACCACAATCACAGAAAGCTAACCAATCTGATCTCATGGGCCACAGCCTTGTCTAACTTAATGAAACTATGAGCCATGCCGTGTAGGGCCACCGAAAACAGACAGGTCATGGTGGAGAGTTCTGACAAAATGTGGTCCACTGGAGAAGGACCGGATGCCATGATCTTCGTTTCCTGAATGTTGAGCTTTAAGCCAACTTTTTTGCTCTCTTCTTTCACTTTCATCAAGAGGCTTTTTAGCTTCTCTTCACTTTCTCCCATAAGGGTGGTATCATCTGCATATCTGAGGTTATTGATATTTCTCCCAGCAATCTTGATTCCAGCTTGTGTTTCCTCCAGTCCAGTGTTTCTCATAATGTACTCAGCATAGAAGTTAAATAAGCAGGGTGACAATATACAGCCTTGATGTACTCCTTTTCCTATTTGGAACCAGTCTGTTGTTCCATGTCCAGTTCTAACTGTTGCTTCCTGACCTGCATATAGGTTTCTCAAGAGGCAGGTCAGGTGGTCTGGTATTCCCATCTCTTTCAGAATTTTCCATAGTTTATTGTGATCCACACAGTCAAAGACTTTGCCATAGTCAATAAAACAGAAATAGATGTCCTTCTGGAACTCTCTTGCTTTTTCCATGATCCAGAGGATGTTGGCAATTTGATCTCTGGTTCCTCTGCCTATTCTAAAACCAGCTTGAACATCAGGGAGTTCACGGTTACGTATTGCTGAAGCCTGGCTTGGAGAATTTTGAGCATTACTTTACTAGCATGTGAGATGAGTGCAAGTGTGCGGTAGTTTGAGCATTCTTTGGCATTGCCTTTCTTTGGGATTGGAATGAAAACTGACCTTTTCCAGTCCTGTGGCCACTGCTGAGTTTTCCAAATTTGCTGGCATACTGAGTGCAGCACTTTCACAGCATTATCTTTCAGGATTTGAAACAGCTCAACTGGAATTCCATCACCTCCACTAGCTTTGTTCATAGTGATGCTTTCTAAGGCCCACTTGACTTCACTTTCCAGGATGTCTGGCTCTAGATGAGTGATCACATCATCATGATTATCTGGATCATGAAGATCTTTTTTGTACAGTTCTTCTGTGTATTCTTGCCACCTCTTCTTAATATCTTCTGCTTCTTTTAGGTCCAGACCATTTCTGTCCTTTATCGAACCCATCTTCGCATGAGATGTTCCCTTGGTATCTCTAATTTTCTTGAAGAGGTCTCTAGTCTTTCCCATTCTGTTGTTTTTCTCTATTTCTTTGCATTGATCGCTGAAGAAGGCTTTCTTATCTCTTCTTGCTATTCTTTGGAACTCTGCATTCAGATGCTTATATCTTTCCTTTTCTCCTTTGCTTTTCGCCTCTCTTCTTTTCACAGCTATTTGTAAGGCCTCCCCAGACAGCCATTTTGCTTTTTTGCATTTCTTTTCCATGGGGATGGTCTTGATCCCTGTCTCCTGTACAATGTCACGAACCTCATTCCATAGTTCATCAGGCACTCTATCTATCAGATCTAGGCCCTTAAATCTATTTCTCACTTCCACTGTATAATCATAAGGGATTTGATTTAGGTCATACCTGAATGGTCTAGCAGTTTTCCCTACTTTCTTCAATTTGAGTCTGAATTTGGTAATAAGGAGTTCATGATCTGAGCCACAGTCAGCTCCTGGTCTTGTTTTTGTTGACTGTATAGAGCTTCTCCATCTTTGGCTGCAAAGAATATAATCAATCTGATTTCTGTGTTGACCATCTGGTGATGTCCACGTGTAGAGTCTTCTCTTGTGTTGTTGGAAGAGGGTATTTGCTATGACCAGTGCCTTTTCTTGGCAAAATTCTATTAGTCTTTGCCCTGCTTCATTCCGCATTCCAAGGCCAAATTTACCTGTTACTCCAGGTGTTTCTTGACTTCCTACTTTTGCATTCCAGTCCCCTATAATGAAAAGGACATCTTTTTGGGGTGTTAGTTCTTAAAGGTCTTGTAGGTCTTCATAGAACCGTTCAGCTTCAGCTTCTTCAGCATTACTGGTTGGGGCATAGACTTGGATAACTGTGATATTGAATGGTTTGCCTTGGAGACGAACAGAGGTCATTCTGTCATTTTTGAGATTGCATCCAAGTACTGCATTTAGGACTTTTGTTGACCATGATGGTTACTCCATTTCTTCTGAGGGATTCCTGCCTGCAGTAGTAGATATAATGGTCATCTGAGTTAAATTCACCCATTCCAGTCCATTTTAGTTCGCTGATTCCTAGAATGTCGACGTTCACTCTTGCCATCTCTTGTTTGACCACTTCCAATTTGCCTTGATTCACGGACCTGACATTCCAGGTTTCTATGCAATATTGCTCTTTACAGCATCGGACCTTGCTTCTATCACCAGTCATAGCCATGACTGGGTATTGTTTTTGCTTTGGCTCCATCCCTTCATTCTTTCTGGAGTTATTTCTCCACTGATCTCCAGTAGCATATTGGGCACCTAATGACCTGGGGAGTTCCTCTTTTGGTATCCTATCATTTTGCCTTTTCCTACTGTTCACGGGGTTCTCAAGGCAAGAATACTGAAGTGGCTTGCCATTCCCTTCTCCAGTGGACCACGCTCTGTCAGACCTCTCCACCATGACCTGCCCGTCTTGGGTTGCCCCGTAGGCATGGCTTGGTTTCATTGAGTTAGACAAGGCTGTGGTCCTAGTGTGATTAGATTGACTAGCTTTCTGTGAGTATGGTTTCAGTGTGTCTGCCCTCTGATGCCCTCTTATAACACCTACCATCTTACTTGCGTAAGATCCCATCACTTCATGGGAAATAGATGGGGAAACAGTGGAAACAGTGTCAGACTTTATTTTGGGGGGCTCCAAAATCACTGCAGATCGTGATTGCAGCCATGAAATTAAAAGACGCTTACTCCTTGGAAGAAAAGTTATGACCAACCTAGAGAGTATATTCAAAAGCAGAGACATTACTTTGCTGACTAAGGTCCGTCTAGTCAAGGCTATGGTTTTTCCTGTGGTCATGTATGGATGTGAGAGTTGGACTGTGAAGAAAGCTGAGCGCCAAAGAATTGATGCTTTTGAACTGTGGTGTTGGAGAAGACTCTTGAGAGTCCCTTGGACTGCAAGGAGATCCAACCAGTCCATTCTGAAGGAGATCAGCCCTGGGTGTTCTTTGGAAGGAATGATGCTAAAGCTGAAACTCCAGTACTTTGGCCACCTCATGTGAAGTGTTGACTCATTGGAAAAGACTCTGATGCTGGGAGGGATTGGGGGCAGGAGGAGAAGGGGATGACCAAGAATGAGATGGCTGGATGGCATCACCGACTCGATGGACGTGAGTCTGAGTGAACTCCGGAGATGGTGATGGACAGGGAGGCCTGGCATGCTGCGATTCATGGGGTCGCAGAGTCGGACATGGCTGAGCAACTGAACTGAACTGAGCTGTGTTTAAAATGTATCTTGCACTACCTGATTTGGGGTTCCAGTAGAATTTATAAGTAAAATTCTCTAAAAAGAAAAATTAGAAAAAAAAAAATTAGCTGCATGTGAGGCACTGTTTAAGCATCCTCATGCACCATCTTACTGAATCTTCATAATAACTCTGCAAAGGCATTGTTATTGTTGTTGCTGTCATCCCTATTTAACAAGTGGGGAAAGGGGCACAGAGAGGTTGAGACATCTTCCCAAGGTAACACAGCAAGATGGACCGTGCAAAGTCTGTGCTCTAAGTATTGTACAACACTGCCTCCTAGTCTTGTAGCTACTGCAAAGGGGTGGCCTATCTGCTACTCTGGCCAGAGGAGGGACTTCTAATAAGGGAGTCGCTGCTGATCGAGCCTCTCTGGAGTTCTCCAGGGTCTGTCCTCACTCCCTTGCCTCTCCCGCCCCTCAGCCTCTGCCATCCATCCCACCACACAACCACCTCACTCACATCTGTGCCTTCTCTCCCCAGGGCCCAGGGCCTCCCGGAAGTCAGGCTTCTGTTCTGTGGGAAGAGTGCAAACATGCCCACTCTGGCTGGGGGAAACCTCTCTCATCACTGATCTGTGCACTGTGTGCCCTGAGCTCTGCTCCATGCCTGACACTGTTCTTGGTGCTGGATGTGTAACTGGAGATGCCAGCAGGGCCTGCCCTTGGGGAGCTGGCACTCCAGAAGGCTGTTCATTTCCCCATTGCCTGAGCCAGCCTTTGGGCTGCCTGCAACCACCAGGCACTGCACTCCAGGAGACAGGATGGGGGAGAGCCAGGGCCAGGGTGCCCCCCTGCTCTTCCAGCAAGAACAGGGCCCTGGGAAAGGCTGAGGCCCTGAGTAGGAGAGAAGACAGGCCAGCCAAGCTGGCAGAGGACAGGATAAATGATGCCACAGCTACGCTGCATGGAGGCCCACGGTACAGCGGCAAGGCAGCCTCAGGTCAAGATGGCCCCCTAAGCTGGTGGGCACGGCCTCCACTGGGCAGCCTGGGTGAGGAAACCGAGCAGACCCCTGAGAACAGGCACTGTACCCCGCTCCGCCCGGAAGAGGCAGAACGACCAGTGGCAGAGGTGGAGGTCGAGTCTGGCCGGGGAAGAGCTGCCAAGACGCCTGGGGCCAGAAGCTGCCCCTCCCGCTTCCTCTCTGCCCTGGCTTTGCAAATGCAAAAACCTGCCAGCTTGGCCTGGGCAGATCCCACGAGAGCCAGCTCCCCGTGCGGGGCCACCAGGAGTGAGCTAGGTGCGTGATTGTCCCACTGGGAAATAGCATCTAAAACCTAGTCCTGAGATGCCTGCTTACCTGTGTCCACAGGAAGAGTGGAGACAGGACAAGCAGGAACTGCCCCCTCAGGGTCCATGACGTGCAGGTCCAATGAATCAGCTGCCAGGCACCCCTGGCAAGGCAGGCAGTGGCATCACTGTTTCTACCCAGCCTGCAAGAGCCCATCCACAGGGCACTACTCAAGACCCCTTCTCCCCGCAAAAGACGCCTCCCCAAGGAAGACGCCTGCCCCTGATTGCCCTCCTCCAAGACCAGAGCCTTGTCGCCTGGAGGGGCCTGCACCCACCCCTCCTTCCCATCAGTGCATTTTTTCAAGCCAGAAATGGGTCAAAGGATTTGATCAAAAGGTGGTGAAAGTGCTATTCAGGCATTCCAGTGAAACGCATCTGGCCACACCGCTGAGGAAAACTGCCCCTGGAAAGAACGCAGCAGCATGAAAACAGTTTGCCCTGGCGGTCCTGCTTCTCGCGCTCCCTGGATGCCCACAGAGGGGGTCTCTCCACGGTTTGGATGGGCCGATAGCTCTGGCCCCCGAGGACAGCGCTCCCAACCAAGGACTCCTAGGATCCATGTAGCCCGATGTCAGGTTTTGTCCCCAGATGCCCCTGCCCCACAAGGTGCCCTGTCTGCAGGTCATCCTTTATGGGCCACCTCCTTGTTTGCCTGATGTAGCAGAACTCTCACCCCCCAGGAGGGCTCTGGCTGGCCTTGACTTCCAGAGGGCCCTGCTGGCTAGGGGGCTCTGCCATGTGGGAGGCCCCTCAGAGCTTCTCTGTGCCCTTCTCTGGACTTGGACCGAGCCAGGCTTCCGACAGGCCCTTGGTGACCCAGTGAAGGAGGAGGTGCCCGGGAGGATTGGACACCTTGGAAATGCAAAGGCGGTTCACCGTACCAGGTTGCCATGGGGGCAATTCCTGGCCTGTAGCAGGTGGGGCAAAGAAAACACGGGAACAGGGAAGGGAAGAATGAGAGGACGGGGCCCTCCAGCAGGACCCCCCTGCCCTGCCCTGCCCTGCCCTGCCCTCCTCAGAGTTAGAAAGGCCACGGGTCCCGGGGGAGGGGAGGATGCTCAGTCCCTCCCCTTGAAGAGAGAGCTTCGGGTCAGGGGTCTCGGACAGGGCCACGTACCACTCCCCCGATCCCGGCCTTAAGCTAAACGTGCTGTGTGCTGGGGGAATGGGGGGCACTGACTCACTCAGCCTCTCTTTATTGTTAGCGCCCAGATGGGCACATTTTGAAATGGAACCATCCGTGCCACCTCCCTCAGGTGTATGCCCCGAGATCGCAGGTGGAGGGAGGAGGTGGCAGGGGCTCCCCAGGGGCCTCGCTCTGCTGCCATCGGCGCCCAGCCCCCTCGTCCCCCTCACTGACCGTCCCCCAGAGAATCCGCGGGCCGCCTCCTGCTTCAACCCCTGGCCCGGCCCGCCCCAGAGCTCTCTGCCTCCCTGACTTCGCCCAGTAAGAGCACGAGCGGGCCTTTTCTCCCTCTTTTAGTCAAAATCAATGACAATGACAGAGTTATAAAGCGAGCCGTGGGGAGAAAGAAGAAAGCGCCTGGTGTCAAAATTGATGCAGGAGGCAGTTAGAGGAACCTATTAGGATTCCAGTTGCCTTAGGGTGTGCTGCTCCGTGCTGAGCGGTGTGATGTCAGTGAAACCCACTGGCAGGAGGCGGCCTTCTTCCCCAGCACACCTGTCATTAATGTGGAAGGCAGAACACTGCAGCGATTAGTCTGGGGGCGCGCAGGCGGGAGGGGCGGTGGACTCCATAGGGAGCCTTAAAATGCGATTTCTGGGCAGAGGAAAGGGGGAGCTCGAGGGTCTGCTGTGATTCTGGGAGCCCCAAGTTGGCAGCTGGGTGTCCTTCTGGGTGTCTGGGGGCCTCTGGCGAGTGGGGTGCCATGCACAGGGGCTGATCCTGGAGTACACAGACTGCATTGAGAATGCCCAGCCCTGGAGGGAGGTCCCTTTGTGTTCTTGCCATTCCCTCTGGCGGGAGGCCAGCACACCTGCTTACGCCTCTTCCTTCACCTCCCCACAGCACTCAGGACCCACTATGCTCCTCCCCACTGGGGCTGCACCGGCAAAGGGGGTGAGCCCCCACCACCCACTTAGGAGGGTCGGACTAGCTGGGATCCTTGTCACTTTGCCAGTCTCTTTTCAACGTCCATCAGAAAGAGGGACTGGGTGACAGCACCAACTCCTGATCACTCCCCCTCCACCCTCCCCAGAGAGAGAAACAGACCAGGGAGAGGGGGTGCTCGCGTGGCAAAAACTCGGCAAAAAATTCAGACCCTCAATAGCCGGCAATCCTAGGCAGCTGCCTGTTCCCTCATCTGTGAAGTGGGGGTGCTAACATCTGCTTAGGCTAAAGTCAGGGCCACCCTACACCTCTGCCGCACCCCGTAAGGTGGCTGCCTCCCTGCGTGTGTGTTAAGTCACTTCCATCACATCTGACTCTTTGCGACCCCATGGGCTGTAGCCCGCCAGGCTCCTCTGTCCATGGGATTCTCCAGGCAAGAATACTAGAGTAGGTCGCCATGCCCTCCTCCGGGGGATCTTCTGCACGCAGGAATCGAACCCGCGTCTCTTATGTCTCATACCACGGCAGGTGGGTTCTTTACCACTAGCGCCACCTGGGAAGCCCGGCGGCCTCTCTCTCCTTCACAATTGCTCCTGCTAACCCAGTGCCTCTCCCACCAGGGGAAAGCGTGGACAGCCAGGCTGGCTGGGATGGGACTTGGTGTGGGATCACGTGTGGCTAATGTTCCCATTAAATAAATACGTTTTGCTAATTGGATTACTCAGACAGTATAATATACTATTGGATTTCCAACATGATGCTAATAAATTGTGTGAAGAACTTAATCATGTTAGCATCCCAAAAGCTTGTAGGAGATGAAATTAGAAAATCGGGCCAAGCTGACATCTAGGCCTTCTGTGAGGTTTGCAGATTTGAGGAGCTTCCATGAGCTTTCCTGAGCGGGGCCTTTGAAGCTGCGTATGGGGTACAGGGAAGGGGATAGGGGACAACAGGTGGGGAGAATGGGGCGTATTCAGCCAGAAAGTGAGAGCCCGTGTCTCGGGAGTAGGTCCCTGGGGTGGGCCCCTGGGGCTGGAGGCAGAGGAGCAAGGCGGAGGAAGGCTCCTGGGTGGATGAGAATGGCCCTCTTGCGGCCCCAGCCCTCACACTCCACCTGCACCACTAAAGTGGCCGTGGGGTCTGGTGGTTCCCTTAAGGCTCCCTGAAAACAGCACCAGGACCCTGCAAACTGTTCTCCAGGCTCACCGCCTGCCTCCCCTTGATGGAGACTTGCCCTCTTCCTGGTGCCTCTGAATGTGTTTTTCCACCAGAGAAGTGGTGATGGGAAGGGCCTGGGATTTAGGGGGCAGGGGAAGAAACAAAGGCTGAGTCAAAGTCAAAGACTCTCTCTCCTCTTCCTCAGTCCCCTTGCTGGGGCTGCAGAGAATGGCTTCCCCTTCACTTTCTAATCTAGAAAATTGTGGTTGGAGTTTAATTAACATTGGTGTGTGTGCTGTGTGCTAAGTCACTTCAGTCATATCTGACTCTTTGTGACCCCGTGGACTGTAGCCCTCCAGGCTCCCCTGTCCATGGGATTCTCCAGGCAAGAATACTGGAGTGGGTTGCCATGCTCTCCTCCAGGGGATCTTCCTGACCCAGGATCATACCAGCATCTCTTACATCCTCCTGTATTGGTAGGCCAGTTCTTTACCACTAATGTCATCTAAGCTAAGCTAAGTCACTTCAGTCGTGTCTGACTCTGTGTGACCCCATAGACGGCAGCCCAACAGGCTCCCCCGTGCCTGGGATTCTCCAGGCAAGAACACTGCAGTGAGTTACCATTTCCTTCTCCAATGCAGGAAAGTGAAAAGTGAAAGTGAAGTCGCTCAGTCATGTCCGACTCTCAGCGACCCCATGGACTGCAGCCTTCCAGGCTCCTCCATCTATGGGATTTTCCAGGCAAGAGTACTGGAGTGGGTTGCCATTGCCCTAATTAACACTGGTAAGAGACTTGAAAAGTGAGGACCAGAATGTATGAGCTCATTACTTCTCCTGACTTCCTGATCACCAACCCCCCAACACCCAGGAGGGGTTGAGAGAGAGGGTTTGTTGGGAGAAGGGTACAAAACATGCCCCCTCTCAGCCCAGTGTGCAAGTGCCAAAGCACAAGGCAGGCCCCTTAAATGATATGCAAACACACACACTCCTTCCACACGCATCTGCACACACAGATGCCCCAAACTGGAGCATCTCTTGAATGACCAGAACCTCATTAAAATAGTAAGTAGCTTCATGGCAGCTTCCCAGGTATTAATGCAAATGTTTCTCTAACTCTCCAGGTTCAAGAGTAACACCTTATACAACTCTAATTAGCATTAAAAAATCCAGTTAAGGAGGAGAGGGGAAAAAAAAAAAACCCTCTTGTTTGCTTGCTGCTTCCTGGCAATTAGCTAGGACAATTACTGCAGCATCCGGAATTTCCAGCCTCAGAGATGCCAGGGACCCACTTGAGCCCATCAGGAGCCAATTTAGAGAAGCCAAAATAAGGCCATTATGAAGAATGTTCACCCTATGCATGACATGCATGCTTGCAAGCCAGGAGCACACCTGCCCTTACACCCAGACAGCGCTCCCCACATCAACAGACGGCCACACTCACCCCTCTCACACACCCTCCTCATGTACCACTCCCCTGTCCATGCCCCAAAAGTCTTGTTCTGTTTATTAAATGTGCCCTTAGTGCTGGCCTTCCATGTACCTGTGCTGAGTGCTGAGCATGTGAAGAGGAAAGCAAGAGGTCACGGATGAGGGGCTCTGACCTCTCCTGGGCAGGTAAGTATCAGGGAAGGCCTCCCGAACCAGGGGATGATGGAGCTGGGTTTAAGGATAAAAAGGAGTTGGCCAGGTGGCCATAGGTGTTGTTCGTTTTAGTCACTAAGTCCTGTCTGACTCTTTGCGACCCCATGGACTATAGCCTGCCAAGCTCCTCAGTCCATGAGATTTCCCAGGCGGGAATACTGGAGTGGGTGGCCATTTCCTTCTGCAGGGGATTTCCCGACCCAGGGATCGAACCCACATCTCCTGCACTGACAGGTGGATTCTTCGTCACTCCTCCAGGGAAATTCAAGAGGTGCAGAAAGAAGGCTTATTTAGCCACCGGGCAATACCATCATGAGAGCCAGAAGCAAAGCGGAGACAGACGGGCCTGGCGGTGGCGCCAGTAGAAGACGGATCCAGCAGGCGGCTGAAGGGTTGTAGCAGGTCTGAGGCTGGGTCCAGGCAGCAGGTGAAAGGGACCCAGGGATGGAGGGGAGGCTGGGTGGGAGAGACGAGGCCACGGCCAGCAGACCCAGGGATGACGCCACTGTCATATCCAGGTGAGGGTGGACAGCCCCTCCAGCCCAGGCAGAGATCCAGGAGGTAAGTGAGGGTTCTGGACTCTCTGGGACAGAGTCCTGAGTGCCTGGATATGAGAAGGGAGGAGGACATGTCCAGAGTGCCCACGTGGACGCGAGGAGGAGGAGCTTGGGGAAGGATGGTGTTGGTTGAGATGGTTTGGGGCTCCTGAGGAGGAGGGGCCTGATCTAGAAGGAGGATGGGGGAAATCCTGGTTTCCTTAGACTTTTTTTATACTTCCTCTTCCTAATTCCTTGGCCATTTTTGTTACTCTCCTTAAAGATTTCTGTTCCTTTTTTTCCCCCCTTCAAATTTTTGGCTGCACTGGGTCTTCGTTGCTGTGTTTGGGCTTCTTCTAGGTGCGGAGAGCAAGGGCAGCTCTTCATTTTGGTGCAAGGCGTCTCCCCGCAGGGGCTTCTCTCGTTGGGGAGCACCGGCTCTAGGGCTCGTGGGCCGCAGTCGTCGCAACACACGGGCTCAGTAGTTGTGACTCAGCAGTAAACTGACTCTAGAGCCCAGGCTCAATAGTCGTGCTGCATGGGGCTTAGTTGCTGCGAAGCATGTGGGATCTTCTGGGATCAGTGATTGAACAAGTGTCTCCTACCTTGGCAGGTGGATCTTTGCCACTGAGCCACCTGGGAAGGCCAGATTTCTGTTCTTGACGTGACCTTCTGATAATGCCTTTGTTGAAGGCAAAAAGCTGGGGCAACCACAAAGTCATTCAAATGCCATTTCTCGTTCAACCCGCAATCAAGCCCTCGCCACACAGGATGGGGCATGGAGTGGCCAGAAGGGCAGAGCTTAGCCGGCCCCCTCCCTGCTGCTCTCTGTCTCTGCACGGCCTGCGCCTCGGCCGCCCAGCGAGGGCAGGCGGAATCCAGGGTAAATGCAGAGAAGTCTCTGTGACAATTACAAATAGCCAGCAGTGATGTTATTTGCGGCAACTGGAGGTAAGAAAATAATGTGAGTAATTTAAACCCCAGGCTCCTGGTTGGAACCTATGAGCAGTAAAAAGGGAAAGGAAGGAGAGGGAAGAGGGGAGGAGGGCAGGGCAGGGGAAGGCAGAGGTATCTGGGCAAAGGGACAAGGAGAGGGGAGTTCCAAGCAGAGCAAAGATGAGGGGTGAAGCTCAGAGGGCTGGAAGAGCTCAAAGAAAGCCTGCCAGAGCAGAGTTCAGAGCGAGCAGCCCGAGGAGAGAAAGAGGCGAGGCAAAGAACGCTCTCAGAGGCGGGCAGCGGTGTGCTGGAGCCGGCTTCTACCTGCCCCAGAGACCCAATGATTCACTCCTCAGGAATCCTGTGAGCTGGTTGTTAAATCCAACAATTAAAAATTAAACTTCCAATTAAATAAATTTTATGAATAAACCGTGGAAATAAAAAATGCAAAGTTCTCCACTTCCTGATAATTTCACTACATTTTATCTTTAGCGGTACGCTTGGGATGGTGGAAATAGTATATAGTGCTGACTAGCGCGCGTCTCCTTCCAGCTCTGAATTCAAGGACAGCATGTGGTTAGTTTAAAATCGGCTGTTTGAAGGAGGATCCACACCACGGAAAATACCACGGAAAGTGGCAAACTCTATGCAAACTCTTCGCATAGTTTTATTGGTTGCCTAGACCTAGGAAAGTGACAGAGAGAACGTTAATATAGATTCACATTAAAATGGATTTAATGCCATTACACTGTGAAGAGAAAAAAAAAAAAAAGATGATCAATTTTGGGTTCCATTGCAACCATAGGTTGGTTACAAACACAAGAGCACAGAAAAAAATATTAGCGAAACCATTCTGAATAACGATGCATTGTATAGGATTTACAATAGGGAGTATTGCATATGTTATTGTTGTTTGTAAATGTGCGCTTTTCTATCAGGAAAATTGATAATAAATGCACACACACTGGTTTTTCAGAGAGCTGATAGTCAAACTTTTACCAGAACACCAGTCTCTGAAAACCATTACTGGGTGGAAGGACTTCAGCCGGATTCAGAAGGGCTTCCCAGGTGACGCGAGCGGTAAAGAACCTGCCTGCCTGTGCAGGAGACCTAAGAGACATGGGTTCAATCCCTGGGTCAGGAAGATTTCACAGGCTTTGGGGCCTCCCTGGAGGAGGGCATGGCAACCCACTCCCGCATTCTTACCTGGAGAATCCCATGGACAGAGGAGCCTGGCGGGCTACAATCCATGGGGTTGAAAGAGGCGGACATGACTAAAATGACTTAGCACACAGGCACGCTCCTTCCCCTAGGACTGAAAGCCCAGAAGGATCTGTAATAGGATTTGGTTAGGGGACACTGATTCAAGGTGGAGAATAGAAAGGCCGTCGGAGAGAAGGCCATGAGAGGTGTCCCAGCATCGTGTATGCAGCGGTGATAAGGTGTAAGTGAGTGATGGGGGCTATAAAGCTGAGAGCCAGGGATAAAGCCCTCTGATCACTCTCATGGCCCAAGGAGCATGGCCTGCAGCCCACCACCCTCTGTTCCTTTACACACATCTCAGGCTGTGAGCCATCTTCCCGGGATCATGGCTGAGCAGACTCATACCATGAGTTGCTGACATCAAGGGCTGACCTTATTTTTCAGGTCTCCCCTGTGGCTCTCCAATCAGGGTATGGCACAGCATGGGCTTCCACTCCATGCAGGTAGATCAGTTGTCTGGTCATTGGCCTTCCATGGGCTCAAAGTCAAAGAATCCAGTTCATTCTTATCAAGCAGACAGAGCCATGTCTGAATTCCTGCGGAGGCCACACTGTCGGAGGGCCAAGTGCCAGACAGGGCGGCCAAGGCTTGAGATGAGCACGCCTTCCTCCCGACCCCCACCCCCACGGGGCAGGCCCCTCCAAAGCCATCTGGAGGAATCAAAGCTGCTGAGAGCAGCTGCCGAGCGTCCAGAAGAACTTTCTTTTCTCCTTGGCTTGTCACAGGCTGTGCGGCCTCGTGCCCTGTGCCCACAGGCGCAGTGAGAAGCCGGCAGCCAATTCACTGTATTGTCTGAAGCCCCTGCATGGTGCCATCGTCTAGTCTCTCATCCTCTTTGGTAAAAAAAAAAAAAAAGAATCCTCATTGGCCCCTCTGAAGCACAGGAGATGGCTCACTGCCCGCCAAGGAATGATACTCTACAAGGTTAAGCGTGTTTGCCCAAGAAATATGGATAATGCTCTTATCATGTATGACCTTTACTCTATGTGGAACACTGTCCGTGACAAAAATGCCATTTTTTAAAATGGCTTTCACACCAGGGTATCCAGCCATTAATCACGACGCCTGTGAGTGACTGTGGGCACTGCAGTATAGGAAATCCTGGAGGCCCAGCTTAGATTCTGGGCCGGCTGCTGGCTGCCTGGAAGCCTTCACTCCATTACGATGGGCCCGCATCCTGGGCTGGGCTCCCTCAGAGGGCTCGTGGAAGGAGCCTGCGTTCTCCGCATCCCTGCAGCAGAGTCAGTGGGGTCCTCATTTTAAGGCGTCTGTTTCCTCTCCAAGCTGATAAATAACTCTTCGCGATGCCTCTGCTGAGCCTGTATATTGAGGGTTGGCTGCATCTGAGATTCTGGGGGCTGCACACCCCCTCTTCCTCTATCTCTGGCCGCAGCTCTGGGTATTGTTTGGTGGGAGAACAGCTGATGTGCCTGCTTCCCCCACCCCCACCTGCCTAATTGGAGGAACGGAGAGCCATAGCATTCAGGATGTTCATTTCCACAAAAGCATTTTCTGCCATCAGCCGGTGAACCCCCGTCCCTGTCCAATTAAGTAGCCACCAGCCACACGGGGCTCAGGAGCCCCTGGTCCAGATCAAGGGAGGCTGCAGATGTAAAATACACACTGGATTTCAAAAGCTTCACACACAAACCAATGCAAAACATCTTATTCATAGTTTTCATACTGATGACACATGGAAATAATAATGCTTCTGATATATTAGGTTAAATTCAATGGAATTCCACCCTTTTCTTTTTACTTATCTAACATGGTTACTAGAAAATTTTAAATTACAGGTGTGTCTGGCATTATACTTCTGTTGGGAGCACAGCTGTAGGCCAAACACACATGCCATGCAGAGGCCCAGCCTGGGTGTAGGACAGTAGGGAAGCCCAGGTCCCTGCCCTGCAGGTGGGTGCTCCCAACCTCATGGGGGTGGGGCACTTCTTACACAAGCATCTATGCAAACCAGCACCTTTCGGAGATTGTATTTTCTAAGTCTGATACTCCAGCAAGGATGAGTTGTGACACAGTTCATCTTATGAATAGATACGTACTAATGTACTCAGGGATAGACAGAGGCAACCAGCGTCCCCCACCTCCCTTTCAGAAGGGAACCAGAGAGACCTCAACAGACAGTAGGTGTCTACCCTAAACAGCGAGCAGTGCCCCCACCCCTGTGTGGTGCTCAGATATCCCTCCCCCTGCAAACTGACTCTTGGATCTGTCCTCAGTCACTTCTTAAAATGGCCAGGAAACAAGCACCAAGGACCTGTTACCACTGAACCAGAAATTTCCTGACATCTTCTGGGTAGTTTCCAGGCCACACACAGTTATAACCCAATTTCCACCACTGTCCAAAAAAGCACCAGGAAGCCTGGGTACCCGCCCCGTGACTGCGGGAGTGTTTCTCCATCCAGACCGTCCTGGGTCTAACTCACACACAAATGAAGAGTAAGAGCCTTCAAGCACTGAGGGCGGCAGAGTGTCGGGGAGTCAGCTGTGCAGGCTGCTGTCTCTTCTCCCTAAGGGATTTACCTGGCAGACGTTTTGGAGCATCCTTGTATGGCAGACTCTACTGGGTGCTGAGGGCTCAGAAAGAAATAATTGGTACCCCAGCCGGGCACATTCACTGATCGTTCCAAATACAGCAGTGAGTGAGAGAAGAAGGCTCGTGAGATGCCTGGGACATTTAGCCCAACCTGCATGGAGGAGATGGGGAAAATGATGCCTCAGCTGCTTTAAAGTACAGATTATAGGTACCCGAGAAAAGAAAGGTGTGAAGAGGCATTAGAGAAGCAAGTCTCTGGGGAATGTGGCAGGGCTGACCACGGGAAGTGCATGGGCCCACTCACTCCAGGCAATTTGGTTTTAGTGAACAGTGAAGGCCAAGGCTTTGGGCTTCCCAGGTGGCGCTGGTGGTAAAGAATCCTCCTGCAATGCAGGAGACACAGGAGATGCAAGTTCGATCCCTGGGTTGGGAAGATCCCCTGAAGGAGCCTGTTTCAGTATTCTTGCCTGGAGAACCCCATGGACAGAGGAGCCTGGCAGGCTACAGTCCATAGGGTCACAAAGAGTAGGACAAGACTGAAGTAACTTAGCACACACGCACACAAAGGCTGAGGCCAGGGATTCCCTCGTTGCTCAGGGGTAAAGAATCTGCCTGCCAATGCAGGAAACCCAGGAGATGCGGGTTCGATCCCTAGGTTGGGAAGATCCCTTGGAGAAGGAAATGGCAACCCACTCCAGTATTCTTGCCTGGAGAACCCCATGGACAGAGGAGCCTGGCAGGCTACAGTCCATGGAGTTGCAACACGTCAGACATAACTTAGCAACTAAACAACCACAAAGGCCAAGGCAGGGACTGACCGGAAACCAAACTGAAAGAACAAAGGGGCAGCAGGGAAGGGCAGGAGGAGCCTTGAATGCCACACCCAGGAATCAATCATCTTTCTGCCATGGGCAATGGGCTGTGCCTAAAGCCTTCCCGGCTGGAGCAGAGGAGGTCAGGTTTAGATTTTTCATTAAGCTGCTCTGGCAACCGGAGCATGATGTGGGATTAATGCCAAAGGCACAAAGTCTGGGGCCTGAACTCAGACACAGGGATTAGGAATGGAAAAAAGGTGGAGAGCCAAGAAATATTTAAAACATGTATTGGCCAGACTCAGTGTCAGATTCAATATGGGGGTCAAGGGAGATCCCCTTATGTGTCTCCCCAGGGTAGGCTCTGATTTCCAGATATGAGAGAACTGTAGGCATCCTCAAATACATCCTGCGGGCAGAAACAGTATCTGCCAAGGCAGTGTCCCTGGGACAGAGCGGCCCTGGCAGCCACCCACTGGCCTCCTGCTGCCCTCTTGCTCGCTGTCGGAACAGCCCAGGGCACCAGGGTGAGTCCTGAGCTGCCCAAGGCAGCAGGTCAAACCCAGCTAAGTAACTAAATAAAGATGTGATTGTAATAATGATTAAATTGAAGCACCCCATTAATTTCATGTGAGAGGTGGGGAAACACGAGCTAGCGCTTCCTGAAACTCATTGTTTGCCTGGCCCCAAGACATCCCCACGCGACGTCTGGTTGGGCCTAATTTAAGTATGTAAATTTAATGGTTCAGTAAGTAAAATTGCCTTTATTGTTTGGAATGGTTTGTGCAATAATTTATGGGCTCGGCTGGTTCATTTGATGGATCTCTATGATGGAGTAGGTGACGGCCATGAAGCGGGTATTTATATAAAGAACTCAGGAAGGGTGTGGGGAGGAATTCAAGCCTGCAATCCAGAGCATCGTATTCCCCTCCAGCAGGAACAAACTGGAAGCCACTAAGGAATGAGGAAAGGTATTCCAACCCAGGAAAGGCCAGCTGCAAATAGCCAGGACTGCTGCAGCCTCGCATATCCTGGAGGGTCAGTGAGCAGGAACCCAGGTGAGCTTCAGTCCTTCATTCCCTAATTTTCAAGAGGCATTGAGTGTAGGACTTTCTGGCGGTCCAGTGGTTAAGGCTTCACCGTCCAAGGCGGATGCGGATTTGATCTCTGGTGGGGAAGTTAAGATCCCACATGGCTTGTGGCCAAAAAGCCAAAACATGACACAGAAGCAATTTTGTAACAAATTCAATAAAGATGTTTAAAATGGCCCAGACTTTTAAAATCTTATAAATTAAAAAATAAATAAAATGCATTGAGTGTAATGTGCCATGCAGAAATTGGGAGGATGAACTGGGAGCACTCTGCAAAAACATCTAGGTGTTTTGGCGTTTCATCCGCCACTCACTTCTGACCCAGCCTGTGTGTGCCACCTGGATTCTGGCAGGGTGGGTTTCCATTCCCACTCCCTCCCCCAACACGCACTCCACACTTTGCCTGCTGGACAACGCAGGAGCTGACAGTGATGAGTGAAGATGGCAGACTCAGGGACAGGTCCTGACCAAGCCTGAGCAGAGGAGGTCAGCTGGAGGGCCAGGATGGAGGTGCACAGGGGACCCAGTTTCTCTGTCCCACTATGGACGGTGCCAGCACAGCAATGAGAAGATCCAAGGTTGAGAGGTAAGGAGCTCAAGGCTCTTCCAAACTCCATGGACTTAGGAGGTGGGAGGACAGAGCAGATGGCCATAGAAATTTCATCTTCATTACTTTTGGCCCAAGATAATTGGTCAATACCCATGAGCACCTGCGAGCTTGATAGCAAGAGAATGCTACAAGAAGACGGTGTGCTGGGGGACTGCAGCCCCACTTGTGCTGCTGAGCAATTTCTTGATTTGCTGAGCAATTCCTCCCTGGGTTGTTCCCCACCCCATCCTCTTCCCACCTCCCCCAGTTCCCTTTGAGACCCTGTCCCCCCCCAAAATTGAGTGCACACAGAAAGTCAGACAGAGCTAGAATCCTCTTTTATTGGCTATGTAACTTTTGTCCTGAGCCAGTGTAAACTGAGTCTTCACAGGAAGAAAATCTGATGGGAAAATGGAGTCTGGGGAGCCTGCTAAGAGTGTGAAATCTAGGAGCCCTGTTAAAAGAATATTCCCTCTTTAAAGCTTGAAAGTGTTAGTCGTCCAGTCGTGTCCAACTGTTTGCGACCCCATGGACTATAACCCGCCAGTCTCCTCTGTCTGTGGGATTCTCCAGGCAAGAATACTGGAGCGGGTTGCTGTTTCCTATTCCACGGTATCTTCCCAACCCAGGGATCAAACCCCGGTCTCCTGCATTGCAGGCAGATTCTTTACCATCTGTGCCACCAGGGAAGCCCCTTTAAAGAATGGGAGCATTTTAATTCAGGGCCCAGGGATACTGCTCTTGACATTAGACCATGAGTCTCGCCTCTTGGAGGAAAGATGGCATATGAGTGAGGGGCTGAGACGCGTCCGTTCCAGCAGTCAGCTCCGGCTGGCAGCCTCCCCATTCTGGCAGAGGCTGCTGAAGTCCCCTCAGAGGACCTGAATCCCTCTTGCTCTGTCCCGGTTTGAGCCCTCCCTCTGCTAAGTCTCCCCCCGCCCCCGCCGCCCCCTGCAGTGTGTATCTCTATCAGAGAGGGTATAAATGAGCATCACCACCTCTCAATTTTCCGTGGCTGACCATCCACTTCGTGGTTTATCTAAAGTCAATTTTTGCTTCCAGACCAGCATTGCTGTACCTGACCGCCCTCTCCACCCACCTGTGTGGGGAGAGTCAGAGGGGAAGCCCGCTCATTTGCCATCTGGCCTCAGAAAGATGTTTCTCAAGGCGACAAACCAAACCACTGTCGATGCTGGAGGCTGTCCACATTGAAGGGCATGGGTCCCTTCAAACGGAGGGTCTAGAAAGGGTGAATCTATAGCGACAGAAAGCAGAGTGAAGGCTGCGGGGGCTGGAGAAAGACAGGAACGGGGCAGAACTGTTACCTGAAAACTGGGTTCACCTCTTGGTGGATGTCGAACCAAAAGACACAATCAAGCCAAAGATTGGGAGGAGAAAGGATTTCTCATTACTAGCAGCAAATAAGGAGACTACAGGGGGTATTACCCAGTGCCTTCCTGAAAGGCAAAACTGGGGAATTTTTAAGCAAGTGTGACTGATTGTACGTGAAGGGGCTTGAGCAGAGAATTCACGGGGCAATGATGGACAGAGTCCAAGCCTTCGTTGATTAAAGTCAGGAGGATCAGCATCATCATTTCATCCTCCACCTGGGGAGGGGTCTTAAAGACCATATCAGAGCTTAAAGACCGTATCAGATTGTGATGTATCGATAAATTCTTGAGGAGGAATTAGGACTCTGTTCTATCTCCAACCTATTATTTTGTTTTGTTTTATTGAAGTATAACTGTGCTGAAGACTGAATGCTCTCTAATTGTGGTGCCAAAGAAGACTCTTGAAAATCCCTTGGAATGCAAGGAGATCAAGGAGTTAGTCCTAAAGGAAATCAACCCTGACTATTCACTGGAAGGACTCATGTTGAAGCTGAAGCTCCAGTACTTTGGCCACCTGATGCTAAGAGCCTCAGGAAAAACACCCTCATTGGAAAAGACCCTGATGGTGGGAAAGATTGAAGGCAAAAGGAGAAGCGGGCAGCAGAGGATGAGATGGTTGGACAGCATCACTGACTCAATGGACATGAATATGAGCAAACTCCGGGAAATAGTGGACAGAGGAGCAGTCCGTGGGGTTGCAAATCGCTGGACACAGTTTAATGACTGGACGACAGTTGCTTTACATTGTGTTAGTCTCTGCGGTACCCCAAAGTGAACCAGCTCTATGCAGACACATGTCTCCTCTCTTTCGGGCCTCCCTCCCACCCCACCCACCCCGCCCATATGGTTTCCTGACTGCTTTTCCTTCGTTCCTGCATTCTGTTAGTTTCCCTAAGATCACTGATAACTGAGACCAGTTTAAGGGCAAACATCATAGCCAAACGTAGATCACAAAACGACTTAGACCAAAAAGGCTTCTCTTACGATGTCAAGAAAGCCATGTCTGGTTCTCTTGCTCCAGGGACACCCTACCCTTTCTCCTTACAGAACTGTGTGTTGTGGGGGTTCCTTTGTGGTGATAAAAATGTTTAGGAACTAGATAGCGGTGATGGTCGCACAGCACTTCAAGTGCACCAAATGCCACTGAAATGTATTTAAAATAGTTTAAGTGGGAGCTTTTAGGCAATGCATATTTTACCACAGTGGAAAAAAAAAAAAAAAAAGCCACTCACCCAAGAGGGGAGGAGTGATATTGACTTTATAAACAGTTACTGCACATAATTCAAAATGGGCACTTGAGAAGCATGAGGAATCATGGCTTTTTTTTTTATTTTAATGCCCATAATGGAGCCTGGGGACAAATCCAAACCAATAATGATAAAACAGTAAGTCCTAACAGCTGTAGGGATAAAGTCATCTCTTTGGCTCACATGTGGATAATCGAGAGTTAACTCTTAATAAAATAATAAAGCATGAGAGCAGCGGGAATAAAGATTACCTCCTTAGCCAACTGTCAGAGACCATCTTCATAAAACAATAACCCTCTTTTTTATTTCCCTCATTTTATTGTACAAGATGTAATTGTAGCCAGACTGTTCCCCAACTTCCAGGGGAAGGTAATTGTCAATCAAGATGAAAAATGTCATCATTTAAGTCTGTCCCGGCCTGACAGCAAGGTCCATATGGTCTATGAGGGAGGCACGTGGAGTGGTGATTTATGCCACCACCAGCAGGGCAGCTTTCTCTGAGACAGTCAGGACCCGCGAGGACAGGACAGTCACCTCCAGAAGCTCGAGCCACCAGCTTGTGTTTCCCGCTCAGCTGCAGAGTGAACAGATGGTGTGCCCCGCTGTGGGAGTCCTTGGTGAGGCCCCCCGAGATGGGAGAAAGGGGCAGGGTCTCCACCCAGAAACACAGGCGGAGAGCTGGCGCTGGAATAAAAGCTCTGGTTTCCGTGAACCTCTGCTGGGAGGGTTTACCTAGAGAGCAAACGCCAGAACCTGGAAGTCTGGGGGTCATTGTGTCAGGATTTGCTGTTGTTGCCTTGTTGCTTTTTTTTTTGTCTTAAGTTTGGAAGCATTGTTTGTTTCCTTTGCAAGGATGCATACCAGAGATGCATACTAAATTTTCGGGTGTCCCTATTCTGCCCCTTGAATGTGCACCCAGCCAGGGATATTCCTGGGCCAGAGAGCCTGGTCCCTGCCTCAGCCTCCTATAGCTTAAACCAAGGCTGTATGGGCTGAACCCTGTCCCCCACCCCCCACCCTTGACTCCAACCAGGAAGCTGGAAATCAAGTTGTCAGACCCCAACAACCCAAGAATCAGAGGAGCCTGGGGTTAGTAGATCCATGAAACAGGACCATGCTGCTGTCTGACGTCCAGCCTCGCTGATGAAGCGTCTCCCAAGACTCCCCCCAGGTAACCCAACCCTGGAAGCCCTGCAATGGGGCTGCTGCTACTCTGGATAAATAGACCCAATCGTGGCTCCTCCTCCTTTTGAGCCTGCCTCCGAGGTTGTGTTCTTTTTTTTTTAAATAAACACCATCTGAATAGCAACACAATCACACAGTGAAGGTGTCTGCCTGTCAACCCCAGCTGCCTAGGGTCCACTCACCCAGGGAGGCCAGTAGAGTTTCTCCCAGGAAATCAGGAGCCTGGGGAGACTCCAGCAATTTCTGAAGACCACAGCAGGAGATGGCAGAGCGCATGCCCACCGCCCACACTGCACGCACACACATGCTCTTACACGCACATGCAGACACACTCACGTGTTCTCCCTACTCTTAGAAGTCACCCACACACCTCACTGGCATCCAGTCTCATTAACTGATTGCTTCTCCCTGTCCTCGTAATAGACTGTTCAGCAAACCTCCTTCTTTTGTTTCTGCTTCTCATTTTGAGAGGGGTCCATTTTGATGAATATTAACGCTCCGTCTGAACCTCTCTCTTAACCGTTTTAAAGAGGCATTGATCAATTGACACAAAGCAAGGGACGGGGATCAATACAGAGAGCAGGAGTGGGAGCATGTTCCGGAGTCTTTGGATGGCCAAGATTTGACATCTCTTTCCTCCCCCAAAACTCCTCCTTCTACTGCCCCAAGCTTCAAACAGCGGGGCTGGAGGGGCTTCTAGAACACGCGGGGCTCTGTGCCTGAAGCTGTCCAAATTACCTCTGAAACAATGTGATAATCAGCTGAGCAAGGGACGGCCGCCTCGGGGCACCATCCTGCTAATCCTGCTTGGCAGTCTCCTCCGCTCTCCTCCAAGAGGCTCCAGGCCCCCTGCTCGGGGTGGCAGCCTCCTCCCTCAAGAAGCCAGGCTCCCCACTGGCCAGCTCCTCTGGGCCAGCCAGGGCACTAGCCCAGGGTGGGCGTCGGGACGAACCCTGACAATCCCCGCCAGCTTGTCCTCCCCTTCCCCTCTCCTCCCTCCTCTCCTTCCCTCCACCCCACCCCATCTTTCCTCTCCCCAGATCTGCTGTAACTGACATTTTCCATCTGACAGGTTCTGTTTTCCCTGCCTCCGGTTGCCAGGGAAACAAGCAGAGAGGACCGCAGCCAGGGAGCCGTGAGCTGCCTTTTTTAAGGGGCCCTGGACATAAACAGCACTTTCCATAATGGGCACCCGGCACAGAGGTCTAAAAAAAAAAAAAAAAAGAAACAGCACAGAAGAGGCTAAAGTGAGAGAGAAAAAAAGTCAAGTTCTAATCCCCTCCCTGATGTGCTAAAATACCAGACGCCTGATCCCCAGCCCTCTGTGGCCCCCATTTCCTAAGGTCCTCAAAACCAGGAATCTCTGTAGGCAGGACTCAGCACCACTACCTGAGACTCAGGCTCCACTGAGCTGCAAGCGGGATGTTAAGAGTGAAACCACCTTGGGGTTGGAAAGAAGCTCTCCAAGAAGTGATGGGGACCATGCCATCCCCTCCTCGCGTGCGGGTCTGTAAGCCCACCTGTCACCTTTGGGTTCTGCCTCTGCAGTATTTCTGACCCATCCCCATCTTCACTCCTGCCCACGTGGGCGTCTACCATTTCCCATGAGCCTATACACTTACCTCCTAATCAGCCCCCACACCCTCCACCTCCCCTACATTCTTCCTACCCAGTGATGTTCCCCTGCGCAGACCTGTTCCCCTGTGGAGCCCTCTTGATTCCAACTTGAGCGCATTTGCTGCCAAATCCTTAGCCTGGCACCCAACACCCTTCACCATCTGACCTTGACTAGCTTTCCAGCTCCTTCTCCCATCTACATCTTGCACCCTGACTGGGTCACATGGAGCCCCAGGCCCCATGGGCTCTTTCACACCCCCATTTCCTCAACCTAGAAGCCTCTGCCTTCTTACCCCCACCCTGCTAGCCACAACCCAGTTAAAGTGTCGACTCCAGGTAGAACCCCCACTGCCCTTCCTGCCCACATGGGTCCCCCTCCTCTATTTTACTCTCAACTCTTCTGTTGAGCACCCTATCTTGGGTTTGGTTATAGGTCCTTTGCCCTCCCAGGTATGAGGATTCTGAGGGCTAAGAAACAGCCTATACCTGGCACAGTCCATTGCATACAGCAGATGCTCAATAAATGTTACTTCTTTGTCCTCCTGGTAGACCTGTCAAGGAAAAAGGCAGATCTCCTCATGGTAGAGAGGACTCAGCAGCAGCATCTCAAACACACCTGCAGGGCAGGCTCACATGATCGCAGGCAGGACCACATCCCTGCCTGATGGAAAGAACCATCCAGTTTAGAGGAAAAACCTCTTTTAAATAGATTCATTTGAAAATCTTCCTGATATAAGGTTGGAAAAATTTTTACAGATTAAAAATAGATCCAACTTTCTTCAATAATAACAATTCAAAGGGACAAATAAAGTATTGTTTCTTTAGATAACAGCCCAGATGACGTTTTCAATATTTTTTAAAAGTAATAGAGAACCACACTGTTATTGTTGCTCAGTCGCTAAGTCACATCCAACTCTTTGAGATCCTATGGACTGCAGCACGCCAGGCTTCCCTGTCCTTCACCATCTCCCAGAGTTTGCTCAAATTCATATTCATTGAGTTGGTGATGCCATCCAACCATCTCATCCTCTGTCAGCCCCTTCTCCTCCTGCCCTCAATCTTCAGCCCCTTCTCCTCCTGCCCTCAATCTTTCCCAGCATCAGGGTCTTTTCCAATGAACCAGCTCTTCACATCAGGTGGCCAAAGTATTGGAGCTTCAGCTTCAGCATAGAGAACCACATGGTTCCTGTATAAGCAAATTCACAGCACAGGTCTCCTGAAGTCCAGGAAATGAACTGGAATTGTTTGGAAAGCACCACAGAGGAGGGTAAATGAGCTGGACTACAGCTCGAGAGGGGACATCAGACCTGGGGCAGCCAAGGTCCTAGCCAGAGGGCGGGGAAGGAGCGGGTACAAGTGAGGAGAAGGAACAACTCAGGGCGACTAACCTGGCAGATCTGAGAGCTAAGGATTCAGTGTCAGGGAGGTGCGAGTTGACAAATACACAGCAGTATTTGAGAAACTCGAATTGGATCAGATCAGGCTTCCCAGATGGCTCAGAGGTAAAGAATCCACCTGCCAATGCAGGAGACGCCAGTTCGATCCCTGGGTCGGGAAGATCCCCCGGAGGAGGAAAAAGCAACCCACTCCAGTATTCTTGCTTGGAAAAAGTCCCATGGACAGAGGAGCCTAGCAGTCTATAGTCCACGGGTGCAGAGTCAGACACGACTGAGCGGCTAAGCAGGAAGCACACACGAGCGTGATCAGATCAGAGATGACTGAGAACATGCAGCAGGGGGGCCATAAGATGTAGTGTGTGGGACTCCCCTGGTAGTCCAGGGTTAAGAACTCACCTTCCAATGCAAGGGAGGAAGGTTTGATCCCTGGTCAGGGAACTAAGATCCCACATGCCACCGGTGACTATGCTTGAACTCCACAGTGAAGATCCTGGGTGCCTCAACTAAGGCCCGATGCACCCAAATAAATAAATAATAAAGTAATTTTAAAAAGATGTGTGTGATGCAGGTAAGAGGGGGAATGGGGGAGGCCTAGGTGGAAACTAGGACTCACGGGTGATTGAGACTCTTTCAGAAATGCAGTTGATGTTGTCATGCAATTTTTATGCTTATAAACTTTAAAACTGAGGGCAATCTCAATAGAACCATTGTGAGATCAGCCTACAAGACACTGAGAGGCCTGAACGGGGTGAGGGACTTGGGTGCCGATATACATATGCCAATCAGACAGAGAGGGGGGACTTTGCAAAAAAATGGACCACCAGGTCAAGGCAGCTGGGTAGATGCCAGGGGAGCGGAGCTGGAACCAGTGGGTTGGACGTGAATGACCAGCTTCCTCATACCTGGTGATTCAGGTCATGCCTGCCAGGTGGTAGGTAGTTGGCAGCTTCTCCTGCGATGCCCAGCACTGTTGAGTAACAGAGTGAATGAGTTTTGAACTGGTGCTTTGGGAGTGGTGGGGGACAGCCTCTCCAGGTGGTCTGCTCCCCGGGCAAAGGCTGGCTGCAGGGGGCTGGGTCCTGGAGCATCCTCCTGGCTCAGGTGCTGTTGATGTCTGCAATGGGGCATCTCACACAAGGCTGCTCCCCTTTGGAGCATCCTGGGGACTCAGGGGTGTTCTGTTGGCCTCCCAAGAGTACAAGGCAGCCAGAGAGAGGGTGAAACAGCTCTGAACCAAAGCAGGGGCTGTGAGGTGCCGCCACTCTATGGGATCCGACCCTCGGAAATCGCTCCTGCATTTTCTACCAGGACCAAAGGGAGCTGATGTGATAAACGACAATTCTGTCTCAAGAAGCTCAGGCCCACCCAGCATCCAGGTGGCCACATCCCAGGGGGAGGAGAATTATCATACACCTCATTTGCATCACTGTTTTTAATTTACCAAAGTGCTTTCCCACCTTTATTCCATCTTCCCTACAATCCTGTAAGATAAGTAACTGAGACATAGGCTTAACCTTCCTTTTGTGTAAAGCTCAACCACTTCATTACATAGATTGTCAAGTGATTGTGAAGGAAAACGGAGGCCCAAAAATGTTAGAAAAACTGCCCAAGGGGCCAGTCAGAGCAGACACCGAAAGGATGGTTTATATCTTCTAGGTCAGGGCGTTTCTTAGACAATACTGCCTCCTGGAAGAGGTGATTAATAGACAACGGTTAATATGATTACGATGATGACAATGATGATGTGTATCAGATTCATGTTTTATAAGTTTGCAATAAATGATGAGAGTTTCTCAGATTACTCAGCGGGTAAAGAGTCTGCCTGCAATTCAGGAGACATAGAAGACCCTGGTTTGATCCCTGGGTTGGGAAGATCCCCTGGAAGAGAGCATGGCAACCCACTCCAATATTCTTGCCTGGAGAATCCCATGGACAGAGGAGCCTGTTGGGCTACAGTCCATGCGATCACAGTGTCAGAACTGACTGAGCGACTAAGCATGCAATATATGTTAGAATCAACATAAATGATGAAACTGGAGAGGGAATCAGGGACCAGACTGAAGAGGATCTTGGATACCAAGGTCAAGAGTTTCAGCTTTTCCCAGGAGAACTGGGGAACCAGGCTGTTTCCAGCAAGGAGTGTGTTGGTGTTCCCCCCCTCAACCCCCAGCCCCCACCCCCCAAAAAAAGATATGTCCATGTCCTAATCCCAGGGAACCTATGAAGGTGACCTTATTTAGATAAAGGGTTTTTGCAGATGTGATTAACTTGCAATCTTGTTTTTTTCTGGTGGGACCTAAATGCAATCACAAGTATCCTATAAGAGGGGGGCTGAGAGAGATGAGAGAGAGAGAAGACAAGGCCATGTGACGATGCTGGAGGGATGCAACCACAAGCCAAGAAATCAGAAACCGAAAAAAGCAAGCAAGAAAGATCGTGCTCTCAAGCCCCAGAGAGAGAGAGCACAGCCCAGCCAATGCCGGGCTCCAGGCCTCCAGGACCAACAGAGAATAAATCTTTGCTGCTTTCGCCCCCAGGCCTGTGCTAAGCTGTCACAGCAGCTACAAGAGACTGATATGGGGTGCCCCGTGCCACACCCAAGGGGACAGGCTCCATTTAATTCTCCGTTCCCCTCACAGGCGGGTCGGGCGTGGCTTGTCAGCTAGGCTAGGACCAGAGAGCAAGCCCCTGGGGGCTGTGCCCAGGTTCCCGCAGTTGGTGAGCACAGAGGCTCGGCCAGGGCCCCAGTGTCCTCCCCTGTCGCCGGGCCTCCCTCCCCAAGCTCCAGAAGGCCCGGCGCCCTAACCCAGGACTGTGCCCCTTACCCGCTTTTGTTCCTTAACACAGACCCCACTCCTGGGGACCTAAAGATATTGTCACCTGCTTTTTGAATCAGTTAAATAAAGACTTAGAAATCTCTGCCTTAACTCAGAATCTACTTTACAAAAAAAAGGCAGGGTGAGTTGGGAGACCGACCCCAAACTGTAGGGACAGACCTCCTTTTCTCTGGCTGTGGTGACTGGTCACCCTTCAGAGGCCACGAGTGAGCCCTGGGGGAGTCTAGGGAGCCCTCAAGAATTGCTCCCATCCTCAGGTTACCCTCTGAGGAGGTCAGACCCAAATCTCTCTGGTCTTCAGTTTACTCATCTGCAAAATGGGATGGTTTTAGTGACTACTTCCCAGGGCTATTAGGAAGGATTAAGTCGATGGGAAAATACATGCCATGTGTTCAGTGAGATGCCTGGGCGGGTCAAGATCTTCCTGGGTGATGGGCATGGGATGAGGTTGAGGGTGGAGATGGGGATGGGGAAAAAAACCTTGTGATGAGAGTGGGCAGCACTCGTAGGAGGCCATGCAGATTGTTTGGCAACTTGAGTACTCAACACACCAGCTCGCCAACCTTTCCAAGTGGGGCAGGCTTGCTCTGAGCCAGGCCGGTGTCCACAACGCCCAGGGCTCCAGGACCCTGCCCACCACCCTCCAAGAAAGGCAGCGCCATGTCACTGGCCAGGGAAATCCTTGGGGCACGTTCATCCCAGGGGCACTGCCAGCCCTGCCCACCTTTCCTGGCTCCAGGAACACGGTCTGGCCAGCCCCCTCCCTGTGTGTTTGATCCGAATTAATTGTCTTTGTTAGGTTAATCGTGCAAGTGTCCCTCTGATTCCTTCTCATGCAGCAGATTCCTGCGTGTTGCTAAAAATACAAACACATGACTCACAGCTTCTGAGGACCATAAAGGAGAGAGAACACTGCATGGCCTTTCTGCGCCTTGGAGTCAGGCCAGGGTACCAGCTGGGGTGGAGGGGGCTGAGCACAGCACTGCGCTTGCGCCAGCTGCAGAGGGCAGAAAGAGGAGGGGTCCAGGCATGCCAGAGCTCCGAGCTGTCTGCAGCTGGGTGGTTTTGTCTTCAGGGCCTGACACCACAGTTGTTAAGAAAACTTTTTGCCTCGTTTCTTTGAGCTCTTCATCCGCTCTGCTGTTTGGACCGTTAGCTTGAGAAAGCTTCAGCTCTCAAGAGCCGGGTTCTTGTTCATGGCCTTTTGTATTCACCTCCCACCTGCTCACACCTGCCCTTCAGAGGCGGTGAGTGGTCCCCATGTGTATGAACAGGAGTGTCCACTGTCTCCGGGCCTCCACGGGCTTGCACCAGCAGAGAGCGGCCTGCCAGAGAGACCCACAGGGCACCTGCCTCACCTGAGATGAGCAATATAGATCCATTCTCTCCCTTTCCCTTCTGATGCCCAGCGGTCCTCCATCCACCCACCCCGCCCCCCCACCCCCGCCCCTCAGCGCTGCCTTGGGAATGTCTTCCATGTTCTGTGAGCCTGACCTTCATTTGCTTTGGGGACAGACCTTGGGGCCCAAGAGGCAGCATCTCATGACCTTGAAGAGATGGGACTTTGGAATCAAAGACACTCTCTCTCTAGCAACCTCTGCTTCCTCCTCATCCAATCAGGGTGTTAGCAGATGCCTCCACCCTCATTCCCAAGGGTGATGTGATGAGAATTATGGGAGAGCAAATATGCAAAGCTCTGGCCTAGAGAAAGGCTCCACACACACCCCCACTGGTCGGCGGGTATCTGTACTGCTACCATCTTCATTGCTCCCACACGCGGGGCCCCCACTTACCCCATCCGCACCCCACATCTGGATCTTCAGCACTCTCCTTCCTGCATGCCTCAGCCTCTGAGTCACAGACAGTTGGCAGAAACGCAAACGCTGTCAGTCCCTGACCCTGGGAAGCAGCTGCTGAAGAAAAGAAAGCCTTCAGGAGAATTTCCTTGGCAGCCAAGGCCCTCCGATGAATCAGGGGTCTTTGAATATTCTATTCCAGGCGATCTGCTGGGTCATTTCCCATTCTCCTCCCGGGGTGGGGACAGAGCCTGCAGGAAAGGGCACGCGGGAGAGGTGAAGGGGAGAGGAGACGGGTCCGGGCTCAGAAGTAAGGGGCTGACAATCCCTATCAGGGTCCCAGGGAAATCAGAGTTGCCGTGGCTGGAGTTGAAGGACCAGACATCCCTTCGCATGTCTGAAGCCCTTTGCAGCAGCCACCACCTCCTCTCTGAGGCAAGGGTGATACTAGGGCCTGCCTCTACCCCGGGCCCCTGGAACCCTCCAGCTCCAAATGGGCAGAAGTGAAGGCGACTGGCATCAGGTGAGAACTGGCAGCCAGGGCTCCATCCATGCCAGCTCCACTGTATTCTGCACCATGTTCAGTATCTACACAGAACGGGACAGCCAGATGCCTGGTCCCCAGGGCTCTACAGCCCGACGCTTTCAAACACGCTGGAAAAAGTTGAAATGTAGCTGTTAGCAACAAACCGCATTAAACAGCAAAACCACCCAGCTAGAGATCTGGTTGAGGGCACTTTGTACCCTCCCCCACCCGACACCACCACATGAACCCTCTTTGTCAGCACTGGTTGCAGCCACACTGACCCACAGGTAGCTAACTTTCCCGCAGCCAAGCCCATAATGAAACCTTGGAGGGCAGAAAGTCCCTCTCATGTTGAACACCGATTGAACCAGAAAGTATAGATTCTATCAGAAGATCAGTCCCCAGATTGACCACTACTGGTTTACCTTGGGAGTAATGTGGGATTTTTTTTTCAATTATTAGGATGGTGGAGCATTCGAGTTTTATCTTCATTATATTGCTGGCCAAGGAGAGTTTCATCTTCTTGCCCGTCTGGGGTAGATTATTGTCCGGCATAACCCCGGCTTGCTCTTGCCTGCCTATAGCTATGACCCCAGCCCCTGCGTTGCTGGCTCTGAGCCTGGTCGCATGACCAGCTTTACCAGTGTGAGGACAGCAAGCACGACACCACGGAGGCTGGGAAAGCGCTTGTGCACTGTGGACCCCTGAGCCCAGAGGGAGGAGGCTGGGACTCACCTCCTCGGGGGTGAGAGGCCGCGCAGAGCAGAGATGGGTGGCCTCGGCTGGGATCCGTGGACACGGGGCCTGCCAGCAGCCGAAAGGTGGGTAAAGTGGTCCTGGAACCCCCAGCCCCACTCCAGCCATCACCTGACCATTCCGTCAGCTAAACCTGCCCAGGAAAGAACTACCAGCCAACCCATAGAAAGCCACGAAATCACAGGCACTTAATTTGAGGACGGTTTATGACAGATACAACTCTCCAAACTCTGAGCATCTGGATCAATATGCATTTCCATGCCTGAAACAGTACACTGTGGAGAAAATGGCAACAGGGGTTGCATGGAAAATGCACATATACCCAAACGCAACTCACACACATGCAGCAGGCGTGCACACAGGCAGACACAGGTCTCATGCATTTATCTTCTACATGAACTGTAGGCATGTAAATTTCAGGCATCGCTCCTGCGACTTTCCTGGGGGAGTTTCGCTATAGGTACCGCACCTGGCAGCCAGGTCAGTGGGCGTGGCTGCCCTGCCCTCTCTGGGCACTCTCAGCACTGCCTGGGACTTACCCCCACCACAGCTGGCACTCCAGCATCACAGGTAAAGATTCCTCACCACGTTCTTGACGAACCGGGCAGTGGGACCTACAGGAGAGTCCTTGGAGAAGGCGACTGAGGTCTCACAGGGCAAGGAACCAGACTACCCTTTGACAACCCTTCCAGGAGTAGAAGTTAGGGGGTCCTAGGCTATCTGCGGGGATCACCTCTTTTCACAAGTTAAGACTCACCCCTAACTGTTTTGCCCTAAGAGCCCGTGTGCACTTAGGTGTGACTGGAGTTTTTCCCTATAGAGGGATCAGCCTTTTGTACAATCTGAATTGTTCTCTGAGCCTGAGAAATAAACGACTTCCCTTGTTCAGTCGGTAAAGAATCTGCCTGCAGTGCAGGAGACCGGATTCGAGTCCTGCGCCAGGAAGATCCCCTGGAGAAGGAAATGCCAGCCCACTCCAGTATTCTTGCCTGGAGAATCCCATGGACAGAGGAGCCTGGCAGGCCACAGTCCTTGAGGCTGCAGAGAGTCAGACATGACTGAGCAACTAAGCAACAACCGCAGCAGAATTTATGGGGCCCAAGGTCAGGTGTTCTCAGAGCAGCCCAGCACTTAGAGTTGCCTTGCACAGACAGGCTGGGGAGACAGGAGCCAGCCCAGGGTTGGGTCTCCCGGCAGGATTTCCGCCACATCTCCAACCCCTCAGCCTCCAGCCGGGTGGCCAGTCACATGGCAACCTCCCTGCCACCCTGGGAGTACCCAGAGCAGAAGTCACCCTACTCCTCTCTCAGCCTAAGCCCAACCCAATTCCCCAGGAAATGCTCAAAAAACACTGAGCTTAATAAAGTGCTGCCCATGGGTACTATCATGGACCACTTTAGAAAGACAAATTGCTATAAGTTTTACGAGGGCAATTTGACAACATACATAAAATTTTTAAGTGGCCATATCCGTTGACATAGCACTTTTCCAAGTTAATCTCAAGTATAGAAAGTTTAAGAATGCTTATTTCAGGATTGCTTGTAATAGCCAAAGAAATTGTGAGTGGCTGATCTATACAACACAAACTCAAATATTCGGGGAACCAAAAACAAAGGCACAAAAAAAAAGAGGGAGGATTTTATTTTTGAGGAGGGGGAGAGGAGAGAGGCCAAATAGAATACCTCCTTTTTAGGGTTAGAATAGCATACTCAAATTGATCACCTACTGTGTATATCTTGGTCGTGTCACGTGACTTGCAGGATTCTAGTGAGAGAGTCAATTCCTAGGTAGGTTGATAAGAAGTCCAGGGTTCCTGAGGAGGAGAAAGGGGTCTGGAGCCCTCAAAAAGGAGAAAGGAGTCTGGGGCTCTCAAGGAGAAAAGGACAAATATTCTTTTTTACATTGCTTTGTCTTAGTCAATATAACAATATATCTTGCTTGAGGACATGTTTCTCCTTAGCAAGACCCTTCTGACTAATCCTGTCATCTTAAAATGCACATTATGGAAGCGGGTCTGAAAGTAAAATCTTTCTATTATTCATTCTAATCTTGTTAATTTAAGAGGTAAGTTGGGGGAGCGGGTCTGAAAAAAGTATATAAGGCGTTGATAAGAGCAGCAAGGGAGGCATTCTCCATCCCCCTTCTGATGTCTATGTCAGAAGCTTCTTCAGTCCCTTTTCTTACTTTAATAAAACTCTGCTACTCAGAAGCTATTGAGTGATCAAGCCTGGTCCCTGGTCCCGAAGCCAGATCTTCTTCAGAGATCATGAATCTGACATCGTTCACCGTGAGCAGTCACTAGCTGCCCAACCAGGGATTGAGCCTGGGCCACGACTGTGAAAGTCTAGCCACTGGGTCACCAAGGAATTCCTTACTTTCTTAATTAAGTTAGACCTTTTAAAACACGTTCTGTGAAATAAAGTTTAAAAATATGACTTTTTTCCCACCCATGTATTCTGTACAATAATCTCATCCTGTTCACCTTCAGCCTGGGTCCTCATCACCACCACGCCCTTTTTTGGGGTCATCGAACAATTTTCAGGAGGCATTGTTCCACTGGAAATTTCATCCCAGGCCACAGGGGCCCATTCACTTGATATGAGGACAGTGTTTCATTTTGTTTTGTTTGATTCATTCATCCTGCGGGGCATATTCACAAGTTTCACAAGGTAGCCTCTTACTGTATTGCATTCCAAACTGACATTTAATGTCTTGTTTACAACAGCATTGATTGAAGTCTAATAGATCAAATACAGACAATTCCTGTGTTTAAAAACTCTTGCTTTATTCTAAGGTACACAGAATAAATGTCTATCAAGGAGGAATTGTCTTTGTCAGTGATGCAACTCCATGCAATGGAAGACTACACAAACTTTCAACAGGATATGATAGATCTCGAACATCTGCAATATATTTCTGAATGAAGAGAGCGCACTATGGAACAAGATGTCCAAAAAGATCCTATTTTTAAATGCATTTATGTGTTAGTAATTGCATTAAATGTTGTAAATTGAAATAGATCATATTATTAAAAGTTTCATCAAGGCAATAGGATGGTAAAAGCACTCATTTTTCTGAAGTGCTGGCACTGCCTGGCGAGTAGGAAAAGTATTATATTTCCTTTATATTAATCTGTAATAAGTCAAGGAAGAATGTTACAACCTCTAGTAGGATAACTATGAAAAGAATAATAAGTGAGTTTAACTAACAAGCTTATGATGGAGGAAATGAAATAATAGCATTTACTTGATTCGTCCAAAAGAAGGCACGAAAGGAAATAACAGGGAATGCAGAATAGGTGGGACAAGTAAAAAACCCATGGTACCATGGTAGATTTAAATCCTAACAAATCAGTAATAAGAATAAATGCGAATGAATTAAATACTCCAACTAAAAGACAAAGATTGTCCTTTTTATTATTTTTTTAAAAAAATCAAACTATACACTTCCTGTAATATCACAGAGTGTTGAAAGCAAAAGGTTGAAAAAGAGGACAGGTTTATTTCTGGCTCATGAGATTACCCTGGGGGGACTGGGTGCCTTCCAGGGCGTGGTCCAGCCTTGCCCCTCCTCTCGCTAGTGAGTCTCACACAGGCAATTCAACGCTCCCTTCAGGATATGGCAGGCGTCATCCTGCTCACGTTCCTCATAGAGCAGGTCACACGGCCTCGACCACCTCAAGGGGCTGGGAGATGCAGCAACCACACACTCAGAGGAGACGAATCTCCCCCCACACACAGTGAGGAACACACAGAAGACACAAGGGGTGCAACCTTCTGACTCAGACCTCCATCCCCTGACAGGGTCGACCAGAAGGCTGGTTGTTTCACTGTGCATGTGTATATGTGTGTCTGAAAGTCAGACACACACACACACACACACACACACACACACACACACACACACACACACACACACATCTATAATTTGCACACACCCAGCAGCGAGGCCTCCAGCTCACCTGCTACAGCCGGTGCAGCAATCTCCATGCCGGCTTCTCAGTTCCCTGCCAGTTGGGAGGGGACTTGGACAAACTCCGGGAGATGGCGAGGGACAGGGAGGCCTGGCATGCTGCCATCCATCGGGTTACAAAGAGTTGGACAGGACTTAGCGGTTGAAAAACGTCAACGACATGGGAAGGAGTTCTGAAAGTTTAAGGTGTGACCCTTTTCCATTGTTCCCACTGAATGTCCTTGAAGTTATAGTCAGAGCTAGGCGGACAGGGAAGGAAGGGCTCGCTGTGGATGAGGTACTGAACGAAGAGTCTGCGGGTGGGGCTCCATCTGAGAACACCAAGCACCTCGCCAGAGGCCCCTCTGCTGATCCCACCGCCTCTGTTGTAGTGAGGACCCAGCTGGAGGTCCTCAGAGCCTCTGCAGCCCTGGGAGAATCCTCACCCCTGGCCTCCATCTGCCCTCACCTGCGCACATGTGCACACGCACACACACACACTCTCTCTTCCAGACAGACACCACAGTGGCTCTTACTCCATAGACTTGGGAGCTTTCCCAGATCAAATGACGAGAGATGAAAAGCATGGGCTTGATTCTTCCTCATCCAATTACCACTTTTATTGGAGGCCAGTATCCTTCAGGCTGTGGAGAAGGAGGCAGACACTGACGAAATCTCACATAGAAGCAGCAGCCAGAAACATCCCCCTCCTGGGAGCCACTCTCTTCCAGAGACGAGTCACCAGAACTCCCCGCTAGGAGGAGGGAGGTTAAGGCGAGGCCACCTCCCATCGGAGGCAGGCGGAGAGTGTCCTGAGCTCCCAGGCAGGGATCACCCCTGCCTGGCATCTCCCCAGTGTACTGGTACCAGTCAATTATTTGGGGCCAGCCTCAGTTTCCACATCTGTAAAATGGGAATTGTAATGTCATAAACCTTCCAAGGCTTTTTTCAGAACACCCCAGGGCAGTGCTCATGAGAGCATTTGTAAATCATGAATGCGTGCATTGTAAAAATGTATTTTTTAAAATGATGTTTTGTGTTCATGGGAAGGGCGAAACAACAGATTCTGGGAACTGTGGGTGTGAGCTCAGAACATCTCTGAGCAGGACATGGAAATGATTCCTGTGGCCCCGGGACCAGGGCAGCAGTGTGAGGGATGGGTTGATGGTGAGGCCGCACCACAGCCTCTGCCTGGCCCGACCCCATAGGGCTCTGAAGCAGCCAGCAAGCCAGAGCTGGTCCCTCGCCTCCTGCCTTCCCTTCCAAACGGTTTCCAGGAAAGGCACTGTTGCCATGGGAACACATGTCCAATTATTCTACTTGCAGAAAATCACTCATCAGCCAACTTGGCTGGAACATACTCCTTTCTGCAGAGGAAAACTGCATCTTGTTTTTTCACCTCCGCCATGACCAGCTCTTTGAGCAAAGAAGTGGAGAAGCAGACCAGAGGGCTCAGGCCACAAGAGAGATGGTCTTCTGGGCAGAGAATACAGAGGCTACGAGAGAGAAGCAGGCCCTTTAGTAAAGCACAGGCAGGCTCCCACGTCTGCAGGCTGGTACACAAGCTGGAGGCTGAGGGACGGCAGGTGGGCAAGGACTGGGGCCACCGATCACCACCAACCAGCATTACTGAGCACTCACTCTGAGCCAGGCTCTGCTAGATGCTGAGCAGAAATGGATGCTTCCAACATCTCTTTATGCCTTCAGCGGGTGGGGATTCAGAGTCCAGAGGAGGGCAGAGACTGGTGAGCAGATCAGTCACAATAAGTGATCAGGACACAACAGAATGTTTAGAGTAGTCAGAAGTAGACCAGAAGGCAAAAGAATGGAAGGTAAATGAGAGGCTGGGTTTTGATGTATGAATAGGAGTTTGCCAAACAGACGAGGAATGTGGGTGTGAGCTCTGGGCAGAGGAGACATGATTAAGGAGTGGACTCCTGGAGCAACAAAGTGCATTCTGAGAGCCAGTGGTTGAGGCTGCCCCAGTGGGGCTCCTGGATAGGGAGGGGAGGGAGAAGAGGTGGGCAGGCTTAGAGGCTGGAAGCCAACTGTGCCCCCACAAGGAGCATGACCTTCAGCCTGCAGTGCAGCTGGAAGAACTCAGTCAGATTCGCATTGGGCAGAGGCAGGCAGGACAGAGAGGAGGATGGGAGCCTGGAAGACCAGCCAGCAGGCGGGGCCACCGTCCAGGGAGGAGGCCCACTGGGTGTTTGCACAAAAGGGACAAAGGAGGATCTGCAGGTTGGGGGCACGGAGCGAGGGCGGAGCCCAGGACCAGAGCTCCACCCAGTTCTCAGCTCTGGGAGAAGAAGTGTGGAGGCGGCCTTCACCAGATGAGAATAGTGGAGGGGTGGGTCTGGGGAAGGAACAAGATCAGATGGGGTCACGCTGAACAGGAGGCAGTGAGGCATCGACAGCCTGAGTTCAAGTCCCGGGGCTCTGCTTAGTGGCCATCTGTGCAGCCTTAGGCCAATCACTGACCCTCCTCTCTGTAAAATGACCCCCACTTCCTTGGGTCCTCATGAGGACTCACAGAGGTCAGCCCCAGTGGTGGGTGGTAAGTACCTGAGGATGCGGCAGTCCTGAGCCCGTGACCCCAGGGTTTCCGGGTCAAGGTACTCCTGCAGATGCTGCCAAGCACAGCCCGCTCGGGGTTCAGTAAAGAAGCTGGCCCCCTGCACACGTCCCCGTGCTCGCCCTGTCACCTGACACTTTGCACCTGGAAACAGCTGTCCTCCCAGATGGTGTCCTCCGGGGCCGTTGCTGCAAGAAGCCCATCGACCTGCCATTCCCAGCCTTCCAGCCCCACCTTGTCACTTGGAGCACACTGACTGGGCCTTCATCCTGGGTTCAGGGTCCTACCTGCCCAGAGGGTCGTGACTTGTCTCCCAGCTGGCTCACTCGGTAGACACTGTGTGTTCGTGTGTGGCCCTTCTACTGAGGACCTCTTGGCTCTCGGGATGGAGCAGTCAGGTCTCTGGATCTTGTGTCTTGGAAATGTCCAAGGAGATGACTCACCTTCACCGCCTTCACCCACAGCACCTCTCAGCAAGACACACCACTACTCCCCCTAAACAAAGCAATAACAAGGGGATCTGGCATGGCGGGCTTTCCAAAGGTGCTTCCCCTGTCTTAGCACGGAGCCCGCTCATCAGAGACCCTCCGTAAATGTGTCAGTGGATGAGTTAATGAATAAACATACAACTGCTTCTCTAAGGCAGCCCCAATTCTCCCTAGCGGCCAGAGTTCATCTGCAAGGAACTGAGTGTGTGTCTGAGTAGGAAGTTCCCGGCTGAGACCAGATAGGGCCACCTGGCCATGGCAGAGCAACGGGGAATAGCTGGCATGCAGGACCAAGCAGGATGAGTCCAGGGAGCAGGCACAACCAAGGCTGGCAGCTGCTGGCAGGGCAAAGGGACTGAGGAGAAAGACGGCGTAAAGATTAAAGTACAATCTTAACCCCAAGAAGTAGAGGAGGGGGCTGAGGCAGCAGGACCCTTCAGTTGGGGCAGATGGCCCAGGATTACTCCCATCAGGAGATCGGTCAGTGCTCTAAGGGAGCATTTGAATGGAGCTTCGTGGGGCTGTCCCCACCCTGACTCTAGTACATCTGGGCTCCTCTGGGGAACAAAGGCTGACTTCTACAGTCCAGAAGTCCCTAAGTCCTCAGACCAACTGGGACCTTCTCTCTCTGCACCTCCCTCCTCCCAGGACAAGGACTTCATTGCTGGCCTCTTGGGGCCTTTCCTTGGTGGCACTTGCTGGGATGACCCCTGGTTCTCCAGCTGGGGGACTTCCAGGGCCTCAGACGCTCCATGCACACCCCACCCCAACTTCCCGGACCACACAGTGGTATCCTCGAGACTTATCCCAGCAGGGAGGAGGAAGTCATGAACTCTGGGCTTTACAGAACCATAATTGAAAACCTCCACTACAGCCAAGTGACCTTGGACAAGTCAGGCTCCCAGGATGGAGATTTCATGTCTATTCTGTGGAGGAGATGACACCTGCCCTCCGGAACCCCAAGATACCCACCACAGGGAAGGGAAAGCAGGAGCAGACAAGCTGGGACCACCTGACATGGGGCTTCCCTGTCCCCGCCCCCGTTGCCCTTTTCCACCCTGCTCTGTGGTCTACTGAGCTCACTGTCTGAACCAAAATTTAGAACATGTGACTTGACAAAAGATTTTTGTCCTCTTGCTTCAACACACAAAGGAGTCCGACTAATTCCCTGGACAGACACAGGCATCACTGATACCCTGACCCCAGAGGCCAGCCCTCCTGTCTCACCTGTTACCTGGGCCATGATCCCAACACACACGATCCTTGTCACAGAGACATCCATCGGCCTGGACTTCATGGCTCAGCCCTGAGTCAGGCCAACAACAGCCCCTGATAGGGAACCAGGCCCCACCCCTACCCCAGAAGCAAAATGATGCAAATAATAAGGCCATCAGACACTCACCAGACCCTCCAGGTGGAGCTGCACAGAGGCTGACACCAAGCAGGTCCTGGGGATCCACTACAAATTACTCTATTTGAAAACAAACAGACAAAAAAATGGTGGGAGCAATCGTCACAAAGGAAAGGCTCATTTTCCCATGTTTTTTAAGGCAAAGCTCTCAGCTCTGCAGAACCATCCCAGTTTCCTCGTGCTTTTATCAAAAAGGTGGGTTCTTTTGGGTCCCCTGCGAAGTACGTGGCAATATTTTCTGGATATCTATTCCCTTCCAAAGAGAAGAAATCTCTTCCTGTCTAAAACAATAAAAAGGTGGGTAATTAGCGTGTAACGGTTAAAGGATAATTTTAGAGGGGTGAGCTGAGTTCATAACATCACTCTGAATATATTTGCTTTTAACTGAACTCTCTTTTTTTCCCCTCCTTTCTTCTGTGATAATTTTTTTTTTGTAACTGTAATTAGCCTAATTGAGATCTTCCCTAACGAAAACAAAGAAGAACTGTCTTCAGGAGAACTGGCTTCTGGGGAGGCCCCAGTGCTAGCAGCACCCTCTTTCCCCAGGCAGCCTCCAGGTCCCCCGGGGACCACCCTCCGCCACCGGTGGCTTCTGCCGTCCGTCTGCCAGCCGAGCAGGCAGGTAGGCTGTTGCGTGTCTAGTTGTCTTCATTCATTTATTCCCCTTCTTCCAGAAACACAAAAGCCCAAGAGCTCTGGATTTTTATTCCTACTCACTACCATTACCTAGGGGGGTGACTCTGAGCACAAAGCACAGAAAGAGAAGGCTGCCGGCAGGTCCCGCCCTCTGAGTGTTTACATCAGGCCTGGAAGGAGAGGGGCAAAGGTTAGTGGGCAACAAGGGATGGGGGGGCCCTCCCCGGCCCCGACCTGTGCAGCCAGGAGTTCTGGTTCCAGGACTCTGCCCCCGCCCACCTTGCTTTGGACAAGAGCCAGTCCTCTGCCTCCAGGCGGCTCCTAGCACTTGGCCACTTGATTCTGACTGGGCAGCGGCCCAGGTCTCATCACCCGAGTTCCTGACCATAGCTCCCACGCTGCCGATTCCGCTTTACTCAAAGCCCTGACCCCTGGGTTTCTGCCCCAACCCCCAAGCTGCTCATGGGCCCCCGATTCTTGGAGGCATCTTCCATTCAATAGACAGGACCCTGAACTTTCCCTGACACCCCTTGGACTGCTCAGGTCTCTTCCTCTGGCAAACGCAGGGGTGTGGGGTGTTTGGAGGTGTTCCCACAGACCTGTCTGGGTGGCTCCAGGGCAGGAGGTCTGGCCCACATCTCTGAGGACTTCCCAGGCCAGACATCTACATGGGTCTTTAGAGAGACAGTTGAGAGCAACTACGTAAAGGCATAAAGTAAATGCTCGGGAAGGTCAGAGAGAGGACACTGGTCCACGGGACAGGCAGCCGCCGCAGGCTCCAGGGACATGGTCAGGAACAAGCTGTAGGACTTGCCTTACACGTGCACCACCCACGGATGTGAGGTCCTAAACGTGCCAAACGCAGCGAGGACAGTGGGATGTCAAGTTCCCACTCAAAGAAATGTTTCTCCCCCTCCGCCGGGGGGTAAGGGCTGTCCCGGCAACCCCAGCTCTCTGCCTCACCAGCATCGGCCCAGCCGCCTCTCCCCCAGGTCACCAGGACCTTTGCCACGATGGCCAGTCCCTGGGAGACAACAGTGACCTTCACAGAATGACCACCATGGTTAAGGCCACAATGTAGCTGTTCACGTGGTGAGCAGGCCCCAGGTCAACAGAGGACACAGGTCAACAGCAGAAGCAGCAGCAGTTGGCAGGCCAGAGGCCATCTCCTGAAGGACTGGTCCAAAAGCCTTCACAGGCACCTCTGTCTCCAGCCAGGCCCCGCCCCTCCAGACAGGTCCCTCCCCTCCAGCCAGGCCCCACCCCTCCAGCCAGGTCCCTCCCCTCCAGCCAGGCCCCGCCCCTCCAGACAGGTCCCACCGCTCTAGCCAAGCCCTGCCCCTCAGCTAGGCCCCTCCCTTCTCCTTGCCCACAGAGCTTTCCTCCCAGGAGGGCCGAGCTGCTCTCGGGAGGAAACTCCACCCAGATTTTTCATTGTTTTTACAGAAAAGTTGGTTTCTGCCAAAAGGGAAAAATTAAAATGGGAACAGACTTTCTCTGCCCTTACCTCCACCCCCAGCCTCTGGGAATCGTTATCCTCTTCATGAAACCCTGTGGCCTGGTTTGGCCGGCCACCGATCCCGGGCCTGGCAGTTCTCTCTCCTCCCTGACTGACGAAGGCTTCCACTGCCTGGGAGGCCCAGGCCCCCTCGCTGTCTGGATCAGAGGCAAAAAAGAAAAGAAGCAGGACCATCGGGAGGGTCCTGAGTGGGTGGGGCGGGAGCACCACTGGCAGAGAGAGCAACAGGCAGGCAGGGACCCCGGCAGACCCCGGCCACCCGAGGGAGACCACTGCCACTCTGAAAGCACGAGTCAGGGTTCCAGTTTCAAAAGCCCATCCGTGAGTTTTTGTAGCCCCCCAGCCCTAATCATGGAGCACAGCCCTCTCCTTCCGAAAGTCTTCCTCACACTCCTTGTTGCAATCCACCAGAACCTGACTCCCAGAGGCCACCCACTCAGCCACCGGCTCACCTTCAAGCCCACTGAGCTATGGGCAGCTTATATTCCCTTTCCCGGTTCCTGTGACTCACATAGACTTGGTTGAGGAGGGCAGGTGGCTTTCAGAGGCAGGCCCTCTTCTGCCCCTCCTCCCTACCCTGAGGAAGTCCCAAGGGTAGCCAGGTTTGCATTCCTGCTTCAGCCAGAGCCCGGGCCTCCCAGCCCCTAACAGTCAGGTACTCTGTCGTCTGTCCCAGGCAGGCAACGTCTTTAAACAATGAATCAGGGAGGTCAGGTGAAAAGCACCTGGGCAGGCATGGAAATAATGCTGCCTTCACACACTACAGGAGAGAACAGAAGACCGCCACCACCTCCTGCCTCCTCCGGAGAACTCCACGGATGAGAGACAGAGGCTGGCATGGCTTAATCTGAGGGCGATGGAGGTGGGAAGGGTCCACGGGGGTCCGCTCGCATCCCTGCAGCCCTTTCCATTTCTGGGCTCACTGACCTAACATCCCACCACCAGCACCGGGATCTCCTTCCCGGCCCTAGGACCAGAGCCAAAAGACCAGGGAGTTCACACATTCTCCCACCAAAGCAGCCGCAGTCAAAACCCAGTGAGTTTTGGTGGGGACACAGCCCAGGCCCCTTGCTCTGTGGGGAGATGACCTCTGTTCCATACTGTCTCTCAAGAGCCCACCGCCCTACCGGTGCTCCCGAGGACCACACCTCTCTTATACGCCTGGACTCAAGCACTTGCTTCAGGGTCTGCATGGAGGGCTCCAAAATAAGTTGGGGACACAGGCAAAGCCACAAGCACCCCTTACCCTGTTCCTAGTCACACAAGCCACACAAATAAGGGTACTGGCCAGTGGTCATGCACCCTGAGTCAACAGTGCAATAGGGCTGCCTGAGAAAGCTCATAACATCACAGTTATCCTTGTGCACAGAAACACACAAAACTGTGTCCAGTGAAATGTAGCTGAATATCTAGTGGAATCCCGGAGGAGGGCATGACAACCCACTCCAGTATTCTTGCCTGGAGAATCCCATGGACAGAGGAGCCTGGTGGGCTGCGGTCCATGGAGGTTGCGAAGAGTCAGATATAACTGAGCGGCTAAACACAGCACCACATCTCATGGAATGCAACTGCCTGCTGCCCTGTGGATGGTGACCAGTTTTGCATATTTCCACATTTGCTTTAGCCTTTCTAACGTGAAGTTCTTGGAATCAGTTCTAATATCATACCAGTTCTAACATCAGACATCATACGGTGTTTTCATTCATTGATGAGTTAAACAAAATCTTTGGCACATATCCCTTGTGAATTGGTGTGAGAGTCATGGTCTTACTTTTATCAAAAAAAAAAAAAAAAAACCAAACCTGTAACCAGCTTTTGGGGGGAGACACAATTCAGCCCATAACATATGGTTTGTGAATTTTATCTGCATAAAGTTGTTTTTCTTTAGGAGTGAAGGTTCCCTACAGCCTTTGCCAAAGAAAGGGATCTGACTTCTCTCCAAGGGAGGCCACCATTGAACCCCTCCTTATTTCTCCAGGCGCTGAATCAAAGGGTGACTCTCGGCTGCCCCACCCCCACAGCGGGCAGACCAGGTGTCAGGCAGGAATCTAACCAACAGATCTTCAACCCAGTGGGGCAGGGGGACCCGGTGGGGCTGGAGCATCTCCAGAAGTCACAGCCCATGGCAAGGCGACAGGTGTCTCTCCAAACATCCACAAGAAGAGCTAATCAAGCCTGTGGACGTTTACTGAGCATTCGGGGCTTCCCTGGTGGCACAGACAGTAAAGAATCTGCCTGCAATGCAGAAAACCCAGATTCAGTCCCTGGGTGGGGAAGATCCCCTGGAGGAGGGCATGGCAACCCACTCCAGTGTTCATGCTTGGAGAATTTCATGGACAGAGGAGCCTGGTGGGCTTCAGTCCCTGGGGCTGCAAAGAACTGGACACAACTGAGAGACTATCACTTTCACTTTTTTTCACATGGGAAGTACGGGAGAAGAAAACCTAGCAAGTCAGCTGCCAGAGCCCCCCCGCAATGGGGGCACCAAGGGAGGTTCAGCCCTGACCTCAAACAGCTCAAACCTGGCCAGCACCTCCCCACACAAGCTTGAAAGGCTGGCTGTGCCCCAGACCATGAGTATGGGTGGGATGCTGGGGTACTCTGGGTGGCAGACATCCTTCATCCTCTCCTCTCCCTGGTGCCCCCAGGTCTCCACAGAGACGGCTTGAATGTGGAGCAGAGCGGAGAGGGGTGGGCTCCCCCAGCACCAGAGGGCTCTGCTCCCTCCCCAAAGATGTCTCACCCATCAGGCAGCTTATCAGAGCCTGCAGCCCCCTCGTGATGCCCCCGTGTGATGCACAAGGTGGGTGATGGCTTCAAGACTTGGGCTGTCTCTCCTTTTCTTATGAGTCACTGTCCTTGGCATACGTCTTGGGCTCAGGCACCTTCAAAGCCCTCCATGGATATTAACTAATTAGTGTAAATATAGGAATGCGGAGATTACCTATTAGCAGGTTGCTGTTGGTATTAGATCATTAAAGGTGATGAAAACCCTCCCTGAGCACTCCTCCAGGACTCAGCTCCAACTTTTTCCCCTGCAAGTCTGGTCTCAGGGCTGAGAGGAGCATAATGAGGTGGGTTTCGAGTGGGTGAGAAACAGTAGCTCCTTCTGTCCCCTCCAGCGGACTTGAAGACCATGGCTGCTCAAGAGGAAGTCTTGGCCTGCACTACGGGAGGCGAGAGAGGCAGACCCATTTGAGATGGTCCCTGGGTGTCCAGGCAATCTATGGCCCCCAGAGTGTCCACAGGTCAGCACTCAGCTAGTGCCAGGGAGGACCCTCATCCTTGGAGCCTCTAGAAGGACAGCCATGGGGCAGAGCGGGTCATGGGAGCCCATGGTTTCCAAGTTCTGCTGGGGTACTGACCAGCTCAGTAGCCCTAGGAAGTCACTTCATTCATTCACTCAACAAGTTCCCCAAGGCATTAAAAACAGAGATTCTCAGTTGACAGCAAAAGCAAAAATCAGCAAGTGGGACTATATCCTACTAAAAAGCTTCTACACAGCAAGGTAAACCACCCGCAAAAAGAAAAGGCAACCTATTGCGTGGAAGAAAATATTTGCAAACCATCTGTCTGATAAAGGGTTAATATCCAAAATATAGAAATAACTAAAACACGTCAACAGCAAAAAACCAAACCAATTAAAAGAGGGACAAAGGATCTGAATAGACATTTTCCAAAGAAGACATACAGATGGCCAACAGGTACATGAAAAGATGCTCAAAGATGTTATTAACCAAGGAAAACACAAGTCAAAACTACAATTAGATATCACCTCCCACCTGTTAGGATGACTACCATCAAAAAGATAAGAAATAGCAAGAGGTGGTGAGGCTGTGGAGAGAAGGAAACCCTTGTGTGCTGTTTGTGGGAACGTAAATTGGTACAGCCACTGTACCAATATGGAAAACAGTGTGAAGCCTCCTGAGAAAGCTAAAAATAGAACTACCCTATGATCCAGCAACTCTGCTCCTGGGTATTTTTCAAAAAAAAAAAAAAAAAAATTAACTCCAAAAGATATCTGTACCCACCTTCACTGCAATGTTATTTATAACAGCCGAAATACGGAAGCAACCTAAGTGTCCACCAGCAGATGAGTGGATAAAGAAATACACACACACAACGGAGTATTGTGCAGCCATTAAAAGAATGTAATCTTGTCATTTGCAACAACATAGATGGAACTTGAGGACATTATGCCATTAAGTGAAATAAATCAGACAAGAGAAAGGGCAAAAAAGAAGAAAAAAAAAAAGCCCATAGATACAGAGAACAGATTGGTGGTTGCTAGAGGTCATGAAGGGCAAGATGAGCGAGAGGACTTAAAACATACAAACTCCTACTTATAAAATAATTAGTCACGTATAATATACAGTATGGCAACTATGGTTAATAATACTATATAGTTAATAATACTGGAAGTTGTTAAGAAAGTGAATCATAAAAGCTCTCATCACAAGAAAAAAATTCTGTAACCACGTACAGCGATGGAGGGGAGCTAGGTGTACCATGATAATCATTTCACAGTGTATACAAATATTGACTCAATGTGTTGTACACCTGAAACTAATATAATGTTATATGTCAATGATTCCTCAATTAAAAAACAAGCCCCGATATTCTTATCTCATCAGCCAGTCCTGGCACTGTCACCTTCTACATTTATCCTGAATCGACCACTTCTCACCTTCCCCAGGCGGTCACTATGGTTCAGGACAACTAGGTCAGCACAGTAGCATCCAAACAGGTCCCCTGCCCCTGCTCCCAGCACACACACACACACACACACACACCCCATCTACACACCATGTGGCTGTCAGCACAGCAGGCTGCCTGTAGCTTCCAACCCTGCAGAGTAAGAGCCACACCCTTGCAATCCCCACCTCACCTACTCCCACCATCCTCCTCACCGCCCTTGGGCACACCTGGCGCATCCACCCTCAAGGCCAGGGCGCCTGCTGCTCTGGGGCCTTGAGCCCTCCTCCCACAGACACTGGAGGGGTGCACTTCCTCCCTTTCCCTAAGTGGCTCTCCCCAACCTCATGTCTACACAGGGTTGGCAAACTTTTCCCATAAAAGGCCAGATAGTAAATAGTGTCTCCTTTGGGAGCCACAATCTCTGCGGCAACCACCCAACTCAAAAGCAGTCATAGGTAACACGCAAGGGAGGGAGCGTGGCTGAATTCAAATAACACTTTATTTATAAACATGGGCTACAGTGAGCCAGATGTGGCTCAAGGTTGATCTAAAAGGGCAACCCCCAGCATTCTCTCATCTCTCCCTCTGCTGCTCATCACCACGTGTTGTTCAGATGCTCAGTCGTGTCCGACTCTTAGTGACCCCGTGGACTGCAGCACGCCAGGCCTGCCTGTCTTGTACTGTCTCCCAGAGTTTGCTCAAACTCATGCCCACTGATTTGGTGACCACCAAGCGATGGCACCGGAACTGCTCACATCTTCGTTATTTGCTTCCCCTGCTTCATTGGTGCCATCAACACAAGGACTCTCTTTTGTGCCTTGCTGTGTCTCTAAATCCCAAGACAGTGCCTGGCATATAACAGATACTTGATGTAATAAAAGTAGGTAAATTAAATAGTCACAAACTGTTAAAATTTTAATGAGAGTAACAGAAAATCATAGCTAACATATAGATAGATAGAGATAAGTAGAGTATACACACACACACACACACACACACACACACGCATAGTGCTTAGTGCTAAGGCAATAAGGAAGTGGAGTGAAGAAAAGGTTAAGTAACTTAGGAAAGATCACAGACCTGGAAATAACACAGCCAACAGACCCAGCTTCAGAGCCTGTGTCTCAACCCCTTTCCTGTGAAATGAGGAGGTGGGAATAGAATTGCATCTCCCTCTCCTGAGGCAGACTCCCTCCTCGATGACAGCCAGGTCCTCCAGGCAGCTGCCACCCACAGATCACACGGATCTGCAGAAGCGCCTCTCCCACTTACCTGGAAAAGGCCTCCAGAGCAGTCCCAACCCCTCACCCGGCCTAGACCACGCAGGCAAGCATCCGATTAGTCCCTGAGGTCTTCTTCTTCTGCCTGAATCTCCTGAAAAGTCATAAAGACTGCAACTTAGGAGGAGAGAAGAGTTCGGGCAACTTTTAAAACAAATCTGCCCTGAAGGTGAAATGGCAGTGTTGATATTACCTATGATTTGCTGCAAAGGGTGGTGAGTAAATGGGAGAAAGTATCACCCTCCAAAATCCTGGCCAGAAAACCAGTCTGTGTCTCTCAGTTACTGCTCTCTCCATCTTTCTCTTTGTCTTTTTACCCAGAAACCAGGCCCTGGTAGCCTCCTATGTTCATGAAGGTGACTCTTAGCCCCTTCCACCTGCCTGATGCTGGGGTTGGGGGCGCAGCCCTCATTAACTTCAGGGAGGCAATTCATCAGTTTCAACAAAGACCCCAGAATCACTCTCTTTGGGGCCAGTCTCTCTTTCAAGAGAAGAGGGGGCCAGGTGGGACTAGCAGGGCCTTGAGACCAGCTCCCGCAGGCTCTCAACAAGAAGCTCCATATACCAGCCTTATTTGGAAGGGAAACTCTCCAAGTCTCCAAGCCCCATGAGTCACCCAGCAGGAATGCCTGTGACATTTCATAACAAATAATAACAATGCCTTACCTCCCTGGGCCTCTTAATAGGCCTTCACATTAGCTCATTCGACCTGCAGAAACCTACGAGTGGGCGGGTCCAATATTTTATCGATAATGTGCGCAGAGCACAGACAGCCTAACCCAACATCCAAGCTGAGCTGGATGATCCAGGCTTCCGGCCCCCACCCCAGGGCAGCTCAGACACTTCCTCCCCACAGGCCAAGCCTCCTGCTTCTCTGATGCACAAACCAGTGCTAAGGCAACAGTGACTGAAGTCGAGATGCCCTGGAGCCCGTGCTCCGCAACAAGAGAAGCTACCACAATGAGAAGCCTGCACACTTAGAGAGCAGCCCCTTCTCATCGCAGCCAGAGAAAGCCCGTGTGCAGCCACAAAGACCCAGTGCAGCCAAAACTAAAAATTAATTAATTAAAAAATAACACACATCCTGGACCAGAAGAATAAAATAAATGGACAAAAACCTGCTGTGTGGGCTTAGTCGCTCAGTCGTGTCTGACTCCTTGCAACCCTGTGGACTGTAGCCCACCAGGCTCCTCTGTCCATGGGGATTCTCCAGGCAAGAATACTGATGTGGATTGCCATGCCCTCCTTCAGGGGATCTTCCTACCCAGGGATCGAACCCAGGTCCTCCCCGTTGCAGGCTGAAATTTTACCAACTGAGCCACCAGGGAAGTCCAAGAATACTGTAATGGGTAGTCTATCCCTTCTCCAGGGGATCTTCCAGACCCAGGAATCGAACCGGGGTCTCCTGCATGGCAGGCAGATTGTTTACCAGCTGAGCCACCAAGATGTACTGAAAGACTAGTCCAAGTAAACGACAAAGACAGAATAAGAAATTATTAATCGACAACTAGAAAGGAATAAGATTAATATTTTAAAAAAAACCACAATAGTCACATCTCACACCTCTGTGAGTCAAGAGCTTCCCATTGCATGAATCCAAGCCCAAAGTAGACATCCTTGGCTGGACCCCAGACCCTGTTCTAGAAGTTTCCTTTAGAGGCTACTAGAGGGTGCATCAGCTGTTTCATTGAAGTGCAATACACATAAAGAAAAGCATAAAACTGTGTGTCCGACTCTGACTTTTCACAAAGTATTAGTAGCACACCTGTGTGAGCAACACCAGGTCAGCACCAAAGGAGAACACCGCCGACCCCCCCAGGTCCCTTCCTGCCTCCTCCTGTCCCAGACCTCCCTCCACCTAGACAGCCACCAACTTGACTTCCAGGCGAGAGATTGATCTTGACTCTTCTTTCAAATCCCTGGCTGCTCACTCCAGTATTCTTGTCTGGAGAATTCCGTGAACAGAGGATACAGTCCATGGGTTCGCGAAGAGTCGGTCATGACCGAGGGGCTAACACTTTCACTTTCTTCCTTTTCAAAGGCTTCCCAGGTGGCGCTAGTGGTAAAGAATTCACCTACCGACGCAGGAGCCGTAAGACAGGCGGGTTTGATCCCTAGGCCGGGAAGCAGGCATGGAAACTCACTCCAGGATTTTTGCCTGGAGAAACCCATAGACAGAGGAGCCTGGCAGGCTACCGTCTATGGGGTCACAGAGAGTTGGCCAGGACTGGGCAACTGAGTACATAGGGTATAACTGCTGTTGTTTAGCCACTAAGTTGCAATTGGCAGGTGGATTCTTTATCACCGAGCCACCTAAGAAGCCCAGTGCTATCTCATTGTATTTTAATGTATGTTTCAATGATGATTATGAAGTTGAGCACCTTTTTATACCCTTGTAGTCTGTCTTTTTCATATTGATTTGTAGAAGCCCTTTATGTATTCTGGGCACTAAATGTGGATATGGGTGTGGTTATAAATGCTAGAAACAGAGATGAACACAAGTGACAGATGCTCTGTCAGGCTCTACCACGGTAGAGTCTTTCTCCTTTGTTCCATTAATGCAGTGAGTTACTCTGATAGAATCTCCTCTGTGAAAACATCTCTCCATTCCTGGAATGAACCCAGTTTGGTCATGGTGCATCCACCCTTTTACACAGCAGCGGGTCTGATCGCCTGGTGTTTGGCTCCGGACTGTTGCGCCCACATTTGTGAGCGAGGTCAGCCAGTAATTTCTGGAGGAGACCATGGAATGTTTGGGCGTCCGCGTCTGACTCACGCAGTGAGTTGGACGGCATCCCCACCTCCCCCTCCTTACTCTGTGTCCTCCCAGTTAGCGAAAGGTTGGTTCGACGCACACATTAGTTGTTGACTTGGGGGAAGGCCCACACAGCTCATCTTTCCAGGCCTGGGGACTGTGTCTGGAGGTCCTGTGTCTGCGGCCTCATCTGTCTGCTGAGTATGGGGGAGGGGGACTTGGGGGGGGGGGCGTCTCACCTGACAAACATCCCTGAAATGACCAGGGAGTCAGGGCCACACCCCGGGTCCTTCCGGTGGCTCTGCTTCCCAATCCTTTCTCCCCTCTCTGCTCCTATCTCTCGTGTCCTCTTCCCCCTCCCTCTTCCTCTGTCTCCATTTCTCTTTCTCCCTTCCAAGACCCAGCAAAGACCCCTCTTCAACGCCACATGTGTGTGCGTGTGTGTGTGTGTGCTCACGCATCCACGTGAACCCAGCCACAGTGCCCACCGCTGGGAGATGCTGGAAGCGGCTGACTCCACCAGTCACTCACCTGCTGCGGTCGGACTCAGGTCTTTACCTCCCCAACCCCTCCCATGCCTCCACAATCTCCCCACCCTGGCTGATGCCTCCTCTGTCTTGCTCTTTGCTGGAGCTGCAACTCCGCAGTGCCCCCCTGGCGTGTACCTGAACAGCCTTCAGTGTGCCGTGAAAGATTCATGAGGGCGAGAGCATGGAGGCGGGCAGGGGGTATAAAAGCTGGCACTGGGCTCTCGGCTGGAGGGCAGGCAGGGAGGGTAAGCCCTGGCCATAGGCGGGGAGCCGGGAAGGCCAGTCCAGCACCAGCCCTGGCCACAGAGGAGGGTGCCTGACTGTGCTGTCCCCAAAGTCAGTGCATCACTGCCAAGGGAGGAGGGCAAAGGGTGCAGGGGTTCCACCTGTGCAAACAAGAGAGACCTGGGCCAGGTATTGACAGCTGTGCTGGAGGGGGTGCCTGGGCAGCCCACCGCCTTTCAAAGGACTTGTTCGCCTAATACCACTTAAAGGTTATGGAGCCAGCGTGTGCAGTCACCCAAACACCTGCGTGTGTCTCTAAAAATGGAGCTCTCTCAGGGGTGTGCCCACTGTGGAAAGGTAAAGTGAGTGGGTGGGTGCTGCTCCAGGAAGAGGGAGCCTAGAAGAGAGCACGCATCCCACAACCTTCTGTGCCAAATCCAGGGGGCTGTGATGACAACTGAGAGTCCTGCAGAATGGTCCTCCCAGGCTCCTATCTCTCCCACCCTCAGCAAGCCCTCCAGGCAGAGGCTGGCGAGGATGAGCATCCTGGTCCCTCCAGTGGGGGTCTACCCTCCCCTTCCACTGGCCCGTGCGGCTGGCCTGAGCCACTGGTCCTGAACAGGGAGGAGCAGGAGGAAGGCCAGGGCTGGGCCACCGAGGTGTGACCTGGGCACTGCCACTAACTCCCGTGATGCTCCTGGGCGCGTCCTTTCACACCATAGATCCCATGGCCCTTCTGTGAAGGGACACAATTGTGCCAAGTAGCAGGAGCCAGTCCTTTCCACCCTGACGGTCCCCAATCCATGTGACCTGGGGTCAGTGGAGCAGGCCGGCACCAGGGGTCACAGGATATAGTGGGACGCTGCCCTGCATCCCTGGAGGAGGGTCTCCGTGCACTCCCCTCCGAGCCAGGGGCTTCATGGGCTCTCAGCAGGAGTTGTCGCACCATTATTGTTAATTACAATAATGAGAATAATAGTTATCATCCTAATCACAGCCTGGCTGAGTAGGATTGTGGCGGGCTTAAGGGAGTCATTTACACCAAGGAGATGATATTCTTAGAGACAAGAGGCATTCCCCAGGCTCCAGATGGCTGGGGAAGTGGCCAGGGAGGAAACAAACCCCAAGACCTGGACCGTAATTGGTGGGCACGCGTTGGCACCTGTGCCAGGAGGCCCTAGTGGCAGCACAGTAAACAGGAGGACTTCCTGTCTGGGCTCAGCAGGCAGGGGTCTGTGCTGGCCCTCCATCTTATTACTAGAAGCGCCATGTGCCATGGGCTCCCCAAGACTAGCCCTCCCCCTGTACCCCCAGGGAGCACATCTCCTGCTGGCCTCTGCACCTGTTTTCAGAGGGGATTCTAACACATGAGAGTGTGCCCATTTGGTGACCGGGAGAGGGAGGCAGGTAAGGATGGCAAGGGAGAGAAGGCAGGGTGGAGAAACGGTGCTGCCAAGCACTCTGGGTGCCGGAGGGGAACCTGCACTGATGGGGGAGTGGGCTGGCTTTTCAGTGCCTCACAGACCCCCCAGCAGAGCTGTGCGGGCCCTCAGCGAGGGTGAGAGCAGCGCTAGCCAGGGTCAGACAGCAGGTAGTCCGGTCTCTCCTCCTCCTCCAGTCGCTGTCCCTGCTTCCTGCTACTCAGCCTGGCAGGAAAGAGCTGCCCTCAGCAGATCTGCCCTAGAGCCTGGCCAGAAACAGGGGACTCCGACCCAGGAAGCCAGGAGAGAAAGCTGATGGGCGCAACCTGGGTCCAGTTCATCGCCGGCTCAGATGCCTGAGGCCAGGAAAGAGTCACACAGAATCCACGTGGAGTAAGCAGTTAAAGGCTGGGCGTTACGGGCTTCCCAGGTGGCGCTAGTGGCAAGGAACCCGCCCGCCAATGCAGGAGATTGTAAGAGACGAGGGTTCCATCCCTGGGTCAGGAAGATCCCTAGAGGAGGGCATGGCAACCCACTCCATTATTCTTGCCTGGAGAATCCCATGGACAGAGGAGCCTGGTGGGTTACAGTCCACGGGTTGCAAAGAGTCGAATAGGACTAGAGTGGCTTACCACATTACCGGCTGAGCCGTTATCCCTGATGGTGCCGTATCGCATCCTCTGGGATGTGGCAGGAGTGTGCAGCCCACGGACGCAGAGCGATGTCTTACCGGAGGCAGTGAGGAAGGGGTCTTCAGAAGCGTGAAGGGCAGCCAGGGGAAGATGAGATGAGTCTGTGGCCCTGGCACCCTTGGAGGGCAGGGAAGGGAAGGGCGGTGGCACTGAGGAAGCAGGCTTGATGTCAGGAGGCTTCTGGTAGCCAGGGGAACTGAGCCCACTCTCATGGAAGGGCTGCCTTGGAGTGGCTGGGTTCCACACCACCTTAAACGTTTGGGTGGACTCATGCCCAGCCACCAGGGACAGTGGACAGCAGGGTCCCTCGAGGCCTCTGTACTGGCCAGCGATCTCCAGAGAAAGAGAACCAACAGGAGAGACAGAGATAAGAGAGAAAGAGGTTGGTTTACTGTAAGGAATTGGCTCCCACAATTACAGACACTGGGAGGTCCCACCATCTGCCATTTATAAACCGGAAAAGCCAGCGGCGTAAGTTCCAACCTGAGCGCAGGAGACACGTATCCCAGCTCAACAGTCAAGCAGAGAGAACTCTCCCTCCCTCCAACCTTTCTGCCCTACTCAAGCCCTCAATGGATTGGATAACGCCCACCCACTCTGGGGAAGGTGGTTTGCTTTATCCAGCCCCCCAGTTCACAGTCTAATCTCTTCTAGAAAAACACTCTCACAGAAACCCCTGGAAATAACTTTTCACCAGCTGTATGTGCCCTGTGAGGCAGTCCAGTTGACACATACAGTCAGCCATCACAGCCCTCTCCCATGGCAACCCCGGGTCCCTCGTGGTCCTCAAAGCCCCACGTGACCAGGCTCCTGTTCATCCTTCCCTCATCCTCCCTGCAGGCCCCCAGGGTCCCTCAGGGCCACATTCTCCCCCTTCCAGGCTGGGCACCTGCTGGTCCCGCCATGTCTCGCCTATGCACCCTTCACTTTTCATCATAAGCATCACCTCTAGAGAATACTCTTGAGAGTCCCTTGGACTTCAAGGAGATCAAACCAGTCAATGCTAAAGGAAATCAACCCTGATAGCCATTGGAAGGACATGCTGACGCTGAAGCTCCAAACTTTTGTCACCTGATGCGAAGAACTGACTCACTGGAAAAGACCCTGATGCTGAGAAAGACTGAGGGCAAGAGAAGAAGGAGGCAATGGAAGATGAGATGGTTGAATGGCAACACTGATTCAATGGACATGAGTTTGAGCAAACTCTGGGGGATAGTGAAGGACAGGGGAGCCTGGTGTGCTGCAGTCCATGGGGTCGCAAAGAGTTGGACACGACTGAGCAACTGAACAATAGCAATCAGCTCTTCCAGAGAGCCTCCCTGATAGGTTGGAGATTGCCCTTTCTTTGTCATACTCAACTCTCTCAGGGTGATTTGCAAACTGTGATGATGGGAAGGAACTGGGAGCTGTGAGGGAAACCCATGGGGTAGGGGATGGGGAGAGTTTAGACATTGCAGGAGGACGGCCAGCTCCCTCAGAGCACTGGGGATGAACACGGCATCCAAGAAAACCTCAACCACGTTTTCAGTCCTCCTTTATCAACATGTTATATGACCCTGAAGCCAGTCAGTCAATGGACTGCAAGACCCCAAGTCCAACTCCAGTTCCTGAGTGGTTTTCAGAAGACTGTGTCCCCCATGCACCCAGCCTAACTCCCCAAGCAGGCGGCCATGTACTGTCCAGAGAAGGGAGAGACCGCGGGGACCCTGCCGGGCTTCCTTTGCCTGCAGTGGCGTCATGACTGAGCCCTGGGTCCTGGAGAGAGGAGGGTCAGAGATGGGGGAGGAGGCCTAAGAGGAAGGAGGGAGGCAGGAAGGTGGGGCGGGGGAGGCCCCGAGGCTGCTGCATGCAGTCAACCCAAATCTAATCTCAGAGAAGAACAACGAAAAGAAAGGGAGCCGACCGACTCCCAAGCTTTTGCCTTTTCTGCCTTGAGATTGGGGAGGAGTCCGGATATTTGAGGAGTAGTCCCGCGGTGGAAGCCTGTGCCAACACCACTGCTTGCTGTGGGGTCCCAAGTGGACTCCAAGAAGAAGCTCCGCCCCAGGGAAGCCCCCAAAACCAGCCGGGTTTGGACAAAACTGGCCAGACTCCCCAGGCCCCTCCTCGATTCTTTCTGCCCCCTCCTGCCCCAGAAGAAGTCATGGGCTTCTCCCAGTTGAGTCCCTGGTCCCACCTCTGCGTGGGCCCCTCTGGGTCCAACAAGACCAATTACAGTCCTTGGTGTGTTAAAGGTACTTATGGAGGAGACCCTTCCTGAGCCCCAGGCCGTGGGTTCCTGCTGAATCGACCATCTGCTGCTGTGAACGAGGGAGCCGTGGTGAGCCAGGCACTGGCCGCACCGACGGGCCTCCTTACAGACCCTCTCACCCAAGTTTCCATCAGGTCTCTCTGCCCCCTGTCCGGTCTGCTTCTGCCTTATCTCACCGTTAGCCCGGAGGGATGAGGAAGTAGCAGTTGTTGGGTTTGTTGGATATGGAACATAGATCCAGAAGGGGCAGCACGTGGCCTGACCCTTGGGGCGCCTCAGCCTTAACGCAGAGACCAAGATCCACACATCCAACCCGCACGGGTAGACGGAATAAATAACGCCCACTTCAGGGTTATTTTTCAGATGCCTGTGCATGTGGTGACGAGTAATCAGATACAAATTCATTTTAAACCACGGCTGAATTCAAAGTAGCTTTTTGTCATTGTGAGTTCTCTCAACCAATGAATCCTAAAAATAAAAGCACAGCATGTGAAGAGATCCTCAAAGAGTTTGACATTAAAATGCAGCTCACAGGCTCAAAACAATGGGGCACCTCCTCTCCATAGCAGATCCTCTCTTTTTGCTGAAGAAAAATGCAGTTCAGAAAGGTTGAGAGCCCTCACCAGGGTCACACAGCTTATGAGGCTCATGATGCCTGGACTCACCCAGGTGATGACCTCAGGCCAGGGGACTTTAATCCCTCTGACTCTTCAGTCCTCTTCTGTAAAATGGGGTTGTTGAAAGGATTCAGTGGAAGGATCCAGGCACAGGAGTTGATACGATGCCCAACTCATAGGAGGTACTCAGCAAGTGATGAAGATTATTACTATCATTATCACTGTCACAGTGATAGCCTGCAGCCTTGTGCATCCTCTCTCTGGTTCTAAGCCACACTGACCCTGTGAACCACTGACCCCCCCGCCCCCGCCCCCCCCACACACACACTTTAGAGCTGGTTGCAATGTGGTCAGGTAGTATAGTCCCTTTAAAGCTTCCCATCCCTACCTGCATGCAAGAGCTGAGAAATAAACATCCCTTGGCACAGAGCCCTGCTTGTGAGCTCCCATAGCAACCAGTATTTTTCCTACCACGGCTCTGATCTTTCTGAATTGCCTTCACCTGGGGAAAAGTCCAAGTCCCACGTCAAACAGCAAGCAAAGTGGGATTGAGAACCAGGTGAAGAGTTCACTGGTTACCACTAGCGCTTAACAGAGTAATCAACTAATCGGCTGATGGATAGATGTTGGAAAAATGGACGGACAGATGGATGGATGGGTAGGTCAGTTGATGGAAGGATGGTTGATGATGGATAGAAAATGGATGGATGGATGAGTAGGTGAATGTGTGAGGTGGATGGATGGAAGGATGGTAGATGATGGATGGAAAGATGGGTGCACGGATGGATGAATGGGTGGGTGGATGGGTGGATGGATGGGCCATTTTCTCAAGATACTTCCTAAAACTTCAGAGAGGAAAGTATTAAGCAAGAGGGTGAGGAAGCCAGGCTCAATACTTCAGATGGACTCCAGGTGACATTTCCAGAGCTATGGAACACCACAAAGAGCTTCCCTGGATTCTAGCATCTGTGCCCACCCTCACAGGTCAGCACTGCCTTGGAGATGAGGATAGGAGGCCAGGTGGGAAATGAAAAAAAAATCCATGGATCCTCAACCCTGTCCCAGGAGCGAACCGCCTTCTGCCCTGAGCAGAAGAAGGCACACGCAGAGGAGACCAGGTCTACTAGACCAGGGAAGGAAGGAGGGACTTGAATGGTGGCTGAATTGATACAGCAGCTGCAAAAAGGGTTTCCTCTGAGGTCTCCAGTCTCCGGCCCTGGAGGAAGGTGGAAGATCGGGGGACTGGGCCTCTCCCACCCCCAGCCCAAGGCCAAGGACGAGCATCTAGGGCTGTGGAACTGGCCTCCCGCTGTTGCTCCCACTGGGGAGGGAGTGGGTGGCTGCCTGTGAGCTTCTCTTGCCTTCATCTATTTATAGCCCCGGCTGCTTGTTTTATTTATTTGTTTTTTGGCTCCTGCATCCCAAGATCTTGTGTGCTTTGTTCTGCTAGAAGGAACACGGCTGTGTGGCCTTGGACGCTGCCTCCCACTAGTACCCCCACCTTAATGTGACAGTGGAAAGCCTCCCACAGACACACAAGCAAGCATTCACGTGTGCACACCCACAAGGTGACCACGCTTGGGTCAGGCCCTCCCCGCCCTCCCTCCACCTCAAGCCCACCCCACTGCACCCAGTCCCAGGCCCGTGTCCACCTCTGCTGACCAACACAAACCTTGTTTTATACAAAAACTTGTCTCTCGTATGTTCACACTGATGTCTAATTTTGAAAATCAAATATTTTTAAGGATTGAATATTCAGATCCTTCTGCAGAGGAAACCGTGGAGCAGGTCTTGGAGTAAAATTAGAAATTCTTTTTGTAAGCAAAGGCCTGGCCATCAGTAATCGGCTGGGAATCCAAAACAGGGACTTGGAGTTTCAACATCACCTCTTAGAAACAGTCCATTTTGTGAGCAAATGGACTTGGGAACCCCAAGTTTTTACTGCCAGCCCAAAGGGGTCAGTTCTAAGGATTAGTATCTGGGTTCATTGGGGTGCCTGGAGCCAGCCCCTGTCTCTCTCTCCTGGTCCCCTCAGAGGGGGTCGCTGGGCAGTTCAGCCTGACCCAGCACGGGATCACCCTTCAGTGGTGCCTGGGCAGGACCTGGACCCACCAGCCTGCGGCTGTCACTCCTTTGCGGAAGGAAGAGCAAAGAAGGGACCCTGCCACCCATTAGTAGCGGCTGTGGGGGAGGGGCAGGCCACTAAGGCCCCCCAGGGCCCCTGGGTGTGAGTGCGTGCTGAAGTAGACACCTTGGGAGACCCTCTTGTCTCCACCAGGCAGACCCACACCAGGTCTGGCTATTGGCAGAATAAAATAAAAAGATGCCAGTGTTTTAGAAACATCATGATATCCTTCATTGGTACTGGACCAGGAGGACCAGGTGGGAAACCCCAGCAGCTGAGAAGCTGAGGTTGCACCTAAAATGTCTGTGTCGAGTAGGTGCCACGATGAGAGCGGTGTGCCAGGGCGAGCAGACCCAGGGCGCCCAGGTGTTTTCTCCTCAGGTCCTCTTGCTAAGAACCACAGTTCTGTGTGTGTGTGTGTGTGTGCCATCTACGTGAGTTTGATCACTTCTTTCTCTGCAGAGAAGAGAATTAGATAAACAGCCATCCAAACCTGGCCCCTCTGGCCGGAACTCCACTCAAACACTGAAACGCCCAGAGAGCAGCTGTCCCCCGCCTGCCACCCACCCAAGTCTCCCAGGGCACCCCCGCCCCGGACGTGGGCTCTGCCAGCTGGACAGGCAGGCCCGGGCTGGACCCTGCAGATGGAGCAGCTAGTACTCTGGGGGAAGACTTCTTTCTCCAGCTATGAAGCTCCAGGAGGCATCTTCAGCGACCAGCCAGACACAACCAGCTAGACCTAGCAGCTTAGCCTCCAACGAAGGGCCCTGAAGGAGACCTGCCCCGTGAACGTCCCTCCAGGCCTTTCACTATTGTTACTAAGAGATGGTCTGAGGACTTCCCCGGTGGTCCAGTGGCTAAGACACCACAGTCCCAGTGCAGAACCAGGTTCAGTCCTTGGTTAGGGAACTGGATCCCACATGCTACACTGAAAGATCCCACCTGCTGCAACTGGGACGTAGCACAAGCCAAGTGCTTTTACACATTTGCTTACGTATAAATAAATAAATACACCTTTTAAAAAGAGTTCTTACAAAAAGACCATTCAGTCCCGAGGTAAAGAGCCAGGACTTTGGCTCTGATAGGGCTGGGTTCAAATTCTGCTCTGCTGCTTATTAGCTGTGTGACTCGGGGCAAGTCACTTAACCTCTCTGGGCCCCACTATCTTTGGTCTATGGAGTGATGATACTGTCAGTATCGCCTCCCTGGGATACTGTGAAGAGTGAGTGGGAGGACACATATAAAGCAACTAGCGTGCTGCCCAACACAGATAAGTTATCAGTGAAGATATTATTGCCCTTTTTATCTACAGCTCCTTATTTAGTGAGCAATATGATTCTATCTGGGATTCCCCGGTGGCTCAATGGTAAAGAATCTGCCTGCCACTGTAGGAGATGGAGGTTTGATCCCTGGGTCAGGAAGATCCCCTGGAAAAGGAAATGGCAACCCACTCCAGTACTCTTGCCTGGGAAATCCCGTGGACGGAGGAGCCTGTGGGCTATGGACTATGATTCTATTCACACCAACCTGCAACTTATAGATGTCATGAGCCCAATGGCAGCTTCCAGCCCTACACACTAAGCCGCGTTCAGCCTGCTTTGAAGTAGGGCTAGGGGCCTCAAGGCTTCCACTCTGGCCGCACCCACCCACCCCTCATCTTCTTCCTCCAGATCCTCAGGTGCCATTGCCCATCCACACCGGGCTGGGTGCTCCCTGCACAGTCTCACTTGCAGTTCCCCAGGTCCAAACCTGCCTTCCTTGAAGCTGAAGGGGTCAGTCTTTCTGGGGCTGCCCACATCCCCCTGGGCTGGCCTTCCCTGGGCAGAGGAAGGGAAACATTTGCCAGACTTCTGGTCCCTCTGTCTCCATTTACTATTGAGCCCAGAGAGGGTCAGCCACTTGCCCCAAGACACACAGCAAGGCAGTGGCAGAAGATTCTCAGGGTTCTGCATTTCAGCCTTTGGTCTTCTCCACCAGACTAGGTTGCAACCCAACTGCTTCATGTCCCAGGAACATGGAGGGTAAGATGAGCCCTCAGAAAACATTAAAGGCCCCCTCCTCCCTCTTGAGGCCTCCTGAGAGCTTCTCACACACTTCCTGCTGTCTTCACACTGTGGTCAAAAGCTCATCTCTCTCCTCCACCTGCAGGAAGACAGGCTGCTGTGCTGGAGGAGACATTAAATGGAGCTGGGGACGGGGGGAGGGCGAAGGGGACAGGGCGCTGGGAGAACTAACAGCCCTGATGAGCAGCTGTGAAAGCCAGTAGCCACCTCCGCCCTTAGCACGGAAGTCAGGCAGAACCCTGCATAGAGCCTGGGGTCCTTGGCCAAGCACCTGGGGTGTTGGGCAAGCCTGCTTCTCCCGGGCTCGAGCAGGGCCCCCAGGAGCTCTGACATGGCCTTCACTGCCGCAGAGACCTTGGGCGTCCCAAGGACAAGCTCCTCTCCACCCAGAAGGCAGCCTCTCAGCAGTCCGAAAGCCTGCAGAGCCTGAGACGACTGTCATCCACAGATAAAAATAACAGCATGGATCCCTCCCTGTCGCCGCACCTCGGGACCTTCTGTGGTTCCGGGCAAGGCAAGCTCAGGAATTCATGGCCACAGCTCTGAGACGAGGAGACAGGCAGGTCAGGCACTTCATCCAATCTGCTCACTTCTCTCCCTGGACCGGTGAGAAGACAGAAAGCTCTTGGGCTGGAAGCTCTTTCAGGGACAAACTTTAATTCGAGCCCTGCCACAGCCGCTTAGGGGAGGCCAGAGCGGGTGTGCCCGTCCCGTCTGTCAGGGGAGGCGAAGCAATGGCTGCTGGCCCGGCAGCCTGTCCTGCACACCCCAGGGGCTGAGGCAGTATCTGTTCTCTCTTCACCCTCCTGCCTGCAGAAAAAGGTCGGCCACCTGAGCTCCTGGACGGGGTGCTGGAAGCGCTCAGAGAGAGTATTAGAGAAACAGGTGGAGTCCTGTTTTACCAGCCAACGGGACTGGTTAAAAGGATGCTCAGGTGGTAAAGAACCTGCCTGCCAGTGCAGGTAAACATAAGAGAGGCGGGCTCAATCCTTGGGTCTGGAAGATCCCCTAGAGCAGGAAACGGCAACCCACTCCAGTATTCTTGCCTGAAGACTCCTATGGACAGAGGAGCCTGGCAAGCTACGGTCCATGGGGTCACAAAGAGTTGGACATGACTGGAGTGACTTAGCACACCTGCAGGTTTGCATGGAATCAGGATTGCCTTCCTGGAAGAGGAGGCCTGCAAGCCGGGTTTGGAAGGATATAGGCTCCACCGCTGACCTGATTCCCGGCATTAGAGCGGGTGTGCTGTGCTGCCCGCCTGCTTGCTCGGTGGGGCAGCCTCCTGCCGGGTGCTGTTCCAGGACCTCCGAGAGTGGCTGTCACCTCCAAGGGGTCCTACACAAACTGAGCTGGGCTGTGTTCAGGGTGATTCAGGGGTGTATCTGAGCAGCACGGGTGAAAGATGAAACTGCAGTCTTTTCCAATGACTCACTGTCACTTTCCTGTTGCGAGCTTCTCGTGGCCCTGGGGAAGTGTTGAGGCTCCAGGAGCAGCCTCTTGCCCACAGCAACAGGGCGTGGGAGAAAACCAGGGGTGTCCTGGGACTGGGCACCCCCTCCTTCCATTGCTAGCAGCGTGGATTCCCCCATCATCTCTAGGTCCCAGATCCATGGCTTGGGAGAGGACAAGCTGTCCAGAGCACCACCAGCCTCTACACACACACACACACACTTAAACACATACACACTTAAACACACACACTTACACACACACACACACACACACACACAAAGAGTCCTGGCAGGAGGGCCAGCCAACACAATGCCTTGGATGAGAAGAAAGAAATGGGCAGACGCCCTGTCCGGGAGTTACATCTGCCAGGAGCCCCCGTAAGAACAGCAAACTAAGTCCCAGGGGCTGGGTGGACCTCACTGATGTGTGGGGAAAAAAGGGACCCAGTGAGGGCCAGAGCGGGCAGCCAGCTGCTGGGCTGGGAGCCCACAGAGCCCAGCACAGGCTTCAGGCCCCCAAATAGACCAGGAAGTCCCGGAGGCTGGGCCCCAGCTGCCAGGGAGGCCAGTCCTGCGAGGAGGGCCCTGGGGAGGCCTGGGCCTCCCAGCCCGTAGCACCTTCCTCTGGGTTGTTTAGCCTCTCAAAGCTGTTTCCTATTTATCAGGGAAGGGGAACACTGTTCAGACTTGAAGCCAGCTGGCCCACCTGGGAACTCTCCTACCCCATCAGCTTGGAAATTTCCTGCCTGCAGGCCTATAGATGGAGGAGGGCATGCCCACCCCCTGAAAGGCTTTTCTGAGAAGAGCCAGGGACAGCCAGCTGTCTGCACAGTGAGAATGGACACCTTCTCCTGGACCATGCAAGTCCAGCCTGTCTCCATCAGCTGTCCTTGGGCCAAGTGCCGAGGCCACTGGCCCACTGGACCCCCTCTCAGAAACTGCACCGCTGTGAGTCCAGCCCTGAAAAGGAAGCCCACTGCCTTTCTTTTTTCTTTAAACTGAAATATAATTGCTTTACAATGTTGCATTAGTTTCTGCTGTAAAACAACGTGAATCAGCCATATGGATACATATATCCCCTCCCTCTTGAGCCTCCCTCCTACCCCCAAACCCCATCTCTCTAGGTCATCACAGAGCACCGAGCTGAGCTCCCTGGGCTATACAGCAGCTTCCCACTTGCTATTTATTTTACACATGGTAGTGTATATGTGGGCTTTCCCTGGTGGCTCAGATGGTAAAGAATCTGCCTGCAATGCTGGAGGTGCGGGAGCAATCCCTGGGTTGGGAAGATTCACCATGGACAGAGGAGCCTGGCGGGCTACAGTCCATGGGGTCGCAAAGAGTCGGACACGACTGAGTGACTAACGCCTTCATTAGTGTACATCCCTCAGTGCTCCTCTCTCAATCCGTCCTGCCCTCTCCTTCCCTCACTGTGTCCACAAGTCCATCCTCTCCGTCTGCACCTCTGTTCCTCTCCTGCAAAAAGGCTCATCAGTACCATTTTTCCAGATTCCATATGTAAACCTTTGTATGTGCTGCCTTTCTTTTAAAAGCAATAGTAGAGACTTTCCTGGCAGTCCAGTGGTTAAAACTCTGTACTTCCATTGCAGGGCGTACGGATTCCCCCCTGGTTACGGAACTAAGATCCCACGTGCCAGATGATGCAGTCAAAAATAAATAAATATCAGTCATGGATAAACATCATATTTAATTTGTGGTCCATCCAGACAATGGAGTATTTATTCAGAGATTAAAAAGAATAACCTATTAAGTCATGAAAATACATGGAAGAAACAAATGCGTGCTGCTAGGTGAAAGAAGCCAGTCTGTAAAGGCTACAGGCTGTCTGATTCCAAATATATGATATTCTGGGAAAAGCAATAGTATGGAGACAGTAGGGTTTCCCAGGTGGCGCTAGCGGTAAAGAACCCACCTGCCAACGCAGGAGACGTGAGTTCGATCCCTGGGTCAGCAAGATCTTCTGGAGGAGCGCATGGCAACCCACTCCAGTATTCTTGCTGGAGAATCCCATGGACAGAGAAGCCTGAAGGCCTACAGTCCTTGGGGTGGCAAAGAGTCGGACACAATTGAAGTGACTTAGCACTCACGCATGGAGACAGCAAAACGGTCAGTGGTCGCCAGGGGTTAGCAGGGAGAAAGGGATGAATAGGCAGAGCATGGATGATTTTTAGAACAGTGAAACTATTCTGTTTGATACTGTAAGGGTAGATACTTTTGTCAAGCAAATGTCATACACTTGTCAAAACCTGTAGAAAGTATGATAGCCGGCGAACCTTAATGTAAATCCTGGACTCTAGTTAATAACGATGTTCTAATATTGGTTCAGTTGTAATGAGCTGATAATAATGCTCAAAATTCTCCAAGCCAGGCTTCAGCAATACGTGAACCGTGAACTCCCTGATGTTCAAGCTGGTTTTAGAAAAGGCAGAGGAACCAGAGATCAAATTGCCAACATCCTCTGGATCATGGAAAAAGCAAGAGAGTTCCAGAAAAACATGTATTTCTGCTTTATTGACTATGTGGATCACAATAAACTGTGGAAAATTCTTCAAGAGATGGGAATACCAGACCACCTGACCTGCCTCTTGAGAAATCTGTATGCAGGTCAGGAAGCAACAGTTAGAACTGGACATGGAACAACAGACTGGTTCCAAATAGGAAAAGGAGTACATCAAGGCTGTATATTGTCACCCTGCTTATTTAACTTATATGCAGAGTACATCATGCAAAATGCTGGGCTGGATGAAGCACAAGCTGGAATCAAGATTGCTGGGAGAAATATCAATAACCTCAGCTATGCAGATGACACCACCCTTATGGCAGAAAGTGAAGAGGAACTAAAAAGCCTCTTGATGAAAGTGAAAGAGGAGAGTGAAAAAGTTGGCTTAAAGCTCAACATTCAGAAAACGAAGATCATGGCATCCGGTCCCATCACTTCATGGGAAATAGATGGGGAAACAGTGGAAACAGTGTCAGACTTTATTTTTTGGCCTCCAAAATCACTGCAGATGGTGACTGCAGCCATGAAATTAAAAGACGCTTACTCCTTGGAAGAAAAGTTATGACCAACCTAGATAGTATATTCAAAAGCAGAGACATTACTTTGCCAACAAAGGTCCATCTAGTCAAGGCTATGGTTTTTCCTGTGGTCACGTATGGATGTGAGAGTTGGACTGTGAAGAAGGCTGAGCACTGAAGAATTGATGCTTTTGAACTGTGGTATTGGAGAAGACTCTTGAGAGTCCCCTGGACTGCAAGGAGATCCAACCAGTCCATTCTGAAGGAGATCAACCCTGGGATTTCTTTGGAAGGAATGATGCTAAAGCTGAAACTCCAGTACTTTGGCCACCTCATGCGAACAGTTGACTCATTGGAAAAGACTCTGATGCTGGGAGGGACTGGGGACAGGAGGAGAAGGGGACGACCAAGGATGAGATGGCTGGATGGCATCATGGAGTCGATGGACGTGAGTCTGAGTGAACTCTGGGAGATGGTGATGGGCAGGGAGGCCTGGGGTGCTGCGATTCATGGGGTCGCAAAGAGTCGAACACGACTGAGCGACTGAACTGAACTGAACTGTAATGAGCTAATTAGTACCACGGTAGTGTAAGATGTCAATAAGAAGGGGAACTGTGCATGTGTCTGTGTGTCTCTATGTGTGTGTGTCTGTCTGTCTGTCTGTGAGTGTCTGTGTCTATGTGTGTCTGAGTGTGTGTGTGTCTGTGTGTATGTGTGTCTCTATGTGTGTGTATATATCTGTGTGTCTGTGTGTCTATGTGTGTGTGTATGTGTGTGTCTACATGTGTGTGTGTCTGTGTGTCTCTATGTGTGTGTGTGTCTGTCTGTCTGTGAGTGTCTGTGTCTGTGTCTATGTGTGTCTGCGTGTGTGTGTGTGTGTCTGTGTGTCTCTATGTGTGTGTGTATATCTGTGTGTCTCTGTGTGTGTCTATGTATGTGTGTGTCTCTATGTTTGTATGTGTCTGCGTGTGTGTATCTATGTGTGTGTGTGTCTCTGTGTATGTGTCTGTGTGCGTCTGTGTGTGTGTCTCTATGTTTGTATGTGTGTGTCTCTATGTGTATGTGTCTCTGTCTGTGTGTGTCTATGTGTGTGTGTGTCTCTATGTGTGTAGGTATATCTATGTGTCTGTGTGTGTGTCTATGTGTGTGTCTCTATGTATGTGTGTCGGTGGCTGTGTGTGTCTCTATGTGTATGTGTCTGTGTCTGTGTGTGTCTATGTGTGTGTGTGTCTCTATGTGTGTGTATATCTGTGTGTCTCTGTGTGTGTCTCTGTGTGTGTATCTATGTGTGTGTGTGTCTCTGTGTATGTGTCTGTGTGTATCTGTATGTGTGTCTCTATGTTTGTGTGTGTGTGTGTCTCTATGTGTATGTGTCTCTGTCTGTATGTGTCTATGTGTGTGTGTCTCTATGTGTGTATGTATATCTATGTGTCTGTGTGTGTGTCTATGTGTGTGTCTCTATGTATGTGTGTCTGTGGCTGTGTGTGTCTCTATGTTTGTGTGTGTCTCTATGTGTATGTGTCTGTGTCTGTGTGTGTCTGTGTGTGTGTATGTCTCTATGTGTGTGTATATCTGTGTCTGTGTGTGTCTATGTGTGTGTCTCTATGTATGTGTGTCTGTGTGTGTGTCTATGTGTGTGTGTGTGTGTCTGTGTGTGTATGTCTCTGTGTTTGTGTGTGTGTGTCTCTATGTGTATGTGTCTGTGTCTGTGTGTGTCTGTGTGTGTATATGTCTCTATGTGTGTGTATATCTGTCTGTGTGTGTCTATGTGTGTGTCTCTATGTATGTGTGTCTCTGCGTGTGTCTATGTGTATGTGTGTCTGTGTGTGTATGTCTCTGTGTTTGTGTGTGTGTCTCTATGTATGTGTGTCTGTGGCTGTGTGTGTCTCTATGTTTGTGTGTGTCTCTATGTGTATGTGTCTGTGTCTGTGTGTGTCTGTGTGTGTGTATGTCTCTATGTGTGTGTATATCTGTCTGTGTGTGTCTATGTGTGTGTCTCTATGTATGTGTGTCTCTGCGTGTGTCTATGTGTATGTGTGTCTGTGTGTGTATGTCTCTGTGTTTGTGTGTGTGTCTCTATGTATGTGTGTCTGTGGCTGTGTGTGTCTCTATGTTTGTGTGTGTCTCTATGTATGTGTGTCTGTGTGTGTGTGTGTCTATGTGTATGTGTGTGTGTCTGTGTGTGTATGTCTCTGTGTTTGTGTGTGTGTGTGTCTCTATGTGTATGTGTCTGTGTCTGTGTGTGTCTCTATGTTTGTGTGTGTGTGTCTGTGTCTGTGTCTGTGTGTGTGTGTCTCTATGTGTATGTGTGTGTGTGTGTGTCTCTATGTTTGTGAGTGTGTGTGTGTGTGTCTGTGTCTGTGTGTGTCTCTATGTGTGTGTGTGTGTGTGTGTGTGTGTGTGTGTGTCAGGAGGAGGAGGTCCATGAGAAGCCTCTGTACTTTCAGCTCAGCTTTTCTGTAAGCCTAGACCTGCCATAAAGGAACCCTATTGATAATAATAATAACGAATTATACTCAGCACAGGTTTTGTTACAGGTCTGTATCCACTGTAGTTTCCTATTTTTTTTACGCAACATTCTGACATCTGGAACCTCGTTGACCCTGGCAGGACTGCCCCCTCCCAGGGCTGGCCAATTCCTGGAGATAATTCCCAAGGAGCCCGTGTTTCACGTACAGACCGACCACCGCAGAGCCCACATCCCCCTCTTCCATGGGGCTCTTACCTCGGGGCCACCACTCACCTGCTCTCACCTCCCCTAGGGCCAGGTGCCTGCCACCTCGGGGCAGCACCTCTGCCCAGAGCCCTCTGCAATTATTCAAAGCAGCCCATCCTAACCCTGCTCACCCGGCCTCACCTGCTCCTTTCCACAGAAACCACAGGACGAGTTCTCGTCCACATTTTTCCTTTCCCCGGCCTCGTGACCAACCTTGGTGGTTCTGCAGGTGGTCCTGCACGGTGTGGAGGGCCCCTTCCTCTTGGGAACTATGAGCAACAACCTCTCTTTTAAGTGGTAGTCGACTCCTGATCTGTTGGGCTCTGCATCCTGGAATAATAAGAAAAACGACATTTTAAAAATTGGGGGGGGGGGTGTTGGGAGGGAGGGGATGTATACGCATGTGTGCAAAGTCACTTCGGTCGTGTCCGACTCTTTATGACCCTATGCACTGTAGCCCACCACGCTCCCCTGTGCACTGTAGCCCACCACGCTCCCCTGTGCATGGGATTCTCCAAGCAAGAACACTGGAGTGGGCTGCCACGCCCTCCTCCAGCGGATCTCCCTGACTCAAGAAAGCCTACGTTTCAAAGCAGTGCCAACCCAGGGACCTGCACCCTGTGAAGCACTGGACAAGGTATCCACCGAGACTCCAGTTTCAAATATGACCTTGGCTTAGTTTTTTTGGCATCACGAAAAGACCCTAAACAGAAGGGGGTTTCACCTGCAGGGTAACGACAAGACCCATGTTCTCTGGGACTCCTGGGAGGCAGGAGCAGGGATGGAGGCCCCCCACCCGCTGCGTCACTTCCCAGGGGAGTAAACAGAGGCCCAGATTGGGGAGGGTTTGCCCAAGGTCTCCAAGCTCACTGGTGGCCCAGCCTGCACTCAGCTTTTTGTGGGAAGCCGCAGAGGCCGAGCGTGGCTGTATGTCGCGTGGCCTCCACGCCCCTGGGTGGGTGAGGGTCGGTCCTTTCTGCCACACTCCTGCCAGGTTCTGGTCGAGCTCCTGGAGGCTCTGCCCACCAAACAGAAGGCAGATCCCAGGCATCCCACCGCCCACTTTCTGCTCCCAGGGTCCTGGCCTCTCCCGGTCCCGTCACCTCCGAGAGCCCCAGCCCATGATTTTGGGGGTCCCTGAAGCTTGCAGATGGGGTCTTAGTGCTGACACATGGAGACTCCTCTGTTCCCACAGCCATCCTCTTCCTCCTCACCCCGTGGACACAGCAAAGCTGAGAGATGCTCCCAGCTGGGCAGGCTGAGGAGGAGGCTGGCTCCTGTGGGCTGCTGGAAGCTATGTGCAGCCCCAAAAATGAACACCTCCAGAGCCCAGGTGAGACAGAAAAGGGGACCTGGCTGTAATGCAATTACATCAGCTAATGGGGTGCGGTGGGCTTCCCAGGTGGCTCAGTGGTATAGGATCCGCCTGCAATGCAGGAGATGCAGATTCGATCCCTGGGTTAGGAAGATCTCCTGGAGACAGAAAGGGCAACCAACTCCAGTAATAACAGGGTAATCCCACAGACACAGGAGCCTGGTGAGCTACAGTCCACGGGGTTGCAGAGTCAGACACGACTGAGCCACTGAACAACGGCAATGGGACATATTAGGTGGTGACCTGAACCCTGATGGGCCTGTGGTGGTGCAGTCTGGTTCCAGGTTGTATGTGTATGCATGTGTGCATGTGTGTGTGTGTGTGTGTGTGCACGCGCATGTGTTTCTAGAGGTGGGTGGGGCTCTCCTGAAGGATGTTCTTAAGTGGATCTGGTGAAGTTGCCAAGAAGTGCTCAGACCACTCACATAAATAGCAAGACTGGGCGGGAACAACTTTTGGAGAAGAAAATTGGTGGGGAAAGATTGGCGAGCGATGGGAAGTAATAAATCCCATGTCAGTCTGAAGATCCCTGCTCTCAAAGAGGCTTTGGGCCGATGAATAACCATAACGCTCTGAAGCACCAGGACGGGAGGGATCCTGGCTCGTGTGCCACTTCCATACAACAGCATAGATGGCACCAGGCTCAGGACGGGGCTTTCCTCCCCCTGGTGGCTGCAGGCCCGGGCCCCCAGCTGTGCCCTTTAACTCAGCCCAAACCACAGGGAGCTAGCTGGGAGAGTTCAGTGTCCATGGGGAGGGGAGCAGTGACACCAGAGGAATGAGCTTGGTCTGGAAGCCAGTGTCTTCAGCAGAAGGGAGGGAGGGAGCTGAGGGTGATGACGAATGAAGAGGGTTCTTCTACACGCAAGGGTCATGCAGCCATCGGCAGCTGACTCAAACCTCCAGACCCTGCTGGCATTCCGTGCCACTCCATACCTCCCCACAGTAGTAGTTTAGTCGCTAAGTCGGCTCCGACTCTTGCGACCCCATGAAGAGTAGTCTGCCAGGCTCCTCTGTCCATGGGATTCTCTAGGCAAGAATGCTGGAGTGGGTTGCCATTTCCTTCTCCAGATATACCTCCCCTGAGGGCTTCCCAACTTGAGGAGAATGGTTCTGTCTTCTCAAGCTCAGGATGATGAGTCTGTTTTGCAGACGCTGCAGAATCCAGTGGAGTAAGCACTCAGCAGAGTGAGGCAGCGTGAAGTGCCATGTGCGTGCATGCCTAGTTGCTTCAGTCATGTCTGGCTCTTTGAGACCCTAAGGACTGTAGGCCGCGAGGCTCCTCTGTCTGTGGGATTCTCCAGGCTAGAATATTGGATTGAGTAGCCATTCCCTCCTCCAGGGGATCTTCCTGACCCAGGGATCAAAACTGCTTCTCATATCTCCTGCATTGGCAGGCAGGTTCTTTACCACTAGCACCAACTGGGAAGACCCAAGTGGCACCTAAAATACAGATTCCCAGGCTGGGCCCAGGCAAGGCTATCAGTCATCAGGTTTGGAAACCACAAAAGAAGCGAAGACGGTATTTGATTCAGGCCCATGAGGCCAAGATGATTCCCGGTTCAGCCCTCTTGAGCCTTGACCTGCCACATGAACTTGAGCGATCCCAATCGCCAGCTCCATCTCAGGTTTTCTCCTCCACACAGTGGGAATCAGCTTTGGCTCTGCCAGCCCATCAGGTGAGAAAATGAGATATAAACTTTTATAAGCCATCCAGCACTGAACAAATGCAAGATGCTGTTATTATGATGTCACTTCCCATGTGTTGTGCTGAGCACAGAGCCACTCCTACGCCAGCCTCGGGCCAGCCCTCCCCCTCTGCCGGCCCAGGGTTCCCAGCCTCCTCTGCAGCTGGAGTCCTCCCAGCTTCTCTTGCATTTATCTCAGCCCCAGGGCCCTCCCTGCAGGAGTCAGTGGACTGGTAACCGTAGTCGCTGACTTGCATTGTATGTATCAGCGTGTCTCATTCTCCCAGCAGCCCCATTTTTCAGATGAGGAAACTGAGGCTTAGAGAAGATAAGAAATTGTCCAAAATCAGTGCGAATGAGTGGTGAGGGGGGACCTCAGCCTCGGGGCTGTCTGGGGGCTTCTGTGCCAAGATCCATGAGTGTTTACCCTCCACCTTCAGGAGTTCTGCCAGATCTATTCCCTACCCAGACTGTTATCTACAGCAGTGCATGTAAGTAGATTCTGTACAGTTTATTGATTCATTTGACACATTTTTGTTGAGGATCTAAGATGTGCCAGGGACCATTTAGGGACTAGAGATATAGGGTAAACAAAATGCACAAAAATACATTTCTGTGTGGGATCTGCCTTCCAATATGGTCCTCTGTTTACCTAATAGATTTTTTTTTCTGCCTCACCAAGCAACTTGTGGGATCTTAGTTCCCCCACTAGGGATTGAACCCATGTCACGGCCGTGAAAACAGAGTTCTAACCACTGGACTGCCAGGGAATTCCTACTTAATGATTTTAGTCACCTTTCAGCACAGTAAAAGAAAAGTTGTTTTAGCTACTACAGGTCAAAACTCAGTATTGTGTTTTCTGATCCCATAAGCATGAAACCCATTAAAAATCAAGGTCACCATAGTCTAGCTGAGTGTTCTTCCTTGCTGGAGGTTTGGATCTTAATGCCTGCTCTCATTTGATGAAAAAAGGAGATTTCCATTCTTCAGAAATGTGAATGTGGAATTACTTTATAACCCAGGAATTCCACCCTTAGGTATATACCCAAAAGAATTTCGAAAAGAAACGACCAAGTAAATTATGTATGTGTGCTTGCTCAGTCGTGTCTGACTCTGCGACCTTGTGGACTGTAGCCGGCCAGGCTCCTCTGTCCATGGGATTTCCCAGGCAAGAATACTGGAGTGGGTGGCCGTATCCTTCTCCAGGGGATCTTCCTAACCCAGGGACTGAACCCGCATCTCCTGCCTCTCCTCCATTGGCAGGCAGATTCTTTACCACTGAGCTACCTGGGAAGCTCAGATAAATACTTGTACACAAATGTTCACAGTAGCACCACTCACAAGAGCTGAGAGGTAGAAACAGCTCGCTGTCCAGCAGTGGGTGATGGATACACCAAACACAGTCCACCCATATCCACCCATGCAGTGGAATATTCTCAGTCATAGAAAGGAATGAAGCTCTGACACAAGCTACAGCAGGGATGGACCTTGAAACATCATGCTAGGCGACAGAAACCCCACAGAAAAGGTCACGTACGGTATAACTGCATTTCCATGAAATATCCAGAATACATAACTCTGTAGAGACAGAGCAAACGAGTGTTTGCCGGGAATGAAGGGTGGGGATGGGGGGTGGGTGGGGGAGGGCAAACATAAAGTGGTTGCTTGTTGGGCACGGGCTCCTTTAGGGTGAAACATCTCAGAATCAGACAGAGGTGACCGTTGCACAGTGCTGTGAACGGAACAAATGCCACGGCGGTATACTCCTCAAAAGGGTTCACGATTAGTTTTAGGCTATGTGAGGTTTCCCCTCATCTTTTCCAAAGGGAGATTTCCAAGTGTTAGCAAGGCGGTAGAGATGTCTCTTTGCCAAATGAGATTTTCTCCTTAATGGCATAAAAAGGAGGGGAAGAGAAGAGAATGACACATTGCCTACTAATCGTCACGGAACTTTCGTCGACAGTATCTCATTGGGTCCTCACAATGACCTTGGGCTGTAGACAGGAATGTGAGAGTCTGTATCAGTCAGTTTAGGTGGCTATGTTAAAGTGTCACAGAGACTTCCCTGGTGGTCCAGGGGCTGACTCCACACTCCCAATGCAGGGGGCCTGGGTTCAATCCCTGCTCAGGGAACTAGAGCCCACAGGACACAACTAAGATCAAAGATCCCACGTGTCACAGCTAAGACCTGGCCCAGCCAGATACATCGCTTTAAATTGCATCAAAAAGAATGAAATACATAGGAACGAATTTTTAAATTAAAAAACTGTTTTTTAATAAAGTATCACAGCCTGGAAGGGAGGAGTCTTCGGGGAGAATGGATACATGTATATGTATGGCTGAGTCCCTTTGTTGTTCACCTGAAACTATCACAACATTATTGAGAGGCTATATCCCAATACAAAATAAAAAGCTGCAAAAGAAAAAAAAAGTATCACAAAACTGGACGCTTAAGCCACACACATTTATTCCCTCACTCACTGTTCTGGAGGCTGGAAGTTCAAGATGCTGGCAAGTTTGGTCTCCCCCAAGGCCTCTCTCCCTGGCACGGGGGTGGCCGTCTCTCCCTAGGTCATCACACAGCCTTTGGTCTGTGTGTGTGAGTCCCTGGTGTCTCTTTCTGAGTCCAAATTTCCTCTTCTCGTAAGGAAACCAATCGGATGGGACTAGAACCAACCCAAAAGCCTTCGTTTAAATTAACCATCTCTTTAACGGCCCTGTCTCAAAATACAGTCACATTCTGAGGTGCTGGGGGTTAGGACTTGAGCATAGTTATGAATCTGGGAACATGCAATTCAGCAGTGTCCCAGTATTTATGGGATGAAGCAGGCAGGGAGAAACTAGAGCAAGTCACAGAGCAGGGAGGGAGCAGGGCAGCCCAAGAACCTACGTAGTCTGATCCTCCATTGAAATAGTTTCCTCTATGTCGACTGCATCTAGCAGTGTGGATGGCTGCAGACATGGCTGGGGTCCCAGGAACCGCCAAAGTCACCTATTCACACAGCGTCTTGTTTCCGCAATCAGGTCCCTCTCCGTTATCAATTCTTCTCCGTCCAACAACCAGGGAGAACTTCATGGCGGACCTGATCTACCGTCTGGGTGTAAGTGTGTGATTAGCTAATGAAATCTAATGAATTATGTGTCCACAAACCTGGTGGAAAAAATCCGATGCCTAAGATGCACGCCCTGAGCCCAGCGTTTGTAGCAGGAGAGATTGATGGCTACAGCGAGCGCTCGGAATTCAGAGCTGAGTCTTTGTTTAATATGCATCTTTCTTCTCCAGGCATCAAAGAGATTAATTTGTTAGAGTAAACAGACTTCAAAACAGGATTTGGTCTCTGAGAGTCTGTACCTGATTTGGCGTTCCTAGCTCAGACTGCCCCAAGCCTTCATCATTTTGCAAGGGATGGAAGAGAGGGGGGGAGGGAGAAGGAGGGAGGGGGGAGGGAAGTAGGATGCCCAGGGAAGTGCCACGCACGCTGGTTCTGCTCCTGCAACTGAAACCCAGAAACAAAGGGCCTCCAACAATGCAGAGGCCAGCTTGTTCCTCCCCACCCCCACTGCTCGCAGGAGCCCTATCTCCCTACGTTGTCAATATGTCGAAGGCTGTGGCTGTGTATTCCAGCCTGTTTTCAAGGACATCCCGGAAAAGATGCTCACCTGGAGAAGCACATTTTCTCAGGATCAGCTGGTTGGCTGCCCCTCAGCACTGCTCAAACCAGAAACCAGGGACCCCTTCAAGTTCTCCATGCCCCTTGACCCCAGAAGCCGATCCCTAAGCCTTCAGAGACCACCCCCTGTGAAACCCCTCATTCATGTAATAACACAAGGCCCCTGCTCACGTCCACCAGCCTGCCAGGCTCTTGGCTCTGCTGAAGGTCACATCTGCCATGTTGCCCTCTCCCAGCCTCCACTCAGGGCAGCTTCTTTGGCCTAGGTCTTTCTTTTTAAGGTTATACTCCATTTATAATGATTATAAAATATTGACTTGGCATTGAGTCTTAAATACACCCCTCCACCATCAACACTGATTTCCTCCTGCATCCAACTCCTCTCCACCTGCAGAACCCCACCAGCCCACCTCCACCTCCAGGGAGGCTCCCCATCAGCTTAAGGGCTCCAGGAAGACAGTGTCTTGCGCACTCTGTATGCCCTCCTGCACCAAGAATAGTTGAATAAATGCTTGAGGAACTAGTTAATTAATTTAAAGACTTGGCTGCTTAGAGATGAGCCGATCTAAGAGTGGTGGGAGTTTCCAGCACATCGTCAGAGACCCAGAAGGCTCCGCATCTCCTGGGCTCAGTAACCATCTCCCTACCTCCTACCACCGCGGCAGGGCATCACTTTGGGATGAATGGCTGCCACCGGGTCATGTGACCTGGTGGGTCTGGAAGACCTCAGTGAGAAAAGAGGTGCATTCCCTGCCTGGGCTGTCATCCCCTGCATCCCTTGATGTAAACACTGCTGAGCGATTCTGTGTTGCCAACGGACTCTCTGAAGGGCATCTCCTCCACTAGCGTCCTGTTTGCCTGCAATCCCCAAGGGGTAAAAGGCCTTTTGGGAAATGAGTCTAGCTCTTCCCCGTTCAAACACATCTTTCAATAATTAGAGGGATGGGAAAAAGTCACAGACCCTTTAAGAAGCAGGTTAGGGCAGATATTTTTTAAGGAACCAGATCGTAAAAGGCAAGTTGCTTTAATAAGCCAGGGCTGAGCTAGGGGAGAGGAGGAGGGGCAAAGGATACTGATCGGAGCCAGCTGGGAAGGGGTCAGTGCTGGGGCCAGGGGACCAAGACCCTCATCTTTCTCCCATCACGGGCGCTAAGACCTAAAAGGGCAGATGGAGCCTTCCTTTGGGAAAGCAGTGATGGATACTCGGCTGCAGAAATAGACTCTGGGCCTCATTTATGATCACCGGGAATTAAAGGAACACCACTTCTGTATCCAGCTGTTCCACCCCCAGCCTACACATCCAAGATGGACAGAACAGGCCGGCAACACCCCAAAGCGTTGGGAGCCATCGCCCAGGCCCACCACGGCCCCAGGTGTGTATGAAGCCCCACCATGCACAGGACCCTGTACATCCATTCCCTTCCTGAACTTCCCATGCTGCTCAATTCCCCCCACCTCCCAGCAGAGTGTGAGCTCCTGGGTGGAGAGGGTGCCCATCCCTTGCTCACAGCCCTGTCCTTTTTGCTCAGCTGTGTGTCAGGCACTTGGGGGGCACCGGCGCAGCTTTGTTGAATAAACGAGTGAGTGGTTTTTCCACATCTAGAAGAAGCCTGGGGAATATAGAAGCGGTGATATCTCAAGGGACTGGAGCCACCATGAGGTATAAAATAAAGAGCAGTGACAGCAAGACCCCATCCTCTGCCTGCCACGGGGGGCCTCGGCACCTCCTCTCACCAGCACGGAAGCCAGGACGACACGCAGAGAGCTCTGGAACCCTATGGATGACCGGGAGATGAAGAGGCCTCCCCCCTCCCCAGCTTGCTTATCAGACTCCTGCCCAGGCGGTAAGGGCGGTGGAGGTTGAGGGGGTTACAGGCTGCTTATTCCAAAGCAGCTGAGTTTGCAAAGGGAAGATTCAGGATTTGGGAAGCTTTGTGCTAATCCGTATGCAGGGACACTTTAAGAAAAGAGCATAACAGTATCATCCTTGCACAGGTTTTATTAAACCCTATGACAGGCGAACTCTTTGCTGGATTCCTCCCAGGGCTTCATGACGGTCCCAGAAAAATCCCACCCATGCCTGCAAGAGAGAGGCCAACCTGGACCTGTTTTTCTCCTGCTGCCCACCACCCCCTCGCATTCTCTGAGCCAGCAAGGAAACCACACTGTGCTACTCTGGAGAAGTAACTTAACTTCTCTGTGCCTCAGGTTCCCTAGCCTTAAAACAGATGTAATGTCAGTGCCGACTTGGCAGTCCTGTTGGAAGCTACAGAAGAGTTAACCCAAGGAGAGAATTTCACCCAGGTCCTGGCACATGGTGAGGACACGAGGAGGTGTTCATCCAAACTGCTGTTTTCATCCCTCCTGGGTCAAACCCAAAGTCATGCCATCTGTAACTTAACAGTGGAATCAGAGTGTTAAAGGCCTACCTGGTGTGCTCATAGATTGTGACTATAGTTTTTTAAAAGGGGTTTTATCTTTTGGAATGGTTTCCCTGGTGGCTCAGCAGTAAAGAATCCACTTCCCCATGCAGGAAACACAGGAGACGCAGGTTCGATCCCTGGGTTGGGAAGATTCCCTGGAGGAGGGCGTGGCAGCACACTCCAGTGTCCTTGCCTGGAAAATCCCCATGGATAGAGGAGCCTGATGGACTACAGTTCGTGGGGTCACACAGGAGTCGGACATGACTGAAACGACTGAGCACGCAAGCACATCTTCTAGACAGAAAGACATTTTTAAAAGTCTTTAATTATTCATGTCGTAGTCTGCAAATTTTGCTCCCGATTGAGTGTGATTTTTGCTTCTATCTTGTAAGTTCAGTTCAGTTCAGTCTCTCAGTCGTGTCTGACTCTTTGCAACCCCATGAATCGCAGCACCCCAGGCCTCCCTGTCCATCACCATCTCCCAGAGTTCACTCAAACTCACATCCATCGAGTCGGTGATGCCATCCAGCCATCTCATCCTCGGTTTTCCCCTTCTCCTCCTGTCCCCAATCCCTCCCAGCATCAGAGTCTTTTCCAATGAGTCAACTCTTTGCATGAGGTGGCCAAAGTACTGGAGTTTCAGCTTTAGCATCATTCCTTCCAAAGAAATCCCAGGGTTGATCTCCTTCAGAATGGACTGGTTGGATCTCCTTGCAGTCCAGGGGACTCTCAAGAGTCTTCTCCAACACCACAGTTCAAAAGCATCAATTCTTCAGTGCTCAGCTTTCTTCACAGTCCAACTCTCACATCCATACATGACCACTGGAGGAAAAACCATAGCCTTGACTAGACAGACCTTTGTTGGCAAAATAATGTCTCTGCTTTTGAATATGCTATCTAGGTTGGTCATAACTTTCCTTCCATCTTTTAATTTCATGGCTGCAGTCACCATCTGCTGTGATTTTGGAGCCCCCAAAAATAAAGTCTGACACTGTTTCCACTGTTTCCCCATCTATTTCCCATGAAGTGACCAGATGCCATGATCTTCGTTTTCTGAATGTTGAGCTTTAAGCCAACTTTTTCACTCTCCTCTTTCACTTTCATCAAGAGACTTTTTAGTCCCTCTTCACTTTCTGCCATAAGGGTGGTGTCATCTGCATATCTGAGGTTGTTGATATTTCTCCCGGCAATCTTGATTCCAGCTTGTGCTTCTTCCAGCCCAGCGTTTCTCATGATGTACTCGGCATAGAAGTTAAATAAGCAGGGTGACAGTATATAGCCTTGATGTACTCCTTTTCCTATTTGGAACCAGTCTGTTGTTCCATGTCCAGTTCTAACTCTTGCTTCCTGACCTGCATATAGGTTTCTCAAGAGGCATCTTGTAAGTAGAAATTCTTAAATAAGATAAGTAAGCCAACAGGTAAATATCACAAGTGACTCATTGATATGTGATTGTTCAGACATCCCAAGAACCCCCTGACCTGTGGTTCATGAGGCTGTCTTCACCAAAGCCTGCATCTCTATGAAAAATACCAGAATAGGTAAGTCAAGAATAGGTAAACCCAGAATAGGTAACTCCACCTGTAAATCACCAGCAGAGTTCCCAGAAAGATGCAATCAGCCTCCAAAACCCTCCCAGCCCCACTGGGGGAGAGGCACCTGCCTCCCTGTCCTTCCCCACCAGCCCGAGTCCAGCGCTCCTTTCCTCCTTGCCTTAGCAACCGAGGTGTGCTCCACTCAGGCCCACTGTCTGGGAATAGTTTGGAGAGAGGGGACACACCACATTCCAGGGAGACCCAGCTGAGCCACACTGATTGACATCCCTGTCCTGGTGTTGCTGGGTCCCATCGTGGACCCCGAGCGGCCGGGCCCACCCTCAGAGGTTGGGTCACCCTGTCTCTCTGAAATCAGAGGACTGGGCCCCCAGCACCTGACATGCACAGCCAGCACTGGATCAGAGTCAGCCAGACCTAGTGGGGTCCTAGAACCTCTTCTGTGACACCACGGGCCCGTTTTTAACTCCCCTGAGCCAGTTTCCTCTTAAGAAAGATGAAAAGAATTTCCTGGCGGGCCAGTGAGTCCTTGGTGCTTGCACTGCAAGGGGGCACAGGTTCGATCCCTGGTGGGGGAACCAAAGATCTCACATGCTACACAGCCAAACAAAACAACAACAAAAACCTGAGCAAGTCATGAATAAATTTGTTAAAAAAGAAAAATGGAGATGATAGCCAAGCATCCCCTCAGGACAAAATGGACCGGGCAACTGCCCCACCAGTCAGCCCTCAGCAGTCACCAGCTCGCTCTCTATCCCTGCTCTTTCTGCTGCCCCTCAGCTCCTGGGAATACACGGGAGCTGCTGAGAGGTCCAGGCCCTATCTCTAGTTCGGGCCAGACTGCAGCCCACCTGCCAGTCTTCTGACCACACAGCAGTTCCCTACTTGACCCCTAGCTCCTGGGCTCCACAAGCTCCCCTGGCCCCTGGGCCCCACTTTTTGGTGCTGACGGAGCCGACTACAGAAGCATCCAGGCCGACTCCAGCCTGGCCACCCCGACCACACGATTGTGCTTATTCTGCCAGAAAGACCAGCCTGTGGTTGGGCAGAGCGGCCATTAAGGCTTCCAGGAAATTCCTTTGAGCAAGCAGAAGCTATTTGCCATTCCTGAGCCTCTCCAGCCTGTTCAAATGCGGTTTTCCAATTAAGCTGGGGCCGCTCCCAAGTCTCTCTCTCTCTTTTTTTTAAAGGTCTGTCTACTTTTCCTCTAAGGAAACAAAAATCCTCGAGACACGGATGCTCTTGCCTTTTATTTTTTTATTTAATGACTTCTGGCTGTTTTTTTTTTTTTCTCTGAATACCCAGCAGCACCTGTTCCATCATCCAGAAACATTGTGGGGGCCCTGGTTGGGGTCAGAAAGGTCAGGGAAGAGGGGCGATGAAGCAGTGCCAGTCCTCAAGTTGGGGACCACGCAAGGAAAGATGAATCTGGGGGAAAGGATGACAAGTTCCTCTCTGGATGGGACAGTGGGGACGCACTTTGGAATTCTTAATTCTGCCTCTGGACAGGAAAGTCTGGGAGAGAGTTGGATATCCAGGGCCGGTTCGCAGGTGTGGGCTGGAGGTTCGAGATCCGAATGAAGCATGAGTACCCCGGGGCTGGATGAGATTTCCAGGACAACGCGGAGGATGCAGAGAGAAAAGGGTCCCTGGGGAAGAGAAATCGTCGGAGGGTCCTGAAGAAAATTGAAAGGAGGAGGAGGACCAGCAGAGAGCAAAGCCTCAGTGGTCAGGGGAGGGGTGGGATAGCCCAGGCACCTGGCCAGAGATGTCCACTTAGCTGAGGCCTCAACAGCCCACTGGACTTGGTGTTTAAAGGGCCGTCAGATCTCCCACAGCTGCTGCGTCCGTTCTGGAGTTAGTCTTTTAAGATTGGCAGCTTCCACTTTCTCTTTCTTGAAATGACCTCTCTCCTGAGATACTCCCTGGCAGAACTAGGCCACCAAGCCGTGCAAAGCCCAGCCTGGGACACCCACAGCCTTGCCATCAGCAGCCACCCGTAGTCAGCACCAAACGCAGGTCACGTGCACGAGACATCGTGGGGGCTCCAGCCTGGTCAAGTTCATACATGATCACAACCCCAGCTGAGAGTACACCCCAGCGGAGCCCCGTCAGCTCACAGATTCATTAAAAAAAAAAAAAAAATACCATGGGAGACTTCACCAGAACATGTTTGACAACTTGGTAGGGATGGACCCCTAACCAACAGAGATAAAACATGAACAGTTGCACACGTGTGTGTGCACGTGGGTGTGCTCAGGGAGTAGAGACGCTGCTCAGAAGCTTGTTAATTAAGGAAACTGAGCATAGAAAGAGGAGAGGATCGGGTCTGCTAACCCGGACGGACACTACTTAAAACATTCCGTCCTCACCAGGCCTCGGGCCACGAGCCCGCGTGAGAGCCTGCCCTCAGCCTCAGCCAGTGAACCAGGCAGAGATGCCGACCCACGTGGCCCAACAGCCCTGTGGAAAGAGCCTTGGAGAGGAGACAGGCCCAGTCCCAGCCTCACCACTGAAACCTTTAAATTTCCCACCCTGTAAACTGGGGCCAGTGACACTCGACCTGACAACTTTTCAGGGCCATTGCTGGAAAGAAATAAAATGAAGGATTAGAAATTCTCAGGGCAAAAGCCAGTGTAAGACATGATGGCGATGGTGTTGATGACGACGGTTCAAAGGATAGGAGGAGGTTGAGGTCCACCCAGGAGCTCACAGCCTGCTTCAGTTTACGCAACACATTTACATGAAAGAAGCTCAGGAAGATCAAGGTTGCCCACAATGCTTTGAATCTTGCCACCTGCCAGGAGAAAGTCCCCAGTGTGGCTCCGATGATCTATTTAGAGCCAGCCCAGCTCTTGGCCCCTGTGGTGGAATCTGTTGAAAACTCCCCCTGCCACCAAACAACAGCACTTGCCAGAGAAGCTTGACCCGCTCTATGGATCTAATCCCATTTTCTGCCTCCAACATCTGTAGCTGCCTCCTGGGGTGGAGGTTGTGAGCATGAAGGGGGATGAGGCTGAAAAGATCATTAAGTTTTTAAAACAATCATTGGCACATTTACTCTCCTGACCTGCAAGCAGCTTCCTGATCTGAGTCTGAGGAGCCAGGAGGGAGAGGAGGAGGGCAGGTGAGACACCCAAAGGGGGAGATGATCAAACGTCGCAGGACACATTAGGGAGACGGTCCACACGGTGGCCGATGGCAGCAGCTCGCGGGGCTCCCGAGTGGTTTCCATGGCAGCCGTGCCTTCCCAGTCCTCACCCCACAAGCTCTCCTTCAGCTCACCTTGTGCCAGCGAGCCAGAGGAGAGATGGAGTAAGTGTGACAAATACGCTGATCTCGAGAAAGTCGTGAGTGCACGAGTGTGTGTGTGTGAGAGAGAGAGAGACTAGGAGACAGAGAAGGAGGGAGAGAGAGGGGGGAGAGAGGCAGAGTCAGGGTTTCCCTCCAGGATAAGTGATTGAGTCCCTGCCTGGGGCTCTGAAGGCATTTCTGGGGCCTGAGCCCCATGAAAATAATTTAGAAAAATCCATGGACGCGGAGGCTCCCCCCACCCCCCACCATGCTGGAACAGTGGATAGGAATCCATCTGTCAGGGCAGGGGACTCGGCTTCGATCCCTGGTCCAGGAAGATTTCATACACCACAGGGCAGCTAAGTTGGTACACCGCGTCAGCTGAGCCAGCGCTCTAGAACCCATGCTCCAAAACAAGAGAAGCCACAGCGATGAGAAGCCCGTGAGTAGCCCCCGCTCCCCACAATAGAGAGGGCCCAAGGGTGCAATGAAGACTCAGTGTAACCCAAACAAACAAATTCTTCCGTGGACTCAGATACGACAGGGTCTGCAGGGGAAGGGAATCTGGGGCCCTTGCTGGGGACGCTCACGTAGGAATGCAGAGCCCTGAGTCTTTCTCAGTCTCAGAATCCCTCGGAGAAGAAGGTGTGGAAGCCCCCCTCCCCATCAACCCGAGATCCACTGATTCCTTTCTTTCTTTCAATGATTGCTGGGAGCCCGCATGGGCCGAGCTCAGGACTGGGTTGCAAGCAGAGTCCCATCCAGACGCATCACCCATCGCCTCTCCTGCCCACCCGGGACTTGCCCACAGGCAGAGGTTGAATGTGGCCCCTTGACGCGTCTTCAGTTTCCGGCTCTTCACTCAGACATCCGGGTGGTGGCGGGAAGTGAGAAGGTTGTCCAGGCGTTTTCCTCTCCCCTTTTCCTTCTTCTCTCTACTTTTCTTGTCTTCTTTTTAAAAATGCTGTTTAACAGTAGGAAAGTCAGCGTGGAAAGGAAAGTGAGGCTCTGCCAGGCTGTGTCAGACGTGTGATTTGCTAACCTGCCAGAGGTCCTGACTCGCTGGCCCTCACAGCTGGGAGACGAAACTTGCTTCTCCCCTCCTGAGAGCAGGGGTAGGAGGTGGGTCATTGCAGGCGGCCAGCCTCACGGCGATGGGTGAAGTCAGGACCACGGGGGCCCAGAGTCAAGTCTGCCACTGGGTCCCCGCAGGCACTGGCTGCAGCCATGCTGGGCCCTGGAGAGTCAGTCTCCATAGGCGTCTTTCTTCCCTACCCCAGACAAGAGTCTGATATCCGGAGACATCTTCCGATGACTCAGGGCATGGCATCCCAGCAGGACAGGCTCCCAAACAGACCAGATCATTCCAGGTACACAGACCACCACTTGCCCCTGCTTTTCTACCTGGCACCTGGCTGTGTGCTCCACAGCCCTCTGGATGAGCCAGGCAGGCACCTGCCATGGGCTCACCCTGGAAACCAGCTGGGCACCCCCCAGGAATGAGCATCCTGCCACCCTGTGTCACCCATGTGAGAACAGCAGGACCCATGTCTATGAAGGAGCGCCTGGAGAAGACTCGCCGTGGGCCCCCATTCTTGGGGTCATAGGGGGAGGGGCATGCTGGCTCCTGCCATGAAGGCAGAGGTCTGGACCAAAGCGCCCACAGGGTGAGGAGACTTCGGGACCTTATTTCCCTGGAAGCAACATAGGGCGTGTCATGGGTAAGACAAGAGGCCTGAGGCTAGAGAGAGTCTGGATGGCCCTGTGGTTAGAGCAGGGCTGGAGAGCTGCCTGCCCGGATTCATATCATATCAAATGAGCTTCCCACTTAATAGCTGTGTGATCAAGACCATGACCCCCATTTCCTGCCCATAAACTGGGGGCAGCAATGGCATTCTCTCCCTGAATCACCCAGCCAGGCCCTGAATGGGTCCTCCTTTCCCTGCCAGGCCAATACCCCTCCTCCATCACCACGGACAGGACAGGAGTATGGAGAACGGAAAACCCAACCCTCCAAGGGGGCCTGGCCGCTCCACTCCAGGTCCCCCATACCATGACAGAGGCAGGGCTGGGCTGAAGAACCAAAGTGAGTGCAGGACAGGGGTCACCCCGCACCACGCAGCTCTAGGGGGTCCCAGTACCAGAGGGCCCTGGCCCAGGCTAAGGACGGCCCTGGAGAAGGCAAGTCAAGACTCACCTGAGAGCCATTCGCACCCCAAAAGCTGTGTGAAGACCAGAGGATGAGCTCAGGGAGCGGAAGGTGGAGGCTGGGCACCGGAGTGCCTGGGACCCACTTTGCCAGCCAGGCCCAGCCTGGGGGAACATGGGGCTTTGCTTCCCCTGGAGCTCTGCGACCTAGTTTTGTCCTTGATACTGAACAGGGACTGGGAGTCACAGCTTCACACCCTCCCTCCCCTGGGCCTTCTCACACCTGCCTCTCAGGCGACTCTCTGACTGCAGGCACCCTGAGCAAGAGTGCGGCTTCCTCTCAGCCTCTGCTCCTTGGAGACTTCCACTCGGCGGCAGCAAGACGCTGCTAAAGAGGCAGCAGCCCATCTTTAGGAGGCCTCCCTGCACTGGGGAGACAGACAGACAGATAGGCAGGCAGGCAGATGGGCGACAAGGCCAGGCCTGTTCCAGTGGAGGGGAGGCACGTGGGGACTCCCAGGGAGAGAAGGAGGATTAGGGAGACGACAGATGCAAAGATGTACACAAGTGAAAGGGCGTGCATGGGCGGGTGTGCGTGTGCACGTATGCTAAGTAACTCTAGTCGTGCCAGACTCTGTGCGACCCTATGGACCATAGCCCACCAGACTCCTCTTTTCTTGGGATTCTCCAGCCAAGAATACTGGAGTGGGTTGCCATGCCCTCCTCCAGGGGATCTTCCCAACCCAGGGATCAAACCCACATCTCTTATGTCTCCTGCATTGGCAGGCGGGTTCTTTACCGCTAGGAGGAGGGTGTGTATATACATGCCAAAGCCTGTGTGTGCAAATGTGTGTGCATGCATGTGTGTATTTCACGCACGTGTGCATCCAAATGCAGGGATCTTCAAGTGTGCATGTGAGTGTGCATATGAAAATGCTCGTGTGTGTGATCATGCGTGTGTGTGCCTGTGCAAGGGTCACACACAGGGGTGAAAGGGAAAAAGGGAGGGCAGAGCAGAAATACACTCACTGTGAAAGCTAGCACTGCCCGGTGACCCTCCGGAAGCCCAGGAGGGAGGATCAGCTGCCCTCCTCACCCTCCCCACCCTCCCCCATCCTCTCCACCCTCCCACACCCTCTCCATCTTCTGTCTTCACCTTCTCCATCCTTGCTGTGTTCCCTGCGGACTCCCCATCTCAGAACCTGAGTTGGCGCATAGGAGGTGCATGGGGACTTGCCCAGCAGATCACACAGAGGTCACTGATGCCTTCCAGTCCAAAATACCATCCCCACACCATCTCCTAACTCCGCTCCTCCCCCTGCCTTCACCAGCCAGCCCCCTCCCTCCTAACCTGGACCAGGACAAGCCCCACACCCCTCTCCGTGCTGTCCTCGCTGGCCCACCGGTTCCAGGCTCTAGATACTTGGGACCTTGCAGATCCCAGTCTGATCCTGCCCCTCTCCCCCCTTCTCCCTCTCTTCCTCCCACCTGACCCCCCTCCTCCTTCTACATGGCTCTCCTGACCCCCTTCTTCACGGCTGACGTCCTTCAGGAAATCAAACAGACGCTCCTCTCTCCTGGATTCCTTTCCTGCCCTCAAGCCTGGGTTTGAGGCCTCCCCACGTCAATCACGGTGGATTGGAATTACCTGACTACCTGTCCCCGCTACCCCAACCTATCGTCTGCTAAGAGCACCACTGGGTCCCATCGCTGGTTGTGTGCCCACTGCCTGGCACACGTAGATGTCCATGGAATATATGTGGAATGACTATATACGGAACCGATGATTGGACTGAGATGAGACTGGGAGCATCTTCTGGATGGCCGCTGGGAGAGCCACCAATCTCGCACCCACACCTTCACCCCTCCAGCTCCTTTCCCCCGCCAGCCCCCACTATCGCAGCCCAGCTCCCACTCCAAGGCAGCCTCAGGCTGGCGGCCCTGCCATCTCCTGGTGCAGATTCATCAGCTGTTGCCATGGAGACCAGCCAGCAATCATCACGGTGCCCTCCTGCTTCACAGAGCTGGCAAAGCCAAGGGGGCAGCCAGCTGTGCACAGAGAGAACCCGCCCGGCATGGGCCGCACCTGGACTCAGACCAGCCTGGGCTGGCCCCGCCCACCCCACTCTCCTTCCCAAGGGTGTGATCTCTGCTCACCTCCTGAGACACACAGGTTTTGAGAGATGAGATGAACCACGCAGGGCAAGAATGTGCTGAGTTGCAGCAATCAAACCCTAGCACCAAGGAAGACCGCTCTCCACGGCCCACCTGGATCTTGGCCTGGAGCTGAGCGCCTGCATCTCAGGCAGGCCTGGGCCCTGATGCAAAACCTACCCATTCACTTCTCTCCCAAAAGTGGACTCAGCCCAGCTGCTGGGCTTTTGTCAATACTGGGGGAAAAAAAAACTTGGCTGTGTTCTCGATAGTCAGACAGGAAGCGCTCCCTTTAGTTAAATGAGAAACGGATGGATGAATGGATAGATGGGTGGATGGAAGTAGGGGAGGAAGGTAGCAAATAAAGGCACCTTTCTTGGAGCAAAGACTTACAGAGACCACGAAACTGGCTGAGAGCTGGGGAGGCCCCGAGAGCCACAGTCACTGGGCCACAGGCCTCCAGAGTCCAGTTTGCTTCGGGAGTAGTGGTGAAGAAGGAGGGAACCCCCAGCTCTGCTCCTCAGTACCTCTTTCCCTTGATCACTTCACACCCTCCAAGGCAGGACTAAACCCTTCAACACGAGGCATGAAGGCAAGAATCCCCCCAACCAGCCCATCACAGCCAGCTTCCCGCCACACGCCCATCACACCACCCAGAGAGTCACTACCTGCCAGAACACACAGAATGATGTCCTCACCTCACTGCCAGGGCAAACGAGACACAATGAAATGAGGGCTGTAGCTACGGAATTGTCCTAGACGGGTCTCCCTGTGAACAAACTTCAGTGATGCCAAGAAGTGCCTTAAAAGACAGAGCATTTAAGAATTTCTTGGGTGCTTCATTCATCTAAAAAAAACACTGAACAGAAAGTTGGGGCAAATTAGGGAGAAGGTGACTAAACATAAGTTTTGGGGAGGATAATAGAGATAAAGCATGGCCTAAACTCTTAGGGGACCTGATGGTTTTCTGAGAGCCATATTTAAGCCCCAGTGAGGGATTAGCGACATCAGATCACCCCATTTCACAGAGCAGGACACTGAGACATGGGTGATTGAGACTTGCCAGTAACACAGGGCATATGAGAAGCCACATGTGAGAAGAAGTGTGATTAGGACATCCTTACAGAGCTCAACTTCTCTTGGGCTTCCCTTGTGGCTCAGCTGGTAAAGAATCCACCTGCAAGGTGGGAGACCTGGGTTTGATCCTTGAGTTGGGAAGATCCCCTGGAGAAGGGAAAGGCTACCCACTTCCAGGATTGTGGCCTGGAGAACTCCGTGGACTGTATAGTCAGTCTATGGGTCGCGGAGTCGGGCACAACTGAGCGACTTTCACTTCCACTTCACAGAGCTCAGCATCTCCATCTTGTTTCATGACGCCTTCCAGGCTAACGATGAGCACGACCTTGACGGCTTTTGGGAAATTGACAGACTACGTCTGCTCTTTGCCTAGAGCTCCTGAAAAGCAGACAGTCCTGGAAGTTTTCATCGTAATTCTTCCCAAGACTCTTGCCAACACTCGCTGGCGTGATAAAAGCACCAGCTCCTAACGCCCATCAGTGTTGGTTGAGTGAATGAATGACCTACAAAGTCATTGGCTATTGCTATTGCTGCTATAACACTGCATAAGAGACAATTCCTCAAATCTCAGCGGCTTACAATAAGCGTTGACTTCTTTTTCTTTTTCATGGACACAGGTGAGGAGTCTCAAGTGTCTCCCTTTCGGAACTGATAGCTGCAGGCAGCCCATTCCGCTCATGGCGGACGGCCCAGTCCTGCAACCTCATTTAAAGCCTCTGCCAGGGACTTCCCTGGTGGTCCAGCGGCCAAGAATCTGCACTCCCAATGCAGGGGGGCCAGGTTCAATCCCTGATCGGGGAACTAGATCCCTCATGCTGCAACGAAAGGTCCTGCATGCCACAACTAAGACCCGGTACAGCCACATAAATAGATAATTTTTTTTTAAGCCTCTGCCCACATCACAAACACTCTGTGTGACCATAGCCAGCGTCAATGCGGTGGGGGTAAATTCTGCCCCCTCTTAGTGCAGAGTACTGCAAGGCCCCACTCGAAAGACGCAAGTGTGAGATGCTATCCAGGGAGGGAAGGAGGAAGTGGAACCAAGAACCCAACCTGCCACAGACAACAAAATGGAAAAAGGGAAGAGAATCTGTCTCGTGCAGGATCGTCCTGGCAAGGTGTGTGCATAGTACAAAGTCTCCAGCGTCCCTACCGCTGGGCAACACAGTGACCACAAAGAGGGCCACCTGCAGAAGGGAACAGGGTGCAGGGCAGAGGGACCCATCACAAGGGGGCCAAAGCTGCAGACCAGGCCCATTAACCTGGTTCTAAGAAGGCCCCCGGGGGCAGCTGGGTCTGCAAAGCCTTTTCAGAGAAAGGAAACAAGGGGCAAAATTAACCCATCAGGCTCCGTGTCAGGGCATCCCTGGACTTCGGGTACACGTGTCTGGCCTGCACACACACACACACACCCTCTCCCCGCCACTCCCCCAAAGAGACTCATTTCAGAGGTGTGAATGCACGGAGTCCGCCTGTCTCTGGGCTGCTGTGAGTGTCAGATGAGGAAACGCCTGGGACAGTGACCTCAGCCCCGGACACACCCGGATGCCACCTGCTCCTGGGGACAGAAGGACACTCCTGCCAGCTCTGCTTGTTTTCAGAAGTTTGTCTGCTTTCCTTTTCTTCCCCCCCTTTCCCAAACTCCACTCACTGAAGAGAATAACGTAAACACTCACGATGGCATTTTAATCGTCCCAGAGCCATTGATCATTATTATGAATCTGGGAGTAACCCAGTTATTAATGTTTGACAGTGTAATCACGCAGTGTGCGATTCGTCATAAAATTGTAAACGGCCAACGAGGCTTTTCTTTTCCAAGCACTTTCTCGCCTGTTCTCTCAAAGGGGAAGAGTCATTCTCCCAATTAGGGTGATTGGAAAACAGGGTCAAGAAGGGTCAGACCAGGATTCCCCTGGTCATCCAGTGTTAAGTCTGCACTGCAGGGAGTGAGGGTTGGAGCCCTGGTTGGGGAACTAAGATCCCACATGCTGCAAGGTGTGGTCAAAAAACAAACAAAGTCAGCCTGCTTGCAACTGGGGAATGGGGCATGCGCCAGGGGGGATCAGAATCTGGCAGCCTTCTCCCCACTCCCATCCTCTCTATTGCCCACTGACCCCCAGGTCGTGGGAGATGCAGGCTTCCTTTTCAGCTGCTCAGGACTCCCTCACATCTCCTTCCTGCCCTGAGACTTCAGGTTCCCGCCTCACTCCCCAGCCCAAGTCTTGCCCTAGAGGTGCTGCCCCACCCCCCAGGCTCTGGCCCCATCCACCATCTCCCCATCTGACTCCTCCCCGTCTCCTGCTTTTCCCTCTGTGTGGCTGACGTCCAGCCTCCGTGCACAGATGTGTTCATGCCTCATCCCCTCAAACAGCTTGCTCTCCACGCAGGGCCCCCTCCTGCAAACACACAGATGGCCTCACTGCTATGTCGGCTCAGGTTTCCCTCAGTCAGAGGCAGCGGGCTCTCTGGGCAGTGACCCAGGATGATGGAGTGGCGGGGGGGTAGGGGATGAAACAGGGAGGAAGGAGCAGGTATAAAGGGCGAGCTGGCGGCACCTGGACACCTGGGGATGCTCCTGCTGGGACCCTCTTGCAAAGAATGAGGACAATGAGCCTGAGAACCGACCAGTGGGAAGAACCAGCCACTGTGCATAGCTACTCCACAAATAGTTTTTCGGTTTCCCTGTTCCACAGGACAGCCAGGATGAGGGTGCCCAACTGGCTGGCTGGCATCCCTTGGTGCTGGTTGCCTTCTCAGGGTCCCCTTAGAATCGGGCTTGAGCCCTAAGCACCAGGGCCTTGGACATGCAGCTCAGCCTGGGTCCACACCCACCACTGGGTGACATAAAGAGACGCTAACACATCACTCTGGAGACCAAATACTGATGCTGGACATGTGAGGTGCCCACACAGCCCTGGGGGTTCAGTCCATGGTCCTCTCCCCAAAGCGTCCCATTGCTCTGTAGGCCTCATGGGCTTAAATGGACAACTCCATGGTCCCCAGGATGGTTGGAAATTTCAGATCAGTCATCTCTCCAAGACTCACCAGCCACACTGCTGTCACCAGGACCCAGTCAACCCGACTCTATCCTTCAGTGCTGGGCGGGGAGTCAAACAGTGTGTGATGCTCACAAAACTCAGTGTCAGCATGATTGAATTATTGTGGGTTAAACTGCGTTCCCCCAAAAGGTCATGGTCAAGTTCGAACCACAAGTACCTGTGAACACGAACTTCTTTGGTACTAGGGTCTTTCCAGATATCATCAGTTCAGATGAGATCACACTGATGAGTGTGACCCTGAGTTCAATGACTTTTTACCCTTATAAGAAGAAGTAAAGGGAAATTTGGACCCAGACACACACAGGGGAGAAGGCCAAGGGACGACAGAGGCGGAGATTGGATTGATGTGTCTGCAAACCAGGGACCGCCCAGGAAGCTGGGAGAGAGGCCTGGGGCAGTTCCTCCCTCAGAACCTCAGAAGGAGCCAACTTCACCGAAACCTTGATGTCAGACTTCAGGCCTCCACACTGGGAGAGAATAAATGTCAGTTCTTTTAAGCCCCAGGTCTACGGTGACTTTTGAACTGTCCTTTAGGTTGGGTGGGGGCTGGTTGCCAACAGAGCCAACCCTGTGATTAGAGGGTTGGAATTTTCTTATTTTTGGCTGCCCCACAAAACTTTCCTGGCCAGGGACTGAACCCATGCCCCTACATTGGAAGTGTGGATTCTTAACCACTGGACAACCAGGGAAATCCAGAGGGTTAGAATTTTCAGTCCCACTCCCCTGACCTCCAGGAGGGTGGAGGGGCTGGAAGTTGAATGAATCACAAACAACCAATGATTTAATCAATTGTGCCTGTGTCCTGAAGCCTCCATGGAACCCAAAAGAACCGACTTCAGGGTTGGTGAGCACGTGGAGATTTGGGGAGGACACTCAGAGAGGGCACGGAATCCCCACCCCCTTTCCCCAGACCTTGCCCTCCGCATCTCTTCCATCAGGCCGCTCCTGAGTTGCATCCTTTTATAATAAACCAGTGAGTGAAAGGATTCCCTAGGTTCTGTGAGTCATTCTAGCAAATTAACCAAACCCAAGGCGAGCGTCATCGGAACCTCAGTCGTGTGAGGTCAATGAGAAGTGCAGGTGGCAACCAGGGCTTGGGATGGCATCTGAAGTTGGGGACAGTCTTCTAGGACTGAGCCTGTAACTTATGGAATCCGATGCTGCCTCGAGGTAGGTCATGTCAGAATGGAGTTGAATTGTAGGACCCTCAGTTAGTGTCAGAAAATTGCCTGGGGTGTGGGGGACACCACACACACACACACACACACACACTTTGGAATTGGGACCTGGAGCCCTTGTACACCTGTACACCATTATCAGGGCAGCAGAGAAGGCCGAACTTGGGGGTTAGAAAGAGCTCCGTGCAAAACCCAGCACTCCAGGGACTTCCCTGCAGGTACAGTGGTTAAGACTTTGCCTTCCAAAGCAGGGGGTGCAGGTTTGATCCCTGGTCAAGGAACTGAGATCCCACATGCCTCGGGACCGAAAAACCAAAATATAAAGCAGGAGCGAAATTGTGACACGTTCAGTAAGAACTGTAAAAACGACCCACATCAAAAAAAAAATCTTAAAAAACCCAGCACTCCTATTTTCTCAAAGAGAACAGCTCCGCAGCCTCCCTCCAGCCCCACTCCAGACATCCCAGCCCTCCTCTTGGTCCAGGAGAACTTGTTCCCCAGGCCTGTTGAAGGCCAGAGCCAGGCGTGGCCAAGGAGGCACCTGGGAGGTGGCCGTGGCAGCCCAGCCCAGCTCAGCCCAAGATGACAGGACAGAAGCCATGAATCACACTTCCCCGGTTTTGTCAGGCCCCACAACCTCCTGCAGGTACCACGTAAATACACTTAGCCTTCTTAGCCTTTAAAGGGCCGGGTGGCAGCCCCCGGGAAGGGAGAGCTGAAGTCCCCACCTGCCAGGAGGAGCCCCCACCCCCTCCCTCCTCCTCCTTGACTCTCTCAGTCATAAAAGGGAAGAGAGTTTAAAACAAGGAGGAAGAGCTCGTTGTAAACCTAGCCCATCCATCAAACTGATGATGCTCTGGCCCCCAAGAATCCAGGGATGTTTGCCAAGGAGAACAAAGGCCAAGGAATGATGTCAGGGTGAGCAACAGGGCTTATCTGTCTCCTTTCCCCAGGGGGCTGCTAAACCCCCTGCTGACCGGGCCTTTCCTGCCAAAGGGGATGAGTGCCCATGAGGGGCCTGGGCTGGGGCGGGGCTCTGTCTGGGGTCTGACGCCTGGGGGCCTGCCACGCCTCACTTGCCCTCACTCCATCATTCATCCAGCAAAGACACTGAGCACCTTCCCAGTTCTGGGCATGGCACTAGTTGCCAAGGACGCCGGGAGAAATCAAAAGCAGCCTCTGACCCCAAGGGTCTCAGAGTCAGTGAGGGTGGGGAGGCAGGCTTGCAAGAAATCATTTCCAGAATGCAAGTAAATCCCAGGATAGGGTAGGGAGGTGGCACTGTGGAGCCCTGAAAGGAGAAAGGAACACAGAAGGTTGGAGAGGGGAATTTGATCTGGGTCTCACGGCATGAGTAGGAGTTTTCTACACACAGAGAACATGAATAGAGTGGCTAGGACATGGGGAGCAATAAGACACAGGGCAGGGACTTCCCTGCTGGTCCTGTGGTTAAGACTCTCAGCTCCCAGTGCAGGGGGCCCAGGTTCGCTCCCTGGTCAGGGAACTAGATCCCACGTGCTGCAACTAAGACCTGGTGCAGCCAAATAAATGAATAAATATTAAAAAAAAAAAAAAAAGACACAGGGCAAAGTGGGATCCTAGGCCACACTGGAGGGCCAGTGAAGCCAGCCCCAAGCTCCTGTGCCTGCCCGCTGCCACAAAGTAGTGGCCACTGAGCTATGCCACCCAGATTCGCCTCTAATGCTGGGCACATTGCCCCCAGCTGGCAGCACACGCAGGAGTGGCCTCAGCTGTAGAGAGACACCCCTCCCAGGGCTTTACCCTTCCCTGGGGTGCCACATCCTGAGCTCTGCAGATGAAGGCCTGTGGATAAAGGACTGGTTGGCTCCACCCTGCCCAGCACAGCTCTAAAGGCCAGGCTCTCCCTCGGCCCTCTCTGCTTCTTCCCTCCCTTCATTCTCTAACGAACTTCCCTTGGGCTCAGGACGCCTCCCAGGAAACCAAACTCGCAATACAAGCAAACGGTGAAGGGAGGGCTGCAATTTAGAAATAAGTGGTCAATAAACCAGATCAAGCTTCCCTGATGGCTCAGTGGTAAAGAACCCACCTGCCAATGCCGGAGACTTGGGTTCGATCTTGGGTGGGGACGATCCCCTGGAGAAGGAAATGGCAACCCACTCCAGCATTCTTGCCTGGGAAATCCCATGGCCAGAGGAGCCTGGTTGGCTACAATCCATGGGGCCACTAAGAGTCAGATATGACTTAGCAGCTAAACAAAAAACACACCGGATCAGAAAGAAAAGCTCCCGACCAACTGGAAACACGAAGCCATTCCAATTTCACCGTCAAGTCTCACTCTGCTGCTAAAACACCCTCCACAGAGAACAGTGAGGATCAGAGGCTTCCCAGGGGGCAGTTCACGAGGCCATGTCCTCCACGTCCCCCAGGTTCCTAAACCAGGACACTGTTTGAGAAGGACATTACCACATGATGGAGGAGTATGTCCTAAAGCAACACTGTAAGGTCAGGAGCGGGACTGCCAGGGGTGAAAGCAATATGCAAGGCTACAGTGACGCAGGCTTCCCTGGTGGCTCAGATGGTGAAGCGTCTGCCTGCAGTGAGGGAGACCTGGGTTCGATCCCTGGGTTGGGAAGATCCCCTGAAGAAGGAAATGGCAACCCACTCCAGTACTCTTGCCTAGAAAATCCCATGGACGGAGGAGCCTGATGGGCTACACAGTTCATGGGATCACAGAGTCAGACGCAACTGAGTGATTTCACTTTCACTATAGTGACACAGAATATGCAGAAAGGGACTCCCCTGGTGGTCCAAGGACTAAGACTCTGTGCTCCTAAAGCAGGGGGCCCGGGTTCAAACTGTAATCAGGGACTTAGATCCTACATGCCACAACTAAGTCCCCTGCCGTAAATAAAAAAGAAAAAAGATCCCATGTGCTGCAGCTAAGACTGAGCACAGCCAAATAAATAAACATCTTTTTTTAAAAGATGCAGAAAGACATGTCCCAGATCTTCAGGAAGGGAACCAAGACATTGGCGCTCAGAATATCTCAAAGCCACTCCTGATTTAACAGACTCCTGGAATCCACAAACATATACACACATATGGTCCAAATCATACCTTGCCTGGCCACCGTGCACTCCCCACTCCAGGAGGACCAGCCCACTGAGTTACCTGGGCCAGGAGATAGAGGTACACGGGCCCTTAAGGTGGGAAACCCGGAGAAGCAGAGCTCACCTCCTCCTCTTTGTGTCCTCTCTAGATCCTTGTCTGAGAAGCTCAAGGTTGGAGACAAATTAATTTATTTGCCTTAGAGTGCTTGAGTTTATCCATTAATTACATTCACCCTCCCAAGCAATTTTCCATAAACATCCCGGTGCCTCTGGTGGGGCGCTAACCCAATACCCTGCTTGGAGTGGCTGGTGAATTGCACTTGTCCCTTTGTTTATTATGAGCAAATTGCTATTGCCAGGGGTTCATTAAATAAGACACATGGTATGCTGTTCACTTATTTTGGCCTGCATGGCTGTCTTTATTTGCGGGTAGAGAGGGAGGCATTTGGTCCTCTGGTGTTCTAAGACAACAAGCACAGGCAATTACAGATACCAGTCCCTGCGGGATGAATTGTCCCCGTGACAGGGTACAGGTGGGCATACATTCTGCCCGCTCAGCTCCTCCCATCAGACCTCGGGGACCTGCAGCCCAGGGGTATGGCAAGTCTCTGCTGGGGAGTGGGCGAGGCCAGAGCTGGAGCCAGGTGGAGACCCACCCCCTAAGGTGAGGCCATGGAAGTGACCTGGGCACAGAGGGAGCTTTGGGACTGTCCCGGTGGCTGGGGTGAGGCAGGCCGGAGCCTCCAGGAGCAGCCCTTAGTCTGCGGGTTTGGGGGAACTGACTAGAATCTCAAGAGGTGACTTGAAGCCTGAGAGCAAGGCCAGGTAGAAGCCTGGGAAATAGCTAGGGACAAGGCAGAAGGGCCACAGAGGGCGGGGGGCAGGAGAGCGCAGAGCAGGACAACGCAGGACAAAGCCCTTGGGGTGAGAGCTGAGGGTGAGCTGCAGGTGCAGATGTGACATCCCAAGGGCCTGGGCAGGTCGGTACAAGGGGAAGGCAGGGAGGCAAGCTGGCCCTCAACAGGTACCGAGCGTCTCGACCCACCTGGCAGACCCAAATCTGGGCCACGTACCTATCCCTAAGGAGGGGGCCAGGCAGACCACCTGGAGAGCAGGGTGCGGAGGGGTTTCCATGCACTGAGGCAGACCAGGAGGCAAGAAGAAAGAAGAGCACTTGGGACTGTAAGAGGCCCCAGGAGTAACCCTGGCGCCGCCACCACAGCTGCAGCAGGTCTCGGGGGGTGCCGGGCAGCTTCTCACCTGTTGCACAACCACCTAAGATGCTCCTTGCCACCGTCTCTTTCCAGCCACACCACCCCAGCCCCTCTGAAACTCCAGGCCTGTCGAGGCAGCTCTTGGGCTTGCTAACTTTTGAGAACCAGTGGTGGCCAGCAAGAGCTCCAGAGTCACAACCCGGGTCAAGGTCTCCATCTCTCTCTCTTAGTACTTCCCTATCTTATCAATTGACCTGAGCCCTTGTAGGTAAAAGAGAAATAATATTTATCAACAGCCGCCTCAGAAGACTGCTGTCATAATTCAAGAAGAACACACTTATAAATTGCTTTAAAGAGGCCAAACAAATGGTAAATGCTTAAAACATGTTTTCATCATCATTATTATGACTGTTATTACTACCATAACTTAGCTCCAATTTCTGCCACACAGAGGTGTGGGGACCACGAACACACCCTATCTTTTTATTTATTTATTTTTATGCAGACTTTTCTAGTTGCAGCAAGCAGGAGGGCAAGCAGGAGCTACTCTGTTGCAATGCTCCGGCTTATCATCTGATGACTTCTCTTGTTGTGAAGGAGGAAACAGAGCTGGACTCCGTCTCAGGCCAGGATGTGAACATTAGGCTACATGCATGGTCGCCCTCCCAATGGACTCTGAACTTTGTGTGCCCAGTGTCTATAGAAGCGGCAGACCGACCAATGGGAAACCAGACCCCCCGGATAAAAGAGCCTCAGGACTTGTACTTGGACTCTCCATTGCCTAAAAGAATATGCTAATTATCTGTGTAACAGAACAGAGTCATAAATTCCATTTTGTTTATCGGGATATGACCACAGTCCTATTAATAAATGTCCACTGTTTATCTAGTCTCGTGACACATGAATCATGGGTTAACTTTGATCGTATCTCTCTTTTACCTTATCCAGACTAGTTTCAAGGAATTTGGGGAGGTGAGTTTGAGCAAGTACACTTAGGGTATATAAGGTTTTCACAAAAACCGGTCGGGGTCCTTGGCTAGGAGGAGACTCTGCCTTGGGCCCACTGGTGTAATAAACTGCATTCCACTATCTGCATTGTCCTTCTGAGTGAGTTTTTTTCCCAGAATGCATGGCACAACATTTGGTGCACTGGCCGGGAAACTCCTCACTTTAAGGAGACAAGTCCCATTTGGGACTAATCCCAGGCCTTGCAGCTTGAATCTTCTAGAGGAGGGACGGCGCCTCGCCCTTCTGGAAGGATTCTGCTTCTCAATGCCCAGACCTTTCACGTTAGCAGGTAGTGGATGGCAGCAGGGGAACGGAGCACTCAAGTGAGGAGAAACCCACCCAGGAGGGTGGAAGAGGGGGTCTAATCATCCCCCTGGGAGGGACTAGAAGGAGTGGGGACCCACAGGAGCCTGGAATAGGCAGGTGGCAATGATTGCTTGGTACACAGGTCGACGAGCATGCTAGGGCTTAGGAAGGGAATTTGTGAAGGTCATTTAAGAGGTGTGTCCACACCGTCTTGGGGAAAATTATTACCAAGCAATTGCCAGGGGATTTTTAGGATAGGAAACTGGTCCTTTTATGCTCGTATTCTGCCTTCCCCTAGGAGGTGTCCTGTCTGCTGTGAAATTCCTGACCCCCTTGGAATTGTTGGGCTAAAAGGAAGGGGATACATAAGTGAGTATGAATTGGCTTTTCTGGAGACGGCCTGGGACATGGGATATTTAACCCATCTGTGTTTTCATCTGCACCTGATCAAGCCCACCAAGGCAGAACAGACTTTAAGGGAGAAACAGTCTTGGACCACGTGGTGTTCTGGTTTGGCTGTGCTGACCGGCAGGTGAAGGCACGCCAATCCCCCTTCTCCCTCTGGGATCTGGCAGGTAAGGCTCTTCCCACCCCAATTAGGAAGGAGGCAGAATGGCAATTTAAGTGTCATTGAGTGGAAATATCAGAAGTACAGAGGGTGCTGAGAACTTCGTAGACGGAACGAAAAGGAAAAGTGGAAGAAGGTCCGAGAAGGTAAGCAAGATGGGAAGAGTGAATCTAAGGCAGCGGTACTGGAGTGCAGGATTCAACATTTAAAGAGGGGATGTGGAGGAGACTATGGGGTGAAGATGAAGCCTAACCGCCTCCACATACTCCGTGAGGTCGAATGGCCCCGTGTGGGAGTAGGATGGCCACCAGAGAACACCATGAACTTAAAAATAGTGGAAGCAGGCTATGCAGTAGTCACAGGAGAGCCGGGACCCCTGGATCAATATCCATATACTGACTCATGGCTCGGGCTAGCTCAAGAGCCTCCTACTTGGACAAGGTTCTGTATCCAGAGGGAAAGGGAAAAATATCAATGGCACAAAACTTGACTGATGATGAAAAAGGAAATTCTATAGGATTTGGATGGGGATGACCTGCCCCCTCCCCCATACTGGATAATGACGCGCCTGCCTCCCAGTGCTCCACCAGGACCAGAGGCCGCCTTAACACCCAATCCAGGGCCAGGTGAAGTTCCTGCAGCAGCCACTTCTCTTCCGCCAGCTCTCCCGGAGGTCGTAGAGCTGCCACCTCGGCAGGTTCCAATCCCAGTGACAGAAACCTCTGGCCAGCACTTCCAGGATCTGGCTCCAACCTAACTGCCCAAGCTATACCCGCCTCTCCCGGTGAGTACTGACAAGAAGGGGAGGGAAATTTTGGAATTAAGCAGAGACTGCGCTCTGCCAGTGGAGAAGGCAATGGCACCCCACTCCAGTACTCTTGCCTGGGAAATCCCATGGGCAGAGGAGCCTGGTGGGCTGCAGTCCATGGGGTCTCTAAGAGTTGGACAGGACTGAGCGACTTCACTTTCACTTTTCACTTTCATGCATTGGAGAAGGAAATGGCAACCCACTCCAGTGTTCTTGCCTGGAGAATCCCAGGGATGGGAGAGACTGGTGGGCTGCCATCTATGGGGTCGCACACAACTGGACACGACTGAAGCGACTCAGCAGCAGCAGCAGCAGCAGCAGCACTCTGCCAGAGAGCCAGAGGGAACGAAAGAAAACAGACAGGAGATTTGCAATGCTAGCTTCTGCTCTGGGAAAGTCTGTCTCAGGCCCTCCGGAAAACCTCCTCTGCCCCAGGGACAGGAGAGTCCTTCAACCGGTCCCAGCGGAGGCCCTGGGCCCTGTAACAGCCAAACCAGTGTGCTGCTGCCGAGCTTCTGGCCACTGGAAGAATGAATGCCCTAAGGCAAGGAAGGAAGAGGAAGCTCCCGCAGTTGTGGGGCTTGCTGACTTGGAAATTAAATAGGGCTGCCGGGGCTCAGAGATATCAGGTCCCCGAGAGCCCACGGTAACCTTAAAAGTAGGGGACCAAAACAGTGACTTCCTGGTGGATACAGGAGCAGAACTGTCGGTTACAGTAACAAAACCTGCAGCACCACTGTCCAAAAAGACTACCGCTGTAACTGGGGTATCGGGAGAAGAGATGATTCAATTGTTTTGCCAGCCCAGAAAATGTCAGATGGCGGGGCACCAAGTGATTCATGAATGCCTCTGCATTCCTGAGTGCCCCGTACCGCTGTTGGAAAGAGACTTGCTCTCCAAACTAGGAGTACAAGTGACTTTCTCTCCTGAGGAGAGGCCCACCTTCTGGATGGACACTATGACTTATTTGCTCTCTCTCAATACCACCCCAAGATGAGTGGAGGTTGCATGAGCCTCCAAAGAAAGAACCGGGTGGCCTAGAAGAGCATGAGAGAGAGGTAACTCAATGATTCCCTGAGGTCTGGGCGGAAGACAACCCCCGTCATCCCAGGCTGGCTAAACATCAAGCCCCAGTGATAGCAGAACTCAAACCAGGCACCATCCCGGTTAGAAAGCGCCAGCACCCGCTACCGATAGAAGCCTGGGCCGGCACATTGCCCCACATCAATAGATTGAAACAAGCGGGCATTCTAGTAGAGTGCCAGTCGGCTTGGAATACGCCAATCCTGCCAGTCAAAAAGGAAGGAGGACAGGACTATAGGCCTGTACAGGATCTCAGGCTAGTCAACCAGGCTACTGTGACTTTACACCCCACTGTTCCAAACCCCTATACCTTACTTAGCCTCCTCCCGCCGAGTACTAAAGTTTATATGTGCCTAGATCTCCAGGATGCCGCCTTCTGCGTACGCCTCGCCCCAGCGTCACAGCCCATCTTTGCCTTTGAATGGGAGGATCCACTCAGGAGCACCAAGCAACAGCTCATCTGGACTCCCCGACAAGGGTTTAAGAGCCCCCCAGCCATCTTTGGGGAAGCCTTGGCTTCTGACCTGAACTCATTCCATCCGGAAGAGTATGGATGTTGGCTCCTACAATATGGGGATGACCTGCTGCTGGCCGCTGAGACCAAGGAAAAGTGCTGGGAAGGGACGAAAGCACTGCTCCAGCTGCTGATGGAAGCAGGTCACCGGGTGTCAAAGAAGAAGGCACAGATCTGCAAGGAGGAGGTGAGGTATCTGGGGTTTGTTTTAAACCGGGACACAAGGTTCCAGACCCTAGTTGGGTCCTGTATACTGATGGCACTAGCCTGATGAAACAAGGACAATGGCTGTCAGGTTAGCCAAAGCGGAAGGGGCCATTAAGACTGAAAAGGGATGGTGGGAATTGCCAAGTGGCAAATTATTGGTACCAGAGGAGCTGGCACACAATCTGGTAAGCCAAACACACCAAGCAACCCACCTAGGCCATGCTGCCCGCTCACAGGTTAATGCTGCCTCTCAGGTATTCAGACAAAAACCTCCGTGTATTCAGCTGAAAGGCACGCTGCCCTTTGAACACCTGGGAGTGGACTTCACTGAAATGAAACCTCACCGACACTACTGTTACCTGCTGGTCATGGTATGTACGTTCTCAGGATGGGTAGAAGCTTTTCCTACCTGGACTGAAGGAGCATCAGAAGTAGCCCGGTGCCTGCTTAGGGAAATAGTTCCCAGATTTGGACTTCCTACCAGCATTGGTTCAGACAATGGCCTGGCTTTTGCAGCTGATTTAGTACAACAAGTAAGCAAAACTTTAAACATCAAATGGAAACTGCACATTGCATATAGGCCCAGAGTTCTGAGATGGTGGAATGAACCAACTGGACACTTAAAGAGACTCTCCAAGTAGAGCAGAGAGACTGACTGCTCCTGGGTGGACTTGCTTCCGACAGCTCTGCTCAGACTCAGGATAACCCCACAGTCCCAAGGCTATTCTCCATACGAAACTGTGTATGGGAGGCCCCCTCCCATAATAAAACAGGTGTCAACAAATTTGCCTCAGGTAAGGGGGGATAGGATTTCACAGCAGATGGAACTGGGTAAGGTAATAAATCAGGTAACTAAGTTTGTACAAGAAAGGGTGCCATTCCCCCTTGGGGAACAGATTCATGAGTTTACGCTTGGTGACCAAGTATGGGTCAAAGATTGGACACACGATTTGCTAGCCCTTTGGTGAAAGGGCCCTCATGTTATTCTAACTACCCCTACTGCAGTTAAAGTTGCAGGTATTGTCCCTTGGATCCATCATACGAGGGTGAAGAGAACATACCACGCAGACCCAAAAAACGCTGAGTGGACTGCACAGAGGGACCCCGCTGACCCTCGAGAGACTAAGACCATCCTTAAGAAGAAGGAAAAGAAGATCCTGGATGAGCCCCTTCAGGATGAAGCCGCACAGCCAACTCCTGCTGCTTGGCCTCATCAACGTGATTTTGAATTTAACTTCCATTTCAACTCAGGACAATGTGTTCATCTCATGGGCACCTTCCTACACAGACTTCCACAACACTTCCAGCTGCTGCTATGTGGGGCTATGCCTCTGTCAGTGATGGAGGGACTTCCTTGGTGGGTGTCACCGCTCTGCCATGGAGATTTTAAACCACTCTGCTCTTTTCTGGGATGACAAAAAGAGACTTTCCTCTCTCTTATCAGTCATAACCTCTCCTTGCTCTCTTGGTGTAAGACCTGCAGTCAATAGAGTCAGGTCATGGGGTTACATTTGATGTAAATACCAGTGTTAACAAAAGCCTAACTACAACAAGCTCCGGTAAATCTACCTTGTTTACATGCTAGGTGGACAAGATCTGTGTTTCGATGGTATGAGTATATTGCTGCCTCATTCGTACCCTCTATAGGGACAACAGATATCGTGATTAAAGTAGAGGCCTTGACTAATTTCACAAAACAGGCCCTCCTGGATGGAACAAAAGCCATCCCAGCCTTAAATGAAGAGCAACTCCAAATGAGAAAAGCGGTAATTCATAATAGAGTGGCTTTGAACATACTCACAGCTGCTCAAGGAGGGCCCTGAGCCATAATTAAGGTTGAATGTTGTGCATACATTCCTGACTTATCTGGCAATGTATCGCCTGCTTTAGATGACATGAAGAACCAGGTAAAAGCAATGTCAAATGAAAACATTCCTTTCTGGACTTCGGTCCTATTTTGGATGAAGGAAGACTGGTGGAAAACTATATTTACCACGGTTATAGTTGCCTTGATAGTTCTGCTTTGTGGACTCTGAATTTTACAATGTATTATGAACTTTGTAACCCAAAGGTTGATGTCATTCTCCCAAATTGGCAGTCGGAGAGCCAGGGTGCAATATATCCCTATGAATGATGCTCATAATATGAGTTAAGAGCATCAGGAGGGGGGAATGAAGGAGGAAACAGACAGAGCTGGACTCCCTCTCAAGCCAGGCTGAGAACATTAGGCTACACGCATGGGCACCCGCCCAATGCACTCTGAACTTTGTGCGCAGGGTCTATAGAAGCAGCAGACAAATGGGAAACCAGACCCCCGGAATAAGAGCCTCAGGACTTGTACTTGGACTCTCCGTTGCCTAAAAGAATATGCTAATTATCTCTGTAACAGAACAGAGTCATAAATTCCATTATGTTTATCAGAATATGACCACAGTCCTATTAATAAATGTCCACTGTTTATCTAGTCTTGTGACACATGAATCATGGGTTAACTTTGATTGTATCTCCCTTTTATCTTGTCCAGACTAGTTTCAAGGGATTTGGGGAGGTGGGTTTGAGCAAGTACACTTAGGGTCTATAAGGTTTTCACAAAAACTGGGTGGGGTCCTTGGCTAAGAGGAGACTCTGCCTTGGGCCCGCTGGTGTAATAACCTGCACTCCACTATCTGCATTGTCCTTCTGAGTGAGTTTGTTTCCCGGAACGCGTGGCTACAACAGTTGCGGAGAACATGTTCTAGGCATTTGGGCTTCAGCAGTTGCAGCGCACGGGCTCAGCAGCTGTGGTACACGGGCTTACCTGTCCCTTACATGTGGAATCTTCCTGGACCAGGGACTGAACCGAGGTCCGCTACATCAGCAGGCAGATTCTTATCTACGTGCCACGAAGGAAGTGCAAATGCAGTCATCTTATTCTCTGTGTTGGTCTCATAGCCAGACAGAGTGACGTTTGAGGTTCGGGCATGGCCAAGGACACCGAGAGCATTTAGGGAAGAGCGAGACAAAGAAACAAGGATGGTTCCACCCAGCAGGAAACCTTCCAGACACAGCCAGCTACCCCAGCAGGAGGAGCACTAATGCCAAGCTTGGCCGTTCCGGCCGCATCGAAGCACAGACTGGGATTGGACTTGAGGGCCATGCAGCAAAACCGGGTGGTACTGGGTTCTTTGGAGATGCTCCTTTCATGCCAAAGAAAATGGAAACTCTTCCTGGATACCCATGGCTGCTCCTGCTACTCCCTCTCACACCTTCATCCTTCCCTCCTCGCCACTACAGCGCAGCCAAGTGGAGGATAAAGAGAAATGTTTGAGGGGCCTCCCTCGTGGTGGAGGGGGTAAGAATCTGCCTGCCAAGGCAGGAGACACGGGTTTGATCCCTGGTCCTGGAAGATCCCACATGCTGCGGAGCAGCGAAGCTGGTGCTCCACAAATCCTGGGCCTTCGTTCTAGAGCCTGTGCCCGGCAACCAGAGAAGCCCCTGCTGGCTGAGAAAGCCCTTGAAAAGCAACCCAGCACAGCAAAAAAAAAAAAAATTTTTTTAATTAAAAAGGGTTGGCAAAAATGTGAAGAGGTTGCCCTCCTCACGTCACAAAAACAGAGAGAGAAACATTCCAGACCTCCTCCCCATTCCCAGAGGAAAGGGGGACCCCATTCCATCCATCTCATCTTCTCAGAGGGTGGGGCAGCTTACCTGCTCCCCAGCAGCCCCCAATTCTCCCCCTTCCAACCCTGAGACTCCCCCCTAGGCCCTTTCTTTCCAACACACCCCTCCCCACCAGGCCCCCACCTTCAGCTCCTGCGGCTGACAGCCCTTGGCTGCCCCCAGGAATTAGGGAACCAGCACTGTCACTTTCCACTTGATCCTGGGACCTCCATCCCCACCCCACCCCCACCCACCCCCCAGCCTGTTTCGGGTACAAAGGCAGACTTTGTTCCCTTCATTATAGACTATAACACAAAAACATCATAAAATAAAATGAATGTTTTCTCAGTGAATATCCATTAGATGAGTTACTGTTGTAATTGAATAATGGGATGGGAAACTACAGCAAATTACCGAAGTATATAATTAAAGTAAATCTATGTTAAAGTCCTTTATCGCTTAGTGTTTCTCAGTTCTGACTCTCCCCACCGCACCCCTCCCCCGCTCTTTTTCTGAGTGTGGGGAGGGGGAGGGGAGCTGTGGATCCCTTTGAGGCTTTCAGTGCACGCATGCATGCTCAGCCTCTCGGTTGTGTCCGACTCTTTGAGACCCCACAGACTGTCCACAGGACTATGCAGGGAAGATTACTGGAGTGGGTTGCCATTTCCTCCTCCAGGGGATCTTCCTGACCCAGGGATTGAACCTGTGTCTCCCACACCCCCTGCATTAGCTGGTGGATTCTTTACCTCTAAGCCTCCTGGGACTTCCCTGTTGGCTCAGACGGTAAAGCGTCTGCTACAGTTTGGGAAACCCGGGTTCGATCCCTGGGTCGAAAAGAAACCCTGGACAAGGAAATGGCAACCCACTCCAGTATTCTTGCCTGGAAAATCCCATGGATGGAAGAGCCTGGCAGGCTACAGTCCATTGGGGTCGCAAAGAGTCAGACACGACTGAGTGTCTTCACTTCACTTCAAGCCTCCTGGGAAGACCGAAGCTCTCAGTACCTGGTTGCAAATACAGCTCCCCTGATTCTTCAAAGGGAGGACCTTGTGCCTGGCAGGCCCCAGGCTGGGCTTCCCCTGGCAGAGCAAAGATAACTGAAAGATACTGGCTGAGCTAAGATCCCAGCACCCACCTCTGCTAGATCCTCAGGGGTGAGGGTTGAGTTTTGCCCTAAATGCTGAACTGATTAAACTGAGACAGGGTGGTGAAGGGGAAAAGGGCGGCATCAGCCCTGAGAATGCTCTTCATGAAGGACTGATGTCACTGACCTCTGGATCTCAGACTTGCTAGTAACTGTCAGTTTCAAGATGGTGTTGTGGTTAAGAGGCAGCAAAGAGTGAAGACTCAGAGAGGTTCAGGATTTGCCCAGGGTCATACAGCGACAAGCTGCAGAATTGGGATTAGAGCTAGTCGAGTACTTGATGCAGGACCACCCACGAAGCTCCCCGAAAGGGATTTTTGTCTGCTGGGCATAGAAGCCCTTTACAATGAGCCTGTCAACTACTGCCCATGTGAGGTCAAACATAGCTGTGGTTTCCATCACTGTTTTCTACTTTCTGGAATTCAGTGTCAGGGGGACCAGGGTGGGCACAGTTAAACCAAGCCTATACAAAGCTCTGTTTCCATTTCTCTGCTTTCTAACCTGGAAAGAGTAAAGACCCTCTAGGGTGAACCCCCTTCATCAGAAGGCCCTGGGTAGGCCCTGGGGGGACACAATGAAGTCCCCAGACTGAGGTCTGCAGGCTGCAGGAAAGGGCGAGCTGAGCCCGCGGTCGCCTGAAGGGATCAGAATGGCAGAGTTTCTGTAGCTCATTCACACTCAGCAATGCATAGCCGCCTTTCTGAGCACTCAGGACCACTGCACTACTGACTGCCGCAGAAAACCAAGTGACCCAAACTGAGATTAAACCACTAGGGCCAATTCGTTAGCACAGCAAGCTCTTGGCTTAAGAGAGAGAATGACCCCTAGAAAAGGAAGGAGAACTCCCTTGCCCATCGGCGGTTTTCCCAGGGAATGTACACCCTCAAGCCAGCCAATCCTGCCCAAGCCCCACCCCCCGACCCCGCAGCCCTGGGCAGGGGTCCTGTCCTCCTCCAGCAGGGCCCCCTCTTCTTCTCCAAAGGCAAGGAGCTGGAGGAGTCCCCCTCCCCACCTCCGCAGAAGAATGAGTTGAGAGGTGTGGGCTCCGCAGGCAGAACGCGGTCCTATGCAAATGAATGCAAAGTGGATGCCAATCCGAGCCTGCTCTTTCTGAATCTCCCCTTGTCATCTGGTTGCTGAGTCGCCGCAGCCCTCCCGGCACTCTGAAGGCCACAGTCTCCTTCCAGCTTCATGTCCATCAAGGGCAGCAAGCTTTGGTGATGGAACAAGTGGGCAGGGCTCTGTGGAGGGCACGGGGCTGCCCACCCACTGCAGGGTTGGCCTGGCCAACCCTCGGGATGCCAAATTTCCTAGAGCTCAGGCCGCTGCCATGCCCTCCTCGGCAGCCATCCTTTCTGGCTCCAGGGTGGTACCCAAAGATACACACCCCCAAAGCTCCAGTGAATAGCCTATCTTAAACATTAGTGGCTCTGGAATGCAAATACCACCCTGCCTCTCTTTAGCTACAAGGAGTGGTTGCTGAGCCTGTGTAGTATTGAGCGGCGAATTCTCTGCCAAGATTCCAAGTTTGAAGCAGGCTTGGGGCTATTTCCAGCCCCAGAGAAGAGCCGAGTGGGGAAACACCTCCGGGCCTCCAGGACTGCACCTCAAAACCACACTCAGGGACACTCAGACAGGACTCCTCCCTTCCCCCCAACACCCCCACTGGTCCTTTGCCTGCTGCGTTACATTAAAAAACATAGAGCTCTTCCAAGGCAAGGGTCGTCATTCACAGTGAACACAGGACACAACACAGCCCTGGGTGAGAAGAGGATGATTCACCAAAACAGCCGGGAAAGCCGGATCCAGACACCATAGATGCCCTCCCGCACCAAGAAACCACTGCTATCTCCAGTGACCATTAGCCAGCCCCTCCAGATGATGCTGGCTGCAGCAGACCCAAATGTGTTTCTGGGGATCTTCCCAACCCAGCGTTCGAACCCACATCTGCTGCATTGGCAGAAAGGTTTTGTACCACTATCGCCACCTGGAAAACCTTCAAGTGCACTTCTTAGAGCTAATCAACACAGACGGCAGGAACTGGAGGTTTGATCCAGAGGCCACAACTATAGAAATGGAACAAACAAGTCTGGGGAATTTCCCTGGTGGTCCAGTGGTTAGGACTCTGCATTTTCACTGCCTAGGGCACAGGTTCAGTCCCTAAGATCTCACCACCTGCATGGTCAAGATAAAAAAAAAACAGTCTGATCTGCCTCAGGACCTCAGGACAGGAGGCATCTTGTGTGACCTTGGAGTTATTCATTAACATCTCTGGACTTCCGTTTCCTCATTTGTAAAATAAGAAAAATCTTATCTTGCAGCTTTGTCATGTAAATTGCATGATTAAACTAAAGCTGTGCTTTATTGTGAACTCTCTGGTCTAAGCGTTCAGTTAAATCCTCTTATACACAGCGTTTCATTTATTCATTCCATGAGGAACGGGGAGGTACTATCTCTATCTCTATTTCATATATGAAGAAGCTCCTATACTGTTCATTCATCCAGCATCATGCAGCTAAGAAGTGGTCAGTTGCATCGGCCCGAGGCATTTTGACCCCAGACCTGCACTTTGTGGGATTTTTTTGTTTGTTTGTTTTCATTTGTGCTGTGCAGCATGTGGGATCTTTCTTCCCCATCCAGGGATGGAACCCTCGGCCCCTTCATTGGAAGCACGGAGTCCTAATCATCGGACCACCAGGGAAGTCCCAGCCCTCACTGTGAATCACTCTCTCCTGGTTACCACCCTTGCTGTTCAGCACCTGGAATAGCATCAGGTACACAAATGCTCTCAACAAATGGTGGCCTCCCTCTCACACCAAGCCCTGGCTTCCACCCACCCAATGGCTGTTTCACCCAATGGAGAAGAAAGAGGTAGGCAGGACTCACATCCCTCCCCAGGCCTGTCTTGTCATCCCGGATGGCTGAAGAAATGAACAGACCATCCAGGGAGCCAGATACATTCACCCAGCACCTCACTGATCTGTCCTGTTTGGGGAGAGGCCAGGTCTACAGAAAAGGCGGGTGCACCCAGGTTGAGGAGGGCAAGCAGGGAGTTGCAGTTTCCCCCTGCAACTGAGGGGAGCCTGGACTAGCCTTCCAATCTATAGCCCTTTGCTGTTTGAAAGAAAGAAAAGGCTTTTGTTGTAAGAGCCCTCTTTAATGGGGAGGAAATGCTGTCTCGTCAAAAGCCCAGGGTGGTAACACTTCCCTAACATAATACAAGCTGGTGACAATGTCTAATGAAGACTTTTATGATAGGAATGTAATTGTGTAAAAAAAAAAAAAAAATGATTACAAAATTGGTTTCAATGCTTTGCGATCCAAGAGTTCATTTGTTTCCTCATTCATGCACTAAATAAGCCCCTAATTAATCTTGAACCTTGGAGAAAGGAGACTAGATTGCCATTTTCTCCATAAGAACGCACTTCACATTTTGGAAAGTTTGAAGAGGCTCTTAAGCATTTTTCTTTAGTGGTATTTTATCAGTATTTTAGAGAGGCCTCATTAGGTTGCTGGGGCTGCTAATTGCATTACCATATTTTTAAGCCTCCTAGGTACCAGGCAAATTCATCTTTCTCCAAATTCTCCGGTTAATTTGCTGGTTTGACAGGTCAGAGACCCGGAGGAAGGGAAGGGAAGCCGAGGGCTGATGCAGGTTCCTCTCAGCTGCCAGCCCGTGACCAGAGGAGAGAGACCACCGTCACACCAGCAAGCCACCAAGCTTCAATCTCCTTCCGCACAGATTTTAGCTTCAGAAGTCATTGTGCTGGCCTTACTCCTAGGCAAGAGCAATAGTAGTAGTGAAAGTCGCTCAGCCGTGTCCGACTCTATGCGACCCCACGGACTGCAGCCCACCAGGCTCCTCCGTCCATGGGATTTTCCCGGCAAGGGTACTGGAGTTGGGTGCCATTGCCTTCTCCTATGTGTGTATAGAGAGGTATAAATATATGTGCATATAAATTAATATATGTATATGCATGCACAGTAGCTATGAATATATAGATATATGGGTATAAATGTATATGTAAATAGATATGAATGCGTGTATGTATTTGTATACATATATAAACATATGTGTAGATATGAATATATGTATGTATGAATATATGTGAGTGTATAAATAGATGTGAACATGTGTATGTATGTGTGTACTTATTCAGAGCGATAAGGATATGTATAGACAGGAATATATGTATATGTGTGCACAGTTATAAATATACATGCATATAATGATATATGTATATGTGTGCATAAATATATATGGCTAAATGAATATATGTGCATACAAATAGATATGCATATGTGTGTGTATGCATAAGTATATATAGATGTATGTGTATATATGAATATATACAGACATATGTATACATACATATGAATATATGTATATATAATATGTTTATATAAATAGATATGAGTAGACATGTATATCTATATATGTATAGAGATATGTACAGAGAGCTATAAATATGTGTGTATATATGAATATACGTACATGTGTGTGAATACATATGAATGTGTGTGTGTGTGTGTGTGGTGAGCCAAGATGTCATTTGTCTGGATATTTCTCCTCTAAAGAAAATTTTAATAGAAACCTCATTCCCAAACTCAGGCAGCTGAGCGGGTAAAGGCTGGCACTCCTCTGAGGGTTTCACACACATTTTTTTTCATCAAATCCTCACTTCAACCTGGGGGAGACTTGACTGGTATTTCCCTCATTTTACGGAGCAGGAAATGGATTCTCAGAGGCTCTAAGTCCCAGTCTCTGGGATGGAGGAGTCAGCCTTTGAAGCATGGCCAGCAGCCTCGAAGGTTGATGTGTTTGGTCATTGAATAGGGGTCAGGAGCCTCAGAGGCAAACAGCCCTGGGTCCAAATCCCTGCTCTGATCCCCAAACAAGTGAACAAGCGTCTGAACCCCTCTGAGCATCCATTCCCTAAATATAAGACAGAGAGATGAAGTCCACCTGCCGAGGTAAAAAGATGAGATGAAATCAAATACGTACAGTCGTTAAGTCCCTGTCTGGCCACTAACTGCTCACACCTGTGACGACCTGATGGGCATCTGGACTCCGTGATCCAAGGCAGGGACCCCCAACCTCAGCAGACCCCTTCCAACACCCAAACCTGGGTATTGCCAGCCAGCGTCACTCGGAGACTTGGGATGGAGACAGTTCCTGTCTATTGGCTTGAAAAGACCTACCCTGTTCTCCCATTCCCAGTGACCCCGTGGACTGTAGCCCACCAGACTCCTCCGTCCATGGGATTCTCCAGGCAAGAATCCTGGAGTGGGTTGCCATTTCCTTCTCCAGGAGATCTTCCCAACCCAGGGATCGAACCCAGGTCTCCCACATTGTGGGCAGATGCTTTAACCTCTGAGCCACCAGGGAAGCCCCAAACCTCATCCCTAGTGTTGTCAAAAGAGACGCTGTACTGCATCAGGGTCCCAGATGGCAGTGAAAGTCTCCCCTCTGCGCTTCATCGTTGGTTTCCCATAGTCATTTTTTCCTTTTAGCATGAGCGCTGGGAACCCGGCAGCCACTTTCATTAAGAGCCCCCTTGGATGCTTTCCCATCGCCTCCTCCCCAGCTTAAGGCCTTGCCCTCCAGCCTCAGGCTACTGTAGAAATAATGTGTTGGGCCTGGAGGCAGTAGACAGAGGTGACCTGGAGGCTGCACTCAGGACGCGCTCTCCTGTTCCCCGATGGCCACCTGGGGGGTGCCAGGAACTACTGGGAGAGGGGCTTTAATCATCCCAGCAAGTCCCAGGGAGGGGGCGCTGCTTCTTGTGATAGAGGCTCTGTGTTAATGCAAATACCTCTGGAGATGGACAGTCCTCTCCCTGCTGGGGATAGTTCCTCTCTCAGAGGGCCATCTGTGCCTGTTAAGCACAAAATAAGGAGACTCCTTGACTGGACCCCAGGCTGCTAGGCGAAGGCCACCTGTCAGGCTACCCTGCAATAGGAGGAAGAGGACAGCAGGTGCCTAGAGGAGTCTCCAGGGAAAACTACTCCATCAGCGCTAGTCAGATGACTTTCCTCCCAATACCTGGGTTGGTGGGAAGCCAGGTGTCCAAAGGGGCCCCCCAGGTTCTGGAACAGTGGTGTTCTTGCCTGCACGTGCATGCTCAGTCGCGTGGATTCCTTGTGATCTTAAAGACTGTATCCTCCAGCCTCCTCCTCTGTCCATGGGACTCTCCAGGCAAGAATACTGGAGTGGGTTGCCATTTCCTTCTCCAGGGGATCTTCCCAATCCAGGGATTGAACCCATGTCTCCTGCATTTCCTGCACTGGCATGTGGGTTCTTTACCACAGAGCCAGCTGGAAAGTCCCTGCTGTTTCCTGTGGCACCACCCTAACCTTAGCCCTCTGTGGGGAAGGCCTGCCCTTGGCACCCTCACCTGGGGATGACACCCTGATGGCTCCACCAGGCAAAATTTCAAAACAGGAAAGTAGAGAAGGACCCCGGATGGCCACCTTACTCTCTGAGGCAGGACCATTTGTAAACCATTTGCTGTCCAACATTACCATCATTTTATAAAACAAAGGACCTGCTAACGCCAAAAGGGAGAAAGGATATAATCTCAGAACAGAGGGCAGGTCTTCAAGTGACCGTGAAATCTAGTGCTATGGACAGCTCACCTTTTCTCTTCATTTTGATTGGATTGCGTCCAGCATTAGAGGCTGGATCAGTGTTTAGGAGGATGGCCCCAGCTTAGTGGGGGATGGGGGCCAGGCCAGGCAGGAGGGAGGTGGGGGGCTCCTGGTCAGCAGGAGATGCTGGGTTCCGATACACAAGAAAAAGAGGTGCTGGAGATCCTCACCAGGAAACCCACCGAGGAGAAAGCTGAACTCAAAAGCAGGGAGCCAGCCACGCTTGGATGGGATTTCACCCAGAAAGCTGAACAAGAAACCAGAAGTCTTAACGATCCCCTCTGGACACTGAGACTCTTTCAGCCTCTCAGTTAAAGAACCGAAGACAAATTGTGCTCAAGGCTGGCTCCTAGTCAAAGCTCTAATTTTACACTGACGTGGATTTCATTTTCAAGGAGCGTGTCCCATGAAGCCAGGGCCAGAGCAAACAGAAGATCCCACATTCTCAGCCACCTCCCCATCTCTGCCCCCAAAATCCTCACCGTGTGAAAACATCCACTAAGGGACCCTGGGCAGCCAGCCCGTCACCCACCCCCACCCACTTCCACCACCCCCACCATCCCCATCCACTTCCCATCCACTCTCCACCCATCCACCCACCCCACCACGCTCCACCCATTTCCACCACCCCCACCCACCTCCCCCCACTCACCTCCCATTCACTATCCATTCAACCACTCACCCACCTCCCACCCCTCATCACTGTGAGCTTAGTCTCTCAGTCGTGTCCAACTCTGTGACCCCCATGGACTGTAGTCCACCAGGCTCCTCTGTACATGGAGATGGTCCAGGCAAGAATACTGGAGTGGGTTGCCATGCCCTCCCCCAGGGGATCTTCCCAATTCAGGAATCGAACGGGGGTCTCCTGCATTGCAGGAGGATTCTTTGCCAGCTGAGTTACCAGCCACACACAACCCCCCACCCCCACCCACCTCCCATCCACTGTTCAGCCAGCCACCTCCCACCACTCCCCAGCCACCTCCACCTCCCCCCACCCACCTGCCATCGCTATCCATCCATTTCTTACCCTGCACTCAGTTGTTCGGTGCCTTCTCTGTGCCAGGCACACACAACCACCAAAAGCCCCCCACTTGTGGCCCTCTCATCCACCAGACAAGGTTGGAGTAAAGAGGGATGTGCCTTGAGGCTCCTCCGCCCTCCCCTTAACCCCTTGCTTCTCTCCTTGCCCCTCCCACTCTGCCTTCTCTTTGTGGGTTCTCGGAGAGCTGCCACTGCACCTAAGGGAGCTGTTTAAGCACATAAAGGGTCAACCCCAGGAGTCTTGGCTTTGGCTGATGTTAGAATCACCTGAGGCAGTCAACCTGCTGAGGTCCAGGCCTCACCCAGAGACCTGACTTCACAGCCTAGGGGGTGCCCAGAGGTTCCACTGTGCAGCTCAGAGAACCTCTGGCACTAGAGGCTAGCCACTTCAGGCTACTGTGCTCAGGAATTGCCTCCGATGAATGAGCTCTGGGCTCCCAGTGGTGCAGAACGGGGCAAGGCAGGGAAGTCGGGGCAGTCCTGGGGGTCCCCAGGAGATTCCATCCCTCCCCCGCTCCTTACTCTGCCAGTCTCCCCACAGCCACCCTGGCCTCTACACTGGTTCATCTTAACCTGCGGGAAGATGTGCACACGAGATCATTTACTAATAATTGCATTTTCCCCGCAATGATTTTCTTTTTAGAATAGAAATTCGAACTGAGTCAGGGTTGGTACACCTCTATTAAACAGCTCCTCACTTGGGTGCTCCTTATCCAGCATGCATTCCCGGGGAACCTTAAAGGAAGGAATAACTCCATACCTGCCTGACCAAGGGCGGGAGGTTCATGGGATGTTTCCCTGTCGTGTGGGACATTTCTGTGTGTGCCTCAGTTTCCTTGTCTGTAAGATGGGAGACTAACAGTATCTCCCTGCTAGGGTTGGTGTGAGGATTAAATGAAACTTGGGGCCAAGCCTGGTCCACTATGTTAGCTTACTGTCACCATCACCATCATTTTCACGCGTGCACAAACAGGAGGGGCTAAAGACTGGAGCCCTGCCCCCCAGCCTGGGATGCCTACAAAGTACACATCTGGTCACTTCCCCCCCTCTAAATCTCTCTACGGCTCTCCAGTGCCCTCAGACAAAGTCCTTCAAAATCTGGCCTCTGCAGACCTTGACAACCTCCTTTCACACTGCACACCCCCACCCATCCAGCCATGCCGGCCAGTTTCACTGGAGGAGGGGACTTTCGTCAGCACAGGGGTTAGTCCTGAGGAAAGCTTGTTCCTAAATCAGCTCAAAGCAGCAGGATGAGTTTGCATAGCATCTGATCAGAATCGGCCTCAGGCGGTGTCCTCCAGTTAAAGGGCAAAATGCAAATGACAAATTCTGAAATTAACAGCAGCCAAGATGACTTATCAGGTTCAGGGAGCTTTCCTTTCCGTAGCCAATGCTGCCTGACCGTGTCTGCAGTGGTTCCCCGGCTTCCTTTCGTGCCTTATTGCAGGGGCCTTATCTCGTTCAACATTATTATTTTTTTAGAGGATAAGATAGCAGTGTTAGCTCTACACAGGATTATCAGCCTGACCAATTGCCGTTACCTGTGCTTGGTATTCACTGTGAAGGCAGAAAAACCTTCCAAGACTTGTGAAACCAATCTGAAGCAGGACTGGGGAAGGAGGGGGTAGAGAACAGAAAAGAAAGAAAATCAGCTGAGAGCTAAGGTGTAAAATATTATCCTAATTAAGTACAGGGGAGGAGTTAATGCGCTAGTTTTTTTTCTTTTAATGCACTGTTTTCCTTTTCTTTTTTTCCTTTTTGCAAATTGTGTTCTTGTGTGTTTCCTGATGACTGATGTGATGTATTCTTGGCTTTCTGAGCAAGAAAAGTCATCAGGGTTTCATTTGTTATGTTTATGCCAATAGAAATAAATCTCAGCCGTGGTGGAGGAGGTTGTTCACACTACACTCGCTGTCTGGGGAGGCCTGCTGGTTGAATCCCTGGTGGGCGGGCAGAACTGATTCAGGGTAAGATACACTTTGGCCTTATTGATCACAAAGCTTCTTCATTACTTCTGTGGGGCTGCAAATCAATAGACAGGCCCAGAGAAACATAATAGATTTTTTTTTTTAAGAAAATCAATTAAACAGAATATTTTTTTTTGCAGAGTTGAGTTTGCATGGCCACTGTCTGGAGCACTGTCTAGCATGTTTAATGGGGTTTCCTTCTAAGGACTGCCTGATCATGACCAAGTGGCAAAGCCTTGTTCAAAAGGTCAAATTTGAAAGAAAAAGAGAGGATGGTCTGGGAGAAGCAGAATGCACCCTGTTCAGCCCTGCAACCTTGGTTCTACCGCCTTGCTAGAAAGACCATGGGTCACGTGAGCAGAATCTGTCCGCATGCCTCCTCTCCGGCTAAAAACGTGGAACCGAAACTTCCTGGAAAGCCCAGATTGATGTCTGAATTTCCCCATTCCAAAAGCAGAAGGAAGCTCGGTGGGCATAACAGTGAAATACCGTCGGGCTGGGGCTGCCAAGGTTAGCCGGCAAGCTGTATACTCATCCCTCTCTCCCAAGGACACAGCTGGAGACTCAGGGACACTGAGCTCAGGAGGCAGCTGTGGCCTCAGTCAACTGGCCACACACACTTGAGCTTTTTTTTTTAGATCATGAAGGCTGAGCGCCGAAGAATTGATGCTTTTGAGCTGTGGTGTTGGAGAAGACTCCTGAAAGTCCCTTGGACTGCAAGGAGATCAAACCAGTCAATCCTGAAAGAAAACAAACCTGAATATTCATTGGAAGGACTGAGGCTGCAGCTGAAGCTCCAAAAGTTTGGCTACCTTATGTGAAGGGCTGACTCACTGGAAAAGACCCTGATGCTGGGAAAGATTAAGGGCAGGAGGAGAAGCAGGTGACAGGGTGAGAAGGTTGGATGATATCACCAACTCAATGGACATGAATTTGAGCAAACTCCCAGAGATGTGATGGACAGGGAAGCCTGGCATGCTGCAGTCCATGCTGTTGCAAGGAGTTGGACATGGGCTTTGCGACTGAACAACAAAGAGAAAGCAAGCAAATTCCCATCATGCCACTTGTAGACATGCATGTCCCCCCCCCCCAGCCCTGGTCCTTAGCAGCTGAGACTGGCGTCACTCTGCTCCCTGGACTTCAGACCTCTTGCCACTTTCTTCCTGGTCTGGGATGATCCTAGATAACATCTATTAAAAAAAAAAAATCCTCTTTCCACTTCTGGCAACTCTACAAAGGACTCAAATTGACATGGTGACATGGTGTGGAACCCTGCAGGATAGCCAAGCTGAAAGTACTCCGGCAACGGCAAACGTAAGGAATTATTATATATGTTTCTGACGGTACATAATAAATAACTAAGCTGTAATTCCAGAGAGGAGCCTGGTGATGACATTTAAAAATCTCCCTTAGCTTTGTTCTTGTGGTTCATGTCATCAGAACCCCAGGATGGAATCTCAGCCTGAATTTATGTCCATTTCACGGGTACGTGTTATTTAACATGATTGCCTTTCACCCGTCTCTTCTCCTGGGCTTGTCGTTTGGTGACTCGGATGTTCCACCTGGGACTTGCCTTCTTCACACCCCAGCCCTGAGCAGCTGGTACCCTAATCTAAGTGCCTAGATCACTTGCATCACTAAAGGGGCATGATGCTTTGGCTGTGAGATTCTGAACTGAATCTGGAAAGCTGGGGCAAAACATGAAGCCCGGATCCCTTTCTGCAGGGCCAAAAGAGAATCAGAAAGATCCCCCAAACTAATCGGCAGCACCAGGCTGAATTTGCCTGGAGACTGACATCTGCCTGAAAATGGAAATGCCCGTCTCCTTCAATGACAAGCATCTGCCCACCTGTTTCCCTTGTCTCTCCAGCCAGGTGGACAGCAGGACTGGGTACTAGAGAAACATGCTTTGTTTAGGGAAAGGGGAGCATTAGAAAGCAGTGCTGTTTGAAGACCAAGTGGAGGGTGTTTTTGAACCAGCAATTGAGGGGAAATTATTTTTCTAAGACCATGTTTTCAGCCTGGCTAGATTTCGTGGTACCTATTACATGTTCACAAAAACAATGAATGACCATCACAGGCTCAGCCGTAAGCTTTCCATATTTAGCTGTTCAGAAATTCAACTCGGACCCACCATAGACACTGAATTCCAAGACCTTGAGGAAACAGTAAAAGAAAAACAATATCATTGCCACTATAAATAACGTGAAAAAAAGGAAATCCGTTTATGTCATCTATTGGGACATTTTTACTTAGAGGACTGTGATTCCAAACTCTTACCTCTCAGAGATGGTCCCAATGGGACATTAACTCATTCAATAGATGGTCACTGAGGCCTGCCACGTGTGGTGGTGGTTTAGTTGTGAAGTCGTGTCCAACTCTTGCGACCCCATGGACTGCCAGGCTCCTCTGTCCACGGTACTCTCCGGGCAAGAATACTGGAGTGGGTTGCTGTTTCCTCCTTCAAGGGATCTTCCTGACCCAGGAATTGAACCTGGGTCTCCTGCATTTCAGGTAGAATCTTTACCGACTGAGCTACGAGGGTACCAACTTTGGAACTGCCAGTTGGGGTGTGGCTAATTCACAGAAGTGCCTGCCCTCAAGGACCATCCATTCTGTGGGCAAGACAGATAATAAACAAACACATATGCATGTAATATAAACTCCACGCGTGCAGGGCTTATCCATGTATTTAATGCCGAATCTCCAGTGTCAGAAGAGTGCCAGCACATAGTAGGCCCTCAATAACTTATGGAAGAGCAGGTCTATACTGTGTATGCATGTCAGGTGATAATCATGAGAACAAGAAGGTCCTCCCAGAGCTGAGCTTCAATGGCCCTGACCCTGGAGCCAGGCCAGCTTTTATAGCCCTACAAACAGCTGCACACCAAACCTCCACATACCACTCAGTCAGACCCGTGGACCCATATATAAACGTGCACGCACACACACACACAGACACACATACTTGACTTGCATCAAAATGCAGCTTCCCCTCCCCTGAGTCAGAACCTGTTCTCCAGCCTTTTCTCCAGTGCCAGGCCTCAGCCCTAAGGCCTCATTTCACATCCAGACTAGGTGATTTTTAACCCCTGCTCTCTATACAACAAATTTATTGGAGATAATTGTAGTAGGCTGAATAATGTCCCTCCCCCACACAAACATCCTAATCTCTAGAAACTGTTACTTTTTACAGCAAAAAGGACTTTGCAACACATGGTTAAAGATTTTGAGGATGGGCAGTTAACCTGAATTATCCCGGTGGTCTCTAAAAGTAATCACATGTGTCCTTAAAAAGTGAGCCAGGGACTCCCCTGGAGGTCCAGCGGTTAAGATTCCATGCTTCCACTGCAGAGGGCACAGGTTCAGTCCCTGGTTGAGGAACTAAGATCCCGCATGCTGTGCAGGGCAGGTAATAAATAAATAAATATCGTGGTATTTAATTTATAGCTTCCCCAGTGGTTCAGCAGGTAAAGAATTCGCCTGTAGTGCAGGAGACACGAGTTTAATCCCTGGGTTGGGAAGATCCCCTGGAGACAGAAATGGCAACCACTCCAGTAATCTTACCTAAAAAATCCAAAACACAGAGGAACCTGGCAGGCTACAGTCCATGGGGTTGCCAAGAGTCAGAGTCGGACATGATTGAGTGACTAAGTGCTTACTTACAGTGATATGTTAAAAACGTTATTTAAGGAAAAAAGAACACGGCAGAGGGAGGCTTGGGAGTGGAGGAGGAACCTACGTAAGGACAAAAGCAGAGGTGAGAGTGAAGTCCTTTGAAGACAAGAAAGGAGCCACAAGCCAAGGAACCTCTAGCAGCTGGAAAAGGCATGGGATTCTCCCCAAATGCCTCTGGAGGGAGCACAGCTCTGCCAACACCTTGGTTTTGGCCAGGTGACACCCATTTCAGGCTTCTGGCCTCCAGAAACACTAGATCTGTGTGATGCGCTTGTTCAGTCACTAAGTCATGTCCCACCTGTCGCAACCCCACAGACTTGCAGCCCACCAGGCTCCTCAGTCCATGGGATTTCCCAGGCAAGAATACTGGAGTGGGTTGTCGTTTCCTTCTCCAGCGGATCTTCCCAACCAGGGATTGAACCTGTGTCTCCTTCATTGGCAGGCAGGTTGTTTACCACTGCACCACCAGTAAGCCCCCAAATCTGTAGCCATTTGTTCCAGCAGCCTTAGGAAATAACACTGTTATAAAATGTGTAACAGCCATTCTTTTCTTTTTTTTTTTTTTCTACCCTGAGTGTTAAATTTTTTTCTTTGAGAACTTTTTTTAAGTAGTCTGGGATTTACAACAAAATTGACAAGAAGGTTTAGAAATTCCCCGTATACCTCCTCCCCTCACATGCACAGCCTTTATCAATAGAGTGGGACCTTTATTTTTTAGCCAAAGATGAACTGCGTTGACACATCATAATTACCATGGTTCTCAGTTCATCTTAGGGTTCACTTTAAGTAAATGAGTAGTGTTGCACATTCTATGGGTTTGGACAAAAGTATAATGGCATATATCCATCATTATAATGTCATGCAAAGTATTTTCACCCTCATAGAAACTTCGATACTCTGTGTATTCATCTCTCTGCATACTCCTGGCAACCACTGATCTTTTAATTGTCTCCATAGTTCTACCTTTTCCAGAATGGCATCTAGTTGGAATCTTTTTTTTTCTTTCTCCTTAAAAAGAGAGGTTTACAGCCTTTCTAAGACCACTCATGGCCCACCCACACGTAGACCTGGCAGGCTCTAGGTGGAAACCTCCCCTGCTAAACCTGGTAGCTTTTCTTCCAATACTGAGCCATGTCCCACTGGCCCTGCCCAGCAGCCTCACATAGGGGCAGGAGGACATGTGTTGGGTATTTGTTCATAGCAAGGCCACACAAGTTTTGCACCCCTCTTCACAAAGAACCCAAGTTCCTGCTGGGTGTGTTGTAAAGAGACGAGCCATTTCTTCAGGCCCCTGGCTCTGAGCACACCCCAAGCCATTCATTTTTTTGATGTGTGATTTTAAGAAATCACTTCGAAAGAAGAAGAAATGCTCATCTTAAAAAGATTATGCAAATTCAGTAAAACAGTTCGTGTATGAACTAAAATCGGCACTCATAAATAAATACTTTTCGTTGCAGTTCACACTGCTTCCCTGTTTTAAATTTTAAGCCCTGACATGGAGTCACACAATGACTGAGCTGAAGGAAGTCAAGTTCTGTTTCTTCATCCTTGCAATCCCTGTGCTGTCATTGTTTATTTCTAATCTCCTGTTTAAAAACAGGAAAATGCAATTCCATGGGGGTGGGACACACAAACTGCCCCCAAAGTGATCGCTAGTGACCCCCAAACCCCCATGAACTTACTCCCCAAATGAACATGAGCAGTGGGAACCAACAACACCACTGGGCTTTTCCCAATGTACTCCCACAAAGAATGGGATGTTTATCAAAGGTTAAGTAATAAAAAAGTGCTAATTCGAAGCTTACAGATATATTATTAAAACCCAACAGTAACAGCCATTGTTTAGAACTTTAGACCCACGAAAAGGTTTTAAGGGACATTTTTGGGAATCACAGGCTCATGATGTTAATAAAAAGCAGAGCGGGCTTCCCCGGTGGTCCAGAGGTTAAGACTCTGAGCTCACACTGCGGGGGCCACAGGTTCGATCCCTGGGCAGGGAAGTAAGCGTGCGGCACAGGGAAACCAAACAAAGCAAAACAAGACAAGACAAAAAGCAGAGCCACTTTTCCCAGTGTTGCTGTTGTTTTCAGAGTGCTTACAGATTGCCACACTTGGAACTGTATGCCCCCGATCCTGGATCTCGCAGGATCCCTCACACTCCAGGAAAAAGGAAAGTTTCCTCTAATACCCCATTACCCCCACTCTGGGCCAGGGGGCTGAGGGGCACCCCGAGGCAGCACCCTGCCACACAGCGCAGAGCTGAGATCCCAGGGGCAGAGGCCTGGGGGAGAACGGACTTCCACAAAAGGCCCCTGGACCCTCACTGAATTATCAGGTAGAACCCTTGCCCCAGGGCTGCTGGCAAAGGATCTGCAGGAAGGGCCTAGACACAGCTACACAGAGTCCAAGTGGGTCTCCGATGCAGCCTTGGCCCTGAATCAGGAACCTTCTCCCCAGGGACACCCCAGCCCCACTGAGCCTGCCCAGCCTCCCCCACCCTCAGAATCCTTCTGCCTTGGTCTTACCCAGGAGGGACACCCTCAATCAGGAACTCACCCAAGTGGCTAGAAACTGGCCAGTGACTGTCTCCATGGGCAGGTGCCACCCCGAAGCAACTGGCCCTGCACAGTGGGGGGATGTGGATGTTTCTGAGTGTGTGACAGTGCCAGGTAGGTGGAAGGATGAGGTCACCAGGAAGCAGAGAAGCATCAGGAAGGGGAAAGAGGGTCTGGTTCACAGCCTGGCCAAGCCTCCCAGCCCAGAACCTCCAGCCACTGGCCACCTGCTCACAGCCTCCAGGGCCAGGCTAGTCACTATTCACCATGACCCACGCTCGCCTCCCTGACTCCCTCGGCCTCCTTGTGACCTGTAGCAGATGTGAATTCAGATCCTGCTTCTCTCGGCTGTCTCCCCTCAGGGAACACGCTGGTGAGCGAGTCTGGGGCAAGGAGGGCACCTGGCGCCTGGGCAGGCTGTGAGTCATCCTCTCTCCCTTTCCTCCTCCTGGCTGAATCTATGAGAACATCCAAATGGAGTGTCCCGAGCGCCCGAGCCCCCTTAGAAACTGTTTTCAGGGTCCCACTGGTAGCTCAAATGGTAAAGAATCTGCCGGCAATGCAGGAGATCTGGGTTCAGTTTCTGGGTCAGGAAGATCCCCTTGAGAAGGGAAAGGCAACCTACTTCAGGGTTCTTGACTGGAGAAGCCCATGGGCAGACCACGGGGTCGCACAGAGTCAGACACGACTGGGCAACTAACAGTTTCACACTTTCAAGGTGCCCGTGGGGCAGGCAGCTTCGTCCGGAGCTGGGCTGGAGGACGGAGAGGGGGAGGAGACGGGAGAGGTGCGCAGGGGAGGGCGGTGCTCAGAGAGGCGGGTTCCCACCCGGTCGGTATGCAAATCAGCCGCTGCAGAGAGAAACGATCTTGCAGGAAGGCAGGCGGGGTTCCCAGCGGGAGCCATTTGTCATTTCTATTCCCGACGAGTGAGCAAACCGGGGCGACAGCATCCCCATGCCTCCCTCCCGCCCACGTAGCCGCACCGGCACAGGTGCCCGGAACAAAGCAGCAGCTCCCTGACCTTCACCTCTCCACATCGGAACACGGGCAGGGGACGCCTCTCACAGCCTTGAACTTGGGTAACCCAGCATCATTTGTGGAAGAATCCTCCGCAGAGGCCAGGGGAGAGGGCTCTTTGTCTCTTGGAAGGACAATTGAAAACCTCAAGCCTCTCTCTTTAGGCAGTCAACTGTCCGCCTAATTGACAAGTGTGCGTCCCCTGCACGAGCTGCGAAGATTTTCCGTGACGTCAGCAGAGCCCGACAGTGTCTGGGATTCACCTGGCAGGCCTGGCATCGAATGGAGGAAGCGTGGGGCCAGGTCGTGTTCCAGCAAGAATAGCGTAATGCTCAGACCCCACAAGCTCTCAGAAATGGTTCACAAAGGGATAAATGGATCAATCAGTCCTGGAGATTTTGAAATCGCCAAACTCCAATCCAACTCACCCCACCCTTTCGTACTTGGAGCTCCTTGTCCTAAGAGCAAAAGCTTGAGAACATCACACTGCTCTCAGAATGTTCTCTGGGAGCGAACGCCAGGCAGTAGTGCTTTAGGAAGAAAGCACTGCCAGGGATGCTGCTCCATCCATGCTTCCAATGCTGGAGAGGATCTCCTGCAGAGGTGATGAGCTGGGCTGCTGTAACCCACTCCTTCATCTCAGAGCCTGGTCCATGGTGGGGGCTCAATAAATATTTAAATGAATTAATAAGCAACTGGGAAAAGGCCTTCAGAGGACCACACAGCACAGACTAAACTCTAGAAAGGTCTAAAGCTCTTTGGCACAGTTAGGGATTGATCCCACCACCTTTAGGGGCATCCCGGGTGACGCTAGTGGTAAAGAGCCGGCCTACCAAAGCAGGAGACTCAAAAGACAAGGGTTTAATCCCTGGGTCAGGAAGATTCCCCTGCAGGAGGGCATGGCAACCCACTCCGGTATTCCTGCCTGGAGAATCCCATGGACAGAGCAGCCTGGTGGGCTCCAGTCCATGGGGTGGCAAAGAGGACATGACTAAAGTGACTGAGATCCCACGCACTATGACCATGGTCCTACTTTGTCCTTTCATTCATTTGTTCACTCACTCATGCATTCATTCTCTCATTAAGAAACATTTATTAAGTGCCCACCGTGCTCAGCACTAAACAATGCCGATTCTCATTAGGTCCTAGGCTGCCTTGAGCAGGAGCCTTCACACTGATCCGTCAGCTCTCCACGGCCAATGACTGGTCCTCAGGAGCCAATGCCCCGAAGCTCTGGAACAACCCAGGATGTTGTTGGGTCCTGCTGACGTCATGGAAAATCTTAGAGGCTACACACAGGACATGCACTTGTCAATTAGCTGTGAGTCCACACGCCAAAAGAAAGATCTGAGGTTTCACACTGCCCTTCTAGGAGACAGGTCTTGGCTGATAGCCAGCATTGCCCTGGCCACCTCGTCAGTGCAGCCCTTCCTGCTCCTGGTGGTAAGAGGCTGGGTACATTTGTCAGTTCTCACTTGAGGTCCTCATCAGAACACTCTGAGGTCAACTCAACCCAGACTCCTTACCACCAAAATTTGGTTAGGGCTTCCCTTGTGGCTCAGCTGGTAAAGAATACGCCTGCAATGCGGGTGACCTGGGTTCGATCCCTGGGTTGGGAAGATCCCCTGGAGAAGGGAAAGGCTACCTACTCCAGTATTCTGGCCTAGAGAATTCCATGGACAGTTCATGGGGTTGCAAAGAGTCGGACACGACTGAGTGACTTCCACTTCCAGATTTGAATCACCTCAATTCAATGTCACATATTAAATACCAACCACACACAAAGTGGTTTCCCTGGTGACTCAGCAGTTAAAAATCCTCCTGCCGATGCAAAAGATGCAGGTTCAATCTCTGGGTCAGGAATATCCCCTGGAGGAGGAAATGGCAACCCACTCTAGTATTCTTGCCTGGGAAATCCTGTGGACAGAGGAGCCTGGTGGGCTACAGTCCATGGGGTCACAAAAGAGTTGGACACGACTTAGCAACTAAACAGCAACCATGCCCAAGGCACTCCATCAAAATTTCCTGACACTACAAGTGTGATCAAAGACCTGGTCCCTTCTCTTCGGGGGCTGGAAACCTGGAGGCAGAGACAAACATCATCGCCAGTACCTGTAATGCAAAGTTGTGAGTTGGTGCCATGAAAGGAGACAGGGTACAGTTGTTCCCTGAGCGTATCCTCTGCCCTGGCCCCTGCACCAGCCATCCTGCGGGCAGCAGGCAGGCCTTCACGCACCTGCACCAGCTCCACGAGGCAGCGCTCACTGTCTCTACTTTCCAGGTGAGGATGCTGAGGCTCCAGAGGCCAAGGACACGCCAGAGGTCTTACAGCTGGTAAGGCCCACTGACTTGAACTGCCCCTTGCTGCCTGGGAAAATTGATGACTCCATTGGCGGGAGTTTGGGACATGGCAGGGCAGGTGAGCCACTGTCTGCTGGGTGAAGAAAGGCTGTGCTGATGAGTCTTAAGCCTCAGGAGTAAGGTCCAGGGTGGACTGGAAAGCTAGGGAGGCCCAGGAGTGGCCAACCGTCTCAGGGGCAGTTGAAGAATCAGGGAGGGGAGAGAAAACATGAGGGGAGCAGATCTTGGGGACAGAAACCCAGCTGTGCTGTGGCCAGAGCAGAGAATGGGGGGAACAAGGGGGGAAAGCAGGGAGGGTGGAGGTCAGAGCGATGGCACAATTGTCACACAAGGGGCAGTGAGGTTGGAGACACAGTCAGGGCGCTGCCACAATGGAAAGAGAAGGGAAGCAGGGTCAGCAGATGATGGCGATGGTGGAGTGACTTCAGCGGAAGAAGGACTAGGACCCTGGGCAGCTGTCAGCCTAGAAGTATCCATGGGAGGGGGCTGTCCAGGAATCTCTTTCCATGGGGGTGTGGGTGTGGGGCGGGACAGAGGTACAGATGGGATGGGGGTACAGGGGTCCTAGAGGGAGATCCAGGTTGGCATGAATTCAAGAAAGAGGTTCATGAAAAAAAGGAAAAAAGAGAGAGAGGTTCATGGCACCTTCCAGGAAAGGCCGAAGGATGTGGCAGGAAGCCCTCAGCTCAGAATGAAAGGGGCTTGGAAGGGGCCGGCCGGAGGCTGGGATGGGGCAGTGGAGGAGGACCAAGGTGGGGGGGGGGGCGCCAAAGGAGTTAGAAATGAAACGAGACCACCGCACCCATCCCCAGCATCATGTACTGCCTATGCAGAACGTGCCATGTGGAGCTGGTATGCAGGCCAGATGCCCCGACCTTGCAATGGCCATGTTGCCCTACGCTCTGCCGGGGCTGATCGAGCTGTCCATAGACGGTGAGCTCGACAGCAGCAGTCACAGCCCTCTTGCAGGAAATAAACTTGATGCTTTGGTAGCAACGATGAAGAAAAATAGCAGGATGCGGGGAGGGCAGTAGGAACAGGGAGTGGGGTGGGATAGAAATTTGCATTCAAGGAACTGAAGAAAGGTCTTCTTCCTCCTGGAGCGAACACCCCACCCCCCAGAGGTTGGCTTTCCTGAGTCTCCTTCCACCTCTCTTCCCGGGGGTGCAGGCTGGCAGGCACACCCCCTCTTCCAGCGGGTGCGGAATGTGCTAAGGCTAGTGAGCCTCCACTCAGGGAATCTGGTGGGGTCGCTTCTTCTCCCCCTCACTCCCCAGCCAGGGGTCTGACCCCTGGGGTTTTATCTGAGCCTGGTCCCCGCAGGTGGCAGCAAGGCCCAGCAGGGCGGCCTGCATCCCACTGAGAACTCATTCTCTGATCCTGCCTCCCTTCCTGCTTTGAGAAAAAGCACCTCCGAACGCTAAAGCTTTTTCTCAGCTCCAAGTTTAAAGAGGTACAGAGGCAGGACCATTCTCTCTCAAGCATCCTGACCTACAAGGAGGCTGGATATGGTGGGAGGGGAGCCAGGCAGAGTCGGAATTCAGGGGCCTCTCCAATAAGATGCTGCCAGCACCATCCTCCCAGCTGGGTTAAGCAACCTGCTCAAGCCCCCTCCCTCCTCTGTCCCTCCTCCCCTACCTCCTCATTACTCTGGCCACCAGCTCCTTCCCTCCCAAGCCTCAGTCTGTTCTCAGAGCCTCCAGAAGTCTCTTCGTGTTCGTTTGATGCTATGGCATGGTTGGTGGAGATGATAATTACTGCGTTAGCCCAGTGGCCTGAAGAAAGATTGGGATGCGGGGATTGGGGGGCAGTGAACAGAGAAGAGGGGGAAAGGAAGGTTTTTTATTAAATGCAGATGTTTTAAAATCACTGTAATTAACTGGAATAGACACCACGAATCACAGGCATAAAAGCTAAATGGCCTTTTGTTTTAACTGTTTGTCACATATTTAAAAGGTCATTGGAGAATAGAACACACAGACATGTTCTTCCTGTTTGCTTTTGCCTGGCAAAGACTTCCTTTGGGCCTGTGTGTGGACACACACCCTCGATGAGCTGAGCCTGAATGGGTCTTGACTGGAGGGGTATTGGATCTCCCTCCTGCGGCCACGGAAGCCTTGCTCAGTGGCCGTGGCACTTGGGTCACCAGCGGCCACACGGCAGGGAGACCCTGGTGGACAGGCACTGAGGCCCTGCTGTCGGCCTCTGATCACAGTGCAGGGGGCGGATCCATGGAGACACGCTGCTCCAAACCCTTCCTGTTCCAGGAAATAAGTCGGAGGACAGATGTTCCCTTTTGAGGTCAGACTCCCCCTTTCTCCCTGGGGCGCTGGGTCACTTTTCCACCTGGACAAGTGGCTTCCCTATTTCCGGGCTCAGGAATTAGGCGGGGTCAGGCTGTGACTAGGCAGGCAGAGGTGCTTCGTGATGAGCATTAGAAAGGTCCCCTTGGCCAAACACCTTTTCCCGTCTCCTTCGGGTCTGGACTCAAAACACTCCGGAAAGCTGGGGCCCAGGGCTTGCCTGGCCCCAGGCAGCAGGGCCAGGTGCGGCAGGGAGGGAGCTTTTCCGGCATCTCTGGGCCTTCATGAACTGTCCTCCCAGAATTGCCCCTATGGGGCTGAACCACTGCAACCCTACCCTTTTCCAGAAGAACCTCCCCCCTTATTTGTCACACAGTCCCCAGCTCTGCTGCTGGATGAAGCTGGGGTTCTGAGAACTGATAGCCAGGTGCCCACCTCCAATCAAGACGCCAGAGCCCCCCGCCTCCTGCCTGCCCACCCCACACACCCGCGTCCCACCAGCACAGCTGAATTTTCCCTCTTCTCTGGCCGTCCTCTGTCTCCAGCCCCCTCATCAGAGCAGAGTCAGTGAAAAAGGAAGCAATCAGGAGGAAAGCGATCAGGAAGGTGCGGCTCCACAGATCCTGGGGGAGGCTGGTGATGGAGATGCTCCCAGACGTGCTGCTGGAGCCAGGAACCCCCTTCCCCTGGCCTCCACGTCAGGGCGCTGGGATCACCAGTGTGGCGGTGAAGGTTGCAAGGTAGCTACGCAACCTGAGTCCAGCAGGGACCCAAGACCCCTGAGAACTGGACCCAGAGGCACTTCCAGACCCAGTCCCCAGAGGGAGTGTCCTTCTCCATGGCAGGCTGGTCCTTTTAGTGTGGTCAGGGGAGCCGCCCAGGTGTTTAGTTTCCAGGTCAACTCCCAGCACCGCTTCCAAAACTCCCTCCTGGGCAATACCTTTCTGCCTGGGACTCTCCAGGTCAGTGGCTTTCCAGTCTCCTTGGCTAAGACCCACCATAAGAGACGGATGACACCATATGACCCTAGAAACACACACGCAGACAAGTGTATATAAATAACCAAGGCAAACGCATCACGTCACAAAGATCTCGCCCTCACAGAGGCCTCCCACACTGATCTTTTCTCTTCTCTTCAGTTTTTCCATTTCTAATGTAATTTTTTCTTTTCTGTTTGTATTTTTCACAGCCCACAAGCTGTATTTCACCCCCGAGTGGACCTCCTCTCACAGTTTGAAAGCCACCACGCTAGGCCACCTTCATGCTCTCAGTGAAACCAGTTTCAGCGAGCTGGCTGGCACCAGGCAGTGTTGTTGCATGCAAAAATCTCCCTGGTCTTGTTTTGAAAAAAAAAAAAAGTATTTCTTTGGCTCTCCCAGGTCTTAGTTTCAGCATTCAGGGTCTTCAATCTTAGTGGGGCCCCCTGCATTGAGAGCTCCGAGTCTTAGCCACTGGACCACCAGCGAAACGCTGCTCTTCCTTTCTCGCAACCCAGAGCAAACATCCATGAGAGGGTTCTTACCTGAGCTTTGATATGTCACACCAACCTTCCTTTCATACTTCCCTTATCGTTGCCTTTTCTGGGGGGAATCTCTAGTCTCTGTCTATTCCCTTTCTCATGATTTCCTCCCAGTTTTCCAAACTCTAAAAGCTTCTCTGATATTCAGAGAACAGGACTTGGGTCTCCAGGACCTTGAGAGATGATGGCCAAGAAATCCAGTTTCTTTCAATTTAAAGAGTCCATGTGCATGTCAAGCCAGCAAAGACATCTCCCAAATTACATGAAGAGTTTCACGAGAAGGAAAGGAGCCGAATTGTTTTCAACATCTGTTTATTTCTTTGGCTGCATCGGGTCTTACTTGCAGCGCACAGAATCTTTCCTTGTGGCGCTCCAGCTTCTCTCTCGTTGGGGCGCCGGCTCCATAGCTGTGGCACATGGGCTTAATTGCCCTGCAACATGCGGGATCTCATTAATAGTTTCCCAACCAGGGATCGAACCCTCGTGCCCTGCACTGGAAGGTGGATTCTTAACCACTGGACCACCAGGGAAGTCCCTCTTGATGTTTATTGAACAGCTACCATATGTCCTAAGCTTTCTGTGAAGTTCTAACGGCATCGTCTCATACTCACGGGTCTCAATAACCTTTGAAACAGGATCTTATTTCCACTGTTCCAACAGGAGACTCAGAGAAGGGAAGTCAGTTACCCAAGGCCAAGAGGCAGAGGGATTTGGGGTGGGGGTGGGGCGGATAGGCCAAATAGCAAAGTTCTGTTTTTCTGCTGGGAAGGTTGTTTTCCCAGAGGAGGTCATCAGTGCTGAACAGGTCTCCAGGCAAACAGGGATTGTTTCACTGAAAGTGCGTAGACCAGCCTTTCCTACCCATCCCTCTTTGGTGTAAATTTCCAAGTTGAAACCAGGGAGAAAGGGATGGAGGAGGGAAAGGAAAGAAACAGTGAAAAAGAGAGGCAAAAACAGACAAAAATAGACAATGAAGACGAATCATACCTTTTAAGACTGCATTTTCTCCATTTGAAAATAAACATGGTTTTCACTTTGTAATGTTCTCAAAAGGGAGGTACATTTTATGATCAATGTCAAGAGAAACTTGTCAGCGGACGGTACGTTTTACAATCATGGTGAATTAGAAGTGGAGGGATGTGGGGACTGTGGTTCCATGTTAATCCTGAGGCTCGCAAGATGGACATCACCCGGGGCAGTTTATACTTCTCAGTCAGTTCAGTTCAGTCACTCAGTCGTGTCCGACTCTTTGCGACCCCATGAATCGCAGCACGCCAGGCTTCCCTGTCCATCACCAACTCCCGGAGTTCACTCAGACTCACGTCCATCAAGTCAGTGATGCCATCCAGCCATCTCATCCTCAGTCGTCCCCTTCTCTTCCTGCCCCCAGTCCCTCCCAGCATCAGAGTCTTTTCCAATGAGTCAACTCTTCGCATGAGGCGGCCAAAGTACTGGAGTTTCAGCTTTCTTCCAAAGAAATCCCAGGGCTGATCTCCTTCAGAATGGACTGGTTGCATCTCCTTGCAGTCCAAGGGACTCTCAAGAGTCTTCTCCAACACCACAGTTCAAAAGCATCAATTCTTCAGCACTCAGCTTTCTTAACAGTCCAACTCTTACATCCATACATGACCACTGGAAAAACCATAGCCTTGACTAGACAGACCTTTGTTGGCAAAGTAATGTCTCTGCTTTTGAATATGCTGTCTAGGTTGGTCATAACTTTCCTTCCAAGGAGTAAGCGTCTTTTAATTTCATGGCTGCAGTCACCATCTGCAGTGATTTTGGAGCCCCCCAAAATAAAGTCTGACACTGTTTCCACTGTTTCCCCATCTATTTCCCATGAAGTGATGGGACCAGATGCCACGATCTTCGTTTTCTGAATGTTGAGCTTTAAGCCAACTTTTTCACCCTCCTCTTTCACTTTCATCAAGAGGCTTCTAGAGCAGCTCAAAAATAGAGAGGACTTTTCCTGTTTGCTGTCAGAAGGCTCTGTGTAATCTAGTCATCACACTGATTTATGGGGAAGAAAATTAGGGCCCCACAATTAAATTTTATTTGCACAATCTTACGTATCTATTTTTCTTTTCTTAAATTAATGCACTTTTTAAAGTCTTTATTGAATTTGTTACAATATTACTTCAGTTTTATGTTTTGGGTTTTCCGGCAGGAGGCATGTGGGATCCTAGCTCCCTGACTAAGAAACTCCCACCCTCTGCACTGGAAGGCAAGTCTTAACCACTGGACTGCCAGGGAAGTCCTGCTCTTTTCAAAATGTACGTTCCCAGCAGTTTGAGAGGCTTTCTCTTTATTTTGTTTTGTTTTGTTTTTTGGTTTGGCTTAGTTTGGTTTTGTTTGCTGCAGCAATTAACCTAATAAACCACCATTTCATTACTCTGGTAGATTAACTACTTCAGAGAATATCAGATAAACATGGTGTTTGCATTCAAGCGTCTTCAGAAGCCAGGCCGAACAATGGGGTGGTTTTACCAGTGCAATCCTGGTAATCAGAGAGAAGAGGCCCCTCAGGTAACTGATGAGAAAGGTCCCCTAATTTAACCCTGTTTCACACGGTCCAATTTTCAATAAAATGAGGCACTTGAGCACTGTCCCTCAGGAAATCACCTCCGAGTCTGTAATCCCTACATCTTTCAGGGCATTATTCCATCTAAAGTCCTCCCTTCTGATCTGTCTGCATCAAATCAGTCATCCCCTTTCAGCTAGTATTTATCCAGGGACACTCCTAGACTGGCCTTCATGCCCTATGACAACATCTTCGTCTTTCGCTTGGTACCTCCCTTCTTACCATCATTTTTGATAATCTGCTTGAACTTGCTTCTCTATCTGATTGTCAGTAGAAACTCAAAGCAGGGTTTGATGGTTTATTCATTATTTACTTATTTATTTATTGAATGGCATTTCTATTGCAAACACATTTTTTTTTGCCAGAAGCAGAAGAAAAATATATTCCAGCTCCTCACCGTCAAACTCCCCTCCCCTGCTCCACTCTGATAATGCGGTATATACATTCTCGTGAATCCAAAACCACCCCTATTTACTGCAAAATTTCCTACCCAGGCACTTTAGTGCCAGGTTTGTTTTTTTTATCCCCATCATTCCCTCTCTGAAGCTTGATCTGGCAGTCCGGGACCAAACAACAGAAAATGCAGCCTTCCATCAGGCAGAATTCCCTTCCGACAGAGCATAAATTTTTCCACTCTAGAAGAGGAAATGCTGTGTCCCAGGAGATGCTGTGCTCCTGAAGGCCCCCATGCAGCCTTCAGAGCTTACTGGTTTGTGTTCGCACCTGCAATCTCTCATCCAGGCTTCTGGAGTCACTGGGCGTGGGTATCAAGGAACACATCAGGGATTCAAGTCCTGCCCTGTGGGGTCAGCCCCCTAGTTCTGTGCTGCCTCCTGCCTCACACCATGTACTCTGGGGATGCTCACAGTTTCCAACCTTTAACTCAGAAGATTCCTGCAAAATTCAGCTCAGGTACCTGTTCCTCCTGGGAACCTGCCAGAGCCCAGGTTCACCTGCAGTCATCTATCTGTGATGACTGTTCAGACAGGAGGCTCTTCAAAGACAGTGTATGGGAAAAGCGGTCCTTTAGCTGCAGATTTCAGAAAACCAGTTCAGTGGGATTAAGCACAAGAAAAAGTGTTGGCTCCAGAGACTGAAGACAGGGCTGGCTTTTGATGCGCTTGATCCTGGAGCTCACACAATGTTATCAAGACTTGTCACTGCCCATCTCTGCTCTTAACTCCCTTGGCTTGATTCCCGGATGGACACTCCCCCCATATGGTCTCAGCTTCACATACAAGGGGGGACGACTCCGGTTTCCCAGTAGTTCGAATAAAAATAATGGCATAGCCTTGTTAGGGCTTGATGGGCTTTACTTGATCAGAGATCCAGCTCACTATCAGTCCAATAACTGGGAGGATGAGATGTATGTTTAGACTGCAGAGATTCTCTAGAATTCTATAACAATAATAACTACTCATTGTCAGTCATTGAAAGGAGGGGGTGGGTCCTTAAATAAAAACTGGAGTGACTATTATCACTACAGGGAAAGCAGAGTTGAACCTCAAAATCCCCAGTGCCTACTACTGCAGGCAGAAACTGCACGGATCCACACTTGCCCAAAAGAGAACATTTTGAGAATGTAGGAAATTATTTTTAAAAAGTAAAAGTTGCCAATAATCTCACCACCCAAGACAACAATTATTAGCATTTTGGGGGCTTTTCCTTTCAGTTTTTTTCCTATATGCAGGCAATTTTATGTAGCTGTGGTCATATTATCTATGTATTTAGATATCCAGATACCTAGATATCTAGATATTGTATTTTTTATGACCGTATCACTTGGCATGTGGGATCCTAGTTCCCTGACCAGGGATTGAACCCTTGCCCCCTGCATTGGAAACACAGAGTCTTAACCATTGGGCCACCAAGGACGTTCCATATTATCTATATATTTGATGTCTTCCTTTTTTCCACTAACATTTCACTTTTCTAACTCAACCTACAGCTTTTGTAAACATTTAACAGCTGCATAATAATAACTGATATATATTGATCTATTTATTTTTTAATGGATTGTTTTTTAAATATACGCTATTATAAAAACACAACTTGAAGCATTTTTAAAATTTCAAATTGGGTATGAGGTCATTCTTTAAAAAGTGGGTGATGCTCTGACCTCAAGAAACCATTCCAGGGAATCCTAAGTTCCTAAACTCTCCCTCTGTCTGGGGCTTCCCTGGCTACTCAGATGGTAAAGAATCCACCTGCAATGAAGGAGACCCAGGTGCTGTCCCTGGGTCAGGAAAATCCCCTGCAGAAGAGAATGGCTACCCACTCCTCTGTCGATCTTCTCCAGGTTCTCTATAGAACTGTGTTGAGGACAGTATCTTTTGTCCGGTATTTGGAATACGCCCATCTTTGTCCAAGGAACCATACTCAGCTCTCTGGTGATAAATTTATCACAGGAACATGGCTGCCCTCCTAAAATTCTCTTCAGGGAACAATTTTCCAAGGTCTAACACGGTGCCTAATTGACAACTTTCTTTAATGGGCTGGGATGATAACTCTTTCTTATTTAAGCCACAAATGATGATTAATGGAGTTCCAACAGGACAGTATCTTCACTTTATTCTCACCTTCATTATTTTAATCTTTCTCTGAATGATTGTCTAATGGATCTCTATTGCTATAGAGGTCCTTGAATGGTGGGTGGATATCTATAAATCCCTCCAAATCACAAGAGTTCCCTCCACTTGATTAAGGAGGGACAGATTATTTGAAAAGTCTGTCCAACCCCGGGATGCAGGGTGCTCACAACTGGGAGAAATGGGCCTTAGGTTCAGCTATAAAGTGGCCAGGTGCCCAGAAAATCACTAGAATGGCTCTGAGTTAAGTTACATTGACTCCTTGTGGGGTGGTGGGGGCAGGGGTTGGGGTGGGGAGGGTTGTGGGGATGAGAAGCAAAGATTGAACTGGCAATTTGGAGACGGTCAGTACACAAAAGGTTGTGAGGAATTAATAATGAAATTGTTGATGGACCCATTCAATCATTCAGCATTTTACTGAGTTCCCTGGTCTGTGCCAGGCATTGTGCCAGGCACTGGGAAATCAAGATTAACTGGAATGGCCCCAAACCTCCAGAATCTCACAACCTCTGTGGGGGGAGGAAAAAAATCTATCATCCAACAAGGACCATCTGGAGCAAGGTAATGTTCTAGTGACATAAGACAGCAGGGCCCTGCACATGTAAGGACCTCACCCTTGGTTTAATGATTTGCTGGTGGGTGTCTCTACCCTTCAGATTCATTCATTCTACAAAGATTTATTGAGGCAGGGCTTCCCTGGTGGCTCAAATGGTAAAGAATCTGCCTGCTGGATTCTGGAGCAGAGCGCTGGAGATGTGGGTTCGATCCACTGGTTGGGAAGATCCCCTGGAGAAGAGAATGGCTACCCACTCCAGTATTCTTGTCTGGAGAATCCCTGGGACAGAGAAGCCTGCTGGGCTACAGTCCATGGGGTCACAAAGAGTTGCATACGACTGAGCAACTGAGCGACTAACACTTTGACTTTTGCTTCTCTATCGTGTGTCAGACATTCTGCTGGGCACTGAGGACAAGATAGACACACATTCAGGACAGGCCCCAGCAAGTAACTACGTAAAACATACAGGGTATCAGGTCGGAGTAGATGCCAGGGAGGAGAGCATGGCCGAGGCCAAGGGGAGGGTGATCCTAGTCAGTGGTCCGTGCAGTCTGAAAATATCAAGGGCCCATCTACCACCTCAGACACCAGGGCCATGGTGCTGGTTAATTTTACACATCAACTTCTCTGGATTACACTAAGATGCCCCACGGTTTGGTCAAACGCCAGTAGAGATGTCGCTCTGAAAGTATTTTTCAGATTTTTTTTTAATGTGATTAACATTTCAACCAGGAGGCTTTGAGTAAAGGAGGTGACCCTCCTCCAATCAGCTGAGGGACTTCAGAGGAAAAAAGAAAAAGATTCAGGTTTCCATGAGGGACAAGTTCTGCCTCCAGATTGCTTGCAGATGAGATGGGAACATCTTCCCTTACCTAACTCTTCAGCCTTTACCAGCTTTACCGGATTCTTTACCAGCTGAGCCACAAGGGAAGCCCACCCAACTCTCCAGCTGCTGCAGAGTTCAAACTTGCCAGCACCCCCCACCTCAGTCACCTGAGTCAGTCCGTTACCGAACCAACACGGGGTTTGCTCGCCCCGGGCGTCGGAAAGCCAATCCACTGACACCAGTTTGTGGTGAAGGAAAAGTGCAGCATTTATCTCAGGGTGCCAAGCAAGGAGTCCAGAGCAGCTAATCCTTAAGAGACCCAACTCCCCAAAGGCTTTCAGGGTGAGAGAGAGGGGTCGGGGTTTGTGTGATCAGCTTGTTGATATTCTTCTGATTGGCTGGTGGTGAGGTCATCAGGAGTCAATGTCATCAACCTTTGGGTTCCAACCTTTCTGGGGTCTTCATGCCTGTGGGCAGCGTACAGTTGACTTCTTCCACCTGGTGGGGGTTTCAGTAGCTGCAAAACAGCCTCAAGGACGCAGTTCAGAATATTATCTATGGCCCTGGAGGAGGAACTAAAAGTCCTTGACTTTGTTTAACGTCTAAACTATTATTGTTTTGTCTTGCTTGACTGTTTTCCTTTCTCTCTGCATTTTCTCACTTCTCTGATTACATTTATTCTTTGACTAAAGTTTTTCTACAGACAAAAGGCAGGCGGAGGACATGACTCGGGGAGAAGGAGCCTTGTTCTGGGATGGCCAGGGGGCTTTGCTCAGTTGCAGTTCCTCAATAGGAGCTTCCCTTCCAGTGGCTGAGACTCTGTGTTCCCAATGCAGACAGCCCGGGTTCGGTCCCTGGTCAGGGGTCAGGGAATGAAATCCTGCATGCTTCAATAAAAAAAATATATATAAGGATCCTGCGTGCCACAACTAAGACTCAGATCCTTAAAATAAATCTCTTTCCCTTCTGCCCCCCCACCCCTTTCTCCCGCGGATTCTCTGCCTCTCAGAACACTGACTGATACAGCAACGCACAAGGCATGGCCACTGGATCTGCCGTCCTGCCCTCTCCCAACCTCACCAGCTGCCAGACTCGGGACACAAGGGACAACAGCTGCTGAGCCCCAGGCTGTACCTGGAGACTCCCGCCTCCAAGTTTCTGCTGCAAACAGCTGGGGAAACTGCTTCTACCTATGCCAATGGCCTGGCCACAGGTGCCTTCATATCTCCTCATTCAAGGACCCCGTGGGGTGGGAGCCCGCACATCATGCCTCCCAAGTCCCCTGGACCATTTGTGGGAAAGAAGCTCCCTCTCCCTCTTGCTCTCTCTGTCTGTCTTCCTCCTCTCTCTGATGGCTGCCATCTTTGGCTTGAGATGGACCCGCGGTAGAGGTTCTCCATGGCAGGTACTGTGGCAGGTAAGACTCTTGCACTGTGTCTGATACAGTCTTGCCGGCTGCCCATCACTGCACATTTGGCCCCACACCCGAAATCCCCAAAGAGCTTGCTGCTGCAGCCATTTGGATGACATATAATAAGGTCTTTTAGTGATAAGTACAGGAGTCTCCAAAGAATTTTTTTGCTGGGACGTAAAGCTCGGCTCCTTTTTTTTTTTTTTTTTGTACACTGAAACGCGTGTCATTTCCCCAGAATGCCGCTGTCTTCTGGGAACAGACACAGAGGCCCATTGTCTACACTGCCAATTAGGAGCCAGGATTGACCCCAACACACAAAGGCCCGGCTGTGCCCGGTGGCTAAAGGAAGTGTGCTGATTCTTCTGACACGGGTCTCTGGACAGAGGAGCCTGGGCTAGTCATTGATGGGGTTCCAGGAAGTCATTCACTCCTGCTCAGCTAAGCTGTTGGGGGGGTCAGGAGCAGTGGATTGTAGGGCTCCATACTGGTCCCCAGGACAGCATCCAGTGGGCTTTCCAAGGGCATGTCAGCCCTGAGGTCAGGCAACATCGCCTCCATGCAGAGCTGGAGAAGGAAGTCAGATCGCCAAGAGGCAGCAGGAAAACTGAGGCTGCCCAAGGCTTCACCTGCTTTAACAGTGAAGACTCATGGAAATAAGATTTTTCTCCAGTAAATTCAGCAGCCACTGACATCTGTTCTTCAGGGGTAAGTTCCCATCTTTTAACAGGTGGCAGAAAGCAAAGAAGATGCTTTTTCTAAAACACCAGGACTTCCCTGATGGCATAGTGGATAAAAATCCCCCAGCCAATGCAGGGGACACAGGTTTGATCCCTGGTCTGGGAAGATCCCACATGCCAAGGAGCAACTAAGCTCATACACCATAACTACTGGGGCTGTGTTCTAGAGCCTACAAGCCACAGATACTGAGCCCATGTGCCCAGAGTCCATAATCCGTAACAAGAGAAGCCACCGCAATGGGAAGCCCGTGCACCACGACAAAGAGTAGCCCCACTGGCCGCCGCTAGAGAAAAGCCTGTGCAAAGCAACGAAGACCTCTGGTGGCTCAGCTGGTACAGAATCCGTCTGCAAATGCAGGAGACCTGGGTTTGATCCCTGGGTTGGGAAGATTCCTTGGAGATGGGAAAGGCTACCCACTCCAGTATTCTGGCCTGGAGAACTCCATAGACTGTATAGTCCACTGGGTCGCAAAGAGTCGGGCACGACTGAGCAACTTTCACTTTCCCATAAGACCCAGTGCAGCCAAAAATAAATAAATAATTTTTCAAATAAATACAAAAACATATTGGTAACAAAACTGTGCTGACCCCTCCAAAGGCACCGTTATATCATCTTTGGTGGCTAAATGGTATTACAAGCCCCCAGGTTCAATCAGAGATGAGGACTTAGATCTAAGACCTTTTTGTATCTAGTAGGAGATTCGTTATATAAGTTATGGCAAATTTACTTGATAAAACAGTATGAATGCCATTAAGATGGTTTTTTATAGAGTTTCTTGTAATAAGAGGAAAAAATTATAATGTGAAAAAGTTTTTTACTCCTAGACTAAACATGTTTCTCTTTTCCCCAGAGAGTAATTCCAAAACAATTCGTAGAGCATGAATATGTCTCTGCTTTTAAAAATTATGCTAAGATAGGAGTCTGGAAAGAAACACGTTCAAATGCTCACATAGGCTTCTTTGAGGATTGGGACAATGTGATATTTTTCTTCTTTCCTTCTTTGCATATTTTCTGCATTTTTTCCCCACAAACAGCCTGTATTATTTTATAGTTGGAAAGAAGAAAATAAACAAAAATAAACAAATAAGCGGTTGCTATGATGAGAAAATAGGGTGAGAACTTCATTATCTAGCTTCCCTGTTTTTCCAGGATCACAGTAAACCCGTGGTCTGAAAACTGGCAGCTGGGAACCCTGCCCAGCCTATAGGAGATGAACACCCACAACCTCTTGGCTGACTCCAGATCGCATCACACACCAAATTTAGAGGTTTGGCAACCTCTGGATTTCACCAGATTGGGCTCCCTTCCCCCCACCTCTGGCTAGACACACACACACATGTCCCACACACACACCACACACCAGAATCTACACATTTTTGTGTGTGGGGTTCACCATGGGTGGCACTCCAGCAAGAAACAGGTTTGCAGTACTCAACACAGTCTTTTTGCAAGATGCTGGAATCCCAATCCTGTGCAGCTCCCAGAGTCCCTGACCCTTGAAGCTTCACTGTGGATGAAGCAGATTTCAGCGATAATTTCCAGAGTCAGGCTTTCCAACACACAGGTGATGTCCCGGGACGACTTTGAGAGTCAACAACAGCGCACCTCCCCGAGCTTCCTGCCCTGGTTTAAGAGCTGGACCATCCCCTAGGAGGAGGGGAGCACCCTCACAACACAGGAGATGGCACATACAGTGACCAGCTCTGGGTGAACCTGCCCTCACTCTCACTGTATCAATTGATCGAAAACCGTGCTTTGGGCAGCTGCAACAGCTTGTTGAGTTTCTCTCTGGCTTCCTTCTTCTAATTATTCATCCTGTTGATTTTAACAGCAGCTGAGTGTCTGAGGTCAGACTTGTTTCCATTACCCAAACTGCCAAGGGAACTCTGCTTTTGTTCTCCAAACTGGCTTCCCCACCTTTATATTCGTGGAACTCTAAGCACAGAATGCCGATCCCTGCCTTGCTCCCCTGGTCCTCACCCTCTCTGCAGTGTCATCTCTGGATGTTGGCTCCCCTGCCACCCACGTATGGCCTGAGGGAAACCAGTAAATGCCTGGTACAGAAAACCATTTCATTCAAACAACACGTGTTTATTGAGCACTTGTTATGGGGCACGCACTGGGGGTACAGCCGTGAACCAGTTGACATGGTGTGGAAATGGCTGGACACTTAATTAACTCCCCAAAGGAAACCAGTGGGAATCCAGCCCCAGTGTCAGAGCTGAGCAGACATCTGAACTCGCGGCCGTACCCTGGGATAACCAAGTGGGACAAGAGCTTGGTTGAAATGGGGTTGAGACTCTGTTGGGTTGATTTTACAACAGACTGAATGTGGTTGCTGATGCGTTTACTCAAGTATTACTAAAGATGAATTGTCATCCAAATGTTGACTGACCCTCCTCAGACCCTCCTATTCCTGCCCCCTGGGACCACCCTTCTATCAGCCGCCCAGCTCATCATCTGAATCACTTTGACTCCTGCCCCCTGCACCCCCAATCTCCTGCACTCTAATTAGTGGCCAAGTTCATGTCTCTCTCCAAAATGCCTTCAGCTCTTTCAGCATGGGCACCACCCTTCTTATCTCTACGTGATTGATGTCTGTCTCTTCCTCCTTCCACAAGCAGTGGCACCTGCAGTGAGCCACGCACTGTGTGGGTGCTGGGACAAAGTAGTGAGCAAAAAAAAGCAAGCACTGTCTGCCATCATGGAAAGTGCTGCGGAGCAGGGGAGACAAGCATTAACTAGAATACATGAGTGGATGAATGAATGAATAAATGACTGATGGCTTGGACTGTCGTGCTTCCCACTATGGCCCATGCTACAGTGGTCCTGCCTGCATAACCAGCCCCTGGTATAGCTTTGCTCATATTTCCTGCCTAAAACCTTCAGTAGCTCACCAACACACGCTAATCGAGTGCTGATTCCCCAGTCTGGTAGCTCTCCATGCTCTCATATCTTTCCAGCTTGATTTCCTTCTAACCTTCTAAGACAACCTGTGTACTACTTGAACAATTGCTATGTTAGTTCTGTTTTTTTTTTTTTTTTTTTTAACTAAGTTGTGTCCAACTCTTTTGTGACTCCATGGACTGTGGCCCGCCAGGCTCCTCCTCCGAAGGAGGAGCTTTTCAACTGTGGTGTTGGAGAAGACTCTTGAGAGTCCCTTGGACTGCAAGGAGATCCAACCAGTCCATCCTAAAGGAGATCAGTCCTTGGTGTTCATTGGAAGGACTGATGTTGAAGCTGAAGCTCCAATAGTTCGGCCACCTGATGCGAAGAGCTGACTCATTGGAAAAGACCCTGATGTTGGGGAAGATTGAGGGCAGGAGGAGAAGGGGACAACAGAGGATGAGATGGTTGGATGGCACCACCGACTCAATGGACATGGGTTTGGGTGGACTCCAGGAGTTGGTGATGGACAGGGAGGCCTTGGGTCCTGTGGTTCATGGGGTCACAAAGAATCAGATGCAACTGAGTGACTGAACTGAACTGAAGTCATGTCCAACTCTTTTGTGATTCCATGGACTGTGGTCCTTCAGACTCCTCTGTCCATGGGATTTCTCAGGCAAGAATACTGGAGTGGGTGGCCATTTCCTTCTCCAAGGGATCTTCCCAACCCATGGATCAAACCCACGTCTCTTGTGTTTTCTGCATTGCAGGCAGATTCTTTACCACTGAGCCACCAGGGAAGCCTGTGGCAGGGAGTGGGGTGGGGTGGGGACACAGTTCAACCATGTGCTCACCCCTCCTGTTCTGTCTCCAGCCTGCTGCCCCCAGCTCCCCAGCACCTCTGCTGAGAACAAAATGACCTCAAGGTTGCCCAGTTTGGTAGACACTTCCTATCCTTACCATGTGGGCCTCACTGCCGCACCATTGACTGCCCAGTCCTTCCCCTCCTGGTCTCTTCAGTTGCACAGGATTCTGAATCCTGGGTAGTCCCTTCTCACACTCCTTTGGGGCTCTTCTCCTCCTGCTCAGTGTCGCTCAGGCTCAGCACTCAACCTTCTTATCTTGCCTGCTAACCAACACCCCCTGGAGAAGGAAATGGCAACCCACTCCAGTGTTCTTGCCTGGAGAATCCCAGGGATGGGGGAGCCTGGTGGGCTGCTGTCTATGGGGTCGCACAGAGTCGGACATGACTGAAGCAACTTAGCAGCAGCAGCAGCAGCAGCAACCAACACCCCCAGCTAATCATCTATGCCCTGCCTTCAACATCCACCACTGTGCAGACCACCCAGAAAGATTTCTCCAGACCAGACATTTCTCCTCACTTGCAGATCTGACCATGCCACTAGCTGGCCCCAGTGCCTCCAATGCCAAATGGACCCAACCAGACTTACCCCTTGTTTCCCAAATCCCACCTCTATCGATCAGTCCCTAAGTCCCGCAGAGTCTCCTGGAGTTAAAATGATCTTTCAGGGACTTCTCTGGTAGTCCAGTGGTTAAAGAATCTGCCTTCCAATGCAGGGGTGTGGGTTCAGTCCCTGGTTCGGGAACTAAGATCCCACGTGCCATGGGGCAACTAAGCCCATGTGCCACAACCAGAGAAAAGCCCTGGCACCACAACAAAGACCCAGTGCAAACTAATTAATAAATTCAATTCTCTCTCAAAGGGATCCTTTCTGTTTGCCCTCTAGGGTCAATCTAGCTCCTTCCACAGTTTCTCATCTCCCCGCTGTGTGACTTTGCCATCAACCTCTGCCTCCTCTTCCCTGTCTTATCCTTCTTCTCCCTGTCATCCACAATGTTCCCGAAGAGGTCTCTAGGAGAGCCGGGTATAATAAGGTTTAGAAGCACTCAAAGGCCTTCAGGAAAAAATCCTAATGCCCTCAATGTGACGTGAGCTGCTCCTTATGATCTGGCCTTTGCTCACCTCTCCCACTTTCCCTTCCATGTGAGCTGTTTGGACTCTACTGACACTTTGCAGCCCCCTGACCGAGTGAAGGTGCTCTCTTCCATCTCCTTTCTCCTGGCTGTTCCCTGTGTCTTCAATGCTCTTCCATTAGCTCTTGACCATTGCAGCCGTCTACTGTGGCTCCCCTTGCATCCTTCAAGACCTCCGGGTGGTCTTTCTGAGCACTCCAGAATGACCTGGATCTCCCTTCCTGTCCTCTTCAGCACCGTGTATGTACTGTAATCATAAGTCAAGGTTTTGAGCTCTAAATCCCCAGCACCCAGTCCACCACCTGGCACATAACACAGATTCAGTCATCGTTCAATGAGAATCTCTAACTCAGGGAGGTGTATAAAGGAGAAGCATGAGGCCCAGGAAACTATCTAGGGTCAAACAGCCAGTATCAGTGGCACTGAGGTTCAGCCTGGCTCACATCTTAAGATTTTTGTCTCCACTCCAGTATTTTTCTCGGTTAAAGTGGGCGGATGATTGCACCAGAACCACTTGGGGAGCTGGTTAAATATGCAACTTCACAGGCCTCACCTTAGACCCAGATGAGTCTGTGTTTTAAACAAGCTGCTGTGGTGATTCTTATGAACAGAGTTTGAGAACCAACACCCCATCCTCTCTCTCTGCCCTGTCTGAAAGGCTTTAAGTTCATCACTTTTTTTTTTTTTTTTGGCTGTGTCATGTGGGATTTTAGTTCTCCTACCAGGGACTGAACCTGCATCAGAAGCGTGTAGTCTTAATCACAGGACCACCAGGGAAGTCCCATTCATCACATATTTTATGGCCAGGACTGCTTGGTGACAAGCAGTCTTGCTTCCTTACAGTTTCACTGAAAGCAATCATTTGTTGGAGTCTTGAAGCTTTTCCCTTTTAGAGTCCACTGTTAGGATTCAAATTCTACTTGCAGAATCAGTGGAGGTAGAAGGAGGGAAGGAGGGGCTTCAGGAGGAAGTGAAGCAGTCTTGTGTGGTCAGAAGTAGCTGGGAGTGGAGGGGAAGCAAGTATCACAGGCAAATAGGACCCTGAGAAAAGGTGTCCTTTATGATTCGTTTTTTATTCTCAAATTTTAGCATGCATCAAAATCACCTGGAGGGCTTATTAAGATGCAGATACCTATGGGACTTCCCTGGTGGTCCAGGGGTTAAGAATCTGCCTTGCAATGCTGGTTTGAGCCCTGGCTGGGAACTAAGATCCCTTGTGCCTCGGGGCAACTAAGCCTGCTTGCCATTACTAGAGAGAAGCCCCGTGTACTGCAACGATCGCACATGCTGCAACTAAGACCTGACGGAGCCATATATAAATAAACATATATTTTTAAAAGATGTAGATACCTCGATGCCCCCCAAGTTTCTGATTCGGTAGACCTGGCAATGGGGTTCAAAAAGCTGCATTTCTAACAAGCTCCCAGGTGATGCCGATGCTGCTGGTCCAGGAAGCACACTTTGGGAACCGCTGAACTAATTCACCCAGGTGGCTCAAGTGGTAAAGAATCTGCCTGCCAATCAAGAGACACAGGTTTGATCCCTGGGTCAGAAAGGTCCCCTGGAGAAGGAAATGGCAATCCATTCCAGTATTCTTGCCTGGAGAATCCCATGGACAGAGGAATCTTGCAGGCTACAGTCCATGGGGTTGCAAAGAGTCGAACATGACAGAGTATGTATGTATGTATGTACGTATGAGCTAATTCAACCTTTATGACCCATGCAATCATTTATTCTGTAATATCCATGGAGATGAGGATGTGATCACCCTGATTTCTGCTTAAACCAGATACAGATCTTGTTACATTTCAAGCTAGAGTGTCTATGGACAACTCTTATGATTCTTCTTTGAATGGAATGGAAATTCATCTCCAAACCTTTCACACACTTATCCCAGGCGTGCCTTTTATATTCTCACAGATGCATCTAGCTAGGTCTTCTCCACCTCTCCTTGACTACTTGACTTTTTAACTTAAGAGCGGCATTAAATATTTAATCTTTTTACATGTAATTCTATGGGGGTTGCCCATTTTTATAGATTGCAACTGATACCTTAGTCATGAGGTGGTAGTGGCAGGGCTGATAAAGGGATGACAGACCCCAAATATGCACTGACTCATTTTACCACTTTGCCTGGGGGTTGCTCAGACTTTATTCAGCCCAAATAGCCCCTGAGAAATGACACTGCAATCTCCACACTCAAGGCTGTCATCTACCACAATGTTCCTGGATCAGTCCTAATTTTGAGAATTCTATTGTTACAGACCCACATGAGTCTAATTTTGGGGTCAGAAACTATGATCAATGGAAGTGTGGCCTTTTCTCCAGGTGTTTATAGTGTAACAAGAGAGGACCATTATTTTGTGTGGTTTAGCTGATTGAGGGGGACAGTAAAAAGAAGACCGAGGAAAGTTGAGAGGTTACAATCAGAAATTCAACATCAAGGATAAAAATTAAATCATTCCATTTTGGTTCAGTTTTCCAAAAGAAGAAGTTCTGCTTATTACAATGATGGGTTCACGGAGGTATCTGAATTCCTCATTGATTTAGCAATCTTAGTGGATGCCAAATATTTTGAAGATATTATTTTGCGCTCCCTCCTGGAGCATGTGATACCTTTTATCTTCGAGAACTACAAAGGATGAAGGTTTCTCCGAAGTCAAGAACAAAATTAACGTAAATAAAATGCTGAATGGAAAAGGCAGAAGTCTCTATGTCAACTCGGGCTGACATCAGAGTCTTCTAAGCGATGTGGGTTTTCAGCCGGGGAAGTACCCAATACAGACATTTGAAGACGATTATAGAGCGCAGTTTGTGACACTGACTACCGGGGAGCTTAAAATATGGCAGTAAAAAGAAAGGAGTGCGCCGAGCTCACGGGACCCAGAAGGGAAAGGAGAGCGGGGAATTTGTTGTGTCTCTTTCATCCACGGACGTTTCAAAGCAAGACTCTTGCGGTAACAAAATTGCACTGCGAAAGTAGCGTGTCATTATCTGCTCTTCAAGATGGGGACACGTAGACAGGGAATGGCCTCCAACACGAACAACTTTCAAGTAGCACCGCTGAGCCTCCACTGCACAAAGCGGAAAGCTGGCCTGCTTCCACCACGCTTCATGAAAATGGAGAGAAATCTTGGTTTCAGTATTTTCTCGTGACTTGAACCGAAAGTTAAAAGGTGACTTTTAAATTGCACATCGCTCCTGATCTTACCCACGATTAATGACTAGTGTGTATGGGAAGAGCGGCGGAATGGAGGACCGCTATCGGGTGCAGAGCGCCGGGAAGGAACGGTGGGGTGCGGGAGCCCGAGCGTCCGGGGTTCGGCCCAACAGCAGTTTGCCCGGTGGGGGCAGAATACTCGCGCTCCCGGGAAGGGGATGTCTCCCAGGGGCGGTTACACAGCGAGGCTTGTTTGGCTCGCAGCAGGGCGCTCCCGGGGGAGCGGTCGTGCAGTGGAGAACGCCTGGGAGGCGCGCAGTGAGCAGGATGCTCCCGGGCCCAGGCCGGCGCGTGTACGTGTGTGTGCACGGTGGGGAGGTGCAGGGCGTGTGCACGGCGCGAGCGGGACGCGCGCCAGTACGGCCGCCGAGCTCTGCTGCAATACAAGGCCAGCGCCGCCGAGTGAAAATACCGCGCAAAACCCTGGCTAGGGAGCCGCGGGGGGCCGGCTGGGGGAACCAAGCGGACGCGCACGGCCGGGCCCTCACCTCGCGGCTGAGCTCGCTAATGCGAAGTCGCAGCACCCTCAGACGAGGAAGCAAGCCGCGTGAGTTTCCACGCACCCCAGGGAGACCGCGAGCCCCAGAGACTCGCACGCGCCCGCGCCCGACAACGCGGAGCGCGTACCCGATCGCACCCTGGCGCGCTCCCCGCGCGGTCTGTGGAAAGACAGCTCGGGCGGGTATTAAGGGGAGGGGAGAAGGGGGTGTGGCTTGGCTGGAACTAGCCAATGGGCCGTGGAGGGGCGCGCGGGGGCGGAGCTCGTATTCAGAGCGCCGATTGGCCAGTTGGCCCTCCGGTATGCAGATACGGTGGAGTCACGTGCCAGGGGCCGGGACGACTTCCTGTTGGAGGCCAAGGCGGGGCGGGGAAGGGGGCGCGAGCGCCCCGTCTGGCTGAAGCGGGGGGAGGGGGGTTCTTGTCAGTTAGAGCAACAAGATGGCCGCGGTGGCAGCTCCGCACCTCAGCGCGACGGCCCCTGGAGCCGCAGCCGCCGCCGCCGGCCCCGCCGCTCCGCAGCCCTGAGCGTCGCCCCGGCCGCCCCCACCGCCCCTGACAGGGCCGTCCCCGCGCCCGCCGCGCTCCCGCCGTCGCCGCCGCCGCGGGCCCGCCCGAGCCGGAGGCGGAGAGAGCGGAGCCGGCCGAGCGCAGAGCGCCGAGGTCAGCCGCCGCCGCCTCGGATCGCGGGCCGCGCCGGAGCCGCCGTCCCGCCTGCGGGCGCGAGGAGGAGGGCGCGTCGCGGCGTCGCCGGGGCCGGACCTGGACCCGCCGGGACGCGCCGCCGCCCACCCGCCCGCGCCGCCGCCGCCGCCGCCGCCGCCGCCCGCGCCGGGACTTGAGCCCGCGGCGCCGGCGCTGAGCGGGCCCCCACCGCCCGAGCGCCCCGCAGGCCCCGGGGCGGCCGCCGGAGTGGTCTTTGCCGCCGTCGCCAGGCCCGCGTCGCCGGAGCCCCTCCGAGGAGCCGCCGCCGCCGCCGGGGACGGAGCCCAGGTGAGCGCGGGCCGGGCCTCCGAGTCGCCGCAGCCGGCGGAGCTGTTGGCGTCGCCTTTGTTCGGCTGGGCCCGGAGCGCGAGGGGTCGCCGCGGGTCCCGGCGGGAAGGATGCGCAGCGCGGGGCGGCGGGAGGAACTGCTGGCTGCGCGGGGCCCGGGTGCGGGCGCGCGCGGGGCGAGAGGCTCGCGGTGCCCGGTGCGAGCCGCACGGCAATTGCGTGAGTGGTGTGCGTAAAACGATGCTTTGGTGGAATTGGTTCTCCGGGAGCAGTCACCCGCGCGGGTTTTGCATTTCTGATGGCATGCACGAACCCGGGCGTTTTCGGTGTGGGGCCTCTCCCGCCGTTGTTTGGGGGAGGGGGGTCAGAGCAAGCGCGGGCGTGCTTCTGCTAGCATGGAGGGGCCCCTCGGCCTCCCGCGGATCTGGAATCAGGTGGGCTGCTTGCGGCGCTGCAGGCTGCCGGGCGATGCGCACGAGGGACGGGAGCCGAACCGCAGCTGCCCAGCTCTGGGAGCGCGGAACCGAAGCGCCTCGGGGGCCACCTCCGCTCGTGCGTCGCCTCGTCTGCACCGTTTTCTCGTGGATGAGATTCGTTAATGGATTCGTGTCTGTTAAATGTGCAGATGTGGATCCAGGGGTTCCCTGCGCGTTAACTCGGTGGAGAATCTTTCGCTTGCAGGTTACACGCAGTTTTGGGAATCTCACGGAAGATGCAGGATTGCTGCCTCCACATCGCGGGGCGGGGGCGGAGGAGCCGCAGATCCCGGCCGCACCTCTAGCGGTGTTGGGCTCTCGACTGTCTCAGGGATTCAGCGAAATGAGTGCAACTGTCTCGAACCTCTACCTCTGTCAGATCAAACCTCCATTTGAGTGGTCTGCTCGGTTATGTTTAGGCATGAACTGCAGATTCTGAACTCAAAATGGTGCTCTGTAGATGTCCAACTTAAGCGTATTTAAGGACTTAGTTGCAAGTTGCAGGCGTCTGGCTGGTTTAATCCATTGTGTTGCTGAGGCTCATGTTTTCTCCTGAATCCGGTGTTCACCGCGGTGTCCTGCGGTGTAGGTGGTCAGTTTGATGATGGCTGTGTAGAGACTGCTATGTCTCTGAGTGTAATTTGACCCCGCAGGAGGCTTATTTTATGCAAGTTATTTCCTACATTTAGAATTGTGTAACTATGGGGATGAGTTGAGACACTGAAAATGTGGCTTGGGTGATCTTAGAAGACAGCGGTGGCCAGTTTGAAATGTGTAGGGGGTGCAACCATTCTATACATGGACTCCATACTTCCTTCAATAGTATGTGAAAGAATAAATGATAAAACTTAGCTTCAGACCAGATGAACTTGGTTGGCAGAGGGCAACCTGAAGAAATTTATTCCAGAATCACGGAAGTGGTGAAGGTCTTTGAACACCTTTCAGTGTGGCACACCTAAGGATGCTTTGTTGGGAGAAGTGATGCAAAATGAGGTTTTAAGAACAACTAGCCCAGTTATATTATCCGAATTAATTTTGTTGGTGGTAAACAGATGATAATTATCTGATTAGTTATTACTTCGTTCACCGATACTGAGTTTTCTCCTACAGAAAGTTTTTAATATTTGTGTTTTCATAGGAATAGAGGTTTTAGAATCTTTTTGTCTTTCTCACATTGGATCAATAGAAATTGATAGCCCAGAAAGTGGTGATAGTAAAAGTATTGTTTCAGTTAAATTATACTTATGGTGATGTAGAATAATTTCTTCAAGCTAGCACTAGTACTGTGTTAAGAAGTAGAAAGGCTACGAGTCCCAGATATATGTGTGTGTGTATGTGTATGTATGTATGTGTGTATTCATGTATGTATATGTTCAGACCTGATTTTATTATGTGGATCTACTTTGAAAAGCCCTGTTCTTATCTTTCATATTTATTGTTCAAATCAAAGACCTTATGGTCTTGTACATCTGATTTACTATTAAGATATGAAATTAAATAAAAGTTGATACTGAGGCAATAATAAGACTTAATCCTAACTATTTCGTCCTGGTTCTAGCATTTAAATATTTTAGTAGTAACTTGGGTTACAGGTAAGTGTTGATTTTAGGTTTTCCTCCTTACATTGTTTATTGTTGTTGCTGTTTTTCAAGTGGCATATGATGTAACACTTTGACAAAGATTATTTTGTAACAGGTTTATGTTTATACTTAGTTGGCTTAGGAGTTTTGGAACAAATGGTTGCCTGAGAGTGCTGATTATGAGGGAAAGTAGAGCGAACTGTTTCATTTCATTCCCAGTGATTACAATATAACTGAATCATGGGTAGGGGGGATATAGGAAACTTTAAATTACAGTATTTCTCACCTCCTCCACCTTTTTGTTAAACAGCCGGCTTTACTGAGATAAATGTGTGCTTTTCCAAATGCTGTCATCTGGCTCACTTCCAAAACCATGCTGGAGGAGGAGGAGGTCAGGGCTGGAAGGGGGGCAGCCTTTTTCCTTAGTGAAGAGAGCTTTCAGTTGGAAAGAAATGTAAGATAAAATTCCTACAGTACTAGCTGAGAATGGGTGTTTGCATTACTTCCCAAACTCCAAATGGGGGTGATAAGGTCCTGAATGTAAACTTACTATTGGTCGACTCAAGAATGTGATGCTAATTTTAAATCTAAGAGAGAGATTACTAGTGAAAATCTATTTCTCTGTTATTTGATTTGAGCACATAGAATGTCTGTGACATATAACTTCTTTAACAACCTAACATTTAGAGAATTAGAGCCATTTTAAAGAATGTTTTATGGTCTGTTTTTTTAACCTTCCCCGGTAGGAATTAGATCCATGAGATTGTATGCATATGTTTTCAGTAATATTTACCTCTGAGTCTGGGTTTATTGTGTAAAGATGATATCTGGGAAGACTTTATTTATTTATTTATTTGAGAAGACTTTATAAGAAAGAAAATAGATTGGCTGTGAAGTCTGAGGCTCTTCTATATATCAGAATAGCATTTGAGTTAATTAAGATTTGGGGAAGGGGTAAGCAAAGATTACTTAGCCAGAGCAACTGAAGCCTGTGTGGAAAGCATGAGAAATACAGAGGTGTCCGGGGGCAGGTTTATAAAAGGCCTTGGAAGATGGTAAGCTCAGGGAGCAGGAGGTGGGGCCCTGATCACGCAGTGCCTGGAAGGTTGAAAGTGCCTGGACGGTTATAAGGGGAAGAACCAGGTAACTTTGTTTGTTTGTCTTGCTTTTCTTTTTCTTTGACTGAAACTGTTTTGTCTTCTTACTCCTGATTTTGAGACAATTAAATGGGTTTTTACCTTTTATTCCAGCTTTATTTCAGAGGGTCTTCTGATGTTTTTGATGTAAGGAAATCTTTTCAAAAAGTATTGGTACCATGGTTTATTTTGTCTGATAGCTGGCTTCATAGTGAAGGTGACTAGATTTTGTTTGTCTAATTAAGACAGTTAACATCTCAATAAATTTGTTTGAAGATGTCATATATTTGAGTAAAGCAAGAATATCAAATGAGAACCAGCAACCAGCTTTTTTTTTTTTTAGAACATTTTCCAGATTTTCTTGCTTTAAGCCAGTTTAATCATGACTAGTTACATTTTTACAAATTAGCTTTATCATTTTAAAATTTTTTGTTGGAGTATACTTGATTTACAATGTTGTGTTAGTTTCTGCTATACAGCAAAGTGAATCAGTTGTGTGTGTATGTCTCTGTGTGTATGTATATATGTGTGTATATATATATATATCCACTCTTTTAGATTCTGTTCTCATATAGGTTATTACAGAGTATTGAGTTGAGCAAATTAGCTTTTAAATAATTGTACACTCATGAGGAGAGTATTCTTTACTTTGCAAAATAATATACAATAAGCTTTCTTTAAGATGTTCTCAATCATAAACATTTAAAGAACCAGGTAACTTATACACAGCTCTCTTCAGGAATATAATTACTTCAAAATTTAAAGGTTACTTGTTATCAGAAATAACTATAAAATCTTATGTAGAGATTGTATGTGTGACATTGAAACAAAAAAATCTGTTATTCTTGCCCAGTGAACTTGTTTGAACAATTTGATTAAAATAATCCTGTAGTTTTTCTGTTGTACAAATTATGTATTTGAACTGTAACTTAAAATTTAATGAAAAATGAAATATGAATTTTTCACTTCTCCAACTGGGACATGAGAAAGATATGCACGTTAAAAGCATGGTGAAAATTCAGACCCTTTGTGCCATTTTTGGAGTTTAAAAGTGAATTCTCTTCTTGGCTACAGATGCTTTTAGTGAGTGAAGAAGCTATTGCAGGGATGGTGAGCTGTTTGTTAAGAATGCATCCTTCCTCTGTAGCCCTCAGAAGCCTATAGAGCTGTGTGCAGAGCTAGGCAATCTGGGCATCCAGCCATAAAACGTCCCTGCTGCAGCGCAGATAGCGGTTCGCACCCTCCTGAGCCCTCCATGGCTGCAAACCACAGCAGAAGGAATGGCCTTGGGAAAGCCGTGCTCACTGCTGTTTTGAACTCTTAATATTCTGTGTGGCTCTCTGAGTTCCAGTCCCGCTTTCGGACTTTGGTTTTCTAAGATGTAGTAATGGTTAAGGGTGGGCAAGAATACAGCTTCTGAAATCAGTCTCTTCTAGGCCAGTGGATTTCAACATTTGCTGTGGGAAATGAGCAACGGGTTGTCCTTCCCAGGGTCTCCCTCTTCTTGTTTACCTCTTTGTCATAGTACTTCTTTCCTGCTGGAGAACGACCTGCCCAAAGACACATCGGATTGCTGGGCCCTGCACACAGGGCCCAGAGGAGGGAGTCCCACGGAGTCAGTCCTCCAGAGAAGAGAACCTTTGGGCTGTATTGGTCCCTTGTGGCTCAGACCCCACTCTACTTCCTCATAAACCATTTTTGACACAAACCTTTAAAAACAATTTTTGTACAAAAATATGAAAATGGAAGAGTACACAGACATGTCAACTCATCTTTGTTGCAAAGTTAGGGCATTTTCTGTGAACATCGTCTGTTTGTATAAATGCACACGATCCCCTGTGATCCCCTAGAATACAAACACCTGGACAGTTCTTTTTTTCCCTTTAATCGAAAGACCTTCTCTGTTTTCCTTCTTTAAAATGTTTTAGAAATTATTACACTTACATCTTTGTAATGTCCTACCTCTGAAGGCCTGAAATGCAAACCTACGGTTTCACAATATCAAGTCAAACTGTTTTCAGTAGCAGGATAACCCCTGCCTATGGCTGAGTCTCTTGCTAACGGGCAGGCTGGCTAGTGTCGGAGTTCATATTGGGAGTGTATGCTCTGCTGGATTCATTTTATGTGTACAGTCGAGCTTATTAAGGATAAGATTTCTCAGAACTAAAATCAGTTGCTTGAGTTGAGCTTGGCAAAGGCATAGTTTATTTTTTATTACCGAAGATAATTTCTCTTTAATTTTTTCTTTTAATAAATTGATAATTTAAGATAGCACCCAGGAATTAAAGTTAAGGTCTGAAACAAGCAAATGGCAGCAGAGGCGAAACTTATCACCTCCCCAACCTTTGCTGCTGTGAACAGATGTTAACATCAGGAATGGGAGGGGAGGTGGAATTGCTCCTTTGATTACCTTGTGTTTTCTCACACTGTATATGACCTGCAGAGGGAGAGGGGAAAGAGTGTGTAGGAAGGGAATTTACAGCAATAGGCCTCGCTTTTCTGGAGGCGGATGTTTAAAATGAGGTTTGGAGGGTAGGTGAGGGAAACAAGTGATGGCTGTGTGGAACCAAGTACATTGGAGTCACTGAGGATGGTGGAGGAGTGTCTATGTGTGTGTGTGTGTGTGTGTGTTGGGTTAGGAAGCATCCTCTCAGGTAGCCAGGTCTCAGTGTTAAAATAATCTTCAAATAGATACAGCTAACATTTGAGCATTTACTCTGGGATAGTGTGCCAAGGATGTGACATTACTGTCTTATTTAATCCTCATAACACTCACAGAAGGTGGTTGCTTTAATTCTGTTTCACAGAGGAGGAAAGAAGGACGGAGAAGAACGTAAAAGATGCAGCAGCTTGTAGAAAGTGCAGCCAGAATTTACACTCAGACAGTCCACTTCACAGCCCTCATACATGGATAGATAGCTTGGATTATTTGAATAACTTTTTAGTTAGTCTCTCTCCTCTGGTCTGTGTCCCACCAACACACTTTGTGTTTACTCATCCCTCGGGAGCAGCTTGTAAGGCAGGTACTGTTATTGTGTTCTTTTTCTAGATTGGGAAGCTGAGGCTGATGGAAGTCGAATAATTTGCCTAAAGTCAGGAACTTGGTAATGTGTCTGGGTTCTCTGATGCCAAAGTTAGAACTGCTTTCTAAAGCCCAAGCCTGCTCCTGTCAGTCCTTCCTTTACTCCACAAAAATTTAATACCTTCTCTATTCAGTGGCCACAGTGAAGACTGACCTTTCACTGCCCTCCCTTGGGTGTCCTTAGTGATGGAGACAGACACCAAACAAGTAAAACCAACAAAGCGAAAAACTGAGATGGCAATTAAATGTCGTGAAGCTTCCTGAGTTCACAGCAGTCCACCGTGGCGTGTGATTACGTAGCCGTGTCCTGCATCTCCTTTGGTGAAGCTGCACGTTACCACATGAAATGATGAGAGAAGTCCAGCAGCAGAAGGAATTTGTATCTTCCTTAGCCTCGTCAGCCTTTCCCTCTCACATGACCACCAAACACTGTGTTCCCTTCAGTACCACCGTGGAGTGTCATTCAGTGAGAGGGACCTGGGAATGCAGAGAGACAGTGCCCAGTTACTCGGAGGAGGGAGGGAACACATGGGTCCCAGTGGTCAGGCAGGACGTCACTTGAAATGGGCCCTGAAATACTGGTAGCATTTGGGTGGATGGAAGGGATATTCTACAAGGAGACGAATGGGCAAGTCATGTTTGGGGACCATTTCGGTAAGCACCTAACCATAAGCAGCTGGAGCCCAGTGTTTTTATTGAGTAAATGAACCCTGAGACCGAGCTGTAACTGGAGATTTTATGTTGACTTTGAGGTTTAGAAGGGGCTGTATGGGTAGCATCTCCCTTCTTTGGCTGGTTAGGAGCTTTTGGTGGTTGTTGATGAACCAAATGGTAGATTTGAAAATTGCATCAAGCAGGTGGTTGGAGGGGAGATTGGAAGCATGAAAACCATGGCTGTTGTGGTTGTCTGTGGAAGGTGATGCGAGCTTAGACAAGCATAATGGTAGGGTCAAGCTGAAAAGGTGTTAGGAAGAGTCAGCAGGACAAAACAATACCAAATGATTGGTGTGGGGCTGTTGGAAAGAAAGAATTCTAAGAGGTCAGACACAGAGGGCTCACTGCTCTTCCTGGGGTGTTTGAGAGAGGCCTTAAATTAAGTAAATAAAGAAGCTAATGTTAAACTGTTTGATTTAATACATAACAGTGAGTCCTTTTAAAATGCTGATTGGAGAAAGATAGCACATAATATAGCAGTTTTAGGAGAGTTTATTGTTTCAGGTTTTGGTATAGAGATTTGACTCACAAGCATAAATCCCAGTATGTAATGAGCCATGTAATAATAGGGTTCTGCTGTTAATTATGGTGAGTACTCTCAACGAAATCGAATTTTCTTAGTACCACCCCCATAAAAATATCTTAACTCACACTTTATATAACAGTCCCTGATATACTGTAAACTTTGTGGGTATGGGATATTGACCGAAAAAAGAGAGAAGACAAATCTTCAGTATTTCCAGAAGATCTTAGCCATCCTCAGTGCACTGTGTTTTCTGTGGGAGCCTGTAGGAATGGGCAGTTACCTTTTCAGGCCTCTAGGTGCTGCCCACCAAATTCTAAAGATGGAATGTGTGGTATTTCTTATGGACATTTGCGCTTGAGGCATAGTTCCTGACTTGCCTTTCACAGATAAGGTGACTATCATTGGGTATTTGCCACTGGAAAAATGAGTGTTATAATTAATAGGATCATTCTGGCCAATCCACAACTTCTGGTTAGCATATATTAGATATATTTTTCTGTTCTCCTCTAGGGGGACTCTGGAAGTCAGATCGAACTTTAGAAGGATATTGAAAATTCTTTTTCTTGAAATTAGTTTATGTTGACTTGTAATTTAAGTACTCCTTTAGCACAGTTATTAAATGTGGCTATTTAATTAGCTTACACACATGCCTTTTATTTAACTTCCGATGGCAGAATTTTAGTTATGTAGATCCCATGGCCTAAGAAGATGGGGTTTTCTCTTATGGTCTTTCAACTAAATCTCAAATTAGTGAACATTGATTTCAGAATTCAGCCTTTAGGATTTCTCATTTTTCTTGCTTTTTATTGGACTTGCCTTTTACACACCCCTCCCCCCCTTTTTTTTTTAAATTTGCTCTTTTCATATTTTTAGGATTTTTTTTTTTTTGAATATTTTCTCTCCTGAAGCTTTGCATTTCAGAGGTGGCAGTGAAGGTCTATCTTGAGACAATAGGATGAGCGGTGTACTGTCTTTCATTTCGATCTATTGTTGTTTTGCTGAGCCTGTTTGCTCTGAGGATATAAAGTCACAAGTGGAGAAAGGATTCCAGACTTCATAATAGCTATAGTTTTTTGAGTGCTTATCATATGCCAAGTTCAGGCACTTACTTTATTACCTGATTTATTCTCATCAGCAGATGAGGAAACCAGGGCACCCTGGAGAGGGCGCGGCTCCCTGAGTGCTGTGACCACGCTGTTCAGTTGTTCCGCCTCATTCACATGGACACGGTGATTTTTATGACCTTTAAGATCTAAGAGATCTTCAGCTCAGTCTCTCAGTCATGTCCAACTCTTTGAGACCCCACGGATTGCAGCACGCCAGGCTTCCCAATTCTCTAAGAGGTCTTTGGGCCCCAGTTTTAATGTGTGGCATTTGGTCTGTTTTAATTTTTAAAATCCATCACATGTTAACATAAATTACCTGTTTCTAATGGGATCATAGTCCCAAAGAGAATCATTCTGGGCTCTAAAAGTATATTGAAAGAAAAGCAACTTTGATGTGCTTATGAGAAATGTTATTTCTGTTTGAAAAACCTGATAGTAAATTCTCTTTTCTCCCCGGATTCTAACTCTGACATGCAGAATGTGGCTGAGGCAGGAGCATGTCGGCAAGACAAATGCAGGTCTCATGAAATCTCGTGGGTTACTTCTCTGCCAGAGCAGCAGGTTTTTCTTAAAGCATTGTTTGAAAATTAACATTACTGAAAATTTTAAGCCTACTTAAAGGGATTCTGTGATAGTTTTGATTCAGATTATTAAAAGTGAGACGACATTTTTATAAAAATCTGTGTCACCTTGCTGCTAGAGTGCTTTAGTTATTAATAGGGTCAGCTAGCAGTAAGCTGCCTGTGATATATATGGGCAGTATGTGATAATTGTCTTTCCTAATACTTCCTGTTGAATCTCACGTTTCAGTTGGAAAGCAGTTTCCTCACTTGACCCATTTTTCTTCTATTGTGTGGCTCTTTAACAGAGTGTTTGAAGGAATCTTGCAGACCCTTACAGACTTATAAGGTGAAGAGATTCAGATACCTGCTTTGGAATAAGCGTATTCTCTTTTGTTGTTTTATTTGGTTCACTGGTTGGAGGGATAACAGTCTTGCTTCTTTACTTTCATGTCACAGCGTTCAGAAGAGATATATATGAAGTGGCTGAGAATGGTAGAGAAGCACATGGGTAAAGGAAAAAACAGGTGTGTGGGGGTAAAGGTCTTGTCTTAGTGACATGGATAATTTACTGATATTATGATTTTAGCAAGCATACATGCAGTAAGCCTGGCTTAATATGTCTATATGGTAACATGTCTGTTTGGAGACCTGGGTCTCCTGATGTCATTATCTTGTTATTAATGCCGCCATTAGTCATGGGTAGGACTTGTTATCATGTGATGACATTTGTTTCACACCCATGGCTTTATAGAAGCTTGAATCGACTTCTGTGGTTGCCAGATCAAATTCTTAATGTCCTAACAGACCTAACACCTGTCTCCTTCATGAAACCGTCTCTGAGTTCACTGTGTAAACTTTCTCCTTTCTGTCTAAACTCACGCCTTTGGTGATCTCATTCAGTCCTGTGACTTTAAATACCATACCTGCCCAGACGACGCCTCAGCTTTGCTTTGCAGCCTGGACTGCTCCCAAGGCTCAGTATTTGCATATCTAGCTGCCTTCTCCGTATCCTCACCCTACATCGTACCCTCACCCTCAGTGTCAGGACCTAACTCCTGCTCTTGCCCCTGCATCCACTCTGCCTGCACCCCTCCCTGTCTTACTTGAGAGAGTACTTAGATCCTTCCAGTTGCTCCAGTCTAAATCTTTGGAGTCCTTCTTGGCTCCACCTTTCTTTCCATGTACAGTATATGGGGGACGGGAGGGGCGCTTCCCTGGTGGCTCAGTGATAAAGAATCTGCCTCTAATGCAGGAGACACAGGTTTGATCCCTGGTCCAGGAAGATTCTCTGGAGACGGAAATGGCATCCCACTCCAGTATTCTTGCCTGGAGAACCCTATGGACAGAGGATCCTGGCAGGCTACAGTCCATGTGGTTGCAAAGAGTCAGATAGGACTTAGTGACTGAACAACAACAACAGTATATAGAAAATGAACAGGAGCTTTCTAAGTAATCCATGGGTCAAAGAAGAGATTACAAGAGGAAGTCAGAAAATATTTTGAACTGAATTTTAAAAAAAAAGCACAAGCTATCAAAATCCATGTGATGATGAGCAGCTAAGCTGTGCTAAGAAGGAAATGTATAGCTTTAAATGTCTGTATTAGAAAGAGCTCTCAAAGCAATAATTTCAGCCTCTACTTTCTGAATCCAGAAAGTGAAGAACAAACTAGGCCCATAGTGAACAAAAAGAAGGAAATAAAGATTAGAGTAGAAGTCAGTGAAATAGAAACAGGAAAGATCAGTAAAACCAAGAGCTATTGAAAATGTCAACAGATTGAGAAACCTGTAGCTGGAAAAAACAAAGACGATACAAAGTACCAAAATCAAGAATGAAGAGAAGACTTAGTACTGATCTTACAAAACTTAAATTGATACCTTGTGCCGCCAAATTAGACACCTTAGGTGAAATGGACAGAATTCTAGGAATAGACAGATTGACAAAACTGACTCAAGAATGAAAAGTCTGAATGGACATATAACAAGAAAAGAAGCTGAATTAGTAATTAACAATCTTGCCACAAAGAAAAGCCCAGCTCATCTTGACTTCATTGATAAATTCTGCCAGACGTAAAAAGAATTAATCCAAAGCCTTCACAAACATTTCCAGAAAATAAAGGAGGAAGAAACACTTCCCAGCGGATTCTGAGGCCAGTATTGCCATGATACCAAACCCAAAGATAGCATAAGAAAATAAAACTGCAGCCCAATATCTCTCATCATTGTAAACACAAAAATCTTTCTACTATTAGGAAGCCAAGTCCACCGGCAACATATAAAAAGGATTATGATCAAGTGGAATTTATCCTAAGACTGCAAATTTGAATTAACATTCTGAAATCCCTTAGTGTCATATACCATATTGGTAAAATTGAAGATAGAACCACGTGATCATCTCAATAGATACAGAAAAGGCATTGGACAGAATTCAGTTCCCATTCATGATCTTTAAAAATTAAAAAAAAAAAACAAAAACTTCTCAGCAAATAAGGTGTAGAAGGATGATTTCTTCAACTTGATAAACCGTGTATAGGAAAAACCTACAAAATGCAAGGAAGTAATTCATGTTTGAATATGAGCAGCTATAAATGCCTTCTCCCTAAATTTGGGAGCAAATTTGCTTCTATTCAACATTGTATTGGGCGGGGGGGTTCGGGGGGGGTGGGAGTGGGGGTGGGGGGAGCCAGGCATTTATATTGGAAAAGTGAAAGTGTTAGTTGCTCAGTCATGTCTGACTCTTGGTGACTCCATGGACTGTGGCCCACCAGGCTCCTCTGTCCACAGAATTCTCCAGACAATAGTGGAGTCAGGGAATCTTCCTGACCCGGGGATAGAACCTGGGTCTCCTGCATCACAGGCAGATTTCTTTCCCATCTGAGCCACCAGGGAAGCCCTTTATATTAGATGAAAAAGAAGTAAAACTGTCCTTATCCACAGATGGTGTGATTCTGTATGTAGAAAACCTGCAGGAATCTGTGCACACACACAGAGCTGCTAGAACTAGGACACAAATTCAGCAAGGTCACAGGATACAAGGTCAGATACGAAAATCATTTGCTAGCGAACTAGCAAATTTCATTTGAAAAAGAAATTAAGAAAACAGTTTCAGTATGGCATCACAAAGAATTACATACTTGAGAATAAATTTAACAAAAAAAGTGAAACACTTATAAAACATGACTGAGAGAAATTAAAGAAATAATTAAGAAATTAAAGAAAGAAATAGTTTTGTTCATGGATGGAAAGATGCAATGATGTTAATATAGCAGTTCTCCCTAAATTGATCTATAAATTCAGTTCATATCACAGGAAACTTTTTTGCAGAAATTGACAAGCTGATTCTAAAATTTATTTGAGAATGCAAAAGACGTAGAATAGCCAAAATCATTTTAACAAATCACAAAAGAAGGACTTAACGTCTCCAATTTAAGTTTATACTATAGGAGGACTTGCCTGTTGGTTTGCTGGTTAAGACCCAGCATTTCCACTGAGGGGGCACAGGTTCGATCCCTGGTCTGGGAACTAAGACTGCATGTACGGTATGGTATGGCCAAAACAGACAGACAAAGAAGAATATGCTGTAAAGCGAAAGCAGTTAAGACAGTGTGATACTGGCACATGGGCAGACATATGGAGCAGAATTGAGTGTTAAGATATAAACCTTTGAACTGATTTTGACAGAGGTACCAAGGCAGTTCAGTGGGGGAAAGGATAGTCTTTTGAATAAATGTTCTAGGACAGTTGGCTGTCCATATGCCAAAAAAAAGAGAAAAAAGGTGATTTAGACCTCACACCATACACAAAAATGAACTCAAAATGGATCATAGACTTCAATGTAAAAATTGAAACTATAAAACTATTAGGAAAAGCACAGAAGAAAACCCTAAAGACTTTTGGTTAGACAAAGAGTTCATAAATAAAACACCAAAAGCATGATTCAAGAAGAAATAATATATTGGACTTTAAATTTAAAATACTGTGCTTCAAAAGATGTCATTATGAACGTGAAAAGACAGTCCACAGACTAGAAGAAAATATTTGCAAATCATATAGCTGAAAAAGACTTGTATTCAGAATATATTAAAAAACAACTCTCGTAACCTATTAATAAGACAAAATACCGAGTTAAAAAATGGACAAAGATTTCAGTAGACATTTCACCAAAAAAGATATACAAATAAGCTAATAAGCACATAAGATGCTCAACATCATTAGATGTGGAGGAAATGAAAATTAAAACCATAGCCACTTCATGTCCACTAGAAAGGCTGCAATCAAAAGGACAGACAATAACAAGGATGTGAAGAAATGGGGAACCTCATCTGTTGGTGGTGGGAATTGCTTGTTGGAGCAGCTTTGGAACGGTTTGGCAGTTTCTTAAAAAGTTGAACATAAATTTACTGTATGACCCAGTAGTTCCTTTCCTATATATCTACCCAGTACAGATAAAAGTGTGTCTTCACTCAAAAACATGAACATGAAAGATATTTGTAATAACCAGTAGAGGAAGCAATCTAAACAACCATCAACTTTTTCTAAATGGTTAAACAAAATGTGGATATCTATCCAGTGGAGTCCTATTCAGCCATACAAAGAATGAAGTTGGGATACATGTTACAGTGTGGATGAATCTCAGAAACATTGTGTCAAATGAAAACAGCCAGATTTCATTTATGTGATATTTCCAAAAAGGGCAGATCTGTGGGATCCAAAAGTATATTAGTTGTTGTCTGGGGCTAAGGGTGAGCATGGGGATTTGCAGGAAGGATTTTTGGTGTGTAATGAAATCATTTGAAAACTGGATTTTATGGTTATGGCTGTACAACTCTAAATTTACTGTGAATCCTTTTTTAAGTGAGAAAATGTTATTTTAAGGCTTCAATGCATGTTAAAATATATATATTTACTATCATAATTTTCACCTTATTGTTTATTAAAATATGAGAATTGTTCTTTGTGTGTTTTGTTTTTGCTTGGTTTTATTTTGGGGTTATCTTACCATCGCTATTTAATGTTCTTTATAGTCAAGGTGTTAATTGGATTAGTGACAAAAATATTATTAGCCATCATTATATCTTGTGTATTTGCTGCATTCCATGAGTGAGTCTTAACTAATTGAAGCTGTTTAAAATTCACAGATCTGTAGGGTTTATAGAAAATAAAACTGAGATCCAAAGAGGCGGTATGCCTTCCATAAGATCAGACAGTCTGAGTTCACACCCAAGGGTTGCCAAAGAAAACTAGCTTTATGTCTTTTGACATAGGAAAAGGAGCAAAGGAAAAGACAATTGATAAAAACAGACTAGTAAGCAAGCATTTAAAAACTTAGTCTTGCCAGTGATCAAAGAAAAGCAAATTAGAGATACTAGACTTTTTTTTTACATATCCATCTGGCCAAGTTTAAATATAATCCAAAGGAGAGTAAGAAAGGAACATCTTCCACTCGTGCGCTGCTAGTGAGGATGAGTACAGATGCCTGCAGACAGCGAAAATGATAGTAGATATCAGAAGATTCAAATGCCTTAATACCCCTCGTGAGGTTATTTTTTGAGCATCTTTATTAAGGTGTCCCCCCCCCATATATTAAACTGTACAGATTTGAAGTTTACCATTCAATAAAATTTTATGTATGTATATACCTTTGAAACCACCCCTACAATCAAGGCAATGAGCTTATCTGTTGAGGTTAAGCTTGGAAGTCTGTTGATAGGAGGGATGGGACAGTGTACTGGAGGGAGATGAGAAGCAAAATTTAAAAACCACGTGACCTCTGGAAAATGGTGATAGAGGGAATGGGGATGACTGCCTTATAGTTTTGCCCATAAAGGTAGCTACTACACACAGCAGGTTTTGAAATATTTGTCATTCTTGTAGGAAGGTAATTATCTCTTAAATATTATTTAATCAATTATTTCCTTTGGGGGCTAAAATCTGTTTTTTTGAACATGTAGAAAAGCATTGTGGTTAAGAGATATATTGGGACGTCACGCACAAGTAAAGTTTTAACAAAAGAAGTGGGAGTCAACCTATGGTTGCCATTTTTAGCCATGTAAGACATTTGAATAAAAACCACCATCATCTGCTCTTATTACTTTGTAAAACAAAAGACATTCTCATGCAAAGAGGTAGAAAACACAATCTTAGGGGAGAATCCTATAAATTAAGTGAATGTGACTTTGTGAAAAATGGTCTTTATCCTTTTTTCTCCCTTTTTGTGGTATTACCTGGAGTTACCTTGATTGTAGGGTTTGTTTTACAGGTGTGCAATATATCAAATTTTATTGAATAGTTTGCTTTAAATATGTGCAGTTCATTCTTGTTAACTGATAACCGGTATTTGAGGACCACTGGTATAAGCATGGTCTTTTAGTGTTAATTCTGGAATAGGTTTCTGGGAATGTCTCTTTATTAACTCAGTGACTTAGGGGTTTTTTTTTTTCCCCCTCAGCCTTGGCTCATCTGGAAGAAGTGGCTAGTAATGCTTACTTACAGTGTTACTATCCAGATTAAATAAAATAGTATATAAATTTGACACATTGTAGGTACACATTATCTTCCCTATATTTAGCCCTGCAAAAATCTGTTCCTCACTACCACACATTTGTGCTGTCATTTGTGTGAATGACAAATTCACACATTTGTGTGAATGTTTGTGTGAATATTACTGTAATTTCAAAGGAGTGATTCAACTCTAGAGGGTGGTATTGTTTTAACCCTATCACAGATGTGTTCAGTGTGATTTGTAGGGTGTGTGTGGAAAGGGGTGGTTAATCCTGAAAAGATCTATGGATGGCCTATAAAATCATCGCTTGAGCAAAAGGCATGGAATAGAGATTGACTTTGTGTTCTTTGTAGACTGTTAGGATTTGTTCTACTGATGGTCATATTGTCTATTTAACTTACTGTGTTTCACACAGAGAAGCCCCATTCAGGGTTCCAGAAGTGCTTGTAACTCGGTCTCCCGTGGCATGTAGTTATCACAAGGTGCTAAAGCTTTGTTCAGGAAGATCAGGTACCTAAGAAATAGTCACTAGGTTACTTACAAAGCTTGGTTTTTGTTTCCTTTTAGAGGTATGTTAAAGAGAGAAAGATGAGGAGGAGAGTGAGCAGTAATATCCCCTTTTCAGTTCCACTAATATCTTAGATTTGTAATCTCCAGAAAATGTAGCTTTGGGTATTGAAAAGCAACTTGAAACTCCAGTACTTTGGCCACCTCATGGGAAGAGTTGACTCATTGGAAAAAACTCTGATGCTGGGAGGGATTGGGGCAGGAGGAGAAGGGGACTACAGAGGATGAGATGGCTGGATGGCATCACTGACTCGATGGACGTGAGTTTGAGTGAACTCCGGGAGTTGGTGATGGACAGGGAGGCCTGGCGTGCTGCATTTCATGGGGTCGCAAAGAGTTGGACACGACTGAGCGACTGAACTGAACTGAACTCAAGAAGAGTAGATAGTTATGCCTGTACTTGGTCATGTCCGACTTTGCAACCCCATGGACTGTAGCCTGCCAGGCTCCTCTGTCCATGAGATTTTCCCAGCAAGAATACACGAGTGGGTTGCTATTTCCTCCCCCAGGGGATCTTGCCAACTCCTGGATCAAACCTGTGTCTCCTGCATTGCAAGCGATGCTTTACAGCTGAGCCACAGGGGAAGCCCTTATTTATGCCTTGGGTATTAATACAAAACCAAAAGACAGCTTCTTATGTCAAAAAAGAAACTTTTATTGAGCTTCAACCTCATGCTGAGACAAGAGTTTAACCTTTTAAGTAGTTACAGAACCCTCTAAGAAGCCAGAAAGTCAAACAGAATGTAAAAGAAATTTCAATTATAGAAGAATTTCTCTCCAGAAAGTTTCTTCTTTTCAACCATGTTAACAAAATTCTTTCTTGGGAATTCCCTAGTGGTCCTGTGGTTAGTAGTTGGTGCTTTCTCTTCCAGGGCCCAGGTTCAGTCCCTGCTTGGGGAACTAAAAGCCTGCAAGCTGTGTGGTGCAGCCAAATCATAAAAATAAATTCTTTCATACTTTTTAATATTTACTATATAAATTATCTCAATTTTAAATAGTTGGCTATCCAGGCTGTGAAGCTAGCATAATTATACCAAAAACATTAAAGTGATATCAACAAAGCTATCTTTAAATTTCTGTTCACATAAATGTAATCTGAGAATCTTAATTTACAAAAAGCATAATTCATCACTGTTAACATTATTTAACATCTGTTTCTAAACAGAATTCAAGACATGGAGTGGCATAAGATTATCTTAATCGCTACCTGGAAAGTCACTGAGTAAAATTCAGTATCCTTTGAGATACTCCTGCATCTGGCTGGCTAAGGCAGACAAGCTGTATCAGACTACCCCTGCTGCCAGGACCTAAAAGAGCTAAGTGGAACATAAAAAGCAACTCTTGGAAGACATTAGATGCTACTGGGGCATATAATATCACTTATATATGGAATCTAGAAAAAATGATACAGATGACCTCTTAGCAAAGCACAAACAGAGTCACAGATGAACAAATTTATGGCTGCCCCGGGGGGAGGGGATGGTGGGACAGATCTGGAGACTGGGATTGACATATATGCTGCTGCTGCTGCTGCTGCTAAGTCGCTTCAGTCGTGTCCGACTCTGTGCGACCCCATAGATGGCAGCCCACCAGGCTCCTCCGTCCCTGGGATTCTCCAGGCAAGAAGACGTATATACTACTATGTGTGAAATAGATAACGAATGAGAACACAGGGAACTAACTCTACTCAGTGCTCTGCGATGACCAAAATGAGAAGGAAATCTAAAAAAGAGTGGATATAGGCTACCGTCCATGGGGTCGCAAAGAGTCGGACATGACTGAGCGACTTCACTTTCACTTTCACTTTCATGTATATGTAAAACTGATACACTTTGTTGCCATACAACAAAAACTGACACAGCATTGTAAAGCAACTATATTCCAATTTTTTAAAAAAAGACAAACTAAAAATGGGGGAAACGGTCACAGCAACAGTTTAATAATAAAATTAAATGGTTTAAACTTTTATTTTATTAATAGAAATTTATTATATAAATTCTTACAAATTGAAAAGACAAAACACATTAAGAACCCAAGGGATAGACCAGAAAATATAATTGGTTAGTTCACAGAAAACAAAATTCATGCATGTTAAGTAACAGCATGGGGAAATATATCCATTAATAAGCAAGCCACGAGGCTTGCTGGCTTAGCAGTAAAGAATTCACCTGCCGATGCATGAGACACAGGTTCGATCCCTGGGTCAGGAAGATCCCCTGGAGAAGGAAATGGCAACCCACTCCAGTATTCTTGCCTGGGAAATCCCATGGACAGAGGAGCCTGGTGGGCTACAGTCCTAATCAAAGAACTGTAAATTAAGGTCAGTGAGATACTTTTTCTATCTGATTTACAGAGATTAAAAATTATAATACTCAGTGCTTATGAGGATATATTGTGCTCAGCTAATAAAAATAAAAATTATTAAAATGCCTTTGGATGACAGTTTGGCTATAAGTATTGAAACTCTTAATTGCGCCCTTTGTTTTAGTCTGCTTCTGGAAATCTGTTAAGAAAATAATCACAAATACTGAACAGACTACACAAAAGATGTTTAGTGATGAAAGTAGTATAAAAAGGAAACACCTAAATAAATAACAGGGAAAACTGTTAAGAAAAATTATGGTCCATCTACACAATGAAAATATTATGCTGTCATTAAAAATTATATCTGTAAAGCTTGTTTAATCTTTTAAGTTTAGAAAATTCCATGAACTGAACCAAGGGTTATTGAGAATGTAAATTAAGACTGGTCAACTGTATACTAGTGGTACTGTGCTATTTTTACCAGTATTTACCAATTCTTTACTCTTTGTTGCATCTTCTTCCCAACATCAGAATTTCTTCTCTGCATCTGCACATCTGTGAGTCTGTTCTCAATGGCAGTCACTCCAGTGCTTTAATGATTCCCTGATTAAAAATGCACAACTCCCTCCTTTTCTTTCCGAGCATATGTAGAGTCCAAAAGAGTTTGGTTATAATTAGTTTCTTTTCCACTAGGTACTACTGTTTTTCAGACTGTAAAAACTTTTTTCCGTGTGATTTGAAAGGACACAGCTGCTTTTTCAGGGTTGGATGTCATCTGTTGGGTCCTGAATGTTTAAATCTCTACTATGGTACATGTGCCTACAAATGACTACAGATAATTAATGGAGAAAATAACATTAATTTTAAGGAAACTCTTTGTACTTTTGCCTGAGAGAGGCTAGGGTGTGTTGACTAAATTTAAGAGCCGCATTCTGGATCCTCTTCATTTCAGGTAGTTGTGTGTTTATTACAATTTTCTAAAATGTAAGCTCTGTGAAGGCAGGGACCAGAACGTTGGGCACACAGTTAATACAGTTGATCCCTAAGCAATGCGGAGGTTTGAGTCACTGGTCCTCTGCACAGCCAAAAATCGACGTGTAACTTTGCAGTTGGCCCTCTGTACAGGAGGTTCCAGTCCTCAAGTCAACCAACTTCAGATCATGTAGTACTATAGTACGAATTTGTTGAAAAAATCTGCGTGTAAGTGGACCTGCGCAGTTCAAAACCATGTTGTTCAAAGGTCATCTGTTACCTATCACATGAAAAAGAGTGATTGTCACTTCACGAAGTGTCTACGAACTCGAATTCGTGAGTACAGACCCCTCGGTGCAGCTCCGTTTCACGTGCACGTTGTTGCCTTAAAGCAGCGGTTCCCAAAAGGGGAGGTACCAACCCCTCTGGGGGGGCATTTGGAAACAGCGAGATGTGTTTAGGGCTGTGGCATGACTGGGGTCAGGTGCAGTGGTATTTAGCGGATTATGAACCAAAGACCCTGGACGTTCTGTAGTCCTCGGGGCAGCCCCATAGCCATAACTTTGCATAGTCCTGTGGATATTTAGGTAGGGGGAAAACATGCTTTATCTTCTCACAGAAGCTATTTTACATGTATTCAGTTTCTTGTGTGTGCTGTTGTGATATATATCTGGATTCCCCAGGAAAGCAAGTCTCTTGTAAGTCGAAGGAAGATTAGACTTAGTCTGGAATGTTCTCAGCAGTTGCTCCTCATTTTGGAAATCTCATCACCGATGTCAGTGCCATCATGAAATTTGAGTTGCAATGCCAATTTTATTCATAGCATTTATTGCAAACTGAAATTATCTTTTTTTCTTGTGCTTTTTGTTTACTCACTAAACTGTAGGCTCCTTAATAAGAAGAAGCTTATGTATGCTGTTCACTGGATACCCTTTTACCTAAAACAGTCTGACATACTGTGGCCAGTTAACAATAATTGATGCGTCAGTGGTGGTGGGTGTTTGAATGACAGTCCCATCCTCCTAAGTCTGACCTTTAAATGCTGATGTTCCTAAAGTTTTCTTCCGACCTGGTTTTAGCTCTGGCTGTGGTTTCGATTTATCTCTGCGTTGGCAGCTCCTCAGATTTTTCTCCAGCCCAAATCTTTCCTCTGAATCCAGAATTTTATATTGAGCTGCCAGCTCCCGTCCCAGTTTAATGCTCAGGCACCTCCAGTTTAGTGTGTCCCTCTCCCGGGTTTATCTTGTTTATGATCTTGTAAAAGCACAAATGTGATTGTTATTCTCTTGTTGAAAATTCTACAGTTAACTTCTCCTTGCTCTGAGAATAAGACCAAAAACTTTAACCCACATCTATCCCACCAGACTTTTTTTAGCCATTTCTTCATTGTTCCCATGCTTTGGGCTCTCTAGTCATCTTGTTGTTCTCAAAGGCTCCATTTCTTCCCACCATAGAGCTTCATCCGTGCTGTGCTCCTGCCAGTCCAGCTAGTTATCCTTCAGAGCTTAGTTCACCTTCCCAGGAAACCGCCCATGCTTTCCTGACTCGGCCAGCACCCTCCCCTCCTCCCCACGTGCTCTCACAGCACCCTGTACTTCTTAGCAAATTGTGTGTTCCAAAATATTCATGTGTTCCAAAAGTAGCTGTCTGACTTTCCCATTGGATTGAGTTGGTTCTTTTTTTTTTTTTTTAATTTATGAAGTGTAGTTATGGCTTCACTATATTTATTTGTATATTTATATTATCATCATAAAGCATGATCTTATAGCAACTAATTTATTTTCTAAAATTTAATTGGTTTTTGTCCAGTAATTTCATAGGATAGATTGGTTTGATTTGTTGTTTCAGGAGCACACTGTATTTCATTTATTCCGAGAAACACATTTTTCCCACTTTTAACATCTCTGAAATTGGCAGCATTTTTCTTTCTTAGTGCATAAGAAATAATGGTGCATCTTATATTTGAAAACAGATTGGATAAAATTTGGCATTTTTGTAACAGATTCGTTCTGAAAGATTTACTGGGAACCTTGTTAATTTTCCCCCAGGAAGGCACTATCTCCTTCCTTTTGAAAGAAGTTTCAGATGCACACACCTAGATTTCCCTGGCCGTAGCTGTGTCTAGAAACGGGGATGTGAATAAATTCTGGTTAACTGGGTATAAACAGAAATAATGATGAACTTCCAAGGCATGAACCAGAAAGAAATGATTTGCTCCGCAGTGCCTCTTTCCCTCTTCTAGTGATGAAAAGAACTGGGTCCCTAGATAATTTCACAGAGCAAAGGTGTCTGGCCAGCCTTTGTGCTTGGGGGAGGATCGGCTTTAGGACATCGTATTTAGGGGTCTTGTAGTTATAGTGGCTGTGCCAGTACCATAACTAATGAGTCATCTAAGAGATGATCTTAACGGGAATCTTCAGTTTCCAAAAAGTAGGGTCAGGCTTACTGTCAGCTTGTCTTAAAACTGAAGCACGTTCCTGTCACTCTTGGATTGCATACAGCAAAGCACGTGTGCTCTTTTGGGGTGCGTTGTGCCTGATGAGTGAGTGTGTGCTTAAGAGTCACTGTCTGTGCTGCGTTGGGCTCCTCACCGAGATCCTCTGAGCTTCAGGGGCTTCTCCCTTAAGACGCAGGTGATGTCGATTTCTACAGAGTTGTTTTGAGGAGTCATTGAGGTCAACTGTTGAAAAAGTCTTCCGAGCCCAGAGTTTAGTAAATGACAGCTATTGCCGTCATTAGTGTTTTCAGAGACTACAACTTCAAACTGTCTGCTGCTGCCTTAGTGTTTATTTTCCAGTTGAACTTGGTTATCTATGGAGAATTGTTTGATTTTCTAGGTTTTATCTTTGGATTCAGCAAAACCATCAGAAACCTTCATACTTGGACCAAAGCATTGGCTACCGAGAGAATTGCTGAGTTTCGGGCAGTTCCCCAAGTTTTTCCATCATGCTCTTGGCTGTGTGCATGCTCTGGGGCATAAGAGAGGACATCCAGCCCCTGACTCTGTCACCTAGGGGAGATGTCTTCCAGAAAGCTTGCTTTTGGACCTGAGTATTAGGGGAAGTTCTTCCTTTGCAGAACTGGTGCGTGCTCTCATGGTTAATGAGAAGCCATAAAGGACAGAGTGAGGAATTGAATCATTATTTGTAACATAAGTTAGTAAGTTGCCCATTGCTTCACTTTAGGACAGATGGTAGGTTAGCTCTGAGCACCTATACTGACCCATTACCTGATGTGGTTCCGTTAAAGTCCTTTAAGGAGGTGAACACTGAATCAGAGGCAGAGTTCCCTTGCCTGCCCACTTCAGTCTCTTATAAGATTTATATTAGTATAAATTCATATTAGTATAAATCTACTTCTTCCCTATCCAAAAAAAAAAAAAAAATCAGACAGCCAAAATGGTGGCAACCAGCAGTGAGCTGACTGAAAGAGTAATAGAAACACTTGATCTTTTAAATTGATATGTGCACATAGTATTGGACACCCAGGTCATACATGCTCACGTACTTTGAGTAAAGAGCACCATGGCAAATTATAGGACACTTCTTCTCACTTAGGTTCCCATAGGGTCTCTGTCTAGACTCTGTTGTTTGTTTTTGGTCATATGAACCTAGCATGTGTTTAAAAAACAAAATAGGAAATTTAGTTCTTTAAATAATCGGTATTTTTCAGGTAGGTATTCTTCCTAATCATTTCTGGAATGAGCCTTTGCATTTCACATTTTTAATGTGAAATGTTAACAGTCCTTTTAGTACCTGTGTTTTTTCTGCACAAATACAACTGGTCCCAGAATTTATCTTCTGCTTTACGCTTCATTGTAGAAACCGTTCAGGCAGGCTCCTGACTCCAGCACAGACCTTTGAGACCTTCTTTCCTGCTCTCCTCACATACAAACCCTGGCTCCACAGATATTTCTGGGTCAGGGGACTGAGTAGATGGTGACAGTGGTATCATCTCTTTTTATATTCGACTTTTCCCTTGTGCAGATTGTCCTAAAGCTATTTCCACCCAGGTCTTGTGCGCTTGCCTGCTCTCCCAAATTAGAATCCAACTTTGAGCACAGGTTACTTTAATGGCTCCCAAAATCAAGTCCACAGTTAACAGCCCTTTCAGTTCACAGAACTGTAACATTTTAAAATACAACTTATCCTGGAAACATCTGCAGTCTAGTTCTCTCACTGATAACCACCCCAGGCCTCTGTTACATTGCTTCAGTGACTGGCCAGTGGTTATATATGGTGCCGGGACTTTGTTCTTTCTACTTCCTAGTCACGAAGGAGAACCTTTTCAGAATTTGTGCAGGTGGATTCCAGTGTTTAGAGCATAGAAATACTATGGCATCAAACAAAAAATACTGGGCAAGTGATATTAGGCAAATCCAGACAAATAGAGTTTTCTTTCCCACCTATCAGGTTTCATACTTCAGGTCTTTGTTTTACTAATTAAATTTAACTTGTAGTTTTATATTTGGTGTCATTTATTTGTTATTTAGGCATAGATGTGAATGCTACTTATTCACTAGTGTGGCAGTATTAAAGTCTCCAGTTTGATGACACGATTGAAATAGTCTCTAATTTAAGGATTCTTCTGTCAGTCAAGAGAGAGAAACCAAGTGGTAATGTGAACAAGGAAAGCTTAATAAAGAATTCCCAACTCTTAACGGGAGCTTCCCTGGTGGCTCAGCAGCAAAGAATCCTCCTGCCAATGCAGAAGACACGGGTTCAGTCCCTGGGCTGGGAAGACCTCCTGGAGAAGGAGATGGCAGCCCACTCCAGGATTCTTGCCTGGGAAATCCCATGGACAGAGGAGCCTGGTGGGCTTCAGTCCACAGAGTCACATAACTTAGTGATTAAACAGCAATGACCCTAACGGGATTGGAGTCATGAGGGATTTGCTAATTAGAAATAGAGAAAGCTTTAAATTTTGTAGGCACGGTGGTAGGAGTAGCCACTGCCCTCAGGGCTGAGATGGGGTGCCCAGTGAGAGCTTCCTGGCTGAGGTCCAGACCTCTGGAGAGGGTACAGCTGTGACTCGAGTGGCAGAAAAGTCATGAGCATGATGAGGTGGTGGGGAGACTTAGGGGTAGGTGGAGCTGGGAGGAAACTGCTGGGAAGTTCCTCAGAGCAGCAGAATGAGGGGGCTATAGGAGTCAGCCAAGAGCAAAACTTTTCCTGCTGTGTCTCTCTAGCACCCTCTATTGAAGAAGCTTAACGTCTTGCCAGCTGGCAAAGGAAAATGTTTAAAGGTCCTGGTCTTCACAGAGCTGGCAAAAAATTGAGTGTGAAGCTGAGCGGCAGTAAGTCAATAGCACAGTCCCCACCTCCACGTTCTTTAGTAGTCAGACGCTTTTTGGTCAAGCTTGCTTGTCATTTGTTGCATAGTACCTGCTTTAAAAATTTCAGTGATATCCCGATCATTATTAATAACAGTCTGCCTCTTCCAGCTTCCCTGGTAGCTCAGCTAGTAAAGAATCTGCCTGCAGTGCAGGAGACCCCGGTTCAATTCCTGGATCGGGAAGATCCCCTGGAGAAGGGATAGGCTACCCACTCCAGTGTTCTTGGGCTTCCCTGGTGGCTCAGCCCATAAAGAATCCGCCCACAATGCGGGAGACCAGGGTTCGATCCCTGGGTTGGGAAGATATCCTGGAGAAGGGAACTGCTGCCCACCCTAATATTCTGGCCTGGAGAATTCCATGGACTGTATAGTCCATGGGGTCGCAAAGAGTCAACATGACTGAGCGGCTTTCACTTCACTGTCGCTGCTTACATACCAGAATGTACCAGCCGGGACACCTGTATCTGTGAGATGGTTGGAGCTTAGTGTCTATTATTTTAAGCATATTTAAACTACACATGTTCAAGTATCATTATGAAAACTGGTGATGAAAGTGGAGCAACACTAAAAATTGTGTCATTTTCTGACTTAATTTGAGGCTACTTTAAACTCAGAAATGAAATAAAGAAAAGGTTTTTCCAAAATGGTACTTAAGGGCTTCCCTCACAGTCCAGTGGTTAAGACTCCCGTTTCCACTGGAGAAGGCATGGGTTCAGTCCCTGGTCAGAGAAATAAGATCCTACATGCTGCATGGCCCGGCCCCTCAAAAAAGGTACTTTTAACCTCTCTGTTTGTAATTGATATGTGATATAGTCACTTTAAAGCAGCTTTTGTGGTGGTTAAGAATGTTTACTGAGTGTGATTAGTTTTGAGAATCATAATTAAATAGTGCTAGATCCAGTCAGCACTTTTATATCTAAATTAAACAAATTGTTGATAAACTGTATTTATCAGGATTCTTTGGTTACATGCAACAGAAAGTGACTCTACAAATTAAGGAGGGAGTGGAAGAAGGACTTAGGAAGGATAAGAGGTGGCTGACATCATTGAGGAAAAGCTGAGAAGCCAGTCTCCACAGCCTGCAGAGCCTAGGCGGCAAGTGCTGGTGGGCAGGTCTGGAGGTCACGGTCTCTGAGATGGATATGCTTCAGCTGCTGGCCCCTCAGTTCAGGATTTACATTCCAGGGAATGTCTTGATTGGACTCATAGGTAGCAGGCCACAGGAGCGACTTGTTCCTTGGTTCAAAGGATATATGTTACCAAGGCTTAATTCTCACTCCGCTTCTTAGCTTCTCTCCCATTTCCAGGCCCTCTGTGGTCAAGGCCTTCGACTTCCATTCCTGTGATCTTGTGGGGTGCATAGAGTCGCCCTGAATCTAGGCACCGTGGCCCAGGAAGCGCAGTGCTTTGGGGCTGGCCAGACGCCTCTGGAGCCTCTGTTCCAAACCTCAGGGTGAGAGAAGGACTGGCACTCAGGGAAATTGGAGTGCAGTTTCCAATGGGGGGAGTTAAGGAAGCTGAGCGACAAAAATACCGGATGGAGGTAATCACCTTCGTTGTTCAGAGAAAAGCCCACTAGATGGGGAACATCATTTTTCTGTGATAAAAAGCTGGTGGAAGAAGACTGCAAGATGTTGGGAAGTGCTGGTGGGACAGGGAAGTGGCTACGTCTCTCAGTGGTTTGACAGCAGGCAGTACACGTGTGCTTATCAGAAGTCTGCTCAGTCAAATTGCTCCCACGGAGGGTGCTGCTGGGTTTGTTCTGGTTTGCTGCTTCAGCCACAGTAGTAAGTGTTGAGAGAAGTCCTGGAGCTGAAGTCCATGTTAGCACTGAATGGAACGAGTGTCAGAGTTCTTTAGGAGTCCCTTGAGGCCCGCTGGTTCTGCCACGCCTCCGCTCAGATCTCAGTGCTGCTGCTGCATCCTTCCAAAGTGAAGGTTCCTGCAGTCAGCATTCCCCATCGGCGTCTCGCCCTTTCCTCCAAACCCTCCCTCTGTACCTTCTGGTACCCTGGTCTATGGAAAAGGAAGACCTTTATCTTGAGCTCTGTAGTCTCCCAACTCATTCCGTGTCCCCGCTCCATTCAGTGGAAGCCCCGTCCCTCATTAGGCCAGGAATGGAGGGGGTGGGAGATGCATGAGAGAGGGAGTCAGCATTTTCCGGAGCCCCTGTCCACTCCCTGTGACCATTTACAAGTCATTACTTTTGTGGCTTTTGTTTTTTATTTTTGTGTTTATTCCCTTTTTTTTTAAAGGTACGTACAGTACAGTTCAGCCTCTGGTGCAGTTACATAAGCGTCAGTGGATCCATACAGTGTCTATGTCGTGTTCACAGGTGCATATAGCCACCGTGGTCATCAAGATTCAGAATGGTTCTGTCATCCTCCAGAGAGTTCCTTGCACTGTCCCTTTGTAGTAATTCCGTCTCCATTCCCAGCCCCAGGCAGTCACAGGTCTGTTTTATGTTCCTCTGATTTCTCTCTTTTTCCAGTCTGTCGTGTAAATGGAACTGTGCAGCACGTATCTGTTTGAATCTGGCTGCTTGTACTTAATATGACGGTGTGTCTGAGTGTGGTTTTTCTTTGAGTTTAGCTCATCTGGAGTTCACACAGCTTTTTGAATCTGTAAATTTATATATATCACCAAATTTGGGACGTTTTTTTTCTCAGATTTATTTTTCTCCTCTACTTTTCACCAGTCTTTCTCTCCTCTACTTCTGAAACCCTAATGACCTGAGTGTTGGGTCTTTTGGTATTATCCCACAGCTCCCTGAGACTGCACTTTCTTATCTTTTTTCTGTCTGTTCGTCAGATCAGATCATTTCTTGTGCTCAAATTAAGTTCACAAATTCTTTCCTCTCACCCATTCTTTCATGGTGCCCATCTGGTGAAGTTATTTATTCGGATGTTTTGTCTTTCAGTTCTAAAGTTTCCACTTGAGGGAATTCCCCGGTGGTCCAACGATTAAGACTCCGCATTTTTGCTGCCAAGGACGAGGGTTCGCTCCCTGGTCAGGGAGGTAGGATCCTACAAACCAAAAAGTGAAAAATAAGTGAATGAATGAATAAAATTTCCACTGTGGTCTGTTTTATAGTTTCTGTTCATCTACTGTGAACATCTATGTTCCCATTTGTTTCCAGGGCATTTACCGTTATTTGCCTCTTGGAGCATAGTTATAATAACTTTTAAAGGCTTTAATAATTTCAACAGCTAGGTCACCTGGACTTAGCATCCCTGGTCTTTTGTCCTGACAGTTTGGCCACGTTTTCCTGGTTCTTTGTATGAAGAGTAATTTTGAGTTTTATCCGGGACCTTCTGGATATGTTGTATGGACCGTGAGTGCTATTAAACTCCTCAGGAGCATGTTGATTTTGTTGTTGTTGTTACTTACTTTATTTTGTTTTTGTTTAGCAGGCAATCAAGCCAGTTAGCTTCAGACCACAAAGCCTGTCTCGCGCTGTGTGGGTAGTGATTCGAAGGTTGTTCAGTTTCCCAAGCCTTCACTATGCTATGCTGCCTTGGGCCAGGCCCATACGTGTGCCACTCAAGGGTTAGTTCAGGACTTTGCGGGGAGCAGGACGGGTAGTTGAAATTGTAGTTCAGTTTTCCAAACCTTTGCTCCTGTTTGGGGTCTGTCACACATACACATGACTCGAAGGTGAACTGGAACTGAAAGTTTATGGACAGAATCTGAAGGTCTCCTCCAGCCGATTGCTCTCTGGGTCTGCCACACTCTCTAGCTCTCAGGAGCCCATTTTCCTAGTTCTTTGTTCAGAAAGATGAGGTTCTTTTGGCGTCAGCTGCCTGGGCCGCCACAGCACAGCTCTGTGACCAGAGCTGACCTCCGGTCAGAATGACAACAAACAGGCAGCAAGAGAAGAAGGGGAAGTGAGAGACGCGGCCCCACACGGCTGCCTCCCCCAGTTTGGACCCCTCTACTGGCCGACGTGCTCTCGTTTACTCTTCACAGTTTGGGCTTTTGTCTGTATATTGTGCCTCATCCAGTTTTTTGTTGTAATCCGTGGCAGAGAGGCTGTGGCAGGTTTATTCCATCTTGACTGGCCCCCAAAGTCTTAAAGCATGACCTAATTAGTTTTTTATGTTGCATAACAGACTACCACAAAGTGAAAGCAATGCACATTTGTTATCACCGTTTCTGAGGGTGAGGCGGCTAAGCCTGGGTTAGCAGTCGAGGCCAGGGCTGCGTTTTCGTGGGAGGGAGGACTTGACTGGGGAAAGGTGGGCTTCCGCGCTCACTCGGGCTGTTGGCAGAATTCATTTCCTTGCAGCAGTAGGATTCATGGCAGCTGTTTTTCAAAGCTGACCCCTGAAAGGGAGACTAAAGCAAGTCTGCTAAACAGATGGAGCTTTATAATGTAGTCAAGGAAGCGGCGTTCCATCACCTTCGCCATATTCTAACGGTGAGAAGCGAGTCACAGGCTCCTCCCATGCTCATGGGGAGGGCATCGTACAAAGGTGTGACCAGCAGGAGACCTAGAGTCTCCCTGACTACATTATTCTTTGATCCTCAAATAAAAATTCTTCCTTCCACCCTCTGCTCCTGTTAATATTTGTCAGAGCTGTGGTATCCTTTTCTACCCCACGTCTTGGGGTCATGCTGAACAGCTAGCTGTGTGGGTTTTTTATGCAATCCAGCCCATACTTGAAACTCCAGGTTCTTGACCTCCTATGCCAGTGACCTACTTTAGAACCTGGTTCTGTGACTTTGAATCTCAAGCATAAGCTGTCTACTCCATTATTCTGTTTATTTCCATACTCTGTCGAGTATTAAGGATAATTCCAGCCTCACTGTCACTTTCCTGCTAGAGTCTGTGCCCCTTCAAGGTCTAAGGCTGTTTTGGTAATATATCTTATCCTTTTCATACTGCCTAGAAGGGTGTAAGCGAGTATGTCCTTACAGATAGCAGGTACTCAAACACATGCTATAAAAAGTTAAAGAATCTGAAATATTTCTGTGACGACTGGACAGGATACCACTTCCTTCCCCTTCCTTTTTCAATTTTGCCTGATAACATTTATTCGTAACATAAACACTGCCAGGAAATTCTAATTAAATTAGCTAGTGCGCACACACACTAAATTAGTGAATATTTTAATGCCGTGACATTGGAGTCCAACCAGTATGGCTTCAGAGCAGAAACTGTGATGTGCCCTACAGGTGAAGCTGGGTTACAGTTTCTGGTGACTAAACCTCCCAGGCAAAACAAGCCCACCCTCTTTTGTGTGTATGCAAAAAGGCAGTAATTAACTAATAAAACACTGGAATTTGGAACACTTTCCATCTAGAATACCTTTGCATAGAGTAGCTGCCTCTCCAGCCATAATTTCATCTTTCAAACCCTGTTTCTCTGGGAGAAGGTGTAGTTAACTGGGAATACTGAGATGATTGATACATACAGAGTCTCCACTTACAGGCAGTCTCCTGCCTCCCCTCCCTTCTTCTAGCTGCTTCCAAAATATAAGTGGCTTCTTTCTCCACCCAAAGCCTTCTAATCCGGTGAGTGCTAAACTATTTGAGAATAAAAGAAATATGCATCTTGAAAATCCAGATTATTAAAAATATTTTCCTTCCAATAGCATCCAGTAAACTAGGGACACATCACTGTATGTCTCCCCACACAAAGCACAGATCATCTATGTCCACTTTGGCCCTTCAGACTTGCTCTGGGTCCTGAAGTTGAGCCCCATATCAGATTTCTCTTTCCCTGCTGCTGCTAAGTCACTTCAGTCGTGTCCAATTCTGTGCGACCCCATAGACGGCAGTCCACCAGGCTCCCCCGTCCCTGGGATTCTCCAGGCAAGAACACTGGAGTGGGTTGCCATTTCCTTCTCCAGTGCATGAAAGTAAAAAGTGAAAGTGAAGTAGCTCTGTTGTGTCCAACTCTTAGCGACCCCATGGACTGCAGCCTACCAGGCTTCTCTGTCCATGGGATTTTCCAGGCAGGAGTACTGGAGTGGGTGCCATTGCCTTCTCCCTAGTTTCCACTATTACTGAAGCATAAACGGTACCACTAATCAAAGCAATGCTGTTTTCTTTAGCAGAAGCCAGATAGACTAAAGCTGGAGTTCTTTGTAGTGGTGGTGAACTAGGAATGAAGTGAATGTGTATGAATAGAGGCCTAACAGAGTAGAATATGGGGGACCTTCCCTAGTGGTCCAGTGGGTAAGACTTTACCTTCCTGTTCAGGGTGTTTGGGTTTGATCCCTTGTCAGGGAGCTGAGATTCCACATGCCTCACTGCCAAAACACCAAGACATAGAAAACCAGAAGCAATATTGTAACATTTAATAAGACTTAAAGCAAAATAGAATATGGTAACATTCACGCCACGGTATATTGTGTAGCCATTAGAAATGATAGATTAGGGACTTCCCTGGTGGTCCCGTGGTTAAGAATCTGCCTTTCAAAGCAGGAGTTGTGGGTTCGATCCCTGCTCAGGGAACTAAGATCTCACACGCGTGCATGCTCAGTCACTCAGTCTGGTCTGACTCTTTGCAACCCCATGGACTGTAGCCCACCAGGCTCTGTTGCCCACGCAATCTTCCAGGCAAGAATACTGGAAGCGAGTTGCCATTTCCTCCTCTAGAGGATCTTCCTGACCCAGGGATCACTCCCGGGTCTCCTGCACCTCCTGCATTGGCAGGCAGATTTTTTACCACTGGCGCCACCTGGGAAGCCCAAGCTCCCATATACTGTGGGGCTGCTAAGCTGACGCCCCACAACTGGAGAGTAGCCTGTGTGCTGCAGTGAAGAGCCCATGTGCCGCAGCTAAGATCTGATGCAGCCGGAAGTAAAAGATTGTCTAAAAAGAAAGGAGAAGAAGTGCTGTCTCGCTAATAGCCAGAGAAATGCGAAACAAAGTAACGATGAGATATCGTCATTAAATAGACCAGGTCTGTCATTTGGGAGAACGGATGAGGAAAGAGAGAGACACTGAATGAGGAAAACAAGATGCGAAAAAAGGTGTATAACACGATCTCTGTATGACAAAACAATGATCAGATAAAATCCTTTGCAAAAATACATAAATGTGTATGATTCCATATAGTTCCATGAACATGGCGAAAGGCTCAGAAGAATATGAACTCAGTGGCTTCATGGGTTATCTGGAAGGGAGGTGGAGGAGAGGGGACCGCTGACGGGTGTGGAGAGAGAAGAAAGAATGAGTAAGGGGATGCCAGGCAAATGAGAAACAAAAGCAAAGTTTATATTGGGAAAAATGCATAAGATTACATTTACACTTGTGTGTAAAACCATATATATTTAAATGAAAGTTTTAAGTTGAAATTTAACTTAACCAACTTCCCTGGTGGTCCAGTGGCCTTGGAGTTCAATCCCTGTTCAGGGAACTAGATAAAGATCCCTTGTGCCACAGCTGAGACCCGGTGCAGCCGAATAAATGGTTTTTAATTAAAATTTAAAAAAGCAGTTTTCCCAGCCTGGTCATCCCTCTCCTTTATTTCCCATACAGCTTCACTTGCAAACCCACCTCACAACTTCTCCACACCGAAAAAAAAAAAAAATACAGTTTATAATCTTTTAGTAGCCTCAAAAGGTAGATAGAAATGTATTAAATATTCCTTGGTCGTTTCAGGAAATAAAGTTTCCCTGGGAAAGAAAGTACACTTATCGAATATGTTCTTCCAGTATTAATTTCACCTGAGGGATTTCCCTGGTGGTCCAGTAGCTAAGAGTCCACCTTGCAATGCAGGGGACGCAAGTTCGATCCCTGGTTGGGGAAGTAAGATGCCACACATCACAGAACAGCTCAGCGGGCACATTGCAACCAGCGAGTCCGAGCATTACAAGGCAAGATCTTGCATGATACAGCTAAGACTCGATGCAGCAAATAAATAAATAAAAATGTTAAAAAAAAAATTTTTTTTCACCTGGGTTTATGGATCAGAAATTGGTACTGTCAATGTCCTGATTGATGACAGGCTCTTTTTCTCAGTGCCTCAGAGACAGAAGACAGTCCTGCCACCAAGGTACTTAAGAGTCCGGAGTACAGGAGGAAGCACACAGTGTTCGTTAAAAGCAGGACCTTAGCTCTAATAGATAACAGGAGCAGGAGGGCATCACCCAGCAGACTGCTAAGCTCTCGTTGCATTGTGTGCACATCACTGGTGTAATAGTCATCGTTTGTTTGAGGCATTATTTATATGAATAGCCTGAAAAGCATATTAACCCCTTCTTGTCACTGCTGTGATCCCAGAGGCCTTATAATGCTACTCTTCAGAAAGTATTTGTTAAATGAATCAGCCCTTCTGTTTGTCCCTGATGCCTACCTACCACAGTAAATAGCATATGCTAGCTGTGTAGTGAACATATGAGATGATCTTAAGGTTTAGGCTTTCTAGGAAAGGAGCAGATGAAAATAACTTACAAGGAAGTGGAAGTCAGGGAACAGGAGGTTTCCGTAAAGATAATGAATGGGTGCAGTGGAAACAGGAGTAAGCGTAGGAGGTTATGGTCAGCATGCAAAGTAGTGACATCTAATGTTTGAGCAGTTCTGGATGCTTAAGATCTAGCAGTTAATACTTTGAATAAAACACTCTTTATTCACCCTTTATGATCAGGGGAAAGGCTGCATGTTTTGTTCTTTGAGGCTACTTTAGCAAACTAGCCAGCTCCCCAACCAGTCTTCCTAAAACAAAGCCCATGAGAAAGCAAGTCCAGCCCCATGTGCGCAAAACGAATCGGTTTATTTATTTATTTTTAACTGGAGGATAATTGCTTTACAATGCTGGGTTGGCTTCTGCCGTACACCACATGAGTCAGCCGTAGGTACACATAGTCCCATCCCTTCTGAACCTCACTCCCGCCTCCCACCCCATCCCGCCCCTCTAGGTTGCCAACAAGCACCAGGTCGAGCTCCCTGTGTACTAATTGGTTTTTGGTACCTTGAATGGTCAAACCAAAGATGACCAGACAATTGAGAAAAGATTCACATCAAAGGGAGCCTGAGGGAGGTAGTGTCCAGAAAGGAAACAAACAATGCAGAAAATTGGAAGAACTTCAGATAAACTCTAATTAATCTCTTCAGCTAGCATAAAAATGACCTGTATCTATAAAATGAGAACACAGTGGTGTGGGGAAAGAGCAACTAAAAAACAAGAAAGTTAATGTAAAATTTTAATATCATGGAATAGGAAACTCAGTAGAAGGGCTTGAAAGATCAAGTCTTAAAAAATTGAGAGCAACCATAGCAAAAAAAGAGTAGAAAACATAAATGTAAATTCTGATGATCCATCTAATAGACTTAATATGTTGTTCAGAAAGCAGGAGATGTTTTCAATAAGGCAGAGAACCGAAAGTACCACCTCTGTATTGAAAACATCAGCCAAATACTAAGCACCAATAGTGGGGGAGAAAGACCCTGAGGTGCACATCATCATGAAATTTCAGAATCCTGGGGGTGACAGGAAGCTTTGGGAGGAAATCACCTAGAAAGGACTACAAACCAAAACGACATCAGACATCTCTTAATAGGTAGTAGATGCTGGAATGCAGGGGTGTGGTGCCTTTGAACTTGATTCTCGACCTAGAATTTATGCTCAGCCCAGCCATCAGTGAAACAAAAAGGTAGCTAATTCCAGCATAATTGAGGGCAGCATTCAAGGAGGAAGACCAGGGAAGTCACAGGATGACGGAGTCAGTAAGTTCAGGTCAGCATTCGTGCACGGGCAGTGATGAGTTTGCACACACTGTTCCTCCTGCTTAGTCTGTTTCCCCTCCTTTCCCGCTGCACTGATGGAAATGACACAGTGATACAGTTTCATGTAAGGAACAATTAAGCCATAATGAAAGTAGGCTCCAGAAAGAGATGCAAAGGCCCGAGAAGCCTGCGAAAAGATGCTTGACACCACTATCATGAGGGAAATGCAAAGCAAAACCACAGTGTGGTACTTAGGGTGGTCAGATTAATAAAAACAGAAAATAGAACGGGTAGTTGTCAGGGCCTGGGGGTGGGGTTGGGGGTAGTGGGGAGTTATTTCATGGGCAGAGTTTCAGTTTTACAAGATGGCAAGAGTTCTGGAGATGGGTTATACAACCATAGGACTGTGACTGTACTGAACTGTACATGTAAAAATGGCTTAAGATGGCAGATTTTGTGTATATTTTATCACAATTAAAATTTTTTAAAAAATGAAATGACTGGAGGATCTTAGAAAACCCTAGCAGAGTGCTCCCAGCACAGAGTGAGCTGGACCAAGGCTCTGAAGGGAGTTTGGGCAATGCGGTTGAGGAGAGGGCTCCTGTTTTTAAACTGGAGGAGGGCGGATATGTAAAAAACAAAAACAATTTTTGTAGGGAGGATAGAGCAAGAGGAAAAGAAAAACAGCTAGGAACTCTGGGAAAAACAGCTACACAGGAGGTTAAATGTCCACACTGTGTACTGCCTAGCTCTGCATCGAACATTAACATACTGCTTTTAAAGCAAATGCCATTCATTGATTTAACTCATAGTGGAGAAGGAAATGGCAACCCACTCCAGTGTTCTTGCCTGGAGAATCCCAGGGACGGGAGAGCCTGGTGGGCTGCCGTCTGTGGGGTCGCACAGAGTAGGACACGACTGAAGCGACTTAGCAGCAGCAGCAACCAACTTAATGGCCTTGAGCTTGAGCAAACCCAGGAGACAGTGAAGGACAGGGAAGCCTGGTGTGCTGGAGGCCATGGGCCGCAAAGAGTCGGACACAACCGAGCGACTGAACAAGTGATGGGGCGGAAGACTGGGGTACTGAAGAGCCGCGTCCACCTCCGTCATTGTAGAAATTAAACTGTTAACATCTCAAATTGATAAGATACAAGGATCCAAGCATTTTTAAAGGTACACAACTATACAGTCACATAGAGAATATTCTTAAAGAAACTCAGTGTGTGTGATCTCCATGGAGAGAGCCTGTGAACCCTGGAGAAGGAAGAATCTCTCTTTGCTACATATCTTTTGTACTCTTTATGCTTTCTCATGAGCATGTATAACTTTATAAATAAAAATGAGATTCAGTGCTTTTAAAAAAATTATTAATGAAAAATGGCAGAAATTGTATACTAGGAGATAGAAGAAAGTAGTGCTAGTTAGGGGGAGTATTAGATGAAATTTTCTTAAAGTTCAAACAGTTGAATCGTGCTTTAGTCATAGAAACATGACCTCAGGCAAGAAAGTGTAAGGTATCTCAGGGCTACGTGAGATGTTTATTTCCAGCATTTTGTTTCAATACTGTGAAAGTGAAAGTTGCTCAGTCATGTCCGCCTCTGCGACTGAATAGTCCATGGAATTCTCCAGGCAAGAATACTGGAGTGGGTAGCCTTTCCCGTCTCCAGCGGATCTTCCCAACCCAGGGATCAAACCCAGGTCTCCCGAATTGCAGGTAGATTCTTTACCAGCTGAGTCACAGGGGAAGCCCCTAAACTGTACTGCTAGGGGAATAGGTGGTTCTACAGAGTAATAAAATTAAGCAAAAATCATTTTTATTTCATCTTCTATAGAATACCTTTTTTTGAAAGGTAGCTCTACTTGCCTACCTTATTAAATTTCATATCAGAAGATAATTGAAGTCTTTCATTGTGCTGGAGATTAAGAAAGCATGCACAGATGGGGCAGCTGTAGGGTAAGGGAGTTCGAGGAGGTGAGGTTCGGAACAAGACCAAGACTGGCACTTTCCAGGAACAGATCACCTTTAACGAGGCAGGAAGGGTTAGCAGCCAGATTAGCGAGCTGCTGCACTAACCCAAGAGAAGAGTAGTATATATAGACATATATGTGGAAAGCTACTGTCTTCATGGGGCCTGTTTTTCTCCAAGGTTGTTCCGAGTTTTATCTCTTAAACGGCTGGGACAAGGAATCCTGGAGATCAGCCAGAGGCTGGGCCGGCTGGGAGCTGGGTGTAATCAACCTTAATGTCCATTTTTTTTTTTCCCCTTCCGCTGAGAGTGTTCTCTGTTTTGCTTAGAATGGTGAGGAGGACCTGGAGGGGAGTTTTAACCCCAGGCTATTTTGAGCCGTCTAAGTTTCCTTCAGCAGCCATGACATCCCTAGTTTTTATTTGCTCCCTTTTTCCCTAGACGTGTGGCAAGAGCGTGGTGATTACAGCACCAATGCATCCTTCACGGAGCTTGACTGTGCTTTGTAAGAATATTTAATCACAGGTTTCTTAGTGTCTCCGCACCTTTTAACATGAAAAGATTCCTAGAAGGTATTACCTTAGATAATGAACATTTCCCAAGCTTGAGAATTGGACTGACCTCCTTTTAAAAGTTGTTTCTCAACCTTGGCTGGACATTGGAGTCATCTGGAAGCTTTTAAAACTCCTGATGTCTGAGTTCTGTTCCCTGATCTCACTGAAAACGGTTGCAGCCTTGGCATTGGAAGTTTGTGGAGGGAGGGGGGTCGTTCTGTGAAGAAAAGTTGTTTTTTTTTTTTTGCTGCCCTGGGTTTTCATTAGCTCATAGGCTTAGTTGCCCCATGGCAGGTGAGATTTTAGTTCCCCTTCCCCACCAGGGATCACACCTACAGCCCTTGCCTTAAGGAGGCAGGTTCTTAACCACTGGACCACCAGGGAAGTCCGCTTCCTGGGCGATTCTGAGGAGAGGCCAAGAACCACTGTTTTAAAGGAAGACTGATCTCTTAGGTGGGCTTCCCTGGTGGCTTAAAAACGCAGGACCCAGTATTCTTGCTCAGGAAATCCCGTGGACAGAGGAGACTGGTGGCTGCAGTCCATGGGGTCACAAACAGTTGAACACAGCTGAGCACAAGGACAGCCTCTTAGGTGCCCCCCTCCATCAAGTTGATTTAAATTATTTTCCTTATGATGCTGCTACTGCTGCTGCTAAGTCGCTTCAGTCGTGTCCAACTCTGTGCGACCCCATAGACGGCAGCCCACCGGGCTCTACCGTCCCTGGGATTCTCCAGGCAAGAGCACTGAAGTGGGTTGCCAGTCCCTTCTTCAATGCATGAAAGTGAAAAGTGAAAGTGAAGTCGCTCAGTCGTGTCTGACCCTCAGCGACCCCATGGACTCCAGCCTTCCAGGCTCCTCCATCCATGGGATTTTCCAGGCAAGAGTACTGGAGTGGGGTGCCATTGCCTCCTCTGTTCCTTATGATGGTACTCAGATACTTACAGACTGACGCTCGGATGAGATCCCCTATGCATGCAGTACTCGTGAGCACTTTTACAAGTTAAAAACAAACTTCAAAATTAAGAAATTAAACAACAGTGGTGGGTGGATAGCGGTGTTGTACTGAGGCTCTTGTGTGTGTTGTTCCTTCTTCTTCTGTTAACTCCTCCTTCCCACCTGTGTCAGTCTGGGCCCAGTGAGGAGGCAGAGACTACGTGGCAATATCAACAGGGAATGTCTGTTATAAGAATAATTAAATTGTGCATGCTAAGTCTCTTCAGTCATGTCCAACTCTTTGCAGCCCCGTGGACTGTAGCCCGCCAGGCTCCTCTGTCCACGGGATTCTCCAGGCAAGAATACTGGAGTGGGTTGCCATGGCCTACCTCCAGGGGATCTTCCTGACCCAGGGATCGAACCCAGTCTCCGGCTGCTCCTGCATTGCAGGCAGATTCCTTACCACTGAGCCACTAGGGGGAGCCCAATTAAACTGTGGTAAGAGAGGAACTCTAGATGACCGTGTGCTGGCTGGGGCTGAGGGCGAGAGCCTGAGGAAGGCCCAGTTGGAGGGGGCCCCTCCCCGAGGTGGGGCTCACACCCCCTGAAGAAGCAGCAGTGCAGCCGCCTGGCCCCCCGCGTCGCCCAGGTCAGCCAGTGGGCAGCTGGTGGTCACAGGAAGCGCTCCTCCCGCCAGGGGGAGCCGCCGCCAGTAACCCGGCACACGGGTGCGCAGGAGTGGGGGGCTCTGGTGGCAGCTTTCCCGGTGTGAGCTGCTGCTGATGGCCGGGCATGCCGGTGCGCAGACAGAGGGGCAGTGTCAGTGCCGTGGGCACAGAGCACGTGGCATCCCCATCAGGAGAGCCACAGCCACATCATGGGGAGAAGACCGTAGAGACCGGAGGCCCGCAGGGTGTGTGCTGACAGGGTCACTGGAAGCCGACCCTGGATCACGTCAGAGCTGCTGGGCTGCTAGGAGACTGCCCCTTCTCCCTCAGTGGCCAGAGTCCTCCCCAGGGGTCCTCCGAGCCACATGCTGACCTCATAGTGGGCCAGCCCCTTGCTCCTGCAGGTCCCTCTAGGGCCCTGCACTGGGGAAATTCTGCGTGGCGCTCACAGGGAAGAAGGGCTTAAGGGAACCCATCCATCATTGCATGGCGTGTGCTGGAGGGTGAATCTGGAGCTGACGGGCGGTGAGTTGATAACCGACAACAGCCCGCCTCGTGCCAGCCAGACACTTCTGCGACGTTAAGCTGTAGCTCATGAGCCGCCTGACTCTTCAGGAGTTGCTCAGTGCTGTGTTCAGTGTACCCTTCCAGCAGCTCCCCATGCTGTGTAGGGAGCTCTGTTTAAAAAACAGTTGGTTTGTCGAACAAACAGGTGTGCGTAAGAATCACCTCCAAAGACTCTGACTTGGTTGTTCTAGAGTGGGACCCAGGAGTCTGCACTTTTAATCTGGAAAGTGTGATGATGGTGGTCCCTGAGACAGAAATGCCGGTCTGGACTGTAGGAACTGTGTCTTTTTCTCCATCTTGTCCTCTAATGCCCGGTGCACTGCCTGATGAAAGGTTGGTGTTCAGCAGATGTGGGCTGAGTGAATGACCGCCACCGGTGGGTGTGTGCTCTGGTACTTACAGAGAAGTGGAGCCCTGGAGGGGGGCAGGGGGGTGACTGGCCATGTCTAACGCCTCTCCTCAAAATATCCTCCTTCGTACCATGCGTGGAGCTTTGCTTGACTTGCAACTTTCAGCAACTAATGTTTTGTTTTGTTTTGTTTTCATTTTAAATCATTGATTTAAAATGGACATTAAGCTAATACCACTTTTCTTTATTTTTAATAGGGAGAAAGAACAAGAAACACAAAAAGAGGAACATTTGATGGAAGAAAAGAAAAAGAAAAAGCAGGAAGAAAAGAAAAAGAAGGAAGGTGCTCAGAAAAAGGTTGGCTCGAGCTCCTAGTCCGTTGCCCCTGCAGCCGCTCTGCGTCTCCCTGCGTTATCATGGCCGTCACGTTGCAGAGGTTCAGTCTAATACTTTCCGAGGCTCGGTGTGCTCAGTCTGTGGAGAAGGAAACGGCAACCCACTCCAGCGTTCTTGCCTGGAGAATGCCCGGGACAGAGGAGCCTGGTGGGCTGCCGTCTGTGGGGTCACACAGGGTCAGACACGACTGACGCGACATAGCAGCAGCAGCACGCTCCCTCTAGAGTGCTGGTGACATAGATAAAGGGTGACACCCACACAGTGTCTTTTAAAAGGAGCATTAGAGCTGTGTTTCGGAGGATTTTGTGTTTACTTTGAGTCACTGGTAGTAAAGAATGCCCCTGCTATTTTATTTAAACTGAACTGTCCAAAACAACCATGCGTAAGGCCCATTTAACTGATTTTGTTAGAAAAGCTAGAAATAATATTTGCAGCTTTGGCAAGTGTTCTTTAACAACTTCTACTAGTAAATATTACAATTTAAAGTCATACTGTAATTCTTACCATCAGGCTTGAATTTTAGGGCATTTAATGTACAAATTCTACTGTTTACTTTATTCTTGCCTGATTCAGTGTATCTTATAGTTAGAACTGTTTATGTTTTAGTCTGTATTAACATATAGAGTTTAAATGAGCTTCCAGATATACATTTTTTCCCCAGTAATACATTTTAATAAAGTAATTGAGCAAAAACTTGCTTTTAAAGTTTGTAATGGTAAAGTCTGCTTATACACTTTCGTATGAATGTGTGCATTCTACACAGTATTCCTAAAGAGTTTTTGATTTTTTTTTTCAGGCTGCTGATCAAAAAACCAAAGGTGAGTTTACTTTATTTTGGCGGGTATATTTTATGGCAATACCAAAGTTTATGATAATGACTTGTTTAAAAATTGGTGGTTAAACAAAGAATCTAACCCTGCCTTTGAATCTGTTTTTTATGATTCACTGTGAAATTCCTCACTTACCACTGGTTTTATATCTGCATTTAGTTAGCATATACCTAATCTAAAATGCCTACCGAATGTTATATTAGGGTACATGTGTCTTTTTCAGTTATGGCTTCCTAAGGGGGTATGCCCAGTAGTGGGGTTGGATCATGTGGTAATTTTGTTCCTAGTTTTTTTTAAGGACTCTCCATACTGTTCGCCATAGTGGCTGTATCAATTTGCATTCCCACCGACAGTGCAAGAGGATTCCCTTTTCTCCATACCTTCTCCAGCTTTTATTGTTGGTAGATTTTTTGATGATGACCATTCTGAAGGGTGTGAGGTGATGCCTCATTGTAGTTTTGATTTGCATTTCCCTAATAATGAGATGTTGAGCATTGAAATATACACATTACCATATGTAAAATTTGGAAATTTGCTGTTTGATACCTGATGGTCTGTGACAACCTAGAGGGTGGGATGGAGTGGGAGATGGGAGGGAAGTTCAAGAGGGAGGGGACATACACATGTCCCCTTAGGGTGAATATGTTCCCTGTGGGTAACTACGGCTGTGTCTTGTTGATACATGCAGAAACCAACACAATATTGTAAAGCAGTTATCCTCCAATTAAAAGTAAAGAATTTTCTAAAAATATATATTAGCTTTCTAAACAGTGCTTTATGATTTTCCTTTTGATTTGATTTCCACCAATCAATTAAGCCTATAATGTTGATCCAGTTTGCTTAAGAACAACCAAAGGATACTGAATTTCTTTAAAGCTTCTACTTTCTCTTTGCCAGCTATTACAATAAAAAGAGATATATTCTTTCTATACTTTCTCTCTTTGCTTACTAATGTGTGAAAGGTTTTCTTTTTATTCTCCAAGCCCGGAATTGGCGTTGGTTGTCCTGACGGGTGTGAGCAGGAACGCATGTGGCTCTCACAGTACCCGGGATGTCTGCCCCGTGCTGGTGGGCCAGCAGAAGGGAAGCCGTTCTCGGAGCCTTCTCACTTGGTGCTTGGCGTGCTTGGGGACTGTCCAGTGCTGGGGAGCGCATGCAGGACTCGCGGTCACCAGCTCTGTCTAATTTGGGGCAAGGCACTGCATCTCTTTAAGCCTCGGATATCTCATACTTACCATGAGAAGGGCGAGGGGTGAGTGTTCACACCTCGCAGAGCTGTCCTGAGCTCCACACAGCCAGGGCTCGGTGCTGGCACGGAGCTCATGCTTCCTGGAGGTTGGCTGTGGTTAATTGTAAGTTGCTGTTTCTGTTGGACCGTCACGTGTAACTGTAGGCATAGACACTTTTGCCTGGCATTTGTAGTTTTCCAAGTAGAGTTTACGTCAACTCATTTGAACTTCATGATCGAACAGGGCAGGTATTAGTTGACAATGAAGAAACCGTGGCCGACAGTGTGACTTGATGTGGCTTGCTCTTGGCCACAACTTAGCGCGAGGACAGGCCTCGAGGGAGCCTGGGTGTCTGACCCCAGCATGGTTGCCTCAGAGCTCTCACCACAGAGCCATGGTAGGAGGTGGATTTCATGTAAATGAACATTTAAAGACAGCGTAGTTTTCAAAAAGGACGTTTTGTCTCTCACGCTCTCAGTGGTTGTGTGAATTTACAAAACACTGGTCAGAAGGGCCCAAAAGGCGTGCAGTCCGTGGTGGTTTTGAAATTATGATCTTGAAAAAGAAATAATGGTTTCTTATTATCATTTAAAAGTGCAAAATTATTGCTCTGAATTAATTATCCATTTCCCCCCCTTTTTTTTTTTTTAACATTTTGAGAAGTTTTTACAGCTTGATTCAGTGCCAGCTGACTGTTCTGTTGCCACTGTCACTGAGGTTGTTTTCTCTTGGAATAGTAACAGATTGCTTATGATCGCACAGTGATCATGAGTTACAGTGTCCCGCCGCTGTACACAGAGTTATTGTTTTCTATTACTGTTCTGATGAGTATTTTCACTGCTGACTCCAAACCCTACTGGGTTTTTATCTTCTCCTTTTATCCTCTCTAAAATACTGCTCCTTTGGGTACAATTTGTCAGTAACTGTACTAACTATAACCAGCCTCAGAACAGAACATAATGATTATTAACATCCTTCTAAACAACAGGGGGAAAAAGTGCTTTTTTGAATGATAAATAACAGTGCTGCTAGGTCATTCATTAATAAATATTAGCAGCGCCAAGGTCTAAATTTTTCTCATGATCTCCATTATTACTGGTTCCACTCAAAATTAACTGCCTAAAAAAATTAATAAATAAACTGCCTGCAAGGTGGTGGTTCTGAGTTTCCAACCGGACCTGTGTGTCAGATAACATAGGCTGGGCCTGACCGAGTGTTGAAATACACTATACGGATACACAGAGCACAGACCTGCTTTGCTAACTGTCCGGCATTTTCCTGTCTTTCCCCTGCTCTAGAGTCTGTAGCCAGAGGGGCAGACCCGCCTTTGCCTTAGGCCCTCTCGTGCCCCCACTCCTCAGAGGCCTGAGAGGCCTGAGACCGGCACCCTCACCGGCATCGGCTTTGAGACGCACCCTGTCCCTGAGTTAGTTCCAGTCGTCGGTGCCATCTGCTGTGTCCACACGACTAAACTGAAGCTCTGAGAGTTTGCCCAGTGCCCCCCAAACCGTATAACTGGTCAGTGGCAGGGCTGACAGGCCCAGAGTCTTCCTGAACTTGCAGCATCCGTGAAGGGCACACAGCAGACATTTCACCCAGCAGCGACTGTATGTCAGTACCTGCCGTGCTATAGAACAGTCCTGTATCGGGAAAGGGATGCTCAGAGCTCCTGAGTAGCAGGGCGGGGTCAGCCTCTGCTTCCAGAGGCAGGTCTCTGACCTCCTGGCCAGATGTGACAGCCCCACTACAGAGTCGCCAGAAGTCAGAGAGCGCTGCTGCCGCCACACAGCAGCACCCAGAGGGGCCAGGGCCCAGTTACGGGAATGTAGCAAAGAGTTTAACAATTTGAGTGAGTCCAGGAGTTGAATACTCTTAATGTGAGAGGCTACAGTTATAAATAAGGTGATATAATACAGTGAGTCAATTAGCCTAGTAGAAGTTTGAGTTGATTTTATTTTGATGATTAGCTCAAACAGGACCATGTCAATTAGTAAGTGCCATGCTCTCTGACATTGCACGTGGCATAAACAGTAGTGTTAGTAGAGCAGTGCCTCCGCTATTTAGCATCATGTTTGACTTAACTTTCTCAATAACTGAAACTTAACCTCTCTAAGTTTTGATTTAAACATTTTCAGAGAACTCTTTATATGTTATACATGTACCTATATTATCAGTTCAGTTGCTCAGTCATGTCTGACTCTGTGACTCCATGGACTGCAGTGCGCCAGGCTTCCCTGTCCATCACCAATTCCCAAAGCTTTCTTAAACTCATGTCCATTGAGTCAGTAATGCCATCCAACCATCCTATCTTCAGTCGTCCCCTTCTCATCCCACCTTCAATCTTTCCCAGCATCAGGGTCTTTTCCAGTGAGTCAGTCCTTCACATCAGGTAGCCAAAGTATTGGAGTTTCAGCTTCAGCATCAGCCCTTCCAATGAATATTCAGGACTGATTTCCTTTAGGATAGACTGGTTTGATCTCCTTGCAGTCCAAGGGACTCTCAAGAGTCTTCTCCAAAACCATAGTTCAACAGTGTCAATTCTTCGGTGATCAGTTATCTTTACAGTCCAACTCTCAACTCCATACATGACTACTGGTATAACCATAGCTTTTACTAGACGGACCTTTGTTGGCAAAATGATGGCTCTGCTTTTTAATATGCTGTCTAGATTGGTCATAGATTTTCTGTAAGGAGCAACTGTCTTTTAATTTCATGGCTGCAGTCACCATCTGCAGTGATTTTGGATCCCCCCAAAATAAAATCTCTCACTGTTGCCATTGTTTCCTCATCTATTTGCCATGAAGTGATGGGACCGGATGACATGATCTTAGTTTTCTGAATGTTGGGTTTTAAGCCAGCTTTTTTACTCTCATTTTTCACTTTCATCACGAGGCTGTTTAGTAGTTCTTCGCTTCCTGCCATAAGGGTGGTGTCATCTGCATATCTGAGGTTATTGATATTTCTCCCAGCAATCTTGATTCCAGCTTGTGCTCCATCCAGACTGGCATTCACATGATGTACTCTGCATATAAGTTAAATAAGCAGGGTGATAACATACAGCCTTATCGTACTCCTTTCCCAATTTGGAACCAGTCTGTTGTTCCATGTCCAGTTCTAACTGTTGATTCTTGCCTGCATGCAAGTTTCTCAGGAGGCAGGTCAGGTGGTCTGGTATTCCCATCTCTTTAAGAATTTTCCACAGTTTGTTGTGTTCCACACAGTCAAAGGCTTTGGGATAATTAATAAAGCAGAAGTAGATGTTTTCCTGGAACTCTCTTGCTTTTCCTGTGATCCAGCGGATGTTGGCAATTTGATCTCTGGTTCTTCTGCCTTTTCTAAATCCAGCTTGAACATCTGGAAGTTCACGGTTTATGTGCTGTTGGAGCCTGGCTTGGAGAATTTTGATCATTACTTTGCTAGCGTGTAAGATGAGTGCAGTTGTGTGGTAGTTTAAACATTGGCATTGCCTTTCTTTGGGATTGGAATGAAAACTGACCTTTTCTAGTCTTGTGGCCACTGCTGAGTTTTCCAAATTTGCTAGTGTATTGAGTGCAGCACTTTCACAGCATCATCTTTTAAGATTTGAAATAGCTCAACTGGAGTTCCATCACCTCCACTAGCTTTGTTCGTAGTGATGCTTCCTAAGGCCCACTTGAGTTCGGACTCCAGGATGTCTGGCCCTAGGTGAGTGGTCACACGATTGCGGTTATCTGGGTCATGAAGATCTTTTTTGTACAGTTCTTCTGTATATTCTTGCCACCTCTTAATAATATCTTCTGCTTCTGTTAGGTCCATACCGTTTCTGTCCTTTATTGTGCCCATCTTTTCATGAAATGTTCCCTTGGTATCTCTAATTTTCTTGAAGAGCTCTCTAGTCTTTCCCATTCTGTTGTTTTCCTCTATTTCTTTGCACTGATCGCTGAGGAAGGCTTTCTTTTCTCTCCTTGCTGTTCTTTGGAGCTCTGCATTCAGATGGGTATAATCTTTCCCTTTTTCCCTTGCCTTTAGCTCCTCTTCTTTTCTCAGCGGTTTGTAAGGCCTCCTTCAGACAACCGTTTTGCTTTTTTGCATTTCTTCTTCTTGGAGATGGTCTTGATCCCTGCCTCCTGTACAGTGTCACGAACCTCTGTCCATAGTTCTTCAGGCACTCTGTCTGTCAGATCTAATCCCTTGAATCTATTTGTCACTTCCACTGTATAATTGTAAGGGATTTGATTTGGGTCATACCTGAATGGTCTAGTGGTTTTCCCTTCTTTCTTCAATTTAAGTCTGAATTTGGCATTATACCTTTTCTGCTTTCTCCTAGAGAGTAGCCTAATCCATTCTTGATAGATCAGTCTTCATTATAGCTTTAATTATGCTTAAAAAGTTTTTTTTAATATCAAGCTATAACCATTGAACTTGAACTATGAATCTTCGTTTAAAAGACAAATGAAGAACGGAATCTCACTGGAAGTTTTTTCATTTGCTAAATCTAATATATAGCATGTTGCTTCTCCTCCCCTGCTCCCGTCTGGAAACTCGGTGCCTAGAAATTCTGCTTTACAAAATTATAAATAAAATGTTCTCTCTGTTTTTCCAAATCCTGATTAGCAGTGTCTTTGTTAAGGTCATTTTCTTTTTACGCTTCAGGCAAGCGAGTGGGTTCAGGGGAAACTCTGTGCCAGGAGCGCTGGCGCCGCATCCGCCCGGCGTCCCTGCCTGGTCCAGCTCTGGGGCTCTGTATGCAGACAGCGCGTTCACCGTCACCTTTCCCGGCTTCTTCCCCCTCTGCCCCCTGAGTGCCCTGTAGGAATCCGAGCCTGTTTCTGTGACTGGGGCTCTTCTTCTCCAGTGCTTCCTAGTCTTCAGTGGTGGTAATTTTAACCATCCTTCCCTTATGTTTCTTCTTGTGATGAAAAATGTAAGTAATATTAGTAGATTCTCATTGTTTCTAAAAAGAATTTAAAGTTCACGTGAAGTCCCTCCGTGTTGAGATAGCTAGCTGTTAACATTTTGTTGACCATCCTTGAAAGCATCTCTCTCTATACATAAATGTGCATTTTATATGGAGTCTCTGCTGCTTCCCCTGATTAAACCCTTCCCTGTCTCCTGCCCCTCAAGGAGCCGCACTAAACAACTTGAAAAGCTCTGTGTGAGTCTGTTCAGAAACAAAGCAGTCCTATGTAAATTCTGCTAAACATTGCCTTTGCATTGGTAACCAGAGGAAGAGCCAGCTGAACTCCATGCCTTAGTGAGACCCTAGATGTTCTCATAGTTGGGGAAAGGGAATCAGATATGATCCTGTTTTGTTTGTTTGTTTATCGTCCTGTTTTGAAACACCATTAACTTGTGTCTTATATACTTGCTGAGTAGCTAATCTCTACGTTTTGGACAGTTTATAATGGGTTTTGCTTCAGTAATCATTAATCTCTTCTTTATTTGAGGCACTGTCCTTAATTTGGGCTGAGAAAATAGTAGCTTTATGATGTGATGACCTTATGAGCCTAAATTTTCTTATTGTCTTCTGGGTTTTTTCATGGATTTAAAGGGGTGTTGTTTTTTTTTTAAGGATTAACTATAATTATACTCATAAATGCGAAGTGAATTTAATATAGTGGTTTTAGCCAGATTTTCTCAAATTCATAAGATAGAAAGAGAAGGTTTCATACAAAAAGTTCAAAGTTAATTATATCATGTATAAAAGTGAATATCTTGATGACCCAACATGGCTCAAACTCCGCATGTTTAATGAGTCATGGTTTTGAGTTAGATACTTTTAAAAATTCATACATTTTAATTAGTTTCCTCATCTTGCTCAGAAGGACTGTACGTTTTGCTATCAGGTATTTGGCTTCACTGTACATTCAGTCTCTAATTGTTAATTTTAAGCAAACTTTTATCTGCTTCTGTTAATGTAAATCAATTGAAAGCCTATTCTTCCAGTGCCTTGTGTTGGCTTTGTTGTTGTTGTTGCACCACAAGGCTGGTGGGAGCTTGATTCCCAGACCAGGGGCTGAACCTGCACTCTCGGCCGTTAAAGCACAGAGGCCTAACCACTGGACTGCCAGAGAATTCCCTAAACGTGTCTTTATAAATCCCTTTCATTCAACATGAGTGAAAAGTGGTGAGAATTGAGGTTTAAAGCATGCCTTCTGATTTCATAGTCAGATATGGATAAAAATAAACAGAAATGAACCCACATTTCTGCACCTCGCCAATCAGGTGGCACTTTTTGTTTTAGCTGAGGCAGTTTATTACCATTTCCTCAGTCTTTCAGGGGTCTCAACACAATAATCAGCAGTTAGGATTTATAAAGCAGCAGATCTGTGTTCTCCTGAGTTAATAAAATTGGCCAAATTCCTTGAATTTACATGTATTCACGTTCACATCCACATAACCAAAGCAGATACCATTTTGAGTATATGAATTACTCTTAAGAGCAGCATCTGAAAGTCTAGTCAGCGTGATATTGTCTATAAAATATGGCATTTACTTGCCTATCTACACAATTAATAAAATCTTAGAGCTTGAAGGATCCTTAGAGATTATCTAACTGCTATGTTAGATGGGAAATGAGATTCAAAGAGTTGAAATGATTTGTACAAGTTTTGACAGCTAGTGAGTAACAAAACTAGAACTAGAATCTTCACCTTCTGGTTGTCGATTATATATTTTTCTCCATTTGAAGGGCCTGGAGATGTAGATACTGTGTATCTATTATCAGTACTATATCAGTTAAAAACATAACTTAGGACATTTTCAAAGAAGGCTGGAAGAAATTCCTAAGAGATCTGTTATGTAAGAGATCTTTATGGGATAATGTCTTACAGGATTTTTAACATTAGCTATGTCATTCTTCAGCTGTGTTGTTCTATGTTTAAAGGAATTATTTAATTTTACTATTAAATCCCTAGGGAAAGGAAGGTATAATAAATGCATGAACATTTTTTCCATGGGAACAAAGAAAATGTATTAAGCAGTGGTATTTTTCCCCTAAATATGTAGGCAATTCAAAGAGATAAAAATTATTGGGAAAAAAAACTAAGAGATTATATTTATATATCTATATACACACACATAAAAATATATATACATAGATGCACACACACGTAATACTTTCTTGATCAGATTTTAGAGGAAAGGAAGTAAACCCAGTGGTGACTTATGTTTCCTTTTACGAGGCCCTCTAACTGCCTCTTCTGCACAGGCCTCAGGTGACATAGAGGTCCACATCTCTGTTTAGCATAGCTTCCCTGACACATTAAACATAAAAGACAGTCTCCAGGCGTAAAGTTATAATTTATAGCTCTAAGAGAAGCTCACAGTCTGCTTTCTGAGAAGTAATTTGTTTACCCAGATTGCTTTCTTTTTTTTTGCAAGAGCTTTATTGGGTTATAGTTTGGCCACCTCATACAAAGAGTTGACTCATTGGAAAAGACTCTGATGCTGGGAAGGGATTGGGGGCAGGAGGAAAAGGGGAAGACAGAGGATGAGATGGCTGGATGGTGTCACCGACTCGATGGATGTGACTCTGAGTGAACTCTGGGAGTTGGTGATGGACAGGCAGGCCTGGCGTGCTGTGATCCATGGGGTCGCAAAGAGTCAGACATGACTGAGCTACTGAACTGAACTGACACACAGTAAACTGCATGTATCTAAAGAGAACAGTCTACTAAACATTGGCTTGTGCGCGCCTGTGAAACCATTCCCGAAGTCAGGATGGCATCCGTCATCCCTGAACGTACCCCTGTGCCCTTTCCCAACCCACGTCTCCTTCGTCTCTCATCAGCCTCTGGGCAGACACTGGCCTACTTTCTGCCAGTGCAGAAGGTTTCCTAGACGGTTACATAAACAGATTCACACCACGCGCACCCTTGGCTGCTCTCACTCAGCCCGGTCTCGTGATTGCCATCCCCGTCACTGTATCAGGAGGTCGTCCCCTTTTCTTGCTGCATAGTACTCCAGTGTCTGAGTTGTTCACAGTTGCCTTATCCATTCATCTGTCCGTGGACATTTGAGTTCTTTTCAGTTTTTAGCCATGATAGAGTGCCTGTGCACATCCATGTGCAAGTCTCTGTCTGAATGACTGTCCTTTCACTTTCCTTTGCTAAACGCCTGGGAGTAGAATGGCTGGATCTTCTGGTAGGTAGGTGTGTGACTTTTCAAGAAACTGCAGAACTTTTCCACAGTGATTATCTCATTTCACAGTTCTTTGAATCCTCATTAACACTTGGAAAGTCAGTCTTCACAATTTGAGCCTTTCTGATAGATGTGGTATCTCTTTGTGGTTTTGATTTGCGTTTCCCTAGTGGCTCATGATGCTGCACATGGCCTTTATGTGCTTTTTTGCCGTCTTCTTTGGTGAAGGTATATCCTAATATTTCGCCGCTACTTTCTGAGTTACTTGCTCTTTGACTCTAGATTGGTTTATAGTATTAAATTGGCCTCTAGAGTTGGGCAGAAAGTCCCATCAGTGCAGCTTAGTTTTCTGCATACCTCAGTCATTTCCCCTTTTTTTTCTGTGTGTGCAGTTATTTCTGTGATAGTTATATCAGTAAACATGCACTTCCAGTATGATCACATTTTACTCAGCTTTTGACATACCTACTAAAGATTGCATTAATAAATGAGCGAAATATTGGTCGCATTATATTACGTAGAGTTGTCAAGTTAGTTCACTTAATTAATTTGATCGCTTATAAATACCTAGCAGATAGCAGAGATAAGGTCTCTGTTCTCAAATAAAGATACTAATAGTAGGAGCTAACTACATAAGCAATGGATATGTAAGCAAGTAAACGCAACAAAATGTTCTGGGTGTTGTGTTTTATTTATCCCCCATCTTCTACCTGAAAAGATGTTAAGTTACATTCATTTGATCATCTTTTCATCCAGTGTTTATATTTCTATAAGAAAAGATAATCTTTAAGGTTATCTTACTAAAAACAAACGAGACAACTGGGGGCAAGGACAGCACTGATTGAGAGTGAGATAAACACCTGCTGGAGCTGGACCACTCCCCTGCCTGGTGCCTAGCTTAGCTTAGCTGTGGACACCAGCAAGAGGTGAGATGCCCAGTCATCCCAAACCCATCTATGAGCCGTGAGCCTGTCTGACCATAAAGGAGAGCCACCGGAGAGTTTTAAGTGGGGGAGTGACAGCATGAGCTTATATTTTAGAAAGATCTCTGAAAGTGCCAGATTGAAGACGGATCAAACAGTTGGAGAGAGGGCTAGAGCCAGTGGGTACAGCTAGACCACTGCCTAGTCCAGCCTCCAGACGCTAAGTGGCGAGGGTAGGGAGGAAGGAAGGGGTCATGTGATAGAACGGGCAGAAGTCAGAGACCATCTGGGCTGGTAACCATTTGATCCACCAGGTATCTGTTGAACACCTTGTATTTGCCTGGCACCATGCTGTTCACTGTGGGGAGAAAAAGATTTTAAAAGTAGAAGCATTTCACACTCTGCTGGGACTCAGAGTCTTGTACGGAGTGGATGTAAACATCAGTCACACTGCTGCAGGTGTCGTGACTGACCTCCCCGAAGAAGAGGGATGTTGGTCGTGAGAGCACGGAACTCAGAAGCATGGATGAGGCTGGGGTTAGGAGGGGCGTCCTGAGTGCTGCTCCAGTGAGAGCCAAAGGATGACTGAGAGCCTAGGCCCGGGAGAGTGCAGAGAGGGCAGAGGGCTCCCCGGGACAGAGGGAGCAGTGTTCTCACAGAGGCTGGCTGGACCCCAAACAGACAGAAGGCCGCAGGGCCTGGGAGCCGTCAGCAAGGAGAGGAGAGGTGGTGGATGGGGACGAAAGTGGTCGGGGAGGACCAGGACGTGAGAGCGGTCTGGAGGCTTCTCACAGTGAGTAGTCAGCGTGGTCAGGTTTCCCTTCCGCTCCCCTGCCTTCTCTGACTACGTGTTGGAGTAGCTAACTGGGGCTCCCTCTTCTGGCGGGTTGTAGGATTCTGTACTTGGAGGGAGAAAAGCAACTCCAGATTAGTGCTATTCCACGATGTATTTATCTTATTGAAGAAGAGTTGATCTAGGGTTTCAAGTGTACAGCAAAGTGGTTGAGTTATACATGTTTTCTTTCTTCTTTTTCAGATGATTGTCCTTTATAGGTTATTACAAGATACTGAATATAGTTCCCTGTGCTATCCAGCAGGGCCCTGTTGATGTGTTTTATGCATAGTAGATTGCACCTGCTAGTCCCAGACTCCTGATTTATCCCCCTTCTGCCCCGTTCCTCTTTGGTCATCTGTTTTATGCATAGCAGTTTGCACCTGGCAATCCCAGACTCCTGATTTAGCCTCCCCTCTGCCCCGTTCCTCTTTGGTAGTCATAAGTTTGTTTGCTATGTCTGTGAGTCTGTTTCTGTTTTGTGAATAAATTCATGCCCACAGTTTACTAATTTATTAACACGCATGCAGCCCTCTTGCACAAGGCGATATGCACGTCCTGGGGGAACACGGGTGAGACAGAATCCCATGGAAACCTCTGTTTTACGCGATTTCAGATTCACTGTTTGTTCCTAGAGCTTGCTCTGCTTGGGATGGTTCCGCCTGGAGAGAGAGGAGGTCAGACTTAGAAGCTTGTACACTCCCCAGACTGCTTTACCCTGCGTGTCTGTCCTGTGTGTCGCCTCTTTGAGAAGTGTTTCAAGCGATGGTCCGTATTGAGGTTATAGAAAAGCCAGGGCTTCCTGGTAGTCAGTGGTTGAGAATCCACCTGCCAGTGCAGGGGAAACAGGTTCCGCCCCTGAGCTGAGAAGAGTCCACATGCCTCGGGGCAGCTCACCCTGTGCAGCTGCGCGACTCACCCTGTGCACTGCAGCTGCTGAGCCTGTGCTCTCCAGCCTGAGTGCCTAGAGCCTGCGCCCTGCAACAAGAGAAGCCACGGAAATGAGAAGCCTGCACACCGCACCTAGAGAGTAGCCCCCTGCTCGCCGTAAATAGACCCCCTGCACAGCAACGAAGACCCAGCACAGCCAAAATTAATTAGTTAAAAGAAAAGCCAGTATGTGCTAATTGCTGTATTGGCTGCTTGGCTTTAACAGGCTGTTATCAAAGTTTTCTATTTTGATTTTCTGAATCAGCTGACCAGTGTTTAAAAGAACCTAGAAATGTTTGCCTGTATGACTGATAATACATTTTCTCAGAGTGGAAGAATCCAAGGACCAAAACATGGTAACCTTTTAATGAAATGATTCTTACTGTTAATAGTCATTATCAAAGTAATTCTGCTGTAACATTTGTATTATCCAGTGTGATATATTATGAGTAGCATTTAATTCAGTTTAATACCTTTTAGAGAGGTAACTGTCATACATTAGAATAGAAAATATCTCTGAACAGCATTTCTCATTAGCAGCAGACACTAACTTAATGTAGTTAGCAGCTAATGAGTTTGTGCTCATTTTGAGTTGGGCTCTAAAAGTTGCCATGGTGACAGATGAACCAGAAGCCATCAACAGAACAAACAGAAGGCCACTGCTCTGCATCCCACCGGGACCGCGACACACACAGCAGATGGGCCCTCACTCTCGCTGTCTTCAGCTTGCGTCCCATTGTTCTCAGGGAACTTCTCCCTGCAGTGTTTGTTGCTGTGTAGATTGCAGAAGTGACTGTAATAATGAAAATATTCCTTGGAATCTCTGATTGTTTCAGCACAGGAGAATAGTTCTCTTTCATAGTCCCATTTGCAAATAGTCAACATACGTATGTCACTAAATTTAAAATTTTAAGAAACTCTGAATCTTTGTGTATATGTTCCGAAATGGCTGAAATTAATGTAAGGTTTTAAAATATTTTTCCATTTCTTGTCATTGTGTGGTGTCTGTGCATAAGAGAAATTCTTTTTTTTTGTTTTTTGTTTTTTTTAATTTAAAAATCTTTAATTCTTAACATGTGTTCCCAAACATGAACCCCCCTCCCCTCCCTCCCCATAACATCTCAGTGGGTCATCCCCATGTGCATAAGAGAAATTCTTTGCTTTATCATACAAAAACTTATCTCTCTTAAGTACTAAGATACCATCAATTATAGGTAGAACATGATGGAAATTCCCTGGCGGTCCAGTGATTAGGACTCCAAGCCTTCACTACCTAGGGTGCCGGTTCAGTCCCTCACTAGAGAACTAAGATCCCATAAGTCGAGCAGCATGGTGGGGGGTGGGGGAGATGTATATATATATAGGCCATACCATGGATTTAATAATGCCTTATTGGTGGAGTTGGCAGGTGAATGAGGAAACTATATTAAGTTTATACACCAATTGTAAGATGCATCCAAATTTCAGAAGCAAAACGTGTTGAAATGTATAGGTTAAAAGGTCCCTCTAGTTAACATTTACCTATAAAAGCTTACTTTTAAAATATACCTCTCTAATCCATTGCATGACTCCTTGTCAGTGTACCTTAGACTAATGGAGGTAGCCTGTGAGACTTTAATCCAGGTGTATGTAGGTAAGTCTCATTATAGGAAATGCTGTTAGAAGGGAACAGTTGTTGAATATCTCATAGCATATATATATGAGCATATATGCTCATAGCATATACTGTGATGCTGTCTAGGTGAGTGAAAGATTTAAATGTACTACTTGCTGGGCGGCGGGGGGCGGGGGGCAGGAAATTGTGCTCTTCACCAGAGCTGAATTGAAGGATATAGAAACCACTCTAGCTATATTAAGGAGAAATGAGTTTAGGTGCAGAGAATTGGGTGCTTATACAGTCGTTGGAGGGAGGGCGTGCCCTAGGCTGGGATGCAAATATGACTCCCCAGAGGGCCCTCCAGAAGAGCCGCTTCCAGGGGAAAAGGCAGGAGGCCCTGCAGGCCCTGCTGACTTCAAGAGCACTGTGTCACTGCCGCAGCCCAGCCGTCAGGAAGCTGCCACTGAGACAGTGATTGGGAACCGGGACCCCGTGCCAAAGCCTCCACCACCTCCAGGGCAGTGCTCACACTCGGAGCTGGGACAGTGGACAGAGGGCACTCAGGTCACTGCTGGATCCTTGCAGCTGTGGACTGGCCCCTGCTGGCCTGTGGTTGGTGTGCTGGTCGGTGGGGGGCACCTTTGCTGCTCTTGTAAGGCTTTTAAAATTTCAGGATGGCTGTTCATTAGGTCCTTACTCTTAAGTTCCTGCTTGCTCACACTGTATTCTTGGTTGAGCCAGTCTCTCCCCTACTGTAAAATCCCCTTGCAGTGGCCCCGATGTGACAGCCTTGGATTGAGTCTGCTTTACCATCTTCAGCAAATGTCACTGCTTTTTCTGTAACATAATATACCTATGGAGCACTTGCTGTGTGTCCGACACTGTTCTAAAGGGCTCTTTACAGATGTTAATATTCATTCCTCAAAGAACGTCTCAGTAAGGTATTGATTGTTACCCTCACTTCATCCTCTGCCTTCCTGCATTTATACAGACAGCACCACTGAAGGGCGGAGAGTTAAATAACTCACCCAGGTTCACTCAGTGGCAGAGCTGAGATTTAAACAGATGGGTCTGGGCTCATAGCCACAACACCAGATCTGAAGAGGAGCCACACACGGGAGGAATAAACCCCAAAGTGTGCATGGCCAGGGCCTCCTGGGGGAGGTGGCGCATGCAGCCAGTGAGAGGGAGAGAAGAACCTTTGGTGGAATCAGTGACATTTTTTTCCTTCTTAAGCTGGAGATTGGGTCCATGGAGGTTTGTTGACTATTTGGTCTCTATGCCCTTTTGTACGTCTCAATTATTTCCAGAGATTTTTTTTTTTTTTTAACAAAAGAACGTCTTTTAGTATGACTTGGGTAATAAGATGGAAATGCCTTAATGCACCGGGCACCCCACCCTCCCCTGCTCTGTTAAGTTTCTGATGAGTAGCATAAAGTAGATCCTAGCCAGAACCCAGCCCCCTAGGTGTGTAGAATGGGACACAGAGGTGCTGTCGGGCACAACTCCTGGCTCTGGGGCCCGTATAGTCGGTTCTTGATCAAGGTCACCTGCTTGTGGAGTAAACAACCAGTTGCAGTCACAGCATCCTGGACTCCCCATGAGTTTGTAATCAGAGGAGCCTGTCCTCCGAGAACTTCTGCCTGAAACTGGAGGCTCCAGGTTTGTCTGTGCCCTGCAACCAGGACCACAGGGTCGCCCTCCACCAGGCTGCCCCCGAGTGCTCTTCCAGCCAGTGGCCAAGCGATGGGGTCCAGAATGTCTACAAAGACTTCACCAGCCTTGTCTCAGGCCTTCAAGGCACGGAAGCGTTTTCCCATTTCAAGATCTTCCCATGCCCGGTCCAGGCTGGTTGGGAGTGAGCTCTCAGACAAGCTCCCCTGGTCCAGCTTAGTGGTCACTTCCTCAGCGGAGCTCTCTCTGAGTCCCTAACCCAAGTGAGGTTCTTTTATCCCACATGCTTATCATGCGTGTGGCAGCTTGTCACTGTTTACTTGTGGAATCATTTTTAAGTTAGTATCTTACAGGAACTGTATCTATTTATTTTCCTCAGTGCACTCAGTGCCTGGCACAAAATAGGCACTCATTAAATATTTCCTAAATAAGTAAATTCTGAGAGGATAAATGAGGATACTGACACCTGTGGGGGGTATGCTGATAGCAGGCCACAGGAGAAAAGTCAGCTTTAGCCCCGTGTACCCCACCCGGCTTTCCTCATTTTTCACAGCACTTAGGACCTTCCGGTGACCACTTAGCTTAATAGGCATCTTGTTCATCAGTCATCTCCCCCTGCTAAGGTGTGAGCAGAGGGCCTGGGGAGGTGGGAGTCCACCTTTTGTGTCCACTGGAAGGTCCCAGCACGTGGAGCTGGGCGCTGGAAAGCCTTCATGTGTGTAAATGCATGAGTAGCTTTGGTCTCAGTACCTAGAGTCCCAGTAAGAGACTGAGAGAAGGATTTGGAAAAGGCAGGGAAAGCTTGAAACAGGGTAACGGGTCTTTGGGCAGACTGTGGTAGATTACAAAGGGAACGTTAGCAGCAGTAGGAGCTTGGCTTTGAATCGCTTAAGTAGGACCAGAACCCGTCAGCTTTCTGAGCCTGCAACTTTAGGCGGTCTGGAAACCAGACTGAAGTTTGGGATGATTCAGAGGTGTGGTTAGCGTAGTGAAAGGAAGCCCAGGGGGCCTGGGCAGGGCAGGGGCAGGGGCGGGGGGCCGGTCCAGATGGCAGTACTGGCGGCTCAGGCCGTGGAAAATGACTAGAGAAGCAGAAGGTAGGACTTGGGAGTCCGGAGTGGAATAAAAGCTAAGCAGGCTGGGCCAGCAGGGCAGTGCCTTCTGTCTTGGTCTCCTAGAGATGGCAGTGTAGTGCCAAAGCTTAGTCCCCCGGGACATTCAAGGGACAGTCTGAACTTCCTGCCTGTACAGTGGCTGGTTGTTTTGGAAAAGCGGTCATAGGAATTTGTAAACTATTTGGACTCTGGTGTGACAGTATCCTCTGAAATTTTTACCCGAAAGCAGAAAACTGTTTCTTGGAAAGAAAATTGGTTGACAGGACTTGCTGTCTCACATAAGGATTTAATGCCCTGCTTTTTCACCAGCAGGTGTCACTCTCACGTGACACTGAGCTTGCTGGAAGCTCTTTATTTGCTATAGAGTTATTCCCTGGCTGCCGTTCTAATTTTTTTTTTCCTAAATAAGACAAATCATTTGTTGCTGATCGATACAAATCAAGCTACAATTCCCCTTGCCTTAATGCGTTCTACTGTGAAAATAGTGATGTGTAGGGTGGACTGGTCTGTGGACCCTTAGATCTGGGCCCGTTTGAGAAGGGGAACTTCAGGATTGCTTCGACACCCTAGCCGTATGTCTTTGGGGAATGATAGATGGAGAAATTTGGTTCTGAAGAGCATGCGTGGCTAGTCAAGACCTGACCGTTCGATTTATCTGTATTACAAGAACAGATGCAGATTTTAAGATTCTCAATCAGTTGAGATTGTTAGTTGCCCGACAGTAGTAGCAACATTTTAAGATTTAACAACAAATAGGTGAGAGTACTTAATATTTTTAATTCAATGTATTCAAAAAATGTTGTCATTTCAATGTGAGATCAAGATAAACATCAATGAGGTTTTTGTGCGCTGACTCTTTGAAGCGCATCTCGGTCCACGAATCGCGTGCTCAGCGGCGACGTGGTTAGTGGCTGCCGTATTAATATGGGCAGTGCAGACTTGGGCCTCGCGGGCTCTGTGTGGGCGAGGGGAGGTCGGGCTGGGTCCTTAGGCTCCGGTTGCTTCCGAGTCCTTGCCAGTTGTTTCCTCCAGGTTTTGAATTCGGGTAGGTTTTCTTTGAACAGACCGGATGGATGGCAGGTGGAAGCACCTTGACTTTGGTAGTAGCTGGCCAGCCAGTGTGTTATGACAAAAGAGAAATGGGGTCTTGTAACAAGGGCAGACAGAACTCTCTCTCTCTCTCTTTTTTTTTTTTTTGTCTTTTTAACTAATAGACTCTATTTTCCTTTGTTTTAAGAGCAGTTTTAGGTTTACAGAAAGACTGAGCAGAAAATAGAGTTCCCACATGTTGCATCTCTCCATCCCCAGCCCACTCTCCATTTCCCCTGTGCTTAACATCTTGCCTTGGTGTCATGCCTTTGTTACAGCTGTTGAGCCAGTATTGATGCGTTATTATTAACTGAAGTCCGTAGTTTAGCTATGAGTTCATGCTCTGTGTTGTACAGTTTGATGGGTTTTCAAATGCCTAACGTTGTGTGTCCACTGTTAGAGAATCCTGCTGTTAACTCTCTGGGCACCCGCTGCCCTCACACCACGTGCCCACTCTTACAGGACCACCATGTCATTCCCCACCCCTGGGTGACTCCCGCACCCGGCCTGGGCATCCCCTGCCCCCGCCCCCGCCCCCGCCCCCGCCCCCGCCCCAAGCCCCTCTCAACCACTGAAGAAGGCTTTATGGTCTCTGTAGTTCTGCTTCTTCCCAGAACATTATATGGTAGGAATCAGAGCATGTGGCCTTTCCAGACTGGCTTCTTTTACCTAATAATATGCATTTAATGTTCCTCCATTTCTTTTTTCATGTATTGAGAGCTCATTTCTTTTTAACACTGAGTGCATTGTATGTATATACCACAGTCTGTTCTATCTGCTCGCCTATAGAAAAATATCTTGGTTGCTTCCAGTTTGGGGCCATTATGAATAAAACTGCTATAAACATTCCTGTAGAGGTTTTTGTGTGCGGACATAAGCTTTTCACTCATTTGGGTAAATACATAGGTACTGCTGCCACCTTAATTAGCTAAAAAGCCAATGTCAGGAAAAAATATGTTTGAAAATATATTTGAAGGTCGTCCCCTTTACATTTAAAATCACCCTATAATAGATTTTATCACTTTCTTTAGAAAAGAAAATATTTATTTAAATAGTGGATGTTCATCTAAGCAATATACCATGCCGAATGCTGTGGCAAATTCAGGGAACTGTGAATGTTCCGGAAGCACCTACATTGCCCTGGCTGAATCAGGGAAGGTTCTCAAGGGAAGTGACATTTAATCTGATATTTAGAGAATGACTAGGAATTACCATGTTTTATTGAATCTTGAGATATGATCAACTGCTTTATGCATTATTTTGTCGCTCAGACGGTAAAGAATCTGCCTGCAAAGCAAGAGATGCAGGTTCGATCGCTGGGTCAGGAAGAACCCCTAAAACTCTGCCAAGGTGAGAAAGCTGATGAGTGTTTGGGACACATTGACTTTGAACTGCCCATTAAGACATCAATGTCCATATCAATGTTGACATCCAGTGGCCCTCCAGGGCTTAGACCATCACCACAGGATTGATGAATGAAGCAGAAGTAGATAGATGACCCAGGATGAGAGTCTGCAGTGGAACTTTAGAGAAGGAGGAAGCAGCCTGTCACTGGGAGCAGGAAAGAGTGGCTGCAGAGGTCAGAGGAACTCTGAGAATGGACTTCCAGCGTCATGAAGGCGGAAGAAGAGAGGCTCGGGGGGTCAGAGTGGTCACCGCCGATACACAACCGAGGGGCAAGCAGAGGAAGCTCGGGGAGCCGTAGGGTTTCAGCATCAAGGAGGAAGAGGAGGGTGAGAGGAGCTGGGTGAGAGGCCCAGGGCAGGTGAGGAAGCAGGGCTTCAGGAAGTGTGCGGGAGGAGAGGGGACCCGTCGGAGGTGGCTCGCGTGGGGTGTGGGTTGAGGCAAGCAGGAGAGCCACTGTCAGGGGAGAGCACCGGTGTAGGCCCGTTCCCGTGCCGACCAGGCGGAGCTGGTGGCAGGGCGGCCTCATCCCTGGGCAGGTTACTGGCTGGAAATGTGTTCTCCTCTACTCCACACGTGAACACGGGGGCTGGATTTCTCTTCTCCTGTGCACTCAGTGATGTCCATCTACTAATCTCTGGAAGAAAAAAAAGTATATGTGTGTTAGTTGCTCAGTTGTGCCCAATTCTTTGTGACCCCATGGATTGTAGCCTGCCAGGCTCCTTTGTCCATGGAATTCTCCAGACAAGAATACCGGAGAGGGTTGCCGTTCTCTTCCCCAGGGGATCTTCCCGACCCAGGGATTGAACCTGGATCTCCTGCATTGCAGGCAGATTCCTTACTGTCTGCCCAGAATAAAAAATAAAAATATTTGTAAAACAAAGAATTAATGGGAGACCCAGTCTTCAGCTTTGGGCCTTTCTGTCTGCTCTGGGGAGAGTCCCAGTCCCTGAGACAGGACCCAGAGCTGTGGAGGGAGTCATCTGTGTGTCCTGACACCACAGACTGTGAGATGCACCAGTATTTCATGTGCCGCCCAGAAAGGGACATGCTATCGATGGTAAGACACGTGCCGGTGAAGTGATTTTAACACGTGCAGAAATGTGAGTCTTGCAGTCGGGGAAGCAGAGTGCCAGCCTGGTGGAAGAGGAACAGAAGTGTGGGGTGGACGGCCGTAGGCTGTGTACTATAGGGACCGACACCTGCAGCTTTGGCCTGCTGGCCTTTATTTCTCTGGAGAATAAAGTCAAGTTTATCTTCTGGGGTCGGGAGATAAAGGCATTATCGCCCGAGAATAGAAGGTTGTTCAGTGAGTCGTCGACAGCAGTAGTAGAGCCAGGCAGACCCAGGAAATTGTAGGCTGGTCAGGAAGCACTGAGGGTGCCCTGAGGTTAGGGCCCAGGAGTTCTCATTGATTTCAGACTGCCCAGCAGTCCAAGCCAGGGTGGAGAGGGTGGACAGTGGCTTCATCCAGAATTGAGGGTTTGCCGTGCGGGGCAACAGAAAAATCATGGGCAGAGGCCTCTTGGATACTGTGTACAATGGTGTCACAGGATGGACGGTGGAACTCACTGGGGAGATGAGAAATTCAGGCTGATTGCAAGGGATGATAATAGTTTTTATAATGTTATATATTTATATAATTTTCTTCAGAATTAAAACAATTATATAAAAATTCATGGACATCTGATGATCTCTTAATTTTGAGAAATACTGACCGAGAGCAGTGGTTCTTAAAGTGTGGGCCCAGGGCCTGGGGAACCAGCCTCTCCTGAGAACTTAGCAGAAATGCAGACTGGCAACCTCCCCTCCCTCCCAACCAAGTGAATTCCCGGTTGGGGCCCAGGAGCCGGGCCTTTAACCTGCCTCCCGCTCACGCTGGAGCCCTGCGGCTCTGACCCACCTGACAGCCTGCCTTTTGGGCGAGGGAACCGGCCAAGGGCTACAGCTCGGGATCCAGGTTCATTTACAGGAAACGTGGGTCTGAGGCCTGGGACTCTGACTTTGGTGCAGTTCGCTGCCAAAGCTCTACATTGTCATGCCTCGGTTTTGTGTTCTGTTTTCTTTGGTTTGGGTTGAGTTGAAGGTGGTGATAATACTAAGGAGTTGGGGTCTTTTCCTTCTGTCCGTTCTAGTGCCAGAACCTACCAAGACCTGTTCAAGCCAGCCCCAGCCTGCCGGCACCAGTACCAGTACTTCCACCAGCACCCTCTCCAGTGGCAGCAATGGCAAACGTGCGTCTGCCGGCGGCCAGCAGCCAGCTGCAGCCCGTTACCTGCCTCGCGAGGTGCCTCCACGCTTCCGCCAGCAAGAACAGAAGCAGCTGTTAAAGAGAGGTCAGCCACTGCCTGCGGGGGCCCTGACCAGCGTGAGCCCCACCCAGGGTGCTGGGCCTGCAGGGCTGAGCCCGCCCCCGCTGCCTGGAGCTGGAGCACAGCCACACCCCAGTAAGCCCCAACCAGGTAAACCACCCAGAACCAGAGCGCTCTTTCTACCTGAGAACTGGTTTGCTATTTTCACCTTTGCTGCTCAGTAATAAACATGGACGTATTTACTGTACACTTAGCAAAGCTAGCTCGATGATAGATACATTCGCTTCCATTCGATTTTAAGGTTTACGTCTATTTCCCCTACTTATTTATTTTGTTTCTCGTGTGTTTGCAGATGGCAATAGCTACTTCTCTTGTGGCTCAGCTGGTAAAGAATCCGCCTGCAATTTGGGAGACCTGGTTTCGATCTCTGGGTTGGGAAGATCCCCTGGAAAAGGGAAAGGCTATTCTCTCCAGTATCCTGGCCTGGAGAATTCCACGTTCTGTATAGTGCATGGGGTTGCAAAGAGTCAGACACGACTCAGCGACTCTCACTTTCTTTCACTTTAGCTACTTCAGTTAAGCCTGTTGCTCACCAGAAACTAAAGGTCTTTGTCAGTCTGTATACATCCGTCACGGCAGGTGCTTTAGAGCCCTGCAGTGAAAACTGTTAGTGAAACCCTTTTCTCCCAGGTAATTAGGACATCTCGAACCGCACACATGATTTCTGTGCAGGGAAGTGATAGCATTTTATGGGGAGTGGCTATTTCTAACTGACATATTTGAGCACCCCAAGGCGGTGCTGCCTGCTCCGCCCCCGAGAGGTCTGGGGCTCTGTGCTGCCCACTGCTCATTGGTGTCCTGGCCTGCAGTACAACGCCGGCTCTCTCTGGGTTCACAGGAGAACTGGCCACTTGCTCATTTGCTTTCCAGCCTCAGAATGTCAGCGTCTCTGCTCTCCTCTCTCCTGTTCCCCTCCGCTTGATCTCATGGATTAACACTGTAAAAAAATTTTCTTTACTGGAGTTTTAGAGAAATTTTTGGAAGAGAGCAAACTCCATGTGTTCAACTGCCATGATTCTGCGTTATTTTCTTAAATCTTTCTGTTTCAAGTAATTCAACAATTGGCACTGGTTCTAGCATGGTGGTGAAATTCAGGTCTGTAATTAGAGAGGCAAAGAGGCTTCTTGTATTAGATTAGAATTTAAAAGAAACATGTCACAATTTTTTTTTCCTTCATGTGCTGCCTTTTAATATGGGGAATAATTCCAACGTAACCAAAGTATTTGCAGCACCATTTCTAAAAACCATGACTTTGTGGTTTTCTTTGGAAAAAATATTTTTAGACAACTTCGCCATGTCTCTTCAAATAGTCTTGACTTTCATCTGCTAAATTCCTAGTAGAGAGGATGTAGGTCAATGATTGTCAGCAAAAAGCTAGTAAGAGAAGAAATGATCAAATGTATTCATTGAATAGAATCCCATCTGCTTAACTGCCACCAGTTTAATAGTCAAGTATACGGTTACTCTCCACACTGAAATTTGGTCTTCTGACCAATCTTAACAGAGATTGTAGAGTCAGACTTGTATAGCTTGGTGTTTTGATTTAAGAAGCTTATATTGAAAAACTGAGGTACTTGATTCATACTCAGCACAGAGCCTACGTGTAGTAAGTGCTCAGTAAATTCAGATGCTAGCTGTGACTGTGGAACTTGGGAGACTTTTGAAACATGCTGCAAATATATTTGTACTTTTGAAACACTATTACAGAGCAGCAACTGAAAAACAACTCACAAAATCTTCATAAACTTTTCTTTCTTGTGGTGCAAGTTACTTAATGAATTCATTCATATCCAATTGAAATTCTATTAGTGAGTTCCACATTTTCTTGCCACATTGAAACTTTTGTAGATACTGCTTGAAGTAAAAGCTCTTATAACTTTGTTTAAAGTAATACATAGATTTTTATGTGTTTATTTGCATTTGTGTTAGGGTTTTGACTGCTGTAGGCTTTCCACATTAAAATGAAAAACATGGTTTGATTCATGATTGCATTCCTCTAAGACTAAATTTAAAAATATGAGTGCTAGATCAACAGAAAGTGAAGTCGCTCAGTCGTGTCCGACTCTTTGCGACTCCATGGATTGTAGCCCACCAGGCTCCTCCCTCCATGGGATTCTCCAGGCAAGAGTACTGGAGTGGATTGTCACAACAGAACTGAGATTGAATTACCCAAGCAGGGGGTAAAGTGAAAGTGAAGTCGCTCAGTCGTGTCCGACTCTTTGCAACCCCATGGACTGTAGCCTACCAGGCTCCTCTGTCCATGGGATTTTCCAGGCAATAGTACTGGAGTGGATTGCCATTTCCTTCTCCAGGGGATCTTCCTGACCCAGGGATTGAACCCGGGTCTCCCACATTGTAGACAGATGCTTAACCATCTGAGCCACCAGAGGGTAAGGCAGTGACTAATCCTTGAGAATTTAACAGCAGACCATTTCTAATGATAAGAAAAGCAAAGTTAGGAGTTATTTCAGTCCAGCACATTAACTTTCTGTGTTTTCCCCCAAGAATATGAGTATATATGACTATACTGACTACCAGCCTAATGCTCAGAAGTCATTCTTTGCCCTACGTGGCATGATCTACAGAGGTGATGGAAACACACCCAAACTGACTTGTTGCCTCTGCAGCTGGTACAAGTGGCCGGCGGCATTATTGACTTCGTGACCAACGTGGCTGAAGGTGATGATAAAAAACCACCTGTGTTTGAGAACAGGCTGAACTTTCACTGGCTCGCAGGTCACCAGAGGGCAGCAATCTGAAGCTCCCTCCAGGGACATCTCTGGCAGTCTGGGGGCTCGGACTTCACCTTCCGGTGCAGGGAGTGTGGGTTCAACCCCTGCTCCAGCACCTAAGGTCCTACGTACCTCATGGCCCAAAAACCAAAATGTAAAACAGAAGCAGTGGTGTAATAAATTTAGTAAAGACTTTAAAAATGGTCCACTTCCAAAAAAAAAGTTGTTGTTGTTTTTTTTAATAAAAAGAATAAATTGCTCACCATTAAAAAAAAAAAAAAAAAAAAAACAGATTTTAGGTTCTACCGGCCCCTCTTTGTGTTATCTCCATGTCAGCCCAGGGCACTGTTGGAGAGATGCCGTTGATTTTGTAGTTTTTGTAGCATTATTTACGCCAGCACTATCACGTGTTCTAAGGGAACCAAGACTTCCATCCTAGCTAGCATGCACAGCTAACTCCTGGCCACTTTACTTATAATGTTCAGTAATGCTAATGCTAAAGGGAAGCCCTTCAACAAGTTTAAGGAAGTTTAAGCACAGATTCTTTATATTGGGCTTCCAATTCAAAAAAAGACGTTTTCAGGTGGACACTTCCTGTTAATTGTTGATGCTCTGACTCCACATATAGATTAACTTCTGGGGGTCACCTCCCTTGTGGAAAAACATGGCTCTCCAACAGGCATGCCCAGAGTAGCCAGGGAAAAAGAGGCCTGAGACATCTGTGTGGACCGGAAGGGAACTGAGGGGAAGCCCTGCAAAGAGCCAGTGAGGAAGAGGGCCTGGGAGCATTTCAGTCAGAGAAATTCTGGTCTTGACAGCCCAGGAGGCCTCGTGGACTGGGGCAGCTCCGGAGGGTAGAGACCCAATTAGGCAGCACAGTACAGTGGGGTGGGGTTCAGCCCGTCCCTCATCACTGGGGCGTCCAGAGACTGAATCACCCCTCACGGTGGGTGGAGGGGGTCCTGTGAGACAGACAGCCCCAGCACAGCCCGGATCCAGGTGCTCTCTTTAAATAACAAGTTTGTCCTGAAATAAAACATTGGCCTTCTAATAAAATAATGCAAGCGGGAATAGATTATAAGTTCCTGTGTTGATTCTGGAGGGGAGCGCCCATCCATCCAATTGGCAACAAATGTTGCCTGGTAAGATGTGACTAGTATGCAAGTGCACTGATTAACCCTGTGAAGCTTCCCGGAAAATGTGAATTTTCCATTCAGACTGTGTTTTTGCCTATCTGCAGTGTAACTCCATCTTGAAACACTTGTGAGCTTTTTTATCTTTTTAAAAAACTCTTTTTCTGGCCGCGCTAAAGGCAATCTATTGTTTTGGTGGCTACTTTGTACATTTATAATCAGAGGCTTTGATTACTGTGCGGTTGTGTTCGATACTTAGATCTTTCGTAGATGGAAGCAGGAAAGTAATTAAGAAGTTGGACATGTGCCAATTTACATATGGGACTCATTTAGAAAATTATAGCTAGTGTTGGTATGCCAGACTTTCCGGGGGAAGCGAAACGTTCTGGGGGAAGAGCGGGAAAGAGGAGGAACCGAAAACAAAGGAATAGGAGAGGGCAGCGGTTTGTCTGTGGGCAGCCAATAGGCAGCGCGCCCTTTCGCTTTTGGCTGACTTTCAAAAACACAGACGGAAAGTGGCTCTCCTGCTGCCGCAACTGGGTCCTGCAGTGAAAACGGTATGACCATCGAAAGAATGTTGAGAGGCAGGAAGATCGGTTTAGTGTCAGCTGCAATTAGATAATCAAAGCTTTCAAATCCTCCCGGGGTGGGAAGGGCACTGCCAGTCCTGCCCGCGGGCGCCTGCAGGTCGCCGGGCACAGGGGCACAGCTGGCGGAGCCTCCCAGCGGCAACAGCCGGTGTCCCGGCGGAGCGGGGAGCCCGCGCCGCTCTAGATGCGGGCGGCCGGCATGCGAGGTAGCGTCTCCCAAGGGGTGGGCGGCCCCTGTCGCAGGTACTTGTGCCCCCGCGACCCGCGGAGTAGCCGAAAAGAGCCGCCACCGAGCCCACAGCAGCTGCTCCTCCGCGATCGGGGAGGTTCCCTCCCCTGCGGGGGCTTCTCGCAGGGTCTGAACCCCGGGGAAGCAGCCTCCTCCTGCTAAGCAGCCTTGTCCTGGTCCTGCCGATTGAAGTAAAGCAGGGCCATCAAGCTTTTTCTTGTGGACACTTTGATTATTGTTTTCAGTAAACCTTTCACTCGGTTCTGCATTTCATAATCCCTTGCAAGGACAGAAGTGGACGGAAGAGATGTCTCCGAGTCTGTCCTGTGCTGGAGTTCTGAGCTAAGAACACTTTCTCCATGAGATTTTTGCAACCCCGTCAAGGCAGTGGAGGGAGGCGGCTTCGGTTCTCCAAGGCTGAAAACAGTGTTTACTTGGATTCCGCCCCTTGAAAAACCCAGTGTCCGAGTATGTGTTACCAGTAGTAGTACGCTTGTGTTTTCAACTACAGAAAGCATTTGGAATTACTTCAGGATGTAGTTTATTATTCTGCCATTTCCGTTAAAAGGACTGTGGTGAGAAAGAATGAATTCCATACCATTTGTCAGGGTTAGCACTAAATTAAGTGTTCTGCACACTTCTGAGTAAATATTGTCCACACTTCCCTACCTGATTAACCTGATACCTAATTATAATTTCGCTTACTGGAGCTTTAAAAGCTCTTTGTTACTTTTTTTTGAAGATTTTATCTTTCTATGGCAACATTTTGGAATTTAAAAGCAAAAGAAGAAAGTTTTTCTCTTTATGCTATTGTGTAATCCTTTTAATCACTTAAGACACTTTGTTACTTAGACTTTTATAGACATCTATTTTTAGAATGTTTGAACTCTTCAGACAGCAGTTAAAAAAGAGAATTTAACATGACAGAACTTCATTACTTTTTTCATTTTTAAGGCTTTTATTTAGTGGAACTAGTTTAATGATAGAATGTTGTAATGGAAGGTGCACTATAATTTTATTCTGAAGATAAGTTTCCGTTCAGTCTTTACTGGCCATTGGTTATAACACCTTTGCAAGTTTGGCCTGAGTCTGTTTCCCCATCTGTAAAACAGATGTAACTTGTAAGGTTCAGTTAACCTAATGTGTGTGGAAATACTTGGAACTTCAAAATGCTATGAAATATGTGATGTCTTAGGGATATGCGTGCATGTATGCGTGCATGCTTAGTCTTGTCCAACTCTTTGCACCCCCATGGACTGTAGCCTGCCACACTCCTCTGTCCATGGGATTTCCCAGGCAAGTATATCCAAGTGGATTGCCATTTCCTACTCCAGAGGATCTTCCCGAACCAGGGATTGAACCTGTGTCTTTTGGGTCTCCTGCATTGGCAGGCGGATTCTTTACCCCCTTTAGGGATATGAACACTCTTATTTATAAACTTTCTCAAACTTGCTGCCCAACAGATGTATATATTTTAGCCTTTTAAAACTCCTGGGCTTATGCTGAAGAGTGTAAAATAACCTACAAGAGAATTCAGCCGTGGTTTATTTCGGAGCTTTCATTCATTTCAAAATACCTACTCACAGAAGTCAGTCATTTCAGTTTCTTTCATATAGTCTTTTAGACTATAACTAAAAGATGGATTTTTTAAATTGATAACGCAGTCAAGATATTTTGGTTTATGAAAACCATGTTACTCAAATATTTTCAAGGTCATAAATTCTACCAAGAAGAATGGTATGCTTTAAAGATAAAAGAGAATAATAGTTTTAAAAACATAACATATTTTCATTTAGGGGATAAATTCTAAGGTCATAATATGTGGTGGTGGTGATGGTAGAGGTGATAGTGCTGATGATGTAATTATGATGATGGTGTTCATGATGAAGAGGGGCAGGAGAGGAGAGACTTCAGGGATTACCCAGAACAGAACTAGTCAAACTGCTCCTCAGAGCCCCCAGAAGGTTTTAAAGGAGTCTGAGTGGGGAAAGAATGGTGAGGAGAGGGGAAAGCCTGGTTTTCCCAAAGTGGATTTAGGTTAATTCATTCATGTGTTGGAGGTGTAGGTTCTGCTGTTTGTTTTCTGTTGTTTGGCCTTTACCACTGCACTTAAGACAGTGATAAGTTGTATTTTCAAACCAATTGAAGTCTATACTTGAAAACCATAAATATTGCATTAAAATCGTAACTTTCTGCTTTCCAGTTTTCAAGTCTTTCCAACTTTTAAATGCATTTTTGTGTTCAAACTTTTTTTTTTGGACTACATGGAATGTGGGACCTTAGTCACGTCCCGTGCATTAGGAGTGTGGAGTCTTAGCCATCAGATGCCTGGGAAGTCCCCAGACTTTTTTTTTTTTTTTTATTAAAGTACACATGACACAGTTGATTCTCATTTCAAAACTTTTTGAGAAGGAAAAAAAAAATGAGAAAACAAGACAAAGTGGAAAAAGGGGGAAAAAAAAAAACTGAAGCCAAGAGTGGCACCTTTGTGCATCACACCTGTCCTGGTACAGAACGTTCTTGTTCATCTGTGCGGTGTTTGTGAGCCCATTGGCAGGACTGTTGAACATGCCTGTTCGGCACAATATGAACTGTCATCAGGGAACTGTCATCTGAGGACACTGTGACTAGAGTTACATAGGAACGGCCTCTGTTACAGGCCCCTAAACTATCAGGAGAGAGGACTTTGTAAAGAAGCTCCTGGGACACTAAGAATACCAGAACTGGAGACGCTAGGGAATAGGACCGGAAATCAACTTGTAGAAACATGGCATAGAGTAATTCTTGCCATTTATCCTTAACTTTTTGGTTTTGTGTTCATTTTATTTTCATATTTAATGTTCATTTTGATCCTGTCAGCACCCTCAAAAGTGCATTTTCTTGGAAAAAAATCCTTATATCATTTTGGTATTCTTGAAGTTTAATTACAATGAAAGACATTGTAATGTTTGTCTCTTTCCTCCTTATCCACTGTTTTCATTGCAACTAAAAATATTTTACATAGAAAAAATGTGTTTTAGTGGCTTACACAGTAATAACACTTAGATAAATGTATATAGCAAATTCACTTGTTAGCCTCATTTTAAGCCCCTCCCAATAGCTCCATATGTAAGAGTTGGCCCTCTTTGCAAGCTTAGGACAGAAGTCCTCACCAGAAAGTGGACTCGAGCTGTGCCGCACGTTGGTGAGAGTTGAGCCTCTCCTTTAGGCTCCTTCAGCAGCAGTGACAACTTGTCCTTTCTTTACCCCTCTGTGCCAAAGCACAGGTGTGGATGCCCGTTCAGTAAAACACCCTTAAGGCTGGTGTGGGCGATCTTATTTATTTATTTATTCTGGCCATGCTGAGCAGCTTTGGGATCTTAGTTCCTCAACCAGGGATTGCACCCAGAGCGGTGGCAATGAAAGCGCCAAGTCCTAACCACTGGACTGCCAGGGAATTTCCTGGAGGACATTTCACCTCCTTTATCTTGTCTCCTCTAGCCGTCTCTCTCTCTCAACTCCCTTCTGGCTGGCTGTACCAAGTTCCAGAACGTTTAGCTCCCCTCTGAGTTAGAAACACCGCTCTCTTGGCGTGCGCCACTTGCAGACACGTTCTTGCCTTTGAGAAAAAGGTCCTGTCGAGTGGATGACAACCTGTAGATTCCCCAGTGCTTGTCGAACGTAGTCCGCACTTGATCGGGCAACTGAAGTGGATGATGGAGAGGTGTGAAGAGGTGGGAAGAGTGGCAGTGATGGCCTTTTAAGGGTCTGGATGAAGCACCTGCAAGGATGCACGAGTCCACATAGAGGGGGCTGATGAACCGCACATTGATGTCTGAGCTTCCAGCTTGCTTCTCCCAGGACTGTGGACAGATCCGCTTGGAGGTCTTGCAAGCACCCCAGACTCACCATATCTGGATCTTAGTCCATCTTCTCCCTTCCTCCCCGCCCATCCCAGAATTGCCCTTACTCATGTTAGTGTTTCCGGTTACAGTTTAATTTAGTTCCCTTTGCTATACAGTAGGTCCTTGTTTATCTGTTTTATATATAGTTGTGTGCTGCTGCTGCAGTCACTTCAGTCGTGTCCGACTCTGTGCGACCCCATAGTCGGCAGCCCACCAGGCTCCCCCGTCCCTGGGATTTGCCAGGCAAGAGTACTGGAGTGGGGTGCCATTGCCTTCTCTATATAGTTGTGTATGTCTGTTAATTCCAAATTCCTAATTTACCCCTCCCCCCTTCCCTTTTGGTAACTTTAAGTTTTTTTTCTCCGTCTGGGAATCTCTTTCTGTTCTGTAAATAAGTTCATTTGTATCTGTTTTTTAGATTTCACATATAAGTGATATATGATATGAGGGAATGGCAACCCACTCAGTACTCTTGCCTGGAGAATTCCATAGACAGAGGAGCCTGGCGAGCTACAGTCCATGGGGTCGCAAAAGAGTCAGATACGACCTAGCAACCAAACAAGCTAGTTTGAAAAGTGAAAGTGAAGTCGCTCAGTTGTGTCCAACTCTTTGCGACTCCTCGGACTGTAGCCTGCCAGGCTCCTCCGTCCATGGGATTCTCCAGGCAAGAATACTGGAGTAGGTTGCCATTTCCTTCTCCAGGGGATCTTCCCAACCCAGGGATTGAACCCGGGTCTCCCACATTGGAGGCAGACGCTTTAACCTAGTTTAGTATAGGCAAAACCAACAGAAGAAGTAGTCATAAACCAGATTGTAGTTGCTGCTGCTGCTAAGTCGCTTCAGTCGTGTCCGACTCTGTGTGACCCCATAGGTGGCAGCCTACCAGGCTCCCCCGTCCCTGGGATTCTCCAGGCAAGAACACTGGAATGGGTTGCCATTTCCTTCTCCAATGCATCAAAGTGAAAAGTGAAAGTGAAGTCTCTCAGTCGTGTCTGACTCTTCGCGACCCCATGGACTGCAGCCTACCAGGCTCCTCCGTCCATGGGATTCTCAGGCAAGAGTACTGGAGTGGAGTGCCATCGCCTTAGAGCCAACCCCTAATATTTGGCAGTAAAAAACTTTATTGTTTTATGGTAATTGAGATACTTGAAATGTTCTGTTGCCCCCCTTCATTATCGCTTTGTGCTTTTCACCTGTAATTACTTGCCTACTTTAGAATCACCTAAACCATCATTCTAAATTCATTACATTCCATTTAAATCAGGCAACAGAAATCACTGGTGTGGGAGTTTTTTTAAGACTGAAATGAGCTTTGGTGTATTCTTTCTAGTGATAGTGATGATTGCATACTTCCTCTTTCTCCTTTTAGCTCTACCAAATAATAGAAAAGGTTTGAGGGGACACCCAGTTTCACTGTGCATGATGAGTAAGATTTTTTTCATGTTGAAATTAAGTTGCAAAGAACATAATGGAAAAGTTCTAAAAGAGAAGAAATATTTAATTGCAATTATCTGTATATCTTACTATTTAAAGAAACTCTGTCAAGGATTTTTAATTGAGGTTTTATGTAAATACATTAATTTTTTATATTACTTTAGTTCTGAATGATGCATACTTCAAATGGGCTTCCCTTGTGACTCAGCTGATAAAGAATCCGCCTGCAATGTGGGAGACCTAGGTTTGATCCCTAGGTTGGGAAGATCCCCTGGAGAAGGGAAAGGCTACCCACTCCAATATTCTGGCCTGGAGAATTCCATGGACTGTATAGTCCATGGGGTCACAAAGAGTTGGACACGGCTGAGTGACTTTCACTTCACTTCATACTTCAAATAAAGCCTGTTTGAAAATTTGGTATATAAGTTTGATTGCAATGTTAAGAATACTCAAAAAAAAAAAAAGGAAATTAGAGGAGATAAAATTCAGATACCAAATGCTAGATTACTTATTAGACTCCTAAGAGTGAAATTATATAAACACCATAGAAAACATCATAGAAAGTTCTTCTGGGGAATCTCCAAAGAAAAGACCAAGTTAGCAAAACAGAAAGCAGAGGTAGAAGGAACCCCTAGAGATGTAAAAAGGTACCAGATGTAGGGCTGTGAGGTTAAGGCTCAGGAAACCGGGGTGAACCAAAATCACTGGTAATAACAGATAAAGTAGTAGAAATGTAATTAAGTGATTCTAACCATTGTTCCCTTGATAACACGAGATACCATTTTCTAAAGCTACTTCTTTCTGTCTCTCCATCCCCAGCCCCCAAAATACTTGGTTCTGTTATGTGCTTCTGTGGGGCATTTATGATTCTTTTCTGCCAAATGCGCCGTGTAGCCTCTGTCTAATACTGTGACTCTTCAGAGGTCTTGAAAAGAACTGCAGGCTGCACCCAAGCACCCATGTGAGCTTCAGAGTTGGCGCCAGTGTGTTCACAGGTGTGCGGCACACTCAGGTAGATTTCAGACTACTTCCAGTCAAGCCGATTTCTTTACTACAAATGCTTTCAGAGACACACGTGTGCTGATGTGTACACTGTGAATCTTCCTAATAGGATGGTGTAGTGGTAAGAACGAATGTAATTTTGGAAGCATTAAGTCTTTTTTGAGTGAGAGCTACTTAGAAGACATAAGAGACTTGGGTTCCATCCCTGGGTCAGGAAGATCCCCTGGAGGAGGGCATGGCAATCCACTCCAGTATTCTTGCCTGGAGAATCCCATGGACAGAGGAGTCTGGTGGGCTATGGAATGGTCCATGGGGTCACAAAGAGTCCGACATAACCTAAGCCACTTAGCATACACTTAGAAGACAAATAACTTCTTTTCTTGGAGTCGCTTTTAGTGTCTGTCATTCAGAATTGAAAACTCAGAAGAAAGAGCGTGCCCCCAAGACTAGTTTGAACAGTCAATTGACAAGTGGGAAGAGACGCTAACTTTGAATGTGTTTCTTCTTTTTCAGATCTTGGTCACAGCGGCCCAGCGGAGCATTATGAGAGTTCCCACTGGGGACAGCAGCCCACTTACCGGAGCGAAGCCAGCTGCAGCTGGGAGAAGGCGCTAAGCGACAGGACAGACGCAGGGGCCTGGCCTTCCATCACGGGAGCAGAGACGGAATCCGCCTCAGAATGTACCACAGACACTGACTCTGCCTCCAACTGTGGCTCAGAGAACAGTAGCATGGCTACGGGGAGCGCCCAGGGCAGCTTCACTGGACAGACCAAGAAGACGAACGGCAATAATGGCTCCAACGGCACACTGGTCCAAAACCCGTCCGCTCAGAGTGCCCTTGGGGCAGGGGGAGCGAACGGTAACGGAGGTGCCGCCAGAGTGTGGGGTGTAGCCGCCGGCACCGGCTCGGGCCTGGCTCACTGCTCCCTCGGCGGCGGGGATGGGAAAATGGACAACGTGATGGGAGGTGGGAGGAGTCAGAACTGCTGGGGTGCCTCCAACTCCAACGCTGGCGTTAATCTTAACCTTAACCCCAGCGCCAACCCAGCTGCCTGGCCTGTACTCGGACACGAAGGAACTGTGGCGACAGGCAACCCTTCCAGTATTTGCAGTCCGGTCAGTGCCATAGGTCAGAACATGGGCACCCAGAATGGGAACCCCGCGGGCACTTTAGGTGCTTGGGGAAACTTGCTGCCGCAAGAGAGCACAGGACCACAGACGTCCACTTCCCAGAATGTGTCTTTCAGCGCACAACCTCAGAACCTTAACACTGACGGGCCAAACAACACTAACCCCCTGAGCCCTTCCCCCAGCCCTCTCAACACAGTGCAGACGAACGGACTGCCGAACTGGGGCCTGGCTGTCGGCATGGGGGCCATCATCCCGCCCCACCTGCAAGGCCTTCCTGGTGCTAACGGATCGTCAGTTTCTCAAGTCGGCGGGGGTGGCAGCGAAGGAATCGGCAGTTCTGTGTGGGGACTGTCCCCAGGTAACCCGGCCACAGGAAACAGCGGTTCCGGGTTCAGTCAGGGGAATGGCGACACTGTGAACTCAGCATTAAGTGCTAAGCAGAACGGCTCCAGCAGCGCTGTGCAGAAGGAGGGGAACGGAGGGAACAATGCCTGGGACTCAGGACCTCCGGCTGGTCCTGGCATCCTCGCCTGGGGCCGGGGAGGGGGCAGCAGCGGCGTGGGCAACCTCCACTCGGGAGCTTGGGGCCACCCCAGCCGGAGCGCCTCCAACGGGGTGAACGGGGACTGGGGGAAGCCCCCCAACCAGCATTCCAGTAGCGACGTCAACGGGAAAGGATCAGCAGGGTGGGACAGTCCTAGCGCTGGCGGCCAGGGTCCTGCCACGCAGCCTGGCAGCGAGCTCGTGAACTCTTGGGCCAAAGCTGCGTCCTCTGGAACGCCAGCCAGTGAAGGCAGCAGCGACAGTTCTGGCAGCCACCACGAAGGGAGCACTGGGCGGGATGGGGCAGAAGGCCGACGGCGAGACAGAGGGCTTCTCGAGCAAGGGCACCTCCAGTTGCCAAGGAGCGACCTGGACCCCAGAGTTCTGTCCAACACTGGTTGGGGACAGACTCCAGTGAAGCAAAACACTGCCTGGGAATTTGAAGAGTCCCCCAGGTCCGAGCGCAAGAACGACAATGGGACAGAGGCCTGGGGGTGTGCAGCTACTCAGCCTTCACACTCAGGGGGGAAGAACGATGGGTCCAGCGTGAACAGTACAAATACCTCTTCAGTATCGGGGTGGGTCAGCTCACCGCCTGCTGCTGCGCCAGCGCACGCCGGCTGGGGAGACAGCAGCCACAAAGCGCCAAATGGCCCCGCGGTTTGGGGGGAGGCGATAAGCTCTACTGCTGTTAATAATGCTGCTGCTGCCAAGAGTGGCCACGCTTGGAGCGGGACGGTAAATCAGGAGGACAAGTCCCCCACCTGGGCTGAGCCTCAGAAACCCAGATCTCAGAACTGGGGAGATGGACACAAGCCGAACCCAGCCTGGAGCGCAGGAGGGGGAGACTGGGCAGATTCGTCCTCGGTCCTCGGACACCTGGGGGAGGGGAAGAAGAACGCCTCAGGCTGGGATGCTGACAGTAGTCGGTCAGGGTCTGGTTGGAATGAGGCTCCGAGGTCGGGGACCGGTGGCTGGGGCAATGGCACAAACACGAAGGTGAATCCAGGGACGAGCTGGGGAGAGTCTTTGAAGCCTGGCCCCCAACAAAACTGGGCGAGCAAACCCCCAGACAGCAGCTCGAATAACTGGGGAGGAGCCGCTTCCGTGAAACAGACAGGAACAGGGTGGATCGGGGGACCGGTCCCCGTCAAACCGAAGGACAGCAGCGAGGCCACGGGCTGGGAGGAACCTTCCCCGCCCTCCATCCGACGCAAAATGGAAATTGATGACGGTACCTCAGCTTGGGGCGACCCGAGCAACTACAACAATAAAACTGTAAACATGTGGGACAGAAACAACCCAGGCATCCAGAGCAGCGCCTCGGCGGGCGCCACCGCCACCACCGCCACCACGAGCGACAGCGTGAGCGTGGCCGAGGCGCCCCCGGCGCACCAGGCCAGCGCCCAGCTCAGCCGATCACCGCTGCTCGGCCCAGGTACGGCGCTGCATGTGCCTTCAGAGGTTAAAGAAAAACTCCCATTACGTTTACACACACACTCAACTAGCATTTTTGTAGCAAATGACATTAAACTGATTTCTATGCCCGTCACCTTACAGGATCGTATTTGAATGTTATCCAAAGAGATAATAGTATAAAGAAAAAATAACGTAGGATTTTCTGATAGCTTTCAACCCAAGAAAGAGAAAAAAGAAATAAAATGGGATTTTCTGATAGCTTTCAGTCTAAGGGGGTTAAAAATATTACCCACTTTCAAGAGAAAGGAGAGGAAAAGAAATATACCTTCTTTAGAAAGATTGGAGGCCATTGTTTTAGCCTGTGTTTACTTATTACAAAGTCTTTGTTTATGAGATAAATCAGTGGTTCTCAACCCCAGAGGGCTTTCGTTAGAACTCCCCAAGAGCTTAGGGAGCTGGGAGGTACCAGCCTCAGAGACACTTCAGATGCAGGTGTCCTTGGTCCGGATGGGAAGCCCGCCCACTGGCCGGTTTTAAAGCTCCACAGGTGTTTCTGATGTGGTTAACCATGAAACCCGTTTTTGGTTGAAATGGTTTTATATGGCATTATTCAGTACAAATCATGTTCTGATTTCAGTGGAAAGAAAAATGCTAAAATTAGATGAAAATCTGTGTGTTGAGTCCCTGCCCTGCGCAAGGCACTCTCCTAGATACTGCAGTAAAAGAGGCAAGAAGCTGTTAGAGACCAGTGCCTGCCCTCAGGGAGTGTGAACGTGACTGAGAAAATACACGTGCAACATGGACCATGGGAGGGAGAGAGATTTCAGTCCAGCTGGCCTTTGTAACTGGAGAACTCGCAGAGGAGTGGCTCAGAGGCACTAGCACAGAAGACCTGGAGGCAAGAGGAAAGGTAGCATCTTTGAGGAACAGGAAGAACTTCACCCTACTGGTGCTGGGGGTGCGTGGTGGGGGGTGGCAGGAAGGCCTTGCGGAGAAAGGAGACCACAGCAAGAGCAGGCACGTTCTTTTAGGCCCCGTGAAGGAATCGGGGTGTATCCAGAGATCTGGGAAGCCACTGAGAAGATGAAGCAGATTGAACCATCAGGCTTAATTACAGAATCGTGTCAGCTGTAAGATGAAGAGTGGATTAGTGGGAAGCACAGCTGGAGGAGAAGAGCTGAGCTCAGCCGTGTTTGGCATGAGAGGGGAAGGAATAGTGGCCAGGGGCGAGGATGGATACAGCAGCCAGGCTGGGAAAGCATCTGGTTGCAGGAGCAGGGAGGGTTCAGAGCTCCGGCAGGTGGGCAGGTCACGGCGAGGTGCACTGTCTTCCCAGGGCGCACACGGGAGGCATGTGTCTGTCGAGGGGACAGCAGAGGTTGGATGCAGAAGCCTGGGTCTCAGCCAGAGATGGGGCAGCAGGTGCAGCTGTGGGAGAAGGGCGATGAGCAGAGGGCCAAAGTCGAGAGGAGAGATTCTGTCTAAGATGGTAGGGTTCTGGGCTTTCCTAGTGGCTCGGTGGTAAAGAATCCACCTGCCAGTGTAAGAGACAAGATGGATCCCTGATCTGGGAAGGTCCCACGTGCCGCGTAGCAGCTAAGCCCACGGGCCACAGCTATGGAGGCTACGCCCTAGAGCCTGTCTCTGCAACATAAGAAGGCACCGCAATGACAAGAGTAGCCTCTTCTCGCCGCAACTAGAGAAAAGCCTGCGCAACAACGAAGACCCAGCACAGCCAAGACTAAATTATTATTAAACCCGGCTATCCCGTCACACCCGCCCAAGTCCTTCTTCTCGAAGTCCTCGTTCCCATGACTTCTCCCTCACCCCCTGCTCACTGTCTCTGAAAAAGCTCCTGCTGACATGTGCCTGGTGCCGGGGTCCTGGTGACAAGCGTGGCCTGGCAGCGCTGGGGGACCACGTGCAGCACATCTTACGCTCATCTCTTGTGGTCCTGACAGCCACCCGGGCCTCATATTACAGAGGAAACGGGCAGTTAAGTAGCTTGCTGAGGGCACAGGTGGAGGGGAGGTGGTGGGGGCCTCACGTGTGAAATACATACCTGCCCGCTGCTACGTGTAGCATACGACATCCATGACACCCCACAGAGATAGGGACAACATCACATGCATTTGTGATTTTTTTTTTTCCTCTTGAATATGTTACCCTCAGAATCTCCTCTTAATGGTTTTTAGTAGACAAAGAATCTGAGATTCACCCTGGATAAAGGCATTCCTGTTTGGTTGGAAGAGCCAAAGGTATTTACTTGTATGTGAAAAATATTTATGGATAATGTATATATTTTTAAACAAATTGCACAGTCTCACCAAACATAGAAAGAAAACGTGCCCCGTCCACCATGGTGACTATTTCCGGGTTCCTGTTTGTTCTCCGTCCTCCGGGCCTTATGCACGTGTGTGATGTCACGATCCGGGCCTTATGTCATAATAGTGTGAAAGCAGCTGTGGATTTTATTTCAACCACTTTGACAGATAAAATGTTAGAGCCATTACTTGCACATAGTGGCTCAGACAGTGAAGCGTCTGCCCACAATGCGGGAGACCTGGGTTCGATCCCTGGGTTGGAAAGATCCCCTAGAGAAGGAAATGGCAACCCACTCCAGTACTCTTGCCTAGAAAATTCCATGGATGGAGAAGCCTGGTGGGCTACAGTCCATGGGGTCGCAAAGAGTCGGACATGACTGAGTGACTTCACTTTCACTGAGCCCTCCTGGAAAAGGAAATGGCGACCCACTCTAGTATTCTTGCCTGGGAAATCCCATAGACAGAGGAGCCTGGTGGGCTACAGTCCACGGGTCACAAAGAGTTGGACAAAACTTAGTGATTGAACAACAGCTGAGCCCTGTGCAGAGACTGTGCACACGTACTGTGTCACTGAGGATGATGGGGTTACTCAGTAATTTTCCATTGATGCCATTAGTCTCGTATTCTGCAACGACAGTCTAGCTGCGTTGAGGCGTTATCCTTGCCCCACGTCACCTAGGGTATTCCCGTCTGTCCTGAACTGAGCACTACTCTGCAGTGAGAGCAGTCCATCCCTCTCAGGGACCACAGGTGATCTGACCCTGTCCCTGTCCTGGTCTGGGGGACCAGCTGTCTTTGTGCTACAGAAGGATCAGTCACACCTCCCTCAGTTCCCTTCATAACAGTGACAAGGTGCTGCTTCCTGTGGGTCCTCTCCATTCATTTTCACACATACAGCGCCTGGCCCTTCCTATCGGGGCTTGTGGTACCCGGGCCACTGGGATCAGAGGTGGAAGCAGCAATGACAGCATCTGCTAGGCTGTGGCTCAGCTCACGGCTTGAACACTTGCCTGCTTGTTGTTGATCAGCTGGGATTCCCCCTCCAAACAAAGTGCAGACCCGATGAGTGTCTGATGAGGTTTCTGCTACAGAGCAGGTCTTTTACAGATTCTGCAGCATCACTCTTGACCTTCACTGATTTTACAGAATGTTCACTAACCTCAGAGTTTGGGGTTTAAGTTGCTTTTCAGTTTTTGATCATCACCACTTAAGGATATTGATCTCTGTCTCACAAAATATGGTTTCTCGATTGCATAGGTTTTTGTGTGTGTGTGTCCGGTTTTGTAAAAGTAAATGCTACAGGACAATCATTTTGTCCCATTCTTACTGTATTAATACTAGTTAGTTTTGTGATGAGCCTAGGGAAAACCGATACTAATTTATGAAATGCAGTGTAGGATTCACACTGGACTGTTTGGATCTAGTTCAAACCCAGTCGAACTGGAACACAGTAATCTAGAGAAATGCTGTGTATCTGCCTTTTTCTTTCTCTCTCCTTTTTACCCACACTGTGGGGCATGTGGGATCTTAATTCCTCAACCAGGGATCAAACCAGTGCCCCATGCATTGGCAGACTGGAGTCCTAACCCATCAGACCACCAGGAAGTCCCTGTGTGCCTGCCTTTTGATCAGGCGATTTTGTTATTTAATTGCCGACAATAAATCACTGTCTTTGCAGCTGATTGGCTTGGTAACACCTGAATTATTTCTGCTTCGCATAACTTCCTTAGTTTTTGTCTTCTATGCTAATTTTCCTACCTTTGTTCCTTCGATTTGTAAAACCACTTCTCCCAACATGCATTATTGTTTTTTGTGTAGTTACAGGTAATATTATAGTTAGTCTTTGCCGACAGTAGTGATCAGGGCTAACTTCCCTGAAGGTACCTTTAGCCAGGTGGCTGAGTCGATAAAGAATCTGCCTGCAGTACGAGACACCTGGGTTCAATCCGTGGGTTGGGAAGATTCCCTGGGGAAGGGAATGGCAACCCACTCCAGTATTCTTACCTGGAGAATTTCATGGACAGAGGATCCTGACTGGCTACAGTCCATGGGGTAGCAAAGAGTTGAACATGACTGAGTGATTAACACATTCTGTGGTATTGGTAATAATTCATATAATGTTTTGCTCATTATACAGCTTGTAATTTTAAATGATTCATAGGTGGTAGGTAGTTTTATCATTAATCATTACTGTTGTATTTTATTAGAGTAAAGCATCAAGGGAGCTGATTCCATGCTATTTTTAGTCAGAAAATTAATAGGTTTCATAGCCGAGATGGTAATACCCATGTTTTAACCAAAAAATTTAAATTTTGTGATTGGCTTATTTGTGGTTTCTATTCTTCAGTTAGTATTTAAAGCATTCACAGTTCTGCCTGTGAGAAGCTATGTCTGTATGAAAATTACAGCTGATGTGAGCTGTCAGCGTGACTTTTCAGTATTATCAAGTGAGCCTATGGGCAAAGGCACAAAGATCAGAATTCAGGTTGATTTGGAAGTTTGCATATGACGTAAAATGTTTATCTTACTAAAGTATAAAGAAGGTGCTGCCGCTGCTGCTAAGTCGCTGCAGTCGTGTCCGACTCTGCGCGACCCCATAGACGGCAGCCCACCAGGCTCCCCCGTCCCTGGGATTCTCCAGGCAAGAACACTGGAGTGGGTTGCCATTTCCTTCTCCAATGCATGAAAGTGAAAAGTGAAAGTGAAGTCGCTTAGTCGTGTCCGACCCTCAGCGACCCCATGGACTGCAGCCCACCAGGCTCTTCCGTCCATGGGATTTTCCAGGCAAGAGTGCTGGAGTGGGGTGCCATTGCCTTCTCCAATAAAGAAGATGGGGAGATCCTTACTGTGGCCTAGTCTCTTAACCTCATCTGTGCCTCATAGATAGTAACACTAGAACCTTCTGAATTCGCTTAATTGCATCCTCATCTCTGGTACAAGGCCCGGCTCAGGATGCTAGCAACAGGATGGGGTGGAGGAATGAAAGCAGAATTCTGAGATATGCTTGGAACCACCCTTCTCCATAATTCCTCCATTTGGTTCCCATCTTTTAACACTGATATCTCAACTCTTTCCCAACTCACTGCTCGTACCTCAGAACCATCTGGGTGCTCTGTTATTACTTTATCTGTATATGTTTCCTCTTCTATCTCCTTTGTTTGCTCAGAGCTGTGTTTTTGACGGTTGGTAAAAAAAAAAAAAAGAAAGAAAAATGTTGCAACTCGTAAATTTTTTGTAAAAGATTAATATGAAATTTCTTTTAGGTTGTTATATATAACACCAGAAGCAAAAGAGCTACTCCTTAAACTTTAGTTCTAAACTACTTTTTAAAACTCTATCTTGTTGCAGATGGTGTGAATTGAATAGTTTTTAATATAACAGACTTTCAGTTTTAAGGGAGTAGGGGTCAGAAGTGAGAAGACTGCAACTTAAAAAAAAAAAAAAAGACAAATCTGATTAAATTTAATATTGTCTCCATTTCACTTTCTCCTAAAAGCCGTCCTAAAGATAATCTCAAAATGCTTTTGAACTTGAAATCACCAGTCTTTCTCTCTCTCTGTTTCACTTTTGTTGTCTTCTCTCTCCCCGGTGCCCTCTTCAGCTTCGTCGGGCTGGGGAGAAATGCCTAACGTTCATTCGAAGGCTGAAAACTCTTGGGGGGAGTCATCATCCCCGTCCACCCTGGTTGATAATGGCACAGCAGCGTGGGGCAAGCCACCCAGCAGCGGCAGCGGATGGGGGGACCAGCCCACCGAGCCGGCGCTGACATTCGGGAGGGCCAGCGCCCCCACTGCCGCCCCAGCCCTGTGCAAACCAGGTGAGCCCAGCGTCTTGCCCGCCCTGGGTCGGCTGTTTGGAAATGGGCCACACGTACTCTATTTAGAGGCTTACTTCTCATTTAATTTAAAGAATTAGTGTTTTAGGACACTTTCCTCATTTTATTTACATTTGAAGTGAAAGTTGCTCAATCGTGTCTGACTCTTTGCAACCCCATGAACTGTAGCCTGCCAGGCTCCTCTGTCTATAGGGTTCTCTAGGCAAGAGTACTGGAGTGGGTTGCCATTCCCTTCTCCAGGGGATCTTCCCCACCCAGGGGTTGAACCCGGGTCTTCCTGCATCGCTGGTGGATTCTTTACTGTCTGAGCCACCACATTTTAAAACTAATGTTAAACTTAGACTGTAAAGAAATATTTGCCCTGTCTGATAAATGAAGGAAAAGGAGCTTTTGAGAGAAGTCTATGTTCTCCTTTTAAAAGAGAAAAAAAATGATGGTTAGTAGCCTCCAGGCTTCTTCAGCAGAATTGTCGTACCTGTCATTCAGACAATTTAAACCTGCTCTTTTCACTGAACAGGTGGATAAGGCAGGTCATTTTTCTGTTTGAGATTGGGTTTTGAAAAATATATTACTCCACAGTTTGACACTTGCCTTGTTTTTGCTGCCTGCTAAGCTAAGTTGCTTCAGTCGTGTCCGACTCTGTGCAACCCCATAGACGGCAGCCCACCAGGCTCCGCCATCCCTGGGATTCTCCAGGCAAGAACACTGGAGTGGGTTGCCATTTCCTTCTCCAATGCATGAAAGTGAAAAGTGAAAGTGAAGTCACTTAGTCGTGTCCGACCCTCAGCGCCCCCATGGACTGCAGCCTACCAGGCTCCCCCGTCCCTGGGATTTTCTGGGCGAGAGTACTGGAGTGGGTTGTCGTTGCCTTTGCTGCCTAGTAAAGAAAATTCAGCTTTGGATTGTCTTTTTTTAAAGAGGAAAAAACATGCTGTGTTTTCCTCCCATTATTGGAAAGTATAATAAGTGTACATGAAATGTGCATCCTTACTGTTGTCCAGATCATGTTCACCAAGTGGAATTCTGTAAGGTGTGGCTGCTTTACAGTGTGCTGCTTCTGACAGTAGTATGAACGTAAGGTGACTGACTTAAGACCAGTGTAACATTAATTGTTCACATGGGTGCAAAAGCGCTTTTTTTTTTTTTGACATTATTAAGATCTTAAAAATGCAGCTTTATTGTTTGAGTGTTTTGTTACTTTGCCGGCATGGACAGTGTGCTCTGTGTGCCAACCATTTGGCCAGATTATGTGTCCCATTCATGTCACTTGTTGTGAGAAACCGGAAGGATGGGAAACCCCTGGGTGTGTAGATTCCGGTGTTGAGGCAGTGTATTTGTTTGTATCATCTGTCCTCGGAGGCCTAATTACATGTCTGGCCACCTTGTTAGCCTCGAGTCTTCATCGTCTTACAGACTGTAGCTAACTGTAGCGTCACCTGATCTTCGGCCTTCTTCAGATTCCTCAGGAAGGAGAATTTGGGGTGACTTTTACACCAAAGATTACTTTGTATTTTAAGAAAGGAGAAAACAATAATATCCTAAAGTTGAAACTCAGTGTTCAGCTTGCCTCTGCCTAAGCACTTGGCTGTGTCCCTCCTGTCATTCTGGGAGCATCTCCTGGGAGCTCATCAAGAGTGCAGGCTGCTGAGCCCGAGCACAGACCTGCCGAACTTTTCAGGATCCTCAGGCAGCTCAGGTCTGGTCGCACTGGGAGAGCACCGGTGCGCGTGACATACCACGTGACGTGGAGGACCGTGGTCGTTTTCAGGACTGTGCCTTTTGCCGGCATCTCATGTCACTTGGCGACGGCCACCTTCGGTAGCCCCCAGGATTGATCGTTAGAATGTCCTTGTTTCAAAACGACCCCTAGGGACTTCCCTGGTGGTCCGGTGGCTGAGACTCCACGCTCCCAGTGCAGGGGGCCCAGGTTCCATTCCTGGTCAGGGAACTAGACCCCACACGCCACAACGAAAGATTCCGCGTGTCGCCAACCTAGATGGAAGATCCCATGTGCCACAGCTAAGACCTGGCACAGCCAAATAAATAAATATGTCTTTAAAAAGTGATCTCTAGTGGGTTAAGGGCTTTGGAACAGCACAGATTACAAATGGCTGGAGTTGGAAGACAAAAACAGACGCACATATACATGTACATTACATGTCCAGTAGGAAAAATTAAATTCTTAGGCGTAAGGGAGGACAGAGGAGTAAGAGGTAGGTGCTGTACACCCCTCTGCCCTGCCTCCCCTCAACGGTGTCGCAAGGTGCCCCTGTCTGCTTTGGGAATGGTGACTGATACTCCTTGCTCCCTCTCTTTCTAGCTTCAAAATCTATGCAAGAAGGCTGGGGCAGCGGCGGGGACGACGCGAACCTCGGCGCCAGTCAGTGGGAGGACGAGGACGGGGGCGTGTGGAACCACGCGGCTTCGCAGGAGAGCCCCTCTTCCTGCAGCTCTTGGGGGAATGCCCCCAAGAAAGGGCTCCAGAAGGTGCGTGCGGCCCCGGTGTTGGGGGTGAATGCTGAGCCCTGCGCGGTGTCAAGGTGGTCTCTCCAGTTAGTGACGGGGAGCCGAGGCTCCCAGAGTGCCCTGAGGACCCTGGGGGTCCTGAGGCCCTCTCAGGGGGTCTCTGCTGCGCGCAGAGCGTGACACAGCATTGCTGTCACAGCAGCGCAAAAGCAGGGACTGATGGGTGAATCCAGATGCTTCCATGGAGCCGCACAGTGGAGAGAGGTCCAGCCAGGTGTGATAGTACCGCTCATCTCACCAAAAATTTTTCTAGAAAATATAATTATTTTCCATTAAAAAAATATTGTTATGTTAACATAATGGGGCATGTTGTGTATGAATGTGCGAGCGTGCTCAGCCCTATTGGACTCCTTTCGACCCCTTGGGCTGTAACCCACCAGGCTCCTCTGTCCGTGGGGTTTCCCAGGCAGGAATACTGGAGTGGGTTGCCATTCTCTTCTCCAGGGTATCTTCCCAACCCACGGATCAAACCCACGTCCCTTGTGTCTCCTACTTATCATAGGACAGCAAAAGAAATATATATATATATAAAAATAACTTAAATGTATATTGATGGTGTAACTAGTTAAATTATGCTACCTCCATATTATGAAGAACTAAAAAAAAATTTTTTAAGAAACTTTAAACATACTCATATGAAAAGATCACCAAAATATATCGCCAAGTGAAAGACAAGACACAGAATCTCTGTCTAGCACATCCCGGATTTTAGGGGGCAGAGGAAAAGGAGAGAAAAATGGATGTGTGAGTCATGCGCGCACTCATAAGAGCCTCTGTAGAATTAAGAACTGTCTGGAAGGATGAGGAAGCAAAGGAGAACTCAGCGGACTGGGCGTGGAGTAGGAGGAAGATGCTTCCCTATGCCCCTCGTTTCTGCTCTCGAATCGTGTGAATGTATTATCCGTTTAAAACAATTCCAGTTTGAAAGCCACTCAGTTGGCAGTTAGCAGAACCCAGAAACGGAAACCAGGGCTCTCTGCTCATAAAGAGTAGATGTGATGGCAGGCTTCAAATTAGGTCTTTTCACAGTCTGGCTGGCAAATCATCCAGTCAGTGACAGGACCAGAAACACTGAACTGGTGAATTAAAATATTGTGTATTCTTGGCAAACCTGGCTCTGGCCACACAGGAAGGATTATAATCACCTCCAGAGAGGCTGCTTCCTTGAGGAAAGCCAGCATGTCAGTTTACAGTCACCCCACAAACTGTGTCCTGTGACTGTGGCACTGGTGGGAAAGGACCCACCTGCCAATGCAGGAGACGTAAGAGACACAGGTTCAAACCCTGGGTCCGAAAGACTCCCCTGGAGGAAGGTATGGCAGCCTACTCCAGTATTCTTGCCTGAAGAATCCCATAGACCGAGGAGCCTGGCAGGCTATGTTCCATGGGGTGGCAAAGAGTCGGACACGACTGAAGTTATTTACCAGGTTTTTTTTTCCCCCCCACTTTATTTATTTATTTTTTTGGAGGCTAATTACTTTACAATATTTATTGGTTTTGTCATACATTGACATGAATCCGCCACAGGTGTACATGTGTTCCCCATCTTGAACCCCCGTGCCACCTCCCTCCCCATCCCATCCCTCTGGGTCATCCCATGCACCAGCCCCGAGCACCCTGTATCATGCATTGAACCTGGACTGGCGATCCGTTTCACATATGGTAATATACGTGTTTCAATGCCATTCTCCCAGGGTTTGTTCTTTTTTAATAAGCTTTTTAAACTTTCTTTCTTCATTTTTGACTGCCCTGGGTCTTCATTGCTGTGCCCTGGCTTTTCTCTAGTTGTGGCGAGCCGGGGCTACTCTCCAGCTGCAGTGAGCGGGCCTCTCATTGCAGTGGATTCCCTCGTAGGCGCTCAGGCCTGTATGGTGGTGGCACCTGGGCTTAGTTGCTCCTTGGCATGTGGGATCCTCCCCGAGTAAAGTAAGATTTGAAAACTCGATGCACATGCCCATGGAGGGTACTGACAGGGACCAAGAGGCATCACCTCCAAGTCGGAACCGTCTCTGGCAGTTGGAGTCAAGAACCTGGCATGGCCCCTGGGGTCGAACCCGAGTCCCCTGCGTTGGTAGGCAGACTCTTAGCCACTGTACCAGCAGGGAAGTCCCAGGCCCAGTTTTGAAAGCGCTGTGGAGAATAGTTTGTATGAGGCGTGAATGCATCGTTAGATCCCCCTCCTTGCAGGAGAGCAGGAGGTTGTGCAAGGGCCGCGTCCTGACGCCCAGCCCCCGCACCGTCCCCGCAGCCCCCTCTCCACCCCGCCACCCTGTCCTCTTGGCCCGACCCCCTCCTCCTGCCTTCACCCTCCCTCACCACTCTCCCCTCACTGTCTCCGCCCCGCAGGCCATGAGCTGACAGAGTTAACAGGTTTTTCCCTTATGTTCATCCTGTTGGAACGAACACCCTGTATTGTGTCATCTTTTAGAACAAAGCTTATAAAAGGGCACAAGCCATGTAATTTTCAGTGGATTTTATATGGTTATTACAGGGTCGTGTTCAAGGGAGCACCTAGCATGCTTATCTGATCATGGACGCGGTTCCTATTTGTGATGAACGAAATGTATCCTCTGAGGGGAAAGAATCGTTATCTTGCTTTAAGTCCATAGATCGCACACACATGCCAACTGCGAGAGCACCCTGAAGCATCTGTAGCACAAGCCACCAGACACTCAGGGTGGCGGGCAGCCCAGCATTGCTCAGCGCTAACGTGGGGGTGCTGTGACTTTAAATCAACACGAGCTTTGGGCGTCTCCCATTTCTGGAAGAATGCTTTATTAAAATGTGGCTCATGTGGGCCTAGAGAGTATCACGCAGAGTGAAGTAAGCCAGAAAGAGAGAAACAGATCTATATTAACGCATCTCAGCAGAATCTAGAAAAGTGTTACAGATGCTCTTGTTTGCAGAGCGGAAATAGAGACACAGAGAGAACAAATGTATGGACACCAAGAGGGAAAGGAAGGGTGGGAGGAGCTGGAAGGTTGGGACTGACACATGGACCTATTGAGTCTATCTATAAAATGAATAACTAACGAGAACCTACTCTACAGCACTGGGGACTCGGGCCCTGTGGTGACCTGAATGGGAAGGAAACACACAAAAAAGGGGACATATGAATACATAGAGCTGCTTCACTTTGCTGTACAGCAGAGACTAACAGCATTGTCAAGTAACTCTACTCCAGTAGAAAGTAATTTAAAACAATACCATAGCACCTGCCTCATGGACTCTCTCCTCCCACCCTCGGTTCTAGGGCATGAAAACATCTGGCAAGCAGGACGAGGCCTGGATCATGACCCGGCTGATGAAGCAACTCACAGACATGGGCTTCCCGGTGACTGGCGCCCCCCCTTTCCCGCTGCCCCCGTGTGCCCTGCCCTGCACGGCCCTGTTGTGTCCTGTGTCCGCCTTGTCACGTGTAGTGCAGGAAGAAGACTTTGGGGGATGCGCTTGGTGGCAAAACCTAACTCGTACATTCCCTTTTCACCTGGGCACTCCTGCCTAGGGATTAGGATTTGCTTTGAACGACAGCAAAGATCCACATCCTTTCTGTCTAGAAAGGTGTGAGAACCTTTTACTAGAATGAAAAATGACGGGTGACTTTTAATTTTCCTTGGCTTATACAATTTTCTATTTTCTTTTCATCTAAAAGTGAGTTTTCATTCATTTCTGCAAGATTGACCAAGATCTCAAGGGAGAACTTGGTATAAAGCACTAAAGCCTTGCGTCCAGATAAAGAAACCCGAGCAGACCTGTTTGGTGCCCGAGTTTCAGATCGTGTGTAGCGAGAGCTGGAGATCTTAGGGTGTTCCTCTGAAAATGGCTCCCCATCTCTTCAGTTCCCAAGAGCTAGTGGAAGCGTTCAGATCATAAACCATACCTCCTGCACCTGCCAAGCAGTCCCTTCAGATGTCTCCTCTCCAAATCTTTACTCAAATGAGCGTTTACCTTTTGGTTGCCATGGGTGCCCGTTTGGGATGGGTCTGGAGCGGCCCCAGACTGGAAGAGGGGACCACATACTTCTCACAGGATGCAGGCCCCTGACCCCGCGCACCCTCAGCCCAGGCCCCAGGCTCCCCACCCACTGCGAGGTGAAGGGCCCAGAGCGGCCCCGCAGCACTTCAGCATCAAGCCCTGCTTGGTCTCCACCAAGACTAGTCTGTTTCAATCCGAGAGATGTTTATCAAAATGCATCTATTAGTACTTGTTTTGTGTTATGTTGTTTTTACATTTTTTTGGCAAAAAGTAGTCGCCAACAGACACATCCTGGAATGTGACTCTCCCCGTGAGTCCCTGTGGCTGCCCTGGGAGAGGTCACCCTCCTGGCCAGAGAGTCAGTGACAGGACTCCCCTGGCAGTGGACATTTGGGGTTTAAAGTCTTCTTCCCTCTGAAAAGCAATTCAATACGTTTTCTTATGACAAGGGTTTTTTATTTAGAAGACATTTGTCTCTAACCACAGAAGAAAAGTGTTTCTGGTTCCTAAACGGAACAATGTCAGGTTACTGTTGATCGCGTCCCTGCATTAACAGTGCTCGAGCTCTTCGCAAGCTTTTCATTCCGTTGCCACCCCTCCTAATGAGAACTCCGCTTCCCTCTGCAGAGAGAGCCGGCTGAAGAGGCCTTGAAGAGCAACAACATGAACCTCGACCAGGCCATGAGTAAGTGCAAGGACACGCCTCGAGCTCACTTTGTTTTAAAGATACGGGTTTGTGAGTCTCAGTGTTCTGAGTCAGGGGTCAGTGGTTGAATACGTGCTCGAGAGACAGGGTCACCCGCAGGGTGTACACCTGCCGCACGGCCGACCCTTCAGGACCGGTGGTCTCTGGGGACAGACGGTCAAGCACCACACGGAACCACGGCTGCTTTTCCCGTTTCTTTTTTTTTTTCATTTCTGCAACAAATAGGTGAATTGATACTATCCTTATCTGTTTTGAGGGGAGGAGATAGTGACCCTCCTAGAGCAAGGTGCTGGGGCCACGTGCCCAGCTTGATGCCTGCTGAGTGAGCCAAAGTACTAGACCAGGAAGTACTGACCCCGTGCTCCTTGGGGACACACAGGGATGGGGTCGTCCAAGCCTCTGGCTACAGCATTTTTGTCAACCAGTCAATACGTTAACCCTGGGTTTGGGGGGCTGTGAGGAGAGTTAAGCTTTTTTTTTTTTTTTCCTTTTCCTTTCCTTTACTCTGGCCACAGCCTGCAGTGTGTGGGGTCTCAGTTCCCCAACCAGAAATCGACCCCACACCCCCTGACAATGGAAGGCAGAGTCTTAACCGCTGAACTGCCTGGGAAGTCCTGTGTGTTTCTGTGTAATACATATGTCTCATGAATAATCATATACCAGCCATGTTTCTTTATAATAAAATGTTAGCTAAGAAGGGTGACCTGACCCTGGGTAGTTAATAATGATCATAGATTTTGTTCACTTTTCTACTTACACCAATGCCATCAGCTTTAAAAAAAAAAAAAGTTCCTGTTTAAAAAAAGAAAAATAAGTCATCATCTTGTGAGTCCACAAATGTATCTGCTTTCCATCTTTTCTGAAGCTTCATCTCACACTGTAGATGTTACTTTAGCTCCCTCCCCACAGCCTTACACACAGGTGGTGACTGTGTCTTCCTGTTCCAGCTGCACCCCTTGTTGCTCAGCAGCAGCTGCTGAATGAGGCAGGCGCCATGCAGCCTTCTCATGCTCAGGGCGTTGGCTTGGGGACCACGGGGACCACTGAAATGACCAACAGAGGGCACAGAGATGTCGAACTTGGCCCCACATAGACCACGAGAAAGACACTTGTCACTTTGTGAGAGCCTGAGCCAGGAGTGTGTGAGTGTGAGAGAGAGTGAGAGTGTGTGTGTGTGTGTGTGTGTGTGTGTGTGATCTGGGGCTCAGACTCTTCCCTGCCCTGCATGTGTCCACAGATGACCCAAAAGCACCGCGAGTTTTGATGTGGGGGCCACAAGTGTATTCTAGCAAGTAGGTGAATTCAGCAGCTCAGAATTCACAGATAATGAGGGTCAAACTTTGTAATCGCATGCAAATGCCACATGTGTGGTGTCAGCTGCCAGGACAGAGGGACCAGGCATGATCAGTAGGGAGTTAGTCCTGCCTCCCCAGAGCTTCGAGGCAGCTGAACAGACACCAGTATCTGAATTGAAGGAACACAGGACAGACTGGTTTGCGTTGTCGTGTCCCCACCGTCTGTACAGGTCCTTGCAGCCAGAAGGGACTCAGCAGGTGGAAGTCGATGGGTATGAGGTGGGACAGCTGGGAAAAGGCCCTCTTTGGGAAAGGGAGACGACAAGTCCCAGGGGAGAGGAAGGGCCTAGCCCCCTTGGGGCAGGGGTGGCTGATATGGAGCAGGGGCCAGACCACAGCCTCCCGCGCTTGGCCATGTCCTCTGGGGGGTGAAGGTCTTGACTCCTTCCCTGAGGTGTCGGCTGGCACCCGTCTGTGCTCAGCACTCACAGCCAACCCCCTGGGCATCTTGTTTCAAACGTTGCCTCTGTCTGCTATGCCCCAGGCGCTCTGCTGGAAAAGAAGGTGGACGTGGACAAGCGTGGACTGGGAGTGACCGACTACAACGGGATGGTCACCAAGCCCCTTGGCTGCCGCCCACCTATCTCCAAAGAGTCTTCCGTGGACCGCCCCACCTTCCTTGACAAGGTATGCGTTTAGGTGGCTTTTAGTTTGTTTTTAACAAGGCATGTTTTTCATTTTCACTTGTTGGATTAGAAAGTTACTGGACTGTAATATTTAAGTGACTTTTACCCATTTTTCTAGTATATATGAATGTTTGACTCAAAAGAGGTAGTGTTGTAAGTATTTCAACTGAAATTGAAAACTGATTTTCATGCCAGTGGGTAAACTTGGCTGCTTGAATTTGTCCTGTAGATGAGAGTCATCAGATTTCTATTTTATGGTTTTATGTGTACAGTTCTTCCCACTGGAAATGATGTATTACATGTTTAATCCCAGGAGAAAGGTCTAGAAGTGGTTGGGCGTGGGCCCTGCTTGGATGAGCCACTTCAGAAAACCCACAGGTGCGGGAAAACCACCTGAGATGTTTCAGCAAGTGGTGTCGCCAGTTCACGCCCCTCAATACTGTCCTGCTTGGTGCAGTTTCTCCAGACTGATGTGACCTCAGAGGGGGTCACACAGCTTAACAGTGTCCTGTTAAGCTCAATCAAAATGTCTGACCTTGAAAAAATAATAGAAGCAAGGAAAGACAACTCTAAAGTAAACAGACACAAGAAGCAGGCTCTCAGGAGAAGAGACGAGAGTTGGTCTTTGTTCTCAGATAAGCAGTGTCTTCCAACCGGAGCTGCACGCAATGGAGTCCTCACTGTGCCAGGCACCACTGTGTCCAGGGACATTGGAATTTCAGACAACAATGAATCATTTGTGACCATACTTAGTCTGCAATATTATCAGGCGTTTATCTGAAATTCCAGTTTAACTCAGCATCCTGAATTTTTTTTTGCCAAGTGTGGGACCCTGACTTATTTCTGTATCTTTAAAATCTGAAATAATATTCTAGGCTTGTTGTGAAGTTAGATGAGGTAAATTTACAAATGACCTGATGCCTCAGTAAATGTTAAAAAAAAAATAAGGTTTTTGTCTGTTTTATAATTTACCTTATTATTAAGTTAAGTGAAGTCACTCAGTCATGTCCAACTCTTTGCGACCCCATGGACGCCAGGCTCCTCCGTCCGTGGGATTTTCTAGGCAAGAGTACTCAGGTTAAGCCGTATGAAATCAAAAAGAGATGAATGTCAGCAGATCTCAACCTAGCGTATACCCAGAGCCTTGTTAGTAAGTTCTCAGAGGAGCCTGTTTGTTTGAAAATGGTGGTTAAAGTGTTTTCCAAGTAAGACTCACACTGTCTCTCTCCTGACTCCTACCCATAGGCAGGGCTGGTGGTGATGAGACTATGTAAGCTGATATGTGTGTTTGTAAAATAATTGTTAAAATGAAAACAGCGTCTTAATCCTGCTTCTCTTTTTTCTTTTCCCCCTCTTCCTTTCGCCCATTTCTCCATCCTCTCATCTCCATGCTTTTGATCTTTCACTTCTTTACATTCATCCACATCCCTGTCTGCGTCCTGGGAACTTGTGCTTTGTGTGTGGACGGGCCCTGCCCACAGCTCACGCTTTCTTTCCCCAATCAGGATGGCGGCCTCGTGGAAGAGCCCACGACTTCACCATTTTTGCCTTCACCAAGCCTGAAGCCCCCCCTTTCCAACAGTGCACTCCCCAGTCAGGCCCTGGGCGGGATTGCCTCAGGGCTGGGCATGCAAAACTTGAATTCTGCTAGACAGGTAAGGCTGCTGGCAGAGGCTCACCAGGGTCTCCTTTATGTGCCTTTAAATCAGTGTGTTTGAGACATGAACTTTATTTTTAATTAATACCCGGCTGTGAAAATACCACTGAACATGTAAAGGGAACTGAACTATGACAAGGATTTCCTTTCAAGTGACGTACTGCTGTCAAGAAGTGAATCCAATTCTAGAGCTTTAACCACGTTACAGGAAATGCTTCAAAATTATTTCTGCATGTAACTGAAATGTGTTTGCGTTCAGCACCCTTGGTGCTGACATGCTGCTCGTGGAGTGACGCGGGCCACAGAGTGGTCTTTAGCTGCTGGATCTATGCACAGGTCTGTTCTGTCTCTCCTGACCATGGGCACCTTAAATGCATTATTAACCTGCAGGAAAACACCATACCCTCCCTTTTTCCCCAGAAATAGAGATGACACCTCCTGCAGGTTCTCAGTGGCTTTCAGAGTGATTTTGGCATCGTTCCCTGCCTTTGACAGTCATGGAGAAGGTGCACGTCACTGTCAGACGTCCCTGAGGCAGGACCTGGGGTTTTGAACAGTGGCCGCCTCGTGTCACTTCTCTCCCCTGGGATGAAGTCACATGAAAGCAAGCACATGTCCTTCCCGTCCCTGAAACTGTCCTTGGTTTCCTCCCGGCCGAAGCTCACACACACACAGCTCTGAGCCTTCTCTTCCAGCAATGCTGTGAGGTTCGGGGTGGCCAAGGCCAGTTCTCAGCACCACCCCAGTCCACGGAACCGCCGCTGCCATCTCATGTTGTTTATGGGGCTCATCAGGCAGCAGTGGAGGTTTCAGCTGCCATCAGGGACTCAGAGGCCAGGCCAGTGGCCCCGAGGGTCAGATAACTCAGCCAGGAGACAGAAGGAAGCACTCAACATAGTTGCTGAATTTAACACAAACTCACCAGCCTGAATTTGCCCGTGTATTCAGGTTCAGGTCTTGCTGGACTCAGTTATATTTCCTTTTGGAAAATATCTTCTCCAGTTAGTGATCCCTGCCCGTTACCCCAACACAGATGGTGCCCATACCTGCATGCGTGCCAGTCCCCTGCGGGGTTCAGTATTACTGTAGTGCCCTTGGACATGATGGGCTTGTCCTGGGTCACCTAAAACCAGCTCTGTGTGGCTTCTGTGATCTAAAGATGTAGGCAAGCTTTGCAGGCAGATTTTCTGTCATCTGTACCCAATTTGAACAGTATTTCTTTTTTTCCAACTTTTCATCTAATGTTGGAGTATAGCTGATTAACAATGTTGCGGTAGTTTCAGGTGGACAGCAAAGGGACTCGGCCATGCATATACATGTATCCACTCTCTTCCCAACTCCCCTCCCGTCCAGGCTGCCACGTAAGGTTGAGCAGAGTTCCCTGTACTGTACAGTTGGTCCTTGTTGGTCATCCACTTTACTTACGGCAGTGTGTACATACCCATCCCAGACGCCCTAAATATGCTTTCCCCCAGTCCTTCTCAGCAACCATAAGTGAACAGTACTTTTTTATTTTTTGGATCATGGGGCTTTTGGTGGAAAAGAAACGTCACTTATGTTGAAAGTCATTATCTTAATCTGTATTTTCTCACTTTATTTTTGTTTGAGTGTGTATGTCTTGTGTTGTTATTTTTTTATTTTTTTTAAATGGGAAGATAATTGCTTTACAGTGTTGTTGGTTTCTGCCATACGTCAACATGAATCAGCCACAGATATACACGTGCTCCCTCCCCCTTGAGCCACCCACCCCCTCCCACCCCATCTGGGTTGTCACAGAGCACCAGGCTAAGCTCCCTGTGTCATATAGCAACTTCTCACTAGCTATCTGTTTTACACATGGTAATGTATATATATGCTACTCTCTCAATTCATCCCAGCGGTTTCTGCTCCCACTGTGTCCATAAGTCTGAACAGCACTTTTTTTTTAAGTCCCGTCAGTTTAATACTAATAATAACAAAAATGGAAGATGAGGGGGGCAGGAAAGAGACCTCTGGGACAGGAGCATGGGGAACCCTGCTCGTGGCGCCAGGCCTGGCCACTGGGCCCTTGGTATTGCTGTTGCTATGTGCTCAGGGGGGCAGCAGTTGTCCTGTGGGGGCCGCCCTTCACCTGGGTCGGAGGACCCTTCTTCTGGGACATGCTGTGGACAGCCCTTGTTAAACCTTCCCTCTGGTGCGAATTGTGCATGGCAGGAAGCCGGTGTGGTTTTGCCCCCACCTGCTCCTGCAGTGACAATGTAACCACCCCTCCCTCCCCGTCCACAGACACCGAGTGGCAATCTGGGCATGTTTGGCAGCAGCGGAGCAGCGCCCGCCAGGACCATGCAGCAGCCGCCGCAGCCGCCCGTGCCGCCCCTGAGCTCCTCCCAGCCCAGTCTCCGTGCTCAAGTGCCTCAGTTTCTATCCCCTCAGGTCAGACTGGCGCCCGTGTCGCAGGGAGAGCGGGTCAGCCCTCACGTGTGAACCCGACCACCCGACCCTCCTGCCCTGGGAGGCATGCCCAGACCCCTCCCCGAGGGCCGGGCCCCCTCCTGTCAGAGCACTTGGGCCGGTGGCACACACTAGTGCCAGGATGTCTGTCCTGGTCACTAGAAGATTATTCAGATGAACCCGCTGAATCGCCCTAGACTGGTGGGGGAGCAAAGTGGCGCATGAAATTGCTTAGAGTGTAAAAGAAACTTCTTAGAGTCAATGAAGGACTGCATAATGCTTCAGTGACAAACTAAACAGGACAACAGATAATAGTGCCTAGGTCACACACTGTTAGTTAAGTTTATTCTTTTAAAAAAAAGAAAGCAAACAGAATTCAGGAAAAGGATGTTGTTGTTGTTTGTAACTATAAAGCATAGTGTCAACTTTTTTCATGATAATATGGTTTACTTTTAGAACATTCCATTATTTTAGACTTTGGGCTGAGGTTTTCATTATAATGTTACAGTCCTCATTACCCCTTGTAAGAATGCTCAATAATAGACTAAAATGGTAGATCACAGAATTTGATTCCTGGGTCAGGATGATTCTTTGGAAAAGAAAGTGGCAGCCCGCTCCAGTATTAATGACTGGGAAATCCTACGGGCAGAGGGAGCTTGGCAGGCTACAGTCCATGGGGTCGCAAAGAATCGGACACGACGGAGCAAATAAACCACCACCACCACACTTATTACTCTGTAGTTGTTTAACCTGAAATGTATGCACTGGGTTGAGATGGCTGAAATCTGGGTAAAAGAATAGTTAAATTTTGTCAACAGAATACACTCTTAAGATACACTCTTTAGCCACTACAACAAAGAGGCCCTGAAATACAGACCCTCAGACAAGACAGGTACTTCTTGCCCGGGCAGCAGTGCAGAAAGCAGCAGCTCTGCCTCAGCCACGTCCCAGGAGGAGGAAAGACGAGAGACCGACCCCTTCCACTAACGTCCTGCCACCTGGACTTAGTGACTCGGCCACCCCCGCGAATGGGGCAGGAGGAGAGAGGGGCCTGGAGGCAGAGAGCAGCCTTCCCCACACCCTGCAGACCAGCGTGTCTTGAATCTCACTCATCTGTGTGCCTTCCTTTCAAGTGAAGGCTCTTAATGTGTTTTCTCTAAATTGACTGCCTTCTTAGATAAATTTATTCTTGAAACTTTACGTGTCCATCATAAATAGAAAAATCAGCATTTTCCTAATACACGTTAGATGACTATGAAAGTAAAAGATGCCCTTCCGTGTACTACCTAAGATCGCCTTGTGTAAACGTTATGATAAATGTACAGAGCACTGGTGGGGAGCACTGAGCTGGCTAGTGCCAGGCCCCTGACAGTGCAGAGCAGTGAGTTCCGGGTGAGCAAGGAGGAAGGCTGACAGTCACGATCAGGGCTGGCAAGTCACACGAGTGCCTGTGCCACACGGAGCCTGGGCACTGGGGCCCCCCAAGAGGAATGTCTGGTCCCACAAGCAGGGAGAGACCACTGCCTGAGCCAGTAAACTTGAGGAGGGGTCATTGCCCGCCCTGTAACGAGGACCCTCTGGTCAGGTGTTGGTGCAGCCATCTACCGAGCTTCTACAGGGACCAGTCCCAGGTGCCTGTCTGAGACGCAGAAGCCTGCCTCAAACTTCCTCCCAGGAAGGCATGCTGCTGCTGCTGCTGCTGCTGCTGCTGCTAAGTCACTTCAGTCGTGTCCGACTCTGTATGACCCCATAGACGGCAGCCCACCAGGCTCCCCCGTCCCGGGGATTCTCCAGGCAAGAGCACTGGAGTGGGTTGCCATTTCCTTCTCCAACGCATGAAAGTGAAAAGGGAAAGTGAAGTCGCTCAGTCGTGTCCGACTGTTCGCGACCCCATGGACTGCAGCCTACCAGGCCGTCCATGGAATTTTCCAGGCAAGAGGACTGGAGTGGGGTGCCATTGCCTTCTCCACCAGGAAGGCATAGTGAAGTGAATATGCGTTCACCGTCTCCAGGCCTTGAATGATGCCTGCTCATTTTCACTTCAACAGAAAACAAAATCAGTAACTGACAGGAGTAACGCAGAACCTTAGAGCATTCATTCGTAACTAAAATATTTAGAGGAAGACGTCTCTTTCTTGCCTTCTGTCACTCCCTCCTTCCCTTCCTCCCTTCCTTTCTTCCTTCTACATTCTCTGCTAAAACGTGCTAACTACTAATGCTGGAATGTCTATAAATATTTTAATGGCTTTTGAAATTCACTCATGAGACAAATACAGTTGTCATTTAATCAGTCAGTTTTGAACCTTGAAAAGCTACACAGACAAGTAAATGTTTGAATGGAGTTCATGTCTAATGGTGCATTTTGTGTTAACAGGTTCAAGCACAGCTTTTGCAGTTTGCAGCAAAAAACATTGGTCTCAACCCTGCACTATTAACCTCGCCAATTAATCCTCAGCATATGACGATGTTGAACCAGCTCTATCAGCTGCAGCTGGTGAGTCAGGGTAGATCTGCTTGGGTTGTAGGACGTGGGAAGGGCATTCTCCACGTGTTCACAGGCATGAGCCAGGAACGCACACACCAGCTGAGAAGTGTAGTTACTTCAATGCTCTTCTTCACATCAGGGAATGTCACTGAGACTTTCATGAAGTTGGTAAACTATTAAAAGCATTAGGGGACTTCCCTGGTGGTCCAGTGGCTAAGATTCCAAGCTCCCAATGCAGGGGACTTGGGTTCCATCCCTGGTCAGGGAGCTAGATCCCACATGCCACAACTAAGAGTTCAAATGCTGAAACTTTAAAAAAAAAAAAAAATTGCATGTGTTGCAACAAAGATTGAGAATCCTGTGTGTCGCAACTAAGACCCCATGTAGCCAAATAAATAGGGTAATATTTTGATAAATAAAAATTTAGGAAGGTCTTCACTCAAGGGCATTTCCACTAAGCTTTGTGAATTCTTTGGCCTCTTCATGATCGTTGTCTCCCACGTCTGACAGTTAGGCATGTCCTTTAGCACTCAGCCAGCCTTTCTCATCTGAACACAGAACCAGCAAATCACCTCCTGGTTTTTGTCTAAATTTTTCTGAGGATGATATACATAGGTACCATTCTAGAAGCAAAAGACAAGTTACTTCATTATGTACAGTATCTGCCTCAGAGATTAGGACTTAATTCTCTCAGACTCCCTCTTGAGAAAGGCTGATGCGGTCTAATACTTCTTGAGAGTTTTATAGTTTAACATACGTTGAATTTTTAATTTCCAACAGGCTTTGCTTTTACCATGTAACACCAGGGCATCGTATCCCTCGATGCATCCTGAATTTATATTCCCTGAAAGACCCAGCGTTTGTTTCTTTCTTTAATATGTTGACACCTGATTTGCTTAAACATCTGGTCCAAGAGCTTCATCTCACAGAAAATTATCAGGAGTCATGACGGAAGAAAAGAAAAGCCTCCAAGAGACAAAACCATGATATCAGCCTTTCCTTATAGGGGAACCTTTCCTTACGGGATCAGGCTCTCAGTCCTGACCCTTTAGCATTTGTTAGACACACATCTGACCAGTCTGCGTGTCTGGTCCCAGGCAGTGGCCAGGTAGGGTGTGAGTGTCCTAGACAAGCCACAGTGAAGTACCCACGCCCTGGGCGTGGGTTACGGTCCACGACTGGACTTCATTCAGAAAAGGGAGCCTCGGGGGCTTCCCTGGCAGTCCAGTAAGACTTTGCTTTCCAATGCAGAGGATGCACTTTTGATCCCTAGTCAGGGAGCCAAGATTCCACATGCCTCATGGCCAAGGTAAAACAGAAACAATATTGTAACAAATCCAATAAAGACTTTAAAAATGGTCCACATCAAAAGAAAAAGGAGCCTCATGGACTGTGGTGTAGGGCCCCAGGGCCATCAGCGCCCGGAAGGGACCACTGACCTCACGGAAGGACAGGGCGGAACCAAGAAGCGTGCAGGCTCTTCCACACCCTTCCTACAGAGAAGAACAGCGCCCTCCTCCCGGGTGCACTGCAGGACAGCTGGATTCTGACCTGAGGCTGAGCTCATTCTCCACAGTACTGACATTCTGGAGTCCCTTATTCATAATTTATACTGACCCCTGTAATGTGAAAGATACCAAGAAAGTATTGAAGTATGTTTACATTTCATGTGTTCCATTTTAAAAACAGTGTATGGCGTTTTAACTTTTTTTTCCCAGAAAAATTGGTGAAATGATGTTTTATGCATCCTAAGGTTAAGCTTTAGAGCCTGTAAGGAGTCAGCTAGGCATTTTATTCCTCTGATTGACGGATTAATGAGGCTTCATAATATAATCTCTACTTCTTTTTGGATCCTATTTCAATAAATCCTCTTGCCCCAAACGTCCCCCAAAAATCCATGCTGTAAGGAAAAAAATTACCACATTCAGCCAACTTTTGAAACAAAGGATCCAGCCTTCTGCATCATTGTGGGAAGACTTCTCTGATGACCGTTCTCACCAGCTTTGTAGCCGGAGTCAGGGTGGTGGAAGTGCCACAAGCCTGGATCTCAGGCTCCCTGTGGACTGAGACCCCACACATCTCCTGGTTGCCTGTGAGCCCTGGAATGTGTATTGTTCTGTGACTGTCTGGGGCAGCCGCTCACCACTGTCCTGCCACACTGTCTGAACCATTCTGGACACCTTGTGTCTTTATAAGGAAAAAAAAAGACCTTCCCCCACCCCCTGATTTCTTTTAGTTTGTATGAATCAAGCAGAAGAAATTTGATCTCTTCATTAACTGAAAAATAGTTTGCTGACAGACCTCACTACCAGCACTAAACAGAGGTGCTGACTGAGTTACTTTTTAAAGACTGTGCAATGGAAAGGTTTTGGAGGACTTCCCTGGTGATCCAGTGGATAAGAATCTACCTGCCAATGCAGGGCACACGCGTTCGAGTCCCTGGTCTGAGAAGATCCCACATGCCTCAGGGCCACTAAGCCCGTGCGCCACAATTGCTGATCCCAAGCACCTAGAACCTGTGCTCTGCAACAAGAGAAGCCCCCACAATGCAAAGCCTGGACACTGCAACTACAGGCAGCTCACACGCAGCAACGAAGACCCAGAGCAGCCAAAACAAGTAAACAAACACTTTAAAAAAAGGTTTTAGAAAGACGTGTCTCTTTTTGAAAATGCCTCACAATATGCCTAAACCACAGTGTGGTAAGGGGACTGACGAATCTGGGCTATTTTTTCTTTAATGTACAGAAGTCAAACCCCTTGGTAGTGGCTCTCTTGCAGCCTGCTGATGGTTCTCTGCCGTCTGCAGGCATACCAACGTTTACAGATCCAGCAGCAGATGCTACAGGCCCAGCGGAACGTTTCCGGACCCATGAGACAACAGGAGCAGCAAGTAGGGGCCCCCTGACAACAGAGCTGGCTCGCTGGCCGCCCCCTCCCCCGACCTTGTTAGGCTGTCACTGACGATGGCTGTAACAGGCAGCCTCCCCTTGGGAAAGCCCCCGGGGTCACCTGGGTTGGAGTGGGGGTGGGCCCAGGCGCCGCCCCCCAGCCCCGCTGACCACTCGCCATTTCCCACCCCCAACCCGCAGGTTGCGCGCACAATCACTAACCTGCAGCAGCAGATTCAGCAGCACCAGCGCCAGCTGGCCCAGGCCCTGCTCGTGAAGCCGCCGCCCCCGCCACACCTGTCTCTGCACCCCTCTGCAGGCAAATCGGCCCTGGACAGCTTCCCCCCCCACCCTCCGGCCCCCGGCCTCCCTGAGCTGCAGACCAAAGAGCAGCAATCTTCACCCAGCACCTTCGCCCCCTACCCTCTCGGTGAGTCGGGGCCTGCGTGCATCCACCACGTGCGCCGTTCCAGCAGAGCCGGAGCGAGGCTGCCTCAGGGCTCCTTCTAAGAGCGGGGCTCGCTGTCCGCGAAGAGCACTGGCTCTGCTGGGCCCAGAGGGGTTTTCAGTATAGAATTTCCGAAGATAGCTCCAGTGGGAGCTCCAGGCCGAGCTCCCTCCCACTGTAGTGGAGTCTGCACTTTGTTAAATATTTGGCCGTGAATTAAGACTTAGATTGCTTCTCTAGGAGAGCTTTAGACAGCCACCATTTGGAGGAAGAGCAGACATATCCTAATAGTGCTTTTCTTTTTAGCTGGACTGAACCCAAACATGAATGTCAGCAGCATGGACATGGCCGGTGGTTTATCAGTGAAGGACCCGTCTCAGTCCCAGTCACGCCTCCCTCAGTGGACTCACCCCAACCCGATGGGCAGCTTACCCGGTGCTGCTTCTCCGCTCGACCAGAACCCCAGCAAGCATGGTATGTCCAAGCTGAGGAGCCCCGGGCTCTGGTCTCTACTGTTCTGCTTGCTCATCATCCCCATTTCGTTACGTGTGTGTGTGTGTGTGTGCACGTGCACACACACATGCACCTGCTCAGTCAGATCCAGCTCTTTGCAACCCCATCGACTGTAGGCCACAAGGCTCCTCTGTCCATGGAATTTCCCAGGCAAGAGTACTGGAGTGGGTTGCCACTTCCTCCTTCAGGGGATCTTCCAGGGCCTGGGGTCAAACCCATGTCTCTCGTGTCCCCTACATTGACAGGTGGATTCCTTACCACTGTGCCACCTGGGAAGCCCTTTGTTACTTACACTGCATTTCTGTTCTAAGAATTCAGTACTAAAATCTGAACAGAAAAAATTTCAAAAGGCCAAACCAAACAAACATGGAGATACAGAGTATTGGTAACCAAAGGGGAAGGGGTGGATGGAGCACGAAATAAGGAAAGGGGGTCAACTGTGTGGTGACGGGTGGGAATCAAGAGTTGGTGGTGAGCACCCTGTGGTGTGGACAGAAGTTGAAATGCAGTGTCGTACTCGTGAAATTTGGATAACGTTAGAAACCAGTGTTACCTCAATAAGGTAATAGACAGAGAAAGAAGCCTGGCAGGCTACAGTCCACTGGTTCTAAAGAGTCAGACATGACTTAGCAACTAACCAATAACAATATATCTTTCATTCATTAGAGTATGTAACACCCTTTCTAGTCAATGACCAAATCTCTTGAAGCCTCAACTTTCACACCTTAGCTACTAATTGAGAAGTGATTAAAAGTGCCCCAGAGCAGCAAAGAATACAGGTCATGGCTGCGCACTTGTAACGTGTATCTGTATCTTCAACCAAAAATTTGTCTGAAAGAAAATTTTTTCAATAAAATGATTAAATGCAATCGGAAAATCTAATGCTTAGAAAAGATAAAAAGCAAAAATGCTAATAACCATGGAATTCCCTGGAAGTCCAGTGGTTAGCACTGGACACTTAAACCGCGTGGGCCTAGGCTCAATCCCTGGTCCGGGAACTAAGATTCCACAAGCCGCTCAGCCGAAAAGAAAAAGAAAAAGAAAATGATGCTAATAACCATAGGTGGTGATGTCACTGTTAAGCATTGAATTTAGCTCTTAATTTCCTGGTAGCATAAACAGCAAAGGGAATTTGATAGGGAACATAATTCTCTCTTGATATAAAGCACTCTAAAAAGAAAAAATTCTCCCTAATGATTAGTTCTACAGGAAAATCGTCACATGCTATCCGGGCAGTCTCTTTGGAGGAGAGCGCTCAGTCGCCCGGGGAGGTAGGGTTAGACCTCCGAGGCCACACAGAGGCCAGCAGATGAGGGGAGGGACGCGGACAATTCCAAGGACCGCAGCTGACCACAGACACTCGCTGGCTGTCCCCAGAGCACTCCACCATGGTGTGGGTGTGCATTTATCGAGAATTTCAAATGACAAACTGGAAGAATTCTTAGAGAGCGTGTCTTGCAAGGTCGAGTCTGGGCTGGCTGAGACAGTCACTTCCCGTGGAGAGCGCTGGCCGCAGGGAGGCTGGCAGGAGAGGGCGAGGCCCAGCCCTGGGGCCGGGGGTGCCCACTCACTCGGCTCTGTGTTTCCTGCTCCCCCTCCAGGTGCTATCCCTGGAGGTCTGAGCATCGGACCTCCAGCCAAGTCCTCCATTGACGACTCCTATGGCCGGTACGATTTAATCCAGAGCAGCGAGTCACCAGCCAGCCCTCCTGTAGCTGTTCCCCATAGCTGGTCACGTGCCAAATCCGACAGTGATAAAATCTCAAACGGCTCCAGCATCAACTGGCCCCCAGGTAAGAGCATGCAGCGCTCCTGTGCGGCAGCAGGACTCTAGCCACACCCAGGGAAGTGATGAGGCCCGAGAGAAGCCAGGACCCAGGCTCAGCATCCTGGGAGCACGGACCCCACGGCTTTGGCTTTTTCATTGGCAGTACCTTCACAGATAAATCGCGGGTGTCGCTGGCATCACAGGCTTTTCTGTAGCCCTCAGATCAGTGGAAGGAGAAGGAGGGGGAGGTGCTGTGTTCCATCTGCTCAGAATGTGTCTGGGCTTTATAATCCCACGTGAACACTATCTACGTTTAGTTCTGATACCTAGTTTGCTCCGAAGGACTGATGCTTCACTGAAGGAAATCTAATGTGTACCTCTGAATTACCAGACTACAAACATTTCCATAAATTGTCATGAAGCAACACGAAGGTGCTCGAATACTCACATGTTTGAAATTTTCCAGAATTCCATCCTGGAGTTCCCTGGAAAGGACTTCAGAACATAGATCCGGAGAATGACCCCGACGTCACTCCTGGAAGTGTCCCCACCGGGCCCACCATCAACACCACCATACAGGATGTCAACCGCTACCTCCTCAAGAGTGGAGGTGAGGAGGTGCCCTGCCCACGTCTGCGTGGTGCTCTCTGTGCAGGCGTTCTGCTCCGGGCCACGGGCGGGTGTGGGAAGCGAGGCAGGGGAGTGCCAGACACATCTGATGGGAACTCTCTTGCTATCAGACGCAGCATAAGGAGAAGTCGACCAGTGCTTATGGGAAAATGGAGATAACTTTGGGCTCCGTGTCCCTGCTGGATTTATTAATACACAGTGCTTATACATCTTGTGTTATAAAATAACAGTGTTAGCCATCAAGCTTCGTAAGGAAAAGGTTTCCACTTGAAATCTCTTTGAACTGGAAGTGAATTGGCCATTTACTCATCCATCTCAGCCAATTTTTCCTTTCCTCCAAATGTTTGGTAAAAAGACTGAATTCATTCCCCAGGACCTTTTTCCTGGCACAAACTCCTGACGCTATAAAGCTTGGCACACCCTGTTTAGGCTTGAGGATCCAGTTGGCGGAAGCGATGAGCTGAGCTGTGAGGTTACAGAACATAAACGCAGGTTCAGTTGCAGAACTGAGGAGGGCACTGGCTTGCCTTCCCTCGAGGCCTACAGATGCAGACGCTCTGTGAGTGCCAGGGCTGACAGACCTCTCTCCTCAGCGTTCTAGTAGCAGAAAGAATAGCCAGCTTACCCGCGATGCTCAGCACTAGCAAGGTCACTCGGGTATTTCCGAAACGTTGGTTTAGCTTTCCGGCTAACGTATGGCCTGTGGGGAGAGGCCTCCTTGTCGGTGGTTCTTTGAAGTGATAGGATTCCACACATGCCTGTGGCTCAAGTCGGAGGGCAGCGTAGACCTCTTCCTTCAATGCAGGGCATCACTGTGGCGAGGCAGCAGTGTCAGAGCAGGGCAGTCTCAGGCCTCCCTGCAGCTGGGGATGGATGGGTGAGGCAAAGGGGCTCGAGGCTACGGGACCTGGAGCCTGTTTGAGGTGGTGGGGGTCGGGGGAGACTCGCCCCTCGGGACGCTGCGTGTGGCTGCAGGGCTGTGCCGAGCGAAGCGGTGATTCGGTGTGTTTGGGCTTGTGGAGGGTGGGCAAGCATGGCCATCCAGGCGGTAGAAGACCTTAGAAAGAGTCAAGGCTGCTCAGCGCAGAGTGGCGCTTCCTGACCGGTGTCCAGTGTCAGCCCAAGGTCGCTGGCACCTGGGGCACGCAGGCCATCTCCACCTTTGCACCCGTGTGCCGTGATCGGACACAGGCGTCCTGGAGGGCAGGGGAGCCCCGAGGGCAGAGCCAAGCCGTTGGGACAGACGTCAGAGCGGAGGGAAGCCAAGCCTCCGAGGCCCTGGCAGAAATGGGACGTCAGCAGGACAGAGCCTCTAGTGCCCTGTGTGACCCAAGGGTGAGTCCCAGGCAGCTCCACCGGAAGACCAAGCCTCACCCAGGAAAGGGCCCCCACCTCCTGGTCTTATCTGAGAGGAGGGAGCAGAAGGAGCGGATCTCTATGTAGAACCCATTTACAGGAAGCCCCACAGCCTCAGGGCCAGGAGTAAACGGCCATGGCCAGATCCCACAGACCACCCCTCTCCGGGACCCCCTTGTGTTCCCCACACGTGGGGCTTCAGGCACCCCGGGGGCTGAGCTTGCTCAGGGCCCAGCCACAAAAGGCTGCTGTATTCTTGAGTGATTAGCTTAGTCTAAACTACAAAGGAAAAAAAATTGAGAAAATATGCCCTGGAAGGAAACAGAGTAGGAAATGCCACTGACCTCCTGGATGTTGGCTTATTCATTTTACATATTTTCTTAATGGAGTTTTCTGTTTTCTTTATCGAGTACCTTCGGTGTTGGGGTTTTATTTACAGTTTTGGGTTTTCTTTTCATTGGTGTTAAGCTCTGATTTGGTGTTAAAAATTCACTTTAGCCATATATTTGTTTGAATATTATTTATAGTGCTAACCGTTATGAGGTGAATATTAGCCAGATGGTAAAATGCAGTTGTGCCATCGCCTGACAAATTGATACTAAAAAGGAAAATTAGCCATCATTTTATGGGATAGATTCCACTATTGCACTAAAAATGTCAAACTAGAACACTGTAAAAACCCAAGTGCTCTACCATTAACTATAAACGAAGTACCATGTTGGGTTAAATAGTCTATAATTTGGAATCTCAAGTTGATTGCATTTTGTTGGTAAATAAGAAACAGAGGGTTTAGGAACTAAGGTTAGATTGTCAGTAGAGCTGATGTCTTTTAAAATCAAAGACCTGCAGATTACAAATACATCCTAACGTTCATCAGCTCTGGTGCCCTGTTCTGAGGAGGTCAGTTACACCAGGGCTGCCGTGAACAGCCGTACAGGTTGTAGACTGCACAAGCCTGGGAGGTGCTACACGCCTGGCAGTCCCTGAGGTTGTTGAGCACACCGTCCCAGGCGGGGCCCTGCATCGGGGGCCCCATGTCTTTTGAGATTCTGTTCATGGTGGTAAACTTGACTACCAGACTGCTCTGTGCCCTGTACCCTCTTCCAGCCAGCTTGCATACACCACCCAAGTCCCTTCCCAAGTCTGAAGAGCTCTGGTCCATCCCGCTAAAAGCTTAGCACACTGTTGCCCTGCGTCATCCTTCTCCTTCCTCTGCTTCCTGCTTTCCTCAGAGAACAGACCTGGTGATGCGGAAAATGCACCGGCAGGGGTGCTGGGGGGGCCCGCCCGTCAGCCCCCCTCCCAGTATAGGAACAGGGTCCTCGGCAGCAGGAGGGGCGAGCCTGGGGACCCAGTGGCGCACGTCGACGCAGTCAGCCCCCCTCCCAGGTTAGGAACAGGGTCCTCGGCAGCAGGAGGGGCGAGCCTGGAGGCCCAGTGGCGCACGTCGACGCAGTCAGCCCCCCTCCCAGGATAGGAACAGGGTCCTCGGCAGTAGGAGGGGCGAGCCTGGAGGCCCAGTGGCTCGCGTCAACGCAGTCAGCCCCCCTCCCAGGATAGGAACAGGGTCCTTGGCAGCAGGAGGGGCGAGCCTGGAGGCCCAGTGGCGCACGTCGACGCGGTCGCCAGTGCCTGTTTCTGCTGGATGTTTTGCATTCAAGAGAGAAATACGAACCTGGGCAAGGAGTCAGGGAAAGCACCGGTCTCTTTAAGGCAAAATCTGTAACAAAAAGCTTGGAGATTTATTTCATTTTATTCAGTTTTGTAGATATTGTTGGAAGTATAAAAAGATGGAGGTCGCCCTGAGTTTTTATTTTTATCTTACCTGGAAGGGGAAATCCACGGGATCCTTCCAAACCCTGACGTGTTGTTGAAAACACTCTGTGGCCACTCTCTCCTCTCCAGCTTCCTGGTCTCCAGCACCCTGCACCCAGCCCCTCCCCAGGGCCTCTGGCAAGGCCCGGGCGCCCCAAGGCGCAGTGCGCCTGTGTCTTCCTGTCCTCACTGTGGTCGCGCTCGTTTCCCACCATTTCCATAAACGCAGCCTTGGAGATTGCTTCTCGGGTGCTGGGGCTCCTCACGCCGGGGCTGAGTGGCTCGCCCCGCAGGCCCGTGCTCGCCTTTCTCAGAGTGCCGCCTTTGGTTCCGCAGGGTCCTCCCCACCGTCATCTCAGAATGCCGCGCTGCCTCCCTCGAGTGCCTGGCCGCTCGCTGCCTCCGGCCACAGTCGCGCTTTCAGCAGCCTCGCGCCCGCTCCTGCTGTTGCAGGTACGCACCTGGCCTCTCGATGTGCTGGTCGCCTTTTCTCTCTCTCCCCAAACAAGACCGATGGCCTGGCTTTTCCTGGTGGTCTGTTTGCTCCCCTCCGAGCTGGGAGGCCACATGGAGTGATGGAGAGTGAGCCCGAGCTTTGCCGAGCAGCCACAGGGCCTCGGGCACCGCTCACCCCCTCTCTGGGGACTGGGGATGGTGACACCTCCTGTCACAAAGATCCTGGGCTTATAGAAGCTCCCCAGCGCTAGAGATGCAATACAGCTACTGCCTAAATGTGTCTGCTTCCCCCTCCCCTCCCACTTCCCCCCAACCATCCTCTTACGACCGCAAAACCAGGGGTATATAAAACTCACAGACTTGAAGGCAGCAGCTGCTGGGAACTGCTGTTATCAGCTTAACTCCCATCGCTCAGATCCATGCGGTGCCTGGGTTATTCCTCTCTCACTGTAGGCTTTACAAGTCTTTCCAGTAAGGCATTTCTTTTAGGCTTAAAGGAGAATTGAGAATTAATTTGTTTGTCATAATAGCTCTGAAGGAATTTTTACCTGGAAATGTTAAGACAAGGATGTAAAGAGATGTGGACATACATACAGTGTGGACAGGTTTGCAAAAAGATGTGGAATTTAAGTAAAGAGAGTTTGTTGTTTATAAATTTCTTCAACTGTGTTTCTCCATTCCACCGACCTTCTTGTCCAGCTGTTGTTTAAACCAGCATCACAATGCTGTAGGAATTCTCTTTATACCAGTGCCTCAGGGAGAAATTAGTTCCGCTTTGATTTAGCATCTTATTTTAAAAAGAGAGCAAGAGCTTCTGGATTATTTCTAGTCCTTCCAATGTTTATTCTCTCTCATGTTTACAAAGGGGATGTATTAGGCAGTTAAAACTTGCCAGTCATTTGGCCAAAGAGATGAGCAAACAAAACCATCTTCCATTATCTCGGGCCATTTTTATCTGGCATTTCAGTTTTCCTGATCAGGGACTCCTGTGCTCAAATGAGCCTTTGTTGTTGTGAAGCTGCAATCGGCCCCCAGCAGCCAGGGTAGAAGGGGCGTCCCACGCGGGCCTGGTGCCAGCCTGGTGCTGGGGGGCTGGTGCCCGCCTGGCGCTGCAGCTTGGGCCCAGGAGCAGGGCAACAGCAACCTCTCTGCCTGCTGCCCTCGCCACACTGGGTTCCTGAGGCGGCTGCGTGGCAGGTCCCCAGGCACGGGAGGGGCCAGAGCTGGTAGTCATCACAGGCTTTGTTTTTTGTTTTTTTGTTTCCACAAAGAGCCTTACAACAGGCTTTCTCCAGACAAGGTGCCCAGATGCCAATCCTTGGGGCACCTGGCCCACACCCACTTCTGCAGGTGCAGAGAGCGGGTCTCCAAGCTGTGGAGAGAGTGCTGGGAGATGCAAGTTCAGGCGGGTTAGATCAAAGGGCGTGTTGCTTTGATAGGAGACTGACACCTAAAGAAATAGCAAAAGGATATATATATATGTGTGTGTGTGTGTGTGAGGGCCTCGATCTTGATTAATTTGATATGCGATAAGACGTGTCCCAGCAGAATTTGTGAAATTAGCTTTAGCACTGAGCCACAAAAAAGTGCCATTTTTCTGGAGAGCTCGTGTCTGACGCATGTAGCAAACTGAGCATCAGCGATCCTGGCAGGGTCTATACGGCCACCAGCAGACTGTCTCTGGGCAAAAATTCAGGGGACTGCCTGCGGTCCTCAAGTGGGGGTCTTGACGGGGTGTTTCCCTCGGGCCCCGCAGTCCGCTGGAGCCAGAGCTCTCCTGGCACGAGTCCCCAGGCCCTTTGTGGCTCTCGGTCTCAAGCATGCCTGTGCCTCCTTTCTCCGCCTTTCTAGGTAAGCTGTCAGACATCAAAGCGACGTGGTCCTCTGGCTCTGCCTCCCACACGCAAGCCTCTCTGTCTCACGAACTGTGGAAGGTGCCCAGAAACACTACTGCACCCACAAGGCCCCCGCCAGGGCTAACCAACCCCAAGCCTTCCTCCGCCTGGGGAGCCAGTCCCCTCGGCTGGACCAGCTCTTACTCCTCGGGTACGCTTCCATTCTCGCATCCAGATGGGTGAGGGGTGGGAGTGTCCATGCCTAACCCACTTTCCCCTTAGGGAAGGTAGGTGCCTACCATATTGTCCTGCAGCTTCTTCAGAAGGACTCCCAAGAGAGCTGAGGGGGCCAGGGCACCTAGACTCTCGGGGATTGTCCAGGCCCAGGTTCTGCTGCCCGTGTTTCAGCATCAGCCCTGGGAGTTAGCATACACAGCTTTGCTCTGAGCCAGGAGATCCCAGGGGTCTCTGCACCCACTGAGGGTCCACACTGAGCCCTCAGAGAGGCCCGTTCACCCAGCGTAAGGGACTCCACGCCCAGTGTGAGCACACTGCCCTGTCCCGGGGGCTTCCTCGGGCCCCTCTGAACTGTGGGGATGAGGGAGTGCACAGAGAATTTACGACACTGAGAGTGAAGCCAGCCTGCGAGTCTGCATTGTTTTGCCAGCAAGTGGGGTTTTAGAGCATTGATTCTAAAGTTGAGAGGGGTGGGGGGCAGAGGAGGAGACCAAGACTTCCGGGCAATTCTCGAGTCTCTGCCGCAACACCCACCCCTGAGGGTCTGCAGGGACCCCGAGTCTGGGTTGGTTTCCAGGGGTGACAAGGCTGGGAGCGCAGGCTTTTTGCGAGCCGCGTGCGGGGGCCTGGGGCGCTGGGGAGAGCGGTCTGACTCGGCGCAGCCTTGGTGACCGGCTTCCCCCCTGGGCGCAGGTTCCGCCTGGAGTACCGACGCCTCAGGAAGGACAAGCAGCTGGCTCGTTCTCCGCAACCTCACACCCCAGGTACAGGCAGCTGGTGGGGGTATGCAGGCCTGAGGGCCTTGTCCATAAGCCGAGGCCTCGCTTGGTCCAAAGGCAGTGCGGGCAGTGGTGGTCACTTACCTGTGTTCTGGTGGACTGTTTATTCTCCACCCCTCTGAGGCTTGAAGAGTATACCCTGATAAACACAGCAGCTCACCCTCACCTGCCCCCGCTCCAGGACGATGTGGCCTGTGCTCACGTGTCCCAGGGTCCGGGACCGCAAGGCTCGGGGTGAAGCGTGCTGCTGAGGAAGGGGGCAGAGCTGGAGCAGGTTTTTCTCCTCCTCCTGGCAGCCCAGCTCACCAACTAGAGGGAAATGTCCAAGACTGTAAATTATACGGTAAACGGTGAGGTGCACAAGGTTACTATCGCAGTCAGTACACGAAGTCCTCTTAAGACAGACATCGTCCCAGGGTACTGTGGACCCAGGTTGCGTAAAGCTCGTCTTTGAAGCGCGGAGTGATAACCTCCCAGGACTAGCGTGACCGCCCTTCCTCTTCCTCACTCAGATCGACGGCTCCACCCTGCGGACGCTGTGCCTGCAGCACGGGCCCCTCATCACATTCCACCTGAACCTGACGCAGGGCAATGCCGTGGTCCGCTACAGCTCCAAGGAGGAAGCCGCCAAGGCCCAGAAGTCCCTGCACATGTGCGTCCCTCCCCTCCCCCGCCCCGCGCCGCCCTGGCTGCAGCCCGCAGCGCTCGGCCTGGGCCTTGGGAGGATCCCGGGGCCTCTGAGGCACAGCGGGCTCCCCGGGCACTGGTGTCCACTGGCTTATGGTCTGGAGGCTGGAAGTCCGGCAGAGTGTGGGCAAGGTCACCTCCCCCGAGGCCTCTGCTCGGCTTGCACACAGCTGCATTCACGTCACTCCGTCTGAGTGTGTCCCGACTTCCTCTCCTTCTAGGGACAGTGGTCCAAGTGAATTAGGGGCACCCTCATGACCTCGCACGTGTGTGTGCTCAGTTGCTCAGTTGTGCCCAACTCTTAGCATCCCCATGGACGATCCTCCTCTAGGCTCCTCTGTCCGTGGGATTCTCTAGGCAAGGATCCTGGAATGGGCCGCCATTTCCTACTTCAGGGCTCTTCCTGACCCAGAGATGGAACCTGCATCTCTTGAGTCTCCTGCATTCACAGGTGGATTCTTTACCAATAGCACATCTTACCTCAATTCTCTCTTGATTTTATTTTATTTTTTCAATTCTCTCTTTAAAGACTCTCTCCAAACACAGGCCCAGTGAGGTCTCAGGGCTTAGGGTTTCAACATATGAATTTGAAGGGATGCAGTTCACCCCATGAGAGGTGTCTTGTGACATGTCGGTTTCTTCTGCTGCCAAAGTGCCAAGGCTCTGCCCCCTCCTCCCAACCCCAGAGGGAGTGGGTCCCCAGGAGAGACCCAGGGGTGAAAAAAGCTTCTCTCCATGGATGTCCCCAGGCATGCGACATGGCGGTGCCTGCTCCTGGGCCTAGTAGTGTTCCCTGCAGCCGACTCTTCTCCCCAGATTACAGGACTTCCGATAAGATGTTGTGAGTGGGCCTTCTCGGCAGTGTCACTTGAGGTGTGGGCCCCAGAAATCAGTCATTCCTGTTTTCAGCCCAGGATGAACCACACTGATCCTAAACGATGCCCACTTTCAGTGGTCCATTCATACAGAACATGCTCTCGATACCACCACCCCACAGCTGCCGGAAATCTAAACCAAGGGAGAAAAGCTCATACTCTGGCCTTGAAAGCAGCTGCAGTGACGTGTGAGCGGCAGGACTGTTTCTGGGTGGCCTGTGACGTGAAGCCTCCAGCTGTCCTTTCCTGTTTTAAAACAACAGCACGGGATAGCCAGCAAGGAGGACACAGGAAGACTCACAGCTGCTCTGCTCACATGACCCCCCGTTCTGCTTTCTGTGTTTGTGGGGTTTTTTGAGTTTTTGTTTCGTTTTGAGATATAACTGAGGCACAGCAGCAGTGTGTCAGTTCAGAGGGGTGGCACCTGTTGTCCTGACACGTTTCTATAACTGCCAAATGCTCACCACCATGTGAGCTAACAGGACATCAGGGCACGTAATTGTTACTTTCCATTTGTGGTGAACACATTTAAGATCCGCTCTGTTAGCAGCTTTGACATAAACGATACAGAGCTGTTAACTGTGGTCACCAGGCTGTACCTTACCTCCCCAGAACTTAGTCATCTTCTCACCGGACGTCTGTACCCTTTGACCAGCCTCTGCCATCTCCCCACCCACAGCTCCTGGAAACCACCATTCTACTCCCAAATGTTTCTACAAGTTTGGCTTTTTTGGGGTTCCAAATAAAATATATCGTGCAGTATTTATCTTACCTCACTTAGCATAAGGTCCTCAGGATTAGTCTGTTTTGTTGAAGGATCTCCTTCTTTCTTGTGCCTAAACAGTAGTCCATTGTGTGTGTGTGTGTGTGTAACACACACACCTCACATTTTCTTTGTTGACTACTAGCTTGTTTCCACATCTGGACTGTAAATAACGCTATAGTTAAGCAAGGGAGTTCGGATATCTCTTCGTATTTCTGTGCTGTCAGTTATGTCTCCCTTTCATTTCTGATTTTGTGTCCTCTTTTTTTTTTTTTTCTTGGTTAGTCTAACTGAAGATTTGTCGAGTTTGTGTTATCTTCTCAAAAACGCCTGCTCTCATTTCCGTTGCTGTCCTGCCCTTTCAGGTGTGTTCTGGGAAACACTACCATCTTGGCCGAGTTCGCCGGCGAAGAAGAAGTGAACCGCTTCTTAGCCCAAGGCCAAGCACTGCCACCCACCTCCAGCTGGCAGCCCAGCCCGGGAACCAGCCAGACGCGGCTGGGTGCCTCGGGCAGCGCCCACGGCCTGGTGAGGAGCGACGCCGGCCACTGGAATGCTCCGGGGCTGGCCGGCAAAGGGAGCAGCGACCTGCTGTGGGGCGGGGTCCCCCAGTACTCGAGCAGCCTGTGGGGCCCCCCCAGCAGCGACGACGGCAGGGTCATCGGAAGCCCCACCCCGCTGAACACGCTGCTCCCTGGTGACCTTCTCAGTGGGGAGTCCATCTAGCCCCGGGCGGCCCGAGGGCACGGCGGTCATCAGCTCCAGGAGGACTCGCTGACCCTCTCCAGCCCGGGTGTTGCTGAGGACCCTGCCCGACCGGAGCCACCCGGCAGCCCTTTCGAGTACCTCTGTCCAGTACTGAAGACGAACCTTGGCCGCACGCAGGCCTTGTGAACTGTCCCCGAGACAGTGCGGCCGCGCCGGGCCAGCGTCGCGCATCACGACAGGATGCTTCTCACAGCTTTTTATTTGGTGTCGTCTTATGTTTGTACGGTGTGTTGTCATTTTGATTTTTTTTTTTTTTTAAGTATAAAAGCTGCTTAGAATAGTTCTATCATGAAGGGCACTTTTCAGATTGTGGGCTGGAAAGGGTTATTTTATCAAGGGAGGGAAGGGTGGGGAGGGAGGGAGGGAGGGAGGCGAGAAAGCCTATTTAAAACGAGCCTGTGACGATTATGCACATTACAAGAGGCGGCCCGTAATCAGGGGGAGCTGGCGTCCACCACCCGGATGCGGTCCGGCGGCCCCGGCCGGGAGCCGGGCGGAAGGAGCGGTCTGTGATCTGTTCTCTGTTCCCACGGATCCGCCTATGCACATTACCCTTGTTTCATTACTTTTTCATGTCATTTTTTTTAATCCCCCCAAAAAAATATTTTTTAAAAGTTAAAAAAAAAAGACATATCAAACATGCAAATACTTGAATCCAGCAGGCCAATAATGAAATGTGAACACTTTCTAATTCTACACTTCCAGGTTGACATCAGTACGCAGAAACAGGCTCTAGGAAACATTTCTAAGTTCACAGCCTATGTGTGTGTGTGTGTGTATGTATGTGTGTGTGTGGAAACAGAAGCGTGTGTGGGTGTGTGCGCGTGCGTGCCTGCGCACTTTCTGTGTTCATGTGTTAAGTGTGTGAGGGATGTAACTGTGGGTTTTCCCTTTTATTCAGTATGTGCTTTTTTTTTTTTTTTTTTGGCGCATTGGTCACATGTTTGTTGTTTATTACTAGCTTCTAACTTTGCACTGAGTGTCCCTGCCCTTCCTCTAGCTAATCCTATACGTTCAAGAAAATTCATAGGACAGGGCTGGTGACAATTCATGTGTAAATGTTTACTCAAGGACTCTGTTAATTGCGTTTAAAAAAAATTACAGTGTATATCTCTGGAGAAATAATATGTATACCTACCTTTAGCAGCTTTTTATCGTGGACTAATGCAAGAAAATTATTACCAGAGTATTGCACCATTTTTCCATTTGGAATATAAAGTTAAAGAGAAAAAAGGAAAAAAAAAAAAAAAAACTCGCTGAGCTGTGGCCATAGATCCTTGTAGAGGATGGATGGTTCCTCGAGAGGAAGGGAGACAAGCACTTGGGCGTGGGTTGTGACTGCTTTCATCGGAGCCAGTGGTGAGGGCTCCCACCTGTTTACAGACCTTTTTTTTTGTTTTTCTCCTTCAGACTTTAAAATAAAAATAAAAAATTTTAAAAAGGAATTTAAAGAAAAAAAGAAAAAAAAAGACTTCTGTCGTAAAGAAACCTATTTTCAGAACGCAGATCCGCTACTTCAGAGCTCTGGGATTGAACAGTGTTGTTTTCCCCTCCGGCCATCGTCGTGGACTCTTGTCGACTGTCCCCTTCGTCGAGGTGACGAGTTGTGGTCACTGTCTTGCACACGCGGACGCGCTCTCAGGAAAACCAGGGTTCCCGAGGGACAGCTCCACACCATTTCATGCATTTTGCCACCCAACTCCTAGCACTGAAGATGTTATTAAAAAAAATAATAATTAAAAAATAAAGGAAAAAAATATGAAAAAAGAGGAAAAAAAAAAACCACAAAGAAGAAAGATACCTAATCTCTAACGTGTAGCAGTTACGTATGTACCAAATAATGGACTCAAAGGAAATAGATGTTCGAAGAGTGCTTTATATATTAAAAATTGCTTTATGTTTTAAAAAAATGATCAATGTTTTGATTGTTTTGCAAGAAAGAGACAATGGAGTAACATACCCTCAAGTATGTTTAAAAATATATATATATATATGAACATGTGCTCCCTGCCTGCTTGATCAGGAAACTTGTGCATTACATTTTTTTTAATTAGCTTTTTAATGGTTTTATCAAAACAAAACAAAAAAGCAAAAAAACAATTTAAAAAAAGACAAAAAAGGAAAAAAAAAAAGTTCCTGCAAAATTGCAGATCAACAAAAGCTGGTTTTATAGAGGATCATGAACTATGCACAAACTGGTTCAAGACTTTTCTCAAGTTCAGTAGTGTATTTAGCTAAACAGACCTTCCTCAGAGTAAGCGCATCTCATTTGCCATTACATGCACTCTGTATATTTGATGTACACGTCCCCACCTATGTACACCAAATATACGTGCGTGCGTGCGTGCGTGCCCGTGTGCACCCAGACATACAGCTTCCCATGCTGCATTTAGCATCAAGTTGTAGAAAACTGATATTTTTAAATTGGGGATGGAAGTAAAGAATCTCCGTTTTTGTTTTTTTGTTGTTGTTGGGGTGGGATTTGTTGGGGTTTTGTTTTTTTGTTTTGTTTTTTGACCTTTTATTTTGAATTAAAGACGTCTGTAACTCTGAGATTAAAAGACAAGTTTGTGGCTTTTAATGTTTTTCCTCATAGAATGTGATTGTTGAAGAAAATGCACCGAAAGTTGCTTTCAAAAGTACAATGCTTTGTTGAATCTTAATAAATGGCAATTCTTTTTTTCTTGGCTGTTCGAATAAATGCGTTTTTTATTTTTATTTTTCAAAGAGGAATGTCATCTGTATTCACTTTGTATGTTTTGGGAGAGAGAGCTGTCCTACTGTGTGTAGAAATGCCCTGTGTCTTTTTATGCTGTCCTAAAAAGTGTACGTATGTAAGTAGGCACACTCCACGTTTCAGTTGCCTGACTTAGGATTTTACCATTTGTTTTGGGATGTTGCATTCAACAGTCACCGAAATGCAGTAGGGCCTAGGGGCTCCCCGCCAGCCACCTGCCTGGAGCCACCCGCTCCATCCAGGAACCAGAACCATCTGGGGCAACCGTGGCATGTGGCCGCAGCCCAGGACTGCTGCTCGCTCTCAACCCATGACCCAGTTTGGGTATCAGAAATATCCAAAGAGGGATTCCCTGGTGGCTCAGTGGTTAAGAATCCAGCTGCCAACGCAGGAGACATGGGTTTGATCCCTGATCCAGGAAGATCTCACATGCCGAGGAGCAGCTACGCCCATGAGCCGCAGCTGCTGAGCCTGTGCCGTAGGGCCCGGGGGCCGCAGCTGCTGAGCCTGTGCCGTAGGGCCCGGGGGCCGCAGCTGCTGAAGGCCATGGGCCGTGCTCCACAACAGGGGCCACCGCGGGGAGAAGCCGAGCACTGCGACCAGAGAGCCGCCCCTGCTCGCCACAGCCGGAGAAAAGTCCTTGCAGCAATGAAGTCAGCACAGCTAAAAATGAATCATTTTTTAAAAAATACTCAGAAAAGAGTAGTGAAGGTCTTTGATCGTGTGAAGGTCTTTTGTTGGTCATAGAAGGGCTGACTCATCTGAAAAGACCCTGATGCTGGGAAAGATTAAGGGCAGGAGGAAAAGGGGACAACAAAGGATGAGATGGCTGGATGGCATCATCGACTCAATGGACATGGATTTGGGTAGACTCTGGGAGTTGGTGATGGACAGGGAGGCCTGGTGTGCTGCAGTTCATGGGGTCACAAAGCGTCAGACACAACTGAGCGCCTGAACAGAGAGACACGTGGGATCTTAGTTCCCCACCCAGGGATCGAACCCACACCCCCTGCATTGAAGGGGAAGTCTTAACCCCTGGCCCTCCAGGGAGGCCCAGCCTTAGCTGACTGTGCATAACACCTTGTACGGGGACCACTGAAGTGACGGCACGGGCTGCAGCAGGAGCAGCCTGTCCCCACCGGCTTCAGGCCACAGTCAGGAGTCCGAGCACGTGGCGCTGGCTCCCAGCCCACCCCAGGGTCGCCTGCCGCGACCTTAAGTTCAGCGCCAGTTCTGCTGTCTCTTCAGGATTGTGAAGATACCCTCTTGAAGACCAGCCTAAACGTCCTTTGTGACTTCTGCTCAGAGACCAATGGAGCGAGTGTCTCTTTGTCTCTTACGCTCCTAGGGGCCTCGGCCACATTTTACTGAGAAGACAGGACCCAGGTTGGCTCCGGAGGTCAAGATGGCAAGCTCCTGTCTGACCGGCCTCTCTAGAAGACCCAGGAGGAGAGCACAGGACGACCAGCATCAGGAGAAGAAGGGCTAAAGGACATGGGCTCAGCACATGGACGATCAGAACACACGCGACATCCTGAACTTGTGTAAACCTGGAGGCCACGACTCCACCGGGACCTCCAGCCAGCACTTCCCCGGGCGTTCACCTGGTCCCTTGTGAGTCCAGAGTCACCACAGGGGAGCAAACCGTCCAGCGCCTCACTGGAGAACAAGCCCAGTGCCACCAGGATGGCCAAAGATGAGGCAGACTTCCTGGAGGAGGAGGATGAGTGACTGGCCTGGAGCAGGGGCGGGTCCTGGTACCCACAGATGAGAAGGAGACTTGGTGTCTGGAGTCAAGAGAAAAATTGGAGGCTCAGAACTGTACTTTTTTTTTTCTTAACTCATTCTGGCAATGCCGTGGGAGAAGGCAAAGAAGGCAGGATACTCAGCGGGGAGAAGCCTGGTGTGTGGAGAAGGGACTTCTGAATGGGGAGAAGGGGTCGGGAAGGAGCCACCTTGGCCAGCCCTGATTCTAATGACAAGCCACAAGACCCGAGGAGCTGAGTGGGCGTTCACTGAGACAGGTGTTTCAAGAAGATTCTTTGCAAGAATAGAGCATGTGGGGTGGATCAAGAAGTCACATAGGAGTCGTGCTGGAAACTTATAGCTTCTATACATCAGCTCTCCCAGCAGAGGTGCTGTCGACCGGCTTTGCCCGTGTGAGGGTGAGCTCAGTCGTGTCCGACTCTTTGCACCCCCATGGACTGTAACTTGCCAGGCTCCTCTGTCCGTGGCCTTCTCCAGGGGAATCTTCCCAACCCAGGGATCAAACCCACACCTCCTGCATCGGCAGGCAGTTTCTTACCACTACCACCACCTGGGAAAACTGGCCCCTGAATGGCAGCCCCGCGCTGCAGGTGTGGCCCAGGAGCCTGGCTCCCCAGTCACCGTGAAATCCAGAAGCTGGTTTCCAAACACCTGCCCGAAGTGCACAGAAGCTTCGAGCTTAAGTGACATTTCAGATGCTGGTTCTCCGTCCTGACTGCATGTCAGAATTATCCAGAAATTTCTTAAAATCCCAGAACCCAGGGCACATCCTAACCCCATTCCACCAGAGTCTGGTCGAGTGTCCAGGCACCAGGTTCTTTAAATCTCCCCAGTTGATTCCATTGAGTGGCCAAGGCAGAGGTGGTGTCAGAGGGAGCCTGTCGGTGGGCTTACTGTCAGCCTCCCAACCCACTGGGATTCAGCCACTTGCAAGAGCCCAGTGGGTCTCATTCGGCAGTTTACGCTGTTTTCTTTTTTTTTTTAAAGCAAAACTGTTACGTGCCAAGCATGGTACTAAGCACCACGTGGGACTGTGTCCATTGTCCCAACAACCCCAGAAGGTGAGGAACAGGGACTGGGAGAGGTCACAGAATGTGCCCAAGGCCATGAGCTGATGAGCATCAAACCCAGGCTCCTGTGACTTCACAGCCTTGCTTGGTCAGGGCCCCTCAGGCTCCATCACAGAATATTACAGCTGGAGGACCTTGAGGCCACGTGTGTATCAGAAGCCACTCTGATGGGCGACGGACGTGCCTGGAAAGAGAACTAACTGGGATGGGGGTGGAGCTAGTGACTCTGAAATTTGAACCCTGCCAGCCAGGCAGCTGGGTGCCATAGCCCTGGGAAGAATCTCTTCTCTGGAAAACCTCGGCCTTGATCTTGAGGTCCTTCAACTGACTGGACGAGGCCCACACACATCGCAGGGGATAATCTCCTTAAAGTCAGCTGACTGGGTGCTGGGCACCTGCAAAATGCCTTCACAGCAACACCTTGGTTAGCGCTCGAGTCAATAGCCAGGGACACCACCTGACTTGCACACAGTGCCTGCAAAAATACCCACAGGCTTCTGGCCTATTTGTTAGCAGCAGCCTGTCCTGAACTCACAGTCATTGCGAGGCAGGCAAAGTGAGGTCAGCCAGTCAAAACTGGCGGCACCAGCTCAGACTGGACGTGGTCAATTTATGATGTCTATCCATCCATCCAAAAGCGCCCTTCACGCGGAGCTGAGCATCTGAGGCTGCTGGCCCCGAGAGCCCAGGTCAAGTCTCCCCACCCGACTTCACCCACCCAGCGGTGCTCATGCCCGGAACCGCAGCCAAGAGCCGCTGCCGGCTCCTCGCAGAGGTCCCCGAGCATCACCTGCCTGGTACTAGACACAAGCAAGGGTCCTGACGTTGGGCTCCCGAGAAAGGTGGCGTCTGTCCCGCACGTCTGCCAACACAGGAGCACCCCCTCGACGTGGGACAGTCCTCAAACAGGGACCATCTGGGGCTAGCATGGGCCCAGCTGGGAGTGTGGCAGATGGCAGAGGCATCTCCACAGCCCACCTGTGCACCCCAAGCCAGGCTTTGCTCCCCCAGGTTCCCCATGGAGATGAGGATTGAGGATCGCTACTCTCCCATCCTTTCCCACAGGGCTGCTCCCCCAGCCCCTGCGGACAGCGGGCCCTGATCAGTGACAGCTCCGTCCCCTCCTCCCCACACCCTTGGGCCCATGGCATCCCACAGGCTCCTCAAGCTCTGTCTGGCAGGACTGGGGTCACCTCACTCTGCCACAGGTCTGGACGCTGGCTGCCCTTCCACCCGCCAAAGGCTCCTCTCTCCTCGGCTCAATAGCAAATGATCCATCTTATTTCAGTTCAGTTGCTCTGAACTGTCCGACATGTTCATGTCTGAACAGTCATGTCCGACTCTTATGGACCCCATGGACTGCACGCCAGGCCTCCCTGTCCATCACCAACTCCCGGAGTTTACTCAAACGCATCTCCATAGAGTCAGTGATGCCATCCAACCATCTCATCCTCTGTCGTCCCCTTCTCCTCCCACCTTCAATCTTTCCCAGCATCAGGGACTTTTCCAATGAGTCAGTTCTTCGCATCAAGTGGCCACAGTATTGGAGTTTTAGCTTCAGCATAAGTCCTTCCAATGAATATTCAGGACTGATTTCCTTTAGGATGGACTGATTGGATCTCCTTGCAGTCCAAGGGACTCTCAGGAGTCTTCTCCAACATCACAACTCAAAAGCGTCAATTCTTCAGCACTCAGCTTTCTTCGCAGTCCAACTCTCACATCCATACAGGACTACTGGAAAAACCACAGCTTTGACTAGATGGACCTTTGTTGGGCAAAGTAATGTCTCTGCTTTTTAATATGCTGTCTAGGTTGGTCATAACTTTTCTTCCGAATGAAATGAAGACGCTTGCTCCTTGGAAGAAAAGCTATGACCCACCTCAGTCCCTCCCTAAATTTGCCCTCCATCCAGTAACCACTGAAAGCATCACTTCATCATCCGCCACCACACATTCCATATCTGTCCCCTGTACTCCTCCCCCCACCTCCCCACCTCCCCACCCCCGCACAGGCGGGGCTGGCCAAGCAGCCCCAGAAGCTGCGGTGTGGTCCATCCGTGCTACGAGGGGCTGCGCCAGAAGAGGGCGCCCTGCACTCAGCACTGAAGCCCTGCAGTCTGTTCCATCCAGAGCCCAGCGCTGGGGAAGACCACAGGGCTGAGCCTGGCCAGGAAGACAGCCTTGAAGAAACAGAGGGAGACACTGGAGGCAGAAGGCAGGCTGCAAGCCCCGGGGGCACGGCCATACCTGCGCAAGCCTGGACAGGCCTGGGTACAAGCACAGACTCCCACGAGATGAGCCCATTTTGCAAAACATGTTTAATCAGAATAAATAAAGAGTGCCGGGCAGGGTTCACAGGGGGTGCTCCAGCCTCAGGTGGGCTGCAGAGTCCTGCCCCCTGAGCCCCATCCCCAGTCATGTCCCAGCGGGGTCGTTTCCAGACGGCATCTGCCTGCAGGGCCGCAGGAACCAGGCTGCCAGCCTGGCGCTCTTACTGGGCACCCCAGTCGTCTGTGAAGAGGGCTGGGGGTGTCATGGCCTCCTCAGTTCTACCAGCCCTGCCAGAAAGGGAAGTCAGCGAGGGGCCCCCGGCCTCGGGCAGTGCACACCAGTCACCCCCTCCAAGGCCATAGGATGCCTAGCAGCTTCCTCATGAGCTGCTTTCAGACCCCTGGAGAGAAGGGGAAGGAGCAGGAAGAGGCCAGGATTCACCACTGATGCCTGCCTGGCCAGGGGCGCACACGTGTGCTTAGTCGTGATCCCAGGGACTGCAGCCGAACCAGGCTCTTCTGTCCATGGGATTCTCCAGCCAAAGACACGAGTGGGCTGCCATGCCCTCCTCCTGGCTGGGGGGTGGGGAGGATGTCTTATCAGATGGCTTCCTGGGGTGGGAGGGACTCCTGCTGCCTAGGGTGAGGAGGGGGAGCCCCAAGGGCTTCCACCTGCAGACCTCAGCCAGCCCCCCTGGCTGGGCAGGGGCTGAGGAAGGGGGTGTGTGCATCCCTGAGTGTGTCTGTCTGTCCAGGCAGCAGGAAGATGTCCGAGTGTGCCTCCCCATCCCCAGACTTAAGCACAGGCAACAGGTGCAGGGAGAGATGTGCGGCCGTGGGAGCAGGCCCTGCGCTGCTGATACAGCAGCATCTGGGGGCAGGATGTTCACCCCACGGGGAGAAAGGGGTGCAGGCCTGAGGAGACGGCCAGCTAGACCGACCCCCTGACTCATCAAGACGGGATGCAGAGAGGAGGAGGAAGACGGCGTGAGAGACCCCAACTCAACCCTGCCCCCTGCACACAGTTCACTTCTTTTTTTCCTTTCTCACCAAACTTAAGTTTTCCTCCTTCCCCAAATGCCCCACACACCTGAGGACAAAAGGTGGGGGAAAGGGGCAGGGGAGTTCCAAGAAGTTAAGGGCCACCCAGGGAGGCCAGCAGCCACCCCCCATCCCCGACCCCTGGAAGGAAGGGGCCTCTCTGTCCATGCCCTGCTCCCCGACCCTGCACACTCCCCTCCCAGGGCCCTCACCTGCTCCTCTCCTTCCTCTCGTAGACACGCTGAAGCTTGTTGATCAAGAAGATTTTGTCCTCTCCCTCCTAGAAACACCGGAACACAGAGAGCAGCTGCCCACTGCATGTCCATCCAGAAGTGGCCTGCTACAGCTGGCACTCGGCGGGGCTCTCAAAGATCTGACCCCATGAGCATGAAGAGTTTAAAGAAAGGAGACAGAGGTACCAAGCAAGAACGAGGGAAAACCGAAAACCCTACAGTGGACACATAGATACACCTAAGCTTCCTAGCGGCCAAGGTGAAAAGGGAAACGTGCTGATTCACACATCGAGGGCTGCCAGCTCAGCCTGACTCAATGTATAAAGTCTGCCCTGGGGAAATTACCTCCTCTCTGACCTCGGTCACTGTGTGCTTGTGTCATTGGGGTTTGTATGGGTTTTCTATCGTTGCCCTAATTGATGACAGAAACTTAGTGGCTTAAAGCAACACAAATTCAACACCTTTCAGTGCTAGAGACCAGAAGTCTACAATAGGGCTTCTCTGGCGGCTCAGTGGTAAAGAATCCGCCTGCCAGTGCAGGAGACACAAGTTCAATCCCTGGACAAGGAAGACCTCACACGTCACAGAGCAGCTAAGCCTGTGCACCACAACTATTGAGCCCGCGCTCTAGAGCCCAAGAACCGCAACTACTGAGCCCGTGCGTCACAACTACGGGAGCACCCGCGCACCCTGGAGCCCGTGCTCCATAGCAAGAGAGCCGCCACAGTGAGAAGCCCACACCGCAGCTAGGGAAAAGCCCAGGATCCAGCCCAGCCAGAAATAGAGAAACAAAAAAGCCCACAGCGGTCTCACTGGGCTAAAATCAAGGAGTGAGGAGGGCTGGTTCCTTCTGGAGCCCCCAGGGAGAATCTGTCCTCGCCTTCTTCAGCTTCTGAGTCTGCCCACATCCCTGGGCTCTCAGCCTCCTTCCATCTGCAGAGCCAGCAGCGTCCAGTCAAGTCCTTCTCACACCCTTTTCTCTGATACTGACTCTCCAATTTCCTTTCCTAAGGGCTTTATCATGACATCATGTCCACCCGAATGATCCAGGACAATCTTCCCTACCTCCAGATCAGCAGATGGAATTACAGCAACTGATCCTGATCCCACCCCCAACTCCAATGCCAGGTGACGTGGCTTATTCACAGCTCCTGGGATTAGGACAAGGACATCTTTGGGGCAGGGATCAGCCAATACTTTGGCCACCAGATGCGAAGAGCCAACTCACTGGAAAAGACCCTGATGACGGGAAAGATTGAGGACAGGAAGAGAAGGGGGTGACAGAGGATGAGATGGTTGGATGGCATCACCGACTCAACAGACACGAGTTTAACCAAACTCTGGGAGATGGTGAAGGACAGGGAAGCTTGGCGTGCTGCAGTCCATGGGGTCGCAAAGAGTTGGACGTGACTTAGCGACTGATCAACAACAAATCAGCCAACCCAGGGCTCTTTCGACAAATGACTGTGAAAAGCGCATAAAGGCTTAAAGTCGAGGACCCGGTTAAACACCTGGCAGACTTCAGGGCCCATGAAGCTCCGGGCTCAGACTGGGTTTCTGGTAGGGCGACTTCGCAAAGAGCAAATAGCAATTCTGTTTGAATGTGTCCGGGCGCCGGGCACCCTGGCTCAGCTGGGAAGATGCTGAGACAGACACACCTCCAAGATGGGCCCTCCCCATTTTCTCTCCATCAAGTTGGTGGGTACAGAGGGCCGTGCGCCTGAGTAAGCTGCCTTGCTCAGTCCCAGGAAAAGATGCTCCGAGTGCTGGCGGAGCTCAGACTGGCAGCCCCAGACTCAGAACCGGGCCTGGGCTCGGCCTTGGTGGGAGACGCTGCCCACCCCGAGGACCGCCTGGGGAGCTGCCCTTCAGTTCCTAGAGGAATGGCAGGCGGAACGTGGTGAACCAGGGGTTCCTCTCTCAATGCCCCTGTGCATCCCGCCGGGCACCTCAGGTCCCGAAGATCTACACAGCAGAGCATGAGCCAGTTAGGAAAAACAACCCATTTCCAACAGCTGGGGCCAGGCAACCCCCTTAGCCAAAACGCCCAGCCTGAGCCCTGCCTGCTGTTTGTAGAAGCACTGCCTTGCTTACAACCCAATAAAAAGTGGAAACAGTCCCCAGGGGATCCTCCCACTTGGAAAGACCTGACTCTGAGCCTCTGCACCAGCAGCAGGATCACATGAGCTACAGCCCAGCCCCGTCCCGCCTTGGCTGACCCCGGCAGTGGACCCTCAGGTCATTTCTAATGCAGGGTGGCGGGAAGCCACCAGCCCTGATGTGACTGCCTGGGGGACACAGGCAGCAGCTGGCCCCAAGGTGGGCTCAAGCATTGAGTACACAAGGGAGAAAACAGAAAGGAAAGGGAGAAAAGGAAAAAAAAAAGCAGTGGGGAGAGTGATGTCGGGGTCCTGGGGGCAAGCTTGGGGCCCTGGGGATGAGGTCAGAGGCCACTGAGCATTCAGGGAGACCTGCCGTCACTGACACATGCTCCTGAGCCACCAGCCCAGACCAGGGCAGGGTAAGGACCAGGCGAAAGGCCCCTGCCGTCCAGGCAAACACCAGCCCGAGTGACCCTGACTGTCGGGGCAGTGACTTGCCCCAGAGGTGATGGGAGGTCCAGTAACTGAGCAGGGAGGAGGGAGGGACAGCCCCCGGGGCAGCTCTGGGCGACCTCTGGGGGATTGGGATTGGGGGCGGGGGTCGTCGGAGAAGCACCTCTGGAGCCCTCGTCCCAGTGGGGTCCTTGCAGATGGGCAGCCTGGCCGCCTCCAACTCTGATCAATATGAACTATGTATCTCAATTGATACAATTCGCTTAGCAAACAACCCCTTTCTACGGTCCAGATCTGGGGAAGGAGAGAAGCTTGGAGGGACTTGGGTGGGGGGCTCAGAGGGGCACTCACGTTGCTGATTTGCTCCTTGAGGAGGCAGATGACCTTCCGCTGGCCCTTCACCACCTGGATGTTCAGGTAGATCACAGCTCTGCGGGAGACGGGCGGTCAGGCTGGGCCCCTCGCAGGAGCCCGGGGGAGGGAGAAGCCAGGGACCCCGTCACTCACAGCAGCAGGGCTGACACCAGGTAGATGGGGAAGGTATCTTCCACCAGGTAGCGGTGGACCCAGGGCAGCCAGGAGACGCGGGGGCCCGCCTTCTCCAGGCGGCGCACCCACACCTTCCCCGCCTCATACATGGTGTCCAGGGTCCGGAAGGGGCCGCAGGTGCTCGAGGGCTTCACCCTGGGGGCAGAGGGCGGGCGGCATGACCCCTGAGCCCAGGCAAAGGGCAGCTCCCCACCACCCGAACCTTGGCCAGCAGTCAGAGCCCCAGCAGGCGGCCCTCCCCACAACCCCCACCCCGGAGGCTGGGCGCCCACTCACTGCCAGACAGCGTAGCAGAGGAAAACAGCCGCGCCCAGGAAGGAGGGGAAGCAGAGCAGGGAGACGAAGACGGTGCTCATGTGGGATGCCTTCCAGGGCCTGCGGGGCGCCTGGCAGTTGGCCATCAGGCTGGCCTGGGGACAAAGGCTGCGTTCGGCCACCACCACCCTGCCGTCCACCACCCCCACTCCCAGGCCTTGTGGGGCCTCCCAGAGCGAACAGGACCGAGGCTGGCCGTGGGCTGAGAGGGTGCTGCGCTTCCAGCACCCTGAGCCCAGCTTCCAGCCTGAGCCAAGACCTCAGGACAGCCCGACAGAGAGGCAGATGCTTGGGATCTAAGCCCACAGGCTGGGGAGGGCCAGCGGGGCCACCTCCCCTTCTGCAGAGGGGAGACCAAGGGACATGGGGGGATGCTTGGCTAGCTCACTTGTAAGCGGGAGGGATGATACTAACAGCCACTTCCGTTGACTAAAGGTCTCCAGTGGGCTAGACACCCTGCCCTGTGCTTTATAAACATCATCTCCAGCAGTGCCCCCTAGGGCACCATCCAGTGAGTTTTTTTTAATTGTTTAGTCACTAAAGCATGTCAGACTCTTTGTGACCCCACAAACTGTAGCCTGCCAGTCTCCTCTGTCCATGGGATCTCTCAGGTAAGGATACTGGAGTGGGCTCCCATTTCCTTCTCCAGGGGATCTTCCCGACCCAGGAATCAAACCCACATCTCCCGCTCAGGAGGTGGATTCTCTACCACTGAGTCACCTGGGATGCCCATATCCACTGTGTACAGATGAGGAAACTCGGGGAGCAAAGGAAAGGGGGTGCTGGTTCTGAGCGCCTCTGAGCCCCCTGGCTGGAAGCCCTGACCTGTACACACGGGCATGTGGTGATGACCACACACCCTAACGGGATCCTGCCCAGCCTGCCAAAGGCAGAGATTCAGGGCCAGAGATCAGCTGGGGCCTGTGTGACCGACCCCAGAGGGTGGCCCTGGGCTGCCAGCCGCATATCGCTCAGGCCAGGGAAGGGTTCTAATGTCCCAGGGCTCCGTGTCTGCCGGCCCAGCAGCCACCCTGGCTGCACACGCTCCCCAGGCCTGCTGCCTGCCCCGTGCCCCCACCCCTAGGACCCAGCGGTACCTTTACCTTCTTGATGTAGAAGAGGAGCAGCAGTTTGATGATCTGCATGGCGGGCAGGAGCGGGGAGAAGAGGACCCCCAGCCTGAGGAGGGCGTGGAGAGGAGGGGGCTGCAGTCCAGGGGCTGGGGTCCTGGACCCCGAGCTACTCCCCAGGCCCAGAACTGCCCCCCAGGCCTGGCTCAGGGTCAGACCTCAAGGAAAGCCCAGCGAGGAGGCCAGAGCCTGGGTCCACCGGGGGCTGAGGGGTCAGGTCACTCGAGAATCCCAGGACTAGGCCTTGCTGGGGCCCTGAGCGGGAAGGGGTCAGCCTCCCCGGGGACTGGGCAGTGGGACACACAAGGGAGACGCTCACCAAGTCAGGGTCTGCCCGTAAATCAGTTCCAGAACATTTCCTGCAATGTCGAACTCAGGCTTCCCCTTCCTCTTAAGCTGCTTCTCAGAGAAAAGCCTGGGGCAGAAGAGCCCTAGGGTCACAAAGGAGGACCAAACACCAAGACCAGCCCGAGGGACGCTGGGACCCCACCCCGGCCTGCACAGCAAGCTGACGAGCCAGCCCACCCCTCCCAGTGCCCAGTGATGTCGAGGGGAGACGGCGGACTAGGGCCCGCACTGCAGCTGACTTAGTCTCTGTCCATTTTCTAAGCACGTGTGATACACCCCAGTGCAAACATGCACATTGGCATCAAAGGTGTTACTGCTTTTTAAAAATCTTATCCCCTGGTGGCTCAGATGGTGAAGAATCTGCCTGCAATGAGGGAGACCCGGGTTCGATCCCTGGGTCAAAAAGTTCCTACTTCCGTATTCTTGCCTGGAAAATTCCATGGACAGAGAAGCCTGGCAGGCTGCAGTCCATGGGGTTGCAGAGTCGGACACGACTGAGCAACTTTCACCCCCTCCCTGGTGAAAGTGAAATGAAAGTTGCTCAGTCGTGTCTGACTCTTTGCGACCCCCTGGACTCCCATGGAATTCTCCAGGCCAGAATACTGGAGTGGGTAGCCTATCCCTTCTCCAGCGGATCTTTCCAACCCAGGAATCAAACTGGGGTCTCCTGCATTGCAGGCGGATTCTTTACCAGCTAAGCAACAAGGGAAGCCCAAGAATACTGGAGTGGGTAGCCTATCCCTTCTCCAGCAGATCTTCCCAACTCAGGAATTAAACCAAGGTCTCCTGCACTGGCAGGAGGATTCTTTCCCAGCTGAGCTATCAGAGATGGTTTCCCTCTTGGTGGCTCAGTGGTAAGGAATCCACCTGCCGGTGCAGGAGACACGGGTTCGATTCCTGGTCCCGGAAGATCCCACATGCCATGAGGCAACTAAACCCGTGCGCCACAGCTACTGAGCCTGTGCTGTAGAGCCCGGGGGCCACAACTACTGAGCCCACGTGCCACAGTCCCTGAAGCCCCGAGCCCTAGAGCCCGTGATCCACAGCGAAAGAAGCCACTACAGCAAGAAGACTGCACACAGCCACGAAGGCCCAGCACGGCCAAGAAAAAAAATTTCTAAAAAAAGATATTTTTATTATTATCGAGGCCTCCCTGGCGGTCCAGTAGTTAAGACTCCACGCTTCCACTGCAGGGGGCAGGGGTTCGATTCCTGGCCGGGGAAGTTCTGCATGCCACGAGGTGAGGCCAGAAATAAAAATCAATCTTGAAAAAATTTTAAGTAAAAATCTTATTATTTTTAAATTCCAATGTTCTCAAAGAAAACACAAAAAAGAAGGAAATGACACCTGCCACGCCAGCACCCGCAGCCAGGACAGCTGAACACGTCCTTCCACTTTCTGTGCTTCCTCCCGACCCTTTTTTCCCTTGACGGATTAGACCATATGCCTCATCTTGAAACCTGTTTTCCTTTCCGATCTAAAAATATGCTACATCCTGTTTTCTCAGGGGTTTTCTCAGTTTAACAATATTTTACAGAAGAGCTGTCATGGGTGGAAATTTATGGTCCCAGTCTGGGGTCAGGTCCTGATTTTCAGAGGCCGGAGCACTGCCCAGGTGACCCCCACCTCCACCACGCACGCAGGGGAGGACATTAGGGGCCCTTCTGCAGGGGATGCCCAGGTGCAAGGGCCCGGTCCACCGGCCTCACCTCCACACCAGCTCCCCCAGAAGTGTGTCCAGCAGCATGAAGATGAAGTCCATCACCATCAGCCGGTACAGCTCCTGGCCCACGAAGTTCTCCCAGCACTGAAACAGAGCAGCCTCAGCCCCCACCCTCCCCTGCCACCCGGGCGCCCCCAGGACGCTTGCGGACAGAGCCAGGGAAGGTCAGGTGAGGGCTGGCTGCTGTGAGGGGCCTGAGCCCCAGGCCCCCACCAGTATCGCCCGGCCCGCCCTCACCTGGTCCTTCAGGGTGCCCACCCTGCGGCCCAGCCAGTGGTAGCAAAGAATCCCCAGGGTGACCATCTTGAGGATGAGGTTCCTGTGGAAAAGGGTGGGTGTGCGGGCTGAGGGCGGGGTGCCTGGGAGACAGAGGTCCCGCCCCAGAAAGCCCGCACCTGGCCCACCTGGCCTCGCACCTGCAGATGGCCACGTACACCTCCAGCACCGGGGAGTCGTGCCGCTCCAGGGCGGCCAGGATGCGGAACAGGTAGGGGGCCCCCAGGTTGAGGAGGCAAACCACCAGGGGCAGAAGCAGCAGGACAGCCTCCCGCTCGGTGGACACTGGGCTCTGCTGGGGCAGGGGTGGGCAGTGGTCCCCGGAGGGGCCCCAAGGACAGGGTCAGGTCCACTGCCTGGCCAGAGGGTGAGGGGTGGGAAGGGGCCGCAGGGAGGGGTCTGGGGGGGCTACAGAGCAGGTGGAGATGGCAGGCACACCTCCCCAACCCAAGCCCCGTGTTCAAACCGCACAGGAAGGGGGGCGGGAGGCGGAGAAGGGAGGATGGAACACAGGTGTCGGAAAAAAAAAGTGAAACCAAAAGACAAGAAAACAAAAGGACGTTATAATAGCGTCAGACAGAACAAGAATGAGGACAAGCCCTGGGAGAAAAGTGTCCTGTGGGGGGCCGGGGCGGAAGGTGTGGGAGGCCAGGGGTCCCAGCTAATAAAGCGGGAGGCCCGGGCCTCCTCGGCGGCTGCCCACGCCCTCTCCGCACCTCGATCATGAGCTCCGAGAAGGTGTAGACGGCCAGGGTGCAGCCCAGCGTGGTGCCCAGACACAGCAGCCACACGAGCCCCAGCACGGCCACCCGCCGCAGCCGCCCGCACGCGCTCCGGGGGCGCTGGCGCAACTGCCATTCAGCCAGCAGCTCCTGCAGGCGACAGCAAGCCCGTCACCCAGGCACAGACATGCGGGGACCTGCCCACGTGCGCACCACACCCCGGGGGGGCACATGGAGCCGACACACGGGGAGGCTTGAGGTCGGGGGAGGGCCAGGGCTCACCTCCCAGCTGCCCCCGGTACCACGGCCTGTGGCTCCCCCGACAGAGGCCCCGTCTCCAGGGACGTGGCCTGCCCCCCACCTGCCTACTGAGCCGTGCTGCCTGCAGACAGCTGTTCCCTCACCGACTAGGAGCCACGGGACGCTCCCTGAGGGCCCGACAGCTGGGTCAAAACTGTGAGCGCCCCTGACTCGAATCCCACAGCAGGGACCCCTGACAGGCAGAGGGTCTTCCAGGAGCCCCAGCTCAGCCCTCACTGTTCTCACTTGTACCCCAGGGCTACCGGGGGCGCTGGGAGTGCGGGCCAGCTGGCACAGTGGAGGCCTCTTCCTGCCAGGGCCGGAGGACACAGGGCCTTCGAGAAGAGGAAGTCCTTCTGCAGGGCCCCGACTGGTGTTCCCTTGGACACGGGGGTGGCGGACCGCAGCCCCAGGGGGCCGTGAGCCCCCAGCTCACCTTCAGCTGGGTTCGGATGTTGTCGTGCTGAAGGCGGATGGCCCATCTCTGGGTCACTTTGTAGTCCCAGGAACAGAAAACGGTGATGGCGTGGACCCCCGAGGTGCCGCCCACCCGGTAGCTCTCCCCGAAAGAGCGGGACATGCTGGGGGAAGCAGAGCCAGGCAGGGGTGAGATGGGGCAGAAGGCGAAGAGGCCGGGAGACACAGATCTGACAAAGTGTACCGGCCACTCGGAGAAGGCCCCCACCCCCGGCCAGCACTGATGGGCCTCCGGCCACTCTCCCTGCCCCGCCTCTAGCCCGGAACTCTCAGCCTCCTGGGGTGGACCACCGGCCACCCTAGGTCAGACCTGTCCAGCAGGATGCCCAGCAGCCACAAAGGGCTAGAAATGGGGTCACCTCCACTCCCCACCACCCCACCGCCTGCCTCCCACCCAGACGTGGCTATAGAAGCTTCTGGCTTACCTCAGGACCTGTGCACTGCCTCTCCTGAGAACCAGCACACCTTCCTCTGTCTTTCCGTAGCTGCCTTATTTAACCTCCCTCTGTGGTACAAGGGCCACCCCCCTGGGAAGCCGGTCTGACTCCCATGCTCCATAACACCTGAGCAATGCAACAGTTTCCCAGCCTCTTCACTGGCCTGTCTTCTCCTGTACACAGCAAGCGTCTCAAGGATATGCACCAAGCTCAATTATCTTCCTGCCCTGAGCAGAGCACAGCAAATGTGTGTGGAGTGGATGGGTGTGTGGATGAAAGTGGATGGAAGGAAGGATCTACGGACCCATGGTTGATAGATAGCTGGAGGATAGAGTGATGATGGGTGGATTGTTGTTCAGTCACTCAGTTGTGTCCGACTTTGTGATCCCAAGGTGGACTGCAACAAGCCAGGCTTCCCAGTCCTTCACTATCTCCCGGAGTTTGCTCAAACTCATGTGCCTTGAGTCAATGATATCATCCAACCATCTCATCCTCTGTTGCCCCCTTCTCCTCTTGCCTTCAATCTTTGGATGGATGAATGGATGGGAAAATGGATGGGTGGGTAGCTAGATGGATGACTGAATGGGTGGCTGGATGGATGAAGAGATCATGAATGAATGGGTAGCCAGATGGACGAATGGATGGACAGATGAATGGATGAATGAATGGAGGGAGTGATGATGGATGGATAGGGAGACAGATGGATGAATGGACAGATGGATGCATGGGTGGGTCAGTGATGCTCAGAGCCGGGGTCACATGGCAGAGAGCTATTACCTGTACACCAGAGTGATGCAGATGATAAAGAAAGCTGCCCCCAGGGTGAAGAGGTAGGCCAGGGGCATGTTGTAGGGCAGGCTGCCCGCCTCGGGAGCGCACTGGCTGCCATTCAGCGGGGAGGCACACGGCTGGTTCAACGTGGCGTTACTATAGTAGCCGTAGTACATGACACTGTGGGTGAAGTGGCCCTGCGGAGAAAACGCCTGGCAGGGTCAGGGAGTCTGCCCTCCTGGCAGCTGACCCACCCTCAGGCTTGCAGGGCACCCAGAGGACGGAGCGAGGAGAAAGGCAGAAGGGGAGGGGGGTGAGGGCAACACAGAGGTGAACGGAGGACTGTGGCCGCCCTGGGGCTTCCGGGGTCCCAAGGAAAGCGAGGGGAGCCAGAGTCACAGCAGCGGATGGGGTGGGGTGTAACGAGAGGGTGCCTGCTCACCGCCCCCTCCCCACCAAGCCTCACCCCGCCGGTGAGGAGCTCCAGGCCAGTGAAGGTGGGCACTGGGCCCGCGGGCGCAGGCGGGAAGGCGGCCTGCACGCCCACAATGAAGGCCAGCAGCGGCAGCAGCAGCAGGGCGTTAAAGGCCAGCAGGGTCTTGAGGAAGAGGAAGTACGACAGGACGCTGGAGCCGAACCGGCCCCCGATCCGCTTCAGGGCGTAGCGCCAGGGCATCAGGGCCTGCAGCCCCGAGAGCAGCGCCAGCCCCAGGTTGTGCAAGGCCTGCGGGGACAGCGGCAGCACGGCTCTCAGGTGGGGCCGGGGCGGGGAGCCAGCCCAGGGAGCCGGCCCCTAGCAAGACCGCAGTCCAGTCCGGGCCTGGAGCGCAGGGGCGCCGTGAGAGGAGGGAGCTCAGTCCCGGCCCAGAGCCAGGCTGGAGGCGAGATAACCCCACGGGCATCACTTGGAGGGAGAAAGGGCCCCCTCATCGCCCCCACTCCACCTCACCCCCTCCCTCCCGGGTACCTAGATGCTCCTACCAGGACACAGCTGTCACGGAGCTGGTCGCAACAGGAGAGGAGCCCGTGGCGCCGCTGGGCCCTGTGCTTGCCCCTCGGGGGCCGGCTCTCCTCCCTGGGGGCAGAGGCAGCGTCTGGGGCCGGTCCACTCCCTCCCCACCGGGAACCGCCGTCCACCGAGGGCTCAGGAGCCGGCTCACCCCCTGCCCCGCCCAGCCGAGGAGGGGCGTCTGGGGGCTGCCCGAGACGGAGGGGCACTGACCGCAGGGAGCGTTTCTCAGCCAGGCTCAGGGGCATCCCCCGGAGCATGTGGTCCCGCTGGGCCGCTGTCAGGCCCTGGAGCTCCTTCACCAGGAGGCCCCGCTTCTCTGCAGGGGAAAGGGGGCAAGCTGAGGTTCCCGCGGCACCCTGCCCTCCCTCCCGCCGTGTGGCTGTCCCCTGCCACCCAGGCCTCTGCCTCCCGGCCAGGTCCACATGCCCACCAGCCGTCACCCTCTCTTACCTCCACCCCCGGGAGCCCAGGACACAATCAAGTTCCCAGCATCTTCCAAGGCCCAGCCCAGTGCCCTCCTCTTTGACCCAAACTCCCCTCCTAGGGCCCCTCGAGCATCTTGCTCTGATCCCCCCACGCACCAGAGTCCCGTATGCTCCCCCTACTCAGCAGCAATGGGGTCCCAGCCCCTCCAGCCCCCCACCACTTCCCACTATGCCAAGCCCCGCTGGGGTCAGTAGGGGAAGGCGGGGTCTGGAGATCTGGCCACCCCTCAGCCTCTCTCCTTCCATCCTCACACCCACCCTGGAAAGGGGATGCTATTTTAACTCCTCTTTCCAGATAAGAAATGACGAAAAAGCAGACACTCGGCCTGGTTCGCACAATAAAACTGGAACGTTCACCCTGACCCCTGAGCTAACTGCTCCATAACCCACCAGCTGGGGGCCTCGGGTAGACAGGGAGGGGAGACACAGGAGTGCCCCAGGAAGTGCCCAAGGCCCTGGGCGCTGCGGCCAGAGATCACTTGGTTGAAGACTGACCTGTGTGCTGGGCCCTGCTCCTTCCTACAGCTATTCTCTCTTGTTCCCCAACCCCTCCACACCAGCCTCCCAGATGCTCAGGGAAGCCAGGAGGCTCCCAGCCCTGGGCCTTTGCACATGCCCCCAGCAGCTCTAGCGTCACTTCCTCCAGGAAGCCTCCCGGGATTCCTCTAGGCTAGATGGGTTCTGCAACGCTCTCCTACCAGGCACCTTTCCTCAGCTGCCCTTATCTGAGCTTTGTTGTTGCTATTCAGGCACCGAGTTGTGTCCAGCTCTTTGTGACCCCATGGACTGCAGCACGCCAGGCCTCCCCATCCCTCACCGTCTCCCAAAGTATGCCCATGTTCATGTCCACTGCATCGGCTACACCATCCAGCCATCTCATCTCATCTCATCTCAATCTGAGCTTTAACCATCACTTATCCGTTTATTTGGTTCCTGTTTCACCAGACGATAAACTGCATTGGGTATGCTCACCACCATCACATCCCAAAGCCAATACCAGCGTCTGTGACACTACAAATGCTCAACAGACACTGCAGAGTGCCTGGCTGCAGAGTCAAACCCTGTGCAGCCAGAGAGACCCATGCTTCTCTGTCCCAGTGGCTGGAACACCAAGACCCTCCTGCACTCCTGCAAAGGGACCTCACTCCAGGGGACCTTCAGACAGCCTGCTGCACCCCAGCCCCCCACCCCGCCAGCAGATGTCCTCCCCAGCGAGGCCCCGTGCCCCCTCACTCACCCTCCTCCTCCAGGACCGCAGAATCCAGCTCCAGGTCGTACAGGCGGAGGCTGGGCCGGGCTGAGCGGCCCATGTCCCTGAGCTGCGGCCGGCCAGCCCTGCGACGCAGCTTCACCGTGCGGCTGTAGTACTGGGAGATGATGGCCCCACGGCTCCGGCCTGCGGAGGCCACTGGTCAGTGGAGGGATGCGGCCCCCTCACGTGGAGCAGGGACCATCATCCCCCCAACACACACTGCTTCCCAGGACCCAGGAAAGTCCCTTCATAAGAGACCTCAAGCTCCACCGGTTCCCAAGAGCCTATTTTTATCCCCATGATGACTCCGAAGTCATTTTTTTTAGAACCCGGCGTGGCTGCCTGGGGCAGGGCTGGGCCTCCAGGCAGTACATAGGGTGAGGTGGGCCAAAGGGGCCCAGCTCTGAGATCTGTAGCTCTTTAGCCGGAAACCCCAGCCCGGCCCAGGGTCCGAAGGGAAAGGGTCCCACTCACCAATGGTGCGACTGGGCATGCTGGCCAAGATGCGGAGCGTGGCCATGCTATAGACGGGGGCACCCTCGGGCCCCAGCAGGGTCTCGTGGTCGCTGCCTGTCCAGCAAAGTTAAGACTTGTCCAGAGGTTCTACAGATCCTGCCGGCTGGAGATCTCCCCACCCAGCCCCCTCCCCAGGCTGCTAGGAGGGGCTTCCTCAGAGTGTGAGAGGCTCAGTGCCCTGCCCACCGCATCCCAGCACCTGGCCAGGTGGGCTCACCTGAGGCCCCCAGGGTGCCAGTCCCCGGCTGCCTCTGCTGCAGCTCCAGCCCCTCCTCGGCCACCCAGCGGCTTTGCTCCTGGATGAGCTGGTGGAAGGAGTCGTGCACTTCGCTCTCATCATAGGGGCTGGGCTCTTGGCTTCTGGGTCCAGAACGGGGGGTGTGGCAGGGAGGTCAGGCTGCTGCTGACCTAGTCCTCGCCCCAGCAGCCTTCCCCCTCCAAAGGGCTGAGGTCCAGCCCACCTCTCCCTGGGGGTGACGCATCCCAGCCCCCCACCCCACCCCAGAGCACCTACCCCTCTGGGTCCTCTGGGGTCTCAAGGACATTCAGGACAAAGGCCGGCGACTGGGACATGTCTGCGGCCCACTGCCAGCCAGTCCGCAGCCCTAGTGCAGTTCAGAGCCTGGACACGGCCTCCAGAGCCTCCCGCTGCCCATCTGATGAGACAGGAAGTGTTACAGCAAAGTGAGCCTGGCACCCAGCCCCGCCACCCGCTCCCTGCGGACCGTGGGAGGGGCCGCTTCCAGCCTGGGCTGCCTGAGACCCTACCCTGCCCCCATCCACAGACAAACACCAAACACACGGTCCAGTGTGTGTTAGTGACTCAGGCGTGTCCCACTCTTTGTGACCTCCACGGACCGCAGCCCACCAGGCTCCTCTGTCCATGGAATTCTCCAGGCAAGAATACTGGGGTAGGTGGCCATTTCCTTCTCCAGGGGACTTTCCCAACCCAGGGATGAAATCCGGGTCTCCCGCACTGCAGGCAGATTCTTTGCCATCTGAGCCACCAGACAATCCCAAAGAATACTAGAGTGGGTTACCATGCCCTCCTCCAGAGGATCTTCCCAACCTCAGGGATTGAACCTGCATTGGCAGGCGGGTTCTTTACCACTAGCGCCACCTGGGATGCCCCAGTGAGTGACCCGAGATAAACCGCAGGCAGGAATGGACAGACAGGGAGACTCCTCCACCACCAGAGGGGAGGAGGGAGGTTAGGGAGGAAGGAAGGGAGGGGAGTCTGGGCAGTTCCCCACCGGTTTCCTCAGTGGCGCCATTCCTGCAGGAGGATGGGCGGGTGGGACCTGTGGCTATGGCTCTCCATTCCTAAGGTTCTGACCCGGGGAGTCCCCTTTTGGGGGAGAAAGGTCAGGACAGCTGGGGCCTTTCCTGTGCCCACCCGTGACCCCGCAGCACTTCCTCCCGCCGGAAATCTCACAGGAGCCAGCCGCCGGGGCCCGAGGCCCTCACCCCTCACCAGTGTCGGACAGAACAGCAGAGAGCATGGCCTCAGCTGCACCCCAGCCTGCGTCCCCCCTCCACGGCGGTCACCCTGTGCCAAGCTGGGCACGTCAAGGTCGACAGCCCTCCCGAGAGTCCCTTAGATTCCATTACCTCGGGGAGGGCCCGGGCAGCTGGCTGGGGAGGGGGCTGGGCCTTAAACAGGCAGCCTTTGTCCAGCCTCTGTCCGGGCTCTGCCATCACCCAGGACAACAGAACCAGGGTGGCCTTGTCCAGGCTCTCCACCCCGTGGGAGTGGGGCAGGGCCAGGGGGAGCGGGCTCCCAGCCACCAGCTGATGCCTGCAGGACTCTGCCCCAGCAAGACTGGGCCCAGCCCTCAGCCTGCCCTGTCCCCCCCACCCCCGCCCCTCTCCCTACCCTTAACTCCAGGGAACTCAGCACTTAGGAAAGCTGGCTCAGGCTCAAGGGGCTTCCTCAGGCGAGGCCAGGGTGCCCAGCCCACTAGGGCTGTGCCCAGACAATGCCCCGGCTTGGGAGTGTCCAGTCTCAGAGCCCAGGCCCCACACAGCCCAAGTCCCCTCCCCTTTCCTCCCACAGAAGCACAGTGTGGAGAAACCAGCAGAGGTCAGAGGCGGACTTGACTTCGCCTGAAAGGAAAAGTGGCTGGAGCTGGGGTTGAGAGTGTGCCCCCACAGTCTAGAGCGGGAATTCCTTCCAGGAAACACAGACCTTCCCAAGTTCTGGGCTACAGGCCTCTCCCATACACCCCTTCTCCAGGAGGGAGGAGCAGGGTGGGTGGGAGGAGCTCAGAGGCTGCGTGGGGGCTGGAGGCTCGCCTGGACCCTGGCACCTGGGCACTGCTTCGAACTTCTGCCCGGGTGGCACCCAGGGCCCTGGTACGCTTGCCCAGGTGGGGACAAGTCAGGCAGGAGTTTCCGGGGCGCACCAGTACTGAGCCCTGAACTGGGTAGGGAGGTGCAGGGCTGGGCCTAGTTTCCAGAAACTCCACCCCAGCCGGAAGCGAGTCCTCTGGGGGCAGCTACCATCAAGGCAGAGTGGCAGCCACGCCTCCGAGCCCAGTGGCGGCAGCAGCTCTGAGAGCCCCTGGACCCCTCATTTGCCAGTCTCCCACCCCCTCACTTTCGACCAGTGGTGCCTACGGGGGCCTCTACCCCTTCCCTTCCGGAGAAACAAACACCTCTGCCCTACCCGTGAAGTACCTGCAGAGAAGAGGGGGAGGGGCGGGGGTACAGTGGGATCAGCCGGTCCCCCAGCGGGACCCTCCGGAGGGTCAAACTCAGGGAGATCCAGAAGAACCGCGGGAGGGAACTCAGTGCCCAGTGATCCCAGAGTCCCAAAGGAACTTGGAGTGGGTGGAGCTGGTGGCCTCAGGGGAACTGGATGGGGCTGGGAGGGGGTGGGAACCACCCCCAAGCCCCAGAGTTACCGCCCCGCCCCACCAGGGTCCCACATCCTGGCCGCTTACCTGGGAGGCGCTGGGGAGAGGGGGCGGGCGGCGACTCACCTGTCTCCCGCCCCTGCCCAGCAAGGGCCGCCGGGAACTGTGTTCGGATTCCACCAACTGCGGGAGGGACCGAGAGGTCAGAGGGAGCGAGTGGACAAGGACCTTCGGGGCGACCCGAGACCGAGGCAGACCTGGCGAAGCCACAGAGCTGCACCGCCTAGCCCTGCCCACGTGGTGACCCGCCTCCGATAAGTCACGTGACCAGACGGCGGGGTTGGGGGGGCGCCTCGCTTCTTCTGCCCATCGAGCCCTCGGCGAACTGTGCCCTCTCCCCGCCAGCTTCCGACCCTTATCTTCACCCACCCCGAGGTCTGAGCAGGATGAAGGCGGCCGAGTATCTAGAAGCCTTCTAGTCTCTGGTTGAAGCCAATTTCTGTGGGACTCAGGTTCCCCAAGTTTCAAACGGGGACAGTAATCGCAGACCTGCCCGCTTCTCAGAGCGATGATCAAAATAACACCAGGCAGCAAAACCACACGAATAGGGGCCGGCCCTGCCACACCAGATTGGGTAACCCCTTCCTCCTGCACAGCCTCCAGCAACTCGGGTAAACTGACTGGTGGAACCTGGGGCTTATCTCCACCCCAGTCTGGGCGTGGCTTCTGCTGTTTCTCCCGCCGAGTTCCGGCACACTTCCTGTGTGCTAGGTGGGGACAGTCCCCATTCCTATTTGCTCAGTTATTCCCCACAAGGCAGGGTGGGGGGCACCGGTGACCCTAGTTCAGAGATGAGGAAGCAGGCTGAGTGGTCAGTCAGCCTCCAGGGGGGTCATCCACCACAACCTGAATCTTGTCCACCCAGGAGCTCTACCTAGAAAGCTAACCTCGAGAGAGTCCGGGAGGGGGCCAGTGGAGAGTGCCCTGGGTTTGTGAAAAGGGTGGGCTCTGGACAGTGGTGGGAGCCATTCTTGGCTGGGAGAAGCCTGGGAAGGTGGGCAGTGAAAGTGAGCTGGAAGGCAGAAAGGAAGGAGAGGGCCCTTCTGGAGGGCAGGACAGGCAGGGCAAGCCAGGATGTCCACACAGAGTCGTTACCTCTGGCTGGGTCTTGGCACAAGCACCTGAGCATGGAGAACCAGCCCTGCCTAGTCCCTGCCTCTCCCTGCCAACACTATCCCAGCCCTGCACGCCCATGCTCCAGAGCTTGCTGTATTTGCACAATCCCAGGCCCAACTTGAAAGTCACCTCTTCCATGGAGCCTTCCGGGATTGAACCCTGTTGGAGCATGTGGCAGTTTCTATTGGCATGTACATTTGCCAGGCCGTTTCCCCGCTGTCGGTCCCCTCTCTGTGCTCACTGTGCGCCCAGCACCAGCACGCAGCCTGGGGCGTAGAGGACGGGTCTGGAAAACCAGGAAGGGGACTGGGCAGAGAGGCAGGAAAACCACTGGAGCTCTTTAGAGATGACGGGGCCCTGGAGGAGGTGGAGAGGGAGAAAAAACAAGGGCAGGATCGCGGGGCCTCCCACGGAGTCCCAGCAGAGAGAAAGGGGCCAAGAGGGCTCTGAAACAAGTCGCTGGGGCGGGGCGTGAGTGGAGCCGGTTCCTGAGCGCTTCCTACAGGCCAGGCGCCCGGCCGACTCGGCTCAAATGCAGATGATGGGAGGAGGGACGTTGAGAAATACCGCCAGGGCCGGCAGTTCCAAGTGATGGGATCCACCCACTAAGTTTTTGTACTCTCGCGCCTTGCGAGCCCAGCGCAGCCCGCCGGAGCTCCCGGCGAATAAGGGGCGGGGCTCGCAGCCTGCCGCTCGCAGCCTGCCGCCCGCAGCACTGCGGGGTCAGACCCTGGACCCAGACGCCGTGTCGCCAGCCCGGGTGCCCGGCGGAAAGGGGCAGGGCCGGACCCCAGCGCAGCGCCCAGCCGCGGCGCCTCTCACCTGCCCTCCCGCGCCTCGCACCCCCGCAGGAAGTGCGGGCCTCGGTGCAGAGCGGAGAAACTGCCGGAGGTCGGGGAGAGAAGAGTACAGAGGGGAGAGGCGGCGACCAGAGGGTGGGGAGCTACGGTTCCTGTCATGTGACCCCCTCCCCTCGACTCTCTCGCAGCCCTGCCCGGCGTGGCGGGAGACGGTCGGAGGACGGTCTCCTCCGGGCACTTGGTCTCTGGACTCCAGGTGAGTGGGTGCAGAGTTGGGGTGGGTTGAGGAGGCGGATCGTCAGAGGAGTGGGAGAGAGAATTGAAGCCCAGAAGCTGCTGGTGGCTGGCCGGGGGAGGGGTGAGAACCGCAGCTGAGCGGCAGAGGGGCCCCTTCCTTCCTCCCTTCCCCACCGCTGGTGCTGTAGCCACGCCCCCCCATCTGGGTTCCTTGGGGAACCCTGGCGGACCCAGTCCCGGGAGCTGGACCACCAGCTGGACCACCGGGTAGAAGACAGAGGAGGTCCCAGCAGGTCCAGATTCGAGATGCTGCTGCAAATGCTGAATCCTGGGAACTGTTGGGGTTCGGGGCCGGAACTATTTCGGTCCCAGTGGGAGAATCAGCACGTGGAATTGTCTCTTGCCAAAGGGTGCTGGTGAAGGCATGTGGCCCCTGGGAGCAGGCTGGAGTAGCGCAGAGCTGGCCTTGTGGCCCCACCGTGTTAAAATGGTGGCCACACCTGGCGTTGGCTTCCTTTGTGAGTCCCATCTTTCGGAGCCCTTTGGACTCCTTTCTCCCCATTTGACAGATGGGAACACTGAGGCCATATGTTGCTTTGAGATGTGGCTGGACACTGAGCCACAGGATTTCTCTTCATTACTGACCAAGCCAGGGCCAAGACTGTGAGGCTCCCTCAACAACCGCCCCACATCTCTCCCAGGCGTTGCCGCCCCAACTTCCTCCCCACCGCAGAGATGCAGAGGCAGTGGTCGCTGCAGGCCCCGGGGGAGCCAGAAGCCGAGCCAGGGGGCGAGGAGCTGTGTGAGCAGGAGATGGAGAGGCTGTGCCTCTCCCAGCAGCCGGTGCGGGTGCTGCCGTACGCCATGGTGGACAAGCGCTTTATTCGGTGGGTGCCGGAGAACCCTGCCAAACGCGGCGGAGGCCGAGCAGTGGGGGTGGGGTGGGGGGGAAATGCACCTGTTGGACGGGGGCGGGGTGGAAACATCAGCCCTGGAAAGACTTTGGCCCAGGGTGCTGCTCCGCCTGCCCAGGTGAGCATGCTGGCTGACTCAGGGCACCCCCCTCCCCATCAACACCCCATCCCAGGCAGCTACGGGAGCCCGAGGGGGTGAAGACCTCCTGCTGGCAGCAGTGGCGTCGCAGGCGGCAGACTGTGGGCCGGCGACTCGGGGAGGCAGCTCGGCGGCTGACCCGGGGCTGTGGACTCTGGGAGGGGGCTCTCTACGAGATCGGCGGTACGACCTGAACCCCAATCCCCACCTCCCTCCTCCCCTCTCTGCAGTCTCAGCGTCTAGTTTAGAAACCAGAAGAGGGAATCACCCCCCTTTGCCGTCGCACTGTTTCCCTCCCCACCAGTCACCCCTCCAATCACGTGGCTTTGAGGTCACACACCCGCCTCTGTCCCCAGAGCCAGCCCCCCAAAACGTTGATGGACGATGGCGCGCCCTCGTGGCTGTTAGAGGTACTGCTAGGCAAGCCTCCGGAACTGGCCATTAAGCTGAGGTCCTGGGAAGGCTAGTCACCCACACCCCCGCTGGGTTGGTCAGCCCTAGGATGACCAGTCGGGCTCACGGCTGGGCGCCTCCTGACTCCCCTGCTGTCCCCCGCAGGCCTCTTTGGCACTGGAATCCAGTCCTATTTCACCTTCCTTCGCTTCCTGCTGCTACTTAACCTGCTGACCCTGCTTCTGACCAGTGGCTTTGTCCTGCTGCCCCTGGTCTGGCTCCGGCCCCCTGACCCAGGACCGGCTCTGAACTTCAGTGAGTGCCCCTCCCATGGAGAGAACAGTTCCCCTGAGCCCACCTGAACCCTGGGGGCTGGTCCAGCATTCTTGTGCTGGGACAGCCCCAACCCTCTGGGTATCAACCTGCTTGGGTCCAGCCCTGAGACTCTGCCTGACCTTACTATTTGCATGCCAGCCTCCTAACATGCCCTCAGGACCCTGTTCAGGCCTCCAAGATTGGGAGCTATGGAGTGGGAGGGGCAAAGCCTCCCCTACGCCTTGGGGACCCTCCCCTATGGGACCCCTCTCCCTTCTTAACAGCTCTCCAGTGTCCTGGTAGTGGCCACCTACCCCAGCCCGGTGTTTCCAAGTTCAACAATCTACTCTGGAATGTTTTTACCGGCAGGGTGAGTGAGTCTGTCCTGGCCAAGGAGCAAGGAGGCTGGGGGACCTGGGGATATGGCCTCAGAAGACCCCAGTCTAAGATGACCCCTACCCCTCCAACGGCATGTTGGCGTCTAGGGGGACACTCCTTCATAGACAGGCTGTCTGGATCAGCAGCAGAGTCACAAGAGAGGCTGAGGCCGCTGTGCACCGTCCAGGCCCATGCATGACCCCATAGCCCTCAGAGCCCAGGTGGGGCGGGGGTAGAAAGGACAAGAATGGAAAAGTGCAGGCTTCTGGAATAAGCACCACCCTACCCTCATTCCTGGAAGCCACTGAGTAGTTCCTGTGTGGGCTGTCGTGTTCCAGTTCTGGCTTTTTCTTCCAAGCTGTGTGTCCTTGGGCAAGTTGCCTAACCCCTCTGGGCCTCTGTGAAATGAGGATACTCTTATTCTCTACCCGATGGGGTTATTGTGAGGGTTAATGTGTTAACAGCAAGAAAACACTCAGCACACAGCCTGGGTCCATTATCGTTGTCTGACGTCCGCAGGCCTTCAACAACACCTATCTCTTTTACGGAGCGTACCGGGCGGGGCCCGAGAGCAGCTCGACATACAGTATCCGCCTGGCCTACCTCCTGAGCCCACTGGCATGCCTGCTCCTCTGCTTCTGTGGGATTCTGCGGAGGTGAGAGGAGAGCCCCAGGTCTCCCCTGATCATTCCTCCTCAGTGTGGTACACTCAAGCTGGTGGGGAGTCCCTGACAACAGGCCTCAGGCCCAGAACTCTGAATTCCCAGGTGCAGAGCTCAGGGGCAGAGCCACCACTCCTGTATCCCTACCCCACCCCCCAGTCAGGCCAAGGTCCAAGCCTGCCCCTGGGGCTGCCCAGGGCTTCCCACACCAGACCAGGGCTGAGCCAAGGCTGAGCCCTGCCCCCCACCGCCCCCTGCAGGATGGTGAAGGGGCTGCCACAGAAGATGTTCCTGGGCCAGGACTACCGGTCACCTCTCAGCGCAAAGGTCTTCTCTTCCTGGGACTTTTGCATCCGGGGGCAGGAGGCCGCCACCATCAAGAGGCATGAGATCAGCAATGAATTCAAGGTGTGCGTTGAGGATGTGCATGAATGTGAGATGTGAGTGTAAGTGTGAATGAGTGTGAGAGCACATGGGACTTTGTATATAAGTGTGTGGCTTGAGTGTGGGAATGTGAGAGTGTGCACACAGATTTTTCAGCTTGAGGGAGGTGGGGTGCTGGGCCATGTGGGGGTGTGAGCACTCACCTGTATGGTGCTGGGGTGGGGGGCTCTGGATAAAACCAACCCGTCTGTCCCCAGCCTACTATCACCCCAACTTTGCCTAGGGCTTGCAGCCTGTTTCCCCACGCACACCGACCTGGGGCTGTTTGCTGGCCCCGCCCCCCCTTCCACGTGGGCCAGCCCTAACCCACCCCTGCCCTGCCCCCATCACAGATGGAGCTGGAGGAGGGGCGTCACTTGCTGCTGCTGCAGCAGCAGACCCGGGCTCAGAGGGCCTGCCACCTGCTCACTTACCTGCGGGTCAACATCCTCATCGGGCTCCTGGTGGTTGGAGCCATCAGCGCCATCTTCTGGGCCACCAAGTACTCGCAGGACAACAAGGAGGTGCCAGGCGACTGACATGCATTCATTTCATCCCAGCCAGTTCTGGGGGAGGGGATGGGATGGCCCCACGTTGCAGGAGAAGAAACCGAGGCTCCGAGAGGTTAAAGCAATTTGCCCAAGGTCACGACCAGGTCAGACTGGCTCTGCCTGAGGCTATCCCCCCACCGCCACGCTGTCACTGGGAATAGTCCAGCTGCTCCCAGATGCCCGCCTTGCCTCAGAGCAACACTTGAAGGGGTCGTAGGGGATGGGCGAGCTGCTGGGGGCCCTCCAGCCCACGGCACCCCCTTACCTGCTTCTCCCCACAGGAGTCCTTGTTTCTGCTGCTCCAGTACCTGCCCCCTGGGGTCATCGCCCTGGTCAACTTTCTGGGTCCCCTGCTGTTCGTTTTCCTGGTCCAGCTGGAGAACTACCCTCCCAACACTGAGGTCAACCTCACCCTTATCTGGTGAGTGCCACCCGGGGGGTGACCGGTGTGACAGTGTGTGGAGGGCAGGGAAACACTCTGTCCTGCCACCTGTCTTGATTATCGCCTGGTACTGGGGGCCCCGAGCAAGGGAAGGCAGACAGCCGCCCTCACACACAGTCTCAGGGGGCCCCATCTAAGGTTCTTCAGTCCCCACCATCCAAAGCAAGCCAGTGACTGTTTTTTCGGGGAGACAGGGTACTACAGTCACCCCCCTAGGAACACAGCTCCCTCCCATGTGCCCTGAGGGTTTACAACCCTCACCTTGATAACCCTCACGTGACCTGTGACGTTAAGACCATCCTCGTCACCACTGGATAGATGAGGAAACTGAGGTTTGAAGGGGTCAAGCCCACCTCCACCCCCAGGCTCTGCTCTGTCTCCCCTCTCAGGACTCAGGTCCCGCCTTGGACCCAGCCACCACCTCCCTAGCCCCCCAGCTCCAGCTCAGGTTCTCTGCCAACCACCCATCATTCGGCAGGGCCTACTTTTCCTCGGCCTTCCCTGGCACAGAAGATGTCCACAGCCCATTCCAAGTCCCTCCAAGGTAGACTGTGTTTGGTTTGAAACTTTATTACTGGAACAGGTAATAACATGTACACATAGGTAATCAGTTCAGTTCAGTTCAGTCGCCCAGTCGTGTCTGACTCTTTGCGACCCCATGGACTGCAGCACACCAGGCCTCCCTGTCTGTCACCAACTCCCAGAGCTTACTCAAATTTATGTCCATCGAGTCGGTGATGCCATCTAACCATCTCATCCTCTGTCATCCCCTTCTCCTCCTGGCTTCAATCTTTCCCAGCATCAGGGTCTTTTCAAATGAGTCAGTTCTTCGCATGAGATGGCCAAAATATTGGAGTTTCAGCTTCAGCATCAGTCCTTCCAATGAATATTCAGGACTGATTTCCTTTAGGATGGACTGGTTGGATCGCCTTGCAGTCCAAGGGACTCACAAGAGTCTTCTCCAACACCACAGTTCAAAAGCATCAATTCTTTGGTACTCAGCTTTCTCTATAGTCCAACTCTCACATTCATACATGACTACGGAAAAAAAACTATAGCTTTGACTACACATAGGTAATAGCACATGCAATTCAAAATGCTCAAAGGATGAAAGATAAAAATAAGCCCCTACCCACCCGTGCCTTCCTCAACGGAAGAACCACTGTTTCCACCAGCCTCTTGCCATGCGTCAGCACTCAAAGTCCACACTTTGTGAGACTTCCCCTGCGGTCCAGGGGTTACGACTCCCTGCTTCCAAAGCAGGTGACGCAGGTTCAGTCACAGAATACAGACAAAAATTAAAAAAAAAGAAAGTCCACACTTGTATATAACATGCAGTGATGGTTCTGGGTTAGGCCACCCTACCTGTGTCGTCCAGTTATATATTATTCAGGAGTATGCACGCACATGTTTGTGGTATATGGACAGTGTAAATAGTGTGCTCAGTCGCGTCCAACTCTTTGCGACCCCGTGGACTATAGCCCGCTAGTCTCCTCTGTCTGTAGAATTCTCCAGGCAAAAATACTGGAGTGGGTTGCCATTTACTTCTCCAGGGGCTCTTCCTGACCCAGGGACTGAACCCATGTCTCAGATTATTTGCCCGCTAAGCCACCTGGGAACAGGCCTTAGGAGAATGACCTCACCTGCATTAGTGACTTAAAGGCCTGTGTGTGTCTCCTGTGACTCTCCAAGCTGGGTGTTGTGGGAAGGATGGCTGGACCGTTCACTGTTTCCCATACTGATCTAAACAGAACCATTCTCCTGTGGGTCGTCTGGGGAACGCACTTTGGGAAACATTGACATGGATGGAGCAGGTTGGAAGGAAGCTGGGCCCTGGATTTAGAGGTGGCCAGTCTCAGGAAAAAACTTGAGGTTGTGCAGATGTCAGCCACACCTGTGTCCTGGGTAGATGTGCCCTGTACCCGGGCTACTCCCCTGACACAGTCTCTGCCCCCACCCCAACCCCCAGGTGCGTGGTGCTCAAGCTGGCCAGCCTGGGAATGTTCTCCTTCTCGCTGGGCCAGACTGTGCTGTGCATCGGCAGAAGCAAGACCAGCTGTGAGTCCTACGGCTACAACGCCTGTGACTACCAGGTGGCTGGTGTCTCCCTCCGGGCCTCTCCTTTGTCCTCTGCAAAGCCCCACCTCTTTGATCTCCTTGCCCCTGTCTGGTCTCACCTTTGTGAAAGGCTGTGGGCAGAGCTGTGCACTCAGCAGTCACCTCCAGGGAGCGCCATTCGCATCACACTGCCCTGTGCAGAGGAGGCAGCCCCAACTGGTTGCTTGTCTTGTTCTCCAGGCCTGGATTTTAACTTAGCTAATAAGACTCCAGGCACGGCTCCTATACTTCAGGATCCCCGCATCGGGTGGGTGAGGGGTGGTTGGGGACCGAGGGTAGTGACAGATGCCTCCTCTGACCAGTGCTGGGAGAATTCGGTGGGGGAGCAGCTGTACAAACTCAGCATCTTCAACTTCCTCCTCACGGTGGCCTTCGCCTTCCTTGTCAGCCTGCCTAGGAGGTGAGCCACGTGGGGACACCCCGGGGGTGGTGTGGGCGTGTCTGGGGGGATGGCCAGTGGCCACGACCAAGGCTGTGAGCAGTTCTACACTCGTGTGTCGCATGTGAGTGCATGTGTGTGAAGGTCCAGGGCCCAAACCAGCGAGGTTCACACACTCCTCCCTGGTGGTGGGGACCTGTTCCCTCCCTCCCCCAGGATGTTGGTCGAGCGGTTCTCCGGCCGCTTCTGGGCTTGGCTGGACCGAGAGGAGTTCCTGGTGCCCAAGAACGTGCTGGACATCGTGGAAGGGCAGACGGTCACCTGGATGGGCCTCTTCTACTGCCCCCTGCTGCCCCTGCTCAACAGCGTCTTCATCTTCCTCACCTTCTACATCAAGAAGGTGAGGACTCTGGGACAGGGAGGGCGCAGGGGCACACCTGCGTGGGCGCCTTGAGCGCCATCGGCGGGGCAGCCCTCACATCCTACGGCTGCCCAGCCAGCCACTTCCAGTCTGCACACTGCACCTCTGGTCTGCACACTGCGCTGACCAGTCACTTCCGGGCTGCAGACCGTGCTGACCGGTCACCTCTGGTCTGCACACTGCGCTGACCGGTCACCTCTGGTCTGCACACTGCGCTGAGGACGCCCCCCTGTGGCCTTGCTCCCCCTCCCCACAGTACACCCTGCTGAGGAACTCCAGGGCATCTCCTCGGCGATTCCGCGCCTCCAGCTCCATCTTCTTCTTCCAGCTGGTGCTCCTCCTGGGCCTGCTCCTGGCTGCTGTGCCCCTGGGCTATGTGGTCAGCAGGTGAGCGGAGCAGAGGGCCCTAGGCGGCCGGGCCGGCGGCTCCTCGCCTGGGCGCTGACCCTGGCCCTCCTCTGTCCATCTCTCTCCCAGCATCCGCTCCTCCTGGGACTGTGGCCTCTTCGCCAACTACTTGGCCCCCTGGCAGGTGGTCCCTGAGCTAGTGGCCCTCTGGCTCCCACCCCCCAGCCAGCGCATCCTCTACTACCTGGGCTCCCACGCCTTCAGCTTCCCGCTTCTCATCCTGCTCAGGTGCCTTTCAGGACAGCGGGGGACCAAGGGAACGGGCACCTGGGAGGGGAGGATCCTTTCGTCCATGGGCACCCCAGCCAGTCCCAGGGGATCCAGGAGCCAGACAAGGAGAGCCGGGGATGGAGAGGGGTCAGGTCTGGTGGCCTGGAGGTTCCCTGGTGCCACTGGGCAAGCGCCCTTACATCCTCACCTGTAAAAGCCCCTGAAATGACCATTGGGGGAATACAGTGCCCGGTGCAGACGCACTGTGAGCCTGCCATGCAGAGGAGAGGGGCTGAGCGACCCGGGGGAGGAAGGAGAGGGGAGAGAAAGCTGTATCTGGGATCCTGGAAGAGAGAGGACCCCCGGGGGGTGTTTTCTAAGAGATTGAGGAGGGGAAGGAGGAAGTAGTGGGCTGACTGACCATGCCTCCCCTTCTCTCCAAAGCCTTGTCCTGACCGTGTGCATCTCCCAGTCCCAGGCCAGTTCCAGAGCCATCCGGAGACTGCGGAAGCAGCTGGTGTGGGTAAGCATCCGCAGGACTGGGGCCACGGGGACTGCTGGCGAGACCCTATTGGGGCCGCGGGCCGCCGATAAAAGCGGGGAAGATGGAGAGAGGGAGCCGGGGCCTAAGGCTTGGCCTCAGGCCAGGAGGAGCCGGGCGACAGAAACGTGGCTTTAAGCCTGGAGACCCGGTTTAACACAAGTGTGGTTTTGGCCTGCTGTCGGGGAAGCGGGACTCTGGTGGGGGCGTGGTCTCATGCCGGGGCGTGGCCTGATGGGCGTGACCTTGAGATAGGGCGTTGCCTGTGGGCGTGGTCTTTGAGAGGGGGCGTATCTGATAGGCGTGGTCTTGAGTGGCGTTGTCTCTGGTGGGCGTGGTCTCTAAAGTACGTGGGCGGGCAGGGGCGGGACCTGGGCGGGGCGGAGTCTAGCGTAGGGCGGAAGATTAGTGGGGCGAGGCCGCAGCGGGGCGGGGAAGCCGGGCGAGCTCCGGTTGGGGCGGGGCCTCAGAGTGGCTACGGCTAGCTCGGCTGCATCCTCCCCCGCCCGCCTGCGGGTGAGAGGAGGTGCAGCTCCTAACCCGCCTGCTCGCTCCCTGCCTCGGCCTCAGCAAGTCCAGGAGAAGTGGCACCTGGTGGATGACCTGTCGCGGCTGCTACCGGAGCCGGGCTCCGGCGACTCTCTGGGGCCTGAGTCCCCTGTGTCCCGAGCATCGCGCCCGAGATCCTTCTGCCCCGGATTTCCGTGCCCAGGCTCCCCGGGACCCAGGCCCCGCCGGCCAGGATCCTCCCTTGAAGATCCCGCCGGTTGTCTCAGTCCCCGCCCATAGATTCCGCTTCTCCAGCGGTTCGGAGCTGTAGCACTTAGCCCCCTCCACCACCACAGCCCAGAACTTCGCCAGGCCCCCACGTGCAGCACCCCCACCTCCTGCCCCCTCGTCCCACGCTCCTGATCCCTGGTTCCCTTTCAGTGGACCCTCCAACAGGGTGTCCTAAGGTGGGGTGCATACACCCAGGGACAGCAGGAAGAAAATATGGGAACTTGTATTTATATTTTATCTTTGTCCTTTAAAGTTTTCTATTTTTGTTAAAGTTTTATAATATACATAACGTATTAGCATAGTGACCCACGAATGTGCTTTATAAATACGCATCCATTGGGGTGCTCAGGAGTTGTTTACTGTGCAGAGTGCCCTTATAAAGGCTCGGAGACCTCGGTCTGTCAGAAGGGAAAGGCCTGGCCGCAGTGAAAGCAACCCTGCAGATGGGGCTTGCCTTGCTCTGACTGCAGGCACCCCCACAGCCTCCTGTAATTCCTCCGTCATGTATGAGGCCATTAAGACCCAGAGGTGTTATGAGTCTGCAAGGGGCAGCGCTCAGAGCTGATCTGCACCCTGAGACATAGAGTGTGGGCCCCAGGGAGGTAGAGGAGCCCCCTGCCCAGGAAGGCAGGGCCGTGTCCAGGATTCCCAAGCCTCCAGTGCTGAGGTTGCAGAGGTTCTCAATCCGTGGTTCTCAGCCTCAGAGAACAACCTGAGAAGCCTGTCGGATGCTGGCTCTATGCCAGCAATTCTGATGCCAGTGATCCAGGTACAACCAGCAGCCCAGCATCGGGACTTTCTCAAGTTCCCAGGTGACTCTCAACAGCAGCAGGGGTTGAGAACTGCTGGCCCAAAGAACCGTCAGGAGGGAGGGTCAGAAGAAACCCCAGAAGGTGCTTGACCAACCCAGCCTCTGCTTCCAGCAGCAGGGGCCCAGTGCCTGGCTGGATTCCTGGCCTGGACACGGCGTCCGGGCGGCTCTGGCCTGGCGCCCTCAGTCCAGAGGCTTCATGTGGTCACTGGAGGCTTGGCTCTTACAGCTCCTTCTGTCGCTGTCTCTCTCTCACCCAGCGTCACATGACCCATCCATCTGTCAACAAGTGCAGGGCCCTGTTCTGGGGCTGGTGATGAGACTGTAGGAGACACAGGGAGCTGTGTGCTCAGTTTGGAGAGGGCGACCAGCCTGGCCACAAAGGAAGTGACACACACTCTGAGACACATCGTTAACTAGCAGCTTAGGGTCAACGTGTGGTCCCCAACCAGCAGCACCAACAACACCTGGGAACTTGTCAGAAAAGCCTATTCCCAGGCCCTACCCCACCTTCTCGAATGGAGTGGAGCCCAGCCCTGTGGTTTAAGGAGTCCTGAGGGGTGGGGAGGTGATGCTGATGGGCACTAAGTGGGAGAACGTGAAGGTTACCTTGAAACCTCACAGTCCTGATCACCTTCATGTGCCTTCAGAGAACTACCCAGGTGCATCGCCGGATGTGAGGGGGATGAGCTTCGGGACTTGGAGGAACTCAAACCTTGAGCCTCAGTTTGCTCAGCCAAAACCTGGGGATGACGCCACTCTCCTCCGTGTAGTTACTTGTATAGCGTCCTGACGGGTGTCCTGCTCTTCCTGGAAGAGCAATTGAGGTCCTATTACAACATGGTCATTGGCCTAAAGGAAGTGAGAGAGACAGGGCCCTATGACTGTGCCCGCCTGCAAGGCAACCTGGGGCTCAGCAGGGAGCCAGCAGGAGGGTTTTGTAGACCTGGGGGCAGTGGCACCCCACTCCAGTACTCTTGCCTGGAAAATCCCATGGATGGAGGAGCCCGGTAGGCTGCAGTCCATGGGATCGCTAAGAGTCGGACACGACTGAGCAACTTCACTTTCACTGTTCACTTTCATGCATTGGAGAAGGAAATGGCAACCCACTCCAGTGTTCTTGCCTGGAGAATCCCAGGGCCGGCCGGGGGAGCCTGGTGTCTATGGGGTCGCACAGAGTCGGACACAACTGAAGCGACTTAGCAGCAGCAGCAAGCAGCAGCAGGGGGCCTTAAAGGAGAGAGGACTCAGATGGGAGATGAGGCCGAGGAGCAGGCTGAGCCACGGTGTGGGGATGGGCCAGACGGGGCTTGGCTGCACAGAATGGCGATCTGAGGCCTCTACGCTGGGCTGTGGGCCCCACGAGGACCGTCAGTGAAGATGGAACCAGTACACCCGGGGCTGGGCTTGGAGAGTCGGGGCAGGTAACGACTTTGAGCCTCTCCACCAGTAGCAAAGAAGACACACGTGGGCAGGGAGAGGCCATGGGGTTACTGCAGTAGGTGAAGCCCAGATGTCTCCAGGTGCAAGAGCCCAGTACCGATGCTGGAAGGCGGAAACCCCAGCGCCTCCACCTTTGGGGGCCCCAGACTCTCCCTGCCCAGCCCTGAAAGGGCTCCCAGCCACATGAGCCAAGGCGGCCCAGCACAGGGGACCCTCCCAGGAATGGGATGCGAGGCAAACAAGGAGATGCTGGTAAGGCCGTCTGTTATAGGGGAGATGCCCTCTGTGGGCAGAAATCACAAAATGTCAGTCCAGTGGATGACAGGAGAGCTCTGAGGACACCCCAACTCTGCTCCATCCGGGTGACCCGGGCTGTCACACCTGCAGCCCGTGGCGAGGAGGCACAGAACAGCCTTGGCCCCCATCTGAGGGGCGCACAGGTGATGGCTGGAGAGGGGCACGCGGGGAGGGCCAAGAAAGATGGCCCTGGTTCCACCAAGGCCTGAGGGAAGTGTCCTTCAAGGCCACCTGCCGCTCTCTGCCCTGGCTCCTCAAACACACCGATAAAAGGGGGAGGCTTTGCATGAGCAGCCTCAGCTCGAATCCAATACCTTGGGCACAACCTAGAGGAAAAACCTCGAGCTTCTCAGCCTTCAGGCCACAGCCTGCCCGCAGCTGAGGCCACCCCTCTGTGTGGAATCCTCAACTCCTTCCCCCACCCCTCTCATCAGAGTGAGAACAGACTTTCTGGGAGGGAATTTCACTGGGAAACTAAGAGAATATTAGCTCTTGCTCCCCAAATGCAGAGAGGTAGATGGGTCCCCAGGGCACATCCCCAGGGGTACAAGCAGGATTCTGGGTGGCGATTCTTGCCCACTGGGGACAAGGGACCACCAAGGTGACGGATAAAGCTAGTCCCCAGGGGAGCTCCAGGACACTGTGTCCAGGTTCTAGTTCCCAATCCCCAACCCCCCACCCCACCCACATCCTTCCTGCTGCTGGCAGGTGGGCTGGGTCATTCCGACAGACCAGCTTCCTGACACGCCCAGACCTCACGGGCCAGCAGCTGCTCCTGAGCCACACCCAGGGGCCCAGGCAAGGGTAGCTGGCCTTTCTTGGGTCAGGTGCCCCTTCCGGGGCTGTGCTGGGGGTGCGAGTGTCATTGACCTGTGAGGTTCTGGATGAGAGAAGAGCCTGCAAAGGAAGCGAATGGTTCCCTGGGGTCAGGACATTGTCCTCGAGGAAAGCATCTATGTACGGATCAAAGATCCACATTCCGTGAGAGCAGAAGAAAGGCGCATGCGACTACATCAGTGTATAACAGGAAGTGTTTCAGTAAAGTCACTTCATTCATAAAAAGAAAGGCCTGGTTGGGGAGGTGCCTGTCCTCCCTGGGGACACTGGTGCCACTGCGGGATTGGCTGGGTGCTGTCCCCCACCTCCCTGGTTCCCTCTCCTCTCTGCCCTGAGCCCCCAGCCCTAAGGGGTCCAGTCCTTCAAAAGGACCCTCATGATTCCATCAGGCTTCCCAGGTGGCTCAAGAATCTGCCTGCCAACGCAAGAGACACAGGAGACACAGGTTCAATCCCTAGGTCGGGAAGATCCCCCGGAGAAGGGAATGGCCATCCACTCTAGTGCTCCTGCCTGGAGAGTCCCATGGACAGAGCAGCCCGGTGGGCACAGCTGAGCACACCAAACGCACAGCGTGATTATATCAGGCCCCCTCGCATCTCTGGGATAATACCCTCATGCCCAAATCAGCAGGCTAGCAAGGGCCATCCCCCTGGCCAGCTACCAGAACATACTCCAGGGTTAGGATGTGGGCATCTTCTTCCCCGGGGTCCTACTGCTCAGCAGTGGTGGCAGCCGTGAGCCCTGGATTGGTTCTGAGCCCCTCCTAATGCCCTGGGGGTGTGGGGAGCATTGCTGTTCTGGGCGCAGCCCTGGGATGCTGTGATCTCCATGTTATCTCCCCGCTGCAGGCATGCACCCAACCGGGGAGCACCCAGGGGCTCTGGGTAGAGGGCTTCCATCAAGGGAACTCTTGCTTGCTGGCTGGAGGGCAGTCCGTCAGAGGCCTGGAGCTCCTGCGGCTGCTCTCTTTGGCTGCCCTAGGTGAGCTGCTCAGGGACACCGTGGGAGGGGGCTGCTGCCAAGGTCTTGAGGCAGCAGGCTGAAAGTCCAGGGGTGTAGGGAGCACAGAACAGGGGGGACCCAAAGGCCCAGACAGCTCCGGAAGCACAAGACAGAGGGGAGGATTTGGGCTCGAGTCGCAGCCCAGCCCCTTATTGCATGTTGGTTTAGTCACTAAGTCGTGTCTGACTCTTGCAACCCTATGGACTGCAGCCCGCAGGCTCCTCTGTCCATGGGGTTCTCCAGGCAAGAATACTGGAGTGGGTAGCCATTTCCTTCTTCGGGGGATCTTCCTGACCCAGGGATCAAACCCAGGTCTCCTGCATTGCAGGCAGGTTCTTTACTGACTAAGCCAGAGGGGAAGCTCCTGTTGCATGCATGTGTACCCCAGTTACTGCTTTGCCATTCTGGGCCCACTACTTACTCATCTGCAAAATGGGTTCATGAGACAAAATGCTCTGGGCTTCAAAGAGCTTCTGTGAGCGATGTTTGTGAGGTCCTGGGCCTCCTCTGAGCTCAGGACAAGGCTCTCTGGGCGGGCTCTGGCTGTCTCTCCTCCCTGGGTCCTCCTGACCACACTCACCTCTCCTACAGCCACCAGCAGCTCCTCACAGGAGAGGGGAGAGTTGCCCAGCACACTGCGGGAAGGAGTACCCCCAGCTGGAGACCCTGGGGTCAGGCCCCCACCCGTGGTAGAGACCTTGGCTGGCAGAGTAAGAGGTTGTTGCTGGTGAGTGGCATCTGCTGCCAGACAGCTGGACAGTTCTGGAACCCCAGCTTCAAGACCTGCAGGGCCCTGTGGGTTCAGAGAAGAGACGGCTCAGCAGGAAGGGATGGGCAGGGACAGCAGAGGATGATGGGCACAGTGACATGGAGCCAGGGAAGTGCATGGCTTCCCCTTGGGCTGTGGGGGCATTGCCAGTAGAGGGGGGCAGAGGGCACGTCCCACCAGGGGTATATCCAGTCACTCTACCCCAGTGACTGATCTGTAACGGGAGTCCCTCTGGGTGGGGGTGACCCCAGGGCAGGCGGGGGGCATTCCGCTGGGGTGCCTTGGCCTAGGATAAGGGTAGTGAGAGAATGAGGAAGTCTGGGCTCCCCCCACCACACCCCTGCCCTGAGGTCCAGCAAAGGGGAAGCTGCCCGACTCTCAGTGGGAGGAGAAGGGTGTCAGCGCCCCCACCACCCCGCTCCCCACAAAGCCGCCTGACGGTACAGAGTCAGGGAGAGAAGATGCTCCTGGTACCACCTCCGCCCCTCCGCTTTCCCCCTCCACCTTTCTGCTCCCCCTCCCTTCTCCTGCCCTCTCCTATGCCCCTCTCTGTCCCTGTGACCCTTAAGGTCAAGGTGATCAGTCACCTGCTCCTCTCCATGTCTCTGAGCGGGGCTGCCCTCCTCTGGTGTCGACTGGCCCCGTCCCTTCTCCTGTCGCAGGGCCGTGGCCAAGGCCACCTCTGCTCCACTGAAGGGCAGGTCTCACTTGAATGAGGCAGAGGCTGAACTATCATTTCCTCATTTGCTTTAAAAACAAACACATCATGGTGTTTCTGATAAAAGGAGAACGACTCTCCGCCCAGGCCTCTGGGCCTCCGGGAAGTACCTGGGTAGACCCAGTCCATCCCCCTCCAGCCCCTGACTTCTGCTCAGACTCTTGGCCACAAGCCCTGCTAACTGAACTCCTAAGGGACCAACTGACAAGTCATTCATTCAGTCATTCAACAACTACTGGTTGAGCACCTTTTGGTGCCAGGTGCTACTCGGGGCCCCAGGATGGATATACAAGGTGGAGCAACAAATCAGAGATCCCTTAAAAAACAAAAACAGATCCTCTCCCTCAAGTAGCTTCCATTCTAGGGGGGCCGGGGGGACAGATGATAATAAAAGTAAGCACATTTGGGACTTCCCTGGAAGTCCAGTGGTTAAGACTTCCACGCTTCCACTGCAGGGGGCACAGGCTGGATTCCTGCTCAGGGAACTACAACTACGATCCCACACGCCTCTGGAGGTGCAGCTCCCTCCCCGCAAAAGCACAGTCTACAGCGCTCTAGAATGTGGTGGGTTCCAGAGAACAGCAAGCCGGAAAGAGGGGAAGGGCGGGTGCGGTGGGGGCGGGGAGGGAGGGTACCATCTACCAGGAAGTCATCTCTGAGAAGGGGACACACAGAAAGGACACGAAGGAGGTGGTGGAGCAGTATGTGTCCAGACAAGGGCCTGCGTGGCCGGAGCCCAGAAAGCAGGAGGAGGGGAGGGGAGGGGAGGCAGTGGAGTGGCCGTGCTGAGTAGGGGCATGGCGTTGTGGGCAGAGCGTTGAGGGGATGGGCAGCAGAAGGCTTGACCTGATTTACTCTTCAGAGGGTCGTTTGCTGTGTTGAGAAGAGAGGGGATGGGGATCAAGGGTAGAATCCTAGAGAGTCATTAGACTGGTCCTGGGATCCAGAGGAGAGATTGGGTGATGGCCAGGAGGCCTGGCCAAGGGGTCAAGATGTATTCTGATGGTCAGGCCAACAGCCATTGCTGACGGATGGGAGCAGGTGGGAAAGAGGGGAGCTGTGGAAGCTGACTTCCGGGTTTGGGGTCTGAGCAACGGAAAGATTGGTGAAGTCAAGGACAGCCTTACAATCACTAATTACTATCAGTGGGAAGCAAGAGGTTGGGCCTGAGACAGTGGATGTTAAGGACTGGAAGAGCCAAGAGTTTGGAAAGGTTCTCTCTGTGTATTTGAATTCCCCAGGAATCGTGGCAAGGATGGTGGTCCTTGCCACAAGGATCTTGTAGCAGGAACCAGCTGCAAGAGTCTTCAAGGGAGGGTGGGCGTTTTCTAGGTCATGGGAACTCAGAGGCAGACACGAGTTCAAGGCTGGTGTTTAGGGAGGGAGTGGGGAGAGTGGTCTAGGAATAGTGAGAGGATGCCCACCCTCACCATCCACAACCAGTGCGGGGAAGGCTGTAAGTGCGTGCAAGCACTGCCCAGGGCAGGGGAGGCTGGTGCCCATTAGGCGCAGAAGGTGAGACGTGGGAGGAACGCTAAAGGATTTGGTGCTGAGTCCACCATCCTTCAGGAGGGGTGGTGGCACACAAGGGAAGCCTTTCAGAGCCTTAGAAAGGGTGAGCCAGGAAAATGAGGGTGACCGGGAGCCTGGAGTCTTCCGTGGGGCTGCCATGAACAGAGGACAATGTTTGGAGGCAGTCATCTGGTTGACGGACAGATTCGAACAGAGCACACACAAAGAAGTCTTGATGACTGTTCCCTCCCTTCTCCACTCCTAAAACCCACTTCGAAATTCCCAGGATGAGGCTCTGGACCATTCATAAGCATCACTTGGAAGGGGGCTGCTCTAAGGAAGCACCATGCAGAAAATGACTCTCTCCTGGTTCTGGAGGCAGAAGTCTGAAGCCTTGATCGTGGGGGCTGTGGTAGTCCTTGGCATCCCCTGGCTGGTGACAGCATCGCTCCAAATTCTGCCTCTGTGTTTACAAGACCTGTGTGTATGTGTCTTTGTCTGTTCTCTTGTTGTGTGTGTGTGTTAGCTACTCAGGCATGTCTGACTCTTTGCAACCGGATGGATTGTAGCCCGCCAGGCTCCTCAGTCCATGGAATTTTCCAGGCAAGAATACTGGAGTGGGTTGCCATTCCCTTCTTCAGGGGGTCTTCCCCACCCAGGTATCGAACACAGGTCTCCTGCATTGCAGGAGGCTCTTTACCACCCGAGCCACCAAGGAATCCCCTTCTCTCATAAGGGCCCACCCTAAACCAGCTTGGGTTACTGGAGTCCATCTATAAGGACCCCATTTCCAAATAAGGTCCCGTTCACAAGTACCTGGGGTTAAGGCTTGAATATATCTTTTTTGGAGGACTCAGTTCAACTTTCAGCAGGTAGGCTGCCTATCCAAAGTCAGATCCGTGGGCCCCAGCTCAGATCTAACGGATTGGGCCTCCAGGGTTGGGGCCTCAATCTCCAAGCATCTGGGCGACCACAGAAACAAGCAGGGTCGATCTCCAAGGCCTCTGAGCCTAGCTGGGCAGTAGCCCCACTGCCCTGGCCTGGGCACAGCCCTGAGAGGGTCCTTCTTTCTTTAGCAACAGTGGGAGGCTCTGCAGAGCCACTGGATTAGCCCTGCCCTGGCCAGGCTCAACTTCCGGTCCCAGTCCCCAGGGTATCCTTGTCACCCGACCAGATTCTGAGTGTGTCATCCTATCATTCAGATGTTCAGACACAGTTGATGAATTTTAATTAAGTGATAGGCCACTCATTATCTGTGGGGGTGGGCTAGATGCGTTAATTAAATAATCAAACGGGGAGAAGGACACAAGCCTTGTCAGAATAAAAAGTGAAACCTCTGATCTGTAGGAAACGAAAATAGAAAGTGGCTCCTGTCTCTGAAGTTATGTAAATCAGGCTTCTATTAATGGCCACCGAAATGGAAATGAAGCTGGGCCAGCTTTTTCTTTCCACTTTTGTTAAGTCAGGGTAATTTCCTCACAACGAAGGGGGCGAAAAATATCATCACCTTTAAGCCTGGTCCCACATTTCCCCAGGGAGGAAGATTCTGGCCCCAAGAGCGTCTCTGGGCAGAGAGCCGTTGGCAGTTTGACCCAAGTCACACTGATGAAATTGTTGGTAGCAGTCGGTAAACTGGTGCCCCAGAGGGTAGATTAAACTCTAGATAGCGCTTTACTTAACTCTTTCTTTGCACAAAAGAGTGTTTGGAAAAAAGTATGGGAAAAAATTGAGGGTTCTCATGAAGTTTAGAAAGAGGCTCAGACGGGAAAAAATTTGTGATGACTGAGCAACCCTGGGCAAGGGGAGAATCCTGGTTCAGCGAGCCTGTTGCTGGTGGTCTAGTTCAGTTTCCCAGCGTTGACACTATTGCCACTGGGGCCGGGTAGCTTTTTAATAGGGGCTGCCCTGTGCATCGTAGTGGGTTTAGCAACTTCCCTGGCCTCTCCCCAGCTCAATGCCAGGAGCACCCTGCCCCTCATTGGTGACAACCAAAACTGTCCCCAGACACAAAAATGTCCTTGGAGGCAGGATCACTCCAGGTTGAGAACCACTGGTGGCGAAAGAAATATACTTAGGGGTCAGAAACTTTAGGATCCCTAGAACATGTCTCTGAAGAACATCATATTCTAGTTTCTTCCAATTTTCTGCTCCGTGAGTAGTTTTCTGATCACAGCACTTCCAGAGCCAACGTTCCTGGCAGGATGAAGATGATGTATGAAGTATATATTTGGATTTCATACACCCATCTCTACCCCTGCCCAAGCACCCCCTCCACATTCTCCTCGAAAAGTCTGATAGGTACCCACCATGCATCATCCAGCCCTCTCTCCCAAGCCCCGACTCAGAAGGCATCTTTGTTTAATCCTGATCACTGTCAGAGAATTCATGTGGGCAAGCCCAGGTCAAAAGGAAGATCTCAGAGATGCTTGGATTTTGTGCTCAGTCGTGTCCGACTCTTTGCGACCCCATGGACTGCAGTCCGCCAGGCTCCTCTGTCCGTGGGGATTCTCCAGGCAAGATTACTAGAGAGGGTTGCCATGCCCTCCTCCAGGGGATCTTCCCAACCCAGGGATCGAACCCAGGCCTCTTGCATCACAGGCAGATTCTTTTACCGTCTGAGCCATCAGGGAAGCGCTGCATTGGGTCTTAAGTTATAGCACGTGGGATCTAGTTCCCTGACCAGGGATCAAACCCAGGCCCCCTCCACTGGGAGCCCAGAGTCTTAGCAGCTGGACTACCCGGGAAGTCCCAAGATGCTTGCTACATCAAAATCAACTTTAGGATCTACCTACAAAACAGAGAAGTTACTCGCAAGCAGAGAGGCTGTGTGGATGGATGAATGCCTGCTGCGAGTGGCTACAGGGTGTGTTTTGGTCCTGGGTCCAGGGAGGAGTGTTCTCTGGGTGTTGTGGGCATCTGCTCTCCCTGCGTTTCTAAAGTCCTTGCCTTTCCTAAAGTGGCCTGTTTCTCTAGTTGCGTCCCTCCTCTCTGAGTTTGGGATCCGTCCACCATAGCATCGCTTGTGGTCTGGATCATATCCACCTGCCTCCTGCCTTCTGACTGTCCTTTTGAATCAGATGTTGACCCTCTGGGAGCAGGAGCCTGGCCACCACCCCCACAGCCCATGTCCCCAGAGTAGGTGTGGTGGTGTCCAGTTATTTTTGCAGTAAACATCTTTGTGTTAGGCATCGTCACCACATACCTAATTAACTAGCTGGCCAGAAGGCAATTTTGCCACATGAATATAAAAAGTAAATAAAAGAGGGACATTTAAAAGGACACAATGAACCATGAAAAATGAAAAAATAAAGACTTTGGTATGAAATAGAGAATATTTTAATATATTTTAAACTTATGTAGGAACTTCCCTGGTGGTCCAGTGGTTAAGACTCTGTACTTCTAATGCAGGGGCAAGGATTCGGTCCCTGGTTAGGGCACTAAGATCCCACATGCCATGTGGCAGCAGAAATTTTTTTTCAAATGTGTGTAGATTCATGGCCTGGAGAAGGCAATGGCAACCCACTCCAGTATGCCTGCCTGGAGAATCCCAGGGACGGAGGGGCTGGGTGGGCTGCCGTCTATGGGGTCGCACAGAGTCGGACATGACTGATGTGACTCAGCAGCAGCAGCAGCAGATTCATGGCCAGGCAGCATAAATAACTGACTTTATTTTGTGGGTTGTATTTAAGCACTTGTCTTCCAAGCCTTTCGTTCATAACATTTTATCCTCCCCTTCTCCACTATCCATTGATTCATCTCCTCATTCAGCATCACACTTTTTCTTGTTTACTAAAATGTTTTCATTCATTAAGAGAGGTATCAGTTTCCAAACACTAGGGTGCAGAAGTGAAGAGGAGCTAAAAAGCCTCTTGGTGAAAGTGAAAGAGGAGAGCGAAAAAGTTGGCTTAAAGCTCAACATTCAGAAAACGAAGGTCATGGCATCTGGTCCCATCACTTCATGGGAAATAGATGGGGAAACAGTGGAAACAGTGTCAGACTTTATTTTTTTGGGCTCCAAAATCACTGCAGATGGTGACTGAAGCCATGAAATTAAAAGACGCTTACTCCTTGGAAGAAAAGTTATGACCAACCTAGATAGCATATTCAAAAGCAGAGACATTACTTTGCCGACTAAGGTCCATCTAGTCAAGGCTATGGTTTTTCCTGTGGTCACATATGGATGTGAGAGTTGGACTGTGAAGAAGGCTGAGCACCGAAGAATTGATGCTTTTGAACTGTGGTGTTGGAGAAGACTCTTGAGAGTCCCCTGGACTGCAAGGAGATCCAACCAGTCCATTCTGAAGATCAACCCTGGGATTTCTTTGGAAGGAATGATGCTAAAGCTGAAGCTCCAGTACTTTGGCCACCTCATGCGAAGAGGTGACTCATTGGAAAAGACTCTGATGCTGGGAGGGATTGGGGGCAGGAGGAGAAGGGGACAACCGAGGATGAGATGGCTGGATGGCATCACGGACTCGATGGACGTGAGTCTGAGTGAACTCCGGGAGATGGTGATGGACAGGGAGGCCTGGCATGCTGCGATTCATGGGGTCGCAAAGAGTTGGACATAACTGAGCGACTGAACTGAACTGAACTGAACTGAGGGTGCTGTTTGTAACAGAGCTTGCACTGTGCTGGGGAGAACTTTTACACTGTTGTGTACTCTTGGCACACTGTCACATGTCTGTTGATAGACGTTCCAAAGTTCTACAGGAAATGGGGGTTTAACTCTGTGCTTTCAAATCACCAAAGGATTTGCAAACTGATATGTTATCGTTTTCTAGTATAATATGCCATCTGGCTTTATCCTCTCATTTCACACTTTCAGTTTTACCACTGCATTTTCTGTCAAGTCAATATTACATAGCTGTTATCATCCGTTACTTTAAGACCATCACATCTATACTTGTCACTGTATAGTCACATGGGCTAAGATTTATGTAATATAAACATGGGAGTCCTGTATCAACAGAGGAATGAAACCCAGTGTCAATCAGTTATTTTATCTTTTATGGCAGAATTGCCCTATGGCCAATTTGTTATGAAATGAAAATGTCTGTAGTGGAAGTGGCCGTGGCAAAGACGTGTATGGCGGAGATGTTTACCGTGAAGGTACCAGAGTAGATCTGGATGAAGAAACCTCTGATCTCTGATCTCAGAAGGTGGACAGCTCCTCGACACCTCCAGGCCACTGCCAAGGATCAGGCTTGAATGCTGGGCCAGCTTGTCAGGTGCCTGGTCCACTTTGTACCTCCTTTGTCCCCATCCTGGGAGGAAATCCCCAGCTTCAGGGTGTCCTCAATGAACACCGAGACCACACGACTCAAGGTTCACCACTTTATCACAGATGCAGGGAGCAGATGCCACCCTCCAGCATGTAGCCGAGAGCGACTGCTTTGTTCAGCCAACAGATAGTTGCCCTCCTGGTCCCCTGCCTCAGTCCAGGGAGGCAGTGAGATGCAGGACTGGCAGGGCACCCGGCCCCTGCAAGAGCGGACAAAACTGTTGACTCCAGAAGTTGACTCCAGTGTCAGCCCTCCCCACCCGCGTTCCAGATTTCTCCATGTTTCCTACTGACGTTCTCATTTAATTTCTGTAGTAATGTTCTGAGCAGAAAGAGTCGAAACCCAAGGGGTGGACTTTTTCTCCAGCAGTTTCTTTTTTCTTTAAAAAATTGAGGTGAAATTCACCTGACACAAAGTTAACCATTTTAAAGTAATAATTCAGTAGCATTTTTAGTCCATTTCCCAAAAGGAAACCCCATACCCGTCAAGCAGTCCCTCCTCATTGCCTCTCCCCTGGCCCCTATTAACCACTAATCAGCTTTCTGACTCTGGGGATTTTTTATTTTATTATTTTAATAATAATAATAATAATAATTTTTCTTTTTTGCCACACTGTGTGGCACACGGGATCTTAGTTCCCTGTGGAACCACAGAGTCTTAAGTACTAAACCACCAGGAAATTCTCTGGGGATTTTTAAAGTTCTGGCTATTTCACATGAATGGAGTCATACAATATGCGGCCTCTTGGGTCTGACTTATTTCGCTCAGTATAATGTTTTAAGATTCATTCCTAGTGTATTAATAGCAGGTGTCACGGCTTCATTCCTTTTTTATGGCTGAATACTATTTCATCTTAGAGATGGATCACACTTTGTTTATTCATCATCCACTGTTGGACATCTGGCCTGTTCCCACCTTTCGGCTGTCGTGAATAGTGCTGCTGTGAACATGTGTGTACAAGTATCTGTTAGCGTCCTTATTTTCAATTATTTCCATATATCTCTTGGAGTGGAATTGCTGGGTCATGTGGTAATTGGAGAAGGGCATGGCTACCCACTCCAGTATTCTTACCTGGAGAATCCCCATGGACAGAGGAGCCTGGCAGGCTACAGTCCATGGGGTCGCAAAGAGTCGGACACGACTGAGCGACTTTCACTTCTTCACTTCACTTCAAGGTAATTCTTTAATTTTTTGAGGAATTGCCAAACCAGCATTTTCTTGATAAACATTGGTTTCCTTCTTCCTCTTTGGACTGTCTCACTTCCCAGAAGTCATCTTGAAGAGACCTCCTAAATTTTACTCATTGTTAACCTGAAATGCAAAATTAACTGAGTGTCCTGCATTTTTAGTTGCTAAATCTGGCAACGCAGAATATACCACACGAGAATAAAATCAAATATGAAACTGTATGGTATACACTGCAAGTAGGTAGAAGCTCAGATACAAGATGGAGGGAGTAATCCAGACCGCTGCCTGGAAGAGACAGTAATCAGTCCGGCCTCTAGGCTCACTGTTGCTGTTTAGTCACTGAGTCGTGTCTTTGCGACCCCGGGGACTGTAGCCCGCCAGGCTCCTCTGTCCATGGGATTTTCCCAGCAAGAATACTGGAGTGGGATTTCCTTCAACTGGCATTGCCATTTCCTTCTCCAGGGAACTTTCCCGACCCAGGGATTAAACCCCCATCTCCTGCTTGGCAGGCGGACTCTTTACCACCTTATTAGGCATTATGTAATAAGGCAATTTGCTGGGGAGAGGGTGTTAAAGTCTCCCAACCTCACCTGTGCTCTTGCCCTCTCCCACCTTGCCAGAGCTGGTGCCCCAGCTGCAGGCTGACTGCACCCTCCTGGACGGCAGACCAGGCCTCAGGGCAGAGGTGTTCTGCGGGCATCCTCGGGCAGCCCACGTACAGACTGGTCAGGAGGGATGGGCTCACCCACACGCTGCAGACTCTGAACCCGGGGGGAGTCTGCCAACTTCTTCCCACCAAAGCAGACGTCAGACTAGTTCTGGTGCCAGGCTGAAAATGACATCGATGTCCAACACAGTCCCTTCACACTGGTACTCCCAGGTAAGAGGGCCCCTTGGTTTCTAGAAGGGCAGCTGCCATTTCTGGTAGGTCAGTGGGAGGTGCCGAGAGCAGGGAAGGGGGCCCTGATGTGGCCATGCCTACCCTGGCCTGGCCTAACACAGGTCCAGCCCAGCTGCCCCCGCCTCCTTCACAGGAGAGCTGCACCAGGGACCCATCTTCGTGCTGGTTGGCACCCTCATCTCCATCATAGCCTTCTTTTCTTGGACACTGATCTGGACCAAGCAAAGCAGGTAGGAAACGGGTGCTGGATGTGGGGGAGCAGCGCACTGCTGGTGGCCTGAGGGGACCCACGGGGGGCCCTGGCTGGGCAGAGCTGCTGGGGGTTGGTAGGGCAGGGCTGCCGCTGTGATTGGGCAGGACCCTCTGGGGCCTTCCTGGGACAGACCCCTCCCCCATCTCTACTCTGCTGTAGCTCCTCTCTGAAGTGCCCACATAACAGACATGGGAAACCCACATAAGTTACCCACATAACCAACATCTCAGACAGAGAAATTTCTCAGATGCTAAAACCCACCACCACATGGAAGAAATTAATTATGTGATGACCATGGGCTCATAACCCTGGGACCTTCTGGTGCCCAAGGATTGATAAGGCTAACCTCTGTGACACCAACCTGTTCCCTCAGCCTCGCCAATCAGAGAACTCATCACATACCCTCCTGAGACCCTCTCCCTCCCCGTGGCCCATAATGTTTGGTGAAACTCTGAGGAGTTCAGGGTTTGGGGCAGGGTCAGGGGTGGAGGCGGGGGGCATGGTCCTCCTCCTCCCTTCTTCTTGCATGGCCCGGCAATCAACCTTTCTTTGCTCCAAACTCCGACATCTTGGTTTGTTTGGTCTCAGTGTGCATTGGGCACACGTAACACCGTCCGGGCAACGAAAGGGCCATTTTGCTTAGGCGTGACTTGCAAAAGCTTACTAAGGGCTGAGCGTGTGTCAAGTGCCCATGAAGCACCTTGGCGGCTTTATCTGACCCTGATCATGCTCTAGCCGCTTTACAGTGGGGTCTGCGGCCTCTGGTAGGGGCACTCTCCCATGTTGCCAACCATCTGAGGAGGATGAGGCCACCTGGGACCAGGGTGGGCCAGTGACTTCTACCCTCCATGGGAACCCTGTCCGTCTTTCCAGCTGGTGACTGGAGACAGGGGCTGGATTTCCTGGAACCCTTTCTCCAAGGCCATGACTTCACTGACTTGTAAAGTTGATGCAGGAAGGGGGACCCCCTCCAGGGCCCAAAGGTGGGCTCTTGTCTAACACTTGGAAATAAACTGTCCAAGGAGACACTTGTGCTGACAAAGCAAGAGACTTTGTTGGGAAGGAGTGCCCGGGAAGAAGGCAGCAGGGCGAGGGAACCCAGGAGGACTGCTCTGCCACTGGGCTTGCAGTCTCGGGTTTTATAGTGATGGGGTTAGTTTCTGGGTTGTGTCTGGCTAATCCCTCTGACTCAGGGTCCTTCCTGGTGGTGTGTGGGTCACTCAGCCAAGACGGACGCCAGCGAGAAGGATGCTGGGAGGTTGGCAGGACATATGGAGAGTCATCTCCTTTCTCCTTTTGACCTTTGCCGAATTCTCTGGGCTGGCAGTAACTTGTTAGTTCGGCATTCCTTACCGGGACCTCCTGTTGTAAGAAAACCCATGTACATGACCTTTGTGCTGTCCAACCCCAGGCGCTGCCAGTCTGTGTGCTTCACCTGCCTGGCCTTTGGCAGGGATCACCTCTGCCTCCTGAGCTTGTCGCCTCCAGTGGTTCCTAAGACACTGCTGCCTCCTGGTCCTCCTCCCCACGCCTGTGTTAGCAAGCCTGTCACCCTAGAATCACACCCCTGCCCCTCTCTTGAACAGCAACCAACTACTCTTATCTAAGTCTCAGGAGGAAGCGGCAAAGAAAAAAAAAAAAACCAGTTAACACCAACAAGACCCACAATGGGTTTTGAGGATTAGACTTCCAATAGATCTAGAGCTTATTATATGCTCTGTACATTACCTAGAAGACACACCCACCAGCGCTAGGACGGTTGACAATCACCATGACGATCACTGGAAAAGCGTCTACAAGGACTGAAGAGGAGAGCTGCATCAGTTTCAGGTCCAAACCACACCCCTGTTCTTGGATAAAATATCCTCTTGCTCTTTCCAAACCCTCTCTTTTACTCCAACCCTCCTATATATTTAGTGTCTCCATCTGAATTGGCTTGAATTGATTTACAAACCAGGTTCCCACTTCATCAGTCTTTGGCCACTGAATAAAGCCTGTGCTGTTCCAGTCACAGCACTGGTTTTATTAGTGTCTGTGCAAACCTAATCAATAAAAGAAGCTCCCTGGCTGAGATAGGGGGGTCTCAGCCCAGGCTAGGACCCCCAGTGTGGACCTGGTTGACCAATTTGGTAATACCTGGTCAGCCTCTTCAGTGGGCTTTCTCCAGAAGTCTGTCCTTGAAACTCTCCTTGTCTTACCTCCAGGTATCCTCTTCCCAAATCTGTGCTTTCCAGACCCCAGGCTCATGGGTGGGCCATGTCGGCTCTCTGAGCCTGTTTCCCCTTTTATTATGTGAGGTGTAGAGACTAGGGGCCAGTGCTTACTTTCCAAGTGATTCAGTGTCCCCCTTTATTTAGTGGGGTGACTAAGCCTCCTGCCCCTCCTCCTGCCTAGGGCACTGATGCACTTGGCACCAATAAAATCTCTGGAGGCCTTGGGAAGGGGATGGCTGGGAGGTGTGCTAGCCTCACCAGGAGGCTCAGCCCCTTTGTCATCAAGGTTGGGACCAGAAGATGTGGGCTGGGTACAGCCCCCAGGAGAGAGAGCCCTGGGCCTTGCTCCCTGTGGAAGGACCCTTCATTTGAAGAAATGAAATGAAGAAAAGAATGATGGAAAAGCCCACCAGCCTGGATCTTGCAGCCCTGGGGTTCCTCATCAAACATACATGGTGCTAGTTTGAGGGTTTTAGGATGGGATGGGGGCGGTGGCGGGGGAAGGGAGGTTCTAGGAGGAAGGGGCTCCGTGAGCCCCTGCCTCAGCTGCTTGTCACCCTCCATCCAGGTCTGGGAAGAGGGTAGGGTGGAATGTGAAGGCCCAGAGGCACCAACACACTCAGGGCCACTGCCTCCCCCCCTCCTCCTCCCTGGAGTGGCGCCCCATCTCCTGATGGCATCTGGCCCCACCTCCCACCTCTGTCCAGCTCACCTGGAAGACTCCGGGCCCCACCTGGCCAGTACCCCCCTCATTAAGCCCTACCTGCAACCAGGATGGCTGGAACTCCTCCCTGACGAGTCAGCCTGAGGCCCCTGGAGAACTAGCCCCCAACCCCCAAACTCAACCCCCACTCCCCACCCACTCACCAGACAGTCATTCCAGTTTGGAGGCTCTGAGCCATTTCCGGAAAGAACTGGATTAAACTCTGCCCCCTGCCCGTCACCCTGGGAACTTCCTTTCTGTCCGCACACCAGCTTGGAGCCTGGAAGTCGGCCCACACAAAGCCCTCCCTACAAAGCCTCCGGGCTGGGCTGGGTCCGGGAAGATTGGGAGGGGCCGTGGTGTTGGAGAAGACTCTTGAGAGTCTTTTGGACTGCCAGGAGATCCAACCAGTCCATCCTAAAGGAAATCAGTCCTGAATATTCATTGGAAGGGCTGATGTTGAAACTGAAACGCCAGTACTTTGCCCACGTGATGCGAAGAACTGACTCATTTGGAAAGACCCTGATGCTGGGAAAGATTGAAGGCAAGAGGAGAAGGGGACAACAGAGGATGAGATGGTTGGATGGCATCACTGACTCAATGGATATGAGTTTGAGTAAACTCCGGGAGTTGGTGATGGATAGGGAGGCCTGGTGTGCCGCGGTTCATGGGGTCGCAAAGAGTCGGACACGACTAAGCAACTGAACTGAACTTTGGTCTCGACCCCCTCGCAGGCTTAGCTCCAGAGAGGAGGAAAGAGTGACCAGGCGGGGAGGGGTCCAGACTGTGGCCCCGGGGCCGGGGTAGAACAGGGGAGAAGAAAGAGGGTGCATAGGAGCCTGGGTCGTGGACAGGTGGGACCCAGACGGACGTCTAGCGGAGATTCCTGAAGGAGGAGGCGGGGATGCAAGGGCAAAGAGTGGCTGGAGCAGAGGGGCGAGCCCTCCTTGCGACCCTCTCTTCCCAGGGACTCTCTGAACCCTTTCCAGCAGCTCTGCGGGCCAGCATCGCAGAGGGACGAGACCCCGGCCGAGACATGGGCTGGACAATGAGCCGGCGGCCGCTGGACTGATTTCGGTCGCTGGCAGCGCAGGCCAGGCCAGGCTAGGCCAGGCCGTCGGGGCCCCGCGGCCGCCTCGGCACCGCCGCTCGCCTTGGGCGGCACTTTGCCCTCGGTCCCTGGGGCGGCTCTGGCCACGCCCCCGGGGAGGAGTCGAGTCGGGGGCGGGGAGGCCGCCTGGCTCCTCGGCGGTCCGCGGCGGCGGAGGCGGCGGCGGCCGCGGCGACGGCAACATGGAGAGCGGGGCGTACGGCGCGCCCAGGGCGGGCGGCTCCTTTGACCTGCGACGCTTCGTGACGCAGCCGCAGGTGTTGGTGCGCGCCGCGTGCTTGGTGAGCCGGGGTGCGGGGCCGCGGGGACCCTACTTCGTCGTCAGGCCGGGGGCGGCGAGGGCGAGGGGGCCTCCGCGCGCCTGAGAGCGCGACAGGTGGCAGCGGCCGAGGCCCGGGGGTGGGAACGGCGCGCGCGGGGCGGGCGAGCGGGGCCCGGGACCCTGCAGCCGCTCACCACCACCCGCACCCTGGGGCCCCGCCGGCCCCCCTACTCCGATCCCTGCCGCCTCCCACCCCGGGCCCTGCCACCCCCACCTCCGGGCCCGGGCACCGGGTGGCCCGGGAGGCGCCGCCGGGAGCAGGCCCATCGCCCTGCTGGCAGTGGGAGGAGTTTGAGGCGGCTCCGGGACAGGTGGCCAGCATGCCGCGACTCCCAGCCTGGGGGAATTCATCCGGAGGGGGGCTTTCCGAAGCCACGTGGGGTGCAGGGGGTTTCGGGGGAAGGCTTGGCCGCCCTGAAACAGAGCCTGTCTTCCACTCAAAAGCAGCCCATGGGTCTGCTTCCCCATCCAAGGTCAAGTGACCCTAGTCTGTGCCCCTCCCCCTGAGCTGGGTGAGCGGCTCCAGCATCAGGTTACTGGGGCAGGGGGTTGGTGGGAGGTCCCCTGCGCTTGGACAACCAGAGCTCAAAGCTGGACGAGGTGTTAGGGAGCCCACAGGGAGAGGACTGGGCCTAAGGTAGCCACCCGCACCTGCCCGGGGCTGGAGCCCTGTGAGTTGCCCTGGTGACAGCCTCCGCACTCTGCCTGACCTGGGGGGCCTGACCCCAGGAGCAGATGCCCATGTTTCGGGATGGCAGTGCCAGGAGTCAGGCTGGCACACTGCTCCCAGCATCCAGAGTTCCGGCTTCATCTCCAGCTGGGGGTGGGGCTTGTGACTGCCAGCTCTGGAGCCTATTGAGAGGGCCTTGTGCAGACAGGCAGGGCAGGCGGGGGAGAGGTCTGGGCTAGTCCCAGAGGGAGCCAGGTGTCCAGACTCACATACGGCGGGGTTGGGCAGTAGCCTTTCAGTTTGGGGTGGAGACAGGTGATGTGAGGCTGTTCCCGAGGGCCTGGAGCCCCTCCCAGAGTTGTGGGTGCTGCACCCTCTGGACCCCCTACCCCCGTGCCTCCAGGGTCTGAGTACAGAGCCAAGTCCACAGGCCTGCTGGGCAGACCCAGCTGAGGTGCCCGTGTGGGTAGGACCAGCTATGGGCAGAAGCCAACAGGGATTCCCTGGGAGGCCAGGGGCCAGGATGCCAAAGAGCCCAGAATTCTTTGTAGGAGGGAAACTGGTCAAACTGGGGAGCCCAGCCTGGAGCAGGGAAGAGTTGGAGGGGGCTGTGGGAGTTGGCAGTCTGGGGACACAGTTTCAGTTCAGAGGCATGGTTTTCCTGAAGTGGGAGGAGTTCTCCGTCACTGGGTGTTCAGGCAGAGGCTGGGCGCTGGAGAGGTGACTCAGGCAGGTGGTGACCAGGGGGTGAGACTCCAAGCTTGGGTTACTCTGACTTTGTGAGCCATCCTGCTTAAAACTCACAAGTGGGAGTGGTCAGGCAGAGCCGTCCCCCAGGCAGACAGAGGGGTGGGCAGTGCCCTCCCAGGAGATCCCCCTGCACTCCCCACTGTCCTCAGTCCAGGAATCCCCAGGAATCCATGCCCCTTATAACAGATGTCCGGAGAAGGGAGTGGGGAGGGGACTCGCTCCCCAAGTTTAGGAAAGGCTGGGTCACCGACCTCCAGCAGGGGAACAGCAGGAGCGGGGAGGCCAATGTCCCCTCCCATCAGGGTCCCGCTCCATGTGCTGCCTGGGGGTGTGGCCCACGAGGGTGGCAGTCACTCAGCCCTTCCCCTGCCTCCTCCTCAGGTCTTTGCCTTGATCGTGTTCTCATGCATCTTCGGTGAGGGCTACAGCAACACCCACGAGTCCCAGCAGCAGTACTGCATCTTCAACCGCAACGAGGACGCGTGCCGCTACGGCAGCGCCATTGGGGTGCTGGCCTTCCTGGCCTCAGCCTTCTTCTTCGTGGTTGACATCTACTTCCCCCAGATCAGCAATGCCACTGACCGCAAGTACCTGGTCATCGGTGACCTGCTCTTCTCAGGTATCGGTCAGCTGGCTGCACCTCCACTTGATCTTGGGGTGAACGGGAGCAGCAGTGTTCCCAGAAGCTCTAGGGGGCTGTGACTGCAGGCTGGGGAGGGGTGGGAGCAGCCCCAGGTCTCCTGACCTCACCCATGGTCAGGCTGGCACACAAGGATTTCTCACCGTCTGCTGAAACCCCCTGGAGCTGAGTGGGGCTTGGAGCAGAGCCCCAGAGATAGCGTCCTGTCCCCACCCCAGCTTCTGAATCAGCACTTCTACACCCCTGGAGGCTTCTCGCTCCCAGGGGGCCCCTGTCCTCCTGCCGCTCTGTGGAGCTAACCCTCCCCCCCCCGGCCTTCGCCCCAGCTCTCTGGACCTTCCTGTGGTTCGTTGGCTTCTGCTTCCTCACCAATCAGTGGGCGGCCACCAAGGTGAACGATGTGCTGGTAGGAGCCAACTCAGCCCGGGCGGCCATCACCTTCAGCTTCTTCTCCATCTTCTCCTGGGTAAGTGGACCCAGGGTCCTGGTGTCTCTGGTGAAGGGTGGTGCAGGGCTGAGGAACCCAAACCTCGGGGCTCCCTGCAGGGCCTGCTGGCCTTCCTGGCCTACCAGCGCTACAAGGCTGGAGTGGACGAATTCATCCAGAACTACGTGGACCCCACTCCGGACCCAAGCACGGCCTACGCCTCCTACCCAGGCATGCCTGCGGACACCTACCAGCAGCCGCCCTTCACCCAGAACGCCGAGAGCACCGAGGGCTACCAGCCGCCCCCTGTGTACTGAGCTGCAGCCAGGACGGTTTGGGGAGGGAGGAGGGTGCCTGGGGGGCCTCCCCTCCTCCCCGGCTCCTCCCCCAGGGCTTGGCTCCTAGAGCCTGTGGCCCCTCTCTATGCACCTGGCGCCTGTCCGAACTGACACAGGGCCTGGAGAGAGAGCCCGGAAGTGCCTGTGCCCCAGGGGCTTCACCCACCACTCCTCGAGGGCATTTTTTAGGAAAGGGCTTTTAGCTAGACACCTTTTGTTGCTTTTAATGACCGGCATCCCCACCGGGAATAGCTCCAGGCGCCCGGCATGCGCTTTTGACAAGTGCCTTGCTTCTCCCCAGCCCGGGAGCCGGGCCTATGTCCAGGCACCGGTGGCGGCAGCCATTTCGGGTTCTCTGCCAAAGATGAGGCTGCGGGGCCTTCTCTCTCCTGCTGGGCACTGGGCCGGGGCTCCTCCCCTCCTCACTCAGGTTTGTTCCGCCCCAGCCCCCTGCCTGCTCTGTGGGCGGCTGGCCGTGCTCACTGCTGAAGTGTGTGCTCGCTTGGACCTGTGGTCACACTCTGTGCCAGTGCCTCTGGGTCACCTTCCTGGCAGCCGAGGGGCAGGACTGGTGCCCACCCCGGGGGACCCTGTCTCTGATCCCGCCCTGTGGCCACAGGGAGGGGCTTTGCCTGACAACACCCAGCTTTATGTAAATATCCCAGGTCTGTCAGGAGGTGCCGGATGCACCCACAGCCCCCAGGCTGCTCTGAATGTATATTACAAAGCATTGGGAGAAGGACGCACAGCACCCTTGGATTCTGTTAGACTAATTCTGGAGATGGAATAAATGGTTTTCTCATTCATAGTCTCCATTGTCATTAGTGGGGCCTCTCCCAGTTCCCACCGAGGTGCAAAGTGCAAGCTGCAGCTGAGGCCTTATGGAACTTAAGTTGTGGCAACCTGCCCCTCCACTGCCCAGCAACTCCCCCCACCCCTACCCCGCCTGGGGTCTCATGCCTCACGCTGCCCTCCATCAGCATCTTAAAATAGCAACTGTGCTCAGCTTGTAAACAACACAGCTTTTCTGGGCCTCCTTGCCAGGGTCCTGGCATGCCCCTGGAGGGGCAAGGGTCCTCTGCTTCCTGTAGACAGGACTCAGAACCCCTGCAGCCCATCTCAGACCCTTGGGGAGCCAACCTAACTGCCCAGCCCACGCCAGGGAATGAGCTCCCCTCAGGCAGGAGGCCAGGGCCCACGAGGCAACTCTGGACTTCCCCTTTCGAGCAGTGAGAGGGAGCTGTCAAAAGTCGACCCCAATAGTTTCAAAACCCCAAGTAAAAACTAACAGGGTTTGGGGATTATGGTCTGACCGTGGCACTGCACCTCTGTAACCTGGGACCAGCCACAAGCCAGTGGGAGGGAGAGGCTGGGATAAGGGTGAGGAACTGGGACCCCATCTGCGTGGGACACACCCACAGCCCAGGCCCACCCCACCGTGGAGCACCCGCACCTTCCCAGAAGCTGCCCACAGCCCGTTTCCCAAGGCACGGCAGAGCTGGTCTTCCTGGCTCCTGAACTGTCAAGTGTCTGTTTCACAAAATAAAACCTGACCTCACAGCCCCAGCTGGCAGCACAGACCAAGGCTTCATCTTTCCAACCAAGCCCCAGGCTCCTGCATCCACTCATCTTGACCTGAAACCCTCCCAGACAGAAGAGCAGGCAAACATGCCTCTTAGAACACTTGATGCTCATCTCTCGGTTAAAAAGATTTGTGGTTAAGGGGTCAGGAGTACTAGAAAAAGATTTGAAAGGAAATCCCCATACCTGAATCATGTCAGAGGTGTCTATAGTGAGACCCGGGGAATCCCAGACAGTTCAAAGAGAAATAGGCTTTTACCAACCAATAGATTTTAATATTAGTTATCAGTTCCACATACACACAGCCCCCACCTCCTTAGAAGACAAGCCCGTGGGAGCTGAGCCCCAGAGCAGGGTGAGTGTCACCCACATGGGAGAAGCTGTAATTCCGGAGAAAATGATCGCCAGATCAGGAAGGGCTTTCAGCCCCAAAGGAAATAAGAACAAGTCCAGCCATCCCCAGGGGCAGCCAGGAGCCCATCCCAGGCAGAGGGACCAAGTCTTTGCGTGGGAAGAGGCCCACGCTGAGCCAGAGGTGCTGGGATATGGACTTCCCAGTGAGAACAGAAACTCAACAGCAAACGCCACAAACGGGGAAGAAGCTGGCGACGCCGATGTCACAGCAGCTTGCGGCTTGGCCTCACCCCAAGAGGGATGGCTGCAGCGGCCAGACCCCGCCCCATAGGGCGGCCAGCTCCGGCTTGGGGAGACTGCGATCGCCCCGCAGCCGGGATGGGAACTGAGAAAAGCTGGTGGGCAGGCAAGGAGGGAAGTGTGCAGTGCAGACCACCAGCCACCTCCTTGGCCTGGGAAAGGGCGCAGCAGCAGGCCAACTGCTAGTGGTGAAACCTCTACCCGCCCCAACCCCGGCCCCCGCCACTTCCTCCTCCAAGAAGGCCGGGCATCCGCCAGGGGGCGACAGCGGGCGAGTGGGGGGAGCAGGTGGCGGGTGAGCGCCCGCCCCAGGGAGGGGCCAGTGCCTCAGTTGGCCTGGCTGCACTGCCAGATCTGATGAGTGGCAAACAGCTTCCGGACTCCCGCGGCCTCCACGGGCTTTCCCCGCGTCATCGGGCAGTTCTCCTTATTTTCTTCGCTGTCCAGCACGGTGGGCTGACCCGAGGGCTTCTTGAAGTAGCACAGGCGGCACACGGAGTGGTACTTGTCTGCTCCTCCGATAACCTCGACCTGACGGCGACAGGAAGCGCCTGGACTGAGCGGGGCGGGGGCGCAGCGCCCCACCCCTCGCCTCTGGGAGAAGGCAGGGGGCGGCTACTTCCTTCTCCATACCCAGCCTCTAGGTGTAGGCGCCCCTCCCTGCCCCCAACCCGCCCATCCCTTGGAGAAGGCAGGGGGCAGCTACCTCCTTCTCCACGCCCAGCCTCTTGGTGTAGGCGGCCTCTCGGAAGCACTCCATGCACACCGCCGTCAGCTTAACCACGCTCTCTGCCAGGGGCACCAGGTTCAGGATGGTCCCAAAAGCCTGTACAATCCACAGGAAGAGGAGTGCACACTCATTTCGCCGGGTGGGCTTTTCCTGGAGACCCTGACTCACACCCCTGAAGCCAGGAAACTAAGCCTGGACCTTGCCTTTCCCCAGAGCACCTGCCTTAGGCAGGTGGAGTCAGGGGCACCCCAGGGAGCTGGGACTGGCTGGCCCGAGTGCCTGGACTTAGGCATGGTGTGGGCATCCAGGGCGCGCTGGGCTGTCCATTTCTGTGTGCTGCCTGGGCCTCTGTCCCCAGTCCCACCCCAAGACCTGGACCAGACACTTCACCTTCCTCTGAAAGGTCCCATCCAGCGCAGCCACGATGACGGTCTTCCCCGAGTTGGCCATGTTCTCGCAGAACTCCACAATGTCAGGGAACTGGAGGAAAGGGTGAGAGGCGGAGGAGGGAGTGAGCTTCCGCCCTGGGCAGCCCCTTCCGGGAGCTGCAGACACGCTGCCAGGCCCAGGAGCTACAGCTACCCGCATCCACGTGGAGCTGAGAACAAGGCCGCCCCAGCCCTCCCATCCGGTACATGGCCTGCACACCCACAGCTTCCCGACTCGCTCCCCCATGCACCAACTTTCCACAGCAGAGCCAGGCTGCGCTCCAGGCTAGGCACCTGGACCTGCCACCAAGGTGATGCAACCCAGGTGGAGAGGCCATCTGCCACTGCAGTGGACCAAAGCTTGGATCCGCTGCCTCAGGCTTGAACCAGGTTCTCCGTTGGACCCATTAGCTGTGACCCTGGCAATGACTTCATGTTCCTGAGCCCAGGAAAAGGCAAGGATGGCCCCTGGTGATGTTTAAGGATTAAGGACACACAAATAATTTATTACATATGCTATCTGGCTGAGAGGCAGGCTCTGTGTTTGCTTTTATTTTTTTCTTCTTTTAAACATAATGTGCCATGTGATGCCTGGAGAAGGGGCAGGAGTTCCACTGGCCACTTACAGAGCAGGATGGCTCAACACACCACCTGTGCAAAGTCCTTACTTGGTAAATCAAATTTCATTTCAAGTGGCCCAAGGGGCCACTACTTAAACGAATCCTTTGGTGACCTTTCACTGGTCAACCATCTATCTGGTCTGTGGGCTGGGTGAAGTGGGGAGTTCCAGTGTTTGGGCAAAGGGTCTCTCTCCAAGCTACTCGTGGAGATGCGTAGTTACAAGACCCGAGGGCTCACCCAGACGAGGACCAGGACAGGGCTTAAAGAGAACCCAAACCAGTTCCAGCGGGCTTCACCAAAGCCAGATCTGACTGGCCTCTGCAGGGTTTGCAGGGTTTGCAGGGTCTGCCGAGCCTGCACTATGGAAATGGCACCTCCCACCCCTAGGCTCCAGCCTGGCTCCAGGTGAGGCCCCTCCTTTTCTCTAAAGGACTTGTCACAGGTCACAGAAATGCAGCCGCCAGCCTGCAAGGACCTGTCGGCCAGTGCCCCCACCCGACCCCCATTGTCACAAACAAAACTGTTTCTAGACACTGCCAGAAATCCACGGGGAAGGCTGAGAGCAGAACCACCCTGGGAGGAGCACCTTCTTCATCTTACCTTCCCTGCTCAGACATGGTGCCTCCACACCAGGGTTTGGGGACCGCGAGGGGTCCTCCACCCTGCCTGCTACAGTGATGCCCGCGGTCAGAGAGCTCAGTTCTTCCACCTGAACTTTGTGCCCTGTTCACATGCCACCCCACTCTCTGCCCAAACACTGAACCCAGGGCCCCCAGCAGGGGTTCCTGAATGATCCAAGGTACAGTCAGAGCTACCCAGCAGGGGTTCCTGAATGATCCAAGGTACAGTCAGAGCTGCCCAGCAGGGGTTCCTGAATGATCCAAGGTACAGTCAGAGCTGCCCATCAGGGGTTCCTGAATGATCCAAGGTACAGTCAGAGCTGCCCAGGTTGTCTGCAACATTGCAGAAGGCCCACTGGTAACCAACCACGTTACTGACATTTGTTTCTATCGCCACTCATTTTTTTAGGTTATATTATGGGTTGACTTGTGAACCCTCCCACCCCCCCCCAATCGTTATGCTGAAACCCTGACCCCCAATACCTCAGAATGTGACCTTATTTGGAGAGAGGGTCTTTGCAGAGGTCATCCAGTTAAAGTAGGCGTGTAGGGTGGGCCTCACTCCAGTAGGAATAGTGTCCTCGCAAAACGGGGAAACTTGGACCCAAGGACAGACAGAGGAGAAGACGAATGTGAAGAGGCAGGGAGCAGATGGCCACCTGCAGGCCGAGGGGACCGGCTGGGACAGACTCTCCCTCGCGGCCTCAGGGGAACCTGCCCTGCCCACACCTTGATCTTGGGCTCCCAGCCTCCAGAGCTGTAGGAAATGAATGTCTGTGGTTTAAACCACCTGGTCTGCAGTGCACGTTACAGCAGCCAGAAACCCCAATACAGGTTACATTTAAAGCGGGACTTCAGAGGACCTAGCAAACGCAGAGTTTTCTTGGGAGACAAAAATGATCACCACAGGGGATCCAGCGAGAAAAGAAGGGTTTCTTGACACTGACAAGCCTGCCCATGTGGTTCATCTGCCGGCCCAGCACCAGGGCTGACCTGCCGAGAGCCGCTTCCTGAACAAGGTATGAGGAGGGCTGGGAGAACCGAAAGCGGCGGAAGCGGAGGTCAGGCAGCCAGGAAGGAGATTCGCCCTTGTCGTCATGTTGCCCAGAGGTGGCAGCCTCGTGACGCTCGATGGAAGCACCCCGGCCCTGCCCAGGCGGAGACCTCGCTTCCTAGCAGCCTGGCTGGCGTTGAAGATTGCAGAGGCCACAGGAGGGGACAGGGCGAAGGATGTGACAGTGAAGGATTCAGCCGCTCCACCACGAATGGTAAAGACTAAATGAGATGCCCAGACAAATCCAGAGGCAAATAAACCAGGAAGAAATATTTACAGCATGTAACAAAGTGGCGCTGGTTATATCACATGACCTAGAGGAAAGACAAACCATGAGGAGGCTCTTTACAAAAGGAGAAATACAGGGAAAACGTCAGCCACCCGGAAAGAAAAGAGAAAGGCAGTCAGAACAGAATCTGTGTGTGCAGCCCCCGCCCCCGGCCCTCCACGGGGGATGTCTGCAGAGACCCAGCAGTCCCCGCCCCCCTCCTGCAGTCCATCCATGCCCCTCCAGCAGACCACCGTCCTGGGCGGCTTCCAGGTTCTCCCAGGGTGAATGCTGAAGTCCTTCCTGCTGACCAGGCCAAAGCCCCTGATCTGGAACACACTCCTGCCTGGGAACTTCACCCCACTTTCTTTCCAGCCCCCCTTTTTTCAGTGATTCCAATACACTAGATAAACCCCAGTACACCAGATGACAGCCCAATGTCCACTCACACGTCCATCACAGCCTTTAAGTGCCATACCCAAGGGGCCAGGTCATGCAAGACACGGTACATTCATAAGGATAGGTGTCTGCTGATGTGGAAAGACGGTCACAACACGTGATATGAACCCGAACTATAAATAGGTATATATGTACAGAGACTAGAAGGATGCAGACCAAGATGTTCTGTGAGTTTTGTTTTGTTTTTCTGGGCAGCGAAAGAGAAGGGCAGGCCAGCAGCAGCAGCTGCCTGCGCTCACAGTGGGCCTTGGGGTTGCTGTGCTGAACAGAATTTCATACAACTAATTTCATAGAGTTAGTTTCATGAGCTTCTGGCCCAGTCACACAGGACAAAACCAGACCCCTTCTAGGGAATTCCCTGGGGGTCCAGTGGTTAGGATTCAGAGCTCTCACTCCCATAGACCCAGGTTCAATCCCTAGTCCGGGAACTAAGATCCCACACGTTGTGTGGCATGGTCAAAACAAACCAACCAGACCCCTCCCTGACCATGTCTGAGCGCGGACAGAACGTAAGCATCACCTAGGCTATGGGGTACCAAATGTCCCCCTCCTGGCCCCCCTGCTGCTTCGGCCTCCTGGTCCACCCTCCCTACAGGTGACGTTTAAGATGCTGGTCAGAATCATCACCCTTCCCAGGACACCAAATCAAGAGCCAAACCGGCCTCCAAAACCCTCCCAGGAATGACCTGACGCCGCCCCCATTTCCTAATAACCAAGCCCTCACCCACACCCCCCCAGTTCTCATGCCAGTTTCTCCCTGCAACTACAATCCCCAGTTGTTCAGTTCTGGGGCTATTCCTGGTGGTCTCTGGACAGAAGACGTTAGTAGTCAATTATGGACTTTCTTCTTAGGTATAGTCCTTCCTGACTTTTCCTAGATGACCCCCCTTCCTACTTGTGGTAAAACGGAGATAAGACCGGCACTCGGTGACACCGCGAGGCTGGCGTGCCCAGGAGCCAGCTCCCCACCTATCACTGTACCCTCAGCTGATAGCTTGGGGACTTCACACACACCCCTCCCCGACACCCCGTCTGCATAGGAAGGATGAAAGAAGGGAAGGGCAGTCCTTTTGTCGGGTCCCACGTTGACAGACAGCCTCCAGACTTCTTGCTAAGCAAGACCCACAGGGGTGAGGATAGAACAGAAGACTGGCGATGTTTCTATAGGGCGTTTAATAAATACTTGTGATGGAAACTCAGCTGTGACTCACTGGCCAGAGGAAGCAGCCATAGAAACAGGGAACAGAACTGGGGGTCTGGTGGCCCACCAGCTCCGAACCAGGGCACTTGGCTCTCAATCAAGGAGGTGTCAGGAGAGGAAGGTCCCTGCCAGGGTATCCAGCTCAGCCCTGAAAAGACACTTTACTTACAGCTAGGGAGCAGAGTGGTAAGCAGGCACACACTGGGCCTGAAGGACGGGAGAGCCTCCCCAAAGCTCACATTCCTTGTTCTGAGAAAGAAAGAAAGTGAAAGAAAGTGAAGTCGCTCAGTCGTGTCCGACTCTTTGCGACCCCATGGACTGTAGCCTACCAGGCTCCTCCCTCCATGGGATTCTCCAGGCAAGAGTACTGGAGTGGGTTGCCATTTCCTTCTCCAGGGGATCTTCCCGACCCAGGGATCGAACCTGGGTCTCCCGCATTCCAGGCAGACGCTTTAACCTCTGAGCCACCAGGGAAGCTTTTGTTCTGAGAGCCACCCCCCAAAATCGACCCAGGCTCCCCAGAGCCTTCTGGAGATCAGAGTCTAGAAGAGAAACGGAAGAGCTGCAGCCCTGTTCTCACCCTGAAGCCCCTCTTACCCCAAGTCCCTCCGCCATGAAGCCACAAATGAAAACAGAAGGGTACGTGTGTGTGTGCATGAAGAGGCCAGCTAAGACACAGCTGCGTTCAGAAGCAAGCTGACCATCTCTGAGGTCAGAGATGGAGGGGTCACAACAAGGTGGGTGAATAGACGGATGCAGCCCGGCTCCCGGAGCAGGTCCGGGCAGCTGGTAGTCCATCTCCAGAGGGCACACACCGAAAGATACACCCAGCGTGGGGATAGAGGATCCCCAGTCTCAGGTGGGAGGGAAGCATGGAGCTGTGATCACCATAACAGAGCCTGAGACACCCCTATAGGACATTACAGCCCAAGCCGCTGGCTCTACCCTGCCCTGGGACCTGGAAGGCAGGGCAGGCAGATTGCTAACCACTCACCTAACAAAGAAAAGTATTTCCTTAATTTTCTATTTCCTCTTCCTCCAGGGCACAGCACTGGACCAAAGGTACAGATAAGGGAACCGTATGCCCAAACTCCAGAGGTGAGGAGGCAGCAGAGGCAAGGCACGCACGCGGACCCCGGCACATGGAAACCACCCAGGGACCCGACTAGGTTCTTGGGACCTCCGGGTTGTCTCCTCTCTACCGTCAGCATGCAGCTACCCGGACTGATCTTGGAAGTCACGTGTGAAGCCAGGAGCCTCACTGGCAGGCCATCCCACCACTGATGACTTGGAATACATTTCTTTCGTGGTAAGCTACTGAAAATTTGGGTTTATTTATCATAGGAGCTCACATGGGGGTTGAAGTAAACTCCCTCGGGAGTTTTAGTTTCATCCATTCAAGACACACTTGAAGAAATAAAACACTGCAAAAACGCTGGAGAGAAACTAAGATCACAAGAGACAACCCACAAGCTCAGCCAGAGAACACACTCCTAATGACTTGGATGCAGAGTGAGCTGGAAACGACTTTAAAAAGAGGTTTCCAGAAAGACAATGGAAGGAACAGAATTGATTCTTGATTCTTAAACGACAGCATCCAAATGTCCGTCAACAGGCGAATGGGTAAAGAAGATGTGGTACGTACATACAATGGAGTATTCCTCAGCCATTAAAAAAGGACAAAATAATGCCACTCGCAGTGACGTGAATGGACCTGGAGCCAGAGAAAGACAGATACCATATGATATCACTTATATGTGAAGTCTAAAAAAAGGTACGAATGAACTTATTTACAAAACAAAAATAGAGTCACAGATGTAGAAACAAATTTATGGTTACCAGGGGGCATGAGGTGGGCGAGGATAAATTAGGGGGTTGGGATTGACATATACACACTACTATATATAAAACAGATAACTAGTAAGGACCTACGCATAGCACGGGGAACTCTACTCAATATTCTGTAATGGCCTATATGGAAAAAGAGTCAATAAAAAAGAGTGGATGTATGTACACATATAACTGATTCACTTTGCTGGACACTTGAAACTTATACAACTGTAAATCAACTGTACTCCAATAAAGCAAAAACAAACGAAAAACTCAAGAGTAGATTGTTAAGTAAGCCACACCCAGTATAAAGCAGGATAAATACAAACAAGACCTCTCTGGACCACACTGTTCTGAGAAAGAATAGACAGGCTCCCTGCCCAGGAAAGGGATCAGAGAAGCCTTCTCCTGAGCTCTAAGGCGCACGGCTGCTGCTTTTCCAAAGCAATAAGGGGAAACACTGGGCACGTGCCACCCCGCTAAAACTAGAAAACAAAGCCATTTTCACATCAAGACGGAGAGCTTCCCACCGACACAGCTTGGCTGTAAGAACTACTAAAGGATGTATTTCTGTAGGAGGAAAAATAAACCCATCAAGAACAAGCAAGTGGTCCAGCGGGTAAGACTCTATGCTCCCAATGCAGGAGGCCCAGGCTCAGTCCCTGGTCAGGAAACTAGATCCCACACGCCGCAACTAAGACGTGGCGCTGTCAAATGAATAAATAAATAGTAAAAAAAAAAAAAAAAGCAAGAAGCATCATTGAGCCAAACCAAACCCTTCCTTCTGGTATTGAGAAATCAAATTTTTTTGTTCATCGTAATTTTTTTTTTTTAAGATATAATAAGTTCCATGAACGGTAACAGAGGGACTTTCCTGGTGGTCCAGTGGCTAAAAGTCTGTGCTCCCAATGAAGGGGGCCCAGGTTTGATCTCTGGTCAGGAAGCTAGATCCCTCATGCTGCAATGAAGACTGAATGAGACCCAAGCAGCCAAATAAATAAATATTTTTAAAAAAAGAAAACAACTCAGTAACACAGAAAGCAGTAAGGGAAATTCCAAGTGTTTTCAGATACTAGTTAAAGCAAATTAACTTAACAATATTTACCTACTTAAAGATCAGAAATAGAACCAATAACCTCCAAACAAGCAGAGGAAAAAGGGGTTCATAGGAAGAGCAATGTCAGGACAAGTCAACTTACAAACTGCCCCTCGTCGATGCCTATGACAGCCACGCCCTGGGCATCCTGGATCACGTCCCGGAGCAGACAGGCTGGCAGGGCCTCCATGGTGTTCCTGGGGACAGAAAGCCAGAGTGTGGGCAAGGCAGGGGAGCCCGAAGAGACCAGGAACCAAGATGAGGGGCTAGGGAAGAGCCCTCACGACCACCCCCTCCTTGCAAAGCAGGTCAAGCCATCTGCCCAGAGTTCTGAGAAGTTAGTGCCCGTGGGAAGGCATCTGGGAAGGACAGTAAAGGTCTTTCTTCAGAAAACCAGCTAATCAACACGAGCTATTTCACTTTACGCTTTGGACTGGAAATTAGCAATGCCCAATGTAATGGTCAACCTGGATGGCAAGCTCTTCTCTGCTGTGTGTGTGAGGGGAGGGGCTGGGGCACAGAAGGGGTTAATTCATGAGGTACAGTGTCCAGGGCCCATGATGCTTTGGGGATGAATGAAATGTTTTAACTCTCTTTTAAAAATCAGAATAAGGGGCTTCCCTGATGGCTCAGTGGTAAAGAATCTGCCTGCCAGTGGAGGAGGCGCAGGTTTGAGCTCTGATCCTGGAAGATCCCGCATGCTGCACAGCAGAGAAGCTCGGGTGCCACAGCTCCTGAGCCTGTGCTTTGGACCCTGGGAGCTACAGCGTCTGAAGCCCGTGGGCCGCAAGAGAAGCCACCCCGATGGAAAGCCTGCTCACCACAACTCGAGAGAAGCCTTCGGTCGCCTCACCTAGAGAGAAACCTGAACAGCAAGGGCGATCTAGCCCAGCAAAAAAATAAAAATAAATTTAAAAATCAGAATGTGACTCTGTCTGAATTATTTTTGTCTAGTTTCTAGCAATGCAGTCATAGAGTATAATTTTTTTCTTTTGATAGAGGAAGGGGCCCATGAAAGTCTTACCATGGCCCGGGGCAGACCATTAGCAGAATCTAAGACTTGCAGCCCCGTGCGCTGGCAGAGATAAGCTGGGAACACCAACCAGCAGGGCAGGGACCTAGAATTCCCTCCTTTGGACTCCTCTGGCTGATTACAGGACTTCTTACAGACCATAGAGCTATTAACAGGCAGAGATGGCATTCAAATCCACATTCATGCTGCTGCCTCGTGGGTCCTAAGGGCGGATTCCCACCCAGCAGAGTATGAAAGCGAAAGGCAGCATGTGGGAATGTTCCAGTGCATTAAATGACTCAGTGAATCCCGCCCTGCCCCCACAGCCAGGCCTTCTGGAAGAGGAAAGCTAGTTCTTTGTCTTCTTTTTAAAAAGTGTCTGTTTTTCTACAATGTTATTTTCTCCTGTTTCCATTTCTGCCTGCTCCTGTGAACTAGCCTTGCAAGGGGCTGGGAGCTTCCTGAAGATTCTGCAGTTTGCGGCTAGAGTGGCTCAGACCGTAAAGAATCTGCCTGCAAGGCAGGAGACCTGGGTTCAATCCCTGGCAACCCACTCCAGTATTCTTGCCGGGAAAACTCCCACGGACAGAGGGGTGACACAGAGTTGGACACGACTGAGCAACTTTTACTTCACTTTTAAAACTATGCCGTAGTGATTATCTTACCAGTTATCTTATGGTCATCCTGCTTCAAGCTCTGGGAAGAGTGTGAAACTACTTCCTGCATTTTAAATTCCCCACCCTTCCCCAAATAAAGAAAACCAGAGAGCAGGCAAGGCAGTAAGCTGGTTCCATCTCTAGCAAGAGCAGCGTCTCTGGAGCTTTGTCACCCTGCCAAGCGCTCGGCTTCTGCTGCGGCTTGTCCAGGCCTCTAGAGCCCGTGTCAGAGAGGGTCTGTGACCCTGGGGCAGGGCTTGGATTTCACCCCATTGAACAGACTGCAGAAGCTGCCCTTCTGTTAGCCGCAGTGTTGCCTCTACTGCCTCACTGTCCTCCCCTGATGCTCCCCGAGTCCCATGCGGCGGAGGCCTATGTTTTAGGGATGAGAAGGCAAATCTGGAGATGTAAATGACCTACCTGCAACAGACTGCAGGTCGGGAAAACGTCACTCAACGTTTAACTTAACTTGGAGTCCAGGGCCCTCTAAGCCTCAGCACCTGCCCGCCTTCAGAACCCGACTCGTTAGCCTATGAAATCACCCAGCCCGTAAAAACTAACCATGCCTTGTGTTGAGGCCACTCTCTCCTTCTGAGATGGGCCACACTCTGTCTGTGGTGTGTGTTTTCTCTCTGACCTTTAAAAATAAAAAAAAAAAGCTCCCACCCTGAAACCACACAGCATGGCCTTGCTGCTGGGGGCTCAGATGGACAAGTCTGGAAGACAACAACAGTGTCTCAGGCTCCAAAGTATCAGGCCCCAGTCTGCTGCACGGAATGGCAGGAATGGTACTAAATTTCACCTCCCAACCTCAGGCAGTGGACTGAAATGTCCACAGGGCGCAGGCAGATAAACATAAAAGGGGGATGCTCAAAGGCCACGAGATGACGGGAAGTCGAGGACAAGCCAACTAAAAATTTAAATAAAATTCACTCTGCAGGCCAACAAAACCAGCCTGCACCCTTCATGGAGGTCAAGAGCAGGAGGTTAAGACTAGTATCCTTGGTCAGATACTACTGACATTTGGGGCTGGATTATTCTTTGTCATGAGGCGGTCTGTGCATCATAGAATGTTCAGTGGCATTCCTCTACCGACTAGTTGCCATCATACCCTTATCTCCTCCTGTGGTTAAAAACTAAAAACATCTCCAGACATTACAAATAGGCTCTAGAAGGCAAAATCACCTCCAGTGGGTACAGAACCACTGGGCTAGAGTCCCAAGAAAGGCCAACTTGTAGGGTACCATGCCAAGCAACTAGGAAAGTTTGCACATTTAAATGTTTTGTTGTCAGGCATCAGCATTATTAACCATCCCCTCTAAAGAACTCTGACAGTATGTTCTATGAATTTACACCAGGCTTCTCACAAAAGGTGTGGGGACAGGATGGAAGAGGCAGGGACTGACCGGTCATGGGTGGAGAAGAGGCTGCTATAACGCGTGTCTTTGGCATATTTGATCACCAGGCACTTGTACTGGGCAATCTGGAAGCGACGGACCCGTCTCATCAGCTCAGTACTGCAAGGTAAGGCCCAAGGTTAATGTGGGCGAGGAAGACCCCATCAGCTCAAGCTGGGTTCCCCACTGCCTTCTGGGGGTCTACAGCCTGAGCCCCACCCATGGAGGGGAAGGTTGCAGGGCAGGGTGTGGGAAAGACCTGTGAGGACAGAGAGAGGGCCCCAGCACAGAGTTTCAGTCTAGACCCAGGAGGGAGGAGCATGTCTGGGCAGGAAGTAATTCTCTATGGGGAGGGTGTCAAGGAAGGGCCCTCAGGGGGTCCAGGAAAAGGCTGGAGGAGTGATTTGGTTAGGGGCACAGGAGGGGTGGGCAGAGGCAAAGACCACATGCAGGGGAGAGGGGTCCAGATTCCATTCCAAAATCATCTCACCCCACACTTCTTCACCTAACCTGAACTAACAGAACTTTTTGGTGCAACAAGGAAAGCACCAAGTCTGTGTCCATGAGCCCACCCTGAGCCTCACCATCGTGGGCAAGGGCTTTGAGCTGGAGGGCTCTCCCTCAGGGCCATATAGGAAGGGGTCAGAGGAGTTACTGGGAGCTCACTGGTGCCGCCTCAGTCTGGGATTGGGTCTATCACTTCAAGGGAGGGAAGGTGCCAGTGGCTTGACTCTGAAGTGTGCATACTGACTACCTTCCTAGGCCATCTAAGGAAACAGTCACACTGGAAGGAAGCGACAAACACTGCAAGGCGCTCAGGGCCCGGCCACCGTGCACACGCCCTTCAGGTGGGGCTTTAGAGGGGCTCAATGACGACAAAACGACGACCAGTTCCCGGAAGGATGGGTGGTTGCATGGCCCCAGGCGGAGAAGGGTCTGACGAAAACGGGAGGAGCGCCTCCTCCGCGATGGATTCCACGGAGCAGAGACGTTTTGAGCGGGAAAGCGGGGGTCGGGCAGCGGGAGATGTTCTGGGGGCGCCGGTGTTCTGAGAGGGGCCGCAGGTTCGGGGCGGGGTGGGGGGCGTCAGGGGTGGACGGCGTTCCGGGGGGCTGGAGAAGCAAGGAAGCAGGGGAGGAGGTCCTGGGCCATTCCCGTCCCGCAAGGCCATTACCTTTTTCCTGAGAACATGGGTCCGAGAATCACCTAGGAGGAAAGGAGAGGTCACTTCGGGCTCCGGGGCGCACGGATACCCAGGGACCCCACCCACCCACCAACCAGTCACGACTCCGACCCCGACCCCGACCTCTCATCGGCGCCCGCACCTGGATCTGGCCCCGGGTCTTGCTGGGGGAGCCTGGCAGCACATTGGGCAGATTGATGCAGCTCATGGCACCTTCAGGGAGCTGGCAAACCGAGCACTCTGCGCCGCTGCCGCCGCCTTGCAAGCTCCCGCCGGTTCCCGCGCAGGACATGTTATTCCCGGCTCGCGGACCAATCGGGAGCCGGGGCCGCCGTCCCGGAACCAATCACCGCGCGGCCGCGGGACTGGAGGGAGATTTGGCTTCAGCCCGCCCCCTCGAGGGAGGGATCAGAAACGCACGTTCCAGGCTCTGTCCCCGGAGAGGTGGGCGCGTAGCTCCCCCGGGGTGGGGCCTGGTCCGTCACCAGAGAGGTGGGCGTAGCTCATCAGGGGCGGGGCCTGGTCGGAGCCCTGCCCACCTGCTATAAAAAGGCGGGGGCGCGCGCGCCTACGCGTCTGGTGGTACAAAGCGGGGATGGACGTCTCAGGCGGAAATCACAAGCACGAGGCTCCCTGGAAGAGGATGTCTAAAGAGGTAGGAGAATCACAGGGAGAGAGGCTGGGGCTGAGGAGTGTAGCTCAGACATTACATGAGAGTTGAGAGAGAAGTTTAGAATCATTCCTGTGGGGGCTGTTGGTACTGTGTAGCAGGTCCCCAAAGCTTTAGCACTGTGATTTATTTTACTTCTCTCCACAGACAGGCTTTTGCTAGCCTGATTTTAAGGGTAGAATATGGAAGCCGTGGCTATGTTAATATTTATAAACCCAGAGGAGGTTGGGGCCGAAGTTCCTAACCTTAATCTGAGGTTATGCAATGTGCAGAGAATGTGCCAGACCTGAAGGAAGCAGAAAGGCTGGTATTCCTGCAGGATGGTCGTGAGGGTTAGAAACCCCATGTGTGGGGCGCAGTTCTTGAGGCGCTCCCTACTGTGTTCCCCCTTTGCCTGGCAAGGAACTAAGCCACTCTTTCTCTCTCCTCCATTAGAAAAGAAGGACACCACATATGCAAAGCAATCCTTATGATTATCATTCAATTATAATTTCCTGACTAGTTTTCCTGCATTTTAAGCAGCAGTTCTTTCTCAGATCGTGGACACATCTAAGAATGTGATGACAGTTGTGGATACTGCCCCCAAGAAATTCCATCCTCTGTGTGTGTGCGTGTGTGTCTCTCAGTCTCTCTCTTGTCTTTCTCTTTCTCACACAAACCCCTACAATATGAGAGCACGCTCAGAACCCATTGCATTACCATTCTTATAAATAAATAATAGCAATAAAGATGATGATAGCAATCACAGAGTGTGCCAGGTATGGCTGCAAACATCCTATGAGCACGGATGGTACAGATCGAAACACCACTGGCCAAGAGCCCTGTTCAGTGGGACGAGGAGGAAACCCACATCTGAGTGGTTAGCTTTACTTCATGTACATGCCTTATAGCTTTCAGCCTCACCAGGTGTGCAGCCTAACCGGGCTGAAAGCTATAGGATATGTACATAAAGTGAAGTACTATTGTTTTGCTCATTATACAAATGACTGAACTGACTGTAAGAAAATGGCCCAGGGTAAAAGAGCCTGCAAGTGTTGGAGTTTGGATGGCAGTCAGCACATCTGACTATAGAGCCTAAGACCTTTCCATGAGGCCACCCTGTCTTCAAATTTCCCAGTCCAGCCTTTTCCCATTTTTTGTTTTGTGGTTGTTGTGTGTCTGAGTGCTTTCTCCAAAACCTTGTTCCTTATTACTTTCTCATTAAGTCTGAACGTCTTAGCTTGACATCCAAGACCCTCCACCTTCCAGCCCCCCTTCCTCTGTGTTTCAGCAATTGAGGCTGGTCAACATTTCCAATCATCTGACCTTTGATTCCTTTCTCTTCACCTCTGGGCCACTGATGGTGCTGTGACCTTTGGTCAGATTTATGTCCTGTCAGGGAAGATCAGCTTCACGTCACTTTCTCTGCAGCGACCACCCCAGCAATCTGGCTTCCTGTGATCTTAGCTGCTGTAGAAGTGGTGCCCGTGGCAGCATTCACTGGGGCACCTTAATGGGTCCTCATTTCCCTTTAAGGCTGTTCCTCTGGTTAAAAGCAAGGCCACTGCCCTCCCTGCAAGTGTCTGACAGCACTTGCAATCTTGTTTCTGTTGTATCTGAAACATCTAGTTAATTAGTGGGGGGAGAGTGGGGCAGGCTGGAGGCTGGAGGAGCTTGAAAGAAGCTGAGGGCATCTATGAGAGATATCAGGGAAGGGGCCACTCCAGGCAGAGAGGAGCATCCAGGCACGTGGAGGGGAGCAGGCAGGGTCTGCATGGAGGTCAGAGGTCTTACGGAACCTTGTGTCTGTGTCCCGCAGGAGCTGGATAACCAGTACTCCCCCAGCAGATGGGTCGTCCGACTGGGAGCAGAGGAGGCCATGAGGACCTATTCACAGATAGGAAGCGAAGGTGCTGGGGGACCTCTCTGTGGCCGCTTTGGGTGGACTTTAGCATGTGGCAGTGGTTCAAGATGCTGGGGCAGGGAGGAGGAGCCTCATAGCCCCAGCCTCTCCAGACAGTTCCCAAAGTCCAGGCATCTCATCTGCTTGGAAGCCCTGGCTGCAGGACTGCCAGGGGGAGGGAGGCTCAGAGACTGTGCTCCCCATCCCTGCCTGATCAGCCAACCAGCCAGCTATGCCCAGGCCTTAAGGCTGCAGTGGCCCAGGGAAGTAGAGTGAAAAAAGGAAAGTCTCCCACTCAGCTGCTGAAAGTGGAATGTTGTTGCTGTTTACCAAATCAAAGAAGCTTTTTTTTTTTTTTTAATGAAATCAGGGCTTGGGAATCTGTAAGCTAGTGAAGTCTCAAGGTTGATTCCCATCCCAGTCCTGGGTCTCCAGAGTGTGTGCTGCCACCTTTGGAGCTGGGTCGAGCAGGCAGGTTCCACAGAGAATGTGTGGGTGAGGAAGCAGCCAGCCTCTCCTGCAAGTCGGAAAGTTGGAGGTTGGCAAATGCACTTTGTTCCAGCAGGCCAGATGGAGCTCCTGGGATTGATGTTCTCTACACCGAGATAACCCAGCTGGAGGGACAGGCTAGTGGGGGTTTATTCCAGCACATATCAGCACCTTCCCTCTCCTGATAGAGCTGGAGCTGTATCCTAGGCTCTTCAGAGTTCCCTACCATGCCTAGCTCTGCACCAAATATGTCTCTATAGACTCAGTATTTATTTGAGTGCGCAGTGACACCTATGTGAGCAGGTAGCAAACCTGTTTGTCTACCATGATTGTCTTGAGGGAAAAAAAGAGCTGACCCTTTAGAGAAAGGGAGTCTCTCATAAGAAGCAAGGGCTAAGAAGAGACTCTGAGACTCCAAAGTAAGCCCTCGGAGACTGTGTTTAGCCATCCCTCCCGAGAAGCCCTGCAGACAGCTTTACATTCACATCCCACCTCCCTTCCTGTTTTCGGTGCTCCAGCTGGCCTAGAGGTGCCCCCCGTGCATCTGCCCCATTGCATTGGTGAAGAAGGTGAGTGTGATGATGGGGCATTCAGGCCAGGGGAGTGAGAAGAGCCGTGCATGCAAGGGGTGGAGCCTGTCTCTGTTGGAAATGTTGACATTTTGTTCATCATCGACTTCTTTGGCATAAATTTTGATTTTAAAAAATACTGCATTTACATATTATCTGTCTTTGTATTGGTCAGCTCAGGTTGCATAACAAAATGCCACGGGCTGGGTGGCTTAAACTATAGGAATCTCTTTCTCCCAGTGCTGGAGGCTGAGAAGTCCAAGGTCAAGGTGCCAGCTCATTTGGTCCCCTGGTGAGGGTCTCTTCTTGGCTTGCAGATAGACCTCTTCCCCCTGCATCCTCACATGGCAGAAAGAAGAGAAGGAAATGCTCACCTTTCTTCTTATAAGGCCACTAATCCCACCACAAGGGCTCCATCCTCATGACCTCAGCTACACCTGATTACCTCCCAAAGGCACCACCACATTGTCGTTGTTCAGTAGCTGACTGTTTGCGACTCTGTGGACTGTAGCCCACCAGGCTCCTCTATCTGTGGGATTTCCCAGGCAAGAATACTGGAGTGGGTTGCCATGCCCTCCTCCAGGGGATCTTCCCAACCCAGGGATGGAACCCAGGTCTCCCACATCGCAGGTGGGAAGCCCATCTGCTACCCTAGTCCCTCCTAAATCCACCTAGTCATTAGGCTGGCCATCTGAGTTTGCAAATTGTCACTATCCAGAGGAAAACAAAAAATCCCCATAGCTTTATGACAAAAAATGGCTTTGCAACTTGTAGCTGGATGGGTATTGAAATTAGGGTCCTGCCCTCCCATGGATTATCTTGCTGATAATACGTTTCAAAGAGATAGTTCCCAAGGACTTCCCTGGCAGTCCGATGGTTAAGACTTCATCCTCCAATTCAGGGGGTGCATGTTTGATCCCTGGTCAGGGAGCCCACATGCCTCACAGTCAAAAAACAGTATTGTAAAAAGTTCAATAAAAAATTTAAAAATGGTCCAAATCAATAAAAACCCAAAGAGCTCCCAGGTCTTTGAGAAAAACATTCCTAAGTTGTAAAACTGGCAAGAGACTCATTTAGCTTTAAAAAATATTTACATGCATTCCCAAAGGGGTAGAGACAGGATTTATGATGATGTCTCCTAAAAATAAATTCTCCAAGAAAAGGGAGGGAGGTAAACTCTCTTTTCCTTTTTTGCACCAGGAAGAAGGACATTGTTTTTCTTTTGATCTACTCCATCCTAACATCTTCCACCAGTAACTTGCAGTGGGCACTGTTCTCTTCCAATGAGTAGGTCATGTTTATTCCGCTGGCCTCTCCCAGGCTAGGTGAACACGGGCAGAGGGAAGTTGGAAGAACTGTGTCCTCTACCAGAAGCTATTAAATTGGTTTAGTAAGACTCTCAGTAAAAATGTTTTAGAAGCTGTGGCGACGGAAAGAGGTTAGCGACATTGGAAGATGCGGAACAGCAGGGTTTATTCAGCACCGGTGCGGGCTCAGCAGAGTCGCCTCCAGGGTCTGAGCTCCCGGGCTTTGTTCTGGATATCTTTTATATGGCTTGGGCTTCCGGGTCCTAGTGACTTTCCAGCCTATGCAGTTTGGTTGAAGCGGTAAGCAGGCCGGTTCACAGAAGCAGAGGTGGTGAGCATCAATAAGCAGGCCACTTTACAGAAGTGGAAGCAGTGAGCATAGCAGTAAATTTCAGTTCAGTTCAGTTCAGTTGCTCAGTCGTGTCGACTCTTTGCAACCCCATGGACTGCAGCACGCCAGGCCTCCCTGTCTGTCACCAACTCCTGGAGTTCACTCACACTAAGGTCCATCAAGTCGGTGATGCCATCCAGCCATCTCATCCTGTGTTGTCCCCTTCTCCTCCTGCCCCCAATCTCTCCCAGCATCAGAGTCTTTTCCAGTGAGTCAACTCTTCACATCAGGTGGCCAAAGTATTGGAGTTTCAGCTTCAGCATCAGTCCTTCCAAAGAACACCCAAGACTGATCTCCTTTAGAATGGACTGATTGGATCTCCTTGCAGTCCAAGGGACTCTCAAGAGTCTTCTCCAACACCACAGTTCAAAAGCATCAGTTCTTCGGTGCTCAGCTTTCTTCACAGTCCAACTCTCACATCCATACATGACCACTGGAAAAACCATAGCCTTGACTAGACGGACCTTAGTCGGCAAAGTAATGTTTCTGCTTTTGAATATGCTATCTAGATTGGTCATAACTTTTCTTCCAAGGAGTAAGCATCTTTTAATTTCATGGCTGCAGTCACCATCTGCAGTGATTTTGGAGCCCCCAAAAATAAAGTCTGCCACTGTTTCCACTGTTTCCTCATGTTTCCCATGAAGTGATGGGACCGGATGCCATGATCTTAGTTTTCTGAATGTTGAACTTTTTCACTCTCTTTCACTTTCATCAGGAGGGTTTTTAGTTCCTCTTCACTTTCTGCCATAAGGGTGGTGTCATCTTCATATCTGAGGTTATTGCTATTTCTCCCGGCAATCTTGATTCCAGCTTGTGCTTCTTCCAGCCCCGCGCTTCTCATTGTGCAAGAAACTAATCTCAAAAATACATTGCACAGGGAACTAAATAAGGTGCGTGTGTAACCAGGCTGTGGGCACATTTCCAAACTCTCTGTCCCTCAAGCCACGCCTCGCCTTAGGAGAGCCAATCACCAGCGATGTGGGTGGGGCCTCGTGATTGACAGCTTCTGCGACTGACAGCCTCTCCGAGGGATCCTCCTGCCTTTTAAGGCTGAGTTGGCTCTTTTTCCTTTCCACCAGATAAAACCAAAGGAAAAAGACAAAGGCACACAAAATACAGGCCCATTTTTGTTTAACTGTGATAGGATACACATAACTTAAAATGTACCATTTTAACCATTTTACAGTGTACAAGTCAGAAGTATTCAGTACATTCACGTTGTTGTACCACCATTTCCTCTGTCTCGTTCCAAAACATTTTTCATCACCCTGAAAGGACACCTCCCTACCCGTTAGGCAGGCCCTGGCAACAAATGACTGCTTTCTATCTCTGTGGATTTTCCTATTCTGGATGTTTCCTATAAATGGAATCCTACAAGATGTGATCTTTTGTGTCTGGCCGCTTTCGCTTAGCACAAGGTTTTGGAGGTCCGTCCTTGTTATAGCCTGCCCGGGCTTCATTCCTATTTATGGACGAATAATTTTCCGTCGTGTGGATGGACCACGTTTTGTTTATCCATTCATCCGCTGATGGACATTTGGGCTATTTCCCCCTTTTGGCGATTGTGAAAAGTGAGCATTCATGTACAAGTTGTTTGAAAGCCCAAATTTCTTAGCCCTAATTTCAATAGAAACAGCCATTCTGCCAAACTGCATATATTAATATATAAATGTTTGCAGACAGCTTTTTACTTAGTTCGTCATGGACCCGTAGCAAGCACTATGAGGCACCCAGTGTTCACAGACCATATTGTAATAGTCCCGCCCTCCACTGAGGCTGGCCATTTTTAGGCAACAATTGTTTTCTGATTACAAAAGGAGCATTTGCTTACTGAAAAGGATTTTGGAAAATAAAACCATCAATAATTCTGCCACCCATTGTTCACATTGTAATGCGGTTTCTTCTAGTCTCTTTTTACTTTCTCCTGGAAGAAAGCGTTCTGTATTAATAGTGTGCAATCCTGGTTTGTTGTGGGTTTTTTTTTTTTTTTTTTTTGGCTGAACTGCATGGCTTGCAGGATCTTAGTTACCTGACCAAGAATTGAACTCAGGGCTATGGCGGTGAAATCTACAAGTCCTAACCAATGGACCACAAGGTAGCTCCCTGCAATTTTTTTTTTTTTTTGATAGTAGAACAGTGTTAAAAATTCTTTCTAGAAGAGATAGAAAATACTATGTGTAAAGTAGATAAGAAACAAGGATATATTGTTGTATAGCAGAGGGAAATATAGCCATTATTTTGTAATAACTTTAAATGAACTATAATCTATAAAATGTGGAATCACTGTGTCCTACACCTGAAACTAATGTAATGTCAACAGTAGTTCAGTTTAAAAATTCTAACCCCAAATAATTGAAAATAAGTACTCAAATACATGCACACACATGTTCATAGCAGCGTTATTCACAATTGCCAGAAGGTGGGAAAAGTCCAGATTCATCCACAGATAAAAGGATAAACAAAGTGTGGTATGTCCATGCAATGGAATTATTTTGGGGACAAGAAAGGAATGAACTACTGATACATACTAGAACATGATGGACCCTGAAACACGGTGCTCACTGAAAGAAGCCAGGCACAGAAGGTCACATTTATATGTATGATCATTATTTACATGTACGATTCCATTTATGCGAAGCATCCAGAACAGGGTAATCTGTAGAGACACAAAGCTGTGATTACAGGGGCTGCTTAATGGGTATTCTTCTGAGATGAAAAAAAAAATGTTTTGTTGTTGTTTAGTTGCTAAGTCATGTCTGACTCTTTGCGACCCCGTGGACTGTAGTCCACCAGGCTCCTCTGTCCGTAGGATTTCTCTGGCAAGAGTACTGGAGAGGGTTGCCATTTTCTTCCCCAGGGAATTTTCTGGACCCAGGGATTGAGCTCGCATCTCCTGCATTGGCAGGCAGATTCTTTTACCACTGAGCCACCAGGGAACCCCTGAAAAAAAATGTTTAGGAACTAGATAGAGGTGATGGTTGCAAAACCCTGTGAGCGTGCTAAGCGCCGCTGAATCGTTCACTTTTTTCTTTTTAATAACACCATCAATTTTGACTTGTTCACTTTAAAATGATTGGGACTTCTTTGGCAGTCCAGTGGTTAAGATCACAGGCTTCCACTGCAGGGACCTCAGTTTGATCCCTGGTTGAGGAACTAAGATCCCACATGTGGAGAATCAGAAGGAAAGTTGCGTTTTCTCTGACTTTGAACTAAACATGACTGAACCCCAGAAACCCCCCTACCCCACAACCTCCCAGAGCTTCTCCAGCTTGTCCACTGGTCCTGCCAGATATTCCCTCCCTATTCGTGTTCACAGACAGACTTCAAAATCCTGTATTCGACTGTTCATCCCTCCCTCCCACCCACCCCAGCCCCCAGAAGCCACTGATCTTTTCACTGTTTCCACTGTTTTACTTCTCCCAGAATAGTTGGAATCACACAGTGTGTAGTCTTTTCAGATCTGGCTCATTTTTATAGAACGTGTTGCAACCTGACATTTATAACTGTTTGTCCCCCTCTTTAAGGGGTAAGCCACACATGATCGGGATATTTTGTTTCCTATTTTATCACTGCAAAATTCCAAAATGGGCACAAGATCGCTGCTTATATAAATATTTGTTTTCTAAGTGAATTAAAAGACTGAGAGGGAATAGTTCTGAAGCTAGATGACGGGACTTCCCTGATGGTCATGTGGTTAAGGCGCCATGCTTCCAATGCAGGGGGCGCAGGTTCAATCCCTGGTCGGGGAACTAAGATCTCACATACTGTGTGACCAGGCCAAAAAAAAAGAGTGTACAGAAAATAAATAAATAAAAATAGAGCATAACTTAAAAAAAAAAAGAAGAAGAAGAAGGCTGGTGGACCCTAACCGCTTCTTAAATTGCTCCCACAGCAACTGATAAACCCTTGATCTTCAGCTTTCTGACACCATCTGATGGGTCTCCCCGCCCCACGCCTGCATTAGTCTCTAGGGATTCTGGCCCCTGCCTCTCCTAATTGCTCTCACACAGTGCTCAGTTGGGTCCGGAGACCTGCAGTTTCTCTCTGTCCGAGCTGTGACACTTTGGACTGTGAGCAATAGAAAATGAATTTTTGCTTTCTCAAAAAAGGAAGTTTGTAATTGGGCTTATCCTGGAGCGCCTTGTTGAAGCCCCGCTGTGTCCCGGCCTGTAGATGCAGCGCCTGGAGGGCTGGCAGTATTCAGGCCCTGGGGGGAGACAGTAAGTCACCCTAGTCTCTGTCCCTGCACCCAGCTGCCTGCCATCAGCCCATCACGCCACCTCCTGGAGAGAGGCAGCTTCTCTGTCAGGCTCAGTTGGGTTTTTTAATAGCAGAGAGAGACTTTTTTTAATGCGTGACAACGAATCTTGACAGCTGCTTGGTTTTAATTGCTCTTCAACTTAGAGCATAGGTTTCATTATCTTTTTCTTCGTTTTGGCACAACATAAATCTCCTGGGTCCACGTGTACTTCCAGAACTCTTGTGTTAGTTAAATTGCTCCCCTTTGCTGAGCCTGCGGTATGAGGAGCTTGTCCAGAACAAACACCTTCACACCTGGAGGGAAGGTGGTTGGCAGACCTCTCAGGGAAGGTGAGCAGGGGAGCTCTGGGGCTTTTGGGAGGGAGTATGGGGCTGCCATGGACTGAAGATTTCATGTGTTGAAGGGACTTCCCTGGAGGTCCAGTGGTTAAGACTCCAAGCTTCCACTGAAGGGGCATGGGTTCAACTCCTGGTTGAGGAACTAAGATATACTGCACAGCACAGCCAAAGAAAAGAAAAGGAGAAAAAACTGTCTTCTATTAGAATAATTACTTGGGATTTCCCTGGTGGTCCAGTGGTTAAGAATCTGCCTTCCAATACAGGCGACGCAGGTTCGCTCCCTGGTTGGAGAACTAAGGTCCCATGTGCCGAGGAGCAGCTAAGCCTGAGTGCTGGAACTGAGACCTGATGCAGCCAAATAAATAATAAATATTCAAAAAATAATAATTATTATTATTAAAAAGCTCACACGTTGAAGTCCTAGCCCCTAGTGGGGCTGTGTTTAGAGAGGGGGGCCTCTAAGGAAGAAAAAAGTTAAATGAGGTCAAGGATGGAGTCCTGATCCAGTAGGATTGTTTGAAGAGACACAGAGGGTTCGTCTCCCTAGAGAGAGGGAGAGCTGCTCCCAAACCCAAAGAGGCCACGGGAGCCCCCAGCCAGAAAGCCCTCTGCCATTCCAGGGAGGACCCTCACCAGACACCTCCCCTGCCGGCACCTTGATCCTCCCTTCCAGGGTCCAGAACTTCGAGAAATACATGTCTTGTTGTCGAAGCCCCTGGGTGTATGTATGACATTTTGTTAGGGCAGCCCCAGCAACTGACAGGAACCTCAGATCAACGGGATGTGATGCAGGTTATACCTGGCTCACACCTGCAGGGCTGCAGGGAGCCCTGGTGAAAACAGGGGAGAGGGGAGAGGGATCCAGGGTGGTCTCAGTGGGGGCAGGGAGAAAATTCAGGATTCAGGATAAACAGAGAGAGAACCAAGAGACTTTCCTGATGATCTGGTGAGGTTTGCTTTGGCCTAAAAACTGGCACGACCGGTTAAATAAATTAAGGTGCAGCCATAGGATGGAATAGCAAGTTACCTATTTATTAAAAAAGAAAGAAAAGAATGAGGAAGCTGTCTATGTACTGATTAGGAAAGCTCTCCAAGAAATATTAAGTGAAACAGGGAGAAATGCATTTCATACACTGCCATTTGGATTTAGAAGAGAGAGATTCCATATCCATATTAATAATGACAGTCACCTTGTCAGGGGTATTTCATGGAAATGGCTGTCGTATATTTTTATAATTGGATTGTTTCTTCAAAAGAAAAAGTAATGGCATCTCACTTAATGCTCAGATAGCTCATAACTTTCACAGGTACCTGCCCGTCAACTTTTCAACACAGTTTACAAAATATGGTGACATTCTTAAAAGACAGTTCAAGTTAGGGCTTCCCTGGTGGTCCAGTGATTAAGAATCCACCTCGCTCTTTCCTGTCGGCACCCCATTTAAGATCCTAGTCTCACTGTGGGTTGCCACCCCACCCGGTGTTACTGGTATTGTCAGAACAAACTGAACCCAAAGTCTGACTTCTGCCAGGGTGTCCCGGATGCTAAGATCTGCATCTTTGACCTGGAACAGAAGAAGGCAAAAGTGGATGGGTTCCCACTCTGTGCCCACACGGTGTCAGACGAGTGTGAGCAACTCTCCTCCAAAGCCCTGGAGGCTGCCCGGGTTTGTGCCAACAAGTCCATGGTGAAAACAGGGCAAAGATGGTTTTCACATCCAAGTGGGGTGCCACCCCTTCCATGTCATCGGCATCAACAAGATGTGTCCATCCTTACCAAGCTGCAGAACAAGGAGCATGTGACTGAGGCCCTGCGCAGGACCAAGTTCAAGCTCCCTGGCCACCAGAAGTGGGAATTTGCCAAGTTTAATTTGGATAAATTTGAAAACATGGAAGCAGAGTAACAGTTCATGCCAGATGGCTGTGGGGTCAAAGACATCCCTGATCCTGGTCCCTTGGACAAATGGTGGGCCCTGCACTCATGAGAGGCTTGGCGCTGTCTCTTCTTTACTCATGTCCACCGATAAACCCTACTTTCGTGTCAAAGCAAACAAACAAAAAAAGGATCCACCTTGCAATGCCGGGGACACTGGTTCAATCCCTGGTCCTGGAACATCCCACATGCCACGAAGCAACCAAGCCCAAGGACCAAAACTACGTAGGCCACGCACCGAAACTGCTGAAGCTCTTGCGTCTAGAGCCTGTGGTCTGCAACAAGAGAAGCCATGACCCATGCACCGCGGTGAAGGATCTAGAGATCCCTGCCGCATCTAGAGAAAGCCTGTGTGCAGCAATGAAGGCCCAGCACGGCCAAAAATAAATAAAAAATAGTCTTGAAAAATACATTTCAAATTATTATCATAAGTGCGATGCCAAATAAACAAATAAGAATAAATATTTAAAAGCATATCACTAAAAAGCACCATAAAAATAAAACGTTTATTGTCTTTGCTCTTATATTTAAAGCTATAGTCCATCTGGAACTGATCTGATATGGTATGAGATAGGGATCAAAAAAGGTTTTTTTTTCCCATTCAGTTGACCCAACACTGTGTATTGAAATATTTATTCATTGCATAACTTGTGGGATTTTAGTTCCAGACCAGGGATTGAACGAAAGCTGTCGGCAGTGAAAGCACAGAGTCCTAACCATTGGACTGCCAGGAATTCCCTACACAATTTTCTTTTAAGTGGTTTTGATGTAGCAGGTTCTGTTGTACAGAGGTGGGCAAAGCCAAGCCCTTGTTGTCACAGAGCTTATGGTCTAGTGAGGGTAACAGTAAATAAAAATACATGAAGGATGGATGAATGCTGAGGTCAAAAATAAAGGAGAGAAAGGGGCTATACCATAATGTATTTGGCCAGTTTTCTGTTGTAAGTCCCTTGGGCTGTGTCTAAAATGTTTCGGTGTCATAAATAGCATTAGTGTGAGCATCTTTAAAGTAAGTCTTTAAAAATATTTCTGATTACTTCCTTATAATAATGGATGGATAAGGTCTTATGCATCAAGCAATATGGTTTTCTTGGGCTTTGGTACATATTTCCAAGTTGCCCCACAGGAAGAACTTACCAGTTTACACTCCCCAGTGCCCAAAGGTGGCAGGAGCTGAGCTGCCTGGGTTTCAGTGATGAAAGTGGGGCTTTTGGGGGACATTGAAAGTCCATGAACATAGAGAGTCCCTTCCTGTTCCTGAAAGTGGGGCCCAGCTGGCTGCTTGCCTCTCAAAAGCCAATAAAGAGGCCAGGTTGGTGGAAATGAAAATTTGCTTTATTTTGGATGCCAGCAACTCAGCAGGCGAGGGCAAGCAGACACCTGTTCAAATGCTGACTTGCCCCCTGACAATCAGGGGGCAAGAGCTTTTATAGACGGAGCGAGAAAGAGCACAGTCAGCTCTGACAGTCATCTTGAAATTGGTCACCAGTGGTCTGACCAGCATCGTCTTGATTGTTTTAGGTACAATTAATCTTCAGTTCCAGTCGGTTTGTTTCCATTTCTCTGGGGCCAGTTCTCACAATTGTGGCAGATTGCATCGTGGGCTGTAGTCTGGTCATCCTGTGGTTAACTTTTTCCACATGGTGGGGGGCTTTATCTGTAAGAGAGCTCACAGGATATGGCTCCGAATATAATCTATAGCCCTTGAGAAGGAACTAAAAGTCCTTGCCTGTGTTTTACGGCATTATTATTATTATTGGGTCTTCTTTGACTGTTTTCCTTCGTTTCTGCATTTTCTCACTTCTCTGATTAAACTTATTCTTTGGCTAATGTTCCACAGACAAAAGACAGGCAGATGACATGGGGCACAAGGACCACAGAGTCCTGCTCTGTTTCACTCCCGCCTCTACGCCTTCGCCTTTGATATTTAATTTATTTACAGTCCCTTTCCTCCTTTCTCTCAACCCCAGTCCTAAGCCGATTTTCACATCACCCTGACCTCTGCCATCATGGCACTCAGTTATATATTCATAATGTTGCATTATCTGTTTCAAGTGATTTTATATCTTAGTTTCTAGAAGATTATTTTTTCAAATACTTGGACAAGTTTATCCTTCCAGGAGCATGTAGCCAAGGGTAGCACCCATAATAAACATGTAATAGAATCGAGGTAGACATGGTGCTGGTCAACTGCCAGCTCACCAGAGACAGACATCAGAGATGGTACTGCCTCCACTCAGATGGGTCAGTCTGATGTCTTTTTAACTACGCATCTGGGGGAATGCTTCAGACCCCAGGCCCAATTACTGTATGGACTTGGGGAAGCACTGACTGCTGGAGCCAACTGGTCAACCCAAAGGGGCTTTCAGCAAAATAATAATAGAGTGTGCTGCTTGCCTGAGGTTGTACTGACAGTGACTTGTCCATTACCGGAGACAGTCACCAAGAGGGCCCGGGCCACCAGGAGGAGCCTGCTCGATGTTCCCTACGGAGCCGGCGAAGGAGAAAAATTGGACATCTATCTTCCCGAGGCAGTATCTGAAGGTAACCGGGGGCTGGTGGTTGCCCTCGGATCTCAGCTGGGAGCCCTGCCTTGGCCCACACGCCCTTTGTTTTGTCCTACAGCTATGCCTTTCCTGGTGTTTTTTCACGGAGGATACTGGCAGAGCGGAAGGTGAGTCAGGGGATGTGGATGAATGGAGAAAAGGGGAGATTCGTCTTTGCCTGGCCTCTTCCTTTCCTGGGACTGCTGCAACAACTTACTACAAACGCGGGGGCTTCCTGGGACAGAAATGTCTTCTCTCACAGTTCTGGAGGCCAGAAGTCTGAAATCAAGGTGTGGGCAGGGCCGCGCTCCTTCCAAAGGCTCCAGCTTCTGGGGGCTCCAAGCTTTTCTCACCTTGTGGCTGCGTCACTTGAAACTGAGTTTTCACCTGCACAGGGTCTTTGTGTGTCTGCATCTCTATCCTTCCTCTCATTTCTGTTACAGTATCACCAGTTACTGGGTTTAGGGCCCATCCTAAATCCAGGATGATCCCATCTCAAGATTCTTAAGTATGTCTGCCTAGCGTGTGCTCAGTCGCTTCAGTCGCGTCTGACTCTTTGTGACCCTGTGGACTGTAGCCCACCAGGCTCCTCTGTTCATGGGGTTCTCCAGGCAAGAATACTGGAGTGGGATGCCATGCCCTTCCCCAGGGGATCTTCCTGACCCAGGGATTGAACCCACATCTCCTGAGTCTCCTTCATTGCAGGTGGAGTCTTTACCCACTGAACCACCCGGGAAGCCCATATCTGCATAGACCCTATTGCAAATCAGGTCACATTTACAGGTACAAGGGTTTAGGATTTGGACATATCTTTTGAGGAAGGACACTGTTGAACCCACTATATTCAGTGAGAAGCATGTTCAGTCCACTCTCCAATCATGGAAAACCACAGTGACTAACCATCCCATTTTGCTCAGAACTGAGTGGTTTCCCAGGGGTTGAGGCCTTTAGCAGTAAAACAAAGAGAGAGTCCCAGGCAAACTGGGATTGGCCCCAGTGGGTACCCTAAGATAAGCAGAGGGGTATTTGAGACTTTCACGGACACTGTGGTTCCCTAGGATCATACTAAGGAGTTGCTTATTGTAGGATCTCATGCTAAGTCACTTCAGTCATGTCCGACTCTGTGTGACCCCATAGACGGCAGCCCACCAGGCTCTCCCGTCCCTGGGATTCTCCAGGCAAGAACACTGGAGTGGGTTGCCATTTCTTTCTCCAATTATAGGATCTACTGCCCTTCAACCACAGCATTTTAATGCTCCATTTATTGCATTTTTACCCTTTGCCTTGTGAAGCTCCTTGCATGTCTGATCTCCTTCAATTCTCAAAAACAGCCTCCGAAGAGAAAGAACATAATTATCTCGATTTTACAGAGGAAGAAACCGGGCTTAGAGGTTAAATATAGTCTCTAGGATGCCACAGCTAGCATGTGATGTGGTAAGGACAGAGCCTCACTTCTTCCCTTACCGCCCTGGGTCAGAGAGGGGCAGGGCTCTGGGTGGACCAGACACTGAAGCAGTCTAGTGGCCAAGTGGCCTCCAGTTGTTATGTCTTTGTCTCTTTCTGCAGTAAAGACACATCAGCCTTCATGGTCAACCCACTGACGGCACAGGGAGTGGCCGTGGTGATGGTGGCTTATGACATTGCCCCCAAAGGTAATGAGGGTGGTCTTGCAGGTACAAGGGCCATTGGGATTTGGAGGGGAGAGAGCCCCCTGATGGAGCCTGACACAGCTCCTGCCTTCTGCACAGGCACCCTGGACCAGATGGTAGACCAGGTGACCCAGAGCATCGTGTTTGTCCAGAAGCAGTATCCAGGCAACCAGTGGGTATCACTGCAAATTTTCCTTTTGTCAGACTGGGTGGGAAGACAGTGGATTCACCTCCTTGGATGCAGCCCAGCCATCCCCTCTGGCTTTGAGCAGAAGGCAAATGGGGACCCCTTGATATGCTGGCCTGTTGCTTTGATTACACTGAAAGCAAACCCTGCTCTCTGCTCTGACCCACTGAAGGGGGATTTACCTGTGTGGACACTCTGCTGGGGCCCACCTCGCTGCCATGATGCTCCTGGCCGACTGGACCAAGCATGGAGTCACGCCCAACCTCAAAGGTTTCCACGGGGAATGAGTCTGACTAGGCAGCCTTCACCCTGCCCTGATGGGCCTGAGGGTCTATACCAGTTGCTTGAAATCTCAACAGCTGTGAGCGGCTTGACCTGGGGGCTTTGGGCCCAGGGAACAGGGCCTGCTTTGCTTCTTCTCTGCCCCTTCCCTTGTCTTGCCCCTCTGGCCCTGAAGGCAGGCTGGGCCCATCTTGCTCCATCCAGTGCTTACAAGAGGCTCAGTCTGGGTGGGGCCTTGGCCCCATCTGCAGCCTGGCTCAGTGACTGTTCTTTACCTTCACAGGCTTCTTCCTGCTGAGTGGGGTCTACGACCTGGAGCCCATCATGCACACCTCTGAGAATGCCCCCCTCCTCCCAACCCTGTAAGTCACTTGTCCCCTTATCCCCCTCAGCTGGCCTGCAGCCAGTGAGGAGGGACAGGGCTGCAGCAAAGGCTTTCCTCCGTCCTGACCACACCTACCCCACCCCAGGGAGGATGCTCAGAGGAACAGCCCACTGTGGCACCTGGAGACGGCCCCCACCCAGCCCGGCCATCCAGCCTGCCGCATCCTGGTGACTGTGGGCCAACACGACAGCCCTGAATTCCACCGACAGTCCAGGGAGTTTTATCAGGTACCCCAAGCACCCCTCTTTTGGCTCGGGGTTGAGGGTTGTCCAGTCTTATTATCTTCCTGTTTATTTCACCCAAATGGACCCTATGATACCAGTCATTTCTTCAACAAATACTTAGTGAGCACCTGGTAAGCAGGTGCGAGAGCCCTTCTCCACCTCCACTGCCCTCCCTGCCAATGGGCCTCATGTTTCCTCTTCCCTCATTTTTCTTACACAGACGTTGTGCCACGGAGGGTGGAAAGCCTCCTTTGAAGAGCTCCACGATATGGACCACTTTGAAATCCTTTGGAACCTAACCCAGGAAGACTACATGCTCACCCAGGTAGGGTGCATCCCTTCACTGTAGACAGAATGTGTCTTGGCATAGCCCTTACACATGAGTCAGGGTGGGCAGGCAGAGGGTACAGGGAGTCCCCTTGCTGGTTCTTTGGCATCCTGGCATCCAGGGGACCTGACAATAAGGATGGAGGGCCACTCTTGCTTCCTGAACTTCACCTCCCTCTGAAACAGCCCCAGGTGATCTGCAGAGGCTGGTTCTGGGCACACCAATGGGATCCTCATGGGGCCAGGCAGGTATGAGAAGTATTAGCCCGCTTGTGTGTAAGCACAGACACAAGGCCAGCTCCATGGGGATAGGTTGGATGGATTTGACCACATGAATGTTTAGTACAAATTTAATGTGGTAAACCCTTTTAAAAGTGTAAGGATAATAATAAAAAAGTCTAAGGATAAAAAGGGACCCTTCTACACTGTTGATGGAATGTAAATTGGTGCAGCCACTATGGAGAACCACATGGAGTTTCCTTAAAAAACTAAAATTAGGGTTACCATATGATCCAGCAATGCAACAGTTCCGCTCCTGATTTATGTCCAGGACTGGAGTTTTTGTTTTATCCAGAAAAGTCAAAACTATAATTCGAAAAGATATATGCATCCCAGTGTTCACAGCAGCACTATTTATAATCGCTTAAATGTCCACTCATAGATGAATGGATAAAGAAGATGTGTTTTATACAAAAACACACAAACACTGGAATTTTACTCAGCCATAAAAAGAATGATACAATGCCTTTTGCAGCAATCTAAATGGACCCAGAGATTATTATACTAAGTGAGGTCAAAGACACATATCATATGATTTCACTTATATGTGGAATCTTAAAAAACAATACAGGTGAATTTATTTACAAGACCAAAATAACTCACAGACAAGAAAGCAAACTTACAGTTACCAGAAGGGAAGGAGGGGGATAAATTAGGAATTTGGAATTAACAGACATGCAAAATAAACAGCAAGGACCTACTACTGTGTATCAGAGGGAACTATATTCAGTATTTTGTAATAATCTATAATGGAAAAGAACTTGAAAAAGAGTATATATATATATATAACTTAATCCCTTTGCTATATACCTGAAACATTGTAAATCACCTACACGTCAATTTGAAAAATTATTTTAAAAAGTCAAGAGAGAGATTGGGGAAGATATTTTCCATGCCAGAAAATATACAGTTACTACTTTCTCTTTTCTTTTTCTCAGAAAGTGGGTACCTGATTAGCTTTACCTTTTTTTTAATATTTACTTTTTCCCTCCGGTTTTATTGAGTTAAAATTGACATACAGAGCTGTATGCTTAAGGTTACAGCATAATGATTTGACTTACAAACATCATGAAATGAACCATGTTAGTTTTCGTGAACATCTACCATCTCATAGATACAAAAGAAAAGAAAAAGAAAAATTTTCCCTTGTAATGAGAATTCTTAGGAATTATTCTGTTAACAACTTTCATATATAGCATACAGCAGTGTTATTAAATTTATCACATTGTGCATCATATCCCTAGTGCTTATTTATCTTATAATTTATCTTATAACTGAAAGTTTGTACCCTTCACCACCTTCCTCCAGTTCCCCCTCCCTCCAGCCCTGATTAGCTGCCACCACGATAGGACTTTTATAGCATTCAGATTTTTAGTTTGGTTTGGTTTGGTTTGGCTGCTTTGGGATCTTAGTTCCCCAACCAGTGATTGAACCCTGGCCCTCCAAAGTGAAAGTCCAGAGTCCCAACCACTGGACTGCCAGAGAACACCCTATAGCATTCAGTTTTAATTATCATAGTTATTATCCTTACCACACAAAGAGCACTTTCAAATCAGTTGCTGTTGAGTCGCCAAGTCACGTCCAGCTCTTTTGCAACCCCTTAAACTGTAGCCCACCAGGCTTCTCTGTCCGTGGGATTTCCCAGGCAAAGATACTGAAGTGGGTGGCCATTTTCCTTCTCCAGGAGATCTTCCCTACCCAGGGATCGAACCTATGTCTCCTGCATTAGCAGGTGGATTCTTTACCACTGAGCCACCAGGGAAGTCCTTCAAATCAATAAAATGGTTCTTTTTCTTTTTTTTAACTGAAATTAGGTGATTTGCAATAGTATGTGTAACATAGTGGTGCAGTATTTTTATATAGCTTATTCTCCATTGAAAGTTATAAAATATTGGCTGTATTCCATGCAGTGTGCAATATAACCTTGTAGCTTATTTATTTTACATATAGTAGTCTGTTCTTCTTATTAAGTGTAATAAGAGCAGGTCTTATTCCTCTTTAAGAACAGAAATAAATAGAAAAAATGAACAAAGAATTAGTGAGAATTAAAAAATAAATATAGATGGCCACTAGACATGGTGGAAGATTAAAATGAACTATTGATCATTGGGCTTCCCTTGTGGCTCAGCTGGTAAAGAATCCACCTGCAAAGCAGGAGACCTGGGTTCAATCCCTGAGTTGGAAAGATCCCCTGGAGAAGGGAAAGGCTACCCACTCCAGTATTCTAGCCTGGAGAATTCCATGGACTGTATAGTCCATGGGGTTGCAAAGAGTCAGACACGACTGAGCGGCTTTCACTTTCATTTCACATGGATCATAAAAATGTGACTGAAAACGAGTCCTCTCCCACCTCTCGATGGAAATGTTCTAGTATAATTATGTCCAGTGCTGATGAGAATGTGATAAAGTTGGGGAGGCTTCCTTGGTCCTTCTGGTGGAAACACGTCGACTTGATGTTTCTAGGGTACAGCTTGGCAAAACGGATGCAAGTCTGCTGACCCAGTAATTCTGATGCTTGGAATTTGTTTTCGGGATAATCAGAGAAACACTGAAAGATAGTCTCTACAGTTTTATTAATGTTCAAAACTTGGAAACAACCTAAATATCTAATGAGGTTAAATTCTGATATAATCAGGTAATAGATTGAAGTTTGTGAAAACTTCTTAGGATATGTTAAATTGATTCAAAAGTTAGAGCGAAAACACAAAAAATAACTAACCTAGCATCTCCCTAGTTTTATGATATTAGAGGCATGATGTATATGCATCTGAAAAAAAAGCATTTACCAGTGGTATCGCAAGTGCTTTAAAAAATAAAAAATCCATTTCCATATTTTCTACTGTGAACATGTGTTACTTTTTAAAATCAATACTCCTTGTTTAATTAATTTAATTTATTTATTTGGCCATGCTATGTAGCATGTGGAATCTTAGTTCCCCAGCCAGAGATCAAACACCATGCTCCCTGCATTGGAAGCATGGAGTCTGAGCCACTGGACCACCAGGGACACATCTCTTGTATTACTCTTTTAACTGAGGGAAAAAACAAGCATTCATAAATGTGTACACATATGTGCTTGGTTGGGTCTGATCAGGGGATCTTCCAAACCCAGGGATCCAACACGCATTGCCTGCATTGGCAGGCGGGTTCTTTAACACTGAGCCACCTTAGCCATAAATGACATCTGTTTTTTAAAAACCTAGTAAATATTTTAGATTTGGGAAGCCATACGGTCTCTGACAAAACTACCCAACTCTTGCTGTTGCTACTCAAAAGCTGCCTCGTGGGCTTCCCTGGTGGCTCAGTGGTAGGGAATCTGCCTGCCCAATGCAGGAGACATAGGAGATCCAGGTTGGATCCCCGGGTTGGGAAGATCCCCTGGAGGAGGAAATGCCAACCCGCTCTAGTATTCTTGACTGGAGAATCCCATGGAGGAGCCTGGCAGGCTACAGTCCACGGGGTCGCAAAGAGTCAGACACAACTGAAGCGACTTATCACACACGTGCTCCAATAAAACTATTTATGGATGCAGAAATATGAGTGTTCTGTTAATTTTTACATGTCACAAAAAAAATCCTTGTTTCAATTCTTTTCCCCAACCGTTTAAAAACGTCAAGCCATTGTTATCTCATGGTTCATACAGAAACAGGCAGCAAGCCGGAGGGAGGTGTATGTTTGGTTCATGGAAACATTTCAAATGAGAGATGGAAAGGAGCTCATTTAAGTTACATTTCTGTGACCGCAAAGGCAGCCTGTTTCTTTAATCAAATTCCTTCCCGAGAGATCCTCCCAAGAGCCTCTCCAACTCCAGAGCTATTGTATTTTTTCCTTCCTGCTGCAGATTATTTTGAAAACGATCTTCCAGGAGTCCTGATGACACCTGAACCCTGCCACCGCCAGCATGTATCCCGACCGGGCAGCTTCTCCGGGACCCCCGCTGCTTCCCTCTCCCGCTGGCCTCAGCTCTACCCGAGCCCAGGAGCGCCTCTGTTTGTTCGCTCGCCCCACCTTCCCCCCCACCCCCGTTGCCAGAATCCATTCTTCAAGCTGCTCTGAACCTGAGTACAAATCTCCATGGCCCTCCTCCTGCCTGGATCAAGTGGGCTCCAGGGAAGGTCTGGCCCAGGTCCATGTGTGTCGCCCAGAGCCACCCCTCTGGCTGAGAAGGTGAAGCAGAAATGACAACTTGCAACCAACACGAAGAGAAAGAGCTCTCTAAACCAGTTTTTGTTCCTTTTTTTGTTTTTGTTTTGCCAAACCACACGGCATGTGGAATCTCAGTCCCCAGACCAGGGATTGAATCACAAAAGCCCCCGCACTGGGAGTGTGGAGTCTTAGCCACTGGACTGCCCAGTGGTTAAGGGAAGTCCCTGTCCCCTTTTTTGTTTTTGCTCCACTTTGTCATGTCTGCTCGGTCTTGGACTCCACCTGACGTCTGGCTTCATCCCAGAAAGCCCTGGGATGTTATCTTTGGGACTGACACTTTGGCCAGATTAGCCCTGGTGGCTGAGTGGTAAAGAATCTGCCTGCCAATGCAGAAGACGTGGGTTTGATCCCTGATCCAGGAAGATCCCACACGCTGTGGAAAAGCTAAGCCCGTGCGCCACAGCCATCGAGCCTGTGCTGGGGAGCCCGGGAGCCACAGCTACTGAGCTCATGTGCCGCAGCTACTGAAGCCTGCACAGCATAGCCTGTGCTCTACAGGAGAGGCCCCTGCAGTGAGAGGCCCTCATGCCACCGCTGGAGAGTAGCCCCTGCTTTCCACCACTAGAGAAAGGCCCGCACTGCCGTGAAGACCCAGCAGAGCCAAAAATAGGTAAATAAATAAAATAGAAACCCAAATAAGCTACAAGGATTTGTTGCACAGCACAGGGAAAATAGCCGGTATAACAACAATATATGGAGTATAATGTTTAAAAATTGTAAATGACTATGTTTGTATACATGAAAGTTAATGTATATAATATTGTAAATCAGCCATGCCTCAAGAAAATCTCAATAAATGGCTCAGATTAAAAAATATATACATATGTGTGTATATGAGTGTGCTATGTGTGTGTGTGTTACAGAGAGAGAGAAAAGAGAGTGAGAATGATAATACACATCGGCAAAATGTAAACATATCTGAGTAAAGGGCACATGATTATTCCTTGTACTATGAGCTCAGTAGCTGTGGCTCCCGGGCTCCAGAGCACAGGCTCGATGGCTATGGTGCACGGGCTTAGCTTTTCCACGTCACGTGGGATCTTCCTGGATCAGGGATCAAGCCCATGTCTCCTGCATTGGCAGGCAGATTCTTTACCACTCAGCCACCAGGGCTAACCTGGCCAAAGTGTTAGTCCCAAAGATAACATCCCAGGGCTTCACCAAAAAGTGGAATTTCCCTGGTGGTCCAGTGGCTCAGACTCCACACTCCCAGTGCAGGGGGCCCAGGTTCGATCCTTGGTCAGGGAACTAGATCCTAAAGACACAACTGAAAGATCCTACATGCCACAGCTAAGACCTGGCGCAACCAAATACATAAGTAAAATAAATATTTAAAAATTTAGATGTTAAAAAATGGACCCCAGACATAGGAGGTCAAAGGCTCAAAATGGTAGAAGCTGGTTTTGATAAAATTTGATACAGCCCAAAGCTAATCCATGCATTTAAACTTTTGTTACAAAATCCTATAGAAATTGTTAATAGATGAAGTTTCAGTTGGAGAAGATGAAAGAAAATGTTCTGGAGATGGATGGTGGCGATGGTTGCATAGCAAAGTGAACGTACTTAATGCCCCTGAGCTGTACACTTAAAAATGGTTGAAATGGTGGCAATTGCTTTGTAATGAGTTAGAATATTAAATCAATATGTTGTGCAGCTGGAACACGGACAGTTGTAGGTCAGTTATACTTCAATTTTAAAAAATGGCTAAAACTAAATTTTATATTATGTATATTTTACCATATATAATTGTGTGTATATATATATACATAATAGAATGATAGAGGGAAAAAATGCAGATATTCTAAATTCTTCCACTTAATTATACGTCTTTCAGTTGGCATAGAAATGAAAAGTAACCAAAACCGAAAATGCTGAGATTTCTCTGTATATGCAATGTTATCACATATAGCAACTTTGCTATTTACATCTTATTCATGTTATATATGTTACTCTTATTGTGATAAAAATACAAGTAATAATTTAAAAAAAACCTTATAGAGGGGTGGGAGGTGGGAGGGGGGTTCAGGATTGGGAACTCATGTACACCTGTGGCGGATTCATGTCAGTGTATGGCAAAACCAATACAGTATTGTAAAGCAAAATAAAGTAAAAAAAAAAAAAAAAAACCTTATAGAAAAGATTAAGCAGCTGAAATTTTCAGTAAAATAAAATTTTAAATGGAAAATAAGTTGGAACATTTTGGTGCTAAATAGAAAATGAATCACAGAAATACATTGTCTTGATGGTGTTTGTCCAAAAGATGTATATTTTTATTTATTTTTAAAATTGTATATATTTTTTGGCTGCACCATGCAGTTTATGGGATTTTAGTTTCTCAAACGGACTAAACCTGTGTTCTTGACAGTGAAAGTGCCAAGTCTTAACCACTGAACTGCCAGGGAATTCTCTGTAAGATACATATTTTTAAACAGATGCCATCAATATTGGTAGAACTCTGATTAAAATAGGCAGGATGAAAAAGGCAGACAAGATTGCAAAGCAAACCATGTCCCACTCTGATGATTGAGAGGGCAAGTTGGCTGTAATCAAAAATGCTGAAGGCACATACACCCTGCCAGAAATCTTGCTTGCTAATGTTTATGCTCCAGGCATAGTTGGATGTGTGTGTGTCTGTTGGCTGTAGTATCAATACAATTCATAATAGCAACAACAAAAAATTGGAGCTACCCAATTGGAAACTGGTTGATTGTAATTAGAGTAGATCAGTAGACCATCTAATATACACCAGGCAGATTTTACAAAACGTTAGATAGTTGCAATCTGGGTGCTGATGAAGCTGAGATGTGCTGTTACCTGAAAAGACAGGACACCGACTGATAGATACACACACACACCACCCCTAGAAGTACATATAGAAACTGCTGAAAAGTTCTCTTCTGTTAGAGGTCTTGGGGCAGAGGAAGACTTCCTTCCTATTGTGAAGGAGGAAACAGACAGAGCTGGACTCCGTCTCAGGCCAGGCTGTGAACATTAGGCTACACGCCTGGTCACCCTCCCAGTGGACTCTGAACTTTGTGCCCAGTGTCTGTAGAAATGGCAGACCAATGGGAAACCAGACCCCCCAATAAAAGAGCCTCAGGACCTGGACTTGGACTCTCCGTTGCCTAAAAGAATATGCTAATTATCTTTGTAACAGAACAAAGGGGTAAATCCCATTATGTTTATCGGGATATGATCACAGGCCTATTGATAAATATCCACTGTTTATTTAGTCTCGTGACACATGAATCATGGGTTAACTTTGGTCGTATCTCTCTTTTACCTTGTCCAGACTAGTTTCAAGGAATTTGGGGAGGTGGGTTTGAGCAAGTACACTTAGGGTGTATAAGGTTTTCACAAAAACTGGTCAGGGTCCTTGGCTAAGAGGAGACTCTGCCTTGGGCCCTCTGGTGTAATAAACTGCGCTGCACTATCTTCATTGTCCTTCTGAGTGAGTTTCTTTCCCGGAACGCGTGGCTACAACAGTTGCATGGTTTTTGCTTTTACAGCATTGATGCGTCACTCTTACAACAGAGGGAAAACATGTTCACAAAAGGTTTGGTGAGACTAGATGGCCATAAGGTAATATCTAGCATTGGTGATTTACGATCTCAAAACTGTTTTGTTGGATCATCACAGTGTCCACCAGGATTTGTTGCCAACTATTTAAAAATCCAGAAAGTTTACATAGAAAATTTGCCTCTGTGATACATAAATGTTTGGTCTTTGTGCCTGATTCTTGGCACACAGCTCCTGAAAAAAACCTTTGGAATCTCCCAAGAAATAGGAGAGTCTCTTGTAATGAGCAGTTCTTGGCAAGCCCCTAGACAATGCTTAAAAGACGGTGGGAGGTTTCAGCCCCACCTTCCAAATCTTCAGGAAGTGGAGAGCTGGTGACTCAATTAATCACCAAAGGCAAATGACTCAATCAACCAAGCTTGTGAAACCTCCATAAAAACCTCTCAAAAGAGGATGTTCAGAGAGTTGGAAGGCTGGGGCCTCTGCCTGAGGCTGGGTACCAGCTACACAGGCCTTCCCTGAACCCAATCTGGTTAAGCGGCCTGCTCCCTAGGCAATCATTTCTATTATGCAGGCATACTGTCCTGGGCTGTTCACTTCCTTGAATCACATTCCTATCCCCTCCCACCTCTCTGAGAGGACACCCAGGTCTCCTGGAGGGAGGGCAGTGGGCATTATTTCTTTTAACACATGGCTCAGAGGTTAAAGCGTCTGCCTCCAATGCAGGAGACCTGGGTTCGATCCCTGGGTTGGGAAGATCCCCTGGAGAAGGAAACGCCAATCCACTTCAGTATTCTTGCCTGGAGAATCCCATGGACGGAGAACCCTAATAGGTTACCGTCCACGGGGTCGCAAAGAGTCGGACACGACTGAGCGACTTCACCTTCACCTCTGTTTACCCCTACCTGCATCTCTCGGGCAGGGACTTAGAAGAGATATCTAACTCCTGAGGAATTCTGGTGGAAAGGGAAGAACAAAGTGACAAGGATCAGTTTCTCGATCTCCAAGAAGCTTCAGTGAAAAGATTCGATAAAAGACTTGATAAACGAGTGAACAGCTCCCTCCAGCAAGGGTGGAGGTTAAGCTGTAGACTTCATCTATGCGACACCTTTCCCCGGAGGATGCATGCCTTCTAGATGGACGGGCCTCAGCACATATTCCGATCTGGCCAGTACAACGCCTGGGGAAGCTCGTACTAATGGTTTCAGGAATGGGACACCCACAAAAGCAATAGAGTTTGCAGGCTGAAAGAGCTTAATCCATTCGTGCTCGCAGGGGCCACTCCTTGAAACTATCACGGAGGCTTCAGCACATCCCCAGCTTCTCTTCCCACCACTCTTAGTTGGGATTAAGTAAACGCGGGGCGGGGTTCGCTCGGTGGCGGCTGAGCAGCTGCAGAGCCACGCGGCGAGAGGACTACGACTCCCAGCATGCCCCGCGCCACACAGCTTCCCACTTCCCAGAAGGCAGCGGGAGGCGCGTTCCCGACATGCCTCGCGGAGGCCGTCAACCGCCGGATTTGAATCGCGGCACCGCTCGGCGGCGTCGGGATGGGTGCCCAGTCGTTGCCCCCGGCCTGGCAGCTCTACCTCAAGGACCACCGCGTCTCCACGTTTAAGAACTGGCCCTTCTTAGAGGGCTGCGCCTGCACCCCGGAGCGGGTAAGACCTCCCGGAGTCCCCAGGTCCTCCCCGCCCCAAGAGTCCCGCCCCCGTCCTGAGGCGACCGGTCCCGCGGACTCCAACCCTTCCGTGGACTTCTAGGCTCTGAGTGACCTCTCCCTCGGGCTCCGGCCTTTCTGTGGACTTCCAGGCCCGGGGCGACCTCTCCCTCGGGCCCCAACCCTACTGTGGGCTTCCAGGCCCGGGACAACCTCTCCCGCGGGCTCCGGCCCCTCTGTGGGCTCCCTCCTCCGCGCTGGGGCCTGAGCTGAGCTCTCCCTTGCAGATGGCCGCGGCAGGCTTCATCCACTGTCCCACTGAGAACGAGCCCGACTTGGCTCAGTGTTTCTTCTGCTTCAAGGAGTTGGAAGGCTGGGAACCAGATGACGACCCTATGTAAGTCCCGCAGGCCGGCCTCACTGGGCTTCCTGGGTGCCCCAGTTCCATCTGGACCTTTTGTTTTGTGTTGGGCTCCTCCCAAAAAAAAAAAGAAAACAAACCCCTGAATTTTGAAGGATTCGTGAAAGAGCTTCAGCTTTCCAACCTCCTTTGTGTCCTAAACAGCTATTGTAATGGATGAGTCTGCTGCTGGCACCTTGGTGATGCTTTCAACCTAATCCAACCCGATTTGGCGGAATATCCTTCTGGATGGTTGTTAAAGAAAGGCATTTTCCTTTGAGTTCTTGATACCTTTTAAGTTAGAATGCTGGAGCAGATCCTGCTGTGACCTAGAGCTGTCCAGGTGCCTTTCCTGTTTTAGAGTTTTTAAACCTGAAGCTTTATTATCTGGACTATCATTCATACAGCAGAAAAACCACACCTTGAAGTAGTACGCTCGTGTTGTTTTGGATTTTGTTCTTCGTGTCTAGTTTGCGTGTGTGTGTGTGCCTGCGTGCGTGCATATATTCATACAGACAGCAGCTGTCTTCCTGGAATGTAATACCCCATTTTTCTCCTCCCATTTTTTTTCCCCTGTTAGAACCAGTAGCTTCCAGAACGTGAATTTTTTTGCCCTAGAGAATCTCTGGAGTTGTTTGTCTTCTTGGTAGGAAGAGTATCACTGTGTTTCCGTAACATGTTTGCTCTTGTGACCCGGTATTGACTGGGACGGCATGGTGACCATACCAGGGATCAGTGGAGAAATGCTGGTTGTTTTCTCGGAAGTGAATTTCCAAGTGCTGTGATGTCTTTGGATTATAGTTGCTATTGGCTGTCCTCTTGGGATTTGTGTGGCTGTTTCTTCCAGATTGTTCTGGGTTGTTGTGGTGGTTTTTCGTTTGTTCTTTTTGGCTGCATCAAGTAGCTTGTGGGGTCTTAAGTTCCCTAAGGAGGAATTGAACCTGGGCCTCAGCAGTGAAAGTGCAGAGTCCTAACCACTGGACCACCAGGAAGTCCCCAGACTGTTCTGGTCCTAGTGCAGTCTGCAGAGAGTGATAATACAGGCACAGGAATTCACCGGAGAAACCAGGCCAGTAGTGCCCCTTCTCTGAACCAACAGATTATGTGATACGTCCAGTAAATGAGATAACTGCAGACGATTCCGGATTTTTAAGGGCTTTGACGTGGTACCTTTAGATTTACCCTCTGTAACACTTTTCCTACTGCTTGCTAAAGGACTCCAGATAGAATGTAACAGCCATAGGAGGGGGATGGGGGGTGTCCACAGACCAAGAAGATGCTGAGATGAGATATGTGGGAATGTGGGTCTGGGCCCTGGTTCCATCCACTTCAGAATTCACACTCTGCTCCTGACGCAGAGCAGCGTGTGTCTCTGAGGTGGGGAGGGAGACTGGTGGTAATGAACTCTTCTCCCGTTACTTCACTGTCTCTGTTGACATGCTCATATATTGTTTTTTCTAGAGAAGAACATAAAAAGCATTCATCTGGTTGTGCTTTCCTTTCTGTCAAGAAGCAGTTTGAAGAATTAACCCTCAGTGAATTTTTGAAACTGGATAAAGAAAGAACCAAGAACAAAATCGTATGTATCACTGGAAATAAGAACCAAGAGCAAATCCTGTTCAGCATCTTTAGTACTAAACTCCTACTCCCCCACAAACACTGCGTAGACACTTTTCCTCAGCACTTTCTAAACCCCTCAGACATGTGTGTGAAGATACAAAAGGACAGAAAAGCATATGACCTAGACTGTCACCTTGGGGTTGTGCAATCAGAAAAAAATGCATGCCCTGGGTAGAGGTGCCCTCAGTGTGTGGTTACCCCTGGTGGTGGGACGTGTGAGGGCTAGGCTGGCATTCCTGCCTTCAGTGACAACTGAGATGGTAGCTCCTTTATACGGAGTGTGTTCATGTGTTAGCAGAGCTGGGAACAGAGGGTTTGGAGACACAGAGTAGAGAGTGTGTCAGGAAGGGGCATTACGTGTGTTGGGAGAAAATAGTGCCAGTCCTGCTGGATCTTGAAGGGGTCTTTGCAGGCATACTTTGACTCTTGCACAGGTAAACTAGGTTATTGGGAGAGTGAAACCATGAGTCCATAAAGAAGCAGCTCCTAAACAGCCTGCGCTGTAGAGAAGTAAGATTGCCAGAGAAAACCAGGACTCCCAGTTAAGTCTGAATTTCAGGTACACAAGGAATAATTTTTTAATATATCTCACATTTTATGTGGGTGTTTACTAAAAAATTACTTGTTTATAAGATGTTCACGTTTAACTGAGCATCCTCTCTCTTTATGTGCTAAATCCAGTAGCTTTACAAAGAATAAATATTCAGGTATTTAATTTCTTTTTAGCAAAGCCCTGGGCAGGGAGTCCAGAGATAACACTTGTCTCTGCCACTCACAGACTTTGTGAATTTAGACCAGTCTTGATCATAGTTTCCTGCCTATAAAATGGAGGATAGATCCCCATGGTTTCTGATATCCTTTTCAACTTGAAAATCATGTTCTTTTTTAGAGATCAATATACATAATTCTGTCTAATATCGTACTTTTCAAATGCTAAGGACAAAATCGAAAAGTTTTTCGAGAAGCGAGAAGTCAGTGGTCAATAAAGCTATGTATTCAACGGAGGTTTTGGGAACTGCTGTGTTGCAGTTAGGAAGAGGGCTAGAAAAGGCCTTTGAGGTTAGGGGTCAGTTCATTTTCTGTGAAGTGCCACAGATGGTAAGTGTTTAGCCATCGTGGGCCACAGAGTTTCTGTTAGATTTTCCTTTTTTAAAAAAAATGTACTTCTTCATTTTATTTTTTGCTGAGTCTAACTGCTGCACTCGGGCTTTTCCTAGCTGCAACAAGTGAAGGCTACTCTCTAGTTTGGTGCATGGGCCTCTCGTTGCGGGGGCTTGTTGTGGAGCGCAGGCTCTAGGTGCAGTCGTTGTGGCCCATGGGCTTAGTTACTCCTCAGCATGTGGGGTCTTCCCGGGCCAGGAAGCGAACTGGTGTCCCTTGCAGGGTGGATTCTTAACCACTAGACCGCCAGGGAAGCCCTAGAAATTATTCTTTGTTTGTTTTTCTCCCACAAATATTTAAAATCATAAAGCATTCTTAGCACTGGGTTAAGAACAGGCCATGGGCTGATTGGATGTGTCCCACAGGGCGTATTTTGCCAGCCCTGTTCAAAGTGAAAGACCAGCTTGTGTACTTTGGGAACAGTTGTGGGAAAGCTATGTCTGCGAATGGGAGAAATGTTAAGGGCAGTACAGTGAGACTGCAGCCAGATTGTGGAGCTCTGAGAGAGACAAAGATGTTTTGGTAGTTGAAACAGATAGGAAGACACACTACAGTTGTCACAGTCCAGTCCTAGAAAATTGAGTGCTTGTGATCCTATGATCTGATAGAAGAAGGTGGCTAACCTGTTGAGGAGGGTGACTTAGGAGGACTGGAGGAGGAGACCCAGGAGATGCTGGGCCTCTGTTACCTGGGTGTCAGCAGTGGGGCAGAACCAGGTGTGAACACCAGGAGAAAAGTGGGGAGATGGGAAGAAAACGGTTTGCTTCTAGTTTGCAACTGCTTTTTCGTTCTCCTCAAGTCAAAATACTTTAAAATCTATGCATTTGTTTTTATTACCTTGTTTAATTATAAAATAAACTATCAGTATAAAATATAAAGCTTTTGTAAGGAAGAACCAAAAGCTTCACCCCTATGCCGGTGGTAACCACCATTAACTGGTATATTTCCTTCCAGACCATTTTTAAATGTATATATTTGGGGAAATTCCCTATTGGTCCAGTGGTTAGGACTCTGCACTACTACCGAGGGCACAGATTTGATCCCTGGTCAGGGAACTAAGGTCCTACTAGTCTTGTGGTGCAGCCAATAAAAAGAAAATCAAATAAAATTCAGTTTCACTAGTGGCATTTTATCTGCTCAGTAGCTACATGTGGCCAGTGATTACTTTATTGAACTGTGCAGACAATTGAACATTTTCATCATTGCAAAAGATTCTGTTGGATAGGGCTGCTCTAAAGTGACACCCAGTTGTGAGGTTTGTTGCAAATAATATATCCCTGATACAAAAATTCAGGTCCTCTTGTTTCCTTATGGGCATATGCTTGTGAGTGGATGCAGACAGTAAGATTTGGGGTCAGAGCCAAGTGCAGGGAATGGGTATAACCAGAGGCCCATCTGCTTCCTGCTAGAGCTCCAGGATGAACCATCTAGAGTACATTGCTCCTGGAAGTGGGCTGGCATGCAGACCTTGTCTGTTCTCTGATAGGAAACAAGGTTGGCAGCTGATCTTTTAAACCATTTATTTAATTAGCAATGGGATTGCAGTACACAGTTTTAAGACAGACATTTATCCAGGTGAGATAATTACATGTTGCAGTTTACAAATACTGAAAACAAGGAATGAGTGTTGTCTGTCGTGATGCTCTGCATTAATGAGACCCCATATTTAATTGAGATGCTGCTGGTCAGTTCGAAGGACCACTGACTGGTCAGGCAGCACGTGGGTGCTGGCTGGCATGCGGCCAAGGAAGAGCTGGGGCTCGGGGTCTGACCCGGTAGCACACCGTGTGCTCTGTGCTCCTGCTGCTGCACCCCCACCCTCTTTCGAAAAAAGTTACCTCTATTGTTTTTCTTATTTAACCCAATAAAAACCTATTGTTTGTTTTTTAATATGGCAGAGAAATCAAGTAGAATGAATTTGGGAAAGAGCTTTCTGGATTTGCTGATGTGATTGTCATTTGTCTCCCTGGAGAGAGAGAGCACTTGGCATAATGAAAGATTGGAAGCCAGATTCAAAGAGCAACTGCAGGTGGCAGGTTTTCTGTTTTAGGAGAAAGCTGATGCTTGACAGGGAAGAGAGGAGGGCTGTGGACTCTTCTGTGGAAGCTTCAGAAGCAATGTAGGTTAGTGGGGAAGAGCAGGGCTCTGCCACAGACTAACGGGTAACCCTGAGCTGAATGGTACTCTGGACTTCAGCTTCCTCTTCTGTATAATGGAGATAAAGGTGGCGTCTACCTCATGGGACATGGAGCGGTGAGTAAGCTAGCGTGTGTGGAGCAGGTAGAATGGTACGGCACAAGCGAAGCCATCCACCAGTGTCTTCTGTTATAATTGTTGTGAGGCAACTCAGATGAGAGGCATTTGAGGGAAATTCCCTGGCAGTCTGATGGTTAGGCCTGGGAGCCAGGGTTTGATCCCTGGTTGGGGAACCAAGATCCCTGGTTGCGAGGCCTTTGAAGTGAATGAGAATATTTACCCCATATAGCTGGGCATCCCTATCCAAGCATGCCTAGAGCTTCAGTTTCACGTGTGTATTCTTTATTTCCAGGCAAAGGAAACCAACAATAAGCAGAAAGAATTTGAAGAAACTGCAAAGAAAGTCCGCTGTGCCATTGAGCAGCTGGCTGCCTTGGAGTGACACCTCCCTGTCACTGCTGCACAGCGACACAGACACGTCGTTTCCAGGGCACACCCCTCAGCGTTACCAGTTTTTCTCTGGAGCCTCTTAACTGTGCCTTAGGAAAGCAGAACATCAACATTTTGAAATGAGAATATTTAAACTGTATTTTTAATTTTTTTTCTTGAAGTTGATGCCAGGGTCTTCTTCTATTATATAGCTAGAGCTAAGTACAATAACTGACCCTGTCTTTTCTCTTTGGTAGTTTTCGTTTTTTTGCTTCCTGGACTTAGCAAGGTGAGGGTAGACATTTGTTCACGTGGGTAGAGCCCTTTTACAGCAATGTGTTTGGGCTTCACAAAGCTGGTGACTGGCTGTCCAGCTGAAATGTGATGCGTGAATGTGATCATAGGTCCGTTATGACTGGACAAACAGGATTAAGAATGCCATTTTAAGTTTCACTTGCATAACATTCTGCATTTATGGTATGCACGTATCATGTTCCAGATGTCCTATATTATCTCACACTGATGTCTGCAGATCTTGTGATCATCTCTTTTACCCCATCAGGTCTGTGGTGTCACAGCAGCTCCCTTCCTCCCAGACAAATTGTACGGCCCTCCCTGCCATGCCTCTGAAAATGCCCTGTGTGTTAGGGGTTCCTTGCCATCACATCTTGTGATTTTCAGTTTCATAGAGGTAGCCATGGGATTAGAGCCCAGGCTCTGCCTCTGGACTTGATCTGTGTCAGAGCCCTTTCCGTAACTGTAATATGTGTGACTTGGTGAGGGGGATGCAGAAGGACTGATGTCTTGAGAGTAGAGCTGGCCTCTTGCTTTGTGGTCAGCTTGAAGATACTTCTGCCATGGCTCGTGGCAAGGTTGCACCATTTTTCTACAATAGACAGGGAGGTCTTTCATGTGGAAAAGGAATGTTTCAGAGGCCTGGCTCTCTGCTTCTGGATAGCAGAGCACACAGAGTGGACTCTTCCTGGGGAGTCCCGCTGTGGACCAGCTGTCATCCGTTGGACGGGGCACACAGGGGCAGGATGAAAAATCTGAGGAAGGAGTTCATGGACTTAAGTATTAATACTCTTCAAATACCTACTTTCCATTAATGATGTGCATTAGGCAACTGATAATTCTCCTGTCTTTCCAATGTGAATCTTCCTAAAGGAATAAATTAATTTAAAAAATAGATTGCAAAACCTCTTTGGGGGAAACTTTTTTTAAAAAAAAGCATTTTTTTATGTTGTTTTCAGTCTTGCATGATCATAAATGCAATGATGTATGAGTTTCAGGCCCAGCACAGACTAAGCGAAGAGTTGGAGCAGTTGTAAAAAAATAAAAAGCGTGTGGAACACCCACTCCGGCCCCAAACTGGCCTTTAACGGGATGCTTGCCTTTTGGGCTTGGGCCTGGTGCCTGTTGAATTGGAGCTGCAGTTTCCTCACCAGTGATGCGGGGATCCTACAGGCTGTGCGGCCTCAACTGGCTTTTCTGTGTGTGTGTGGCAACAGGATTTTCATGTAAAGAGGAATTGGGACAAAGCCCTCAGTCCCTCCTAGGATTCTGTAGTGTTGTTTTCTTATCTTGTTTGAATTATTATTTTGCATAACAGGATAAACTACAGTTAAAAGTGAGCACAAAGCCTTTCTTAGTCGCTGGGGACACCAGTGTGAACTTTAGGTGGATTTGGAGACAAAGTAAGATAGCAGGAAATATCTGGCAGAAACTGTCATGAGATTGCTGCACGGTTAGCCAGCCCTGATGAGCTGGTGGGCGCACACTGGCTGCTCCTCTGCAAGAACAATGCAGTGGCCTGAATCCCTTCTAGACGACTTGGCTCAGAGCTGTGGGGACTTGGTGCGCCGTGCAGGCGATCTGTCAGCCCTGACTGGCTGTGTCTCCATTGCTCCACATCTGCACTGCGTTCACAGCATTGAACCCCGAGGCCGGCTCACGCAGGGCTGAGGCCTGATCTTCAGATGATAGATTTTATTTCACCATCCTTCATGAAGTAAAGCTGCAGGGTGGATTGTTACTGTCCTATTGGAACCTCTGGGGGTCATCTGGGTAATTGCTGAAGAATAAAAACTGCTTCATTTCAAACACTGCAGACCCTACTGGGTTTCTTAAATACTTTTGGCTTTTCGTGGCAGTCCCTTCTTGGCTTGCCAACTGATCGACCCCACCCCAGTGCTTGCGGGGGAGGGATGAGTCCTTGCAGAGTGAGAGCCAGCCTTGGGCTCCTCTGCAAGAGCCACTTGAGACAAGAGCCATCTGTGTCATCCGGACTCGTTCCATGTATAAACCAGCTGTGAAAAACGTACCTCAGACATGCTTTTTTGCCATATCTCACTAAAATGAATTTTTCCCTCCAAGTATGGAGAATGTTGCAGTGGTTTTTGTTATGGGGAAAAAAGGCATTTCAGCCTTTATATTAATCTCAGCTGCTTATTTTCCCTATTTGTGCCAATCTGTAAATGAATAATAACATCCTTACAAACTGGCACTGTGTAGAAGCTGAGAAAATGGTTTTGCTCTCTTTCTTTTGCACGATGGGTAATGCTGCAGTTGTGTTGTCAGGCTATGCTGTGGAGCGAGGCTAAGCTGGCCCTGACCCCTCAGACCATCTTACAGATTTCCTCTTCTAGAAACTTTTAAATTCTAAAAAAAAAACATATCACTGGCTTCAATGGCTGCCAATGTCCGGAAAGTTTACCAGACATCCATTAGTGAAGCTTTAGGCCCTTACTAAGGGCAACAGCCTCAACTTTTCTCAAATATGTGTCTGCCTTTCTGATACTTCAAGTCAGTGGGAGTCTGGAAGGGTTGTAACTGGTGGTGAGAGTTGTCAGGTATGGTGAGATCAGAGCCAGTGGACAGCCTGGGGCATTGGGATCCTCCATCCTCAGTGCTATGAAAGATGGAGCACCAGCCAGCCATTACCTGCAGGTTGGCACCCCTTTGGGATGTGAACCATTTGCAGGTTGTACTCACTTAGAAAAAAGTCAACAATTGCCAGTAAAGTCTATGGGAATCTTAACTACATTTTTTGGATGCAAAAGTGGAGACATAAAGAGATGAAATAGCTTGTCCAAGATCATATAAGTAAGAAAGCATTCAGGTTGGGATTTGAATCCAGGCAGTCTGACCCCAGAGCTGGCCCCTCACTCACTAGTGACACTCTCCAGCCTTGGGGGCTGGGGCTATGGGCAACAGCCTGGCCCCAGGGGGCCAGTGCAGTAAACCATCCCCATTCCTTTTTTCAGACAACTTTGTTTCAAAGGTTCTCACTACATATATGAACTGATACCTTTCTCCTGAGCATTCCATTGATCCTCACTGTACCAGACTTTAGCTTGTTATTTTGAACTAAGGTTCATAGGAAGTTGTAAAGCTAAAACAGGTTCTGTGTCCTCTTCACCTAGATTTCCCAGTTGTAACTGGTAAAATGTCTGGACTTGCTTCCAGCACCTAGGGTCTGAGCTGAGAGGTGAGCGGTGCAACCCAGCAAGCTCTGAGCCAGGCTTTCCATAGCAGGGGAGTTCCTGTCTCCCCCTGGGTGAGTCTAGCCTTAAAGCTGAGTCAGTCAACTGAGCTGTAGGTTTCCTCTGCACTGGCTCAGCTTCCAGCATTTCAGTCAATTTTCAGCTGACTGGGACCAAACTGGGACCTAGGTTTCTGTGGCGACTTTCCACTTGATGCCCAGGGTAGTGACATTTGTGCATCTGTTTGCATGAGTACTTAGTTTGCCGGGCGCTGCGTCCAGGGCTTAAAGTCTGCAGGGAACTCACAGGCTCCTTGTTCTCTGGTGGGAAGACACAGGCCACCTAGTATCCATATGAGTGCATCCAAGGGAGCAGCAAGAAGATGACAAGGAACTCTTGGAGCATTCTGCTTGTCCAGGAATGAGGAGGAGGCTGCCAGATGGATAAGGAAGGAACAGATGTGCCCTGTGGAGGAACGGGAGTGTCCATTCTGGGGACAGCAAGTACATTCTGTGATGCGGGGAGGGGTGGCTTACTCCCGTTTCCTCTTAGTCACTGGACTCACTGGACAGATGCTTGTGCATCCAAGGCTCATGATAAGCCCTTCTTAGGCCTATGAGTCCTGGGGGACAAGAGCGGCCGGTCATGTGGCTGCCAACCTGCATGTCAGTGCTTCCCAGCTGTGACCCCAGCCATTTGAGAGCCCTTTAGAAGGGTTGACTTTGACTAGAACGGTGTCTTGAGAGCCTCCCAGGATGAATTCACTTCACAATGCATGCTGAGTGAAGGAGTTGACGTGTAGGGAAGGGCGATTTAGGGAGGTTCATTTTCTGTTGGAGGATGTTTGCCAAATGCAGGGAGATTAGTTGTAGTGTAGCTGATGCTGAGCTACTCTGAGTAATTGCACCAGTGGTTTCAGCTGCTTCCCAGTCCATCGCTGGGGGCCATTTATGGCATCATCAGCCTGGAGCAGGAAGTTCATCCCTGGTCTCAGGCATCCTGTTCTTTCAGCCACTGTGAGTCAGTTCAATGTAAGTTTATAGAGGCCTGGGGACGTCCCTGGTGGTCCAGTGGCTAAGACTCCATGCTTCCCATGCACAGGGACCCCAGGTTTGATCCCTGGTCAGACAACCAGATCCTGCATGCTATAGCTAAAAAGTCCCACATGCTGCAAAGACAATAGAAGATCCCTCGTGTGGCAACTAAAACCGGGCACAGCCAAATAAAAAAAGAAGAGGCATGGCTGCAGCCCTGTTGTCCTGTCACACATAATTGGGATTTCTTCCATTAAAGTTCTCATCTGCCCCTGATTTCAGTGGAAGTGGTCGATGCTGGCTTTGAAGAGGCCTCGGCAGCCTGGTGACAGGCTTGGTGCTCACAAGTTCGAGGTTGCAAGTTGATGAAAGGAGGATGAAGAATGAAAAATAATGGATCATTCTAAGAGGCGCCTTTTCAGAACTGGGCTAGGGTATAATTTAAGTCCATCTCAAGAGAAGTAGACTGGCGGAATTCATCAGAGTAGCCCCTCAAGGACTGATACCCTTTGTCTGGAGACAGTCCAATCAGTCACTCTGACTGGCATATCTGGGGTTGAAACCCTGAACCAGGGCTTTGAAGCGATGGGGTGCAGACTACTCACCTGGCCATCTACACTGCAACAGAGTGGGATACATGTCTGCTCCTCTACGTAGAGGTGGGCTCTGGGGGCACAGTGGCCTCAAACAGCACCTGACACGCCCTGACAGGGGATGCAAAGGAAACTTTTTCAAACAAGCTCGGGTGAAAGGCAGGGGCACTGGGAGGAAGTGTGCAGAGTGTGCAGCCACAGGGTTCCTCTAGTCCTCCCTAAAATAAACACTGTCTCGGGACTTGCCTGGTGGTCCAGTGGTTAAGAATCCTTGCAGTGCAGGGGACGTGGGTTTGATCCCTGATCAGAGAACTGATAAGATCCCACATGCTGCAGAGCAACTATGCCTGCAGTACTGAAGCCGGTGTGGTCTGCAGCCAGTGGACAGCAACGACTGAGCCTGAGAGTCCGTGTGACATAAGGAGGATCCCACGGGCCGCAGCTAAGGCCTGATGCAGCCAAATAAATGTTCAGAAGAACAACAACAAAACACCGTCTCTCAATCGCAGCTTAAGCACACAGAAGCGGCGTCCATCTTTGTCACACTGGGGCCATTACCTTCTTTCCCAGCTCCGGCCCCCCCCACCCCGCTCCCTCAGTCCCTCCCCCATCCCCAACTTTGTAGACTGCTGCTGCTCCAAGCACCTGCTGTTCTCTGTCTGCCTGCTGGATTCTTTCACCCTCCAGGCCCGATGCCCCCTGAGAGAGGAGGGCCCCTGGCTGGCACCCAGCTTCCAGGGCGGGGGCTGGGGGCAGGGCTGTCAGGTAAGAGGGTACAGAAACTGTCACAGCCAGGATCACCCCACCCTATCCCCACCACGTGCCCCAACCCAGTCTTGAGTGTGGTGTGAAAAAGATGCGTGACTGGCAGGATACCAGACAATTCTAGCCACTGTGTCTAAATGCCCCCTGAAGGATTATTTCAACAACTTTGTTGGGACTGCTTCTACTTCTGATGATACTGCTCAAACCTAGAGAAAAGGGGGCCAAAATAAACAAACACTTGGAAATGAGAGCCCTGGGATGACCCTAAGTAGAGAAGCTGCTGGTGGTCTGAGAAAGACCACCCTCAGTGAGGTCTCTGACCCCCATCTTTGCCCTGCATCGGTGGAAGGGGCAGCAGCAGATAGTCCAGGGACCTGGAGTGGAGGCCCTTCCATCGCCCAAAGCTGAACTCCCAACAGCCTCACCATGACAGCCCTCCCGCTGCCAGTGGGGGCCCCTTTGTAGCTCCTCTGCCTCCTGCCCCACCAGCACCTGCCCCTGTCCCCAGAGAAGCTTTGCTAATGTTTGTGAGTGAGTGATGGACAGGCAGAGGCTAGCCTTGCCTCACAGGGCACTAGTAATTGGAACTAACAGGAAGCCAGGCTCCCTTCTGTAGCCCCTCACAAGCCCACCCGCTTTATCAGGACCCTCTGGTGGTTGATCCTGGAGACTGATTAAGACCCACACCGCTGGGCCAACCAGCAGCCAAGTGCTCCAGGGTAAGGGGTGGAGGTTGGTGGAGGGAGCTGCTTCCCACCATTCAAGCTTCCTGCTGAGTCTCCTCCCGGGCTTTTCTGGCCCCACCCTCCCTCCTCAGCTTGGCTATTTGGGAGCTGAAGAAGCAGAGGTTTAGAGAAATTAAGGTGTTTGCCCAGGGACCCACAGCCAGGGACGCTGGGATTTGAACACAGCGCTGCGCCGGCCCGGCTTCCTCCTCCTTCCCCTGGGAGGTAGCTTGGCGATCACAGACAGGTGGGAGTTCTTCGCGCACCCGAGGGGCACCGCACCCGGAAGAGACCACCTGCCGCTCCTGCTCCCCATTCCCGGGCCCCCTCCCCGGCCCGACTCCCCAAACCCCCGCCCACCCCCACCCGACCCCGTGCCCCTTCGGTAGACCTACTCCCTCAGGGTCCCTGAACCCCTCTCTTGAGACTCTCTCGGGCCTCTCCACTCCCCAAGTCCCGGCTTCCTGCGCTGCCCCTCACCTCCCGGCTCCCTCCGCTCTTCTACCTCCCGCTCCGCTCGGCTCTGGTCCTGGTACCCTGACCGCATGGCGCGGCTGGGCGCGCTGCTCCTGGCCGCTGCCCTGGGCGCGCTGCTCAGCTTCGCGCTGCTGGCGGCCGCCGTGGCGAGCGACTACTGGTACCTCCTGGAGGTGGCGGACGCCGGCAACCGCAGCGGCCACGGGCAGCTCTCCTCCCACTCGGGGCTCTGGCGCATCTGCGAAGGTACCGGCTGTCCCTCCCCCACGCGCCCCCGCCCCTCAGACTCAGGGGGCCGCAACCCCCCCAGAGCAGCGCTGAGAAGACAGCCCCTCCCCCGCCTGTCTGCGTACCCTTTCCCCCCAACTCTCTCCCTGACAGTCTGGCTGGAGGAGGCCTCAACTTCCACCGTCCAAGGGTGGGAAGTGAAAAGGAGGGGCCAGGGTGGCCCCATAAGGACCCCAAGAACTTTCCAGAACAGCATTTCTCCGCAGTCCCGCGGCCTCACCTTTTGGGGGCCGGTCTTGTGTTCCAAGCGATGGCACGTCACTTGGCAGGTGGCAGGACATCGCGGGGTGACCTGGGACCTTGTCCCTCAGCCTCGTTGGTCAGATGGGGAGAAAATGAGGCCTCTGGAGATGCGGGAGTCGGGGTGGGAGGAATGGGGCCGGGGGAGGCGCGGGCAGGCCTGGCACCCAGGGGCGCTCCGCGCTGTGCTTGTCACTTATCTGCAGGGGCCCTGGGCTGAGGTGGGAGCCGGTGTGTCAGGGGGAGGCGGGGGTGGGGAGAGCTGGGGCCCTGGCAAGACCAGGGTTGCTCATCCCAGTGACCCAGAGTTGTCTCTTCATTTCAGTCCAGGGCTCGGTCTGGTCCCTGCTCCCTGTCAGGCTCAACCAGGGCTGTGGCGCAGGGCCCCTGTTCCCCACACTCCCCGGCCTGGCATGGGGAAGAAAACAGGAGCGCCACGTGGCTTCAGACCTGAATGCAGAGAGGCAAGGGCTCTGTCCCATTTAGGGAGGGGTGGTGGGCTTCCACACGCTCCTCACCTGGGGGCCTCACCAAGCTGGGACCAACCTGGGGGCTTCCCTTGTGCAGGACATCCCCAGGGTGGCAGGAATGTGTGGGAGCATGTGTAAACGTGTGTGTGTGTGTGTGTGTGTGTGTGTGTGAGAGAGAGAGAGAGAGAGAGAGAGAGAGAGAGAGAGAGAGAGAGAGAGAGAGAGAGAGAGAGAGAGAGACAGAGCCTTCCTCAGAGCTACCGGGGAGGAAGAATAGTTGATTCAACCGCCCCACAGACAGCCTAAGGCTCTAAGCGTTCACAGCTTGTGCATGTGTGTGAGCCCTAGTGTACGAGAGCCGGAGACCCCATATTGCATGCCCCTTTTTCATGCAGGCATAGCCTAGCCTCCATGGGTGAGCAGGCCCAAGGAGGGCCTGAGGGCATTCTCTCTGCAGTGTTTGAAATTTTTCAGCAGGCCTCCATGTAGATATTTGCACATCATATAAGCAAAATGAAAGGTCTTGAGCCCTCCAAACCCATTTGAGCCCCAACTCTGAGTTCCAGGGGAGAAACTGACAGGGCCCTTGGCCCAGTGGAGGGTGGTGAGAGCCGGCAGCCCACCCATCTCTGAGAAGCACGGGGGGTGGGGTATACCCAGCAATGTACAGCCCACCAGGCTGTGCGTTCTTTCTACTTTTTAGGGCACAACAGCTGCATCCCCCTGATCGACCCCTTTGCCAGTGAGAGCCTGGACGCCTCTACTTCGGTGCAGCACCTCATCTGTGAGTGCTAGGGTGGGAGTCACGCCCTCCTTCCTTGACCTGCAGGCAAGGCTCAGAATCCCTCCTCCTAGACCCACAGAACTGCTTCCAGCTAGACCCTGTGTTGCCCAGAGGACATTTCCATAGTTGCTTGAGGACTTCTCCTGACTGGCCTTAGCCCCCTGCCCGCCCAGGCTCTGCTGTTAGCTTATAACCACGGATGCTGGACCCCCAGCCTGTCTCGCCCTCCCTGTGCATCTTCTGAATTCTCTTTTATGTTCCTAAAGGGTCTCCTCAGTGGGCATCTCCCACCTGGTGAACTGAGGGGCATGTGTCTGCTGCCCCTGTGCCAGGACCAGGGGCGGCCCCTGGGAGGGTCGGGTGGTTACCATGGAGACATCACAGGGAATCAGATGGTCCAGCTCCTCCTCCGGCCAGGGCCAGAACAGTCCCATGTGTGCTACGAAGGAGGACGTCCAGACACGCAGGGCTCTGAAGTGCTCTGCTGAACCTCCCTTGGGGACCCAGTCTGGTTCCCTGCCTGTCCCCTGAGCCCCCTCTCCTGGCAGCGCTGCACCGAGCCGTCTTGGTGGTCCTGCCCGTGAGCCTCGTCCTCATTGTGTGCGGCTGGATCTGTGGCCTCCTCAGCTCCCTGGCCCAGAGCATCCCTCTGCTGCTCTTCACTGGCTGCTACTTCTTGCTGGGGGGTGAGTCCGGGGGCTGTGGGGCTGCAGGTAGTGGGAGTGGGGTGCTGCCTGTCTCACTGCCCCAGCCCCTGGCTGCTCTGAGCCTAGGCCCACCCTGGGGATTGAGCTGTAGCAGGTGAGGCGCCCTGGGTGGCACTGGGGCCTTTGGAGGGGCAGGGATGCTGACTGTGGGGCCAGAGCCAGGGACGGGGGTCAGGAGCCCTGAGTTGAGCTGCCAGGAGCAGGAGGCACAAGGATCTCCGAGGTGAGCCCAGGACATGCCCTGCTGGACCTGAAGAGGGTGGCACCAGCCCCTATCCATTCCCCTTTTCTTCCAAGACCGTCCCGGGGAGGGGGCAACATGGGCAGGGCTGAGCATTAAGACAGGGTGACACAGGGCCTTGGATTCCTTGGCAGTGACCCCAGCTGAGCCGGGTCCAGACTTTGGCTAGTGACAGTGCGTGCGCTGACAGTCGCCTAGCCCGCAGGCCCTGGGCCCAGCCCTCCCTCAGGGATGCAGCGACAGACACAGACCCTCGGGTCACAGCTTCCTGCTGAGATGTCTGAGGATTCCCCGGGCTCCGCAGGAAGCTGGTCCTGGAATCCCCATCTCTGCCTTTCGGGGCCATCTGTCCCAGCCAGCCACCTGGTGTCCCCAGCTGCCCAAGGCTGGCCACCATTGACCGTGGGCTGGAGGCGCCTCGGCTCAGTCCTCAGGGGCCCCCCCCATCCAGGGCCGAGGCCTGAGCCGAGTCTGGCATCTTGGGCTGGCTCTCCTGCCAGGGCTGCGGCAGGAGGGCTAGACCACACTGGCCGGGGCCCCCTCCTGGACAGGCCTGCTTCCTCCCCAGGGGCTGCTGGGCCCTTTGGGAGGCTTGCTCAGGAGGGAGTAGGTGCCAGCTGCCAGGGGGCCGAGCCGCCTAGGTGTGTGGTTCAGAGAATAACAGGAAGAAGCGAAACATCAGCCCTAGCCTGACCCCAGGGACTGTGTGTGTCCAAAATCCAATTAAGAGGACCTTGGGAAGCCACTGAGAGGAGTAATCGGGTGGGATTGTAACCTGGCAGTGACAGGAAACCTCGGCATTGCGCTTGGATCCCAGGCACCGGGCCAGTGGGCGGCGGGAGAGCCTGGAGGCAGCGCCAGGGCCACTCCCCTGCTCCAGGGAGGGCCAGCAGTGGGCCGGGCTCCAGGAGCACCCCGTCTGCTCCCCTGCGCCGGGCCAGACTGGCCACACCTCTGCTTTCCTTGCATGGCAGGCTCCTGGCTAAAGCAGATCCCCTGACCTCACTGTCAGGAGCCTGCCCGGGGGGCTGCAGTGGGGCCCGGGTCCCAGCTTTAGGGGCTCAGAGTCAGGACTGTCACACCAAGGGGACCTTCGTGAGGCCAGATCACCCCAATCCCCCCATTGTCACTGCAGAAGGGGGAGGGACACAGAGGGTTCTAGGTCGCCACCAGCTGGGCCCTGAGCTAGGGGCCTCGGGGCATATGGAGCCTGGGGTGATGAGTTCCATGGCCATCACCTGGCTCGAGGCTCCAGAGCCAGCCAGGGGAGAGGCCTGAGTCATCTCAGGAGGTCTGAGGTTCAGAAGCGGTCTGGCAGGAGGCAGACCTGGGCGCCTCAGTCCCCAGGAAGAGTCAGGTGTTCCAGGTCAGGGTCCAGCTTGGGAGCTTACTCTGGCAGAGCAGTGGGTTCTGCCCAGAGCCAGGCTGGACGGAAGTAGCTGGCAGCTTGAGGAGGCGAGCTCAGCTGGTGGGGCAGCCTGGGTGGGGGTGGTGGGGGTAGGACAGGAGGACTTGGCTGGGAGCTCTGACTGCTGTAGGCTAAGACAGAACCTCTGTTTCTGGGGCCTCAGCTGCACAGAGTTCCCTGAAGAAGCCTGAGAGATGTGTTCAGCGCCCTCTCCCCAACTGGGCACTGACCCCAGTCCCAGAGCCCTGCAGTTGATTCGGCTTCACAGCTTCCCAAAATTAAACCCATAACTTCTGTGGTGGCTCCACCCAGCCCTAGGCTGGTGGAGGCCAGTCCGTCCTCCCCATCTTTGGTCAAGTGAGGAATCCCAGAGGACCTGAGTAAGAGGCAGGCAGTGTGGGGAACCCAGGGTCTCCCCCTTCTCTGGGTCCCAGTGAGATGCAGACCCAGCCCCGAAGGTCTGCCTCGGGCCTTAACTGGGCAGTGTACAGAGGGAGCACCATGCACCCAGGAAGTGCCTTTGGGGGTCCCAAGACCCCACCTACATTCCCTGCAGCTGGCACCAAGGCAGGCCTCAACATCAGCCTGAGCGGTGGGACAGAGGGTGGCTCTCTGGGCTGATCCCCCTGAACCTGGGTGGACAGGCAAATGTCCCGGCGCCCAGCTCTTTGCTTGCACCTGACCCTCCAGGGTCACCATGCTCTAGGTGCAAAGCCAGTCTTCTTCCTGCAGAGATGCAGGGTTGGAGGGAGGAGGGTGTCCTCGTTTGGGGACAGACTGGGGTCATGGGATCTGTAGGAAGGCCTGAAACTCAGACCTGGGGAGGGGACAGGGCCTCTGGAAGAGGGACACTGAGCAATGATCAGGAGGGGAGGCTGTGGGCCAGTGAAGTGGGGGGAGGACTGCGAGGAAAAGGGGGCCGGAGGAGCAGCCCAGGAGCCTGGCTCAGGATGTCTGGCCAGAGCTCCAGAGCTCTGCCCGTGCTTCCTGGCTGCCAGTAGAGGCCACTGGCTCTGTGTGTGTGTGTGTGTGCGTGTATGTGTGTGACTCCGGGGGCGATGGGAGGGGGCTGTGTATTTGGGGACATCTATGTGAGTAGGTTTTGGGGGTGTAGGTAGTGCTCTTTGCAAGGGGTTTCTGTAGGGTGAGGTCCTGAGGTTTGAGGACTGAATTGGAACCTCCATCCTACCAAAGGCCAGTGGGCAGAGGCCATGTCTACAGGACCACCGCGCCAGGGTCCCCGGTGGGGCAGGTGCCCTCGGCAGGCAGATGCATTGAGTGGTCACTCTGCACCCCCTCCCCAGGCGCCCTGACCCTGGCGGGGCTCATCACCTACATCAGCTACTCACAGCTGGCCTTCGCAGAGACGGCCCGCCAGTACGGCCCCCAGCACGTGCAGGACGTCCGCATCAGCTTCGGCTGGTCCCTGGCCCTGGCCTGGGGCTCCTGCGCTGCGGAGTCACTCAGCGGCGTCCTCCTGCTCGCAGTGGCCCGAGCCCTCAGCCTGGGCGGGCAGCCGGGCGCCCCCCACTCTGTGGTCATCTGAGTCCCAGGCAGGCAGGTGGGGGGAGAGGGGCTCCATTTCCCTTTGCACCTCCTGGGGTTTGGGGCGGCCAAGCCTGAAAGGCCGTGGGAAGGAGGCTGGGAGCCCTGTTCTGACTGTTCTGCCGGGCTGGAGTCCTGGCTGGGAGCGGGCCCTAGGGTGCGCGGGGCGGGGGTGGGGGGTGGGGTAGAGCTGAGAATCCAGGCTCCTGTTGCTTGATGTTCAGGGGAACTCCTCTGCCCATTGTGCCTTCAGGGACTAACTGGTTTAGCCTCTTTTTAGAGATGAGAAAGGCGAGACCCAGAAAGTGGGCACGAAGGGACCAGGGACGGCTGTGGTAGTCGTGGGGGCGGGGCGCTGCAGGCTCTTGGCTGGTCAGTGGGTCCCCTTGCCCCTCGAGGCTGTGGCCTGTGCCCGCCCCTCCCCACCCGTCCTGGTGGGCCACAGCTGCCCCCAGTCCTAGGGACCTGCGTCAGGCGGAAAAGCTGCCCCAGTCCTCGGAGGTGGCAGTTCAAGAGAAGCAGATATCCGTCAAACACTCGGCCAGGCCCTCACCAGGCCTTCCATGCCATGTTCTGTCCTCCCCCCACCCCTCCCCAGGGCAGCTGTTGGTGGGGAGGAGACTGAGGACGGGGGGCGCCTCTTGGATTTCCAGGTGCAGGGGGGCAGAGGAGGTCGGGCATATCTCTGCCTGCCTTGTTTTCAGGTCTCTTCCTTGTCCTGGGGCTGGCGCACCGGGACCCCACCCTCCTCTATAGTTCCCAGAGGGATGTCTGTGATCCCATGTGGGCCCCTGGGCAAGCAGGTGTGGAAGTCCTGTGGGGTGGGGGAGCCATGCCAGGGTGGAGAGTGAGGGGCTTCTCTACCAGGAGGGCCGCTGCCGGGGGCCGCAGAGGCCAGAGCCTGGAGTTTTGGCCGCAGGCTTGTTGAATGGAGGCAGACCCAGACCCAGTGTGCCTCTAAGGGCTAGACAGACAGGAAGGTGGGTGGCCTGCCTGTGACACGTGGGTGTCATCGTGGTCTGTGAAGACTGAGGCTCCTTCCACTCTGAGCAGGACCTGAAGACCTACTCAGCGTTTGTTTCAGGCTCAGGGCCCTCTTGAGTCTGAGGCATGTGCGGGGGTCCATGGCAGCCTCTCTTACCTTGGTCTTTCCCCTTCCCCAGTCTCCCTTTATGGCTGGAGGCGGGGTGGTTACAGGAAGCTCGGGGCCATCAGGGGCTGGTTCCATCTGGGGAGTCCCCCTGAGGGACAAAGAGCGGGGGCGGGGTGGGGAACAGGGTGTTAAATGTGGGCTTTCCTTCCCACCTGTGTTTCAGTGTTTAACATTGTGCCAATGTGTCCATAAATAAATCAGCTTGTTCTGTATGCAGTTAAATCTTCATTCACTTAAAAACTTTCAGAATAGATAATACATGCCCATGGCTTACAAACAGTGCAGGGGAAACCCTGTCACCAGGTCCATGTGTGTGTCTGTGCATCCAGAGACATCCTGTGCGTGCTCTGTGTGTCTGTCCATCCAGAGTCGTCTTTGGCAGACTCGATGAGCTCTTTCTTATTTCTGGCCGGCACAGGCAGGGAGGACCCCCGGGGCCTCACACTGGTTCCAGGGGCTGGCTCTGTGGGCAGGTCCTCTCAGCTTGGGAGGCTCTCACCTGATCTCTCCCTCCTCTCCCACCGCAGCTAGGGCTCAGCAGTGTGAGGGGTTAACCCTGGGTGAACCAGACACATGGGTGAACCTCAGATCCCAGAACTCCCTAGGGTTGGCGGGGGGCACTTGCCCCTTCCCCCTCGAGAATAGATCTGGCCGGGATTCAGAGGCGCCCGCCCAGGTGGGCCTCAGTCTCGGACTGGTGAAAGTCCACAGCGGGTGCCTCATGCTGGCCCTGGACCCTAGTCCAGTCTCCACTGCAGCTTCCTGAGAAGCTCCCAGAACTCCACTCCCTAATTCCTGGACCACAGAAACCAAATGATAATAAAAGGATTATTGCTGTGGGGGAGTAATTTGTTACCAAGCAATGGATTCCCATTCAGTTCAGTTCAGTTGATTACTATTACAGTGCACTTTTGCAGGGCAGGGCAGGGCAGGGAAGAGGTGTAGAGGTGCTGATTTTCTTCGGATTCTCTGTTATTGTCACCTTCTCACACAGGAGAGTGATTCTGGGGCCTTGGGGAGTCCCGGATGCTGCATTTCCCAGAATATAGCCACATCTAGATTCTTCTAAGGAGGGAGGCAGGGACCTCCCTGATGGTCCAGTGATTAAGACTCCAAGCTTCTATTGCAGGGGGCCTGGGTTCATTCCCTGGTCGAAGAACTAAGATCCCACATGCCACTCAGTATGGCCAATAAATAAATAAATAAAAATAAGGGAGGGAGGCAAAGAAGGCCAGTCCTCAGCTTCAGGCTTCCTTGGCCCACCACGGATGCCTTTTCTCCTGTCGCTCACCTCACCTCCGTACCTCCAGTCCAGGCCCTCTCCTAAGCGCCATGCCTACACTTCTGCTGCTGGCAGCTTCTAACTACTCATGCATGGGGCTAAAACAATGTTCTTAAACTGAAGTATCCCCTACCCTCACAAAGCTATTCCTCCTCCTACGATTCCTATCAAGGGTTTTCTAAAACACTGATGTGATGGCCCATCTCCCCTATTTTAAAAAATCCCCATGCAGCTTCATATAAATGTATATATACATACATACATACCCAGAATGAAATATGCAAAAAAATAGTAATAGTATTTATGCTTAGGTAGTTTTCAAAAGTATATTTTGTCCAGGTCTTCTGGTTAACCTTGGCAGGAGCGTGGTATAGATATATTCTTTTTGATTTTATATTGGCATGTAGCCGATTGGCAATGTGGTAGTTTCAGGTGGACAGCAGAGGGACTCAGAGGAAGGTGGTCTTAACCACCGAGTCTAAATCACCCCAGGAACCACTGGAAAGGAGATCCAATCCCAAATTATGGGCAGTAATGACATTATTTTGTAAGCAAACAGAAACTTACTGTTTTAAAAGGTAAATTTATTGTTTAAAAAGTCAGACGATTGCAAGGTCAAGCCCCAGCCCCCCACCAGGCCACCCGACACCAGCGTCCCTTTCCATGTCTTCTCGTTCTTCCTCCTGCTGGTCCCCGAAATGCTCTCATGCCCCCCGGCTGTGGTGGGTGTCCCACCTGTCCCGGCATGCTTGGGACCCCATCCCAGACACAGCACCACGCGGGGTCTGCTGAATGAACAGGTGGAAGGCATCACCCCACGTGTCACGGAAGTGAGGGGGTCCCAGGAGGCCAGCAGATAACAGGGGTGTCGTTTTACACCTCTCCTTCCGCCTGCTCGCTGGAGATACCTGCCCTCGTCACCTGCATCCATCCTAGCCAAGGCACAGGGTCCATCACCCCGTCCGCAGGGTCCTCAGCACGAACGCCCACTTTCTCAGCGCCAGCTCCGTGTCCTGCGCAGAGACGTCCCGGTGCCACACGGCGCGCACTGAGTGCTCAGTCCAGGGGAAGAGCAGCAGGCGCACCGCGTGGCCGGTCTGCGCCACCTCGTCAGCGCTCACGGCCTGCAGGCGCCGGCACAGCTCCTCAGGCGGCAGCCCATCTACCCTTACCATCACCATGTTGGTCTCCACGGCGGTGGGATCCACGGAGCAGACGGGGGACGCCAGTTCCTGGAGCCCTGGGCCCAAGTCCTGCGGTGAGTTGAGCCCAACCCCAGGACTCTACGGCTACCCCTACCACCCTGGCCTTGTCACCCAGGAAAGGCAGAGGGCAGCCCAACTGGAGAGGGAAGAAAGGAGGGAGCCTTAGTCCTGACCTGGGCAGACCTGGCCCTGCCACTTTTTAGCTGTGACCAAAGAATCTGCCTGCAATGTGGGAGACTCGGATTCAGTCTCTGAGTTGGGAAGGTCCCCTGGAGAAGGGCATGGCAACCCACACCAGTATTCTTGTCTGGAGAATTCCATGGACAGAGGAGCCTGGTGGGCTACTGTCCATGGGCCGCAGAGAGTCGGACACAACAGAGTGACGAACATTTTCTTTAGACAAATCAATTAACCTCTCAGTTTCTTCATCTGTAAAGTGGGGACACTGTGGGGCTGTTGTGAGGATTCAGCCTAGGTCAAAGGCTACATTCTGCTGGATCCTGCAGAGAGTTCCTGACCCCCACTGGGTGCCGACTAGTCCAGGCCCTGCATGAGGTGTGGTCTGGTAAAGCCCTCGAGTTCCCTGGATCCCAGCCCTCCTGGGTCGGTGGCTGCCCTTCACCTACTCGAGTTGGAGGGACACACCTGCTGGGGACTTGGGCCCTGCTACAGGGGACCCTCAAGAACCACCCTGGGGCCAAAGGGGAGTGGCGGGGTGTCAGGCACCTCTGGCGAATCTCTGGGCGTTCTGGTGGTCTCTCTGCAGCATCTCCTCGGCGTCAGCCAGTCCCACCAGGGCAGCTGCGGCCAGCACCCCTGCCTGGCGCATCCCTCCACCCAGGGCTTTCCGGAGGCGCCAGGCTTCTTCGATGAAGTCCTTGGGTCCCCCAACCAGGGCCCCCACTGGTGCTCCGAGGCCCTGAAGGAAGAGAGGAGTCCTGCCTGCCTGCCCATGGGTGTGCATCTCCATTCTCGGGGCTCTGGAGGGGGCAAGAGGGATGTGGAGGGGCAGACACAGTGGCCTCGTTAGGGGAGGGGGTTAGAGGACCCAGGGTGAGCAGCTGCCTGCCCAGGAGCCCCAGGACACAGCTCAGCCCTGCAGTGGGCACCTCCACCCTCCTGTAGCTTCCCTACCTTGGAAAAACAGAGAGACACAGAGTCACAGTGCTCCACGATGCGGGCAGGGGGCATGCCCAGAGCCACTGCGGCATTCATCAACCGCGCCCCGTCCAAGTGGACACGGACCCCATAGCGTCGGGCCAGCAAGTGCACCTGCGGGCAAGATGCAGGTGGGGTCAGAGGGGCGGAGCTGGGGGGAGGATGGGTCTCCAAAAGGTCACTAGAGAGTCACCGGGCTTGTCTCCTGGAGAGAGCACCAAGGGCCTGCATAGTTGGTGACCAGCTTGGCCATCTGGAACCCGAGCAGTCACTCGGTCTGGGCCTGGGCCGTCCTCTGTGAAAGGGAGTCGACGATAAGGGCTTTATCTCCTGTTTATGGCGGGCTCACTGTAGGCCAGGCTATGGATGCTTCGTCCTGTCTAAGCAGCGCCACAGTCCCATCGGAGGGAAGCCCTCAGCCCTGTTTCCCAGGTGAGAGCGAGCTGGCCCTCAGGTTCTCGCGGGGAGAGGGACAGCGCTCAGCCCTCGCACTCTGGCCGTAAGACCTGGCCAAGCTGGTGCTGCCTGGGGAATCGCCCCAAAGGGTGGGTCTCTGCTCTTTGGAGGAAGGTTGGGGCCCTGAGGGGGTGGTCTACACTGGGCCATCATTCCCTTTACAGCTGCACCTAGAATCACACCCGTGTCTCCCAGAGCAGTTCTGGCCACTGATGGGCACCTACACATGTTTCAGAGGAGACTAAACCCCAGCAGGGGACCCAGGGGACAGAAAGCCAGTAGCTGGCTAGTGGTGGGGGCACAGTGATGGGGCTGGGCCTACCTGGCGTAGGTATTCCATGGGGAGGACCCGGCCCCCCGAGCTGCTGTGGGTGTTCTCCAGGCAAATGAGCTCACAGACCGGGTGGTAGGGGCTCCCAAGGCCCCGTTTGACCAGCCTCTCCAGCTCAGCCAGGTCCAGGGTGCCGTGGGGCAGGTCTGGGAGGGGGTGGGAGTGCACCCCTGCAATCTGCAGGTGTGGGGGTGCAGAGGATAAGGTCCAGGGGTCCAAAAGGACCTCCTACCCCTGTCTTGTCTGCTCCTCCCCAGCTCTGGGCCATGGAGGCTCCGCCTGAGCTGTAGACCTGGGCACAGACATCCCAGCTGGGGAGGATGGAAGACACCATGTTTGCTTGTCCTTCCAGCCTGAGCGCCCAGTGCACTGAGTGCCCACTAGGGGGCAGCAGGCATACAGCCAGCATACAGGCTGCTGGACTGAGCCTAGCCTGCCCCTGCGTGGTCAATCTGGGAATGGCTCTCCTTCCTGCCTCCCCCAGAGAGGCCACCGGCCCAGCCATTTTTCCCTCTGCAGGTCCCAGCCTGGTGCCTGGGAAGCAGGTTCCCACCACAAGTGTTGAGCATCCTGTGCTGGCCCCAGGGTGAGAGGTGCTGAGTGCTTACCTGAGCCACCCCGCCCTGCTCATAGACATGGAGGTGGCATTCACGCCCCAGGAGGAGCTGGGAGCCCCGGCGCCGGCAGTGACACATCACTAAGGTAGATGGGGTGGGGGCAGTGTTGGCGTCAAGTGTTGGCAGACTGCATCTGCCAGCTGCAGCCTGTGGTCTCGGTGGCCGCACATGCGGGTCCAGGGGGCCCTCGGTCAACCCTCTGCACCCCACCTCCTCCAGGGCCATGTCCTCCCCCAATCTGTCCCCACCCAGCTCAGCCAGGCTGACCCTCAGGGCCACAGCCAGCTCCCAAGTGCCTTATGCCAATGAGGAGAGAGCGCCCCTTTAAGACACCTTCCTGCCATGTGCTGGAAAGCATCCTACTAAGTCCACAAGTCTAGGCCTGTGGATCATTGGGCCCTGCACATTCTGTTCCTCCCTCCCATTCTCTGCAGCCCCCTGCAGAGCACCTCCTGCAAGGGGAGGCCAGCCACAATGCTCCCCTTTGAGGCCCCAGCAGCCCAGGGCACAGTATCAGTCAGGCACAAGGAGGAAACAGAGGGCACCCACTGGGAAACCAGACTGCTTGATAAAGAGGCAATTTACAAAGGTGTGGCAGCCTGCAGGGAAGTCACGAGGTTCGAGGTTGGGGGCAAGACCCCCAGGCAGGAAGGGGTGAGAGAAGGGTGTGGCTACGGGTTCCAGATGGCTCAGAGCCCCACTGATGTTGTCACAGCCCCCACCACAAAAGGGAGAAGTGTGGAAGGAGGTCCTGGAGGGCAAGTGGAGGTCGCCCCGCGCTCACCAGAGATGAGGTTGGCCATGGTGTTTGTGGGCACAAACAGAGTCCGCTCCACCCCAAGCAGCTCCGCAGCTGTGGCCTGCAGGTCTGAAGCGGGAAGGGATGGGGGTGGGGGCCCCATTAACAATGGCACTTTTCAAAGTCCTCTCCTAACTCACCCCGTGAGCCCCTTGTCCGCATAAGGACATCTTGCCCAAGGCTGTGGTGAGTGGCCAGTCGGGACGCCAGTCTTCCAGTCTTCCAGCTGCAGTCTGCGGTCTTGGTGGCTGCACATCTGGGTTCAGGGGCCCCTCAGTCAACCCTCTGACCGCCTTCTCCCCCCACCCCCGCCTCCTCCTGGGCCGTGTTCTCCACCCCTCCCCCCTCAACATTGAAACTCTGTGGTTTGAACCCTCCTGTCCCACCCAGACCTCACACCTGTCTGACTTCCTTTCCCATCAGTCCCTTGCAGGTGGGGCCCTGTGGTTTCTCTGCTGACTTCCTCTCCCAGAACACAAGGACAGGAGCCCTCAGAAGGAGACTCTGGGGGGCTGGAAGGGGGCAAGGCTTCCGGCTCCTGCTTTAAAGCTCCCCTCCCTTTGCCGTGACATTCAAGACCAGTGGGATCTGGCCTCTGCCTCCCCTCCAGGAACAAGGGTGCTGTCCTACATCCCAGCTCCAGCCACATTCCCCATGCATATCCTGAACACCTTTCTCACCACTCTGCTTCTGCCCTGGTGAGCCAGCACTCTCTTCCCTGCCTGGGACTGGGGGTAGAGCATTCCATTCATCTTTGAAGAGGTTCCTCCACCAAGTCCCCCTTTCCTGTGCGTCCCATGTTTCTCCTCACCCACCCCTAGTCCCCAAGGCGCTCTCTGTGGATGCTTTAACCCCAGCACCTCCCTCACCCAGTGGGGATGACTGTCTATGCTGAGCAGTGGGTCAACATCTTTGAAGTTCCAGGCCAACGGCGGGTGTCTGCTGGATGCTTGATCGGCCCCATCATTACCTGACCCCACATCCAGACCCTCAGGGCTAAAGTCACGACCCTGCGACCTGTCCCTGGCACAGCTGACGGTTTGTACACACCCCAGCAATAGTAATGGCTCACTATGGCACCAACCCTCAAACCAGGGTGGGGGGCAGCAACTCTCAACCATCTTGAAAACACTTTTGAGGTTTCTAGAACTCATTCCTCTGGAGGAGCAGCCTGTGGAGAAACCCTTTTCTAGATGGGTTTTCTGTTGTCTTCTTGTGGGAAGGTGGTGGGTGCAGGACAATAGCCAAGGGTTCCAGAGTGAGAAGACCTGAGTTCGAGTCCTGTTTTGTCGTTTACTCGACATGGGACTTAGAGCACCTGGCCTAGCTTCTCAAAGCCCTCCTCAGCAAGATGAGATAACACCCATTCTCATCGTGTCTTGGGGCCACACTTCAGTGAGCACACAGATCACCCTGCGATCCTGTTAACTTGCAGATTCTGGCTCCGGAGGGCCGGTGTGGGACCCGAGACTCTGCATTTCTAACAGGCTCTCGAGTGATGGGTCAGACTGAGCTGCAAAGAAACCGAGCGCAATGCACGGCCTGCAGCTGAGCCGCCACCCCGAGCCCCGGGCCGCCGCTCCCGCCAGCACCACGGACAGCGCCCTGGGGTCGCCGCGAGGACCCCCGGCTCTGGCCTGCACGCCGGGCTCACCGCGGACGGTGGGGTCCTCGCCGTAGTCGTCGTCCCCCACGACGGCCTCGGCCATGGCGCGCCTCATGGCCGGCCCGGGCTTGGTCACCGTGTCGCTGCGCAGGTCCACCACGTACGTCGGAATCTCCGCCAGGCTCCCAGACCTCCGCGCCCAGAAGACCCGCTGCCGCGGAGTCGCGGCTCGGGCCAGTCTGCGGAGCATGGCGGGGATAGTGCCGGGCCCTCCAGCCCCGATCTTCCTCGGCTGGATCGGAGCGGCAGGGCTTTCCAGACTTCGGCCGCGATTGACCCGGGCTAGCCGGAGGGCCCCCGCGGCATGCTGGGAGTTGTAGTTCAGCTTTCGTCGCGGCGGACACTGAGCGCACTCCCGAGGCATCCTGGGAGTTGTAGTTCCGCTTTCACCGAGTTCGGCTCCGAGCGAACTTGGGCTGAGGGAGAGGGAGGAAGGGTTGCGCTTACCCATGAAGAAACAAAGCCGCTCATGTGCCTTTTTACCGTGTGTCCAGGACTGTCGCAGACACTTTACAAGTGTTAAAGCAGCTAAGCCCCCCAACAGCTCTCAGTAGACAAGCATTATTATCACCCCATTTTACAGATGGGGAAACTGAGACGCACAGAGCCAATGAACGTGCCTAAGGTCGCTTGACCGGGAGCGTCCAGCTCTAAATGGACTGTGCTATGTTGCCCCTAAAAAAGTAGCTTTCCATCATCTACTTTTTTCAGTACAGATTTATTGAGCGCCTTTTGGTGCCAGGCATTGTCTGGGTGCCAGGCAGAGGGATACAAAGATGATCCCGAAGTCTGAGCATCCGACTTCGGGGCCATAATGGAGGTGGAATTGGGGGGGGGGGTGACAAAGAGTCCCCTCCTCCGTACCCACTGGCCCTTGGTGGGGGAGAGGGTGCTGCCTCCACCCCGGGCCAGTGTCGCGTTGGGGGTGGGGAGTGGTGAAGGGCCCTGACTGACTCAAGTCCCCGCTTAGCAGGCAGGTGGTTTTGGACAAGTCAATTAACCTCTCTGCACCTCAGTCTCCTTAAATGCAAAATGGGCTGTTTTCAGGATTTGATGACTTAAGGGGTTTTTTGTGCTGAGTCTGTCGCCTGGCTGGTAGTAAATGCTACAGATGAGTGTTTTCTGTCTTACTGCTGCTGTTTTATTGTGGTTACTGGTCACAGCCCAGGGCGCTGGGGTTTGGTGCTGCTGCTGTGGGGTGCAGCCCGACTCGGCCTGGACTGGATCTCCTGCAGGGTTGACTGTCCCTCGGCCGGGAAGGACAGGCCTCTCTCTGGGTGCCCAGCTCCACTAGCAGCTCCCCTTCCCCAAGTGTGGGCCACAGATGTCTCTTCCTCACAGGAGGAGACCGGACCCTAAGGGCTGAACGTGACCAGAAGAGGCACCCACAGCTCTGATCAGGGCAGCCCTCAGCAAAGAGGACTCTGACACTGACCTTCATCGGAGCTCTGACGTGTGTCTGCTCCGGGTCAGGTCTGGGGATACAGGAGAGCAAAGCAGCTTGCCCTTGGAGTTCAGTTCTTTGGGATGGGGATAGGATGCTGCCTGTTGGCTCTGGGAAAAGTTGCAACAGGCCTGGCTGAAGCATCAGGGCAGGCTTCCTGGAGGAAGCAGTGACTGGTTGAGCTTTGAAGGTAGAACAAGGTGTTAATCAGACAAAGGCAGAGGGAGAGTGTTCCATGCAGTGGGAACAGCTTCAGCAAAGGCTTGTGGTCAGAGGCAGCTGGAACACTTGAGGCCTGGAAGAGAAGGGAGCAGGGGCAGAGATGGAGTCCTCTCCCTGTGCCTGCAGAGCCATCGTGAAAGGGCAGAAATCGCAAGTCCCTGTAGGATCTGGGGCCCCGAGGACACCCATCTGAAGGAAAGGCCCACTCTGCCCTCCGCAACTCCCCCCTTGGTGCCCTGCGGCCCTGACCCACAATCTCCACTGAATTCCGGGCCCTGAGAAAACAAGCCCCTTATCTCAGTGTCTGGCTCCAGCCCTTCTGCTGGGAAGTGGGGGAGGGAGGCAGGGAGTAGAGGCCTCTGTGGGAAGGAAGGGAGGGGCTGGGGCAGCGATGGTGACTTTAGGGGGAGCAGGGAGAAGGGGGCAAACAGCTGGATCCCCAGGCACCTCCCAGCCATGGCAGAGCCACAGAATGGCCTTCTGTTTGCAGGCACTTCACCTTCCCACTGACAACCTCCCTGCTAATCCTCACTGCAACCCTGGGGGAGAGGGATTAGGCAGGGGCCTCAGGGCTACCCGAAAATGCCACCAAGGTGAAACAGCTGGTCACCAAACTGGGCCTTTCTCCTCCCAGGGAAGAGCTGTTTCCTCAGTGAGCTGGGCTCTTCCTGGGGAAAGTTGGCCCCAACAAAAGTTGCTTCTGCCAGGTGGCTGCTTATCACCGCCTGTCTTGTCCCAGGGCACCTGGGCCACCCCCTCCTTGCCCAGTGGTGGCTTCTCCAGCATGAAGGGAGCAGGAAGCTTGGGCTACCATGGAAGAAGGCTGGGAGCCCTCCATGGCCTGTTTCTGAGGCCTCATCAGGGGGCTTGCTGTTGTTCAGTTGTTAAGTTGTGTCCGACTCTTTGCAACCCCATGGACTGCAGCACGCCCGGCTTCCCTGTCCTTCACCATCTCCCAGAGTTTGCTCAAACTTGTGTCCATTGAGTCAGTGATGCCATCCAACCATCTTGTCCTCTCTGTCTTCCCCTTCTCCTCTCGCCCTCAATCTTTCCCAGCATCAGGGTCCTTTCCAGTGAGTCGGCTCTTTGCATCAGGTGGCCAAAGCATTGGCGCTTCAGAGACCCTCCGACCAAGACTTGGTCTCAGGGAGTTGTGTGGGCACATGCGTGTGTGTGAATGTGTCTGCGTATGTATGTGTATAAATTTGTGTGTGCACGCATGTTGGCATGCCCACCCAGGTATGTGTGCACTGTGCACACATGTGTATACTTGTGGATATATGTAACTGTACTGGTGTTTGTTATGCATGTGTATAAGCACACCTCAAGAGATATTGCCGGTTTGCTTCCAGACCACTGCAATTAGGAATCGCAAAGTGTGTCGCATGAATTTTTTGGTTTCCCGGTGCACATAAGTTATGCTTACACTACACTGTAGTCTTTTAAGTGTGCAATAGCATTATGTCTAAAAACAATGTACATACCTTAATTTAAAATATTTTATTGCTAAAATTGCTAACCATCATCTGAGCCTTTTTGGCTGCACAGCATGCGGGATCTTAGTTTCCGGTCAGGGACCGAACCTGTAGAAGTGTGGAGTCTTAATTAACCACTGGACCGCCAGGGAAGTCCCAGTGAGTTGTAATATTTTTGTTGGTGGACAATTCGAAACATTTCGAGAATTACCCAAATGTGACGCTGAGATGCAAAGTTAGAGTGTGGTCTTGGAACAATGGGGCTAACAGACTTGCTCGATGTAGGGTTGCTGCAAACCTTCAATTTGTTTAAAAAAAAGAAAAGATAAAAGGAATATCTTCGAAGCTCGATGAAACAAGGTGTGCCTGTCCATTTGTGTGTATGTTTGTGTGTGGGTATGTGTGTGTATGGGCATCCCAGGTGGCGCTAGTGGTGAAGAAACTGTCTGCCACTGTAAGAGACACAGATTTGATCCCTGCCTCTGGAAGATCCCCTGGAGGAGGGCATGGCAACCCACTCCAGTATTCTTGCCTGGAGAATCCCATCGACAGAGGGGCCTGGCAAGCTACAGTCCATAGGGTCTCAAAGACTCAGACACGACTGAAGCAACTTAGCACACACACACGCACGTTTATATATGCCCGTGTGTGTGTACTGGTGTATACATATATATGTCTGTATGCATGTATATATGTGTGTGTCCCTGGAGTGTGTGAGGTCCAGTCACCCTGTTGGTAAGCTGAGGACAGTCCACAGCTCCCAGACTAGGATGAGAAGCCAGAAGCCCCTGGTGCAGCCAGCATTGCTTGTCCCTCCCCAGCACCCCAGGTCACTGGGCTGATCCCCTTCTCTCCTCCTCAGTCCCCTCCTCTACTGTGAACCTGGAGGCCTGGGGTCCTCTCCTGCCTCCATGCAGACCCGCCCACCCCACAGCCACTGCCCTAGGTCAGGCCACATTGGGCTCCTGCCCCTGCCTCCACCCCCGGGATGCAGCCCACCCCGCCCACCACCAGCCCCACTCACCACCCACCCCCCCGACCCCATCGCATCCTCACAGCTGTCTCCCTCACACTGCTGCAGCCCTTGCTGATTCCCCAAATGCACTGGCCTCACTCTCACCCGGAGATCTTTGCACCTGCATGCCTTCTGCCCGGAAGCCACCCCCGCCCCCCAGCCAGTGGCACGTGTCTCTGGTTACCACCTTCTTTGTTTTCTTGTCTCAGCTGAGACGCTCCTTCTGGAAAGCACCCTGACCCCCTTCCAGCAGGAAAGGGAGGTGGTTCTCCTCTGGGGTGTCAGTAGGGTCTCTTCTCACTGCCTGCAGGTTTGGGGAGAGATGGGGACACTCTTGGCCTTCAAAGTGTCCTGTGTGCCCAGACCAGCAGCAGCCCCCCAGTACTCCGTGATTTCAGTTGAATGGATGATGAGGGGGGCAGTGACCCAATTCCCTGACCCGGGGGACCCCCATGCAATATGGACACTGTCGTGGGAAGCAGGGAGCCTTGTCGGGAGCTCTGACCGTGGAGGGCTAGAGGGCCCCCGTGCAGGAAGAGGCAGGAGTGGGTGAGGAACACATGCTGGGGAAAGCTGAGGGTCTCCAAGGCAGCCCCTTCCCGGCCTTCTGGAGGTGTCTGTCCCGCGAGCAGGATGAGGATGGTGGGCAGGTGTTCAGGGGAGTGAGATATGAGTCCTGGGGTGGCTGCCTCTTGAGGCACCCCCAGGCTCCCTGGCCCCCCTCCAAGGACAGGCTCTCTGGGGTGTGGGCACACACTTGTGCGTACACACACACACACACACACATGCACGTGAGCCAAGTTCAGTGTGCATATTCCTGTAACGCTGGGCCGCTGGCAGGAAGTGAGCAGTGGGGAGGCCGCTGCTGGGAACCCGGGGCTGGCCCTGCTGAGATAAAGGGAGGCCGCAGATTGGAGCTGGAGATAGCGGCCGGGGCCTGTAAACAGGTTGGGGAGATGTCCTTCCCATCGCATCCCCCTGGCCTTGAGCCTGCATGATCCATAGGGCGCTGGCCTGGGTCCAGCCCCACAGCCTGGGAGTCCAGGGAAGGCTCTTTGTACCATCATCTCTGAAGACTGGGGGGGTGGCAAGGGACAGAGCGCTGGGCCTGGGGGCCAAGGTCATGTTTGCTTTTGGGAGGGAGGGTAGGGGGATGGGAGGAGCCAGTTCAAGCCCTGTGCCTCCCCCACTGGGGAAGGAAATGTGGCATGCGTCAGAGGGGTCCCCTTCAGAGCTGTCTCTGCATTTCCAAACAGGGTGGGACCAGGAGAGATTGAGAGCCATGGGAGGCTGCACCCTACCAGTCAGCAGGCGGGCTCAGCCGACAGCCCACAGTGAGCTTGAGGTTACGGTAGCCGGGAGACCCCACACTCTGCTGGCCAAGGGGAACCCATAGAACTTGCATCCTCATTCCACGAACTCCTGGACCATGAGCGCCAGGAACAAGGCCGGGTGCAAGTCTGTGTGAGGAGTCCCAGTGCCCGGCACAGCGGGTGCTCAGATACACTTGTGTTTTTGAAAAAATAATGAGCCACCCACACAACCTAATACAGAAAAGTGCATGAAGCATATATGCACAGTTTTACAAATGCATATAAAATGATCTCTCATATTATTGCCACTTAGATCAAGAAATAGAACATAGCCAGGATTCCAGAAGCTTCCTTGCCATGCGCAACCCTCTGCCAGAAGTTTTGCTGCAGCCTGACTTTTATGCTCATTACCTGCTTTGCTCTATCGTTTTGCCATCACCATATTTCCTTGTTAATAGCTAGCGCTGCTAGCTTTTGGATTTGCTGTGAATTTTGGGTAATGGATGCCTTAAATCCCTGGAAACGCGATAGGCTACCCACTCCCATTTTCTTGGGCTTCCCTGGTGGCTCAGACAGTAAAGAATCTGCCTGTAATACGGGAGACCTGGGTTTGATCCCTGGGTTGGGAAGATCCCCTGGAGGAGGGTATGGCAACCCACTCCAGTATTCTTGCCTGGAGAATCCCCATGGACAGAGGAGCCCAGCGGGGTCACACAGAGCCAGACACGACTAAGCATGCACGCATGCCTTTTTTGATGCTCCAACTGTCAAATTCATCCGTGTTGCAGCTGTAACTCACTCTTGCCACAGCTGTGTGGTTTTTCCACTGTGTGCCACGGTTGATTTCTCCACTCTGCTGTTTGGGGACCTTTGGCTGTTTTCAGACGTCGTTTCCAGACAGCCCTGCTGTGAGCAGGCACATTCACCCTGGTGTTGCTTGGGGCACAAATGTGCACATTTCTGTTGGGCACACGCTTGGGGAGGAACTGCTGAGGCTGCGATCCTTATCTCCTCACTAGACCCTCCTGAGCCTTCCCCAAAGTGGCCAACATGATTTACATGCCATTGTTCTCATTGCTTGCTATTCTCGCCATCCTCTGCATCATCAGACTTCAAAACTTTAGTCATTCTGGTGGACATGTGGCAGTTTCTTGTGATTTTAATCTGCTCTTTCTGATAAGTGACGAACTTGAGCACTTTTTCTTAGGTCTTAACCATTCAGATTCTGCTCCTATGAGGAGCTTGATAAAGTTCTCTAGCTGCTTTGTCAGAGTTATTTCCATATGCTGGGTTATATGCTGGGAAAAAAAAAAGTCCCCCTTTTATGGCCTGTCTTTTCACTTTTATGGAATTCTTGCTCGATCACAGGCTCTTTGTTTTCTGTAGTTAAATCCGCCCCCCAACCTTATGATTGATGTCTTGTTTAAGATCGCTTTCCTTTCCTCAAGGTCGTGATGACACTCTCCTCACTGTCTTCTGAAATATGGGAGTTCTGCTGTCTCATTAAATTTAACCACTTGCTGGCGCTGTGATGTCGAAACTGCACTTCGGAGAAAAGGTGCCTGTGTGACATGGGGGCTCCGTGCTCTCCACCCCGGGGTGGCCCAGGCTGGCAATAGGGGGCTACCCGGGTCACAGTGGGAATCAGAGTGTCCTGACTGGGCGAGGCTGGGGAAGGTCTTATTCAGAAGTGAAAGAGAGGATGGGAGGCACGTGCCACCAAGGCTTTGAGAACAGAGGTGGCCTTGGACAGGCCTTTCAGCTCTGTGACCCTCATGGGGGTGGGTGGCCTCTGCTGCCTCTCAGGCCTCCCCAGAGTGTGCAAAGCTGGGGGCTCAGCCTCTTGGGATTGGAGGTGCTGGGTCAGCGTCTGACCCCTTCCACAGAAGCACCCACGCTGTGGGATCCCGGGGTCGGGTCACAAGGAACTCTGGGTCTTAAGGGCTCTTCAGGGGTCTGGGGAGTCCATGTGGTCAGGGGCAGAACAGCCCAGGGTGAAGCCTGGCAGGTGGACGGGCGGAACGCTGGAGTCCAAAGAAATCCGCTGGAACGGTACACCCAGGGTGCCTTCCATTCTGCGAGGAAGTAGCCAGCCTTCCAGGAATTGCTTTGGGGTGGGGGCATGGAGGATTGTGGGGGGGCCAAGCAAGCCCAGGGCTGGGTCCCCACTTCAAGGGTCTCCCCTGGGCGGGGGGCTGGGTGTGTGCAGGCAGTAGGGGCAGGAGACGTGGGGACAGCGGGGGACATAGCCTTAGAGACCTTCTGAATTTCAGGCTCCAGCAGCTGGGGCCAGGGAACCCTCTGGGCACCCCACATTCCCAGGCCCCCCCAGCTCTGGCTGCAATGAGAGCAGACCCTTATACTTTCTGCCCCACCTGCTGGCCCCAGGCCCCAGCTGGGCCCCATCAGCCATGTCAGGCCAGCGTTGAGGGCCTGGCATTATTTACTGCAGCAGCTTCCTCCTCCTTCCAGTAACTTGTCCTCCAGCTCCAGGCAGCTTCTGATCAGGCAGCAGACCTCTAATCTCTCGAATCTGCTCTCTTACCGGCATCAGCCTCTCGCTTCCTGTTACTCAGCCCCGGCCGAGGCGTGGGGTCAGCTTCGAGCTGGCCGGGCCCCGGCTGTTCCCAGGGCCTCTGCCCAGGCTCTTCAGTCCACCCGGCAGGGAGCACACAGGGGTCAGATGCCATTCATGGGCTTGGCGAGCCGTCTGGGGTGGGACCAGCTCTGCAGATGCTGACCCTATGCTGGGGGTACAGGACCCCAGGATGTGGGGGGCATGGGCTCCTAGGCTGCGGCTCTGGGTCCTGCACGGTGGGTGGCTGAGGCTCCTCTGCTTGCCCTCCGCTGGGCAGAGCATCCACGAAGGGCGCCCTTCCCCTCTGACCTCCTCTGCCTCCCGGTCCCCTGTGCCTGCACTGGGGCCCGAGCCTGTGTGAGAAGGGAGGGCACACAGGTTCTGGAGAGCAGACCTGGATGGAACACACAGGGACAGAAAGAATCGGGCCTTCGGCCTTATCTGCAGGGGCAAGAGCTTCCGCTGCAGAAGGGGAAAGGGTTTCGCTGCACAATTCCAGGGTTATGCACCTTGGGTGGGCCTCCCTAGCTACCCCAGAGGAATCGCAAGGTCGCAGGGTAAGGTGGGGGCAAGAAAGGCTGCCCTGCCTCCACTGGACTCTGAACACAGGAACAGACATCAGGCACCCTGGGCACGGATCCTACCTTGTCTAGGAAAGGTATTCCTAGTAATGGCGCATCTGTTCTTGAGCCCTAGCTTCTGCATCAGTCATGTAGCCAGATGGGACCCAGGTGTCTAGTCCTGAACAGTGCCTCCCTCTGTGCCCAGCTGCAGGAATTTTGTCTTATAAGGAACCCTACCTAATCCTTCTTTGGGCTTCCCAGGTGGTGCTAGTGGTAAAGAACCCGCCTGCCAATGCAGGAGACATAAGAGACGTGTGTTCAATCCCTGGGTCGGGAAGATCCCCTGGAGGAGGGCATGGTCAACCCACTCCAGTATTCTTGCCTGAGAAATCTCATGGACAGAGGAGCCTGGCAGGCTACAGTCCATAGCGTTGCAAAGAGTCAGACACAGCTGAAGCCACTTAGCACAACAATCCTTTATTTTGTCCGCAGTGGGCCTGTTTCTCTCCTCTGTGCCACAGACTCATCTCATTTCTCTTCCCCTGGCAGTCCTGCAGAGGATAGGAGACACCCGTGTTTTTTTGGGGGGGGAGAGGACACCTTGGGTTTGGCTTCCCAGCTGCTGACCGGATGGCTGGTGTCAGGGAAAGCAGGTCTTCACGGTGGCAGAGTTCAGAGGGGATCTTTGGGAAGGAAGAAGGTCAGAGTCTGAGGCTGGAGCATGGGCCAAAGTAGGGGAGCTGCCAGGGACTCCATCCTAGCTGGGGAGGCCAAGGGGTCTGACTTTGGGCTCCAAACACAGAATAATCCACTAGGGTGGGGAGGAGACTTTTATGCTTAGTATTTACATTTCATCCTTTTAAAATGTCTCTCTTTTGTGAATATTTTATAACGCAAGTAATAGATTCATACAGTCACGGAAACTTGAAATCTATAAATAACTATACATATATAGTTATGAGTTCATATGGAGTTATGAGCGCAAGCATTTCTTATGAGAGAGTGCATGACCCAAGCAATGAGAGGGTTTGAAGGTCACTCTTTCTTAGCGCTTATGATTTTTATTTTAAATCCTGGGCACCTTCCTACTGAGTTTGAAGTCCAGGATGGCAGGATGAAGGAAGGTCCCACATTCAGGCACTTGAAGGGCTGGCATCAGCAAAAAGTCTTGAGCTGGCTTGACGGGGATGATGGAGGGGTCTGAGGACCTGCAGGTGACGCGGGCATAGATGGGGCTCCGGGCTGTCTCTGGTGGGCACCTGCTCTCATCGGGAAAGAGGCAAGACTGAGCTTGCCCTGCGTGGGGTGAGGGAAAGGCAGCCATGGCTGGGCCTCTGCTCAGGAACCCAAGACCCCCTTGCTCAGGGTTGAGGGCAGCACCCAGGACTGGCACCTTCTGAGCACACCCACCTGTCTCTCCAGTCCTGGGTCCCTGGGAGGAGCTTTGTTACTGGAGCACTTAACTCCACAAAGTATTTGTCATGCTCCTGTGGGGCCCCGGGCAAGGGCAGGACACAGCTTGTGCCGTCACGCATCTGGTCAGGTGTGCAGGCAGCGGTACAAGATGCCAGCGATCCGGGGTGGGAGTACATTTCCAGAGTCCTGGGTGAGCGGAAGCTAGTGCTCCCTGTTGGGGTTTGTTGCTCCCGGGGAAGGAAGCTCAGCAAGAAAACGCCAAGTCGTCGGTCCATCTACCAGTCAGTATCTACCGGGCACCTATTAGGTTTAACCAGCCAGTTCTGGGTGCTGGGGTAGGGGGCTTTGCCTCCCGCCGAGGACGGAGGGCCAAGGATGGATCACAAGGAGCTCTGCACGGCGGGACCCTGATCCCCATTTTACAGATAAGGAAACTGAGGTCCAGGAAGTAGACTAACTTGAGGGTAAATAGAAGAGTCAGGATTGGAACCCGTATCTCCCAGGTCTGGCTGTGAGAGCCACAGGTGTGTGGACAGCCAGCAGGGGGCAGTGCTGGAAGCGCCTGGAGGCTCCCCTTCTGCGCTTGGAGGAATCCTGTGTATCTTCCAGGAGTTTAGCTTGCCTTCTCCTCCAGGAAGCTTTCCATGATACCCTGCAACACTCTGCCAAGACACACCCTTTTCCCCCTGTCCCCTCTGCACCTAGCTCACCTCAGAGCAGCCCTTGACACCAGCCACTCGGGATACCTCTCACTGGGCTGCGGGCCACTTGAGGGCAAGGCCTGCGTCCTTTGTTCTCAGCATCCTAGCATCCATCTGGCTTAGGACATGGTAGCTGTTAAGGGAATAAACGAATGAATGAGGAAAGCAAGAGTAGAGGGTGCGAGGGCCTTCCTTCCAAAGATGGGACATGGCCCCGGAGAGAGGAGCAGGATTTGCATGCACTGGGGGGAGAGTCTGCCAGGGGACGACTCCAACCTGGGCATCAGACAGCACTGCCAGGAGGGAGCCCTGGCAGGTTCTTGAGCAGGGGCACGGCAGGGCAAGCCTCCCCATATCCCTGTGCCACCCCATGCTGACCCTCCTGCAGTGGGGAGGGGCAAGAGCTGCACTCTCCAGGCCTGCGACCTGACTCCTGAAGTTCTTCCAGCTTTCTCACCTAAAGCCCTCAAGCTGCACCTGGGAACGGTGTCTGCCAGCAGCTGGTCAGGAATGGTGGGCGATGAGCTAGTCGAATTTCTCTTCCCCTGGCATTCCTGCAGAGGATGGGGGATGGCCCTTTGTTGGGGGGAGGGCTGGGCACCCTGGACCTGACTCCCCAGCAGTTGACAGGACACTGGCATCAGAGAAAGCAGGTCCTCATGGTGGCAGAGCTGAGGGCAACACTCCCCTGGAGCTCGGGATCAGTTACTTCGTCAGCTCATTCTTGTGCTTATGCAGTAAATGTTTATTGGGCACTCCTGATTGGCTAGACCCTGCTCTGTCTTGGAGTTGGACTCTGGCCTCTGGGGGGGTGTGAGGGCCACTCCCACGGTGGTGCCAGCCCCCCTCACCGCACCGGTGGGCTCCTCTGCCACCCTATCCCCGCCCACTCTGGGCCAAGCCGGGAGACAGTCCCCCTGGGGTGGGGGAAGGGGCTCTGGGGGTGGCGAGCCCCTGGCAGACCCTCCCCAAGGAGCAAGCAGGGTGGGGTGGGGGCCTCCGGCAGCCCTGCCCGGCCCCACACAGGCAGCTGTTCCCGGAATGGGGGTTTTAAACTTTTTTTTTTGTTGGCGCATATGCATGTGGTCTTAATTATTTATACGCAGCACTTATCTCCCCCAAATGTTTTATCGGGATTCGGCAGATCCGAGAGATGGAAGCCCCGTGCAGGAGCGGGGGCGGGGAGGAGACTGTAGGGGAAGCAGTAGGGAGCCGGGGGGGGGGGGGGGTGAAGGGAGCTAGGTTAGGCGTCCCTAAATCAGCCCGGGGGTGAGGGAAGGAAGGACCCCAATCGCGGTGGGTCGGTTTAAGTCTTTCAGGCCCTGATGAAAGTTGGGAAACCGCAGCGGGTATCCGGCCTGCGGGAGTTAACACCTGGGGCGGCCTGTGTGGGTCCCGCCGACAGGGGGCGCCACGCGGGGGGCCACTTCTCCCCCGAGCGTCCCTGGTGGATGCGAAGGAAGATGGAGAACGACCTCTGGCAGCAGCAACCCAGGAAGCCTTAAGAAGGCTCCCTGCTCTTTCCTGGTGGAAGTGGCCAGAGGAGAGATTGGGCCTGACCTTGGGATCCCTCACCTGTTAACGTGCAGGGGCGTTATGTCTTCTTTATGCTCACCACCCCCTGGAGACATTTCCTGTCCATTTTACAGACCAGGAAACTGAGGTTCAGGAGAGTCACCGGGCTAGGGACCTCCAGCAGAGCAGGGATTGGTGCCCATGTGGACTCAGGCAGGTGGTCTTTCCTGGAGCAAGGGGAGGGTAGTGGGCCGGGCCTGCCCCCTCACTTGGCCCCCAGAATTCCAACGTCCCCCTAGCTGCATATGCCCTGTATATGCCCTCTTTTCCTGGACGTTTGGGCAGCGCAGGCGGGAGATTCCTGGAAGCGCCTCCCAGGCACAAACCCCTCCTTGCACCCGCCCACCCTGTGCTTGCAGGATTTGCAGGGGGCTCTGAAATCCTGGGGTAGGGGGCCAGGAAGCTGAGCCTGGAGGGCCCAGGAGTGCCCCACTCCTCCCACCGGCAGGGCTCAGCGCGCTCTGGCCTAACCCCTGTCCTGCCCGCACCCAGGAGGCCTTCTGGGGCCGAAATTGGCGCCCGGGGAAGGCTCGCAGTGTCCCACCGGGAGGTCTGGCTGGGGATAGGGGGCCCCTGAGATGGGGTGGGGCATGGGGCCCTGGGTGGGCTCTACCCCAGCTGCTTGGAATTCCACAGGGACAGAGGTGAACCCAAGAGCCTCCTAGCCCGGCCGCCTTCCCCCTCCCCACCGGGGTCTTCCGGAGAGCTGGGGGGCTGGCCCCTTGCTGGGAGAGTGTGCATGTTTGTGCTGGCGGTGGGGAGGACTTCCTTCAATTTGCCGCTGCGGGCGGGAGGAGTCTTCCTGGTTGGGGCTGGGTGGGGGCCGGGTTGGGGCAAGCTCTTGGGCCCCCTGGAATCTAGATTCCCTTGGTTGGGGTAGGGCCAGAGAGGGGGGTGTCTCACCCCAGGTCATGGAGTCGAGGCTGTCTCTGAGTGGGAGATTCCCGAGAGCTCCGGACGGCCCTGGATAATCAGCTCATCGATTAACAGCTTGGGTGTGGGGGGTGCTTCAACAGGGGGCGGGGCTGTTGAATCTGGGGCCCAGCCCAGCGAAGTGTTGCGGGTGGGAGGCGGGGAAGGCGGCAATTCCAGGTTGGGGAGGGTCTCTGCGCCTCCGTAGAACGCTGAGGATCCTCCGAGGGGCCCCCCGGGTGCCAAACGCCAGCCGGGCCCCCTTGGGCCCCTGGAAGAATTGGTTCCCACCAGCCAACCTGTTCCCATAGCCAGAAGTTGCCATGGTGACCCCCTCCCACCTTCAGCTACAGCTTTTCCAGTAAAACCACTGCAGAAATCCATACTTCCCGACAGGCACGCCCCCGACCCCCCACCCCCCACTCTGCGCGGTAGGGAGCGGCCAGGAGTTAACCCTCTGCCTGCCGGCTGGCCGGCACTGTAGGGGGAAGTCAGGGGAGTGAGAGCTGGCCGTGGGGGACCTGGGGCTGGAGAGGAGAAAGTGAACAGGGGACAGGCCAGCTGCTGTTTCCCTCGCAGCCCCAGGATGGGACTCCAGGAAGTTCGAGGAGAGAAAGGAAGCTAGCGCCCCACTGCCACCGACTCTGGAGGATTCTTGCCGGGGTGCCAGGACTGCTCCCGGTGGAAGCCGACTGTCCCCTCTGGGCTCTGGCCAGCCGCCCCACAGTGCCTTCCGCTGTCGGTGGGGTAGCAGGTCTCCCCAGCCTGGCCTGCAGTTGCTGATGGATCAGCTCTCCCCTCTCCCTTCTGTCCCTCTCCTCCAGCGCAGACCTCTTTCTGGAGGCAGAGAGGGCTCGGCTCAAGTCCGGCAGCCCCACTGCCAGCACCGGCAGCCCCTCAAGGGAAGCCACACGCCCCTCAGCCTGGCTTTGTGTCCATAGGTCTGCTCTGGTGGGCTACTGGACAAAAGAAGTCTCTGACCACTTGGGGTCTTGGCTTTCTTCCCTGAGAAGTGAGGGGAATGATCTAGGCTGCTTGCAAGTTTGAGGAAGAAGAGATATTCCATCCTGCGGGGGTGGGGGGAGGGGTGCCAGGGATAAAGCCTGCTTTGTCTCTATCAGGGGAGGGGCCCCTGGGGACCCCTAAGACTGTGCAGACCCAGGGGGCTCAGCTCTGCGGCCCAGCCTGCTTCCACTTTCAGAGCCGTCAGTGGGCTCTAATTGTTCTCTCTGTAGCCCAGGATGAATAATTGAGAGGTCTTTGAAGAGAATTAATTAGCCCGTTTATTGACTGTAAATGCTTTGCTGCAGATGATAAAGGGAAGGCTCAGCCGCCGTGCCTGCCACCGACCCATGGCTCGACGTGGCATTTGTACTCGGGGTTCCCTGGGCACCACCAGGGCTCAGCCTTTGCCTTTCGCCCCAGAGGGGTGCAGACTGCGAGCTCCCCCACCTGCCTGCCCCTTGCTGCCAGGTTCTGCCCCTCAGCCCCGGCTCTGCTTCGGGTATCTTCCAAGAGGCAAGTAGGGACCTCCCTGTCCCCAAGGACTAGGGCCAGGACATGTCCCAGTGTTGGGAGCACTTGGCCAGCATGCTGAACTGAGGCAGAGAAGTAGGTCTCCCTTGAGGTGGCTGAATCCGGGGAAGCTGGTGCTCAGGGCTCAGGAGGGGAGGAGGAGCCCTTCGTGATGATGTCTGCATCCCAGGCAGGGGCAGGGGCCAAGCTGAGAGCCCGAGCCTCCTCCAGCCCCTCCCCTCAGTCCTGCTGGTGGTAGACATCTGCGCTTTGGGCTGCTTGGTGTCCAAACAGCTTTCCCAGGGGCTACGGTTGGGTCAGACAGCATGCAATGAGGGTCCAGCAGTTCTATGCAGGCCGTTCCATGCTAACCTTTACACCCGTAAGCTGCTTATTCTCCTTGTCTTAACCAGAGAGCAACTCTCTGTCAGATGCAGTTCGGACTAGTGACTTCCCTTGTTCCCTGTATCAGTCAGCTACTGCCATAATCAGGCCCCCTAACAAACAGCCCCACAATCTCAGCGGCGTTCCACAGTAAACATTGCTTTTTTGCTGTCATGTAAATAGGCTTGTTGGGGTTCAGTAGATCCAGACTGGGCTTGCCTCCGCGTTGTGGGTTGGGTCCAGGTTTGTTCCACGTGTTTCTTGTTCTCCTTGGACCCGCAGGCGACCCGAGGTGTGTTCTTTCCTGGTCTGTGTCAGCAGGCAGGAGAGCAGGTTTGTTGTGCGAGGCATTTCAAGTTTCTGCTCGCTGCATATCACTGCCATCCCATTGATCAAAGCAAGTCATATGGCGCTCTGTTCTGAAGGCCTGTGTCCCCTGAAAATTCAGATGTTGAAATCCTGACCCTCAAAGGTGATGGTGTTAGGAGGTAGGGCCTTTGGTAGGTGATGAGGGCTCCAGCCTCATGAATGAGATTAGTGTTTTTATAAAAGAGTCCCCCAGAGCTCCCCTGCCCCTTTCCCCATGTGAGCACAGTGAGAAGTTGCCCTCTGGGAACCAGGAAGAGGGTTCTCACCAGAGCCTGGCCGTATTGGACCCTTGATTTTGGATTTTCAACCTTCAAATCTGAGACATTTCTGTTGTTTATAAGCCCTGAGACTATGGTACTTTGTATAGACTGATACGGGGCGGGGTGAGGCGGGGTGGGGGGTAGTGCCCAATGTCAAGGATACGGATGCGTAACTGCAGAAGGGAGTGAAGTGGCAGGGTTGATAACCCAATCCCCTCTTTTTAGCTTTAGTTTTATTATGAGAAAAGTTTTTTTTTTTTAATCAGAAAGCAAAACTAGGCAGGGGGGCATAGCAGTGACTCTCTTCGGAACATCACCCAGATTCCGTAGCTGTTAATATCTTCCTATATTTTCCCTGATCTGCCTTTTTTTTTTTTCTTGGTAAGGTATTCTTAAAGCTTTTTAAAAATTGAAGTTAAAATACACATAACATGAAATTTACCATTTTAACCATTTTTAAGTGTGCAGCTCAGTGGCATTAGATATATTCCCACAGCTCTGCGGCTATCACCAGTATCCACCTCCAGAACATTTTTGTCATCCTAAACTGAAACGCTGTCCCCATGAGACACTAACCCTTCATTCTCTCCTCCCCCAGCCCCTGGCAACCACCACTATGTTTCTGTCGCTATAAATCTGACTATTCTAGGTATCTTATCTGGGAGAAATTACACAATATTTGTCCTTCTGTGCCTGTCTTATTTTGCACAGCGTGACGTTTTCGAGGTCCACCCATATTGTAGTGTGTGTCAGAATTTCTTTTTTTTAAGGTCAACTAATATTGCGTTGCATGCGTAGACCACACTTTGTTTATTCATTCATCCACTGATGGACATTTGGGTTGCTTCTACCTTTTGACTGTGTTGAATAATACTGCCATGAACCTGAGTGTACAAGTATCTGCTTGAGACTCTGCTTTCAGTTCTTTGGAGTGTATGCCCAGAAGTGGAATTGCTGGGCCGTGTAATAATCCCGCGTTTCACTCTTAGAGGAGTTGCCATTCTGCCCTCCACAGTGCTGGCACCATTTCACATTCCTGTTTGCAAAACGCAAGGGTCCAGTCTCTCCATATCCTCACCAACACTTGTTATTTTTTCTTTTTTCCTTTCTTTCCTTCTTTCTTCCTCTCTCCTTCCCTCCCTTCCTTTCTCCCTCTCTTCCTTCCTTCTTTCTTCATCATTGCCATCTTAAAGGGTATGAAGAAGTGTCTCATAGTTTTGTTTTCCTTTAATATTTATTTATTTGGCTGTGCCGGGTCTTAGTTGCAGCATGAGGGATCTTCAGTCTTTATTGCAGCTTGCAAGATCTTTAGTTGCAGCATGAGAAGACATCTGGGATCTAGTTCCCTGACCAGGAATCGAACCCGGGCCCCCTTGCATTGGGAACACAGAGTCTTAGCCACTGAACCACCGGGGAAGTCCCCTCATTGTGGTTTTGATTTGTGTTTCTATCTCCTTTTGACTTCAGCTCTCTTTTGAGATGGGTTTCTATTTCTTGTAACTGGGACTAGTTTGGGTGGGTTCAGCAGCAAGTGTCCTGTGGTTCTAGCTAATGTGTGCTGCAAGCCAGGCTCTTCACTCCCAAGCACTGTCCCAATTCAAGACCCCAACAGCCCAGTGAGGTGGGGGCTGCTTATGAAGCCCAGTGTAGGGGTGAGGCTGGGGTGGACAGGTGACTTGCCCAGAGGCACAGAGCTGCGGTTCAAAGGCAAGCCTACACCTGAGCCGTGACCTTGGGGTCCTCAGGGTAGGGTAGACATTGCCAGGGCACTGCCAGAGGAGGCCTGCCTGTTACCTTGGCCCAGACTTGGAGAACTGGTGTTGGGGTAAGGGAGACCCCAAGACCTGGACAGCACCAGGGTGCAGGAGAGACTGGGAAGAGAGAGAGGGCGCTGAGACTCCTTGCTGCTCTCCCAGGATGAGGAGTTTGGAGGCTGAGAACATCTGGAGAAAAGGAGCTCATTGCCTGAAAGAGCTGCTGTGGCATCTAACGATATGGGCTTCCTTCCTTCCAGGAAGGGGGATTGAGAAGGAAGCTGCCCTCCCCCCGCTCACCAGTAAGCTGCCTGTGTTCAGATGAATTGCTCAATTGCAGTTAACACCTGGCTCCTTGGCCTGGCCCATAGAGCCTTAGCATACTCTTGAACTCCTTGTGGAATGGGCTTGCTGTGTGGGTCTGGTGGGCCAAAGTGATGGGAAAGAGAGCCTGCCTGCTGGGGGTTCCGCAGGAGGCAGGCCAGGCAGGGCCCCTGGGTCCCACCTGCTCAGTGCCCCTGGCCCCACCCAGGCTTCAGTTGGGGTCTTTACTGCTTGCCATGTGTCCCGTAAGCCTGGGCATCAGTGTCTGGCTTCCTGGAAACCGAGGTGGTGGTAAAATGAGTGGCCAGAGCCAGCTGGCGTGGATGCCCACCCTGGGCCTCAGGGCCGTGGGAGACCACCTGCAGCGGAGCCAGGAGAGGGGCGGCGGCTGGGGCCCACCGGGCTGGGGCGCCGGGCACAGCTGGGCCTGTGGGAGGGGTGGAGGGGCCTCTGGGGAAGGGACTTACCGGCAGGCAGCTCTGCTGAGACCCCAGGGGCCCTCCTCGATTCCGGTAAAAACAGAACATGGGGTGGGGTGCCAGCTTCTGCCCGCCTGGGGCCACCCCCTCCCCTCGCCTGTCTCCACCTGCTCCCCTCCCAGCCTGGCTCCTCTCCTCCTCCTCTCAGTCCTCCCCCTCCTCTTGTGGTTGAGTCCCAGGCTACTCCTGCTTTTAAGGTGATGCTTAGTCAGGTATAGCAAGACTATTCTCATGACAACCGGGGAGAAAAGCAGGGGCCTGTGGAGGATGCTGCCCGGGTGGGTGCAGCCTGCTGAGGAGTGGCCCCGTGAACCCCTTTCCCAACCTCCCTGCCCTCCCAGATGCCTTCCCGGCCAGGCCTGAACTCAGCACCTACTAGCCCCTCTGCCCCACGTGGCCCAGCAGCCTGGGCTCAGCTCCATGAATCAGCTCCCCACCTGCCCTGGGAGTGGGGGGGGCCAGTGTTCCTTGAGCGGGAGGTGCTCCTTGGGAGGTCGCCCTCCAAGGGTCTGTCGGGCATAAAAGGGGGAGAGAGTGTTTCCCAGACAGGCGGTCAGGGATTTTCACAGGAGCTCCCTGTGACTTCCACTCTGGGGAACCCGGGCCTCTCACCTCCACCCTGTGGGGACACGGCAGAGGGGACACGGCCGAGGTTGCAGGGCTGCCCACTGAGCTGACGCCCTCCCTGTCCCACTCCCTGGGATCTGGGGCTCACCCTGAGAGGTGGGTGCTGCTTGCCCCTGCCCACTCCACCGCTCCCCCCCCCGCCACGGCCAGCCACTCAGGTGCAGGGAGTGGTCTCGGGGGAGACTTCTGGGCAGGTTCCCAGGGCCTGCAGGGCAGCCCCTCCTTTTCCAGAAAGAGGAAGGAAGGTCCCTGCATCTGGGGACAAAGCCTCCATCCCCACCCTCCCTGGCCTGAAGCTTCAGTTCACCCTGTGACCTGGCCTCTGGGAGACGGGCCAGCTCTGGGGTGGAGTCGGTCCCCTAGGACCCCCCCACTCCCAGGGAGGGCATTTGTCCTCTGTGTTTCAGGGGCCAATCTCCTCTGGCCCACCTTCCCAGGCCCAGCGTGGGGGTCTGCGCTGTCCCCCTTCTCCAGGGCCCTGCAGTGGCCCTCTGTCCTCGGGCTGGCTTTGCAAGCCTTTCCCAGCCCCAGGGAGCAGGCTGCCCTGAGGACGCTCACCTTGGCCACAGCCGCCTCCCACCCCCTGCCACCCCTGCTGGGGATGAAGAAAAGGCCCTTCCTCTGACTGCTCCAGACTTTAAACTCCCACCAGGGCAGTGTTTATGCAAAGGACATGGAGAGCCCCCCACCCCCACCCCCACCCCACCTGCAGCTGTGGGCTTGTCAACAGCAGCAGTGGCAGCAGAGATGCAGGGGCTTCCAGGCCGGAGGGGAAGTGTGCTGGCAGCTTTCAAAGGATTCTTTTTGTTTTGGCTGGTTGCAGGAGCCTTTGTTGCTGCATGCGGGCTTTCTCTAGTTGCAGAAAGGCGGGGTCGGGGGGGGGACCCACTCTAGTTGCAGCCTGTGGACCTCGCGCTGTGGTGGCTCCTCTGATTGTGGAGCACAGGCTCTAGGCACACAGGCTTCCGTAGTCGCGGCCCGTGGGCTCTAGAGAGCGGGCTCAGACGTTGTGGCACACGGGCTCAGTTGCTCCACAGCATGTGGGATCTTCCCGGACCAGGGATTTAAGCCACTGGCAGGTGGATTCTTACCCACTGTGCCACCAGGAAGTAAGGATTCCAGTGTGTTTGAAGGGAAAAGGAGAGCAGATTAAATGGACGAGGAAGGGGGTTGGGCCAGGGTTATAAAGTTCCAGGGTCGTCTGGAATGGCACCTGACCCAGTGATTGAGCCAGGCCTTGAGGCAGAGAGGGCTGAGCCACATAGGAAACCTGGGGGGCAGCTGGAGCAAGGGCCCTGGGGAACAATGGCCCTGGAGGATGTGCTGGGCGTGTGTTCCCAGAACTGCAGGACACCTGAGGACCCAGCAGGAAGGTGGGATTTGGCCTAGTAGGTCACCTGGGAGCCACGGGGAGGTCCTGATGGGGGTTGGGGGGCATTGAATAGAGACAGTGGTCACCTGGGCAGAGATGCAGTGGTATGCAAGGGTGCCAGTGGAGGTGCTGAGAAGCAGCTGGCTTCTGGGTGCATTGGGGGTATGTTACATTTCCCCGTTATTTACATTGAACAAAACCCCAAAGCAGAAACAGACCTGTGTGTCCAGTGACATGGGTGCCACAGAAGCACACGAGCCTGTGCGTGCAAGCTGAAATGGAAAGTGGGGACGTGAGAGGTCCCGGGGGAGGGAGGGTACCGTCGCTGGGCTCTGCGGACCGTGGCTTTCCTTCATTGCTGACATCCGCACACTGCTGGACACACCACGGCCAAACTAAGCAGAACCACAAGTCAGGCCCTCACAGGGAAGAGTGGCCCGGGAACTTGACCCTGGAGCCCCCTTGTGGGGGAGCCTTTTCTGGGGTCCCTGGGGTTCACCTCTCCTAACTTCCACCTGTTGGAGGGGGAAAAGCTGGCTGCCTCTGAAAGTGGATTTTTTTTGCAGCAACCACTTGCTACTGGGCTTGGGGAATGAGTGACTGATCAAAACTGGATCATGCAACTTTTGACCCCAAAGCAGCCCCTGCTCTGAAAATCCTGCGGCTGGTTTTCTCAAGTGGCTCTGAAGTCTGGTTGCAAAGCCTTTCAGGACTGAGGGTACAACCTCCCAAGTTACCAGGCTCTGCAGCACTCATCACGAAGCCTCACCCTGCAGTTGAGGGGAGAGGTCCCCTGTGGGACTCTCCTCTTGTGAAACAGCAGTCAGCACACCCCCAACTCCCCATCAGAGTTGGGAGGCCTGAATGAAATCTGTCTCTAAATCCTGGTCAAGGTCACACCTCTTCTCTTCATTGTTCAGTCATTCAGTCGCTCAGTCACGTCCGACTCTTTGCGACCCAGTGGACTGCAGCACCCCAGGCTTCCCTGTCCTTCACCATCCCCTGGAGTCTGCTCATGTCCATTGAGTCGGTGATGCCATCCAACCTTCTCTTTACCATTTACCTTTGTACCTAAATGATCAGTGCCAAGGCTATGTTGATGCCCCCTGAGCGCCCCTGACTCCTCCTCACTCAAAGCTTGGGGACACGGTTAAACCCACTGAGACCAAGAACGCCTGCTCGGCCACCTTCGAACAGCTGCTCCTATGAGTGTTTTCTGGCATCGGAGCATTTATTCACATTAAGAATCCACTTATGAGGACTTCTCTGATAGTCCAGTGATTAAGACTCTGCACTCCCAATGCAGAAATGGCTGGGGTTTGATCCCTGGTCGGGGAACTAAGGTCCCACATTTGTGTGCTGCAATGAAGAGCCAGTGCAGCCGAAGTAAAAAAGTAAAATAATTTTTAAAGAAGAATTCGCTCGGGGGGGTAGAGATTCACCCTTGTTCTTTGGTCTCACCCAAAGTTGCCAGATTTAGTAAAATAAACCAAGAGACCGAGTGTGTCGGTAAATGTGAATTTCAGATAAACAGCATTTTGTAGGATAAGTGTATGGGGTGTGTGGAATATACTTATGCTGATAGTTATTCATTCTCCACCTGAAATGCGCAGGCGTTTTCAAGTTGCAACTCGTTTCTCTAGTTTCTCTCGATGCAGCGGCTTCTCTCGGTGCAGAGCATGGGCTCTGGAGCACACAGGCTTCAGTGGCTGCGGTGTACAGGCTTAGTCGCCTCACAGCTTGTGGGATCTTAGTTCCCGGACCAGGAATCGAACCGGTGTCCCCTGCATTGGCAGAAGTATTCTTAACCACTGGGCCACCAGGGAAACCCCTGAGCTTCTTGTCTTTTATCTTGCAACCCTAATCCCATCCACCCCATAGATTTCTTGCAGGGAGGCTGCATTTTTATCATTCTCCCTTTCCCGGAGCTGAAATGACTTTTTCTTTTTGCCTTTTATAGCTTCACAATGGCAGCAGTAAAAAAAAATTCTTGTCAGAAGGATGATTGAAAATTTAACTACAAAGGGAATCATTTGTTATATTTGTGTCAGAGGCATAAAATGGATTCCCAGTCACACCACTGCAGTTTTTAAATATTCCCCTGGTGTTGGTGCTTTATAGTTACCTACCGAGCACATTTTCTACTCTCTGGTATGAGGCGCCTTTGCATCCAGAGTGGAATTATTTGTTCATTTTGGGGACCCAGAAGTAACATTTATTCCCCCCAAAGTTTGATGCAATTGGGTTCTTGGTATTTCACAGTTATTATTGCAGTAAAATTTATATGCTTCAGAATTATGACAATATTCAGCTACTAATGAGGTTACTGTTTGTGTTTTAAAGCCCTGGAAATAAAATTTACTCCCCGCAATACAGCTGCAATTTTATGTCCCCAAAGCTGGCCGTAAATAGTAAACATAATAACAGAATGCTTGTAAAACACATAAGACATCCTTCTCGGAAGAAGTGGTGTCTGTGTGTCTCCCTGGATGGGACTGGCAGGGTCAGGGCTGGGCCTAGTAGTTAGGACGTTCCCAGTGTTCCCAGGATGACTTCAAAAGGATGAATGAAGCAACTTCTTCCCAGGCCGCCTGGAGAGCAAGTTACTTAACATTTCAGAGCCTCAACGGCCTGTGAAATGGGAACAAAAACACTGGCTTATTAAATAGAAGGGTTGGTCTTGAGGGCATGTAATGGCCTCTCTTTGGACAATCCCTGTATTGGTTTGCTGGGGCTGTCGGAAAAAACTACCACAAATTGCGCAGCTTTTATCAATGGAAATTGATTCTCCATGGTTGTGGAGGCCAGAAGTCCGAAATCAAGGTGTCAGCAGCGTTGTGCTCCCTCCGAAGGCTCCAGGCGAGCATCCTGCCTCATCTCTCCCAGCCCCTGGTGTCACAGGGGTTGCTTTGCTGGTGGCCACGTCCCTCTTCTGTGCCCCTTCTGCGGTCTCAGGTCTCTGCCTCTGCGTCTTCTGTCTCCCCTTCTGTCTCTTAGAAGGATTGTGAGTTTCATTACGGTTTCTCCTTTTTTTTTTTTTTTTCCTATTTTTTTGGCATGCAGGACCTTAGTTCCTTGACTAGGGATCGAATCTGGGCCGCCTGCATTGGGAGGACAGGGTCGCAGCCGCTGGATCACCAGAGGAGTTTCTTCTTTTCTGTCTCTTTGAAGGATACTTGTCATTGTGCTTTCTTCTTTGTCTTTGGATGTAGAATATCTTTTTTGGTAGGTTACAGTCTTTTTTTTCTCAGTAGTGGTTCAGCAGGTAGTTGTGATTGGGGTACACTCATGAGAGGAGGTAAGCTCAAGGCCCTTCTACTCCGCCACCCCATCCCTCTCTTACGATGCCTGTCACTGCATGTAGGGTGCACCCTAGTCCAGATGACCTCATTCAAGATCCTTGACTTAACTGCATCCTCAAAGACCCTTTGTCCAAATAAGGTCACTTTCACAGCTTCTGGGTAGACATAGTTTGAGGGGTCAACTCAAGAAATATCATCATCATCATTTAAAAATTTATTTATTTATTTGGCTGTGTGGGGTCTTAGTTGCAGCACACGGGATCTGTTTCTCAGAAGAAGTGGTCTCTCTGTGTCTCCCCTGATGGGACTGGCAGGGTCAGGACCCAGCCTAGCAGTTAGGGTTCCCCAGGGGACTTCAAAGGGATGAAGCAACTATTTCCTAGGCCACCTGGAGACCAGGTTGCAGCATGAAGGATGTAGCTCCCTGACCAGGGATTGAACCTGGTCCCTGTGCACTGGGAGCTCAGAGTCTTAGCCACTGGACCATCAGGGGAGTCCCATCATCATCATTATTATTGCCAGCCAGGATGTAAGATGGAAACATTGAGAAGCACCAGCCCCATGGATGGGATCAAATAAGAGATGACCTTGGAGGACCATGTGGTCCCTCCGTACAATGGGATGCTATCTGGCCTTGAAAAGGATAGACATTCTGACACGGGCTGCAACATGGACAAACCTTGAGGGCATTGTACCCAGTGAAATCTGCCTCTAACAAAAGGAGGCATCTAGAACAGTCCCATTCATAGAGACAGGAAGTAGACTGGATGGGGGGATGGCAGGGGCTGAGAGAGGGGGGCAATGGAGAGTTAGTATTAAATGGGGATAGAGATTTCGTTTGGGAAGTTGCAAAAGTTCTGGAAATTAATGGTGGTGATGTTTGCACAACATTGTGAAGGCATGTAATGCTACTGAATTCGAACGGCAACTTTTATGGGATGTGTATTTTACCACAGTTTTCTTAAAAGAAGAGGGGAAAAATTGCTCACAAGAGCCTGTAGGCTTTTACGGTCACATGCGGCTGTGCAGAAGCCAAGTCTCAGAGAGGCAAGGAGGGCTGTCTGGACAAGTGACTGCTATGTGCTGGAGGCAGGAGCTGCAGGTCCCCGGCCTGGGCCCCAGTCTGTGTCCACCAGCACCTTTGGAGCAGACTGGAGACAGAGTGCCTTCTCTCCCGAACGGGACCAGAGGCCCAGAGAATGTGGGAGCGGCTGAGGTCACCAGAGCCTGGATTAGTTCCCTCAGTACCGCCGGACCTTCTGCCCTGGAATCTGGAGGTCTTAGCATCTCGGGCCTAGGGCCGGCCCAGGCAATTCAACGGTGCCTCGGGGAACCAGATGATTTCCAGATTTGATCTCTGAGTTCCCTGGTCTGCTGGTTATCACATGGCCTTCTTTCCTGTTGAGTCTGAGTCAGCAGGTTGGGAGAAGGTGCCTAGGAATCTGTTGTCAGGAAGGGTGGAGGCACTTGTGTGATACAAGGATGGCAAAGCCCACCGGTCACTCGTTTTCATTCACTTGTCCACGCTGTGCCCACTCGGTGTGGCAGCAACTCTGCTCCTCCAGCCTGCCCTGCGCCCCCAGCCTCCTTTCCATTCCAGCAAAGTCCAGCTGCCGAGAGACCCCAACACTCCTCTTTCTGGCCTCCAGGGGCTGCCGGCTTTTCCCTCTTTTCTTCTCTCATGTCGGGCTGTGGGACGCCATTCCCCCCCACCCCCGTCCCCCACCCCGCCACCCCGCCACCGCCACCGCACTCCTCCTTCTGATGCTCCAGATCTGGCGTGATCCTGGGGTGGCCCTCCGCATCTGCTAGCAGCCTGTTCTGCCCCTTCCTCCCCCCACCCCACTCCCCGCCTCTCCACCCAGCCTGGGACTCCAGCTTGTGCTTTGCTCTGAGATTTGAGTCTGGGCTTGGGCTGCTGCTGGAAAGTGTAGGTTCCCGCCATGCAGATGAATGAACGCACAGAAGGCAGACATCCGGCCAGACTGGACTGGGCACTGGGAGGGAGCTGGGGTCCCTCCCGCTGCAGCGCCAGGGTCAAGCCCGGTTCCTGCTGCCTCTGCTGAGGGACCGGCGGCAGGCACAAGCAAGCAGCTATTGTTTCTGGGGCCGCTAGAGGGAGACCTTCATGGCCCAGCTTCGGCTCCTCCAAAGCCACTGGGTGCAGCTGCCCGGCACAGGAGAAAGTGTGTGTGTGTGTGTGTGTGTGTGTGTGTGTGTGTGTCCTACCTGGGTGGTAGGCAGTGGCCTGGCTTCCTGCAGGTGGAGGTCTGTTTACTGGATGGCAGCGGGACCTACTTAGAAGCTAGGGGGTGTGGTGGGAGCCAGCACCCGGGCAGGAAGTTCAGTAGATAAGAACCACAATGGGTCGAATGGAGGACACGTACGGGGGCCTTTTCCATGCCCATGCGCTTTTCCATCCCCCGGGAAGGGAAGAGGGGCTGGGAATGGAGTTAATGATCCCTCATGGCTGCGTGAGCGAGCCTCCAGAAAAATCCTCAAAGTGCAGGGTCTGGAGAGCTTCTAGGCTGTGACCACCCCAAGGGTGACAGTGCTCACGACCCTCCCTGACCTCAGCCTCTGTGTGTCTCTCTGTTTGCTGTCCATCTGTGTCCTTTCATGTCCTTTCCTGTATAATAAAGCTTCCCTGGTGGCTCAGATGGCAACGAATCTGCCTGTGCCGTGCTAAGCGTTCTGTGTATGATGAGAAATAACCCTATGGAGAGTAGGAGCTCCTCATATAAGATCCGTTTTTCAGATGAAGAAACTGAGGCCCAGAGAGCCCAAGTAACTTGCCATAAGAGCTATGGAGAGGCCAGAGCTGATGTTTGAATCTAGAGCATGGGAGTCAGGGCTTGGACCCCACAGCTCTGGGGAGGGACAGGCCCGAGACAGCTCTTAGCCCCTTCCGCAAGTCTCTGCACCTCCAAGCCTGGCTTCCCCTCCGAGAGATGGGACTAATGATAGCTCTCTGGTGTGGGAAGGGCGTGATTCAGAGGCTGAACTGAGACACAGGATGTGCAGGGAGGCAGACTCCAGGGCTTGCTAGGCCCCTTGGCGTGTGGCCTCAGGGCCTCGCTCTGTGTCACGTGTGGCCCTGAGTTGCCCACGGTCCCGTCCTTGCTCCCCCACCATGGATTTTCTCCTCTTGTTCCCTCTGCCTGTGCCCAGAAGGACCCTGTGCCAGGCTTAACGCTTTGCTGTCACCCCCTGAAATTCTCAATCCTCTCTGACCCCAGGGCCCTGCACATGTGGCAGCCGGGCAGGCGCGCCTGTCTCCGTCCCTGTGTCATCAAGTTCAGCAGGCAAGGAGCCAGCTTCGTGAGAAGAGGACGCACGGAATGGCACAGGGGAGCGGGTCCTCGCCAGGCTTTGCGAGCTCCCTGCCTCCTTTCTCAGGCACGCACGCGACCCGGCGTCCCGGCCAGTTGCTCCCCCTAAACCAGAGCTGGAAGTGGAAGACTTCTGGGTCCCCCAGTCACAGCGGTGCCATTTCTGAGCTCACACTCGTCCACCCTAAGTCGTTAGCAGGGATCTCCGTTCTCCCAGACCCCCCTAGTTCACCCTGGGGGTCCCCCGAGGCCAACGTGCAGTGCCACCGCCTGAGTGCTCCCCTCAGTCAGTTCACTCGCATGCAGGCCCGTGTCCCTGAGCACCCTCGGCATCCCCCTCCGGCAGCCCGAGTGGGCACGCGGGGCCTTCCAGCTGGCACCTTTCAGTCCTCACCCCTGGCGCCTAGGCTGGGCCCCTGCCCTTGAGCCTGACCGCCCAGGGTGAATGGCCTCTGGGGCAGGCGGTGTTCTGGGAACAGGCCGTGTCCTGGCCAGGAGAGCGGCCGGAGCGGGAGACTCTCTGAGGTCCACCCGGGGTCCCTGAGGCCTCCTCAGGTGCCACGGGTCCTCGCCTGTTACAGGCCTGCCCGGAGGGGTGGGGGTCCGGGCAGGGGGCGCTGCGGTCACGGGCTAAGAGGGAATGGAGCCCATCCCCCACCTGGTCTCCCCACACAGCAGCCTGGCCGGGGTGTCTCTCACACCTGCCCCACCCGTCTCTGATTCAAGAGTCCACCTCCCGTCTGCCAAGTTTGCCAGGAAGGAAGTCAGAGGAATGTCGGGCCACGGCTCCCAAGAGTAGCCCCGGTCAGTGCACCTCATCTGCAGGTCGCTTCTGCCCGCTCCGCCTGGGCCCCGCACCACAGCTCGGTGGTCTGAGCAGTTGCCTTCCGCGGCTGCCACCTTCCTGCTTCATTCTCCGCCTTTGGCTTGGTTTCCCCCAGGGAAGAGCAGGCTTCAGCCGCTGCTCAGGAGGAACTCTCTCCTTGTCCCTGGGAACCTCCACTAATTTTTTTTTTTTAATATTTGTTTATTTGGCTGTCAGGTCTTTAGTGATGCCATGCAGAATCTTTTCATTGCGGCATTTGAACTCTTAGTTGCGGCATATGGGGTCTCGTTCCCTGACGAGGGATCGAACCTGGGCCCCTGCCTTGGGAACACAGAGTCTTAGCCACTGGACCACCAGGGAAGTCCCAGGGACTCTCTGCTCTTAATCGGCCTGCATCAGCTGCACGCCCTGGGCTCTGCCCTGTCTTCCCTCTCTTCCCCCCGCTTCTTTGCTTCCTTGCTCCCTCTGTACTTCGTTTCTTTCATTTATTCATTCAACAACCGTTCATTAAACTTCTATTATACAGACACAGGTGGCAATAGTGGTAAAGAACCCACCTGCCAATGCTGGAGATGAGATGCAGCTTCAGTCCCTGTTGGGAAGATCCCCTGGGGAAGGGAATGGCAACTCACTCCAGTATTCTTGCCTGGAGATTCCCATGGACGGAGGAGCCTGGCGGGCTACAGTCCGAAGGGTCACAGAGAGTCAGACACGACTGAAGCAACTTAGCCTATGGACGCAGAGTACTCCTGGAAGAGTGGCCCCCCAGCCGCCTCTTAGAGTGGACATTTCTTGCTTTCCTCCCCACTGTCCACTTCCCCCGTGGACCCAGCTCTACCCCCGGGCGTGAGCCTTGATTGGTTTACTAATGCCTCAGCCCCTTGGCCACAGTAACTCAGGACAGAGATCCCAACTCTGGCCAGACGGGCCCCATGAGATGTAGATCCTGGACTTTTTCTTCGGCTGGCACCAGATGTGTTCCTTTTCTGTTGGGTTTGGACCTAGCAGCACAAGTCCTGGGGAGCAGCTTAAAGGCCTCTTTCCATCACACGGGAGAGCCTGGCAGGATGGAGCGGGTTCCCAGCAAGCGGGCACCTATCAGGGCTGCCCCCCTGGTGGAGGAGCCTTCCCAGAACTGTGGATCGCTGCCCCTCAAGGTTTAAGCTAGGAGGACTTGGCTTTTCGTGTCCCTGCAGTCCAAAGCATCCTAGCAGGCTCCGTATTCCCAGGAGGAGCCAGTCTCTCCTTGAGTGTCCATCCACAGGGAGCCTGTTGCTGGGGGAGGCAGCCTTCTTGATTTCTGGAACATTCTGACTCAAGAGAGTACTAATATTGACCCCAGATCTGCCATTTTGCTTTTCTGACCTTTCTACCCTTGGTCTTGGGTCAGTTATTTCCCAACTCAGTGTGCACCAAGTCCCAACATGCACCAACCCGTACCAAGAGTTCTCTGCTGTCTCTCTCTGGAAGCGTGCACTGGAAGCTCTTGCTTCCGGCCATGTCTCTCCAGAGTCCCTCTGCCAGAGGGCCCTGAAGTCCACACAGGGTTGTCCTACTTGATCCTAACCTAGACCTCGGGGCAGCTTCATAGGGGTGAGACGGACACAGGTGGTGATGTGTCCAAGGAGGGCTTGAGAGGTTCCTGGGGTGCTCCAAGGGATGGAGGCCTTCAAGTGGTCACTGAGGAACCATCATTGGTCCAGGAGGCAGACGGAGAGTTAACCACCAAGAAGACTCCCCTGGAGCTTGGGGGGACCTGGAGCCATGGCTGTTCATGGATGAGGCACGGCTGGGAACGTGGGAACGGTGGACACTGGACCCTGTCCTGCCGGGTTCCTGGGACACATCGGCACCAAGTGGCAAAGTGTGTGCCAATCTCGGCCATCAGCCTGGGCCCTGGCTGACGTCCCCTGCGTGTGACCACAGGACGGGACCTCATTCCTTAAATGGGGAGAATATCCCAGAAATCAGGCCAGTCATGGGTACCGGCTGGGTTGCCATGCCAATGCCCAAACACACAATCTTAGGGGTCAGCTGCCTGGATGGTGATGCTGGCCCTGGGCTGAGTTCGTGGGAAACCCTGGGGAGCACTGGAGTGGGGGTGCCTCCCATGCGTTGTACTTTGTACCGTTTATAAGAGAATGCTGCTCTCCGTGTCTGTCTTCACTTTAACGGTGTTTGAAATGGGGTGGGGGGAGGGCGGAATTCCCTGGCTGTCCAGTGGTTAGGACTTGGCCCTTTGGCCACCAGGGGCCCAGGTTCGATCCCTGGTTGGGGAACTAAGCTCCCACAAGCAACAAGGTGCAGCCATAAAAAAGGGGAAAAAAAGAAATGGTGAAGGGTGAATGGTGCGAAGTAATAGAAATACATATATATGTATTTATTAGTAGTACCTAATATTACGTGTTATTATATGTGGTGGTCTTTGACCCCAGTTCTTGGCACAGAGTGCCTAAAACCCTTGTAATTTCCTAAGTGATAACAACACTCAGATTATCTTTTGTTCTAATATTTGGTCTTTGACCCTGGTTCCTGACGCAGAGCTCCTAAAGCCTTTGGAATTTCCTGGGCGATAGTCACCCAGGCGACTCTGTCTGGGGACCGGTCACCAGAAAGACGGAGCCATGATTAGCCTCTGGGAACCAGGAATGTGCGGCCCATCCTCCACCCTCCGGGAAGGGAAGAGGGGCTGGGAATGGCGTTAATGATCCAGAAAAATCCCCCAGGTGCAGGGTCTGGAGAGCTTCTAGGTTGTGAGCACCGCAAGGGTGACGGGAGCTCCTGTGCTGGCCACCCTCCCTGACCTCACCCCGTGTGTGTCCCTCTGTTTGCTGTCCATCTGTGTCCTTTCATGTCCTTTACTTCCCTGGTGGCTCAGATGGTGAAGCGTCTGCCTGCCATGCAGGAGACCAGGGTTTGATCCCTGGTTTGGGAAGATCCGCTGGAGAAGGAAATGGCAACCCACTCCAGTATTCTTGCCTGGAGAATCCCACAGGCCGAGGAGCCTGGTGGGCTGCAGTCCATGGGGTCGCAAAAAGTCAGACACGACTGAGCGACTAACACATCCATCCATCCATTGTATAATAAACTGGTAAATGTCAGTGTTTCCCCGACTTCTGTGAGTTGTTCTGATGAATAATCGAATCCAAGGGGGAGGAGGTCATGGAAACAGAAGTCGTGGGAGACCCCAGGGGACCTACTGCTTACGATTGGCATCTGAACTGAGTCCTTAACCTGTGAGATCTCCGGGCAGACAGTATCCGAATTGAGTTAAATTGTAGGACAGCCAGCTGAGGTCACGGAGAATTGCTTGATGTGGAAGGGGAAAGCCCTGGGAGGGGGTGTGGATCTGAGGGGAGGGCGGGACCAGCGGACTCAGATGCTGCTGCAGACGCTATGGGGCCAGGATGAGACAATGGGGCAGCTTTTTGGCGACCTTGACAAGTGCAGTGAGGACGCGAGCCAGCCTGAGTGGACCAAATTGATGCTGGGGGTGGGGGGAACACAGATGCTGGTTTCGGGATATTTCGTTGCTGGGCTTGAGGGGGTGCATAGGGGTCGGAGTGCAGACACAGGAAGGAGGAATGTAGGGTACAGAGAGGGATTAAGAGACAGGAGGTGGCGCAGCATGTCTGGTCTGGGAGTGGGTGGCAGCGAAGGGTTTGGGGGGAGATAGCAGGAAGACTGCCGGGGAGGTGACCATAAGAAGGGAGAAGCGACATCCGGGCCTGAGAGAGGGCCTGCGCTGGGGAGCGTCCCGCTCGTGGTGCAAGGTGGCCTGGCTGGAGGCTGGGTGGCCACAGGGATAGATTCAGTTTTAGGTTCATTTGTGAATGAAGAGGGTAGGGAGGTGTGAGGAGACAGAGAAGGTCCCTGCTGGGGTGAAATAGTCACAGGGAGCCAGCTGGCAAGGGCACTGCTCAGGAAAGGGCATATAGAAAGCCCAGCCAGGGTTACCGCTCAGGTGCTTGCAGGGGAGGTTCTGGGGACATGCTCAGGCCTGAGCCTGGACCCCTACCTCCTCTTCTGGGTTCATTCCAGATGGACACACAGTCGCTGAGCTAGAGACGATAACAATCCCAGAATTTCTATGAAGTTTCTACGAAGAGGGTTAGAGGGCTGCCCTTCAAAGAAAGCTGGGTACCACTGTTCCAACCACACTCCCCTTCTCGCCCCCTCCCATTGTCTTCCAGGCAACTCCATGCTTTCAGTTCCTAGGTCCCCGACAGTGCCTTTGTCCTTGACAACCCCCCAATCCCCCATCTTCCTCTTGCATCCCACGTTCAGTCTGGCAGTGACTCCAGCTCTGCCTTCTGGGTGGACCCAGAGGTCAGCCCCTCCTCACGCACCCTGGTCCTGGTCCCTCCGCCTCTCGGCGGCAGAACCAGCATGACCTCCCACGGATCCTCCTTCCTCACTCCCCTTGGGGTTTGCTCCTGAGGGCAGGAAGGGAGGTCTTCCTAAAACACAGATCTGATCGCGCACTTGGTTGTTTTGTTATTTGGCTTCAGAGTCAACAGGTTATGCGTGGGAGATAACCCAAGCTCCTTCCCAGGGCTCCCCTAGCCCTGTGGGATTTGGCCTCTTCTCTCCCCTCCCGCCCTGGGCTCCAGCCTCACTGTTGCCTCCCCACCTCCATCTTTTTTTTTTAAAACTAACCATTTTATTTATTTAGTGTGGCGTGCGGGATCTTCCCCAACCAGGGTTAGAACCCGCGCCCCTTGCAGGGGAAGCTGTTTTAGCCACTGGACCACCGGGAAGGTCCCTCGAGACACTCCATTTCTTCTGCTGTCATCCTCCTTTTCCAGACCCCTTTGGCTCTGCTCCACCATCCAGTCCCTCGGTAAGCACGAGAGCCACTTTCTCAGCCCCAGTGAAACCCTGAGCCTTCCCTTGCCCCTGCTTTGCCCAGGGGGGTCCCCCAGGGGCCCAGCCCGTGTCTCTCACACCCTGCTCCCCTCCCCTCCTCTGGGCACTTTCTTGAGTCCGCTGTGGCCAGAGCACTCTAACTTCTCCCTCCTCCAGTCCGAGGAGGAGGAGGACTGGAGAAGTTGACTCCCTGGATCCCTGGTTAGCCAGGTTGGAGACCTCCATCAGGACTGGGGTGAGGTACAAGTCGTTTCTTTCCCCAAATAGGCCTGCGTTTCAGAATGATTTACTTTTTTCCAAAAACAGAAAGTCAGCCAGGCAGTTTTTAACATTTGTTTTTCTGCTTCTCTGTATTTTCTGACTTTCTACAAGGATCATCTGTTACATACATAATTTAAAATAAAGCATCATTTCAAAGTCCATTCTCTTGGATTCAGTATTTGCACTTCTGGGAAAACACCTCCAAGAAATAATCCTACATGAAAGAAAAGAGTTGTGCAGAAAGAACCAGATTCAGTGGAGCAGATTCAAGGCTCCCCTTGAAGACCCTCCCTCCCCCACCATCCAGTACACTCTCCTCTGGCGGGGAAACTGAGGCCCCAGAGCAGCGGATCTGTGCCGCAGGGTCTGCCGTCTGGGGAACTGAACTGAAAATGGTGAGCGTGGCTGGTCTACACGGACACCAGCCCTATCCTGTTTCCTGTTTGCCAGGCACTGCGCTCAGTACTCTTCTTCGTGTTTCCATTTCTTCCCAAGACTCTGCAAGGACACCACTCTTAGTTTCCCCCAATCTCAGGTGAGGAGTGTGAGACTCGCCCAGCACAGGTAACCTGCCATGACAGAGCAAAGCTGGGACTCAGAGCAGGCTGAATCCCCCAGTGTGGCTTGTCCATCCCGGCCTTACAATATTGGGTGCCACCAAGCAGCCATACCCCCTTTCTCCTCATCAATAGAGTCCTGGCCCCAGAGATGAACAGTGATGGGGCTTAGCCAGTCATACCAGCAATCGGTCCAGGGTGACCATGAGACTCGGGCCTGCCAATGAAATGTAAGGGGAGTGTCTGTAGGATTCTGAGAAGTCCAAGGAGAATACGCTTTGCTTGCACCCATTTCTTCTTGCTCAGTACACTGTCATTTCATGAGGGTGTGATGCTTGGTGCTGTGGCAACTATATTGTGCCTATGAGGAGCAACATCTTCAATACTAGAGTAACTGAAAGTCTGGATTTGCATTCTCAGGATGCAAGACTTTCGGCACTAAAACTGGGAAAGTCTTGGGCAACAGGATGATTGGTCACCTTAAACTGGTGGCCTGGAAGTACAGAAGGAACTTAGCCCTTGCCAATATCCTTGAGTTGTTAACCAGCTCTGGAACCCGTAACCTCTGGACTTTCTTGTTATATAAACAATGGTTATTGTAAGAGAGGCTACAAGAATGTATTATACACAAAGGGAATATAGCCAATGTTTTGTAATACCTATAAATGTAGTGTAACCTTTAAAACTATATAAAATAAAAATAGTCTTAAAGAAACAAAAACCCAGTGATGATGGTCTTTCTGACTCAAGTCTCTCTTTTGTTACTGGTGGCTGAAATCACAGGCGTGGGCGCTGCACACCTTGCATCCCTTTATGCCGTCCATGCACTGTGCCCCCTGACCCCTGGCCCGCCTGTCTGCCATCCGTCACTCTTCGGGCACCCTGTCAGGTCCCCTTCTCATGCCCCCTCCTCTCTGAAGGCTTCCTGGGCTTCTCCGCAGCCAGCTGCAAACGTGCTCACCTTCGGAGGCATTTTACTTTACTGCTTTCTTCTGATATTGCTTGCTCCCTCCCACACTGTAGCTAACTGGGTGCTCGCTGTTTCTCTTCTTACCTGCCCCCTGGGCCTTCCCTTCCCCCACGCACTACAAGCCCCTGGGAGGGGGCACAGACAGAATGACTTTCTCAATATTCCCTCCACCCCAGTCCCAGTGCAAGAGAGTGGACCATGGTCTTGGTTGAACGATCCAGGGATCCAAGGTAGAGTGACTTTTCGGGGCTGGGAAGTGAGGCCAGGCCCGACCTGCCCAGTTTCATTCCTGGACCAGGGGCTCACTGCACCCTCAGCCAGTTTCAAGGCCCCAGGGCCACCCTGCAGCTTGAGATCCGGCCAGTCCTCTCCGCCCGGTGGCTGACTCAGCTCCTTATCACCTGTCTGCCTGGCCCTCTTCCTGCGCGAAGCCCCACAGGTGGGTGCTGTTTCTCCCCTCTGGAGACTCCAGCCTTTCTCCTCTGGCTGCCCCCTGCAGCCCCACGGCCCTTGAGAATGTGCCCCTCCCTATCCTTTGTTGTTTGGACTCCCACTTTCCCCGAAGCCGCGCCCCGACTTCGCCCTGCCCCACACCAGGAGGTGCACAGGTCACTTCATGGATACATGCTTCAGGTTGTGATTCAGACCATACTGCCAGGAAAACGCACTGCCGTTGTTGGGAACGGTCCGGGGCCTTGTCCAGCCCCGGTCTGTAGTGACCGCAGGCTGCTGTCTTCTCTCACCTGGATGCTGTTTAAGGGCCTTGTATTAGACTGGGGGTGGGGCATGTTTAAGTCACTTCCCCTGAATGAGCAGCTTCAAGATGGGGCTTGAGAAGGGCTGGCGTGGACAGGGGTCAGGCTGGGTACGGGGTCCTGGGGCGGGTGTGGGACGAGCCAGCCCAGCAGAGCTTTCTGGGGTGGCTGCTCCTCTTCTAGGGAATTGGTGCTAGAGGGGGAGGTGGCCTGGACTCTGAGGCCGGCCACGGTGGGACGGGAGCCAGTGGGCTTCCAGGAAGGGAAGCTAAAGATACCCCCTTCCCGGCACGGCTGGAACCCTGAGAGGACAGGGATCCAGTTCCCGTCCTGTTGTCACCGGGGGGCAGGGGGTGGTGACCAGGAGGGCCTGCAGCAGCTGTGCTGGGCTGGGCGCGGCTGGGGGGCTGGAGCCCAGAACCGAGCATCCATTGGCTGAGTCCCTGGGCCGGTGGGCGAGGTCAGGGCAGGGCCAGCATGTTCCTGGAAGCCCGGCAGCTTTGTCTGTCTCTCTGCCAAGCTGCCCACTGCATTCTTTGCCCTCCTATTTCCAGGCAGTCTCTGTATAGGTCTTGGCCCCAGCCTGCCTCGAGCCTGGTGCCATGGCGCCCGTGTGTGGGGTCACTTGAGCTCTTATTTGGGGGAGTGGTTGAGGTGGGCAAGGGGGATGGGAGGGGAGTTGAGGGGGATGGATCCCCTTTCTGCTGTGCAGTTCTGGAAGCTCCAGGGACCTGGGGGAGGGCACCTGTGTGTGCGCACTGCCTTGAAACCAGGGATCGCAGGTCTGTGTCTGCCCGAGGTATCCCAGGGTGTGTAGGTGAGTGTGAAGGGCATGGGAATGCCCCGTCTTCTCTGTCGGGGTGATCCGAGGGGCTCAACGTGCACGGTCTCCCCAGAGGTCAGCCTTCATGTTAGATTCTGGATCTGCATCCGTGGAGGGGAGGGACGGTTTGGGCCTGGCTGCCCAACGCGCTATCCGATCGCCCCGAGGGGCCGCTGCCCTTGAGGCTTGTTCCAGAATGTCTTCAAGGCTCCTGGCTTCTGGAATCCTGTGTTCCAGTGTGTTGGCAACCTCGGCCCCCTACCCATCCCCCTACCCCGGGATGTGAGCATGGGGAGAAGCAAGGGTTTGGACCACACAGCCAGTTTTGTGCAGTCTGGTGCTTGCACCATGGACACCGAGGGCATTGCCTGGGTTTTTTGTTTTTATATAATATTTATTTTATTGTGGTAAAATGTACAAAACATAAGATTTTCCACTTTAACCATTTTTACGTGTACAGCAGCATCATTCACGTCGTTGGGCAACCCTCACCCCTGTTCATCTCCAGAACCCTTCATCACGCCCAGCTGGAACTCCCCCCTTCAATACTAACTGCCCACTCTCCCTCCCCACCAGCCCTGGCAACCTCCACGCTCCTTTCTGTCTCTGTGGATTTGACTATTCTGAATACCCTCTATGAAATGCAGTCCCGCAATATCTGTCCCTTTGTGACTGGCTGACTTCACTGAGCATAATGTCTTCAAGGTCAGCCTTATTGCCAGAACTTCCTTCCTCTTTAAGAGTCCCCCCTGGACAGAGTCTCTTGTATGGATAGATCATGTTTTTTTTTTATCCATTCAACCACCTACAGTCACTTGGGTTGCTCCCACCTTTTGGCTGAGATGTCTGGTTGTTGATGCTGGCACCAAGGAGCAGTGGGGACCTGGGCACATGACTGGACGCCTCTGGACCTTTCGTCTATGACATGGGATCTGTTGTTGTTGTTGTTCAGTGGCTAAGTAGTGTCTGACTCTGCAACCCCATGAACTGCAGCACACCAGGCTCCCTGTCCTTCGCCATCTCCCAGTCTCCTGGTTCTCATGTTTGATGAAGTCGTACGTGGGAAGCAGTGAGCACGGTCCTCCCGGAGGTCAGCCTCATGTTAGATTTTGCATCTGCAACTCTGTGGGGAGCAGGGAAGTGGGCGACTCCACCTCTCAATGCTGGTCCATGGGGAGTGGGAATAACCCCACCCATGGGACCGTGATGAGGATGCTCTGGTGCCACCTGGTAGGGCTCTGTGCAGGAGGAACTCAGCCTGGGCACTGAGCCCAGAGGGCATGGCAGGAGCAACCTCCCAGGCCCTGTAGGGGGATTTCCCAGTTTGTCCTTACTTCTGCGCCCCCTCCTATATCATTCCTCTCAGCCAGCCTTCAAGAATTCTCTCCTGGGGATTCTACCTGACCTATGTGACTGGGAGATTATCCTGTTCTTCCGTCTGGGACTTCAGGTCCACAAGCTTTTCCTCCCTGTGCAAATCTGGCCTCAGCACTCCTGCTGGACCCCCTCCTTGAAGTCAGCAGACCTTTTCCAGGGCCTTGAGTCCAAGGCCTTCTAGTGGGCAGAGATCTGAATATCCCTACCACCCTCCTCCTTCCACCGTGGCCTCCCTGCGGCAGCCAGGTTGGGCCAGCCCCAAAGGAGACAGCAGCATGGCTCCAGGAAGCCTGTGCAGCCAGAGATGTCAGCCTGAACTCCCCGGATCAATGGGGGGAAGGCTGGCAGCCAGAGGCCTGCGGCATCAGAACCTGGGTCTCAGATTGCCTTGGGCAGGGCTTCCAACCCTCTTCCAAGCCTCCGCCCCAGAACATTTCCTTCCCTGGCCCCCAGCGTGGCCCAGGGAGGGGGGCCCTGGCTGCAGGAGTCTTCTTCCCCAGTCTCCACCCTACTCACCTCAGGACCTCTGAGCCTCGCTTTCCTCCTCTGGATCCTGTGGTTGGAGGAGACCAAGCCTGAGAGTCTTTCAGGGAGTAAATGGGAGAAGGCTGTAGAGGGCCACCCATGGCCGCACATGTTAACAGTAGATGTTACCCCATTCACCTCCCCCTCCCCAGTTCCCTCATCTCCATGTTGAGGGAGGGGGAAGATAAGCAGATCTACATGGAGAGCGGTGAGACAGAAGCTCAGGGAAAGGAGTTACCAGCCAGGTCCACATGGCAAAGAGGTGGCCTAGATGGGGTGCCCCTCCCCTTGCCCTTTCTGCAGGGCTCCATTTCCCCGGGAGAGGGGTCCACATCCCTGTTTGGAGAAGCAGGATTGGGAGCTGTGATTCCCTTCAGCCAGCTTATCCCCTGAACCGCTTCATTAAGGAGCTGGGGTGGTGTCCCACTTTAGGGCCTCGGGGTATGCTCTAGCTTCTCAAGTGCCCCAGGCTTACTTCCCTAGCCCTCTCCAAGCTCCCACCGGGCCCTGTCCCCACTGCTAAATCCCTCATCTGGTGGAGTGCCTCCAAGATGGCCCCAAGGATCCAGGCTCCTGGTATTCACACCCTCAGCAGCCCCTCCCACATCGAGTCTGTTTCCAACAGAATACAGCAAAGTGGCAGGGTGTAATTTCCAGCGCAGGGTCCTCAAGTGTTGCCTCTTTCATCTCGGTCTTTTGGCTCACTTGCTATTGGGGAAGCCAGTCACCATTCCATGAGGATGCTCAAACTACCCCACGAAAAAGCTCACGGGAAAAGGGATTGTGGTGCGCACTCCAAGCTGTGATATGGTGCCTTACATAACATACAGTAATCGTGGGGGTGAGAGCCCATCCGCTTTGCCATATTCTGTGGGTGGGAAGCTAGTCCTGGGTTCTGCTCATGCTCACCAAGAGGAGATTATACACAAGTGCAATGCTCTGGGGTCACCTTAGGGTTTGTCCACAGACGCTATGGGGGGTTTTCTCCTGCCAGAGTCTTGCTGGCTCCAGAGAGGGAGACAGTCTCTGCCTCCTGACACTACGGTTCTGATCTCAGTCCAGCTAAGGCTGGTTCCTCAATAATGGGGCTTTGCTCCCTAGTAAGATAGTACATCTCATTTGTATCATATGTAGTCTTTTGATTAACGCAGCTCTGACCCAACTCCTATCGAATAATAAGTCAAGTCTAACAACTGAGCTTACTATGTGCTACTTAGGTAGCTGAAGTCATTGTCTTATTTAAATATCACAACAACCATATGAGCAGGTATTACTGTCCTTGACTCTATCTTCTGAGGCTCAGAATGTATGCAAAATGCCCAAGGTCACTTAACTAACACCTATTAGGACTGTGTGAAGTCAATTTGCACTGGCTTAAGCAGTCAGAAAGGGGTTATGTTACTGGCTCCCTTGACAAAAATGCAGAGGATGAGAGCTGGGCCTCCCTAGGGGTGGCTAAAAATGGCTGCAGAAGACCTGGGCAAAGACCAGGCTGTCTAGCCACAGAGCTGCTTGGGTCTTGTCCCCAAGCTGGGACCAGCAAATGTGGGCATGTTCTGATGGCGCCCTCCTGGGTCTTGCTCCCCTATAGGGGGTAGGGGAGGTCAGCCCCATCAATGAGCCGCAAAGACCAAGAATGGTGGAGAAGCGCACACTGGAGGTCTGTTACGGGAAGAAGGGGAAGAGGTGCTGAGCAGACAAAGACAGTGGATGGCCTGTCTTCCAGGTCGTTGATTTGTGTAAGGCCTCCTCCTCCCACAAACACTGCTGACCAGGTTCTGGGCCAAGCCTGGGACGACAGATGCCCCTTGAGAGGAGGTCAAGGCACCAAGCAGCCTGCAAGTGCTAGCGGAGGGGAGGGTGAGAGTAACTGCCTCCTACTTGCAGCTCAAATTTCACATCTGGCCAGGGGGACAGAGGATGCTGGGGTGAGGTGGGTGTGATTACACAGGGTCATGTATGGCTGCATCCTTGTCAGCATCTCGACTAGTGACAGACACAGATGACAGGATTATCTCAACCAGACCTATACCCAAATGAATGCAAATAAATCTGGGGAAATCAGAATAAGGTGGACAGACTGCATGAAGGCCATTGTGCTGGGTATGCTATTGCAAGCAGCTTTGAAAAGTGACACCACGGGGGGAACTGAGCAGAGAGGACCTTTCTGGTATTTCTGACAATTGCCTGTGAATCTACATTAATACAAATTTCCATTAAAGGAATTTATTTTTGGTGCCAAAGCTGGGCTTCAGGGCTACTCCCCTGTGCTCATAGCTGCCCAGGCTTGCAAGGGGTATCCCCCTTCCATCACAGCAGAGCCCCTTCACAGTATTTTCAGATTGAGGCTGTGTCTGACCCACCAAAGGTCCTCATCAAAGGTGGGATGAGAGACTAAATGAATGCGTGAATGGATGGGAGAATGAAGAGATGCATGAGTGAATCTGAATGAATGCATGAATGGATGCACTCCAGGCAGGATGAAGAAGACACAAAGGCTTAGGGCAGGATGGTAACCCTGATTGGACCTTGGAGCAGGACAGCACCTTGCAAAGCCCACATATATGCCTGGCCTGAGACCTGGGTCCCCTTCAAAGGAACTCTGCCTGCAACTAAAGTCAAGGGACTCGGGTTCTCAGTCTGCCATTCCCAGACACCCAGAGGTGAATTCCAAGTCCACAGCAGCACTTCTTACTGTTTCATCCCAACCCCACCCCCAAACCTCCCTGGGGTCTCCCCTCCACACTGCCATCCCTGTGAAGTAGGGCCTTGAACCTGGTGGGGTCTGGAGGTGGGGGCTTAGATCCAGATTTCCTCCCAGATCTAGACCTCTTTCCCCATCCAGGTGAGCAGAGAGCCAGTGACCTGGGCAAGGGAGGTGGGAGTGGGGAGGGGGGAGGCGGGGAACCCTGTGCAGGGCTGAACAGCGGTAGAGTTCCTACTCTGACCGAGCTACCTGGCCCCATTAGAAACCCCCTTTTCATCTTCTGGGAAAGCAGTGAAAACCAGGGGCTCACACAGGTGGTCTAGTAAGAGCAGGAGCCTGCCCCCCTTCATGCTTTAGGTCCCAAAGTCAGGCCCAGGGAGGGGAAAGACCCCGCAGGCCCCCTCCCTCTGTTCGCCTGTCAGACCTCCCCATCAGGGTGGGGGCCATGCCTGTGCCTCCCCAAAGGTCTTCCACTCCATCCTTCTCCTCTCCCTCCTTCCCTCTCTCTCAGCACCAGCCTCCCAAATCAGGGCAGGGGAGACCCGGTGAGCTGACCTGAAGCCCCTCTCACCCGGGCCACCTCTCCCTGCACCCCCAGGGCAGGCGAGCCAGCCCCAGGCTGCAGCCCCACATGAAACCGCTATCCTCCGCACTAGGAAGGCAAATCCGAGGCCCCGCACTTCTCGACTAGAGCAAGACCCTGCTTGCCTTCTTTTAGGAGTTTTTCCCAAGGGAATATTTGCTGATCACTGGCACCACTTTAAAAAAAAAAGCCAGGAGGAGGTAGTTCTTGTTAAGAATAGTTCTAGTTAAGGGGGAAAAGCTGGCTGGTTCAACTGCAGCCAAGGCCTGCACTGGGATCCGCTGCGTAGCAGTAAAAGCGGTGACTTCTGAGGGGTCCGTATTCAGGGTCCTGGGTCCCTGCACAGCTGATGCTCACAGGAAGGGCTCTGGGGTGGAGCTGACCGGCCCTCTGGTTTTACAGACAGGCCAGGAGGCGAAGCGACGTGCCCACCAGGAAGGACTAAGGCAACCACCCCTGAAACGAGCCAGGGCACTCGGCACGATGAGGGCGGCCTCGGCCTCCGGGGGATTAGAGGCGGGCGTGCATTGATCGCTGGTGTAGACTCAGCCTCTCTGTGCGCCCGCGCCCGGCCGGCTGTCGGGAACTCGGGCCGGCTCCTCGCGCGCTTCCTGGAAACGTGCTCCCGGGCGAGGAACCGCTCGGTGGCTGCAGCCCCAGGCCGCCTCGCCCGAGGGCCGGGCTGGGCACCGCGGCGCCCGTGGGCTGCCGCCCCCGCAGGGCCGCCCTGGGCGCTGGTCGGCCTCGGGGGATCCGGCGCGCCGCGGGGTGGGTGGGAGGCGGGAGGGAGCTGGCGCGCTGCCGCGGGCGGGGACCCGCCGGGGAAGCCGTGGGGCGGGATGTCAGCAGCTGAGCGGCGAGCCCGCCTCCCTTCCCGGTAACCTCGCGGCCACGCGGAGGGAGGTGGTGCCGCGCCGGGAGGGGGAGGGGCCGGCCGCCGTCACGCCCCCCGAGGTTGCTGGTCGGCCTGGGCCCCTGGAGGGGCTCGGCCGCGTCTCCTCTACAGGAAGAGAGCCCCCTCCCTGCTGCTTTCCAACCAGAACCCCTGGGCACCCTTTCAAGCACAGAATATTTATTGGGCACTTATTAAGGGGGAGTCCCTGGGTGCAGCCCACTGGGATGGCAGGCTGTTTCTTCCCTAGGAAATGTTCCAGAGTTTGTGGATTGATTTACTTGTAAACCATAGGCACCGTATTGCTAGGTTTATATATTATGTACCCACAAAGGTTGCAATTTTCAAAGGATGAAATAAAGAGTAGAAATAGAAAGATTGTGTTTCTTTCCATATGTCAATGGCTTGTCTTGCACCCCACCCCGCCTTCAGAGACCTAAGTTCAGTGGCTGCATCCAGGCTGGACCTGAAGTTGGAGAAAACACCCCGACTGTCACCCGTATCTTCCCACTGGGATCCATATCATCTTGCCCCTCCAGGTGCAAGGCTGAGCTGTCTTTGGGGGCCCTGGATCCCACTTCAGCAGAGGGTAGCAAATGGCATGCTAGTATACTGGGGGTACCCTGAAGTCTGGGTTCAAATTCCTATCTGCTGCTTTCTGGCTCAGTGACCTCTGGCCTCTCTGAGCTGCAGGGTCCTCTTCTGTAAACTTGAGGGAACAGTATCTCCCGCTGCCTAGCAGAATACCTGGGTGCAGGCTGCCCCCTGATTGGGTAACCATTCCCTTCTCCAGGAGATCTTCCTGACCCAGGGATCAAACCCTAGTCTCCTGCATTACAGGCAGATTCTTTGCCATCTGAGTCACCAAGAAAGGCGATGGGTATCCCTGAGCCACCCTGAATGGTACAGCAATTAGAAGCACATCCCAAGGGACCAGGCAGGTAATATAGATTCAGACAGAATGAATTTATTGTGTGTCTAGCTTCCTGGTGGCTCAGATGGTAAAGAATCTGCCTGCGATGCTGGAGACCTGGGTTAGATCCCTGGATTGAGACGATCCCCCGGAGAAGGGAATGGCTACCCACTCCAGTATTCTTGCCTGGAGAATTCCATGGATAGAAGAGCTTGGCAGGCTACAGCCCATGGGGTCACAAAGAGTCGGACATGGCTGAGCAACTAACACTTTTAGCTTAGGGTATGGTGAAAGGTGGGCTTCCCTGGTGGCTCAGATGGTAAAGAATCCGCCTGCAAAGTGAGAGACCTGGGTTCGATTCCTGAGTTGGAAAGATCCCCTGGAGAAGGGAACGACTACCCACTCCACTATTATGTTATGGAGAATTCTGTGCACTGTGTAGCGTCCCAAAGAGTTGGACACAACTTTCACTTTCACTGTGAAGGGTGACGTTATTATTAATTACAGTAAAATCTGTGTCACCAAACTGAGGGGCTTCAAGGGAGAGGAAGAGTTCAAGGAGGAGTTGATGAGAGAGAAGAGGGAGGGATCAGAGTCAGTTAGTCAGTCAACAAACACGGAGTCTCGGCTCTGTGCCCAGCACTGTTCTGGGCAGTGGACACTCGGTGCTCATTCAGCAGCCTGGGATCCCTGGGAGCCCAGGGTGTCCCCACTGGGGAGCATCGGAGTCACCTTCAGGCCAGGGCTGAGGGGCCCCCAGGAGCCGGGGGGTGGGGGGGTGGGGTGCAGCCAGGCCCAGAGCTGAGGTGTGGTCCCCTTGGGCGGAGAGTGACTCAGGCCCCTCCCAACCTCCCCACCGCCTGGGTTTGGTTTGTTTAAGAACAAATTAGTCACGGAGCAGGCAGCTTTCCCGAAAATAAAATGAGAATCCCCAGGAAACAGGGAAAATTGAAGGCAGGCGGGTGAGTCAGCACGTGCTGGCCCCAGGGCTCCACTTTCCAAAAGGCTGGCCCTCTTCCCCCTGCCCCCCTCCGGCCCCGCCCTGTCCCCCCTCCGGGGACACTGACTTTCACCTCCCCATGTTCTCTGCCCCCACGAGGCTCCCCTTTGTCTTTCTCCTTCCCCTTACTTTCCTCCCCCCACTCTCCTGCTCCACCGCCCGGCCTCTCTCGACCGAGGCTGTGGCCTCACGCATGCGCACTCCCTCATCGAGCGCCGGGGCGCGGGGTTTGCATGGTTCTGCGTCCGTTCATCCGTATGTACGGCTCACCTGCCGGGTCGGGCGCTGCGGGCGGGAGGGAAGACGAGCCGAGAAAGACAGAAAGCCTCCCTGGCCCCTGAGCTTTGTAGGGAAAGGAGACTCCTGCTAGAAGACCTTCGAGGATGTTCCCAGTCTCCCCATCCTCCCACCTCCCCTGGCACCTCCCGTCACTCCCTCCGCTGGGACACCCAGAGCTGGGCCCCCAGCAGATTGCCTGAGGACTTGATTCTGAGCTCTCTGTCCCTGCCTCCCTCCCAGTCAGGGCCCAGGGACATCAGAGGCCAGGGCCCAGGGACATCAGAGGCCAGGGCCCAGGGCCGAGGGGGTGCCTGGGGAGGGCCGACCAAGCCGGCAGAAGAGCCAGGAGAAGCAGTTCTCACCCACCGTCCCTCCAGGTGCTGCCCAGGTCGGGGGTGATGGGAAGCTGGGCTGTGTTTAGAATCTGAGGGAGGGGCTGATGGCCACCTGTTCCGTGTCTCCCCATCCTGAGGCTCCTATGGGGGGAGGAGGCCAGGCCTCAGCTCTGAGCAGGCCCCTGGCAGTCCCCTCCAACCTCAGCCCCTAGGGACAGCAGGGGAGGTTCCAGGCTGGAGGCCTCTCAGGACAGTGCTAGCCTGCTGCGGCCTGGGGTCTGTCTGGCCAGAGCAGGTGAGCTCCCTCCATTAAGACAAGCCCCTGAAGGGCTAGGGGGTCTGTGCCTCCCCACATGGCCAGGGCCCTTTGGTTCAGTTTCTTCCCTCCCAGATGGAATCTGTGTGGGACCCCTGGGGCCAAGTCTTCCCAGACCCCTCTAACTAGCCCCCCAGGAGCAGAGGCAGCCCCAGGCCCAGGTCGTCGGGCTGGGCTGGGGTCTCCTGGCTCTCTGGTCACCGTCCAATCTCTGTCTGCCGCTCTCTATGAATAATTTAATTGTTAGAATTACAGTAAAGAGCTATTCAGTCTCCCTTCCCAAATCTGATACAAAACGCCTTGGTTCCTTCCAAGGAAAGTCCCTTTCCCAATGAAACTGAGCCTTGTGGGCAGGGATCTCCCTTCCCACAATCATTCACCAATATTGAACAGTGACAGCAGACAGATTTTTTTTTTTTTCAATCTCAGCTGTAAAAAAAAATGAATCGTAGCCCAAGACACCAGTTCCTGGGAGCAGGAGAGTGCGACTGTCCTGAGGGGCGAGGTGGGTGCACTCTGGGAGGAGCCTTGAGGGGGCAAATGTTGGCCCCAGCTCACAACTGCAGGCCCCTGGAGGGGATCCGACATGCAAGAAGGAGCACTGTGGGAGCCTGAGAGGAAGGAGCATGGATGAGACCAACGGGATGGTGCAAGACTGCGCGTGTGCACATGTGCGCATGTGCAGGCATGTACATGAACGTGTGCAGCATATGTGTGTGCCTGTTGTCCTCGTGGCTGTGCATTGCATGTGCACAGGTGGGCACGGGTGCATTCCTGTGTGCACACATGTGCATTACATATACAATGTGTGTGCACCTGTGTGGGTGTGGGTGTGTTCTTGGAGTGTGTGGCTGGGACTGGATGGGGGCTAGGAGTGCTCGGATGACTCTCCAGCTGTCAAGTGACTCTCAGTCCCTGGCGGGGGGCAGGTATTTCCAGAGCCCAGAGAATTGGGTGAGGAATCCAGAGGCCCAGTCAGGTGACTTGCAGGCAGGCAGGGGAGGGGCTCTAGGAAGTTCAGAGAGAGGGAGGGAAGAGTGGGAAAGGCCATGGGTGGGAACCTTGGCTGGGAGATGCTGCGAAAAGTGAGGCAACATCCAGGGGTTGAGGGTTCCCGGTTCCCCGACCAAGAATGGCGGGAGGTGGGGCTCCCCTGCCTGATGGAACCCACTGGGTGTGGGCCCAGGGAAGAGGGCTGGAGCCCAGGCCTGGAGCCACCACCCTGGGGATGGAGGCCTCTCGGAACCTGGGGTGGTGAGGGGTGGCTGCAGCCCAGAGGGCAGGGCAGGGGGTGTGGCGGAGCTAGGAGGGCTGAGGTCGCAGGCCCCCACTTCCTGTAGCTGTGCCAAGGCTGGAGAAGGCGGGAGCCTCTGAAGTCAGGCCAGGCAGCAGCAGGAATCCCCGCCTCCAGCCAGCTCTCCCCTGGTCCAACTGGAGGAATGGGTTCTCCCGCAGCCCTGTCGCAGGAATGGACCTGCATCTCCCACGACTCACCCCGCCCAGCCCCCTCGCCTGCAGCCTGTACCTGACTTACTACCACCTCCTACCTGGGCCAGCCCAGCGGGCGCCTTCCATGTCTGTCCTCCGGAATGGGGACGCCCAGCACAAACAGCACACGTTAAAGCGCCCAGAGGGTGAGGGTGGAGACCCCTCCTCACTTCGCTTCTTTCTCTCATCTCCACCCCTGCCTCCGAGACTGCCCTCGACTTTGGGGAATCCAGAAATAACTGAGGATCAGGGATTTCTAGAATCACTCGAACTGGTCCCAAATACTCCCAGGGGTGGCCCTGGAGGGGCTCGTCCTTAGGCAGCTGCCCAGGGGCCCCGCCTCTGGGGGGGGACTCGGAGACAAATGCACAAAGGCAGCTTCTTGAAGAGGGCTTGTTTGCAGGTCTGTGTGGGGTGAGGGAGGAGAGGGAAATGGCAACCCACGTCAGTATTCTTGCCTGGAAGATCTCACGGACAGAGGAGCCTGGCGGGCTGCAGTCACGGGGTCGCAAAGAGTCGGACACGACTGAGCGACTAACAGGCCGCAGGCAGGTGTGGTGAGGAGAGAGCCCTGGACTCCATCTCGCCTGCATACTCCAGTGAAGGGCTGGCCCCGCCCTCCCACTGGCACGCAAAGGAGACACGCCCGCCACCCCCCAGGCTCATGGGCTTGTACCACTTTCCTGCCCAAGCCCAGTCTTGCAGCCCCAAGTCATGTTGGGATGGGAGAGGGCACCATCTCCCCCCGGCTAGATGGGGTGTTCCATAGATGCCCAGGGTCTCCTGAGAGTCCCCCATGGTCCCAGCTTCCTGGGGGGCGCCTTGAACATTGATTCCCTTCTGCCCACATTTGAAGCCATGTGACCTCAGCACCCCCTGGCCTGATGTGGGCCCACCCCAGGCCCCCGGGACAGTCCTCTCTCTACTCTGTGACTGAGCAGAAGTGCAGAGAGGTGGAGGGCACAGCCCCCTGGGCCTCACTGGGGCCCCTTGGAATCAGGACAGCAGCTTCCAGTACCCTCCCTATCACCCTCTCCCTGAGCCCCAAGCCCCAGTCTTGGCCTCCTGAGAGAGGAAGGCATAGTCAAGCTCCACAGAAGGGAGGAGGGAGTTCTGATTTCCAAGCCCTCCCATGGCCAGTCCCTTGCTTCTTAGTAGTAGGAATGGGGAACCCTGTCCCTTTCCTTCCTCTCCTCCCCCTCCCCAGCAGGCTTGAGCAGAGCCCAGCCACCCTCAGCTCTTGTCCTCTCCTGGGTGGGCACCGACAAGCTTTGTTGGGATGCGGTGGGCAGTTCATCTCTGCAGCCTCTCTCCTCCTCTACCGCTGCCAACCTGCAGCCTTACCAAGCTCCACCCCATCTGGAGTAGGCTTCTCCCAGGGTCCAGAAGGTTTTACTCTCTCTCACCCCCTGGCCTGCAAACATGTTTTCTTGAGGTCAGGGGTCAGCAGTCTTTTTTCTGAACAAGGCCAGGGGTCCCTATTTGATTCTCTGCTGCTGTTACCTGAAACCAATGCATGTGGCTGTGTTCTAATAAAACTTTGTTGATGGACATTGAAATCTGAATGTCGTATACTTTTCACATGTTCTATAATATTTTTTTGGTTTGTTTTTTGACGCTTTAAAAATGTAGACACCATTTGTTTGTGGGCTGAACCAAAATAGGCGGCAGGTTGAATTTGGCCTGTGGGCTACGGTTTGCTGTCCCCCTGTTCTTGGCTGTGCCCCTCTTGGGCCACAGCCGATACCTCCCTTCCCTGACCAGGTGGGACCAGCCTGTGGGACATACCGACAATGCCCTGCCCTGCTTCTTTCCTAATAGCCCAGCACCAGACCTGGCACACAGTAGGTGCTCAATAAGTGTTTGACAATTAAGTATGCTTCGTACACATTGTCTTTCCTCTCTTTTTTTCTTCCCCAAACTTTTAACTTTTCATTTTGTATTGGGGTATAGCCTATTGACAATGTTGTGGTAGTTTTTGGTGATGTCTCTCTCTTTATTTATTTATTTATTTTTTTGATGTCTCTCTTTAAAAAAAAAAAAACTTATTTGGCTGCATCAGTCTTAGTTGCGGCATGAGGGATCTAGTTCCCCGACCAGGCCCCCTGCGCTGGGAGCACTGAATCGTAGCCACTGGACTAGCAGGGAAGTCCCCACCTTGTCTCTTGATCTTTACAACATGTGAGCAAAGCA